>NC_086172.1:122631680-125131680 GCF_023053635.1 Elgaria multicarinata webbii | reverse complement strand
TATCTGAACAAATTTCCACAATGTTCCTAATCCAAGGGTGCTTCCAGATGGAGGGCTCCTAGCACTACCAAACAGAAGGCATCACAGTTATACCATCTTTGCTTACTAAACAGATTTTCCGCAGTCAGTTAAACGCTGGAAGAAGCTATGAGCAGAAGACAATGACGTCTGTACCCACCCACCCCAATAAAATTCTGTGAATGAGGTGGAGCGATGGCATGATAAAAGCCTCACTAAGGGCCTTGCTAGACGAGGCCTTAGCGCGCTTTGAGATCCGGTTTCCCTGCTGTGCGTCCAGATGACGCACAGGGGAATCTGGGCCCAGGCCGCACTGAAGCCTGCCTTAACACGCCATAAGTGAATTTGCTTATGGTGCGCCTTTTCCGCAGCGCCGGCCTGAGGCCGGGCTGCGGAACGTCTAGCAGGGTCCGTGGCTTTTTGCGGCTACTCGCTTACTCACGAGTAGCCATGAAAAGCCACGGACTGGGCACAGCGCTGAGCGCTGTGGCCATCGGGCTGGGGGGGAGATAGGGGGGGAAGGCCGTACCGGCAGGAGAGGGGGAGGGCGAAGGGTGGCACGGGACGACGAGGGAGGGCGAAGGGTGGCATGGGACGATGAGGGAGGGCAAAGGGTGGCACGGGACGATGAGGGAGGGCGAGACGGGACGACGAGGGAGGGCGGGGAAAGAGGGGGCAGGGGGCAGGGGGCTTACTTTAAAAAAGGGGGGGCTAAAAAATTTTTTAAAAAACTTACCTTGTCCGGAGTCTTTGGGCCGCACGTGGCCCCTTTAAAAAAAAAAAAAAGACCGACGCTGCAGGGCTTCCGTAGTCCCTGCGCGTCGGCCGTCTAGGAGGCTGGGCGGTGCGCGCTAAAGTTAGCGCGCCGTCGCCCCGCCTCCCTGCCGGCTTATCCGGCCAGGTCTAGCAAGGCCCTCAGTTCATGATGTTTGTGGGGAATGAAAGGATTCAAATGAAAGGAATCGCATCAGTATTTTACAACAGGAAGCAGTAACATTTAATGTGAGACTGCGAGAAGAGTAAGATTAACTGAATTAAGGCCTGTGGTCCATCTTTAGCCTTTCCAAACTTTCCCTTGCTCTAAACTAAATAGGCTAAGCACTTCGGATCTCTGCTCATAAAACAGATTGTTCTTGTTTTCACTTTAGTTGTTGTTCTTTGCATATGTTACAGCCTGGAGGCATCTTCCCTGAAAATTGGTGGCTAAAAGTCAACACTGTATTACAGATGTGGTCTTGTGAGAGCCTTATAAGAAGCTGCCAGTATTTCTTTATCTGTAGTAGAAATGTCTTGTTGAAGAAACTTCCAAGAATTAAGCCTGGCCATCTGTGTAACTGCATCATTTTGGCAGCCATTTTTTTTAAAATTAACCGTTTCCCAAACTTCTTATGGCTGAGGCGCACACTTTTTCCGGACTTGAAACTGGAGGCAAATGTTACTCTTACACCTGAAAAGGTTTACTTTTAGTAGGGTGACCATATGACTGGATTTGCCGGGTTTTTGATGGCAAATCCGGGAGGGGGAGGGGAAATCCGGATTTTTCTCCAAAGAGCAGCTCTAATGGGAATTAACAAAAATGCTTATAACTCCATCATTTTTTAAGATAAAGACATGAATCTTAGCACAATGGTAGCTGTTAGGAAGGGCTTTAGTCATACCAAATTTGAAACAGATCTGTTCATCCATTGATTTTTTAGATTTTTTTTAAAATTGAGGTTTTAAAATTATTATTTTTAAAATCGTCATTTTTAAAGATAAAGAGATGAAACTTTGCACCATGAAAGGATTTAGATAGAGCTTTAGCCACACCAAATTTGAAACAGATCCGTTCATCCATTGATTTTTTAGGAATTTTTTAAAAATTGAGGTTTTAAAATTATTATTTTTAAAATTGTCATTTTTAAAGTTAAATAGATGAAACTTTGTAGCATGATAGGATTTAGGTAGAGCTTTAGCCACACCAAATTTGAAACAGATCCGTTCATCCATTGATTTTTTAGGAATTTTTTTTAAAAATGAGGTTTTAAATTATTTTTTAAACAGTCATTTTTAAAGATAAAGAGCTGAAAGTTGGCACCATGATAGCTTTTAGATAGAGCTTTAGCCATACCAAATTTGAAACAGATCTGGGGCCAGTAGCAAACCCTGTTAACAACAACAGCAGTTTGCAATTAGTGAAGATACAGTCAGAAAAGATATTTGAGGGAAGAGGAGAATGTAACACACAGAGTATAGCAAAAGCTTCAAAGTACAGCAAAACCTACAAAAGTAGGAGTGAGTGAAGTTAATTTCAGATACATTGAATCTCTCACTTGTTCTTTATTTCAGTGATTTTAACATTAAGATGTTATGTAGGACAGATTTGTCTGTTCTGTAAAATGTGTGCTGTAAAATCAGACATGTGACCAAGGCTATGTTCGGGTGGGCACACCCCCTTGGTGCTGGACACACCCCTTTGGGGGCCGACCATGTTGTCCTCCTTTTTGGTTTCCAAAATATGGTCACCCTACTTTTAGAGTAAGAATGACCAGCGCTCAGAAGAGATACCCTTCATGTTTCTTTATGAGTCTCTAGTCAGGACCTGCCTCTTGGTTGGAAGCAGGCAACACCGGAGAAGTGCCTCATGCAGAGATCTAGGCCTCATCTACACCAAGCAGGATATTCCACTACGAAAGCAGTATGAAAGCTGTATATAAGAGGCAGGAGCCACACTACTGCTTTATAGCAGTACTATAAAGTACTGGGTACTCGGTGCAGCACCAGCACAGACTCGAGGGCCGGGGAGGGGGGGTTGCCGTGGTCTATAGGAATACAATCTCCCTCTCTAGGCTTCCTGTTCAGTCGAGTGCTGGTCTGGAGTGTTTGTACTGTGTGTTGGGTACTCGAGACAGATTAGGGATTCTGCTGGTGTACCGTCCACCCCGCTGCCCAACAGTCTCCCTGCCTGAGCTGACGGAGGTTGTCTCGGACCTGGTGTTGAGGACCCCCAGGATGGTGGTTCTGGGGGATCTCAACTTCCATGCCGAGGCTGCTGTATCCGGAGCGGCTCAGGACTTCATGGCTGCCATGACAACCATGGGGCTGTCTCAACATGTCATCGGCCCAACACATGCAAAGGGACACACACTTGATCTGGTTTTCTCGACTGGACAGGAGGATGGTGATCTGGAAGTGGGGGAACTAACATCTACCCCCTTGTCATGGTCGGATCACTTCCTACTGAGGTTTAGACTCTCGGCGGCCTTTCCCCTCTGTAAGGGTGGGGGGCCTATTAAAATGGTCCGCCCCCGGAGGCTAATGGACTCCGATGGATTCCAGAGGGCTCTGGGGGATTTTCCTGCTGATATGGCCGGTGCTCCTGTCGAAGCCCAGGTCGCTCTGTGGAATGCAGAGATGACTCGGGCGGTTGACACGATCGCGCCCAAGCGTCCTCTCCCTCTGAGCAGAGCCCGGTCAGCTCCTTGGTATACATCTGAGCTGAGGGTGATGAAGCAAGAGGGGAGACGGCTAGAACGCAGGTGGAGGAAAACTCGTGCTGGGTCTGATCGAACACGGGCTAGAGCTCACTATCGAGCCTACTCTGTGGCGGTGAGGGTGGCAAAGAGGCAGTTCTTTTCCACCAGCATTGCGTCTTCTCGGTGTCGTCCGGCGGAGCTTTTCCGAGTGGTTCGTGGCCTGTTACACTCTGGGCCAGGGCGTGAGATAGTTGAACCCTCGGTAGCACGCTGTGACGAGTTTGCACGGCACTTTGAAGATAAAGTCGCTCAGATTCGTCATGAATTGGACACCACACTTAATGCAGCACCACTAGTAGAGGCGTTCAGAGCGCCGTCCGGCTCAGTTTTATTGGATGAGTTTCAGTTATTGAGGCCCGAGGATGTGGACAAGGTGCTTGGCCAAGTCCGGTCGACCACCTGTGTGCTTGACCCTTGCCCCTCGTGGCTCATTACATCAAATAAGGAGGGGATCGCCGGCTGGGTCCAGGAGGTTGTAAATGCCTCCTTGAGAGAGGGAGTGGTGCCGGCCTCTTTAAAAGAGGCGGTAATTAGACCACTCCTGAAGAAGCCTAATCTGGACCTGGAGGAGGTTAACAACTACAGGCCGGTGGCTAATATCCCTTTCCTGGGCAAGGTGCTTGAGCGGGTGGTTGCAGGACAACTCCAGGCACTCTTGAATGAAACGGATTATCTAGATCCATTTCAATCGGGTTTCAGGCCTGGTTTTGGAACAGAAACTGCCTTGGTCGCCCTGTGGGATGACCTCTGTCGGGAGAGAGACAGGGGGAGTGCGACCGTGTTGGTTCTCCTGGACCTCTCAGCGGCCTTTGATACCATCGACCATGGTATCCTTCTGGATAGGTTGTCTGAGCTGGGAGTTGGAGGTACTGCGTTGCAGTGGTTCCGCTCCTACTTGGATGGCCGATTCCAGAAGGTGGTGCTGGGGGATTATTGCTCTGTGCCGTGGCTCCTAAGCCATGGGGTTCCGCAGGGCTCTATTTTATCCCCTATGCTGTTTAACATATACATGAAGCCGCTGGGGGAGGTTATCCGGAGATGTGGACTGAGGTGTCATCAATATGCGGATGACACCCAGCTCTACCTTTCCTTTTCATCAAACCCAGGTGAGGCAGTGGCTGTTCTGAACCAGTGCCTGGGCACGGTAATGGACTGGATGAGGGCTAACAAACTGAGACTCAATCCAGACAAGACGGAGGTACTGTTAGCGGGTGGTTCATTTGTCCGGCGAGGTGATGTTTGCCCTGTCCTGGACGGGGTTGCACTCTCTCTAAAGGATCGGGTCCGTAGTTTGGGGGTGCTCTTCGATCCAGAACTGTCACTTGAGGCACAGGTGAACTCAGTGGCAAAGAGCACCTTTTATCAGCTTAGGCTGATATACCAACTGCACCCTTATCTGGACAGTGATAGCCTAGCTACAGTTATCCATGCTCTGATAACCTCTCGTTTGGATTACTGCAATGCGTTATATGTGGGGCTGCCTTTGAAAACGGTCCGGAAGCTTCAGCTGGTACAAAACAGGGCAGCCCGTTTACTAACAGGGACTGGCTGGCGAGATCACATTACGCCAGTCCTTTTACAACTTCATTGGCTGCCAGTCCAGGTCCGGGCCCGATTCAAAGTGCTGGTATTGACATTTAAAGCCCTAAACGGTTTGGGGCCAGGTTATTTGAAGGAACGCCTCCTCCCATATGTACCTACCCGGACCTTAAGATCATCTACAGGGGCCCTTCTCCGTGAGCCCCTGCCAAAGGAAGTGAGGCAGGTGGCTACTAGGAGGAGGGCTTTCTCCGCTGTGGCACCCCGGTTGTGGAATGAGCTCCCCAGAGAGGTCCGCCTGGCGCCTACACTGTACTCCTTTCGTCGCCAGCTGAAGACCTTTTTATTCACTCAGTATTTTAACACTTAATTTTAACTTAAATTTAAATTATACTGTTTTAACTCTGTATTTTAACCTTATATCAATTTTGCTGCGTGGTTTTATCCTGGTTGTGCTTTTTATATTGTATTTTGTATTTGTATTTTTAACTTGTTGGTTGTTTTATGATGATTTTAATTTTTGTGAACCGCCCAGAGAGCTTCGGCTATTGGGCGGTATAAAAATGTAATAAATAAATAAATAAATAAATATAGCAGTATTAAAGTGCACTGACAACTGTTGGGACTCATTGACACATACTGTATAATGCTTTCATACCGCTATATCCTGCTTGGTGTGGCTCCTGCCTGAGTCAGGTAGGAGGGAACTTTAGCGAGGGGAAAAGGATTATTCAAAGTAAGTAAAGAATGCTCAGTGGCTTTGGCCTTTTCATTTTTAAATGCAGAAAACAGCAGACAAAAAAAGCTTCAGCATAAAAAGAGGCAACCTTGTCAAAGAACTTTTGACCTTCCGTGCTTAACTACAGTCTGCTGCCCTTCTTTTTATAGAATTGCTCGACATGGTCTAAAATCAATGCACTGATTTTGTCCTCCTTCAATTTTGTCCTGCATTCCTTGCAGAACGGCATCTGACATTTTCAGCTGACTGCAGCCGCTTGCGTTGGGGTCCCTCATGACCTCTGCCTAGCCAAATCTCAGTATCTCTTGTTCTATTCTTATCCTTGATGTTTCTCTTGCTTTTGAAGCTGCTGAACATACCCAGTTATGCCTTCGTGGAGTTTTTGCAGCAGTATCCTTTCAATATATAACTGCTCTCCTGAGTTCTTTTCTCATCATTTTTAATACACATTTGGTGGAATCTCTCTGCCTTTTATCTCTGACAGACCCCCCAAAGTCCAGTCCATTGCCCTTTATACCTTATCATTCTTCTGAAGATGAACATGCCAGCTCACGTGGCTTTCACCCTTAACATTTTCATTTTAAAAAAAATATTATTGCATTTATATCCTGCCTTTTTTCCTCCAAGGAACCCAAGGCGACATACATAATCCTCCTCTCCACTTTATCTTCACAACAACAATGCTGTGAGGTAGGTTGGGCTGAGAGTGTGTGATTGGCCCAAAATCACCCAGTGGGTTTTCATGGCTGAATGGGGACTAGAACCCGGATCTCCTGACTCCCAATCCAACACTTTAGCCACTACACCACACTGGCTTCATGCCTTTAACTCCAAGCCTATTGCTAAGGAAAGATCAGGGCTTGGAGCCTTTGCTCTCAGGTTTGGATCTGTGCAGAAGTCATTGACTACAAAGCTTTGTGCTACTCACATCACAGAAAGAGAACACTGCACTATCACATGATCATTCATAATGTAGAAGATAGCTTGAACTAGCCCTGCCTGTCATGTTCTTATGGCATTAACATTTGGTGAGATGTAACAAGTGTGTGTGTGTAGTGGTGGTGGGGATTACCCATTCTGTTTCAAATGATGGAGAGGGGATCTGCTATTATAGTTTTTAATTTCTGGCTTTGAAAGCTACTATGCAAGGATGGGCACCCTTTTCTGTGTCAAGGGCCACATTCCCTCAGGGTCACATGCTAGTGGTGGATCAGGCTGGAGCTGGTGAAGGGCAGGGCCAGTCCCACCAAACCAGTGGAGGCTGGTGGCTTCAATTTTGGTGGGGCTGTGAATCTGTTCTGGATTTCAATCAGAACCAGCCAGCACTCTGATGGAGCTATCGAAGGTGCTGACCCCTATCCCCCAAATAGGCTCAGCACCTTAGATATCTCCAAATAAAAGGAAGTACTTCTTCACACAGCACATAGTTAAACTATGGAATTCACTACCCACAAGATGTAGCAATGGCCACTATCAATGGCTACTAGCCCTGATGGCTATGTCCTACCTCCAGTATCGGAGGCAGTAAGCCTATATATACCAGTTGCTGGGGGACTTGGGTGGGAGGGTGCTGTTGCACCTGTGTCCTGCTTGTAGGGGTCCTTGGTCGACAGCTGGTTGATCACTGTGTGACTGGAGTGCTGGAGTAGATGGACCCTTGGTCCTATTCCATCAGGGCTGTTCTTAGATTCTTATGTTAGAGTTCTGGCTGGTTTTGACTGAAACTCAGAATGGATTCCCAGCCCCACTGAAATCAGAGCCACCAGCCTCCATTTCACCAAACACTCTCTTTCTCATACATACACATCATCAATTCACTCCTCCATCCATCCCATTAGGCACGCACGCACGCCCACACACACGCCATCCATCCTCAGCCCTTATCAATCCATTCATCAATCTATGCCCCTATAGAGCCATGCATTTGTGCTCTTTGTTTCACGCTCTCCCTCTCACAGCACTTCTCCAAGTGGTCATGTTTTCAGCATTGGGATGGGGGTGGGGACACTCCGTGGCAGCAGAAAGTGGTGGTGGTGGGGAATTTGGGGTCTGTGGGTTGGGCATCAGTGATCAAGAGGGGAGTCCCATAAGGACTGCATGCAAACCTCCAGTTGCTCATCTGTGCTGTAATAGGACAGTATAATTCTGTGGGACAAATCTGAATGCCACACAGCCATTTTGTGCCTCGGTGTTTTAAAATGTAGAGCCAAGGAAACAAAAACTCCAGAAGAAAAGGAAAATGGTTTCTCTATATCCTGTCCCACCAATTCTCAATTTTAACCCTGGGAAACACCCATCTTGTGAAGTTAACCTTTCTGAAACAGTTTCCAGTCATGACAGAAAACTGATAACATATTTAAAAGAAAGAGTGCTTTTCAAGACACCTAATCACTCAGCTGAAATGTCACTTTAACAGCTTTTTACCTAAGGTAAGAAACAAGAGCTTGGAGGTAATCTATACTGGGATGACCTTCCCCAACCTGGGGCCCTCCAGATGTGCTTGGACTACAACTCCCATCACCCCCAGGCTCCATGGCCAGTGGCTAACCACATCTGGGAGGCACTGGGTTGAGGAAGGCTGCAATATAGCAGATCTAATGAAAATTCATGAAACCCCATTATCTCACTGCACACATACAACTATTCCACTTCTTTTCAAAAGAGAGCACTGGTTCAAATCGAGAGATTTTAAATTGCCAAGAGGAAGAAAACACGGACTCTCCTAGCTGTCCCAAGGTCACCTTTCACAGCTGCACTGCTGTGGTACATGATTCGATTATGCGAGGTATCCTGCAGCACATGAAACCAAGTACTAGGCTGTGCAATGAAGCCTTGCAGGTCCCTATCGATTTCAGCTGCTAGGGCAAAAGCTTGCAGAACAGCATGCTGAAGCTCTGCTCTAACTTCAGCTCAGCTGAAATGATCTGAAGTTCAGTGATCTGGGCTTCTTTTTTATCCAGATCACCCTGTGTCCTCCAACAGGCAGTTGCCAATAGAATTCTATTTAATTAGCAAATGTCCACCCTATTTCTCTCATACAGGCTTGAACTAGCAGCTTAGAATGAACAATAAGCCTCCTCTGTGCCAGGCTTCCTGTCATTCCCAGCCAGCATGGCCATCAGCTAGGCTGGGTGCAAATACTAGGGACTGCAATCCATTACATCTGAGCAGCACCAGGTTGGGGAAGGCTGCTCTAAGCTTCCATCTATCCTGGATGTTTTGGATATTTCTATTCTACCTAAAAACTTCTATCAAGGAGTGAGGTGGGATGTAGTCCCCTCTAGATTCCCTAAAGACCTCAGATTTGGAGTAAAGCAGATTACCCACACTCTGGCTGGATTCACACAACATAGCAACCCACACTCAAGGTTGAGTGTGGGTTGTCATTGAACTGTAGGTTATTGTTGAAATGTGGATTGTGTTGTGCGAACCCAGCCATGGTTTGGTAACCGCTAACAACCATGAACATGGTTTATTGGGTTGTGAATTGTGGGTTATCCATGGTTAGCAAACCATGGTTTGTTAGTATAGCTGGGCTTACACAACACAACAACCCATGGTTCAACAAGAACCCACACTCAAATTTTCAGTGTGGCTTGTCATGTTGTGTGAATCCAGTCATTGGGCCAATTTGCACGACTGATGGGCTACAGCCCCACAGCAATGGCTTGAAGGGGTTCACCCTACATTAGACTTGATAGGGTATTTATCTGCCATGTAAATTGTGAAACAGCAGAAGAAATCTGCTGTGATTTCTTGTCTGACCACACCCTGAAATGATCAGTGAAAGATTTTCAGATCATGCCTGTTTCAGCCGGACATACATAATCTATTTTATCCACTTGCCAGAATCCAAGATGGAAAAGTAGACAATAAAAATATAATGTCTCTTTCCTGTTACACACACACACACACACACACACACACACACACACACACAAACACACCATACTGGAACTTGATTGTCCCTTAATCAGTTCTTACCGGTGTGGATCATTTACTCCTTGGAATGCAAAACAACCTTCCTCTTCCATGATTTGTGACACTTTGCTTATCGTATGGAATAGCAACAAGCAGAGGTAAAATGACTACACAAAGCTTTAAACTGAATCATTAAACCAAGGCACACTTTTTGTGGTATGTGATACTACTAGTAAATGGAAGATAAGGAGAAAATTGATGCTGTAATGTAGGCTCCAAAAACTTAATTAAACTTAATTAATTTGTCACAAGAATCAATTGCAAGATCTTCAGCTCCACCTAATAAATGAAGCTGTATCATTTCCTCATTGCTCAACTTGCTGTTAAACAAGTTGTGGTTGTAAAAGGGCAAGAACCATATTGATATAAATGGCTATTATGTTGCGATTCTGCTAATCTCTTTGAAATTTCACAAGTGAGATTTTTATCTCTTTAAAATTAGAGCCTCCATCCATTTCCAGGTAAGGTAATTTCAGTCTGAGGAAGGTCTGTATAATATTGACATTGATGAGGGAGAAACACAACTCCATCTAGCCCCCTCCTGTGAAGATTTGAACCACTATCAAGTCAGCTGTCTAAAGGAAGAAATGCTGGGCAGGAGAAGCTTTAGCCCACTGGCCTAGATGGAGGGGGATGGGAAGGGACCCTTCCAGGGTGGGGTTGCTCAATAGTGGAAGGTGAGGGAGTTTGTTCCAGTATGGAAAATCCATCCGTGAAGACCCACCACTGCTGAGACTGTACACAACGTTACTGAAACATGCTCGTATGCCACCTTTTCCTATGTAAACCACTTTGAAGACTATTTGTTGAAAAGTGATATATAACTAGCCTCAATAAATATGGTGCAACTGAGAACCCCCTGCCACAATGTAGTCTTCATTTTGGGATTTTCCTGGCATCATCCTAGCATCTAACTAATATTTATTTTGTCCTGGGAAAGGCTGCATGGGCAAGAGACACTTGGCAGCTAGGAGCAAGAGGATATTGATGTTGGTAAATCGGGCTATGTGCCCTTAATTATAATTAAAGCTAATTGACTTGGCTGTCCACTGTGACTTAATCAAAGGAGTTGCCCTGTATGCAAATCTTGGAAGCTCCGGAAAACACATCTTCGTGACCACCAAGTTCCCACCCCAGCCAAACCACCATTAAATTGGTCAACCTAGAGCAGGAGTGGGTAACTTGTAGCTCAAATTTTTGTTGTTGTTGCCTACAATTCCCTCCAGCCCTATCCAGCATAGCCAATGGTGAGGGATCATGGGAGTTGTAGGCCAAAACATCTGGAGGGCCACAAGTTGCCCATCTCTGATCTAAACCTTTGGCAGGAAACATGGTCTAATACTGAAGTATCCTCACCACAAATATATCAGTGGACTAAAGCACTACCAGGGTGCATTTCATGGTACCCTTTTGTTCTAAGTACCTCTGATTAACTGTCTCTTGGAAGTATGGCGTTTGTAATGTTCATTCAGCTTGCTTTCATTCAATGAAGTAGCCAGAAACTGCTGAGACAAATCCTTTGTCTCAGCAGCCCACTAATAACAGCTTAGCAAGCCATTTCATTTCTCTAGCCCATTGGCTGTTTCTGGGCAGCTTGATACTCAAAGCTGTCTAGACAGCCAGTGGGACTACCCCATTTTGAATTTGCAACTAAAAGTTTTTAGACTGGGGACTAACCTGTATGCCCAGTATACATTTCCGAATGTCCATGACCAGCCAAGAAGTGATAAGAATAAGAAGTTCTTCTTATTCTGAAACAGGGTGAATATATCCAGTGTTGCAGCTAGGGCTGGACATCAAGCAGGACCTCAGAATCAAAGACCCCATAGCCTGGGAGGGGGCAATTGAAGATGGGGCAGTGGCAATCAGGCCTGGCATCAGCACCTCAGCCATCAGGGGCTTGCCAGGGCCCATCCAGGGCAACACTGGTTACGGCAGGATCTTCTTATTTGTAAATTAAACATTTTCACCAGAAGAATGCTTGACCTGGCCTGCAGAAGGAAAAACCTTCTCACTCTATCTACTGTAATGTTGGAGGCCGATAACTAGAAAAGAATTGGATATGGTTCTGTCACAGGTTAACAGCTTGGAGAGCATCCAATGTAGCAGTTACAAGGAGACTATAAAAGAGTCTTACAAAATCTCTTGTACTTTCCTCAGTACTTGTAGGAAGAGGTAATACTTAATTTATCTATTCCCATCCCCTCTTCACGGAGACTCTTATGACACATTCAGAAAAGAAGAAAAGCATATAGAACAATCCAATCTCCTTTAAGCTCAATGCAACAACTATAATCCATTACCAAAGTGTGTGTGGGGGGGGGCAGAGAGACACTTTGAGATGAATTGTAAGAACTAAATCCCTGTTAACTAGGACACTGTAACCCTGAAGTAGCTGAATGAAATTAGAAAAGAAGTACTGAATAATACACCAACAAATGACTCTCATATCAAAAAGTGTTCTTAAAGTCTTCAGAAGTGATAGTTGGGTGAAGACAGACCTAATGATATTAGAGCATGAGGACTGTAATGCATGCACAGTCACTGAATTAAATTCAAATGTACCTCTCCTCTCCTTTGTTTAGCTATAGAAAAAATAAGTCTGCAGGTTTGCAGCAGAAATCAGCTGTCGTCGGCACTGATTATCAGGCACTTTTGATGTCACCTAGAAGCCTCCAAAGAACAATTTTATATGTTTAATCTTACATCCCTCTTCACTCGTAGACGGTTTCCTAATCTAAATCTGCAAAATTCAAATCAGGCCCTAATAAAAACTAAAGGGCTAGTTCTTCCTTTCCAAACCTTTCATGAGAACTAGAAAAGTGATTCTGTTTTTTTAGCAATGACTTCAATGGGACTTTGTGCTTAGGACTGCAGCCCATGCAATTCTTGATTCCTGTCCACCCTGCCATCCCTTTGGAACAGCCATTCAGTAATATGCCATTACTGAAGCAATTTGGACACTGCTCAACAGCAAAAATGGACACACTGTGTTGGCCTTTGCTTTCTTGATATAGTTAAACTAAACAATGGAATCCATATTGATCATGGAATGTCCTTGCTCTCTGTGTCATAAGTAACTCACTTCTAACTCACTTCTCAGTGTTCACCAGGCAAACCTAGCAGTTCCTTCAGCTGCAGTGATTCCATGGCATAGTGACAGTCCATTTCCCTTCTTTTTCAAGTTACAAGGCAGCTGACAGACAATTCTGCTGTTTTGCACTACCTGAATCAACAGTACAAAGCACTGAAGTCAGCACAGAGGAGTCTATAAGCAACAGAGAAATGTTCATTCCCAAGGGGCAAACAGCTGCCTGTCAAACACCTAGACTGAATCGAGTCCGGATAGTTAACCTTATTCTGAAATCATGTGTCAAGAGACGGATAGATGATTTCCAGGCTGAAAGCAGCACCACACTTTATGCAACAAACAGTTGTGGCATGTAGCTCTGGAGATAGTTAAGCTAGAAAACAGGATTCATCTTGATCATGGAGCAAACCAAAACAGTGAAATCGTTTACATGTAACTTACGTACGCACACATCTGGGAATCCTGAAATAGGCAGCTAAGTAAGGATTATTATTGGTCTTTTTTTAAAAAATTGCCTAATATTTGCTAGGTGCTGATGCCTAATGTTTCTCTAGGCAGTGCAGTCTAAGGAGAAGGCACCACATTAGCACCAATTTACTCTTGCAAAAACCTGGAGATATTCAGGACCTACATATTATTGCAGCCTCACAAATACCTGTTTGGTAACAAATATCTTGGAGGCATCAAGCAAATTAGACAGTTCTTAGAGTTTCCCAACAGGTGTCCCCAACAAACTCTCCAATAAGCTAATGCTTTTATTCACACACGTGGCCCAGAAGAACCATGTCTGTACCCTAATGCACCCCTTTCTAATTCTCCATCATTTTCTCATGTCAGCTTATACTGAGGGCTCGTCTACACCTAGAGGTCTTTTGAGAGGGGGGAGGGATGATCACGGGGTTTCCAGCTTCCGAGATTGTCCCTCATGAGGCACATGCGAGGCAAGTTTCCCGGGAGCAAAGGAGAGCTGTTGCGGAAGGACATGTGACCTGAGATGGTGCATTCAAAGGTGTATTGGGGGAAGTGGGCGGGACTGGACAGATGGGTACGGGGTGTGGATTTTTTTTTAATACCTCCTCTGAGATGTGCACTGGCACAAATACGCAGAAATGCAGGGGGGAGATAGGTAATGTGTTGAAGATGTGCTCCTATGCATCAATATATTTGTGTTAAAAGAAACCATGACAACCAATCAAAAAATGTGCCAAAAATGGCAGCCGCCAACTCCTGCACATGTCCGAAACCACAGGACACATCCCTGACAGTAGGTTGGCTGTTCACCGATCTGGGAGCTTGCACTGAACAGCAACAGCTTTGGGAGGGGGGGCACACCAGCTGCGGACTTCAGGATCATAGTGGGAGAGATTAAAAAAACATGGCAAAAGCAGTCTGCGATATTCCTGAATAACTGAGAGGTCATCCATATATCACCGTGGGAGTAGGTGAACGTCATGTCAGTGCACTTCAATACTGCTATAAAGCAGTAGTGTAGATCCTGCCTCCATATACCGCTTTCATACAACTTTCATAGTGCAGTATCCGGCTTGGTGTAGATCTGTCCTTAGTAAGCTCCCTATTAGTTTTATACAAGCAGGATCAGCAACAAAATATTGCAGAATAATCTCATCTTCTTGCAGGAGTGCTCCTGTTCAAGGTTCCTGCAAGCCAGCTTGTCTGCCATTCCCTCCTCCAGAGTACTATCAGGACTAAAACAGAGCTAGGGAACCTTCAGCTGAAGGGCCTAATCTGGCCTACGGAGATTCCCTATCCAGCCCTTGGAGGCATGGGCTCCCTCTGGGGGCAGTGCCCCCTCTCCAAGCCCCACCCCCTGGAGACTTGGAGAGAAGACAGGGAGAGGAATACTAGCTATTATCTCCAATCTGGGATCAGAGATAACATGGGGATTCCCCTCTGCATCACTCTCCCTCCCAAATGGGAGGAAGAGTGGTGCACCAGGGAGTCCCCACTTTATATCCGACCGGAAAGCAGCAGGGATTCCCCTTACTTGGTATCCTGTTCAACTCCCATGGGAAATTGTATTTATTATTAACCATAATATAAAATACAATATAAAAGCTCAACCAGATAAAAACAGCAGCAATGCAAAATTACAAATTTAAAACACCGAGTTAAAATTTATTTATAGGCTGTTAAAATGCTGGGAGAATAAAAAGGTCTTCACCTGACGTCTAAAAGCATATAATGTAGGTGCCAAGCAAACCTCCTTAGGGAGCTCATTCCACAGCCGGGGTGCCACAGCAGAGAAGGCCCTCCTCCTGGAAGCCACCTGCCTCAACCCCTGTTTTGGTGGCTAAAGTCTCCTCCTCTTGGTCACCTCGCCTGAGAGACCACTGAGCAGAGAAAAAGTAATATCGCTGCAGATCACTGGGGGCTGGGAAAGGAAATTTGCCTCTCCCAACCCCCAGTGACCCTTAGATCTCATTGGGCAGGAATGGAAGATTTAGGGCTTTTCTGCATGATGCTTTTAACTCACCACTTTACTGAGGTTTCTGTTTCTGGATTCTTTGTGGCTCTTTTATACATGTTTTTTTTGTGGGGGAAAGGGGAGTTCTTTCTCTGCCTTTATATATGTTCCATTATACAACCACTAGGTGGCACTGTGGTATAGTGGATTTGTGCAAACACACATGCTGCCATTCATGGATATACCAGTCTTTCTTCATTGGGGGTGGGGGGACCCTGCTAAAATGGTTGCAAAATCTCCATGTAAAAGTTAACTATTGGTTTACTGCATCTTGGAACATAAAAGTTATTAATGCAATAATACCACTGTGAAGGTCTTTTTCTCAGTGGGGAAGATGTCCAACCTTTTGAAAAGACAGTGAAAAGATGCCTCCTCAATTTGGTGCTGTCTAAATGTTGTGGACTACAACTTTCATCATCCCTGGCCAGCAAGACCAATGACCATGCCAGCTCTGGAGGACATTGTAACATGATTAGTGGAACTGAAGTTAAGGAGAACAGGGTCCCTGGGGGAAACTATTCAAGAGAACAGCTCTCAGCCTCATGGCGGCTTCTATTTTCAGTTTCAATAAAGCTTTGGTTGTAGGCCCAACTGTTGCTGCATCTTTCTATTTACCACTTAAACAGGCATCAGGTTGGGGAAGGCTGCCTTAAAACATTTCCCAATAAAAGATTTCTCTAACAAAGACAACAACACAATTCCTGCGGAAAAAGGAATGATATGGTAGCTAGTATCTGTGCGTTCGTGTTCAGGGAACCAAGAAGCATAGTTACCTTGGGAAGATTCCATACAAGGAGTGTATTTCAAAAGGGATACTTTGTGTAGTGGTGTGATGATACATAATTAATAACACCAAGCACAGGCACTCCACAGCAAAGCTTGTCTCCTAAATTTATTTTTGAGAAACTAAAGATGGAGAAGACAAGGAGAGGTGGAACATTGTTTCTACTCTGAGCTTGAATTGTGTCTGTCAGTGACTATGGAATCTTTTGGTCTGACATAAAGCTTAATTATTCTCGTTAGAAAAACACACAGCTCTGCAAAAATGAAGGGGGGGGGAGAGAGACAAATTAAGCAGAGGCAACAGAACTGAGAATGATAAACAATCCGGTCATTCACTTAATCTTTCGTGCTTGGGTATGTCTTGCTGTGTAGAAACCAGCTGAGGAACATGAACAGGCTGTAATTTAAGAACAGCATTCACCATACTAATGCATAAATATACAAAGTTTCTTAAACTTACCTACTAAGAAGCAAAACCCTATAGACCGAGTGGGACTTCTTTCTGGCTAAACGTGCTTTGGAGCAGCCTGGAAGTTAGATAGAGCTTTGATTGCTGTCCTTGAAGACTTTATTGTCTTCACTTAGGGAAAGTTTATGTGACTTCTGAAGGCAGTTGGTTCCACCAGAGCTTATTTAGGGGTGTCACAACACAGGGGGTGAATACTTATGCAACCAACAAATGCCAGTTCGTTTTTGTTTACTTAACTTTTGTGCCATGATAAAAAATATTTTGCACCTTCAAAGTGTTAAATATGTTGTGTGCATCAAATGGTAAACAGGGCAATTAACTCAATTTTAATTCCAGGTTGTAACACAACAAAACGTGGACAAGTCTAGAGTGACCATATGACCGGATTCACCCAGATTTGTCCGGGTTTTTGATGACAAATCCGGGAGGGGAGGGGAAATCCGGATTTTCCAAAGAGCAGCTCTAATGGGAATTAACTAAAATGCTTATAACTCCATCATTTTTAAGATAAAGACATGAAACTTGGCACGATGGTAGTTCTTAGGAAGGGCTTTAGTCACACCAAATTTGAAACAGATCCGTTCATCCATTGATTTTTTAGGATTTTTTTAAAAATTGAGGTTTTAAAATTATTATTTTTAAAATCATCATTTTTAAAGATAAAGAGATGAAACTTTGCACCATGATAGGATTTAGGTAGAGCTTTAGACACACCAAATTGAAACAGATCTGTTCATCCATTGATTTTTTTAGGATTTTTTTTAAATTGAGGTTTTTAAATTATTATTTTTAAACTGTCATTTTTAAAGATAAAGAGCTGAAAGTTGGCAACACAATAGCTTTTATGTAGAGCTTTAGCCATACCTAATTTGAAACAGATCTGTTCATCCATTGATTTTTAGGATTTTTTTAAAATTTGAGGATTTAAATTTTTTCTAAAAAAAAATATTATTTTTAAAGACAAAAAGATGAAACTTGGCACCATGATTGCTCTTAACAAGGACTTCAGTTATGCCAAGTTTGAAACATCTGTCCATCCACTGAGTTTTAGGATTTTTTAAAAAAAGTTTGGTTTTAAAATTAAAAATCACATTTTTAAAAGATAAAGTGCTGAAAGCTGGCACCATGATAGCTCTTAAGGAGAGATTTAGCCATGCCAGGTTTGAATCAGATCTGTTCATCCATATTTTTTTAGGATTTTTTTAAAAGTTCAAAGTTTTAAAATTATTGTGTTTTAAAACTGCTGGAGCCATATCCTTCGAACTCAGGTTGTCAAACCTCCTCTTTGGGATTTTGCATATTGAGCAGTTTCAGCCCTTGGCATAAAGGGGATCTCCAGTCTTTAGGTAAACTGCCACAACCCCCACCCTAATGTTAGAGTAGAGAAACTTGTGACAATTATACACAAGCTTTTTTAAAAAATTGAAATTTTAAAAATCCAGCCATCCGGCCGGCCAGTAGCAAACCCTGTTAACAACAACAGCAGCTTGCAATGAGTGAAGATACAGTCAGAAAAGATATTTGAGGGAAGGGGAGAATGTAACACACAGAGTATAGCAAAAGCTTCAAAGTACAGCAAAACCTACAAAAGTAGGAGTGAGTGAAGTTAATTTCAGATACATTGAATCTCTCACTTGTTCTTTATTTCAGTGATTTTAACATTAAGATGCTATGTAGAACAGATGTGTCTTAAATGTGTGCTGTAAAATCGGACATGTGACCAAGGCTATGTTCGGGTGGGCACGCCCCCTTGGTGCTGGACACGCCCCCTTGGGGGCCGACCATGTTGTCCTCCTTTTTGGTTTCCAAAATATGGTCACCCTAGACAAGTCAAAAGGGGATGGATACTTATGCAAGGCACTGTATATGCCACACGATTAGCCTGTGTAGTTTGGCCCTAAAATATCTGGTTTAGAATCCATCATTTGACACTCTCTCTTTCCATGCCTCCTTGTGTTTATTCTGCTTCTCTTCTATTTCAGCATTTGTCCTAACATTTCAAACTTCACACACACACACACACACACACACACACACACACACACACACACACCAAGAACGCTTTTCACCTAGATTTATCAGCTTGAGGGCCCTTATGAAACCCCTGCATGTGTCCCCTGAACACACTCTCTGGCTAGACGTGGAACTGGATGTCATGGCAGGCACAGTGCTACAGTGGAAAATAGCCACCCCCTGTCACATTCTCCCTCTTGTCCCTGCAGCTCCTAGGAATACTCTGTCTGTGGAATAATAGCTCAATTATGGTTTGTACTAACTACAGTTAAGGACTCACACCATGGTTTGGGTTTCCAAATAAACAATAGGCATAGGGTGCAATCCTATGCATGAAAAAGCTGCTACGATTCTTAGCATGCTGGGAGTTATAGAACTTTTCTGTCTAAATATGTACCGGATTGCCTCCTGTCTGCTTCCATTTCCCATCCATCCATTCAAAACTCAGCTTCATAAAATTCATCAGTTCATTCCTATCATCATGGAGCAGCGGCTTCATGAAGTGGAACAACGATCCTAACTGCTGTTTGTTAATGCTTTGTGAATTGAGATGTAATGGCATGCCCCAGTTAGCACAAACTGCAGTTTGCAAACCAGCTTCAAGACGGGGTTTTGATATCCTGGTTTGTCAAACCCTCGCAAACTGTGGTTTGGATGCTGATGTACTGTAAGTTCAGATGGAAAAATCAACCATGGTGTGGCATAATGTCTGAATGCAGCCACTGGATAGGTTTACCCTTGCCCCTGCAAGCATCAAACTGAGAGTGGGCAGGGAAACATGAAGCATGATGATATGATATCATGTCATGCTTGGAGCATCCCTATATTAGATAATACAAAGGATTGCACCAGAAGGGACACGTGGAGCAGGAGGGACATGTGGAGACTCCTTTCCGTGTCAGCCCCATCTCTACCATAAGGACTATTTCCATAAAGCACTGGTCAGGCCTGTTGGGATTTGCCATTGGCTGACAAGCACCAGAAGTAAGTCCTAGAACAGCATTAGGCAAGCTCCAGATGTTGTTGGACTACAACCCCCTTCATCCCTGACCATTGGCCATGCTAGCTAAGACTGATGGGAGTTGGAGTCCATCATCATCTTGAGGATCACAGGTTCCCCACCCTGCCTTCGAATGAGCCAATGCTTTTTTGCAGCTATACACTGGAAGGGAAGATGGCCAATTGTTATGGTTGTCACTGGTCAAGCTTGTCTCTCATTACTGAGCTTCTAATTAAGGAACCACTGATACACTTTCAAGGAACTCCAAGATTCTGTGGATCTCATTTTGAAAACCAGCTTCATCCCATAGAGTAGCTGACCATAGAGAAGCAATTGAATGGATAAGAAAAATGTAGTGGATGGTGATGGTATAAGAAGAATTGTGAAAGCCACGTTCTGGGAGAGGGGGAATGAAAGACCATAAAATGTAAAGCTATATGTTGCAGAACACTTTGGAACAAATTTCATTTCATATTATAGCAGCTTTCCCCCAATGTGGTATCTTCTAGATGTTTTGGACTACAGCACCCATAGGCCCCAGCCAGCATAGTCAATGGAAATGATTATGGGAGTTGTAGTCCAAAACATCTGGATGGTGACTGTTTGAGGGTGTATTATAGTGTCAACACAACACTACCTTTTGCAGCTTTTTACCCACATCATGCACTTAGAAGCATTCATTCACCCGAATGGAGATAGCATAAGATCTGCTCAGGCCCAGTGGACTCTATGAGGATTGCTTTAAAATTACTGTGATGGTTGGTTTTGCTCTTGTTTATTTTACATTTTTAAAACCCCATGAGCAGCACAGGGACAAATTGAATATAAAATTATTTTCTGCCATTTAGGCAAATAGCACTCCCTTAGATCCAGCGTGTAAACACAATAAATAAATAAAGCTGTTGAAATGTTACTTGAATCTTAGTCTTGTGGCAGCTCTCCCAGAGAAGCTGCAAATAAACTTGGTGCTTCCTCTGTACTGTACAGCTGGCAAAAAAATCAGCCCACCTTCACATTTGGTTTATGTAAGGTGACCATATGAAAAGGAGGACAGGGCTCCTGTATCTTTAACAGTTGTATAGAAAAAGTTATTTCAGCAGGTGTCATTTGTATGCATGTAGCACCTGGTGAAATGCCCTCTTCATCACAACAGTTAAAGCTGCAGGAGCGCTGCCCTCTTGACCAGATACAAAAGAGGGCAGGGCTCCTGCAGCTTTAACTGTTGTGATGAAAAGGGCATTTCACCAGGTGCTGCATGCATACAAATGACATCTGCTGAAATTCCCTTTTCTATACAACTGTTAAAGATACAGGAGCCCTGTCCTCCTTTCCATTTGAGCACCCTAGAGAAACTGCCCAATTTAAAGTGCTGGTGTTAACTGCTAAAGCCTGAAACAGCTTGGGGCCAGGTTACCTGTAGAATAATCTCCTCCCATATTTACCTACCTGGACACTAAGATCATAACCTTAGGCCCTCCTCAAGGCTCCCTCATCAAATGAGCAAGGTGGATGGCTGCAAGAGACAGGGCCTTTTTAACAGTGGCACCCTAACTGTGGATGCCTTCCCTAGAAAGTGTTGCCTGGTGCCTACATTATGTTTTTTCAGCACCATAGTTTCCCCAGGCATTTTAAGAACTGCTTTTTGGTGCTTCTATAATGATCACTGCAGCTCTGCCTTTCCTTTTCATCAAACCCAGGTGAGGCAGTGGCTGTTCTGAACCAGTGCCTGGGCACGGTAATAGACTGGATGAGGGCTAATAAACTGAAACTCAATCCAGACAAGACGGAGGTACTGTTAGCAGGTGGTTCATCTGTCTGGCGAGGTGATGTTTGCTCTGTCCTGGACGGGGTTGCACTCCCCCTAAAGGATTGGGTCCATAGTTTGGGGGTGCTCTTGGATCCAGAACTGTCACTTGAGGCACAGGTGAACTCAGTGGCAAAGAGCACCTTTTATCAGCTTAGGCTGATATACCAACTGCGCCCTTATCTGCACGGAGATAGCCTAGCTACAGTTATCCATGCTCTGATAACCTCTCGTTTGGATTACTGCAATGCGTTATACGTGGGGCTGCCTTTGAAAACGGTCCAGAAACTTCAACTGGTACAAAACAGGGCAGCAGAGTTACTAACAGGGACTGGCTGACGAGACCACATCACGCCAGTCCTTTTCCAGCTTTGTTGGCTGCCAGTCCAGGTCCGGGCCCGATTCAAAGTGCTGGTATTAACATTTAAAGCCCTAAACGGTTTGGGGCCAGGTTATCTGAAGGAACACCTCCTCCCGTATGTACCTGCCTGGACCCTAAGGTCATCCTCAGATGTCCTTCTCCGCGAGCCCCTGCCAAAGGAAGTGAGGCAGGTGGCTACCAGGAGGAGGGCCTTCTCTGCTGTGGCACCCCGGCTGTGGAATGAGCTCCCTAAGGAGGTTCGCTTGGCACCTACATTATATGCTTTTAGACGCCAGGTGAAGACCTTTTTATTCTCCCAGCATTTTAACAGTCTATAAATAAATTTTAACTTGGTGTTTTAAATTTGTAATTTTGCATTGCTGCTGTTTTTATCTGGTTGAGCTTTTATATTGTATTTTATATTATGGTTTTATATTGTTGTTTTATACTTTGAATGTTTTTAATTTTTGTGAACCGCCCAGAGAGCTTCGGCTATTGGGCGGTATAGAAATGTAATAAATAAATAAATAAATAAATAAAATTTATTTCACTGCTGCTTTTAGGTTTTATATGCTGTCATGTTTTTACTTGTTGCTGCTGGCTTTATCTTGCTTTTATTTTGTGATGCTTTTATTCATTATTTTATTGGCTGCAGTTTGTGTCTTTAACGTCTTGTATATCACCCAGAGAACTTGGGTTATTGCATGGCTTAAAAGTGCAAATCAATCAATCAATAAAAAGCCAGATCCAGGATGAGTCTCTTTAGCCCAGTCAGAAATGCCTGTGACAACAAGCCACTAATGCGAGCCGCCTGGCTTTCCTAAATTGTCTGAAACAGACCACAAAGAGTCACAAGGGCTTTCCCCACAGCACACATCCTGAAAGAAAACCTGACAGAAGCTGGCCAGGGACTGAACAGAGCTGCAATTTAGAATTACACCACCAATTCCAGATAAGAAAGCCCAGATATAATTTATTCCAGCTGAAATGGCAAGCAGATTTAAGGAAGCTAAATTTAATTATGAGGACAGATTTAATGCTCTTGATAAATCCCTACCACCTTTGCTGTTTGAGGTTGAGGGGAGGGGAGGGGAGCACAGTGAAGATTTTTAAAGACCAGGACTGTCAAGGGCTTGGACTCTGAATCACTTCTCTCGTGGAAGCCTTACAAGGACACACCAGTCAGGAATACTAGACAAGAACTTTATTCTCTCCCACAGACACAGGAAACAACTGGTCCCACTCATAGACAATTATCCAAGGCCACCTAGGCAGGATCTACACTACTGCTTTAAAATGGTTTATAGCAGTAATGACAACTGTTGGGGCCCAGGACACACTCCAGATACCGTTTTCAAAATGTTATATCCTGCTTGTGTAGATTTGGCCCTAGTGACTAAACTGTGAAATGACACTATCCACACATCTAAAATAGCGGGTAAAACAGGCATCTATTTCCTCAGTTCAGGAACGGTTGCACGCTGGAGCATGAAGCTGTTGTTTGAGCAATGATTCAGCTCAGACTGAGAGCTTATACAGGAGCTAGGGACTCCATGCCTTCCTGGGTTTCAGCCAGATCCTGATCCACACAGACACTTATACAAGCTCCCTGCTCCACCCAAGT
Organism: Elgaria multicarinata webbii; assembly: GCF_023053635.1. Taxonomy (NCBI): domain Eukaryota; kingdom Metazoa; phylum Chordata; class Lepidosauria; order Squamata; family Anguidae; genus Elgaria; species Elgaria multicarinata. Next base: position 125,108,258 of record NC_086172.1, on the reverse strand, counting down.
AGGCTTGTGTATGGTTTGCCAACCCCTTCACCCTGAAGCTCCTGCCCGGCTTGCCATCTTCTCTGCTCCTGTGGCCCTAAGGGTGACAAGAGGATATCCAGGAGATGGCCAGGAACCCAGGCAACCTGTGTGGAAACATCTTTGGCAAAGGGCTCCTTAGGGTCACTGCCAGTGCAGGAGTTTTGTGGGGCCGGGGTGGGCTGTTTCTCTGCTCCTCCTTCAAGGAGACCACCGGTTCTAGGGCTGGCCTCTGAGAATGGGCTGGTCCCAAATGACAGGAAAAGTGAAGGCTCCTCAGCCCAGAGCCACTTCACAGGACAACTGGGCTACCCTCCTCCGGATATTAAATGGTGTTTCCTACATATTTAACTGTTTCGTATCCCTCAGGAAATCTATGGATGTGTTTGTAATAATATATCATTAATAAGGTTTAACTGCTTAATCAATTCCACTAAACAACTAAATGCCTTTTAGTTCACTAAAAACAACGCCCTCAATTAAGCAAGCGACATGAGCAGTGGCCGAGCACTCAGGTGGCACCAATCAATCAGGCTTCTTTCTCGCTCCCTCTCCATCGCCCACTTCTTTCTCTCCTCCTCCTCCTCCTCCTCCCAAGCATCCTGCTGAACAAGGTTCAGAGGCTGTGTAATTCAGCTGCTGACTCCTGCTTGTTGCTCTCTTTGTGTCTCCCTTTACTTCTACAGACCGTTGTCTCACAGGTACCACTTCCCTTTCTGTTCCAGCCATGGGGTAGGCACATCCCACAACCAGGATACTCCCAACTATTCCTCTGTGGGGTTGCCATACTGTTTGTTCCAGGCAGGCTCCTATACCCTTACAAGATCCATGACAGTCATGCAACAGGTGAAATTTCTAACATGGCGCCTGCATCTGCTACCCAACTGACTGTTTAGACACTGGCAGGGCAGCTCTGCCAGAGAGACTGATTGGCAGGTCACACACATATATCTTTCCCTTCCAGAATGTCCTTCATTCCAGACAGTGGAGGCTGGAGGCTCCGATTTCGGTGGGGCTCTGAATCCATTCTGGGTTTCAGTCAAAACCAGCCAGAACTCTAAAGGAGCTATCGAAGGTGCTAAGCCTGTTCAGATACTGTTCAATAAAGGCTTTGAATGTGCCACATGTGTTATTTCTTTATTGCTGAGGAGTGGCAGGAGTGATAGATACTAGACAGGGATCCCTTTCCTTCACCCTAGTAGGATCTGGCTTCAGCTGGCCTCAGGAGGGACCAGACCTCAGGGACAAGGCCCCCTTTTTTTCTGCTCACTCAGGTTCCTTGGACAGTGAGGGGGCAGGTCTCTCAGAGTGCGCAAGTGGGGTGAGTGCTGCTGCCACGGTGTGTGGGGCAGTCAGTTGGTGGGAGGGAGCAGAATGGGATGGAGTAGGGGTACTGAGTTCTGCAGAGATGCTACCCAGCAGGTCTGGCCTATCAGGCCAAATGGCAGGGGTGCAAAGAGAGGTCACGTGGTTTGCCAGGGAAAGATAAATCAAATGCCATTTTAATTTTATTTATTATTACATTTATACCCCCCCCTTTTTTTCCCCTCTTGCTTACATAGCTTTCCTCCTCTCCATTTTATCCTCACAGAAACTCTGTGTGGTAGGTTATTTATTTTATTTATTACATTTATATCCCGCCTTTTTTCCTCCAAGGAACCCAAGGCAGCGTACATAATCCTCCTCCTCTCCATTTTATCCTCACCACAACAACCCTGTGAGGTAGGTTGGGCTGAGAGTCTGTGACTGGCCCAAAGTCACCCAGTGAGTTTCCATGGCCAAGTGGGGACTAGAACCTGGATCTCCCGACTCCCAGTCAAACACCTTAGCCACTACACCCCACTGGCTCTCAGGTTAGGCTGAGAGCCAGTGACTGGCTCAAATTCACCCACTGAACGTCATGGTCAAGCGGGGATTCGAACCCAGGTCTCCAGAGTCCCAGTCCTACACTCTAACCACTACACCACACTGGCTCTCGAAGGTCCTTCTTAAAGCTTCCCCCCTGGCAACCTGAGTTGTTTCTTAATTCCCCAAGAAATTAAATGTCTTCTCTCAAAGGTTACAGAATCATAGTTATTGAGATCACCATAGAGAGCTAAAAGCTCTAATGCCCAATTTGGTATTGATTTTATATAGTTTAACAAGGCACCTCCAGTGAAGCTGGTAAATCAAGACCACTGTCCTCCATCAACAGGATTTACCTTTATCAGTGAAAAAATCCCATTTGAACACAGATTGATATCACCCCCCTATTATGGGAAGAAAACTATCTCCAGACTCTTTTAAAATCCTCTCTAATGATGTTGTTCCAGGAAACCGAAATTACATTTCAAATACGTTAACGTAATTAGAGTGTCACCATGGTTATTGACTCAGATGTTTCCAACAGAAAAGCTCAGATTGAATTTAAAGGAACGGCAGAAATTAGGTGGGAATTTTTAAAGTGTGCTTTGTGGAACACAGGAAGCATAATATGGAAAGCACCATTTTTATCTCTGTTGCACTCAAACTAGAGTGCAGGCAATAGACATGACACATAGGGACAAAACAGACATTATAAGCATTATCTATTTTGGCCAACTGGGTTGGCTTAAGAGACAGATGAATGGATCTCTGCTTGTATAATAGGGCTTTCCTGGCTCCTCTCCCCATTACAGCACCCTGCACCACCACCACCCAGAAGCAAAATTCAAGAGAATTTTGCAGGCTGTGTTGAGCAAGTGATTATTATTATTATTTATTTATATAGCACCATCAATGTACATGGCGCTGTACAGATTACACAGTAAATAGCAAGACCCTGCCGCATAGGCTTACAATCTAATAAAGTGATGATAGTACTTTTCTGTTTGTGCAAGACATCTCTGGATCCAGGCCACTATTTTTTATCATATTTTTACCCATTATAAGCCTGTGGGATGGGGCAGACTAGATATTGAAATAAATTAACATTGTGAAAATGTTCAACACTTTGTACGCAGCTCTCAGCTTCTTTCTCACAGTCCTCTTGTGTGTGTGTGTGTGTGTGTGTGTGTGTGTGTGTGTGGTCGATACCTCTTGCTATTAAGATAAAATTAATAGCATAAGGTGTATGTGTTTTTAAAGAACCCAAAACAACTGGGCTGTGTAAAGGAGAGAACTATCATGTTAGGGCCGTAAATGGGTTTAATTAAGCCATATCAACCCAAAAGGGCCAGAAGAAATGCTTGGTTAACTTATAAAAGCAAAATGACAGAGTAAATTATGCAGACTACGTGAGGGTCAAAAGCAAATTAGCTGGGAAGAGGCAGATCCTAATGGAATCAAAGACTTTTTACCAATCCTACCCACTAGGCTCTTCATCTGAGCTACGAAGCAGTTTTAATTACTGGCGTCTGCCTCCCCAGCAGCATGCAAGACATGAAATAAAAACTGTATTTCATAAGCCTGGCATGATGCCAGAGAAGAAAGCTCTCTTCCTCTATTTCTTTTTAACTATTCCTGTCCTTTCAGCATTAGAACCAACAAAAAATGCCTTAAGGCACGCACATGAGCCTGTGAGGCCTAGTGGAACAGAAGTTTCTACTAAATAAAAGAGATCACTTATTGATCCATGAATGATGCTGTTTATCCCAGTTGTGAGTGAACCGCCATCTCTACTTTACAGTAGCCAACCAGAGGGAAAATATCACCACTGTACAAAGGTGTTATTGACGCTGAGTGCAATCTTGCACCTAGTCAGATACGCATTAATTCCCACAGAACGACGGGCACTTCAAAATGTTCATCAGAAAGTACTAAACGAGATTTATAGGCAACCAAAAGGAACCAGGTGATAAATAATGTAGGAAACGCTGCACTTAATTATGCAACAGGAGTGTCAGACTGGCTCAAGATAAATTCCCCATTTTCCTCTGGGTCAACAACTGCAACTATGAACATCATTTTTTTTAATTTTTTTTTTTTTTTTTTTTTTTTTTGCAGTGTGGTTTGGCTGTGACCTGCGTGCACTGCGTGTTGGTCCCACAACGTGAACAGCCCTTTTCAACACTCTTTAAACGAAAATGATCAGAGAAAAATAAAGCACATGGATTGTGCCACCGTGGCTGGGACATCAAGAGGCAATGAAACTAAAGTTGAGAGTACCATCTTCATTTGTCTGGGTGCAAGTTCTTAAAACAATACCTTGAAATTGATTGCACGTTCTACTTAGTGTTCTATGCAAATAAGAAAGTTTTAAAAAGAAAAAAGAGGAGGGAGAAAGGGAGTGCAATTTATCCCATTTACAATGCAGTCCTAAACCCCAGATCTTCTGGCTGGAGAGGGTTAGATGTTGCCCCCTCCCCGTCTGGCGGAGCTCATCTCTGCCAGTGGATGGGGCTTGTCCACCACGGAGGTCTCAACTACACCTGTGGACAGGACCACAGTCGTGATTCTACTACCTGGAGTAACCATCATAAGGCCTGAAAATGGGGCTGTCTGGAACAGGAGCACTGCCCCTCTATTCATCCGGCAGGCCTAAGCATTGGATATCCGGAACTGGGATAAATGCCAACCTGGAGTATAAATAATTTCCCCCACATTGGAAAAACTTAGTGTGGAACCAACTTAAAATTCCCAGCATAAGCACTCTTACTTATGAGTGAGTGAATTTAGTGAGATTTAATTCAGAGTTTACATAAAATATAAGAAGAGCCATACTAGTTCTGACTAAAGATCAGCATTCGCTTCCCACAGTGGCCAACCAGATGCCTATGGGAAACCCACAAACAGAAAATGTGTGCAACAGCTCTCTTCCATTAACGTTCCCCAGTAACAAGTATTGAAGGCATACTCCCTCTGATACTGGAGATAATATATAGCCATCATGACTAGTAGCAATCGATAGCCTTATCCTTCATGGATTTGCCTATAATTCCCTTTAAGAGCCTTACTACATGAGACATTCATGCACACTTGAGATTCCTCCCTCATGGTAGTTTGTGTATGCTCCCTCCCATGCTTTGCAACCATTATAGCAGAAGAAAGTCTGACATTTCTGTGAACTGTGGTATGAAACCCCGGTGTAGTTGCACAATTCTGCCATACCACTGCACCACCTAGTGGCTGTGTAACGGAACATCTAGAAAGGCAGAGAAAGAAAAAACCCAGGGGTGGGGGTGGGAACCATGTGTAAAGGAACCAACCTTAATCTCACAAAGAATATGGAAGCAGAAGTGGTGGGTTAAAAGCCTCATGTAGAAAAGCCTTTAAAGCTGTCCAGGTTGGTGGACAGGCACTTCCTTTTATTGTCCTGAATCCTTCACCACTCAGCATCATTGCATGACCCCAGCATTGTAGTATTACAAGAGTCAGAGAAAAATGTCTCCCTATCCATCATGCATAATTTTATACACCTCTCTCATGTTTCCCTTTACTTGCCTTTTTTTTCTAAGCTAAACTATCCCAAATGTTATAACGTTTCCTCATAGGGGATTTGCTCCACTCGTTCGGAGTTAAAACCTTTAAACCTGACTGCAGCACTATGATGAAACCAAGAAAAAGTCACTCCTCTGGCACTGTAGTAGTAACATTTAAGGAGATCCCCCATTTAAGTGGAGAAGTGAAGCTTAAATGTTTATACAGCATTTGAATTTTTCAGATCTAAAGCAAAGCCATTGTCAATGAACACAAAGGGGAAAGCAGAAAAGATATGCAAAGTGATTTAAATGGATACATAGAAGCAAAGATGGGATTTGGGGAAGGGAACTGTAATGGTGGTTATTAGGCAGGGAGATGTACCAGCTCTTGAATTACCTGCCAGGGAAAAGGAGGAGCATCACATGCCTTGGCATATTTGAAATTGAACAAGGCAGGGTAGCAGAAAACACAATACGGCACAATTGTGCACTGCTTTTAGAGGGCGGGAAAAATTCATTCACTGGTTTTGTTTATGTTTTGCTTCTTTAATCAATGCCATGACTATGCTATACCTGTAGTGGCTCCAGAAACCTTCACAGGTTGTCACTATGGTCCCCATTTCAGTGATAAATGAGGGACAAAAACAGCCATTATAACAATATTATTTTTAAATAGCGTACAGAACTGAATGAGAACACCTGTAGGAGTTCTTTTGGGATGCCAAAGCCTGTATTTCTTCCTACCCATTTTATCTCCCCTGCGAGCACTACCACACCTGCAAGAAGATTATTTCCAGAATTATACACGGAGAAACTGCCCAAAGAAAGAACAGCTGCATGGCTACATCACAACAGTTAAAGCTGCAGGAGCCCTGCCCTCTTTTGTATCTGGTCAAGAGGACAGGGCTCCTGCAGCTTTAACAGTTGTGACGAAGAGGGAATTTCACCAGGTGCTGCTTGCAAAGAAGTGACACCTGCTGAAATTCCCTTCTCTCTTTAAGTGTTAAAGATACAGGAGCCCCGACCTCCTTTCCATATGGTCACCCTATCTTCTTCTATCTGAACCTTTTCCATCCCAGTCATTATAAGGACTCTGACACTTTAAGAACTGGAAGCCCAGGTGTGTGTTTTTCGTCCTCCCTCCAGCCCTCCTCCCCTCCCCCCTTTTTCCTTCTGTGTTGGATTGTAAGCCTGAGGGCAGGAACTGCCTTGATTTTTATTGATCTGTAAGGCACTATGGGAGCTTTTTCAGCTTTAGAGCAGGGTTAAAATGCTTTAAATAAATAAATAAATTTTAGAAGATGTCTGCAGAAGCCTGTAACATGGATAATAAACATAATAAAAGAAAAGTGATCTTGTGGCATCCAGAGATGTAGGATCCGAACAAGTATTTAAGCAAACTATAACACTGGACACTTTCCAACATTTACCAGAAGGAGCTAGTTGTACCTGTTTTATCTATAACAACAGCAACAACACAACAAAAGAGGATGTGTGTTTGTCCATCCATCTGTAGCACCATTGTACCGAGACCATGAAATGTAGACAACTGAAACTTTGCATGCATACTAAGGGGATCCTAGTGGCATACACCTTGGGGTTATTTTGATTTTAAAATGAATTAATTAATTATAATTCATTTAAGTGTGTCCATGTGACTGAAGCCTGGACACATTTAAATGAATTAAAAGGTCAAATTTCCCTAACCAGCAGATAGCATTGCAGGCCATACAATTTGAAGCCAGGGGAGATTAGTAGGCTGAGGATCAGAGTTATACGCTTAGCCCCTCGCCATGCTATGGGTGTTGGGTTATTGTGCCAGAACTTTTCTCTTTCTGGAACTCTGTTTGTGCTCAGAAACAAACACACATCACGCAGGTCTTACACAGCAGAGCTGGTTTATTTCCTTCAGGCTTCTGTGCAGTCCAATTCAGATCAGTTCAGATCAGCACACTGAGGCATACACAGAGAGCAGTGATCATAGAGCAGTGATCAGTAAGCAGTGATCAGTTCCATTTTACACAAGTGAGAAACTATATACAGATCTACACAATTCTTATCTACATTACATACAGCTGTGATGAGGCTAACTTAGAATCTTGGCAAGGTTCCCAGAACAGCCTCTATCTCAAGGTAATTGCCCACAGATAGACTTTCTCTGTTTAACCCTGAGATAGCCATACACACACAATTTTAATGACTAAGCAAGTATTTCTTTCATATACTTAACAGTCCTCCTCTTGCGCATGTTGTTTAAATTGTGTTACAATCTGAGACCCAGCTTTAAAAGCATCTCTTTGTGTTTTACCATTGAACGTTCCACCTGTCCTTTCTCATTTTGTTTTATTTTGAATACCCATTTACAGGTAATGGCTTTACAACCTTCAGGTAAAGGTACTAGCTCCCACGTTTCATTTTTTTCCATTGCTCTGATTTCCTCTGACATTGCTTCATGCCAGCCCTGAGCTTCTGTAGGTTCCATTTCCTGAATTTCCTCAAATGAAGTAGGTTCATAGGCTATCAGTAAAGCTCTATGAGAAACCTGTTTGCTTTGGTATTCATCTGAATAACGAATTGGAGCTTTGCGTTCCCTTTCTGATCGTCTTGGCATAGTTACAGGCATAGTTTCCTCCTCCACAGTTTCTTCCCCCTCCCTCTCTTGCTGAGATTGTTCAGGAATTTCTTCTGTTTCTACAGCTTTCTGTTCTACAGGCAAACTTACATAGTGTTTTGTTTCCTGCATTTGTTCATGAAAAACTACATCTCTGCTCACAATTACACTTTTGTGATATGGAGACCACAAACGATAGCCTTTTGTTTGTGTATCATATCCCAACAGTTTACATTCCAAACCTCTTTGAGCTAGCTTTCCTGGTCTGTTTTCTTTCTGAATATGAGCAAAACATTTACTTCCAAAAACCCTTATATGTGACACTCTAGGTTTTCTTTTGTAAAACATTTCATATGGGGTTTTTTCATGTACAGAGTGGTAAAGCCTGTTTAACAAATAATTTGAGGTGGACAAAGCTTCTGCCCAGAACAGGTTAGACAATCCTGACTCTTTCAATAGAGCTCTTAACATGTTCTGCAAGGTTCTGTTTTTCCTTTCTGCAACTCCATTTTGAAATGGTGAATATGGAGCAGTAAGGTCATGTTGTATACCCTCATCACTGAGGAATTTTTTAAATTGGTTGCTAAGAAATTCACCTCCCCGGTCCGTTCTTAGATTAGCTATAGGTTCTTTAAATCTATTTTTACTCCACTTAACAAAGGCTTTAAACTTTCCAAAAGTTTCACTCTTCTGTTTTAACACATACACAAATCCAAATCTACTGTAATCATCAACAATAGACAAGAAAAATCTGTTTCCTCCTTGACTTGTCTCAAAAGGACCTGCAAGATCTGCATGAATTAATTCAAAAATTCTTTTTGTTGTTCTCTCACTATGTTTTGGAATGTTTGACTTATGACACTTGGTTTCACTGCATACATTACATTCTACATAGTTAGAACATGGTTTGATTTTCACCCCTTCACACAATTCTGGAATCTTAGAAATTGTTTTATAGTTAGCATGACCAAACCTTTTATGAGTTAAATGGATACACTCTTGGTGTGGTTTGCAATTGGCTATTGTTTTTGTTGTGACTTTGCTGGCTACAACTTCATTTTTTATACAAGTATTAATCACATACAAAGAATCTTTCATTATTCCCTGCACACACACCTTGTTTCCCTGTTTTATAGTACAATTTTCTTCAGTAAAACAAATCTCATACCCCATTTCTGTTAACTGAAACACACTTAGAAGATTTGTTTCTAATTCTGGTACATATAAAACACTTTGTAGTTCAACTCCCAGACAATCAAAATATACATTACCCACACCACAAATCTGGATTTTTGTTCCATTTGCAAGGGTAACACACTTTTGCTCTGAAGTAGACGTTTCCAAGGTTACAAATGAAAGTTTGTCTTTTGCCATACTTATTGAAGCCCCAGAGTCCAAAAACCAAGGATTCATTGTCTCTTTGACTCTTGCTAGAAGACACTTCTTTTTTGATTCAGCTTCATTCATGTTGTTTTCTTCTCTCCACTTTGCTGTTGACTGCTTTTTCTTCTTGTTGTTGCAATCCCGCCTTAAGTGTCCTGTGGAACCACAGTTAAAGCATTTCCTTGCCTTTAATGCAGCCACCACGTCAGAAGATTTATGGCTTTGTTGAAATTCAGCCACAGGATGTTTAAAGCTCTGTTGTTTTGAAGCTTGTCTTCTCTCATAGGTTTCCAGTAGTTTTCCAGCTACATACTCGAGGGTTAAATTTTTCTCCTCTTGACTTTCCATCATGGTGACAACCGCGTCGTACGATGAATCAAGACTTGACAAAATCACATAGACTTGGTGTATAGTTGTAAACTCCATCCCTCGTGCCCTGAGTTGATTGAAGATTTCTCTCATGCTTTTCAAATGGTTTGACATAGACTCCCCTGGTTTCAGCTTCATTCCATACAGCTTCCGGGTTAGAATTATTTTACTGCCCGCTGTTTCTCTTTGATATACAGCTTGTAGCGCATTCCAGCACTCTTTTGATGTATTCAAAAACTGAATGAAGGAAATTTGAGAGTCTTCCACAGCTAATGCAATAACTGCCATTGCTTTTGCATCGTCCTTAAACCATTTAGCATTCTGTGGATCTGCTCTATCTGGTGGATCCTCTGTGACTACATACCACAGTTCAGCCTGAATCAGATACATTTGCATTTTGTAAGACCATAATGCATAGTTAGAGTCATTCAGCTTTTCTAACAATTGATGCAAACCAGACATATTAGCTCCTGCCATTTCCTCTGCTTTAGGAATTTGTATCTCACCGTCCTCCTGCTCAGAGTCCTCCTCAGAGTCAGCCGACTGAGATTATTCCTCACTTTGCAGCACTGGCTTTAGCTTGATGTCTTCCTTCATCAACAGTTTTCTGTTTTAGCAGACTCCTGGTTCTGATACTGCACCGTTCCCATCAAGTTCTGGTTCTTCTGCCTGGATTAGGCTGGCGTAGGCTGGTCTAGGCTAGACTGGCTCTAGGCTGCCTGGACTGGACTGGGCCCATAACCTTTGTTGGGTTATTGTGCCAGAACTTTTCTCTTTCTGGAACTCTGTTTGTGCTCAGAAACAAACACACATCACGCAGGTCTTACACAGCAGAGCTGGTTTATTTCCTTCAGGCTTCTGTGCAGTCCAATTCAGATCAGTTCAGATCAGCACACTGAGGCATACACAGAGAGCAGTGATCATAGAGCAGTGATCAGTAAGCAGTGATCAGTTCCATTTTACACAAGTGAGAAACTATATACAGATCTACACAATTCTTATCTACATTACATACAGCTGTGATGAGGCTAACTTAGAATCTTGGCAAGGTTCCCAGAACAGCCTCTATCTCAAGGTAATTGCCCACAGATAGACTTTCTCTGTTTAACCCTGAGATAGCCATACACACACAATTTTAATGACTAAGCAAGTATTTCTTTCATATACTTAACAATGGGGCAGCTCCACCATACGGGAATAGAGTGGACAGACCTCTCCATCAGGGGGCTATAGGAGAGTACCATGGCCTAACTTCATTCAAACAGGACCAGCACAATGTGTCCAACAATGACAGTTGTGTGCTTTGGCTCAGAGGCTTCACTATATCAAACTAAGGCCTATTCCAACCCATATGGTGTGATTAAATAAAGGGATTAAGATATGCTAAATGAGTCATTTTCACGCATCTGAAGATGAACTCTGCCAAGCTATTGTTTAAAGCATTGTTCAAAATATGCATTCTCTTACAACTCAGAAAGCACATTTTCTTATTTATATGACCTTAATGTGTCCATCATATTAACACACCACTTCTCATTCCCCAAATATTAAAACGCTTAAAACCAACAAATTTCAGTACATGCTCACAATGTTGTGAGATTCAGCTTTCAAGTACAGCAGACAGTAATAAGCTAGCCAAGTCGGTACACTGTTGGCACGCAAGCTTCAGCACACATCAGCAACCAGCACACATAGTGAGACCACAAACATTATGCCTATTCAATAGGTGCAGCTGGAGAGTGTGTCAAATCTGTGCTACACTGAATGCTCCATGCTAGTAACATGAACGTTACTCCGGCTGACAGACTGCAATAAAATCATTTCATTTACAGGTGCCAGATCCCATCTTGGACCGTTTTTAAAAGTTCTGACAGGGAGAGGTCCCCCCAGATGCAGCTGTTGCCGTCAAAAAAGGTGCAGAACGATGGAGGAAGGCGAATCTTGCCAAATCTCTCGCAAGTGCAGAACCTTGGAGGGAGGGAGGTCTGCCAAATCTCTCACAGTCACACAACCCTTAGAGGTTTGTCCAGATTGCAACCTTGCGGGCAAAATGTTGTTTCGCATCTACATGATGGGAGAGGTCATCTGGAGATCTGGAGTGAGGTGCCATCACTAAACATATGGTGTCTACACCTAGTGGTATAGTGATAAGTTTTGAAGTGCAGGTGCTCATCATGACCATCCCCAAGAAGAGTCCAAAACGGCAGGCAGCTGTGTTGATCCATACCCACCGGGCTAACCATATCATGATGCAGGCTGAGGCGCCTGCATCAGGCAACAGAGTGGGAGGAGAGGCGAATTGCGCTGTTTGCCCAACATCCCCTGCCAAGAGGGTCCCACGCCATCACTACTCCACTGCCTCCGCTGGGCGCCTCGGAGAGCCCTGACAGTGGCTTTCCCGCTGTGGCATTTGCTGCAGTGACACAGCAGCTGGCAGGGCTCTCGGTTCCCCTTCTGTTTCCCTTTCCCTTTGCTGCTGCTGCCACAGCCCCCCAAAATGGCTACAGGCAGGGCTACAGCTGACCAAACACTTGTGAGAGCCCTGCAGCCAAGGAGCACAAGGGGAAGGTGGTGCTGGTGGTGGGAGGGGGTGAGAAAGAGTAGGTGGCAGTGTGGGGTTGCAGGAGCAGCTGCACATACTCTAGGTTGTGAGAGACCTTGGGCCAGGGCTGCATATCACCAAGCAAGTTCTAGGAATTTTTATCTGCTAGGAGCAGGTCTTCTGTCAAGCTAATGGGTTGTAATGGCCCATTCAAATCACCCTAAAGTATTTTAATTACAATTAACAAAATATTGTTTCCAGGATCGGTACAATTTGCAGGTGTTTTTTGATCCGTTCCTTACTTTGGAGGCTTGCTGGCATCTGTGGCATGAAGCATCTTTTATTGATTTAGGTTGGTGCGCCACTGGTGCCCTCCTGAACAAAGCTATATCCCTGCCACAGTTTGTCCAGCCTGTGGTGACATCCAGGTGGGATTAATGCAGGGGTCCCCAAAGCTCTTTGCGTCAGTGGGCGCATTTGGAATTTTAACAGAGCACCACAGGCACTCTCACAAAATGGCTCCATGGGGGCATGCCTATTAACAAAATGGCTGACATGGCGGGGATGGCCGGTCACAGTACACTTATTTCCAGAAGACAAAGTATTGAGACTAAAAGAAAAGTAACTTGCTTAAGAACCTAAACACAAGGCAGAGGTGGGGGCTGAGCTCCAAAACACAAAACCCTTCTATCGAGCACAAATAAAGATGGTGTGGAAGACAGCGCTTTGCTTTGCAGCGAGCCAGACTCCCAGATTTCTTTAAAAAAAAAATTTTATTTATTTATTACATTTTTATACTGCCCAATAGCAGAAGCTCTCTGGGCGGTTCACAAAAATTAAAACCATAATAAAACAACCAACAGGTTAAAAGCACAAATACAAAATACAGTACAAAAAGCACAACCAGGATAAAAACCATGCAGCAAAATTGATATAAAATCTAAAAAGTTATACAAAAATCTTAAAATAAAAAATAGAAGGAGCAAGGGCCCTGATGAGTACCTAGATAGGGTATCTTGAGCACCATGTTTTAGACCCCGGAATTGCTGCAATGCATTAGATGTAAGACTTCCTTTGAAGACAGTTCAGAAACATCAATCAAGGCAGAATTTAGCCGCCAAGTCGTTAACCAGGATCTACAATACTGCATATTATGCCAGTATCAGGCCCTAGGTAGGGGGCACATTATTTTATTATTTATTTATTTTATTATTTATTACATTTATATACCGCCCTATAGCCGAAGCTCTCTGGCCAGTTTACAAAGAGTACAATTGCCTCATGCCTCACTCTTGGAGGGGGACTCAGCAACAATGACAAATAGAACACCCCAGCTGAGAAACAAGTGATATTATTTACACAGGGTACAATGAGAAGAAAGGGAGGGGACTGGGAGGGGCCCCAGGGGCCTCTTAAGCATCTTAAAATGTGCTTGGCCAGCATTAAAAGCTCTTCATTGGCTTCCAGCAGAAATATGCATACATTTTTATCAACCATTTCTGATGGTAAATACATAGATAACCTCACTTTTGAACAGCTGCTGCCCCTGGTGCTTATGTTAGTTCATACGGTACTGCTTTCCTAGAAAGAGAAGACAGAACATATTGGTTGCCTTGGTTCCCCAGTGTTAAAATCTAATCGCTGATTTGATTTTATCCTGCAGTTTACAGGGGGCATGGGGGTGGGTGGGTGGAAATAATGACCAAAGCCACAGTAGCTTTGAAAGGAGTTGTGAGTCAGACAGCTGGTCTGATCTATTTGGGCTCGACAAACAGAGATTTTTAAATCCATTTTTATTTTTTCTTCATTTGTCACGTTGGCATCCAGCCCTTATGGAGTCAAGGAACTCACCTCTTATACAGCTCTTACAGCCTGATCCTAACCATGGCATTCATTTGAAAATAAGTATTGTATTAGAACTGCAGCCTTCCTTTCCAAATTCTTAATGACATTAGTGAGAACAAAAACAAACACAAATTGTGAATAATTGATCCCAATCAGAGTTGTTGCTGCTGTTTTTCAGAAGAACAATTCCTGCGCTTTTTCATAGGCCCTGCAGTTTTCCTCCCTCTCTCCTCCTCCCATGATTTAAGAAGTGTAGTAAACACAACAATGGAGCAATTTCCATAGTAGCCAGTTTTCACTCTCCATCTCCACCCCCTCTTTGGGCAAATGTTGCATCTTAATGCTCTCAGAGGAAGGGGGGCTGAAAACATGACTCTAGAGCATCCTCAAGACACAAGGGAAAAGATGGCAAACCAAAACAGTTTAGAGTTTATTTATTATTTCATAAACTCTTATTTTAAGCCCATTTCATGGGATCCAGGGGGAGAGATTTGCTGAGTTTCTTTTAAAGCTGCAGTCCAAATGTGAAGATGCAAAGGAGAAGTAACTTTATGACACTGTTAAACCAATCTAGCCATTAAAAGAACAAATTGCACATTGAAAACCTTTGGAAACCACAGCCCAAGAAAAACCAGCCGGAATCCAGGTCAAAGGCTTTTGCTTCTTAGTGTACAGATGTGCCATAGTCCTGGCCACATTTAAGCTGGCATGATCCCTGCAGCAGCAGAAGAGGCAAAAACCCAGCTATAGCTAAGGCAAAATTAAAGGGATTCTTACAGTCTGGGAAGATTCAAGAAAGAAAGAAAGAAAGAAAGAAAGAAAGAAAGAAAGAAAGAAAGAAAGAGAACAGATATGGATTTTCATCCATTTAAAACTCACCAAACCAGGTTCAACTGCACATGTAGCTATATCCCACACCAAATTATTTCTAGAATTGTTCTATTTAAGACTGCAGGGGCAGTACCCAACAGTGCCATTCCATAAGCTCCCATAGTGCTCGTGGAGCTCCACTGAATCTTTCCTTTGCACAAGCAGTTGCCCATTATGATTGCTACACTAGTTGTGCAAGCAGTTGCACCTTTTGCACCATGTTTTGCACAACGGGTTGCATAACGGTTGCACAAGATTTATGAACAATGCATTTCACAATGGGTTGCACAAGATTTATGTGCAACCATGCTTGTGCAACGGTGCTTGTGCAAATGTAGCTTTAGCTGGATTCTTCTCTTGCACATACTTCAGAATCTAGTTTCTGCTAGCACAAGGTCATTTGCACTAGCAGAATGACACAGTTGGATACTGCTCTGTGTCTTAGATCACACATTTGAATGCCCACTCATATGATCCCATGGGGAGCATCTCTCCCTCTATCAATCATCCCACCATCTTCGTGGATTAGGAAGAAAGTAATGTATGAAGATGGCTTACACTAGCTCAAGCTGTTTGTCCATCCAGCCTAGTATAGTCTTGTCTGGCTGACAGCAACCCAGCAGTCTTTTGGCAGAGGTCTTCCACATCAACTACTACCTGGCCTTTTTAACTGGAGATGCAGGGATTGTAACTGGGACTCCCTGCATGCAAAGCATGAGCTCTTCCTCTGAGCTCCGTCCCCAAAGACTCCTTCGGCCCCCACAGTGGGCCTTGAACCCATGTCCCAGGGTGGCCTGTGTGTTTTCTCTGCAGGCCTTTTCCTAAGGCAATCCCTTGGGTGCTGTGCTGCGAATCAGAGCCTGCTTCACTTGCTGTTTATTCATGCAATATGAACATCTAACGCTAAAAACAAGGCCTTTACAGTTGTGGCCTCAAGGCTGTGGAACGACCTCTCTCTGCACCTGAGGAACTGCTCTTCTGAGCTTCCAGCCTTTTCTTTTCTGACAGCTGATACATGTTCTATTCATTTCTTTTTTAACCTTGTTTTTATTTATGTTATACGGCTGTGGAATTATTCAGCCAGTTGCAAGTTACTTTGAACACAGGCTGGAAAAGCAGTCTATATATATTAATATTACCATCATATATACTACAGCCTTTCCTAAGGTAGTACTCTCCAGGTATTTTGGAGTACCACTCTCAATATCCCTGACCCCTGGACATGCTGAGTGGGGCTGATGGGAGTTGTAGTCCAAGGCATTTGGAGGGCACCAGGTTTGGGGAAGGCTGAATACACAGAGTGTTCTAGCCTGGCTTTCCCCCTGATCTGCATGTTTCTTGTGCAGGAACCTTTATAGTTGGTAGACACTCAAATAGGCAATCTCCTACCTGAACGGTACAATCCTAGAATCTTAATGGTACAGTCCTAGAAACTGTGTACTAAGTGATTTATCTGCATGTGTAGATACATCTCATCTGCTCTTTTACACTTACACGCACACACATGGGAGAATAGAAGGTCCAGAGTCTGACTTTCTTATCCCAACTTCAGAAGTGTCTCAGAAGTGTTTATTTTAAAAGAGGGATGCATTCAGACCTGTCTGCTATATGATTCTTTCCTGGCCTTCACTGCTGTTTTTCATCCAGCTGCATATCCCCTCTCACTATAAGGAATATTTTCATAACTGATAATAGGAATGCCTTTAAGTCTGGAATGTCTCTCTTGTTAGAAGGGTCCATTTTAACTGTAATACAACTTTGCAAATTAAATCAACACAAGTTGAGATTTCCTATAAAAAAACCCAACCCTACACTGGTCCATTTCCCTCTTGCACAGAAGGGCCTAGTTCAGTGGTAGAGCTCATGTTTTGCAGGCAGAAGGTCACAGATCCAATCCACAGCATCTCCAGGTAGGGCTGGGAAGTATTCTTGCCTCAAACCCTGGAGAGCTGCTGCCAGTCAGGCAATACTGAGCCAAATACAATAACCATCTGACTTGGTATAAAGCAGCATCCTGTATTAGTAATGTATGGCACATTGATTTTTCTTCACGTTAAACCCCAATACTCATTCAGTCTTCAAAAATTCCCCTGCCTGATCACCCGGAGGTCATTCATACTCACCATAGGCAACCAGGCAAGTAGCTATTTACAAGCCTGATCTACTGAAGGCTTTACATTCAGACTACAGAGATGAGAAGTGAAAGAAACAAAGAAAGCATCACTTGTGCAAATAGTGTGTGTCAAAGTTCTTGGGGGTGGGAGAGAACTCTTGTGCAATCATATTGGCTCTACCGATGTAGGAACAACCATGCAGGGGCTAGTGTGGTCAGTGGGTTATGGCAGTGGACAGCCAATCAATATGCACACATTGCCCAGTCCTGTGAGTAGGCTGCTATCTTCCCAAGCAGTCTTTCCAATGTAAACCAGGCAACATTTACTGATCTAACCAATAAAAACTGCAATGTGTCAAGTAACCAGCACTGCGGGAAGAAAAGCCAGTGCAGTCCAAATTCTGCCAAGCTCTACGCACAGCCCACCATGTTCTGTTTTTGGCTGCACCCAGGCCCACCAAATTCTTCCCGGGTTCCACCTAGGACTCGCCAGATTCCATCCTGTCTCTGCTCCCATGACCCACCAGATACCCCCCCCCCGATCTGTCCTGGACTTGACTGCTTCTCCCTGGCTTCGCTTGTCTGAGGCCATTTCTATACCTGCCTTTTTTCCAGGGATCATCCCTGTGCATGCAAATGACACACAGGGGATCCCAGGAGCAGGCAGGGATGATCCCTCCATTTTCCTGGGATAATCCTTAAATGTAGAAAGGGCTTAAGATATGATTCCCTCCCCCTTTCCTGGGGTAGATGGCAGATCCATATTTTTTTAATTAGAAACTGGCCACTTTGAGACTGAAATAAGAGAGACTGGGGTATTTGTACTGACTTGTAAGCGTGACTAGAACAAGCCAGGTAACAACTTTATGTAGCAGGCCTGTAGGGTTCCCAAAGAAGGATTAAGATGACCCACCTGCCCACCTCAGCAAGGCAGAAGACAAAGCTACCATTTCTTCCTCTGCAACGTCCACCTGTACAGCTGGCAGCTGCTCTGCCCATTTGCTTTCCCTCTCTTTAAGATCTGCTATACAGCATATCCATTTACCCCCAGACTGCATGAAGCAATCTGGTGACACTGCTACCAATGGAACTGCTTGTTATTCACATTACATCCCAGTACAGTGCCATTACCCCACTGCCAAATCAATAGAAGCACAATTGCTTGAGGTAACGCAGAAGGAATACGGTTTTTTACTGGTTTACCACTCACAGCAGGAATGATGCCATATATGTAATGAAGAAAAACCCCAGCTATCTGGGGCGGGGGATCCTTTGTCTCCACCCTGCTTCATTAAATAAAGTGATTGCTGCTCAAAGTCCAGAAAGACTATCTCACCAGGCTTAGGAAGGAGATGCCATGTTTTTGCATTCTTCCCACTCATTCATCTTATTATTACATTTTCGTGCATGAGGCAGGAATGTGGAGCAGGTAGTCCCTAGATCTGGTGTCTCTGATACAGCAAAAGCTATCAATCCAGTTACTGAAGGGAACGGGATAGAGGAAGGCAGAGAGGGCTTGCTTTGGAGTATAAATCCAGGTTAGAATCAGCACAACAACAACATCAACAATAACAACAACTCCTCTACTCACATTACAATATCACTCTGGCAACTCGGTTCTATCATAAACAAGTTAAATTAAAGTCAGTTTGAAACAGAACCTTTTGCATGCTTCTATGCACACTCTGCAGTAATAATAACAACACAATAATTTGCACTCCCTTTCATCCGGAAATATCAAAGCAATATTATAGCCATCAGAATGAGATATAACTGTTCCTGCACAATACAGTCTATTTTCCTTCCTAATTTTAAACATAAAAGGAATTAGCAGGGCAGACAGGTAAACATGCTTGCCCCAGGATGCTACAAGAAATCAAGTCTGAGAAAATGCCACAGTTCACCAAATTTTTTGTCCCGTGGGAATATGCATGCTAAATCAACTCCTGTTTTACAGGTCCTTAGACCACCAAAGGAAATTTCTGTAGCTCGCAGTGCACTGCAAAGTTCAGGTGTCTGGAAAACTAAATATATATCCCACATATAGTTTATCAGGCCTATTGTATAGATGAAGAAAGCTGAGGAAGGTGGCAACAGCACCATGCATGTCGCTAACATTTTCATCTCTGCATCCAGCTGATAAATTGATCTACAGGTAAAATGACACATGCTATAATTTCCAAGTGCTTTTAGCCAGGTTACCCCAATGATATTCATGTTAGTTTTATTAAAATGTATTACATTTATCTTAGAATATCTTGCAGTCAGAACAAGAGGCAGCTTTCCCTGGCAGAGGGAAGCCTTCATCTAGCAGAGATGAAAGACTTCTATGATTTCCCCTCACACAAGAGAGAAGCGCCCTCTCGTTGCAACAGCGCTGTGCATGGGTCATGAAGAGCAAAGCGCAGCTCTTTGCAAAAAGATATTGTTGATACAGTGTGCCCTGTGCAACAGACTGAATTTGGAGGTGGAAAGCAGCCAGCGAGTTTGAATGTACACACAGATTTTTACACAGAGTATGCAAAAGACCACGGCCCTTGTGCCTCCCTCAGTGGTAACCAAGAGTGCCTCATCGTCGCTTTCACTCTCAAACAAGCAGAAGGCTTCATGCTCTGAATGTAATGATGCGGAGTGTGGCTTTGCATAATCGTACCGGTTTTCTTTTTCTTTTTTTGCCATTGTGGGACTCCATATTACTCACTTAAACATGTACAAACTGTTAACGTGCTTGAGTTAATGATGAGGGCCTCATCACACGTTACACATGAAACAATGTTCTTGTAATTCAGCCAATCGGCTAGTCTACCCGGACGCTAACTATCCTGCCTGACAGGAGCTTTCCAACATCTCCGGCAGATATCTTTCGCAGCCCTGCTGTCTCTTTTTTCAAAAGAAACAAGAGATGTCAGGAATTGAACCCAGGACCTTCGGCATGCAAAGCATGTGCTCTACCACTGAGCCACAGGGCCCTTTCTGCTACCAAGGAGTGGAAAAAGGAGAAGCAGTGAGTCACTCATCTCCCATGCAATGAGATTTCATCACCAGTGAAATCTGTAAACTCCATTCTGCACATTTCAGCAGAAGTGGGGGAAGAAGAGATGCCCAGCGCTTGCCCTGCTTGTTTTTTGTTTTGATTTGTTCTTTGCCTTTGTTTTCCTGTTAAAATCCTAAGCCCATGCAGGCCTGTAGCAGGGGAGGGGGGACTGGAGGGGGGGCCTTGCCGCCCCTAAATTTTCTCTGCCCCCTCATTTTTTACTTTTACAAACAATTAAAAGAAGTTTATAATTTTGTCTTTAAAAGGCCTACAAACCAGATGAACTGTCCCCACTACTCCCTCCACCCCCGGAACTTTTAGGCTGGCTACGGGCCTGAGCTCATGTTGACATTACATTATTAGCAGGAATATAAACCCCAACGGTGGTCACTTGTTTTTCTGAATCCCTAGGAGTATTGTAGGTGGCAGTGGCTGGCATGAAGACTTCACCTACAAGCAGATGAATTGTGAGGCATACCAATCTGACCATGTGCATGGTCCATGCTTGTGCTGCCCCTTTGCTCATGGAGATCCCAAGCCCCGAGTCACCCTCGCATCTGGACTTCCAACTAGCAGTGAAACATCCCAATGAAACCACCCCTCGGCATTCCACATTTCACAGCTTTGGTGGCAGGTCAAAGCTCTAGAAGGGACAACCAATTCCATAGCTTGTTGCCCTACGGAACACTGGACCATCATTCCCATAAAGAGCCATTGGTCTAGTCTGCTCCAATCCCACTTGAATTCTCCCTCCCACCCCGCCAAGCACATATTTCGGCCTCGAACACATATCTTGAATGCAAACCCAAATCTTTTCCGAGCTTCCTTGCTCCGTCCGGCTTCCTCTGGCATGTAGCCAGGGATGAACTAAGGGGGGGGGGTTGCTCCCCCTTTTCTCTGCCCCCCCATTATTATTTTTTAACAAACAAATGATTTTTTTTAAGATTACACTTTTAAAAGGCCTGTAAAGCAGATGAACTGCCCCCCTACTTTTGGGGCGCACGCCCCCCACAACTTTTAGGCTGGCGACGGGCCTGCTTCCAGAAAAGAAACCCCGCCAGTTCCCGGCCAGAGAAGCCGGCCCTGAGCGACTCGACGGACCACGCGCCCGTCTATCTTCGCCTGGGAGATGGAGCCTCCCCGCCCCCCCACAACCCCATGCCGCGCCCCCCCCCCCCCCCGTCCCCTTATAAATGCTGCCATGGTGACAGGCAAGAACGCTGCTGCCTGCGATAGATACAAAGCCCTCCGCGCAAACGCGGCTCTTCCTCCCGCGCGTCTCCCGCGCCTTCCTCCTCCCTTCGCCGCCCCGAGGAAGGCTGAAGGCGCCCGCGCGCATCTCGCGCTGCCTGCGGGAAAGCAGCGAGCACGGCACATTGCAAGCAAGACCCTTTCCCCGGTGCCCTCAATGTCGCCAGGGCCGAGAAGGCGCGAGGAGGTCCTTCCCTCCGGCCCCATCCCCGGGCCAGACTCACCACGAGGGGGCTCTCTTGGTGGCTCTCGACTTTGCCCGTGGATCTCTGCCCTGGATTCCTGCTGCTGCCGCCGGTGCTACTGCTGCTGCTGCTGCTGCTGGGGGATCTGCTGGATGCCGCGGAATGAGGCTTGTTGTCCTGCCACAAGTAATAGAAAGTGCCCAGGATCCAGGCGACGGTCAGGATGGCAATGGCATTAGCCCGGATCCTCCTCATCCTGATTGCCCCAGGGTCGCCCGGGAGCCCTGAGTCAACTGGAGGAGGAGGAGGAGGAGGAGGAAGAAGAAGTAGAAGTAGAAGAAGAAGAAGAAGAAGAAGAAGAAGAAGAAGAAGAAGAAGAAGAAGAAGAAGAAGAAGATGCTTCTTGTGAGGGGGGAGGATCAGATGTGTGCAAGAGAGAAAGAGCCTGCTGGGAGAGTGGTGATCGGATTCTCTCTCCCCTTCTCTATTTGGCTGCCTCGTACAGTCACAGCTGTTTGTTTTAGCTCTTGTCTCACTGCTCAGTCCTGCAGAGCGAAGCGAGCGAGCGAACGAGAGCGAGAGAGAGAGAGCTCTTCAGGGTCCTAATGCCCTTTTTTATGAGCCGCCACATATCCGATCACTCCCTATAACAGAACGATAGGCCATCCTATGGGGACGATCTCGCGTTTCCTTTCAGTCCTGCTCAGAGGGGCAGGATCTAGCGCTTACGTCCTCCCATTTTTCACCTGCTTTGGCATCCCTTGGAAGCTCGGCGCTAGTTACAGAGGCCGAGGAGCAGCGGGAGGAGGGGGCGGCGGTGCCGTGGCGCAATACGTTTTGCTTAACATCCTCATAAAGCAGCAGAAAGCCATTTATTCGGTGCCAGAAGCTGCTGTGGGAAAGCATCTTACAAGCCTCAGTGCCGCTGCTAGTTTGATGCTCATTCATAAACACAACCTTGACACCATTTGCATGCAATTGGTTTGAAATTTGCTGACTGCCCAGATGTTGCTTCTGTTCATGGCACATTGGGAAATGTGGCAAACCGGGTCTTGGCTGGGGAGTCCTCTGGCCAAACAGCATGACCTGGAACCTTATCATTGCAAATCCAAAGTGCTCAAAATAAAAACAGGAGGTTGGAAAACATGAGAAATTTGAGGATGGGGTGGGGATTTGCCTTCTTCTGGGTTATGACCTATGCCAGTCCCCAACTTCATGCCCTCCAGATGTTTGGACTTTGCAGTTTTGATGCACCCTGGTAACCCCAATGCCGGTTCCGACCAGTATAACAAGAGCCTCCAGGGTCAAACAATATTCTTTGGGGAGTTACTTGCAGCCTGGTTTAAATTCATGAATGGATCTTCATTGTCATTGATAAGTGACTTGAGAAGTCCAGCCTTGAATTTCACCCAAAAGGATGAAAGTAAAATTATGTCCCTTGAAATGATGCTGTGTGTGATGAACACACGCAGTCTACTTCTCCTGCTAAAATGAAAAAGGAGACAGCTGGGTTTAAAATGTGTTTCTGAAGGGAAATGCATCTGAAGGTGTTGCAGACAGAATGGCCTCCCTGCTAACTTTTGTGAGCAATTGTGGTATTGATGATTCAGACGGAATGATTCAGCCTCCTGTCTCAGCCAAGATTGACTGAGCAAACAAACACCCCAGTAGGGTGATATTAGATGTAAGGAGTGGTGGTGTTGGTGGCCCTGATGGATCTTCTTGTTAATAAAAATTCTATTACTCCTACTGAAAAATAGGGCATCTGTCTTAACACATCCTGGCCAAATTCTATTGAGCCTGAGTGCAACCATTTTAACTAAATAACTCATTCAATATTTATTTATTTATTGGGGTGGAGTGGGGAGAATATATTGTCTGGTGGTACTTGTCCTAAATTATTGTGAAATGTGCACTGTTAAAAACAGCACACGAAACCTCCTTCCATCAGTTCCAGTTGCTCAGCCCAATAAATCCCTTGCCTCAGAGGGATGCAGTAGGAGCTGCCTCCTCCTATGACACCAAAAAAGACCACAGGCAGGAAATGATGCCTGAATAATCATGATTCCAGACAGACGCCATGGCCACTACAGTCATTACCCACATGAAGAGGGGGAAAGAAGCACCAAACTTTTAACCTTGCCCCCATCATTGCGCTGTTCATGCAGGATCCTCAAAAGTTAGTTTATTGTATTTATTTATTCATTTACAACATTTATATACATCTAAACAGATTCCATAGTGGTGAATAACAAAAGATAAGAAGGCTAAAACATCATGCTAAAACATATAAAGAATAACACAACATAGCAAAAAGTTTTATTTAAAAAAGAGTGCCATGGCTGGTCAGTTAAGGAATATTTCCTGGATTAAAGATGTTTTCAGGAGGTGCCAGAAACAACGCAGTGCTTTGTGCCCACTGCTTGGCCTCCTGGGGCAGAGCATTCCACAGAAAAGAGGCCACCACACTGAAGGCTGCGGGTGGAGTCCAATCGGGTTATGGGTCCATGCAGAGCATGCCCTCTGATGACCCCTCAGTGACACAGCAGGTTGATAGGGGAGAAGGTGCTCTCTCAGATTTCCAGGTCCTAAGTTGTTTAGAGACAATTTAGTTGTTTATACTAATATGAAAACCTTAAACCTGGCCTAGTAGTAAATAGGCAGCCAGTGCAGTTTCCTCAGCAAAGGAGTTGCATATTGAAAAGAGGCAGCTCCTGACCACAGCTGAGCCGCTGCGTTCTGCACTAGCTCTAGCTTCTGGACCAGTCTTAAGGGCAGCCTCACAGTGCATTGCAGTAATCAAGTCTTGAGGTTACAAGTGCCTGTACCACTGTGGCTGAGCGATTCCTGTCCAGGAGAGGTTATAGCTGGCATACCAGTCAAAGCTGATAAAAGTAACTTCGCGCTGCCATAGCCACTTGGACCTCCAGCAACAGTGATGAATCTAGGAGTACCCCCAGGCTATGAACCTGATTTTTCAGAGGGAGTGCAACTTCATCCAGAACAGGCAATGAGACTATTTCATGGACCTGGGAACCACTCACTCACAGGGCTTCTGTTTTGCCAGGATTCAGCTTCAGTTTACTGGCCCTCACCCAGACTATTACTGAGTCAGGATTTGCACAGCCTCACCTGATTCAGATGTCACAGAGATATAGAGTTGTGTGTCATCAGCATACTAATGGCACTTGGCTCCAAATCCCTTAACGACTGATCACAGCAGCTTCATATAGATAGTAAACAGCATCGGGGACAAGTTGGTATCCTGCAGAACCCCATAGCTCAATTACAAAAAGGGCCAAGCAACAGTCACACAATCTTATTGCCTGAAATTGACCCCAGAGGTGAGACATGAACCATTGTAACACAGTGCTTCCGATGCCCAACCCGCAGAGTTGATCCAAGAAAATACCATGGTCGATGGTATCAAAAGTTGATAAGAGTTTGAGCAGAATTATCAGGGTCCCACTCTCCCTATTCCAGGGTGACCAAGGGTGATTCAGTCCCATAATCAGGTTGAAACCCAGACTGGAACGGGTCTAAATATTCAGTATTCTAAGAAAGGGTTATTTACAACTCATCAGCAGTTGTTTGTTTGTTTATTTATTTATTTATTGCATTTATATCCCACCATTTTTCCTCCAAGGAATCCAAGGCAGTGTACATAATCCTCCACCTCTTCATTTTATCCTCACAACAATCCTGTGAGGTAGGTTGGGCTGAGAGCCTGACAGGCTCAAAGTCACCCAATGTGCTTCTATGGCTGACTGGGGACTAGAACCCAGATCTGCCAACTCCCAGTCCAACACTCTACCAGTACACCACCCTGGCTTTCAAAACAGAATGGGCACTTAAGACTCATTAGCATTAAAAACAAACAAACAAACAAACAAACAAACCCAAAAACCCTGCTCCTTGTGGAGATAAAACTGCTAGAACAGGTTTGCTGATTTGGATCAATACAACCACATGAATTTTTGGATTCTCCTTAGGGGCTATGGGCATGTTGTGATCATAGAACCATAAAACAGTAGAATTGGAAGGGGCCTATAAGGCCATTGAGTCCAACTACCTGCTCAATGCAGGGATCCACCTTAAAGCATACCTGCCAGGTGGCTGTCCTGCTGCATCTTAAATGCCTCTAGTGTGGGAGAGCCCATGACCTCCCTAGGTTATTGGTTCCATTGACATACTGCCCTAACAGTCAGGAAGTTTTTCCTGATGTCCAGCTGCAATCTGGGTTCCTGTAACTTGAGCCCATTAGTCTATGTCCTACACGCTGGGATGATCAAGAAGAGATCCTGGCCCTCATGTTTCAAGTATTTGAAGAGTGCTATCATGTCTCTCCCCCCCCCCCAGTCTTCTCTTCTCCAGGCTAAACATGCCCAGTTCTTTCCATCTCTCCTCATAGGGCTTTCTTTCCAGACCCGTGATCATTCTTATTACCCTCCTCTGAACCCCCTCCAGTTTGTCTGCATCCTTCTTGAAGTGTGGTGCCCAGAACTGGATACAGTACTCAAGATGAGGCCTAAGCAGTGCCAAATAGAGGGGGACCAGTACCTTGCGCGATTTGGAAGCTATACTTCTATTAATGCAGCCCAAAACAGCAGTTGTTGTTGTTGTTGCATCCACATCACACTGTTGGCTCTTATTCAGCTTGTGATCTACAACAGTAGGTAGTAGGTCATAAACAAAGGTTTCTATTCCTCATGATGGACAGCATCTTAAGAACATGGTAACTGCTTCAAGCCAAAGGCTCAGAAATCAGAAGATTAAAATGCTATTGCCATGATATTTGATCTGCAATTAGGGGCCTATTTCATAAACTTTCAATATTAGCTCTGAACAATCAACATTAACTACTCCTATTATATGAGGAGAATAAAGTGATTTGCACTCATCATCCCTACCACTATAAATCAATACAACTAGACAGGCGTCCAATTTGTGATTAAGAATGCTTCACACATTATAATTTTCACTTGAACACCTATGATATTTTAAGTGTAGAGTGTGAGTGTGGCACGTCAGATGTTTGTAAATACATGCATCATACGGGCAAGCATTTGGGAGCTGGGCTTGATTGCGGTTGTCTGTATACTCAGTGGCAAATCTGGGTTTCTGGCATGTGATTTGTGGAATAGGTTGCCCTCTGTGTTAAAATAAATCACACAATGTTTCTCATTTAATTCTTTTCTGTTCTTCCCTGGGTGATGTTGCATTCATGTCTAGCTTGTGGGCTTCTTATAGGCAGCTGGTTGGCTACTATGGGAACGGAATGTTGGAGTAGATAGGCCTGGTCTGATCCAGCAGGGATCATTTATAAATCATTTCATTTAAGGCTCATCAGTGTTGATCACACAGGTAGATCCAGAAGCCCCTTCTTTGCCACTCAGAATCCATTTCTGTCAACTCATCCACCGGTTTATGAGGTACAATATCTATAATGGGCAATGTGTAAGACCAGAGTAAAATCAAAGCACAGTATCTGACCAGTAATGAGTAAGTTGTGGAGAATTTTGATAAGTGAGCAGATGGAGTGGGACAGGCACAAACTCCAAATAAGGGAATGTCCTGGTAGTTAAATCTTAGCAGGCTGTTACGTTTAGCTATGGATTCATAACACAAAGGGTACCTTGTAGCCTGGAATACCTAATTTGTGGCAGATGTTAATGCAGACTAGACACAGCAGAAGAGGGCCAATTTTAAAATCAAATGTCCATTTGAACAAATATAGGTTTTAAAATTTGAAATATAATAATAATAATAATAATAATAATAATAATAATAATAATAATATCCTATTGCTTTGATTCTAAGACACACTTTTTCCCATATAAACATCTCTAAAAATGTGGTGTGTCTTAGAATCGTGGGTGTGTCTTAGGGGTTTTTTTTTCTGTTGGTGGTACTGAAATTAGTGTGCATCTTACAATCAATGGCGTCTTACAATCGAAGAAATACGGTATATTTCTTACCTGCCTCTCCACTTGGATTGAGGCAGGGAACAAGAGTGAATATAAAACACATTAAAAACTGATTAAAAACATAGCATACATGATGAAAACATCCTAAAAACACTCTAAAATTTCACTGGATAGGCCTGCCAGAATAGATCAGTCTTTATTGATAAGGAAAATGCAAAAACTGACTTGAGATGTTATTTAAGTAATTGGGCATAACTGTTTATCCTTTCAGCCATGGAGATAGCACGGCTACAAAAAAAGGAAAGATTTCCTAATTGTTCAAGTGGTTTGTTCATAATGGATGAAATGTAGTGGCATGGAATACACCAAGGAGAGGGAACCTTTTGGGGCAAAGGGTACATTTGGCAATTTGAGAAACTGTCCTGGGCACTACCACACATTGGTCCCATTCAGACAACACACTAAACCATGCTGCTTAACCACAACATGGTTAACGGAATGCATTGCATTCCGTTAATCATTTTGCGGTTAAGCAGCATGGTTTAGCGTGTTGTCTGAATGGGGCCAATGGCTGCCATAGGTAGATTTGTTTGTTTGTTTGTTTGTTTGTTTGTTTATTACATTTCTATACCGCCCAATAGCCAGAGCTCTCTGGGCAGTTCATAAAAATTAAAAACATTCAAAGTATAAAACAACAGTATAAAACCATACTATAAAATACAATATAAAAGCTCAACCAGATAAAAACAGCAGCAATGCAAAATTACAAATTTAAAACACCTAGTTAAAATTTATTTATAGACTGTTAAAATGCTGGGAGAATAAAGGACAAGTAACCTCAAGAGGCAGCTGGACAAGCATCTGTCAGGGATGCTTTAGGGTGGATTCCTGCATTGAGCAGGGGGTTGGACTAGATGGCCTTGTAGGCCCCTTCCAACTCTGCTATTCTATGATTCTATGCCCAAAAGACAGGCAGAGGTCTGAGCCGCAACACACTAAACAATGCCTTCGAACCCACAGTTATCAGCATCAACAGACACCTATTTCACAACAATCCCAACTGCTGGTAAAAAAAAAAAGGTGGTTATTAAAAATAAATTGGGGGGGGTAGAACACCAACGAAGGTGCCTGGGGGGCATTGGTGCCCCTGGGACCACATTGCCTACCCCTGGCATATACAATCGCAAGTGGTGATGAATGTATATGTAGGCTATCCCCTTGGGGGTGGGCTGACTTCTCCTACACTAGAAAAGGTTGGACATGACATAATTAAAAGTCTGAAATATTGACATTTGATCGAGCCTAATATGGGTCAATGCGATGTCATTGCAGAGACACAAGAAATTAAAAAAGGCCATTTAAGATTTTCTCATGAAAGCTTCCTTAGAAAGAAGTCAGAGTGATTCATTCCCGCTGGCACAGATATTCGGAACATGAGAAACGTGACCTGGTTTAATTTATTATTATCAGACTTTCCCATTTCTTCCCAGCACTGCACTTATCTTTTCCTCAAGAACAAGGAGAGCTGTCTTTCGAATTCATTTAGGCTCTTCCATCAGTTTCACAAGTAATCTATTCCAAATCTTGATTTCTACTGGTATCAGCTGGCACTACTAAAAAAATATTAATAATAAAAAATCCTCCCCTCTTCTGTTTTCTCCACATTTAGTTTTTGTTTTTGTTTGGGAGGGTGGCATTAATCATGCTCCTGAACTTGACTACAAGCGTAACTATCAAAAAAAGGTTTTGTTATCCCAGCTTCTTCATGGGCAGGAGGGTTTGAGAAGAATGAAACATGGCCTTCCTTAGCCTAAATGTAATGAATCCCATTTAGGGTGGCCACTTAGAAATCACCAAAAGTAATGACAAAAGAGGATAGCAATTTGCATAAAATGTGCATATGCAGTTCACCAAACAGCCCAGGAATGCTGCATTCCTGGTTAGTTGCCACGATGTGCAAACCCAACGTGCTGGATTGTTGAGGATGAAACAACCCAGCGTTTCTTTATAGCATAAGTAGCTTGAAGAATAACTCACCTTGATTCATGGTGATCTTTCAGATGTTACAATCCCATATGTTTTTGTTCAATGCCGAATGTTTCCCACTTGCGGTTCAATCAAATCATTGCATGTGTCCCTAATTTAGTTCAGCCAGAAATAAAATCAATTTAAACTATCACTCAATATGTTTTCCATGCACACAGAATGCTGCAATTCAAAGGATGTTTTCATGGTGATCAGCTGCGGGATCACAGCAAGGAGCATATCAGCCTGGTGAAGGGCAAGGTGGTGCACCGGGCAAGGTGCAAAGCTGGCTGGCTGCCTGACTTTGTGCAAGGATTCATGAAAGTGGGCAGTGCCCACCGTAAAGCAGCTACGGCTGGATTTTAGATCCAAAGTCCACCCCCACCCCCAAATGACCACCCAGAATGTGGCAGGTGCAGAAGCAAACTCCATTTTATTCCTTTAGTCCTGCTGGTGCTATGATTTTAGTGGATTTAAAATGCAAAATTACACATGCTCAGATTTCTTTATTACATTTTTATACCGCCCAATAGCCGAAGCTCTCTGGGCAGTTCACAAAAATCAAAACCATAATAAAACAACCAACAGGTTAAAAACACAAGTACAAAATACAGTATAAAAAGCACAACCAGGATAAAACCATGCAGCAAAATTGGCATAAGATTAAAATACAGAGTTAGAACAGTAAAATTTAAATTTAAGTTAAAATTAAGTGTTAAAATACTGAGAGAATAAAAAGGTCTTCAGCTGGTGATGAAAAGAGTACAGTGTAGGCACCAGGCGGATCTCTCTGGGGAGCTCATTCCACAGCCGGGGTGCCACAGCAGAGAAAGCCCTCCTCCAATAGCCACCTGCCTCACTTCCTTTATTTTTAAATCAGGGTTGGCAAAGGGTTTTCATGTTGTTCTAACATAACATTTCTGAGAGCACCTTCTCCCCTATCAATCTGTGACTGAGGTCATCACTTGGCATGCTAATGGCCCAATTGGACTCCACCCAGAGAAGAGCCTTCAGTGTGGTGGCCCCCTTTCCTATCGAATTCCCTCCCCGGGAGGTCAGCAGACACCAATACTATGTTGTTTCTGGTGCCTCCTGAAAATAGCTTTATTCCAGGAAGCCTTCCTTAACTGTCCAGCCATGGTGGTACTGTTTTTTTAAAAATATCAAATTTAAATAGAATGTTCTATTTCTTTTATCTTTTTTATCATTTTAGCTTTTATTGTTCACCGCTCCAGAAACTGTTTGTGGGGCGGTATATAAATGCTATAAATAAACAGATGAATGAATATCAGAAATGTAGGAGTAGTTTTAAATCATGGAATGGAAATGGGGTGGAGGGAGAAAAATAATAATTGTGTGCTTTACAACGGAAAGAATTCAGATGGCCATCTAAAGTGGGTGCCCATGAGACCATTAAGTCCAGGCTATAAAATTATCTAGCTATACCACTGAGCACCTATGGGAGCCCTGACTGCTTTTATGTATCAGCGCCTTCACATCTTCTGCCCTGCCTGGAATTGCACCTGCAGCCACACTGGGTAGTGATGTCTTTATAATGCCTAACACTGCCCTCATGTCTTGTGGGTTACCCATAGACAGCTGATGGGCTACTATAGGAACATAATGCTGGACTAGATGGAACCTTGGTCTGATCCAGCATGGATATTCTTATGTTCTTATGAACCCCCAGCTCTGTGCTATGCCTGAGGTTACTGGATTGCCTTCTAGATGGAATGCAAGTAATTTTAGGGGTAGCAAAGCAACAATAATAAATTGGTGGTGGTGGTGGTGATGGTGAAATTATGATACGGGGCACCAGAGAAGAACCTGGAGGCACTGAAAAGAAATATGGGTCCAGCTCAGGATTGTGAAAGGTAAACAGGTTTGGTACCCAAATTCAAGACCCAGATTGGTGCAATATGGGTCTCTCTTCTTCAAAGCTGCACACACACACACACACAGAGAGAGAGAGACAGAGAGAGAGAGAGAGAGAGAGAGAGAGAGAGAGAGAGAGAGAGAGAGAGAGAGAGAGAGAGAGAGAGAGAGAGATCTTCTAACAGCTTACCATTTGCCTGCATAAGCCTTATAAAATGCAAGTGAGCTTTCATGCAAGCATTTCCAACAAAGTTGAATGAGTCTTACATGTGTCATGTTCCAATTCTATTAATGATTTAATTGTGATCTAATAATTTCATGATGATTTCAGGTCATAATCTTTATGCTTGTGTTTTGCTACTTGAATGGCTACTTGAATGGCTACTTGAAAGGTACAAGTCAATGGAGAAATTAACAGTTATTTAATAGCTTTGTAAATTGTCTTTACCATAGGCTGTTGATTTCCTAAAATGCATTTGGACTCTGTCCAGCAACAGTGATAGCTGACTAACATATGGCATTTATCCTCCTAAGTGAACGTTTCTGCACCTTTTATAAGATCCAGAAGCCTTGCTACAAACAGTTAGCAGCACGTGCTATCAGTTACTAAACAGATTCTTTTTTTCCTTTTTTCCTGAAGAGGAGAACCTCCAGTTGCAATCAGTAGCTTTCACATGGCATAAGCATAAAAGCTGTGCCTCCTCCATCAGAAGTGAGGTGCATGGCAAACAAGGACAGGGTCTTTTCTCTGGTGGCACCACATTTATGCAATACCCTCCTTCTCAGACAGATTAACCTGGCACCAGCTTTATTTAGTTTTAGGCTAAACCATTATTTTCTCCAGGGCTTATAATGAAACAGTGAAGATGTTGTTTCATGGGGGCTGCTTTGGAAGTGTTTGTCTTACCGGATTCCTTTTATTGCTGCTTTATCTTCTTTTACACTTCTTTGCTGTTTTTTCATTGTTTAATTCCCTTTATTTTAAATTTACAATTCACAAGCCACCTTATGAATTTAATATATGAATTGAAAGGTGGAATAATAAATGCCATATATATATATATATATATATATATATATATATATATATATATATACACATATACACGGACTTGTAAATAAATTCAGCTGAAATCCACTGGGCTTATTCCCAGTTGATTTTTTTTTTTTTTAGAATTGGGCTGATAGAGATTCACTGGAAGACACAAAGTGGTGTATCTAATCTATAGCAGGCATTTCAAGGTGTATCTAATCTACAACGGGCATTTGCTGTATTCGTCAGAGCAGTTAATTCTTGGTTGCCTATTTTCTCTAGAGCAAAATAGCACAAAAACTCCACTATCTGATTTCCATTGTAGTTATTAAAATCCAAAGTCCAGTGCTTGTTCTGAATATGTAGTCACAGAATGCTGATGAAATTAATCCACCCCCTTCCTGCAAAACTCTTTTCCAGAAGCTCAGTTCGCATTTATATCAAGATAGAATACTTCAGAATCCAAGGCTGCCGAGAGATCCTTGAATGTGAGTTGGACATTAACTAACGGCGATACATCATCATGATTCTGCAGGCAATTTAGGAAAAAAAATATTGGTCACTTTCGGTTTCAAGAACTGCCTCAATAGTTTAATAGCTCTGAAAAGTGATTGTCAGTTTTTTCCACAATGAAAGTCTGTTTTCTCCACCCTTTAAGTCAGGGACAACAGTGAAGTGCTTCTGACATATCCTGGTATAAGATAGATAAGCCTTTGATGGTGCAACATCTGGAGTGGTCTAGGAGTTTTTCCTTAACACTCCTCTGATCTGAGAAAATCAGTGTTGGCTGCATTCACAGCCTGCAGGGGAAGACGTGCCATTCACAATTGCGGAGGAAGATCTGTCTAGAGCTCTGGAAACAATTTAAACTAAGTCATGCAGAGTTAAATTGAAAATATTTAATGCCACATTATCCTTCAATTTAAGTCAAGCGGCTGGAGCAGCAACAGCCTTAAAAGGCTTCATGGACTTTCCCCCCTTTGTTAACTTGAGTTTTGTTAGGGGTTTCTCCCTTCTAAAAAGAATATACAACCATCCATTTAAATTGTGTGTTTATCCTTGCTTGGGTTCCCAGTGAGAAGCTGTGCTGCATTCTCCGTTTTCATAAAATCTTAACGTATGGAATCGAGGCAGGAGTAGTGTTTCATTATTCTACCCACTCAAAAAAAGGATTTTGTCATTGACTGGGTTCGGATGGTTGCAGCCAGGGAAGCAACCATTGTGGCTGTTCTCCCCCGCGTGTGCCGTGCCTGCAACTACCTTTTGTCTTATTCCCCACACTGTAGCACAGGTTGGTGTGTTATCCAAACACAGTGCCCAGTGCAGCAGGGGAGGCAATGTATCCACCTGGGACTCATGAAGTGCAGTAGAGATTGTATGGTGGGTACAACCCCCCCCCTCCCAGCCACACCACATGCCAGGTTCGGATTACATGCTAACCTGCACTGCAAGAGGCAGTCGCATGCATAAGTTGGGGGGAGCAGCCATGGGGTTGGGGACAATCCCCCACTGTGATTGTCCAAATGCTACCATTGTTACAATAATCTTAATTATGAGAGCCAGTGTGGTGTGAAAGCCAGTGTGGTGTAGTGGCTAAAGTGTTGGACTGGGAGTCAGGAGATCCAGGTCCTAGTCCCCACTCAGCCATAGAAACCCACTGGGTGACTTTGGGCCAGTCACACATTCTCAGCCCAACCCACCTCACAGGGTTGTTGTTATGAGGATAAAATGGAGAGGAGGAGGAGGATTATGAATGCCACCTTGAGTTCCTTGGAAGAAAAAAGGCAGGATATAAATGCAATAATAAATAAATTACATTTACAACTTTTTAGTGAGTGTTACATTGCATATGCCTTAAGCCATTTCTACATGAGGGTTTTATTGTGCACTCATGATTGGCCACTCACAGATGTTTGCAGGTCTTTTACATGATCGCATCGACCTCCAGAGCATCTCCTGCACCTTTTGAGCTTTATCTCACTTTTTAAAAGATCAGAGATAAGCTGAAATGAAAGTTAACGGTGGCAGTATATAATGCCAGCATTGCACTATAATACAACCACTAGATGGCATTGTTTCATTGCATATAAAGAGCGTTACGGAGAAAGAATGTTTAAATTCAAACCTCGTAGCTGCAGTCTAAGGGAGCCCATCATAAACCCCAAAAGAAAATGGAAGAAGAAAGCTCCATAAAAATGTGGGATTTTAGCCTGGTGTAGAAATGCCCTTGGAAACAGCGTTCTCGGAATATCTGGCAAGCCTTCCTAAAGAGGCATGAAGAGTTGCCAGGATGTTTATGTTATCAGCAAAAACTGTTTTGTGAGTGGCCATTGTTAATAATATAATTGTCACAGACCTCACTTTCTGCATTTTCATTTCTTTCTGACCTCACTGTTTACCATACTCCCAGCTCAGGATAAGACTTTATGCATCTGATGACCTGGACCCTAAGCTATGAAAACTTGTACCACAATCACTTTGTTATGATGCTACAAGACTTGGAGGGTTGGCTGCAGCAGACTAACACAGCTACCTTTCTGGAAATTGAGTTGACAGTTTTCTTTTCTTGATTTCGCAAGAAACTTGCAAGAACCCCAGCTTTGGTGATTATGGGCAGTATCCAATCAGACATGAGCGCCAACGTAAATTACTTTGTGCTTGCCTAAAGCACTGCTGGCAAAATAGAAATACCATTCATGGCACGACGGGTTTCCCAAGGAATCTTGGCTTGGCAGCAAATGCTATTGGCTTTGCACCAGAGGTCCTTTACACTAGCACAACTTAATTTGTGTAAACACTAGTGTCCAATTGGGTACTGCCCATTGAGTTTACATTAGTTGAATTAACTGGTTTATTAAATCACTGACCACTCTTTACAACCAAGTCAAACTTTCAGAAGAAGATCCATTCGTCTCATAGTCTCTAAGGAAATGGACATACCACTCTGTGCAGTTCTGCAGTCCAAGTGGGCATTGCAAAGGTTGGATGGGAAATGGGCTGAATTCTGCTGAGGATGCTGCCACCCTGTGGCTCCACTTCATGTCTTCTGTACTGATGGGTTTATATCATCCAATTTCTGTATTTTAAAGGTAAGCACCTGGTGATGATGCCACATCCAGGTGCTGTTGGCTACAGCTGTGTCCAGCAGGTCCCTCTCTGGGAAGTAGCCAGGTTGCATGCAGGAAAGAGCCCTGCTTCTGGTCACAGAAGCCGAAGAGTTTTTATAAGACCAACAAAAAAGTTCAGGGAGGTTTCACACATCCTTAAACATTATGACACCTATACTTGTATGCACACCAGTTGCTAGGGAACAGGGGCAGGAGGGTGCTGTTGCACTTGTGTCCTCTTTGTGGGTTGAACTAGATGGTCCCTTGGTCTGATCCAGTAGGACTCTTCTTATGTTCTTATGTCCTCCTTTGAGCTGCCCATGCAACATCAGTGGATTATTTGTTTATCTATACTATCATAGAATCCAAGCATTTGATGTGACCTCCTTCATTTAGTCCAACCCCCTTCCAATGCGTAAAACCCCTAACAATGAAGAGCCTATCACCTCTGAGGCAATCTGCTTCTAAAAGCTCAAAGTGGTGTACAACCCATGGAGGCTGGTGGCTTCAATGTCAGTGGGGCAATAAATCTGCTCTGGGTTTCAGTCAGAAGCACCTGGGATAACTCCACTAGAGTTCTGACTGGTTCTGACAAATTCACTGCCCCACTGACAACGGAGGCACCAGCCTCCACTACAACCAAACCAAACCAAACCAAAATTGAAAACTACTACATCATCAAGAACAAAGCAAAATACTTTATAGTATCACGCAAAACGTTGATGAGATAGAAAAGCTGTATAAACAGGGGTAGGTGAGAAATTCATTGGTTTCACATTGTAATGTGAAAATACCCAATTTACCCCTCCCACTACTAAATGCAGAATGGTATGCATCTTGCTGACAAAATCCATACATTTCCAAGGCTTGTGAAGAGTTTTTGCTGGGTGGGTGGTGGAATCCATAGCGTGCAAAAATGTGCATTTGAACTATACCCACAAAATGTACACAATAAAAATGCATCCAAAAATGCTTTTCTCAATGAAAAAGTGAGTATTAAAATACATATATTTAATAAATGTGTTCAAATAATGTGTTCATTTGGGAAGGAGCACATTGAAATAAGAATTTGCATGTGTTTCTTTTCTTTTCTTTATTACATTTCTATACTGTTGTGGTTCACAACAATTAAAACCCTAAAAGAGCACGGTGTAGGCACCAGGCTAGCCTCTCTGGGAAGCTCATTTCACAAATGGGGTGCCACAACAGAAAAGGCCCTCTTCTCTGTAGCCACCCACTTCACTCCCTTTGGTGGAGGCTCCCAAAGAGAGACCATGAAGAAGATTTTAGGATCTGGGCAAGTATATAGGGGAAGAGATTATCCTTCAGATAACTCACCAGAAAGCCGTTTAGGGCTTTGACTGTTAATACCAGAACTTAAAAACAAAGCATTTAAAAATAAATAAATAATAAATAAATTCAATTTTTCATGTGTGTGGTGGGAAAGAAGTTTGTATTCCAATGTGGACTAACGACCTTGATGGGGCAAACCAAGTACCTCAATTTGTTGAGAAACAAATTGCCAGTGTTTCAAGGAAGTGTGATGTAGTAGTGATGGGGGACTTCAATTACCCTGATATCTGTTGGGAGACCATTACTGCCAAAAGCGGCCCTTCCAAGAAATTCCTGACATGTATGGGTGATAACTTTCTCCTACAGAAAGTGGAGGAAGGAACTAGAGGATCGGCAATCCTTGACTTGTTATTGACCAATAGGGATGACTTAGTGGATAAAGTGGCAGTTACGGGAACTCTGGGGGAAAGTGACCACGTCATACTTGAATTCTTGATTATGAAGGAGACAAAAGTCGAGCGTAGCCATACACGTACTCTGGATTTTAGGAAAGCTGATTTTAATAAACTCAGAACTATAATAAGTAAGGTCCCGTGGCAAGGGAGCCAAATGAGAAAAGGAGTGCAGGATGGGTGGGAGTATTTAAAAAATGAAATTTTAAAGGCACAGTTACATACAATTCCAACAAGGAGAAAAGATAGAAGACAACAGAGGAAACCAATGTGGCTCCACAAAAAGCTTAGAGATGACCTGAAAACAAAAAAGGATACATATAGGAAGTGGAAGGAAGGCCAGGCTACAAAAGAAGAGTACAGACAAGTGGCGTAGAAGTGCCGAAATGGCGTCAGGAAGGCTAAAGCTGTGAATGAGCTGAGATTAGCGAGGGATGCTAAAAGCAATAAAAAGGCTTTCTTCAGATACGTGAGTAGTAAAAGACAGAGGAAAGAAATGGTGGTCCAACTGCTTAACGAGGATGGCAAATTGATAACAGATGACAAAGAAAAGGCTGAAGTGCTCAATTCCTACTTTGCCTCGGTCTTCTCCCAAAAGCGGGTCTATGACCCCCCTGGAAAAAGTGAAGCAGAAGTTGAGGGGGCAAGATTGCAGTTTGAGATTGATAAACAAATGGTCAAAGAACACCTAATTTCCTTGAATGATTTTAAATCTCCAGGGCCCGATGAACTGCATCCTAGAGTAATGAAGGAGCTAGCAGAAGAACTCTCAGAACCTTTGTCTATTATCTTTGCAAAATCATGGAAGACGGGTGAGGTGCCGGACAACTGGAGGAGGGTAACGTTGTCCCTATCTTCAAAAAGGGCAAAAAGGAGGAACCTGGGAACTACAGACCAGTCAGTCTGACATCCATCCCTGGGAAAATTCTGGAGCAGATTATAAAGAAGTCAATCTGTAAACACCTTGAAATCAATGCAGTGATTACTAGAAGCCAACATGGATTTGTCAGGAACAAATCCTGCCAGACTAATTTGATCTCATTTTTTGATCGGGTAACCTCCCTTGTGGACTGTGGGAATGCTGTGGACGTCATATATCTTGACTTCAGCAAAGCTTTTGACAAAGTACCACATGACATTCTGATTAACAAACTAGCTAAAAGTGGGCTAGATGGAACAACTATTAGGTGGATTCACAGTTGGCTACAGAATCGGACTCAAAGAGTACTTATCAATGGAACCTTCTCAAACTGGGGAGAGGCAACGAGTGGGGTGCCGCAGGGCTCAGTCCTGGGCCCAGTGCTCTTCAACATTTTTATTAATGATTTGGACGAGGAGGTGCAGGGAACGCTGATCAAATTTGCAGATGACACAAAATTGGATGGGATAGCTAATACCCTGGAAGACAGAAACAAACTTCAAAGTGATCTTGATAGGCTGGAGTGCTGGGCTGAAAACAACAGGATGAAATTTAATAGGGATAAATGCCAAGTTCTACATTTAGGGAATAGAAACCAAATGCACAGTTACAAGATGGGGGACACTTGGCTCAGCAATACTACAAACGAGAAGGATCTTGGAATTGTTGTAGATCGCAAGCTGAATATGAGCCAACAGTGCGATATGGCTGCAAGAAAGGCAAATGCTATTTTGGGCTGCATTAATAGAAGTATAGCTTCCAAATCACGTGAGGTACTGGTTCCTCTCTATTCGGCCCTGGTTAGGCCTCATCTAGAATATTGCGTCCAGTTCTGGGCTCCATAATTCAAGAAGGATGCAGACAAGCTGGAGCGTGTTCAGTGGAGGGCAACCAGGATGATCAGGGGTCTGGAAACAAAGCCCTATGAAGAGAGACTGAAAGAACTGGGCATGTTTAGCCTGGAGAAGAGAAGATTGAGGGGAGACATGAGAGCACTCTTCAAATACTTAAAAGGTTGTCACACAGAGGAGGGCCAGGATCTCTTCTTGATCCTCCCAGAGTGCAGGACACGGAATAACGGGCTCAAGTTAAAGGAAGCCAGATTCCGGCTGGACATCAGGAAAAACTTCCTGACTGTTAGAGCAGTGCGACGGTGGAATCAGTTACCTAGGGAGGTTGTGGGCTCTCCCACACTAGAGGCATTCAAGAGGCAGCTGGACAAGCATCTGTCGGGGATGCTTTCGGGTGGATTCCTGCATTGAGCAGAGGGTTGGACTCGATGGCCTTGTAGGCCCCTTCCAACTCTGCTATTCTATGATTCTATGATTCTGTGATAAGATTGAGCATGATAGATTCACCGATCCCTATGTATAACCCTAGCCAAAAGACAATAGAGTAGAAGTTTTCCTCACTTGCTTTGGGAGGTGGTTCCACAGGTTTGAGGCTATTGCTGAAAAGGCTTGACCTCTAGCTGCCATTGAACAGACAGCAGCACACACAGCACCAATTGTCTTGACCTTGATGAGCCGGTGGGATGACATGGGATAGAGGGACCTTAAGGGATGAAGTTCCTTCCCGTATGGGGAGAAATGGCTCTAAAGGGTATGCCACATTTAAAATGTACTGGACACTGCCAGAGAAGGAGATAATGTTTATCTACAAATTCCTATCTGACATCCTACTAGCTGACAGCACTACATAGTTGCGACAATCAGCAGAACCACATTTTGCCCTTCATAGATGTCGTAAATTCTACTGCCATTGCTGGCAGAGCTGAAAATAATTGCAGGATTCACTTTGCAGGAAGTCTGTCACCCGTCTGATGGCTAGAATGTACATTCCCTTAGCCAGTCTGATATCTGAATAACCAAAACAAATTGTCCCTGAATTGGCAGTCTTCTGAATAAAAAGTCTTATCCTGTTTCGGATCACTTGCCATGAGACTAGTTTGACCTCTGTACAGCAAATTGGTTTTGAGTTATGGGGGGATTTTTTTAAAAAAAAAAAAAAAAAAAAAGCCGATGATGAAGAATTTTGCTAAAAGTCACGGCAACTCAAAATAGTTTTCTGTTAAATATAACATCCCAAAGCCATCTCTCCTCTGCACTGGCATGGAGCATGAGAAACTCTGTGCTGACAGGAGGCCAAATATAGGATGCAAGGAAATGGCCAGTCTTGGGAGCAAAAATACAATCTGTCGACTATTGCAGCTGTGCAAGCTCTGCCCATTTCCACGGGGGCATGTGGGAACCCCAGACAGTCCCCACTTAAGTGAAAAAAGGTTGTGCAGAAGCAATGCCTGCTGTAGAGAGACAGTGTGGTGTAATGAGTAGAGTGTTGGATAAATTAAGCCATGAAGCTCACTGAAGTGGGGCTTGCTGGGTGATCTCTCTTTCAGCCTAACTACCACACAGAGTTGTGGTGAGGAAAAAAGGGGACAGGCAGGGCAGGTCCAAGACATGTCGTTACCTGAGGGAAAGGACAAAGTGTTCGTTGCCTTCCATGTATAGAAGCTGACCAGACTGGGAGTTGAATCTTACGTTAATGCTGCTGAAGGATCAGTATATTCCACCACAACTGAGGGCTACAGGCTGACTTCGGAGGCACAGAGCAGCCACATAGCACACACAGCTCTGTCCTCCACCATTTTGCCACTGCTCCATGCTCCCCGGCATCTACAGCCTGAGGTGGCCGCCTCACTGTGCCTAACAGTAGGTTAGGGGCAGGAGCCATGTACGCTGCTCTGAGCTCCTTGGAAGAAGGTTGCCACACAGTACACTGGGTTAGGAGTGGGGTAGATGGGGGGGGTGTTGATGCCTTTGCAATAAAATTTGGACCAATTGCAGAACAAAAGCAAACAAAATGAGTATCAACATGCCTTATTTCAGAACATCACTGGTCTACAACACTTTGTATAGCGTCTCTAATATGAAGTGTGATTTGGCAGTCGTCCTCCCACTCTTTGTTAGAGGAAGCAAAAACGCCTCTGATGTGCCAAGCTAGATTAACGTTAGCCTGACAAAAAAGTTTTGGGCAGTGGAATGTAATGTTTCCATGGTTGCCTCCAGGGATGTAGCCAAAAATGTGACTTTGCACTGAAGTCTGAGAAGATGCTGGCACCTTCCCTCCCACGCGGACACTCATACATGACACACTTTCTCTCCATTAAAGCTGCAATCCTGTGCACACTTACCTAGGAGTAAGTCTCATGGAACATGAACATGCACAGGGTTGTACTGCACAATTATAGGATTTTTTAATTTATTATTTTTAGAATAGAATAAATAGAAAACCACCACCACCACCACCAATGTGCAATGTCAATTGTGTCTTCGAACAGAAGTGTGGGCCTTTGAGAATACCAAGTAGAGTAATATGTATTCATATATTCATATGTGAATCTGCCTTAAATAGAGTCAAGCCATTGGTCCAGCTATTGCAGCACCATCTACGCTGACAGGCACCATCTCTCCAAAGTCTCAGGCAGAGGTCTTTCCCACCCCTGCTTTCTTTTAGGCAGAGAAGCTAAAAACTGGGTCCAAGGCCTCTTACATTCAACAAAGCATTTGCTCTACCATTGAGCCACTCCCCATAGTTCTTCCCATACTGATTTAGGGCACAGTCCTACACATGTTTAGACTGAAAAAAGTCCGACAACAGAGCTGGCTGGGAAATGCTGGGCTATTTTCTGTCTAAACATGCATAGGATTGCACCCTTAGTGGATATTGTGAAGGAAGGCTGAGGTAGGGTGACCAACTGTCAGGATTTCCCCGGATTTGTCCTGGGTTTTGTTCTTTCCATGGTGTCAGGGGGGATTTTCTATAATTTTCAATAATGTCCTGGAATGACACACCTTCCCCTTTAAGGCTGCCATTAGCATGGCAAGAGGGAATGACATGCTTTCTTGAGGCACATCATTCCCCCACCCCGAGCTCCAATTGAGGTCTTAAAGGGGAAAGTGGGTCATTCGTGGACATTATAGAAAAGGCCCCAATTGGAGTGCATGGTGGTGGTGCAGAATGAAATCCTTTCCCCTCCTCCACTCCAATCGGGTTCTTTAAGGTGGCGGGGGAATAACGTACTTTCTGCAGGACTCAGAAAGCGGCTTCCCCCCACACACACTAGGTGTTCTCTTTTTGGTTTCCCAAATATGGTCACCCTAGCTGAGGTCCACTAAATGCCCCTGCAAGGTAGGCCCCAGACTGAACTTCCTAGTTCTCAGACAGCCACCTCCCTAGCCCTGTCCTTAGCCGGGAAGAGCCAGCCCTTTGAGAAATAAAACCACACACACACACTTTAAGGACCAAAGCAGGTTTATTTACACAAACTAAAATCTAACAGGCTCTGGTCAGGCAGAGGTAAAGGGAAGGGAGAGAGGGGAAGGAGAGAGAAAGGGGGGTGAGGTAAAGTACAAAGGAAAGGTTAGCAGCCAGCAATCACAACATAAAACCATTAACCCCGTTCTAAAACCCACCGCAGTCGCGGCCAGTCTCCCCTAAAGTATCCAGACACTTAAAACATAAAAAAAAAAACCTATCTAAACCCCGAGCAGCATCTCCCAGCTCGGAACAGATCTTCCACTTGATACACATGTAGCCCACAGGAAGATGAAAAACCTTGGCTACCTGCTTCTTTATCCCCTTGCCAGTCAACAGGTCCCATGACCTGTCTTCACCAGTCCTATGCCCTACCCGGGCCCCTGGCACCCCCTCCCTTAGGAACGAGGCCCCCTCCACAATGTGTTCTTTCCCACAGCTGGGACACCTCAATATCCCAATTAGCCTTGATAAACTCCCAGGTGCTGTGGTAGGAGTCGAGACTGCCGGGCACAGCCAATGACCCAGCTATGAGATCAACCTTGAGGAGCCTTCTCCGACTCCCTCCCTCTGGCCCAGCAACCCAGGCCAATAGTGAAACACAATAATCTGGACAAGACTTAGTTGAACAAGACTTCAGCCATTTTGGACCATCCTTCACAGGTATATTCCTTCCTTTTAAGGTAATTTATTGGATGCTATGCCTTCCTTGACATACAGAACAGCCCCATCAGTATGGCTTTTACTATGCTTTTTATAGATTTGATACAATCCAGGGATAGAAGTATCTCATTGATTTTCACCATTCCACTGGGATTATGATGTGTATATTATATCTAGTCTATGAATATTTCAGGTACTCAAGCGCATCCATTTTGGCTTTCAACCTTTGACATCTCCAGGTAATACACAAAAGATTCCCACCTAAAACCCTGGAGAGCTGCTGCAGTCAATCAGGGAGCTTTGGCTATTGGGCGGTATAAAAATGCAATAAATAAATAAATCTAGCAGTATCAAGCTAGATGGAGCAATGGTCTGACTCAGTATGAGGCAGCTTCCCGTATATAGTGAATTCAACGT
Organism: Elgaria multicarinata webbii; assembly: GCF_023053635.1. Classification (NCBI taxonomy): domain Eukaryota; kingdom Metazoa; phylum Chordata; class Lepidosauria; order Squamata; family Anguidae; genus Elgaria; species Elgaria multicarinata. Next base: position 125,064,631 of record NC_086172.1, on the reverse strand, counting down.
GAGTTGTTTTAATCCATGGATGCTATCCAATCCAGATCAACTCACCAAGGTTTTCTTTAATCCGCTTTGAAGAAACACAAATATAGTGAAGCCGGGTGGCTCCAATGTCAGTGGGACTGTGAATTGGCTTGGGGCTTCATACAAAACCAGACAAAACCAGCCATCCCACTAAAAGAGCTATCCAAGGTACTGAACCCTATCCCCAAAATGAAACCCAGAGCAGATTCACAGCCCCACTGACATCAGAGCCACCTGCATCCACTGTGTAAATAAAACATGGGATTTCGTATGTTGGATCATTTTATGAATGCTTCATCAGTGGTCCAAACTGCAGCTCACTGTGTCCAATAAAATGTTTGAAGATATGGTAAGATGCAATTTGGACGTGCGCTGAAGCACTCATAAAATTATGCAACACACTCAACTCCATGTGATATGTTTCCACACACACCATGCACTGGCCTGCATTCAAAGCCTTCATGTTTGGTGTCTTCCTCATGGTTGGAGCTAGAGGCCCATGAAAGTTCCTGGTCTAAAGTTTTTTTAACAAAGGACATGCTGAATGGCTCCAGGTGCAGCCTCTGGTGCTTCTGGAAGAGGTTACCTGGGGAGTCCGTGAATTGACAAGAAAGAGATCTCAGCCTATCCTTTTGTGTCATCAGTGTCCCTGGAGACAGGTGGGGAGTCCTTTTCCTCAAGGAAGCCCACATATGCATAGCTTGTGTCAATTAGTCATGTCTCTCTCCCTACATTTATTTGCATAAGACGAAAAACAAACTAATAACCCGGAGCCAACCTGATATACCTTAATGAGCTGCTTCCAAAAAGCAGCTCATTCGTTGCATAGCACTAGGACCCAGGTGATGCCAACTACTTATTGGTACCACTGTTGGACTGGTCTCTGGTCATCTTCATGCTGCATTTGACATAGTCCTATGAACTGCTCGTTCACTCCCTTTACCAGAACGAAGGTTTGTTTTCTCTTTTAATCCTAGTTCAAAGTGGTCACTGTCTAAATATGCAGTTGGCCAAAACATTGCCCAGCAAAAGGCTTGCACAGAATTTCCTATCCAACAGCAGATGTTTCTAATGGGAAAGTCACCCTAGGGGAAATCTATTTATTCAGAATAAGAAAGCTTGCCATTTTGCCAGAATAGCATTCCTGCAGAAGATATTCTTTTTATAAAAAGTGATTATCTTTCCCAAGAAAGCGCTGGTTTTCCTCAAGAAAAGCTCTGTAGGGGTTTGAAAACTTGCACAGGATAAACATTGGTTCTGTAAAATTCATTACCTTATCTAGTGCGGGTTACTCAAACCTGAAATATTTTGTGTGAGAGGCTCATGTGAGAGATTAATACAATGAAGCTTCAGAGTGTGAACCAAAAGGATTTAAAATGTAAGCTCCTTAGGGCTTTATTGCTTACATTCCTCTGCAGACTACCATGTAAATGCAAGGTGTTATATCACAATAAATTTCGATACCTGGGGTGCTTACAGACGGACAGTTCCTAGCGCTATGGATCAAAACGCCTTGTGACACTATTTCCCCTTTCCCTCCTTAGTGGATATTTTTTTGGGTGGTAAGTCAAAAGATGGAAGAAATGGTGGGCTGAAAATGGGAGGGTTACAAATAGGAAATGCTGACATCTAGACCTCAGTGAAATTTTGTGTTTGAGGGAGGGCAATTTCACCATAAAAGCCTCATCTGGAGTCACTCCTAAACATCTGGCAATTCAAATTCTAGCATCAGCAGCAATCATGTCATTGTGTTCTCTCTATTTATATACATCCCAAATTTTAAAAATTCTAAAAATGAAAATGAAGGCTGTTTCCCTTGATCTTAAAGTCTTCGTCCTTTTTCCTCTATAATCTGACCAATGAAGAACATGAAGCAAAAAAACCTGGGTAACTTCATGGTGTAAATTACTTAGCATAAAATGGCAGAATTGAAGCTGTAGAGGACTTTTGTGGTCCCTGCCTCTTCGCAGCTACCGCAGAAAGAACTGCGCCGGCTGCATTACGAGGTCACAAAAGCAGCCTCAGAGGACCTCAGAGAGGTCTGGAAGTGGTGTTGCAGTGGGCGGGGAGGAGAGGCCAGATTACAAAGAACCCTTTGGCCTCTCCAGGCCAATCTCTGCCCACTGCCAGTGCACCTTCACTAGATGGACTCAGAGGCCCAGATAGAAGAGAACAGCAAAAAAGACAAACATAGAGACGAAAATCACCTCCACCACTCCTCCTGCCCTGCTGCCAGCAGCCCAGGGGAGAACTGGATACTCAAAAGTCTCTGAGATCTGAGATTTCCATCCAATGAAATCACAACACATAGGATTATGCCCTAGCCTATTCTTAGTACCAAGCTAAATGTTCAGCAGAATTATGTGGTTCAATTTTGCTGGAATGTCTACACCATTCCAGATCACTGTGCGGGGTGTGTGTGTGTGTGTCTGTTGCATCACAAGTTTGAAAGCAGGAAGTGTGTGTGTGTGTGTGTGTATAAATCCCTGCTTCTAAAATGCTAGTATATCTATAAGAATGCTATCTAAACAAATCCAACCAAAGTAAATGTGGGTCACATCAAATATGAACAGCACACATGTATTATTTGCCACTTTTCTCCTCAAAATATCCATGAGCAGGTACGTTTTATTGCCTTAAAATTAGTTTTATTGACACCTCTCAAGATTTAGGGCCAAATTAGACATAACAGAGATGTGTGAGTGCATTCTGTATATTTAAACCTTTTGCTGTATCCACTGTACTATGAGGTTAGCCTTTTCCCCCTGCAGCATTTTTCGGATGAATACTTGCCCCCTGTGAGGAAAAATAAACATGTACTTTTGTTTTTCCTGTTGGGGCAGATAGCCACAGCTTCAGGATGCTCATTTTCATCTAAAAATGGTGAGGCAGGAAAAAATTAAACCTCTTCTTCCACATGACAGCCTCAGTCTTGACCAGCCCTCCCAAGGGTATCCATTCAAAAAAGTGGAAACAGAGAAATTTCATACTGCATAGCTTAATTAGTGCTACAGTTTCAACAGTATGAAGATATTGTGGGCAATATCTAGCTGCAGTTTCCAGAGCACTTCAGAATGTGGCAGTAGTCCCTGTAACATCCTTTTGCTGTTTCACCATGTCTCCACATTTCCCCCTGTTCAAATACCCACAGCTATTTGAACTGAGAATGCATGACTATACCTTAAAATCTGTTGAGCACAAGCTGCAGGTCTTGACATGAAATTTTATGGCCTGGGTCACATAAATAAAGGATTTGGTGTTGGCATTTCTATGCCTTGATACAGTCTTACTTTTTAATATTATGTAGCCCTTGCAATTGTAAAAAACAAACAAAAAGACACTATGTTGCAAAATGTCAAAAAAAAATTAAGCAATGCAGAATTGGCATCCCACAGGAGTCTGCAGACAGTCTGCAATACTAACCAAAGGATCAAAGTTGTCTCATACATTTTGATGAATACATCTCAGGGAGACAGTTTGTATAGTCATTTCAGAGGGGGAAAATCCAGTTAGCATATCTTCCAAAGTCCTCCTGCACATACACATCTACCATATTGAAAAAGAGGTTAGGACAAAAGCATTTCCCCCATTACCAGCCTCAGTAGTACAGTCCAGCAAATATTGTACCATGTGACTCTCTGGATTGTGTGATACAGCTCGAAGTCAACCTGGTTGAAACAACACCCATAAAAGTTTGTCTTTTGGTAGGCATAATTCCCAATTTAGCCCTGAAACGTGCTTCTCAAAATAGATGGCCAAACATTACTCCTGTAAAAAGTCTTATGCAATTAGAGAGTAATCCTTTGTATGTTTAGCCAGGAAAAAAGCCCTACGACTCCCGGAGTGCGCCAGCAAGCATGGGTGGCTCAGGTATGCTGGGAGTTGTAGGACTTTTTTCTGTCTAAACATGCATCGCATTGCATCCTTACCTACTTTTAAATAAATGGAAAACAGGAAATGCTAAAAGATGTTCAATAGGTGGTTATTAATTCTCTCTCTCTCTCTCTCTCTCTCTCTCTCACTCACTCACACACACACACACACACACACACACACACACACACACACAGACTAACCTGTTTTTGTTTTTAATGAACATGCAGCCTGATTCATAACCCAGTTAAACCTAACACAGTTTATGGGACAAAATAGTCTTAAATTCAAGTAATTTAAGTAGGTTGTGAAACAGGCCTCGGAAACAGAAAATAAACGCCTCGGTTTTATTTACACATGTTAACAAGCCTTGTAAAAAAGACCTAGGCAGGCCACCCAATCCTTTGCATTTCTATTTGGATGTAAGTCACACACTGTGTTTAATTGGGCTTACACCTACAGTAGGTAAGTGTTTATAGGATTGCAGCTGTAATTGACTATGAGGCTACCTATATGACAATTTTTACTAGAACATAGATCTTTTGCTTATTTTATTTATTCAAAAAATATTATACCATCATGCTGCCTTCACAGGCACCCAAGTCTGTGTACAAACAATAAAAGCCATAAGCATGTAAAGGCTTTTTTATTTTTTATTTTTGCTCTCAATTGCCTGTGACAGCAAACACAAATCGACTAACATTTATACTTCCAGTGTGGGAAGGAGGCACATTCGCCTAGTCCTCACTGTCAGCAAAGTCTCAGTGGCCACGTTCCAGGATTAATGCATTCCATTAACCATTTTGTGGCTAAGCAGCATGGTTTAGTGTGTTGTCTGAACTGGGCCAATATAGCACATGGACTCCTGGATATGGAGGGTTCTCTTTATGCTGTGCATTCCCCAGTATAATTCCCATGTACGGGAGAAATATGGCACCTTGAATTTTACACATTTTTTTTTTTACATAGGGTGTGGATCTGACAGGTCATCCTTACAGTGAATTCAACAAAACAACGCAGTTAGTGCAACAACCAAAATGTGTTGGAAGATTGTGTAGATTTGAAAAACAAGTGTGAAAAAATGCATATGTGTACAAACAAAGTGCACAATTGATGCCTATATTTTCATGCCCTCAACATGAATATGAGTCAGAACAAGCTTTAAAGTGGAAAACTTTCATGAGCTTGGGTTTTCTTCAGTTTTATCTCTGAAAAGCCTTAGAGTGAGAGTTCAAATCCATCTGCTACAGTCAGGGAATGATGGAACAGCCCCACACATTGCTAAATACTTGAGCTAGATGCATGTGTGTGGATGCAATGGTAGCAGAAAAGTACATACACTTTGCTGATATCACCACATTGGACTAGACCTTTAAGTGGGCTCTAATCTGTGTTCAGTTGGATTCTTCACAAGCTAAGGGCTTCCCACATTTAGCAAAAAACCCACAGCCTTACCAGGGCTTTGACTTACTGAATCTTCATGGGTTTAATGATAGGCACACTACATGTGCCTCCCCCGCCTGTTTTTTCCAGTTCCTTCTGATATATTTCAATTATACCACCAGCAGACGATTCTGTTTTATTGTGTGATTTCAATTTATTATCGTGTTGTCAGGTTTTTATAAAATGGCGGATTCCCGTTTGAAAATGGAGGGAGAGGCATCGGAGGTTGACAGCGTCATGAAAATGACCTGCAAACTTCCATGAATGATCAATCACAAGCATGCAATGAATCACTCGTGTGAAGAAGCTCTATCTCTTGTATTTAATAGAAAGGTTTGGCACCAGAAAAGGATGGAATCTCCAACACAAACAAGAGTGGAATGAAGGACTTTGATGTGTCCTTCTAGCAGAGACAGTACTGCAGACGTCTCAAGAGCTATGATGAACAATTAATGGCAAGGTGGATGATGAGTTCCTATAAGTATCTCTCACTCAGTGAAGATGTGTTTCACTGAAAGGTTATCTTTTCCAGAAACCCAATTATAGCTACAATTATTCTGAAGATCAATCCTACGCTTTCTGGTATTATAAGAGGGGGATGGGTGAAGTGGCAGCTTGTTTTTCCTCATTTGCAACACTTTGACATATGTACTACTCGTGGAGTCACATTACATGGCCATGATATATAAATGTCTGCTATAGTGAATGTCGTATATTATATAGATAGATAGATAGATAGGTAGATAGATAGATAGTCACAGAAAAGACACTGAAGTTCTGTGCCTTTTCAGCTGACATGAGTTCTAAGTCCACACATCGAGACTTGTCAAGAATTGGCCCGTGGTGGTGGTATTTCCTTCATATTTGACAAGGCCAATTTCAGAGGCAAGAATATTGGGCCGTTAAATGCCAACTTGAGCCTGGCATCTGTCAGGCTCATTAAAACGGCATGTAAATTAGGTTGCTTACATGTAGCTAATGCATTCCAATCACCTGTGCTTCCCCCAGGTCATGATGCATTTCTGGATGTGGCCATTGGTGGAGAAGCTGTTGTGCACAGCAGACTCCTCTTAAGTGCTGTGAGGGAGAACTGGTCACAGGCAAGGGGTAGTTCAGGCTTGCAGAAAGACATTTGCTTGGCCCACATGACCTTGCAAGAAACCATACAAAATCAGGGTGCTTTGCATTTTTCTTTCAGATGTTGTCAATGAGTTCTTGATTTTAAAGGAAGCAAAAGCTGAGTGTACCCATATGCATACTCTGGATTTCAATAAAGCTTATTTTAATAAACTCAAAACTATAATAAGTAAGGTCCCATGGCAAGTGGCCATAATGAGAAAAGGATTCCAAGATGGGTGGGAGTTTTTAAAAAAGAAAACTTTAAAGGCACAATTATAGGGTGACCATATGAAAAGGAGGACAGGGCCCTTGTATCTTTAACAGTTGTATTGAAAAGGAAATTTCAGCAGGTGTCATTTGTATATATAGGGAATCTGGGGAAATTTCCTCTTCATCACAGCAGTTAAAGCTGCAGGCGCCCTGCCCCCTTTTAAATCTGCTCACTCTAGTATAGCTCCTGAAGCATTAACTGTTGTGAAGAGGGAATTTCACCAGGTTCTCCATATATACAAATGACACCCGCTGAAATTTGCTTTTCTATGCAACTGTTAAAGATACAGGAGCCCTGTCCTCCTTTTCATATGGTCACCCTACACAATTACAAACAATTCCAGCTAGGGAAAAAGATAGAAGACAACAGAAGAAGCCAACGTGGCTCCACAAAGTGCTTAGAGATGACCTGAAAACAAAAAAGGACACATATAGGAAGTGGAAGGAAGGCCAGGCTACAAAAGAAGAGTACAGACAGGTAGCACAGAAGTGCAGGAATGACATCAGGAAGGCTAAAGATGAGAATGAGCTGAGGCTAGTGAGGGATGCTAAAAGCAACAAAAAAGCTTTCTTCAGGTACGTGCCTAGTAAAAGACAGAGAAAAGAAATGGTGGTTCAACTACTCAGTGAGGATGGCAAATTGATAACAGATGACAAACAAAAGTCCAAACTGCTCAATTCCTACTTTGGCTCAATCTTCTCCCAAAAGCAGGTTCATGACCCCCTGGCAAAGATGAAGTACAAGCTGAAGGGGCAGGATTGAAGCTTGAGATTGATAAACAAATGGTCAAGGAACACCTAATTCCTTTGAATGAGTTCAATTATCTTGGGCCCAATGAACTACATCCTAGAGTAATAAAGCAGCTGGCAGAAGAACTCTCAGAACTACTGTCTATTAGCTTTGAGAAATCATGGATGACAGGTGAAGTGCTGGATGACTGGAGGAGGGCTAATGTTGTCCCCATCTTCAAAAGGGCAAAAAGGCGGAACCTGGAACTACAGACCAGTTAGTCTGACATCAATCCCTGGGAATTTTTTGGAGCAGGTTATAAAAAAGTTCGTCTGTAAGCACATTGAAATCAATGATTACTAGAAGGCAGCATGGATTTGTCAAGAACACATCCTACCGGACTAATCTGATCTCATTTTTTGATTGGGTAACCTTCCTTGCAGACTGAGGGAATGCTGTGGACATAATATATCTTGATCAGCAAACTAGCTAAAAGTGGGCTAGATGGAACAACTATTAGGTGGATCAACAGTTGGCTACAGAATCGAACTCAAAGAGTGCTTATCAATGGTACCTTCTCAAACTGGGAGGAGGTAACAAGCGGAGTACTGCAGGAGTACTGCCTGGTCCCAGTGCTCTTCAACATTTTTATTAATGATTGGACTAGGAGGTGCAGGGAATGCTTATCAAATTTGCAGATGATACAAGATTGGGTGGGATAGATAATACCCTTGAAAACAGAAGCAAACTTCAAAGTGATCTTGATAGGCTGGAGCGCAGGGCTGAAAACAAGAGAATGAAATTTAATAAGGATAAATACCAAGTTCTACACCTAGGAAAAAGAAAACAAATGCACAGTTACAAGATGGGGGATACTTGGCTCAGCAATACTACAAGTAAGAAGGATCTTGGAATTGTAGATCACAAGCTGAATATGAGCCAACAGTGTGATATGGTTGCAAAAAAAAAAGCAAATGCTATTTTGGGATACATTAATAAAAGTATAGCTTCTAAATCACATGAGGTACTGGTTCCCCTCTATTCAGCATTGGTTAGGCCTCATCTTGAGTATTGCGTCCAGTTCTGGGCACCACACTTCAAGAAGGATGCAGACAAGCCAGAGGGGGTTCAGGGGAGGGCAACCAGGATGATCAGTGGTCTGGAAACAAAGCCCTATGAGGAGAGACGGAAAGAACTGGGCATGTTTAGCTTGGAGAAAAGAAGACTGAGGGGAGACATGATAGCAGTCTTCAAATACTTGAAAGGTTATTTCAAATACTTGAAAGAGGAGGGCCAGGATCTGTTCTTGATAATCCCAGGACATGAAATAATGGGCTCAAGTTACAGGAAGCCAGATTCTGGCTGGACATCAGGAAAAATATCCTGACTGTTACAGCAGTGCGACAATGGAACCAACTGCCTAGGGAGGTCATGTGCTTTCCCCCACTAGAGGCATTTAAGATGCAGCTGGACAGCCATCTGTCAGGTATGCTTTAAGGTGGATTCCTACATTGAACAGGGGGTTTGAACTCGATGGCCAACTCTACTATTCTATGATTCTATGAATCTTTCATTGTAAGTCTTTCCGGCCTGCCCTGCTTTCTGCATCCATTGCTTTGGATCCTAAAATATCATTTAAAAAAATTAGAGGGTAGCTGTGTTAGTCCATTGCAGCGAAAACAATAAAGTGTTGTGGCATCTTAAAGACAAAGGGCACAAATCCTGTTCATGCTAGACAGAAAAAAGTCCTACAACTCCCAATGTTGTAGGACTTTTTTCTGTCAAAACATGCTTAGGATTGCAGCCTAACACATTTAGGCTTCCATGGACTATAATTCCACAGAGGGAAAGCCTCTCTCTCCCTCTCTCACACACACCAGAGTCACCTGTGTCACTCCAGACTTTTTCACGCTACTTCTTCAGTGCATAGTTAAACTATGAAATTCACTACCACAAGATGTGGTGATAGCCACCAATTTGGATGGCTTTAAAAGGGGGTTGGATAAACTCCTAGAGGAGAAGGCTATCAATGGCTATTAGTCCTGATGGCTATGTGCTACCTCCAGCATCAGAGGCAGTAAGCCTGTATACGCTAGTTGTTGGGGAATATGGGTGGGAGGGTGCTGTTGCACCATGTCCTGTTTGTGGTTCCCTGGTCAACAGCTGGTTGGCCACTGTGTGAACAGAGTGCTGGACTAGATGGACCCTCAGTCTGATCCAGCAGGGCTCTTGTGTTCTTAGACATTTATGTTTCTTCAGAGGGTGGAGGCCCTCCTGAATAACGTGGGATGGAGCACGAGGAGGGGAGCACTTAAAAAGGGGAGAATCTTCATCTTTTGCCCCATCCCACATTGTTAAGGAGGAAACCCACCTCCTGGTTTCTCTGGCGAAGTTTTTCATGGGTCCAGTTGGGTGCAGGATAAAGGAGGGGCCAGCCAGCTTCTCTCCATGGACTTCCTTATGTTGACTTATCTCATATATTCGGAGGAGCCGTAGTTCAGTGACAGAGCACAAGGTCCCATGTTTGACCCCCAGTATCTCCAGGTAGTGCTAGGAAAGAATCCTGCCTGAAACCCTGGAGTGCCGTTACAAGTCTGTGTTGTCAATAGTGAGCTAGATGGACCAAGGGTCTGACTCAGTATAAAAGATGTATGAGCAACTCATGCTGATAGAATTTGGGGGGGAAATAACGTTCCTTTGTCACAATGGCTTTTGATATGTCAACCCTTGAATTTTAAGGGGGGATATAGCACCGTGTCAGGCTTATGATTGGAGAGCAAGGGGGTGGGGGAGAAAGTGAGATGAAACCTTCCTTCTGCACAGTCCTTTCAGCAGCAAAGTAATGAAATGTTCCTGCTGAACAAACTCTGAAGTCTGCTCCCCAAGGATGGTGGCGCAGGCTGTTTGCATCCAGTGTGGAGAATAAGGCCATCTGTCCAAGCTTTTTATCACTTCTGCTCCTCAGGGCTCCTCAACGCTTTAGTTCTCAAAGTCCCCTGAACCCCCTTCATCTGCGCCACTCCAGCTTTCTAGATCTCAGCATTGCCTCAGGCAGAAAGTGCTGCTTTTATGCATGGCATTTCGCCCTTTTAGTATGGCAGACAAACTGCATGAAGGCAAGTAAAACACCAAACGATTAATGGTTGTGGGGATTGAGTAGGGCCTGGGGAAGGGGGGGGTGACAATCTGGTGAACCTGAAGGGTCAGATTAGGTCCTGGAGGGGGGCAGATTTGACCTCCTATTCAGCACCCCTGGTGTAAGGGAAGGAGATGGGGCCAGATGGGAGGGGGAGAGGGGCTTGAAGGTTCACTGGGGAGGGGAGAATTGGACACCATTTCTCTCCAGATGATATCACTGAAGGTATGACATGGCCTTATTTGTCTTGGAATTGGGTGTGGAATAACAACACTGTTTTCCAAGTTTGGAAGGTCATCATTTAGGGTTCGAAGACCAGTTCTGAGCCTGACCAGGGGAGTTCTCCACATCGCTCTATGGGGGTGTCAGGGGCAGGTCCAAGTAGGTATCTAGTGAGTCTTGGTTGGATCCAGGGCAGAATCCAGGAAGATCTGGGAAGCAACTAAAGCAGAACTTGGTGGGTTGTGGGTAAAACTAGGCAGAATCTGAAACTTACTAGCTGTTCTGCACCCCCACCCACCCCAGCGCTGCCTACCTGAGAGAATATGGTTTTACTGGTTAAATGCATACAATTCTGTCTGGCAAGCTTGGTTTTACAAATCTTTGCCTCTTATTTGTACCTGAGGTATACTTGAAAATTAAAGTTATTGTTGTTTTAATTCATCCAGGTATTCCCCTCCCCCACCTCCCTACCTTTTATAAAAAGACACAACCCTATTACATTTTCTTATGCACATTGTAACAATATGAAATATCTACTGGAATCAACCTGAATGGATTCTGCTTCCTGCGAGGAATCAGGAAGTGGTTGAGAGACCTACTGCTTCTGGCCTGAGGAGAGAGAGACGCCAGCAGACTCGGTTTGAATCTGTGGGGTACAGTCCACCAACTTTGAAACACACATCACTGTTAATTCTACTAGTCCAAAGACCATCAGAATTTAATTTCCGTTAATAGCTATATATCTCTTCATGCTAGACTGTGTTTTGTGCCTCCGTTCTACATACATACATACATACATACACATACCCTTCCCATGTTGCTTCTTGGCCTTCCGAGTAGCTGCTTCTGTCCCAGGTAGCAATAATTGGATAGCATCACCTTTTCAAGGGCAGCCCCCTCCACTTTTTCTTACTTAGCACAATGGAAACAGCTGCTACTTTCTTCTCAGCATAGGGAGAAAGCAGAAAGAAAGAACAACTAAGTAGTGTGAGAAAAAATAAATCTGAAATTCTTTACTGCTGAAACTAATGTGAGTTTAGATTTAGGGCTGGCTCACCTGCATAAGCACTTAATGGTCCCTTAGGCAACCATATGGGGCGGCAGCTGGGCATCAATGAAGCAACATCCAATCCAGGAGGCACATCCCAAGATCCATAGCCATGTTGTGGAGACACGGCGTGGTGCAACTCTCAGATTATGCACTGTCAGGATGGGTGGCCATTTATTTTAAGGTTGTTGTTTTAACTATTTAAGAAGAATTTTTTTTTGATTGCCCTGTGTTTCTGTAGCTTTTTCCTTCCTTTTATGCGAAGTTAATAACAGTCCTTACAATGGCTTTAATTTCCCCCCACCCAATAATGCAATTCTAGCTTTAGCTCCAATTTGGCAGCCTGAGTTCTTATAATTCCACATGATGCAGTTAAAACATGGCCTTGTATGGCAAGAAAGAGTTTCCTCAGGTTTTGGCTTTATTTTCTGAAGGATAGCGTTTTGGAAACTTCTCGAGTGGTTATATAAGGTAATAAATTACTTTCCAAAGCTCACCACCTCCCGTCCCAAACTCAAGCCATATGTTCTTAGTGAGGCATTTAGACCTTTGGAATGAAGCTGAGCATTACTTGAAAAGCAGTGAGGGAACATCTGTCAGTCAATGTGACCCGTGGAAATGGGCAACTGCAGAGCCTTGATGCTAAGAGGACCTGAAGCAGACTAAAAGATCACTCCTGGGAATTCTCCAGAGGATAGCAGAATCTGCACAAGGCACATTCTCCTGAAAGCCAGCCATGGGTCTACTTAAACCATGGACAGAATTTGCCAGATCAAATTTTCAACACAAAGGGACACAACAGGAGGGGAGAGCCAACCCGCATGTCAGAAGGGAACTGGCAAATTGAGGGGAGAAGATGGACACGGCAAAGTTAGAAGCCAGAGAATCATAGTGGGGATAAGCAGTTGATGGTGAGGGAGTCTAGGCTTAATTTGGACCAACACATGGCTCTGGAATTTGTACATGTTTGTCCTCTGCAGGTGGGGAGAGTCAAGGCTGCGGGAGGTCCTTACTCAGATCAGGGGCAGACCAAGGTCAAGCCAATAGGGTTCAAACTAAGGACACAGCACCAAACAAGGGTGAGTACAAGGGTGAAGTCACTGAGCAATCTGAGGTCTAGGCCCACAAGAGGACAGCCCAAGGCAAGGAAGAGTCCAAATGCTAGGTCAGTCGGCAATCCAAGTTCTACTCACAGGAGCTTTGGCCAAGGAAGGACTAGGTAGGTAGTCAGAAGCAAGGAAATCAGGGACCAGCCAAAGGCATGGTCCAGCAGCCCTCCCTGCTGAGAACTGAGTCTCATAAGCTGAAGCTTTCAGAAGTCGAGCCAAGGCTCAGTTTCAGAACACCAGAGGCTTCTGGAAGAAGTCCTCCGTGTGAGGACAACCCTGTTCACAAGGATCCCTTTACTCACAAGGAGCTTTCCTCTGTAACTGGCACTTCTTCTAACAATGATTGTCATCTCTTGATGTGTCATCACTCTTGTGGACTAGGTAGTCGTTCAGCCTGTCTCAAAGGCAGAGTACCTGTCTTCTTACAGGGATGGACCCGTGGCCATCTCCCCCAAGGGCCCAGGCTCCACCTGGTCCACCTCCTAGTCTCCTGGCATGGACTTCTCCTTGATGCATTTTTAAAAACAACAACAATAAAATCTGTTGTAAGTGCACGATTTGGTTGAAATTAGGGTTCAAGGGTGGGGATTGCACATTTCATTAAATTCTTCTCTACTTTCCCCTCACGCCATAATTCAGGCATTACACTCCAGCCTCCAGAGGACCCCAGTGTGAGTCAGCAGGCAGGGTGACCATATATCATACTTTACAGAGAACAGTCCTCTATTTGAAGAATTGTCAGAAAACACTCCTGCATTTGAAGCCCTCTTCTATGTGAAAGACTGTCTGCTGAAGTCTGGATGAAAGATGAAAAAACAAAGTGGCTACCCACTACAAATTTTGGAGGATGAACCCCTCCATCAGAAGACTGAACAGAGACAGTGCCCTGGTTAAGGGCATCGCACAATTTCCATCTTCTGAAATTGGCTTCTCCCCCTGTCTGCATTATCAGGCTCTGTTGCAGGCTGCAAGGGCTAGGCTCTGCTGCAATGGGTGGAATCGTCAACGCGAGTCTCTCTGCATAGGAAACTTACCTGTCAACACCAAGGCCTGAATCCGGTACAGGGATTTTAATGAGAGGAAGGAAATAAAGTGCATTCTGTCAACAAGGCACTTTAATTAATAAACAGTGATGCAAAAGGTGCCTACAGTAGGAGCACCATTTGAACACCAGTTTAAATTAATTTTATTTATCAAAGCCTTTCAACACTAGCTTATGATATGCCACTGTCTTTTTGTTGTTATTATTTTTATGACATCTGTTACTAGTTTCATAATTTATTTATTTTTGTATTGTTTTTCCTCTGTTGCTGCTTTTCTGTGTTTGATTAGTTTATTATTCTGTTAATCATTTCTAGGGTTAGTTTGTGATTGATGCCTTTATGAATTGTATAGCTGAGAGCTGCGTTGTAGATTGTGGCATACAAATATTTGTATCATTTTTTTTAAAGCTGCTTTTTAGGGCTACACCATCCCAAAGCAATGCACAGAAGAAGTGAAAGACGAGGTGATCACATTAAAGGTGATTACATCAGAACAGATGTACAGAATTACTTTACGATGTTGTTCTTTGGACTTAAGTATAGTAGCAATCTTAGGCTGCTTTAAAGAGGAAGGTTTTCAAGGCCCACCTAAATGCTAGAGTAGATGGGGCAAGGTGTAGGTCTATTGGAAGGAACCACCAGCAAGAAGACCCTATATCCTTAGGTATGCACCAACTTTACTTATCTTAATGGTGGGCACTTGAGAAGGACCCCAAGGTAGATCTTAGCATACAGGCACCTTTGTATGAGTAAAGGCAGTCCTTCAAATTATCTGGTTTCAAGGGCTTTTAAAAGGTTAAAGCCAGCACTTTGAATTGGGCCTGGAAATATAAAAGTAGCTAGGGCAGTAGAGATGAGATAAGAGTTAAGTGTGCAGATTTCCTGCCCCACACTAGCATCCCACTGCATTTTGTATTACCTGAAGGTTCCGAACCATCTTCAGAGGCAGCCCCATGTAAAGCACATTCCAATAGTCTAGTATGGAGGTAACTAGGGCATGGTTAGCTATGGCCAGGTCTGACTGCTCCACAGAGTACTACAGCTGGCATACAAGGCAGAACTTGCAAAAAGCTCTCCTGGCCAGGGCTGACACCTATGCCTTCCCAGACAGCAGCAAGTCCAGAAGCATTCTCCAGAAGTCCAGAAGTCCTGGGTCCTTCAGGGGGGAGTGCACAGCCCCATCCAGGACTGGTTACACATCACTAACCAGATCAGCCACCTTAACCTGCAGAACCTCTTGTCTTTTCTGGATTAAGTTTCATCTTGTTCCCCCTCATCCAACCCAGAGCTGAATGCAGGCACCTGTTCATGAGATCCACAGTCTCTGTAGGTTCCTTGAGTAGAAAAGACAGGTAGAGCTGCTTGTCATCACCATTCTGATGACATCTAATGCCGAATCTCTGGATGACTTCACCAAGTGGCTTCAAATAGATACTGAAAAACACTGAGGGCAAGATGGATGCCTGTGTCACCCCATAAGCCATGAGACAGAACAGAAATAATTCAATACTACTTTCTGAAACTGACCATCTAGGAAGGATCAGAACCACTGTAGTACTATGTCCCCTTAGCCCAGCCCAGACAGTTGGGACAGGAGGATACCATGGCTGATGATATCAAAAGCAGCTGAGAAATTAAGTAGGACCGAGAGAGTTGAACTCCTACCATCCACTCCTTGGTATGTGTCATCTACCAGGGTGAGCAAGGCAGGATCCAACCTGGACTGGAATTGATCTATGTAATCAGTTTCTTCCAAAGCCACCTGGAGCTGAGATGCCACCACTCTCTCTAGCAATATGCATAGAAAAGTCAGATAGAGATTGGGCAGCAGTGGTCCAAGTTCTAAGGGTCTAAAGTTGATTTCTTTAGTAAAGGAGGCCACCACTGTTTTTTCAATGGACAGCAGGGACCACAGCCTCTCTCAAGGATGCATTACTATTTCCAAAGTCCCAGTCTTCAAACCCAAGTTAAATACTTCTGCTTGCCATGACAGCTAAGGATCCCAAGAACAGCTGATAGAACTCAGACTGCCATGTAATTTGTCCACATCCTCTGGGCATCCATCACAACTTGACCAGTCAATGTACTGGCTGCCTCCAACACTGACCCTGTATTGACTATGGTGACTAACTCAGTGCAAATACGATTTTACCCACAAAACGCATTGCAAACTGAGCCCAGCAGGACCTCAAGAGCTCCGTCACCAGAACCACTGAATTTATGAGAAGGTCTTTCTCCATTCAGAATAGTTCATCAGGTAGGCATTGTGCAAATGCATTGGTGGTGGTGGTGAAGTGGGATTTCCTCACCACCATCACCACCACCACAGAGTAAGACTGAAGATGGGCTCTTACCTACACCCGGTCATGCTCACAGCACGTTTTCTGCCATCTGGGCTCTAATTTTATGGTGCTTATGTTTTATTACTGTTAACATTTTATCCGTTTTTATGTGTTTTATTGTTGTGAGCCACGCTGGGAGGGCTTCTGCCCTGAAAGTTGGCCAAGAAATGTTTTAAATAAATAAAAGATAAATAATCGTCAACCAAATCGTTCATTGCCCTCAACTTCAAGGAGCAGAAATATTCCTATGATCTACATAGACAGCAGAGAGAAAAGCCTTATTCAGGCATCCAAAGCTGGCATGATATAGTTCTAATAGAATCTTCCTGCTTTATCTGGGGGTTAATTCAGCATTGTGAGGCATTGGGATATTATACCTCTGGTCTCACAAGAATTTAGAAGTTGGAGGAGCAGAGAAGGACTTAAGTTTGCTAGATCAGGAGCCAACCAGGCTAGGATGTTCACCTGCTAGTGCTTTGGTAAGCAGCAACGCCCAGTGTGTTCTCTTGGAAGTCAAAGGAAGGGAGTCCTGAAAGAAAAGCTCTACAGCAGCCCTCTCCAACCTGGTGCCCTCCAGATGTGTTGATTGCAAATCCTATCATTTCCAGCCAGCCTGGCCACAAAGAAGGGTACACTCTTAGAAATAGAAAAATGTGTTTCTAATCCATGCCGGAGAGGCAGCAGCCAGCAGCACCCATACAAGGTGGAGGGACAGCTTCCCCCTATCCCTTCCCTTCTCGCAGTAGCTCCTTTCTTTGTATTCATTGCAACATTCTGCCATCTAGTGACTCATTGACATTATGCTATTTTCAGATTTGGCATCGAGCACGATAAATTTCTACTTTGGAGGTGAAGCAAAGTCAAGACACAGGGATGGGTGGAGGAAGATTGTGGGAAGGGAATTACAGAACATATCACCTCTGTTATTTCAGGGATTGCAATAAAAAATATGAGTTTTTCAAATTATCTCAATGAGAATATCCATCTCATTCATCAGCCGAAACCAAACTGTGGGAAGGGAGAAAAGAAAGTACAATAATTATGAAGGCTGCAGCCTGGATTTTCACCAGGAATTAGCAAAGACAGAGATCAATCAGAAAACACAAGTTCAGTTTCAAACCTGTTTAAGCAGAAACACTTCTCATGCGTGGGAGGCATTGCTGATTTCTCCCCCGCCCCCCACCGTTCTTGTCCCCGCCCCCACCAGCTGCAGCTCTTGGCGGCTAGGGATGCTAGAGGAATTCGATCTTTGCAAATTCCGATGGGAATTGATCTGTTCTACAGCTCCCAGACAAATGTGCAGATTGGAATGCAGCTCTCCGTGGGATTTCACACTTTCCCTAAATTTACGCTACACTTCTCAGATAAGTATTGAAAACATGTACTTTGAGATAAAATCGTTTTGCTATGCATTTCTGAGAGAAAACGTGTTCAAAATATGTATTTTAGGGCACAATCCTATGGATGTTTAGACGGGGAGGGGGGGAGCCCTACAATTCCCAGCATTCTAAGAGTTGCAGAACTTTTTTCTGTTTAAATACATGAAGGCTTGCACCCTAAAATGTGTGGGATAATAATAATAATAATAATAATAATAATAATAATAATAATAATAATAATAATAATAATAATATGGCCTCCATGGCCTCCAATATCACCTGTATGCCGATGATACACAATTATATCTCTCATCTCCGGAACTCTCTCCTGATGTTCACGATCGTATCTCGGCATGTCTTTCAGATATCTCAGCCTGGCAGCTCCATCGTCGTTTGAAACTTAATATGGCAAAAACTGAACTGCTTGTCTTTCCTCCTAAACCTTCTCCTCACCTCTCATTCTCTCTTACTGTCAACGATGTCACGCTCTCTCCGGTCAAGGAAGCTCGTAGTCTTGGCTTTATATTTGATTCCTCGCTCTCCTTTATTCCTCATATCGAGGCAGTAGCTAAATCCTGTCGTTTCTTCCTGTATAATATTGCCAGGATTCGACCATTTTTGTCTGTCTCTTCTGCCAAGACTCTCGTTCACGCACTGGTTATCTCTCGGTTGGACTACTGCAACCTTCTTCTCTCTGGCCTTCCTTCGTCTCACATCAGTCCGCTGGTCTCTGTCCACCACTCTGCCGCTAAGATCATCTTCTTGGCCCGCCGCTCTGACCATGTCACTCCACTTCTGAAATCTCTTCATTGGCTCCCAATTCACTCCAGAATCCAATATAAACTTCTCCTGTTGACCTTCAAAGCTTTTCACGGTCTAGCTCCTGCCTATCTCTCCTCTCTCATCTCACACTATTGCCCCGCTCGTGCTCTCCGCTCCTCTGATGCCATGCTTCTCGCCTGCCCAAGGACCTCCACTTCCCTTACTCGGCTTCGTCCTTTTTCTTCTGCTGCCCCTTACACCTGGAACGCTCTTCCAGAACACTTGAGAACTACCAACTCAATCACAGCTTTTAAAACTCAGCTAAAAACTTTTTTTTTCCCTATAGCTTTTAAATATTGAGTTTGTTCTGACTCTATACTGTTAGCTTCACCCTACCCGGTGCCTGTTTACACTTCCCTGTGCCTGTTTGCATTCTCTTTCCCTCCTTATTGTTTACTACAACTTTATTAGATTGTAAGCCTATGCGGCAGGGTCTTGCTATGTACTGTGTATAATCTGTACAGCACCATGTACATTGATGGTGCTATATAAATAAATAAATAATAATAATAATATGTCTTACCCGCCTCTCCATTCTGATCGAGGCAGGGAACAGCAGCAGATATAAAATACATAAAACTGAATTAAAACATAATATACATTGTTAAATCATCCTAAAAACATCCTAAAATTCCACTGGATAGGCCTTCTGGAAGAGATCAGTCTTAATTGCTTTCTTAAATGCTAATAGATTGTTAAGTTGACGTGTCTCCTCCAGCAGGCCATTCCACAGTCTGGGAGCGGCAGAAGAGAAGGTCCTCTGGGTAACAGTTGTCAGCCTAGTTTTTGCTGACTGAAGTAAATTCTTCCCAGAGCACCTGAGTGTGCAGGGCGGATTGTTCTAGGGAAGGCGATCACGCAGGTAGCCTAGACCCAAACCATGTAGAGCTTTAAAGGTGATAACCAACACTTTATACTTTGCCTGGAAACTAATTGGCAGCCAGTGAAGAGATTTTAAAACTGGGGTAATGCAGTCATCCCTAGATGCACTGGTGATCAACTTGGCTGCCATATTTTTTTTTTGGGGGGGGATGCAAATTAATGTGGAAACAGAATGAGGCACAGTGCCCTGGTTAAGGGCATCCCACAATTTCCATCTTCTGAAATTGGCTTCTTCCCATCTGCATTATTAGGATCTGACACAGATGAGAAATAAACTGGGGGGGGGGGACATTCTAAAGGGCTACATTGGGTTGTTGGCGTGCGATGTGGCACAGAGGACTGCAGCTAGTGACCCCACCCCACGCCGCACCCAAGCAGAGCTTCCACGCACCCAAATCTAGTACGTAGTTTGATGGATCCAACTTGAAGTGAGAAAAGTAAAGAGCAGCTAAGGCAGCATTGCTGAAGTGAAGATGTATTTTAAAATGTTAAAACGCACAAAAAGGTTGATATACCTATCGAATATTGATGGGGAACACAAATAGATAGGAGCGCTTAAAAACATTCCTAGAATGTATAAATATCAATTAGACTTCACAACGCCTCTGCAAGAGTGGTTAAGTGAAAATTCAGAAAGCCGTTTACTCCCGCCTCCCACTGTGTGATGGCTTCCTACATTTATCTCCTTTGGGAGACCCCATCCCACTCAATCAAGTGATTAATGCAGCATTTGATCAGATTGAGAGCCAGTACAAGCCTGGCAAGCCTCAGATGGATCTGGGATGATTTCCAGAGGACTCTGGGGAGGTTTCCGGAAATGGCTGGTTCTCCTGTCGAAACCCTGGTTGATCTGTGGAATGCAGAAAAGACTCAGGCGCTGGACACAATTGCTCCTGAGCGCCCTCTCCAGAATAGAGCTTGAACTGCTCCACGGCATACTCCAAAGCTGAGAACAATGACGCAAAGTAGGAGACTGCTTAAATGCAGATGGAGTGCAATCGGACCCAGTAGGCATGTGCTTGTGGCCACAAATATTCAGGGGCAGCGAGGGCAGCAAAGTAACGACATCTTGCTGCCTCTGTTGAATCCTCTATCTGCCACCCAGCGAAGCTTCTCAGGGTCATCTTGGGGCTATTACATGCTGGCCCTAAGGACACTGTATACCCATATGAGGCCCACTGTAATATATTTGCTAGGCACTTCCAGGATAAAACCTCTTGCATCCACCAGGACTTAGGCCTTTTCTACACCTAAGGATTATCCCAGGAAAATGGAGGGATCGTCCCTGCCTGCTCCTGGGATCTCCTGTATGTCATTTGCATTCACAGGGATGAACCCGGAACGACCCCTGGAAAAAAGGCAGGTGTAGAAATGGCCTTAGACTGCAGTGCTACAGCAGGTGAATCAGGTGAGGTATCCAGAGCACAGCCTGGTCAAGTTTTCTTGCATGATTTTCAAATGATACAGCTCCAGGACATTGAGAATGTGCCTGGACAGGTTCATGCAACCACTTCTATATTGGATCCTTGTCCCAATTGGCTTTTAAAAAAACAGCAGGGAAGAAACAGCCGGCTAGACCAAGGAGGTGATTAAGGTCTCCTTGCAAAAGGAGTTGTCCTCAGCCACCTGAAAGAGGTGATGGTGAGACCATTCCTGAAGATTTTCCACTCCTGGAAAATCTTTATAACTTTAGGCCAGTGGCAAATGTTCCATTCCAGGCAAGGTTCTTCAGCGGGTGGTTGCCAACCAGCTCCAGATACTCTTAGATGAGACTGATTATCTGGATCCATTTCCGTTAGGGTTCA
Organism: Elgaria multicarinata webbii; assembly: GCF_023053635.1. NCBI lineage: Eukaryota > Metazoa > Chordata > Lepidosauria > Squamata > Anguidae > Elgaria > Elgaria multicarinata. The sequence goes on along the minus strand of NC_086172.1, from coordinate 125,043,390 downwards.
GGCTGGGTTTTGACCTATATCAGGAGAGAGAGACCGGGACAGTGTGACCCTGTTAATTCCCCTTAATCGCTCAGCAGCTTTCAGTACCATCGACCATGATATCCTTCTGGGACAATTGTCTGAGTCGGGCACTGCATTGCAGTGGTTTCACTCTTAGTTGGAGGATCAACTCCAGAAGATTGTGCTTGAAGACTATTACGCAGCCCTGTGAATTCTCCAGTATGGGATTCCTTAGGGATCAGTTTTGTCCCCCATGATGGACAACTGTTGTTTTTATACTGTTGTTTTTGTGTTTCTAATGGTTTTTTTTTTAATTTTGTATACTTTGTAATGTTTACCATTTTTAACTGTTGTAAACCACCCAGAGAATTTCAGCTATGGGGCAGTATATAAATATTCTAAATAAATAAAATATAAATGTAATAAATAAAATAAAACATCATATGAAACCACTGAGTGCAGTTATCTGGAGTTTTGGAGTGTGTTGTCATCAGTATGCTGATGACACACAGCTCTATTTCTCCTTTTCATCTTCATCAGGTGATGTGCTAGACTCTAGAGGACTAATAAACTGGAATTCAATCCAGACAAGACTGAGATGCTGTTAGTAGGTGGTTCTTCTGACCAGATGGAGGATGCTCAACCTGTTCTGGATGGAGTTCCACTCTACCTGAAGGAGCAGGTTCATAATGTGGCAGTTCTCCTGGAGCCATCTTTGTCACTTGAGTCAGGTGGCCTCAGTGGCATAGAATGCCTTCTACCAACTTGGGCTGGTTGCCCAGATACACCCCTATCTGGACAGGGATAACCTGACTTCAGTTGTCTATGCTCTGGTAACATCCAAGTTAGATTACCATAATGTTCTGTCTGGGGCTACCTTTGAAGATGGCTCAGAAGCTTCAACTTGAGCAAATTGCAGCAGTCAGATTGATAGCAGGGACAAGACAGTCCAAACATATAACACCAATTCTTGCATTGGCTGCCTGTGTGTTTCCGAGCATAATTCAAAGTGATGCTTTTAACCTATAAACCCTCAAATAACCTGTGGCCTGTTTCCCCCTCAAGCAAGCCATGCCACCTGGGTTCTTACACCCGACAAGCCATGCCCAGCAAAGTAATTAGGAAAATTATATCCAGTCTCCACTAGCACACTCTGGGGGTTAAAACAAGCCACCATGGCTTATTTGATTATATGAACCGGCCTTATATACGTTTATTTTTTCAAGAATCTGTTAGATGTTTTGAGAAGAAATTGGCACTGCCTCTTCCATGTGTCTGAATTAACTCTTCTACCTGAACATCTTGAAATGTGTCTGTAATAGGTGTCAAAATGGTGTCTAGGCTGTATCGCTTCAGATCGCAGACTGAAAGCACTTCCATTAAAGAACAACAACCAGAATATAGAAAACTACATATCCAGGAAAAGGAATCTAGCCTAACTTTCTTTGGGGGGGGGTGTGTGTGAGAGAGAGAGAGAGACAGACAGACAGACAGACAGACAGACAGACAGACAGACAGACAGACATTTGTAGGCAACATTCTGTCAAGGAGGTTCCCACCTAGTCTGAACTGGTACAGGCCTAGACAAAGATTTTATCACTTCAGTGAGGCCTTAGGTAACCCTATTTCCCTCCAAGATGTGAAAGACCACCTGTTAAAAGTTGCCATCCAGCAGCAGCAGCAGCACATTTATTTCACAATGGTTTTTTGTAATAGGACAACAGACACAATGTAGATTTAAGAGGTCTCTATAATGATGCTTTCCCACCTCGGGAACAGTTTGATGAGGGCAGCAAAATGATCTCTGAGAAGGATCAGCTCTGAAAAAGAGAGTGAAGAGAGAAGCCATATTCAGGCATTCTAACCCTCATGTGGTTAGACTCATATGAGGCAAGACTGGAGACTCACTATCTGGCCTCCATCCCTGCTGTCCTCGAAGTGATGGTAGGTGAAGGGGTGCAGTGGAAATCTGCTCTATGCCTGTTATCTCCCTGCATGAGTTAGAACCCAGCTTGGTGTAAAGAACAGCATGGCTGGGGAACAGCTGTGCCATACAGGGAGCATGTCCCCACTCTTCCCATATCACATGGCTACGGGCTGTAGTTAAGGCAATTACACCTGGTATTTGCTAATAACACTTCCTTGACAGGGAATAAGAAACATGCATGTATGTAGTGGCTCTTTCAACAAAGTAGTGCACGTTGGGACAAAAAAACCCACCCTAACTTCAAGTATAATTTGATGGGATCTGAGCTGGCAGTCACCGACCAAGAAAGAGATCTTGGGCTTGTGGTGGACAACTTGATGAAAATGTCAGCCCAGTGTGCAGCTGCTGTAAAGAAGACAAACTCCATGTTAGGCATAATTAGAAAAGAAATCAAGAATAAAACTGCCAGTATCGTACTGCCTTTATACAAATCTATGGTGCGACCACACTTAGAATACTGTGAACAGTTTTGGTACCTAAAAAACAGATATTGTAGAGCTGGAAAAAGTGCAGAAAAGGGCAACTAAAATGATCATGGCGCTGGAGCATCTCCCCTATGAGGGAAGGTTACAACAGCTGGGATTGTTCAGCTTGGTAAAAAGGAGGCTGAAGGGAGACATGATAGAGGTGTACAAAATTAGGCCTGTTGTGGAGAATGTGGATAGGGAGACATTTTCCTCCCTCTCCAATAATACTAGAGCCTGGGGTCATCCCATGAAGCTGATTGGTGGGTGATTCAGGACAGATAAAAGGAAGTACTGCTTCACACAGCGCATAGTTAAACTTCGGAATTCACTACCACAAGATGTGGCGATGGCCACCAATTTGGATGGTTTTAAAAGGGGGGTGGAGGAGGAGGCTATCAATGACTACTAATTCTGATGGCTGTGCAACCTCCAGTATCAGGCGCAGTAAGCCTGTATACACCAGTTGTTGGGGAACATGGGTGGGAGGGAGTTGTTGCACCGTGTCCTGCTTGTGGTTCCATGGTTGGCCACTGTGTGAACGGAGTGCTGGACTAGCTGGACTGTTGGTCTGATCCAGCATGGCTCTGCCTTTATCACTTGGCATAGGAATGTCTTCTGAAAATCCCTATATTCAGTCGCTTCCCCAGGGCCAGGAGTACTTGATCCTAACTGATTGGGGTCTGCAAAGCTCTTGAGTAGGATGCTGAAGCACCCAGCAGCACCAAATCTATCATGTCGCCTAGCACCAATGTAGTCTGCTGTATTTCCTTCTGCGAAGTAAAGCGAAGAAGGCCTAGTGCAGCCTACCATGACGACCAGAATCAAAGGGGAGACACCCTGCTTGGCAACAGAATGCTTCCTCACCTCGTGGTAAAAGTCCTTCCTAAGAAGAATCTGGCTACCGTAGCCTCGTAGAACAACAATCAAGGGGACAGACAGTCGAGTTTTAATTAAAAATTCATTTAAAAATTAAAATAAAATGTTTTAAGCTTACAATAGTTTTGCCGACTGACAGTGAGAACAATGACTAAGCAACAGGAAATCTGAGCAGGATCTTGCCCGTACAACATGGGAGCCCAGAAGGAAACAAGAGGCCTCAGTTCTATTTTCCAAGTTCATCGCCCAGTCTGTTCCTCCCCATTAGCCTTCTGGAAGTGCTGACTTTCACGAGAGTTCAACCTGCAGATCCTCCCCATATTTTCGGATCAACTTGTCATGATTGTGGTCCACAGACCACTGCGTTGGGAGATGCCTGGGCTGCATGACGTCCAAGAAGTGCTGGCGCCAACGTCTCTCCAGCAGCATGAGGGAGCGCAGGCCCCCTTGGGCAAAACTCTTTACCACTTTCAGGCCATGCGGCACGTAGCTCTCATTAAAAATCCTGAAAAGGGCATAAACAAAATTTTGATTCAGATAATCACAGGACTTCATGGAATGCCAAAGCACATACAGGACCATTACGTTTTGTCCTCCTGGCTGCAAACACTTTAAAATTACCCATGACATGATTCTAAAAAGTCTTGAGTGTACTACAAATTGACATTGGTGTCACTAACTGTCTTAACACCTACTTACCAGGAACCATGGGATGTGAAGTTCTGTAAGGCATTGCGGGGCAAAGCTTCACTTACAAAAGTTTGAGCATCTTTGAAAGGCCAGAATTCCATGCGGAAAGTCAGGAGAGTTAGGTCAACTTGAAGCCAGATGAAATAATTCCTATACTCAGTCCTTACATAGCCAAAATGGCATCATCCACTCAGAAGAGGGAGCTATCAGTAGATTTGGGGGAACCCAAAGGTTTGCAGAAATATGAAAAATGCTTTAGGGGGAACCCTAAGTGGAGAACCCCCAAAACTGCTCAATGAGAACTGAGTAGGCTCAGTGGGCACAGAATGCTGTTGGGGAAGGGAAGGGAAAATCAGAGAGAAGGGAAAATGGAATGGAGTAGCCTGGAAAAAAGCATGGCTGGCTGAAGAGGAGCACTCCACACTTCAGCATTTGTTGCAGATTTCAGGCCAGGGATTGAGATAAAGCTGGTATTTCATTACTATTTGAAGACCAAAGAGAGAGCGGGGCTGTTCACACAACAAGCTAACCCTCATTCAGTGACTGAGTGTGGGCTGTTTTGAACTGCGAGTTGTTTGTTGAACCGTGGGTTATCATGTTGTATATAAACTCATCCAGGGCGGCTTCTTAACCACCTTGAACAACCCAACAACCATGGCAATCAAGGTGGCTTGCTTGAAAAAGCAAGCGCCACACTGCATGGTTAACAAGCCATGTGTGTTGGCATGTGGTGTAAACCACCCCAAACACAAACACACACACACACACACACAGAGAGAGAGAGAGAGAGAGAGAGAGAAAGCTCTGTATTTAATATAACATGAATACCTCTTTAAATCAGAGGATCCCTTTCTCTCCCGTTTGTGGGTTGAACATATTCCTTATTTCTAATTCATCCCCATCTCTCTCTCTCCCCCACCCCCTCCACTCAATCCAGTAAGACAAGTCTTGAGAGTAGGTTCCCCTGCTGGAGAAGACCTCCTGAACTGGACCCTGCGCACAGTCCCAACGGACATGGTGTATGAAAACAGAGTTGGGCCTTGACCAAAAGCAGGCCAGGGCCATGGAAACAAAACCCTGAGGGAATTGCAAAGAAAGACAGTAATGAGAAGCTGCTAGGGATGGGGATCAGGTCTACCTCAAGTTCTCCATGGCCAATTTAATGAAGGCACAGAGATGCCTGGTGTTTGAGTCCCCCCGCCCCCTGCAACTGTACCTGGTCTCCAGTCCAGCTGCCTCCTGCAGCATCTCTGGGGAAATGGTTGCAGAGTCAAAGTAGTCCTTGATCACCTGTAACAGCTCCGCCTTCCGAGCATCAGGGAGGCTGTCCGCATTCAAGAGAGCCCGAGCCCCTGAACGGACTTGCCTGCGGATGGGATCTTCAAGCAGGCGCACGCCCTCCTCACAGCCAAGGGGGGCGCCAAATTCCTCAGCTAGCTGCAGCTTGAGATGGTTGTCGTAGTAGTTGGAGATAGCATGGCAGGTGGTGCAGAGGAGGAGCACGTCGTGGGAGTTGTGGTCCTTCATCTGGATGGGGAAATGTTTCCGATACTCGTGGGGTACTATGTTCTTTCTGTAGAGGAAAGAGCAGTGGTTGGGAGTGGTCAGACGAAAGCCCCATTAAGCCTCCAGCAGTCTATTATTATTATTATTATTATTATTATTATTATTATTATTATTATTTATTTATTTATATAGCACCATCAATGTACATGGTGCTGTACAGAGTAAAACAGTAAATAGCAAGACCCTGCCGCATAAGCTTACAATCTAATAAAGTCAATCCCCCAATGTGCTCTCTCTCTCAGATATAGATAGATAGATATGCAGGATTGGACTTTATCACCAAGAGAGTAGAGCCATAATCATATATACATATTCATAGGATCCAATGCTATTTTTACTTCTTCAGTAAGTGCAGCACAACAAAAGCCTTGGATTAGCTCTGTCTCTACAGTTTTGCTCTACTAGATAAAAGCACTCTCACTGGCTTACTGGACAACTCACCGAATGTAAGACTCTCTTTTGCCACACACGACACATAGGTTCTCTTTGACAGTCAAGTAATAATCCACTTTAGATTCAGGGCGCCCAGAAGGCTCAAACTGTAGCTTTACAATAAAAGGGTCTGTGCTCACCAGCTCTGGAATTGCCAAAAAAAAGAGGAAGGCTTTAATGCTTCATTTCTACTCCTATACATCCTCTGTATCAGGGTGGGCAACTTTTGGCCCTCTAGAAGTTTTAGCCTAAAACTCCATTCAGCCCTAGTGAACAGAGCCCTTGATAAGGCATCATGGGAGTTGTAGGCCAAAACATTTTGGAGGGCCACAAGTTGCCCAGCCACACTCTAAATAATGGGCTGCAGAAAATAAATGCATAACTTAAGGTAGTGGGTGGGATTAGGGATGGGGGGGACGCAAGGAAATCCAGGACACTTGGGCCCCCAGGGATCTCCCTGGAATGTCCAGGGTAATGGAGTTTGAGAAAAATGGACGGGAAGAGCATCTGACCCAGGGGCAAGCAACCTTTGCGGTCCCATGGCACATTTGGAAATTTGACACACTGTTCTGAGAACCGCCCTAAAGTGGCTGCCATGGGAGGCATGGTAAGTCACAAAGACTAGTCACCGTGTAGCCCAGAGGCATTCATAGGAAATAAAGAGGGCAGCTGTTGGAGGCTTTCACTTTGCTTTGCAGTGATCGTAGCTTCCGGTAAGAAAATGTGTTAATTTTAAAATTTATTTTTATGTGAGAAGGGTAGGGCACTGTAGTGGGTACCATCTAAGTGTCTGGAGCACATTGCCTACCTCTGATATGGACTTCACTAGAATGCAGTGAAGGCTGGTGGCTCCAATGTCAGTGGAGCGGTAAATCCACTCCGGGTTTTAGGCAGAACCAGGCAGAACTCTAAAGGAGCTATCTATGCAAAGCCATTCAAAAACCATTTTGAATAACAGCTCCTTTGGAGTTCTGACTGGTTCTGTCTGAAACCCGGAGTAGATGCACCACCCCGCTGACATGGAGCCACCAGCCTCCACTGACAGAATGACCTACTGTTGCGGTCCAAACATCACATCAGCCTCCCCCAACATGGCACCCTCCAGATATGAAAGACTACAACCCACATCATCCCCATCCAGCACCCTGGGCCGTGTCGTCTTGGAATGATGAGAATTGTAACACCTCCAGATGGCCCCAGTTTGAGGGAGGCTAATCTACATTAAACATCAGGGCTTCTAACTCACCAAAACCTTGACAACAACAGAGCGACTTTCCAACCTTTGCACCCCCATCCCCATGGCAATTCTTGTTGACTAGGAAAAGGACAGGTTGGCAAACCTCCAATCCCCTTGTCAAGGTACCACTGGGCCTTCTTGCGATCACAAGTGCACAGAGGCTGCCCATCTGGCGCATGTAAGAAGCAGTTGTCATACAAGGGAGATTTCCTGTGAAAACAAATAGATATCTCAATCATGATCACACAAGAAACTATCATGGCCATTGCTCAAAGTAATCCTATTACAGACAAATTCGCATGTAATAAAGTTAAACAATACTGCCACCTCAATCTGTCAGGAGGGTGATGTGTTTCACACCAGCAGAGCATGCACAGAGTGCAAATAATGCAAGCAGAACCAGAGGATCCAGGTAGCAGATGAAACAGTTCAATGAAGAAGGAAGCACTCAGACACAGTAGCTTTAACTACTAATCTAAGTTTACTTTACAAGTATATACAGAGTAAAATACAAAATGACGCTCCAGCAAACTCTCCAATATTCTTTCTCCAAACTCTCCACACTGATTCCCCATCAGTAACATATTTATACAAATGAACACCAATCACAGTGTTCTCATGTAATGTGAACACTGGATTGCATCAGCTAATTTGCTGTTCTGCCCAGATACTCTCCACCTGTGTATCTGGCCTCTTTCCAAAGTCTTGAGATGACTTCTTCTTAGGTCTCTAGTTCCAGCAAAAACTTACACAGGTTAAAAACCTGACACCCCTCCTTTTTTCTGAAACTAGAATTTATACATATACATTTAACTTATCATTCCAAGCTGTTTGATTAATTCCATATGCTTATGTACACTTAGAGGCTTCGTTAGTACATCAGCAACATTCTCATTTGTGTTACAGTAAATAAGATCAATTAATCCTTCTTGCACAGCTTGTCTTACATTGCAGTAACGAATGTCCACATGTTTGCTTCTTGTATGCATTCTTTCAGACTTTGCCATGTGAATGCAAGTCTGATTGTCCTCAAACACTTTAATTGGTGTTTCTACCTGCACTTTTATATCTTTTAGTAATTGTACAAACCAAATTACTTCAGTGCAGACTTCAGATAAAGCAGCAAACTCAGCTTCTGAAGTTGACAGTGCTACCAGACTTTGTTTCCTGGATTTCCACCCAATTAAATTGTTTCCAAACTTTATCACAATTCCTGAAGTGGATTTTCTGTTTTGGGTATCGCCAGCCCAATCACTGTCCACATAGCACTCTAAAAATAATGTGTCTGACGGTTTTAACTTTAATGACACATCTATAGTGCTTTTCAGGTATTTAAATACTCTTTTTACTGCTTGCCAAGCACTATTTGTGGGTTTTGAAACAAATCTACTTAGAATGCCAACTGCATTTGCTATATCTGGCCTAGACCACTGTGCCAGATATAGTAGACTTCCAATTGCAGATTGGTATATCTCCTTATCACAAAATTCTGCATCTTGATCATTACATTGAAATCCTGCCACCATGGGGGTTTTAGCACCATTACACTCCTCCATGTTGAACTTTGTAAGCAGATTCCTGATCTTTGATTTCTGGCTTAATTCATAAACCCCTTGTTTCTTTGTGATTTCTACTCCCAGATAATCATGTATCTGACCCAAATTTTTTAGTTCAAAGAATTTACCTAATTGTTTTTCAAACTCTTCAACCTGGGCTTTTGTTCTGGCAATCAAACAGATGTCATCAACAAATGTCAGTAGCCACATTTGTTCACCTTTTACATTTTTTGTATAAAAACATGGATCTGCTATTCCATTACTGAAACCCAATGATTCAAGTGCTTCATGCAAACATTGGTTCCAATTTCTTGCAGACTGTTTCAAACCATAAATTGCCCTGTTTAATTTGTATACAGAACCTGGCACTTGAGATTCATACCCTGGAATTTGGGCCATGAAAACAGTTTCTTTTAGTTCTGCATTCAGATAAGCAGTTTTCACATCAAAATGAAAAACTTCACAATCATATTTTGCAGCCAGAGCTAATGCAATTCTCATAGATTCAGCTCTTACTGTGGGTGCAAAAAACTTCATCAAAATTTACATTTTTTCTTTGTGTGAACCCTTGAGCAACAAGTCTTGCCTTGTATTTCGTTTCTCCTGTTTGCAAGAATTTTTTCTTAAAAACCCACCTACAACCTACTGCTTTTTCACCTTTAGGTAGCATTGTAGGGGTAAAAACATTGTACTTCGCCATAGACTTCATTTCTTCATCCATGGCCTCAAACCATTTTTCTTTCTCTGGCTTTGAGAGCTTCAGTACATTTTCAAAACTTTCAGGCTCATAGCTCACTTGGCAAACCCTGACTTCACTTGCTGTGAAACGATCAGGTGGAATGCCTTTGTTACTTCTTTCTGACCTTCTGGGGACAAAAGAACTTGTAGCTGCCTCCTCCTCCTCCTTCTTTGGACTTAAAGAAGTTTGGCTATCTAACCTAGCTGCTTGCTCTTCCGCTAGTTGTGGTGTTTTTTCAGAATTTTTACTCTCTGGCAAAAACACTTGACTGCCATGCAAACGTTCCCAATTACATTGCTCTTGGAATTCAGCAGACCTGGAAATAATTACCTCTCCATTGTCTGCATAAAACCTGTATGCCTTTGAACCTGGAGCATACCCCAAGAACGTCATTTTCCTGGCTTTAAACTGTCCTTTCCTCCTAATAGCCTTTGGAACATGTACCCAAGCAGTGCTACCAAACACTCTCAAATGAGACAGTGATGGCTTTTTTCCAAACATTAGGAAATATGGACTACTGTTAACTGCTGTACTCCACAGTCTATTTACAATGTAATTTGCTGTAAGCAGTGCTTCACCCCAAAAATGTGCTTTTAGTCCAGAATCAGCCAACATGGCATCCTTCATGGTTTGCAGAATGCCATTTCGCCTTTCTGCGACACCATTTTGCCATGGGGAATATGGGGCACTACGTCTGGCTGAGATTCCTTTGTTCCTTAGCCATTTCTGAAAATCAGTAGACATAAATTCCCCTCCAAAATCACTTTGAAGTTGTTTTACCTTAGTAGAGAATTTTCTCTCCACCCAACTTTGCCAATTTTTGAAAATTTCAAACGTTTCACTTTTGTTCTTCATAACATAGCAAAAACCATATCTGCTATAGTCATCCACCAGGATTAAAGCATACCTCGCCCCTCCTAGTGTTTTAGACATGGGACCAATCAAGTCAGCATGCACCAGCTCAAAAATCTGCTTGGTGACTCTGTCACTCTTTTTACATATTGGAGCAACCTTTGACTTTGCCAATTTGCATGTGCTGCAGTCTAAATACTTTTCACAAGATTTTAAATTAAGTCCTTCACACATATCAGGCATTTTCTGCAGTACTTTGAACCCTGCATGTCCCAAACGTCTATGCAACAGGTGTATACAATTGTCATGTACAGGTGTGTTGCTAAATACAGAACATACATCTTTAGAACCTCCTTCTCCCTTGGGCAACATTTCATAAAGATTGTTTTTCAGTACACCTAGAGCCAAAACCTCATTTCCTTTGAGCACTTTACATTCTTTGTTTGAAAACATTACACTGTATCCTGCATGGTCTAAACAAGACACACTTAACAAATTATGCTCAAGACTTGGCACACATAATACTTTGTTCACAGTCTCACCCAAACTTGGAATGAATACAGGTCCTTCTCCAGCAACAACTGACACTTTGCCATCTGCCAACGTAACATAGTCCCGGTTGGTAGGATGCAATTTTTTAAACAACCCCTTATTGTTCACAATATGTTGACTGGAACCACTGTCCATCAGCCATGTGCTTTTTGGGTCATTTTCAACAGCCTTGACCACGGAGACTTTCGGTTTTGCAGTTTTCTTTTTCTTGCCTGAATAAGCTTGCTTCTCCGTCTGGCTAGGGCAATTCTTTCGCAGATGCTCTGTGGAACCACAACGAAAACAGCGCCTCACTGCAAACACTCGCTCCTTATCTTCACAAGCTGCTTGTTTGGTGGGAGTTTCTCTTGGCTTAGCAGTTTGCTTCTCAAGCTTCTTTTGCTCTTCTTCTAACAGCCGGCCGGTCAGAAATCGTAACGTCAGCTCACTTTCACGCATAGCCTCCAAACTCATGACAAGGCTATCCCATGAATCATCTAGCGAACTGAGAACAACGTAGACTTTATGACATTCAGTAAAAGTCATGCCTCGTTCTTCCAGGTCTGCAAACAATTGCCTCATCATGTTGAGATGTTCAGACACACTGGAATTTGGCTGCAGTTGAGCTCTGTACAGCTTCCGCGTTAGCGTGACCTTGCTCACGGCCGAATCTCTCACATAAATCTCTCGGAGATTCCTCCAGCATTCTTGTGCTGACACCAACCCACGAACATGTACAAGTTGATTATCTTCCAGACACAAAATAATGCTGGCTAGAGCTTTCTCTATACTTCTCTGTTCACCTTCATCTGGCTGAGCAGGGGGATTACTGACAACTGTCCATAAATCCTCCCTCCGGAGATATTGCTCCATCTTGACGCTCCACGCCAGATAGTTGTGCTCATTCAAACGGCTCAGGGACAAACCTCCCAACGCCATACTTGACGCCATCTCAAAAAACTGCACACAGATGTCTTACTTGCTTTCTTCTAGCCCCTCCTAGGCAAACAGCAACGACATTCACCAGGCTGCAGATTGAGAAGACTCTTCTTCACTTCCAGGACTCCAACAGCAATTTGCCACCACACTGGAACACCTCTAGTCAGGCTGAGCAATCTGGGCCCATGACCTGTCAGGAGGGTGATGTGTTTCACACCAGCAGAGCATGCACAGAGTGCAAATAATGCAAGCAGAACCAGAGGATCCAGGTAGCAGATGAAACAGTTCAATGAAGAAGGAAGCACTCAGACACAGTAGCTTTAACTACTAATCTAAGTTTACTTTACAAGTATATACAGAGTAAAATACAAAATGACGCTCCAGCAAACTCTCCAATATTCTTTCTCCAAACTCTCCACACTGATTCCCCATCAGTAACATATTTATACAAATGAACACCAATCACAGTGTTCTCATGTAATGTGAACACTGGATTGCATCAGCTAATTTGCTGTTCTGCCCAGATACTCTCCACCTGTGTATCTGGCCTCTTTCCAAAGTCTTGAGATGACTTCTTCTTAGGTCTCTAGTTCCAGCAAAAACTTACACAGGTTAAAAACCTGACACAATCTTCAGTGCATTTATTTCGGAGCAAGACCCACAGATTTCAATAGAAATTACTTCCAAGTAAGGCCGTTATCCTAGGCACACTTACCAGGGAGTAAGTCTCATTGACCTTTTTAGTAGACTTACAGAACATCAGGCCGCAAGCAGACATGGGATCACAAAGTATCCAGTTACAGCCATTCTGAAACCTCATCCTCAAATTTGGATGCCCAAATTCAGTCACCCTGGTGAGTGACCTTCCCCTGCTGGCCAGTGTCATGAGCCCCTGGCTTTCTGCTGAACTTGAGATTGGGAGAAAGGAGATGGTCCCTGCAGTTGTGCTCTGCTTTGAAGGATTCTAAACACCTCAGAAACTCAATGAGACGTGGAGCCTCTGGTATTCTCCTGAGCTAGGAAGGAATAGGCCCTCCCCACATGCTACACTTCAGAGAAGCTCGAAGCACCTCTAGAGGTCTGCAGAACATAGGCGCATGCCCCTGCCCCTCTCCATGAGTTGGGGGAGCAGCAGGGTGGAAGTGACCACAGTTTGGGGATGGCTACCAAGGCCAGCAAGGTCTGTGGACCTCCACATTTCAGCATATTTGACAGTAAGGCAAAATTCCACCTGGCAGCCTTCCGAAAAAGTGAAACACTGAGAACATCGCCTTGGCTGGGACCAAGTGATACTTGGTTCCTGCCCTCACCGTACCATTTCCATCCATGGTCCTTCCACCTGGCTACCATCAGAGTAAAAGGTGGAACAAGATCCTCTCCGTAGGCCTAGCTGGGATCAACCACCTTCCCCTGGCCTTGCCCCTTTCCCCTGACGGCTTCATGGTTGCCTGGCTTTTGCACAGGTTATTCTCCATTCTGAAAGGTTGAAATCCCTCTCCCAGGGCTTAGTTACTGGCGGTAAGAGCTGAAAGCTGAAACATGCTGGTCTTTGGCTCCGCCCACCACTGGAATGTAGCCCCTGAGAACTTCTCTGACATTGAATTCAGGCCTCAAGCTGAGAAAGGTTCAATGGCCCTGATACACGTGATCATCCACCAAACTGACCTTGTTGTGGTTTGTAGCGGATGGCCCACAAGGGGAGGAACACAGTCTCTCCGGGGCTGTGTAGATATTTCACTGCTCCCTTCAAGGGTTAAGAGTACATCTCTAGCGAGGACCTCCACAGCAGTCCTAGGGCTAGCAATGGAAGCTAGGCTGAAAGAAAACCCTGATCCTTGAACCCTTTTTTTTTTAAGTGGAAAAAAGCTACACAAAAATACAGACAGTTTACCTGGCGGAATATCCTACTCCCAGGGGCTTCCGCTTGTGCTTCCGAGGATCCTTCATTTGCTGGTTGACTGGGGACTGCCCATTAGTTAGTGGCTTCTGATTCTTTAGTTTTTCCTCAGAGTCTTCTGCATTTTCAACATCTCCAAAGCTACTACTGTTTTTTCCTTTGAAGGGCACATCCACCAAGCCCTGACACTTCTTCAGGACCTTTTCCCAAGAAGGAAGAGCATGTTCACTGCCTGCTGCATGAGGGAGGGAGGGCAATCGCAGCAGGTGGAGGAACAGAGCGACCGACACCTGGGCATCCCTAGCAGCATAAGCAATCTGAGGAGGAAAAGCAAGGACTCGGCATTATGAGTGGGTGTGAGTGCATGGAGATAGCTAGCTAGCCAGACAGACAGACAGATCACATGACCCAGCCATTCTGATAGTATATGCAGCACTTCTGATATTATCAGAGAGGACCCAAGATAAACACTCCCAAATATGAAGAAAAAGAACAATTAATAATCCCCATGCTGGCTGGGGAATGCTGGGAGTTCTAAGATTTTCTGTCTAAACATGCATAGGATTACACCCTACGTCTTAGTTCTACTGAGAAGCCACACACAAAATATGCCAGTACCAAAGCTCTGTGGTGATATAATAAAACAGCCCTCAAGGGCTACCACCAAACACAGCTACAGCTGTTCCTGATTATAACCTCCATTGTGGCAGACTTTTACAACCCTGCTTCTCAGTTTTTATATCCCCAAATCCTTGTGCTATGTAGTTCTCAAACAGACAAGAAGTATCCCAAAGCATCCTTAACAGCTGCTTCAGTCCCCTCTTATGCTTAAAGGAAGGGTGGGCAACTTGAGGCCCTCTAGATATTTTGGCCTACAACTCCCATCACCTTTGGGCACACTGGCTAGGGCTGATGGGAACTGTAGGTCAAAAAGTTGCCCACCACTTCTTGAAAATCCTTTTGCTTCCTCCAATGGGAAAAATGAGAAGTTCAACAGCCAAGGGACAACGGTGAGCTGCCTTCACTATAAGATGCTCCTTCCTTAGAGAAGTAGTGATTTAGTTAAATCCATTCCATCTAGGTTTTGCGGATAGTTCTTTTCTTTTTACCAGAATCTCATTCTACTTGCGCTAATTTGCATGGGCATAATTTGCATGAGTGCTAGTGAACACTTGCGCACAAATGTGCTCTCAATTAGTGCAAATCCCGCCCCCTGACTAAAAAGCCAGTCCACGTGACTCAGAAAACTGATCCAGTGCAGAATGCAATGCAATGCAATGCAAGTTTTGTCTTTCCGACGCTGGATGACTTTCCAGAAAACCAGCCCTCCTGCTGCAATGCCTAACAGGGTGGCCACAGTAACAGTGACTGTTGTTTGTCTGGGCATTTTTCATCCCCTTTACTATCTCAACCACACAGAAGTGGCATTACGAAGCTGTCTTGTAACCTGAAAACAATACCAAGGGGAAAATATATATAAAAAGCTAAACAGATCTCAAATGGGGGTGGGGGATAGGGAAGAACAATCCTATGGAAATTTAGACAAAAAAAGTCCTACAACTCCCAGCATACCCTAGCCAGCATAGTTGCCTGGGGAATGCTGGAAATTGTAGGACTTTTTCTGCCTAAACATGCAGGGGTTTACATAGAAAAGAGCATTTATATTAAAGAAAATGTAAAACAGCTGAACAGGTTAAAGTTAAGATAACAAAAAAAACTGCTGCATTTGGGTCAGAGAAACAAATATATTTTAACTAGCTACTTTAATCCCAATGCTCATGATGCGGAGATAGATTTAGTAGTGCTTTGAATTTGGATGCTTTGTATTTTTATTTTGAATAAATTACTTTTTAAAAAAGTCTATTTAGATTATTCTTGCTAACCTCTCACATCTAATAAGCGTTGCCTCCTAAAGAGATCAAAAATTGAATTCTTCCTTAACACAGGACTAGAGTTGGCAAATCTGAGGAGTCTCTGCAGTGATACTCCTAAAAGAAGAGTGACTTCTTCTAAGGCCATGGCTAGACCTACTGGGTCTAGCGTGACGGAGGGGGAGGATCTCGCGATATGGTTATCATGAGATCTCCCCCCGTCTACACGCAGCGCATGATGTCCTAGGAGGAAGAGGATGTCGTGCCCGCCATTCAGATTCATAGAAAACTGAACTCATTTGAATCCATTGCAGATTTCTCTGACATTCCTACTCCTTCCACAAGCTGCTACCACTGCAATTGGGACACACACACACACACACACACACACAAACCTGTTCATGAGTCAGTTGTTCTACCTCCCAGTCGCTGCAGCACAGGTGAAGAGACTTGTCAAGTGAGCAGTTGAGCATCCTCTCCGCAAGAGTTTTGAGGCTGAGCCCGTTTGGGGGAAGAGCCTTACTTTAGGTTTTGTACATGGAAGGGGGTGAAAAAGGAATTCATTCTTTATTCAATCTATCCAAAAGATTTTGGTAGTCACGTTTTTGACTAATGTGAGCAAGTGAGATCTATGTATGGAACATCCTTGGCCAAGACTGACATTGGTTCATTTGGAGAAGTTAGATCTAGAGTGTTCGCCTTATGACCTTCTTGAAGTCATTTCACATTTACAGTCATTTGATGACAAATAGGAAAAACTATATATGCAACAAAGCTATAAAGCAAACACAATTAAAATTATTAACAAAAACAAAAAGGGAAGACTGCCCACATTCTACACAGCCTGCATTTAGAATTGTTTTAGGGAACAAAAAGCCAGACTAACATCCTTTCCAGGCGAGCAACTGTTTTCGAACATTTGGAAACCCAATTATATCTGCCCACCAAAGTAAACAACTGTCTTTCAAAGATACACACCTCTGTCTCATGGCCAAATACCGGAGGTCAACAATCCCTTTGACTGTTACGCCATAGTCATGAAGTAACTTGCAGGCATCTTCCCAACACCCTACTCCAACCTTTAGGATGCCACCATCTGCCAGAATGTCCAGCAAAGACTTTGGAAGAACCTGTCCACCAGCGGTCAACTGAGGCAAACGAAGCAGAATGCAAAGGCCACTGGAGGCAGCCATCTGCAAGAGAGAGACAGGCTTGGCCTTCTCCCCTTTTATTGAGACCTAGCAAGAACAAAAGAATGAAAGGTTTCATTTCTGGCTGAAATATATTTTATTTTATTTTATTTACTCATTTTAAAGATTGTGGGTCACCTTTCAGGGCAGAGGCCCTCTCAAGGCGGCTCTCAACAATAAAACAAATAAAACAGTTAAAATATTAAAAGCGATAAAAACATAAGCACAGTAAAATAGGAATAATAATAATAGTAATAATAATAATAATTAGTAGTAGTTTATTTCTTACCCGCCTTTCCCTCTGGATTGAGGCAGAGAACAACATTGAATACAAAAATACTATAAAATATATAAACTGATTAAAAACAAATAAAACTAATACATTATTAAAATAACAGCCAGATACCTTAAAATTTGACTGGGTAGGCCTGCCAGAAGAGATCAGTCTTTATAGCTTTTTTAAATTCAGAAAGACAGTTAAGTTGGCAAATCGCTCCCGGTTGGCCATTCCACAGTCTGGGAGAGGCAAAAGAGAAAGTCCTCTGGGTAATGGTTGTCAGCCTAGTTTTGGCTGGCTAAAGTAAATTGTCCCCAGAGGACCTGAGTGTGCAGGGCGGATTGTATGGGAGAAGGCGATCCCACAGGTAACCTGGACCCAAACCATGTAGGGCTTTAAAGGTGATAACCAACACTATGTACTTCAGCCAGAAACTAATTGGCAGCCAGTGAAGTCATTTTAAAGTTGGTGTAAAACAATAATAAAAGCCAATAATAAAACCAGCAACAGCAGCAATAACAGCAGCAAAAGCAGTCATATATATCACAGGATGGAAGAAAAGAGTTATGTGAAGAAGCTATCTAAATCAAACAGTAATGCATTTTCAGTAAATGTTTTTTGCCTAGCCTGATTGGGAAAGACTCCCCTACAGGATGGTGCACAATTCCCTTTTCTTCAGTAACTGTTTCACAGTTTAGTTCACTGGGAAGGATTATTGTTCCATGTGGATTTCTCTAAGGTTCCCAAACTCCCATATGGACAATTCAGAAGTCCTGTCTAGGCAGGAAAGCAAAAGTATAGCACTGCCTGCAAATACAGTTTGCCTCATGCATTAATTTGATTTGTACTACTGGGTGGCTTTCAAAATCCCATGAGAAGTTCCCTAACCATTGATAGACTCCTGCAGAAACATCTGGTGCTGGTGAGGAAACTCTTCATGTGATGAATGCAGATGGGAAAACACAGTGGAAGGAAAGCCAACACATGGAAGAGGCTCACCATGGGAAATTAACAGCATATAGGCCAGCCCTTAGATTCAGCATAAAAAGCTGTAAAGGAATTCATGAATCACCTGTTTCTGTCTTAAGATGGGAGAACAGACTTCTCCATGCTCTAAGACTTACCCACTCACAGTCAATTCCAAGAACTGGACAATGCTCCAACTCCTTCTTTAGCAACGGTTCCACGTCATTCCATTTGCCTGCTTCAGAAATTATCACTACTTTTCCTTCAAGAATCTTCTCTGCCCAGGGGATTGAGGGAGGGGATATGAATGAAAGACTATTATCTTCCAAGAGGTCTTCCTTATCTCGTTCTTTAACTGTTCCTCCTCGCTTAAGTGCAATGCAAGTTTTGTCTTTCCGACGCTGGATGACTTTCCAGAAAACCAGCCCTCCTGCTGCAATGCCTAACAGGGTGGCCACAGTAACAGTGACTGTTGTTTGTCTGGGCATTTTTCATCCCCTTTACTATCTCAACCACACAGAAGTGGCATTACGAAGCTGTCTTGTAACCTGAAAACAATACCAAGGGGAAAATATATATAAAAAGCTAAACAGATCTCAAATGGGGGTGGGGGATAGGGAAGAACAATCCTATGGAAATTTAGACAAAAAAAGTCCTACAACTCCCAGCATACCCTAGCCAGCATAGTTGCCTGGGGAATGCTGGAAATTGTAGGACTTTTTCTGCCTAAACATGCAGGGGTTTACATAGAAAAGAGCATTTATATTAAAGAAAATGTAAAACAGCTGAACAGGTTAAAGTTAAGATAACAAAAAAACCTGCTGCATTTGGGTCAGAGAAACAAATATATTTTAACTAGCTACTTTAATCCCAATGCTCATGATGCTGAGATAGATTTAGTAGTGCTTTGAATTTGGATGCTTTGTATTTTTATTTTGAATAAATTACTTTTTAAAGAAGTCTATTTAGATTATTCTTGCTAACCTCTCACATCTAATAAGCATTGCCTCCTAAAGAGATCAAAAATTGAGTTCTCCCTTAACACAGGACTAGAGTTGGCAAATCTGAGGCTGCATATGCTGTGATACTCCTAAAAGAAGAGTGACTTCTTCTAAGGCCATGGCTAGACCTACTGGGTCTAGTGCGACGGAGGGGAAGGATCTCGCAATATGGTTATCATGAGCTCTCCCCACCCCCGTCTACACGCAGTGCATGACGTCCTAGGAGGAAGAGGCACCCGCCATTTTGTTTTTGTTTTTTAAAGGCGAAGGAGAGCACAAGCACTAAACTGCCAAACGCAAGAGGTTTTTTAAATTAATAAATTTCCCCACTCACCCCACCCCACCCCATCGCACCCCCAATAGGCACAGAGCTCCTGATGAGTTCTGTCCCCCGTGCCTAGCTCCTCGTGGTTATTCATGAGAAGCCGGGACAACCACACATTCCGTGGACCGTGGAAAAAGCGGGCTAAAAGGGTAGGATGATATTACTGGGATCCGCTGTGCATCATGTGAACACGTAGTGATGATCCCAGGGCGATCCCCAGGATATTGCCCCATCTCACCATGCACTTAGATGCTCTTCTTTTAACTACACCTTTAAGTGAATGGTGGCAATTCAAAACATATAAAGAAATTATTGGCAGAGTAAAGGTCACCTGTATTCACTTCTAAGACAAGAGAAAGAGTAGCTGCTAAGTTAACTGCTGCAACTTAACTTGCCACGGGCTTCCCAAAAGGAGATGGGGGCAGCCAGCAGAAGAAGCAAAAACTTATCTTACAGGGCATGGCTTGAAAACACATGTGCAGCAACTTCCTTGAAGCTACACAGGTCTGGGTTTGGTCAATGCCTAGATGGGAGACCGCCTACATACAGCAGCTACAACTCCCATGGGAAACACAGTGTATAAAACTAATAAATATAAATAGTTCTATCATTCCAGTTTGGGCAATGAATGGACAGAGGTTTGCTTTCCATCATTTTGGTGGCAGACTACTGCTACTAGGACTGATCTACCTTCCTCATATTTGCAAATCTCAATTTATTCTGGGTAATTTGCTTTCCAATTGGTCAGTTTCCTTTCAAGCACTATCAAATGTTTTATTTTAGCAATAAGCTGTTATTGGACAGCAAAATTAACTTTGCAAGAGCCAAACGCTTAGATTAGGCCAAATAGCCACATAAGAGTTCACTTCCTCAGAGTCTGATTAAAATGCATAAACAGAGCAAAGCAATAAATTCTTGTTCCTACTTTCCAGCCTTAATATAAGGGACCATCTTATTTTTGTAGCACCTGTAAAGCACTTAGAAAATCCTATATTCTTTATAAGTGTGATATAATATATTCTCCATTGCAAGCATAGCCAAATACAACTGAACAGTTCAATATAACATAATGGACAATACAGAAACTTTAAACTGAGAGCAACAAGGTAGCCAGACAACAAATAAGGCAGAATTGCATAATATTCTTTCGGGTGGTAAGTTGCTCCTTATTCCAAAGGCGACTCCATAAAGAGCAGCTTTATTTTAGCTTCAGAACACTGCAGCTCTCGCGTGTAGATTTCGCTTCCCACAAACTCTTCGTGTATTTTGAAGTTTTACATTAAAAGTACCCTTTGAACTAGGATCTGAGAGAGAACCAGGGAACAAGCTTTGAACAATATTTTGACTAGAATCCCTGGGGGAACCACACATCCCGCCACAAAGAAACTACCTACAATATCATGTACTTTCGCTTGGAATTCTATCCCTCCCTCCTTTTATGCTGCTAAGGCTCTGTATCCATCAATAAAAGGCGCTCACGTGTACATTACCTGCTTCAGCTGCGTACGGAAGGAACTCCTTCTCCGCCGTCTGTGCGCTTCCCGGAGACGTTTTGTAAGAGGACGCTTCCGGAGGAGGAACGTACAAGTGTATTTGAGAGATACAGGGAGGAGCCATATTGTACGGCAATTAACGCTTTGATTCTATTTGTTTGGCTCTCTGAAATTCTGGTCTCTAATGCTGGTTATAACAATAGGGCTTGCACTAAGTTCCAATACTAATGTACCTTTCGGAATAAGCGAAAACGAAAGACAAGAATGTCCACTGGACTAATGGGAGCTACACGTAGGTACAATTGACATGACTGGGCTGTATTGAAATCGGAGCAAGTGGCAAATAAGCTGCAAATAAAACGAGGAACGGATCCCCAGAGGGAATGGAATGGGATAGAAATGATTTATAATGCTCTATTATTTTAAGTGTTAATTTTGATGTTTGCTTTTATTTCTTCATAAAACTTTTAACTGCCTTTCAAGACCATAGACTTCCCAAGGATTGAAAACAATATAAACATATATTAATTATATCGTATTAAATATGAACAGTTTTAATAAAACTCGTTTCAAGAAAATTCAATTTCAAAACATCCACCAGCAACAAAGAACATAAACTTTTTCAATTAAAAGCCACGGAGAACAGATCAGCTTTTAATGTCAGTTTAATAAGGAGTTGGATACATTCCTGGAGAAGGCTATCAATGACTACTATTTATTTATTTATTGCATTTATATCCTGCCTTTTTTCCTCCAACAACAACAACAACCCTGTGAGGTAGATTGGGCTGAGAGTCTGTGACTGGCCCAAAGTCACCAGTGGGTTTCCATGGCCGAGTGGGGACTAGAACCTAGATCTCCCGACTCCCAGTCCAACACTTTAGTCACTACACCACACTGGCTCTCTACTAGTCATAATGTCTTTGTGCTACCTCCAGTATCAGAGACAGTAAGCCTATATACACCAGTTGCTGGAGAACATGGGTGGGAGGGTGCTATTGCACCATACCCTGCTTGTCGGTCCCTGGATGACAGCTGGTTGACCACTCTATGAACAGAGTACTGGACTAGATGGACCCTTGGTCTGATGCAGCATGGTTCTTCTTATGTTCTTAATAATTTGCTGCTGTATAACAATATATATTGATATTTAGAAAGGCAGCTTAGTAATCTCTTAAATAAGCAACCATATTAACTCCATTGAAAAGGACAAATTAGACCACGAAAGACTGGAATCACAGCTGGGTGCAACTCCTATTATTTCCTATTTATTTTATTCTGATAGCTCCTATGATTTCCTATAGAAAAACATCCTTTGTTTTAGTACATCCAGGATTCCCTGGCATGTGTCTTGCAGCTCATTACTCAAAAGGTGTGCAATTCTATACACCTTAGGAGACTCAGGAGGAATGGCTGACGGGCTGCCACTCTGCCTAGTGGGCCTAAAGTTGGCCATGTTGAAGGGGTTGTGACAGCAGAGGCATGGAAGGTTTTTCAGGCTCACTAGCAGCAGCTGGTGCAAAGAGGGAGTTTGTAAATATAAGGATGCAATCCTATGTACACCTACTTTGAACTCCATTGTACTTGTGGCTTAGTAAACTTGCAGAGATTCAGGCTGTACAAGTAGTTTTTTCCCCTTTCTGCATTGATTCTAAACACCCAGCAGTTCCCCTCTCTTGGAAGACAGTCTGTCCTGCGCCCCCTAAACTCACCCACTGCCTTTAAATATGAAGGTGGATGCTGTCAGGCTGACAGCATTAAAATAAGATTCAAATGACAATCTAGTTGGCTTCTGTACCTAGAATGGAGGGTGGGGGTGCCATTTTGCCCTTTTCCTCAGGCAGCCAATTGTCTTGGGTCATCCCTGTTCTTCGAGCTGGTGCTGCTACAGCACATGCATTACTTTTAGGTACTGTGTGTATGTATGCAGTGGAAGCTGGTGGCTCCTATTTCAGTGGGGTTGTAAATCTGCTCTGGGTTTAAGTCAGAACTCTGAAGGAGCTATCCAAGGTGCTGAAGTTGAGGAAAGAAATGGCTATACCAACGAAGCTTGCTGGTAGGCTCGGCCTCCTGTATCATCGTATGCACAAGATCATCCCCTTCCAGTTTGCATTACTACCTTATCTGGAAGAAATACCAACCTCAGTTCTGTCATCTCGCACAGATGATCAGGATGCTCCTTCACTTGGTAGACATGCACTGAAAAGGGGAGAATTTGTTTTAGCCATCCTCTGACTTCACAAGGGGTGGGGCAATAGGGGGCAACTGATCCATACTAAGACTAAAAAAAGCAGGAGTCTTGTAGCACCCTATGCATTAAGTGTTATCCTCAGTTAGCAGAGGATTTGCAGTTGATACATGGGCATGGAGGGAAAATATGATAGAGGTAGAGTTAAATGGCAAATAAATGCAAAACACTTGTGATAATGTAATTAAAGCTTTGAGGAACTGATCCTATGGCCCCTAGACGGAGTGTGGGGGGAATAGGATATTCTGGATCTGAGGATGAAGACAGCCCTCCAACTGCAGATCCAGGAATCCACACTGCCTGCCTCCTCACAGCGAGGGCAGAGAAAATTGCACCATCTGCCTCTCCATGCTCTCAAAGGCGACCATGGAGGGGGTTACAGGGGGTGGGGAAGGGAGGGGATTGGGGAATTCGGGATGCAATATATTCCTAGGCCTCCCCACCTCCCTCCCACTCTGCAGAGCCCCAGTTTGACAGGCAATAAAGCCCATCTAGCCAAAATTCAGAGCGGGAGGAACACAGACACAAAGATTGCCTCTGCTGCTCCTCCCACTCTGCATAGGTTTCCCATAAGCCTCTGAGTTTGGGGGCTTACAGGCAGCGCCACAGGATTGCGCCCTAAATGTATGCAAGCTAATTACTGTGATCCTTCACAACTGTAATATCAGTAATAGATGACTACAATAGCATTGCTAAGTAAGTTAACACCTGCAATACTACAGGAGACCATTATCTCTACTCAGACCCAAATGAAAAGAATCAAACTCCATTACTAGTTCAGCTCTTTCATGCTGAAGCCTCCCTTTGAAATTCTTCTGCTCCATCATGCCAACTTTTGTGAGAGACTGAAATGTTCTCCTACTGTAGGGTGACCATATGAAAAGGAGGACAGGGCTCCTGTATCTTTAACAGTTGCATAGAAAAGGGAATTTCAGCAGGTCTCATTTGTATGCATGGAGAACCTGGTGAAATTTCCTCTTCATCACAACAGTTAAAGCTGCAGGAGCTATACTGCAGCTATACTGTGACCAGATTTAAAAGAGGGCAGGGCACCTGCAGCTTTAACTGTTGTGATGAAGAGGGAATTTCACCAGGTTCCCCATATATACAAATGATACCTGCTGAAACTCCCTTTTCAATGCAACTGTTAAAGATACAGGAGCCCTGTCCTCCTTTTCGTATGGTCACCCTATCCTACTGTGGTTTCTAGATGTTGCCCTTTCTGATGTAAAGTTTGTTCATTAAGTCTTTTGTTTTTATTATTTTGCACCTGATTGTGGAAATCAAAGCACACATTTGCCTGGATTCACTAGCACATTTATTAGGAAGCTTCATTTAAATTAATAGGATTTACCACAGTTAGAAGTGCTTTAAGTCAGGCAAGGCTGAATTAAGACATGCTGAGGCCCTAGGATATATCAAGATTCAGATGCCCCATACCATAAAACAAAGAGAAAAAGTGTGTTACATTAGTGCTTTTCAGGGAGGATGGTGAAGTGGTAGTAGAAACTCAGTAAGATGTAATAAACAATGATACACAGGATTGCCAGTAACCTTTTCCTGACTGAAAATTGCAGCTTCGTGCTGCCGTGTGGAGGCAGGGTACATGTAAGAGTCCTCAGAAGGTGTGTGTGTTTGCAACATAAACTTCCTACTGGCTGTTTATGCAAAATGCTCCCTTTTGGTGCCAAGTGCCTTTCACCAGAATCCCTGTCACCAAAGTCCCATTTATTTCATTTCATTTTATTTTATTTACAGCATTTCTATACTACTTCACATCTAAACAGATATTTCTGTGATCCAAAGGTGCCTAGGCCTGAGGACAGAGTGGTGTCGCTTCTGAAGTATATGTTCCCTGGCCAGGTGTTATATACTACTAACAGTGTGCCATGAGTGGCAGCAGAATTAAAGGATCCTATCCTCTGTTTCATCAGAGGGCAGAGAAGGAAGAAGTTGTTCTGGAGTCTCCATCGACATTAATGGAAGCGTTTTAACTTACACCATCTCTTTTGTGGGCTTAACTGTGCTGTCATCAAGGATGGGACCAAGCTGTAAGCAAGCACAGGGTTCCAACTAAATCCCACTCCTATCACACTGCACTCCCAACACTTCCTATATTTGTCCTTGGCTCAAGCAGTGACATGCCACGTTCACAATTTATTTATTTATTTACAATATTTACAGTTGTGTGAAAAAGAAAGTACACCCTCTTGGAATTGTATGATTTTACGTATCAGGACATAATAACAATCATCTGTTCCTTAGCAGGTCTAAAAAATAGGTAAATACAACCTCAGATGAACAACAACACATGACATATTACACCGTGTCATGGATTATTTAACAGAAATAAAGCCAAAATGGAGAAGCCATGTGTGGAAAAGTAAGTACACCTTATGATTCAATAGCTTGTAGAACCACCTTTAGCAGCAATAACTTGAAGTAATCGTTTTCTGTATGACTTTATCAGTCTCTCACATCATTGTGGAGGAATTTTGGCCCACTCTTCTTTACAACATTGCTTCAGTTCATTGAGGTTTGAGGGCATTTGTTTATGCACAGCTCTCTTAAGGTTCCGCCACAGTATTTCAATCGGGTTGAGGTCTGGACTTTGACTGGGCCATTCCAACACCTTGATTCTTTTCTTTTTCAGCCATTCTGTTGCAGATTTGCTGGTGTGCTTGGGATCATTGTCCTGTTGCATGACCCAATTTCGGCCAAGCTTTAGCTGATGGCCCCACAGTGTAGAACATAAGAACGTAAGAAGTGCCATACTGGATCAGACCAAGGGTCCATCTAGACCAGCACGCTGTTTGCACAGTGGCCAACCAGCCATCGGCCAGGGATGAAGAAGCAGGACATGGTGCAACAGCACCCTCCCACTCATGTTCCCCAGCAACTGGTGCACACAGGCTTACTGCCTTGGATACTGGAGATAGCACACCACCATCAGGGCTAGTAACCATTGATAGCCTTCACCTCCAGGAATTTATCCAACCCCCTTTTAAAGCCATCCCAATTGGTGGCCATCACTACATCTTGTCATAGTGAGTGCCATAATTTAACTATGTGCTGTGTGAAGAAGTACTTTTATTTGTCCTGGATCTCTCACCAATCAGTTTCATGGGATGACCCCGGGTTCTAGTATTTTGAGAGAGTGAAGATAAAATAAAATAAAAACAGAATAAAACACATTAAAATAGATTTTTAAAAGAAGCAAAATGAAAGTGAACCGTGAACCATGGCTGGTCATTCAGGAAAGGCTTCCTGGAACAATGACTTTTTCAGGAGGTGCCAAACAGAATACAAAGTTGGCACCTGCCTGACCTCCAGAGGCAGGGAATTCCATAGGGTTATGCTAGGCTGGTGCAGCTGTAGTAGGACACCTATGTACATTCATGATCCCAAACAAGGGGTATTGTCAGGCTATTAATATTATTATTATTATTATTATTATTATTTATTTATTTATTTATTTATTTATATAGCACCATCAATGTACATGGTGCTGTACAGAGTAAAACAGTAAATAGTAAAACAGTAAATAGCAAGATAAATAGGCACAAAATTAGCATATGCTAGTTTATATCCATCTATGGACATTTAGAACTATATTTTTAAGCTTATTTACTATGCAGGGGAAGATTGTTGAAGTTGCCCTCTGCATGGCAACTAAGCAGAGGGGAGTGGGGAGGGTTACTTCTATTGACATCAGTTGGCACTAAGGGCTCTGTGGAATAGATAGTCCTACAACTCCTAGCACACCGCAGTGAGCCATGCTGGTTGGGGGATGCTGGGAGTTGTAGGACTTCTTTTCCTGTCTAAATGGGCGTAGGATTGTGCCTTTAGTAGCGATCCTATCTTTGTCCAAGAATTGGATTTCCACAATCACAGCCAAACAATACCTTGGTTATAAAAACACTCCTGATTTTATTCTTGATGGCTATCATGATCACAAATAAGTAAATGGCCATTCCCTTTAACTATTCATCATTCCACTCAGCTAATAGTTTATTCAAGTGCAAATGTTGAATTACAAATACATGAAAATAACAGATGCATGAGCTCATTCTAGTCAAAGGGTGGGGGATGGAACTGGCAACAAAATTTGACTTGCACGTAGGAGGAAGCTGGTAAGAAAGCTTTAGCTGGGGAGGTTTCTATTTGTGAGAGCAGTCCCCTTGTATAAATGCATTTGATATGTATCTATGAATAATTGGATTGGAGATTCTATGAATTAGTTTTTATGAATCAAATCCTAAACCATCTAATCCCCAAGGACAATTCTACGTGTTGTAACCTTCAGTAACACAATAGATACTACCTAAAACTCAAATGTGCATGCACTTTACATGGAGAGAACAGGCAGGGCTCTTTGGGATGTGTGTGTGTGTGTGTGTATACAGCAGGGGCCCCGAATATCCAAAGATAAAATATCAAAAGTATTTTTAGGGTTAGAGTCAGAAGGCCTTATCTCAAAGGCTCTTCTTCCCAAATAAGTTCAACCCCAGCACATTTTAGCCTTCGTGTGATGCACTTGCAAATCTCTACAAATTGTCTAAAGCAGCCTTCCCCAACCTGGCCATGCAGGAGGAGAATGATTGTATTATTATTATTATTATTATTATTATTATTATTATTATTATTATTATTATCATCATCATCATCATCATCATCATCTATACCACCCCATAGCCAAAACTCTCTGGGCAGTTTAAAAATGATATATAAAATGTAAAACCATAAAAACATACAACAGACAATATACACAAATAACATACAACAGACAATATACACAAATATATGTCTAAAAACAATTTTGAGCCATCAGCCAAACCTAAAAAATGCAAATCTTGTGCTAGGTGGGCCTTGCTAGGGAGATCATTCCATAACTGTGGGGCCATCACCAAGAAGGCCCTCTCCCTTGTTGCCATCTTCCTACTCTCTTGGAGTAGGCACCCAGAGGAGGACCTTAGATATTGAACGTAGTGTACAGGTAGGTTTGTGTTGGAAGTTGTAGTCCAACACACCTGGAGGATACCAAGTTGTAGTCCAATGCATCTGGAATATACCAGGTTGGGGAAGGCTGGTCTAGAGGAATGAGGAAAAGGTGCAGTTCCCACATGAAACAACTAATATCTCCTTGACTTAAGAGTAGATAGGCTTGCCAACTTTTGTCTTCAAAAAAACCTGAGGGGGGCAAAGGTTGAAGCTGGGGCAGGGCAAGGCAGAGACAGATGGGCAAACCTGGAGAAAATCCAGTAAATTGCAGGCAAATCCAGTGGATGAAATCCAGCACCCCAAACCCTTTTTGAAGTGAGAGATTAAGTTCTGCAGCAGCTTTAGTATATAATACATTTAGTATATAATTTAATTTTTCAAGAAATTTATAATACAAACAATAGCTTCAGCTATTGGGCAGAATAAAAATGCAATAAATAAATAAATAAATCAAAAGATAGTAGACTTAATATGATACAAAAATCACATAAAATCCTAAAGAGCATACTCAAACCAGTGAGATGATAGGAGCAGTTTCAACATGCATCCATAAAGCTATATTCAGAGCTAGAGATTGGTAATTTACTTGTTAAACGTTGAATTAGTCATTATCATATATTAATTACTCTATTAAATTTGTATTTTGATGTTTGTAATGCGGTTCATTTAACTAGCCACAGCTGGTCTCAAATATGAATGAGCAGTTTGAGGTTTTTTTTATTATTATTCCATGATTTAGCAAAAAGGTTTCTTCCCATAGTTAAAATATATAATATTAGCTCATTCTCTTCAATAGGTACAGATGACTTTAAAATATTCAATCAAAATAAACAATCAGACTTAAAGACATCTGTAACTGAAAAATTTCATTAATCATGTTGACCACTATTTAGCTCCACATTTGTTTGTTACCTTTTTGCACTTCCACCATAGGTGGATGAATTCATCTTTAGTCTTTGGAATATGTAATACTTCCCCTCCCTTGATTAGTCTATCTCATTAACCCAGGCAGCATAATCACTGCCCCTATCTACACCTAAGGATTATCCCAGGAAAATGGAGGGATTGTCCCTGCCTGCTCCCGGGATCCCCTGTGTGTCCTTTAGATGCACAGGGATGATCCTGGGGGAAAAGGCAGGTGTAGAAACAGCCACTATGGCTTCAACAAGACACAATGGCTTGTTTAAGCTGCGGCACATGCTGGGCATCATTTACCTAGTTAACCACCTGAGTGATTTTTAATAATGTATTAGTTTTATATGTTTTAATCAATTATATGTATTTTATGGTGTTTGCATTTGTTTTGTACCCCACCTCGATCCAGTGGGAGGGGAGGGTAAAAAATTATTATTATTATTATTATTATTATTATTATTATTATTATTATTATTATTATTATTATTATTATAAAGTTGGTGTAATATGGTCACCCCTAGGTGTACTGGTATGATACATGTCTGCTTTTCTACTGAGCTATAGTTTCACAGAGTCCTGCTTTGGTGCCAGTGATACAGTTAGTTCCGTAAGGGCTGGGAAGCTGATTTGCCATGGATTAGGCCCATGGATATTACAGGCGTCCTCAGGAGCTTCTCATCTATTAGGATGTTGCTTTCTAGAGTATGGGGCGGCTGAGTTCCAGCTCCACATTTCCATTTTTCCATAACCATTGCTGTCAGGAATCATAGATGCACCACTGCTGTAGGAGCCCCGGGTGCATGATGTAAAGGTGGGACTTCAACCACGAACCTGATGGGCAGTTGGTGGATTTGCCTGCTATGAACTTGTAGCTTTTGTTCTTCCTTCTGTATGTGGCTTCCACTTCTGATTCCCCTCCCAGAGTTGGCAATACAAGCAAGTGGTGTGTGCAATGTCATGAGAATTGTCTGCATGGAGGCATTATTCTCGCAATGGAACTCAAGCCCCCTCCTAGGAATCTTCTGGGTTCTCGGTGCAAGCATACGAGATATAGCACCATACCAGCCTGTGCAGGGGGAGGCACTGTGGTCTCTTTCTGGCTACCTGGTTGTGTATTGTGTGTGGAGACTGTGTTTGTATTGGGTGGGCTTATAATGTTCCCCCATCCTTCAGTGATTTGTATCTTCCATGAATAGGTAATATAATGGGGCATTGTTGAGGTGTAGTGTTGTTATTAGTGAGTGGCAGCAAAGTTTCAAGGACACTTTGGGAGTGTGTCGATGTTGCTATCAGCTTTTGACTCTGCAACTATTGTACCGATTCACTGCTAGGTATGCATAGGATCATGACTACCTTACTCCAGCATTTAGCTCTTGTGTAGCAGCATCTGGCATCACAGGACTATAGGATCATGCTGTCCATGGCATTCCAGATCCTTGGTTTAGGCAACGATTTGGTAAAAAGCAAAGATTCCTGAGTTTACCCCAAAACAGGGACTCTAAAACATCACAGAGTTAGGTTGCCTCTTCATCTTTTTTTCCTAGCTTGACAATTGAGAACAAACTTATACTGCAATGTGCTCAGATAACAGTATTAAGTGACATCTGGAGAGAGGGAGAGCAGCAGAAGTCCTGACCTCTGTGTTTGAGGGTCATAAGAAATCCTGTATGTCTGCGGGATTCTTTCCATGCGATCCAGGACCCTGAAAAAGCAGTATTCCCTCTTGCACAGTTGACTGAATATATAAGTTCTATTTTAACCTACAAATGATTGCAAAGGGGTCATGGCGGAGCAATCAGCATCCTACTCCCCCTTTATCATACACATTAACTGTATGCTATATGAACAAGGAGTTGTGCTATTACAGCTTGTCCTATCCATATACTTCCAAATCAGTTCTATGGTGGTGCAAGATGGCCAGGTATTATCTTGGTTGCTTATTTCACTTTGATGTTTGTTTAATCTACCTTGAACTCATTCCTCTCATAGAGCTATTTGCGTTCTCTTTATGGGGGGGGGGAGTCATACACCCGCCATACCATAACATACCCCTCAGAAAATTGTAGTGTATGATTTTAATCTACAATGTTAAATGGATTTATTTGGAACCATTACATTAAAACCAAATGGATTTATGTCTATGTAAATGTTTATTTGTTGCCATGTATGATTTTAAGAAGTTTGTACAGAACGTTACCCCCCAAAAAACCCTCATAATTCACAAATTTTGCAAAGCAAATTCTAGAGACATTCCCTTTTAATCTCCTTTAAAATTGAAATTGCCACTTAAAGAAACTGAAAGCATTCCTTGTAAAAATATACTATTTATGAACAGGGTCAGCCCTAGGAAAAAATATCTCCCCTTGTGGTCAGCTTTGCAGGGTCATCCAGAGGGTTTATGAGGCCTGGTGGAGGTGTGATGTTGCTGGGAGCCCTGCTACCGCCCCCTACAATGACCCATACATATGTGTACAAAGCTGGGGCACATGCAAGAATTATTGTATGCACAGAGTGTATTTGAAGTGCTAAGTATTCAGTAACATTGCCTCACTGATTGTTCCACTGATTTTTAACTAGCACAAACGACATCAGAGTAGAAATTCAAAAAGAAACATACTTTAAAGCTAACTGAAGGAAGATCATTTTTGTAGTTCGTACCCAAGCAACCTGTAGAACCTTTAAAGAAAGGTTACAGACACTTGCTTTTTGCCACGCTAGCTGACTGCAGACAGGACATTCAAAAAAATAGCACTGACCTCAACCTGGCGCTCTCTCCAGTTCAGTGTGGTGCTCCCGTCATCTTAGAATGGCTTCCCCCTTAGCTCACCCACCCCTAAGGCTGACCCTGTTTCTGAAGACAGAATTATGTATGGTGTATATTAGTCCTACTGTCAAGTTTGTTCTCCGCTTGTGTTCTTTCTCTTAATTTACCCAATGTCTGATCCCCACAGACCTCTTTCTCATCAAATTTGTCATGTTAAGATCAGGTCCTGAAAAGTTCTATGATGCATTAAAGAGTTTCAGAGTCTTTCCTTTCCATTTTTCTTTTCTTTTCACCTTTCTTCCTTTGGTGATCCAAAACAAAACGATCAGGTTTCCATTTTATCTGTGGGGAATACATAAAATGCCAGCACCTGTCTCAAGAGGATTCGGGAAGCTCACTCTTCCCCCAAAGCTTATTCTGATACATTTTTAATAAGGCTCAAAGAGAACCCGTTATGTCGACAGTCAAGGAAGTTAACTTTATTTCCAATTTCAGTCCTAGCTGGAAGTATTTTGGTGATAGTAGTTCATGAAATCCGACTCCAGCCAGGTTCCTGAATGAGGGTGCCTCTCTTATTACGTCTGTTCAACCATAGTAAAGTGTTGCTTTTAATTATTATGAAGATCGGCCACAGGGAGGTAGTGTAGACGGCATCCGGCAGTACCAGGTTCACGGCTCCTCATCTCGTTCACCCTCTTGTGGCCCCACCCCAAGCGAGATCTAGTGACTTCCCGCTGTTACAACTCCTTAAAATAAAAGTGGATCCAGTGACACTTTGATCCCTAGTGGGAGAAGGATGTACTTCCGCAGATTTTTTTTTTCTTGCGGGGAGGGAAAGGGAAGGGACGGCCGATATAAGTTAGCCAGCCTTCACTGTTTATTTATTTTGTTAAAGGGCCTTCGCTTCTAAGCGGGCAAGTTATACAAGAGCACAATCCAAAGCCGCTGGCAGCGCGGATCAACGTTCAGTCCAAGGCAGCAGCCGGCAGAAGAATCGCAGGAAGGCTGCAGCTGTGGATCAGCTGCTGCCGCCGCTGCCGCCGCCGTGAGGCAGGGGAGGAGTTTAAAAGGGATCAGGAAGCAACGGAGTGCCTAACACCTCTCCCCTGCTATGGCTGGCTAAAGAAAAATCATCATAACCATAACAAGGAGGGGGGGAGGCGGAGAGAAAGCCGAGGGAGTGAGCAAGGGGGTGGAGGGGGAACAGCACCAGCACCAGCAGCATGAGAAGGCGAGCTGGCCTGGGGGGCAGCATGAGGTCAGTGGTGGGCTTCTTGTCCCAGAGGGGCTTGCAGGGAGACCCCCTGCTCACCCAGGACTTTCAGAGGAGACGCCTGCGAGGCTGTAGAAACCTCTACAAGAAGGATCTCCTGGGCCACTTCGGCTGTGTCAATGCCATTGAATTCTCCAACAATGGAGGCCAGTGGCTGGTCTCAGGTAATGCAACCCCTCCCCCCTTCTTCCCCCCCTTCTCCCCCAAATTTTTATTTCCTTCGCCAGTGTGTAAACCTCCCCCCCCCATCCTCCCCAATCCCTTGAGCTCGATGAGCCCGCATCGGAAGGAGCGGTAGCGGCACTTTTGAGGCGTCTGCACATACACACACCCCTGATGTTTCCCAAATAGAGATCTAAAATGGTTGACAGGTTTTTTAGGGGGGTTGTTTTGTCCCCCATCCCAAATCCTCTTTACCGTGGCTCCATTTGCGGGTGTGGAAGTTCTCTCTCGCCCCCCGCCTCAAAAAGCAGTGACTGCTCTTCAGGGCTTAGTAAAATTATAATTTTTTAAAAAATAATAATTAATAGCTGACTACTCAACCCTCATATTGTATGTGTCTCGAGTGACTAGAAACAAAATGGATTAAGACTCGTAGGAATTCCGGTGGCATTTAATAAAGTAAATAACGAGAGAGGCAACGCATCCTAAATGGAGACCGGACTAGTTTTGGGGGTCCGGATTTGGGGGGATTCGAATGTTATTTACTCCACTTTTGGGGCGGTGGAGGTATGTGGTTTTGGAAAGAGGAACAGTGGGGTGGGCGGGCGGCGGGGGGGACATTTCTTAGTGTTTTTATTGGGAGAACCTTACGGTAATTTTCTTTCGCACAGTGCCTTTTCGGAAGGGGATGGTGTAGGTACCTGTTTCACCCCCCCTCCCCGGTTTTAATTGCATTTAGGAAAGGGAGGGGAAGACTCGAGCCTTCTGGGGCGGGGGGTGCTGTCAGGTGTCGGGGAAGCTCGGAGTTGACGTTAGCTGCTGCGACAGTGGGGGTGAAGCAGGGAGGAGCCCTTTCAAGAGGGGAGATGAAGGAAGAACACTTCGGGTTGTGTCCCCTCCTTCAGCACCTATCATCAGGGGCTAAAGCTGGGGGCAGAGTCCTTCCCCCCCCCCGCTCCCCCCTCTCACACCGCTGCCGCTTTAGGCACCGCTCCGAGGGGAAATCGCAAACTCCAGGCCGGGGCTTGAGTGGGAGCTGCAGGCCTCGCTCTCCTTCAGCTCCTCATAGCGACAGGCCGGGGAATCGATGGCCTATTCCGTCCAGGGAATGGAGGGCGACACAAGGGTGGCATTTGGCACCGGCCGCCTTCGCCGTTGCTAATTGGCTCTGTGTGTGTGTGTGTGTGTGTGTGTACGTGTACGTGTACGTGTACGCACACACACGAAGTCAGACCTTCCCTCGCATATAAGTATGGGTAGGATGTCTTGACAGGTAGGAAGTTGGAGGGAGCATTTCCGAACAGGTGAGTCCTCCCTCAAGGCATCCTATGATAATTCAGAATAACTACCACAACCTGGTTCTCTACGCTATTTAAGGTGTCTAAGTTTGCACTCCTATGCATGTTTAGACTGAAAAAAAAGTTCTACGACTCCCAACATTCCCCAACCAGCCATGCTGATTGGAGAATGGAGTTATAGGACTTTTTTCTATCTAAACATTTGGCTCAGAAATGTACAGGCAGCCAATGCAAGTGGGCCAGAATTGGTGTTATATGCTCAGACTTTCAGGTTCCTGCAAACTATCTAGCTGCCGCATTCTGCACTAGCTGAAACTTCCAAACCATTTTAAAATAGAGTGCATTGTAGTAATTTAACTTGGAGGTTACCTGAACATAAACTATCCCTATCCAGATAGGCACGTAACTGGGCCACCAGCCAAGGCCACTGAGGCCACCTGAGCATCAAGTGACAAAGATGGCTCTAAGAGAACCCCCAAACTATGAACTTGCTTTTTCAGGGGAGAGTGCAACCCCATTCAGATCAGAATGAAGACCCTCTATCCATTCAGAAGAACCATCCATAATGTTCTATGAGGGGGTCACTGTTTCCATTTCACAGATGAGAAACGGGACTTGCCTGAGACCATCGGATGAATCCATAGCTGGGTAGCTTTTGAATTCATGTTCAAGCCAACTCTATCCACAGCATCAAATTGACTCAGTTCTGACATGACGGTGGCTTTCGACAGCAATTTGTGGGTAATTAACCCATGAATTACAGGGACACACGCTGCACCCAAGCTGCTTCTAATTTTCAGCAACAACCTATAAATGTGGCATTTGTATGTTGTTTCCTTGATGTCTGAACAAGTTTCTGCTATTAGAATGCTAGCAATAAAAATATGCCGTTTGATTTAAAAGGGCTTTAAACAGATTTAAAAAATAGTTAATCTTCTGTTACTCTGGCTTTCCGCTGATTTGAGTAAATTTACATTTGTTAAAGACACAGCGAGGATGCTATCCTGAAGGAATGGAACAGTATTTATGAAGTATGAGATATTCTACAATGGAATAATGAATGCAAATTTCCATTATATTGTTTTGAAGAAAATGCCATATTTAATATTTTTGCTTCACTAAATTTGAGAATGTTCCATAGTGCAGAGCCAAAAGGTTCTAAAAGTGAACAAGTTCAAAACCCATCAACATCATGGAAGATCCAGGATTGATGCTGATTTCAGTGAAGCTATCATTTTCAGATATCTGGTTTTTTTTGGGGGGGGGGAATAGTAGTTTCGCCTTGTAAAGAAAAGTAACTGGTGTGTTGATGCAATCTGCAATACAACCCCTTAAAATCTTACTTTTAGTCCCTGATTAGCAGGAGGGAAGAATTAACCCATTAATCATAAATTAATCTACTAATAATCCTAATCTATTCTCTATTTTTGTATACTATTCAATTCTAGGATGGCTTTACTGTGTTAAGCCACTGTGATCACATTTAGGTTGGTTCCATAAACTGCAGATGGATCACTATGCAGAGTATGAGTGAGGAGGGTAGGTAGATTGTGGGGTTATGAGTTGCCTGGAACAGGATAATGCATAAAACTAGTTTTGGTTAATAGGAGATACAGAACTCTACAGATTATAAAGAGTTGGAAAAGACTGTAGAAATGTTGTTAGAGAACTAATGTTCTAATAAGGTTAATATTTCGCATTAAAACGTGATATACAGTTTAAATGATACTTGAGCATTACAGATTCAAGACAGTTATGATATCAATCTTTGTCTTAGACTTTAAACATTCAATGCTTGTCTTATAAGAGTATCTCAGAAGTATTGTGGTCCTAGAGTAGTTGCAAGTAGGCATTCTATTGAACTCACTTTGGGTCCTAAATAAATGTAGAGTTGTAAAAGCTTTTAGAACTTTAGAAGCAAAAGAGGCCATTAGATCTCCATTGAAAAGTGAGTATGATAGCAGTTTGGATGATACCATCTAAAGATGTGGGCAAACACACAAATGTATTATTTAGAGACCAGATACTCAGTTTAATGTTCCTTGAATATTTGCAACATAGAGCAGGGAATGTTGTCAGGTGTAGCTTTTTCACCCCTTGAGTACTATGACAGAAGTTACACTTGCCAACACTTCCTATACTACACAACTATTAAGCATATTAGGCCCTCGTCCTATCTCAAATCTGCCAGACCATGGGATAACCCTGTGACCGCCTTCTGGAGATAACTACACTGTCTTTCCATCCGTTGCCACACCCAGTACAAACTTCTTGTCCTTAACTTTAAAGTTTTCCATAGCCTTGGCTGACCATCTCTCTTTCCTTCCCTCCCTTCCTTTCCTTTCTTACTTCTGCTGACAGCCCTGCCTGTGACCTTTGTCCTTCAACTCTTACAGCTATCAGCTGATATCTCCTGGATGTGTTCTCTCCAACCACATGCCTTTGGCAGGGGTACTACCCCTCACAGATACCCATGCATTACCCCTTAAATCCCTCCTCAAATGTCACCTTGTCTAATGTCACCTTTACTTGCTTGCATTTATCTATAATAACGTTACCTCCCCACTTGTCTTTCTCTCATTTGGTGATTTTGCTTCTCCCTTCCCTCTGAGGTGTGTTGAAGTTGTTGATGTTGTTGTTATAATATATTGCATTAAAAGGAGCTCAGGTGGTATGCATAGTTCTCCCCCTGCCTGTTTTATCCTCCGTAACAAACCTGTGACGTAGGTTAGTCTGAGAGTGTATGACTAGCTCAAGTTTTCCTAGTAAACTTCATGGCTGAGTGGGGATTTGAACCTAGGTCTCCCCACTTCAAGTCAGAGAGACTAACCACTAAATAAGCCTAATTTATTTAGTGTTGTTCCCTGCCTTGATCCAGAGGGAGAGGTGGGTCATAAATAAATTATTATTATTATTATTATTATTATTATTATTATTAATTATTATTATTACGGTTCTCTCTTTTTGCCTATTTAACAGAAGTTGCTTACTTCATATATGTGTTGCTTCTCAAATGTCTATATTCATAACAAAATGAAGGCTTCAACTTCCAGAGCATCTTTAGAAGTGCATATGGGCTTCTTTGCCTTAAAGTAATATTCTGAATATTCCCTCAAAGTCTAGGAAAGGAGGGAGGTGGCTGTCTTTCCTTCTACAAAATGTGAAAAGTTTAGATGGACTAAAGACAGCAGTGATCCTGAAAAGCACATTTTTTTAATTGCACATCTAATTTATTCATAAGTGAGGTTCTATATGCCCTGAATAAATAGCTTAATATATTTTAATGAACAGAACATGCTTATGGCTTCTCATCTTGTTTGTTATCTTCTTTTTACTCCTCTTCTCCATTCCAATCATGATCTTTTTACTTGGATCCATAATTCTTCAATTTATTCATTTGCTAGCTGGTTTGACCACATCCAACAATCTCTCTCTCTCTCTCTCCTCTTCCCCAGCTCCTTCTTTCCTTTTGCATTCAACATAATTTTCTTGCTCATTTGCTTTGGTCATTTTTTCACTCTTTAATCTCCCTCTCTCTCTCTCTCTAAATTTCCTTCTATGGAATTTTGATCATGTTCTGCCATTATTAGGCATTGTCTTATCTTGCTTTGCTAAGCCATTATACAAATACAGTGCTTTAACTCCTGTTCTCGCTGAGAGAGAAGGTTCAAAATAATATTGATCTTGAAAGAAGAGCACATACCCTTATTTCAGAACCATTTATCTGTGTGAAAACATTACCACTCTTTCCCTAGAGTTCCCTCTTATGGAAGGAATAACTGCCCACCTATATATTCTTCATTGAAAGCAGGCAATCATTCTTTCCATGGCAGAGAACTATGGGAAAGAGTGACATCATTTTCACACAGAGTAATGGTTCTGAAGTAAGGAAATGCACTCATCTTTCAAGGAAGAAAATGCCCTCTCTTCTTTTCCCATCATCATTTTGCTTTCTATCAAAGCTATGTATTCCCAAGAATAAAACTGAACTGAATATTATAGAAGTTGTAAAACCCTTCCCCTATATTATTTTAAATGGCGCCATACTTTAAATCTCTTCCTCATTACTGGAATTCTATCTCGGATTATTCTTGCAATACTCAGTTATACTTTTGAGATCTCCTCTCAAAACCTATTTCTTTGCTTGGATTTCACTAGTTTAGTTTCTGTGAGTGAGACCATCACAATTGTTTGTCTTAAACTTTAAGTCTTAAAGCAATAACTGATCCCATTCTGGTCTTAACATTTTTAATGGGCAATGGATATCTGGGAGCTAATTGATGGAAGATGGTTTCTTAATAGAAACATGTCTAGAATGAGAAAAGCCTAAGAGCTTGGAAGGTGACACACTTCCCTCCCCCGAGCTAAGGTGAGGGAGCTGTGTGTGTATCACCTGGTTCACAGATAACAATAATCCAGAGTATAGATTGAGTATAAATTATCATTGAATCGTGGGTTGTCATTATGTGCAAATCCTGCACTATAGTTTATGGGTTGTTAGTCATGAACAACCCAAAGTTCACAACCTAACATCAAATCATGGGTTCTCTTCCTGGATTGTTTATGGTTAGCAACCAATACTTAAACCACAGTGCAGGGTTCACACGTAATGACAACAGCAACACTACCTGTAGAACTTCTCACCACTCAGAAGTCAGGACCATGTAATTGTGATCATTATTTTAATATTGTATTGGTTTTATATGCTCTTTTAACTAGTTTTGTGTATTATGTTGTATTTAATGTTGTTCCCCGCCTTGAACCAGAGGGAGATTTGCTTCTTCCTCCCAAGGAACTATATGGATTTCCCACTATAACAGCAAGAAGAAAATATAAGAAGCATTCTGTAAGTCTAAGGTCAAAATCCTAACACTTACTAGAAAGTAAATCCCATTGAAATTGGTGGTACCTACTTCTGAATAATCTTGCATAGGATTGAGCAGGCTTAAATACCTTTTCCATTTGTTATCACTTAGTTACTTCTTCACCATATTGTAACCACTGGGGAAAGAACTGTCTTTGTCCAGTCCTGGGCCCATAGGTGATATTTTAAACATCATAGAATCATAGAATAGTAGAGTTGGAAGGGACTTACATCGAGTCCAACCCCCTGCTCAATGCAGGAATCCACCCTAAAGCATACCTGACAGATAGTTGTCCAGCTGCCTCTTGAATGCCTCTAGTGTGGGAGAGCCCACAACCTCCCTAGGTAACATTGTCGTACTGCAAGTCAGAAAGTTTTTCCTGATGTCCAGCCGGAGTCTGGCTTCCTGTAACTTGAGCCCGTTATTCTGTGTCTGCACTCTGGGAGGATCGAGAAGAGATCCTTGCCCTCCTCTGTGTGACAACCTTTTAAGTATTTGAAGAGTGCTATCATGTCTCCCCCCAATCTACTCTTCTCCAGGCTAAACATGCCCAGTTCTTTCAGTCCCTCCTCATAGGGCTTTGTTTCCAGACCCCTGATCATCCTGGTTGCCCTCCTCTGAACACGCTCCAGCTTGTCTGCATCCTTCTTGAATTGTGGAGCCCAGAACTGGACACAATACTCTAGATGAGGCCTAACCAGGGCCTAATTAGCAGTGTTCTTATTTAGATTTGCAGAACATTAAAAGAAGGGCATGGTTCAGGATTTCAGCAGGATTTCTATTGCAAAGAAAAGGGAAAACATGTCAGACCCAACTTTGTCTCGTAACATCTAGAACAGCATTCCCCAACCTGGTGCCTTTCAGGTGTTTTGGGTTACATGCTGGCTGAGGTTGATGGGAGTTGGTCCAAAACATCTAGAGGGAAGCTCTCTGTTTTTCTGAGATTTCAGAAGATACTGTTTTTAAACTTTCCTCTGCAATAATCCCATCTAGGAATTTTTAAAAATTAGAGTTGAGATTCTTGAGAAATCAAATTAGTAGACCCTGGCTGTAGAAAAGAAACTTTGCCCTATTCCAATAATTTGTTGTAGAGGTTATAATGGGACAGTGCATCTCAATCTACTCTACTTTGCACTGATTTTCTTGTTATACTTGTGGCTCCCTTTAGGATAATTCCTGGTTGTTTCCACAGGCATGCTTCTTAGGTATTTCTGCCACAGTTCTTAGAAGAGCTTCCAGAAGCTGTGAAGGACTTTAAAAGCTTTCTGATTTTAAGGTGGTTTCCGATTGCCTTTGCCAAAGGAAGTGAGGTGGGATGCCACTTGAGAGCAGGGCCTTTTTGATAATGGAATAGCCTTCCCAGAGAGCTTTGCCTGGTGCCACCATTGTCGTGTTTTTAGTGCCTGGCAAACCTTTCTGTTCATCCAGGCCTTTTAAAAGAAACAAAACCTCATCTAGTCTGGGTCCCTCAGTATT
The DNA here is from genome assembly GCF_023053635.1 of Elgaria multicarinata webbii. NCBI lineage: Eukaryota > Metazoa > Chordata > Lepidosauria > Squamata > Anguidae > Elgaria > Elgaria multicarinata. The sequence continues at coordinate 125,002,496 of NC_086172.1, read as the reverse complement.
AAAATCTGCATTTTTAATTTTTGACTTGCTGTGAGTTTTGTTTCTTGTTTTTTTATTTTGCTTTAATGTTACTATTTTATGTTATGTTTTTAAATATAACTTGCTTTTATGTTTTGTATTGTAAGCAGCCCCAGAGAATTTTGTTATGTGGCAGCATGTAAATGTGATAAATAAATCTGAAAGTTAAAATTTCAGAATTTTGAAAAGTCACGGTTTTTCCACACTGTAAACTAGCCTGATTTGATAGCAACGAGCCCTTCATGATACTTGTATTTCACGTTTAGACCCAAGTTACATTTCCTTCACTTGTGTATGAGCACAATAAGACTAGTCAGCTGAGAGAGAGCTTGGTATCTATCTATGCAGTGTACACTGCATGTGCTTGATAATGTAGGTTGGGTTCCTGGCCCTCTAGATGGTTTAGAATGAAGTAGTAATTGACTCTATGCTATTACGTATAGTTAAACTGTTAGTTGAATATGAACAGAGAAAATGGAAGGAGATTGAAAGCAATCCAAGAATAATCTAGAAGAGAGAAATAGCCTATCTGAAAATGGAATGTTGACATAACATTTTGCTATTAAACTGTGGGCATATTCGACTTGTGAGTGAAAAGGATTATTAATAAAGCTTTGGTAATGATGTCACTGGATGCAAAACAATAAATTGTGGAACAGCATAGTCTAACCTGTGTTTTTTTCTAATTTGTGATACAAGAATATAGTACAGCAAAACTACTATTCAGAATGGGACAGCAACATTGTGTTTTACATCTGTGAGGAACTTCTGCTGGTGGTGGTAACAATTCTGGGGCTGCAGGAATGGAGATGTTAAGGCAGAATTTGATTCAATGTATTGAGGCACTGAATGTATTTGTCAGAAGCATGTCACTTCAGATTTTATGATGTCTCTATTAGCTTCCTATTTGTTTCTAATCTCAGTTTAAAGTGCTGGTTCTAGCGTTTAAAGCCATAAACAGCTTAGGATCTATTTCCCTTAAGGATGTGCTCCCATATAAGCTCGTCTGCCTGGAAATTAACACCAAGGCTTTGATCTTCATGCCATGTCAGGATATTTGACCAGTGAACATGAGAAATGGGAGCCACAACTCTTGAATGCCCTTCCAACAGAAATCAGTCAGGTCCCTGTTTGTTTCTTTTTGACCAGAAATTGGAGATACTTTTATTTCAGTGGTTATTTAATGGCCCAGTTTGAACATAATACTAAACTATGGTTTAACATTGCAAGTATGAGCTTTGGGGCTCACATGCTCCCCTTTTCCCTCTCCTTTGGTCATCTACAATGAGGAGATTAGAAGATGCTTCCATCTTCAACTAACAGTGGCTTCTTGTCGTGTCTGACCACATGTTTTAGGGAAATGACCCTACTTTAAACTGTATTTTACAATCCTCGTTTGTTTTTTTAAAAAAGTTCACAATAGCCATGGTTTGGTCAGAGTAACTGTTTGGTCAGAGATTTGTATGAAATACATACAACTTTCTAGCAATTATGCAGAGGCTTCAACAAATCCACTGCATTATAGGAGGTGAGTATTCATCTTTCCAATGTTGTAATATCAGTCTTTTAGCTGTCAAAAGGGTGTAGAGAATCCATTTACATTGACCATTTGTTAATTTCCATGAAGCAGATAAATAATTTAAAAGAGCATGTACATCAGTGAATATTAAAGTCTGCTCAGAACAAAATTTATCTATGTAATCTCTCACCAACAGGAAGCAACTACTGGACATTTCCAAAACATACATTTAAAAGATGACTTAGCGCTGAATTACACAGCCCCTTATTAAAGAGACATTGTGGTGTCCAATAGACACAAAACAAAAATTCTTGCTGAATAAGACACAGCCTAAGGACCATAGATACAACAGGTAGACGCTAAAGTGGCAATCTGCAGATTAGGTATTTTATTGTGGTGCCCACAGCAATTTCACACATTTCCAAATGTGCCCACGGATCCAGAAAGGTTGGGAGCTCCTTCCATAGTACTAAAGCTTGGTTCAGCACTTATGTTCAAATGTAGCAAATAGGGTTATTGTTGGCAGTTCTGATTGTAATATCTTCTGTCCTTTCTACTATTAGGTTGGTCACATATTATAGATTTTGGAAATGGTTTGTTAGGTGTATTTTTATTATTACCTGGCTTTCTAATAATGCTGTACTCTGCTCTGGGTACATTTAATAGAAAAGTAGGATATAAATAACTTTGTATTTGCTCATGATAATAATATCAAGGTTATTCTGCAAGTTTGAACTGGTTCAGATCCATTAATGCTGTACATTTTTGGTAAGCGCATGTACCTAGTGGCTGACATGAAGCATTTTATTATTGATGTCTAAATAGAATTTATATCCCACCCCTCATTACTTGTGACAGCAATCAAAAATAACAATTACAATTTATAAACAGAAACAAACCATTATTACCATTAATCACGCATTACCCAAAGGCATGTTGAAAAAGAAAAGTCTTTAGTTGGCTCTGAAAGCTATATAATGTAGGCGCCAACTGGAGCTCAGAGACCTTGTATTTATTTATTTTTATTTATTAATTTCACCTTAATAAATAAATAAAGCAAGCTCAGAGACCTTGTATTTATTTATTTATATTTATTAAGTACTGCAGAAATGTATGTAAAATATTAGGACTAGACTTAGCAAATATCCAAGAGTTTAGCAATATTTGTTAATGTGGGTTTCTGGATGATTGCATCTGGTATATGTTAATCTGAAGAAACCTATTCAGCTTTTTCTTGTATTCAAGACATATTACAGTGATGATGATAAAGAATTGTCTTATTCAATAAAGCTTATTGGATTTGCTAAAAGTTATACCTAATTTAGCACACTCTCTTGAAGAGCAACTAGCCAGATGACCTTGGGAAGGTCATAAAACATGCGGTTTGTCTCCCCATTTTTTAAATCAGAATAATAGAATCATAGAATAGCAGAGTTGGAAGGGACCTACAAGGCCATCGAGTCCAACCCCCTGCTCAATGTAGGAATCCACCCTAAAGCATCCCTGACAGATGGTTATCCAGTTGCCTCTTGAATGCCTCTAGTGTGGCATTAACACTACTAGTGTTGGCATTAACACTACGGTAACACTACTGCTGAACATGGAGGTTCTCTTACTCTATTGGCTATTCTTGCTGATTATTTCAGAGCAATCTAGGATAGTAGCCACCACAGCATCCAGTATTAATTAACTGAGAACTTAAAAAGCCCTGCTGGATCAGACTAAAGGTACATCTAGTCCAGCATGCTGTTTCCCACAGTGGCCAACCAAATTCTTATGGGAAGCCCACAAACAGAACAAGAGAATAATCGAAGAAATATGGTCGCTCCCTCCCACTGTTGTTCCCCAACAACAGGTAGTCAGAGAAATACTGCCTCTGATCAGAGAGCTACGGCTATTGGGCGGTATAGAAATGTAATAAATAAATAATATACCCATTATGACTAGCTACTATTGATAACCTTATACTCCATAAATTTGTCTAATTCTCGTTTGAAGCCATCTAAGTTGTTGGCCATCACCCACATCTTGTGGTTGTTAATTCCATTAGTTAACTATATGCTGTATTAAGAAGTACAGTACTTCTTTCTGTCTGTCCTGAATCTTATCACCATTCAGCTTCATCAGTGCTAATATTTTGAGAGAAGGAGAAAAACGTTTCACTGTCCACTTCCTCCACAATAGGTATCAATTTGTGCTTACATTAAATCTAATCTGCTATTCTGTTACACAGTCATACTGCTCTGGGAGATTCTTCCTGGCATCTTCAGTCTTCTGGGGATTCTAATATCCCAGAATAATTTTATGTCTGCAAACTTAGTTACAAACTAGTTGATGTTGTTTTAATTGTGTGTGTGTGTTTGTGTGTAAAACAAATAAAAAGAAAACATACATTCAAAGAAGACCAAAAAGCATAATATACATCCAAACCTATACAGAACATTGTCATTGTAAGAAGGATCTTCACAGATCGAACACTCATACCAAAACGATAGTCCTTCCAAAAGGATCTGAGAAACACTGTATTGAGCAATTATGTTTGATACTTATGGATGAAATGCAATGATGTATTTCTCCTGATGGAACTTGGAATGGGGAACAGGGACAGGGACAGTTCTTCCTTCACAATCTGCTCCAGAAGGTTTTGGGATCCTTCTGAGTGTATTTCAGAGGGCGTGGGTAGAGAGGGAAGAGAAGAAGAAAGTCCCATCACATGAGCGAACTTCTGCTCACAACACATATCACCAATAAACTATCAATAAATTAAGTAGATTTTTTTATCCATCAGATGCATCTTTTTAGACAATATGCCCATTAAGGCTAAATTATGTATCCTTGTGTACCACTGAACAAGTATAAATGGATTATTGCTTTCTGTTTACAAGCAATTTCTAAGCATTTTGTTAGCAACAACAAAAGTGATTAAATCCTTGTAAGGCATGTCTTCAAGACCCCTATCAAAATTTCAAATAGATCTGAACCGTAAGTTATCCTTAAGTTGTATCCTAATGCAACAATTTATTTCAGCAATTTAAATTACTGAATTGATTGTAAACTTGAATTTCACTTATCTAATAGGCTTTGCTACCAAATGGAATGGTTTGGTAATTCTTTTATTCCCATAAGACACTTGCTCAAAAGTTGATGGAGCTGTGGCAAACCATTGTTGATGCATTGGAAAAGCTACAATTGTGTCTAGATGGTGAAATAGACCTGCAGTACTGCCTTCCAAATTCTTCATCTTTTTTGAGGACTGTTTCTCATGTGACACTGGATAGTCATGGAAGCATTCCTATGAGTTGCAGTCATGCCTGTAAACTTGGACTAGCTGCTTGGATTGATAATTCTGGCAAGACGTTTGTAAAACCCAAGAATGCATGGCTCCTAATATTCAGTCTTTCCCCTTTTAGTTAGGCTTCTTAAATTCAAGCCCAGTTGCAAACACACACACAAAAATACGAAACCTGAATTATTTTTTATTTCTCGCTCTTAAAATCCCTTCCTGGGGTTGTAAAAGAATTTTGAAAGCTTCCCCCCCCCCCCTTTCCACAGAGGATATGGCAGATATCCATGATGATTCATTCTAGAAATAATCTGTGTTAGAAGCTAATTTACCTTTTAAAGCTTTACACTTAAGCATAGCATGGCTTGTAGAGAATGTGTTAGAAATATGTTGGCCAGTGTGGTGTAATGATTAGGCTGGGACTGGGGAGGGACAGATTCAAATCCCAACTCAGCCCTGAGATTCCCATTGAGTAAGCTTGGACCAGTCACTCTTTCAGCCTAACCTATCTCACAGGGTTGTTCGAAGGATAAAATGAGAGACAGACAGACAGATTCCATCTTGCACACCTTGGAAGAAAAATAGGATATACATATGATAAATAAATTAAATGAGTGTTGACCCTTGTCATTCATCTACGGAACTAAAGATGCAGACATCTTTGGCTTTGAGGCTAGAAGTGTTTATCAGTGATACAAACGTAGTGTATTGATAGCCTCTTTCGGGGGGGGGGAATGAAGAGTGAGGTGACCTTGCTTATAATGCAGCAGCAATTCAGGCACAAAAACATTTGGATTTCTTGTTGCTATAAATTTATGTTTTCAACAGAAATTATGTAGATGCTTGTACAGATCCTTGTGCTCTGTATCACATAGGTGGAGATGACCGTCGCGTTCTACTGTGGCATATGGAACAAGCAATCCACGCCAGAGTCAAGCCTGTTCAGCTCAAAGGGGAGCATCATTCTAACATCTTCTGCCTAGCTTTTAATAGTGGCAACACCAGAGTATTTTCTGGAGGTAAGGAGGAAAAGCTTCAAAGGAACACAAGAGTAAATTATGGCATCACGCCTTTCTCGTTATTATATCTTACATTTGTTCTCACTTGTGCAGTCTTAACATCTTACTACAGTGCGTGCATATGAAGGGAATGTTGTCTCTTCTGAGCACAACACTTTGGGTTAGAGAGAAGGAAATTCTTCCCTGGGGTAACCTGTTCATTGCAGTTGCAATTGCTGTGTGGAATGTAGCTGTGAGAGTCTTGGAGGTTCTGCTGGATTCTATTTGGCATGATGCCACACAACTTCACCATGCCTCACAAGAAATCCATATAGCCTAAATTTTTTTTATAAACCTCCCAGAGAGCTTCGGCTATGAGGCAATATAGAAATTATTATTATTATTATTATTATTATTTATATAACTTCCCATAGCCGAAGCTCTCTAGGTGGTTTACAAAAGTTAAAAACAGTGAAAATTAAAAAGAAATATACAAAATTTAAAACCATAAAAAGCATAAAATACAAACAAAAACAACCAATATCCATGATGATGATGGTAAGCCAAAAGCTGCAGGATTTCTTCCCCCCCTCTTTTCTTCCCCACCCCAGCTCATAGTTCCCCACAACCAGTTGAACGCTCATCCTATGCAATGAAATGTTCATATACCCAGATATTAGGAAGAAAATTAGAAAGAAGCAAGCAGGGGTAAAAAAACCCAGCAAAGTTCTCTCCCACAGAAAGATTATCCTCTCCCCTAAATCAACATTATGTGAATGGGGTATCATGCTTTTATTATGCAAAAGGGACTTGTGGAAACAGAAGGCAGCTGGGATGTGCTCTGTCAGATCAATTGGGGGGGGGGGATCCATGAATTCAGCTAGGCCATCAGTACAAAGACTTCGGCAAGAACGTGAAGTTCAGCACCAAACAGGATGTTGAATGTGATAGCATTTGCAGGACAAAAAGGGAGATGGGCACTTAACCTTCTTCACCCTCAGCCAGTTGCCCCCCACTTGACTGGTATAACGCATGGTTCTGGAGCCAGGCGGGAATGGTATTGCAGAGGAAAAGCAGCATTCAGAAGAACCAGAAAATTTCTTCCCATGGTTACTGTTTTGTATGTCCAGGACAAGCAGGGAGTTGGGAGTCAAGTGTTTGTCATGAACATCTTGTTCTACCATGGCAAAATGTAACAGGCTCATCTCTCTCTTCTTCTTTTCTTCATTTTCCAAATGAAAACTGCACAAGCACACTCCTTCTCAACTAAGTTCTCATTATTAATATGACATCAAATTCTGTTTCTATTTATAGGTAATGATGAACAAGTTTTGCTCCATGATGTTGACAGGTAAATAATTTTCCCCCAATGCCTGAACACTCTTTCCTGGGGTGGGGGTGGGGGGCAACACCTGGACATAGACAGGTCTTTGCTGGATACTCTGACTAATATATGGATGATCTGAAATACCTAAGTGATTGTTGTGTGTGATTACCTTTTTCTCTTCCACTCCTGTCATTCAAATTTTTACCTTCTATTTATTGCCTTTCTTACGATTTTATCTACCTCTGCTCCACCTTCCATTTTATATGGTTATTAGATTATATATCATGAAAAATATGTGTTGGAGCTGTTAGATTTGTTTGAAATGTATAGTTGAAGACTTAGGGTGGACTCCTCTCGTGTTAGGCAGAGAGAAGTCCTTCAACTCCCAGCATAGCTGGCTGCCGTGGGTGGGAGTTGTAGGACCTATTTCTGCCTAAATATGCATAGGATTGCATCCTTAGGGCGCAATCATATGAAGATTGTCAAGTATCCAATGCAGGCCAGCTGCAGCGTGGAGGTGATCTTCACCTCCGCTCTCTAGCCACTCTGCATTTCTGCTAGACAGCTACGCTTTGGAGCGGGGGAAGTGAAAGGAGACTGGGCCAGCCACAGGAAGTGTTGTATGGCTGCTACCCCACTCTCCTCCCTTCCCCACCCAGGGAATGTATCCCTTTTTCCGTCTCTGCACTCCATTTCCAAGCGTGGAGACATAGAACCATGCTGGCTATGAGGGGGGTAGAGGTATTTATTTACTGCATTTCTATACCACCTAATAGCCAGGAGTCCGGTTTCTGGGCTCCAAGGTCAGAGCCCTGTTTCCCACCTTTGAGCCCTGAAACTGAACAATCCTGTGTCTCCCCAGATGCTGTATGGGAGACATAGGATTGCTTCCCCTTGACTTAAGGGTACAGTCCCAATGCATGTTTTCTTCTGTCCAAACAAGCATAGGATTGCACCCTAAGTAACATAGCTGAAGGCTCTGATCTAGAGAGTACCTTTATGCATGTGCTTGTGTGCAGAGCGGGGATCTCTTTCCCTTTCTATACAAGCATACATACCCCTTTTCTACACCAGTGCCAGATTCACAAGCAGTTTGAAAAAAACTCTTTGTTTTAAAAAATAACTGGTTTGGAGGAGGGTGGAGTAGGAAGAGAAAGTTTGTCTGGGGGAGCGGAAACAAAAAGCCCCACTTCATCTACTGCTCTCCATGTACGCTTCTTTAGATTAGAGCCAAGGTGTGCAATATATCAAATGGTTGCATCTTATGTGCAAACTTGGCTTGAGCCAAGGATTTCCAGGATTGAAACACAGTGAATATGGTTTGTTATTTCCTGCAAAATTACAGTGGACTCTTAGATGTGTCTACTGTAAGTCCCATTCATTTCAATTGGACATCCTCCCTAGTAAGGGTCCATAGGATCACAGTGTGCAACCCTCTGCACAATCAATAGGGAGGAAGTGACAGCTGTCGGTGCAATCTGGTTCTCCTGTTTGAATGTAGAAGATGGGAAATTGATGACTGTGTCTGTTTCAGCGGTGAAACCTTGGATGTGTTTGCCCATGAAGATGCAGTATATGGGCTGTCAGTGAGTCCAGTGAACGATAACGTTTTTGCAAGCTCATCCGATGATGGCCGAGTTCTCATTTGGGATATCAGAGAGTCTTCTCAGGGAGGTGAGGGCTATGTATGTGTGAGTGTGAATGTTGAATTCTTTTGTTGAAGAAGGGAAATGGTACTGTGTAGAGAAATGAAGGCCTGGGAAAAGAACCCCTAGAGAAATTCCAGGGTGGGGGATGTGGATTGTCCCTTCCCCCCACCCACCATTTCTAGGATTCCCCCTCCCCTGAGGAAACTTTGAAAAGCTCTAAAACTTTGGGGAACACTGAAAAACCTCCTGTGAAATATTTTCTATTTTGGACTGAGTGGAAACTTTTTAAGACATGGTTTTACTGACTCAAAATGTGAAATATGATTTTTTTTTTAATGCAACACAATCTACAGCATTTGAGAGTGATAATTCAGGTGCTTCCAGGCAAGGATTTTATCGTGCCATTGCCCTACTTCAGTCATGCAATTTTTTAGGAGGTCCAGACAACATTGTCATCCACCCATGATACTCCTGTGTTTTCCCATCACTTCTTCCATCTCTTCTTTTTCTTACTATGGGAAATCCTTTAGAGGAGGGTGGGGGGGGCGGGTTAGATAGTATAGCAACATGATGCCTTTGCATCATTAGTACTAGGCCCCTTCATCTGGAAGCAGACATATGGAACACTCAAAGTCAGCATGCTCCACTGCACCTAGAGAGTCCTGCCATCTTCATGAGAGCAGCAGACTTGATGGCCTGTGAATTGCTGCTTACCTCCTTCTGGTCACCTTTGATCCAGCTTGGAGATTCTAGAAGCAAGTATCCAGGCTCATCTGCCCTTCTGCCCTGGCCCTTCCTTTGTCTTCAGACTCCTTTGTCTTTGACTGTTCACTTCTCTCCTCAAGCTACTGTGACAGACACCCTGCTACAAAATAGCCAGAGCAATCCTCTGGGAGTGGCAGAAGGAGAATCAGTGGTAGAAGAGCTGCCATTTCTAATACCATGCTGGGCCAAGGTTTGAACAGATGGCTGAAGAAAAAAAATAAGTACTCCAAAAGGTGGGGGCATTGGGTCTTGTAGGTCCAAAGCCTCTCTTGGTTGGCCCTGATGTGCCCCTGACATGCTTTCCCCCGCTTCTCTGTTGGAGCATCGCTGGAATGGTGGTGGGGTTTTCTCCTGTAGCAATAAAGAGGGTTGGAGGCTCTTTCTCTGCCCATGGTGAAAGAAGACCACAATATCCTATGGCCAGGGCACCTCTTCTGGAGAGTATTCTAAAAGCAGGGCATCACCACCAAAAAGGCCCTCTTCAGAGGTTGCATTCACCTCATTTCTGAAGGTGGGGCCACCTAGAGGAGGAGTTCCAAAGTTGTCCTTAGTATACTGACAGCTTCATTAAAGATAAACTATGTCTGCCAAGTTTATGCCTCTGCTTCTACATTATTTTGTGGAAATCTAATGGTCTTTCAGACAGTGGCTTTGAGAATAAGTATGAGGAACATTTACAATCACTCCCTGTAGTCTTTCACAAACTGTAATGGGACAGTTGCCTATCAAGCTGTGGATGACCAGGTTGAATGTAACCCACTGGGCTAGGTTTTGAAAACAAATTGGTGAGTGTGGAAGTAGTTTTGGAAATTCAGACTCTAGGAAGTTAAAGGGTTCTTAAATTCTTTGTGTAGTTGAGAGTTAACTCATGGTTAACATCAGTCAGAAATCAAGATCTTTTTTGTAATGTTGACTTGGAAGCTACTTATACGATACCATATGGGTAAGAAATTTTTCCATCTGTGCATGATTTACTTAGCCAGTGCCGAAGAAAGGATGTGAGGAAAGATAGACTTGGAGGGGTTTGAGTTAGGATCCTTGAATATAGGTCTACCCAATGGAGTTGATTTTGCCATATATAATAATATGGATACATCTATGGTTCCTTGAGTTTGGAAGATGTATAGCCTTGTGCATCATTACTTTGGGTGTTAATGGATCATCTGTCTGTTGCACTGTTATTCACAATTATGGCTCTACATTGGGTATTAGATCTGCAACCTGAAAGTTCGTGTAGGGATTATAGGCAACAAAATCGTTGACGGGTCATGCTCATTGGGTCCTACATCTTGATCTGCCCGTAGAGGTGCTGGACATACACAATCTTGTTGATAGCGACCCTACTAGACAATGCAGGAGTACTGGGAAACTGAGCAACATGAAGGAGAGTATATGGATCTTGGCAGGATATTTGGGATTTTGAGGTCTGTAGACAGCTTGGATAAGTAAATGGCAGCCTTATTTTAGGGTGTTGATGGGAGCAACTGCTCTTGCTTGTTGTCAATAGCAACTAGGAAACAAAGTTATTAAAGAAAATAACTGATGAAAATCCCCTACTGTATTTAAAGTGGTTTCAATGCACATTAATTTTAATGCCATAATCTAGTTTTAATTAGATGGGATGTCATAACATTTTGAGAAATTGCCTTGCAGACTACAGCAATGCTTTTTGCATGCAAGTGAACATAACTTTTATGGATTTTAGATAAAATAACTTGTCAAAAACTCTTTATATAAGACACAAATCCAAATTAAAATATTTGCTAGTGATGATCACAGATTCAAGATCTTCCATTTAGTAAAATTGATTGGTTTCTGTTGGTAGATAGTACTGTTCTGATGAAAAGGTGTTTTACATTTCTGTACCCAGGGTTGGCAAATCTCACACTAAGAGAAGGTTTAGTCAGAAGTCAAAATATTGCACAAGAGACACTCTATCTTTAAAAATAAATAAATTGATCTTTATTTTTGTCAACAGAGCCTTTCTGCTTGGCAAATTATCCATCAGCCTTTCATAGTGTGATGTTCAATCCAGTAGAGCCCAGATTACTTGCCACTGCCAACTCAAAAGAAGGTGTAGGACTCTGGGATATTCGCAAACCCCAAAGGTAAGAATCATAATCTGCTTTCTTATGCATTGTTTTATAAAACTGGGAAGAGAAAAGCCAAATTGGAATTTAAAATCAGCATTAATAATGTGTAGTATTTTTTTAAGAAGTCCATTAAAACTATTTCCATCCCCAAGTTAATCTGGGCTCAGGCCTAGCTTGGGGATGGAAATAGTGGATGACCTATACCTGGAACTAGACAGGCAGGTGGCATCCTTGTTGGTTCCACTGGACTTCTCAGTGGCATTTGTTACCATCAATTATAGTATCCTTCTGGGATGTTTGGCTGATATGGGACTTGGGACACTTTTGGGGGGATGGTTCTGGTTCTGTTTAGTTGAATGCTCCCAGAAGATGGTGCTGGGGGACTATTGCTCAGCCTCAGAGCCATTGGCTTATGGGGTTTCTCACAGCTCTATTTCCCCTCTGTACTTTTTAATGTCTATATGAAGCTGTTGGGAGAGGTCATCTGGAGATTGAGGGGTGAGTCTCATCGCTATGCTGATGACACCCAGCTCTCCCTCCACCCCCCACGCTCTCTCTCTTTTAACTGATGCCAAAGAGGTTGCGGAAGTTCTGAACCATTGTCAGGACACAGTGAGGGACTGGATGTGGGTGTTCAGGCTCAGTCCAGCCAAGATTAAGGTTCTATTAGTCAGTAGACAAGCCAACCTGGGATTAGGAGTACAGCTTACTCTGGATGGGGTTACATTCCCCCTGAAGGACTAGGTTTGCAACTGAGAGCTGTTCTTGGATCCAGCATTACTTCTGGATGGCCACGTGGCAGCAGTGGCCAGGAGTGGATTTACCCAGCTTCTTGGGGAAGGCAGATGTGACCACAACAACCCAAGTCTTAATTACCTCTTGTTTAGACTACAGTAATGCACTCTACTTGGGGTTGCCCTTGAAAAGTGTTCAGAAACTGCAGCTAGGGACAAAATGCAGTGGCCAGACTTTAGGGACCCTATAACATCAGCCTCAAGCCAACTACACTGGCTTCCAAGTGCAATTCAGTGTGCTAGCTTCGATCTATAAAGCTCTAAACAGCTTGCTGTGAGGATATCTGCAAGGTCGCTTCCTCATGTCTGAGCCTACACATAATTTGCAGTCTTCATCAGAGGCCCTGTTACATGTCCTACCATCCAGAGAGGCAAGGTTCGTGGGTACAGCCGACAGGGCCTTTTCCACAGCAGTACCCTGACTGTGGAGCTCCCTCCTGAGGGAGGTCTGGTGGGCTCCATCCCTACTGTAAAAATCCCTACTGTATTTTTAGACAAGCAGTCAAAACTGTACTGCTTCTCTATACCTTTAGTGGGTTTTAATATTGTTTTGATCTATTTTGAAGAACGTTTTGTTCCTGTTATTTTATTTGTTGTGAGTTTAGTGAATTATTGTTGTGTTTAAATTGTGCATTACTTTGTGGACCCCAGTGGGCAGAAGAGCAATTTATAAATCTTCATTATAAATAAGTCTGTATCTTTCTCTTACATTGTTTTTTATAGAAGGCTAAAAGTAATATTGCACAGTCTGATGGATCTCCACATGTCTGGGATTTAACATAAAGTTTGCTATCCTAAGAAGGAAAGCTGTCTTGGTTCAGAGAGACGCAGCTCATTAATCTATATCAGAATCCAGGAGTTTTTAACTGCTTATTGTACTGCTTGAGCTCTTAATTCCCCAAGCCATCCATATTTGTCTTTTCCATAGAGTCACGTTTTTGTGTGTTCACAACAGTGAAATGAGGCGAATTTTTTTTCCGAAGGGGAAATCCATATTTGTCTTTTCCACAGAGTCACATATATGTGTGTTAAAAATACACAGTGATGCAGGGCCAGAAATTTTCCCGAATGGAAAATTTTCTAGTGTTTTATTTTCCTGTGGAGAAAAAATCTGTTTCATAAGTTTATTAGTAAAAACGAATGTATGCCCAATTGCAAATACAATATCAGGCCATTTCAAAGTTGTAATTGATGATTTTCAGGTGATTATATGTAGCAAGTATGTGAGATAATACATATGTCATTGAAATGCATATATGTCCCAGGGTGAAATAGAACTAATAGTGGTGGCAAAACTGAACATGTCACAGCAACCAGACTGGAAAAGAGTTGAATTCCGTTAAAATAGATGAGTGGTTGAAAGCACATCATGCACAATTCTTTGGGTTGCTAAAATTAGTGTGACAACAGTTTTCAGTCCATTTGTGTGTGTTTTTCTGAAATGTAAACAATGTAACAGAATACATGCTATTGTCTTTACAGTTTTACAAATATTTCAATAAAAAATGGACATAATATAACATTTAAATTCTGTTAGTTTTAAATCACATCTCCTTTAGTTCCCCCACTCAAATATTTCAGGGCAAATACTGAGTACTGGGACAAAAAATTAGCATGGGGTACTTTTTCTTTAGTGTTATTTACTAAATACAAGTAAAATAAACATGATACGTTAGGGCAGGGTGGGCAACTTGTGGCCCTCCAGATGTTTTGGCCTACAGCTCTCATCGGCTCTAGCCAACATAGCCAATGGTGAGGGATGATGTGAATTGTAGGCCAAAACATTTGGAGGGCCACCCCCCCCTCCTGTTCTAGGGCATCAGAACATTTTCATATACATTTACAAACTGAAAATTTTCTATGCAAATTAACCTATTTTCCAAGGAAAACTTTCCAATTCAAAATTTTCCAGAAAACACACATCACTGGTTAAAAAACCCTGTTACATGCTGGCCACAGCTGTCTACTGCTAGTAATTTTTATAACATATTAATGTGTTCTGCAAAAGTTTTCAATTCTCTTTGTGTCTATAGAAAAGGGAGCTATGGATCATCTATTAGAATGCCTGCTTAAAATGTGCAGTATGCCTGATGGAAATCTGTTCAACTTTTATTTTGAGAACCTCAAATGAAGAGCATTTCACTAGGCAGTTCCCAAGCTCATTCTATTACGAACTTGCCTGTTATTGTCAGTGAAATGTCTTATTTAGCCAAGGTGTATTGGCGGCGGGGGGGGGGGGGATTTTAAAGATCTGTTGCTCCTTTCCCTATCCTAGACTAGGTAGGTGTAGATACTTCCACACTAGCCATTTTCTCTGTAATTGACATAATTTGCTCAGTCATTTCCAGAGAACCCAGATGGTGATGCTCCCAAACCATTGCATTTCCATGTTTTCCCCCATTGTTCTCCATTTTCTAAGGCGTATTTAACGTAAAAAAAGGTTTTTTTTACTTCAGATAAGACTGCTCTGACATCCTTACAATGGTGCTACAGTTATCTCCACATGTATCTCCTTCTGTGGAAGAGGGCTCCATGACATGGGGAGTGATGTAGCTGGAGATAGTGCCTCTATCCACATCTTTCTGTTCCATTTTCCATTGTCTGGCTGCATCTGCACCATTGCCTTGCCTAAAAGGTGCCCCCTTTCCATCATAGAGTCTCGGTGACTTGCACTTGCCATTTTTATATTGTCTTGTTTTTTTGCCCAGAAGTGCATTAGGTGCCACAAAAATTGTTTAACACATTTAAAGTACACTAAAGTCATTTGCACAAATAACCAAATATTGTGTGGAGCCGCATTGAATAGTGGCACTATGAAGTTTTTGCCAATAAGAAAATGTAGGCAGAGATATTGCCCACCAGTACCATGTGGACAGGGCTTGTGGGATGTTAGCCATTAGCCAGCAGGAAAAATAGCATCCGTGTGGGATCACTGTTATAAATTAATCTACCTCCAACTGATTGTAGAAGAGTATTAACCATATAATGCTAAATAGGCCTACTGTGGAAGCAACTGTGGTTTCCCCTGAGCCACAGCTAGGAGATCAATGAACACATGCTTTCTTCTCTCCCCTCCCTTTTCAGGAGAGAACTTGCCCTTCCTGTCTCAAATGAAGAAATGTAGGTTGATGCAGAGATGATTTAATGCTGGAAGGCTGGGATATAAATGTACTATGATGCTGTTTCCTGGGGAAAAGTGGGGGTGGGGAAAAGGTTGAGATAAGATCATTATCTAAAGTGCCTGTAGGGAGGTGTTCTCTTCTGCTCTAAAAATTAAAACAAAAGTAACAAGGTGAGTGGGTATAATGGCTAAGTTCTCCATTTAAAAACAAATTAAAACTAAAAAAAATCATATTCTAAAGCAGCCAGATTCCAGAAACAATGCAAAATTCCTGTCCAAATATATTGTGCAACCCACAGTGAACTACAGCCTGTCATGTCAACCAAGCCAGTGTGGTCTTTCTCTTTTGAACGAAGTAGTTATAGGGCTTCCCTGCCACTAGATGGTGTTAGTAAACTGTGATTTGAGTAAGGAAAATAATTGTGAACTGAGCTGTTGCAACTTACATATTGGTGAGTATTAAGCATCCCTACCTGAAGCCACAATAATTCCAGGGCTGTTTTTTAGACTTGTCTACAAAAATCTGTTCCATTTCACTTTAAAGACTATTTTTCATCCTGCCTTACAACATCATCCCCCCAGTTTGTGTGTTAACATCTAGCCCTATTAAGAGTTTGTTGGTCCTAATAAAGTACCCTATGTGACTTTTGGATTCTCTCCCCCCACCCCTAAGGAAACCATTTTTACTGACGAGCTAAGAGTTTCAGGGCAAGTTTAGACGGAGCAATATCCCGGGGATCATCCCTGTGCGTCCACATGACGTACAGGGGATCCCGGGAGCAGGGAAGGATGATCCCTCCCTTTCCCCGGGATATTGCTCTACCCTTTAATCCTGACTTTTTCTGTGGCCGGCTGTCCCAGTTTCGTCCCAGCTCCTTGTGAGTAACCACAAGGAGCCGGGAACCAGGTATGGGGCGTGGAGCTCCTCAGGAGCTCTGTGCCCATCAGGAGTGGGGTGGGGGGAGCAGGAGGTTTTTTTTTAAAAAAAACACCTCAGTCTTTTCGTAGGAGCACTCCTGCGCTCTTTGTTGATTAAAAACAAAAAACAAAATGGCGGGCGCAATGTCCTCTTCCTCCCAGGACATCGCATGCCGTGTGTAGACTGCGGGGGAGGATCTCGCGATCATCGTATCGTGAGCTCATTCCCCTTCACCCCCCTCATCTAGCCATGCCCTCACATATAAATACTTATTGTGCATCTAGAAATACTGAGATCAAGTGGCTAAACTATCAGCATGGCAATTGCGTTAACTACTGCGTATTAGCCCATGTTTGTTTTGAGTGTTGCAAGCATTCAGTCATTCCTTTTTAAGGTCATTCTTTATTTCATTAGATTGTAAACAGCAGTGCTAGAAACTGTCAACGCTTTGCAGCCCTTCCTTCCTTTCCCTGCATCCCTAATGGCTGTAATTTCCTGAAGCCGTTGACTAGCGTACAGCTCTCTCAGCCAGGTCTGTCACTTATCAAGATATGCAGATTTAATAATATAACTAATGGAATTATTATCATTTCTTTTTAAAAAATAAATAAAAATAAAGTAAAAGCTCCCAGTCTCTTGTGCTGTAACTTCTTCCTCTGCACTTTGTCGGCAGTAAGTGTGTGGGTGTTTTTCTTTTGCGCGGGGTGGTGGTGTCTGTTTCGTTTTTTGGTTAGCCTCAGGAAAATGAAAATCCTTGCCAAAGAAGATCATCTTAAAAATAAAATAAAAAAGCAGACACTTTGTTTCAGCTGTCTATTTTTCCTGGGAAGGAAACCATTAGCTGATGCAGACAGTAGCTGCTGTTGGTTATTTTGTCTTTCTTTTTTGTGGGTGAACTGGCTACTAATAGAATCTGAATTAGGGTGCAATCCTGTGCATGTTTTAGATGGGAGGCGGGAGTCCTACATCTCCCCTACATGCTGGCTGGGGAATGCTGGCAGTTGTATGACTTTTTTCTTTCTAAACATGCATAGGATTGCACTGTTAAGCTAACAACAACAACAAAAGAAGGAATTTAAAGTTTATCATTCCACGGCCCTTGCTTTGTTTACTGTATTATCTGCTGCCTGTATGTCAAATGACATTAAAAGGCACATTTCACACATCTGCTACAGGTTAGGGGAAGCAATACAACTTTTATGAGTAGATCATCTTGAGTAACACTAACAGTGTATCTTCTCTGTACATGCTCTAGCAAGCCACATGGTTATCTACTTACAAATGTCATGGTTCTTGCACAGAACATACTCCCTGTGTGTAAAGGAAAGCATGATGTATGAAGCAGCTCAAGAGAGAGGCTTCCTGTAGGGTTCTCTAAGTACATGACCTGATGGGGTGGGGGGACTAGGTAGAATCATAGAATAGCAGAGTTGGAAGGGGCCTACAAGGCCATCGAGTCCAACCCCCTGCTCAATGCAGGAATCCACCCTAAAGCATCCCTAACAGATGGTTGTCCAGCTGCCTCTTTAAGGCCTCTAGTGTGGAAGAGCCCACAACCTCCCTAGGTAACTGATTCCATTGTTGTACTGCTCTAACAGTCAGGAAGTTTTTCCTGATGTCCAGCTGGAATCTGGCTTCCTTTAACTTGAGCCCGTTATTCCGTTATTCCGTGTCCTGCGCTCTGGGAGGATCGAGAAGAGATCCTGGCCCTTCTCTGTGTGACAACCTTTTAAGTATTTGAAGAGTGCTATCATGTCTCCCCTCAATCTTCTTTTCTCCAGGCTAAACATGCCCAGTTCTTTCAGTCTCTCTTCATAGGGCTTTGTTTCCAGACCCCTGATCATCCTGGTTGCCCTCCTCTGGACACGCTCCAGCTTGTCTGCGTTCTTCTTGAATTGTGGAGCCCAGAACTGGACGCAATACTCTAGATGAGGCCTAACCAGGGCCAAATAGAGAGGAACCAGTACCTCACGTGATTTGGAAGCTATACTTCTATTAATGCAGCCCAAAATAGCATTTGCCTTTCTTGCAAATTAAAACTTGGTTCATTGCTGCTACTGTACATAACATTTAGCACCAATAGTATGTCGCTGGTGCTCTACAGAAGCAACATCATCTTTGTAGGAAGAACTTGCCTACCAATGCAACCTACATACGTTAATGTATGTCCTGCAGGAAATTATTTAGATTTCTGGCTCGGTATTGTCATATGAGAAGGGGAGAATGGCTTGATAATAGGGTTGCCATTTAACCAAGAAAAGAAGCCTGTCTTGACCTGTTCTTATGTCTCCAACAGCTGTTTACTCTGCAGAAATTAGTTTATGGTGGCACTGGAATGAGCATTATCACGTGCGAATGTCAAGCTGCTTTTTTAAACAGCCCCACTCCTTTGTTTTTAAAGTTGGAAACCTTACTTGCCAAGAGGGTAACTAAGAGTGTAGAAGCAAAGGCAAATGGGTAGCAAACTTTGTAGAAGAGGTTGAGGCTATTGCTCTGCTTATGTTCTTAAGTGATAACCCAATCAACACGGGAATCCCACCAAGCATGTCTATAAATTATTCGACTGTGACAGGTAGAGTTCGGGGGGGGGGGGGAGTCTGAAAGAACATAAGAGCCATGCTGGATCAGACCAAGTCTCCATCTAGTTCAGCATTCTGTTCACACAGGGGCCAACCACCTGGCAACAAGAAACCCACAAGTAAGACATGAGTGTAACAGCACCTTCCCACCCACGTTCCCCAGCAACTGGTGTGCAAAGGCATACTGCCTATGATACTTGAGGTAGCATATAGCCATCAGGACTAGTAGCCATTGATAGTCTTCTCTTCCAGGAATTTGTCTGATCCTCTCCTTTAAAGCCATCCAAATTGGTGGCCATCACTATATCTTGTGGAAGTGAATTCTATAATTTATCTGTGTATTGTGTGAAAGACTGGAGGAGAAGCTTAAAGGGACAGAGGGAGGCAATTGGCAATGTTGGAAATTGGAATGACGAATCCATTTCTTTGGTTTCTCTAATGGTCAGGCTTCCTTCTGGATTAATTTCAATAGTTTTTAGTTAGGAGGGCATTTGATGGCTTGAGATTGTGCTGTTTTAGTAGATTAATATTTTAAAATTTCTTATCATGCTATATCAGAAAGCTTTTATAGGTTTTTGTTTCCTAATATAATTAATTGCATTGTGTCCTCAACAGATGCTGTTAGAAGATAGTTAGCCCCTAACTTGATATTTCATACATTCAAGCATCTCTTAATCCACACTTTGCAAGATAGAATGTTTTGACTATAACAACTAGATACAGTAGCGCAGTACTCCTACTCCTACTCTTCTGGATCAGTAGAATCCTTCCAAAAACAAAGAATCTCTTGTGACACTTGCAAGACTAGCAAATATATTCCATAAAACTAATGGCTTTATGAGTGCCTGCCAGAATTAGTGTTGTATCTTTTAAAAAAAGAGCTTTCATAGCCAAGAGCCTACTTTATTTTGCTACATGGAATGGATGAGGAATGAATGCTGTTGTCACAATAAATTTAAGGTATTATGGGATACTTAGGCTATAATCCTTACACACTTACATACGAGTAAGTCCCACTGAATGGGGCTTACTTCTGAACAGACTTATGTAGGATTGTACAAAGCCAACCCCTATTTATGATTACTGGAAACAAATCCGGAGTTCACTGGGCAGTTATTTCTAGGCGAGTTTACAGGTAATTGTAGGTTCTGATCAAGCTAAAGTTAGACACAAGTCTCTGAAATGTATAGAACAAGTGAGTTGTGATTGCCTGCTCTCTTTTGAATTAATCTTTTAAATGGGTTAGGGTCTTGAAACAATTTATTTCTTTTAAATAAAGTAGGATCTTGAAACTTATTTAGTTAGTTAGTTACAATATTTATATACTGCTCCCCATTCAAGAATATCAGAGCGGTGGACAAATCAAATAAAAGAATATTTTAAAAGAAACAAATGTGGCTACTTATTTGAAATTTGTTTGCAGAATTTTGAAACTAAGAACTGGTGCCTGAGTTTTGGTTCCCCCCCCCTCTTTTGTTGGCCTCTCAATGTATCTCCCGCATGTCCAGGATCTTATTTAGGATTTCTGACTATAATATGCCAACGTTCTTTGTCCCTGGAACTCTTTTGATGCTGTTCTGTGATAAGGGAAGGTGGCAGATACAGGCTTCGTGGTAGCTGAATTGTAGCAGCATATCTGATCCTTGTTGGTTTCCTGTTTCCTAGTTCCCTGCTCCGGTATGGTGGAAATCTATCACTTCAGAGTGCCATGAGTGTGCGGTTTAACAGCAATGGAACACAGCTGCTTGCTCTCAGACGTCGGCTGCCACCAGTCCTTTATGACATCCACTCACGTCTGCCTGTCTTCCAGTTTGACAACCAGGGTTACTTTAACTCCTGTACCATGAAAAGCTGCTGTTTTGCAGGCGATCGTGATCAGGTAAGGGGCATTAGTTGCTAAGTTCTAAAAGCTACATAAATAGGTTTTTTGGGAGCATTTAAGACATGGCATTAGAACACAGGGTTGATGCACCTATATATAGGTTTTCCCCTTCATTTAAAACACAAAAGTTAATTTTATTCATTTATTGCATTTCTATACTGCCCAATTTGAGCACAGGCAGGCCAACTTATCTATACAACTAGCCAGCTCTGTGAGGTGAACTAGGCTGCCAGATGGGGACAGGCCCAAGGTCCTCCACTGAGTTGCTCAGTGATTAGAACCTTAGTATCTCTGGTTGAAGTCCCACACTCCCTCCACCAGATCCTGCTGGTATGACCTTACAACTAGCCACTGTAGGGGGCCAAAAGGAAGTCCTTTGATACTAAACTGAAATGGGAATGTGATCCTTCAAGCTCTGTTTCCACACAATCAAGTCATCCTATGAAAGTTGTGTTAAAGCCGCCCATGGAGTCCTCACTACATGGCAAGCTGCGTGCAGTTGCTTACCGCTAGGATGTGCCCATTTTCACTTTATTACTGTGTTATTTTTTTTTTTTGTAAAAATGGCGAAGTTGCACAGCAGATAACTGCAGACGAACTGCATACCCATAGGTGAACACTGGAATTTTTCAAGTGGAGGGGGGGGGAAGCTTCACAGAATCCCCCCCCCCCCCGGATTCCAGTCATGATATAATTCTGCCCCATCTGTCTCTCCTTTCAATTTCCAGCCACATGGGCAAGACTCGGTGTTTCAGGGAAATGCAGATGGGGCTGTGAAATTGATTGCAGCCCCTTTGAGCGGATGCCCATGTGCATGCCATAAAGAGCAACCACTATTTGGCTATTTATTTTTGAGTTGTCCGTTGGTTAATGAAGAAGTTAACATGGGAGCACACTTTGCGTGCATATGTTGATTTGGTTTGAGAAGGCTGGTGCAAAACTCTAAAAACATAATAAGAAATTATGCTTATTTCTTTGTTTTGGATGCTGATCATCATCTAGTGGGTCATGATCCACACAGGGTGTGTGATGGATCATATTAGTAGCAGGGCCATTTTATTAAGGGGGGAAATGTTTCCCTTTGCTATTGAAGGAAAAGAACTGGGGTGCCAAAAAAGAGGGGGTTAGGTACAGTATGGTAGGGAAGGGGTGAAGGGAAAAGAAATTAAAAACAAAAGAACAGCTGCTGTTGTGAACATGTATCCTAGTTAGACCGGATGCCAGGGCAGGGAATCTTAGGCCCAGGGTCCCAATCCAGCCCTCCAGGGTTTCCCAGATGGCCTAGTTCCTTCCCCTGCGTCCACCCCTTTTCCCCCAGCCACTGGTCATTTTGTGGTTTCCCAGTTATTGTGCAGTTGTCCCCAATTCTAAAATGTTCAAATGCCTCTCCTAAGACTTTAAGCACTGGCAGCAATAGTTTTAAGTACTGGCAGCAAGAGTTTTAAAATTACAATAAGCTGGCATTTTAAAAAAAATGGCGCCAGACCTTTTGCCCTCGGCCCTGTCCCCTTTGGCTTCAAACCCACCCACCACTGGGATGCGGCCCCCAAGAGCTTCTCTGAAATGGGATTCATCCCTCGGGCTGACAGAGGTTCCCCACCCCTGCTGTATGAGGAAGAAAGCTGCAAGAAAGAAGAGCTCTCTTAAAGAAACAACAACAAAAACAACAACCCTAAAGCAGGTCACGTGTTGAAGATTAGTATTAAACTAGTGGGCTTCAGGACTTTTGTTTGGGATATTTGACTAAGTGGATTCCTTAGTTGATTTGAACCTGCCCTGCCTCTTTCTTTCTGCTCAGTTCTGAAACCAAATTTTACTTTACTGTAGGTATAGCAAAACTTCACATCTCTGGTAATAGCATTCACAAGTTGATGCCTTTTTCAAGCAAGAGTTAATGTATGCTCTGTGAGACTGTGAATAATAATAATAAAAATTATCTTGACTCTGTGGCATGTCCTCAGACATTACATCACCACTCAGTCTCCTTTGTTGACATTACGCTTGTATAGGAAAGCTTCAGGAATGTGGCAATCACTGGTAACACTCCCAGTAAAAATTCCAGCTTTTCTTATGATGATTTCTGCACACGGAGAGACTCCGATTGAGGATGTCATGGTTTCTGCCTCTCAACACAGCGTCCCTACAAATAGCAATGGCTAAAACACCTACTCTTTACTTAGTTATTTTTAAAAATAAATAAACCAGGGGTCTTGTTCTCTGCATAGCTAGCTTTGCAAAAAGATTTAGAGTAATTCAAAAGCTTGTGTATTTTACACCACTAGGAATTGATATTGTATGCTTACCATTTGCCCTGCCTACATTAAACAAAATATCAGTTTGTCAAAAATACCTTTGACTTTATACCTTCTCACACAATCCTTGTCAGCACTGGTGTTCACTGGCTTATGATTGATAAGCAACCCCTACCCATGCCAGACATACCTACCAATGTTTTGAAATTATAAACTACAGTAGTAGATGTGGATAAGCTATTATGCAAACCTTTGATCTCGTTTGGATGTCATGGCAGCATCTGGCAGCAAATCATGGGCTAATTAACCTATGAATTGCGATGCCATGTGCCACATTCAAGCCACTTCCCATTTGCACTAACAACCCTCAAATGCCACCTTTGAGGGTTGTTTCTGTGACGTCTATACAGGGGTACTTGGCATTGTTTGTGGGTTAAACAATCCCAAGTTAACCCAAGAACAAGCCATGGGTTAACTTGGGTTGTTTAACCTTCAAACAACCCCAAGTGCCTTTGTTTGGATATCACGAAAACAACCCTCAAAGGTAGCATTTGAGAGTTGTTAATGCATACAGGAAGTGACTCACGCAGGAGTCGCATGTGGCTCGCATGGTGTGTATCCCCACAATTAATAGGTTAATTATTCCATGATTTGGCTTCGCACACCGCTGTTACATCTGAACAGGCTCAATGTTTTATATTAAAACACTTGAAATAGGCCTTCTGTGGGCAGGAAAATTGAGGGAGCAATGAACTAAGCAAATTTTATGATGGTTTTTTCAAGTGCACTTGTTATGATTAATTCGGATTTACTTATTTTTGTCAAAGTGCTAGAAATTATATATTTGTATTTTCACACAACCTTTATTATTTATTTATTTATTTATTTATTACATTTTTATACCGCCCAATAGCCGAAGCTCTCTGGGCGGTTCACAAAAATTAAAACCACAGTAAAAACACCCAACAGGTTAAAACACAATTACGAAATACAGTATAAAAACCTTAAGCCCATAGCCCACATAGTGGGAAGAAACATTGGAATTACTGTATGTTGGCAGTGGAGGGCAGCAGTGGCTATCACTAGACATTTTAAATTGAAGACGTGAAAAGACATAGTCATGTAATTCACTTGTGATTTTGAATCAAAGCCACCTTGAGTACCATTTTTTGGTAGAAAAGTGAGGTATAAATCAAATCAGAGAGAGAGAGAGAAGGAAATATTATACTTTTCAAAGCAGTTGAAGGCTAGGATTTTTTCAAGAGTTTTCTTAAAATTAGTTTAAATAATTCTTAAAATGTCTTTAAAGTAATTGGAGTCTTAGAGAGTGAGAAAATTAACTTGGGCACTGGGATGTGTTTGTGGCTGTTTTGTTACTTCACCAGTAACATAACTTTATCTTATATTGTTGTCTTTGCTTTTCTTTGCTTTTAGAAAGATTTTCCTTGCTTGAAAAACTATGTAGCGCCTGATGTTCTGTCTTAATTAACAATTGTTATATTTTGTTGGCCTTACTGTGGGAGGGATCTGTGATACAGACTTTTTTTGAGAACTAACAGTACTTAACAAAGTATTGAAGCTTTCTGCAGAAATTTAACAACTAAAATAGGAACCCCAAACTGAAATTCAACAACCCATCAGTCAGTCTACATCATTGGGTAGATGTGACCTTTTCCAGATGAAATCCCATACCCATTTACTAGAGAGTAAGCCCCATTAAACACTTTGGAACTTACTTCTAAGTAGATACATATAGAACTGTACTGAAACAGAGTTAAGTAGTGTATGAGTGGTCTTTCAAATTACTACTTAAAAATAACTTTCTCTATTTTCATTAAGACCTTTTAAATTGCCTGTGGTTTTAGAACAGGTAGATTGAGAGGACTTTAAGAGATCTGTTTTGAATTGTAATTCCTAGAATACATCCAAATGTTTGCTGCCTTGGGTTTTTTGTCTTTCTAAAATGGCATATTTTTCTGGTTAAAACATGCAGTCCATGATTCCCCCTTTCTGTAGTGTTTTTATGTCAGTTTTATTGGGGCTTTCACCACTTTGAAAGCACTAAAAGTCTACCTACCAACAGTAATTATGTCTATCAGAAAAAGCTTTCTTGCCTTTTTCTGTTTTGGTATAAATTCCAGTAGCACTATTTATTTATTTATTATTTTTCATCCTATGCATGCTGAATACCAGGTAGTGGGGTGTTCTTGTGCATTTCTGTACCCAGTTGATGGGATTATTGAAATTAGTGGGCAGCAATGAGTGGGTCAAAAGTAAGGACAGTTTGCACTATTTAGAACTTAAACTGTTGAAAACTCTTCTTCTGTATGC
Organism: Elgaria multicarinata webbii; assembly: GCF_023053635.1. NCBI lineage: Eukaryota > Metazoa > Chordata > Lepidosauria > Squamata > Anguidae > Elgaria > Elgaria multicarinata. Next base: position 124,976,966 of record NC_086172.1, on the reverse strand, counting down.
TCTTGGTATTGCTTACAACAAACATGCTGGTCAGTTTATTATCCTCTTAGTCTCTGTTCCTATCTCTAATGAAAGAGTAATAGCTGTTACGGCTTTCTAGTTGGGTTCATGGCTAAGGAGAGATTTGAACTGGGGTTTCTGGGATCACACTCTTAGAAACTGTACCATACCAAAGGTAGAGATATGAAAACCTGGCTGGCGTGGGTGGATTGGGGGGGGGGGGGGGAAACAACTTCCTCACCCCTTTATTTCCAATTTTTCTATCAGAAAAACTGGACATTTGGGGGAGCGCACGGGGGGAGGGGAATCACATATGAATCTGCTCTTGTATATCTTCTAGGAAGCAGACAATTTGCTCTTAACAGTGTGATCCTATTTATGTTTACTCCCTTTGCCATGATCACACATCACTGTAAGCCTGGATTCTGGTGAATCTGGCTTTCCATAAATGAACTGCATGCTGGTGCCCTCAGTCCATGCATTCCACTTTGCTTTCAACCTCTAGTGAGAGGAGCTAAACTAATCAGAAATCAAAAACTTACCATGCCATCTAAACCTAGAATACTAGTTAGTTGCACCCTTTATGTAAACCAGGATCATAAACCAGGGTTTATTATCAATCCTAGTTTGTTTGAGAGCAACAAACCAGATCCTGGGTTCAGATGTTATTGTACACTTTTGATTTCTGATTAGTTTAGCAGCTTGCACTAATGGGAAGTGTAAAGTGGGAGTGAATGGATTGCGTGCACAAGCATGCAGTTTTATTCACAGTAAGCTAAGATTAGCTATATCATGATTTATCATGAAATTTAATGCAGCCACTCTGTTCAGTGGAATTTGCTACCAGTTAAGCGAGTGTAGGATTGCAGCCTTAGTGATAAACATTCCCTTCAGTTTTGGGAATATCTTAAATATATATATTTGTTTTTATAATACAATAAATGTTAAATGGTGCATGCATATTGATTATAAACAAATGTTTGTAGTTTGATGTGACATTTATAGAGGATGATTGTTCAGTTGCTATTGGAAGGATTAAATATATAGTTGTTTGGGGAAGCCCTGGGGGGGAACTATTCTCTCCATTGAATTTTTAACTAGCTTTTCTAAGACATCTTTGAAAATCTTTTGTTTTGGTCTTTCACATGCTTGCCTCACTCTTAACAGGAGCTTAGCATTGGTACAGCAGCCTAAGATCATTTTTAAGAGGATCTATCAGTCATGAATAGCCTTTACACAAAAAGAAGCAGGAAAACGTAAGCCAAGAAAAATGGGCTGGTTTTACTTTTCCTCTTTAATACTTTGTATGCAGCAAAACCTAAGGAAATATAAAAACTGTAAGATGCTGAAAAAAATTCCAGCAGCCAGCAGTTAAAAAACATTGGTTCCTGAGAGTGGCTGAATTCCAGAAGTACAAAGCCCACTGCTTTAAGACCACAGTAACCACAGCCAATCATATTCCAGCCTGCATAAGTTATGCTCCTTTGGGGGCAGAGGCAGGAGGAAGGAAGGGCAAAGAAGAATGTATCAAGAAGCATCATAGCCAGCAGCCTGAGGATGGCTCATTCTAAACATTTCAGGCATGTTTAGCGTTCTGGGATTGATGTTTCATGCAGTAACTATAAACCACGCCTGGGAATTTTCTTCCTTCTAAGGCAAGCTTCTGAATCAGCAGCTTGTCATCAGGAAACCTTTTTCCCCTCCCCTCTCTGTTGTTCTCAGCTAGTCACAGATGGAGGTTGATGACTTAACATCTTTGCTCGTAGAACAACTTAGAATGTTTTTAAAAAACTGTTAATCTTGTGTTTGAACACACATATTTAATGTTTGGAGATGCTAATGGGTGCAGGAAATTATGGCGGGTTTGTCAGCACTGAAAACAGTGTTAATGCTGCTTTAGGCCACACACCTTACATTGTGTCTGTCTCTAAATTGATATACCTTTAGTATATCAATTGAGCCTCGAGCTGCAATTTGTCTTACGCAAGCTGCTTTTCTGACCACTGTTAATATTGCCCTAAAGATCAACTGATCAGAATTGAGACAGATCTATTTTCCTTCAGAACATCTGGACCAAGCTTTCAGCATCTCAAGCTTTAAGAAACTATTTTGTTTGGAACACATTGCTTGCAGAGCATTGGTGTCTGTTACATGCAGTCATCCTGCATTAGAAGTACATCTTTGAGCTCTATCACACCAGCAGTTTAACACACTCTCGCCATGTCTGGTATCTGGTATTGCAGTGCGGGACTCACATGACATCATCCTTGTCTTGCACCCATCTCACCTCTTTCCCTCTGTTTTGCATATTATTTTGGTGTGGGGGAAGTCTGGATTATTTTCCCCAAGCGGATTTAATGCGCCCTTAAGCCTCCATAAATTGCTGTCCTCTCACTTTTTCTTTTGTTGGGGGCATGTACTTTGAATACAGTCTTGCTGACAAAAGGGGAGGGAGGGGTGGTTCTCCTCCAGCACGCCGTGTCAAACAAATGGACTTGTGCTTAGTTAGTTGAATGGACTTTTTACTGCTCCAACCCCACCCTCATTGCCAACAGAAACGGAGCCCAGCCAATGAAATGTTAAATCAGTAAATCACTAGACAAAGCCAGAGTGAAGGGGGAAGGAGCCCATGCCCATCAGAGTACCACAACCAATGAATTGGAGGCAGGAGGAGAAGGGGCGGGGTGGAGTGGAAGAGCAAACAAGTGAAAAGGAGGTTTCACAGTGTAGCGCAATACCACAAATCCATGTGAAAGGGACCACTACCTTGGCGTCCTTAAGAAATGGAGGTAAAAAAGCATGGAGGCAAACCAGGTGTTGGGGGGGAAATAGGTGTGATAGAGCCCTTGTGTCTGACATATTCTTTATTAATGATTTGAGTAATTGCATGTGTAGGTGCTATGTGGGCACAGGAAAGCATAAACATTAAAACACAAGAAGAAAATTTGTCTTGTGTGTAAACATGTGAGAAGATTCTGTACCTATGATACGGCTTATGTGTAATCTGTAAAAGTTACTTGCCAAAGTGGTGAACCTTCAAGATGTTTGTTTTTCATTCTCCATTTTCAAGTGGTTTTCTTTTTCTTTTTCAATCCTCAAGAATTAGGAATCTTAGCCTGCTTTTTACTCAGTTTATTGTCTAGAAAATAAAAACCAGAAACAAGTGTCCCTTGGTTATTATTATTATTATTATTTATTTATATAGCACCATCAATGTACATGGTGCTGTACAGAGTAAAACAGTAAATAGCAAGACTCTGCCGCATAGGCTGAACCAATGTCCCATAAGAGGTAAAACGAAACAAAAACCTAAATTAAACTATTAATTTGCTTCTCCTCTGCTTATCGAAAACCTGAAGAATACCTTCTTGGATTGCAGGTTGATGGAGATTGGAGATTCGTCAAATGTAGTAAAAACGTAACATTCACATCTCCTCAAAGCCATTCTTGGGTGTTCTGTTCCTATTTCTTTTTCTTTTTCTTTTTAACAACACTATAATCCTGTACTGAATTTTTAAAATTGAGGCAGCAATTATGCTCACACTTTCTTGCCTCTGCATTGTTAGCAAATGCTATATTTGTAAGTGTAATTGTGTGTGTCATTTTTCTAACTAAACAGACTAGTAATGTATTTTTAAGAATTCTTTTAAAATGAGAGATGTGAGGTCTTGATAATCTTTCATGCAGTGAACATATTGAGTGAGTGAATTTTGAGAGAGACCTCAGAGCAAATAGATAATAAATAAAAAAGTCTAGAATTGATGCAACCTACTCAAGTACTGTTTCTTTTAGTCAGTAAGATGTTTATAATTCTTCCAGATAAAACAGTTGTTTACTGCATATAAACACTGTAGCAGTCAGACATTTAGCAGATGTTCAGAATTTCTCAAGCAGCAGAACTAGGCTTCATAAGTGGTCCCCTAGTTTTGCTAGCTAACCTGACCAGCAAAAGACAGTTACATCATGAGTAATATTTCAGCAAGTATCCTTAAGCAGGGTTGTCCAACTACAAAGACAGGACGATAGCCAATGGTTGGGTAATAACTCGATAGTTGTTTATGTAGGGTGTACTCCCCACACAATATGATAACAATAAACTCTTGTGTGAATTAGGATCAGAGTTGAGTTGACTATTAGTCTACACTGAATTGACTCACTCATCCCCCATTCTCTCTCCCCGCTCAGTCCTCCTGCTAGTATCCCATCAGCCATTGCTGCAAAAAAAAATATATCCTGCAGCTGGACTAGAGCGGCAGCAACTCTGTGGCTGATGAAATAACCAACAGTGACCAAGGAAATAACCAACGGTGCTCTCCAAACAACATGATAACCGATGGTGGTTCAAATAGCCAACTCTGCACAGCGTTCGTTATTTGCGTTGGTTATTTCAGCCAAATAACTAACCCTTGGTTAAGATACACTAACATTGCAACTGAGTGCTGTGAAAATGACAGGTATCAACAAGTCAAACGGAAGTCATACTAGAACCTTGATGGTGAGCCTTCTATGTAGTGGCACCCACGGTCTAGAAAACCCTCCCTCTTGTCGTTCGGGAGGCGGGAAACGTAACATCCTTTAAATACCTCCTGAAAACACATCTTTCTTTACAGGCTTTCCCTGGGCTGTAACTGCTGCTGGGTTTATGTTGGGTTTACATGGTATTTTTAGACTTTAAAAGCTTTATATTATGTTTTGATTTGTTGTATTTTATGGTTTTATTTGTAAACTGCCTAGAGTGCCTTGGCTATAGAGCAGTATAAAAATGTAATAAAATAAATAAATAAAGCATAACCATCAGATTGCATGGCAGAGCCACACCGGATTACAAAATGTCTTGGGCCAGGGACAGCCCTGATTCTAGAAGGAGAGAAAAAAATCTGGTTCCAGAGATGTTGAGAAACAATATACTGTATGACCAGACATTTCACTGCAATGTAATATAAGGAACATAAGAAGTTGTCTTATACTGAGTCAGAACTTTGGCTCATCTGGTTTAGTGTTTTCTACACGGATTTGCAGCAGCTATCTAGGGTTTCAAATGGAAGTCTTTCCCTCCACTATTTGGGGATGCTGGGGATTGAACTTGGGATCTTCTACGTGTAAAGCATGTCCTCTGTCACTGTATTGCCCTTCCTCATAATTCCAATGAGATATTATGTAGTGGGCCTTTTAAATATAAGTTGTGCTGTGTGAAGAATTCTTTTACAAGAAAAGGGAGGCTAAACAATATTTGATTTGGAAAAAACACAAGTTTGGAATGATAGGTTTATGTAATACGATTTTATGGATATTGACTCAGATGTTCCACTAATTTCAATGGGGCTTGCAAGTAAATGTGCATAGGACTGTAGCCTTTAATTTTTGTAGCTAGCTGTTTTTAAAATGAAAACTTTCTTTCCCTGCCCCCCCCCCCCCCAATTTCATCCCTGGTCTTTATATTTTCAGCATTTAGTCTGCCACTGTACTAGTAAAATGTGTTCATGGGATTGTAGAATATATATTTATTGCATTATATAATTGAATTATTCATATCTTCCATTTATATATAAGGGGCTTCCTTAGTGATTTTCCTGCAACTTACTAGTATTTTCATTTTTAACAGTACATCCTCTCTGGCTCTGATGACTTCAATTTATACATGTGGAGAATTCCTCCAGACCCAGAAGCAGGTGAGTGTTCGTGTGGAATCTCTCAAATTAGGTTACTATAACTAAGGAAAACGGTGTTTTTTGGAATATTAGTATGTTACATGAAAGCTCCATGACTAGATCTACTGATTGTGTTTTCAGGTGATGAGGGTAATTTCATCCCCCACCCCTGAAATGCAGCCACAGGGTCCGGTCTTTTTTACCAGTATGGCTGTGTGTGTGTGCGTGTGCATGCGCCCCACCCCCTGTCACTTCCCTAATCTAAATCATGTCTCGCCCACCTAAGCTGCTGTTTGCTTTGTGGGCAAAATAATTGTATTTTTCACATATCTCTTAAGGTTTATTGTATCATTTCAAACATTGAGCCAAGCGTTTTGTCTAACTTGCTATTGCTTTTTTATTTTGTAGAACTAACATGGCTACTAATATTTAGGGTATTTTTAAAATAAAAAGATTCCCTTGGCATATTTAATACAGTGTAGCTTCTTCCCTGTCCCTGGGAATCTCACTCTCTCAGCATCAAGATTTGAAAGTTTGTCAAACTTTTCACTATGCTGAGCAAACACTGTTTTTATTGAACTTTATTGAAAATGGGAGTTCATGGCAACCTGATTTTTGAGATTTCAGAAACAAGTGATACTTGAAGGAAACAAGAATTTCTGTTGCAAGATACATCTCCTACTCCTTTGTGAATGGCCCTGCTAGGATAGCCACTTAGGCACTGCCAAAAAAAAAAAAAATGAAGAAGGAGGACTGCAAGATAAAGTTGATACATGTTTGCATTAAAACTTGCACATATTTTTAAAATACTTCATTGTTAATTTTTCTATCTTATATATTTTACCTTAAGACTGACTGCATCCATAGTGGATCCAGAGCTGTTGTGCCATCTAACATACACCCCCACCTATGTGTATGCAAATTTAGAAATGATCACTACAGTTTAAATAGTAATAGAATATAGCTCGCCATAGCAGGAAAGACTGTGACCAGGTAACCTGTGTGTCCAGCTGCCAAATGTTGATGGACAACTTCAAGGCCTCCACTCTTCCTTCTTATGGTTCTTTTATCTTTAAATTGGACTTGGACTAGACGGACTTTCAAATAGAGGACCCCTTCAGATGGGACTGGAAAGTAAGACATATGACCACCCTAGTCTGCTCTGTCATGTCTGGTGTGTGTGTGTGTGTGTGTTTGGGGGTGGGGGTTTGGGCTGTTTTCATACTCTTTCTTTCCATTTATGGATCGTTACCAGGACCATTCCCTGTTCGCAGTCCTGGAAAACTTGAGATCTCCTTTCTAAGTCAGAACTCCATCCTATTTTCAAAAATCTTAAATTCTGCCTCTTAACTGTAACTTCTGGTAGCAGCATATCATGTCTGATTGTAGATTGATTGTGAACTAGTTACCAACTTCCTCTTGGAAATTGCTGTAACTTTCCTGCCATCTTTTCTCTCTCTTTCTTTCCATTAGCTACTACAAATGTTAAATCTTTGTTCTCATACAGTTTTCACAAGACTTTAAATTTCACTGCTATATATTTCAAATACTTTGTCATGATGGCTCTCAAAGTCCCAGGGGACAATCAGATGGGCTTTTCATTGCACGCTCATTACTGGCCACTCACGTTTTTTTGCGGGTCCTTCTGACGACGGCATCTGCCTCCCGCATGTCTCCCGCTCCTTCTGGTCTTCTTTCCACACCAAAAAAGACTCTGGTAAATACGATATATGAAGTGAAACATGCCGCCACTTTCTGCTATGTGCAGGAAAAGCAGCGCGATAAAAAAAGCCACTGAATGGGCCATGCGGTCCTTGTTTACTTCCTTTTTAATCCCCCATGTGAAGAAAGAGGAAATATCATGGGACAGAAGTAGGGAAAACCAATAGTAAAGAAACAGTAATTGTGTTTCCTTACTGATGACATCCCCAGTCTGATATAAAGCTGAATATTGGATTGTTAAATTGTTAATGGTGTTTCATGCTATCTTTAATAATGCTTAGCATTATATTATAATATAGTGTTTTAGAGTGTTCAAAACCTTCCACATGCTTTATCTTGTGGTTAGCCTTACAACACTGTAAGATAGGAAAGTATTGATCTATATTGCAATAGAGTGAATTGCTTAAGGCCACCTAGGGAGTTCAGGACAGAGGCAAGATTTAGGGCTCCATCGCACCTATTTTTCCCCCCTGGTTTGCCTCCATGTTTTTTACCTCCATTTCATAAGTAATGGTCCCTTTCACGTGGGTTTGTGGTATTGCGCTGCACTGTGAAACCTCCCTTTCGCTTGTTTGTTCTTCCACTCTACCCTGCCCCTTCTCCTTCTGCCTTCAGTTCTTTGGTTGTGGTACTCTGATGGGCGTGGGCTCCTTCCTCCCCCCACCTCGCTCTGGCTATGTTGTCTAGCGATTTACTGATTTAGCATTTCATCAGCTGGGCTCCGTTTCTGTGGACAATGAGAGTAGCAGTAAAAAGTCCATTCAACCAATTAAGCACAAGTCCATTCATTTGACATGGTGCGCTGGAGGAGGAGAACCATCCTGGCTCCCCTTTTATCAGCAAGACTCCATTCAAAGCACATGCCCCCAACAAAGAAAAACTCGAGAGGTCAGCAATACATGGAGGCGTAAGTGTGCATTAAATCTGCTTGAGGGAAATAATCCAGACTTTCCCTGCACCAAAATAATACGCAGCATGGAGGAGAAGAGGCGAGATGGTTGCAGGACAGGGACAACGACGTGCGAGTCCCGCAGTGCGAAACCAGATAATAGATGTGGCAAGAGTGCATTAAACTGCTGGTGTGATGGAGCTCTTAAACTATTACATCCTGATTTGGTTTGTCCAATACTACGTTGCATTAAAGCCTTATTCAGGAATTCTGACTGTGTGTATAGTAAATGGGCAGGGTGTGCGAGCATGCTAGCCTGACCCCCTCTGACTTTCTGGAGGAGAGAGCCTCTTGTATCCGTGGAGGCTCTCCATACCATTTTGAACCCTTGGAAATCAGGGTCAAGTTATTCTTTATTTGCAGTCAACATACCATTAGTGCATTATATTAAATACAAACATATTAGTAAGAATACATATCCCTACAGATGGAAGGATACAAAATCTATGAAAATATTAATCAATAAATTTAGAAGGAAAATCAACTGCTCAGGAGTGGTCTAGAGAGAATAGCCAGATTCAGAAATTTAGCCATTTGCTCAGTAATTGGGACTCAAGAGAGCAACCAGGGGAAAACTGCACAATAGGATATATTAGGTCTTTTCTGGCCTCTTGCTAATAACTACAATGGAATAAAACATGCAAGATGGAGTCCCCTTCGACATTATTACAAGGGCAGCATCTGTTATTCTTTAGCGTTTTCTTAAATCTGCCCTCTAATAGTTGGAGAGGAGAACATTAAACCTTGCTAAGGAAAATGCCTTTCTATATTCAGGCATAGTTAACCATCCTATGTAAGGCATTCTGTCTTTACAGGGGAGGCCTGGTAGACCCAGTGACTGAGGGGAACATGATCCTATGCAGCTCCTTAGATCTCCAGGAAATCGTTTTTTGAAAGTGTGGGCAGAGCCTCTTCCTCTCAGAAAGCTGCCTTCCGTGTGTAGAGGGCAAGGCAAACAGCAACAGAGGGGGCAGGAGTAGCGTGCTCCCCCTTCCTCGCACATTTACTATACATAGAATTGGAACTCCTGAATAGGACATAACTATTTTCTTTAAAATTTGAACACTGCCTTTCAGCGATGTAATTGAGGTGATTGTATATAACTTTATGCTGAGATATAGTTTAAAAATGCACAAATATAATAAAAAGTGTTGTTTGGCACCTTAAAGACTTAACATTTATGGCATAAGCTTTTGTGGGCTGCAATTCACAAAAGCTTACACCATAATAAATATATTAGTCTTTAAAGTGCAAAATCACTGCAAAAATCAGTACCACAATTTCAGCAGCTGGGAAAGAAGGGGGACCCACAAAAATGGTTGTAGGGGCCCTCAGATGCATTGAAACTAGTTCCAAGGGGAGGGGTCGTGTGCACTTTGTTAGCAAGCAGAATCACCCTGGAAGCACAAGTCTGCTTGCAATACTATCCTGGTTGAGCACTTGGCTGTTGCATCTCAGTACTCAGAAGTACTTCTTCCAGCTGTCAGGATGAGGCTACTAAATGAGGCTTGGAAAGCGGACCTGTGTATACCCAGACAGTTCCAGTTGCTGAGAGTGTGGAACAGGATTGAGTTCATAACAGAGGTACAGTACTGTCTCCATTGAAGTTATTGGCTGTAGTGTTGTGGTGATTGTTTATGTATAGAGTTAGTATTCCATTATCAGTGCAATCACACCAATTCATGGAATATGATCCAATTCTTCTATTCCCTTGTTTTTCTAGGTGGGATTGGCAGGGTGGTTAACGGTGCGTTTATGGTATTGAAAGGACACCGTTCTATTGTGAACCAGGTCCGATTTAATCCTCACACGTACATGATCTGCTCCTCAGGCGTGGAAAAGATTATAAAGGTGAGCTTTCTGCCATGGTTGTGAAATACCGTTTTTCCCCTCTGATCCTTTTTTAAAGGAAATGTATCCACTTCTTCCTCTTATTTGCACATTCACTGTGATGCGTATTCTAAATAGAGATCAAATTCCATTCGTTACTCTGATTGTGCAATATTTGTGCTCCTTGCTAGAGTGGGCTTAGATATCTTCCAATAGATGGGAAATATGCACAAGCTAGGGCATCCTTCTGAGTAGTGAAGAGCATTACAATAGCATATTTTGAATATAATTGCACAGGCCAAAGCCGATACAGCCCAGGAATGCACTCAGGTTTATCCACTCCAATGAGGGACAAACTATTTATACCTCCCAGAAGTTTAGTTCTTTTTCCCCTTTTTCTGTATTTTGCTTTTTTAATAACTGAAATGCAGCCATGGAGGGCTGAGAGCATTCTTGGAGTAGCAGGGAGAAGGGCTTGCTTAACTTTGCTGCTGCTTCCATTTTATTAAAGGCCTGTTTCACAACTTATGGAGTAAGAGTAAATACTGAGTAAACCTGTAGTGTAGACTGTTCTATTTGAAGTGGCTACCTTTGTCTAGTTGACTACAGATGCTTGTAAATCTACACATGCTATAGTTGGGAATGCAGGAAAAAGAGCAGCATCAAAACTAGTCAAAATTGAGAGGTAAACCTCAAGCAGGTTCTGAAAGAGAACTTGTTAATGTTACATGATGAACAGCCCAGTTTCAACAATTATCTTTTTATCAAGGGCAGCAATAGAAAGGTTTCTTGTATAAAGAGATGTATGATAAATTAATGTCCATTCATTTTCGATCAGAATTTACCCCAGTTTGAACCCTCCAGATCAAACACAGACTCAGACACACTCTGCAATCTAAATTCGTACATTTCTGAGCATACAGTGTGATTCACAGACCAAAAAAACCCACGTGTTCCACAGCATGTGTTCATTTGAAAAACATGCATGAAAAAATGCATACTTTTGAAAAATTCACTCAAATACTCTTTAATCAATGGGAGAAGAATGCAAACATTTCAAAGATGTGCGCAATTGATGCTTACATTTTGAAAAATGTGCATGAAAATACACACAGATTTTTACGCCTAAAGAAAAAAAAATCAATCTGCAATCTGATACAGGCTCAAGTTGAAATAAGCTTCAAGATGGAAGTTGGAAAACTTTAGCAAGCTCAAATTTTGCTGATTCACACATCCCTAGGTCACAAATAAATAAGTAGATGAATATTTGACCTCTCCAATATATAACCAATCCCTAACGTGTGAAAATCCTCTCAGTCTCTCCAAATGCTCGTGCAAGTGACTGTTTTAAGTTACCATTCCTTGATAAATATATATTCATGTGCTTGAAAATAACTGATGTGTAAAATTTTGAATTGCTTAAATAGCTTTAGTGGGCACTAGTGACTATCTTCTGTCAGGTTGCGATTATCTTAACAGATGCAGTCCATTGCTTTCGGTGAGTGCAAGTACTGGTTTCTATTCTGCACATTGACCACATTTTGTATCTTGACCTTCGTCCAAGGGAGTCCAGAGTTTATTCCAGTTTGATGTCCAAACAACTCTGCGAAGTAGGCATTTTGCTGACAGTGAGTGAGCTCACTAAGCTCACTCAATAGAGTTTCATGGGTGGACAGGGGCTTCCACTTCAACTCTTCTCTCTGATGCAGAGTTCAGCTCTTAAGTGGAGAAACAAGCCTTGTACTCCATTGAACCTGAGCCCAGCAGGTTCAACAAAAATGAATTCTAACCCAGTTCTGTTTTCAGCAAGTTACTTAAGAGCTGTGTAAATGTCTTTAAAGCACATTAATCAGGCCATTATTGTATATGTAAACACTTTAGTCAATTACACATTGACTGGATTAACTTAACCTTGTCAGGGAATGTTATGTGCCATTTGCAGGCTGTGGGTCATGATTGACCCAAACCCTCGGCAGCATGTGGCACACTGCTTGTCTACATAGCTTCTGAGATATTTTTTTATAATCAGTTGTCCAAGAATTGACTAATACTCTAATCTCGGTTTCTGCCCCTTTTGTCACTGCTTTCTTCCCATATTTTCCTCATTTGTATATTAAAAAGCAAGATTGTGGCAGCATCGCAAGTTTGGTTTTAAACAAAGCTTGTTGTGTACCACGGAAAACTTGAATTTCGTTTTCTAGAAGTCTACCTAATTGTACTTCTACCAACTTCTACCAAATAGGTTTTCATGTGTGTGAACTTAATTGGCCCAGTCTAAAGCCTCTTGAAAACTTTGTGCAGTGACCATTTACCCTCTGAATCCTTCCTGCATGACTGTACTTGGTCTATTGGATTAACCAGAGTATAAGCGTACCCTGTGTTGCATCTTTATTTCTCCTTCTGGGCTGAAAGCTTGATTCAGTTAAGTCTCCTTTCAAAATCTCTGCAACTTGTAAGAGGATGCTGCTTGAGTGCCTCTGGAAAAGAGAATTCCTGTTAGATCGCAGCATGTGTATCTCACGGAACTTGTCTATATTTTCTCATTCAAAAGCTTTGTTGGAGCTTCTGTTTATCTATACTTTGTTCTGAAGCACTTTGGCAGCAATCCTACTTTAAGGACAAAATTATTATTATTATTATTATTATTATTATTATTATTATTATTATTATTTCTTACCCACCTCTCCATTCTGATCGAGGCGGGGAACAACAACAAACGATAAAATACATAAAACTGAATTAAAGCATAATATACATTGTTAAAACCATCCTAAAAACATCTTTAAAAAATGTCTCTACTTCAAATTTGTCATCACTTGAACTCATATCCTATGATCAAATACAGTAGGCAAGTATAGTATGCAAGTATAGTATAAATCTCCCTATCTGTTGAGAACAAAAGTTTAGATCCTGCACTGAATGTTTCACCTGTGTAAGGTTATATCTGCAGAAAAGGAGGGGAACGTTGCTTTGTGATGATTCGCAGTTTTAGTAATCCCTCCCTAAGCAGATCTTTCTGGCTGCTATAATCTTTAGGAGGGTAGCCAAAACTTTGAATTGAAAGGCATTAATGGGTGAAATGTGAATGCTGATGATGTTTCTCTTTCAGTGGGCAAGTTTGCATACCATGATAGCCACCCTGAAAATAAGCCATGGTGGGTGGGTTGTTCACTTGCTAATCCACATTACTCCTGACAAATGTTAGGGCGTTCTGTGGCTTGCCATGGCTCATTTCCCCTTTAGTCCTCCCACCCACTCCAGGCATGTATCCCATGGGCCTCTGTGGCACAACCGTTCTTGTATCCTCGTCCTTTTGGAGGGAAACTTTTCCAGCTTCCCTCCCCTCTTCCTACCCCTTTTTTGTGCAGTTTTTCAATTGCAACCTTATTATTTATTTATTTATTTATTTAGTGGTGCTTCAGAAGTACACAAATGGGTTCTGTTTTTTTATTATTATTTTAATCTTTCTGTTGTGCGCAAATGTGCACATTTGCTTGTCCACTATTTACTTTACCTTGTCCTAGCAGTACAGCTCAATATCCCCTCTGTACCTGTTGAAATCCCGCATGTCAATTCATCTCATTGTACTGCATCTTGAACTGACACACATCAGTTTCCTCACCCAGTTCGGTGCTTCCCTAGACCCTGAATGAGATGATGCTACTGGGATGGGCACGTGTACTTCCTGCGGGAATATGGGTGTACTTACTGCAGAAATGGATTTGATTTTCTTTTCTTTTACTGTCATTCTCAAGTGTGTAGTTGTGCATGATAAACCATCCTGAATAACCCCAGAACAAACCATGGATTCTCAGGATGGCTTGTGAAACCATGCTGAAGGGGAAAAAATGGTTATGAAAGGCAGTCTTTGAGATGATAATTTAAACAAAATGGAGAATATGAAGCAAAGCAATGCTTCAGGAGAGCATGGTAAATCAAACAAGACAGTAGAAAACCTTACTTGACCAGCAGATGTGTGGATGCAGTAAAAAGGGGGAGAAGAGAGGGGGAGAGTATGTAAGTTAGTGGGCTGGAAAAAATTGATCCCAAACTGTAGAAGGTTAATAGCAGGAGGGCAGTGTTGAACGGAATATCGATGGCAGTGGAAACTTGTTAAACTGTGTGGGAGGGGAAAGTAGTAAGGTATTGCTTATTTATATTTTAATGACAATCAAAATGTGCTACTATGTAAGAGATGAAGCTCTTTCCATCCTTGTTTCTATGGAAACAGCCATAGAGACAGGCTACTATCTGTCTCTGTTTTTGTAGGATAATCCAATGTAGCACATTTATTTTAATTATATGCACTTGCATCAATATTATATGTCACTCCATATGACCATATCACAGAATATGCTAGATTATGGCTTTCTCTGCTTCTTGCATATAAAAAGGAATCTGAGACTTTCCTGCCAAGTGTAGATGATGCTCCCTGAACTCTCTCTCTCTTTTCTTATAAAAAACTGTATGACTTTTGAAATCAGCACCCAGATTTAACATTCCTGTTGTTGTGACCCAATGGATGCACCCTGCAAATCCTCAATCTTGGACTGTGCTGGTGAAGTATCCGCTCTAATTGGTTATCCCAGTTATTATACGGAATTAAACCATGAGTAACCAGGGCTGGGCAGAAGGGGGCCCAGTGGGGCCAGTTGGCATGGGCCTATGATTTTGAGGGGGCCTACTCCGAGTCCCCCTGGGCAAAGTTGCTTGATTTTTTCTGTCATTGTTGATGAATTTGCCCAAAGAAAAGCACGTAAAGCATTTCTGAATGTGAAGAAGTGATGTCTTATATACATCTTGAATAAAAGTGCTTGCCATTACCTTTTTCATAAATCATTCTAGTTCATATGTATTTAGAACTGATTTAAAAATACTTAATGAGCAGTTTGAAATGGGGCCTACATTTCCTATCTGGCCCGGGCCTATTACCAGCTTTGCCTGGCCCTGCGAGTAACCTCTGCATATCTGTACCCTTCTCCTGGGGGATGTGTTTTTTGAGGAATGGGATTCTCAACCAGACTATTTAGTGAACAGGCTCCTTCTCTCAAGGCTTGTTATGAACACACTGCAATCACCAGTGTTTGCTTTGAGTGGGAGGCTGGTACTGGTAGGGCATGTTCCCTCTTCCCCAGGGCCCTGACCCACGAATTAGCCAAGGGCGAGATGAAGAAGGGTGGGGAGGAAAGCATACTACAATAAGACTGTCAAACGATTTTAAAAAATAGTCTGATTTAAAGGAACATAAATGTGCACCACCTCCACAATCACCATTGAGCCATATGCTGTTCATCTCCCATCCACATAAATTAGCATAAATGTACCACAGGCATGACCCATCACCTGTTTCAGGCCCAGCTATGTGCATGGGAGGTGAACAGCATAAGGCTCAGTGGCAGTGATGATGCACAGTTTCAAAAAAACTGATTTATTGTGCTAGCCCAAACATGATGTTAAGAGGACCATGGAGGACAGAGAAATCCTAAACACTCGCTTCTGTCAGCCTCGTAGGATCGTGTGACTGGAAATGTCATATGTTTCAGTCTGATTGCACTGGAACTGGAGTACAGAGGATCAAATAACAGATACTTCCTAGCTTTTCAACTTACAGTGTGGAAATATCCACAGCTGCTGAAAAGGTGAAATATGCAACTTGATGAAACACCATGACACATCTCTAGTACAAGTAGCTCTAGTTTCCTGGGAAACAAGTGCCTTCATTAGTGCCTAGAGGTTTATGCAGAAAGCAACCAAGTATTTTTATTGCCTCCCTCGTTTGTCCGTCCCCGACAACCCAAGTAAACACCTATTACATAAAAATAGAGTGCTAAAGTCTGGTGTTTCATTTCCAGCTTAGGGCATTTTTTGTGTGTTGTGAATCCTCAAGTTTATGTGGGGAAGTATCTTGCATCTGAAATGGAACATCTCTGTGGAACTGAATGAAATAAAATGTTTTGTATCAAACGCCGTATCACTCAATTATTTTAGAATGTATAAGTCGCTTGCCAAAACGTCTTAAAATGCTGCTTGGAAGAGCTACAAAGCAACCTTTTCTTCTTTCCTTTTGTAGATCTGGAGTCCTTACCGGCAGCCTGGTTGCACAGGAGATCTTGATGGTAAAATCGAGGATGATTCACGATGTCTCTACACACATGAAGAGTACATTAGTCTTGTGCTGAATAGTGGCAGCGGCCTGTCCCATGATTATGCCAATCAGTCAGTCCAAGAGGATCCACGGATGATGGCTTTTTTTGACTCCTTGGTCCGCCGAGAGATCGAGGGATGGAGCTCAGACTCAGACAGTGACCTCAGTGAAAGCACTATCCTGCAGCTCCATGCCGGAGTGAGCGAACGTTCGGGTTATAGTGAATCTGAGTCCTCCACTTCTCTGCGTCACTCCCCACCTCATATGGCAGAAGAACCAGATGAGCCTGCCTATAACTTGGGAACCTTGAGATCTACTGAATCGCCACCCCCGAGAGAAGCTGTGGCTTCTCGTCAGCAACGGTTATCTGCACTCAGGCGGTATCAAGACAAATGTCTTCTGGCCCTTTCTAATGAGTCTGATTCTGATGAAAATACCTGTGAGACTGAGCTGGACACTGACCTTTTTCCAAGGCCAAGGTCCCCAAGTCCTGAAGAGAATGACTCAAGCAGCTCCAGCAGCAGCAGCAGCAGCACCACCGAAGATGAGGAGGAACTGAATGAGCGGCGTGCCTCAACCCGGCAGCGCAATGCACTGAGGCGCAGGCAGAAAACCCAAAAGGAGGAAAGGACTAATGCAAACAGAGAAAACACCAGTACTTACATAGGGGAAGACCTGTATGATTACCCCCAGATCAAAGTGGATGACCTCTCTCCTTCTCCAGCTTCGTCTCCTGACAGGAGTACTGCAAATACAGAGGTCCGCAAGGAGAAAATCTCTCCTTGCTCAGAGACTGAATCTGTAGACAGGAAGCTATACAAAGCTTTCAGGTGGCTTCATTATTCTTATATGTCTTATGCAGCGAATAAAGATGGTGAATCCTCACGTGGCGGTGGAGAAAGTGAGGGGAGACCAGGAACTAGCAGAAGAAGTCAAGGTGGCCAGGATTCTTCTACTGAAAATCGTAACAAAGAAACCTTCAAGGAATGTAGCTCAGCAGAGAATGCGAGAAACAGTCAAGATCATGATTGTGATAATCGGCGGCAGCTGGAGGATCAGGAAAGCCTCACCCAAGATACCGGGAGCAGTGGCTCGGTGGAGCATGCTTTTGAGGCGAAAAAGCTCAATGGAAAAGCCATTTGCAAAGAACGAGGCAGTTGCATTGAAGAGGCATGTAATCAGTCTGCAGGATGTGTGGAGCAGAAAAATAACCAGAATTGTCAACCAGCATCCAGCCACAACCCATTGGCTGTTTCTAAGGATTCATTTTCTACTACTGCCAACTGTAGTGGATCTGGGAATCTCTCTAGAAGCCCAGCAGATGACAATGAGGACAGGAACACTGACAATTCCTGTTCAAACCACAATAATGGGCGCTTACACTCTCGCTCTTCTTACCTTAATAACGGACAGAGTGTTGGAGAGCAGGAGGCTGTAGCCCAAGGAAGACAATTACATTTAAATGCTGATAATGGCAGCCTTGTGCAGACATGCACATCCTTGCACAAGGAACGCTGCTTGTCTGCAACAGACTCTTCCAGTCACAGCACGAGCAAGAAAGAGGATATGGCAGAGTTGCATCCAGCAGAGAGTGAGGGCTCGCAAATCCATGGACGGCAGAAACGGCACAGAGCAGAGTTTGAAGACACAGATTCTGAGAAGTCTTCCTCAGAAAAGAAGTTAAAAACACACGCAGCCTGGTTCTGAAATGTTGCATTTCCAACTCTCCATTCCATTCTTCAGTGGGTCTATTTTAAATTGCCAGGGGCTATGTTGTATAAAAATCTAATCAACTCCTTTAAAATGAGACTGAGTATAGTGTACCCTTACAAGGTTTTGTTCAAGTAAATCCTTATTCAGACAGTTGACTTATTCTCGTGTGATGTGTGGTGTTTCTTCAGCTAGCTACCTAATGTAGCTATTGTACATTTTATTCTTCTGAAAAGAATTATTTGTGTGTTGATACTGTGGGTTTTATAGTCTCATTGAGTTGAGCAATAGGCAAATTACATCCTATGACTGATGCTTTTGGAGTGTGTTTTCTCTACAAGAAAACGGGGGCAAATTGAATGCAGCTTTTTAACCCTTTCTTGTGCTTCTGAAGTCTTAAAAAAGAGTGCCTCGCTCTTGGTTTGGAAGCATCCTCATGGTTTATGTATGTGAAGTAATATACAACTGTTTGTACTTAAAGTAATCTGATTGCTCATTCAAGAGGCAGGGGATGGTTTTGTTTGATCTAGAGACTGTTAAGGTAGCATCCATAATGACCTTTTCCTCTCAGATTAACTCTCCCATCATAATGTAGCCATATTTGTCACTTAGTTGGGAGATAGACTCAACTCCAGTTTTTTTTTAAAAAAATTAGAGGTGTGGTCCTGGAGCTGTGTTGAACTTCCCATTGGTTCAATTGCTGTCCCCAAACTATGATCTCATTACAAAATAACTTGTAGCAAAGCTACATATCTTGTGTCTGCATGATAATTTGTGGCACAGTCCAGAAAAAAAGATGGTTAGTGGTGATCAAAGTAGGAGAAAGATACATAATGATGTACCTAACAGAAACTAACTGTGAGCGTGAACTAAATCCTGAGACCCAATTCTTTTCTCTGTTTCATTTTTTTTAAAGAACTGATCTTATTTGGAACAATAGGCTGACTTTAGAGACCCTGGTTTTACAGTCCTGCACTACAGTACCAACAGTGCAGATTGATGTATGGTTTCCAATTAAACAAATATTTTTGTGTGTATGGACTACCTTTGTTTTTTTATAATAAACCCTAAAATTGGTATATTTTTATAAATGTTGTGTATTGGAGGTTGGGGATTGCTTTGGAGTTCAGCACTGACACTGGGATACCAAGTAAATATGTAATATCACATATGACACATGTTACCTGATGACATTTTTATACCTTATGGTGGCTGCCACAATCATACTCATTGGTCAAAGGTGAGGGCATGAGAAGTTAACCCCTAGGTGCTGTTGTGATTTGCAATCTACTTTTGGGTGTTTTACCTGCAGCTTCCCCTTGAGAACTGGTACCTTACAAAGTCAGGGTCCATCTTGCTGCTGGGTCTCTTTGAATTAGTTAAAGGTCTTTTTGACCAATGAGGGTGTCTTAGTGCAAAAGTCAAATATGGATCAAGAAGGAGGGATGGCATGGGAAGACTTCCAATCAGAACTCTTATTTTCTCCTGCCCTGTGTTTGACTCTTCTGTTTATCTTTTGTCCTAACTTTTGTTCATATAGACCTGTTTGTGAAAGGGGCACTCATGTGGGTGGGTGTAATCTCTCTCTTCCTCTTTTTTAAGGCATTAAGGCTATGCACAAATGCAAAAGAACTAGTTACATTTTTTAATTATTTTAAAAGAAGCAGTCGTATACTTTACAGCCCAATCCTGTGCATGTTTAGTCAGAAGCAAGCCCCACTGAGTTCACCTGTGGATAACAAGGGGACCCTTTGAACGTTGGACCCTTTGAACATTGAATTTTAAAGGTTGTTTCAGCTGAATCTTAATTGGTGCTTAACTTTTCTTCGAAGGATACCTTTCCAAGAATAAGGGTTTTGGCCTGCAAAGGCCTTTCTGCAATATATAGTAGTTCAACGAAATGCCACAGCCCTGGTTTCAAAGGCATTACATGCAGCTAGGGGAAAGGTAAAGTACCTTTATTACATAAAAATGAGGGTTTCAGAATAATTTCTAGAGGTGAAAGGAGATGGGAGAAAATGTACTTCCTGAGAGAGAAACGAAAGACCTTTGAATTCCAAATGGCAAAGAGGATATCCTAAGGGTAAGTATTTGCTAATGAAATAAAATAGTTTTTTGTGATAGAAGTGACAGAACATTTGGGGGTGGGAATTTCTCCTTCTAAAAAACTTAAAAGTGGCAAATGGTGATTTTGCAATTGAGAAACCCACATTATACAGTGGCATGATTGTTAACAGATTGATATTAAATCTTCACTCAATTATAAGCAAGGTATATCCTCTTAGATTTAGGAATCCAAAAAACAAGCCCTTTGGCTCTCTAACATGCACACATATCCAGTCTTTAGCTTGAAGCTTCAGATCTCCAAGCCTCCCACCCACCCCCCGCTCTCTTTTTGGCACGTCATAAATAATGATATACTACAGGCGCATAGGTTGGCACTCTGTCCGGCTTGAAACTGGTGGGGTTGCTCAGCAGCAGCTGCTAAACCAGCCAGTTAGAAAAGACTTTTCCTTGAGGACTGTGCTGTGTGTTGCTTGCTTTGTTTCTCTCTTATCTCCCTTCTATAGGAGGCCTTGCAGTGCAGTTTCACATTTCATGGACATTTAGTATGAAATAATCAGTAGAAATAAATAGATATAAGGGAAATGGGGCATTTCAAAACCAGCAGCTTACTGAACTTTCTATGAGAGGGACTGAAGGCATAGATGGCTAATAATTATGTTGGCCAGAATTGCAACGCTCTTATGTTCAAAGATGAAATATTCCCAATTTCTAGATTCTGGGACAAGAACAGAGATGGATAGTGCGGCAACGCCACCTCACACACAAGGCTTTGACACGCACACCTCCCTCAGGCTAAGTACCACCACTTAAATACTTGAGGAAGGGGTAAAAAGAAAAGTATAACCTTTCCCTTATATGTACAGAGGGAAAAGGTAAGAAGATTTGAAAAAGGCTTTTCTGTGAATATAGCAGGCTGAAGGCTTAATGTAATGTGTTTATTTATGAACCAATAGAGCAGGAGACACAGCCAAAGTGACACGTGGGTTTATGGTAGCAAAATAAAGAAAATGTTTATTGTAGCTTACAGTTCTTGGTTCCTTTGAATTATATTCTAATCCTGCTTATTCTTAATAATACTGGTAGTAACCAATCTAATAATAACAATCCTTAGTCCCTATGATCTTATTTTCACTCACTCCTCACACAACTCTTGACAAGAAATCACTCAGCTAAACACATCTACCCGTCAAACCCAATCACCAACCAAACACCTCAGACCACTCAGCTCCCCCATATATATACTCCTCCCCACTTTCCACAGCATCACTGGCCACACCCACTCAGTCCAACATTCCGTACTCTCTAGACATACTCATACAGACATACCTAAAGGAATAGAAATGTGGGTAACGCCACAGATAGATATCCCCATTGGGCTCATAGATGTGAATGTCCTTTTGTCACCTGGCTGGTGAATGTTGGGAAATACAATACTGAGCCAGAGGAATTATCCATTCAGTACAACATTTCATTGATTCATTTCATTTCTATATCACCCAGTAGCTAGAGTACTCTGGCCCGTTCACAAAAATTATAAAACAAAAAGATAATTAAAAAATGTTAACATGCAAAATGGTAAAAACAATTTTAAACAGCTAAAAACAATTACAATAAGATACCAGAACCTGATGAAACAACTGGCACTAAAAAATAACCCATCATATGCCACAAATGCCTGGGTATAGAGGTCAGTTGTAACCCGGTGCTTAAAGAATGACAATGTTGGCACAAGGCCAACCTCAGTGGGGAGCGCATTCCACAATTGGGGCTACCACCGAGAAGGCCTTCTCCCTTGTTGCCACCCTCCAAGCTTCCCTTGGAGGAGGGCCATAGATGATGAGCATAGTCTAGAGGGAAGTTCATACCAGGAGAAGCACACCATCAGGTACTGTGGTCCTGAGCTGTGTAAGGTAATATAAGTCAAGACCAGCACCTTGAATTGGGTCCAGAAACATGCAAGCAGCCAGTACAAGAAAGCCAGAATTGCTCTTATATGCTCAGACATCGTGGTGCTTTCTATCAGCCTGACTGCTGCAATTTGACTAAGCTGAAAAACAAAACAAATGCAAAATAAACTATAAAATGCCCTAAGAATGAGGCAAAAAAAAATATTAAAAAAATATGAAACCCTCTTGAATGAGGGAAGAAGACTTTCAGGAAATTGGGGAACAGATGTCAGCACAGCCCCTCTTCCCTGGAGTGGGACCCAGCACTGCCTCCTTCACACTTGCATTGTGAAAGATACAATGCAGGCCTCCAACACAGCTGATTCTATTGCCACCTCCACTGGCATCACAAAAAACCAAAAACCCATAGAAAGAAGTGTTGCTACAACTACTGCCAATGGTGAGCGCTACCTGACCTATGAGAAACTGTATGAGAATTTCTCAGCCCACCAGTAGGGGCAGAGAATCTTGAGAGGCCATTTGTGCACAGCTCTGTTACAGGTGCCTTTTCCTTCTAACAATGAGACATACCCACCCTTTTTTTTGGTTAACTGCTTGCATTGCTTTCAACATTCTCCAAAGGCACCTATATATTTTGGTAATAGGCAAGTTAAATGTACTCAATTAAAAGCCAGATACTTTTTAATCAACAACATCTTTAGATAGCCCTAGTTTTGTAGATTCATGTCAGAACATAGATGTAGAATTTATAAAGTAACTCCTGAAGAAAAATATGTATCAAGTTAGGAACATAGGACGCTGACGTATAGTGAGTCAGACTACTGGTCCATCTAGCTCAGTACTTACAACACTGACCGGCAGCATCTCTCCAGGGTTTCAGGCAGGATTTTTTCAGCTTTACCTGATGATGCTGGAAATTGAACCTGGGACCTTCTCATGTAAAGCAGGTACTCTACCACTGAGCTACAGCTCCCTCCCTAGACAATTGAACATATGCTTGAACCAGGACTCATTTCTGCCATGTGAAAGAAAATACAGCATCATTTTGTAGAGATACATATATTGTAGAGATAGATTTGTTATAAAACCCCAAAGTTGAAGAAACCATGAGTTACTGACATGCAGGTAAGGTCTTCCCCATTTCTCCACTCTTCAGGCTTTTCTACACAACGCATTTATTGTGTGCTGATCATTCCCTACTCATGGTTATTTGTGAGTTCATTAGATGATGTCATAAACCTCTGTCTAAAAAGCACTTTTGGCGATTATTTTTAGAGCAGGGGAAATGCAGTATTTAATTGTAAAACCAAGAGGAAACATTTTTTTAACTTGTGTATTGGTGTTATTCTACTATGCCACAGTGACCCATAGAGTTTTTGTAGGAAAGCAGGAAAGGAAAGGCTCTTCATATAGTGCTTGGCTCTCAATTCTGTGACAAAACCGAAAGCAGATACAGCCGATTAAGTCTTGTATAGAAAAGCTCATAAAGGTCCAGATTCAGGACTTCAGGAAGCTCTGCTTTCAACGTTTTTAAAGCTCCCATTGTTCCAGGGGGCAGTTAGAAACTTGTGCTTTCATTGTGCTAAATACTTCCCAAGCTGTCTCGTTTGTTCTTATCATGACTTTTATAGATGGGAACTGTAGATGAAAAATAGTGTTTGAATAGTTTATGGGGAAATAGGGAGTGAAGCTGGGATTGAATGTACTGGAAAAGAGTGAAGAAGCAATTCACTTAGGGGACCCCCTCTAACTTTATATGGCCAAGAACATTTTCCACAGCATAGACTAAAAGATAAGATGGGTGAGTAATCCTACCGAAATATGGTCATTACACATATGTACAATTTGGGCCTAAACATGGTTCCAATTGGATATAAATAGGCGAGGAGCAATTGTTTTTATCAAGTTGACCAACAGTCTGCTGGGCTTCACTTAACTTTACATGTGCTGTCTAGAAGCTAATGGCAGCATTAACATCTAAAATGTCTGCTTCTTCCACATTTTCTTTGTTTTAAAATGGCCAAACTACATGTGTTTGGGGTGAAGTGTGTTCTCAGTTTTCTTCCACTCCCTGAACAAAACCAAATGGTGCCAATATTTGGCCCCAAAAGAAAGAAAATAGCTGAACGACACAATTATTGGCTTTAAGATTTAATATTTCAGCTGAAGGCTTTTTTATGGTTGGCTTCTAAAAACATTTTGTAGTAAAAACATTTAAAATATTTTAAACTTGTGTGGTCTCAGTGCAACTGTAATCCTAATTTTGAAAGCTGGAAGTAATTCATTTCTAGCAACATGCATTTAGGCTGTGCTCTTCTAAATAAAATGTCATCAACCATCACTGAATCTTGGACTCTGACTTTATTTCTCTGAATGTCTAAAAATGCTTATCATGCCACATAATATATGAACAGCAGAAAAATGCAGCTTTTGTGTCCTCCATCCAGATAAGACTGCTCTAAGTACTGCAAGATAATTTGATGAAATGTAGTTTAAGAAAGTAATTGTATTAGCAGATTCATATGTACATTGATGGTGCTACATAAATAAATAATAATAATTAATAATAATATGGAGTTAGTCATGTCACTCTCATGACGGTGGTTCCAGATGTAGTTTCACTTCTAATTAGGACTGTGCACAGACCCCTAACCTGCTTTGGAGGTGGATTCAGAGTTTCAGATTTAGGCCCAATCCATTTTAGGCCAATTCAGACCCAATCTGGCCCACTTTAGACTCCAGATATGAAGCAAGATTCAGAAATTCAAATTGTTCTGATTTTAAATTTTCCCATTGACCTACATGGGAATACAGAAATGACCATAATGTTTTTATTTTTTTTATAATGGAGATGATTGAACCTTCCAATTGAACTTGCCAACATTCAGACAGTTAGGTCCAGTGGCTTTTGTGCTAGCCAGTGGTATAATTTTGTTTTTTTCAAGAAAATCTGTAAAAGAGCTATAGGGGTTTTTGGGGTTTTTTTTTTTTTATGCTTCCATATTGCAATTTGGGGACATGAAAGCCTCTATCGAGGTGACTGAGCCTGCCAAATTTCAGAGTGTTAAGTACAGTGGCTTTTGTGCTAGCCATACATAACATTTCCTTTTCTCAAAATATAAAAAAGGTTTTAAAAAAACTCAAAAAACCTGTCAAGCCACACAGGGGATTGGAGATCCTAATCAGAAGGTGTTTTAGGTGACAAATAGGAGCTCAGTATCCCTAATCTCTAGTGTAGGGGTTCTTTGTTGTTGTTTTTTAACTGCAAATTAACCCCTATCCCCTAGTACTTTCTTTTTGACTGTGACTGCCCTGAATCTGGCACTATTCGGCTTCACTGAATGTCCTGAGGCTCTCTTTAAGGCAAGAAAAAGTTAAACCTCTCTTTGGATGCAGTACACATTACCTGGAAGTAAGTCACTGAACTCAGTAGAGTTTATATTTATTGCACTGCTCCACTTTCCATACTCCATATCATTTTATAAACCTCTCCCCTTACTTGTCTTTCTTCTAAATAAAATTGCCCAAACACTGAAGCCTTTCTTTATAGAGAAGTCATTCCAGCACCCTGATTATTTTCGCAGCCCTTTTCCCATTTGTAAAAGGAAGGGTAAGATGAATGAATTTTTTTAAAAAATGCATATAGCCTGGCCTGATCACATTCTTTTTATGGTCATTTGATCTATGCAAGGGAAAACAAGTGACATTTAAAAACATGCGACAGGCTTTTGCCACAGATAAAGGTTTCCCAATGTTTCTTTAAAAAAAAAAAAAAGGCCATCTTACAGGGAACCAAGTCATAGCCACCAGCAGTGCCAGCCAGCCACCACTCAGGTGGGCATGGACAAGATTTGCGCAGTCCCCCTGGCAGTGGATGTCACTAACTAAGTCTCAGTTCCCCACCTCCTACTCTTGGCAAGTTAGATTTCTCCAACAGGTTGTCATGGCTTCAGAATTGTCCAAAGTGCTTTGGACTGATCTGACCCGCTTTGGATTTAGACCAATTCAATGTGACTCACCTAAATTCAGTTTGGAATTCAGATCCAGAACTGAAGCAGTGCACAGTCCTACTTCTAAAGTTATTCAGGTCTGAGCTTTGTCACTAGCTGGGAAGGTTTGCCCGGGAATCCTATGAGTTTCTGAACTTAAGGACAGGATCCAAAGTAACAAGCACCTACTAGTAGCTACTCCATGCCAGCTTGTCTTTAGTAAGATGTCTATGTAAACTCATTGTTCATGCACTATGGCAATTGTTTTACAATGCTAATTAAACACTTAAGGAAGAATTTGAAGGTGGTATTGATAACTGACTCTTCAAGTTAATTTTATAAAAAGAACACATGACATGTTAATTTTATAAAAAGAACACAATACATGACATGACAGTCGGCTGTGGCTTAATTTGTTCCATGCCTTGATCAGCATGGAGAGGCAGGTAAGAAATTATTATCATTATTATTATTATCATCATCATCATCATTATCATTATTATTTTACCATGGGGGCTGTTGCATTGTGCCAGGCATCTGTGGGCACCCAGCTTGCCATGTCCTGCAAACCCAAGCAGGGGGTTGTTTCAGGGTTAGACAGTCCTCAATCTATGGCTTCTTTTAGGGTTTTCTAACCCTCAAACAACCTATGCCACCTGGGTTTGTACGACAAAAGCCACAGCAAGTCAGTGCCTGCTGGTGCCATGCAAACTGATGCCCGTGAGCACCCCACATGATGCGACAGCCCTTAATGGTAAATTAAGCCATGTCATGTGAACCAGGTCTATCTCTTATCAGATTAAAAGAATACAGCCATGGCCATTCATGTCTCCCCTATCATCAATATCTCTTCTAGAACCATCGGAATGTTTAAACGTGTGTGTTTTCTCTGTTTGGAATGTTCCAGCAAAGACTGACAATTGGTTCAGTATGACTTACTGGGCAGATCTCAACAGATATGGTGGGCTTCACAGAGAGCAAAGCTTTAACAATACATTTTACGAGATGGTGTGGGTTTGGTTTTTGGAATCTAGTTCAGCTGGGCTTGCATGCTGCTTTTGTCAGGGCTACAGCAGCTGAAATCCTAACCTGATGCCTTTGCAAAGAATGTAAGCAGTCACTGTATTTCTGCACTAAATTAAAGCATGTGGGAAAGCTTTACAACTTATTTGGAGTACTTTGCAGAGTTCAGGAGCCCTGTATCTTTTTACACCACAGACTTGATAAAAGGATCTTTTATGTTTGGAAAGCTGGCCTGTTAATATTACATAGCCAGGCTATCAGACTTCAATATAATTCCCAAGGCGTCTTGAATAATAACTACCTCTCTGGGTGTCTTGGTTTGAACAGACAAAGGGAAAATACAGACAATCCAGGAACACTAGTGCTTGGTACGTGGACCAAAAGCCCAAATCTTTGATCTCTGATTTGTTGGAAATCTAGACGCTCCTTCACATGAGCCAACCTAGATTCATGTCAGAGTAATGCTTCCTGAGGAATATAATTGAAGCCACTACTCTAGATCAAATATGAAATGATGGGGCTGTTTGAAGTTTGCAGATTAACATCAAATATTAATCATTGTTGATGAATACAATTTAATACTGTCACTAAATATGCATAGAACTCAATGAGAGAATCTAACAAGCCTTAGCTTATTATCATTTGTGTACTTGTTGCTCATTAGATGTAAGCTATATACAATGGCCTGGAATTCACTGTTGGTTTGGGATGCGGAATACTTTGCTGAGTTAGCATTTCTGTGAACTGTCTTTTGAAATTTTTAAGCACTTATTGCTACAATTAAGTTTGTTGACACACAAAATGATGGTTGCTTTAAAAACAGATATAATAATGTCTTACTGCCCCCACTTCCATTGCTGGGCTAATTTTTCTTCACATGATGGCATTAAAAAGTAAACTTAACTCTTTCAAATATTTTTGTTTCACTCCTTGCTTCCCCGCCCCCCCAAGCAAAACATTTTTCAGTGCACTGACATTTTGGGATTTTGTAACTCAAAACTGAAACTTCTCTGGCTTAATTGTGGGGCACTGATGAGGATGTAAATCCTTCCTGCTGGTGGTTCCTTCAGCATGCATAACCTGGGCTAAGACAGCCAGAAGTTTAGTAGTGGAACAAACAGAAGTGCAGAAAAGGGCAGCTAAAATGACCAAAGGGCTGGATCATCTCCCCTATGAGGGAAGGCTACAAAAGCTGGGATTGTTTAGCTTTGAAAAAAGGAGGATAGGGGGAGACATGATAGAGGCATTCAAAATTTTGCATGGTATGGAGAATGTCAATAGGGAGACATTTTTCTCACTCTCCCATAATACTAGAATCTGGGGACATCCCATGAAGCTGATTGGTGGGAGATTCTGGACAGATATAAGGTAGTACTTCACACAGTGCATAGTTAAACTATGGAATTCACTACAAGATGTAGTGATGGCCACCAATTTGGATGGCTTTAAAAGGGGGTTGGATAAACTCCTAGAGGAGAAGGCTATCAATGGCTATTAGTCCTGCTGGCTATGTGCTACCTCCAGCATCTGAGGCAGTAGGCCTATATGCATCATTTGCTGGGGAACATGGGCAGGAGGATGCTGTTGCTCCTATGTCCTACTTGTGGGTTCCTGGTCAACTGCTGGTTGGGCACTGTGTGACCAGAGTGCTGGACTGGCTCCAGCATGGCTCTTCTTAAGTTCTTACAACAGGCTTCCCCAAATTGGAGCTCTCCAAATGTGTTGGGCCACAACTTCCATCATCCTCAGCTAGCCAGGCAATTTGGTCTGCTTGCTGGGGACAATAGATGTTGTATTCCGAACACATCTGAAAGGCACCAAGTTGGAGAAGGCTGTGTTACACAGTGATGGAGGGTCTGGTTTTGAATGAAGCATGCACTTTGCAGCTGCTTAGAGGCACATCTCCCATACTTCAAATACTCCAAGATTGAGCTCTAGGACGAATTTAATCCTGCTGGGTGTAGATAGTTTAGCCTAGGGGCATCTTCTGATTAATGCCGCTGACTAGTACACTAAAGGGACCATTGAACATTTTAGATGAAGAACAAAAGAGATGTCTACCAACTTTAGGATGACCATATGAAAAGGAGGACAGGACTCCTGTATCTTTAACAGTTGCATAGAAAAGGGAATTTCAGCAGGTGTCATTTGTATGCATGCAGCACCTGGTGAAAGTCCCTCTTCATCACAACAGTTAAAGCTACAGGAGACCTGCCCTCTTTTGTATCTGGTCACTCTGGTATAGCTCCTGCAACTTTAACTGTTGTGATGAAGAGGGAATTTCACCAGGTGCTATGACACCTGCTGAAGTTATCCCTTTCAATACAACTGTTAATGATACAGGAGCCCTGTCCTCCTTTTCATATGGTCATACTAACCAACTTAAGATTTTTATGAAGGGCTGCAGTTTTAGACCTTCTACCATTTCACAGTGCAACCTTATGCATATTTACTCAGAAGTAATGAATTCAATGGGGGCATCCCCGGTAAGTGGGTATCAGACTGAAGCCTTAGGTACATTCTTTGGGGCTATTCCATGCTGGAGTTAGCTGCAGCCGCTTTCCTCATCTCTTGGTTGCAACTCAACAACATTGATGATAATCCAGCATTTGGACTTTTTCAAAGAAAATCTTTAACACAACAGAATATGGTTAATATGGAAACAAAATTTCATCTTGATATTGTAGCTCTCAAAAGCCAACATTTTAAACTTCCTGATTAGTGCTTTTAGTGAATTGAATCAGGCTTTATTTCCCTGTCATGTAGATCATGGTGTAGGAATTGATGCAATTAACTAGAAAATCTGTCACTGTGAAAACAAAAGAAATGGACTAAGTTGGCACTGGTACAGGATCTGTGAAAATTCACTGCAAAGTTCAATTACATTAGCAAGGAAAGCAAACTTGCAAGGATGGTGATTTTTCGACAGTAATCTAACATATCCTTCTGCCCCCTTTTCTTGGAAAATTTAATCAAATTATATTTTAGTGCAGAAAACAGCTTGAATGGAGTTCACTTTTCTCTCTTACAGCTGATTGCACATTATTATAAACTAGTTAACAATAGTCTGCCAGCAAAGGAAGTGATATATTGGAAACACGCTTTAAAAGGGATATGCAAATGCCCCTTACACTAGTTTGAACCTGACTGGATGCTTGAGCACATGAGTGGCTCTAGCATGCTTGACTTTTGTTTACTAAATAGCATGCATGGGAGGGGGGGACTGCATTGCAGCAGGAGTAAAGGGATACATCTCTTCTTTCACACATGCCATGCATATCCACACATGTCCGGATCTGGATGTGTGTCCCCAACCCCACTCTGTGGCTGCTATTTAATAAATAAAAAACAAACTTGCAAGGACCTGTATGGACCTGACATCCTGTCTACTTCAGCCCTTGATCTAATTTTTCATTGAGGTCTAAGCAGACAACAAGTTACCTTTCTTCCTCCATGAATTATTCCGTTCTCCTAGTAGGAAAGTACAATGCATGGCCATGATAGTGAGAGTTAGAAAATGGAGGACAGTAGAGAGGAAAGCATATAAGCACATGCTTTTTTAGTTAAGAAGATGGGCATTTTTATGCTGCCCTTCAGCGTGGGTGTTTTCAGAGTGGCTGATAAATTCAATGTTAAGCTAACAACTCATCAATAATCAAGACACTGGTACCATGAGTAGAGATGAATGAATGAATGAATGAATGAAATCTTTATTGCTAAAAGTGATAAGCCATCACAATTTAACATAGTTAGAAAAATAAAATACAAGTAAAAAGATGAGCTGTACGTAAATGGAATAAAAATAGATAATTTAAAATAAAATGAAAAAGATAAACAAAAATACAAGAATATAAAAATATAAAATCACATTTACATAAATTAAGAGCTCCACAGTGGGGTACTAGAATAGAGATAAAGCACCCAGAAACTTCTAACAACCAAATGTTTTAAAAGGTCTGGGTGGTGGGGAAATTAAAAGGTATTAAAAGGCCTAGCACTGGAAATGTAAAGGTTAGCACCAAGTGAGCTTCCCAGGGGAGGGCATTCTAAAGACAGGATCCCACCATCAAAAAGTCAATTTCCCTAGTTGCCACCCAACTAATGTCAGAAGTTAGGAGCACCCATAGAAAGGACTCAGAAGATGCACAGATTTACGTGGGATCAAGCAGCCCTTCAAGTACTCAGGTCCCAAGCAATAAAAGGCTCTAAAGTTAAGTACTTTAGAGTAAAGACTAATCTCTTCCACCAGCAAGTTGTGTTGCTAATGGCAGTCCCAATTTTAGACAATCTGAAATCTTCAAAGGCAGCTTCATATACAACACCTGGTAGTAGTCTAGTCTGATTTTTACCAGAGTATGGATAACCAAGGCCAGCCCCAGCATCACTGGTGCATCAGCCTCAGATGGTGGAAGTCACCCTGTACAACCCAGTGACAGAGCTAGATCAACATACACTCAAACCGCAAACCCAATCCTTTAGGGGGAATGCAGCTTTATCCAGAACAAGCTGAATACCTACCACCTTCTGGGTAGGAAAGACAAACCAGACGTTCTTCTGTCTTGTTGGGACTGCATATTGAAGCACATTGAAATTATTGAGCAACTCATGCGTGCAGAACTCATGTCAATTGCTGGCTTCTTATGTTTCTGGAATGCACTGCTAACAGGAACCCCATCCTAACAGTGTTCCTGCGATAAATCCTCCTCAGTGACGGACTGCAGAGAACTCCTTGAAGGTTAAGCAAAGCCATGAAGAGAGAAGCTGGGGCATGTTTGCATTATGCTAAAGAGGCAAAGGCAGGCGAGTTCCATCTTTTGTAAATCCTCTCCTCATCCCCCCACCTTGCTTTAAAACTGAATAAAAAACATATGACATGCAACACCTCTATAATACCAGATGGGATATAGGGGGCATAAAGATACAAGGCATCCTTCTAAAAAGTATTCCAATAGCTATAATCATGTGTGGAACTGCTACAGCACTTCTCGTTCAGTTTTAGCTTTGCACACACAACTACTAGACACAAATATCACTGTGGCATCAACTTTTTCTTGTCATTGTGTATATCTCTGTGTATGGTGCATGTGATCCGACAGTGGTAACACCCCATCCTGCAGCATTACAGGTGGCATTGTGAGGTGCGTGTGAAGTCAGCCCTGCTTGGCCGACTTTTGGCAGTGATGTTGAATCTATGAGTAGTTAACAAAATGATCATATGCCCTAATGATACCATAGCTGACTGCAAAATCAATTGTCCACTCCTGATGAATCTCCATCAAAAATGTTTTGAATTGGAAGTTGTATCCTAGCTTTTATTCACGCAGTTTTGATCAGTCAAAGGGTTGATTTGTTGTGCATTCATTTAAATCACCCTTCCTCAACCATGCTTGGACATGCTGGCTGGGAATAATGGGTTTTTTAGTCCCACAGATGTAAAGGGCACCAGATTGGGGAAGGCTGGTTTTAAATGTTGGCTATGTGCATATTTTCTTCATAAAGCTGGAAGGATTCACATGCGGCTTTTAAGAAAGGAATGGAATCCCATATTTCTGTAAGTCCAATGGAATTCAATGAAGCTTACTCCCAGGTAAGTTGGTGTAGGAATGCAGCCTAAACCTGGTAGCTGCTCCATTTTCATGACATAATAGACTGCTGAGGGGCATTTGTATACTTGCTTCTGTCCATCCCGGATAGAAGGTTGACAACTTGAGCATTAAAAACATGATTAAATGGAAGAAACATTTGCTGTTCATTAACTAAGTCCATAAAACTGTTTGCTACAAGAAAGGAGCCAGCTTTTTAGATCTTGCTAAGGAAAGAAGGAGCAAATTGGCTGGAGAAAAAAAGCTTTCTCCCCTGTCACTTTTATCGGTCTGGCGCATTCTCCAGTTGTCTGCGTCCAAACCAGAATGAAAAACGGGTGTGCAGAGAGCCCTATCACTGCAAATGCAATCCTGTCTAGAGAGACCATTTCCTGACATTTTTACAGCATGTCCCATCACAGAACTAAGGGAAAGATCGAACAAGGCAAGAATGAACTGATGTTCCTCTATTATTTCCCCAGCCTGCAATCTGAATTTATTCATGAAACTTTCATAAACCTTTCACTAATGCAATTGCAATTAATGCACATATATTTTATTTATTTATTTATTGCATTTATATCCCACCTTTTTATTCCAAAGAACACAAGACGGCATACATAATCCTCCTTGTCCTCTCCATTTTATCCTCACAACAACAACCCTGTGAGGTAGGTTGGGCTGAGAGTCTGTGAGTGGCCCAAAGTCACCCAGTGGGTTTCCATGACTGAGTAGGGACTAGAACCCAGATCTCCCAACTCCCAGTCCGGCACTTTAGTCGCTACACCACATATGTGAAACCATGCAAGTGTTACAAGGGAGTGTTGTCTTAATACTGGATACTTAATACTTAATACAAAGCCTCCAGCATTGTTAGAAACACTTTCAACAGCTGAACTGACATGTAGATCCTCAACCCATATATGTAAGTATTTAATAGCAGCAAGTAAATATGATACCCATAGTTTAAGACTAGATTGTAATAGAGAATTGGAGTGTCCTATCTTGCCTAACCAATGGATGGTTGCTCTAGCATCTGTATCTGAAGCTTCTACGGATCTTAGGTTACAACTTATTCAGCAAAAAAAAAAAATGTTTTGGGTCTATTGGGACTCCACAACGCCTTTTCAATAAGGGTTTATCTAACTTGCATAACTGTTGGAGATGTAATGCATCTAATGCTTCTTAAACTCATATGTTTTGGCAATGCCCAGTAGTTGCCCACTTTTGGGAGGAGGTTATAATAAGGATGAACTTTGTACTGAAACAATCTATAATATGGAATAATGTACATCTCCTCCTAAATTACCTACCGGCTCCTTGGAAGTTAACACACATGGTCAGCACAGATGGATCTTCAGAGCCCTTATGACAGCCAAAAGACTTATATTATCACATTGGAAGGACAAATTCATACCTCCCATAATGCAATGGATCGAGGACCTAATAACATTATCAACTTTTGAACGAGTGGTATATAGACGCAACTTGCAAGCAGATAAATATTCAGATATTTGGTCTGCTTTCCTTGAAACTTTTGTATAACCCTCTCCCTTTTTTTTTAACAGTTCATATAACAATTTATGGGTCTTCGTCGTCATCATCCCCATTTTCGCAATGTATTTTCTGTTTTGTTTGTTGATATTCACAATTAAAAAG
Organism: Elgaria multicarinata webbii; assembly: GCF_023053635.1. Lineage (NCBI taxonomy): Eukaryota > Metazoa > Chordata > Lepidosauria > Squamata > Anguidae > Elgaria > Elgaria multicarinata. The sequence continues at coordinate 124,942,735 of NC_086172.1, read as the reverse complement.
TTTAAAAATAAAAAAAACCAAAACACTGGCTGCTGGGCTCACATCCATCACAATGTCCCTCACAGTCACAACCACCAATGAACTGCAGGGGGGAAGAGAAGGGAGGTGGCGGGGCGGGCGCTGGAGCAGGAGAGAAAACAAGCGAGAGGAGATTTTGCCGGAATAGTAGCGATAGGAAGAAGTGCAAGCCAGCACAGGCGAAAAGATGCAGGAGCTGAAATAGTGCAACAATGTCCACACGTGAAAGTGACCAGTGCTTGATGTGCTAATGAAATGAGGGCGGATAACGCGGGGGCAAACCAGGACAAAAACGTAGGTTTGATGATGCTTGTTGCCTCAGTTCAGCCACTTAAAACAGGCTTTATTGTGTTGCCTGGTAAGATTTCATAGGTGAAGAAGTGTTTGTTTGTTTGTTTGTTTTGCAGAGTTAGCAGTAGAGCTCAACATCTAGCCCACCCTTCCCTAACCTGGCGCCTTCCAAATGTGTTGAGGCAGATCTACACCAAGCAGGATATAGCACTATGAAAGCAGTTTGAAAACAGCATATGGAATATGTAATGGGCCCTAACAATTGTCAGTGCACTTCAGTACCGTTACAAAGCAGTAGTGTAGATCCTGCCTTGGACTACAACCCCCAAATGACCGTATGGTGGGTGCCAGTGTGGTGTAATGGTTTGAGTGTTGGACTGGGACTCGGGAGACCTGGGTTCTAGTCCCTACTCAGCCATGAAGCTCATTGGGTGACTTTGGGTTGTAAAGTTAAAATGGAAAGGAGGAAGATCATGTAAGCCACCTTGAGTTCAATACAAGAGGAAAAGGGGATATACATGTAATAATCAAACAAAAACATAAGTGCCGTGCTGGATCAGACCAGGGGAGCATCTACTCCACTACTCTGTTCACACCGTGGCCAACCAGCTGTTGACCAGGGACCAACAAAGCAGGACATGGTGCAACTGCACCCTCCCACCCATGTTCCCCCAGCAACTGGTGCAAATAGGTTAACTGCTTCGGATACTGGAGGTAGCACATAACCATCAGGGCTAGTAGCCATAGATAGCATTCATCTCCAGGAATGTATCCAACTCCATTTTAAAGCCATCCAAATTGGTGGTCATCACTACAACTTGTGGTAGTGAATTCCATAATTTAACTATGCACTGAGTGAGGAAGTACTTGCATTTATCTGTCCTGAATCTCCCACCAATCAGCCTCATGGGATGACCCCGGGTTCTTGAGAGAGGGAGAAAAATGTCTCCCTATCCACATTCTCCACACCGTGCATAATTTTGTACACCTCTGTCATGTGCCCCCTTAGCCCCCCTTTTTCCAGGCTAAACAATCCCAGCTGTTGCAACCTTCCCTCATAGGGGAGATGCTCCATCCCCTTAATAATTTTAGTTGCCATTTTCTGCACTTTTCCCAGCTCTATATTATCTTTTTTTTAGGTGTGGTAACCAGAACTGTACACAGTATTCTAAGTGTGGTTGCACCATAGATTTGGATAAAGGCAGTATGATACTGGCCGTTTTATTCTCAATTCCTCATGCATGGGATTTTCCAGGAGCTTTACATGACACTGTGGTCCTCCAGTCATTTTCCTGTGCCTTCCCCCTGCTTTTCTCAAGTCATTTCCGAGCCGAGAAAATGCAGGGGGGCGGGTTTAGCTGCGCCATTAAACCATCATCGCCTGCCTGTGTACTTCTGACATTGCGCAACGAGCCATGTTGTGTGGGTGGTTCTTGGGGCATGGTTATGACGATGTCACCAATGACGACGATGGGATGGGAGTGTCACCCCATTCTGCCTGTGCCTTTTTGCAACTCAACACAATACAAAACAAAACCTCTTTAATACAAACGCAATGGCTGCTTAGTTACCTGTTCCTTCTTGTAGCTGGTCTGCAGCGTTTCTCTTTCAAGGTGTTTGCCTTTTATCTTGTTGCCTGCAACATAATTTTTTTTGACATCTCTCTCTTAAATCATGGTTTCCTGATTTCCCCACCCCACTCACTTTCCTTCATTTATTATGCCTGGCTGGAAGCACCCAGGAGACTTTGAGTTGCTGAGCTTTATGGCTTAAGGTGACCTGAAGATCTAGTCAGATATGAAGAATGTTTGCTAATAATAATGAATTATGGTTGTTTCCCTTTGTTTCCTTTCGTGACACTTGCAAAAATGAAACAAAACTCAATAAAAACTAACGTTAAAAAAACTGATCACAATACATTGGCTGCATTTCAGCCTAATGTTTCAGCTTGCTTACTTAAAAGTAACTCTGAGTTCAATCACGCTTACTCTGAAGTAAGCCGCCTTGAGTGCCGTTTTTTGTAGAAAGTCGGATACAAATAAAATAAAATAATAAAATAAAATAAATAAGAGCATCTTGAATTGCAGCTTAAACATATGTGTACATTTGGTCGCCATCCTACTTATTAGATCAGAAAGAAGCAAAGCAGCCGGATCTACACTATTGCTTTAAAGCACTTTATAACAGTTTTATAGCGCTTTAAAGCAGTTAAAGCGCTTTATAACTGTTTTAAAGCAGTAGTGTAGATCCGGCCTAGATTTAGCTTGAAATGTTCTTGGTTATATAAACATATATAAGGAACTGCATGGATGTTTGGCCAGATATTTTAAAACAAACAGACTAGTAAGCCAGTGGGATTTTTTGTCTGCCCCCCCCTCTGTGTGTGTGTGTGTGTGTGTGTGTGTGTATGCATGCAAAGAACTGATATTATGATTCCATAGCCTAATGCAAAGTATATGCAGCAAACGGGCATGTCTACATTACAGATGAAAACTGTAATGTGCCCATTATCTCTCCACAAGGAACCCTGGGAACGCTTTGAGGAGGAATTGGGAATGTCTGAAAACTCTCAGGGCCAAAATAGTCCAAATGTGTGTGTGCGTTTCACTGTGCAAGTTTTGGGGATGTAGCCAAACTAGTCTTAAATGGATATAAATCTGAAGTGTGGATATGCTTTACAACCATTTGGCTCATTCCTGTCGAAATATTTCTAGAAAGAATAACTCATTTTTAAAATCTGGAAATGGATATGATGTGAGGCTTTCAAGCCTGTGCCTGGTGGGGATGATAGGTTTTGTTGCCAGTGGAAGGAGGCTGTTCTAGTATAATCTCCCAGAAGCATATTGCAATTGGGCCTGTTCAGTCAACACACTAAGCCATGGTTAGGCTGCTAACTCTTCCACAGCAAATGATTAGTGAGTGTGTTTAAAACATGGTTATGTAGCCACCCTAGTTAGGAATGGTTCACATGACACACGAAGTCATAATGTTTAACTCAGAAACCACCGCGGCTTAGCGTGTGGTCTGAACAGGGTCTTTATGATTTGTACAAGTGAGGGCATAGGAAAATTCATAGGGGAGCCCAATTCCCCCTTCCCTCATAATCCTTTCAGCAGCAAAGCCTAATCTCTGCCCTCTGCCACTGAGAGGATCCTTTGGAGAGAACCTGACTGAGGATGTGCATGTCCTGAGATTCCAGTTCCCTCCATCCCCTCATGATCATTTTTTACCAGGTTTGACTGATTTGCCAGCTTACCTCAGACACACATGCTCTGCTTACCTCTAAGCTACATACTTGTAATGTGCTCTGCATGGAGCTGGCTTGAAAAGCAATTTGTAAATTCCAATTCAGTGGAGGCTGATGGCTCCTATGTCAGTGGGGCGGTGTATCCACTCTGGGTTTCGGTCAGAACTCCAAAAGACCTATGCAAGGCTCTGAACCCTAACCCAAAATAGGCTCAGCACCTTGGATAGCTCTTTTGGAGCTTTGAATGGTTCTGACTGAAACCCAGAAAGGATTCACCGTCCCAATGACCTAGGAGCTACTAGCCGCCTGCATTGCACCAATTAGTACAGAATGCAGCAGCAAAGGTGCTTGTGGGAGCTAGACAAATGGAACTTGTTAATTTTTGTGCCTATGCTGTACAGCAACCTTTCCAAACCTGGTCCCACCCAGATGTTTTGGACTTCAGCTCCCATCAGCCCAAACTGGCATAGCCAAATGTCAGGAAAGCTGGGAGATGTGGTCCAAACAACAGGACGGTAATTTGTACAGCGCTGTTGTACAAATTACATTGGCTGCCTATTTGATTCCGGACCCAATTTAAAGTACTGTCTTTACAGCCCTAAACCAAGGCTAGGCAACCTGGTGTCCTCCAGATGTTTTGGATTACAATTCTCATAATCCCTGACCACTGGCCAGGTTGGCTAGGAATGATGGAAGTTGTAGTCCAAAAATCTGGAGGGCACCAGTTGCCTACCCTTATCCTAAATGGTTGGGACCTGGATACCTGAAGGATGGCCTGCACACAAATGAACCTTGTCTGCATTGAGATCAATGTTAGGGGCCCTACTCACAGTCTGTAAGAGATGTCCCATCCCCCACCCTCTAAGGTACATGCAGCTCCATCATTGGTGGTTAAAAACACTTTAAAGTTTTTTTAAAATTCAATCTCGATTTTATTAATACCATCCTGAAGATTCTTACTACTGTTCATCACGGAGGCATTTATAGATATATGTTAAGAATATTTGTATTGTTCTATAATGATGTTCCATTTATTGTGTGCACCGGCATGTGAAGGTTTAAAGTCCAGAAGAAGAGCTCAGAAAACCATTAATACATCCATTTAATAAATGATTGCTTCCCTATCCTGGTGGGCAAGGGCAAATTCAGTGTGCGCCCCATCCCAGCAATGAGAGAAAAGTCCACATGCTCAACATACCGTGGTTTGGAAGCAGAGGGGAGAGCAGGGGGTACAATTCCGACCCTTCAAAAGGTGTCCCGTTTCCCCCCTGCCATCTGCAGACCTACTAGCAGAGTCTGCAGATGGATCTTAGAAATAGGTACCTATTTCTTCTTTTTCCTACCTAAAATTGCACTTCATTTCCTTGCCCTCTTAAGGGTTGGCCAAATGATCCCACAGGACTTTGAAAGGGGTTTGTTGGCCTTCAGTGTGAAAGGTGTGGCAATGTTAGATGTTCGGATCATCATCAATCTGAAGATTCCTCAAATCCACCTTAGCCAATGCAGCTTTCTGCCTCTCTAGCACAGTTCACTGTTTCCATAGCAATGGTGCATTACTTTAAATAGGTCCTCATTCCAAAACAATATGTTGATCCCTACTCTGTTATGGTTTAATTAAAAATAACCTTTCCTTCTTGAAACCCTCTGGCATCCGCCTTTGTTATGTCTGCTGCCTGAGATGGTGGAGATGACCTTCCTAATTAGCTGATTCCTCTGTCCAAGGACTAGGCTTACTCATTTGATGCTGCTTCATAAATGATTGCAGCTGAGATTTGAACCTGGACCATCCTGATTGGAATGCACTTTAAAGGTTCAACAAGAAGAGTTCAAACGATTTTTCCCCAACTACCTGAAATTTCAGTGAATGCTTGTATTGTTCAGAAGCTGGACAGCAAGACAGTGGGTTGAATGTGCTGTGTTGTGCGTTAGTGTGTTGTTTCAGTATTTGCAACAGGAAAATGTAGAATCAGAAATAAAATTGTCCTATATTTTAAGGAGAGAGCAACATATTGGGAGCATTTTTGCCTTCCTTTTGCTTGAGCCATTGATGGGGCTTTTGGATTGATGCACAAATATACGCACACCATATGTGCACCATCACACTGCACATTGTTTTGAGCTGAAAGCAGCATAGCTGTGATCTGATTTATTGCAATGAGTGTCAAAGTCAGCCAAGTATTTTCAAACTTCTAGAGAAAATCTAAGACATATATCATAATAAGATATATACCAATAGTGAACTCAGCTCTTTCAGTGAGGATCCTTATATAGCCAAAACAACAACATCTACGAACAAGAGGGAGGAAGTAGCAGGAAACTGCAAGATTTTCAGGAGTATCAAATGTGTGTGTGTGTGTGTGTGTATACACACACACACACACATACATATCTGGGGTGAGGGGAATCCTATAAACAGCCTAGTGAGGCCTGAACATACTCAGTGGCCAGAGATTGGTGACTGAGAGCTTTTCTATGCAACAAGCCTATTAATTGCTGTATGAAGAGCTTTTCCTTTCCCGCTTTCCCACTATATAACCTCTAGGTGGAGCTGTGCTACATCAGAATAGCGCAAATGTGCAAGTAGAAACAGCGATTTCCGTAATAATACCCCATTCTGTTCTTTAAAAAAATCAGGAAACTACTCTGAAAAAAACAGAAATGAACCTGGAACCTGCAAACAACCACAAGTAAGAAATCACGAGTGCACAATAAATGCTTCATGTAAAACCTCTGACTGGATGGAATGGAGTATTCTGAAAAAGAGCGTGACCGTCTGGCTACAATCCTGAACAGAAGCACTCCACATTGCAAGATTTTGTTGCTTGTCCCAGTTGTATACACAAATAATAAACTTAAATGCTAAGTCAAGATGGCTATCCAGTCAAAATGGGGCTACTGAAAAACAAGATGGAAGTATCGGAATACTTTGGGGAACTATAAAGTTTACAGACGTAGGGGAAAAATCTTGGGGGGAAGGAACCATATGGAGTAAGTTAAAAAAAAAAAAAAAAAAAAAAACAGTCCGATGAGGACTCTGCATGTTCAGTGGCCACAGAATAATGACTATCTGGCATGGGGGTAGAAGAAATGGAATGGAGTCCTGAAAGACAATATGGTTGGCTGAAACCCTGAACAGGCTCTTCACAACATTTTGTTGCAGATTCCACTTGTAATGACTTCAAGTGAAGTTTTATTGCCTCCCTTTTTATTGGAATAGAAGGTCAGAAGTTCTTTAGCATAGTTCAGCAGACAGCATGTGGGTTCTGCCAGTCTATAGCAAGCATACATAAAGGAGGAATGTAACAGTGAAGATTCTACTGTGTTCACATAACAGGCTTCTGTTTTTAGGTAATGTCAAATTCTTTATCACGCTTTTGAAGATAGATGTGAGTAGGATGCATAAAGATCCTTTGGTAAAAAGCACAGTGAGCATCAAAGACAAAATGGGCTCTCATGCTGTTCCACCCCTTCTTTCCTTGCCCCTTTCCCCCTGTGAGTTGCCTGCTCAGATATGACAGGATCCATTCCCAGGCTATCCTGGGAAATCAAGCTAGAAACAGAGTTGGCTCACAGTGGAAACTTCTAACCCATCTATTTTCCTACACATAATTTGTTTATGCACTCACTAGTCAATATCAAACTACTCAGCTTTCCTGGTAGGGCCACATAAAGAGGTGTCAGTGAAATTTTGGCTTGTGATCTGAAGATAATTTGGAGAACTCTGGTCATGCTAATATCATTTTCTTCTCAGTTTTTGGCTATGTTTGAACAGTTCAGGTTACAAATTGCTGAACAGCTTGATAGCAATTAGTCCCGGCAAGCAAAATATAAATAACACTGGGCAATATTGTCAGGATTTAAAATACATAGAAAAACAAACTCTCTCATGAGACGTATATTTGTCATGCAAACTGGCTAATTTGCCATGGCTTCCTCCAAGAACTGGTGGATTGTATCGCTTGAAGAGAGTTGAGGATCTTTGTCACAAACACCTCAGCATTGTCACATACTGCCACTCCCAGGGCTCCTTGTAGAGTTGTCCTCATATGCCACTGTTGCCACATCACAGGCCAGGAGGAATTACATAGTTTTAAGTGGGTTGTGAGACCAGTCCAGGTGGGTCACAGCAAAGCTGTTGCTGCCATGTTAGGCAATTGTGAATTTGTGAAAGTAGGCCCCGTGTTGCAGGTTGAGAATCCAAGGTGGGTCTCAGGTCTGGACCAGCTGAAGACTGTTGATTTACAAATATGCATGTACAGGGGGTGGAAGCATGTGAGCATAGAGACAGGACTAGTCCCAAAGCAATACTTGCCCAGTGATCCTACATGTCGCTTCTACCAGCCAGAAATCTCATAGCAACCTTCTCCTGCAAACTCCAGTATCAAATTGCAGACTGCATACAATACCCATTCTTTTCAGCCCCTGCCTGGGCAGGTGACATATGATGTAACTTTCAGTGGCTTGGCTATCTAACGCTGGGCTATACAAAACACACACACACACTAGAAGGGAACCATTTTGCATAACAAAGCAGCATGCTTTCTCTCTCTGTCTCTCTGTCCTGTCAGGCAATAGTGTATACACAAAAGTTCTCAGTAGTATATTTTGCCAGGATGCTACCAAACTACAAGTCTCAACATTTGTATTTTTTAATGAGTGAAAACACATTTTAAATCTTCAGCTGCTTCCCTTGTATTTTTGTTATGGTTGGGCCAAGTTTTCTCTCTTTTAGTCATAACAAGTTAAATAAAAAAGCACTTCCTTGCTGTTGCAGACATTCGTCTGAAATGAAGACACTCAGGACTTAAAGACATACAACTTGTGGGTGTGGGGTGAGGCATCAGCCTTTCTTGTGACTCTCTGCCCTAATGGGAAAAGGCCACTAGCTGCACATACGAGCTGCATCTCAACAAAGATTTAAGTGCGGCCATTACATTATTTACAAGGATATGTAACATGTTGATACTGCAAACACAAACTTGCAAATAAAGAGGCAAATGTGTTTTGTCATGTTCATACCATGCACTTTTGCATACATGTAACTGTATGTAAATATGGGTATTGTATTGATGCATTAATCTGACAACCAGCATTGTATACACTTTGACAAATGTGAACATCCAATCATATGTGAAGTAGCCGCCAGGTTCTCTTGCACTCAGAGGATCTAAATTGCCACAATATGAGGGAAATAGTGGGAGGTAAAACCATAGCAACTGTGGGTGAGTTTAAGGAAATGCCATGAAAAGTGGAGTTATTGTAAAACTTACTCTTACAGGGCATGTATGGCCAGATACTTATCCCAAGTGGGGGAGAGAGCCAAAGCAGCACCTGAAGGTGCAATGGTGTAGGCCGACAAGGCACTCTGGGATCCCACTTGCTCTTCTAGTCGAGAGTGGGAGCCGGCCTTCCCCAACCTGGTATCTCCAGATGTGTTAGCCTACAACTCCCATCATTCCCAGGCAGCATACCAATTCACCATGTGGTCTAGCAGGGCTGGCTCAAAATACTTTGCTGGCTGAAGTGAAGGATAAGGTAGTGCCACCTTCCTTTCCGTGTACAAAAGCCAACTAGCCTGTTGGTTAATTTTTTATTTAATATTGGCAATGGAATAGTAACCTTCACCATACTTGAAGAGAGCAGGCTAACTTAGGGGGGCTCAGGGGTAGGCCATGTGGTCCTCAGCTCTGTCCTCCAACTCCTTGCTGCCACCTCCTATCACCTGCTGCCTGAGGCAAGTACCTCACTCTGCCACATGTTAGGGTCGGCCCTGCTGGCTGGGGATGGGATTTGTAGTCCAACACATCTAAAAGGCACCCAGTTGGGGAAGGCAGATGGGAACCTTTGCCTTGTCTGTGATGCAGGTTAAAACTACAATGTTAAATGGGAGAAAAGAGGATCACAAATACAATCTGGCAAGCAACAGATAGTAATGTTGGGCTGACAGAAAGAAAGATGGGGAGATGCTGGTTTCCTCACTGGTTCCTTACACATGCCTTGCCTGCCATAGGTCTCCTTTCTCCTTCACCCAGTGGTCCCCTCTCAGGCTGGATTTCCCCACTCTTGGGCCTTGGGGAGCTCCTGCAAGCCTTGTGGTTGTCTTTTCAAACTATAACTCTGCCACCTGGTCCTGTATATGAGCACAGAAGAGGAACTGGCAGCTAACAGTGGCCCACTGCTTCCCATCTCTTCAGACTCCTGTGCAGGCTCCTGTGCCTGCTGTGTTATGGGAGGGCAAGGTGAGCAGCTGTGCTGAGGACTCCCTCCCGCCCTCTCTATTTGCAGTTGAAAGCAGCATATTATTAAAACTTCAGGAATCTGTTGTAGAATTTTTACAGTTGGTCTCAAAAATGAGCCATCAGACATCAGGAGCTATCCCAGTAGCACACACAGCGATGCTCACCAAAAGCTTATTTAAATGAGCATTTTATAGCACACTCGTGACTGGCCTCTCACAAATGTCCGCAGGTCATTTTGACGATGTCAGCCTCCTGCATGTCTCCCACTACATTCCCCAGTCTTAGCGGTAAAAAATAAACCTCAGAAAACCTGACTCTTCTGAGATGTATCAGTATTTGTTGGGTTTTCCTGCCATGTACAGGTGAAGTTGTGCTATAAAATGCCCACTAGAGGGTGCTGTCCCAATGAATTGCATGGGCCATGTGGTGGCAGCTCTCATTGGCCTAGTTCCGACAACACGCTAAACCATGCTGCTTAACCACAAAATGGTCCCTTAACCATTTTGTTGTTAAGCAGCATGGTTTAGCGTGTTGTCTGAACCAGGCCTTTGTGTAATTTCAGCTCATTGAAAATGCGGAAGAGAAGCAGGAAGCAGAGCCACGGTAAGGGAACATGACTGAATAATGTATGGCCTTTAGCTGTTGCCACAGGTAGTACGTCGTAGGGCTAACCCTCTTCCAACAGGGACAGATCTTTTTGTCTTTCAACATACTCTAAGGAAGGCAGATGGTCCTCGGGTGCAACTTCTCCTACTGTGCTGTTGCAGAAATAAACAAAAACAGCACCTGATTTATTTCAGACCTCTAATGACAGAAATCCTATCCCTTTTAGGAATAGGATAACCCTCTGAACTGATAGCACTGTCCCCAGTCTAATCAGCCAAGCTCTTTCAATTTCTGGGGATATTTCTCACTCTATTTCTGTAATTTCTTTTTCAGGGGGCAACCATATTAGTTTATTGCAGCAAACACAACAAAGAGTCTTGCAGCACCTTAAAGACTAACACAATTATTCTGGCATAAACTTTCGTGGACTATATCCCACTTATAGCTGCATCTGATGATGTGGGCTATAGTCCATGAAATGCCAAAATAAATTTGTTCTTCTTTAAGGTGCCACAGGATTCTTTGTCATTCTATTTCTGTCCTTTCTCAGTCTCTTCCCACTTGTAGTTTTTCTTCTTGTAGGTTAATGTCATTCCGAGTCTTTGCAACAGTGCACTGCTGTAAATTCAAGCCACCACTATACACCATGCTCAGAACTTTCTCCATAGCAAACGCTAGCGTTACCGAACAACCAATGTTTGCTGGCAACAAGCAAGAGAAGGACTTCAAATTCATGGGGCTGACCATATAAGGAAAGGAAGGGCCTCCTGGAGTTGGAGATGGAGGAGTATATGATGGCTTAGTCCCCTGCTTGCAGCCCCGTGAGGAATGTTCCTTCCTCGTTTTCAAGAAGTGACAGCCTATAGCAGTTACATGGGGAATAAATAGCTAGCTGAGGGGCCAAAATATAAGACACGATATATCAATTCTGAAAGTACCCTTATGAAAGACGAGTAATGAGGAGAAAGCACAGAAAGAAAAGCCAAACAAAAGACCATTGTTTCTAAGGACTCATTTGATCAGTGAATTTTGCCTCTGCACAACAGTCACAAAGTCCCAATTCAAAAGCAATAGAATACCCTGCCTTTGAAATATTTTGCATGGGGGTTGGTGGGGAGGTAAACTTGCTGAAGGTGCATAGCAGCATTCCTGTTTGACCCTGGGGGGAAAAAAAGAAGACTGAGGTGTCCATGCCCTTCAGAAAAAGAGAGAAGACACTCGGCTATCAAAGAACTAAAAATAGTTAAAATTGAAACAGAAAAGGTCCATAGAAGGATGGCACGACGTGGCTGTGGGGGGAAATGGTAGCCTGGCTGGTGTTTGCTGCTCCTTTCTTTCTTCCGGAAATTGCTCGATGAATGCTTTTGCACTGTGGATGTACCAGAGGAGAACATTTCTGTTCCACTCTAGCCCTTTCTCCAGTATTGCCATTCTTTGTTCACTCACCTTTTACCTGAGAATTCAGCCTTCTTCTTTTTTTTCAAATTGTGGCTGTAGTATCACTGTTTTCTATTCTTTCCTACTTGATTTGTGGCAACAACACAAACCAATAAAATTGAACTGCAACACCACTTTTTCCAGTTGGGGCAGGCAAAGCACTATTAGAGCTTTTCATAGTGCCTGTGCCTTTCCCTGTTTCCAGGTGCTGCCCATTTTAGCGCATCATTAGAGGAGCGTTTTATTGCATGCTCATTACTGGCCACTCACAGGTTTTCATGGGTCCTTTTGACACCGCTGTCTGCCTCCTGCCCCTTCTGCTCATTTTTCTGTCACAAAAAAAGACCCGGAAAATCCAACTTTTTCAGCTGTAGCAAAATGTTCCACCATTTCCTGATGTGTGCAGGAGAAGTAGCAGGATAAAACCGCCCACTGAATGGGCCATATGGTCATTGTTTACTTCCTCTTTCTTCCCCGTGTAAAGAAAGAGGAAGTATTGTGGGTCAGAAGCGGGGGGAAAGTGACGGTAAGGAAACACAATTCCCGCCCCCCATCTGTTGACACTCTTACTAGCACAGGGGTGAGCAACTGTGGGAGGCCCATGAGACAATTTTGTCTCTGGACCACCCTCCTGTGGGCTGTATTCCATGAAGTGCCATGCAGTCCATGGGTCACCCCCAAAAATAAAGTTAAAAGACTGGCGGTTTGCCACTGAAATTTGGCAGCAAACTACTTTATAGTATTACAGTGTTTGAAGTACTACTGCTTTGTAGTACTAAATATGACAACAAACCCAGATTAACAACTTGAACAACAGCTTTCCTTCTCTAAATCAGGCAGACATTTTACAAGCCGACTTTGCATTGTGAAAACAATGACAACATTATCTGGGAAGGGAGTGTGAAATCTTGGAGTGGTCCATTATAACTCCTGCAAGATCTTTGCTTCATCTTGTGTTCATGCTTGCGCCCTGCTTCTCAAGAATCCTGCTGGTGAAAATAGTACACCAAATTTCCTCTGAATAGCCAAGTTTATCACAATGCTCATTTCGGACGTATATCAGAATTGTCTTTTACTCCTTAAACTCTTTCCTGATTTTTGGCCAACAGGCCCTCAGGGCAATTTATAATAAAAATACACAATCAATATAAAGCAAAGTCAATCAAACAATGTTTTCTTTAAAAAAATATTCTTTGGTACTGGTTACATAAGTCAAATATTACATCATAAATATACATTCAATTCCGATACAAATTTCTACCTGGATTTAATATTATTAGTCAAGTCATTAACTTACTTAAGACATTTTGTTTCCTTACTCCCCTGTCATAAACCCTGGATCACACTTTTTCAGACCATATTTTCTTTCATCTTTGTATAGAATGGGGCTTCCATTCTTTAAACCTATGCTATCCATAACTCTATGTATGCTGATGGAGGCATTCTCCCATCTTCTTCTTTATACATGAAATTGATAAATTTCCTCCATACCCTTTCAGATTTGCCACCACTTAGTTTTCCTCACACTATCCTTAATTTATGATTCAGTTTTTCTAAGAGAGCAATCTGCCATACTCTCTGATATCAGGGCAGGATCTATACTACTGCTTTATAATGGTTTATAACAGTAGTGACAACTATTTAGGCCCAGACACACTCCGTATACAGTTTTCAAACTGTTTTCAAAGTGTTATATCCTGCTTGGTGTAGATCTGGCCCAGTTATCAATATAGAGCTCCTTACCATCTTTAATAAAAAAAAATTAACCAATTGCCAAAAAAGAAGCATAATTGGAAAGTACCTTTCTTGAGTATTCAGAGTATGCATTGCTGGAGAATATATTAAGTGCTGCTGAAACCTCTGTTTTAATTCTGGTTCCAGCTAATTTCAGAGAAGTGAGGTCTCAGCAATGCTAAACAGTTCTAATGTAGAAAACGCCAGTTTGTAAAGCATTAAAGAAGCATCCATACAAAATGTTAAAAGTCAAAAAATAGAACTGTAAATCCCCCCTATCTTCCATCATCATAAACCCAGGGGAGTAAAATAAATAAATAAACAATAGATAAAAAGTTAACACTTTCTAAAAACCCATAAGAAAGGGGCATCATGGATATCTTGAGGAAGGAAGTCCCAAATGGATGAAACCATGATCCAAAAACATGTGGTCCTGGCCACCATCCAGCTGATATTTGTCAAAGAAGGTACATACAGTAGGATCTTGCTGGAAGAACTCGAACCTAATCAAATAATTACTTAATCTATGGGGCAATTCCAATGGGAGAAAGTATTATTCTCTTAAATACTGAGGCCCTAGGAAGAATTCTCTGCCATTGTACCACCATAGTAGCACCCATTTTATGATAGGAACTGTACAGCTAGTACAAGGGGGAAAGGGGGTGGGTACTTCTGTGATCATGAGTGGTGTGCTTTGGTATTACTTGTGATCAGGAGCAGTGGCTGTGATTGTTTCTCATAAAATACTGCAGCCTTCCCAGGCTTTTTTATTTCAGGTCTTTCCATGTTCACTATGGGCTTCTTTAGATGGCGACCCTTGGCAACCATATGATCTGTAATTGAAATCTTCCCCTCTGGGCAATGCTTCATAAAGCTAAATGAAACAGTGCCATCTAGTGGCAGAATCAATCCTGTGATTATTTTAAATAATGCATTGTCTCAGTTTTTTAAAAAACGTGGGATTATTGGGGGAAAGCACCAGAGACATCCTGGAGGTTGACAGCGTCATGTAAAGCATCTGCAAATGTCCATGAGTGGCCAATCATGTGGGTGCAATAAATCATTCATGTACAGAAGCTCTAGATGTTATATGTAGAGCTATTTTTAGGAGAAGGATCAGAGAAGTGGCAAAGCAGAGAGAGTGCATAACATTTCCCAGCTCCAAATTGCTCTCCATGTGGCTTCCTCTGGCTATTTCCCAGCTCCAGATTGCTCTCCAGATGACTTTTTCCCTGCCTTCCCACTCCCCCAAAAGTTTGAAATGCAGGCAAACATGCATTTGGAATTTCATGGTGGGAGAGCTGGTTGGGAAGGCAGTTTGGAGGAGGGAAATGGCACACAGGAAAAGGTTAAGCACTTCTACTTTCTGTCATTTCTTCAATCCTGATTGCCCTTCCAGAATAGTCTCTTCCCCCCCCCCCAAGTTTAAAAAGAAACAGTGCATTACGCCTATACATAACTCATGGGGACAAAAAAGACATTACAATGGTTGAATGCATTTGTGCAAAGAACTTGATCCTTATAAGGTAGGGAGCCCTAGTGCCCCTCTTTCAGAAGGCTATGATGTTGACATAGGAAATACTTTGCGTGAGCACCTTATCTATAAGATTGCTGATAAACTGAGAAACAGAAAGCACTTCATCTGTATCTAAAGGGAAACCAGAGAGATGTGCATGGGATAGCTAGAGAGGAATGTTGGGGAACATATTGGACAAAAAGTATTATTCCATATGGTGCTTTTTTCGTGTTTTTATTTTTTGAAGCCAGACAATATCAGTATTGATTAATAAAGGTTTCCAACCCTCTCCCCCATTCATTTTTGTGTGTGTTAAGAATTAAACGGGCTCTCAAGTTGTTTCTTAAAGTTCAAACCCTGAAAATCATGTTATATAAAGAGTTCATTATGCTAGCAGTAATGCTGTATATCAGGATTCTCACCAGTATTGCAACCTTAATTTCATATTGCAGTGTTAAAATATTTTGCCCCATTTTTTAAAAAAAAATGCTTGAAGCCATTTACAAAGAATAATTAAATATAAATCAGTGTCAAAAATTATTCCATGTGAATATTAAAATGCAAAACCAATAAAACTACTTTTGAGGTAGAATAATTAGTAGAAAGCATACACAAGCTATTCTTTTTGAGAATATTGTGGAGAACAATCTTACCACAAAGAGGTGTGTTTCCAGCCATTGGACACAGCTCCTCCAAAATCTTGTTGTTCAAATCCAAAGAGCAGCCTTGGCTCAAAAATTAAAATAGGGTCAAGCATTCCTCTTTACATGCTCTGGTCTATTGACATTCTAGAGTCTTCTCGCAGTTCTGACTGTGCATCTAGATATCCCTCCTTTTGCCAAAGCTCAGTGGTAGTTCATAGGTTGTTGAGTCAGCTTTGCCTCTTAGAGCTTTTCTACATAAGGCTGTTAATAGCTGTATCTACTTTTGGTTTTGTCGCAGAATTGAGATCTGAGCACTACACGAGGAGCATTTCTGTTTCTGCTACATAACCTCTAGGTGGCACTGTGGTATAGCAGAATAGTGCAAATACACAAAAGGAAACCATACTTTCTTTCACTTTTACAATTAAATGCAAAAAAAATCCTTACTCTAAACAGTGCTGGTTAGATACAGAAGCAAAACTAAGGGATCACAATGTCATCTAAAGAATCCATAAACAACTGTGAGTAAGGCCCAACTATTTGTCCCTCTGTGTAAACATACAGGTACCTTCATGACACCAATTTCCCCCTGAAAGGCAAATACAGCTTTAGGAAGGAAAGATTACCCAGGGAAACAGCATGGGAATATGTTAATTTCCCACCTGGCAGCACCACAGTCCTAATTTAATTTGGAGCCCACTCTCCCATCCAATTCCCGTATTATTTCAACACACCTGAGAGATCGTAACTATAGATTTTCTGCATCTTATCTACTTTGGCCTGAAGGCTGCAATCTATGCATGCTTATTTCAGATTAAATCCTATTGACCTCTGTGGAATTTACAACTGAGTAAACATGCATAGAATTTCACTGTAAAAAGAGTAGGGTCAGATTCTTTTATGATTGATTTTTTATTTTTATTTTAAAATGACTGTTTGGCTCCTATTAAGGATGTTATTTTTGGGACAAGGCAAATACAATTATGTAACAGCTTTAACTAAAGACACAGTGGCTGGATCCAGATTAAAGGCACAATCCTATGCATTGAGAGCTTTGGCTATTGGGCGGTATAAAAATGTAATAAATAAAATAAAAATAAAATGCATGTTTAGACAGAAACAAGTCCTACAACTCCCAGCATTCCCCAGCTAGCAATGATGGCTGAGGAATGCTGGGAGTTGTAGGACTTGTTTCTGTCTAAACATGCATAGGATTGTGCCTTAAGTTAGTTGAACCCAGCTTCAATGAAGTTCGTCTGGATCCAATCTATAATCTGGAAAAAAAAGTATCCGAGCAAAGCACAGGAGATGGATGATTTGTCCTTTGATTCCAGCTTCCCTCCATCCATAGCCTCAGCGCCTCCTTAAATTCCAAATCTATTATAGCAAACTATGCAAGGAACATGACAGAGGAATAGTGGGGAATAGGGGAAATGTATAAGACCAAGTTAAGCCACCACAGAATCTCCAAAAAGTCCCCAAATGTAGGAGTTGTTCCCTGTGTTACACCTTTCATTCATGATTTCTACAATGAAAAATCAAGTACCCTGTAAAATGGAAAGAACTTATATCTGTATTTACTTGTGAATCAGACATACACATACCAAGCTGTTGCTTTCATTTGCAAGTAAATTCCACAGCAACTTCCTACATTTAGCTTTTGATCACTGTAGGGATCAAAAGGGAGCACTTCTATCAATTCAAAAACAAACAAACAAAATAAGCAACAAAGTCACCAATGCCAAAAAATGAATGCTAAGGGTAAATTACTCTATTATGGGCTTTGGTGGGCTATATCACAGCATGCTGGGTACTCCCGTCCAGGCTGGAAGCTCCTAAAAAGTATTTGTACAAATGGCAGTCAGACAAAACTGGAGAACTTTCAAAATAACCCGACGCTAAAGAGAGAACAAAGTCTCAGGATATGGGGAAATAAAATTTTATTCTTCAAAGTAGCCCTTTATTTGCCTACATCCTGAGACGTGTCCTTTCTTTTCCATCTGGTCTCTTTGCATAAATGGGATCATTCTTTGAAGTCTTGTGACAGACACTTTCTACGTGAAGAATTCAAAGAACATTTTTACAGTTACTGTGGTGCTAACTGGAAATAGATTAATTTTGTTCCTGCACTGATCATGTAGGTTTATTTTCACTTTTAGGAGGATCTACTTTTGTGAATCCTGCCCTGAGTTAGACTTCTAGTTTTGCTTATAACTGTTCCAGTAGTGCCTCTGAACTTCACTTGCTTGTGAAATGGCTGCATAGGCACGCTCAACAGAATCTCTTTCTATGCTTTCTGCTTGAACCCAGAAACTTATCAGAGATGGTCAATTTGCTCTAAAGACAGGTGGTGCACATTTTCTGTAGAAAAATGGAGAGGAAGTTCATGCACAGAAGAGTTTTTCAGAAGAGAGTGTGTGAGAGAGAATAATCTCTTGCATTCAAGTAGCTAATCAAAGAGTTTACAGAGGGAAAACTATTTCCAGAATTTAGCATTTATGCAGTGGAGTCTTATACATGTTTTCAGCACCAGGTCAAGACTTTTCTCTTCTCCCAGGCATTTAACAGCCTATGCTGAGGTGTTTTTTTTAACTGTCCCCAGAATAGTTGTTTTAAATGGATATTGTCTGTTTTTATAGTTTTTATGGTTTTTAATGTTCACTGTTTTAATCTTTGTAAACTGCCCAGAGAGCTTCGGCTGTGGGGCGGTATATAAATGTAATAATAAAAATAAAATAAATAAAAATGTTTACTTGGAAAGTTTCATGGCTATTTAGAACTTCGTATCATTAGTATTGCAGACTGAATATAAACATTTAAGGTATTCATCTTGTTTTGTAATTGCAACTACTATTCTCACATTTTAAATGGGTAAGTGAGACACACACAGAGAGAGAGGTTTGCTGAAGGGTGCACAATGATTTCCTTGGACAACCAGGTCCATGTACAGCACTGTACCTTTGGCCAGCATTGGTTCTTCTGGCAAATTAAAGTAACATGAAGGCATCTGGAATCTCGATTACTTAATCTCAGAGCTTAAGGAAAGGTCAGTGTCCTTTTCACACAGTTGTATGTAGGCATGTTGAGGACTCACTTGGGTGATTTACCCCCTTCTGTCTTTCACCACTTATACTTGGTATATCAGTGTGCCAGTGAACTGGTCTCAAAATGCATGATTCTCATACTTTGTCAATTGACAGTATTTTAAATTATTTGTTTTTCATTTTCAGATAAAAAGCATCGCAAGAAAGCTGGCATTGTTTACACAATACTATTCACTGCAGAAAACTAAGGCAAAATGTACCTCTCATCCTCTCTAAGAAAGATGTACTGGAGACAAGAAGCAGGTAAAACAAGAGGATGGATCAAGGGGGTTACAGCCTCCCTAGATCCTGGTCTGTTCAGGCCAAGTCCTTGGAAAGGACAACTGACTGTTTATAGTCAGCTGACATTGTCCAAGAACAGTCCCATTGTAGGGCCCATCCAGGCACAGTGGCCTTCCTGGAAGGAACTTCAGAGCTGTGACTCAACTGGCCAGATCCCTTCAATTACTCCTATTGTCGAAGAATCACCATTTCCCAGCATTTAAATAACTAAATGCAGTTGCTGGGAAATTACTTGTATATCCAGCAATTAGTGGACACTGGTTGTTTTGCGGATGGGGGCTGTGCCCCCCCCATGGCTATTTATGCCATGTTGTACACCTACCATTTCCACTTCTCTCCCCCTAACACACACACTAATAGTGAACTCATTCGTCAAATGTGGATATGTAGCCAAGATGGTACCTTCCATGTCCAAGGGGGAGGTACCAGCTGGCTTGTGTGAATCCTAAAGGGGGGGAACAAAGGAGGGAGGAACCTAAACAAAGTGTGGTCAGTTAGCCTGGAATGCTGAATGACGATTTGGGGAAATAATGGAAAACAGGGTGAGTGGGAAGAGTATGGAATGGAATGTCTGGAACAAGAGTATGTCTAGAATGTTGAACAGGAGCACTCCACGTTGCAACATTTTTGCAGGTTCCACTTGTATGCAATATTTTTTATAATTCCTCCAGAGGTTTTGTGCTCCTTCCATCTAGCACCAGCGTGCATGTCTTGGCATCTCTGGAAGTATATTATAAATTATCCAGCTCATGCAGGCCTAAATCATGGCAGCAAGACTAACCTGTCACCTCCCTTCATTATGTCTGGGCAGAAACATTTCTGTCCTTGACTACCATGAGTAAAATGCTAGCCAACAAAAGTAGAATGCACCTGGGAAATGAACTTCCATATGGAAAGGCTCTTTTATAGTCAATAATTTGGTAAACAGGTGGTCATGTATGACTTCAGCTATCAGATAGAATTGTACATGAAATAACTGTTTAACGAGATTTAACCTAATTTTTAGTATTATATTGGGGGACCTTACTTTCCATCTTGCACATAAACAGCAGAAATCAGACTATTGGTCCTCAGCCAGGGGTGTTACGGTACAGAATTTATCGTTTGCAAAGTCTTTTAACCCAGTGTTTATTCTTCAGATAATTTTAGGCATTTATTTTCAAATGGTACCTATGTTGTGTGTGTGCAGTTCTCTTCTTTGCTCCATTGGGGTTACTAAGCCCTTAGCATAAACATGATTCTTGAGGAAACACTCTGAAGAAAAAACTAACTCCCCACCCCCACCCCCCACAAAAGAAAAGTTACGTTACATTTTATTAACTTTACAGCACAGCTCCGGGCAGCAAATATCTCAGTCATCAGTCATCAGTCTGGCTGCCAAGCGAGTTCAGTGGCGGGTGTGCCTGCTGGTTTTGCCACCAGGGCTTAATCTGGTCGTCATTCGAGACTACTCATACTTTTCCACCACGAATTTGGCTGATTCGCAGGACTGGAAAAGAAGGCAGCGTGCGCGGACCTGCTCTAAACGACGAGAGGTCAGGCGGGTCGGGAGCCGAGCTTTGTCCCCCCCTCCCTCAGGTGCGCGTCTGTCCCGCCCTGCAAGTCCAGGGCGGGGGCTGCGGGAGAAGCGCCGCGCGCGCGCGCCTCGTGCCGGGACTTCCACCCGGGAAGTCCTTTTTGCAGCTCTTCCAACTCCATGACGCCACTTTCCCACGTCGGGCTCAACTATGCGAGCATGCCCATATAAGGCAGCCGGGCAGGCTTCTTCACCTTTCCTCTCTGTCTCCGCGCCGCGGCTCAGCTGCGGGGGGCTGGGCGGGAGTCCTCTGCAGGGAACAGCCAGCCTTACCTTAGAAGGCTACGAAAGTCTGGCCCCTTTTGGAAAGCCCCAGGCTGCGCCGCGACTGTGCGTGCGTTGCCTTCTCCGCAGGCGCGAAGGCAGGACGACTAAAGGCCTGAAAGGCTCAGTAGTGGCCAGCAGCTCCTGGAATGCAACGCAGCCCTGTCTGCTCTCGAAAGGAAGAGGGCGGCCTCGTTCTTGGAGCCCCCGCCTGCCCTCTGCCTGGCCAGGCGCTGCCTCAGGTGCAACTTGAGTTACTCTCTGAGAACCGGGAACGTGTGCATACAAAAGAAGAGAGCGGGCCTGTGGGCGTGCAAAATAATTCCTTTCACTCCCTGTTGCTGTAAGCAGCGTCGGACATCCCTCGTCCCATAAACTTTCCTCCCCATTCCCGTTCCCTTGCGTCTCCAGCTTTTTAGAGTATAAATCTTCGAGTGGGACCCCAAAAAAGGCACATCGTTGAGTTGGAAAAAGTGCAGAAAAGAGCAAATAAAATGGAGTGACTCCACTGTGAGGAAAAGTTACAGCTGGGACTTTTAGCTTAGAAATGAGGCGAGAAAGGGGAGGCATAATAGTGGTGTACAAAATGATGCATAATGTGGAGAAAGTGGATAAGGCGACATTTTTCTCGTAATATAGAATCCGGGGTCATCCCATGAAGCTGATTGGTGAGAGTTTTAGGACAGATGAAAGGAAGTATTTCTTCACACAGCCTATTATTAAACTCTGGAATTCACTTCCACAAGATGGCTTGGGATTAAACAAATTCACGGAGGATAAGTCTATAAATAGCTGCCAGTTTGGATGGCTGTGAACTACCTCCAGTATCTGAGGTAGTACGTCTATGTACACCAGTTGCTGGGGAACGTGGGTGAGAGGGTGCTCTTGCACTCAGGTCATACGTGTGGGTTTCCCATGGGCCATGGTTGGCCACTGGGGTAACAGAATGCTGGACCAGATGGACCCTTGGACTGATCCAGCATGGCTTTTCTTGTGTGCTTACATTCCTCCACAATATCGGATGAATTCTCCACCAGGCAAGGCTGTGTTGTCTTTTATATAACTGGGAGAATGAGGCAGGGGTTCTGTTTCATAATGGTTTCTGCATTTGGGTAGGTGGAAATATTCCTTGGGATTTGGCAGAGAAATCTGCTCTATAAAGCTGGCTTTTCTTTGGTTTGAAAATTTGGCCTCCAACATCTAAAGGGAGTGATTCCTCCTAGCTGCCACCCTAGGATCAGCAGAAATGGGGGATTTATAGCATTCTTCCCATGAAGTATGTCACTAATATTTGATGGTTGGTTTTAACAACCAGCTCATTCTATATAAAGAAAGCCCTAGCAATCTGGCATAAATTATCAAATTGATTTAGCCGATTTCTTATACTGCTGTCACAAATGAAGAAATGAAGTAATTTACTGCAAGTCCAAACTGTGAGACTATACCTGATAAAGGAGGAGTGCACATGGAAACACAGAATATCTCCAGGGAAATCAAGAGGACACATACTAAATTACAAGCGTATAGCTTTCTATATGGAGTAACTGTAGCTTGTCTCTTTTCCCTCTCAGAAATGAGAAAGAGCCATTATCAATGCTGATTTGTTCTGTGCAATTGGTATGAAATCATCTACCAGCCAGAGAGAGAGAGAGAGTAAAGAGCTGTCCAGTGTAGGAAGCATATTGCAGACAGAATTTCTTGTCCTGGGATTGGAACAATTTGGATCTTATCAGGATAAACAGCCTGGGCTTTGAGGTTGCTTGATTTCTGATGCCTTTGTGTAACAGGTGAGGGTGACCCAGATGTAATGAATCAGCTGAATGTACAAATCCTGAGGCTGTTTCTACAGTAGTTGTGTTTTTAATCGCCTGATGCTCAAAGCTAAAACACACCCTTTCCTCCACAGTAGATGTAGCCTTGTAAGATTTGAGGTGTGGTCTACTTGGACATGCTTTTTCATAGTGAAATATTCTTTTTTCTATGTAATTTCAGCTCTCCCCCACCACTTTTTTTCCTAAATGTAATATTTTAAATCCTTCCACGTGTAATATAGGATGTATGATCAATTTCCCCAGTTAACATAAACCTCAGATGATATTGAGCTGTGAATCAATTACAGAAAAATAAACAAGAACAGGGGAAGAATGTTTTGTATTACATATAGCAGTAAAAACCATAATTTTGTATACGTCATATTCTCTTTCTCTACACAAAATGAGCTAGTTGGGATTATGAGCCCATCAGATGTCCCCTACCATCCCTCCAAGGGACTTAAGAGCATTGTCAATTGATTCCGCCCTTGTCGTTTTATCCTCACAACAACCCTATGAAGTTAATTAGGTTGAGGCTGTATACAATGTACACTGAAACAGCAGTTGCCACAGTGAGTTTGACTTCTCTAATCTTTACAATCTAATAATTGATAGACATGCTTGTCAAGTATCCCAGTGTTGATTGGGTTGTCATTTAAGAATATAAGAAGAGTCATGCTGGATCAGACCAAGGGTCCATCTAGTCCAGCATTCTGTTCACACAGTGGCCGAACAGCTGCCCACGGAAAATCCACAAGCAGGACATGAGTTCAACAACAGCTTCTCGCCCATTTTCCTCAGCAACTGGTGTACAGAGGCATACTGCCTCTGATGCTGGAGGTAGCATATATCCATCAAGACTAGTAGGCATCAGGACTAGTAGCCATTGATAGCCCTCTCCTCCAAGAATTTGTCTAAGCTCATTTTAAAGCCATCCAGATTAGTTTCCCCTTCCATATGCTTCTAGCGAACCACCGTCCTTTTAACATTTATATATGTTTAATCAATTACATGCTGTTTTGCTCCTTCCCCCAATAGGAAAAATCAAAGTTAAATAAGTTGCAAAATTGGGGGGTAGGTAACACGTGTATAACTGAGTTGCACTACAAATTGGCAGAACCTATGTTCTCCCTAAACCCAGGAGAGGAATAGACATATTTATTTGATGAGAAGGTGTGATTCCAGAGCCACTCCTTTATTCAGCAAATGTATTTGTGACAGCCTGAGAAACAGTAACTAGTCCCAGATCATTCTGTTAGGGTGTAATCTTGTATATGTTTAGACTGGGTGGGGTGGGGGGAGTCCTACAACTCCCAGCATCCCCCAGCCAGCATGGGAGCTGTAGCACCTTTTCTGTCTAAACATGCACAGGATTGCACCCTAAGCTTCATAGCTGAGCACAGTTTTGACTCCAAATCTCCTCAGTCTAAATCCAACATCCTGTCTTCTACTCATTATCTCTATATATGAAGAATGAAGCATAAGAAGG
This sequence comes from Elgaria multicarinata webbii, assembly GCF_023053635.1. NCBI lineage: Eukaryota > Metazoa > Chordata > Lepidosauria > Squamata > Anguidae > Elgaria > Elgaria multicarinata. The sequence continues at coordinate 124,918,477 of NC_086172.1, read as the reverse complement.
TAACAGAATTGCTCAAAATCCTGAAGTAGGCATATATCTATCTGTCCTCAGGATGACTCTATATCTTTCCTATAGTTTCCTTTAGGCAGTAATCTCATGAGTAGCAGGGCCACTTAAAACTCACTAAAGGTATGGATGGAAACTAATGTAGACCTTGTCAGATGGAGTCTGCAGAGCAAATTTGGAAGTGGACGGAGGGCAATATCATAGGATTTTGTTTCAGCCATGTGCCTCTTTTGTCAGCCATTAGCAGCCATCTACCTGCTGTCTAAGTGTTTGACTTTGTTCCTTCTTGATTACATGTATATCTAGCAGCTGCTGATGTGGAGTTACTGTGAGATGTTCCATTCATTAAACAATGTATGGTGATGAAATGGGAAGTTGAGACTGCAAAACTGAAGCTGCTACTCAAAATGAAGAACAAGGCAACACGTCACATTCAGGAAATTATATGACATTTTAAGTCTTATACTTCTTCTTACCATATTATAAGAAGCATAGTTAGGGAACCTGCATCCATAAGCCATAATAATGCAATTTCATTTCATTTTCTCTCATTTCAATAGTTCTAGATAGTACAAGTAAAGCTAACCTCCTGCACCCAAGCACACACATGGTAGCAAATTTTATTAAAATAAGTGGAATTTACTTCCGTAGGACTCAGTCCTATGCATGTTTAGACAGAAAAAAAGGTCCAGAACTCACAGCATTCCCCAGTCAGCCATGGTGGCTGGGGAATGCTGAGAGTTGTAGGACTTTTCTTCTATATAAACGTGCATAGGATTGTGCCTTTTACTATCTTAATTCCCTGGTACTTAGATATAGTTGCATTCTCAGGGGAATAAGCATAAGATGGCCTTTGTCCTCCTCTTCTAAACCCTCTCTGCCATCTAAAGTTGTTTTTCTGCATGGGAAAGTTTATAGCTCTTGAAATGTCACACATAGAATCATAGAATAGCAGAGTTGGAAGGGGCCTACAAGGCCATCGAGTCCAACCCCCTGCTCAATGCAGGAATCCACCCTAAAGCATCCCTGACAAATGCTTGTCCAGCTGCCTCTTGAAGGCCTCTAGTGTGGGAGAGCCCACAACCTCCCTAGGTAACTGATTCCATTGTCGCACTGCTCTAACAGTCAGGAAGTTTTTCCTGATGTCCAGCTGGAATCTGGCTTCCTTTAACTTGAGTCCATTATTCCGTGTCCTGCACTCTGGGCGGATCGAGAAGAGATCCTGGCCCTCCTCTGTATGACAACCTTTTAAGTATTTGAAGAGTGCTATCATGTCTCCCCTCAATCTCCTCTTCTCCAGGCTAAATATGCCCAGTTCTTTCAGTCTCTCTTCATAGGGCTTTGTTTCCAGACCCCTGATCATCCTGGTTGCCCTCCTCTGAACACGCTCCAGCTTGTCTACGTCCTTCTTGAATTGTGGAGCCCAGAACTGGACACAATACTCTAGATGAGGCCTAACCAGGGCCGAATAGAGAGGAACCAGGACCTCACGTGATTTGGAAGCTCATGTAAGAGTAAGATCCATGCCCTGTTCAGATTTTTTTTCTGAATGCATTGCATTGGAGGAGCAGGGCTTTATGCACCCGAACTTCAACTGTTGAATATAGTGTCTGAAACAATCCTCATACTTACAACTATATGTGTGGAGCATCTCTTTGTGATGGGGGAATACTCTGAGCTTCCCAATAATATAGAAAACACCCCCTGTATATACTGATGACATACTTAATGTATGGAGTGTATGATCCCTGTCCATATATTCAGATGACATCAAACAGGGCTCTCATATACATATGCAATACATTGAAGTGGTAAAATTAACTACACCACTTTTGTCTGCAAGTGGAGAATCACATGTTATGGCCCCAGGCATAAAACAAGCAAGCAAACAACTCCCTGCAAATGGAAAAGTAGCACAGAAAAGAAAGAGCTGGGTCTTTTCTGTCCTTTTCCATTTGCAGGGAGTTGTTTGCTTGCTTGTTTTACACATGGGAGCATTGCTCATTTCCTGATGTGCACATTTTCTACTTAGAGGGAGTTTTGTTTTGTTTGTTTTAAGTAGAGATTCATTAAAAATAGCAAACATGTTTTACCTTCGGCCTGAGGCAATACAATCCATTGTACTACCTTAGGATTTTGTCACTTCATTCTGCTGCTTGTGCAGACCAGGCCTCAGAGTCAAGCTCAGTACTTATTACTAGCAGGAAAAAAAAACCCTCTTTCCTGGCATGTAGTGAGAATCAGGCCTCGTTCTCATGCTATATTTCCATACATGCAGATGTACATGCATATTCACGTAAAAATATGTGTGTGTTTTGTAAGGGGGGAACAAATCATGCTCATGTATTTTTTTTCTTTCCAGTAGCATTCGGAAAGACATGCTAGATATCGCTATTGACGTAATTTTTAAAAAATACACATATCCATGCACAGAAGTATGAACCTGGGGGTATGAAACTACAATGTGGGAATTATCCCCCAGGCTCAGCCTTCTGTTGTCAGTTGAAATTTCATTTGCTTACAAACAGAGCTCCCCACTCAGCAGCAGGAAGCAGCCAGAGGATGGCTTTCTTACAGCACATAAGCAAGAAACAGTTGACACATAAATAGCTGGCAAACGTCTCATGAGAGCAAGATTGCCAACCCACACTGTCCCCATCAGCATTGCTCTCAAATCCAAAGTCTTGGGCTGCCCTCCCCAAGATGGTGCCCTCCAGATGTGTGGGGCTGCAACTCCCATAATTCCCAGCCAGCCAGCATGGCTTAGAAATTGTTGCAGTCTAACACATCTGGAGGACACCAGTTTGGGGAAGACACGTCTTGAGAGCACTGTATGTGATGCTGCTTTATCCCTTTTGTCTAAGCTATCCTAAAATACTAAGGTAGAACAGAGTTGAAAGATAATTGCATACAGAGGGATTAAAGATGCATTTTCATATCACAAAGCCAACAGATAGCTAGAGCAGAAAGACTAACAATGTGATTCTGTTTCTTTCAGCCTTATTGTTAAGCCCCTCTGTTAAGCTGCCTCCGGCAAGTTCTAACATGACTGTTTTGCTGAGAGGCTGTTTCTGGAACTAGCTTATCCATCCTTTCAGTGTCCAAGGGAAGACACCAAAGGAGGTGAGAGGGACTAAACTGCCAGATTATCAATGTGGAAACCTTATCCCAGACCTTCAAAAATCGCAGGTTTTGTTCAGAACTGCTGCAGGGGACTGAGAAACTCCAATCTGGGCCTCCTACCGCCACTCCTTTTCTCTCACATTAGCTCTCACATACTACTTAACTGAAGTGGGAACAATCTGGCTGCCTCTTTCTTTTAGCAATTTCTCCCTTTTCACCTCAGATAGTAGTGACTCCAAGAATTATCCATCGCTTTTCAGCCCAAACTTCGCTTAAAGGAATACAGGGGTTTTCTGCTCATGCCTTTTCTACTGCACTTGCCCAGTGGTGTTGCCAGAGGGAAGCAGCCCGCGACTTAACAGACCCTTACACTAGGCCTGTTGCATAAACCCTTCTCAGGCCATGCATCGCCACTTGAAAACCTGAGGAAGGGTTAATTAAGGCCTTTCCCTTAGCTATGAGGGAAACAGGTTTAATATAGGAACTGCTCTAAATATACTGTGGGTATAATCTGGTGTGGGTATTTAATAACTATAAGGCAGGTAAATAATGCCAGGCTGACATGTGGTATTTGGTAGCTAACAAAATAATAATAATAAGTTTATTGTTATTTAAAAGCTTTAAATAAAAATATAATACTTTCAATCCTGCCTAATCTAAACTCTCCACACACCAACCACCTCACTCTCTTCACACCAATCCTAAATCCCTAGAATCCAAACTCTTCTTACTCTACAAATAAACAATTCCCCTCACAAACTCCCAACACACTCCTTATATACTCCTTCCCCCCACCTATTACATCATAAACCACACCCACTCAGTTCTAACATTCCATACTTACCAGACATACTAATCCTGTCATATACTATATAATCAATTGTGGGGTAATGCCACACAGCCTGCAATCAATCAAGACAAAATGAAAGAGAAGAAAGCTTCCCCCACACTATGCTGGTATGGCTATAAGTGCTGCTGCTACAGTGAGAGGGAATACATGGCCAGAAACCACCGCAGTGGTTGGGGCAATGATAACATTAGAGAAGAGACAAACCCACCCACTCTCCACTCCATCCAGGCCACTCTTCCATGCTAGGAACATCTACCTGTGTTTCCCTCCCAAAAACAATTGATGGCAACTCAGTTTAGCAAACTTCCTGTATATAAAATTAATTATAAGTCAGACTAGATGAGCATTGATCTTCAAAATGAAATAGTTAATGAAATATCTAGAAAAACATTTAAATCCATATTAGGACAATAATTTTATTACGCCAATTCAAAGGTTTTTAAAAAATAGAGTGCAAGCTTTCAAGTTCTCAAGAACTCTACATCAGGGGAGATGGTAAAGAAAGCAAGAATGGAGGTGGAAGAGTGGCTGATGTTGAAGCATTTAGTCACTGAGCATCATCACTGGGAAAATGGCGATTGCTTATCGTCGCTTCTCCGCCTGTGCGTTTGTCCCTCATTCCTTCCTCTTTCGAAAGAGAAAGTAAATAACGTGCACGTGGCCCGTTCAGTGGGCCATTTGGATCCCGATGCTTCTCCTGCACACAGGAGCAACTTCCATCTTTAAAAATAAGTCAGACTTACTGAGGTGTTTTTTTTTCTCACGTGAAGAAGGCTAGAAGGGTCACGAGGCGCGTGGGAGGAAGACGACATCGTGAGAGGGACCCGCAAAAATCTGTGAGTGCCCAGCAACAACCATGTAATAAAATGCTTGTCTGATAGAGCTCACAGTCTTCAGATGGAATGTGGGAGGAGGCTGCAGACATTTAAATTAGGCTTCACCAGGTGCTGTAATAGTTTCAGGTTGCACCTAGGATTGGCCCCAGGACTGTTGGGGTGAACAAACAAACAATGGTTGATTCCTCATTTTTGAAAATATAAAATCCAGCAGCAAATAACCTAGATACTCTTAACAGTTTCAGTAATCAAAGAATGATCCAGGAATGTTCAAAAGAAGTTAACTGTTGGCAAAACCTTAAACCATCTTGTCTGAACAAACAGGTTTTGGTTAAAATGAAGACAGTGTACCAAATTTTATTTTTATTTTCTAATACCCTGTTGGAATGTGGCTCAACCATTATTTTAAAATTGTTAAAAAATCCTTTTATAAGGATTTCAGTTTCTAATATTGCATGTTTTATTGGAAAAGCATTGAACAAACTCAACGTTTTGTAGAAAGCACTGGTCTGGCTTGCACAACACAGTAGCAACTGTGTGCAGGGATGCACAAAGCATGTGAGTCATTTCCAGTTTGAATAACAATCTACAAACACCCCATTTGTATGTTGTTAGCAAGACATCCGAACCCAAACACTGTGGCTTGGTTCACACATAATGAGAACCCTGAGTATGGATTGTCATTGAATCATGGATTATTATATGCACTATGATTTAACTATGGGTTGTTAACCATGAACAACAGAGAGTTCAAAGCAAAACATGGGTTCTCTTCTTGGGTCGTTTGTGGTTAAATACCCATAGTTAAACCATAGTGCAGGATTCACATGTAATAACCTATGACTGCACATAATGCGCATACTCTGGGTTGTTATATGTGAACCAGGCCTATGGTTTGTTGTTGGTTTAACTCTGGTTTGTATAACCTATAAACAATCCAGAATGTCTGGGTCTGGACATCACACTAACAACCTAAAAACTCATAGAAGCATAGATTAATTTTAAAAAATGGCTCTTGCACTGTTGCCATGATGTGCAAACTGCCTAAGTTACATGCTTCAGTTCAAATCTGGCAATTTACAGAATGTGCTAGTACACACACACACACACACTATTTATGATGGACATACGAGATTATTAGATTGTAAGCCTATGCGGCAGGGTCTTGCTATTTACTGTGTAATCTGTACAGCACCATGTACATTGATGGTGCTATATAAATAAATAATAATAATAATAATAATAATAATAAGAATATAGTCGGACCATTAGTTCATCTAAACTAATACTGCGGACACTGACTGATAGCAGCTCTCCTGGGTTTGAGGCAAGAATTTTTCCAGCCCTACCTGAAGATGTTGGACATTGAACCTGGGAACATAGGAATTCAAATGCGCTATTCATCAAACAGAGAATTATGGCAGAAACAAAAAGCAAAATGAATGAAAGGAAAATAACTTAATTTGTTTCAGGTTTGTTTTCAAATATACTGTGTTGTAACAACTTCTTGGACATTGGACTTTCGGAACTGTGGTGCTCGCCGGAAGGCACGAGCCTCTACTTGAGAGAAGTGAAGAGGTGACTCCTACGTATTTCCATGACATTCCTTGCATTGCTTTCAGCGCACGACGGACAGCACCAGGCTGAAACTGCATATTTGTCCTCTCTCAGCAGCTTCTGTTCTGCTACTACTGTAAAATCTCCCCAACTTAAAGGGAGACGTCACCGCAACGCTCCCACGAAGCAGATGAAATTTAGACGTCACACGTGTTAGGGGGAAGGAAACTGGAGGGAGGAGGCGCTCTTAAATCAACCTATAAGAGCTGCTGGAAATTGCGATTGACACTCGAGAGATTCAATGGAGGTCACGGTGCCCCTTGAATATGAACTTTGGGCAACTCCGCTTAGCCAATAAGGTCAATTCGGAGGCAGGGCTGGTTTCTTCCTCCCTCCCTCTCCCCCCCTTCTTTGGTGTGTGCAAAGATTAGGTTGCGATTTAGCAGTGGGAGCTGCCTTCTCCACTCTCTGCTTCCTTTTGCTCTGCTGTAGCTGCGCTTCAAGCAGAGCGCTCTCGACACCAGCAGCGCGTAAGAGGAGGAGAAGCCTCAAAAAGCCAAACCAAAGGACACCAGCCTCACAGGGATGGATACTTATGACTCCCAGCAAACCAATGACTATATGCAGCCCGAGGACGACTGGGACAGGGATCTACTTTTGGATCCAGCTTGGGAAAAGCAGCAGAGAAAGGTAAACCTGGATGGATCCTCCTCCTTCCAGCTCCCGGGTGGGGAAGGGATCGCCCGAGGCTGCAAAGAACTCCTTTCGAGGAGGCATTTACCAGCGTGGAAAGGGCAGGCGGGCGGGCCGGCAGGCGGGGAGGGAGAAGCACCTCGATGGACACACCGCGGTCGCGACCCGTGTTCGCGCGCACATGCTGCTCCTGCTGCCTCGCCTTTTGCCGTGCTTTGCATCTCCTCACCAGGCTTCCATGCTGTAGAGATCCAGAGCGCCACTGAGCTGCTGCTGTTCTTGCTGGCTGTGGAGGTTCCCTGTAAGGACCCTCGCACCCACCCCGACACACACACACACACACACACACACACACACACACACACACACGGAGGCTGCCTGCATAGCCCTCTCGTTGATTTCTCACGTAATCATTTCAACGCGATTTTACTTCTCTCCATGTGTGCGTCAGGAAGGGCTGTGGTGTGATGGCAACACTCAGCCCAACGCGGCGGAGGATTTGTCTCCACGGGAGACCTTCTCTCTCCCCCTCACCCTTCCCTCTGGTCCCCAATCTGAAAATAATGCTGTGCGTTGGCAGTGGCGCCTCGCTGCCTGTGTACAAGAGCTGGATGGAGCTCATCTAATCGCCAACAACTCCTTTAAAAAAAAGGGAGCCGAAGTTATGGCATTGAGTTGGTGGCTGTGGTAGGTGGTGATGATCAATATCTTTAGGGACAGAGCAGCGCTGTGTGATCTCGGCGTATAGCCTGAGGCTCCCCCCCCCCCTTTTTAATATGTTTTTAGTTTGTTAATTTGTCAAATGCAGGCATGAGGTTGCCGGAGAAGCTAGCGGAGATGACGTGCAGTGGGGAGGCGGGTTGGGTTGGTGGTGGGGAAATGTTGCTGAAAGCATACGATCGCTCATGGAAGTGTGTGGCTGAAGGTAAAGAAATGGAGCCGTTTGTATTGCTCAATTCAGCAGCTCCAAAGTTGCCTTCCCCGCTGCTGCCTGCTCCTCCACCGCCGCCGCCTCTTCTAACGCAACAGATGTTTCCCTTACCAGCGCCGGGAGACAGGCTGTCTCTCCTGGCCCCTTTGGCTTTCGCAATGCAACCGACAAAAGCCACCTTCCCGGAGGGGTTGTTGGAACAGGGAAGTGGCTGCAGTTTGCACGCCCTGCCTCCGCCGCCGCCGCTTCGGTTGCTTTGAGGCAGGGCTCTGGCCCGAGGGGAGGGAGGCGCGCAGGTAACGCGTGTTCCTGCTACAAAGTGTCATTCTGAACTGCACCGCTTCCCCTCCCAAAGTGCGGTTAACCCGCCGAGGAAAGTCGATTCAAGGAGGAATTTAAGATCAAAGGCGGATGTAGGCAGGGAGGAAAATAGAATCGGAATCTAAAGTTTGTCCTTTAGAAAGACAAGTCAGCTTTCCCGGGGATCCCGCTGAGCTGCATATTCTGGCCCCTCCGGTTCTTTATAGTATCCCGGGAAAACCGGAGTGGGCACGTCGCTGTATTGTTTTGGGCGATCAAGCGGATCGATTGAAAAGACGGTATGGAGACCACGTTCTCCCTCCCTTCGCCACCCCACAGATATCCCTTCACTCGCGGGATGGTGGCTCACTTCAAGCTTTGAATGGTGCGGTTTAGGGCTGGGCTTGCGCGAAACTCATGTCCAAAAATGGTAACATTCATCCCATTTTTAAATTTAAGGAGGCGGGGGAGGGAGGTTAGGAGGCGTTCTAGCTTCTTCATTCCGCCGTCCCCCCGCGAAAAAGAGTAACCAAAGGCATCCTGTATTAGCTCACTCTGGAATCCTAAGCCCTTCAACGTTTCCCTTTAGTCATTTGTCAGACACTACAGCGCAATTAGAAAGAGGAGGGGAAATATTTGGCAAAGTTGCCTCCTAGCAATGTGGCACATAGAGGCCAGTAGAGGGAACAGCTTCTTCATATCAGACTTTAGCTTTTTAAACCCGTTTTGCCATTTAAGAGGGACTTTGGCTGGGGCGGGTGGGGGAGTGGGCTGGAGGATGAAAGAAATGCCTTACAACCATATTTTTAAAGGAAGTTTTTTATTACAAGGAGCTCTGAACAGAGGTGGGAATTGGTCAGTTGAAAGAACATACTAATTAGTGAATAGCCTGTTGTTGTTCCCCTTGCCTAGTTTTAAAAGGATGTATAGAAACTTGAAATGATGAGTTTTCAATGGAAGCTAAGTTAATTAAAGAACTCCTGTCAGTGCTATGCATCCTGGCTTGACGAGGCTTCATAAAGACAATAAAGGCAAGAGAAATAAACCATTAAAACAAGGTTACTTACTGGAGAATGGAGTTTGTGGTGGGTGACCTTGGCATGACAACAAAAAGGAGTGGAATGGTAATTTAATTCATAACCCATGTGGGTAGAATGTTAAATTGCAGGCCCATAGGAACTACCTGCAACTAAAAGATCCTTTGTAAAGAAAAAAAAATCTCAAAAGAATTATTGGTGTAAATGATGCTCCATTGTCACATATTTTAAGGATAATACAATGTGCTGACTAGTAAACCTTGCTTGTGCAGTAAAGTGAGAAATTCTGTGGGTCAAGTTCTGTGCATAGAAAAATGGGATTTGTCCTATATTTCTCATATACAATGTATTTTATCTGTTTTTTTAAAAGTAAACAACATGTGTACTTGCCAAGCAGAATTTATACGTAAGCAGCATGCGTAGACGTTCAACAATCAGATGGCATAAACATTCATAATTGTAAGATAAAACATGATCAAATGCAATTAAAACAGAGTAAAAGTGAAGTTTGTAAAACATCTGTCTTAGTATTATATCTGGATGAATTTATACTTTGTCCTATAAAAGATTTCAAAGATGGGCTTATGTAGATCTCTTTAGTGTTTGGAGCCCCAAATGAAAAGATTTTGCACTGTGGCCTTGTCATTCTATCCTTCTACTCTGAGAGAACCCCATTTACTTGTCAATCTTAATGGGGAGACACAATAATATAGTGAAAAGTATTCCATAAGGCATTGTGGGATCAAGCAGTATTGGGATGCAATACTAAACACACTTAGGGAATAAATCCAACTCTAGGACTTACTTTTGAGCAAACAAACAGCAGATCATATTATTAGGTTTTATATGTCAAAACAAAACAAAACAGCATCTCAAACACGGGCTTGAAATTAACGGGCAACTTATGGAGTATTGTAGATATATGTTTTCCCTAGGGCAGGCCATCTCTGATTGGGTGGGAGGCATCTGATATGAGAGTTCTTATTTTATATTAACCCAGACTGTATTCTCTAATATGCCAAAGACTTTGGAGCTACTTTGGAAAAAGATGTTTGAAATTTTTATCTCATCTTTCCCCTAACATTCAGGGTGTGTACTAGCATTTCCTTAATCTGTTCTTCCTTCTAGGTGAGTCACTGTTCCCACACACACACAACTGAGGCACTCCTGATAGTGAGTTCATGGCTGAGCTGGGATTTGAATTAAAGTCTCACAGGAATCTCTTTCTACTGCTGTTCTTTGGGCCAAAACAGCACTTGGAGCAATGGACCGGAACACTAGTTGGTCTTTCTCAGACTGCAGGGGCAGGGAAGAATAATTCTTCATATTGGTAATAACAGGCTATCAGCAGTCAAAGTTCACTGAGAATTCCTGAGCACATTTTCTCTTTTCTTTTTTTCTGGAAAGGAAGAATGCTGCCATGGGTCTCTAACTGATCCTAGTCCAGTGATGTTTGGCTAGAGATCAAGTGAATGGGAAGAGGGAAGAATAGGCTCTGGGGAGAGACAGAATGTGGGGATGGTGGGTAACATGAAACTGGCAGGTTAGGATGAAGTTGGGGTAGGGCCCAAAGGAAGTTTAGAAGTGGATGTGATTGAGAAGCGCTGGACTAACATTAAACTGATAGATGTGGCAGGAAAGTAACCTACTACAATGGAAAACAGTCTTCCCCAAACTGATATCCTCCAGATGTTTTGGACTATATGGCTATGCCAGATGGGGATGATGGGAATTTAATCTAAAATATCTGGAGGGCACAGGTTGGGGAAGGCTGTCCTGAACAGTCCATTTTTTTTTCTTACAGGTGAATTTAGGATCCTTCCATTGCTCTTAAACTACAGTTCTTTTAAGACAGCATTTAGAAATTAAGATTTCCTTTCCCTGTAGGCTCGTTTGTTTTTATTATTATTATTGCATTTATATCCCACCTTTTTTCTCCAAGGAACCCAAGGTGGCATACATAATCCTCCTCCTCCCCATTTTATCCTCACAACAACAACCCTGTGAGGTAGCCTGAGCTGAGAGTCTGTGACTGGTCCAAAGTCACTCAGTGGGCTTCCATGGCCAAGTGGGGACTAGAACCCGGATCTCCTGATTCCCAGTCCAGCACTTTAGCCACTACACCACACTGACTCATTCAATTAATGCTGCTGTCATCACAAAATTGGTATGGATGAAACAAGGTAACCCTTAGCTTGGGCTATTGAAATGCAGTTCCTGCTTCAATACTTCATTTATTTATTTCTATTCTACCTTTCAGCAGATGCTTCCAAGGCAGCTGGCAACAGAAAGGGGGAAAGAAAATCAACATTTAGCATTAAGATCAACCCAATAAAATACTTCAAATTGCAATAAAAGTACAGCAATAAAAACAGCGCTGGGAATGCAATATAATATGTATTTAAAACTAAGGGAGGAATTATCTTCACCTGATGATGAAAAGCTAGGAAAGTCTGGGGAGAATATTTTACCCTTTGGGGTGCCACTACCCAAAAACCTTGTCTTCAGCCTCCATCTGCCTCTACCCAGAAGACAGCAGTACCTAGACTAAGGCCTCCAAGCAGTTACTCAAGGAGTGGGCAAGTTCATATGGGAGCAAGCAGCCCTTCACAAATGCATGTTATTTGTCACTCGAACCTGCTGCTTGGGTATGATGGGAGTTGTAGTCCAATCACATCTGGAAGACACCAGGTTGGGGAAGGTACACTGCATTATTTTTAATCTGTACCTTGTGTGGGTCTCAAATTCAAATGGAGTGACATGGTTGGTGGACTTACAGAGGCATATCTGACAATAATTAATCTTTTTGCTGCACAACATGCTATGTTTGCTCAGCAGTATTAACAGCCATAAATGAGGAGCAGAAATGTTGGTGTTTATCAATGTACCCTTAGTAGTCTCATGGCTTTGCACTTCATTAGGCTGAGTTCCGCTGGACATACTTGTGTGCACAACTCCTTGCAGGATTGGTGCTTTTTAAAGTTAGCCAACTTTTAGCATAACAAGCACTGTGCAAAGAAAACAAAATATCTCACAGAAGAAATACACCTGGAGCTTGGCTACGCAGTAGCGCTCAGTTCACTGCTTTTGTGCAGGAAGTGGGACAAAGGAAATATGTTTCTCATGGGCTGAAAGTGTGGCTCCTGGTATGCAGACTGTCCCCATAACCACAGAGAGCAGTCAGCCAGAGAGCAGTGTGGGCTGAAGGAACCAGTGAGCACACATCTGTCTCACTTCAAAACTGCTATGCAGATGTAGGTTCCTGAGTTTTTATGTGACTCTCCTTTGTGGTTTTTCAGCATTCATATGGATCTGTGTCTTTATTTCCTCACCTTCTGTTGAATGTGTTACTTGCTACTGGCCCCTGGGATGTGGAGAGAGAAGGCGATTGAACTTTCTTTCTTTTTTTCAAAGAAATCTTGGAAAGAGGAATTGTGAACATGATAAACACCAGGGATGTATTCACCTTCTCTTGAAAGCAGGCCTCACAGTATCTTACATCTCATTCATTCCCACACCACCACCATTACACATACAGAGATGCATAGGTGCTCAGTAAAGTTTCAAAATATCACTGACCATCACTTCTTGGAAAAGCATGATTTTTCTGTGTGTGTGTGTGTGTGTGTGTGTGTGTGTTCATGTTCGTTTTGCATAATACGCTGGGTGTTGGGTCTTCCAGACAGTTTTTTTTTTTAATTTTCAAAAGCTCATCCTAGGATTGATACTCTTTTTTTTTTAAAGGGGTGGGGGGAAATGATAAATAGAACTAGTTCTGACTTTTAATAAGTTTCTGTACAGCCCTTTGTGCTACTGTTATGGGATTAAAATGCTTTTCTTCTTTAATACCAAGACATTTTTGGGAGTTTTCACCAGTTGAACTGCTTCACCCTCTTCCAATCCACTCCCTGACCTATCAATCTCAAGTAAATATTATCCATCTAAAATAATCCTTGGAGAGCTTTAATAGGCTAATTGCTGTTCCTTATTGTTACATAATAGAACTTGGAATAAATCCTGTGCTAATATATTTGCAGTATGATGCAGACAGGCTGGGACCTACTGTTTGTAAGGTTGTTGACATTTAATTACCTCTGCTAGCAAGATCTTCTTGAAAATCTCATACAACTAACCACTAATTTTAAAATCTATCAGATTTCTCAGTTGCCAGGAATCATTCATAACCAAAGAAAGTCAGGTTGCCAAATAGCCCTTGATTTAAGAGAATGGCCACTATTCCAAGTCATGGCATCTCAACATATAACAGTATACAGCCTTCCAGATGTGTTGGTTGAGGATAATGAAAGTTGTAGTCCAACACATCTAGAGGGTGCCAAGTTGGAGAAGGCTGACCAAAGGTATCTCCTATTTGAAGTGATGAGATACGGAAGAGGGCAGGGCTCCTGCAGTTTTAACTGTTGTGATGAAGAGAGAATTTCACCAGATGCTGCATGCATACAAATGACACGTGCTGAAATTTCCTTTTCAATACAACTGTTAAAGATACAGGAGCCCTGTTCTCCTTTTCATATGGTCATCCTAGGCAACCCCCTTTATGGGTTTGCATGAAAATATGCAGGGTAAGCTGAGAAAATAGTATTATTTAGCCTCCCAAGCTATCCTGTGCACTGATCAAACCTGTCTTCTCAGTAGGATCAAGAATATATTCTTGTGTGGATTCCTTTAGGAATAGTGGGAGTAAATTACTCTCAAAGGAAAGAAATCCACTAGTTTAAAATAGATAGTTAATGCCAATTCTGTGTTCACACAAGTTCTCTGTATGCCAATTACATGGGAATACATTGCCTACAAATTCATTACATTAACCTATGGATTTGCAAGAAGAAAATCTTTATCCAGTTAGCCCAGGTTTAAGAGCAAACCAGGTTAAAAGGACAACAAACCTGAGGAACCCTAAAACAAATTGTGAAGGAGTGTGTGAGTGTGACTAGCTAAAGGAATAATTAATACAAGAGTTATGCTTAAAAGTCTTGCATAACACAGGATGTTTTTTAATGCACAGTGCCCTACATATCACCTTAAGGTACCAAGCAAATATTACTGTAATCTGCACTGTGTTGTGAATTCCCAGAAGGATCCCAACAAAAGGAGTAAATTATTCTAGAGCAAAGGTAGCTTCTTGTGTTACATTTTGCAGATGTGGGAGGTTTTCCTGAGTTTGAAAACATTGCAAGTGCTCTTGTATTGTTAATTCATATGTCCCAGACATGTGCCCTGTGGAAATATTTTCTAGAGTTTTAAGTTTCATGGGGTGTGTCGGAGTCAGATGAGGGTGTTATTAATTTACACAAGATATTGGCTATGACTGCAGGCCAATTTTAAAATTCATCCAAGTTTCACAAACTTCTTTTATCACAGAAGACTGCTGTGCTCAAAATCAAATGACGGCTGGCTCTAAACCTTGATCTGCCACATGCACTGTTCTGGGTTGTAGCCATTATGTGAATGTAAGTCAGTGGGTCATAGAAGATGATTCATGTAATAAACACATGCCTTTTGTAGAATATTCTTTTCTCCGTATGTGCTAAACTATCAATCAGTGCCGAAGCACTTGCTACTGCAGGCAGAAAGAAAGAGTAGGTTGGACCTATGGAGACTGAGGTCCCACTGCTGCACATGCCTGCAAAAAGTAGGGATGATACAAGCCCCACGCACCCTGGCAAGCTACTCCTACCATACTTCTTCTTGGCTCCACCAACCCAGCCCTTCTCTTACCTAATCTGTCTCATGGGAGCCGCTCTTATTATTCATATAAGCTGCCTTTGAACATGTAGATTCAATATACCTCTGAATACTAGATATTGGGGACAAAGATTTTGACCTTGATCTGTAATGCTTTGCTGGTGAACAGGCGACCCTTTGCCCAGCCTTTAATAAACAGGCTCATAGCTGACAGTTTGTAAAATAACCTCTCTCTGCTTGCTCTGTGGGAGCATTCATATTTTTGCTTCAAGAAGCTTTCATGTGTTCCAGTTCAAAGCATCCTTCAATGTTCAGCACAAGTCATTCTCCATTTCCTCCCCACCTCTTCCTTTGAGACAAGCTGACATATGGGTAAACAAGTCACTACAGCAACCATAAACTGACACTAAGATGCTGTAGTGAATATGGTTCTTATTTAAAAGTAAAACATCCAGAGCTACCTTCCAATTGCTACATAGTAAATACAAAGCCAACCCTTTGCAACAGCAGTTAAGAATCTATTCTTACAGCAGTTCATAGAGTTGTTTGTGCTTACAGAACGAAATGATTCTAAAGTAAATTACTTGCAGCAGAGACTATACTAGAGTGACCAGAAACAAAAGAGGGCAGGGCTCCTGCAGCTTTAACTGTTGTGATGAAGAGGACACCTGCTGAAATTCCCTTTTCTATATACAACTGTTAAGAATACAGGAGCCCTGTCCTTCTTTCCATATGGTCACCCTATCATTAATGGCACTTGGGGGTGGATCCTGAAAACCCCATTGAGCATCTTTCCAGTGTGCCTGTGTGTATGTCCCTGTAACCTTAAAATAACAACCACCACCCTACAGTTTGGCTCTTATGAAGACATGATAGAAAGGAATTACTATTGATTGATTGAGGTTGCACCCATGCGCATTAATTCTTATTTACTATTTTGCCCTTTTAAAATAATGGTGGTGCAGTGAGCTGTACAAAAGCAGGAAGTGGTGATGTTATATAGTAGATCGGGAACCTTGGCTAAGATATAATTTGGGCATGTCTGCTTGATGATGTGATGGCTGTTTAGAGTTTAAAGTTAGGTCCCTCTTCCCTGTTCTTCACAATATTGGCCAGTCTGCAGCAGCAACTGAATTAAAGTAGTATTAATTGCTGCCTTGGGAGTGCAGATCCATGTAGCACATAGAGAAAAAACTACCACTGAATGCTATGTCATCTTTATTTGCACTAGAGCAGGGGGGTTGAACCTCAGGTCTGTGGGACACTATTTGTGTGATATGGACTGTTTTCACATGGGTCATTTTAACGATGTCTGCTGAACTTTCTGAAAATGAGTGATCCCCCGATTCATATCCACTTCACTTGCTGCAACCATGACACTCCAGTAATTTGAATATTAGGACACTGATGGTTGTTTCTGAGGTAGTAAAGTGCATGGTGACTTTGCAGCTTTAGTCTTATCTGATTTTACAAATTAATTACAAAAGCAAGAGATAAATTCCAGGCTAGGAATAAATACACAGGCAATGTAATCCCAAAGCTTAGTTTCCTAGGCACCCTAAGAGCCTGCATACAACAAGCTGACAAAACATCTGGCTTGTGAAATCTTTCTCTGTGTGGCTAATTTGCACAACCACTTTCTTACCATGATGCAAGTATTTTGCAGTTGCCTTCTTGTGAAAATATTTGTGTGGTTAGACATGCACTTGGTTGCACTGCTTCTGTTTGCAGAGAGTACCAATCTTTGAGACTTTGGGCATGTCTAGATGAGGGCTTATCCCGCGGTTCGCCCCAGGATCATCCCTGTGTGTCCACATGACACACAGGGGATCCTGGGGACAAGGAGGGATGATCCCTTCCTTTCCCTGGGATAACCAGGATGGCTTTAATCCCGACTTCTCGGGATCATCCCAAGACTGCGGGACGTGTGGGCAGCCATCCCAGTTTCATCCCAGCTCCTCCCGAGGAGTCGGGCATGGGGCATGGAACTCCTCAGGAGCTCCATGCCCATTGGGGGTGGGAGTGGGGAGTGGGATCTTTTTAAAAAACAAACACCTACCTGTATCGCTGGAGCACTTGTGCGCTCATTTTCGATTAAAAAAATGGCGAGCACGACGTCCTCTTCCTCCCGGGACGTTGCGCGCAGCATGTGGATTGAGGTGAAAGATCTCTCGATCACCATATCACAAGATCCTCCTCCTCCCCCTCTATGTCTAGACATGCCCTTTATAAGTACATATTGTCAGCAGAGTAGTGGACATATCATGACTTCCCACATGGAAATTTCCCAACATGGGTGGAGTGTAAAAATAAAAAACACCCTTCAGTAAAAGGCAGATTATGTGAGCCAGTCTGTTAGAAGCTTGATGTTAATAAACAGAAGTGATTCCCCACCCCACTCCACCTTATGCCTACTATCAACTTCAGCTGTTGTGTCAGCTGCGCCCTTTCCTAGAGTTGGAAGACCCTTTTTTCAAAATAGTTTTTTATTCTAGAGTTGGAAGACCTAAAGATGATAGTGCATGGGCTGGTAACCTCGAGGCTCGACTTCTGCAATGCACTGTACATAGGGCTACCATTGTACCTAGTTCAGAAACTTCAATTAGTTCAAAATATGGCAGCCAGGTTGGTCACCGGTACACCTAGGGGTGAACATATTACCCCAACATTAAAATCACTCCACTGGCTGCCAATTAGTTTCCAGGTGAAGTACAAAGTGTTGGTCATTACCTTTAAAGCTGTACATGGTTTGGGTCCAGGTTAGCTGTGGGATCTCCTCCCATACAATCCACCCCACACACTCAGGTGCTCTGGGAAGAACTTACTTTAGTTAGCCAAAACTAGGCTGACAACTGTTACCCAGAGGACCTTTTCTTCTGTCGCCCCCAGACTGTGGAGTGGCCTGCTGGAGGAGATTCATCAACTTAATACTCTCTCTCCAAGTTTAAGACAGCTATAAAGACTAGCCTCTTCTAGCAGGTCTACCCAGATGAATTTTAAACCAAAGATTTTAAGATGTCTTGATTTTTTAATATATTGTATTGGTTTTATATGCTTTTTAATTTAATTTATTTTATTTGTTTGTTTATTACATTTTTATACTGCCCAATAGCTGAAGCTCTCTGTATTTGATTTATATTGTATTGTTGTACTATTGTTGTTCCCTGCCTTGATCCAAAGGGAGAGGCGGGTAAGAAATAATTAGATGATGATGATGATGTTTGTTTTGTAATGAAACTTTCGATAACTAATCATGACCAGTAAAGCTACTTTACTGGTGAACTAAGTCTTATCATACAGAGTCTGAAAAACTGGATCAACCAACAGAAATGTGAAGTGATAAGATCAAGGCCTCAAAGTCTTGGTAAGGAATGATGGTGATACAAGCAGTAGTTTGTTTGGCAATGGGGGTAGACGGGGAGGAAGGACAGGAAGCTGAAGCAACCAAAACATGCCAACCATATGACATTGCAAGTATTAATAAGATGAGCAAAAAGTTGTTTTCCTGGTTCGGATGCTTTCTTTCCTTTTTTATTTTAATAGTGCAGGGCAATAGCATATTTGTGGTAGGGCTTGGAGCCAAAGCAGGCCTCTTCGCTTCCTATTGGGCAATAAACTAGCATTTTTCTTTTTTGTATCCATTTCCTGCCATGTTGCAGGACTGGTGTCATTGTAATCTATCTCTTAGTGATGGAGCTACTGTACAATCTTGCCGTCTTGTCCAAATGCAGTGCATTTTCCGCAAGGTGAGTTATCATGTTGTCTGAACCCAGAACATTTTCCACAGGGTGTTAACCATTCAGTGTGGTTTATTTTCTTCGAACAAGCCATCTTGAGAACCTATGGCTTGTTGTTGGGTTCTTCAGGGTGCTTAACAAGCCACACTGCATGATTAACAAGCCATCCTGTGGAAAAAAAGCACTGCATTCAGACAACATACTAACACACGGTTTGACAACAACCCACACTGGGTGGGTTAGTGTGTTGCATGAGTCCAGCTGCTGTGTCCTGGGAAGAGAACTCTATATACATTTTTTTAAAAGCCTGATTTAAGGCCTTGCAGTAATTTATGCTTTGGAAACAAATTACATATAGAAGATCTGTTTTGAGAGCAGGCAAACAGCTCAGATGATGTGACCCAGGCATCACTATAAGATGTTCTCTGACACAACCCTCTAGTTAGTGCAGTGTCAGGATGACACCATCTTTGCCTTGTGTTTGGGCATAGACATGGGCATAGACATTTTGTTCCATCGTATGCTGGCAATAGAAGTTCTAAATCCTGAAATTTCTGCTATCAGCCATATGAGGCCTAAGCAATGTTACTTTATTGGTTATATCTCATCTCTTTTTACGTGGCTACCCTATGGAAAATAGTTGTTTCTCTGAAGATGATTCTTTTCTTCTACTCCTCCTCCTATTCGTCCACTGAAGAATGCAAGTCTATGATTGCTATCCATATGTGGAGAGCTAAGTCTGAGTTCATTCCTGGCAAAATTCCCACATTTCATTGCCTTTACCCTGCTAGAGAATTCCTCCCTGGTAACACAGGCCAATTCCTCTGCCCCTAGAGTTTGATTTAAGCCCAAATAGGGGAGCCAGTCCATACGTACAGAAGGGCCATCTGATTCCTGCTGAGATGTGGGTGGACTGCAAGAATGTATCTAATTTAGAAGTGTTTTTTTTTAATGGGGAAAATGAGAGGTTCCTTATTATGAGGCTAAGAAGATATACCTACCAAGTTGAATTTTAAGATGCCTTTTAATAATGTGCTGCTTTTAATAATGTATTAGTTTTATATATTTTAATCAATTATATGTATTTTATGGTATTGGTCTTGTGCCCCGCCTCGATCCAGAGGGAGAGGCGGGTAACAAATAAATTTATAATAATAATAATAATAATAATAATGGGCAGATCACTGCCTATTCCTGCTAGGTGTGGACAGCTTATCAATTTATTTCTTCTGTTTAACAAAAAATCTGGGGTGAACACTGCAGATCATGTACTGTATATTAATCACCCCTTAATATGATTTAAATTAATCTGATTTGTAAACACAATTAAGCTGATTAAATAAATAGTGTATATATGTGAGCATGATTACAGGGCCTGAAGTATATGGTAACTATTCCAGATTAATTAATCCAGAAATAAAACATACTGTCTTGTTCTTTAATAAAGAAGGATTCTTGGATCATGGTTTATCTCCTAACAAATGCCAAACAGATAGGTGCAGAAAAGTCACTCCAAACTGATCCAAGTTGTGTTACAGGCATAAGCTAGTTCAATTTAGCAGTGAGAGCCTGCAAGTGGAAACAAGTGAAACTTCACACACCCCCACACCCCCACATCTTACGCTTTCTCTTCTGTCCTTTCCTTTTTCTCTCCTTCCATCTCTTTTCTCTCCCACTTTGATTTCCCTGCTCTCCTCTCTCTCGCTCGCTCTCATGCCAAATGGCCTGCCTTCCCCATTCTATTTCTCACTCCCAGCCTTTCACCCTTGCCCTCTTTGCTTGTTGGGAAAAATGCCCATCTGGTGTTTGTAATGGAAGAGAGGGCAGTTTCCTTGGGTGTAAATCTGCTAGTCAGGAAAGCACTTAATTTGCTGCAAAGCAGGTTAATGCAAAAGGAAACTAGGCATTTTCCTCCTTTGCTCCTGTCTGGATACAGCCTATCATGAGGATGTGGCTTGGTTGGCTGTTTCCTGTTCTTGGAACGTTGAGGGATGGGATGAAGCCAGACATACTCAACGTGGTGTGAAGCCAAGTGCTGACATCATAGTGCTGGCAAAACTGAGAGGTGGGGTGTTTTATGCCATTTTGCCTGTGTGTATGTGAGTGGGCACTTCCTGCTTCAAATGCCTGAAGCTTGAGATTTGTTTCAATCTCTGATTCAGCCAGTATTGGCAGTTTGGAAACAGGAATTAAATAGGTGCACAACAATTTAGAGAACTCCCCTTGTTGAACCATTTCCTTGGCACAATACACGAATAGGCAAGCTTATAAAGACCATTTTGCAATGCATGTAGTTATATTTTATTATTTATTGCATGTAACAATCTCTAAAGCATGGTAGAAGAAACATAACTATTAAAAAGTACATACTAGCCTAAAGTGTGCCTTTAGATTTGAGTAATTACAGATTATAAACTCTGTAAATATAGCATGAAGCCCCACCAAGCTGGTAACTCTTTTGCTTCAAGCAGTTGAGATGCACTCTTACAACTGTTTATATTGATGCATCCATTCACAAGACACATTACTAGTGACAGTGGTGCAGCATCAGAGGGGCTTTGAAATTGCTTTTTAGGAATTCCTCCCAACCTCACCCATAATGGCCCCTTAAACCACGGCTTTAACCATGGTGGTTAAGCCAGAAAGCTGGGCTGTGTTCAGAAGACACCTTGAGCCATGGCTTTAACCATGGTGAATAAGGCAAAAAAAAAAAAAAGCCTTATTTAGGTTCAAGTTCTGTCACTCCAAGGGGTTAACACTAACTTAACCCAGGCCTGCACAGACTTTCAGATTCAGTTTCTCATCTGTACAATGGGTTAGTGGGAACCAAACTCACTTACTTGTTAGTATGATAATAAGCCCTTTTTGTAACTTGTCAAAATTATATTATTGATTTATAGGTGACTTTTTTTATTTTACCAAATATTACTATCTTCCATTTGTGAATGAGAATTGAGGGATACTGTGAAGGAAAGTGGTTAGAGGAGATCAGTGTTCTTCTTGACTTGATGTTACATATGCTCCTGAAATCTGAAGAACTTTATTTTTCTAAATATATTTCAGTGAGTCAATCTTCTGTCTCTGCTGATTCATTCACAGCTGAACCTCAGACTTATCTTTCTGTCTTTCCCATTGTTGGACCAAGTAGTGAAAAATCTACAGTCTGTTCCTCCCTCTTTTATCCTGTCTTCCACCTGTCCAGCTGCTTGAATAATCCTTAGACACTCACTCACTCATTCTCTGTATTTCACTGTGTATAGTCCTGGATCTATTGTCTTGTAATGCTAGGCATTACATTTTGGACAAGAGATAACAAAAATAACACAAAAATAAATTGATTACTGTGTAGGAGGGGGAAACATCATGACAAATTCAAGCATCATGGAAAGCCCAAAATATTATGGCATGAAGGTTGGGGGGAAAGAGGAAAGCCAAAAGTCAGTAGTTTAGAGAGGAACAAGCACAAAAGATGTGACTGGGTTGATATGTTGTTATGTTGTGCTGCCAAAGCTCTGTCAGTTTTCAGACTGGAAGTGCTGTGAGGTTGAATTGGTTTGTCCTTGTGTGTTTTCTGGTTTATGGCATAACTGGGGAAGCAGCAGGAAAACCCACCTGGGGTTCCTAAGAGCAGCATTTATTAGAGCAGTCTTCAATGGCCATGCTGGCTGGGGATGATGGGAATTGTAGTCAATCATCTGGCGGGCACCAGGTTGGAGAAGACTGCGTTAGAGGCAAAGAAGAAACATCCCCTGCTACAAACTCTGTTATGGTTTTGTCCCTTTTAGGAGTCAAAGCTGTTCATTCTTTCTTGGGGAAAAAACAACAACAAAAACGTTGTCCTCAAAATAATTTGGATAAAACAGTGATGTATGGAAATCAGCTTACTTTGAATAACTATACCTACTGGTTACTATTGTTTAGTTTGTATTTTGTGCTGATAGTGTGCTAGGTGCTATACAGAACTCTGAAATAGTGCTAGAGAAGAGTGAGACGAGGCAGGACAGAAAAACAGCTGGCACACGGGCATATGGCCTGTGATGCTGAAGATAATCTATAGCCATTGTGACTAGTAGCCATTGATAGCCATATCGTTCATGAATTTCCTTAATCCCTGTTTAAAGCCATCCAAGTTGGTGGCCATCACCATATCTTTTGGTAATAAATTCCATAGTTTAACTATGTGCTGTGTGAAGATATACTTCCTTTTGTCTGTCCTAAATCTGTCACCATTCATCTTTGTTGGATGACCCTGAGTTCTAGTACTGAGAGGGATAAAAACCTCTCCTTTTCCACTTCTCCACACCATGCACACCAATGTCATATTCTCTCCTCCCCCTCCAAATTTACTCACCATTTTTCTGTGCTAAACAGCCCCAAACATTTGTAACCTTTCCTTATAGGAGAGTTGTTCCAGCCTCTTGATCATTTTCTGCAGCTTTTCCAGCTCTACAATAAACCTTCTGAAGTTCAGTGACCCAAAGTATAGATGGTATTCCAAGTGTGATTGCACCATAGGTTTGTATAAAGGCATTATGATATTGACAGTTTTTTTTAAAAAAAAATTCCTTTCTTAATGACTCCCAATATGGAATTTGACATTTTTCATAGCAACATTTTCATTAAACTATCTACCACAATCCCAAGATTCCTTTCCTGGTCAGTCACCTCTAGCTCAGATCTTATTTGCTTTCTGTGAAGGTAAAAAGAAATGCCCCAATTTGCATCACTTTACAGTTGCTTACAGAAGTGCAGGTGCCATTTTATGGCATTTGTAGGAAGAGGATGTGACACAAATTACTCAGAAGTGTTCACTGAAAGTAATATTACTTGACATTCTGCCCCAACCCTTGCTCTCTCTTTTTTTTTAAATCAGATCTTCAGGAATTCCAGTTTTGCTCCAGAAATTAAATTCTGTACAAAACGTCCCTCTTAATGGAAGCAGAAAAGATATGACCTTAATTCACTGTCTTTAGAGGCTTGAGTCTTCTATTGTATTATATGCATGCGATAATGTTGGAGGCATGGGGGGAAAACCCATTTTTTCTTTCCTCCCCTGTCTGCCACACCCATTCTTGTGATTATCTTAGAGAATTGGGAAGACCATTCTTCTTGGTGGTTTTGGTATTAATCTGACCACCTTCCTAACAGTATTACTCTTACGTTTCTGTACCTCAGTGATGTATAATCCAGACAGTACAATTTAAAGAAAATCTAAAGGGGCATCAGTTGTTTTATTAAGAAATGGACAGAATCCTCCAAAATTACCCTAGTACCAAAGCCTGTCCAAAGATGTAATGTTTGTACATTAAAACAGACAGCCTGTAAATAACCACATGCCCTCTTACGCTTTTTTCTGACAACCAGTGAAAGTCACAGTTTGTAATTGTTCCCTTCCCCACCCCCACACACACACTGAACTATATACAGCCTGCTTTCATAACCACCTAATCATGCACACCTTAATATATGCCTTTCAGTTCATCTCTGCTTGCCAATAATTGCACTTGATTTCGACAGTGAAAGTAAGTGGTCATTTTCAGATTGATTTCTGCTCTGTTTGGTTTTCCACAAGAAGAGAGTAGGAAAAATTACTGTTAGTTTGGTTTATGCAGCCTCCCCGACTTCTTACAGTATTGAACTATTCTGCTATCATTACTATTGCTGTGATCACCATGAGTTCTGCTTTGGATTAATGTGCTGTTGTTTTTCAGTGCTTTGGGGAATTTGCTTTTTCACTTCAAGCAACCAGCTTTCACACTCCATGTATTCCTGAATGGATATGACCAGAGAAAGGAAGTATAGGGAAACAATGCTACTGTTGATAAATGATTGGCTATTATCTCCAGCTTCTGCTTTTTGCATTATGTCCTAATTGTGCCATTTTTTCGGGGGGGGGGGGAATACATCCCCTTCCTCCACTGGTGACTAATACTTGCCACCCATGCCTTTTATTCATTTTCATTCAAATATGGCATAATTAAATTCTGTAAAGATAGTCTGAAGAATGTGTTCAGGAACAGTCCCTTATACGAAATACCACAATCCTTCATCTAGAACTCTATGTACTGTACAGTGCCTGCAACACACTGTATGCAAACATACCTAAGTAGATTTGGAAGGATGGGCAAAAACAATGAACAGGGATTCTGAAGTGTTTGAAACTGTTGACGGTTTGGTTTATTTATTTAAAATATTTTAGTCCACCTTTCCAGAGAGATTCCCCTCAAGGCATCTTGTAGACACCTTAAACTATGGAATCACAATTCACCAATAATATATTTTCATATTTTTCTTTGTTACAGTGAGCATGATGGGTAGTGGTGGTGGTATATGAAGGACATTCTATTCCACACAACTGCCAAATAAATGTGCTCCTTGCAATCTAAGAGCGCAATCCTATACATGTCTACTCAGAAGTAAATCCTATTAAGTTCAATGGGCTTATTCCCCAAAAAGTGGGATTGCAGCCTGTCTGTTTTCGTTTGTTTCACTCTAATGCAAGATAGTGGCTTTTAAATGTTTCAGAGTTTTTGAATGACTAACAGAGCAAAGCATATTTGCTCAGAAGTAATTCCCCTTGTGTTTAAAGGGGCTTACTCCCAGGAAAGTGTGCATCCTAAATGCACTTGCTGGGGAATAGGTCCCATGGAACACAGTGGGATTCACTTCCAACAATAAGTTTGAACAATACCCCATTTTTGCCATTGATAGAAAAACAAAGTTTTTAAAGGCTTTTGAGTAGGTGCATATTTAATAAAGTGCATGCATTTCTGAAGACAAATATTGAAAGTTATTCATTCTCAAGAGTAAATATCCAGAGCCTTGGTTGGTCAGAGGGGGGCACCCAGCTGACTGGATATCTGTTTATCAGATTTGATGGGTGGCATTCTTTCTGTATCATCTTAGCAAATTCCTTTAAATGCAAAAAAAAAAAAAGTGTGTGGGACGGGAGATGAGCCATATGAATCAAGCCTGCTCATACAGGCATATGCAAAGTAAAATAGTTTTTCTTGCAACCCTTACAGTATATCCAGATTTATGGGAGTGTTTTGTTGTAGTAGTTGCATGTTTACAGTGCAATGCTGTGCATGTCTGGCTCAATGGGGCTTGCTGCCTTGTAACTGTGTTTAGGATTGCAGTTTTCGTTACAGTACAAAGTGATGGCACATCTATTCATTTTGTCTGTGATTAGTCTTCACTTCAGGACTAGTTTGTTTTACATGGGTAGAACCTAGAACTTCACAGAAACTGATTGCGGCGGGCGGGCAGGGGGGAGGGGAACAAGATCTCACAAAGCAACTTACAACAGAAATATTAAAAAGACTGCAATAATACGATTAACAACGTGCAACAAAAATAACATCAGGTAAAATCAGTTATAGCTGCCAACAATAAAACCAACTGAAAGCTTGGTAAAATAAAGTATCATTAGGGTCCACTTAAAGGCTGCAAGTGAAAGTCTTCTTGGGGTAGGGAATTCTAACTGTGTGGGACACCACTGAAAAGGCCCCGGCCCTGGTAACTGCCAACTTCATCTGCAGGGTAAGATTGAGCCAATGAGCAGGGGCTTCAAGGCCAATCATAGGGCTTTGGCAATTTTCCTTGGGTGTAGGTGGTAGTTCAAATACCTTGATCTGAAATAGTTCAGGGCTTTAAGCAATACTTTAAATTAAGCCTGAAAACAAATGGGTGACCAATACAACTGATTCCAATTTGTTATAATATGATCAAACCATTTAGCCTCCAACAGCATCCTGGTGGGTGAATTTTGCACCAGCTGAAGTTTCTGAACAGTCTTTAATGACCACCCCCACATAACAGAGTGTTACAGTCATCTAGCCTGGATGTAATCAGCACACATGTAATTCAGCAAACTTCATGTCTCACCTTAGCAATTGTTCTGGCCCATCTGCATTGCTTTTAAACTTTTTCCTTTAAAAAAATTTTTTTTAAGCTGGTTTGCTAATTTCCTAGTGGAAGAATTGTGATTTATTAGTCTGGCCAAGTATGTTAAGGTCCTCTTCCAACAAATACTTTTGTTTGATTATTTGCCTGTCACTCTACATCACAAGTATTACACTACATGTGGATACAAATCGGACTTATTTTTGAGGGGAAATGGGGCCAAACTACATGTTAATGTTAAATGTGTAGTTTAGCTTTGTAAGCGTACATTTATCCCTTTGCCCCTTAAATTAGGGTCCCAATTAAAATTGGGGGCCCTGCCACTACTCTAGAGTAAAAATGAAAAAGAAGACATAGCTGCTAGACATTTACAGTAATGTCTACTTTGGCCCTAGAAGTATTCCAGTACTTGCTCACAGACAGTCTTCTTTCATGTTATGCAGTGAACATGAGTTGGCTGACTCGGGCCAACTAATGTGAGGGTGTTCCTCCTAGGGTGACCATAGGGAAAGGAGGACAGGGCTCCTATATCTTTAGCAGTTGCATAGAAAAGGGAATTTCAGCAGGTGTCATTTCTTATGCATGCAGCACCTGGTGAAATTCCCTCTTCATCACACCAGTTAAAGCTGCAGGTGCCCTGCCCTCTTTTAAATCTGGTCACTCTAGTATAGCTCATGCAGCTTTAACTGTTGTGATGAAGAGGGAATTTCACCAGGTTCCCCACATATACAAATGACACCTGCTGAAATTCCCTTTTCTATGCAACTGTTAAAGATACAGGAGCCCTGTCCTCCTTTTCATATGGTCACCCTAGTTACTGCCACCCAAGAGTGCCTCTGCCTGCACAAAGAGAGTTAAGTGCAATGATACAGGGCAAGGGCCTCTTTCCATGCATCCCTGTTTAATCAGGGTCGGCATTTAATGCTATAAGATTAGCAGTCAGCTCAAGCCTCTGAAACAATGTGTACGTTTCATGTTAGTGCTCTTGTTAATCTATGCAGAGGATCATCGGTTTCCTGCATCCATCCATTTATGGGGCACTGCCAGTGTAGAAAGGCGTGTGTTTCCTGATGTTGTACTTAGAACATGTCTTTGATAAGATACCTTTTTTTGTCTGTTTGTTCTGGACTACATCAGTGTATGGGTGTGTGGGAGATATAATTTCTTTTTAGAAACATGTAACTAGAAGTGATAGAAATTAGAAATCTTAAGCATATCTTCAAAAGGTCTTTAAGTTTTTATGACAGGGAAGGTCATTCATTCCTAAACCTCCACTCCACCTGGCAGCCTCATAGCACCAGAGTGGAAGAACTCCATAACAGGAAGTGAACAGCTCGATGAAAACATCAACTCAGTGTGTGGCAGCTTAAAAGAAAGCAAACTCCATGTTAGGCATTATAAGAAAAGGAATTGAGAATAAAACTGCCAGTATCATTCTGCCTTTATACAAATCTATAGTGTGACCACACTGTGTCCAGTTCTGGTCACCATACCTTAAAAAAGTTATAGAGCCGGAAAAAGTGCAGAACATGGCAACTAAAATGATAAGGGGCCAGAGTATTTCCCCTGTGAAGGAAAGTTACAACAGCTGGATTGTTTAGCTTGGGAAAAAGGAGGCTAAGAGGAGACATGATAGAGGTGTACAAAATTATGCACGGTGTGGAGAATGTGGATAGGGAGGTGTTTTTCTCCCTCTCTCAAAATACTAGAATCTGGGGTCATCCCATGAAGCCAATTGATGGGAGGTTCAGGACAAATAAAAAGAAGTACTTCTTCAAATAGCGCATAGTTAAATTATGGAATTCACTACCACAAGATGTAGTGATGGCCACCAATTTGGATGGCTTTAAAAGGGGTGTGGATAAATTCCTGGAGGAGAAGGCTGTCAATGGCTACTAACCCTGATGGTTATGTGCTAACTCCAGTATCAGAGGCAGTAAGCCTGTGTGCACCAGTTGCTGGGGAACATGGGTTGGAGGGTGCTGTTGCACCATGTCCTGCCTTGTTGGTCTCTGGCCGATGGCTGGTTGGCCACTGTGTGAACAGAGTGTTGGACTAGATGGACCCTCGGTCTGATCCAGCATGGCTCTTTTTATCTTATGTTCTTAAGTGGCTCCAACCTTATAGAGTTGGACTACCAGTCTGACCACCATTGTCGGTGTATGTTGTGCAGCAACAACAAAATAGATTTCTGGACACAGGATCAATATCTGAAGACTGCAGTAAACCTCACAAATACAGAAGTGTAGATGTTTTGTTTTGTTGATGATAGAACGCTGGGAATATTGTTTTATCAGTTATATTAATAAAAGCTATTTTTATGGGTATTTAGTTGAGTTTGTGCATGAGAAATTGCCAAATTGAGGGAGAGATATTTTGCAAAGAGCCAGTGCCAAAACCCTGGATTCTTTGTCTAAATGTAAAATGCTATATATAAAAAGAATGCATTTTTAAGAATAATTGGTAAGGCATTCAAGGTCATAGGAATGAATTACTTAGGTAATTCCTAACTAAAACACGTGAATCGGTGTTTAAAAAAGTATATGTATATTGTCTGAGTGGGCTTTGGGCCAGTCACAGACTCTCAGCCCAACCTACCTCACAGGGTGGTGGTTGTGAGGATAAGAGTGTTCAGTTCTCCTGCAGCAATACAGGAGAACTGAACACTCAGTTCACCATCTGATGAGATTATGGTAATGGAATAACTATTTGGTCTTGTGAAACAATCCTAAAATACAAATCATGCTTAAAGTATGTCATGGCAAATTTATTGTCAGGAATCCAGAAGGCCTGATCCCAATTACTCAATTTTCCATCAATAGCTGGGAACAAGCCTTCGTGTCTTAAAGTCAGAACACTGGAGGGGACCAAAAGGCCATCTTGTTCAGCTTCCTACAGGCAGAACTATCAATGCAAAAGATTAAGCCTGTGAATGGGCATTCATCATGGCATTCGGTAAGCAGAGAACTTCTCCAGATGACCAGGCAAGGAAGCACAAGGGTATTTGTGAGCAGGTGGCTTCTTTCCAGGTTTTGCCACCTTCAGCTAATAATTATTAGTATTTTCTGAAGCACCTACAGCAATTGGGAGCTGTATGAAAGATAATTAATTCTTACAGTCTATGTCCACAGGATTATAATTGAAGGCAGCCTTCCCCAACCTGGTTCCCTCCAGTTGTGTTTGACTACAACTCCCATCATCCCTAGTGAACATGGTTGTAGTCACCAAAGCACCCCCTAAAAGTGAATAATAATTAAATAGGCTGGGCCCACCCTTTTACAATAACTAGGTAGGCCTCCCTCCCTCTGAATAACACCCTGATTCTCTCCTCCTCAAGTGTTTAGAGAAAGAAAGGAAAGGAACTCTTCTTGGAGAAATGTAGACAGTTTAGAAATCCCAAAGAAGAGCACACAGTGGCTCAAAACATGTTAATTTAATCTTATTTATAACCACTTTGGGGTGTTCTCTTTCCTTTTTGTTACAGTCTAAAATAGACATAACACATGCGGAAAACAAGAAATGAAATGTAACTGGAAACCAGAAATGTGGCGCCAGTCTGAAGAGGGGGAAAAAGAGAGAGTAAAATATTGGTTAGCAGAAACCTTGAGGGGGAAATGTAAGTTTTGAGCAGTTCTGAATAGTAGCTGGAGTTGAAGTAGCATGGATATCGAAGGCAAGCATGTTCTGAAAATCATGTGCTGCAATAGAATATGAAGGGGTAGAGGAAAAATCTGGGAGACTTTGGGGGTATATTAAGATTAGAACAAGCAGAATAAAGGGAATAGAAAGGAGAACAGAAGCAAAAGAAAAGTGCAAAGAGGCAAGAGTGGTGAGCTTTAAAAACAACAACAATAATCTCCTACTTAATATGAAAAAGTTATATTGAGGAAATTGGTGAATACAGATATATATTGTTGGAGAGGTGGCTGGCAAAAATAATAAGTCAAGTAAGTAGAATGAAAATTGGAAGCAGACTGGAAATAAGAAATGGATAATCCAGCGAAGACCGCTTTGCCACAGTCAACACATGTAACAACCTCAGAGAAGAGAGTCAGAAAGAAAAAGGGAGGGAGATTGGATTTTAGAGACATTGCATAGTTGGATGCAGCAAGTTTTACCAATGGATCAGATCTGAAGTTTTTGTTGTTTATTTGTTCAGTCGCTTCCAACTCTTCGTGACTTCACGGAGCAGCCCACGCCAGAGCTTTCTGTCGGTCGTCGTCACCCCTAGCTCCCCCAAGGTCGAGTTCATCACCTCCAGAATATCATCCATCCATCTTGCCCTTGGTCGGCCCCTCTTCCTTTTGCCTTCCACTTTCCCTAGCATCAGCCTCTTCTCCAGGGTATCTGAAGTTAGATAGTCAAATATTATGTCCAGGTTATGTGACTGGTTAAGGGCATATGATGAAGTTGCCATTTCTAAGGAAATACTTGGTAGCTCTTAAATAGGCCAGAATCTTCTATTGGGTCAGCTGTATGTGGTGGTGTTTGTTTCTTGCATCTGATCTGCTTTTTGTAAATTTGAGTGTACAATTCACAGATTTCCTCTTCTTTTTTCACTCTCACCTCTGCACACCCATTGATCTTTCAATTATTATTTTTTGCAATAGACAAGCAATTAACTAACAAGGAGGAGAAAGCAGAGAAGGAGGCCTGGGAAATGAGCAAGGTTGGACGTGAAGACATCCCACTTAGCTAATAATCTAAATTGGAGCCCATCACCAATTAGGATACCAAAATGTATCTCAGTGTTTTGCTTAGCGACTGTTGTCAAGGAAATCTGTATGATAACACGATGAGCAGACCTTGCTGCATTCTCATGTTAATTGTACTTTATGTTCAGGGGGTGCTGTGCACTGACCGACAGCAAATGTACTGTTCAGGGGTGGGAGAATGTATTTTGGTTATGTATTAAGTAACGTTGAATCAAATAGTATTCTTGGCTGAGTGTCCGTAGCTGCTGCCGTTGTGTATATGTATGACAATAATAGTAGCCTCCTGTTTATATCAGACATCTGGCTATGAGATAGCCCCCTTCGAATTTACAGTTGTGCGCAAAGCTGTATAGCAGGAATTTGAATTAGAGCCACGTAGCAAAATAAAGCAGTAAAGCTTTTCATTGACTTCATCACTTGAAGCTGTACGTTTGTGTGTGTATTTTATATTTAAATATGTCTGCACACAGAAAGGTGGCATTCCAGGGAAAGGGCTAAACTGAACCTTTCTCCCTGGTGTTGTTGTTGTTGTTATTATTATTATTATTATTATTATTATTATTTATTTATTTATTTATATAGCACCATCAATGTACATGGTGCTGTACAGAGTAAAACAGTAAATAGCAAGACTCTGCCGCATAGGCTTACAATCTAATAAAATCATAGTAAAACAATAAGGAGGGGAAGAGAATGCAAACAGGCACAGGGTAGGGTAAGCAGGCACAGGGTAGGGTAAAACTAACAGTATAAAGTCTGCACAACATCAAGTTTTAAAAGCTTTAGGAAAAAGAAAAGTTTTCAGTTGAGCTTTAAAAGCTGCGATTGAAGTTGTAGTTCTCAAATGTTCTGGAAGAGCGTTCCAGGCGTAAGGGGCAGCAGAAGAAAATGGACGGAGCCAAGCAAGGGAAGTGGAGGCCCTTGGGCAGGCGAGAAACATGGCATCAGAGGAGCGAAGAGCACGAGCGGGGCAATAGTGTGAGATGAGAGAGGAGAGATAGGAAGGAGCTAGACCGTGAAAAGCTT
This sequence comes from Elgaria multicarinata webbii, assembly GCF_023053635.1. Taxonomy (NCBI): domain Eukaryota; kingdom Metazoa; phylum Chordata; class Lepidosauria; order Squamata; family Anguidae; genus Elgaria; species Elgaria multicarinata. Next base: position 124,886,058 of record NC_086172.1, on the reverse strand, counting down.
TGAAGGTTAACAGGAGAAGTTTATATTGGATTCTGAAGTGAATTGGAAGCCAATGAAGAGATTTCAGAAGCGGAGTAACATGGTCAGAGCGGCGAGCCAAGAAGATGATCTTTGCGGTGGAGTGGTGAGCAGAAACCAACGGACTGATGTGAGAAGAAGGAAGGCCAGAGAGAAGAAGGTTGCAGTAGTCCAACCGTGAAATAACCAGTGCATGAACAAGCGTCTTGGCGGAAGAGACAGACAAAAATGATCGAATCCTGGCAATATTATACAGGAAAAATCGACAAGATTTAGCTACTGCCTCAATATGAGGAATAAAGGAGAGCGAGGAGTCAAATATAAAGCCAAGGCTACGAGCTTCCTTGACCGGAGTAAGCGTAACATCATTGACAGTAAGAGAGAATGAGAGATGAGGAGAAGGTTTAGGAGGAAAAACGGAGTTGTACACTAGAATTTATGTGGACAAACAGCCCACATCTGCAGCCTCAAGAAGTAAAACCTAAGGAAAGTGTTACCTCTTGATTCTATTGAATGGTATAGACTGATTCTCTGTGGGAAGTCACAAAAGATGTGTTGATAGGCTAGCAGAGGTACACTGGAGACAGCACAGCATAGAAGTTGCAGGAATGTGTAATTTGTCAATGGTTGGAGCCGACAGGTGCATCCCACACAAATTTAAAATCTTACTTGGGGATTTCTTTAATTAAAGAAGTTCATGAGCAGCAGTTCTAATTACTTGTTGATGCTGCAGGGAATTTTGTCCGGTCATCCTTGGGCAGAAAGGAAATAACTGAAAATTCCCTTAAAGAAATGCATTTTTCCTCAATAGTTTCAAGACAATCCTTTTTTCCTATTTCATGTTCCTGCTTTTTCTTTTTCTGCTGGTTTCATCAGTGTTAACTGTCACAAAGGCACTAATGTAGGTGAGCTCATCTTTCATTTCTTTCTTGATTCTGGCTAGAGCGGAACTGCATTTGTGTTGGGAGGTTAGAACTGCAATTTAGATAGCTGAGTCTTCATGGGTACGCTGTGGGTTACTTAAAAGTCACAGGCTTCTTAAATGAAACCGCAGAGCCTTCCCACATGTAGTGCCCTCAAAATGTGTTGGACTACAGCTCCCATCATTTATTGATGTATTTATTTACAATATTTATATACTGCTCCCTATCCAAAGTTTTTGGAGCAGTGACTAAATAGAATAAAAGAATAAAAATAGAATAAAAACAGCACTAAAAATTTCATTTTTAAAAGAATAAGTTCAGATAAAACTGTGGCCAGTCATTCAGAAAAAGCTTCCTGGAACAACTTTTTCAGGAGGTGCCAAAAGCAATACAGTGTTGTGCCTCCCTGACCTCCAAAGGCATGGAGTTCCATAGGAAGGGGCCCAGTACACTGAAGGCCCTTCTCCTGGTGGACTCCAATTGAACCATAGGTCCATGTGGAACTACCAGGAACATGCCCTCAATGAATGGATGGATTGGTAAGGGAGAAGGCACTCTATCAGGTATCCTGGTCCCAAGTTCTTAGGCCGTTGTACATTAGTACTAGAACCTTAAACCTGGCCCCATAGTGAATGAGCAGCCAGTGCAGTTCCCTCAGCCAAGAAGTTGCATACTGAAAAGGGGCAGTTCCCACTAGTTGGGAGTATCTTCCCTTTGACAGCTGCACCTACTAGAGAACTGTCTGGAAGCACCCAATTGCAAGATGGTTAGAAAAAGTGATTTGATTAAAAAAAAGTATGTTTAGTTTTTAGCTGCCAAAGTTTTGGGCAGGAATTATTCAAATTATCTTTCCCTCTCTTCAAAAAACAGAAGCATCCACATTTCTAAGTAGTTACAGAACTGATTTACTGAGATCAACCTAAGGAAATTTCATAAAGTGTGACTGTATACAAGCAGTAAGAAAAAGCTGCCATAATTTGAACAAATCTGGTCTCTATTTTCAGAATGTTTCCAATTATAATCCCATTTAACTGTGTCCCATTAATTGTCATCTCTCTCCTATTAGAATATTATACATTTATGAATCTTAAATACATTGTAATTGGACACATATTGGAGAGGGTTATAGTGTATTTTTTCAATTATCATTTCTATTGTTTCATCACATGGGACAGCTGTAATTGAGTTAATTGTAAACTATCTTTTTTTGCATGTTGATGCTAAGGAATCTAAGTGCATATATGTTGACAAGTGATGTGAAAATGGGTTATCCGTGTAGCTTACTCAGAGAGGGTCTGATGAGCAGTAGCAACATACAAATCCCTATTTCCAAAAGATAAGATCCTCCGGGATAAAGTTATATGAAGAACCCATCACTTTCCAATGCAGTGCATAACCACATACATGGAGCCACTTCAAAGTGAAAACAGAGCACTCAGTGTTACATAATTTTGGAAAACTTTTAATCCAGCCAATTCAGGAAGCTTTTGCTTCGTGTCAGATTTGTCTCATCTTCCTTTGGTTAGTTCTTTACACTGACCATGCTTAAAAGTCCATTCTGAGTAACCTGCTTTCTTTCCTTTGTGATTTTCTGCTCAAAGTTTGCTGTTATTTTCTATCAGTCTTTTCATTCAGATCCTTCTTCTTGCATCACCCCCTCCATTACTAAGGCTGCTTCCAGATAGAGGGCTCCTGGGACTACCAATCAAAAGGCATGGTGGAGCTATTCGGCCTTTCCCTTCTTAACAGTGTTTTTTTCTGGTAACAAAAAAGACAGAAGAAGTGGTAGGAAAACACAGGAAGGTAACAAATCATAGAATCATAGAATAGTAGAGTTGGAAGGGGCCTACAAGGCCATCGAGTCCAACCCCCTGCTCAATGCAGGAATCCACCCTAAATCAATGATGATGTCCTCTGGATCCCCAGTAAAATTCTGTGAGCTTGGCAGGACGATAGCACAATAAAAACTTCAACTGAAAGCACACCTTTAATAGTAGAAAACAAAAGCACCAGTCCCTTGAGCCGACACCTCGCCACATGGGAATTCATAAGGTCCAAGGTAGATTGCAAGTGTCTGTGGTGCACTAATGCAGCATGAGGGTCCTATGTAAAAAAATTATCTGGAAAAAACTATGAGGGATGCTAGGTGCCCAAAGTTAGAAGACAATGGATATATGCCTATATAATTATCAAATCAGTGTAAACCTAATTTTATCATGCAGAAATGAAAACTGTCATCTACATAATTGTGAGTGTCACATTCAACCTTCGTTTATTTTGTAATCTATCATTTTTGTCTTTTAAAATAGATGTTATGTAGACCTTGGTGCAAACGGATTAGGGCTCTTATTGAAATTTTACTTGTTTCTTGTCTGTATCCACTTTTTCCTTTTCACCCTGCTCCAAACTGGGACAATCTAGATTAGTTACCATGTTACTTTGTTACCATGGCAGCTGATCTCAGCTTTATGTGTCTTAAGTTCTGCATATCTTTGACTCATTTCAAATAGCTAGCAGTTGACTAGGTTCGTTTCTTTTCTTTTTGCTTTTGAAGTGAATGAGTCCTGCATTGCTACTACCTACTGTATATACTAAGATGAGCAGAAAGAGTGTTTTGAATATGATGGGACCAAATTCCTGCCTTTTTAAGGTCGCATCTTTAAAAACAGAAGTATTATTTCCAGTATTATGCATAGCTGGTTCAAGCTCGTAAGTTATGAATCCTGCTTGAGCTCACTGAATCAACAAGTATTTGTACTTCCTACTTCTGCATTCCCTTTGTCTGAACCACTCTATCTTTGCTAGGACCTTATTTTCTAGCGCAGATAGTAAGGGCTTTAGTAAGATTTAAAGAAACCAGCCATTTGTATCTGGAAATAAAAATGGGGCCTACATCTGCAGGAACCAAAGGGGTTAAACACAAAGTTCTAGTTCTGCTGACCTATTATTTTGTTCCTCTAAGCTACTGGTTATTTGACTTTAAAAGTGTTCAGTGTATTGGAAGAGAATATGAGCTGCTACTTGAGACAGGATTTTTTTAGGCCCTTTTGGCACTCAAATGTGAATTAACTCATACCTCTCTTACTCTGAATCCTTGGCCCAGGATTGAACACTTCTCCCTACCAATTTTACTTAGCCCTCTTGATTGCTTGGCATTCTTTCACACCCCTCCACACTCTCTAAACCACTTTTATGCCAGCTATATGCTCTCTGGCTACATGCTTCTGAGCTGCTGCTGCTCCCTGTGACATAGCTCCCTGGATTCTTTGTCGGCCTTGTACTGATGTTAAGATCCCTATGGTTTTACTTGAAGCTTTCATGTCTCTATCCTTTCTTCCTGAGCAGCATAAGCACTTCCAGCCAAGGCACTGCTAGGAAAGGAAAATTCTTCCCATTTGTGGCTACAGCAAAATGCTAGTAGTATTGAGGCTGGCACAATAACGTTGCATGGTATTGCAACGATTACACCCACTTTGTTAGACCCCTGTTTCAAAACCATAAATCTTTCATGCCCTTAATGTCCATGCTCTCTTCTGAAGGCCATTCCTGCTTCTTGAGCTTGAATAGAGGTGGCAACTGAAGACAAAAGGGCCGCTCACATTAGACATTTACGAAAGGGCAATTCTTCTAGCTGCTAGAGCATCTGCATATTTCAATTGCCCTGGCATAATAATTGCTACTTGTCTCTAGAGGGAAGCCCTGCTGCAAATCACGAAGACCTTTGACTTGTGGCTACTGTGGAATATCAAAATGCTGTGAATATGTCCAGTTCTAGGTTACTAACTTGAATTTAATACGAAAGTAATACGAAAGACTGGAGACTGCCTATGAAGTTCATCTCTGTGTTGATTAGACTGTGGCACAGCTGCTATGGTGTCTGGTTGTCAAGGTACTGAGAATATTTACATGCTCAAGGTAACCTCTGTCTCCTGGATACAGGACTGACTGCACTGGCTTTTCACTGGCACTTAATGCTCTTCTACTTCCATTGTAGGGTTTTTTGTGTGAGATGCCAGCAGGTCTTGGCCTATTAATTCAACTCTCAGTTCTCCCCATGTATCATCTCTATGCATTGTGAGATTGGGAGGGTATGTCAGGCTCACACATACCTCTTTCAGTTTCTTGAAAGTAGGGTTTGGATAAAGGTTTTGAGGGACATACTGCACTGAAACATATCATCTCATGGATTAGCTGTTATGTTCTAAACCACAGCTTTAATCACAGTGAATAAGGCTTTTTGCCTTATTCACTATGGTTAAAGCTGTGGTTTAAGGTGTCTTCTGAACAGGGCCAGTGTGAAAACCATTTACATGCAAACATATAGACAAACATCACACAGAGAAATACACATATATCTAAAACAATTTTAAACAACAATAAGAAAAATGCAGAACCTGATTAAAACCTCATCATATCACTGAAAGAAGATAAAAATGAAAAGATAACAATGTTGGTGTCAGGTGAGACTTGTTGGAGAGATCATTTACATAATTGGGGGGGAGCACCACCAAGAAGGTTCTCTCCCTTGTTACCACCTTCTAAGCCTCCCTCAGAGGAGGGCCTTAGATGTTGGATGTAGTGTTATGGGTAAGTCCCTACTGGGAGAGGTGATTCACCATGTCCCGTGGTCCTGAACCTTGTAAGACGTTATAGGTTAAAACCATGACCTTAAATCATAGTTTTACCTATCTTCAGAGGCAGCCCCATGTAGAGCACATTGTAGTAATCTAACTTGGAGGTTACCAGAGCATAGATAACTAAAGCCAGGTTATGCCTGTCCATATAGCTTGGCCACCAGCCAAAGTTGATAGAAGGCACTCTGTGCTACTGAGGCCACCTAAGCCTCAAGTGACAAAGATGGCTCCAGGAGAAGCTCCAAGCTATGAATCTGCTCCTTCCAAGGGAGTGCAACCTTAACCAGGACAGGTGGAGCACACGCCATCCAGTTGTCTTTTCTGTTGTTCTGACATATGATAGTGTTCAGCTGGCAGTATTCCTCTCTCCATAAGTCCCTTCATGTTTGTTGAGCTCTCTGTATGTTAATCATACCTGACTGCTATCAATCTTAGCTGCCTCCAATAAATCTGTATAAACCTATTGTCAGTAGTGCCTCCATTTTACTCCCTCTCCTTCTCCATAGCCTTCAATCTCTCAATGTGCCATGGAGATGTTTGCTTGCCTGTACCATGGAGATGTGCCATAGAGATGTTTGCTTCCCGGATCCCCCTTCGGTTGTAATGTACTCATGTGCTCACTTTCTGGGATAGGGCCATCACATGTTTCTCCATGTTCCCAGTGGCTTCAAGAGAGGGTGTGGAGTCTCACAGCATGATAGTCCTTATCTACATAGTAAACACTTTGAAATGTTACAGTGTACGAAAGGGTATCCATTCTCAATGGGAGTCCATTTTTGGCAGCATCCCTGTAGCTTACAGTGTGTGCTGCTTAGGCCTTCCGTGTTCTTTCGTTTCCATGGTAATCACAGCTAGCCAGTAGCCTCCTTTCCCTGGGCTCTCTTTACTTGGTCTCTCTCCCATAGGGTTCACTAAATTATTTTCATATTTATTGAGCAGGGAAGCCTGTCCATATCATAAGGAACTTCAATTTCTTTCACACAATTTGGTGTTCTGTTTCTAAATTTGTATTGTTGCTGAAATGTATCTCTAGCACACTCATGAATTTGCTGCCTCGCACCCAAATTGGCAGCAGCAAGCCTCCTCAATCTAATGCCAATCTTTGTGTATAAAAATCAGCATGAAGTACACACGGTCTTGATCCTCCTTCAGAAATGGAATGTGTTGGCCTGATTACCCACTCCCATTCTCAATTTCTATTGTTAAATAAATGCTTCCCATCCAAAGCAGGGAAGGTTGTTGTGTCTCTTCACAGCTTTCTACATTTCTGTACACGTGTGTCTTCCTAGCAATGTAATGGTTGCAGCAATCTGATGCAGGTGCACTTTGCATGCTACTCCCCACCTCCTCACTTCTCTACATGCAGTGAGATCAGGAGAAGCCAAAGGGCCCATACACTCCCTCTTCCTCCCCACCCTCCCCCAAAATGTGTATTAGAAGAGGGTTCTTGGGATGGGTGGTAATGGAAATCTCCCCTGATAGTGGGCATTGAACAATCCTGTATTGTAGGGAGCACAGTGATATATTTATTTAAGGCATTTAATCCCTGCCTTTCCATTAATACATTCAGGGCAGAGTACAACAATTTAAAAATCAGTTTTAAATGTTTCAGGTTTCATACAGAACAGCCAGGGTTCTATGGACCACATCCTGACCTGAGTCTGACAGTAAATCTGACACAAAAGTAATTAGTTAATGACAGTGGGGATTATATTATCTGTTGATTTAGATTTCACCCTTCTTCCAAGGAGCGACATAGGGGAAAAACGTTTCTGTAATGGAAAATGTTGCGTTCCACATCTCTGTTTGGACAGATGGTGCACTCTAAGTACAACAAATATATATATATTCCACAGAAATGTTTAATTCCTAAAAAAAAAAAACAATGTTTCATATGATTTACAATACCAATCAAACTGGGCAGCATCAGAATTATAATTAACTCTTTTCTGGTGACTATTCCTAGAAAGCATATGCCTAAAATATATCTCACAAACACAAATGGTCTAGTCATTTGCAATCTGTGTGTGTGTGTATCTGTGAGAAATTAAATTTAAACCAAAAGTACACATAATCCAAACAAGCTAAATCAGATCCCAACCAATTTGGGATATCAAATTCGCATCACTGCCTACTAGAAAGTTCAGAGTCACATTTTAACATGAGAACAATCCAGTGAGTTAGATTAGACTCAGAAATAATAGTTGTCCTAAGGTTGGCCTGTAAGCTTCACAACTAAATGGAGTTTTGCTTAAAAGAAGACAATAGATTGTGAGCCTTATAGAGCAAGGATGGGAAACCTCCAGTCCATCCACAAGTTTTTTGTTTTTTAAAAATGGGCCACTTTTAAGGGTAGCTCACTCTAAGGATGACCAGAGATAGGAGGCTATTTAAAGGCAATTAAACTTTAAGTATCCTGCACAGCATTGTGAAAGCTGTTGCATAAAATTGCCTATAGAGGTTTTTAGTCTGCCTGTAGATGACCAAATACTCAGAATAACTGAACATCATTGGTGTTACATCATAATTTTTATACATTGATTGCAGCTACTGCCAATGGTATGGTATGTGCTACAGAAGTTACTATAATCAAGCAAGAGGAGTTAACCATATTTAGAGAGCCAGTGTGGTATAGTGGCTAGAATGTCAGACTGAGGACCTTGCTAGACCTACCTGAAAATCCGGGCGTGTGGAGGGGCCAGCCAGTGCTACAAGTAGCATGGGCTGTTGCTCCTATCCACACGTGAGACGCGACGGGCTACAGGAAAGCCCCGTCGCGTCTGCCATTTTGTTGTAGACTTAAAGGGCCGGGTGCGCAGGAGCACACCAACTGCAAAAGTAAGTGTTGTTTTTTTAAAAAAAGGGTTCCCCGCTCCCCCCCCCCCGCCCCCGATTTTCCCACCCTGGCTGTGATTCCCCCCGCAATCCCCGCTCCCCCCCTGCGATCCCCGCTTTCCCCCCCGATCTCTGGTTCCCCCCCCAATCTCCCCACCCCCCGATCTCTCCCCCTGCCCCGATGGGTCCAGCACTCCTGTGGAGCGCTGCACCCTGTCCGCCACTTTTCCCAGCTACTTGCGAGTAATTGCAGTAGCTGGGGAAAGCGGTAGACCGGTCTACATGCCCATGGTCTCCGGTTCAGCCCGAGAGAAATACCGGGCCACAAGCGGTGCCAGTTATCCCGGGCCAAGGGAGGGTTACCCCTGCCTGAGCCTGGGATCCCCTGTGCGTCATCTGGACGCACAGGTGCGGGCCTGGGGCTTGCACCAGGCTAACCCATCGTCTAGCAAGGCCCTGAGAGTCAGGAGATCTGGGTTCTAGTCCCCACTCTGTCATGGAAGCTCACCGGGTGACTTTGGCCCAGTTACAGACTCTCAGCTCAGCATACCTCAAAGGGTTGCTGCTGTGAGGATAAAATGGAGAGGAGGATTATGTATGCTGCCCTGGGTTCCTTGGAGGGGGAAAAAGGCGGGATAGAAATGTATAAATAAAAGTATACCACTGGTGTAGTTAATCCCTCTCTGCTTGGGGTCATGTATTTGTCTTCCAACCAAAGTAGTGGTGGTTGTTCCTTGGCTTTCCAGCATTAATGCAGAGATGCAGTGTTGTCTTCCCTCTTGCACCGTAAGTTGATGTGCAGGGTGTGGGGATGGAGGAAGAGTATTGGTCTCTGTGTGTCCTCCTTCTCTGGGGGAAGTATAATAAATTTCACCACCACTCTCATAGCAAGAGATCAAAAGATTGTGAGGAGCTGTACTGAAGAGCACATCATGGCCTCCTTTGTTTCCATCTCTCAGGATAGGGCAAGAGATTGCTCCTCTCATGTACTCAAGAATATTCATGAAATCTATATGGAATGTGTATTGAGTCTCAGATTCTAAACAAGAGTCAAATCATGACATAATTAGCCTGACAAACATGGAGACCCATGAAAGAATGGGAAGAGAGAAACGGTTGCCAGCTAAAATCATCTAGAGGTAGTACTAAAATAAAATATTAAAATAAACAGACTGTGGGGCTCATTTGGAAGTTTTCAGTTGGAAACCCCTCAGGAGCAACTCAGACACCGTCTGCTCCCTGCTTCGTCCCTCTTCGAAATCTATATATCACCATGGTCACACTCTAAAACAGACTGCTTAATACAGGTAGTCAACAACTTACAGGTAGTCAACAACAACAACCTTGTCAACAACTCCTGATGATGTATATAAGGCTGAAGTGGCTTTGATATAGAAGTGGTATTTGTAGTGAATATTTATATTAAATTACTGTGCAAAAGCAGAGTCTCAGTTACTAGTTCCTGAACTCTGAGAACCGTTCCTTTGGAAAATGGCAGGGAACTGTGTTTTTACTGTCTTTGGTTTAAAAGAAACACATACCCAATAAGGGAAAAAGGCCCCACTCTAAGCAGCTTAGAATGTTGACCTTCATGTAATCCAAACAGTATTGTTTGTGAGTACATAGAGATTTTCCTTAGCAGACAATGGGGTGGAATACAGTAATGACAGCTTAAAATACAATGTTGGGCAGCCATGTTTTTATTGGGACTCCAATTTTTACAACCAAAAGTGTGCATGGGAGAAGGGAGTTGAAGCGTCTTACCTCTTGCTGTGTTTGAGTCATTTCAGGCGCTTTTCTTCCTAGCCCTGTTCCAATACCAGATGTGAGCTGAGCTTGGAAGAACAGTGCCTAAGGGGACGAAGTTCAGCTAAGTAAAGCAGAAGAGGGAACAGCTCATGCCGACACAGGAAACTGCTTTATACCAATTTACACTACTGGTCCATCTAGCTTAATATTGACTGAATGGCTGCTGCCCTCCTGGATTTTCAGACAGAAGTCTTTCCTAGCCCTACATGGAGATGTTAGGGGTTGAACCTGGGACCTTCTGCATGCACAGCATGTGCTCTACCATGGAGCTGTGTCCCTGCCCCAACACCAAAGGGTACTTTTGTTCTAAAAATTAGACCTCTGTTTTATATGCGAATGAGGCAGAACAAACGTAGCTGTCCCTGTCACATCTAGTTTGGTTCTAAGATATTACCCTACTGTATAGGGCTGTGCATGGGACCCTCAACCCACTTCACAGGCTGATTCAGCATTTCCAAATCCACCCCGGACCGACCTGCTTTGGACTCCAGACCCGAAGCGAGTTTCAGACATCTGAATTGACCCCCCCAGCCCAGCCGCATGAGCCCAGCCCAAATGGACTATTTCACCTATTATGTTGCATTCATGATGACCTTATGGATGCCATTAGCACAGTGTTTCATTTCTGGGGCGGGGGGGGATGGTGATGGCGGGCGCTTCCAACAGGTCCTGGTAAAAAGAAGGGAATTTGCTTGGCTGGGCAGGCGGCTGTCCGGATCAGACCAAAACAATCCAAAGTGTTTTGGCCCAATCCTGTCCCACTTCAGGGAATCGGCCTGCTTCAGCTCAGAATTTAATCTGGAGCCAAAGCAGTGCACAGCCTTAGTGGGAGAGCACAAGCTTTATATGCACAATGTCCCAGGCTCAATCCTCAGTGTCTCCAGGTAGGGCTGGAAAAAGTCCTGCCTGAAATCCAAGAGAGCCATTGCTGCCAGTCAGTGTCAACAATACTAGGCTAGAAGGACCAATGGACTAACTCAGTATAAGGCAGCTTCTTATGTTCCTATGAACATTTTCTAATTCATATCCTTCATCTCCATTTTTCCATCATAACAACCCTGTGAAGTAGGTTCAGCTGAGAGATAGTGACTGTCCTAAGATCACCTATTGGGTTTCATGGCTGTTTGCCCACCATTGGTCTGATCCATCATGGCTCTTCTTATGTACTTAACCTTGCCACAATTAAAAGAGTTCACGGCCAGATTAAGACATGCTGAGGCTCTAAACCATGTCCAGATTCAGAGGTCCTATACCATAAAAATAAAGAGAGAAAAATATGTTACATTATAAGAGAAAGGGTACCACCTAGCGTTAGGGGGTGCTTCTAGTTAAACAGTGTTAAATAGCCTTCTCTGAAGATGTGTATAAAATCACTAATAAAGTAAGTTGAACTTCTTTTAAATTGGCTCTAGTTTGCGTTTATTGCCTCCAATACTAAATGTTGTGTTGCCATGCTTTCTCTGTATAAGGCAACTCTGCTGTAAGTCACACCAGCCTTTCCAACGTATTTAAGCCAAAGCAATTTCGTCTTCATTATCTTACATCTTAGTAACCTCCAATGTATTTAGAAACCCTTCGTAATATGAGGCTCTAAGCTATGGCTTACTTGGCTTGTTCCTAAACCTGGCACTGAAATAGCTGCTCAAAAGATCAAGTATGTCTGAAGTCCTGAAATATGTGTTGTTTTTAATGTGGCCATGGATGTATTAATTATACTAATGTTTAATCCTTTAATCCTACTAAGCATTTTACTTCAGTGACAGGCACTGGCAACGAGTTCCACGGGCTAATTCATTGTATGTGAAAGCATTTGATCTGTTAAAACTCCATGTCTTTCTTTTGTTTTTGCCTGACTTTTCCACTGCTTGTTAGGGGAATATTTCCACCCTGCTCTCACTTTTTGTAAACTTGTCAAAAATTGTGTGGATCTCCCATTCAAAGGTTTGGTACTCTGTTAACCCCTTATTCTGACCTACCTTCCACCCCCCAAAAACAAGCTAGTGCAGGGTCAATATCACATTGCACATTAACACACTTTATTCTTTAGTATTCACAAAAGTATTGTAATTGCTGTAATTCCTCTCCTCCTTTTAAAAATAAACAAATTAAGGCTTATGTGCACTGCAGTACTTGGAGTGCGGTAGTGCGCAGCTTATAAAGAAAGTGTAAAGACATTTACAAAAAACAAGTTTTTGAAAATCATTGGTTACTTCCCCCCTGCTATAGTTGACACTATTGTTTTGATGTGACACAGAGCATCCAAAGGCTTTAATAAACAATCAAATAAGATCTTCTAGAGTCACAAAATGGTGTGTGTATAGGGGGTGGGGGGAGGCACTTGAGTCACTCATTGCTGTTCATGGTACAAATATTATCAGACAGGTGCCAGGGGTGTCTGTGCAACTAGCGACAGCAACAGATGTGCTACCTGAGTGAAGAACTCATTTTGCTAGGCACAACAAGTAGCACATAAGAACATACATCCGGTGCTAAAAAAGTGTTACAGGAAGTGTTACAGTAGTCAGTTTAAACTGAGTGTGGTTTCACACATGGTAAATCTGGGGAAATCAAGCTGAAGTACTTCAGAAAGATGAGGGTGACGCTGACTCTTCCTTCTGAAATGTTTTTGTCAAGTATCTCCTTTTAATGACTCTGGACATTTAATTTGGCTCAGGATGGATTGAAGCTGTTCCCATTGACCTCAGACATCCCCACTTCTGATAGAGCAAGGCATTCAAGGGAACTGAATGTCATAGTTACTCAGAAGAATCCCAGCACTGGGCAGATTTGATAAACCTGTTAACCTCAGAGTTAGTCTCACAGAGTATTGGACATTAAATTCTATACTTATGCTGATCTGTTTCCTCCTATATATTTATTGGTTTATTACGTTTATATCCTGCCTTTCCTCCGTGGTGCTTAAAATGGCTTATAACAGGCGTATAGAACCTCAGGCCTGGGGTCCTTAGTCCTAATACAAATTCATGGAAAATAGGTTTATCATTGTTAGCTATTAAGCCAAATAGAGCCTTCCTGGTTAGAGGTAGTGTTCCTTTGCTGGATGTTGGAGGCAAACATTGTAGTGGCTATTATATTACACCCTGCCTGTATCCTCCTGATTGCATCTAGCTGGCCACTGCTTGACACAGAATTTTGGACTATTTGGACTTTAGTGCGAGGCAGAAGGTTGATTTTTAAGAACACAAGTGCAGCGACACCCTGTACTCACTGCTAACTACATGTTCCTGTAAATTCATAGTTCTGCTTGAGAAGGCTAGAACAGTTGATTTCTTAACCTCACAACACTCACTATGGCACAGTGTAAAAACCATTCCTTTACAGTGGTGCCAGTCTCTGATATATGACAGATGTCACTTGTTCCATTCCTTTATTTAGGTTTTATAGCATAAGAACATTAGCAAGCCACCACCACCACCACCTGTGGTTTTAAAATAAATAGTGCTATCTCTTCAGATATCCATGTAGAAGGCTGCCATTCCTCCCACCCCAAATGACTTATTTTGGGCAGAGTTGGTAAAGTTGTCAAACTAATAAGTAAAGAAATATCAACAATAGCAGCAGCAACAACTGATGAGAATTTGGACTATGAAAAATCTACCATGTTCAAACTACTGCAAGCAAAAGGCTGAATGATAAAACATGGGGCCTTGCTAGACGAGGCCTTAGCGCGCTGTGAGGCCCGGTTTCCCTGCTGTGCGTCCAGACGACGCACAGGGGAATCCGGGGTCAAGGCACACTGAAGCCTCCTTTAACGCGCCATAAGTGAAGTCGCTTATGGTGCGCCTTTTCTGCAGCCCCGGCCTGAGGCCGGGGCTGCGGAACGTCTAGCAAGGTCCGTGGCTTTTTGCGGCTACTCGCTTGCGAGTAGCTGGGAAAAGCCACGGACTGGGCACAGCGCTCAGCGCTGTGCCCATCGGGCCAGGGGGATCCTGGGGGGGAGATAGGGGGGAAGGCCGGACCGGCAGGAGAGAGGGAGGGCGGAGGGCGACACAGGAGACGGCGAGGAAGGGCGGAGGGCGACACAGGGGACGGCGAGGGAGGGCGGAGGGCGACACAGGGGACGGGGAGAGAGGACGGGGAGAGAGGATGGGGAAAGACTGGGCAGGAGGCATGGGAGGGGATCAGGAGCGGATGAGGGGAGCTTAATTAAAAGAAAACCCACCTACCTTGTCCGGAGTCTTCGGGGCGCACGTGGCCCCTTTAACAAATAATAATAATAATGGCCGACGCTACAGGGCTTCTGCAGTCCATGCGCGTTGGCCGTCTAGGAGGCGGGGCAGCGCGCACTAAAGTTAGCGCGCCGTCGCCCCGCCTCCCTGCCGGCTTATCCGGCAGGGTCTAGCAAGGCCCATGGTCTGCTATATCAGCCCTTCTAAAATCTAGGTTCCAACCTAATTTTAGCAAAAGAGCCTTCATGTTTTAAATAGAGTGCAGAATGGAGATGGGGGGATCATTCAGCATCTGGCTTCAATTAGAAATGTCTGTTTCAATAAAAGGTGTGTTTACACTGAAGATTGTAGCAGACAATGAAAGGAATCCTAATGCTCTTCGCATCAGAGAAACACCATGGAACTCATCCTGACCTTCCATCTAGGATATCTTTGTTTTGTAATCTTACCTCCCCACACCCCCTGGCCACAGGTAACTAAATTAGATTGGCTGTTATCCTCTTAGATAGGATGGCCACATACAATCCTGGATGACGTTTGGATATCTTTCAAGGCCTGTGGCAAGGCAGAACTCTGGTGAGCAACAAATTCACTCCCTTCTTCTTCTCAGTGCTGCTTCAGCTTTCCATTTCTTTGCTTCCTGTCCCAACATTTTATATACTGTAGCACAGCCTTGCCTAACCTGGTGCCCTCCAGCACCATGCTGACTGGGAATGAGTTATAGCCCAACACATTTGGAGGGCACCGAGATGGGGAAGGCTGTTGTAGAATTAACACACACAAAGAGGACAAGAGAGAGAGATTGAGAGAGAGAGAGAGAGGGCATGTCTACACCAGTTGTTATCCCGGGGATAGCCCCAGGATCATCCTTGTGTGTCCACATGACGCACAGGGGATCCTGGGGGCAGGGAGGGAAGATCCCTGCATTTCCCTGGGATAACCGGGACATCTTTAATCCTGAATCTTCATGCGGTCTCAGGATTGTCAAGAGGCTGTGGGTGGCCCAGCTCCTTGTGAGTAAATGTGAGGAACCGGGCCCATCGGGGGTGGGGAGGGGAGCAGGAGCAGGGTTTTTTTATTTACCTTTTTATTTTTTGCTGGAGCACTCATGCGCTCCAGCTCTTCTTTCTTTAAAAAAAAATGGCCACTGCAATGGGCGAGATGCCCAGGATGTTGCGCAGCCGCATGTGGACTGAGGGGGAGGATCTCGTGATCATAAAACCGTGAGATCCTCCCCTCTCCCTCCAGGAATGCTGGGAGGTCTAGACATGGCCAGAAAGAGTGAGAGAGTTGTAGCTCACAGAACGTAAGAAGTGCCTTGATGCTGGATCAGACCAAGGGTCTATCTAGTCCAGCACTCTGTTCACACAGTGGCCAACCAGCTGTCAACCAGGGACCCACGAGCAGGACATGGTACAACTGCACCCTCCCACCCATGTATCCTAGCAACTGGTTATATAGGCTTACTGCCTCTGATACTGGAGAGCAGACAAACTCTAACAGCTCTCTGAAAGGGAGATTAGCTTGTCCTACTATAAGGCTTTAAAGATACTAGACCTCTGTTCAAAACTCAAGGTGGCAGCCACTCACAAAGGCAGGAGGGGTTGCAATGATTCATTTGCATGATCCACATGAAAATGAATCATTGTGCTAAGCAATTAATTTTCATATTTTTAATTTAAGTGCAACATTTAAAATTGCAATTAAATAGGACTGAGGCTGTTGTTGTTTTTTAAAAAAAACTTGCTTGGTCAGAAAAACAAAACCTCATTAGGTTCCTTTAATACTGGCCAGGTAGCACTATTAGTTTATGAGGGTGCCTCCTACTTACTCCACTATCTCAGCCCTATATTGGAAAATCTGACATTCCAGCTGCTTCTGTCTTACAAAGCAAGCATTTCTCATTGCTTATATTTTATGATGCCTATCATAGACAAAAAAAGGTTTAATAAATGTGATGTGCTGTTTTCTCAAAATCACCTTGCCTCTCTGTATTACCTAGTTGTTCACAGGTAGCCATGAAGGATTCTAATAGGCCTCATTCTATATAATTCTTTCTACACAAGTCATAGTAATAAAACTATGCTTTGCCCTGATTATAGTTTTCGGTTTTTCATGGGTCCTTGAAGAAACGTATGAGCAGATATAAAATTATCATCATCAGTTAAAATGAATATGATGAAATAGTGGTTGCTATCTAGGTATTTTCATAATAAAGAAAAAGCCAGTATTGCATGGGGGGAGGGGAATCAAAGCATGGTATCTCAGAATATCAGATTTTGAGGGATTCTTACCCAATGGCCTTTTTAATAATTTTATATGAAGATAATGATAAAACTGTTATTTGAGTTATAAGTTTGGGAAGATGAGTGAGTTTTTAATGCCTCTGTCATGGGGGGCTGGATTGATGTGTAGGTTCCCCATTGGGATTTTAGCATACAGAAGGAGCATAAACAGAGGATGAACATGCCATAAGTGTGTTTACTATTGACAGTTCTGGGTAACATCCAGAGTTGCCTTAATGAAGCCCTTTTAAAATGTCAGTGAGTTAAAGAAGCTTATCAAGAGGGAGCTCTCTTGGTCCCCAGAGCTCCTATGTAAACAGCAGCTGTGTGGTGAGATCAGCCAAAAATTGTGTGTTCCAGAATTTTCAGAGAATTCAGAGATGTAAACATTAAAAGCGCCTTGATATACAGCATTGAATGATGGAAGAATCAGTCCTCTCCCTGATGGAAGACAGTTTGGCAACCCATAAACTAATAGAACTGTCATGGGGCCAGGATTGGCCCATCCCAGTAGACAACATAGGGCATTATTTTATTTTTTTATTTATTTCATTTTTATACTGCCCAATAGCTGAAGCTCTCTCGTCGGTCATACAAATTAAAAACCATTCGAAATATAAAACAAACAGAATAAAAACATGATATAAAATACAATATAAAAATACAACCAGGGCATGTCTACACCTTAAGGTGTAGAGGGGGGAGGATTGAGGACTTACCTGCTTTTGCGATCCTTCTCCAGCGTCTTGACAGCTATGTGACGTCCCAGCAGCTGCCATTTATTTATTTTTATTACGGGGGAAATGGAGCGCAATTGTGCTTCACCGAAAAGTGGGTTTAAAAACAAAACAAAACATGAACCCGCCCCCACGCAACTCTGTGCCCATTTTAAGAGCCCCACTACTCGCGGGGAGGAAGGGACAACCCAGGACCCATGCTCCTCGGGATGGTCCTGGGACCACAGAAAAAATGGGTTTTCCATGGTCCCCGGGGAAAGTCCTGGTCATCCCAAGCTGCCCCTGGGATCCCCTGTGTGTCATTTAGATGCACAGGGATGATCCAGGGATAACCCCAGGGAAAAGGGCTGGTCTAGACATGCCCACAGGGACCTTCCTAGGGAGGCAAATTCCAAAGCTCCAAAATATTCAGGGAACTCCTTTAAGGAGATCCATCATTTCCCCGCCTCCCCAGGGAAATTGTGTCTTTTCCAACTCTCAGGTTTTCCTGATTGTAGATCCTTTCCCCTTCCTCTTTGGAAGTGAATGGAGCAAAAATGTTCATTAGTACTGAACAGGGAAAACAGGTTGCAAATGTAAATAGGAAAACCCTCAAGGGGGAATTGCAGTTTGCACCAAACACCTGAATAAAATAAGGCATGTCTGGTGTATGTAATTTATTTTTGCCTTGGGCAGCAAAATCACTTCACCCACATAGTGTGGGTAACTATTTCAATAATAAAGGGATGGCCTTCTGAATTTCCTGGTAAGGATACAGTAGAACCCCTCTGTGAATGCATGGCTGTCACACTATAAATATTTTTATTTATTTATTTATTTATTTATTTATTTATTTATTTATGCAAGCATTTTATGCCGCCATTCAGCCAAAATAGGCTCTCACGGCGGCTTACAAAAGTATTTCTTGACAGTCCCTGCCCACAGGCTTACAATCTAAAAGTATATCATTTCTGTTTTGTCCAGTTATTGCACTAGGTCCAATCCAGTTGAATCAGGTTTGTGATTAGTCTTGGAACATCTCTGCATGTGCATTAAATTTAAACTCATAGCAAGGTAATTAAACTTCTTTCATTTTGGCTATCTCTGAACCATCATAATCGGAGACCACTAAACCTCTGAATGGCCCTTGTTTTGAAACTTGGACCTCAATAAGGGGTGTTACTATACTGGATCAAAGAATTCTAATACTAATTATTGTTATAAAAGTGCTTAAACCAGCCTTCTCCAACTTGGTTTCCTCCAGATGTGTGGGACTACAACTCTTAATTTAATTTTCTCCAGGTTGGGGAAGGCTGACTTAAGCTATGTGAAGTGTATAAGATAGATATCCTTATATAAGATAGGTCTATGTTATTCTCCCCATATTGCAGATGGGGGAGACTGAAGATCAAAGGTAGTGACGCTGTTCACATGACACAACAGATCACCTGTGTGTCCCACCTGTGAGAATGTGGCATGTGCGGAGTGCATGCAGCTGCCATTTTGAGTATGAAATTCCTGCTTAGGGGTTGTTGTGTTGTGTGAACCTAGCGAACGTAGGTTATGTGAGGGTTAAACAACCCTCAGATAATCCATGGTCTGTTTTAGGGTTATGTGAGGGTTGTTTAACCCTTGCATAACCCATAATTGCCAGGTTCGCACAGCATGACAATCCCCAAGTGGGGACTGGATATGAAACAAGGAGCCCACCGTTGCTCATTGTAGATTAAATGAGGTCCAAACCTGGTCAATGCCTTGTTGAAGTGAGATCTGAAGCAGGAATTTGTTTCACCACTCTTTTATTCACTACTCAAATACTGTCTCCTCTATTGCAAGAACACCTGGAGGGTCTCAGGCAGAAGTATTTCTTGCCCCGCCTGCTCAAGATACCAACAATTGAACCTTGGTGCTTAAACAAGCAACAGGCAAATAATGTGTAACACCACTGATCTATGGACCCTCCCTAATCTAGTTTCTTTATGTGTGTGATTTCCATGTAACTCCCCTTGAATCAGCAGATGTGGAGAATGTCTTACAGTGCAGCTCCACCCTTGACTGTATAGCTGACTCCATAAAATGCCGTTATGAAATGACAGGAAGCTTGAGCTAAGAGGTGAACGGAAGAACTGCAGTGGACAGCAAGATGTTAAGGAGGGAGTAAAAGAGCAGATACAAAGGTCACTTGCAACTGGAATGTCTGTTTGAAAGCTGTAAAGGGGAGCAAACAGCCTATTTCATTTTTTAAATATCTGGCCTTTGTATGATTGCAACATCGGCATTTAGATTACAGAAATTGCTAAAGGGCTCAAGTGAGTTATAACTTCAATATTTTTTTTCCTCAGTGTTGCTTGCAACAGTGGTACTTGTTGGTATGTTACTTAGTGAAAAATTACTGCTGCTTTTGCAAAGAAAAATAATGGTGGAAGGAACCTCCTAAACTACAGGGATTGACTTGAACCTTTCTTCTATATTAAAAAATACTGATGTAGAGAGGTCAGTTCTAAGAGGGCGGTTATCTGTACACCGCCCTGAGATCCTAGTGATATAGGGCGGGATACAAATGTTTAAAATAAAGAAATAATAAATAATAAGGAAATGGTAGGAATTAGGGCAGAAGTAGATGTATATGTGATAAGAAACATGGGGCTGCCACCTGAAACAGGCATCCTATAACTTTTTCTGTAACAGGTTCTTACAGCTTTCAAAGAGATATTCCAGTTGTAAGTGTTACTTCTGTTCTTAGATTCTATAACAAAATCTAAATTTTACTCAAAGAAATATACCAAAGCCTACATTTATAATCTCAGCAAACAGAAATGATTGGACAGATGAGCCACGTTCCATGTGACCAAGACAACATTTGGCTTGTATTTCTCAAACAGCAACCCTCCATGCCACATGGCAAACGACTTTTGAAACCAAGCCAGGAGGTGAATTCCAATTTGGGAATGGTCTCAGGGGCTGCTGTCCAGAGTCAGTAGGACTAAGGGTACAGGGCAGGGCTAAGGACAGAGGAGGTGGGCCAGAGCAACGTGAGCAGGGCCAGATGCAATTCTTACCAGTTTAGACATTCTCTACATGTCTGCTCAGGAGTAAGCCAC
Organism: Elgaria multicarinata webbii; assembly: GCF_023053635.1. NCBI lineage: Eukaryota > Metazoa > Chordata > Lepidosauria > Squamata > Anguidae > Elgaria > Elgaria multicarinata. The sequence goes on along the minus strand of NC_086172.1, from coordinate 124,865,547 downwards.
AGTTTTCATACTGGCAAAGCACAGCTCAGTTCTATGCAGGGTATTTAAAAGTGCCTGTTCTGAGGGAGGTTCAGGAGGATGGCAACAAGGGAGAGGGCCTTCTCGTGGTGGCCCCCTGACTGTGGAATTCTCTCTCCAGTAAGGTCCGTCTGGCACAAACATGTTCATATTTTCAGTGCCAGGTTAAGACTTCCTCTACTCCCAGGCACTTGACAGCATATGATGGGGTGGTTTAGACTTTTATGAGGTCCTGGTAATTGTATTGCTAAACGTTTTTAATTTAAAAGTATTTGGATCCTGGTCATTGAATTAAACCATGTTTTTTATGTAAAAGAAAGAACCAGGAAAAACATTATACTTTTGAGGTCAAGCAATAGGTCTTATATGTATCACTGTGAGTGTCCTACTGGACAAGTCATCACAGGCACTAGGATCAAAGAGAATACCAATCTGTATTTCACGAGGATTATCCACTGACCCCACCTTGGGTGGGAGACAGTCCAGAGGTCATAGTTGGAATAGAAGGAATATAGAAAAAAGAAGATGAGAGTTGATATGCTGATAGTGGGGCCAAGAAGATGTTTTGCAGGAAGTGCTGAAGAATTTCTGAAGCAAGGCAGGATATTCTGGGCTTGGTGCTGACTTTAGCTAGGCTAGCAAGATATTCTAGTTGACAGAGATTGAGGAAGGCTGTCCTATACAGGATGTCATCTTAGTATGGCTTCATTGACTATTCAAGCTAAATGGGTGTGTCTTCTGCCAAAACCAAAGCACCTCAGCTTCAAACTCATTGGGCTGTCTTCATTAACTCTGTTCATTTTAGATTTGTTTCCATGTAGACACTTTGAATACTGACACAATACTTCTCTCTTGCACTTGGAACAGTCAAGGTTTAGTTGCTTGACTATGATATATATCTATAGAGAGAGATATCTGCCAATACATTTCAGAATGGCATTTGCTTTGTAAGAGTGAAAACTAAAGCCTCCCAGAGGTAGAAACATGATAGGAATGGTCTGACTGTGACTTGTGGGGCCTTGCAGAGGAACGTGCTTTGCTTTTTGGTCTGGCTGAACTTGTTAAGAGTAGATGGGGTGAAACGTAATGGGAGCCCATTATGCAACTGCAAAACATTCCCCTTGTTCTAAAACTCAGCAGAGATGAGCACTTGCTTCAAAGACACAATGTTCTAAAGCAGAATACAGTAAAGTCCAATGAATATGATGGCAGGGACCCATGACAGCAGTCTCGTTGCCATAGAGAGGGCAGCCCCTTTCTATAGCTGTGGGGTTCAGCCAAGCTGGTTGGATAGTGTTTGTCTCACTTCAGATTGATCCACTCAAAGTGACAGTAGAAGAAGGGAAAATACACAGGATACCATGAATAAAAAAACCCCTCACTTAGTAGCTTGGGGTGGAAGCAAAACTACATTGGAGGGACATGCAGAGTTCCATCTCACAGGGGCAGACGTGTGTAGGTATGCCTTAAACACATGGGCAGGTTGGGGTTGGCAGGAGATGTGAGGCTGAGGTCAACAACATCCCTCCACATGGTGTTAATTGTATGACGAGAAGAACTCCTTAATGGGCCTATTGTAATTAAAAATTAGCTGGGCTGCTCTACTGCATGTTTCTGGACTATTCGTTTAGGATGGATTCCTGCATTGAGCAGGGGGTTGGACTCAATGGCCTTATAGGCCCCTTCCAACTCTGGGCTTCCAACTCTACTATTCTATGATTCTGTGATCCTCTGTACCTACTCAGTCCTGCCCTGCCTGCCGTGCTTGCTGTACCTTGCCTCTCTCTCCCTGATGGCCTGCTATCCAGTGGTGTAGCAGTGCCTGGGCTTCCAAGGTAGAAGCATGGAGCATTACTAATTAGAAGCATGGAGCATTACTAATTAGCAGGGATGATCATGTCAACTTGCCACCCAACCCTCAGACTTTTTTGTGTCTTCTGAATTTAGCTTCAAATTCACAGTAGCTGGGGGGAAATGGATTTTCCCAGCAGAAATATATTGTTGTGAGCTATCCCTGTTGTGGTGCAAAGTATTTTGGCATGGTTTGGCCTTCAGTGGAAAATTAAGGCCCATTAGCCTTAGAAAAGGCCTGCTCCTGGTGCAGAAGAAAACTACTAGAACTGGTTTGTTCACCTTGAGACTGGTTTCACACGTCATGCTAAGCCACAGTGGGTTGCCATTATGGCTGATTGAAGGATGGCTTAGCATAACATCTGAACCTGGAGTGGTTTTTCGATCGTGGATGGTTGTTTGCAAACAAGCCACTCTGAGGACCTATGGCTTATAGTAGTACGGTTGTTTAGGGCTGCTTGTTCTCAGGGTGGCTTCTTGTGACATCTGAACCTGGCAGGAAAATTCTATTGTGGGTTGTTGGAAATGGCTGGAGAGCTGCCCAGCAAGAGCAGCAAAAAACCCTGTATCTCCTCACGATCTCACTTGTGCCACTACCATCTTCCCTCATCCTTTCTCAATGCCCTAAGCCTCAGGATGGATTTTTAATTTTCCCCCTATATAAATCTTGAGGAAAGGACCCCAGAACAATTGCGAAAAACCATCCACAATCGAAAAAACACTCCAGGTTAGGATGGTTATGCCAAGCCACCCTGCAACCACACATAATAGGAACCCACCATTGCTTAGCGTGACTTGTGAACACATTCACAGTTATTTTTATTATTTTTGGCCCTGCACAAGTGCAAAAGAGTGAATTTTGTGCAATTTCCCCCTCGGTATTGTTGCTCTGCTGTGAAATTTGAGCCACTTCCCCCTCCATTTTCCTGCTCTGCCATGAAATTTGCATATTTTCAGTGAACTGCTTCACTTGTCTGCATTGAAATTTGCATATCTTTACCCACTCAGTCCCCACTCTGCCTTGAAATTTGCATCTCTTTATGCACAGTCCCTGTTCTGCCTTGAAATTTGTGTATGTTTACCAACCCTACTCACTATTCTGTAACCCTCAAGTACATCTGACATCTAGCAATGGAGGGAAGTGAGGATCACAAAGTGGGGAGAACTGAAAGCAGCTGCAGGAGAGAAGGAACTTTAATAGGTGGCTGCTATTACTTCAATAGAGCATGAAGCTGCCTTTAAAAATAATTAGAAAGGTATTTGGTATTTGGATCTCCTGGCCCCAAGTAGAGGATGAAATTGTCAAGCACATTGACAAGAGGGGGATAGGGCTCTGCTGGGTTCAATAGCTGGCAGGCAGTCTTGTGGTCCTGTGCATTTGCACAAGGCCCCTAAGTTAAAAAAAGAAGAAGTTTGAGACCATGTCCATAGGGGCTCAGAAATTTAAATCCCTTTGGTGATCTGATGCAGGGAGGGGGGAGTTTCCCTTGTGAGCCTGCAACCTCAATGGACCAGTTGCAGAAACGGTGCTGACATAAGGAATGAAGAATTGAGAGCTTCTGATCCAAAGGTACCTGGGATATGTGTCAACAGTAGCTGGAAGGACTGAGGGAGAAACAAGCCACGGCAAGCTGCCAAACAGGCAATTGTCTGTTGGGAGTAACAGCAAGCTACCCACCGTAGCTTATTATCAGGGTAACTTAGTGTGACATGTGAACTCACCCAAAGTATTTCTCCCTGATGCTGGGAAAATAAACTCCTGGAAAACCTTGAGCTGGTGGTCTTATGTTGTTTGGGGACATGTTGTGTCCCCTCTTTCCCTTTTTCATGCAGTCTTAGGTCTCTCCAGCCAAAGTACAACATGCTAACCCCTACGTATTCCATGGCTGTCAGCTGATCCTAAGAAATTGGGTTTTATGCTCTGTACTGCTGGTCTTTGAGGGTGGTTATTTTGTTTGTTTGTTTCATCCCTCCTCCCCTCCACTTTCAGCACACGCAAGGGATGAAAATGCCCCCTGGACCTCCCAAAGTTGCCCATTCCTGATATAGATCAACACAGCTGCCTTTATTTTGGACTCCCTTATGGCTATAAATACTATCATGATGAGTGCCTACCCTTTAATTTTTACCACTACACCGTTGTTGCTGCTGCTGTCGCTACCTTATCCTTGGAACTTTCCCTGGCTTTATGGATTTAGTAATAAGCCTGAATTTTCAGTCACACTCATTGGAAATTTACCATTACCAAAGCCTGCTATTGCAAAAGCCTAGACACCGCATACTAGACAGATCACAGAAGGGTGCAGAGACAGATTTATTCAGAAATCAGGAAACCCTCAATGTATGATTTGAGCCACAGATGATCTTTTATCAGAGGAACTGTGTGTGTTTAGAAAGCACAATTGTGGATCAAGAGAGTAAAAAAAAAGCTGACACATCTATAGCTTTCAGTTCAAATTTTGGCATACATCAGGGAAATACCTTAAATCTGCCTTTTCAAATGGTAACAGGTAAGCCAACATGGGGTGATGCTTAAAAATAATAGGTCAACCCTCCCCTCTGCATTTTAAGGAAAGTAGTTTAAGTAATATAAATACATTTTTTTATTATTACATTATAACTTCAGGGCACCATACATGAGTATCTTTCCTTTGCACCCCTTCCCTGCTTTTACTCTCATAGAAGTCAAGTGAGGTAGGTTAGCTTAGGAGATGGTAAGTGACCTGTGAACGTCCAGTTTGCGTCACGTCTGAACCAAGTCTGATAGACCAAGCAGTGTTATTGTTCCTGGAAAACAGCTCACTGCTTCCAAGAATCTCAGGAAACACAGGTGTTTGTATTCCCTTTGTCACCACTTTTTGTCCCTGCAGTGTTTTTAAAGGAAGTGAGTTTGGCATCTTTCAGCAAATTTTCCTCTTTCAAAAAACCACACACACACACACACACACACACACACACACACACACACACACACACACTCCTTCCCATAGAAAGCATTGGAAGGCTTACTGATTTCCTACTGCTGCTGGCTATGATTTAAAGTTGTAGAGGGGAAAATTGATGGCACTCTTTTAAGAATAGATGGTATAGTAGGAGTCTGTGAATAAAGAAGATGGCCACATGAAACCAGATTGCTAAATGTTGTTTCAACCAAGAGAAATCTATTGCCAAAGGCAGAGCTATATATTTTACATGTGGAATTTGGCACTGAATTTAGGCTCCCGTTTAACCCCTGGCTTTAAGATACTTTCAGTTTCTGTTCTCTTTCATAATCTACATAGCACTATTATTCAGGATGCATAGTCACAATGAAACAGTATATGCAAGATCTGAGTGTATGAATTCACAGAAATAAGCAGAAGAGATCCTCACATACAGTGGTCAACTCTGTTGAACAAAAGAGCTCTTCCAGCCAGACACGGCAGCTCAGTGAGTGAGGGAAGTAGAAGGGAAGTTGCCAGACCTGAGGAGGGGAGAGAAGAGAACACCTGCCACTACGTATTTGAGAGCTGCATTGTGACTGCAAAGTCTAGTAGGATTAATTGCACATGCTCATGAAAAGGGCAATGACTTCTGCCCTTTCTAACAGACGGCAACATAATAAAAATGAGAAGATAAATTGAGTGCTTAAAAGCAAGCATGTGTCCGTGGCTTTGACGTTATTGACTGGTCAATTAAACAGTCAAATAGTGCCCATCGACTACTTTATCTTAGAAATTCTAAATACTAATGCAATACGGTTGCTATGAAAGAAAATCCTGCTTTCACAAGTGTTGTGGTTCTTGCCTTTATAGCAAATTCATTAAAATTGTTCTATTTATGCAAAGCACTGTGTTATGTAAAAACAACAAAGAGTATTATGGCACCTTAAAAATTAACAAATTTATTATGGCGTCAGTTTTGGGGTTTTCCAGTGTATGGGCAAAGGCATAACACTTGCCATCCTAATCAAGTGTTAAATAATAGGATACAACAAGAACCACTCCTCTTATGGATCAATAACTGGTTAAAAGAATAGGAAGCAGATAGGCATAGGAAGCAGATAGGCATTTCACAATGGAGAGTAATAGGAATTGAAGTCCCCTGAAGATCTGTATTGAGAGTGGGGTGGGTGTTGTTGTTTTTTTAATGTTCATAAATGATCTGTAGCAGGGGTGTTGAACTTCAGGGCCACAGGCCAAATCCAGCCCAACTGGGATTCCGATCTGGTTCTTTGGGGTTTCCCAAATAGTGATGCCTCCTTCCCCTGGCCCTACCTCCTTTCACCCTGAAAGAAATGTAAATTAAGACATGGTTTTACTGTCTTGACACAATAAAGTGCTGTTTTTCCTATATAAATATGTTATTTAGACATACGACCAGTTAGAGTGCAATAAAAGACTTTTATTATGAAGATTCATTCATACATAGCATTCATACTAAATACAGAAATAGAAAAGGAAGTGTTACTTACAACGATTGTGCCATTAGAGGCCCTGCCCCTTTCGCGCCAGAAATAAGTTCTTTTAGAGCTGAGATGGAAGGTAGGAACGTCGCCCATTAGGTATTTTTTCTTTTATACTCATAAGTCCTATGCCAACCCTTTACCTAATACTATACCATACCTGGTATCCATTATGCTATAAGCATATTGATTGGTTATTATAAGGTGATCTAGCTTAATTTCAGCCCCTTAGTTTAAATCTTAACTGCCTCCCTAATTCTCCATAAGCATTCTGTCTCTTTACCTTGTGATTGGCAACATATATAAAAATGTGCATTAACCACAAGATTTCTCCCCTAAACCTCTCTCTTTTTCAAAGTCAAAAGATGACTCTGCTATCTGAATAAGCGTTTGCCAAATTCAATCTGGCTCAAACTAGGCACACAGAACCAACCTTTTTTCAGGCCTACTGCTCTTTAGTTCTCTTAGGGCCTTGCTAGACCCTGCCGGATAAACTGGCATGGAGGCGGGGCGACGGCGCGCTAACTTTAGCGCGTGCCGCCCCGCCTCCTAGACGGCCGACGCGCAGGGACTATGGAAGCCCTGCAGCGTCGGCCATTTTTTATTGTTGTTGTTGTTAAAGGGGCCACATGTGCCCCGAAGCCGAAGGACAAGGTAAGTGCTTTTTTAAAAAATTAAGCCCCCTCCGCTCCTGATCCCCCCCTGCCATCCCAGATGCCTCCCTAGCCACTCTTTCCTCACTCGCCCTCTCTCTCCCTGATGCCCACGTCGCCCGTCCTCTCTCTCCCCGATGCCCGCGTCGCCCGTCCTCCGTCTCCCCAATGCCATCTCGGTGCCCGGCCTTCTCCCCCCCTTCTCCTGCCGGGTCCGGCCTTCCCCCCCCCGGGATCCCCCCCCTGGCCCGATGGGCACAGCGCTTGTATGAGCGCTGTGCCCAGTCCGTGGCTTTTACCGGCTACTTGCGAGTAAGCGAGTAGCCGCAAAAAGCCACAGACCTTGCTAGACGTTCCGCAGCCCCGGCCTCAGGCCGGGGCTGCGGAAAAGGCGTGCCATAAGCGACTTCACTTATGGCGCATTAAGGGAGGCTTCAGCACGCCTTGACCCCGGATTCCCCTGTGCGTCATCTGGACGCCCAGCAGGGAAACCGGGCCTCACAGCACGCTAAGGCCTCGTCTAGCAAGGCCCTTAGTTATCCCATGTTATACTATCTATGATGCTCTTCTATATAAGCAAAACTTTACGGCCGGTTCATGCAACTATCTTCCTTTAAAAAAGCTCAGTTACAATGCCTTATAAGCTCCTGTATAATATTGCCAGGATTCGATCATTTTTGTCTGTCTCTTCTGCCAAGACGCTTGTTCATGCACTGGTTATTTCTTGGCTGGACTACTGCAACCTTCTTCTCTCTGGCCTTCCTTCCTCTCACATCAGTCCGCTGATTTCTGTCCACCACTCTGCCGCTAAGATCATCTTCCTGGCTCGCCGCTCTGACCATGTACTCCACTTCTGAAATCTCTTCACTGGCTTCCAATTCACTTCAGAATCCAATATAAACTTCTCCTGTTGACCTTCAAAGCTTTTCACGGTCTAGCTCCTTCCTATCTCTCCTCTCTCATCTCACACTATTGCCCCGCTCGTGCTCTTCGCTCCTCTGATGCCATGTTTCTCGCCTGCCCAAGGGCCTCTACTTCCTTTGCTCGGCTTCGTCCATTTTCTTCTGCTGCCCCTGACGCCTGGAACGCTCTTCCAGAACATTTGAGATCTACAAGTTCAATTGCAGCTTTTAAAGCTCAGCTAAAAACCTTTCTCTTTCCTAAAGCTTTTAAAACTTGATGTTGTTTGGACTTTATACTGTTAGTTTTACCCTACCCTGTGCCTGTTTACCCTACCCTGTGCCTGTTTGCATTTTCTTCCCCTCCTTATTGTTTTACCATGATTTAATTAGAATGTAAGCCGAAGCGGCAGGGTCTCACTATTTACTGTTTTACTGTTTTACTCTGTACAGCACCATGTACATTGATGGTGCTATATAAATAAATAATAATAATAAATAAATAATAATAAGCTTCCAACATTCTTACTGCCAATCATTTGGTGATTTCATGCTTTTGCAGTTTTTCCCCATTTTAAAAGTTAGAAATGCCTCTCCTAAAGCTTAGTTACGAGCAGTAACAGATTTAAATTGAAATATGCTTGTATTTTTGGCCGTACCCCTTTTGCCTTTAGCCCCACTCACCATTGGTATGTGACCCTCAAAAGCTTCTCCAAAATTGAATTCAGCCCTTAGGTTAAAAGAGGTTCAACATCTGGATTTAGAGATGAACAGTGAAGTGGTCAATTTGGCATTATTCAAGGTGATAAATTCCATGAGCTCCAAAAGGATCTCTCTAAACTGGGCGAATGGGCAACAAAATGGTAAATGCAGATCAATGTAAATAAGTGTGATGTGTTGCACATTGGAGGGAAAAGTAATCCTAATTTAAAATATACACTGATGGGTCATGAATTGGTGATGACTAACCAGGACAACGATCTTGGAGTCATTGTTTATAGCTTAATGAAAACATTGACCCAGTGTGGTGCAGCTGTGATAAAGGTGAATTCCATGCTAGAGATAATAAGGAAAAGGAATGAAAATAAAACTGCCAGCATTATAATGCCATATATATCTGTGGTGCAGCTGTTCTAGGAAAAATAGTTTTTCGCAATGGCCCCATTACTCTCTCTGCTGTAAAGGAAATTGAAAACAAGGCTATCCCAAGCCACACACTGCTCAGGGAACTGAGCAAACTAACAGGATACAAACATGAACATATTTGTACCCTGGTCTCCTATTTTTAATCCTAGCCCTGTTTTTCTGTTTCTGATCACACTGTGGTTAAACCAACATCTTCATATGCACATGGTTAGACTGCAGAACATTGCACTAACTACATAAAATCCTTGCTATCAGCAGGTGTTTTCCTATTTTCTAAGGGGAAGTCCTAGATTTCGGTTGCATGGTCTTATATCAGATCTCATGGGACACTCTTAAGTGAATGCTAGTTATAGGCAAAAAAAGGTGAGCTCTCTTACTTTAATCCATTCATCATTCTCCTGATTAAGAGCCAGTTAATGAGTTGCCAATTATAACGTTTCACTTTTATTTCATGGTACTTTCCTCCTCTTTAAAAGCTGTATAGGCCAGTCAGGCTTCCACTGGCATCCTCTGGAGCAATAGTGCATCTCTTACTGTTTTCCAAACCATTTTCTCTGTGGAAGCTTTACTTGGTGATTTAGCTTCAAACTGATGGCTTTTCTCCAGTGCAGTGTAACTGTCTTATTTCTGGCTATTACATGGCATGGTTTCTCTCCACCCCCTTACTTGGAAAGCATTTACTCTTCCACTGAAACAACTGCTTTGCTTGCTCAAAGGATGGCCATTGGCTCGCATCACTGTGACTAAGAGACAAGGTGTATGGAGTACACGATTTCTAGTCATGTGTGTTCTGTAGTGTTAAAGCTGTCTCTAAGAAGCCATCTTGGAGCTTAATATGTAGAAGATTCAACATAATTGTTAAGAATAGACTGATATCAGTGGAAAGAATGATCTTCCAGTTTTTTGTACAGGTTACGTTTCTGCATTGTGTTGATGCTGTATTGGTTGTATTGTTATTGTTGGAATTTTGTATTTCTACTTTTGATTGTAAGCTCCCCTGAGAATGCCAATTAGCACTGAAGGAGTCGGATATAAATTTTAAAAATACGTAAATAAAATTGTCAATCTGATCTTAGTTGTAGCACATAAAGCAATTTTTATCTATCCCCCAGCAGCACTACCATTTTTATCAAGGTGTGGAAAAACGTTTGTGCAACCATTGCACTCATAAGAAAAAAGAGAATAGTTTCCCAAAGGCACATGTGTGAGAGACCCTTCTCAAATGCATATCCTTTGTTACTTAGAATGCAGCAAACAGAAGTTAAGGAAACAATGATATAAACTCAGATAAAAGCACTTAGTATAGATTGGATAAACATGAGAACTAAACAGAGTATTTAGGAACAGACCATGTGCAACAAATGCAGTGTCAGGTTATCTAATAATAAAATATATGCACAATAATAAGTTCATTAAAATTTCCACTAAAAAAACAGGACACATTTTGACCTGATAGGTCTTTATCAGCAGTACAACAATCAACAAAGAATGTCCGCGGCTTCTCCAACTCTCGTGCTTTGGGAACAAAATGGAGAAAAATAACATTGGGGGAAAGTATGTTCAGTGTAATAAACATACAATTTCAGCAGTGGCAGGACCAGAATAGAATAGGTATAAGGCCTACATCTGGTTTTTTAAAAACCCAATTAAAAGTAAGACAATTTCCTGCATGTAATGGTGCAATCTCCTGCTAAAATAGACCTGGGATAGTATGACAAAGTATATTTTTACCTTTATCAATAGGAGTACTACAACAACAACAACAACAACAACATGGTAACAAAAAGAATCAGCTCCCAGTGTAGTGCAAAACAAACCACCTCACCTCTTAAGAAGTCACTGCTAAAGTGAGCTACAAAAAATGCCTATATTCCATCAGCTATATTCAATGTTTTAATATGAGTTTTTTTAAATAATACTTTGCGTAACGTCTTAATTTGCTGTGTGAGCTTTTTAAAAATCTCCTTTCACATTTTCTCTGTTACTTTGAAGCCCTTACTATTGGGTAGCATTGACTGCATTGCAACAGTGGCATTAGGAAGGGGAATAGGACATCTCCACCCACTCCTAAAACCACACACAGGACAATGCAGTGAAAACAAAACAGCAGCTCTTCCCAAATACCGTTGGGGTGGTGCGACAAGAGGGGCAGCAGTCACACCCCAGAAATCCAGTGTGGCTTAAGACGTTTCCTTTGCTAGAGGTCATTCAGTTCAAGCAAAGCTTGGTTGGTGATGGGAGGAAGGCTCCACCTATCTCAGGAACCTCTTTTCCCTTTTACATATTCTGTGCTTTCCAGTGGGAGGACACCCTGCAGTTTGAGAGCCACTAATAGAGGATATAGTTGATAGCGTGCTAGGGTTGGAGAGGAGAGCAATTCCTTGATATGATTGAAAAAGGGGCAAGGCTGCAAACACCTGGCCTTTAAGGAAGCTCCTCAACCCTTTTGAACAGCATAGTATGGAGAGGAGCAACTAGAGTTGCCTCCACCGAAGTAGTGTGATGGCAAAAGCCACACCTTTTGGTCATCGCCTGCCATTCAGTGGCATAGCCTTTGCAGACTTTTTTGGATCAGGACTTGGGAGTCCTAGTTGAAAAGAACCCTGCATTTGCCCTGGAAGAATGAGTGTGTCCTGTCTTTGATGGGAAGCCTGCTGAAACAGTAAATGCTGGAACCCTTCTGTGAGAGTATGACCCAGTTCACACGTAACAACTAACTATGGATTAACTCTCCCGCATGCTTGCTGCTTCTGCTTTCCTCCCTGCTTAATAAATAACTCATGGGCCATTTCTACTCCAGCCTGGTGTAGAGGGAGGGGTAGGAACTCGTGATATCCTGATCGCAAGATCCACCTCTTAGTCCACCTGTGGGCACGACATCCCGGGAGGAAGGAGGGTGTCACGCCCACCATTTTAATTTATTTTTTAAAGGAGCTGAGTGCACGTGCGCTCCACTGGAAAGTGAGGGTTTTGGTTTTTTTTTTAAAAAAAAAAAAGCCCGACCCCGCTCCCCCCACCCTTGATTCCTCCCGGCTCAGTTCCTTCCCTCTACTGCTCCACGCTACTCATGGGGAGGAGGGAAGAAGCCAGGATGGGCAGCCACACCTCCAGTGGTCTCAGGGCGATCCCGAGACCATGGGAAGAATCAGATTTTCCCAGGGATTATTTATCCCTGGGAAAACCTCATTTCCCCCTGCCTCCAGTAGTCCATGTGCATCATTTGGACGCACAGGGACTCGGCCGTGACCAGCCCGCATTTTGGGGCTGGTGTAGAAACAGCCATGGATGCCATGTTCCCGGGCTATTCATTGTGAACCATGGGTTCAAATTCTGGGTTGTTCTGTGAGTTCTGTGTTTAGAGTTCTGTGTTTAGACATCACAACAAACAACCTAGGAATGGAGCGCTCCTGGGTTGTTTTGTAAGCATGAAGTAAAGCGGAAGTGAAAAGAGGTCACAAGAAAGTGTACTTGCTTGCTCCCAACTAAACATGGGCTAATTAATCCATGGGTTGACATTATGTGCAAACTGGGTCTTAGGTTGCATTCGAATCCATGGAATACATTCTGGCTGAACCACCAATTAACTCAAGAGTCTATACTTGCAGCACAGCTACTCACTTGTGTACATGGAATTGCCTTTTATCACATGGGGATTTTGTCTGCAGGACTTTTTTTTTTTACAGAACTAGTTCACAAAGAACTGATACATCTAATTATAACTTGCTACTAACTCAGTAAATCACAGCATTAGTGCTTTTGAAGTGTTATGGATTTATTTCCATCAGCCCTGTAAGTTCTCTTAGGAGATGAGTGATTCTCATTACATCTCCCTTCATCTCTTTCCAGACATTTACGGCCTGGTGTAACTCTCACCTCCGCAAGGCTGGCACACAGATTGAGAACATAGAAGAAGATTTCAGGGATGGCCTTAAACTTATGTTACTCCTGGAAGTCATATCAGGTAAGCCAGTCATTGTGCGATGGTTAAATGCTCTGGGGAATTCTCATGACTTCAAGAAGTATAGAAACCAATAGTCCAAGCTTTCCTAATGGTAATGAAGAAAAAGCATCCCAGAATGTGGTGGGAGGAGGAAATAACCTCCAAGGTGCAAAAATTGGGAGTCTACTGCCATTCAGTACCATTAATTAACACAAGAAGCAGAGTTAGACCTGATTCACATGACATGACAGTCCACAGTGGCTAAGTTTACCTGCGGGATCTGTTGTGCTGGGTGCCCATGGGCACCTAGCTTCTCATGGCTTCTCATATTATGTGAACCCAGGTGACAGAGATTGTTTGAGGGTTAAACAGCCCTCAAATAATCCTAAAGTGAGCTTCAGCTATTGGGTGGTATAGAAATGCAATAAATAAATAAATAAATAAATAAATAATAAAATAAAACAAGCCATGGCCTTAGCTAGACCTAAGGTTTATCCCGGGGTCGTCCCGGGGTCGTCCCTGCCTGCTCCTGGGATCCCCTATGTGTCATTTACATGAACAGGGATGACCCTGGGCAATCCTAGGATAAACTTTAGGCCTAGCTAAGGCCCATGTTTAACCCTGCTACCTGGGTTTACACAACATAACAAGCCATGGCAACAGCCGGCTAGGGATTGCATATTTAAAATGGCGGATGGTACACACTGTGATGGCCTGAAGGTTAATTAACCCACAGTGGCTTGTCATGACATGCGAAGTGGCCCTGTACAACACAAAAAGCAGGTGCAATGTGGAGTTGCCTCTTTCCACATTGTACCCACTGGCAGGATGTGATGTATATGTCAGCACTACTTACCCAACCATCCCACCCACAGGCTCAGACAAAAAACAAGCGAGGAGCTGACTCCTCCTCCACCTAGCACCCTTAGGCAGCCCCTCTCATACTTTGCTATAGCGTTTTATGGGACTTCCCAGGTGTACATGCGTTTGGTTTTTGGTTTTTGCTCTTCAAAAACAAAAGGCTTTGAGCAAACAAAGAACGTTCCTTCTTCAAATAGTTCAGGGTTCAAAATGCTGTAGAATTTGGAAGCCAGGAACTGAAAGGTCCCTGTGCCATGGCTTTCTTTGATGCCTGCCAGAAACCAGCTGAGTTGAGTCCCTCGTGTTGTTTATTTTTGCCTTGTTTATCTTGTTAGTGAAGTGCTCACTCATGCATATGGAAGGAGATGAAAGCCGAGAGGAAGCCGTGTACAGGCGACGATAGGAGGAGGGCAAATGACTGGGAGGGTGGGGGGTTGTCTCCTTATTTCAGTTTAAAGGGCATTGGCCAGTGCAAACTCCTCAGCGGTGCCTTCCTGCCTCCCACCCTTCATCTCTCCTTATTTATTTTTCCTTTTTAGTATGCAGTCTTTTTGAGAGTTTACACACTAAAGTCAGCCAACATACTTTAGAAAAGTCCCTTGCTGCATGTTTGGCACTGTTAAATGGTGTAATTCTTGGTCTCTTCAAGGCCAAAATGTCTCCTCTTTTCCCTGTAGAAACACCAGGCTGGAACCCCCTTCCTTCCTGTTTAGCGATATGGGATCACACACAAACCCTTGGCATGTGCCTGCAATCCATTTCTTTGAAAGTCTAGGACAAGCACCCATTTTGTTGTGGCATGTGGGGTGAAAAATAGTACGAGCGTCAATGGGGGTCTTGTCAGATGTAAATGGGGCTCTTGTTTTGTCCCTCTCAACTTCATTTGTGGTTGCTTTTGGCAGCAATTCAAAGTAAACACTAACTTAGAAACGCTGGGCAATCAGTATTTTGAAGTGAAAGGGTAAGTAACAGAAGGAAAGCGAGGATTATTGTGGACCAAGGCCCTTGTAACTCAAGTGCAGTGGACCTCTTCCCACCCCCAAAATAAATGCTCATACCATTCTACAGCATTTTTACTGACAGTCACATCTTGAGATACACTCTTACATATTTAAATGAGTTGGGGTGGGTGGGGGAAATACATATACATTTCATGCAAAAAAAATCCTGTGGGAAGCAGTCCTCAGTGCTGTGGTATACCAACGTTAATCCTAATCTTCTGCTTTTGATTAGAAGTGTGCTCTGTGTATCACCAGTATGAGGACAATCAAACAGAGCATTTGAAGTACTATGCTCTGTTTTGGCAGGGTTCTTGTAAATGTTCAACATGAGAGAGTCACACATTTTATTTTTAGAAAACATTGTCACTTTTGAGGCACAGGTAGGGAAAAACACATAATATAGGCCTCCTGGAACTGTATCACTTCAGAATACAAAGGTTGGACCGTATATTTAAATATTCCCTGGTTCAAAAAGTCCCTGCTTGTGGAAATGTAGCATATCAGGATGAAGATTTATTATACACAAGGACATTTTTATGCGGGTAAGTATTCAAACATGCCATTCCCTAATTGCTTTCTGAAATGGTCGAGTATCAGGAGTGCATAAAATCTCAAATGTGAACAAAGTCCTATAGTTAGAAGTTGTGATTTTTACAACAAAAAATAAATTCAGCGTTTCCTAATCTCTTTTTGTGGGGGGTTGTACATAAGTTGTTTACTGAGATGGAATTCAGTGGATAAGGGTCAAACTTTCTTTTCTCTTTCTGACTAGGTGAACGTTTGGCTAAACCAGAAAGAGGCAAAATGCGAGTCCACAAAATCTCGAATGTGAATAAAGCCCTGGATTTCATTGCTAGCAAAGGAGTCAAGCTCGTATCTATTGGAGCAGAAGGTAAGCAGCCATCAAGTCTCGTAGAAGTGGTGGCAAGGGTACTGATATAATTACAGGAAACTGGTCTCTTTTTCATTGTCATTCACCTTTGAGATGGCGATTGTTGTGGAATTCTGTCTTGTGAATAAGTTCAACACACACATATTTAGCAAGCCCAGTTCTTGAGCCTTGCCAGGGGGACTTTGGCAGACTATATTGCATACTGAGACCATTCTTAGTTTAGGCTCCACTAGATTATCCATCAGGTACTTTTTACTCAAGTTCAGAAAAGTGTGTTGAATACACATTGCCCATAAATCTTGTTTTGTATCCCTTTATGATATTTAAAGGCTAGAAACTTGCAGAGCATGGGATTATGGTATCTTGATTGGCTGGAAGTTATCCTTGAGCACTTCAGTTAGAGGTGTGTTTAGTCCATGTTCCTTTTACTGTTTGCGTACACTTGCTGGATAATTATTTTGTGTAACTGTGCTTGCATTATGGAGGGAGAGGAGGATCTTCCCGTGCCTCTCTCCGTTTTAAAAGAGGTATTGTTCACGTTCTGCTGTAATCCACTAATTCAGGAACAAGGTGAACCAATGCTACATTCTTGCATCTGTAACTTAACATATATACCATTCGGCTTTTCAGCAGTTAAAAGCTGGGAGAAACATTAACAATATGTGTGATTAAAAGTTCACTTTGTGTAACGTAAGTGCCCCCACCCCCAGTCTCTATGGAATGATCCAGTGTGAAGGAACAGGGAGATACTGGCTCTTTCTACAACTTCGATTTTCCCCGGGATCGTCCCTGTGCATCCAAATGACGCACAGGGGATCCCAGGAACAGGCAGGGACGATCCCTCTATTTCCCTAAGATAACCGAGACCTCGGTTATCCCGGTTTTACCCGCAGTCCTGGGACGCCCATCCCGCTTCTTCCCTCCTCCTCGTGAGTAGCGGGGGTTAGCAGAGGGAAGAAGCTGGGCCAGGGGGAGTCCAGAGCCATCAGGGGATGGGGAGCAGGGTCGGGGCTTTTTCGTTTTTGTTTTTTGAACTTACATTTTGCTGGAGCAGAATTGCACTCCCAGGTCCTTTTTTTATTTTTTAATGGCAGCCGCAACGGGCACGACGTCCCTCTTCACTTCCAGTTGCACAGCTGTCTGGATGCAGGGCGACAATCTAGGGCCACATAAAGAATAAGATAGAGGTTTTATTTATCTACGTTACAGGTTGGGTATTATGTTGTTGTTATACATTATTCCTTATATCAGCATGAGGTGTCACAAGAGTGTAGGCTGTAACCAGGTTCACTTGTTTCATGAATATGCTTTATTTCCTCCAACTCAAACCCCAATGTGTAAGACAGAATTAATTCTAAACTGCTTTTTGTTAACATAAAAATAAACATAAGCATAGTGTGTGGATTCCTGTTCCACCCCATTAGAGGCATTTTATTTTGTATCAAGATTATATCACAGTATTAAGTGGGTGTCTGGGAATGACTGACAGCTCTCTGGTACAATGATTGGCCTATGAAAAGGATTTCCAGACTATGAATTTTAAAGGACTTAAATTAAGACTTTTAAAACCTGCCACTGCCATAAACTAGAAAATAAAAATCAGTGAGGCAAACAGAACATTATTAACGTGATTCAGAAGAATAAGCCACATGAAGCAGGTAGGTCTTAAGCAGAAAATCATCTTGAGTTAGTACAGATGTTTTTTAGAAATTCTTTTTTATGATATGGAAAGGAGGACAGGGCTCCTGTATCTTTAACAATTGTATAGAAAATAGAATTTCAGCAGGTGTTATTTGTTACATGCAGCACCTGGTGAAATTCTCTCTTCATCACAACAGTTAAAGCTGCAGGAACTCTGCCCTCTTTTGTATCTAGCATAACATAGCTAGAGTGACCAGATACAAAAGAGGACAGGGCTCCTCTAAATTCACATCTCAAGAACAATGACAGTGGAAAGTCTTTTCAGAAGTAGGGTCTACTTTTAAAATATAATTACACAATTTAATGCTCAAAGAACAGGAAACACTCAAAAAGCCAGTCATGAACAGTGAGAAAGTTCAAACGGTATTATACCAAGGGAACCAGACTGCAATCAAGAGAAACGAAACAAGAGAAGTGATATGCAGTTGAGACCTTTGATGTTTTTCTGCCTTGTTAATGATTGTAGAACTTTATCACACTCAGAGTATTTTCTGTTATCTGTAAATTCAGAGCAACACATTGGGCCAGTGTGCACGATCCCTAGCACCCACTGTGGCTTAAATAATAGTCATGGTGAGTGGTCTCCATGGCTTATCACGATGTGTGGACCTGGGCAGGGTGGGTTATTGCCATGGTTAACAAGCCACCCCAGAAACCACTGGTTCTAGGTAGCTTGCTACCCATAGCAACAATCCACCCTGCCTGGGTTTGCATGTCACGATAAGCTGCAGAGACCACAGCTTGAATATTCGCAATGGCAGCCAGCACATGTTGCAACCCACTGTGGGCTCTCAAGCACAAGTAGCAAACTGCTTAGCTTTGATGCTGGCTTAAATACATTCTCTTAAAACATATGTTTTATAGTTGTTTATTGTTTTCCTCCCTTGCAGAAATTGTTGATGGGAATGCGAAAATGACCCTTGGAATGATCTGGACCATCATTCTCCGTTTTGCCATTCAGGATATCTCAGTGGAAGGTAAATCCAAATGTGCCCACATCCTTAGTAAAAGTATATCCTATGAGCATCGTATGTTATGGGTTTCCTACATGGTTGCTCCCTGTGCATGAGCTGGAAGCAGCAGTTTGTGCTAACGCCATCAAGCAGAAGGACCTTCAAAAATTGCTGAGTGTATTTTCAAGGACAAAACTGAGGGTTTAGGGACTTCCAGCCTGTAGGGTCCCCATGAGTTCTGATAAGTGTAGATGGGCTGATCTGTCAGTCTGGGTCTTGCCGAGACTTTCATTCTTTCGTGTTCAAGCTCATTCTGTTCTATTTCTGCACAAGCTTGCAATTTTATTTTAAAAAAATATGGGCAGAAATATATCATTTTTTGTGCACACTTTTCCTAATGTATGCATTGGTGCATGCATTTTAAATGTTTATTTCCCCTCCCCAAGTACTGACATTGCTGAAATGCTGCTTTTTAGACACATTTTTCAAATATATGCACTTTTATGTATATTTCCCCTGATATGCAATTTGTGTGTGGGGAGTTTTCTGAGATCAGCCTCATTGGAAAGCTTGCAAAAATATGGATTTTGGAACACAACACTGTCTCAGTTTGCCGAAAGGCTTGGAAGGGGCACAGTGGATAAATTGGGAGTGAATTTCTCATCAATCCCTACTAGTGACATGCCATACAGGGCTGCTGGCGTCAGGTGGCTGCAAACTTGTTGATTTCAAGACACTGTGGGCCGTGTTGTCCCTGACCTGGAGGACCATTTTGTCTGCTCCCATAGGCAGAGTAGCAAGGTCATAATTTGTGCTTGAGGGATTCCTTAGAACAATTAAAAGAATTGTATGGCCATTGTCTTTGAATACAAAGCCTTTTCCTTTCTTTTTTGTGTTTCGCTGCAATTTGATGGGCAGCATTATTAAATATAAACCATATTTGTTTTGTAGGAGGAGCTATTTTAAACAATTAAACTACTAAAAAAATACACTTTCAGGGTTAGATTTGAACATCAATAGTTCTAGCATAGTGGTCTTAGAGAACAGCTTGCCTTTTCCAAATCCTATGTGTTTCTGTGTTATAATTCCAGCTTGTAATTAGTCATTAGTGAGTAAGAGTTCCAACCAGATGATCCTTCCCTTCTCTTTCTAGACCTAAAAAGCTAGTACCTCCAGGAAATTAAAGGCAATCTGCAAAAGGATTGGATTGAGATATGGGCTGTGTTCATACAACACAATAGTCAATGGTGGGGTAATAATCAACTCAACAGTTGTTTATCTAGGGGGTACTCCCCACACAACATGTTAATAATCAACTGTGGTGTGGATTAGGATCAGCATTGAGTTAACTATTAGTCCATGCTGAGTTGACTCACTCATCCCCCACCCTCCTTCCTCCCTTAGTCCTACCACTAGTATCCCATCAGCCATTGCTGCTGAAAATCTATTCTGCCATCTGGAGTATAGTGGTAACCCCCACTTTGACCACGCTTGCTTGCGACTCTGTGGCTGATGAAATAACCAACTGTGGCCCAGGAAATAACCAACAGAGCCCTCCACACAACATGATAACCAATTTAGCCAACTCTGCACAGCATTGGTTATTTGTGTCAGTTATTTCAGCCAAATAACCAACTGTTGCTTAAAAAAACTCCCTCTGCACAACACGATAACCTGTGGTGGCTTAAATAACCAACCGTTAACTATTTAAACCACCTTTGGTTATTGTGTTGTGTGAACCCAGTCATGGTGACTGGCCTAGAGTCACCCACCTACTTGCAACTCCAGGTGGGGACTTAAACCTGGGTCTGTCTGTAACATATGAAGCTGCCTTATACTGAGTCAGACCCTTGGTCCATCTAGCCCAGTATTGTTGACACTGAGGCCCTTTCTACTCCTAAGGATTATCTCAGGAAATGGAGGGATTGTCCCTGCCTGCTCCCGGGATCCCCTGTGTGTCATTTGGATGCACAGGGATGACCCCGGGACGATCCCAGGATAAATGGCTGGTGTAGACATGCCCTGACTGGCAGCAATGGCTCTCTAGGGTTTCAGGCAGAATTCTATCATTGCCCTACCTGGAGAAGCCAGGGATCAAAACTGGGACATTCTGCACACTGAGCTATGGCTCTTCTCAAATCTAATACTCTATCCGCTATACTGCACTGGCCCTCCAAATTTAGAAAGGAGGCAGAGAAAGCTCCACATCGAGTCACCATAATGTAACCCTGTTTAATATAAGGCCGTTTTCCATCTATTTTCCCAATTTATAATATGTAGCTTTTGTGTCTACAAAGGAAATAGAGAGCAGCTGAAATTAACGCTATGCTGTGGAAATGCATCAGTAGTGGTGGTTGCCCATTTTACCTCTCTCTTTTGATGGGCAGCATTATTAAATATAAACCATGTTCATTTTGTGGGAGAAGCTATTTTAAGTGAATAAGGTTGCAACCCAATTGGATACATCCTGTTTACTTTTAAGCTGCTGAACCTGAAGGTGTAGGAGTATCCCATGCAGAGCGAGAGGTGCTTTGTGCCTCTCGCTCTGCATTTTATCTAAACGAAGAGGAGGAAGGAAAGAGTGTGGGGATGGCTGTCCCCAGTCCTTTCCTGTCTCCATCAACATCCCATTTCTCCTCCCACGAACTCATGTTTGGGAGCTCATAACTGTAGCCCAGTTCTCTTATTTATTTATTTATTTATTTATTTATTTATTTATTTATTACATTTCTATACCGTCCAATAGCCAAAGCTCTCTGGGCGGTTCACATAAATTTGTGTGTAGTTCTCTTTGTGCTGGCTGTGAAGGGGAGGGAGAGGAGAGTATGGTTTCCTGGCTCCAAGCTCAGATCCTGAAAGCTGAAATATCCTATTTCCCTCAGATGCTGTCTAAGGCCTTAGCTAGACCTAAGATTTATCCCGGGATCGTCCCGGGGACATCCCTGTTCATGTAAATGACACACAGGATATCCCGGGAACAGGCAGGGATGACCCCAGGATAAAGCTTAGGTCTAGCTAAGGCCTAAGAGACGTGGGATTGCTCCCTAAACTACTCAGAAAATACACGCTTAGGGCTAAATTTGAACAGCAATTGTTATAGCACAGTGGTTTGTGACTGCCCATTTGCCCCCATCTTTCTGACTTTTGGGTGCCAGTGACTGGGGAGGTTCTTAGTGTAGGAGAAGATGGGGGTGGGGGAGGGGGAGGAAGTTGAGGTGTCCGAATTCTTGACTCCTTTTTATAACAAGAGTGCCAACACTTTATTTATTTATTTAAAACACTTCTTGGCCACCTTTCAGGGTAGAAGCCCTCCCAAGGCAGCTTACAACAATACATAAAAACAGTTTAAAACATTAAAAGCAATAAATACACAGTAAAATAGCAATTAAAACAATGAAGTCTAACATATTTATTTATTTAAAACATTTCTTAGTTATTTAATTTGCAGCCTGTGTAATAAAAGTGTTTTGTTTTTTAAACGAAGTTCAGCAATTGTTCAGTAGTAACCCAGATAAAAATGGCTCTCATAGAGATTTTGAGTTGCACAGCCTGGGCTTCAGGGTAAATGGAAGGAGTAGCCCAAGTCCTCCTCAAAGGCTTCAGAAGTTTTAAAGGTCAGAATGAATAGGCAGCTTTTAGAAGTAGTGGAAAAGTCCCACAGAGGTTGGCTAATCCTTGTATCTTTTGTTCCCTAGAGACATCTGCTAAAGAAGGGCTTTTGTTATGGTGTCAGAGGAAGACCGCCCCATACAAAAATGTGAACATCCAAAACTTCCATATTAGGTAATGTAAAGGTGAAAGCCTGTTACTAGGAATCTTCCATTTTCTAGGGGATTTGGATGCTGCTTCATGCTTAGCCTGTTTGTAACTGCAAAGTTAACAGTGGACTTAGCACTGTAGACCATTAAAGAGGTGGTGGCGTGTGGAGTAGTTGTACTCTTAAAGCTGCCCTTCCAATTTAGGGTTAAAAGACTTGAGACTGGGTTTCTTCCTGCACTGTTCTTGGCAAACAATTATGCCTTTATTCCTGTTTCTGATATTAATTAAAATACTCATGCTGTTTTTGTTTTTATTTTTTGCTGTGTGGTTTGTAGGTCCAAACACACATAGGGCCAATTCAGCTATACTTTCCCAGCTTCCTAAACCATAGTTTAGCAAGCCAGAAATGAGAGTTAGAACTACGCATTCCTTCCTCACCTCATCTCTTCATCAACGCAGCGAACTTGGTTAACTTAAAGCCTACAGTTCCTTGTTTAGTTTGAAAGATCCTATTCTGATAGCACACTTGTGCTTGCTTTCCGCTCGCAATCCTTGTGAGCAATTGCAGGACAACTGATCAACCAGAACCCTGACAAAAATCCAGAAGAGACAAGAGCAAATAGAGCAGTTACATTTTGAGGTTCATAAAGAGGTGTCTGTGGTTATTGTTCTTTCCTCTCCCACATAGGTTCTGATAAATTAAATATATTTGCCTTATTTTGAGGGAAAGAGAAATTGTGTTAGGTTAGATAGCAAATCTGATACATTCCCTCTCATGTTTTTTACATAAACTGGTGTGATTCCTTGTCCAGCTCTAGCAAAAGAGGGAGCAGACTGCAGATTAAAATTATTTTACCAGGTACATCCAACAGGGATCAGTGAAAAAATATATGTTCTTTATTTTAAGTTCTCAGTGTACTTCGGCTTAAAGTGAAACAGAGGTCAGACTTGCTTGTGTTCTGATGTTTACAAGGTTCTGAACAAAAAGTAGATGCTCCCCAAATATAATCATTCTCCAGATACAGCCTTCCCCAACCCGGCTCACTCCAGATGTTCTTGGACTACAAATCCCATCACCCCCAATTAGCATGATCCACAGTTGGGAATGGTGAGACTTGTAGTCCAACAATATCCATTTGGGTTCTGGTTTGGGAAGACTGCAGTCTAGACCAACTTTACTATTTGTAGCCCATGGTCTGCATGGGGAGTACTGCTGATCAAAGCTCTCAGTGGCTCCTTAATGAATGTCATTAACTATGTCCCATCTCTCTCACAGCTGGAAGGATGGCCTTGGTTTCTGTGCCTTAATTCACAGGCATCGTCCAGAGCTCATTGACTATGGAAAACTAAGAAAGGTACCTTTTTATATTTTGAGATGTTCCAAGTTCAAATGTACTGGGAGGATGATGTCTACTCATTACGTCCTGATGGAAATTTAGACCAGAGGCAAGTAAGGAATTACCTTGATCTTAGAAAGAACGATTTAGGTAATTCCCAAGCTCAGTTGGATAAGGATTGTCACATTCAGTTATGCTAGATTGGAAGCTGTTTGGAAATGTTTTCTTAGACTGACTGAGATTTTCAGTCAAGTAAAAAGTTGTCTCGGCATCCTTGCAGAAAGCAGGTGCATTCTGTGGATTAGCTATCCCAGCAGTGCCATGTTGGATACCTTTGAGGCAAAATCTGCCTGGGCCCACAAGGGCAGCGGATGCGCCTGCGTCCAGCCTTCACGGGCCCCGGTAGACACGCCTGGTGGATTTTCACCCCAAGGCTACTGAAAGGAAAAAGGGGTGCAGATCCGGGCAGAACTTAGTTCCAGCATGACCTGCACCCTTTGCCCCCACTGTGTTAATGGTGGCCCCCCATTAATACAGCAGGGGAAAATACACAATTTCTCCAGCCTTGGGGAAATCGTGTTTCTCCCTCCCCACCCCCATGCTGATGGGGGCCTTAAAGGCCCTATTAACACGGCCTTTAAAGCCCCATCAGGGGGAGAAACGCAATTTCCCCAAGGCTGGGAAATCACATATTTTCCCCCTCCACCCTAATAGCAGCAGCCTCCAGTAGAGTGGAGGGAAAACATTTCCAATCTTGGGAAAATTGCATTTCCCCCCACCTCCACCCTGTGCCAATCATGGCCTTAAAGGTCCTCTTAAAACCTTGGATTAAGAGGGCCTTTAAGGCCCTGAATTGGTGCAGGAGGGGGGAAGGCAAAGCGCACTTTCCAGGGCCTCCAGAAATTGCAAAATTCCCCAGCATGCCATTAGCTTGGACGGAGGTATTGCGGACTTTCCAGAGGCCCCGGAAATCGCACTTTGCATCCCTCCCCACACTCACCAATAGTGCCCTTAAGGGTCCCCTTAATGCAAGGTTTTAAGAGGGCCTCTAAGGCCGCAACTGACACATGATGCGAGAAGGCAAAGCGTGCTTTGCCATGCTAATGGCATGTTGGGGGCATTGTGCACTTTCTGGAGGCCCCTGAAAGTGCGCTTCACCAAGTGCTCAGCCATCCTGGCTACCCAGAACAGGGCTGGCCAAGCAGGGCTCTGCAAACTCGTGGGGTGAGGCCCCACCTCCGGTGAGTTCTACAGTCCCTAATGTTGGAAGCCTTAATGCAGCCTTTCCCAACCTGGTGCTCTCCAGATGTTTTGGCCTACAATTCCTAGGATTCCTGAGAATTGACCATGCTGTCAGGGGCTGATCAGAGTTGAAGTGCAAAACATCTGGCAGGTGCCATGTTGTAAAAGGCTGCTTTTCATGGAATGCATGGAGAATCTTTCACCGGTTGTAAAAAAAAACCTGCATGTTTGACCATAAGACTTCTTTAAGCTATTATTATGAGCCTTGTGGGGACAGGACTTTAACATTCAGGAAAAGAGTGGTAAGCCACTCTGAGTCCCTGTGATAGAGTGAGATATAAATCAGATAAATGAATAAACTCTCCTTTCCCTGTCTAGCTTTAATCAGGATAGGCAGGGATGGCTAAAAAAGTAAATTCTGCTGATAAGCAGATTTGCTTGTGCCAAAAGAGGCATCAAATCCTCTTTCCTACTGTCAGCTTCATGCTGTAAGTTTGCTATATCCTAATGGTAGGCCACAAATCTGATCTTCTTGTTCGCTTAACGTTTTCCTCCAAGAACCTCAGAAGTAAATGCGCCATATTGGTCAGTAAGAACAGTTACTGACACTTCCCACCTTGATTATTTTAACAACTTATTTATTTCATTTCTGTGCTGCCTAATAGCCAAAACTCTCTGGGTGGTTCACAAAAATTTAAACCCTAAAATACAACATGCTAAAAACAAAATATAAAATCTTAACATAGAAATTTTTTAAACAGCTAAAAAACAGTTAACAATACAATATCATTCAGTAAGACAACAGTAACTAAAACCATACATTTACTAGGTGAGTTTCTGACTGATGTGGTTAACAGCTTTTACACATTCCTCTTACCCTGATTCAACAGTTTTCCTGATTTGCTGTTGCTAGAAAGCCAATGATTGCTGATATTGCAGTAATAATGATTGGTGCCACATCTTACAAAATGAAGAGTTAGAACTTTTTATGCTGGGTAGGGGAGAAGCAGTAAAGGAAATCTAGCATTAATTTCTCATGCCATCAGGATCAGAATACATAAATGTACATTTTTTAAAAATCTGAATAGTGGCATTAGTTACTAAAAGTGTAATGATCCTTCTAGTAAGATTCAATTTTTCTTTCATAACTGCTATTGAACACATCCTGATTCTGTGTTTGTATATCTACTTAAACTTTGTAATAACTCAGTTGTTAATTCAGTGGTTATTGTTGGTTTAACCACTGGGTTGTTTAGCCCCTAAAGCGGTTGTTTGGGTTTGGATGGCGTACTCAGCAACCTGTGAAGGAGCCAAAAGTGGAAAAGGTGGGCACACTGTAGGCGCCTGCTGTCTCTCACTTGTACATATCGTCATTACAAGTGAACCAGGTCAATGTAGCAGTTTGGAACCAATTCAGTGAGAATGACCCTTGCACAGACGTGCTCAAAGTATCTGTGCACACTTACCTAGGAGTAGGTTCCATTTAACCCAGTGGAACAGATCATAAAAAAATATGTTTTGATTTCCCCAAGTGTTACACAGACAAAACAGAGGTAGATATTTCAGCTAGCACAGCTAATGAACTTCCTTTCCATAAGAAAATACAAAATAAAGGAAAAACAACGGTTGGAGGTGGGGGTGATCAGACAAGGCCACCTGGTTTCTCTCCTGTTTAACATTTACCAAGAGCAAAATGCCATTTAAGCAAAACCCCAAAGAAATCTAAGTTTGTGCCAATAGTTCTCATTTATACTCTTCAAGTGGTTTAGCAGTTGGCCTACTCCTGTTGTACTAAATAGGAGAGAATAGTGTGTGTGTGTGTAATGCGCTTGGCCATTTGCCATTAATATAGGGGAAGCCTTCTCAAACATTATCATAAAACCGTTTGAGTCTCCTCCAATTTTAACTCACACTAAACAAGGACCAATGGCTTAGCTGGGAGCTCTTATGTTCATTGATGGTGCAGGAAGCAAAGCAGACTAACAGAGAAGGGAACTAACAGGCTCTGCAATGTCTTTTCAAAGTCCATAAAGATTTCCAGAGAGGCCATTTGGAAAAAGCACATAGCTCTCATAGTTGCCTTTTACTGCAGTAATGGGGTGCGTGGGATGGGGTTATGTCCACCCTCTACCTCCTGGTCCAGTCAATACAAACAATCTGAGCAGCATCATGGAGAAATTTGCACATCCCCTAATGACTGACTCCAGGATGTCTGCCTCCCACTTTGAGAATCCAGGTTGTAGCAAGTACACAGTTGTGGTACTATGTCACCTGTTGTGCAGGGAAAGTGAAGCCATTAGCGTTACACTTAACTTTCTAGTGTGCTTGTTCTTTAGTGTAATTTCATCATTTCTTCTTTATCTGGCTGGCTTGGCTTTCCAATTAACAGCATCGTTATGTGGTGTATGAGTGGGTGTGACTGATATTAATGCTGTAGTTATCAGCCTGTATGATGACTCCATTGAACTTGCCTCTTTATTTCATTTATGCCCCACCTTTTCACCCCCCCAAAAATGGTGCTAACAGTAAGAAAACCAAGATTAAAATAAGCTTAGTTAAAACAATCTTTGGCCTATCAATAGCCCAATGTTGCATATCAATCCTATTCAAAATGGTTTCTTCTGTTGTGTACTTATTGCTAACATAAGACCATTTCTTTCCTAGGATGATCCTCTCACTAACCTGAACACAGCTTTTGATGTGGCTGAAAGGTACCTAGATATCCCCAAGATGTTGGATGCAGAAGGTAAAGTAGAAACCAGTTTTGATTGATTTCTTTCTTCCCTCCACCCCAAAGAGGTTCCTCAGACTTTCTTTATATACTTATTAGATCTTTCAAATATTTCTCCTCTGTATCACATATTTAGTCTAGAGTAAGTCCTGATACATATATTACTACTGCAGCCTTGAAGGTGCTTTCTAGGTGCTGGGTCCTACAGAATCCTAAAAACATTTGAAAGTTAAATAATAATATATGAATAATGGAATAACATGGGATGTATAGATAATGTACATTTATATGTCGGTGCCCCCAGTGAGGAGCAGCAGCATAGATTTGGAACCTTCTCACTTGGTCTGTCAGTCCCACATGATTCTGTTCAAAAGTTACTAGGTTGGCATGAATTGTGAATTTGGCTCCACGCATCACCAAAAATGTATGAATCATACCCAAGATGGATAATGGCAGGGTTGTATATTTGCTTTCGTCCATTTGCCCCGAGTGAGTGCTAAATTTCTCAAAGCTGCTCTGTAGCTTGCTATTGTGAGGCTTATTTATAAGGCAGGAATAAATTCAGTAGTAGCTGGACACCTGTCTATGACTGGGTCGGTGCTCCACCTTGAACAAACAAATTAGATTCTCATGAAAGAGCAAATGGCACGGTAACTCTGCAATACATAAGGAGAGGGAAAAACAAAGGGCAATCATCCTCCATTGTCTCCCACATATTGGTTACGTTTCTCTGGGCATTTCATTTCCTGAACCATTATATAACCTTCAGTACTTTAGATTCCTGGATACAGAGTTTGAATATCCCTTTTTGCCAAGTTGTCAGCTTTGCATTTTGAAAACCTACACTGGCACTGAAATCTATAGGTTTCTAGCTGCCTTTGTTCTTTAGTTCCCTTTCATGACCATTTCTTTTCTTATTAATTAATTAATTACATTTTTATACCGCCCAATAGCTGATGCTCTCTTTCCTCATTAAACTTTGGAGAAATATTTTGTTGGTGACTGAGTTCTGTCCAGTCCTGTTTACCTCTTTCCAGGTCATATATTCTGTGTTTGCTTCATGCAGTCATCTGTTTCATTCATAGGAATTTTACGGCTGGGAGTGTTGGGTGGTTACAGATGACAACAACGTCAATCTGTCCACCTTCCCATGTTTTCCCATTACGTCTTCTGTCTTTTCTTTCTTTCCACAAAAAAATCTGTTATGGAAGAAACGATGGAATAGCTACACAATGTCTTTTGACTGGTAGAGCTAGCAGCTCTCCATCTGGAAGCAGCCTGGGACCTTTTTTGAGAAATGTTGAACATGAGCAAAAGTTGAGGACGCACTCTGCTACATCTGACTGCCAGCCCATCCACTGTTTAATTATTTTAAAATCATGTTTAAACAATTATTTTAGATGCAGTTAGTAGCTTCAACAAGTAGCCTTAGGTTGGAGTCCCCAAGTTGCTGGCTCTGAATTTTATCAAGAGCATTTCTTACCCACTTGGCTACCCCAAAGTATTGAAATGGTTAGGTGCATGGCAATATATTTTTTCATTTGTGCCTTAGCAGCTATCATTCTTACTCATCAGCATCCTGCTCATAGCCGCAAGGAAATGCTCTGAAAAACATTGCATGGCCTGAGCTTGAGAGGCAACGAGCACCTGCTTCTCTTGCTAAAATAATAGATGCCTGGAAAATTCAGACCAGCAACAGCTTACTGAGAGTGATGCACAGCAAGGTGGGAAGAGGGAAGCACTGGCTTGCGTGCTGCAGAGCAGCGGTTTGGTGCCACCTCCCATCTTTTTGCTTATCTAATCGACATCCTTCTCCTTTGGAAGTGTCATTTGGCATATTTCCCCGAGAATAATATTTCATGTGACAGGACAATTATCCTAAATGTAGGGCAGAAATCTTCTGGTGAAAACATCTGCAGAGACCTGGATGGAGAATGTCCAGGTGCTAACCTTCACACCTATCCCTCACTTGGTGTCCCCAGTACCTCACTTTGTTCATTCCCCATCAGTTGATATGCTCTTTAACTTCAGGTTTTCTTTGACAGACATTGTTGGAACAGCCCGTCCTGACGAGAAGGCCATCATGACCTATGTTTCTAGCTTCTACCACGCCTTCTCAGGAGCCCAGAAGGTATCGCAGGATTCCAAGCTCCCTCCACACAGCGCTGCTGGTCCTCTTGCTAATGTCCAAACCTTTTTTCTTTCTCTCTCTCCTTTCTAGCTACAGGCATCTTTATTATTATTTTTGGCAATGTTGGCTTGTTGGCTCGAGGTGGCACCCCAGAGATAGAGCATTTGGGGAATGCAAATTGATCAAACACAGTCCCACAGTCAGTGGTGTAATGCAAATCCATTCTTGTATGCAAAGCTGTGGGTCACTTCAATGGCAGTGGGTGTTCTGCCAGGATCTGTTTAGAGGTGAGCCTCCAGAAGGCCAACTTTAACCAGGAAAAAACCCAACTACCTTCTGCATAGTTATTTGCCATGCGTTGTGACCCAGCAACACAACATTCTTTGTGTCAATCCACCCTGAATTGCTTTCCTGATTTCTCGTGGCATTTGGGCTGTTTTTGAAATCTTTGGTGTAGACAGCTTTCCTTACTTTGCAAAAGTGCATCATCTTCAGAAATAAGACCTGGGTGCAGTAAATGCACGTTCTGTTTTCTGACTCTGAAAATATTACTGAAAGAAATGTTCCAAATAAGAAGTTGCCACTGAGCATTGTAGCTTGATGAATCAACTGGTATTTAAGAACTCAGCATGGATCAAGTGGGCTTTGCAGTACAAGTCTATGCATGTTTAGGCAGAAGTAAATCCCACTAAGTGCAACAGGACCTACCCTCCAAGTAAGTGTGGAGTGGATTGTAGCTAAGTGCAGTACAGTTGCTGGGATTATCTAGTAATAGGTGTTAGTTTCGGGAGAGGCTTCCCATCTTTCTTTTAGAATAACAGGTATATGGAAATGTAACATTAGAAAGTTAATTAAGCAGTTCCAAGCTTGAAAGTAGATAAAAAAGTCATGGCACTTTTCTCAAAAGTAGATCACATTTAGATGTAGCTTAAGATAGTGATGAATAGAAGGTACACTACTGGAATAAATGGACTTTGGTCTGATTTAGCTGGGCACATGTTTTTAAACAAACATGTATAATCAGGATCACGTAATAGATTAGTTAGTTATGCCTTACTCTTAAGAGATTTTCAGTACACACTCTTGCTTTATACATTAAAAAACACATCAGTGGGGCTCAGGGATTTTAATTAAAATGGACTATTTAAGCCTGCAATGTGCCCAACCTTGCCTTCAGAGAAAGATGTCCCTGTCTCTGTCTCCTAAAATGAAATGGAGAGCAATACCGAGACATTTGTTCTTGTGTTTCAAACCTGCCATACTTGCAATGTGAACTACTTTTCCAGAATTTCCCTGGCCGTGCAATTGTATGTATTCTGTCATTTATTGCAATTGTATGGCACCTTAACATCTGCTGTGCCAGGCAGGGGTACTGCATTTTCTACTGCACCTGACTGAAGTAACAAGCATTCAGCAATTTGGAATTTCTGGTGACTGAACCTTTTAGATGCCCCTGCCTTATCAGCTAATCTATGTGTTCAGAAGAAACACATAGGACAGCTTTCCTGGGACTGTGAGTGCTTCAAAGTGCCTATTAGATATCTGCGCGAGTGAATTATTTCCTTGTGGTAACAACTCCTTGTTTGTGGACAGCTAGCATGACAGAGAAAATACTAGTCTAGAACTCTTTTTCAATTATCAGATATTTTTTGCTGTTGAGGAATGCTCAATCATGCAAGTCCTTCATGTGTATTTTGAGCTATCCTTGTCCCAAGAGGGATTGTATGTGATTCTCCTGAATATGAAGCTTGGCTCTAATTTGCCAAAGAGAAATAGCTCAGAGGTGGAGTATAATGCTATTAAGGTTTTCTGTGGGTACAAAAGTTAGAATAAGCCTAATATGGAAATGTTCTTCTAAGTACAGTGAGTGATCAAGCGGCTAACTCAGGACAGATGTAAAGTTGCTCCATTTTGCCCTGCCTTTGACTTTTCCTATAGGGTCTTTATCAAACCTATCTACTTTACTCCTTAGTGTAAGATAGGCACACGGAATTAGCTATTCACTCTCCAGAAAGAGTTGCTCTTTCTCTAATTTTCAAGTGGGTTGAACCTACTGACTGTGGAGTTGTATCAATAATAATAATAATAATAATAATAATGTATACTAGGGCTCAAAATAGGTGGTGGCAGCAGGTGTCACTGGAGTCCACAAAGCCAACCCTGCCAGTCATGTTCTGATCTCAGTTCCCAGCTCTCCGCATGGAAATCTCTTTGGCCTGTCCTACAATGCATGATGGGAAGTTTCCCCCCTCTCTTACCACCCATGACTGTTTTATTTTATTCTGTGTGCTGCTTCTTACTTTATCCTTTCAACCTCTTCTCCTTCTTTGCACAGATATTATAGGCACGCTAAGGCCGGATGAGAAGGCCATTATGACCTATGTTTCATGTTACTACCACGCCTTCTCAGGTGCGCAGAAGGTGAGACTTTACTCCTAACAAGCCCTCTCCTCCTCCTTCTGTTTCCTGCCCATCAAACTTAGAGGAAGTTATCCTAAACCATTAGAGGTATGGAATCCCAGCTGGCTTTCACATTGAGCTATGAAACGTTACCGCAGCTTCTTGGGGATAAAAAGCTTTGCTGAGGACTGTCTGGATTTCTTTCATCATATCAGGTCTCTGGCTTCTCTCAAGGTTTTCTCCCTTGAGCTGCTAGGCTGTAACCACACCAGTCCAAATTAAGATCAGAGCATAGAGTCAATATATTCAAAATTGATGGGTGTGATGCCTGTCTGTTGGGAAGTGCTCCCAGCTCAGTGCTGAGTCCTTTAAGAGCTCTCTATGCCAAATTATTTTTGATGGCTGATACAACTCTAGTCCACCACTGACAGCGTGAAATCTATTGCAGGTGTTAAAAAGGCCCAGCTTTATAGCTCTTTTTAGCAGTGGCAATAATTACTGTAGTACTAGGTGACTTAGTGATGCTTATAGTAGTTCTTCTCTGATGTTTTCCAAATGCAGCCATGAGGACTGCAAGACTGGAGTGAAAACCCCGGCTTCTGCGGGGGAGAGGGGGAGTTACTTTTTTTACCCTTCCACCTCTGGCATTCCTTCCTAAGCTTCTTCCCCTACCTCATGGGGGAATATAGAGAAGTATCCCATAGATCAGCTTTCCTTAACCTTGTGTCTCCTTTTGAATGACAATTCTCATCAGCCCCAGCTAACATAGCCAATGGTGAGGGATCATGGGATTTAAAGTCCAAAACTTCTGGAGGGCACTTAGTCCAGGATAGCTGCCATGGATAGAGGTCCCAATAGCATTTTTCCCCCTCTAGATGGAAAACCAGCCAGCCCTTCAGATGTGTTGAACCACAACTCCCATAATCCCCCAGGCTGAGCTAGGGGGCAATGTTTAGAAGGAAAGCTGTGAGAGGGGCAAGGGTTAAGTGGACCCTCCATGCTGATCTTTTGCTCCAGGTTGTAGTTTCTGCAGATTTTCCTGAGCATCGTGTGTAGTTCGGTCCTAAAACCAATTCTTCAAAGGGTTATCTTGTTTACGTAAAAGGACTTAGCTGGCATTGGCAGTGTACCAATAGTGTTATTAATTTCTGAGCAGCTACTTTTCTAAGTGGAGGCAGAAAATTGCTAGTTAGTGTGTACATATCCATAAAGAATACAACCCCCTTCAGTGCTGCTACTTTAGCATCAATGAAATCTGCTTGGGCCTATTGGGCTCTATTTTTAAAAAAACGGCCCCTCCAATAGGTCTCATTCTGGAAATGTCATGCTTTCCTCCACGTCAAGTACCTGCTGTGTTAAGAGATGAAGAGAGAAATCATGTGGTCCCTGGCTGAGTGACCTAGGGACCATAGGATAGTTCAGAAAACCCCTTCCAAAATCAGAGACAGCTCTCCAATATTGGAAGAGGGCATCAGAGATTTGGCCCCCAACCCTGACCCCTTACAGCTGGCACAGAGAGAACCATGCAAGCTGCCTCCCTAAGGTCCGAAAATCAACCTTGGAAAGAAGGAAAAGGGGACATTCCAATGGACAGGGATGGGGAGGAGACCAGAGAGCCCAGGATAGATTTATCCTGAGCCTCTTCCAGCCTCCTTCCCACTCCCTCCAAAGCACCCTTTCTAAATGGGCTGGAAAGCCCATCTAGCTGAAAAACCCGTCTAGCAAAAATTCAAAGATCAGATGGAGAGAAGGCAAAGATCATCTCCGCTGCTTCTCCCACCCTGCCAGCTTCAGCCCAGTGGGGTATAGGAATCTCAGAAGCCTCTATGTTCAGGGGGTTCCAAGCAGTGAGGGCGTAGTCCATAGTTTCACCCTAGTTCAAGGCCAAACTCTAGTGATTTATGCAAGTTGAGATGGCTGTCCGATCCAGTCTTCCCTAATCTGGTACTCTGCAGAAGTGTTGGACCCCAACTCTTATCAGCTGGCTGGGGATGATGGGGGTTGTAGTCCCACTTGTCTGGAGGGCACCAGGTTAGGGAAGGCTGTATTGGGGAAGGCTGTCTACAACATCCAGCCCTGATGCCGGATTCAGTTACAATAGTCTCTGCATACTGCTCTTAACGCCTCCTTTTCTGCCCCCATGTTGCTTCTCCTTGCTCCCACCCATTTGTGTTCTGCCTCCACTGGTAATTTGAGTGCTTTCCTTCCTCATACCATTTGTGGTGTTTCTTTATCTTTACAGCTGTTTTTCTTTTTAGTCTATGTAGTCATCTCTCAGCTGATTTCTCCAAGTCTTTGAGCTGGCCCTCCCTTGACATTTTGTACTCAGGCACAAAATACATTTGCCATTATTAATTCTCCAATGTATTTTGTGGGAAAGCAATAATTTCCACTTGTGTGTCATTCAGAACTGGCACTAGCTGCTTTTATCCATACCTGAGTGTAGCATATCAAGGAGGAAAGCAGCCCTTATGCCAAGCTCGTCTGGTCTCAGGTTGGACAATTCAGCTCTAATAAAGAAAAGCTGATGTGTAGCTAATTCAGAACCTCTTCCTCACTACACCAGGCCACCATATGAAGACCACTTCCTTAGAAGATAACCTTCACCCTATCTTCACATTATGCAGTCACATCATAATACAAATGAGCATGCACCAAACTCAGTTTATGGGTTACCGACATGCCATGTTACATGCTGAAAAAACTCCCTTTCCCATGGACTGCTCCCATGTCGCCTTGGAAGCGTATGAATTGGACCTCATTCTCCATATTATGTTTTAAAAAGCACCTTCTGTTAAAATACTGGAGGGACAGCAGAAATTCTAACTGCATCTTTTCTGTAGAACACATTGGACTCCTTTTAGGAGTAACTCACTTACCTGGGAATAAGCCCATTGAACTCAACAGGTCTTACTTCTGAGTAGACATGTGTAAGATTGGTCTACAAGTATGAGAACGTGTTTTAGGGTACAATCCTGTGCATATTTGGACAGAAAAAGTACTACAACTCCCAGCGTTCCCCAGCTAGTATAGTTTGCTGGTGAATACGTAGGATAACTGGCTAGAGAATGCTGGGAGTTGTCGGACTTTTTCCTGTCGAAACATGCGTAGGATTGTGCCCTTAATTTGAGAAGGTCTGGGACACTACTGCATTCAAATTTTGTTCAGAAACCATGTTACCAGTCTGCTAAAAGCCTTACCCTGAATTTTTGTAAAACTGGTCTGGCAATAGGCAATATCTTGTTTAGTGGAACAACATAGACTAGGGATCTGAACATGCCATGTTCTAGAATAGGACAC
The DNA here is from genome assembly GCF_023053635.1 of Elgaria multicarinata webbii. Lineage (NCBI taxonomy): Eukaryota > Metazoa > Chordata > Lepidosauria > Squamata > Anguidae > Elgaria > Elgaria multicarinata. Next base: position 124,830,288 of record NC_086172.1, on the reverse strand, counting down.
AGCAGCTTTGTTCAGTTCAGATTGGGGCCTATTGCCGTATAAAAAGTAGTTGATGCCTTGAAACTACTACTGAGATGTAAATAAGAGCATCAGTTCGGGACAGTGTGGCTGTAAATATTTACTCTTGACATGAATGAGGTTGGTAGAAGATCCTCTTCAGTAAATTATCTGAAGTTAAGCAGAATGCCGAGCCCTCAATATTTAGTGTTAATTTTTCAGAGCACATACCAACTTTCTGATAAAGCTGAAGTTCACGTACAAAGCCAATTCTCAATTCATCACATTAATGACTGAGAATTCTGTTTGTGAATTTAATTATTTCACTTCTTTGCAAGTAGATAGTCAAGGTAATTTTTCAGCAGGGAGGTCTCCGCAAGTTTAAATTTGTGACCAGGAACCCATGCCAAGCACAACCCAGCGAACAAACGAATAGAAATCAATTATTTAACTTTGTACTTCAAAAGTAATAATTCAGATTCATTCTATTGAATGATTATCTGAAGTTGATTGTCAAAATGGCCAATTCCATCCAGAAAATGTTGGAGCCTGTGTTTAGCCAGCAAGTAGTACTAGTATCCAAGATGTTACAAACGTTGTTAAGCTATAAAATATTTGCCACTGAGCCAAGCCACTGGAGTAAGAATTCAGAGTTAGATATTAAGGCACCAAACCCATGCTGATGTTAAAGGACATTAAAAAAAAACCCAAGTTGATTGCATTGTCATCTGGCCAGTCAGTCTAGCTATTTAGTTGTTCCTCGCTTAGAGGAGAGGGTCCTGTTCCTTTCCCCTTTGAAGCTCTTCCAATGCCAGTCTTTTAACAGGCGGTTGTTGAGAGAGACAGGCCCCAAATCTGGGGCTAATGCAGAGTGATTAGTAAGTGTGTATTTCAACCTAGGCCCACGAGCACAGAGCATCTTTTCAAACTCTGTCCTCTTCCTTGACAAGGTGACTTACTGTGATGTCGCTCCATTTCTCATTCAGATTTCTCATTACTGCTACCAGCCCTGAAGGGGAGGTCACATGATCAACTTTCTGCTTCTTTCATTCTTATACTGAGTCTTTAAAGGTACAGGGGCCCCAGCTTGCCATGACATGTATGTGACTGGTTGCTTTTCCTCCATATTATTTGCCTCTCTGTGTGTGTGTGCGTCTGTGTATTTCTTCACATATACTTGCTTTGGTCAGTTTGCTTTTTCCCCTCCTAACTGCTTCTAACTTTCATAACACTAAACTGCATGAATGTTTTTTTTTATTGATTACTACATGGGTTTAATAATATGTTTTAATACATTGTGGAAATGGATTTCTCAAAATAATTTCTAGCTAGCCTTTTGATTAAGCTTTAGTTTGGTGTGGCTAGCATTTCAGGACCTGATTGTTAATCTGTGCTGGTGAAAAGACAGAAAGACCGATGACCGTTTTTGCTCACTCATTTTAAAGGTAGAAGCGAAAGGAGATAGATAGGCATACCTATGCTGAACTTTCTTAATTAAGTATTGTGACAAAGAGATGAAGCAATAGTGTCACAATCCGCAGACTCTAGATTTACCTATTTGTGAAATGTTTCCGGTGTTGTCAGTCAAGTAACTTTCTGGAAAATCTTGTGGGCATGCCTTTGTCCAAGCTATAACCCATTAATTAAAGCTATAACTCCTTTGCTATTGGACAGTAGAACAGGTTAGCCAGAGAAGTTGTGAAGTTTTTAAGAGGAGAGCAGAAAAGTCGGTTGATTTGTTTTTTCCCTTACTGCATTTCTATAGCTGCCCTGTAACAGACATTCTCTGGGTGGCTCAGAAATAAGCAAAACATTTCTAAAACAATAAAAACAATTAAAAGCTAAAAACACAGTTATAACAAAAGATCCTTGATGAGTAAACTTATTAATCAGTTCACTTTCCCTTGGTTATGTTAGATAGTGGCCAAATGATAGAGCTTTCCGCTCTGCACTACACACATATAATACAATACATTTCACCAGCAGGTAATGTCGGGCTACTCTCATGGCTAGGATCTCATAGAATCATAGAACAGTAGAATTGGAAGGGGCCTATGAGGCCATCGAGTCCAACCCCCTGCTCAATGCAGCAACCCACTTTAAAGCATCCCTGACAGGTGGCTGTCAGGAATCTCCTTTCATAGAATCACAGCACCAAAAGAAACTGGTTTATTGCTTGTGCTCTATGTACCTGCCTACTTGAAGTGGCTAATAGGGCAAAGCTGCTAGCCTTTCTGGAGAGTTCCAACATTGGAGCCCCCAACATATCCAGTGCTCTGCTGGCAGAGAAGCCTGGCAAGCTGGAGGAGAGGATGGGGCTTCATTTCCCCCTTCTGCTCCCACCATCTGTGCTCCATGCAAGTTTTGATATGGCTACTCCCCATATTTAAATGAGGTGGTCTAACCATTATGTATTTCTCCCACATCTCCACTAAAAGTGTCTTAAGGCAGACACATCAGATGCTGATAAAGCTCAAGTCTCTGCTAAAAGCAGCCAAAGTAAAAGAATTTAAAGAAGTCTTAGAACGCTTTGGAAAGAAGCTTGGACTTGGACTCCAAGGAGAGTGTGTTGAAAAGTTGCAAGACAGCTGCTGGGGGAAAAAAGTGTCTGCATCCCCTAGGTGCCCTGGATTGGCAAGTAGATGGTTCCATCCATCCTGGGGATTGTGAATGGGACATGGAGGAAGAAGCAGCCTCCCAGTTCTGTCAACCTAGAGATCTGACATGGTTGGTTTACTAGTATCAGCAAAACCCAAGACGAAAGTCGGAGGAGGGTTATATATTGAAAACAACCAAAGGCTCATGTTGGTATTTTAAAAAATGAAATAACTTTCCTCTGAAGATCACCAAAATCATTCAGTTGATTTGCTCCATAGAAGGTCCCAGTTCAAGTAAAAGGTACATGACTGCCAAGGGATAGTTTTACAGCCTCTTTAGTACTGATGGACAGTACTGGTTCCCTCTGGATTCTGAATTGCACTTCATTTTTGAAATTGGAGATTGTTGCAATTTCTGCTGCTTCCAGCCAACTACTTCACTTTAGACCCTCTTTGCTCAAATGGCTTTGGAGGCCAAATTTGCACATTTGGGGCAGTTTGTGGATCTAATCCAATACAGGACTGCTTTGTGTGCTTATTCCTAAACTGATGAATTTATGCCATCCTTCCTCAGCCTGGTGCCCTGTAGATGTGTTGAACTACAACTCCCAGCATCCCCAGCCAGTTGGTGGGGAGTGTTTGGAGTTGTAGTCTAACACATCTGGAAGAACCTTCTGGTTTTTTGTTTTAAATCCACTCTATGTAATAATGAGAACTATTGCCTGTATGGAATAGCTTTCAACAGCATACCAGTGGCTCCATGCTTTCTTCAGGGATAGGATACTTTTGGTGCGGAGTGATTATTTGCAGCACCCAAAAACTGAGATGGCAAAATAACTTCAAGCAAAATGAGTGATATCAACCGTTTGAGGCAAATGGGGTCAGTTTTTACAGCAGTTAGGTTATATAAGCTGGCCTCAGAGCAGAAATGGATGCCCACTTACTACTTCAAAGAACCCTACACACACACATTCTAGCTCATGTCATGCATTAATATGCTGAGATGAAGCTGTTTCCATGTGTTATCAGCACCTGGCAATAAATATTGACACATATGGATATACATGTAAATGCATGCTAGAACAGAGTCGAGGAATCTGTGGCCCTTTAGATGTTGTTGGACTCCAACTCCCACCATCCCTAGTCATAAGCCATGCTGCCTGGGGCTGATGGGAGTTGGAGTCATAAAACCATCTGGAAGACACCAGGTTTTCCATCCCCGAGTTAGAGTGAAAAACACCTTAAGTAGGGCAAGTACACATTCAAATTGAAACTTTCAGAAAGTTTCCTGAGAAGCAAGTTGTGGTGGTGATAGTGAGACACCTCTAAAGCTTTGTAATATGGAGATAAATGTTGACCAGTAAGGTTATCTGAGGTGACACAATGGACTCCTTATCTTTTCCAGTTGGCAAGTAGAAGGAAACTAAATACTATATCATCGTCACTAATGATAGATATTTCTTTTTGTTTTCTGACAGGCGGAAACAGCAGCCAATCGTATCTGCAAGGTGCTGGCAGTTAATCAAGAGAATGAGCAGCTAATGGAAGACTATGAGAAGTTGGCCAGTGATGTAGGTATTCCTGCTTTTGACTTCTTCAGAGGGTTATGTGGAAATGCAAAGCGATCCATTCCATAGAATGGACCTATTTCTCAGTGTTTTATCCTAGCAGGGCAAAGCCACAGGTGTTTTGAAGTGTGCAGTACTATCTCTTTTTAAAATTGAGAGAGTCTGTAATGTTTCCTTCATTCATTCGGGCAGGTAATGTAAGTAAAGCTCCTTCCAAGTCCTCTAGTAATTTGTTTATGTAATCAACAAGAACAACACTGAGGCTAAGGAAACAAACACAAATATATTTGCCTCCTAGACTATAGGAAGAAAGCATCAACCAATGGTTAAAATGGCTTGTGGCATTTGAGCAGGAAGGTGTCATCAAATAGTTGGAATCATCAGTGGGCAAAACAAACATTTAAAACTAATTGCAATGCTACTGCAGAGGAAGTCTATAGTCCCTAAAAAAAACATTGCGGTGGGGTTTGCTTTCACAAAAAGAACCTAACCTGAAAGCCACAAGGCCTAGAAAGTTATACGGAAGGCAGTCCTTAGAGCCAGCCTGGCACTATAGACTGGGGGAATACATGAATTCAAAGCATGATTTAAAATACTGAGCAATATCCAATGACATTAGAAAGGATGTTACGCTAGTGTAAACAACTGCTACTGCAACACCAACAAAGCTTGCCGGTGTGACAGTTTTTCCAGGGAAGCCTGCTAGTGCAATTAATTTTCATTTGTGGAATTGTCACACTGGATGCTGCCCATCGTTCAACTCTATTGAAAATCAAAAGCTGAATTCCATGTTTATCTTACTTGAGGCTCCAGTTCATTATATATGCTTGTTTGTGTAATATGTAGATATGCAAACTATTTATTTATTTATTTATTACATGTATATACCTCCCCCATAGCAAGAGCTCTCTGGGCGGTTTACAGAAATTCTAAAATGAGGTAGAAACAAGTATACAAAATTTAAAATTCTAAAACACAGAACATACGTACATGAAGCATTAAAAACCATTAAAATAAACATGTGGGTGATTAAGATGTGCTGCCATATGCCTGGGCGAAGAGGAAAGTCTTAACCTGGCGCCGGAAAGATAGCAGCGTTGGCGCCAGGCGAGCCTCGTCATACACACACATACATGTCCTATTGCAAACCCAAAAGCTGGGGGAAACTATTTCAGCCATGAACAGGCAAAGATGCACAAATTGGCCTAACAAAAATCTAAGCTTTGGTCATATTAAACACCAGGAATGTTATTTAACTTACAGCTATCTTGCTTCTCCCCCCCCCCCACCCCGCGCTCGTTATTTCCAGCTGCTGGAGTGGATCCGCCGCACCATACCCTGGCTGGAGGATCGGGCACCAGAGAACACCATGCAAGCCATGCAGCAGAAACTGGAGGACTTCCGAGATTACCGCCGCCTCCACAAGCCTCCTAAGGTCCAAGAGAAGTGCCAGCTAGAAATCAACTTCAACACATTGCAGACCAAACTGCGACTTAGCAATCGGCCGGCCTTCATGCCTTCCGAAGGGAAAATGGTCTCGGTGAGTACGTTAAGCTGGTGCATTTCGAGCATAATTACTTGGCAAAGTAGGTGTTTTCTAGGCATATGCTCCATTTCAAGAGACAATCATGTTTCAACTTCCTAGTGTCATGTCGAGTACCTTGGTTCCAGGGGCCTTCCACACTGCAATTTGTGGTCCTCACAGGTCACAACCCTCTATTAAAACGTGTCTGTAAATGATATGGCTCTTGCAGGTTGGCTGTATGTCCCTTCTAGTCACCCGGCAACTACCAAACAATGATGTGAAAGGGCTTCTATTATGGGTGTGCCATGTGACAGGTTGTCCTTGCCCAGGACCCAGTCACTCCTGCATCAGAATAAAAGTCTGGGACATCAAGGACCCTGCTCATGGGAAAGACCCTCTCCTTGGATCATCATCAGTAGTGGCCGCTCCTTGCATATGCTTGCTTAGGTAAAGAGGAAGACAGTCCCCCAGGATAGCGTTGCTGCTATCTCCAGCTCCTGAGACTGTCTCCTTGTCAAACTTCTCAAATAGCAAAACACCTTCAACTCCATTCCTTCACCACCACCACTGGTCCCAGGTGCAGCAGGAGACAAGTGGACCTTGCCAGAGCATATGCCTCAGAGGCAAAGCACTGGATCCTTAAGTGGGAACTGATCTCCAAGGAAGCAGGGACCAGAAAATGCACCTCTGTGCAGGAGCATTCCAGCTCTCAGTAGGCTTCAGATCAGTGCAACTGTCCAGGTTATCTGTTGTCCGGCCTGGACCTTGCTGGCTATCCTTAATCTTGCCTCTAGTTCCCACAGTGCACTGTCCCTGGTGTTGGATTGTCACTATTGCCTGCCTACCAGCCTTCTGCAACCTGTCTGTAGTCGGGACTGTGCAGGCTCTTCACAGCTTTAACCCTCACCACTGGATTAGTGACTCCTCTGTGGACTTTGGACACGGAGATAAATAGTGCCCTCCTTTGGACCCAGGAGTTTGTTTCTTAAATTGCTTGTGCATAGTTCAATGGCTTGCCTGCTGTTTCAGTTGATTTGCCATTGTCCTTTAGTTTAATCGTACCATCTGTCTGATTATTTGCACACTACTTTTCACAGCTCTGTGTGAGGTGATGCCACCTTTCATTAGTACGTGCCGATCACAAGCTTGCTGGGGAAACTACAGAAGAGACAGTGCTTCATAACGTTTTGCTTCTTTCGAACTTGTCCATGCTTTCTTGATGGCGTTGTGCTTCTGCTGTAATCATTACAGGATATCAATAATGCATGGGGTGGCCTAGAACAGGCGGAGAAGGGCTTCGAGGAGTGGCTTTTGAATGAGATCCGGAGATTAGAGCGGCTGGATCACCTGGCTGAGAAGTTCCGGCAAAAAGCGTCCATTCATGAATCCTGGACGGATGGTAATGCAGATCTGTAGTGTGTCCCATTGGCGGGGCTTTGGGTATGCTGGGCGAAAGCATTTAAAACAGAAAATCTATGTCAGGATATCCCAAATTCTATGGGAACAAGAGCAGAATTCTATGACTCATATATATTAGCAAATGAATATATTTTTCATACTTTTATTGTAGGGGGAGGCAGAAGATAGATCAAAATCTACATGTGTGTGTGTGTGTGTGTGTGTGTGTGTGTGTGTGTGTGTGTGGTATGCAGTACTAATGGCAAAGAATAATGAATCTCAGTTGTGTAGTAATAACAAAATTCATAATTTGAGATGCACATACATGGAAGGCATGGCACTTGACAGCATATTATCCTATTTAATCATAGGTGTCTGTATAGGTAGACCAGATTTTCTGATAGATAACCATGCATCCACAATAGGTCAAGCATCCAAATACTCAGTCCCAGGGTCATTGCTAGACCTGGGCTCTTGGTACCCTGACCCAAAATCTATTTCTTGAGGCCTGAATCTATTCCCCAGAGCACTAAATGTTAATAAGTGCCATAAGAAGAGTTCCCTCCCCCTTATCTTCATTGCCTTGAAGGGGGTGATTTTCAATGGAATTGCAGCTGGGGAGGGAAGGGTTAACTGCCCTATCCCCACATGCTATATCCTACCCACCCACCAAAAATATTCCCCTGCATTGCTATTAAACTTAGAAAGAAACTTTTTCTATTGGTTTGAGATGATCTGGGGTAGGGTGCAAATTAATTGAAGAATATTTTAGTTGAGATTATTTAAATGCATCATTCATTGCTGGCTTGGCCTCCTGTGAAATTTAAATGAGTCCTAGTAATTATTTCTACATTTACATATATAGATATAATTTAACATATGCTAGCTTTGTGCTGATTTGTATCCTATGGGCCCAAGTTCCAAATCCTTCAAGTGCCTAGAAAACCCCCTGCTCAGTCTGTGGTGAAGTGAAGGCAGATATTGGTATTTCTAGTGCCCTGCTGTATAAATCTCTAAAGCTGTAATCTTATGCATGTTTAAACGGGGGGGAGGGGGATTCTTATAATTCCCAGTATGCCCCAGCCAGTATGGTTGGCTGCAGAATTCCGAGAGTTGCAGGACATTTTTCTGTCTAAACATGCATAGGATTGCATTCGAGGAGAGTGATCCTATAGCCCCTAGTCAGCATCTGAGAAGCCATAGGATTGTTTGTTTTCCTGGTTCTGAGGTCGGAGACAGAGCCCTGACCTCGGAGCCAGGAAACAGTGCTACCTGCCCCCTCATAGCTGTGCTTCCCCTCAGAAAACGAAGTGCAAAGACAAGGAAAAGGGGTGTTCCCAGGGGCAGGGCGGGGAGGAGTCTGGGGCGGCTACAGTATGCCATTTCCTATGGCCATCCCAGCCTCCCTGCCTCCCACTCCAAGACATTGATGCTAGACAGGCAAAATTGCCCATCTAGCAGAAATGCAGGGCAGCTGGAGCATGGAGGCGAAGATCACATCTGCTGTCTTCCTGCCCTGCATTGGATACTTGTCAGCCTATGAGTTTGGAGGCTGCTGTCTATGCACATAGCATTGCACCATGAGTCACCTTAAGAGCTTGTTGGAGCCAGGCTCAATGTTTGTCTGATTGGCCCCAAGCAGCAGATATAGCTCAATAGTATGGAAGTGCAATAGCAATGTTCCTGTGACTAGACTGAGTTGGATGCAGATATCTAACCAAAATGGGGTTATTATGGGGCAGCTCCTGATCATATGTGTCAAGGACCCTGTATCTTCCATACAGTACCAACACAGCAAGCTTATTTAAGCTAAAGTGGATCAGCCACTTAGCAACATAACAAAAATGTAGATTTCAAGTCTGCATTTCATATCACAAAACCTTCTTGTTAAGAATAACACAGGCTGCTCTATAGAAACTTCTGTTGGGGGAATGAAAGTCTATCCAGGCTAATCGCTTTTGGCCCTTTGCACATTTGCCTGTATTTTGGCCCCCCCTGTAGGCAAAGAAGCAATGTTGCAGCAGAAGGATTATGAAACCGCCACCCTCTCGGAGATCAAGGCCCTGTTAAAGAAACATGAGGCATTTGAAAGTGATCTTGCTGCTCACCAGGACCGTGTTGAACAGATTGCTGCTATTGCACAAGAACTCAAGTATGGCTTCCGCATAGCACACGGGCTTCACTTTTAAGCACATAACCCATCAGTGGAGTTTTCAGAACTCAGTCGGCTTTCCAATCCCATTCAGCTCAAAGGCAAATCTGGTCTTAGACACGAAAGACCCTTGTTTGGAACTAAACTTTGACCTGTCGTGTAGACTGACTAGGGGGGAAAGGATGTCTTCAAAGTGATGTTTGACAAAACACGATAAAGAGTTACACAGCTGGTGGGCGTAGACGACATGGATTCACATTTGAACACCTGTTTCTAGTTAGTTATGTTGTCTGCAAGCCCAAATAAGGGTTTACCTGAGTTCATAAGAGGTGACTTAGAGCAGACATGACAGAGCTAATAAAACTATGCACAGTGTAGAGCAATTGGATAAAGAATTGTATTTCTTCACCTCATAACACTAAAATGTGGAGTCAACTGCCTAAACTGGGAAGAAAATGTGCCCCGCTAGCAAGCGCAATTGATGTGGCACAAGCATTGGTTTCCACTAGCACCACATAGATAGCACTAGCCACTGAACACCATTGGATCCTTCCCATTGGCAGAAGATTCAGGACTGACAGAAGAAAGTACTTCTTCATAAGGTGAATTGTTAATTTGTGGAATTCGCCATTGCAAGACGTAAGGATAGCCTCTAGTTTAAAATTTATGGAGGCTGAATCTGTTGACAACTATTACCCATAATGGCCAAATGGAGCATCCATGGGCAGAGGCAGTACACCACTGAATACTCCATGTGCAGAGGCAGTACACCACTGGGTGGAGCAGGGCAGGGCAAACAGTGGGGGAGATTTCAATTGGCCTCTGTTGGAAGCAGGATGGTGGGCGAGATTGGTTTTTGGTCTGATCCAGCCAGCCTCTTTTTATGATCTTTGTAATGTCTTCCAACTGATTCTGCTGTTGCGCGAGGACATAATGATTAAGAATAAGAATAGATCCTAACTTATCAGTGTGTATCTGACAAAGTGTTTTCTCCCCATTATTTTTATTAGTGAGCTGGATTATTACGATTCACCAAGTGTCAATGCCAGGTGCCAAAAAATATGTGACCAGTGGGATAACCTTGGGGCTCTGACCCAGAAACGACGAGAAGCATTGGAGGTAAGAGATGCTTGTGCATTTCAAGATTCACCTGTGCTTTGCCAGCTGCAATGGCTTTCAGCTCATTTCCAGGCCCAATTAAAGTACTGGTTTTAGTCTTTAAGGGTGCAACCCTCTGAATGTTTAGTTGGGGCATGCTCAGAGTTGAAGGCCTTTCTATCTAAACATCCATTGGATTGCACCTTAAAGCTCTTCATGGCTTAGAAGCATGGCTTACCTGACGGGCCTCCTGACTATATGTATATGCCTATCCAAACATTAAGATCTTCTGTTGAGGGCCTTCTGAGAGTGTCCCTGTCATCTGAAGCACAGTGGGAGGCTACCAGTAAAAGGGCCTTCACAGCAGTGGCCCCCCAATTATGGAATGCTTCTCCAGAGAATGCCTTTTGGTATCTACTTCATTGTCCATGGTTGTTGCCAGGCTAGGGTGACCATATGAAAAGGAGGACAGGGCTCCTGTATCTTTAACAGTTGTATCGAAAAGGAAATCTCAGCAGGTGTCATTTGTATATATGGAAAACCTGTTGAAATTTCCTCTTCATCACAACAGTTAAAGCTGCAGGTGCCCTGACCTCTTTTAAGTCTGGTCACTCTAGTATAGCTCCTGCAGCTTTAACTGTGGTGATGAAGAGGGAATTTCACCAGATTCTCCATATATACAAATAGCACCTGCTGAAATTCCCTTTTCTATGCAACTGTTAAAGATACAGGAGCCCTGTCCTCCTTTTCATATGGTCACCCTATGCCAGGCAAATTATTTTTATTTTTCCAGGCCTTTTAGACTTAAATTTAGCCTTTATGATTTGTGGTTGTTCTGATTTGTTTTACTCGTATCTTCATAATATTTGTATCCCCCTTTTATATTAACTGCCCTGGGAATTTCTCTTGAAGGATGGTACAGAAATGTCTAAAATAAATAAATAATAAGAGTATGTTCCTGAAAACAGATTTAAAAGCTTATCAGACAGCCATAAAACAGTATTTATATTATGGTTCACACTGTTGATTATTTATTACATTTATATCCCACACTTCCCACATGGAGTTCAGTGGTGCACATAGTATTCCCCCACCGTTTTATCTTCACAACAACCCTATGGCCCTGTTCAGACGACACACTAAACCATGATGGTTAAGCATTTTGAGCTAAACATTATGGCTTAGCACGTCATGTGAACTTAGTGTTTTGTGTGAACATTCCTAACCATGGTGGCTACATAACCACGGTTTAAACATGCTCACTAACCACTTGCTGCAAAAGGGTTAGCGGCCTAACCATGGCTTAGTGTGTTGTCTGAACAGGCCCAAGAGGGTAGGCTAGCCTGAATGATAGTGATTGGCCCATAGTCATCCACTTTTCATCCCAGCCCTAGTCTGAGACTCTATCCACTACATCATGCTGGCTGATTTAGATGCCTTGTAGAATCCAGTATATTCAAACATTGATTATCTGTGTCTCCAAGTCAGTGTTTACTCTTCATATAAACTATGAACCACTTCCTGACTGCAGTTTCAGATTATGTGAATGTTTTAGCTACTGTGTCAACTGTCTGGAAAATGGAGATTGTACTGTTTTAAATGCCAAAAATGTTAATGCCTTTGCCTGGGTAGCTTAATTACAGTATCTTTTTAAGAAAATACTAGGAGAAAGGTAAGACACAAAAAGAAGAAATAGTGCAGTGTTTTAAAAGTCAATATAGGAAAAAGTTCAGGATGTGATGCCTACATTCTTGTCTAACTGTCTTTCTCTTTTTCTGTGGTTTTCATAGAGAACAGAAAAATTACTGGAGACAATTGACCAGTTGTACCTAGAATATGCCAAACGAGCAGCCCCTTTCAATAACTGGATGGAAGGAGCCATGGAGGATCTTCAGGACACCTTCATTGTCCATACTATTGAGGAGATCCAGGTATTTTTGAGTCCCTCTCTCACACTAGATCTACGTTCTTTAACTGTGGTTTTAGCTGGTGCTTTTTTCAGGATATTAAACATTGGCCTGGTTCAGAAGACACTTTAAACCACGGCTTTAAAGCCGTGATTTTAAAGTGTCTTCTGAACCAGGCTAATGACTGATTCGAAGACTTACTGCCAAACTGAAGCATAGGAAATGCCTACCCTCTCCCAAAGACTTTTTTAAAAAATAAAACTGCACAAACATTCACGTTTATTTTCACGTTTATTTTCACGTTTATTTTCCCTAATGTGTACATGTTGGTAAGCAAGCTTCCCTGACACACTCAATTTTGTATGCAGTTTTGAGCCAAGAACTGCATTGCAAAATTTGGGGAAGTGTTCATTCCAAAGGATCACTGTGTTCCAATCTGCATTTTAGTTCAGCAAATGCAAATTAGGTTGGTTCACTTCAAAATGTGGATCTATTCCTAATGCTTTGAAAACAAACATTGTAATTTCTTCTTAATTTTTGACTGAGGGCCAAATTACACATTATGCTTAATGTGTAACATGTAGCTACACTTGTTGTGTAATTTGAATTAATTACAGTGGTGGGAGGGGCCAGATTGTTATTGGGATTGCAGTGCACAAGAGTCTTATCCCTTCACTCCCCAGTTGTGACACACACACACACACACACACACACACACACACACACACCCCGAAAATCCCCCTCCCCACTGCCACTGGGAGATTAGTGGAAAAGTTTCCATTCACGATAATGGGAATGTTTTTTGCTAAAAGCCATGGGGAGGAGGCAATTTTATTGGGGGAATGACTGGGGAGAGAAGGGATACACCTCTCTTTCCCACTCACTGTGTTCCCAGTATCAATCAGTCCCCCTCCCCCACACACACAGTTGTTATTACTTAAAATAAAGCAACAGACTTCAAGAATTATACATGAAGGGTGCAATCCTATGCATAATTAGACAGTAAAAATTCCCAGCATGCCCCAGCCAATGATCAATGGCTGGAGGAAAATGAGGGAGCTAGTGGAAATGGGCATGGGTATTCTGGAGGGTTTGATTTTGCCCCCTGAAATGCCAAATTTGGCCCCTGGGGCTGATGTTCTGCACCCTTGATTTAAAGGCTTAGTTCAGACAACATGTTTCTCAACAGTGGATTTAGAACTCCATGGTAGAGTTTTTACACCACTGTTGAGAAACATGTTGTCTGGTGGGAAAACACTCCACGCAATGGTGGAGGAACTGTCAATCAAACATTGCAATGGATTTTACTCAACTGCATGGTAGCCCACAATCACACACTGGTGGAGTTAGAACATGTTGTGTGGGGAGGTACCTCCCAGAAACTCAACTGTTGAGTGGAGTTTTCACGCTGAGTTGACTAACATGTTGTCTGAACTGAGCCAAAGTGTGCTTGCCTTTTAATGAATGAAGAGTAACAGATCTAGTGCAGACTCACTAGGACAAGCAGAATTGTGCCTCTTGCGGGCCTTACTGTGTGTCTCTAGAACTGCAAGCATTTGGCAGGGCTTGGTTTGCAAGTTTGACAGGCACGATTTATGGATCTTGCTGGAATGGATATGTGGCAAGATGGCTTTGGTCGCATGTAGGTATGTTTTCTGGCACTTCTGTTTCAAATGAGAAATCTGCATCCGTGTTTCAAAATAGATGCATTCTTTATCCCAACCCTTAACTTATGTAAAAGCCAGCCTCCAAGAATATTAACAAGATTCTTTGGTTTTGGCAATCTTGCCTTAAAAAATTTCTAGCAGATTTTTTAGCAGTAACACTGCCGAAAGCTGTATTTGCTGCACATTTAAATTTCCACTGACCCAGTGCAGCTGTACAAATGTCTAAAATTCCAATATATGGAAAGGATCTTTCCCTGCCATGGAGTGCAGTGCTTAAGTTATTCTGCTTTTCTAGTACAGACACAGTTTTTCCGTACTGTCTTCATGTTTCTCACACATCATTACGGAGTGTTCCTTTTTGTATATTATTATTATTATTTACTTATTTCATTTTATCTGTTTCATTCAGGGATTGACCACAGCCCATGAACAGTTCAAAGCTACCCTGCCAGATGCGGACAAGGAGCGGCAGGCCATCCTAGGAATCCACAATGAAGTGTCAAAAATTGTTCAGACCTACCACGTCAACATGGCAGGAACCAACCCCTACACCACCATCACACCACAAGAAATCAATGGCAAATGGGACCATGTGAGTCACTTTTCAGGCTTAACATTCCTATAGGTGGGAAGACACAAGTCCCTTTTGGCATTCTGGCAAGGTATTGGCAGCTCAATCCCATGCATGTTTACTCAGGAGTAAATCCCACTAAATTCAGTGGGGCTTCCTCTGCAGTAAGCGTGCCTAGGATTGCAGCTATAGTGTGAATTCTCTTTGATGGGCACTTGTGCATTCATTTCTTGTCTTTTGTTTTGTAGTAATCCACAGTGCAGATCAGCCTTCCCCAACCTGGTACCTTCCAGATATGTTAGACTACAACTCCCAGCATCCCCTAGCCAGCATAGTAGTCCAACACACCTAGAGGGCACCAAGTTGGTGTCGATTCTGTATTCAATTTTATTCTTGTCTTGTGTGTAATAATTAATGCTAATGAAAGAGTTATTCTTTGAGAGGCTTGATAACTTATGTCACTAGCGCTCGTGCAGAGTAGAAATTGAATTGTTGGGATCTCATCAGCGTGATCCGTCTTGCCTTTAGATGATCTGCTGGATTTTCCAACATTGCATCTCAGCT
The DNA here is from genome assembly GCF_023053635.1 of Elgaria multicarinata webbii. Lineage (NCBI taxonomy): Eukaryota > Metazoa > Chordata > Lepidosauria > Squamata > Anguidae > Elgaria > Elgaria multicarinata. The sequence goes on along the minus strand of NC_086172.1, from coordinate 124,815,244 downwards.
GCTAATAAATGTGCAGGTTTGATTTTGCTTTGTAGACATTAATCTGCTTAAAGTGAAAATCCAGTTTAAATAACTGCTTGTGCAGAAGAGGGTTGGGTTTTATTTTCAATTAACAGCAAACACAACTTTGCTTTACCAGCTGCAGAATCCTTTGTGCTTATCAATGCTTAACAACAGTAAGTGAAATAGTCTTAAACTTTTATCTTTGTGCTAAAGGTGAGACAGCTTGTTCCCAGGCGGGATCAGGCCCTGATGGAAGAACATGCACGTCAGCAGCACAATGAGAGACTCCGCAAGCAGTTCGGGGCTCAGGCCAACGTCATCGGGCCCTGGATCCAAACCAAGATGGAGGTAAAACCTTGATAAGACTTCAATTGACCATTTTCTGCTGAAGAACCTCCTGTTGTGCATTGTCTTTTCATGCATAAAAGAAGGAGTTCATGCAGAAACAGAGAGAGAGAAGTCCTGGGCTTCTTCCACACCAGGTGTATAATGCTGAATGGCCACACTTTGTTCACTCACTTTTTATGGGAGAGCTACACAACATCCACATTGAATCATTGCCTCCAACAAATTGCATTAGGAAAGAAAGGGGTGGGTGGGGAGGCCGAGAGAGCTGGCATCATCCTTGATGATGATGATGATTTATACCACCCATAGCTGATGCTCTCCTGGCAGTTTACAAAAGATTAAAACAATAAACATTTAAAATTGATATACAAAATTTAAGTTCATAAAAACATTTTTTTAAAAAAAACGCAGCCTACAAAGACAACATCCCCAGTGTCTGGGGAGAGAAAAGCTTTCCATGTGGATTAGACAAATTCATGGAGGATAAGGCTATCAATAGCTACCAGTCATGATGGCTATATATTACCTCCAGTATGGAGGCAGTATGCCTCTCAATAGCAGTCATGGGGGAACTTGAGCAGGAGGGTGCTATTGCACACATGTCCTGCTTGAGGGTCACTGTGGGAACAGAACTGTGAACTAGCTAGGCCTTTGGCCTGATTCAGCATGGCTCTTCTTATGTGAAGATAAAGCACTTTATTAGATGCAATGTAGAATTGCAGTTGTATTCTCACTTCCAACTTATCACACGAGAGTAATACCTCAGCAATGGTAAGGGGCTCTCATCTGGAAATGCCCCTGCTGACTAACCAGTTTCTTTCTTTCTGTTTCTTTGATGTGGGTAGATACTGCATTGATGTTTTGTTTGAGATACTCAGTTGCCAGCACCCAAAACTCTCTCAATTACTTTTGATTTACTGTCTAAATTAAAATTACATTTTGAAGAACCGCTTCCTTGAGAAGATTTCCTAAAATAAAAATATTGTCACAGAGTTAACTTAAACACATTTGAATAAAGCTGACTGTATGTGCACCATCAGTATAGCTTCCCCATTTATACTGGAGCCAAAGCAATATTCAACACTTTTCTTTTGTTAACTGAAATAGGAGATAGTGAGCTTGTTATGACAACATGGCAACCCATTGGGGATTAATTCAGCCTTGAGGAACTGCGATGTGTGATGGCCACCATTATGAATATGTAACTCCCAACCAAGGGGTGCTGTGTTGTATGAACCCAGCCAGTGGAGGTTAAGGAATAAGTAACCTTGCATAACCCTACAACAGACCATGGGTTGTGCAATGGTTGTTTAACTCTCAAATAAACCCTGCCAGCCAGACTCACATGACACAACAACTCCTGGTTTGTCCATGATGGGCTGCCATGTCATGTGAACCGGATCTGAATTGGTCACCTGTAGTTTACTCAAGGGTTCCATTGTTTCTGACCCTTTAAAATGTGCATAATATTCTTAATTATGGCTATGTTTCTTAATCTTATTAACCAAATTTTAATCATTGGGACAACAGTCTTCTTCCACATTTTGGCCAGACATCTTTTTGCTGCAGTTAATTGATTGCTGCAATTAATTCTTGATAAGCACATCTCACAATATCTGGAATATATCACATCAACAAAAATTCTGGTGCCTCTGGTGTTGGCTCTGCTTTTAGTCCAATTCTTAGAAGGCCAACGATGAGGTTTGACCAGTTAGGGACATTGCCGCTGCTCTGCCAGCAAAAGAGTTGGGGTTTGCCACTGCTATGGAAGCTTTAAAAGGGTAAATTTAGAATTCAGTGATGTGGCAGCTGGTGGGTTTTCCTCTGAGAAGGGGAGGGGGCAGCATGCAGGCTGCATGTCATTCGCCTCTACTTAGACCCATTGTATGTGTTTGAGGAGTTTGATTGAAGACTCTTGAGATGCATCATAGAACCATTTTTAGTGTGTGCATGTTCCACATTAGTTCCATTTGAATGAAGAACAGATTGGCTTTAAAACACATACACTACAACCAGCTATATTTCCATACCACATATGCTCATAATTGGAGATGTGATGGCCTGGGGAAAAATTTGCTGGAATTCCCCACCCCCCGGGGAACGTTTTTGTTAATTTCTGAAAAAATTGGATTATGAAAAAAAAAAAACTTTTAGAGTTTAAGACTTTAGGTTTTAGAAACCTAGGTTTTAGAAATCATTTTGGGTAAAGGTTACCCAACCTTTACTCCGCCCAAAATGATTTCTAAAACCTATGTAATAACACCTTTATAGAAAAAGTGGAGATGTAAATTATCTGGAAATAATGAAGCCATGGGGGAAATGTTTTTTAAATCCTCTCCGTAAGATTCCAAGCATAGTTATTTTTTTCATTCATTATTAAAATTATTGTTCTGAAGTATATTTTACTAGTAGACATTTATACTCAACTTTTCAACATGTGAGTAGAGTCACCATTGTGCGTTCCTAACACTAAATGTGCATTCTTGACAGTTTGGTTTTTGTTCTGTAGAGTCCTGTGTTTCTGATGCTGTAACAGTCAATAATTACAACTTTGCTTCCACAGTTGAGGTATTCCAGAAGAAGATTGTGCCACAATTACTGTACAGCACAGAGATTTGGGGTTACAGTAATGTTTTCCCCTTAGAAATTGTGCAGAACTCTTTCTTGAAATCTCTGCTGGTCATCCCCAAATGTACACCTGCCCCTTTTTAAAGGGCTGAAACAGGGCTAATTTCGCTGCAAACCAGAGTGCATGTAGTGCTAGCCCTATACTGGCTGAAGCTGGCTGGCATGAGTGATACTCGGCTCCCCCCAAAATGCTACTTAGAGCAATTACAATCCTTGCCTCGAAGCTCTTGGGCAAATTCTGTCAGTATGATACTCCATCATTATGGAATTAATATGGAAGCCCTACCAAATTATTCCTCTAATAGAGTTAAACAACTTGTCAAAGAAAAAAATCATCTTGACTCTAAATGGTTTGACCTACATTTGCTTTCCCAAATGGCCTACTCCTTCTGGTACCCAATATATAAAACATATTTTGGGCTGGAGCAAAACTTTATCAATCTTACCCTGGCATCACTTAGAAAAGCATCCACAGCTTTGCGTTTTCATTGTTTGCCCTCCGCCTACCTAAAAGGAAGATTTAATAACATCCCTGTGCACCAAAGACTCTGCATCTGTGAGTCAGGACAAGTGGAGGACATTCAACATTATCTGTTGTGATGCCCTTTATATACATCCCCTAGACAAAAATTTCTTGATTACATTCTTCGTTCCCTTTCTAACTGACCTCCCCTTGAGCAAATATGTGACTTGTTGGCTGGCAATAATGTATTTATCAGTGCTTTGGTTGCAAAATTTGCCTTGGCCGCAAGTAAGTTAAGAGCTAGGCATCAAAACCATTTATAAGTATTGTAATGGGTAGCTGGAGATAATTTTTTATCCTTCTTTATTTACGTTGGTCTAGTACCCCATAGGGGATCTCTTAACTTATGCTAATGTGATGCTCCATTTTTATATTCTTGTATTTTTGTTTATCTTTTTTAACTCACTGTTGTTATTGTGTTTATATTAGCTCATCTTCTTACTCGTATTCTAATTATATCAAATTGTGAAGGCTTATTGCTTTTAGCAATAAAGATTTCATTCATTCATTCAATTTCACTGAGTTTACTTTAAAGTATAATGATCGTTTTATGATCAAACTAAATGGCACAGGAAATAAATTTAGGAACAGAAAGGCTGCTTTATATTTCTAAAGCAGCCGTCCTCAACCTGATGCCCTCCAAATGTTTTGGACTACAGTGTCCAGCATTTCTAACCATTGGCCATGCTGCCTGAGGCTGATGGAAAATTAAGTCCAAAATATCTGGAGGGCACCAGGTTTGAAAGGCCGTCATAAAGCAGCCAAGTGACTTCAGATCCGTGTTTTTTTTCATGGCTTCAAAATTTCTGGAAATTTTACATTTCTGCTCATAATGCATGAGCAGTTATGCATCTACACCTGTTTTTTAACTGCGCCTACAAATATGGATGCATGCCGGGGAAGCTGCTGCCAATCTTGGTGCACACTGTTTTAAAACAATACGTAGCTGATTCAGATGCTACCCGGTTTAACAGATCCGTAATATGTAACCACTAAATGCAGTCCTAATGAAGATGATGGAAACAATCATGCGAAAAAGGAACCAAAAATATGTTCTGGAATCTAATACAGCTGGACAAGTCTTCGGCTGTTGCTAAAATATTAAACTCAGTGGAGCTAGAGGGATTTATGCCGGCAACAAGAATCCAACCAAGTTCTGTTGACTGCTCCTCTGAATAGCCTGCAAGCCGGGCTCTGTCCCCTTGAGGTTACAAGGCCTGTGGTTAAAGCATTTCAGCCCATTTAGGGAACGCTTGCAGGCAGGTGGCGTACATGTTGAAACTTGTCACTCATCTGCCCGTTTCCTTGGGGCTCTTGCAGGAGATTGGCCGCATCTCCATAGAGATGCACGGGACTCTGGAGGACCAGCTCAGTCACCTGCGGCAGTACGAGAAGAGCATCGTCAACTACAAACCAAAGATCGATCAGCTGGAGGGAGATCACCAACAGATCCAGGAGGCGCTCATCTTTGACAATAAGCACACCAACTATACCATGGAGGTAAAGGACAGCGCAGCCATGCAAGCCAAGGGCTCGCTTCAGTCTTTGAACGCAGCGAGCTCCCTTATATCATCCAGCCCTGCCCTTGGTAAAGTGGTTGTTGAGAAAAGGTGACAAACTGGTATCACTGGCTAGCCATGCCACTGTGTACGAACGTTGACAGGCAACAGTTCTTGCTCATACTATCATGTGGGCAAGTGGAAGCTAGGGCAACTGGTCAGAGTTCAGCAACACACTTGACTCCAATTAGCCTGAGGCCTGTACTTAGCAGCCAAGATAAAACTTATGTAGGGTGACCATATGAAAAGGAGGACAGGGCTCCTGTATCTTTAACAGTTGTATTGAAAAGGAAATTTCAGCAGGTGTCATTTGTATATATGGGGAACCTGGTGAAATTTCCTCTTCGTCACAGCAGTTAAAGCTGCAGGAGCCCTGCCCTCTTTTAAATCTGGTCACTCTAGTATAGCTCCTGCAGCTTTAACTGTGGTGATGAAGAGGGAATTTCAACAGGTTCTCCACATATACAAATGACACCTGCTGAAATTCCCTTTTCTATGAAACTGTTAAAGATACAGGAGCCCTGTCCTCCTTTTCATATGGTCACCCTAAACTTATGACCACCTGGCCATTAGTCCCGATTTGATGTGGATTGCACAGTGCTTTAGGGATTAAATGTTTGAGACAAGAGCCTGCAAGGAGTGAAAACTTGCTGCAGAGGATCCTGTGGAGTCCATTCAATCCTTAAAAGATTTGGTAAAGGTGGCCTTCTGTTTTAGAAACAGTTTCTTATTTTCACTGTCGACAGATCAAAGTACACGTTACGTTAAATTCTTAAAAATTTGCAGTTTTATTTTGTATTATTTATTTATTGCATTTCTATACTGCTCAATAGCCAAAGCTCTCTGGTCAGTTCACAAAAATTAAAAACCATAAAGTAAAATTTAAAGTATAAAACTTAAAACCAGCATTATAAAAACACAATAAAACCGAGCAGCAGATTTAAAATTAGTCTAAGGTAGGAGTGCCACTAACATAGATTAGGACCTCAGCACCTGGGTAGGGGGGATTGAATTCTTCCCCACACATACAAACCACACACCCATGCCCACACATGGCGACTGAGGAGGCGGCGGATTTGCTAGTAGGCAGGGAAAGATTAAACTTTAGCTCCACGTATGTTGTGGTCCCATTCCAGATTAGGGGACCCTGGGCCTACTCGAGAGCAGAACAAGCAAAGAGCTACATGCTATGAATTCAATGCATGTAGCTCTTTGTTTGTTTTACCCTAAATGAAATCTTGGCAGGTGTTTCCGATTCCTGCTGGGCACCATATATTCCAAGTGTACGACCACTTGACTGCAATTGAATTAGACTTCAAATGCCGCTTCTCAACTTTAAGTCTGGGGAAAAAAATATCTTCCCTTTTCTCCTACAGCACATCAGAGTGGGCTGGGAGCAACTCCTGACAACAATCGCTAGAACTATCAATGAAGTAGAAAACCAGATTCTGACCCGGGATGCCAAAGGAATCAGCCAGGAACAGATGAATGAATTCCGTGCCTCCTTCAACCACTTTGACAGGGTAAGGGGGAGATTGGTAAGACCTGGGACTGAAGGCAAAAGGGGTGCGGGAATAAAGGCAAAGGGGTGGGGCCTTCTGGGAAAACCCTGAGGGCCGGATTTGGCCCCCGGGGCTGAATCTCTGCACCCATGCTTTAAATGGTGGAACCCCCAGTTCAAACCATTGGATCCAGATGAAATATTGCATTCAGCAATCATACAAGGGAAAGAAAAGTGGCCACAAAGAATCATTGAACAAACTGAATTCTGCTCACAGTGTGCAGCTTTTAAGTGTGCTCTGCTGAGCCTTCTGCCTCACCTGCATTTGAATGGAGCTTATATTCACGATGTGGTCTTTTTTCCTTTTCCTTTTTTACAACTTAGAAATTACCAGGGACAAATTATTCTTATATCATATCTAGGAGCAGCCCTATGTTAAAGACAGCGACTCACTTTTCAGTGTTGAGAGCGTCAAGGAGCAGAGTCAGTCAAAGTTCTGTTTCATATATAAACTTTTGACTTAAAATGACTGCACTGGAGCGGAGATGTATTGATTTGTAAACTACATCTGCCAACATCTCCTTGCAAATCCATAGCTTCTTGAAAACGTACAGTTTATTCTGTACTCAAAAGGCTTCATTCTTGCTTTGACAGCAGGGTTTTTCAAGTGTGTCTCTGCAGTTTGAGTGGAAACACTAAAGTGACTGAAGCAAATGTAATTGATTTAGAAGGGGAAGAGGGTCTGAAGGAAAGTGGTTTTCAAAGCTTGCTATGAGCAATGGTTGATAGGCAAACGTTTGGTCTGACACTGCTGTGTTTTGTGAGACATACACTTTAAAAAGAAAAAAATGCATTGGCACAATTGGAAATGTCGACATATCTAATTTTGTGCACTTTTTATCCCTGCCTCTTTCTGCATGCCATCCTCCCCACCCCACCCCCATCTTTCTTCACCCACTGCATGGTGGCACCTCCCTTTATTCCACCTTCTCTTGCCCTTTTCTTACCTGCTTCTTCCCTTTCTCTCACACCACCACTCCCCCACTGGCACTGCATGCCCTGCTGCCTGGCGCACTGCATAACCAGGACCACTCCGGCACACTTGGCCCTGAGGAATTCAAAGCCTGCCTCATCAGCTTGGGTTACGATATTGGAAACGATGCACAGGTACTGAATGCTACTGGGGAACATACCCAGATATTGAACTATAAGGAAATAACCTATTTCTTCCCTCTCTTCTTTTTTGTTTTAATCCATCTGTTGTCAATGTCCTTATATTTTGTTGTGCATATTTCTATGTGCTGCTCTATGTTTTATCACAATCCCATACTTTTCTTTTTCTTTATGCATTTTCAATTTTTTTTTGCTCTGTTAAACATTCCATTTGCCTAATTCCCTAAACTTTTCCTGTCTTGCTTTCTCTTCCCCATTTTTCATCTCTTTTCATATTTCCATTCCTTTTTTCTTCTCACCTATATTTACATTTTCATTTCTATCTTTATTTTCTGTGGAATGTATACATCTCTTGCTTTCTCAAACCACTGTACTGTTTTGTTTCATTGTTCAATACATCTTGTCTTCCATTCCTCCTTCATGCAAATCCATTCGTTATAACATCTTCCGTGAGTTCATCTCTTCTTGGATTGCTTTCCATTTCTATCTTTTATTCCTCCATCCTTGAATTACACTTTGTAGAAGAAGACTGGCATGATGGATAGTGAAGATTTCCGCACCTGCCTTATCTCCATTGGTTACAATATGGTAATCTACCTATCACTTCTATTCCCAATGGTATATTTGGCCCTTAAACAGGGAAGGGCATACATCTAGCAAATCAAGGTAAAGCTACATCAGCCCCATGACTTTCAAACATGAAATGTTATATAGTGTTGCAGTTGTGTCTGGAAGAGAATCAAAAACAAGTTGAATTGACTTGATGTGAAGTATATTTTTGGAAGAAGAAACAGAATATTATCTGAATTGATTCCTCTGGGGATCTGGATACCAATCTCTGAATAAGGAATAATAATTTAGCGAAGATTGAAACAAAACAGTAAAAGGGCCTTTTCCCAGGGTCCACATTTTTTGCATAAAAATTATGCATTTCTTACTAATTGGTGGTTCAGTCCACACAACTTTTCTTCAAGGTTGCACTTCTGCTGCAGGAATATCTTATTTCTCCAGCATGTATAGTGCCAGATTTAGTTCTTACAAATACGAGATCCTTCCTTCATGGAACACATCCACTATTACTTATTCATTTAATTTCTGTGCTATCTTTTGCCAAAAATGGCATTCAGGATAACTTATACCGATCCATTAAAAACGGATTTGTTTGCAATAAAATCTATTACAAAATCAGCAACAAGTGGGGCATGTAGTGGTGCAAGATCCATGGGCACCTTTTGAATATTTTCGGTGATATCAGCAGTGAAGAGCAATACAATTCCACCGACCATGCTTTCACTGTTTTGTGAATGGTTTATATTTTTACAGTGCAAGCCTTACCATGTTTACTCAGATTACATTCTACTGTTCTCAATGGGGCTAATTCCTAGTAAAGAGTGCATAGAACTGTAGCCTCACAGAGAAGTCCTGCATTAGAACTGGAGATATACTCCCACTACACCAGTGGAACACCTGCCATATCCAATGCATGTTCAGCTCAAGAGGGGGGAAGGGGAAAATACACAGGTTGGAAATATAGAAATGTTGAAAAAATGCTGACATGACCCCAGCATCTCTAAAAAAAACCATCAATGTTCACGTGCCATCTACGCAGGGAGGGAGCCAATGAACATATGACAGTGGGGAAACACCCCTGCATCACCACACCCAATATACAAGATGATGCCAGAGTAACACACAGACACACCACCTCCATCAGCCCCAGTAGCTCTGCCAGTAGTGACCCCATCTGGGCAGTTTTGCTTACCTATCTGTCGTGGTGGTTTGTTGCTTCAGTGGGGCGTCCCCCAAATCCAGTAGCCAATCAACCAACAGAAGATCGTCAGTATAGGATTGCACTCAAAGTAATGTGTGCAATAGTTGTATATTCCCTACTACCACCATCTGGCTGCCCTTACATAGAAAATTCCAGCGTGTTAGCTTTGTGTGGCAAAACAGAAAAGGCCAGTTTGGACATTTGGTTGGCTGACTGATCCCAATCCAACTAAATGTAGTCATGACATGACTAAGGCTTCAATCATATGCTTTCTTGCTTGGGTGCGCGTTTTGTTGAACTTGGTGGGACAACTTCCAAGTAAACATTCCAAGTAAGTCCCATTGCAACCAAAGGAATAAGTTAGGGTGCAATCCTATGCATGTTTAGACAGAAAAAGAAGTCCTACAGCTTCCAACATTTCCCAGCCAGACATGCTAGGAGTTATAGGACTTTTCTCTGTCTCATCATGCATAGGATTGTGCCCTAAACTGTGAATTAATTCATCTTGTTCTATTGGTTTCAGTGGGACTTAGGCTGCAATCCTATGCACACTTACCTGGGAGTAAGCCCCATTAAACAAAGTTGGACTTACTTCAGAGTAAACATGCATTGCACTGTGCTGTGAGTACTACTAGTTGAAACTGCTTAGGGGCCAATGAGTTTGTTTGCAGCAATCTCTATGGTCTCTAAAATCCAGTTTGTAGCTTCCCTGTTCATGGATGTTACTGCAGCTGACCTCCATGAATTGCTTGCCTACATACTATGCTGCTCTAGTGAATAGCCCAGTTGCATAGGCTGGCGGGGGAAATAAAATAAAAGATCAAATGGAACATGTCAATCAGCCCCTGCTTTTGTCAAGTTCTTGGTAAAAGAGGGTAAAAGAGTCTGTGAAACCTAGACACCCGAAACTAGACGCCTGAGACCTGCATACAAAAGGGACTCTAGAGCTGTGCACCACAGGGTCATTCACTTTCACATATATTAATTAATTGAAACGTGTCATTTTGTATGAAGCTTGCCGTACCGCTTTTAGTCACTAGGCGGTGGCAGACTTCCCAAGACAACACATAGCTTTGCAGCCGATAACAGTTTGAAAGCAGGGGAATTAGCATCTATGCCAAAGATTTCGGTGGTCAAATAGATTTGAACCCCAACAGCACCCACTTTAGAAATTAAGCTGTGCTTGAATGACATGGATGGATATAAAGAGAGAGGATAGGTGGAAGTGCTGAAAACAACAGATGGGCTCAGCCACAGGCTACGAGAAGAGTAGCGGAGCAAAAAAGAAGCTGCAGAGGGAGGAGGAGGAGGAGAGAGAGTGCTGAGAGTAGTGGAGGCTGAAGAAAGGGGAAGAGAGCAAAGACATACCGGGATTGCTGGGCTATGGCGAGATCGCAGAATGTTCTGGGGAGAAACATCAACCTATGGGTTCTACATGCTGCTGTTACGGAGAAGCAAGGAGAGCTGAATTTTACATACTAATCTAGTTTGCACAACACAGCACACAACAGTCTGTTTTAAATTTACGCAAGGATTGTTTAACTCTCAAATAACATTCCTCCCCCACCCCCCGATGGATTTGTAATACACCAGCCACGGCAGTGGTGAGGGGCTGCATATTCATAATGGCGGCTGAAGCGTGCTGCAGCTCGTGGAGGATAAATTAACCCATAGTGACCTGTTGTGTCCTTCAAACTGCCCCACTGTCTGCTTCCTTCCAGCTATTTTTGTCGCCTGGTGACGAAGATCATTATGTGAAAGCCCAGCAAGTCTCCATTTAAGATAGCACCTCTGTTCATGCATGTATGACTCATGGTGGGATAGACACAAGGAAGGCTGGATTTAGAATAAATCAGTTACAACAGATCTTTTTGCATGTTGATGCAGGCTTACACTTCTTTTTAAAAAGCATTAATTGTCAAGAGCTTATAGATGAGTCATTAGGAACAAAGTAATAGGGACATTATTAGCGTTGGTCCATGCTTGAAGAAGATCTCCACCTAAAACATTGATGCCGTTCACTTCCATTTGTTGCACTCTTATCAAGAGGCTAGGGGTAATGAGAAGCATCCTTCTGGGATTCAGTTGCATTGTCAGTGCTGGAGAATACAGAGCTGCCACACATTTTGGGTTTGTCTTCCTTACACGCCTCCTCCCCCATTTCAGATGCACTGAAATTATTTCAGTTCATTCTTCTCGTGCAACATTCTAGATGCCTTGTCATTCCCATCACACCCTGCCAGCAGGCCAATGGCCCTGCTGTCTGGTGGTGATAGAAGTTGTAGTCCATCATATCTGGAGGGTGCCAGGTTGGGGAAGGATGCCCTAGGGAATAGTGTGCACATGTAACATTTATATTTTATCCTTTCTGGCCGTCAGTAGATTGATATGTCGCTAACTCTCATCTCACCGTCCAGGGCGAAGCAGAGTTTGTCCGAATCATGGGCATTGTAGATCCCAACCGCATTGGAGTAGTGACGTTCCAGGCCTTCATTGACTTCATGTCCCGAGAAACAGCAGATACCGATACAGCTGACCAAGTTATGGCCTCCTTTAAGATCTTGGCTGGAGATAAAGTAAGTTCAGACTTGAATGCAGTTCATGCAGTTTTAGAACAAAATATGACCTGGTTTTCAGATTGGCTGAAATACATACACAGAAGAAAGATTTTAGGAATGTTTTTACAAGATCATGGTGACCCTCCAGGCAAACCAGTGTTCCCTAATCTTGCAAAAATCCCGGTGTGAATTGTGAGCAAACTCCATGAAGTAATTTCATTGAAATATCTGAGTACCCAGATAGGTACTCAGATATTTACAGAATTCTTCTTCCACCCACCAATATTTTGCCCTTACTTTGACGTGGCGAATGGAATCGAAGTCTTAATAAACGCCTTGAATGCCTTCACGCCAGCACAGTTCACTTGGCCGTGTCTACTATATTCTGGCTGAGAAATTAAGTACTCCAGGTTATAAAATACTCCAGGTTATAAAATATTCTGCACTCCAATAGATATATAAGAGCCTAACAAAATATTTAACAAATAAATCTTTGATTTAATACACAAATAAGTACAATTTGTATTAATACAGTTGTCTCTGCCTCATGCAGTTAAAACGGAAAAAGAACATCTCTGTGTTTCCTTACAGAACTATATCACTGTGGATGAATTACGACGGGAACTGCCTCCTGATCAAGCCGAATATTGCATCGCTAGAATGGCACCTTACACTGGGCTGGATTCTGTACCGGGTGCTCTGGACTACATGTCTTTCTCTACAGCTCTCTATGGCGAAAGTGACCTTTAACTATCACCTATCTATCCACCACACATCCTTACCCTCTCCCACCCAGGCGCACTTTTCTTTCTGTCTGCAAAGCGGGCTGTGCTCTGCCTCCACCGCCCCTTCCTGTTTCCACTTCAAAGAACAGATCCCATTTGGGGAGGGAGGGAGGGAGGCCCAGGAAAGGATATTGAAACGAAACAGTCTATAATACCCCTGAAAAATGACGGTTTACAAAATTATTTTCTGGGAAACAAAGTTACATTTAAGCAAATGTATTTTATTATAGAAAAAAAAGTATTTTTCTCCAAGATTGAAGCCTAAAGAGAAATTGTTAAATAGTATTACCCAAAATGTGTGCAGGTTTCCCCGCCCCCCCCATCTTCTTGTTGGTCTGACATAGGAAATGGGGTTCGGTGTTGCATCCCGTCCTTATATACTGAAGTTCCGCCCCACTTCTTCTACCACGAGCCAACTTTCTTGTCTGTCTCTATTTCCTAATCGCATTTGTTTTTAGAGGGGGAGGCATGCAAGAGCATGTGTTGCTGGTTCACTCATTTCATGAAAATATTTTACAATAAGACTTTTTTGAAATTGCTGTGTTTTTTTAGGGGGAAAAAATAATGTACACAGCTCATGTTTTCATATTTAATTAAAATTACAATATGCCTTCTATGTGTTGTTGCTGAAAGTTGTCTGGTTTCCAAATACAGCGCTTGAGAGTTGGCATCTTTGATATTGCTTGTCACAGATGATATTAAAAAAAAAATTCTTGTGATAACAAATCTAGACTACATTCTTTTGTCTAGTTAATTTGTCTAATTCTATTTAGCTATTACCAGAAAGACTTCCCAGCCGTTTTCAAAATTCATTTGGTATCCTGGTTTTTTTTTGGGGGGGGGGTTTGGTATATTATTCTGATGTCAATGTTTTTATCTGTTTTCTAAATGCAAGACACCAAAGTGCTTTTCCCCACCCCCTACCCTCTTGCTTTGAATTATATTGATGTTTACGTGGCTGGTATTGTTGCTTCAAATGAAGATAAATTTATAACAAAATGCCGTCTTGGACCAAACATGATATGTGCACATCTCTGAAAATTACTGTTTTCATTTTTTCCGGCAAGGAAATAGTTAATAATTAATTTTACTCTTTTAACTGACTTGAGGTGCAATCCTACGCAAGTATAGACAGGAAAAAAATCCTTCAACTCCCAGCATGGCTGGCTGGGGCATCCTGGGAGTTGTAAGACTTTTTTTAGTCTAAACATATGTAAGATTGAGCCCTTATGCAAGTTATTCAAAAGTAAGTCCCACTGCATTCACTGAGGCTTACACTTAGGTAAGTGTGCATAGAACTGCAGTCTTAATTTAAAGTTTCTTGTCATCTCACTTTATCAACTATCACATTATCTCCAATCCTCGGCATTGGAAGATATGAAATTGACCCTGCTCCCCATCCCAATGTACAAGATTGGCTTTAAAACAATTGTTTTCAAATACAATAAATTTTGTGTGTTTAGTTTGTCTTGGGCTTTTTTTCAGCTTTTGTGTATGTTTCGGTCTCTTGTCCACAACTTTCTCCACAACTTTAGGTATAGCAATATATTCTTAAACAGAGGAGGAGAAAGGATCTTCAGATCATAGTAAGAAGAATCCTGGAGATTTTTTTTTTTTAAAAAAAAAGTGTCACAAAAGATTGTCATTAACAGCACTGCACTGAAGTCTTTCTTTCCAAACCAACAACAACGAAAAGGGGATGAGACAGATATCAGAGGGAACAAGTGTTTTTCCTGCAGTGCCAGGTTTTCCCCCAGAGTGTTTGAACCTGTGTAGGCGATAGGGATTCTTGCTACAGTACTATAATTTAATTGTTGTTCCAAGAACAAGATTCCTATTAAGCCGTAATCTGCAAATTCACATGGGGCATCTGTTTTTCCTTAGTGCTAGCCAAGTAGAACCATGCTGCTCACAAGAACTCTGCTTCGAAGTACCCTCACTTTATTTATGTTTTTATTTACTGTAGTAGTATCTGTTTATTTAACTGCAAAGTCATTATAATATTGTGTAGAAATACTAAAACAACAATAAAAGTAAATTCTTATTATTTTTCTGGGAGGCCATTATGGTACATTTTGAAAATACCTATGACAAATGTACTCCTTGACCATTCACAACACTTGCTTTTCTCCAACTGTTCATTGGCATTTGGTATGCAGCCTAGAAGTTCAAATATAAACTTTCCCCAAGGCTCAGTGTATGTCTTTAGTTAATAAATATTGATCTCCTGTTCACTGTAATCCATATGCACATAATTGCTGGTTTAATGGGACCTTACAATACTGTCCTTCCAAGAATTGCATTGGTATGGTTTGAGATGCAAGTGCTCAAAAGCCTGTACAGAGGAAGCTAAAAGTTTTATCATGGAAATAATTCTATTTTTTACATTTTATTTAACATTAACAATTGTACCCTATGCTTACTCAAACGAGCTCAAAGCAGAACAGGGGTTTATGATCTTATTCTTGCAACTACCCACTGGTTACCCTCTGAACTTAATGGCTGAGCAAAGACTCAAATGTAGATTTTCCCCATCCAAATCCAGCTCAGCAGCTAGTAGATTATCGTCGCCCTTCACACCTCACTTTCTGCTGCTATTCTTGCTGTTTGTGTGACATGAGAAATTTATATAAATTACATTTGACTTCCCAATTTGAACTGTCTTGATTTCTGCAGAAGGCGGACAATAATGTACTGTACTCCCGCTCCCTCTTTAAAATCAAATTGTCATTTGCCAAGCCCTTCTATTCCAAATATATAAAGTTTCTTCTAAGTATTGCCCAATACTGTACTCTTTGTTTATAGTACTGACATTAACTACTTCTCACGCAGCCATTGCCCCCAGAACAAAAATGCCTGTTTCTGTGTAATTAAGAGGAGAAAAGGTACTGCTTTCTGGGGGAGCGGGGAGGCTTAGTTTCATCTCTTGGACTAGGTAGGAGCCTTGTTTTGTTACCTGACTTCACCAGAACGTACATGCTTTACATACCATGCTGATTATAAGCAAACCTGAGGAAAAACCAAGGGTCTGTGGTTGAATTTTGTTAAATGCATCGATATTTTCTCAATTTCTGCTGCCTATGATGTTCTTCAGTGGGCAGTCAAAACCCCTTGGTTGAGCAAGGCAAAGCTGACACTTGCACATTGTGCTTATCTGCATCTATACTAGGGATGATGAAGTTCAGGCTTACGAGTCCAATCCAGCCTGCTTGGGGTACCAGTCCGTTCCCCATATGGCCAACTCCCTTTCCCCTGACCACTAACCGTTCAGTGCCTGCCTGTTTTTGGCACAGTTTTTTCTTCATTCTAAAAGGTTGAAATGCTTCTCCTAAGGCTTCAGTACTGGCAGCAGGAGCTTTAAGCTAAAATATGCTGGTATCTGGGGCCCTGCCCTTTTATCCGGCTCACCACTTGAATGTGGACCGAAAGGTAATTAGGCCCTTGGTCTGAAAAAAGTTTGAAACTCGAGCTATATACTGGAACTGAGAAAATCAAAGAGAAGGAGATAGTAGTAGTGTAACCTGACAACCCTCTACTGCAGAGTGGGGTGGTAGGCACAGACCTGTGGATTGCTCTGGCCTGTTGGTGTGGAAGAAGCAGAAGATGGGAACTTGTTAAGAAATCTCTACAACAGACCTTTAATGTCACACATGGAACTTCGCCTAGATCAAAATATTACACCAGCAATGGACAGAAGGTAGATCTATAGATCTCTGGGTGACTTGCAGAAGACCAGCAAGAATTTCTGACTAGTGTTAAATGGATAGCCACTATAGTGTAGTGGTTAGAATGTTGGACTAGGATTAGCGAGGCTAGAGTTCAAATCTCCACTTGACCCTGAAGCTCACTGAATGATTTCGGGCCCATCACTGACTCTCAGTCTGATCTACCTCACAGGTTTTTGTAAGGATAAAATAGGAGGGCCATATGCACCACCTTAGGTTCCTTGCAAGAGGAAAAAATGGGGCGGGGGATAATAAATGTAATAATAAAAATATTTTTTTAAAAATAGCAATAAAGTGATTCCCCTCCTGCTTTAAATTGTACTTCAGAAATGAAGAAAGCTTGTGATAACTGGGAATGGATTTCAATGTGGGAGACTGTCAGCTCTGTTCAATTCTGGTTTTCAAAACAAATCCCTAGGATCAGAATTCTTTAATTCTGTGTCCTTTTTCACAAGGCTGAAGTTTATTAATCCCAGGGTTCTGGTAAAAAACACACGAAGTAGAACCTGCAAGCCTGAAGTCTGCTAACCCCAGTAATAAACAAATGGTGATCCATGTGCATTTGCCTTTTGGCTTCTGCTCAAAAAGTAATGCATATTCAAAGCATTAATTCAATTTGTAATTGAATAATCATGTGCATGTATGTATTTAATAATATTTATGAATTGCTTATATTATCTAAGTGATATGCAGAGGACACAATTGCCTGTTGGAAAAAGTATTATTTTAGTAGGCAGTGAAAACCCAGAAGGGTTGGTGCCTCCCTAATTTGTAGTGGTAAGGAGTTCAGAGAGTGGGCACTATGACACTAAAGCCCCTATTTCAAGCCATGATTGACCAAAACGCTGAAAATTGGCCTGGTAGCATATAAACAGTTAGTGCAGTTCCATTAGCACAGATGTAATATGCTGGCGATGAACTTCTTGTTTCCAACCTGGCTGCATTCTGCACCAACTTCAACTGCCAGACCAACCTTAAGGGCACTGCAGTAATCCAGTTTTGAGGTTACCAATGCATGGACCACATTGGTCAAGCTATCCTTGTATAGGAATTGCCTGAATTGTCATACCCCCCTACCCACCCACCCCCAAGCTGGCAGAAGGCCTTCGGGGATCTACACTACTGCTTTAAAGCGCTTTATAACAGTTTTGACAACTGTTGGGGCCCAGGACACACTTTTGTTGTTGTTTATTCGTTCAGTCGTTTCCGACTCTTCGTGACTTCATGGACCAGCCCACGCCAGAGCTTTCTGTCGCCTGTCGCCACCCCCAGCTTCCCCAAGGTCAAGTCTGTCACCAGTTTTCAAAATGTTTTCAAAGTACTTTAAAGCACTTTAAAAGCAGTAGTGTAGATCCCACCCACCCCAGCCATTGAATACACCTGTGCCCTCAGTGATAGTGCTGGATCAATGAGCACTCCCAGAATTTGCACCTACTCCTTCAGGACAGTGTAGTCCCATGCAGAGTAAACAACTAACCCAGTTCCCAGACACAAGAGCCACTCGCCCACAGAGCCTCTGTCTTGCTAGGATTCAGACTCATCTTATTGGCCCTCATCCAATCCACCACTGTATCCAGGCAGGGGTCCAGGGCTTGCACAGCCTCCCCTGATTCAGATGTTACAGATAAATATATCTGGATGTCAGCAGCATATTGATGGCACCTCACTCCAAATCCCCTAATGAACACCCCCAAGATGTTAGAATGGGCAACAAAATAGTGCCCGGTGGCACCCCACAACCTAAACATGGCGGGGAGGGGATATTCACTCCCTGAAATCTACTTCCTGAGATTGACCCTGTAGATGGGACAAGAACTACTGATACCCATCTCACAAAATCAGTCCAAGGGGATACCATGGACAATGGAATCGAAAGCCATTGAAAGATCGAGAGAACAAGGAGGGTAGCACTCTTTTTCTCCCCCTCTTCCAGTAAAGTTCATCCATCATGGTGACCAAGGGGATGCCTTCATCTTGCCGAGTTGGTGCCATGTTCACCCCCAAACCCTGCGGATTCACTCCTATGGGGTGGCATTGGGTAATCCCCACACCAAGGAGGGAGCACAGGGTTTCCGGCGTCATCCAGGTACTGGAGTCCTCCCTGCTCTTCCTGGCTTTCAGCAACCAATTGCCAGACGCCATCTTCCAGAACTCCCCCAAATCCACCATGGAGTGACATCAAGCAGCAGAAGAGCTGGGGTGACCTCGCTCCCACTGGAAAAGTTGAGGGGAAAGCCCTGTGGTGGCTGTGTGATATAACTGATGCAGCACAGATTCACAGCCAACACGAAGCTTTGAGCACATATAGACAGCTATATTTCACCGCTAGGACTTGCTCAAGAATGTATCAAGATGACTTATTCTGAATTAGATCATTGCCCCATCTAGCCTAGTCCTGTTTATTCTGATGAACAACTCTCCAAGGTCTCAGGTAGTGGTTTTTCTTTTAGCCCTGTTACTTAACATCCTTTCTAAACTAAAGATGACAATATGCTGACACCTGCTTTACTGCTGAACTATGCCCACTGTATTTCTACATTTGATTGATTGATTAGTTGATTGAGACTTATAGAATCCCCTCCATCCCAAGGACTAGGGGTAGGTAACAGTAAATATTCTACCACAGCTTTCGCCAACCTGGTGCCCTCCAGATGCACTGAACTACAACTCCCAGAATCCTGGCTGTGGGTAGGGGTTCTGGGATCTGAAGACCAACACATTTGGAGGGCACCAGGTTGGGGAAGACTATTTTCTGGTCATCAAAAGCCATTTTGAATAGAAGCGGTTTTTGCCACTTCAAGCACAGCTTTGGCTATTTTTCGGAAAACGGAATTGCAAAGATGCCTCTATAGCGCGGCAGAAGTTGAAATAGCCTTCCCCAACCTGGTGCTCTCCAAATGTTTTGGACTACATTCCCCACCATTCCTGACCAGTAGCCATGGTGGCTGGGGCTGATGGGAGTTGCTGTCCCAACACTTCTGGAGGGTACCAAGCTGGGGAAAGCTGGGTTTATTTTATTGTTTGAAAGCACACATCTGTATCGAAGCATAGTAATCCGAGCGCGTAGACATAAATGAGCATGGAGAGGCCAGTCGTTATTCTGGATTAATTAATCTGGAATAAAAACATGTTTTATTTACACGACCTCACTGATGTTCCAAAACTGCATGCGATTAACACTTAGGAGGACCAGGCGGTTGTTGTGTAACACTTTTCCTCAGAATGACAACATATCCCATCCTGCCTTGCTACCAACCCCCGCTCTCCACGAGGCCGTCCTGGACAGCAGCCGCCTACAATTCCCAAAGATGGAAGCCCTCCCTCTCTCCGTGTCTAGTAAGGCGATTGGGGCGCGCAATGACACCTGGGAGCTGTAGTCCGCAAGCGGGTTGGAGGGAAAGGACTGCGCAGCCGCAGCCGCCTTTGCTGCCGCTCCTCCTAGGGGAAGTAGCGCCGCCATTTTCTCTGGCGGACCGAAGTGAGTGTCGCGGGCGCGCACGGGGGCAACGAGTTTAGTGAAACGCTAGCAACGCGGGTGAGTGTCCGTCTCATTTCGGGAGAGGAGCCCGGGGCGGAGCAGCAGGGAGTGGAAAGACGAGGTGGCGGAGCCCGAGCGGCAAGAGCGGGCAGGCTTTGTTTATCCGTTGCGGCAAACGGAGCGCAGCCAGGCGGTGAGGCCGAAGCTCAGCCTTCGTTGGGCCCTGTGTGGTCTCCCTTCCCGGTATTGGCTACTCAGCGAGGGCTTCGCCTCCCTCTCCCCAACGACCGCCTCCTTTTCGGCTCCATTTCTCTCGACCCATTGCCGCTAACAGTCTTGCTTCTTCCCCCCCCCCTTCTCCCCTTCTGCCGCCTCCCCCCCCCCGCCGTTTTTGCTTCCCTGCAGGTTCTACAAGCCAGACCTCGTAAGCATATCTAAACAATCAAACTTCACCCCATCCCACTCGAAAGGTAATTATTGGGAAAGAAATGCATTTGCGTGGGAAATAGCGTTAATTTATATTTGCTGTCTGTCTTGTACAACCTTGGGAAGTACCTCGTGGTAGTTCTGGGCCTGATTCTGGGTCGTCATGTACTCTAGGGGTGTTCTGGTTATCTTTTACTAAAGCCACCTCCTCTTGCTGGAGAAGCGTGCTGGCCTTTGAATTACACAAGAGTTATGTGCAACTTGAAAGGCTTTCATACTCCCACACCAGTAGGAGTTAGTGCAAGGAATGAGAACTGCTTAAATATTTATTTCAGTGGAGTTGATGTTTGACTACCTCTCTTAATAGTTCATTGGGTGCATTCATGATAAATTTAGACAGTTTCAGTTGTCTGCATCCATATTGGTATGCGATTTGTCACAAGCACAGTAAAAAAAGAAATAGATTATCATAAATACATTACCGTCAGTTGTCTAATCTGTATTTATGATCTCTGCACCTTGCTGGTTTTTGGTATAAATTTAATAAAACTCATAATGAGAACTACTAAATTTCATTTTTTGCAGCATAGATTAAAATGAGTGGTTGTCGTGTCTTCGTTGGACGTCTAAGTCCTCATGCTCGGGAGCGAGATGTGGAGAAATTTTTCAAGGGATATGGCCGTATACGTGAGATCAATCTGAAAAATGGTTTTGGTTTTGTGGTAGGTGTATCTATTTTTAAAGATGTTTTCTATAACTGAACTTTAAGACTATAGATAACTATCAATACATTATACTGTACAAACAATAAGAAATGTGATTAAGTAAAACATCAGAAATGTTAAACTTACACCTCTTTAACTGTCTAGATCTTTCTGTAAAATGTTCTTGACTTATAATAACTTGCTATTACAAAAGGGAATTCTGATGAATGACTCTTTGGAATTAAATGGAGAAATGGATATTAGGTGAGATATATCAGCCTTACACACATAATCAGGATGGTGGTAAGCATATGCCCTATTTCGCTCACCTGAGCTCCCCCTCCACCCCAACATTTCTCTCCATTCCTAGAATAGAGGGATCTGCTTTTGTAATCTCTCCCCACCCCTAAAGATATTGGAGAGACAAACAGGACTGCTACCAATTTTAATGCAGTGTTTCATTATTATGTAATTCTAATGGCAGTAGTATCCCTTCTCTCTCTTAGACTAAAGGTAAATAGGGTGGTAAGTAAAGCTAAAGGCTTTAAGTCTGAGAGGAAGAAGGAGAAATGGGAATTGTGGCAACCTCCATTATAGGGGTGAACTAACTAGTTTTGAGTGATGTGCTTTTAGTACTAAAATCCCAGTGGCCTGATGGGTGTTAAAAGTCCAAAAACGAGAGAGTACTTTTAATAGGAATAATTAAGCTGCGTTTAGTAATTCTGAGTGTGCACATATTAATATAAGAAGTGCCTTTCTAGCCCACCATTGTTTGCAAGAATCCTAGGCACCAGCAGGCATTAGATGGTCCTCTGGGAGACCACAGTCATTTTCTGCACACCTCTGCTATCAAAATTGGATATGGGAGAGAAGGAAAACATCCAGGTCTGCCTGAATGGGAAGCACAACAAGATTGGTGGGGTGCATATCCTCCTTATGTCCCAGCCTTTCTAGTAGAAAGAGAAGGACAGGGAGAAATTAGTAATTGGCTGTTTTGCATTTGTCCATCCCAGAAAACTCAGTGGGGCTTTGTGGACTTCCATTCTCTGTTCCCCTACTAGTGTGAGAAGCCAACCAGTGCAACTGGTTTTAACCTGCTGATCAAAGGGGTATTTGGATTCTTCATCTTCCACTGCCCCACAGTCACAGTGAGGCAGAAAAAGAATGCTAGTGTACCCAGCTGATGCATATCCTATCAAACAGTGCCCTGCTGATGATAAGGCTCCATTTTGGAGATGACATATGTGACTTTGCACTCTGTCCCTGAAAGCAGGAGATAAGGCAGTCCAGGGCAGGATCTACACTACTGCTTTATATGGTCTATCACAGTAGTGACAATTGTTTAGGCCCAGGACATACTTCATATACAGTTTTCAAAATGTTTTTAAAGTGTTAAATACTGCTTGGTGTAGCTCTGCCCCAGCATTCAGTCTTCAGAGCAAGGGAGCGACACTCATAGCTGTTTCTTCCAAAGGGAGGGGGGAAGTTACATGTAAATAAAGTAGAGGCTTCTCTTTCCCTCCTTTTCCTGCACGGTGGAAAGTGGATAAGGCCACACACATAAGTTATCTTTACTCACCCCAGTTGAGTGTTAATTTTTAATTTGGTGTGCACCATCTTTAGCACTATAGATGCTTTAATAGGTACACCTCTAAAACACAATAAACAAGTTAAAATGTTTATGTACATAGAAATTTACAGAGTTGTTTTAGGAGGAGGCATATATAAAAAGAGATTGTGTTGACAACACAGCAGTGGTTGTTCCTGTACTGCTTTCTAATGATTTGTAAATATATCAGAATGGATTAATACTAGTAAAATGACTTCATGATTTTTTTATCTGTTCAGTCTAAAGTTACTTTTTCCAATTCACATTTAGAGAATTGCATGTCAAAAAGTTGTATTGAATCCATCCATCCAATAATAATAATCTTACCTGCCCCTCCCTCTGGATTGAGGTAGGGAACCACATAAAATACAAAAATGTTATAAAATACACAAAACTGATTAAAACATATAAAACTAATACATTGTTAAAATAACAGCCGGACTTCTTAAAATTCGACTGGGTAGGCTTGCTGGAAGAGATCCGTGTTTATAACTTTTTTATATTCAGAAAGACTGTTGAATTGACAAATGCTTCCAAGCACACACCTATAGGTGAAAAAGATGCTTTTCTTTTCTTTCACTTCAGTCATATTCATGTCGAAAAAGAAGCATCCAGTAGCAGGAATTGATACTAACAGCATGGCAGCCCCCATCGGCACTGTTGCACTGCTGGCTGTCCCCTGCCTCCAGAATACTGCAGCAGTATTGCAGAAGGGAAGGAGGTTTACCTTTGGGGCCTTTGCCATGAAGGATCCCATGCACCTTTTGGGCTTATGTTCCCCTCCTCCCAACCCGGCATCTCTATGCTTTGCCTGGGGAAGGAGTAGGATATTATGGCACACATAGTGGTACCAGCCACTTACTACAACTTTCTAATTAATTCAGATCAGTGCAACTGGGCTGTAAGGAATTTGGCAACTTTTGCAGTAAAGGGAGCTGTAATGCTGTATTTTTAAATTCCAGCTTTATGCTTTAAATACCAATGACCAGTCTGTGCTACTATTATCACTTTAATAAGAATTTTAAGTATAATGTAAGGAATACTATATTGCATAAAATACTTTGTATGATTGCTACTATTTAGTGATAAGACTCAAAATATATCAAGGAACATGTAGCTGCAGAAGATTTGCTCATTATATAGAATGTACTCTTCTATGTTTGTTTATTTCATGCATTTCTATACCGCCCAATAGCCGAAGCTCTCTGGGCGATTCACAGAAATTAAAACCATGAAGACAATTCAAAGTATAAAACAACAGTGTAAAAGAGCACAACCTGGATAAAACCCAGCAGCAATGTAATACAGATTTAAAACACAGATTTAAAACAACAGAGTTAAAAAACTAAAATAACAAACTGTTAAAAAACCTCTCTAGGGAGCTCAGTCCACAGCTGGGGTGCCACAAGAAAGAAGACCCTCCTCCTGGTAGGAGTGGGGGACATCCCCCAAACTTGCAGAATGGTGTAAGTCACATATGGGTGAGAAGGGAATCTTAGGCTGCAAAATGCCAGCTCTATTTGGAGCAAACGAGTATGTTATGTGAGCGTAGCATATAGCATGGAGCTGTTTTGTTCTGGAAGCAGATGGGAATATATCATAAGCCACTTCTGGATAGAAGCATTGCCCATTTAGTATGATTTTTATGATAGCACTTGCTGCTGAATGCTGCTCCTGTATCTATGCCTGGAAGATCTCCTGTGTACTTTAGTTGCGCAACTGATATGAGTGGTTAAACCAAAAATGATTTTTCAGCCTCTGTTCTTTTTCAGGAAGGTCTTAACTTTTATTTATATAAAGATTTTTGATTATTTCACAATAATTCTACCACCAAGCAGCAGCTGCCTTTCGCAGTTTCCAGGTACTGCATCCCTTCATTAAAAGAGGAAAAAATTAATCAGTACAGCAAACCTGGCACCTTCCAGACATGTTTGACTACAACTCCCAACATCCCCAGTCAACATGACCGATAAAATTGAGTGGGCTGGATATAGAGAAAATCATGTGGATGCTGTTTGTCAGAAGCTGATTTTTCTGCCCTTTCCTCCTCATGGCAGCCTCCCAAAAAACCTCACCCAAGAGTTAGGAGACCCTGCTGAATGTGGTTGATAGGAAGGGAATTGGGCAAAGGCACCTTCTGCAAGCAGAGTTCCCGTTCATGGAATGTGTCTCAGCCCAGTTTTCAGGGATCACCCCATGCCACAGCCCTTGTCATTCAGTATGGTTCCCAAACCTTGGGAGAAGCTTTTCAGAGTGTTTCCAGGGAGAGCAGGGGTGGGAAAGATGCTTTGGATAGTCCTTTGCGTGGGCTTAGTTCTGTATCAACCCCTTATGTATAATAAGAATAAGTTAAAAACTACACAATTCTGGTAGGTTAAGTATTTTAGTTCTAGTTAACCAAAAATATCCATTGTACTATATTTCTTCATTAACAGTATACTCTTTTTATTAGAACTTCCTTATAAAGATATTTTTGTGCATATACAGTGTCACCAAATAGGACAACGTCCTAACACCTTGCACTTCTGTACAAACCTGTTAGGATTCCTGCTGGTATTTAGTACAATCTATCCTGTATCTTATATTTATTTATTTTATTAAAACATTTGTATCCCGTCCTATATAACAAGGATCTCAGGGTGGTATACAGATAAAACCATACATATAAAATAGAACAATAAATAATATAATTCTGAAACAAATTAAACCAGTATGAAATTTTTAAAACAGTAAAATCCAATTAAAACAAGACAGTGTGCAGGCTGGTGGATTTAGCCATCAAAGGCTTTGTAAAAATTCTCCCTAAAAACCATATTAAATGAGCATCTGAATGATTTCACAGATACTAAAGCCTTAATTTTTAAATCGCTGTCCTGTGTTAAAGTACAACTTGAATGTGCTATATCCATTTCCATTAGTTTTTTATATATTTTGGGTAAAAGGCTAAAAAAAAACCCTCTGAGAGGTTCAAAAGATGTTAAACATCTATGATATTATAGATCAGGGTGGGTTTGCTGCATATGGCTTCCCCCCAGTCAGGGAAAAGCTTGTGTGCAGCAAAGCTGGGAAACCCAGCTGAGGGGTTGGCTGGGTGAGCTCCAGCAGGCATTTTGGCCAGGGTCTAGGTGATTTGGGGGATGTGGCTGTTGTGGCTAGCCATGGAGGGCTAGTGAAGGGGTCATCTGTCCCCATGCCGTTATAGCTCCCCATCCCTGTTACAGTACTTTGGATTTTGAAATTGTAAATATTGGGAAAACTAGGTACTCATGAGCCAGTTCAGTAAATGAAAGAATGCTACCATCTGCTGTGAAATCTGGTAACACATGCCAATGAAGAAATACTTGGAGCTAAGTGTTTTTGGTTTATCTCAGATTTTCAATTTTAGGAATATAAGAAGCTGTCTTATACCTAGTCAGACCCAAAATCCCCATTCCTGTTACAGTACTTTGAATAAAATTATATATGGTGTAAATGAAAGGATTTGGAGGTGGGCAGGGGGGTCCCTAGTGGGGAAATAAGATTTCACTCTTTAAAGATCTGACTGCATGATTCATTCCTTCTTTTCTTTTCCTAGGAATTTGAGGATCACAGAGATGCAGATGACGCAGTTTATGAACTGAATGGAAAAGAACTGTGCAATGAAAGGTAATGTCTACATATGCACCTTATTGAGACAAAGATTGTGTGTTTCATTTTTCCAAGGGAGGGAAAGATAAAGATGGCTGTCATGAAAGGGCATCTTATTTTTTTGAACTTATCGAAGTAGAGCTGGTTTTCCCTGTATTGCAGTTTTGCCTCTGCTCATCTTAGGCTTTGTGTCATGGTGGAAAACCGCCACAAACTTCATCCATTGAACCCTGCTTTTACTTACCTTCTAGATTCTGTTCTTGATAGAAGGGAGAGATGGAGTCTTACATGAACATATAATCAATGTTCATTTGAACAAATTTCTTCATTCCCCCTCCCCTGTAATTATACTCCTGGACATCATATGTAACAAATCAAAGACAGCTAAACTAAAATAATTATTTTATTAGAACTTTGGAAGTAGTCACTTTAGAGGTTTTTTTAAACTGAGTTGTCTAGTCTTCCTATAAAAGCTAAATTTCAAACTTCTAAGTTATATTAGCATTCAGAAACCACTTGCATCTAAGCCTCTGGCAAGGATGCCCAGCATCCTGTCCACACACCTAGGGATGGACAAATTCACCTCCGTCCGCACTGCTTGCCAGCCGCCCACTTACCCCTGTTTACTATGCTGTACAAGCCCAATCCCTCACTGAGCTACACTTTTGCGAAAAATGGGCAGCTTGGGTTTTTCATAAGTGTAATGTTGCATAAATGGTGACTATAAACCAATCACCCTGGAATCTTGCGTAACTGGCCATTCTGTGTCTGCCATTTGTTTAAAAGGCGTTTACATAAAACAGTGAGCTGGCATTTTTATGCTAAATGGTGCTTCGCTGAGGGATAACATGGCCACCGACTACGTTGGCTCATTCAGGGATACGAACAGGGGCGGATAAGTAGCGCTGTCTGCAGACTGGAGGCTGGGAGTGTAAGGAAGAGAGACAGTCTTTTCTCTTTTACATTTTCATGGAATCAGAATAGTAAGTTGGATGGAGCCTATAAGGCCATTGAGTCCAACCCCCTGCTCAGTGCAGGAATCCACCTTAAAGTGATCTGGAGAAGACAAGGAAAAGCACAAAGAAACTTCTTCACACTCCATCATGAATGAGAAAGAACCCCACTGCTCCCTCCTGTATTCTGGCAAGCATAGAGACTTTGGGAGAGTGGTGGAGTCTTGTCTCACTTGTGCAGAAGCTTGGATAAGACCCATCAGAAGTCTCTCTCCCACTGTTCCTTACCTTCTCTATTCCTTGACAGAAATGAGAGATGACTGGAGGATTTGATGAGGGGGTTTGTGGCAAGCAATATATTGGCTTGACTTTCTAGTCAGTCTCTTTGTCAACCCTTGAACAAATACATTAAATCTCTTATTCGGGAATCTTGTGAACAGTTTAAGTTGTATGTAACAGATGGATGTCTGAAGAACTTCAAGATAAAGTGAGGATGAGAGTTTATCTTGGTTGCACTGGTCTGAGTAGGTTAGTGTTTGCTTTTGTTTTCAAGTACCCCAAATTACTTTCTTTGATTTATTTGAATAATTTGGAGGAGGATGCCTATTCTTCATGTATTCATTTTAATAGAAAAAGATTGAAGTACTAAATAAGTGATGTGTATATTTTTCTTTTATATTGAAGAGTTACGATTGAACATGCCAGAGCCCGAAGAGGGGGTAGGGGCAGATACCCACAACGGTTCAATTATTACCAGTCTTATGGGGGTGGATCTAGGTAAGAAATCTGTTCTCTTTTAATGTAACCTCACTTGTGAAGTAAACTTTTAGAATATATGTCTGAACATTCTACATACATTAAGGACTGCTAAATATTTCACATTCTTAAGTAGCTGCTTGAGATTTCAACGTGTTTGTATGACCAGGCAGCTGGGATTTCTCTAGTCCTCTTTAACTTTTTAATCTTAGGTAGTGTAGTTCCATGATTGTATAACTGCACAGAATCTTGTGCTAACAATTGGTTCATTGAAGATGCTGAGATCCAACTATCATCTTTGAAGCTGAGAAAGAGGTGTGTCAGTGAAATCATTAATTACCACTCTGTAACTAGCTGAAGGGATTTATCAGTAGCATCTGATACCTTCTTTATGTCCATTAATACTGATTGTGATGCAGAAGTTATAATCAGCAGACCAGTTTTGTCAGAGGAGAAACTTCACTCTTAGAGCTCTGATCCTGTATGAACCTTACTGCAGAGGTATGCAGCTTGGTTCCCTCCAAGTGTTTTGGACTCCAACTTCCATAATTTTCATTGGCCATTCTGGTTGGGGATGATGGAGTTGGAGGGCATTTGGTTGCCTATCCCTGCTCTACTGGGCTTTGCATAAATGGACTGTGTTACAATCTTGGATGAGAGAGTGATGGACTGCTGATGAGTGCTATTGTGATCCAGGAAATAAATGCTAGTAATACGTTAAGTTTAGCAGAACTTGCAATAAAACAAAATTAGAGATCTGCAAGGAATGCTCTATAAGGCCAACATTTGTTTGCAATTTACAAAGGCCATTATAGAATGTATATCTGTAGAAAATATTACTTTTTAAAGGGCACTATTCAGTACTGCCACGGCACCTCCACTAGTTCCGTGGGACTTGACTGCGAGTGCAACAGGCAGGAACTAGTGCTTCTTAAAGCAGTACTGAAAGTGAGTGGAAATGCTTGTTTCTGGAATGGGATACGTCAGTGGAGCTCCCTTCTAGAAGCTCTGCTGACCTGCCCCATTCCAGAAGCAAGCATTCCCACTATTTCAGCTTGCTTCCACAACTGCTAGCTTACTCTTGCGCTACTCGTGGGTCCCGTTAATCCGTGGGCAGCATTGGATCCTGCCCCAAATATTTCTCTCATGTAAACTGTTTATTGTTCTACTACAAGCTGCTGTTTAATTTCACTACATGAAATTAATTAAACACTTGTAATTATTATATAAAGTATTGCTTTGAAACAGTGTTTTTGCATTTCATCCAGAGGCAGCCTTCTTGCCGTTCTCGTGTTTTTAAAAAACACATTGGGATCCAATTTTGCACATTGAAGCATGCTGTTTAGATTCTCTTTTCTTTAGTGCAGTGAAGTCCCTGCAGTAAGAGCGATCCAAGGTCCAGGCTAAAAGTAAACTTTTAAAGTAGGATATGTGACTGACATTCATGGGCATCTGGCATGGTAGTCACGTTCATCACATCGGCACATGGTGCCAGACAAGAAGAGACTACTGTTTCCATTAATGAAAAGTAGGACTCGGCCTGCTAGTTTGGGGATTCTGGAACTTCTGTTTAAATGCTCTGAAGATCTGGATATTCTGAAAATGTGGGACATTTAGAGATGTGCAAATGAAATGGAGTTGCCTCTGCTTCAATGTCCAAAAGGAGCATGTTAGTTATCACGTTTTATGTGATAAGAAAGAGCCACCATTTGGAATGGATTTTGGAAGCTAACTTGAAGAAATCAATGTACAGTTTACAGTTGCTCATATTATCACTTTATAACATTTGGTGTTTTGATGACAATAAGGCAGATAACACAAATGTATTAATACAAAATGGGCTAGATAGTGCCTCAGCTCACTGCAGCTTATTGAAGTACCATATTACTCTAGTAAGCATGCACTTATCCCCCTTGGGTTGATTCATGCATGTACGTTCATCACTTGATGTGAGTCTGCTAAATGTATGAACTCCATTGGAAAAGAATCATCTTAGGTGATGCCTTCAATTATGAAAGCTTTCTTGTGTTTGGCTGTTGCACACTTGGAGGTCATCAGCTGATGAACACATCTGTGTGAACTGGACTGTAGTCTTTTGGCCCATGTCTTGTCATTTTGGTGTATATTCAACTTGCCTTTTCTACTATAAACAGTAAGCAACTGCCTTATAGCCTTATCCCCATTGAAATAGAGAGTGGCTAAGTTTCTGTGAAGATGTGCTGGTTTGCTGACCACATGAAACAATCCATCAAAGCAGAATGCAATTCAGTTTTATGCAGGAGGTATACATGAACAGTAATGGGAAATATGTTTCTCTTGTAGCCAGTATGGTCCACCTCTTCGTACTGAACACAGACTTATAGTTGAGAATCTTTCTTCACGTGTGAGTTGGCAGGTGAGTTGGACTTGATTTTAAAATAACATTTGTTTACGCAAAACATGTTTTTTTGTTTCCTGAAGGAGGAGGCATAAAATTTAAGATTACAATTAAATCAGTCAGAATATTTTTATTAAAACTAAGGCTTAAAGTTTTCTAATTTACATATCAATGAATAAACGTTTAAGCAGTATCTTTCATTTTTAAAACTCAACAGCTGATTAGTGTTTCTTGGACAACTATAATCCTCATCTAATAAGAATAGTGAAAAGTCAATTTTAAAGCATTAATCTTTTCAATTAAAAGGCATGTCTCGCTCAATGGGAAGGTCTGCAGCTTGTTTCCAGTTTGTATCTGGCTTCAATAGAATGAACAGAATGGGTACATGGTTAAAGTTTGCATTCCTAATGCAAGGAATTTTGTGCATTTAGTGAAAGGGGATTGTGGCTTAGATTGAGTAGCTAACATGTATTTTAAATAATATCTAACTTGTACATGAATTTGGTAATAAATATTGGCACTGAGACTAGTTTTCTTGCAAAGTCATAGCTTTTGTTCTTTTTCCCTGCAAGTGATGAGAAACACGTTATTTATGCCTGAAAGCTTATGCCACAAACCTCTTTGCCTTTAAGGTGTCCACCAGATCTTTGCCCTTTTAACACTTCTATGCCAGTGAGATTGCATCTACCTCAACTGGTTTGAAATATTTGTAAACGTTTTTAGCAAACCTGAACCACTTCATACTCCACGTACTCCTCAACAACCATGGGGGTCAGTTACCCTGTCGTTTCTCATGTCTTTCCCCCTTTCAATTTTTCAAAAACTTATTATTTAACTTGCTAAACTATCTGGGATCCGATTTATCCCTGTTGAAACGAATGGGAAAGTGTAATGATCAAACACCGAGAGCTAACTCTGATCCATTCTATTTCCAGCAGTTTCTCAAAATAGGGTAGGGAAAACCTTAGCATTTTTCCTGTATCATAAATTCCATTTTTATGTGGTTCACAGAGTACTGAAATAGATTTTTTCTGTTTTTGTAAAAAAATAAAATCTTTACTTTCCTCTGTACCACCACCACCCAAAAAACCCAAAAGGACTTCAGGGTCTGTTGGACCCCAAGAGCAATTTGACCCTCAGGGGTGAGTTTTGCTCCAACTTGGCTTTATCTTATTACAGGAGTTAACATAGTACAAACTTGCAGCACTGATTTCTTAATTGTAATGTTCTTTTGAAATATAAAAAATGCCGGGTTTCTTTGGGTCCTCTTCCATTATTTACTATGAAACTAGTAATGTACCTAGGTATTTTTTTTGTTTCTATTTTGCTTTACCTTCTGTTAATATTGTGAGGTTCAATGTACCCTGATAGTTTTTGTGTTAACTGTTTTTGGAATGTGATTGCCAATAACATCATGGTTCTCCCCCCCCCCCCCCTGTTAAATGAGTCATTTTAAAACCAATCATAATCTTTATTTCTAGCTAGGATTTTAAAGGGGTCCATTGGACACAAATAGATTGATACTGTCCACATAAAAATGGTGGCAGGTTAAGTTAGCTATTTCACATACTAGATAAATAAGAAATAGTTCTTGGTTGCAGTCTTTCAGTCCCTTGAGAGCTGCTTTACACATTATAGATTCCATGCAAGTGTGTGTATGCTTGGATGGGGAGAAACTTGTGTATCCCATCATGTATAATCACATATGTATTTTACCACATATATTCTTCTGACCAATTGCCATCTCTGCTGTGCAAGATGGCCTTTAGCTTGGCAGGCTTGCTATACCAAACAATCCTTGATAAAATGAATAATATTTACCATTAATCTGAACATTACTTGTGATTCTTCCCTTTCGTTACTGCCTTCAGAATAGCTTCCTGTCTCATTTAGCTTTTATACCTAGCAAAGCTATTTAATCTTCCACTGCTTCATAGACTTTGAATTCTAAGAGTTGATTCCAGATTTAGGCATGTGCAATGGGGCTGGCAGAAGCACACTTCTCAGCACCTTCTTTTGTGTAACATTTTCAACAGGCTCAAGGGACTGACATGGGGAGAGGGCTGGGAAGTCCATGTTCACTAGTTTTGTTGCACCCACCTAAATCTGGATCCAACTCCGAATCTGAAACAGATCTCATTGAGCCAGTAAAGTAATATTTAAATATGTGAATTAAATGCAGTAGGTTTAAGAAATTAGCCCATATATCTCATCTAACTTAAAGCTGATTATGAAGTCATGGTAGCCTTTGCTTTTATAATACTATATTTGTATAATGCTTTCTTACAAAGAAGGTCTGAAAAAGAAGCTTCAGTTTTGCTGTATAGCTTGTAGCATGCATTCAGGACATGTTAACGTATCTGTGCAAGTCCTTCTGCAACTGTGAATGTTTCAACCATCAGTTTCTGGGTGTAATGGTTGCATCCACATTGAAGGCTACATCTTTTAAAAACAAGCAACCCCACGTTCTCTTTACATCATGTCCTGAGTTCTCCTCCTGCCTTTATGAACAGTTAGGTCTATTGTGCTTAAATGAGCACCAGTTCTAACCTTCATTCATTTTGATCAGCACAATCATGATATGATTATACAGTTGTCATTTTATCTAACCTCAATTTTACCTTAATTGATGTTGGTTCCAACATGGGAAATGCCTTGCTTTTTAACGATGCTGTAAACATCTGTTCTTCAAACTGGATTTTCTCTGGCACCTGAAGGGAGGAAGAAAGAGTAGGAACAGGTTGGGAGTAATTGCACAATACAGGAACAAGAGAACTGTCAAGCGAATAATTGCAGGAATCTATTTAACATACTGCACAATAATCTTAGCTGAAAGTAAAGAGACAAGGCATTCTATTATTTGCGGCGTGGGGAGGGGAGGAACCTGAAGCAAGTGAGCTGGCATAGTAAATTGTGAAAGGCGGGATGTGCTTGCCCTAGGTTGAGAGACTCACGTGAGGGATGAACAGAAGCTTGCCACAGGCATTTGGTGGTTCCTTGTTTGTGTGAAAAAAATGAAACTTACCAACTGAATACATTTTAGAACAAAATACACATATTTAATGTTAAAATGCTACTGTATCTCCAGAATTAAAGGATTTAATACTGCCTTTCCAAGAATTTGCTCAAGGCAGCATACAGATAAATATAAAACTTGAGAGGAATGGGGTGCCAGTTTTTCAGCCACTTGAATTTTGTCCTAGTATTCTTTTAATGTCAACGTGGGACTCCTCTGAAAGAGGCTGCATTCAGTGTTCCCTCCTTGCATTTTAGAAAAAAACATGGTGTAAAATAGCTAGAAAAAAACAAAACTTTGTAATTATAATTAAAATGTTCAAAATTCTGCTAAGTGCTATACAAAGAACAGAATATGTATGTACCTTCCACAATGCCTTAAAACCTAATAAATAGGACCCAACTGGAGTTAGAAGACAAAACCAAAATCCACGGTCAGTCTAGAGATGCAGCATTCACTTTACGTATAATCAGGTAGGCTGACCACTGGTAACGGTCTCACTCAGAAAAGAGGAGCCCAATGGCAGTTCTTTTTAAGTACTGAAGAGCACCACTGAATCACATCCAGGGGGCATCTAGTCTAGTATCTGGTTTCTAGTAATGGCCAGCATATCCCTTTGGAAAGTGTACATGCAGGGCATGACATAACTGCTCTCCTTGTCTTTTATTCCCAACTTCTGGTATTCAGAGTTATGCTGCTCCTTTATACAGAGGTTCCATTTAGCTACTATGGATATTCTTCCATTAATTTTGTCCCAGCCAGGTTGATGGAGAGAACTCTCTTCCTCCTCTACTGACAACTGTCAGATGCAGTGGTCTCTTGATTATACTTGTATGTCACTATTCTAACAATTCATCCTGAGATCTGTGTACCACAAACCTCCCACTACATTTTCAGAAGTTTGTGTATGTTGTATTTGTGTCTGTCCTTCCTGACGTTATAAAGAAGCAGCTACTTCAGCCACTTTCTGTATGCTTTACATACATTTTTAAAACGTAAGTAGGGAAAATATAACATCAGAAGCAGCCCTTAGGCAAACCCATCAGTTTATTTATGACTAATATGTTTGTTCTGGCAGTTCTGCTGTTCTATATCTAGTATGAGTACACTGATGTCTGATTTACATGTACAATAATGGCGTGGTGCCCTCGCTTTGCTCTAAAGCAAGGGCAGGCAACTTGTGGCCCTCCAGATGTTTTAGCCTACAATTCCCATCATTCCTACTCAGCATTGCCAGTGGTGAGGGATGACAGAAGTTGCCAGCCAAAGCATCTGGAGGGCCACAGGTTGCCCATTGCTGCTCTAAGGTGTAGTTCACCCATGTAGCAGCACTGCAGTAGCTGCTTGGAGGTTGCTTCTCATGGCCAGCTGTTTGTATGACGTTGGCTTGTATTGCAGTTTTCACTGGGCGCCTCGTGCCTTGCCTGGCTCTGCAGAAGTGTATTTAAAAATAGCTAAAACCATTTGCTAGGCTGCTTCACCCGGCAGCTTGCTGCATGGAGCAACATGGTTCCATTTTAAAGCACCTACTGTGTTGCTTTTGCATGAGTGAATCCAGCCTTAGATTAAGGAGGGGAACACACAACATGTTGTTTTTTTCTAATCAATATAAAAGCAGGGTCTTGAAAAGCAAGTAAGCATTTTCTGTTCAAATCTGTTTTGCTGCCATGATACAAACTACTGGCTGTTTTATGGAAAAGTCATGTATGTTTTTGGTATAGGTGAGATTACCAATTGTATGAGAAACACTAAATTATTGCAGGTATTAGTTTATCTTATAGTGCTTAGAGTTTATACTATGCTTGGAAGAAGGTGGTGATTTTAACTTCAGGAGAGGTTGACAAATATTAATACCTGCCTTATGAAGTCAGAAAGATTTTTTTGCCATACTGCATCCATGCCCATTTGTCTTCACTAACTAGTGTATCAACACATAAAATATGCCCTACTTTATCATTTCCATAAGCTTTGAAACAGAAAAGTTTTAGCAGGAGCCCCAGAAGTTTCTAATGCATCATTTCCCATTTTAACATAATTAAATATAGCATCTGCTCAAGCCCTTGTCTCTTGGTATATATCTGGATTGCATGAAATAAATTACCATAACTTGAAACCCTTACAAAGACTTCAACCCATGATTTTTGGTTTGTTAAGGTTGAGCATACTTAACTAGGTACAAGATCATAGTCCTGGGATGTAATCTGAAAAATAAGCTAACAAAATAAGCTTTCAAAGCCTATTGGAATCAGTTTGTGGCTATCTCATTTATTTTAGTGAGATTTAAAAGAATAAAATTAGCTGTTCCCTTGATGTGAGTAGCAATTGCCCCAGGTAAGTACCTCTAGGAGAGAGTGAGAGGCAGCCCTGCAGCTGAGGGAGGAGCAGCATAGATGAGTAGCACAGAGACAAGGCTCTATTTATGCTCAAAAATTCTCTGGATGTTCAAAACTCACTAATGAGCATCTCATGATCCTAGCATGCACTAAAAACCTTCAAGATAAGAGTACATATATCTGCTTTTCAAAGCCAGTATGTTCTGGTGTTTAAAAGTGTCACAATCTCCTGTTGATTGGTTCCTTTTAAAGTCCAGAACCCCAGTAACCCCTGATAGTGCATATTTGTTACAGCTGATTTCCCCCTGCCCTTTGCAAGTTCTCCATATGCTTAAGATGGTAAAGCCAGAAACATTGAGGGTTTTTTTTTAATGAAAAGGTGTTGATGTACAGAGATTTCAGATTTCTATGCTTTGTCTGACTGAGTTATAGAGAAAAATATTTAAGCTGTGAACTTCTGTACACGTTTTCCTTCTTGAGATGTATATTGTTTAACATTAGACGTACAATAGATAAGCATTCAGATTTCAAATGTGTCATGAAATTTTTAAATTTAGATAAGTGCCCTTGTATGCACATTCACTTGTAGTATCAAAGCTAAACAATTGGAAATTCCGCAAGGATTGATAAACAATTTTTGGCTTTGTCTCTTATGTATTGTGGATATAATCAGTTTGAAGTATTTTTAACATCATTTTGCATTATATGTTGTAAGCTTTGTATGGGGAGGATTCAGTCCTACAGATGCTATGTACTTCAGTCTTGACTGTACAAAGCTTTCGTGCCCATTGTTTAAGTGTGATTAGAATCTTTGCCATCAGTAGGTCTTACTATACATTTGAGATGTGCATGTATAAATGTCATGCAGAATTTGGGCTAGAGTGCTCAGTATGTGGTAGAACTGAATCCTTCCATGATGTCTGCTCTTAAAGCTTGTTTTGTGTTAGGATAAAGGTTCAGGTTTTCAGACTGTGTTTGATTCACATGCTAGTTTATAAAAACTAAACTGAACTTTTATTAAACACTAAATAAATTGAGGCATCCTGTAATCTGTAGTTCAGTTTTAGGCTTTTTGTTTGTATTTTTTTTTTCACAAATATATCTCTAACCAAGTTCATTTTGAACCTCTTTTAACAGCCTTGCTTTGGGTTAGCCCTCGTTTCTCTTGTGTGGAGGAGAAAGAACCCAAGAGGTTGGGGTTCCTAGTGGCTGAATTTCTAGGGCTTGGCCTGTTCTGAGTTTTCCCTTTGGTACCCATGACACACCTATCTTGGCGATGTAGATCTTGGTTGGCCCACAGCTCGATTGGCTAGCACAGGTCAACCTCAGGTTCTAGAGCTGCTTCCGGAGACTGTGTCCAGTGCTTTCAGGGTCTCTGGTACATCCCCCTGAAGCACATTGCTATGATCCATTCCTCTGCCCCTCCCATGTAAGGGAGTTCCTCTTGGTCTGCTAGGCAATTATTGGACAAGCGACTCTTTGCTTAAGGTACCTGCTTATATCATCTGACCACTTGTGGTATGTTGTGGTAAGTAGCCTGTGGCTATAAAATGTCAGCTATTATTTGGGGCACTTTGTAAAGGTTAAGAAATAAGTCATAAACAGCTTGTTTTAAAGCATCTTTAACACTTTAAGTTGTGTAGTGTTGCAACATAGACTCAGTCTCAATTACATTAAATGCAAGTCTCTGTTAAAATAACACTGAGGTTGTGTCAGAGACTGTCAAAAACCAGAAAAGTGGTTACTACTGCCTTTTGACAGCTTGTGGCAGAATCTTAGCATTAACTTAATAAAGACATTTGTGTTTAATTTATATAGAGAACAGGAAGAATGTTTGCAGGCAAACCTTTAATATACAAGTGAACTGAGAATTCAGTTTTGATCAAATGCTTGCATTTAATAATACCATTCATATGTGAGGTAGTTAAAATATATGTGGTAATCCTTTAAATGATACGTTATATTGCCATAACTGAGCCATGTGATTAGCTTAATTTTGCTCATTATAGCTGTAATGTATGGGATTTTACTATAATTTTTAGCCATAACAAGGAGGCGTGTTTAACACTATATCTTGAGTTCTAGCTTCATTTTCTAAGCTGAACTGTAACTTTTACTGCAGGATTTGAAAGATTTCATGAGAAAGGCTGGAGAAGTGACTTTTGTAGATGCTCACAGAAACAATCCAAATGAAGGGTAAGATCAAATTTTGTATCCAATGCATTGAATGGCCTACATCCAAATAACTGTTTTCATATATATATTGAGCCGGGGGTGGGGTGGGGGCATTGGGTTAAACAGCAGACCTGCCGTATAAAACACAGCTTTCGAAAGTCCTATCCGTTTCAGTGTTCATTTGACATAGAGTATAGGGGGCTTCTGTTCAGAATCAGAATTCCAAAGCCCCTTTATGTTCATTGAACTATATGTATTGTTCTTTGTTACCTCAAGCTTATTTAGCTCCAAACATTATGATAAGGCTGTTACCTGTTGTTGCAGTGTACATAGGATAGAAACAAAGGAAATAAAGTTGTCTACTCCTGTGCACCTCTATTTCCAGATAGGTTTCCTAAATAACTATGCCAAATATTTTTGACTACAAATAGAAGAGTGATCACCTGAAAGTCTTAAAGAAGGGACAAGGAGCATATTCCCTGTGCTCTGAAAGCTTTAGGTCACATCTTGGAATTTTCAAGGGTTTGGGAATTGAGCGTCAATATTTATTTATTGCAATATTGAGCCGATAATAGGTATTGAAGGAGACTAGGATCATTACTAATCCAAGCAAGGAAAGGATCTATAATTTTTCAAGTGTAGTAAACGCAAAATATTTCTTTCCTGTCTACTATCATCAACTTATTTGGCAATTTTGCTTATGGCTATACAGTGTTGTTGAGTTTGCATCATCCAGTGACATGAAGAGTGCATTGGACAAGTTGGATGGCAGTGAGTTGAATGGGCGCAGAATTAAATTAATTGAAGATCGCAAAAGGCGCAGGTATGTTACTACGTAAGCACATCTGATGGACAGTAAAATGTCAACACTGGAGAAACGACCCTCGCTTTTGGGATATTCAGGATATATTGCAGCCCCAAATCTTCCACTTCTGGCTAATCATGAATATTAACTGCACTCTGTGTGCTTAATTACAACTACATCTTCCAGGATCTTGTAGCCAGCCATTATTTTGTACTAGCCAGCTGTTGGATCCTGTTCTTCTACAGTATACTCTGTATCAGCAGCTGATAAATGTTCCTGCCAATGGAAGAGGAGACTAGATGGAGAATAGGGCCTCTGAGTAGAGATTAAAAGGTACGCTGTCCACACCCTATATAGAGGAATACTTTCAAACATTTATTGCTTCATCATCATTTTGGCAACCCATTTAGGTAATTCATAGAATTATAGAATCATAGAATAGCAGAGTTGGAAGGGGCCTTCAAGGCCATCGAGTCCAACCCCCTGCTCAATGCAGGAATCCACCCTAAAGCATCCCTGACAGATGGTTGTCCAGCTGCCTCTTGAATGCCTCTAGTGTGGGAGAGCCCACAACCTCCCTAGGTCATTGGTTCCATTGTCGTACTGCTCTAACAGTCCATTATCCCAAAAGCTATTTGGTTATTTTCACACTTCTTAGCTTCTTCCCTCCCGTGTATTTACTTACTTAGGAATAAGTCCCACAGTGTGCAGTGGCAATTACTTCCAAATTATTGAATATGATAGAACAAAGCTCTTAAATTGATACATCATGAACCCACCCAGTAGCTTACTTGATGCCTGCTTTCATGCCCTGGGTAAGAAGACCAGGAGTATGCATCAAATTGAGAGTCTTGAGGTAGCTAAACAAATTTATACTTCGCTGAATGAGAAATTAGGCTCTGTGGAACATCCCGGAGACATTCACAATATCTCCCTTCCAATCATGATTTTGGGAAGAGATTGACTCCCATCTTTGCTCACCTCTGGCTACAAACCAGCAATATTTGTAGCCAGCTATACAAATGGCAGAGAACCCAGTAAGCAGCCACTAAATAAGAAGAAAAATGATGGTTGTTTAGTTAAGCTTGACTTCCTTTGATGGCATTTTACGAACACGCTGTGCCTTTTTGTTTTCTGTCTACCATGTTCATCTGGAATAGAGGTGGGGAGACTAGGTCTATTTGGCAACGTCAAAGTAGAGGAGAGAATAGGGAAGTTTAAACCTACCCATCCTGAAAGCAACCCCCTCCAAGCACTATTTCACTTCCTATGAATCTGCTGACTTGCTGAAAGTGAAACAGGATTCACAGACCAATAGCTAGCTGCACTTTATACTTTCTCTCCAGTGGCTCCTACTTTTTCTCTAGAGGTTCTGCTTTGCTCTTCAGGCAGCACAATTTGCCCACTGGTGGCTGAGACCAGCATAGCAGCACCAGCAGGAGAATGGTGTCCATGTGCATATAGTCCACATGTCTTGGTAACTAAATTGTGCAAGGTACGATGGAGGACAACAACAGAGAGCACGCACAACAGTGAAAGTCCCTGAACCTGCTGCTTCCGCCTTTTGCCCCTGTCCTGAGGGGGTGAGGCGAGGGACCATTCCTCCTTTACTTCTCCAGATTGGCTGTGCAAGAAAGGAAGAGTTGTTTCTCTCCATCATGCTGGGCGTCTGCAGGAGGCATCAGCAAAAGTGAAGGGACCCTTTGGGTGGATGTGTGGTAGTGGTGCATAGACACTCGCCAAGGAAGGAAGAGGTTGTTGCCACTGGTGAAGAGATGGGTGGATTTATGGAATCCTGTTGAAAGTAGCTTGCAGAACACAATATTAAAACATCTGTTCTGCCTGCTGCTGATGGACATTTATTTTATTTATTTATTTATTACATTTCTATACCGCCCAATAGCCAGAGCTCTCTGGGCGTTTCACAAAAATTAAAAACATTCAAAGTATAAAACAACAGTATAAAACCATAATATAAAATACAATATAAAAGCTCAACCAGATAAAAACAGCAGCAATGCAAAATTACAAATTTAAAACACCAAGTTAAAATTTATTTATAGACTATTAAAATGCTGGGAGAATAAAAAGGTCTTCACCTGGCGTCTAAAAGCATATAATGTAGGTGCCAAGTGAACCTCCTTAGGGAGCTCATTCCACAGCCGGGGTGCCACAGCAGAGAAGGCCCTCCTCCTGGTAGCCACCTGCCTCACTTCCTTTGGCAGGGGCTCGCGGGGAAGGACCCCTGAGGATGTCCTTAGGGTCCAGGCAGGTACATACGGGAGGAGGTGTTCCTTCAGATAGCCTGGCCCCAAGCCGTTTAGGGCTTTAAATGTTAATACCAGCACTTTGAATCGGGCCCGGACCTTGACTGAAGCTGGAAAAGGATTGGCGTGATGTGGTCTCGTCGGCCAGTCCCTGTTAGTAAACGAGCTGCCCTGTTTTGTACCAGTTGAAGTTTCTGGACCGTTTTCAAAGGCAGCCCCACGTATAACGCATTGCAGTAATCCAAACAAGAGGTTATCAGAGCATGGATAACTGTAGCTAGGCTATCTCTGTCCAGATAAGGGCGTAGTTGGTATATCAGCCTAAGCTGATAAAAGGTGCACTTTGCCACTGAGTTCACCTGTGCCTCAAGTGACAGTTCTGGATCCAAGAGCACCCCCAAACTACGGACCCGATCCTTTAGGGAGAGTACAACCCTGTCCAGAACAGGGCAAACATCAGCTCGCCGGACAGATGAACCACCCGCTAACAGTACCTCCGTCTTGTCTGGATTGAGTCTCAGTTTATTAGCCCTCATCCAGTCCATTACCATGCCCAGGTAGACATAATAGTAATATTATGGCATATGCTGGTACTGCTAGTATACCACAACTACTAAAATGTATGCAAACCTTTTTGCTGTTTCAGGGATCACTATACCATGCATTACAAAGCATATAGCTAGGTAGTATTTGAAGGAAAGAGATGCTATACTGGCAGCAGAAGGAACAATAGTTAGCTCTGAATATAGGTTTGTGTTACTCTATAATAAGTTACAAGGGTTCAGGCTAGGTAGCTAACTACTGCTAGCTCAGGGCATGCTATAATAGAAGGTCCAGATTTGAAGTGCCATTTACTACAATTCATGATCCAATATACAAATGGCTATGAAGGTAGTTTCTGCATGTGCAGCAGAGCTTTTGAGTACCCCTTTCCTATTTCTGTGCTTTGTAAAATGTTCTACAATCCACCCCCCACCCCCCAAAAAGCTCATGTGAACTTCCAAGAGCAACCTCTGTTTACAATATGAAAAGTTACGGTTCGGAAAGGAAAGAGTGAAGCCCTTGTGCACACATGCACCAAAGGAGCATTTTGAATCCAAGCTGTAACTTATACTTTGGGAAAGACCAGAAAAGAGAAGCTTGACAATTGCAAGCTAATGATTCTGTATGTTTGTTCCCACTTCTCTTTGCCTCCAGAGGTGGCACTCCAGCAAGCAGTAAGCTGAGACAGGGAGCAAAAGAGAGACCCTTGTTCTCAAGATTTTCTGTAGATACAGAGCAAGCTGAAAGAATTAATTCAGGCTGTAATATTGCCTATTTGGAGAGGTGCTACCCACTGTAAAGGAACTTGATAGGGTCCAGTTATGTGGTAGAAATGTGCAAGACCGGATACAAACAAAGCATTTATGAAAAATGAATATTGGATGTGCATGTTTGAAACCTTTGAAGGTTTTGTTGAGTTGTTCAATATTTAATAGGAGCAGATCCCGTTCACGGAGTTATTCAAGGTCTCGCAGCAAGTCTAGATCTGCAAGGTCTTCCAAGTCAAGCAGCAAGTCTCGTTCTCGGAGCCGTACACCTGAAAAGAGGGGCTCTCGAAGCCGTACACCGGAAAGGAAGGGCTCTGAGAAAAACCACCACTCTGGCCCACAGAATTCCTCTCCATCTCCCCCCCCAGCCAAGAAGAGGTCTCGCTCTAGGTCGAGCTCTGCCGAAAGCCGCAGTTAAGGTATTTTGAGAGGTGTATAAATATTTCATTTCTAAGTCAAAATTTTCTACAAGCTTGAATATGTTGCGAATGGGGGAGGGGATAATTCATCAGGTGAGCATAGACCTCTGAAGAGTGGATGTAAACTGACCCTCACTCCACCCTTGATAGAGTTAGGTAAATTGTAACCAGTAATAAAACCATTTCAATTGGCAAAATGTAATTACCCAGATGTACTATGTACTGCTGTAGGTGAAGCCTTGCTGACTAAAGCCTCACACATGTTGGAGTTTTGTCTTTGCTGTTGAATATGATGAACTTAAGACATGGACTGTGGCGCCACTTTTTCAGGGTCCTTTCGCTGTGCTTTTTGTTTGCACATAGATTATCTTCTACGTAGCATTGAGTAAACCACCATGGCTGAGTTCAGCTGGCTATTTACCTGCAGTTTTGAGAAGCTCCACATTGCATTCCTGATATACAGCCATTCTGTCGTGCTGCGCAAGAGGGTATTTTGATTGTGAATGAATAGCTTTGCTTATTCTAAGCTAGTATTACATGAAACGTAGCAAACAGGGAAGATGTTTAATTTGTTGCCTTGTTAAGCAGACACTGTGTTTTGAAATGCTAGTTGAGAATAAGCCCTGGTCACGAAGCATGTCTCCATTTCATCTGAACTGGGTACAAAGTTTTTCATAATTTAGTACCTGTTAGAAATTATTCCGACAGAAGGAAGACTTCAATAAAGCAGATTAGAATATTTAATCTGTTGTCTGAGTAGGCCTCATATTACAGAGGATGCCCTTTAGAAATTAAAACGACATCACTTGTACTGAAACATCAAGTTTTTATTTTAATATTGCAAAGAATACATTATTCTGTATGGCTACCAGAGTGTGACACTAAATACTGCAGGTACATGTGGTATCGGAAGCAGTACATTGTCAAATTTGATAGGGAAGGATTATTTTCAAACTGTTGAGACAAATTTCCGTAAAAGCTTAATGTGATGTGAATTTATTAATGCTAAAGTGTAAAAGGGCATTTTCCTTAGGTTTACAAGACATGATTTAGTTTTTGTTAGTAGATAGTACTTTGTTAATCCTTAACAACTTTGTGATCACTAAACTATCTGGCTTCCACATACCTAAAATGAGGGAATCTGCTTGAAATACTTGTAATTGACCCTAAAATGTTTAAATGTATTGATGTGATACAGTAAATACAATAAATGTTTCTCCCCTGCTTACTGCAGCTTCAGCGGTCTTTCTGTGTTGCTCATTAAAGCTAAGTTTGTAAACTTTTTTCTTTGTTAGCAACAGTTTTTATTTTCAATAAAATTGATACATAATGAAACCTTAGTTTGTCAATCATTGTCCAAACTAATTATAAACATCGGAGTTATTCTTTCCCAATGGTTTTGTGTATGTCCACCAACGGATTGAAGAGTGTTAAAAGATTTGGGGAATACTCAACACTAACAAGCCAGTTCCAAGCCTAAGGCCCATAATGCTCCAGGAAACCATCTGTTCAGTTAGTTAAATTCACCTTTAGAACTAGCTCTTCGGGGCAAGCCCCACGTAGAGCACATTACAATAATCCAATCTCAGGGTTACCAATGTGTGGATCACAATAGCTAGGCGATCTCTGTCTAGGAACAGGTGCAGTTAGCATACCAATTTTAGCTATTCA
This sequence comes from Elgaria multicarinata webbii, assembly GCF_023053635.1. NCBI lineage: Eukaryota > Metazoa > Chordata > Lepidosauria > Squamata > Anguidae > Elgaria > Elgaria multicarinata. The sequence goes on along the minus strand of NC_086172.1, from coordinate 124,770,744 downwards.
GGTCACTTGGTCTTAGCACTCCTAGATATTGAGGTCACCTGGCCTCTAATGACAGTAGTGAATCCAAGAGCACCCCCAAATTGTGAGCTTGTTCCTTCAGGGAGAGTGCTGCAAGTCCCAGACCTGGGAACGACTCACAGTGCCTCCATCTTATTGAGACCCAGTTTATTGGCCCCTGCATTCAAGCACTAATCTAGGTTATGGATGACCTCTTGATTCGAATCTAATGGAGAAATAGAGCTCTGTTTCATCAGTATACTTATGGCACCTCACCTCAAATCACCTAATCATCACACACAGTAGCTTCATACATATTTTAAATAGCACTGGAGACAAGATGGTACACTGAGGCACCCCACAGCAAAATTGCCAGGAAGTTGACATATAGTCCCACAATGCTGTTCTTTGGAAGTTGATCTACAGATAGATGTAGAACCACCATAAAACTGCTGCCAACCCCCAATCCGCAGTCGATCCAGGAGAATACCATGATTGATGGTATCAAAAGCCACTGAGAAAGTTACACAATCTGTCTCGCAATAAAAGTCACCAGTCACGGCAACCAAGATGGATTCCATTACATAACTAAGCCGGAACTGGAATGGGTCCAGATCATCCATATCTCAGAACTGTAGTTGAATAGCCACCACCTTCTCGAAGTACCTTTCCCCAAAAGGAGGTATTGACCACCAGGCAGTAGTTATTAAAAAAACTCTGGGTCCAAGGAGGTTTTTTTTTGGGGGGGGGGGGGTTGATTGTACCACTGCCTCTTTAAGAGGTTGCCTTCCTCACAAAATTATGTGGTGACCACTCCCTGTACCAGCTCGCTCAAACCCTCTCGGCTAAACTGAATCAGCTATGATGAGCAAGGGTCCAGAAAATATGTGGTGAGTTGAACTGAACTTTATAAAATTATATGGAGAAAATGGAGTTTTTCCTCACAATACTAGAATTGTGGGTCATCTGATGAAACAGATTGGCAGTAGATTCAGGGCAGATTAAAGGAAATGTGTTGGTGTTTAAAGTGCCACAAGTCTGATAACAGTAATTAGAGTTTTCTGTCAAAGGATGTGGTGATGACCTCTAGCTTAGGTGACTTCAAAAGATTAGACAAATTTGTGGAGGATAATTTATCAGTGGCTCTTCATGGTGTCTATGTACTCTCTTCGTTTAGAGCCAATATGCCATTGAATGCTAACCGCTAAGCAAGGGCTGTTATTGCCTTTATGTATTTGTGGATTTCCTGGAGGCATCTGGTTCAGAACTAGGATTTCTAGATTAGGAGTGGAAAACTTCAGGGGGACTGGGGTAACTTTTGCCCCTGTACGCCGCCCTCCCCCGATGTGCTGCATTCCAACTGCCACTGTTATGCTACCGAATTCAGTGGCAGCAAAATATCCTGGCAATTCACTGATTTTCAGTGATGAACCATTACAGAAGGTGAAAATGACTACATTTACTTTGAAAACAAGCTAAATTTGGCCACATTCTATTAGAATTTGGCAGCAAACTACAGGCCATTCAGGTGAAAGGGAGATGTCTCTTCTGAGTTTCTCCAATCCCTATGCAACATCTCCCAAACTTTTAACAACAGGCACACTTCTGTTGAAATTGGTAACCTTGTATTTTCTCCGTAAATTTCCAGAATAATGGGGAAACTTCCTCTTTCAAATACAGTACAGGTCAGTTTATTTATTTATTTATTACATTTTTATACCACCCAATAGCCGACGCTTTCTGGGCGGTTCACAAAAATTAAAACCATGATGAGCATAAAAACAACCAACAAATTAAAAACACAAATACAAAATACAATATAAAAAGTACAACCAGAACAAAACCACACAGCAAAAACTTAACACAGGTCAAAATATGAGATTAAAACAGCAAAGTTCAAGTTTAAGTTAAATTAGGTGTTAAAATACTGAGAAAATAAAAAGGTCTTCAGTTGGCAACGGAAAGAAAACAATGTAGGTGCCAAGTGAACCTCTCTGGGGAGCTCGTTCCACAACCAGGGTGCCACAGCAGAGAAAGCCTTCTTCCTAGTAGCCACCTTGCCTCACTTCCTTCAGCAGGGGCTCACCGAGAAGGTCCCCTGTGGATGATTTTAAGGTCCGGGCAGGCACATATGGGAGGAGGCATTCCTTCAATTAACCTGGCCCCAAACCGTTTAGGGCTTTAAATGTTAATACCAGCACTTTGAATTGGGCCTGGACCTGGACTGGCAGCCAATGAAGTTGTAGAAGGACTGGTGTGATATGATCTCGCTGGCCAGTCCCTGTTAGTAGGCGGGCTGCCCTGTTTTGTACCAGCTGAAGTTTCTGGACCGTTTTCAAAGGCAGCCCCACATATAACGCATTGCAGTAATCCAAACGAGAGGTTATCAGAGCATGGATAACTGTAGCTAGGCTATCTCTGTCCAGATATATTGTCCCCAGTTTATATTGTCCCCAGCTCTCCCTATTAACCAGTCAGACATGAGACTGATTTCTGGACGAGGGTGATACTCGGGGGATTCATCGCTCTTACCAGCACAGGTTGCCTCAGGGAATCCTATGGGATAATGCTGCTGATACATTGGCAGAGAAAAAGGGTATCAATGCCACACAGGGTCCTTCTGTTTAGAGAGCTGCATCCATCATGTCCCTTTTGCAGCACTGTTTCATATCTGCTGTCCAAATGTATCTCCAGAGCATGCTACGTTGTGGGTGGATAGGGTTACCAATGGAAGAATAGTACAGCTCTTATTTTGTATTCAACTGATCATGCAAATACAAACTGGACACTGAGGAATACGGAATATTCACAGATGAATTGTTATTCATGTCAATGAGCATTAGTTCTGCTTTCTTTGGATAACTTTCCTGAGTTGGAGCCTTATTCCAATATACACTTGAACCCATCCACCCACCACCACCCACTAAACTTCCATTATTGTGTAGTCCTAATGCTTTTTGTTGTTGATCTATGCTTCTGCTTCTCTTCAAACAGCCTAATATTTGGGTGTTAATGGTTAAAGCTGCAGCCTAATTGTTAAAAATTGCAGCTTGGTGGTAGATACACTGACTTCCACCTTCAGCTTTTTCCACTGACGAGAACTGAGTTGAACTCATTTTGCCACTAGAGGACACCCTTGATCTTTCCTATGCAATCAGTTCAGATTTTGGCCCAGATTTAGGTATATCAGTGTTTCAGCATCTAGAATTCCAGCATCTTATAATATAACAAATTGATGGAGGAGGCGAGAACTTGTGGATTACTTCCGAAGACAGCTACTCCTGAAAGGATCAACAGTAAGTGGATGGCACTTCCCATCAACATGAAAGGGCTGGTTGCAGCGGCATCACTGGGCACTTTGGGGGCGAAGCCTGATGCCCAGCAACAGAAGACCACCTCTACTGCCCACTGCAATATTCAAGATGGGCTGATGGCCTTTTTGTTTTCCTGTTTAAAATAAAGCAACAAGACTCTGAACACAGTCCAGGTCCCCCTGTACTTTAAAAATTAAAGTGGCAGAAGTGTTTGTGGGTTGATGGTGAAAATGCACCTGGGAGTGAAAGTAACGTGGAACTGGGACAATCAAGAAGCACATTTGTCATGGGGAGGATGCGGGGACATAAGATACTTGCAAGGACCAATTATCACCTAACCTAGAGGGTCAGCAATCCAGCAAAGACTCCATCTGAAGGAAGAGGGCAAAGTGACTTTTCCCAATTCCCCTTCCCCCTGGAAGCTCCCTGCGTCTCCTCCTATGATGTTCCAATGGGTCCTTCAACCCTCCAGTGCAACATTTCATAAGACAAATAGGGCTGCATGGGAAAGGCAGAATTAGGGCAAAAATTGCTCCACCCACCCACCAGCACTCCTGCTTTCCAACAGGAGAAATGTCCTTCTCTGAGCAGAGTTTCACTCACTGGACTGCTAGCTCTAAACCACTGGGTTACAGAAATAAATACAAATTATGAAGGCATTTTGCAAAGGTATATTTGCTAAAATGGAGCATGATACAAATAAAATAAATTACTACTTTCCTTACAGTTGTTTTGACACATGTAGCCTGTTCCTATGCCTGGGTCACTCACCTTCACAGACTCCCCATCCATCTATGCATGTAGTCTTCCTTCCCCGACATACACTCACTCTATTCCTTTCCTTATCCATCACACGCACTCCTCCATCACGCACAAGCATCTGTCTCCTGTATGGAAATCTAAACACACATTTCAACCACTAGATGGCAATCATGGTGCAACTGAAACATTAACCATCACTGGAGAGAGAGAAAATGGGGGGGGGGGGGGGAGTCACCTTTAAAAAAAAATCACTTTTAAAAATAGAACACAGGTTGTATAGTTCACCAGTTCACCTACAGGCAGCAGAATTAATGAGAAACAGACTGAGTTAGCTTTTTCAACATCATGCTTTGGAGGTGGGGAATAAGAGGTTTTTTAAAATATATATTGGCTGCAGATATATCCATGAATAATTACTCTTTATGCAAGTTCAAAGTTGGTCACATTTTGAGGGGAGGGAAGAAGAGGGTTGGCATTTTCTAAGCCAGGGATGGGCAGAAGGTAGATCTCCAGATGGTTCGGACTTCAACAAATCTATGATTATAAGCCTCCTTAAATGGCATTTTTCTTGGTGGAAAGATGGGGTACAAATCAAATAAATAAATAAGGACCCAGAAGTCTCTGCCAGCATGGCCAATAGTCAAGAATGCTGGGAGCTGGAGTCCAAAACATCTGGACATCTACTTTCAGCTCACCCCATTCTAACATTAGCTTCTGTAGGTTCTTAGCCTACAAACACATCTTTGCTTAAGTTTAATCATATTAACAGTTCTTCCAAGTAAAGCTAAGGTCCTCTATAGATCCAAATTGGGGTGGGGGCAGTAAACACTGGTGTGATGTATAGTATCAAACTAGGACCAAGGGAACAGAGTCCTGGGAAGAAATACCACATTTGGAGCCAGTATGGAATTTTAGTAATTTTGGCATTGATGGAGTCTGGATGAGCACGATGCCAACGTGTCTTCTAGGGAACCGTCTTGTGGTGGTTAGCTGACTGTGAAGACTTATCAGCACAAAGTTCACTCACTGAGAGAACTGAGTGAATGCCATCCAAACCCACTCCAGCAAGAGCATTGCTTCTCATGTTTCAATCTACAGCTCTTATAATCACAGTTCAGTGATAGAGCAACAGGTCTCCATGCAGAAAATCCCAGGTCCTATCCTTAACACAGCCAATTAAAAAGGGATCAGGTAGCAAGTGCTATTTGCCTGAGACTTCAAAGGGCCACTGGTAGTCAGTAGGCCATACTGAGCTAGGAGACACATTGTCTAACCTGATATAAGGAAGCTTCTGGTATCTTAAGATCTTATGTGGGTTGATTTATTCTTGGGGACAAAATAATTTTAAAATGTTTGTCCCATAGTCTTTAGAAAGCTCATAACGAAGGAAAGCCAATTGGTGTGTGCAGTAATTCTAGTCAGCTGTCTCCGTTATTTGGCATGTGATTGCCATAGCAGCAAAAATCTATACAAAATGCAATAATATTGACCCCCAAAATTGACTCCCCCAGTAATTTACTATCATTACCAGGGGTGCTAGCCTCGCACTGAAAGAACAATGGGCACTGGACTACTTCCCTAAGGAGAGCACTGGAGGGCTACCACTGGGAAGGCCCTCTCTCTCTTGTAGGCATCCTCCATGCTTCAGCTTGAGGGAGCATTCAAAAGAGAGACTCCATAAACGGCTTTAAGACAGGCAAGTACGTGTATGAAGGAGGTCTTCCATCAGGTTCTAAGCCAGGGCTTTATTGTTCAAAACCAGAAAAACCAAATTCAGTTCTAGAGAAGTTCTTGGGGGACACATTCCGGTCAGGGTCAAAACACACACAAAAATACCAGCATATTGAAGCATAAATCTAGCTAAGCCTTTGGAGATGCATTTCAACCTTTTAGAATAGGGGAAAAACTGCACAAATGCCAGGAAACCACCCAACAACTTGTGGTTTGGGGAAAGGGGGAGGGGCTAAGAGAAGGGGGTGCTGGCCATCCGGGAAACCCTAGAAGGACAGATTTGGACCCCAGGTGGGCCAGATTTGGCCCTCAAGACCAAGGTTCAATACCCCTGCTCTAATAACAGTGATGGATCAGATAGTAACCCTAAGCTACACACTTGGTCCTTCATGGGAGCCCAGCCTCTCCAGAACAGGTCAAATCTCATTCATCTGGAATAAGGAACCACCTCCCAATAGTGCCTCACTCTTTCTGAATTGAGCCTCCCAAACTGTTAGCCTTCAGTCTATTACTGCAGCTAAGCACCAATCCATCACCCCCGCAGCAGACATGTCTGACTGAAGAGAAGGAGAAACAAAGCTGTGTGTCATCAGCATCCTGGAGACAACACACTCCAAACTCCCCAATTGCCTCACTCAGCGGTTTCATATAGATGTTAAACAGCATGGGGGATAAGATAGGGCTTTGCAGGAGCCTGAAGTGAAGATGTCACAGGGTTGAGTAGAATCCCCCCAGCACCTCCTGGAAACAGCTGCCAAATATGAGAAGTCCAACCACAGAACAGTTCCACCCGCATCCATCTCAGACAGCTGCTCCAAATGGATGCCAAGGAAGGCGCCAAGAGATCAAGGAGAATAAACGGAGTTGCACTTATTTGTTACACTTTTAGATCACCCAGTAATCAAAGTTCCTGGGCAACATATAAATAATTTTTTAAAAGAATAAAACAATAATAAAAGATCTAATAACACAAAGTAAAAAAAATAAAACTAAAGTAAAATGATCAGCAAAAATAAAACAGTGCAGAGGTTTAAAACATTGAAAGAGTTCTTAAAATGCCTGAGAGAATAAAAAGATCTTCGCCTGGAACCAAAAAGACCATAATGTAGGTACCAGGCATGCCACAGATGGGGCCCACAACTAAAAAGGCCCTCTCTCTAGTAGCCACACAGCTGGTCTCATTTGGTGGAGACAATTGGACGAGGGCCTTGTATGATGACATTACTGTCTGCTTAGCTAAATATGGAAGGAGACACTCCTTCAGTTAACTGGACTCCAACCCATTTAAGGCTTTAAATGTTGGAATCTGCACTTCAAATTGGGCCCAGAAATGGACTGGTAGCTAGTGCAGCTGGCAGAGCACTGACATAATATGATTATGACATAATTATGACATAAGCTGTAGAGGGGAACAGCCGCCTTAAGTCTAAATCTCAGCAGGAAGGAATTTAACCATGACAAGAGAAAAGTTGTAAAATCTCCCACCTTCAGACTTTTATGCTCCTGCCTAGTAGAGAAAACCAAGTCTAATGTGTATCCTGTTACATGTGTTGGGTCAATGGCAAGTAGGGACAGCCCCCCTGGTCATCATGGCAGCCATGAGCTGTCCCGTGGAGCCTGCAAGAATACTGAGGTGCCCCTGGACAATCCTCCAGCCGGGGGTGGGGGGCTCGACACCAGATCTGAGGCAACCTTTGTCAGCTTAAGCAAAGAGACTACTGGGCAGGGGGGGTGGGGGGGTGGGGGGTACACCAGCAAAATTCCCAAATTATCACTCTGCTTGCCCAACACAAGATATAAACACTCCAGACTGGCAGAGAGAGATGGAATTCCTAAAGACCACGAGGACAACCCCTCTTGAACCCTTTAGCCTATTCTCGAGCAGAACCAAACACTCAATGGGACACAGCTGGGAAAGGTTACCTGCCCCACAGCTCACCCACCCAAGTCTCAATTATACATACCAGGCATGCATTTTGGTGTTCCATGGGTTAATTAACCCATTGATGGCTTACTGTGATGTGTGAACCAATCAAATCACGATAGAGGGAGATTTTGTTGTTATGAACTAACCTGGCATTCACCTCTCTGAAGCTGAACCTCTCTTGGCATTCGAAGTTCTAGTTAAGACCTTAAGAAGAATTGAAAAAGTGGCACCATTATAGAGGATTTTGTCTCATTTTTAATCTAATGATAAAAATAAATATTTTGTAAGGAATAAACAAATAAATCCTATACTTGATTATGTAATAGCAAAAGGAGAGAAAGAGAATGAACAGATACTGTTGTTGATGAAACCAATAAACCTTGAAGTTCAGTAGTCAGAGTTAAGGGAAGGAGAGTGCAGTTAGAAATCAACCATTCCTGAAGCCTCTCCCCGCTCCCCTCAAAAAACTACCAGTTTAACTCTCCAGTGCTTGGAAGCGGTTAGCCCCCACCCCACCCCCATTTTAATAAATGTCATAGGTCTCTACTTGCAAATAAAACTGTGACCTGCAGCCCAATAAAACAGCTCATTATAAGTATTGTAAGTCTGTACAGGACGGGGAAAAGCACAGAGCCTGCCCATGAATAGACATGGATTCAGCCATGCAGGAAGAAGAGTACTCCCTTACCCCACCCCACCCATATGTCAACAAAAGAAAAAAATCAATCTAGAGTATTATGGGCTGCAGTAAGTCATTCCAGCCATAGTTTGTATTCCCTTCCCCCACGATGCTGGAGTCCATTATGTACAGAGGGCTTCTTAGGTGTAGAACCCCACTTGGGCACTTTCTAATAGTTCTAGAATCCATTCTGTTAGCATGTTGGTCCTGATCACTCTGAAAGCTGTATGTTAAAATGCTTTACTCAAGACAAACCCAGTCAGATATTTCCAAACATTTCCAGACATTTACTCAAGACAAACCCAGTCAGATAAAGCACTTCTAACAGCTTGTAAAAGCAGCAGCAGCAGCGATGTTGAAATCTAGGCCACAGCCTCTACTCTTCAGTGCTCAGAGAAGCACCTATATTTGAATGTATAATTAAAGCTCTTGTCTGAAATTCAGTGCCAGGAATTACAGTGGTAATGCTGCCCACACACCTTCACTCCTGATTGGTTAGGTCAGGAACACTGCCTTATTGGTCGTTCTAGGTCATAAGGATATTTGCTAAGGCACTCAAAACAAGTTTCTTATCAAGTTATGCATGCAAAATATTGGGGGTGGCTCAAACCTTGTTGCTTTCTTTCTTCAGTTTTACATCCTTGTAATCTTGTTCGCCTTCTTATCTGTGGTTCAGCTTCTCCCTCAAACTATTTATTGAAGAAGCTCTCTATGTATTTGGTTCTCTAATGTTTAAACCACTGGGGGGGACTTCCTGGAGAGATTGGCTTTGAACATTTCCCAGGAGATCTTTCCCTCCTCCTCCTGCAGTGGTTGACTTGTTCGAACACAGTTCTTGCCTCACCTTGTTCTGATCTTGCAAGCTAAGTCTTGAACTTGAATCTGTAACCTTGTGTGTCTATCCCGACTCTTTCAAATGGCTTTTTATTGCGTTTTATTCAAGCATTTAGCTTGATTTTATTAAAATCTATGCCTTCTGAAGGTCTATTCTCTCACTTATAAGCCTAGTGATGAATCCTTGCTAAAAAAAGTCCATGAAAACAGTCATTACACTTGTTTACTAGAGTAAAACAGTAAGCTACCTGAAGCGCCTTAGCTGCCCAAGTGTGAAAGCATCATGAATCTGCTATTCACCCTTAGAAAAGTGCCTTGCCTTGCCTCAATGAGGAATAAAGTTATTTTTGTTTATATGAATTTCTGGTTTGCAAACCTTTGCTGCAGCTATACAAATCTGAATATTTTCATGTAACAATGAACATTGGGCAACCAAGTCTGCCAAGATACAATGTCAAAAACTGAAACCTTCTAGAATTGCAAGTCTGGTGAGATTTTTTTTTACATTTCTTTAGGTTTGTGAAGCAAGAGAGTTTTCCTCAGTATTCCTGATTAACTGTTAAAAATGTACAATTTCCAAACCATGGTCCTTAATGCTATTCTGATTACATGATATTTCCGTACAGACACAGTGTCATAGAAGGAATGACACCAGGACTTTTCTTTTCAAATCTTGCAAGAAAACATTGCTGGGGAAGCAATACAAGCGTTCCCTGTAGGCCTACAAATGCTAACAAAACCAAGATCATGAAAAGCAAAGAAAAATGCTGACAAACGGTTAAACTGATCTATCCACCACTCCTCCCCAGGTTAAATAAAGTACAATGCGAGAACAAATAATATAAATGAGGGGAAAGTTTTTAAAATGTTATCTGGATTTAGAGTAGAACAGGAATGGGGAACCTCTGGTCTGTGGCCCTAATCTGGCTCACGGAGGCTTTGGCTCCCCCTGTGGGCAGTCCACCTCCTTGCCTACTTAGGCCTGGCCCCCAGGAGGCTGGCAGGGACAGGGAATTCTCTCATTAGCTTTAATCATTGATTGGAGATAACTGGGTCATTCCCTTTACTTAGTGTGTTCCTCATTTCACAATTGGAAGGAGGAGAAGCATGCTAAGTGCTTCGCCCAGCCTGCATTGTCCCTATTGGTGAAGACATCGCATGGACAAAACGTGAAGAAGCCCTGACTAAGGTAGTAGCTGGAACAGCTTGCCTGTGTGTGAGGTTTCCCCAGAGGCGGAAAGCCCATATCTATCGAAACCAGTCCCCAGCTGAACTTTGGCCAGGGACCAGATGACATCATGGATGTGGCCATGTGCTCTGACATAATCAAGCTTCTGGAGGCCCAAGTGAGGGGTCATTCAATTCCCCACCCCTGCAATAGAGCCTTGCATGAGATGAGCATTAGACTATTTGAGAAGCAGTTTGACACTACCAACAAAAGAGTTGCCCAGAAGACCTTCTCTTCTGCTGCTCCCAGACTGTGGAATGGCCTGCCGGGGGAGACTCATCAACTTGACAGTCTATTAGCATTCACGAAAGCTATCAAGACTGATCTCTTCCGGCAGGCCTATCCAGGGGAATTTTAGGATGTTTTTAGAATGCTTTTAGGATGTTTTAACAATGTATATTATGTTCTTAAATCAGTTTTATGTATTTTATATTTACTGTTGTTCCCCACCTCGATCAAAATATAAAGGTGGGTAAGAAATAAATTATTATTATTATTATTATTATTATTATTATGTATAGCAGATGCTACTGAATGTATAAATGCCAATTTCTCAAATGAGGCTAAGGGTGCCTTTAATGAAAAAATAAGTCTATCCCTAATCACAGTTATCCTGGTTTGTCTATCAATCTAAAAAGAAAAAAATGGCAAAATGCCCATATATGTGAACAGTGTAATTGTCAAAATGGACTTGAATGGCAGTCGTTAGGTAGAGGAGGGGTGAGCAGACGGGCCAAGCGCACTTACCTTTTGTGATGCCTCCCTTAGTAGCTACTAGAAGGGCCATGGTTTGGCTCAGATAGGGCAGGGTGGGGTGGAGAGAAGCAGGGGCTGGGGCTCATGGATTGATAAAGGCTTCATACTTTCTCCTACATACTCCGTACTTTTCCCTACCAAGACAAATACTGGCCTTTTTCACCAATCCCTTTTTCAAAACTAAATGTTAAGATAATCTTCACTTATAAAAATAGTAAGTAGAGAAAATTAATATGAATGAAATAAAGCCACTTTGCCTTTGGCATGGTAAATTTGGGTACTTTCCCAACATACTCCAGACAAACTCCATACTCCAGGCCCCGAGAGCTTCTTTGAAATTGAATTTGGTCCTTGGGCTGAGAGGTTCCCTACGGCGGACTTAAACCTTCTCCATCAGCATTCTGCCCCATTGTTGAGTCCCAGAAAGATCTCTGGATTTTAAGGACCGCTGCCTAAGCTATTTATTCTTTTGTGGCACCTGAAGATCATAACAGCTGTCAAGACCTTGAAAGACCGATGCGCAATTAGGATGTGGATATAGAAATTATGAAATTAACATAATTGGGGTAAATGTGACACATTAATATGTCTGATTCAACCCAATAAGCATGATAGCATGTCAATTATCTCTGAAGAGACAGCATTGTTTGGTTGATTAACGCTTTATTCCATAATGACCTACCTGACAGTTAATTGAGCTGCTGGTCTGGCTCTGCCTTTTATTATATATACACAAGTAACACTTAGACACAACAATAATTATTGGCATTAAAGAAAATAATGGTTTAAATTTCGTTAAATTGAAGTAGATGATCTATGGATGCTCAAAGACATTTTCACAGCCCATGGAAGAGCCTTTTATGTCATTTCAATCACTGGAAGCAAATGATTCTAATACTGAATATTGCTGCTGAAGGAACTCTATTTGATGAACTTGATTACCTTACTAACGTATTTGTTGTTGCTGTGCTGTAGTCCTCTCTCTCTAGACAGCAACTTCTCTCATAAAATTCGCTCTCATTCTGGATTGTGTCTGCTAGTGGGCAGAGTACCAAGTGGTCCTGGGGCGTGGTCTGCAGGAGAAAGAGAAAATCAATGAAAATTGCCTCCAGTCTTCCTCTCGGAGGAGCCTCAACTAGACCTTTGGGTGCTTCCAGATGCAATACTTTTTGTACTACTGATCAAAAAGCATTGTGCAGCTATTCTAACTTTTTTCTCCTTTAACAGAATTTCTATGGTGGGGAAAAGAAGTGGTGGAAAAACAGTGGACGTTTATAAGTGGAAGATGATGGTGTCTGGACTGCCTGTAAAAATTCTGTGAATGAGGATGTGAATGAATTGCACCACTTCGACACAAAAATGACTACCAGTTGCTTATAAATTCATACTTTTAAATATATATTGCAGACCATCCCCAGATCACCCCCTTTTTATAAAATGAATGGGGCAAACGGGTAAGGAGGATGCCTCGAGAAAGAGCATGAAAAGACCATTATGAATGCAGCATTTTTTTTCAGGAGCAAAATGCTTCAGGGCAGTCAATATGCAGGGTATGATGACCACAGCCCTCCTTACATTGTTTGTTCCCTGAAGCAACTGGTATAGAGATACACTGCTTATAAAAGTGGATGTTCCAATAAGTACCATTTACAGCCACAATATCTTGTGACTATAAATCCCATGTTAATTATACATTATGGTAGAGAAATAGTAGGGACTAGGATGCAAGATTTAGAGAAGGACTGAGAAATTGGTCACAGAGATGTAAAAGAGGGGAGGGGGGAAGACTTTGCCCTGTGGGAAGCCAAGGGTCCTGGGAAGAAAGCGGCTTCTCCTCTTCCTCTGTTCCTTCCCTTAGGTGTCTGCTGTCTGACTCCCTTGCTTGCTTCCCACCCCATCCCCGTCTCCCCCTCCCCACCCCAAAAGTGGAAAAAAGAACATTTGCACATCTGGAGGTTGGCTGACATTTGGGGCACTCAGAAATAGACTTGGGGCATGGGCTCCATATACCCACCCCTAGCAATGCCCATGCTTCAAACTCTTTTCACTATTATGATTCCAATTACATCTCCTCTCATCTTTTCTCTTCTTCTTGCTCCCTTTGCTTCACCCAAGTTCAATCTGTGTTGGATATTTTTGCTCCTTTATTTCCTTATTTATTTAGTTATGGAGTATGGTGGAGAGGGGTTATTCCAGATAAAGGGATCAGCAGGAATGAAGATATTTAATGTCTTCATTCCTGCTGTTCCCTATTTCTGGAATAACCTCTTCACCATTCTCTGTAACTAAAGCAGTAAGCAAAGAAAGGAGCACCTCAGTCCCCTTCTCAAAAACCTTTCTCTTCAGTCCCCAATCACCATGGACTTCATCCAAGTTATGCCGTCACCATTTAGTGCTCCTCACTCTCATTCATACATACCGTGCCACATAAAATCCTATCCTGTCATTTCACGGTACAAGCCTACAGGGCAGGAATCACAGGGCCTTCGTGTTCCATCCAGCTCCCAGGACATTGGATTGGTGATAAATAAATATTTATAATGTTTTACTTTGGTACACAAAGTGTATTTGCTACAATTTCTTAGGAATTGGCACTGCTTTCCAATGCAAAACCCAGCTCAAACCACAACCGTGAAATCACAGTGGCACATTTATGATAGTATGGAAATAGCAGATGTTATCACTGAAAGAAAGCTATTACCCACGTTCTCTCTCTCCACACTTTTTAAAAAATAAAATAAAAAAATAACACAGCTGTCTTACATCCTTATTCTGTACTGAGGCAGATATTGGGTGGCCTCTGGGTAGCATCCACCCTATCAAAACTTTTCCAGAGACCCACAGAATCTTCACTGTTGCCATGTGATGACTCATCTGTGAGTTAGTCCTCTCAAGGCAACTGAACGAAAAACCCTGAGGGACTTTATTGTAATGCTCACTCTACTTCTTCAAGTGGTAAATACAGAGCATACTCAGGTTTAGTTTCCTCCAGAGGATATGGGAGGCTTATGGCATTTTGTAATATTTGAGTATATTTACAAATACACAGTTTAAGCATAGATGGAGGCACTGTCTCAATCCTCCAACGGACAGCCAAATCTTCTTCCCTACACCAGATCTCCAGAAGCACCCCTGACACTGCTAGCTTATAGAGCCCCACAAAACTCAGCTTTCTTGTCACTTTGTCTCTTTGACTGGGTTCACACACCACGCTAACCCACCATGTTGTCTGAACGCAGCACATTTTCTGCAGGATGGCTTGTTAACCATGCAGTATGGTTTATTTTTCTCAAACAAGCCACCTTGAGAACCCATGGCTTGCTATTGGGTTGTTCAGGGTGGTTAACAAGCCTCACTGCATGGTTAACGAGCAACCCTGCGGGAAACACGCTGCATTCAGACAACCCAACAATCCATGGTTCAACAACAACCCACACTGGGTAGGTTAGCGTCTTGTGTAAACATGCCTTTGTGTCAGTCAAACTGTGATCTACTATTATTTTCACACACATAGATTAAGTGTGTGTATATGAGAGGGGGGGGCTGGCAGGAGTCTGCTTTTGTCCCATTCAGAAGATTTAAGTCTCTAACAAATTAGTTCCCATGGAAATGCATCACCTATAATTTCCATAGCAAGGAAATTATACATCACCTATATATAATAATGCATCACTTATAATTTCCATAACAAGGAAACTGCTATGCACATCAAAGAACATTTGCAGTTGTTCTGCCCCATTAACCTTCTCCTGTCCAAACCCCCAAACTTTCAACACTATCCTCAGGGGTGGCAGAAGATGTCCTGCCACCTGAGGCGAGATGACACCCGCTTCTCCCCTGCCACTGTTCTCCCTGTTTTGCTCACAACACTCCCCTTGTGCCTCCTCCCCCCTCTACCGCTCCTCCCACTGCTCTGCTCCAAGGGGTCCTTCCTCAGGGCTCTCTGGAGCAGTGGCAGCAGTGGTGGTTGGAGGGGGGGGGCTTCCTGGCATGTGTGTGTGCACAGTTCACCACCCTCCCACTCCATCACCTGCAGTGCAGGATCCTTATGGGAGGGCTGGCCCTGGTTATGCTAATCTACATACATTGCTGTGCACATTAGATATGAGCCAGAAATATCAGTTAATACGCTTCTTTGAGATGTTCTCAATGATGAACGTAGTTCTGCCAAAGACCAGTGTTGTACAGTAACTCCCTCTGCCCTGCTCATAGTATGTCTTCTAGTGGCATCACAGCATTATGCCCACAGGTCCTTATGTCCACTTTCACTTCCAGCCCTTGCTGTGAGGTGGCCTTTTGCTTCTTGCACCAAAGGTCAGAATCAATGATGGAGTTTGCATCTCTGTACACAGGGCATGCCAGAGGTCACTACACGCCTCCTTAAGCAAACAGGGATCCACGCCAGTTGATAAATCATTTACAAGCAGAAGTCAGAAGTGAAGAGCTAGAGATTAACCAGGTCACTGGGTGTCCTGACAGAATGACGTGTTGGAAGAGCTGAACCAGCAGCTCCTAGAACTATAACCAATAAGATCCTCGTGAACTGGCTGAAATACATGAGAAAAGCAAAACACCCTTTGGAGATTGGTAGAACTATTACCGCCAGTATGGATTAGTGGCTAAAGAATTTAGCATTGAACTCAAAGACCAAAGTTCAGAACTTTGCTCAGACACGAAATCATGAATGATTTTAGGAAAGTCACTGTCTCGTGGCCTCGATTTTCCATTTATATTATAATATTTTATAAGTTTTAATAATTTTATAAGCAAACCACCCATCAGTATAATGGCCGGAAGGAAGGAAAGGAACCTCTCGTGCAAGCACTGAGTCATTACTGACTCTTGGAGGGACGCCAGCTTTCGCTGATGTTTTCTTGGCAGGCCTTATAGTGGGGTGGTTTGCCGTTACCTTCCCCGGCCGTGATTACCTTTCCCCCAGCTAACTGGGCCGGAGGTTGGGTTTCAAACAGAGCCCTTAATGTTACAAGGCTCCAAGTGGTGGTGGAGCTGCTGCATTAATTGCTCCTATAGATGAGCACTTCACCTTACAGTGACTTTTCATGGCCCAGCACAATCAGGAATGGAAGGATGCTTCTCACATCATAAGCATACCATTCCTTAAGTACCTTGTTCAGACCTCCTCATTTGTCTCATCTCAGAGTAAGAGCTTTATCACACCAGTGTTATACTGTGCAATCACTGCGAATTGCATGCAAAGAACTCAGAAGTTTTCCACCTTATTATCTGCTTTGATTGTGAAGTACTCCCATGCATCCTGCCTTAATTGTGCAATAAAGCCAAAAGATTTGCCATATTTAGCCCCTACTTTCTGAGCGTATCTTCCAAGCCGCTGCTGGGGTGCAGGAGCAGGATTTTAAAGAAATGCTTACATCTGCGTAAGCTTTAAAGATAAAGACACCAAAATTGGCACAGTAATAGATATGAGGGAGAGCTTTAAGCACACCAAATTTGAATTGAATAGGGTCATTCGTTGATTTTTAATGATTTTTTACATTTCCCCCTTAAACTCACTTCCTGGTATGCAAAGGATTGCTGTCGCCTGGTAGCAAAAACAACCACAACCACGAAAGCTTAGGGCCACCGGGATAATGTGAGGGAAGCAGGTACGTGGGATGAAGCTTTAAAAGTCGCTATGGCCATGGACTGTGATTCAACCTGTATGTGAAGGTGGAACAGACAGATGTGGGACGGTGCTAGTGCATTCCCGCCCCACCCCATCAAAGCCACACCTGTTTCCTTCCTGAGATTTAAAGAGCCTGGTCCAGTGCAGGGGAGTAAATGGAGGAATGTTGAGCACCTACTTTTCGGAGGGGCTGAACCTTTGAGAAGAGCTGCTGAGCATAGTCCCATATTTGAAAAGATTTATGCTGCAGGCAGTGCTATATAGCTTAGGAAGAAACCTTTCAAGAGCTCTGGAAGTGGACATGCCTTCAGTTCCAATGCTTATTATTTTAAATATTTTTACTCCTCATTTCCTTACAAACAAAACCAACAAAATACAAATACTGAACCATTTTGTTTCTCATCCTATAACACAACATTTCCTTTACTATCATAATACTGCCCCCACCCCCAAATAAGGCTCATGTTAAATTCACCAAGATTTATTTATTTATTACATTTCTATACCGCCCAATAGCTGGAGCTCTCTGGGCGGTTCACAAAAATTAAAACCATTCAAAGTATAAAACAACAGTATAAAACCATAATATAAAATACAATATAAATTGTACAATATAGATGGCACATTGTTTTAACTGTTTTAACTGCTTTTAAATTATATATTGTTTTAACTTGGTTCATGGTTTAATTTGTTTTTAACTGTGCATATTTATTGTTTTATACTGTATGCTTTTATCTGTACGCCGCCCTGAGATCTTATGATATAGGGCGGGATACAAATGTTTGAAATAAATAAATAGTTTCAAAGCCTGTAGATGTAGGTTTTATCACCTGGGCAGAGCATCTAGTTTAACAACAGTAACATTAACATCATCATCAACAACGTGACAACAATGTGCATGTTGCCTTATAAAATAACAAAAAAAGCCCTGCCGTTGTGCCCTGAGGAGCTCACGATCTAAAATTCAACAAGGAGAAGGCAACAGAGGGAAGGAAGCGAGATAGGAGGGGTAGCAGGGGATGAGTATTTATCTAGTTCAGTTGGCATCCCAATTGCAGTTTAGGAAGATAAGACAAGTACATTTGCTGGAGGTATTTGCTAAAGGGATCAATAGTGCGGCTTCATAAAATAACCACAATATTTTAAATAATCTGCACTGTATCTCAGAACTGACTGAGTTGAATGGAATTAGTGCAAACTGCATACAAACATGTATTCATTCATTGTGTGGTTCTCACCTGAATGATTCCCATTAAAGCAGTGAGGAGGGGGTATTGTCCTGGGTCCCACATATGGAGGGGACCACATCAACACTGATAAACAATACGTCCCAACTGAGAAAAATATGACATTGATGCAGGGTACAATGAGAAGGAAGGCGGGCTCCAAATGAACATTCAGCCACCAGGGCCTCTCAGAGTCTTTAAAATGGGTCTGTTTCCATCATAGTCACAATGAAAATAATGCTATATTTAAAACAAAAGTTTGGATTCCAGGGTAAACGTGTGTATCAATAATACCAAAAATTTCTCACTGCCATGCAGATGACAGTATGTGTGACACCTTAAGGACAATAAAGACAGTGACCACAAGAAGGTGCAAAAGTATTATGAAAGGAGAGGTGTCATCCCTCTAACTCGTATTACATGGATTCATGAGATCGCTCTCTGTTATTGATACTTAACCAAGATTCTCTACCATGATTAGAATAAATTTAAAGTCTTCTTTAGGCTCTGGAGAGAGCATAGCTACCTTTCTCAGCCCCAAGCAGAGTGTGAGAGACACAATCCAATTGTTCCATTGCATCACAAAAAGACTTCCTCAGTATGAGTTTTTTCATCTTAAAGTATGAAATAAGCTAGGCTATCTACCTCAGCCCTGGTCTAATAGCATAGAATTTGACTGAGGGGAGGTTCCCTCAGAATAATAATAATAATAATAATAATAATAATAATAATAATAATAATAGATCCTGAATGGGTGGAGTAACAGAGTCATTCAGTAAGTCTCACCCCATCTCACTCACTCTCAAGCACTCTTTTTTGCACATTTCTTCTAGCTTCCTGACAGGATATTTGATCTCAATTATTTATAAAAGGGGTTTTAAAATATAGGGCTTGACTGTATTTCTCCACAGATTTCCCTCCTGTTTTGCCTTGAATCCTTTACCATATCTGAGTAGAATGGTTGTGGGCCTTCTTACAGCCAAGGGGTGCTCATTAATGACATACCAGCCATTTGTTATTTCAGGGTAACTCACATGCAATAGCTCTGATAAAAGTTTGGTTGTGGAGGATTTATGGTTTGTTTTCTGTTTTAATTAAAAGAGCACCAAAGAATTCTGGCAGAGTTGAGAGACTTTTGGATGGAGATCTAAAAGAAAAGGTAGGTCATCTGGGTTTCTCGATTGTGCCTCTTTAATTGTAATCGGCAACAAGTCAGGTAACCTATTAAGCCCTTTGCTCCTTGCACTGCAAGACGATAAGAACAGGTAACGTCCAGTAACTCTTTAACTAGGCAACTGAGCACTACTTTAGTTGAACAACAAATACTGTTTTGTTTCTTTGGCTCAGAGTTGCTGACCAGAGTATCTGCTTCACAACCCACAGTACTTCAAAGCAAAGAGCATCTGCTTTGCCAAACAAAATAAAAACAACAAAACAAATACTCAAAGTTGCTGACCAGGGTATCTGCTTCACAGCATATTACCACAAAGCAAAGAGTATCTGCTTTGCCAAACATGATACGTCCCACTCTATTTGAAGCCCCTCCTTGCCAAGATCATAATTCCCGTATACAAATGTATGGTGCGACCACACTTAAAACACTGTGTACAGTTCTCATCACTGGCATCTAAAAAGGGATATTGTAGAGCTGGAAAAAGGGCAAAAAAGGGCAACTAAAATGATCAAGGGGCTGGTGCAACTCCCCTATGAGGAAAGGCTATAACAGCTGGGATTGTTTAGCTTAGGAAAAAGGTGAGTAGTAAAAGACTTTTGTCCCACTCACATAATACTAGAACCCAGGGTTATGCCATGAAGCTGATTGGTAAGAGATTCCAGTTAGATAAAGAAAGTATTTCTTCAGCGCATAGATAAACTATGGAATTTACTTCCACAAGATGTAGTGATGTTCACTACTTTGGATGGGTTTAAAGGGGGATTGGACATAGCTAAAACAAATGATTTTGAAGGAATTTGGAAACAGTTCCTAATATTTGTGTTTTTTAAGGGAAGTGGGAAGCCACCAGCAGAAGAAAGTATTTTGGAATCAGGAATGAGATCCCGAGGTGGGGGGAGCACTTATATGTTATGTTTGATTATGTTATATAGATATTATATTATTGTTATTCAATATTTATTCAACATTTATGTAGTATGTTGTTTCTTTAATTGTATTGGTGTATGTTTAAGTATTGTAGAAAAATTAAAATATTTTTTTTAAAAAAAGGGGGGGATTGGACATATTTATGGAGGAGAAATCCATCAATAGCTTCTAGTCCTGATGGCTATATGCTACCTCCAATATCGGAGGTAATATTCCTATATACACCAATTGCTAGGGAACCCGGGCAGGAAGGGGCACTCATGTCCTGTTTGTGGGTTTCTCATGAGCAGCTGATTGGCCACTGTGTGAACAAAATGCTGGACTAGATGGCCCCTTGGTCTGATCCAGCATAACTCTTTTTATGTTCTTAATGTAGGTTGAGGGCAGTCATCACACACCACAGAACTGTCACGTTGGAGCGTCTCTCTTCCATTCTTGCCATATTGGCACCTAGTGGAAATGCCGAGGTGGCTGCAGTCTCCCACAAATGATTGGAATGGGACATCTTTTGGACATCACATACCAAAGAGTCTGGCCATGGTTATGCTGACACAGCCTAAAAGCATAATATGCATTTAGAAAGTCAACCCATTTTCCCAAACTGCAATCATACTGAAGAGATTGCAGATACTACCCCTGAGTTATAAAGCTCCATCCGACGAGCGTTTTATTGCATGCTCGTTACTGGGCACTCACGAAGTTTGCTCAGGTCCCCCACATGATGTTGTCTGCCTCCTGTGCGCCTTCTGGCCTTCCTTGCGCAACAAAAAAAAAAACACTCATTAAGTCTGATGTATTTTTAAACACGGAATTGCTGCTCTCTCTTGCTGTATGCAGGAGAAGCAGTGCCATTAGAACAGCGGACTCAATGGGCTTCGTGCTCATTGGGTACTTCCTCTTTTGAAAAGAGGAAGTAACTGAGGAACAAAAACACAGGTGGAGAGGTGAAGGTAGGGAGCGTGTTAACCCCCGGTGTGATGGAACTTATATATTGTTCTATCATTCTTTGAAATCAAGTTTTTAATGTTATACTGAATGCTGGAATATAGAGCCATTGCAAGGGGCTGGTGAATGACGGGAAACTCTTTTACAGTTGTGAAAGAAAGGAAAGATTATTACCACACGATGTGAGGCACTCTCCCTATACAAAATCACAAACAGTTACTTCATTTGATGAACTTTCACCAAACCATTTAAACATGGCACTGTGACCTCAGGTTTCACTTCATAAAAGGGAAACCAAACGAAGAAGTGAATACTTTTGAAATAAAACGCAAGTTTATAATGGGAGGAGCAGAGCTGCTAGCCACATCCTGACTGGTCATGCTGTTTATAGCAGGTGAAAGTCCCTCAGAAATTAACCTTCTACCGACTTAACCATTAGCTCTGTAACATTAATAACTGACATCCCTTCTTCTCCATCCTTCCCCATTGCTCTTCTTATTCAAACCCACAATGCATTGGATCCAGACTCTCCCCAGCTCCCAGTGCCACTGCTAACAGAAGGAATCCTCCAATCCACAGAGGAAACTGAGAGCCAGAGGCTTCCCACTTGAGGCAGCCTCCAATGCCCCCTCCCACATTGTTCTTTCCAGAGCAGCTTTTGGGGGGCACACAGGAGGAGGTACAGATAAAAAAAAATGTCACCCTGCTCCTTCTTCCAGCACTAGCTGAACTCTGGATGCAATCCATTGTATTAAATAAAAAATTTATATACTCCCCCACTTGGTAACTTGTTCTTCTGCTTGCATATGCAGTGGATACCATAATACACAAGAAGTAGGTCATCACAGAACTAGTCAATAGTAAATAAGGACTCCACAAATGTATAGCATTAGATCCAGGATCTGCCTAGATTGACAGAAGGACTCCATACTCATGGAAGGTGCTTCTGTACAAGTTTTGGGGATCCCATCTCCCCCCACCACCTCCACAGCTCACCCCATTCAACAGGGTCCCTCGAATCTCTATATAGCATTTTCTGGGGTCTGGAGGAGGTGCTTTGGGGAGGAGAGGGTGGAGACATCTGCTTACATCACTCCAGTTGTATGCATAAAGCCCAATTCAGTTTTGGAGGAACTCACGAGCTGTGTTCCAGGGATGGCTGGGGCCAAAGACAAAGGGATGAGGTGGGATGGGGTAGGGGAGGAAGCAAAAATGCAAAACAAATTGGCTCTTACTCACCGTACGTAAGGCTGAGTGGAGGTACACCAGTCTTTTAGAATGTGGGAGAACTGCAGAAAAGCTGGAAAACTATCAAATGTTGAGTTTTTTAACTGACCCCAGAATAGTTGTTTTTAAATGGATATTGTCTGTTTTTATTTGTATTTTATGCTTTTTATGGTTTAATTTTTGTATATATTTTTTAATGTTCACTGTTTTTACTTTTGTAAACTGCCCAGAGAGCTTAATGTAAATAATAGTAATAATAATAGTAGTAGTAGTAGTAGTAGTAATAATAATAATATTGGGGGAAAGTGGGTGAGGCCAGATTGGGATCCTGGGACTGAGGTCCCCCACCTCTGCCATAGAATCATACTTGAATATATGACTCTGGTTAAATTTCATATACCTTTTAAAAACAAAATGGTGGGGGGTGGAAGTATACTGGGATCTTACTAAAGATCATTCAGTTTTAAATTTTAAGAAATTCTGTAAATTGTGACATGTAGTAACATTGTTGCCAGGTCTAACATTTAACTTGGGGTCACTTTCTGTAATGAGTTATGAAGTTTCCATATCTAAATGTTTTGCTGAAATTGGAAATGAAGTAGAAGTGCAATGATGTTAACCACAGTTGTGTTTCCATTATCCTACAGACCTTAGCATGAATGTTGCTAACTGCTGTTGTCAAATTCTGTTAGATAGTATCAATTCTTACAGCATTTTCAATGTAAGAAGATACAGTTTTATAGGCCACTGTTATGTTAATTAATTATCACTGTTTGTATTTTCTGTAGTTCAGTTCTCTCTGGCCTTAGAAACAGCCTAAGCTGATAACAGCCACATCATGCTACCAAGGCTGTCTGTACCTCCAGTGGCACTGATGGATCAAGAAGCAATCCCAAACTGCAAGCGTGATCCTTTGGGTGAGGAACTTAAATTGGGGCAGGGGGAGATGACACCCACCCACCCACCCACAGCCCTCCATGGGCCGGATGATATCAGAGGGTGGAACCACACACACTGGCATCATCTGATCCATGGCTGAAACGCCACAAGCCAGCACTTTGGTAGGGAACAGGACTTTGCCTGTCCCACACTACACCTGTTGAGGAAAACTGCACACTTTCCAAATTGGGAGGATTAGTGATCAGAGATAACGAGCTTTATCACACCAGCGTTATACTATGCAATCACTGCGAATTGCGTGCAAAGGACTCCGAAGTTTTCCAGTTTATAATCTGCTTTGACTGTGAAGTACTCCCGTGCATCCAGCTTTAATTGTGCTTCAAAGGCAAAAGAACCCACCTATTTTGGTACTACTTTTGGAGCGAATCATTTGTTGTTTTCCGAGCGGCCACTGGGGACGCAGGAGCAGGATTTGATATGTTTAAAGAAAAATTAAACAAATGCTTACATCTGCGTAAGTTTTAAAGATAGAGACATCAAAATTGGCATAGTAATAGATATTACGGAGAGCTTTAAGCACACCAAATTTGAATCGGATTGGGTCATCCATTGATTTTTAATGATTTTTTAACATTTCCCCCCCTTAAACCCATTTTCTGGTATGCAAAGGATCTTAGGAGCGCTGCCACCCAGGGTGTGATTTAGCTAGCAACAACAACAATGACGACAGCTAAACGCTGTAGGGAATAATTCAAGGGAAACAGGTATGTCGGATGAAGCTAAACAGCAGAGACTCCTCTCCACGTTAGCCCTAAAGGGGTAGGGCTTGGAGGGGCCATCCCTGAGGCCTCACAGACCAGACTGGCAGGCAAAATTTGTCCCACGCACCGGAGGGCACCCCCCCTGCTTTAGGGGAAGTGCTTGGTTGCTCTCCCATTAAACACCTGGTTGAGTTTCAAAACGAGAGAAAGCCTCTGCCTCGCATGGAAACTTGACTTGAAAAGAACTATCATTTACAGGGGTTTGGGGTTTATTTATGATCAAATAGGAAAGAAATCTATACCAAACTGTGACTATAGGAGGAAGTCAAAACTGAAATTCTATTGCAAACTGTCCATTGCAAAAGTGGAATATATGAAATTAACTCTGAGAATCTGAAGTTATTCAATGGCTTTCCAAGCTTTGAGAATTCTTGTCATTGCTTTTCAACATGTCATAAAAGAGAGAATAAACAGGTCCAACCTGGCCTATCTTGTGTGATCTGTGAGTCATTCTTGTAAATCTTATTCGTCTGCATCAAAAGACTTTTGACATCTAATAATCAGCTACAAGGGGGGAGAGCAGGCTGTACAAAACCTCATTTTCCCTGTTCTCACTTATCATCACCTCATTCTGTCTTGGTTATCCATTATACCACAAGGAGTTCATCAGCCCCTATTTAATTGACTGGATCCAGCTTTCTTAATAAAGGTCTACAACGTACTTTATCAGTACTCTCACCTGGCAACTGCTTTTCAGAGAAGAAAAATATGCCCTTTCGAACTACTACAGTTCTGAGGATCAAAGTACACCAGATCATTTTAATGAGCTTGTTTAGAAATTACTAAGCCATCTTGGAACCGTATTGTGCTCTCCGACTTCCATGAGTAGTCAAGCCAGTTGACTTACAGCAAGACTTTCGATGGACTCACTGCACTCGAAGGGGAAGCTGGAGCTTTTCATGATGAGGCAGTCAAGTTGCCAGATTGCAACTCAGTCTTCCTGCCTGTGGGTTACCAGGTTGCAAGCTAGAAATCTCACCTGTCTCTTTAACAGCTCCACAGCCACAAGAGGAGAGGATGCAGCTGTGGCTTCTCCTCCCACAGTCCCACGGCACACTGTACTGCCTGCTAGAGCAAGTAGGGCTCTTGTTTTACCTCACAGCAGAGCAGCCAGTGGAAAAGTAGGGTGGGGGGCACAGCTGCAGCTACATCCTCTTCTGTTGCCTCAGAATCTGTAAAGGAACAAGCTAGATGATCTCCAGTTTGTGAGCAGTCAACCCCATGAAGATTTCATCTTCCAATTTCCTTTTAAGTGGCCCTTGCAAGTTCCTCCATAAAAAGGTGAAGCACTTTAACAATCTTACCTGCTCTCTTGAGAAACCTCCTTTTCAGAATGTAAGGTTGCTGATTTCAAACTTTGAGAGCTACTTTATTTTTAAGAGTTGCATAGAAAGAAAACATTCCAGTAGAGGCAGCCTCTCTAAACACTGCTGCACTAGGACAACGCTGAAGTTACACCTGGTTAAACCCTCGTATGGGTTGTGTGTGTGTGTGTGTGTGTGTGTGTTTTAAGTAAGAAGGCCTCTCAGGGTTTAGAGTTAGCAACCCCAGATATAGCTCTGTTTTGTCCATTACAACAGCAACTCAAATAAATAAGGTACATATCTGAAACACTGGGCAGAATCTGATTCTCTTATGACCCAATTGCGGTATTGGCCCCTACTGTTTGTGCAATGGTAATTTAGTGCTTCTGGGGCAACCCAAAAAGAGTGGAAATGCTCATTTCTGGAAGATAGCAGTTGGCAGAGCTCGTGTAACGGAGCTCCACCAATCTGCTTCCTTCCAGAAATGAACATTTTAGCTCGTTTCGGGGCTTTCTTTAGGAAGTGCTAAATTTCCCTTGTGTAAGTCGTTGGTGCCGCTTGTGCAATGAAATCAGTGGAACTCACTGCTTGAGAAAGGGAATTGGTGGGGCAGAAAATCAGCGACTGCATCAGTGCCCTGTTGGATTCTTCCCACTGTGTGCTCATTTCACAGCCATATTTTTGTTTCCTTTCAGTGGCAATTTCCAATTTCTTCACAAGGACCCCTTAACAAATTTGTAGAAATCACTATTCACGTGACCCCAATTCAAAGCCCAGTGCATGCTCCAATGGGCATGTGCCTCAACTGTGCACATGGGCTTCCCTTTCAGTTCAATTGGAAGGTGGTGTCTCAGTGCCAAAAGAATGTACATATAGATCTGTTCCTCCAGTGGTGAGTGACTAAGATGCTGTCACTCACAGGAGGCACAAAATTCCCACAGTAGGAGGACATGTAATAACAAGAAAAGTGTGCACTTTCAAAACTAATACGATCAGCGATGAACCAAATTAATCAGGTGTTTTATCATGTTATGTTTGATGTGACTTGATATTACTGGATATTTCTGTTATCTATGTAAAATTCAATAAAGAAATATTATAAAACAAAAAACAAAAAAACTAATAGTTAGAAACTGGAATAGAGATCCCTGAAGCAATCTAACAATCTGAACGTCATGTAGTACAAATGCAGTGTTTTCTTCATTAGCCAATGAGTCTGCTTGCTTACAACTGAACACAAATAGTGCCGTCGAGCCCAGCTGCATTTAGGATGCAACACAGGCCTGCACAATTTGTGACTCACAAAACCAAATGCAAGACCACCACCAGCCATCCATGGGCTGGAACTGCAAGAACAGAGGTGGGAAGATTTCAAGCACCTGGCAGGTCACAATACTGGTGGGTGGATTGCATTTGGCTTGGTGGTGAGTCAGATGTTGTGCAACGCTTTGCCTTGTAAAATAGATCCATATTAATACATTTTACCTTGTAAAATTAAGAATTCAAACCCCCTTTTAGTAATTTTGCAAAGTCATAAAAATGGGGGTGGAAATGAGGCCTATGAAGTGAGAACATTCGTTTTAAGCACAGCATTAGGTTGCACACCATCTCAAATGATACAGAGGAGAAAGTTAGCATACAAACCTTCATTTCTTCTGTTTCTATTTCTATGCACCCAGCCTAATAGTAGTAGTAGTACTTCTTCTTTTACAGTAATTTATTATTGTTAGCTGCCTTGGGCAAACGTTTATGGGGATGCAGGGAATAAATTTATAAACAAATAAAGCATTCTTGTTGAATAATGCTAACCATGCTTTCAAACTGATATTATCAACCCAGAGGTCTCTGCTGCACACATTCATCCAAAATCAATTCCTGTCCAAAATGCAAAATAAAACACAAAAATACTTTTAATTTGTGTGTGCTCTTTGTTTATCATAATGGACTCCATCTTCCTATATATTCTGCAGTCTGTGTGTCACACTCCCTTTTATGCTTGGCTGGTCTACCACAACAGATAATGATCACAGGATTGTTGGCCAGATAAATTTTAAAACCAGTCCCTGTACTGCAACAGAATCCTTAACAGATTTTAACCCATGCAGACATCATGGGTTGGACCCAGATTTAGTCATCCTTAGAGTTGACCCATTAAAGTCAATTGGACTTAAGTGAATCGTAACTTACTTGTCCCATTAATTTCAATGGGTCTATTCTAAACATGACTAAGACTGGATCCAACCCAACATGTCCAAAACTTAACATCCAAGGTTCTCCATCCCTGAGGCCAGACATGTCATACCATATACGTTTTAAAATGTGGGGCAGGCTGAGCCCTTACAGAGACAAACAAGGTTCTTTGGGAAGATGTGGGCTCCATCTTGACCTCTCTCTGTTCAGATTTTGTGAACTAAACACTCGTCGTCAGAAAGGGTAGTGACAACCCGGACCTTCACCAACAGTGCAATGCAAGCAACTGTTGACATGCGTACACCCTCCAAAACCACAAAGTTGTGTTTGTCCTGTGGGGCTGGTGCAATGGCCCTCACGATGTGACAGACAATAAGGCTATAGGCTGCCTCCTTTTCAACCCCCCTCTCCGCAAGAAGCTATTTATTTATTTACAATATTTATATACCGCTCCCCATTCAAAATTTCAGAACGGTATACAAGATAAAATAAAAACCGAATAAAAACACATTAAAATAGATTTTTTAAAAAGCAAAATGCAAAGTAAACTGTGGCTGGTCATAAGGGAAGGCTTTCTGGAACAACGGCGTTTTCAGGAGACGGCGAAAGGAATACAAAGTTGGCGCCTGCCTGACCTCCAGAGGCAGGGAATTCCGTAAGAGGGTGGCTACCATGCTAAAGGCTCTTCCTCTGGTGGACTCCAATTGGGGGGGTAGGTCTATGTGGAACCACCAGGAGCATGCCCTCGGATGACTTCAGTGACTGGGCCGGTTGATTGGGAAGAAGGCAATCTCTCCTATCCTGGTCTCAGGTTTTTAGGGCTTTGTGTGATGCTATTGTGTCATATAGGGCCTTTTATTCTGGCATTGGCATAGCTGTGCTAAGAGTTGGTGCTGCCCTGGGGCACAGCTGATTTCCAATTCTAGAGAAACAAAATGAGTTTGAAAGAAACCCGTGGCAGCTCTGGGAGCCTAGTGCCAACTTTTGCCAACTTCAGTCAATTGTTTGGCCTTACCCACATACACCTGAACAGAACAGTGCATAGTTGGTGTGCTGCCAGCGTTCTGTTCTGGCCATGGGTATTAATGCCGTATGTACATAACTACTATTTTACTCACAGATGAAAACAAACCAAGCCAAGGTTATTGTCAGACACCTTTTTGTCAGATAGTCACCCAGCCCTTATTACAATAACAGTAATTATTATTACATACTCCCTTATTATGCTCAAGTACAGGTAGCTTTTTCCCACGGATTAGTAACTCTGCTTTGTTCTCATGATTCACTCATGATTCTTTCCCAATGATTCAGGAATAATTCTATATGTGCTCTTGAAATTTGTAGCTACTTTTAAGTAAGAGATGCAGAAATAACATGTCACTTAAATATCTCAATTACTTTAGGGCCGTGTAAAGTCACTCACTCACATACTTGGTCTACACAAACAGAAAAATATGGGCAAGTATATCAGGGCAACCCATCCCCAACTGAATATTAAAATAAATATTCAGTACCATTTCTAAGCTTATTTTTCTCCATGAGCAAAATGAAAGGGCATGAGGCAAATTGCTTGCTTGTATTGGCCAAGATGTATGTGTATTCAGTAATGGCATTGCATAGGTGCAATAACTAATACTGTAGGCACACAATGGAGCATCCTGACAATCCCAGCTTTTGTTATTTAAAAGAAGGGGAAATCTCTAGGATTCTTTAAAGCTGTAAAAATAGTTTTCAAATCTGTATGCAATGCCCAATGAAAGATCACAATGGCTGAGTTGTACATAATCCATATTAAGCCCAAAACATTTTTTGTTTCTTTTAAAATACGGTACCAAGCTATAGTATTATTTATTTATTTATTTATTTAGCACCAACAATGTACTTGGTGCTGTACAAAATATACAAATAAAACAGCGATACCCTGCCTAGAGGCTTACAATCTAAAATCACATTAAAACATATGAAGGGGGGGAAGGGGTTCACAAAGCAGAAATAAGAGTATAATCATTGTAATAAGAACAGTAGATCAAGCTAAAATACCAAAAGCTATTGAAAACAAATGAGTTTTCAAACGCATTTTAAAATCTACAATAGAACTCGTGGTACGTAGTTGCTCTGGAGGAGCATTCCAAGCAAACGGGGCAGCCAGAGAGAATGGGCGAAGCCGGGCAAGAGAGCTAGAAACTCTTGGGCGGGAGAGCAACATAACATTTGAAGAACGGAGGGTGCGAGGGGGACGGTAAAGTGAAATGAGAGAAGAAAGATAAGAAGGTGCAAGACCATGACACGCTTTGAATGTCAGCAAAAGAAGCTTATACTGAATTCTATATGGGATCGAAAGCCAGTGAAGAGATTTCATCAAAGGAGAAAGGGCATCTTGAAGATAGGGCATGCACAGTTTATTTAAAAAGTACTGCAATTCATCTGTAAATAGTTCTGCAAGCAGTTCTATTTCAAAACAGTGTAAAGTTGGTTTAATTTGGACAGGATTTCACAGGACTAGCAAAAGGCTCCTCTCTGATCTCCCAACTTCCTCACTGCCAATGTCAAAATCCTGTTCCAAGCCCTGGAGGCAGCACTAGACTGCCTAGTAAAATATATATGGTTTGAAAATATTTAAACGTTGGCAAAACTGGCTTAATCCTTTCACTTGCCTTCTTAGAAATTGCTGCAGCCTTCTTACTTACTGGCAAAAAGCCATAGTACTGAAAATTTCAGCACAAACAGGATGCAATTTTGATAGGACTGAAGGTCCTATATGACCATAAAGTCACTACAGTATTATACATTTATGAATGTGGGCTCACATTTATATCCTGCCTGGCTCTCCCCCAAGGAACTAAGGGTAGTATATTTGGGATAATCCTATTTTCATCCTCATAACAACTCTGTGACAGTGACAGTCTAAGGGACCTTCTCTCATATCACGAACCTTCCCAGTTATTACAATCTGCAGAAGAGGTCCTTTTAAGGACACCATTACCTGCAGAAAAAGCCTGTTTGCTGGCTTCTTGTGTTGCCCCAAACTGTGGAATGTGATTCCTCAATAACTACTTTTGGCCACCATTCTCTTTGCTTTTAGAAAAGTTGTGAAGACTATTTTAAATGTTCTTGTTTTTTATTTTCCTAACGTTTTGTTTTAAATTGTTGTACACCACCTGGATGCCTTTTTAGCAAATAAGGTGGTACATAAATCTTAATAATAAATAAATAAGCAGCATTGTGGATTAAGCCCCTCCAGCAGAAAAAGCAGTGAACGATTTGAATATGTACTGGAAGAGACAAAGAGAACTGATAAGTTAGTTAAACCAGGCTGCAGCTTTGGAACCAGCTACTACAGTGTTACTAGTTGGTCTGACGGTGGCTATTCTGTCTGAGTATAGGAGTGTATTAACTTTTACATACTCTGCTTGTACATCCGTAAATAAAGCAAATATTAAAGACACCATGGGTTGGATCCACACTCTGATATTTAGAGTAGACCCATTGCAGCAATTGGGATGCAAGTTAGTCATGTTTCCTTGATTTCAATGGTTCTACTCTTAGCATGAGTATCTGAATCCAAACCATTGTCTCTGGGGCTCTTTTCTCCAAAGGAAATGAAATCCTACTTCTTACTGCTCAAGGAAGTGGGTGCAATGCAACAATGGGGAACAGTAATCACAAAGCTGTCATGAAGACAGCTAAAGGCTATAGTAGTGACACAATCCTATCCTTGTCTACTCAGAAGTCAATCTCATTGATTTCAAAAGGATTCATTTCCCATATAGCGTGGTTAGGATTACAACCCAAGGCTAAAATACAATACACATTTATTTAGGAGTAAGTCCCATTTAACCTTGTAGGACTTATTTCAGAAAAGGCATGCATAATGATTAGGGTTTATAAGTGCTATGCAAATAAATAAAAGTAATGGTTTTGCTACTGTGCTTTCTTGGCATTTTCTTAAAGACATTTGGTTCTATTCTGGTGGCTCAGTTTGTATGAGATGTTAATATGACAAAGGACAAGTTTGGACATTCTTACACTGGAAGGAGTCCAAATGTTCAGCTGCAAGTTGTGAGTGATGAGACACTCAGCGATGGATGGGTGGAACAACTAAAAGTTAATATCACTGACTGTCTTAGTGTCTTTTCCACTTTTAACATGATTCTACAGCTAAATATTTCCAGGCAGACCAACTTGCTTGGAGTTCTCCAGTTTTCCTTTGAGTTTTGGGATCTGAGAGCCTTCCCCCAAACATAATCTAGAGTAGTCTGGAAATTGCTTTTGCTCATGCTGACCAGACAACAGTCCCAAGGGGATAATGCAGAAAGGGATTAGTAGGACCTGTAAAAGTGGTCTTGGCAGCAGCAAGGGGAGCAGGCAGGGGGATAAAAGCATTGACAACAGCTCTGTGTCCCAAACTATTTCCCCAGCCTAAAAATAATCCACACTCTTATGCATACTTCTCCTAAAGCAAAAAATAAAACAGAAGGTGGCGCTGGAGGAGTTGAGCCTACGGTCACACCTTCTTAGTCAATCTGTTTCTTTTTCTAAGATGACCTATTTTATTGTTGTTATGGATTATCTAAAGCACTTATACGGCCCTGTGAACTTGCATAGGGCTTGACAAACAGAGATAAAACAAGTTCCCTGCCCTGAAGTCTTACCGTTTAAATAAGAGCAAGACAAACACAGGATAACACATGGGGACAACAACACCAGCAGAACAGGGTGTAGAGATTATTAGCAATGAGGGAAAGGGTGTGTTCTCTGAGGAGTGAATGAAGAGGGGCGGCAATGAGATGAAGACAGCAGAACTGTTAAAAGGCAACACTGGATTCCTCAGAGTTGTCTAATGCAGGACATAGTGGGCATCCTGTACAACAGAGTTGGGAAAGCACTGCATTTTATTTATACATAGACCAGTGCTCATTGTACACTTTATAGTGTTTTAGAGGGTTTTTTTTTAAAAAAGAAAAAAGCCTCTGCTCCCAAGGAGTATACAATCTAAATTTTGGGCATGGGGAAGACAATGAAGGAAGGGGAATAGTGCGGCAAAGGTAGCAATAGATGAATGTGACCAAATGTACTTAGGCAACTGGCATTATAGTTGTGGATAAGGATTAAGTGGAAGATAGGCGGCACCAGGAGCACTTCCAGGGAGTGGATTGCAGCAGGTGAAAGGAGCAGCAAGAACTAATAGGGCAGGGAGAGTTACCAGAGCAGGACCCCTTAGTGGATGAGGACAGCACAGCTGCAGGAGCAAAAGCCATTGGTACTGACATATCAGGAGACAAGGGCAGAAACACAGGTTAGAGCAAGAATACGGAGAGTGTGGAAAGTAACGACAAGGAGTTTGTGATAGATGTAGAAGGGATTTAGAAGGGCAGCATCACATGGTCAGATTGCCCAAAGAAATGGACTATTTTGGCAGCAGAGTTCTAGATGGAAGCAAGTAGCCTGACACTGGAAGGCCGAAGAGATGGTTGCAGTAGTCAAGGCATGACCAGAGAATGAACTGGAGTTTTAAAATATATATGATGCCACATAAGCCAAAACAGTTCTCAGACCTACTTACAAAATTAAAACAGTACAATTAAAATATCAACGAAGTATTTAATTTAAAAAAACAATGTTACAACCTAGAGGACAACAGTAAGGGCTCCATCACGCCAGTGATTTATCGCACACTCCCCTTGCCTGGTATGCAGTTTTGCAGCCCGATACCCACATGATGTCGTCCACATCCTGGACTCATTCCGGCTCTTAGCCTCCAGGTTTCATTTCTTTTTGGAGCACAAAAAGTCTGGATTATGTTCCCTCCCTGAGAAATAAATGCTCTCCTCTCTCCTGTGTATTTCGGCGGTTGTGTTCTATCGACCATCCCGTTCTTTGTTGGGGGCGTGTGTGTCTAAGGGCGGTCTCTATAACAAAAGAGGAGGGCGATACTGTTGTGATGAAGAGGTAAAATTTCCTCTTCATCACAACAGTTAAAGCTGCAGGTGCCCTACCCTCTTTTAAATCTGGTCACTCTAGTATAGCTCCTGCACCTTTAACTGTTGTGATGAAGAGGGAATTTCACCAGGTTCCCCATATATACAAATGACACCTGCTGAAATTTCCTTCCAATACAACTGTTAAAGATACAGAAGCCCTGTCCTCCTTTTCATATGGTCACCCTCGTCACACCAAGATCTTTTTTCCCCCCTGAGAAGTGAGGACAGAGCTAGCCTACTGCAGGAATGAGGAAACTTATTTCTGTTGAGGGCCTCATTCCCATCAGGTCTTTTGAGGGGGCATATATTAGCAGTGGGCAGGGCCTAAGCAAAAGTGTGTGGGGCTACACCCTTTTCTCTCCCTCCCCCTGTGGAGGAGGAGAAAATTGCCCTTGCCAGGGGACTGAACTGAACATCTGCAGAGAGCATTTGAAAGTAGGCGAACCCCTGGCTTAGTGGGCATGCAAGAGC
Source organism: Elgaria multicarinata webbii (assembly GCF_023053635.1). NCBI lineage: Eukaryota > Metazoa > Chordata > Lepidosauria > Squamata > Anguidae > Elgaria > Elgaria multicarinata. The sequence goes on along the minus strand of NC_086172.1, from coordinate 124,736,706 downwards.
CACAATGTGCTCTACCTGCCCAAGGAGTATCTATTTAAGCCCACCAGACAAGGCAAACCAGGCAACTTCCTTGGGTGCCAAAATTCCAAGGCAGAAGTGTCAAACCTGAGGGCCAAATGTAGTTTCAGAGAAGCTCTCCAAGAACACAATGAAGGGAAAGGGGAATGAAGCCCCAAATACAAAAAATAAAATATAGCCATAGATTAGTTTAAAACTCTTACTGGCAGTAACTAAGCCTTAGGAGATGCACTTAGAATCAGGGGGTGAAAACTGTGCAAAAAACAGGAAATCAATGAAACCAGCTCGATGAAAATGTCCACCCCGTGTGCGGCCGCTGTAAAGAAGGCAAACTCCATGTTAGGCATTTTAAGAAAAGAAATTGAGAATAAAACTGCCAGTATCATACTGCCTTTATACAAATCAATGGTGCGACCACACTTAGAATACTGTGTACAGTTCTGGTTACTACACCTAAAAAAGGATATTATAAAGCTGGGGAAAGTGCAGAAAAGGGGCACTAAAATGATTAAGGGGCTGGAGCATCTCCCCTATGAGGGGAGGTTACATCAACTGGAATTGTTTAGCTTGGAAAAAAGGAGGCTAAGGGGGGTCATAATAGAGGTGTACAAAATGATGCATGGTGTGGAGAATGTGGATAGGGAGACATTTTTCTCCCTCTCTCAAAATACTAGAATCTGGAGTCATCCCATGAAGCTGATTGGTGGGAGATCCAAGACAAATAAGAGGGAGTACTTCTTCACACAGTGCATAGTTAAATTATGGAACTCACTACCATAAGATGTAGTGATGGCCACCAATTTGGGTTGGATAAATTCCTGGAGGCTAAGGCTATCAATGGCTACTATCCCTGATGTTTGTATGCTATCTCCAGTATTTGAGGCAGTAAGCCTGTGTGCAGCAGTTGTGGGGAACATGGGTGGGAGGGTGTTGTTGCACCATCTCCTGCTTTGTTGGTCCCTGGCTGACTGCTGGTTGGCCACTGTGTGATCAGAGTGCTGGACTAGATGGAGCCTTGGTCTGATCCAGCAGGGCACTTATTATGTTCTTAAATCACCGATTAGTGATAGTGAGGAAGTAGGTGTGGCCATCTAGATTTGGCCCATTGGCCTGAGGTTCATTACCCCTGCCTTACATAGTTCCTCAGAAGTCCCACTGAGATCAATTAATAAAAACTCATCCTTCTGGAAAACTCCACAGAAGATTAAATATGTAGAAGTAATGACTGCAGCATCTTTCAGAATTATGTTCACTGAATTATTATCCGGGAGGCGGGGGCTGTCTATATGCTGGGAAAGCCCCATGATGGCTGCGAATCTGCACTGCATCAGTTATATGATGCAGCCGCAGCTTTGCAACCACCACAGGGCTTTCCTGCAAAGCTGCGCATGAAATTGGGGACTTACCCTGTCTTTTTCGATGGAAGCAAGGTCAGTATGGCTCTTCCGCCATCTGATGTAGCCCTGGGGCCAATCTAAGGGTGGTCCCTGGTGGAAGGCGACTGGCAACTGGTTGCCTTCCACCAAAAACAGGGTGGGGGCAGCTCCAGAACCCAAATGGCTGCTGGAAACCCCGTGCTCTCTCCTTGGCATTGGGATTACCTGACGCCACTGCAGGGCAGTAAAACCAGGGTGGTTCTGAGGGAGGCTTCACCAACTCAGCACCCTGAGGACAGTCCCCCAGTCATAAAAGAGATGAAAGATTTAACAAATGGTCTAAAATATAACTTCCTTGGACAGAGAAAATGTAATTTCAAATGTAATTCTTTTTATTTTTAACTTTTGCTATCCCTAAAAAGGGGGCCAGACAAAAAAGATATTAGTATAAATAAAAAATCTAGAATCACATATGAAGAACTTAATCAAAATAAGGCAAACAGAGGCATGGGAATACATAGTATAAAAACATAGGCAAGGATCCAACAGTGTCACAGTGCTGGTACTATTGATGTTGCACTAGCATAAACCAATGCTAGCATGACAGGTTGGAAACCCATCACTCTAGCAAGCATTATTGATGTTGTGCTAGCATTATTTTACACCAGAATTGGATCTTTCCCATATGATTTAGCATCACAGATGATTAGCTTATCACCAGGGTTTTTACATCTAGCTCAAGGGCTAGTAACACGCAAGAACAGAATGGCATACTTGGTTCTCCCCGATTTTATCCTCACAACAACCCTGTTGTAGTTCAGCTAAGAAAAAAGTGACTGGCCCAGGGTATTCCAGCAAGCTTCATGTCTGAGTGGAGATTTGGACCCAAGTTTCCCTAGTCACAACACTGGTTTAAATTGGTTAAAAAGTTAAAGAAGACCTGTCAGTTTGGGAAAGCATGAATATCTTCCTTTTAGGAAGACAAGCAATGCAATCCTATATACCAATTACGGAATGGGGAGAGATATGGCAACCATTTTGCTACGCTGGCAAAATGGTACCCATATCCAATAATTCAGCCTGGGATGGAAAAATATCACACAGAAAATCCAAAAATGAGAGATATTTCTTCAGCATCCCTAGGTACACCAAAGGCAACCAATCAGGAGCTGTGCTAGCAACAACACCCACATGGGAGACAATGAACTCACAATAACATGCTGCTAGCACACACTCCTACATCACTACATGCACAACAATGCCACAGCGCCCCCAGTCCATCAGCTGCAGTGGCACAACTACTGCCAAGCACCAAGACATCCCACCAGGCAGATGTTTGAATAACCTTATGGTGCTCTTTAGTAACATTTTGGAACACATCACAGAAAAGGAAGGAAGGAGAGACCCCACAGAGACCCCACAGAACTCCTGTGGCAGGATGCCTGCAGAGATAACATGCAGTCCTTCAACAAAGGTTCAAAACTCAGCCAGAAATGGAAATACTCTTTTGACAAGCAACGAGAAGCGAGGGGCTGGTGTTTGGAGTCCCAAGATGAGGTACCAGTTATGGTCTAGTGCCTACCAAAGAAGTGTTAGGAATATGCACAAGTTCCCATGTGTGTTCTGGAGACAGCCAGTTTTGCTCCATGTGCTTTCTTTTTATCTAAAGCATCATTTCTCCCGGTTTCCTGTCACCAGAGTTCCCCTTGTGACTGTCATGCTAACAGCAGGGGAGATTTCTCTTTAAGGGCAGGGGAGGCAGTGCCTTGCCATCGTTCTATACCTTTCCCAGAGAGACCAAATCACTCACCTATTGTGCAGTCTTCTCCCAACCTCTATTATTGCTGCTGACAGTGAATGGGGTGTGTGTGTGTGTGTGTGGAGTGGTGCTTCTGAGCACACATGCCTGCCTGGTCTTGGTTTCCTTCTTCTGGGCTGGGTAAGGCATTCTCAATCACTCACGAATTTCTCTAAGAAGGTGGCAGGCAGGCAGTTCAGCCATCTTGGATGTTCTGTTGGATTCCCCACTATGGTCCTGACTGATTCAGGATGACCACAGCCAATCAATATACTTTGTTGTTACTGGGTTGTTTTTGTTTTTAAAATTCTTTCTGTGCCTGCTGGGCCCTTGATAGAGACCGGCAGAAGGAGAGTAGCAGTAGCTACAGCCAGAAGGTTGCTTCTTTTGTGAGTTTAATTGTGGGTGGGTGGGTAGAATTGTGGGTGGGTGGGAAACATTATTTTAAAAAAATAAACTGAAGGCCTGGGGGCATTTAAGAGAAGATGGGGCATGCTGTCCCAGGAGCCTCCAACCCCTTACTATTTCTCCCCTTTTCCTCCCATCCTTCTTTTCCCTATTTTTCTAGTTTGCTTTGCAGGCATAACCTTAAACTTAATTTACCTGTTTCCCTTTTGTGTGTGTGTGTGTGTGTAATGTGTTGTGAATTCAAAAGACACCAACCCTCAACTTTGCAGTCATGATCTCCTCCAATTTGCCCGTTTCCACTTTCTGTGCAATGGGGTTATTTCTGTGGCTCCGCCTACTGCAACCTTAGCCTTGCCTACCATTGGTTGCCCTGCTGTCAGTGTATCTCAAGTTCTGCCGGTATAGTGCGGCTTCCACCAGCTTCTATTATACCTCAACCAGCATACATTCGCTATAAAATTGCTCTGTAAGGTTCAATCCTGTGGTTACTTACTTGGGCGTAAGCCCTTTTGAAATATGTGGGACTTACTTCTGAGGCTTTGGGCACCAGGTGAAGGGCATTTGTATCTTCCCAGGCTTTCAATCTTACAAGATTCTTTTTGGTACTTTTTGAATAGGTTGTACCGATGCTATTGTCTGCTGGTGGTTTTATTCTGTTGCTTTTTTACTCTGTTATAGTTTTTATTTTCATTTATTTTTGTATTGTATTGTATTTTTATTTGTAAATTACCTGAAGAACTTTTGTTATTGAGTGGTATATAAATATAGGGGGGAAATAAACAAACCAACAAAAGCATGCATAGGATCAAGTGGCAATGCAGTCAGGATCAATGTTTTACCAAAATGTAAGATTTGCAATGCAAGAAATGGAGATGTTTTGTTCTGTCATAAGGAAAGGGGGATTTTGTGCACGCCTTGGAAAGGCATAAGAGCTCAAAGATTTTTGAATATGGCTTATCATCCATTTATATTAAGCTTATCTTTAAACACATTAATATTTCTTCTAACATAAAGCATGTAGTACCTGAAAAAACTTATAATCTTGCATTGTAGGCATTGGTTGCTGCCAAAATGACATGCTAAACTAAAAAGCAGGGTGGCCGGATACAACAGAGGAATTCTCCTGTATATTTAAAAATTATAAAATAGGTGTTTCAGTAGGTGTTGCCTGCATGACAAAAGTAGAACTGAATTGTAGAAATTACTGTGGATTGTTTAAGTATTGAGATAAGATCCAAATAGGACCATAACTGAAATGCTTTCCCATGTATCAGCCATCAGGGAAATGGTTACTAGTATATATATAAAAAAGGTGAAACACAAATAAATTAAACATTCTACTCTGTGGCAATTGATTAACACTTCCACTGGAATCTATAACAGGGCCCTCAGGTTCAGTTTCTTTACAGGACAGTATGCCAAAATGACACCTCTCTATTTTCCAGGTATCTTGTTGCCACCAATACCTGCATCATAGAGTGTTTCACAAAACTGATAAATTGTTCCTTACTCCAGGAAATCAACTTCTTCGTTACCATCATCATTCATATCATAACATCTCCTAGTATTTACATAGTGCATTTCAAGAATTTCAAGTGTTTCACAAAATAAATAAATTCAAAGTGCTGCACATATATTTGCCTTGATCCAACAAGAGGAACAAACAGGTACTGCATGTACTTGCCCTGGGCTAAAAAGCATGATTGAGGAGGAGATGGTGTTTTGCATGATGCCAACTGTCATCCATCCTAAAATGCTACTGATGATAATTGGACAGGAACTGCACTTGCATACCACAACTCTTGAACTGGACTTTCCTGGCCATTTGCACAATATCTGCGCCCTTTTAGACTGGGACAAACATAGAATCATAGAATAGCAGAGCCGGAAGGGGCCTACAAGGCCATCGAGTCCAACCCCCTGCTCAATGCAGGAATCCACCCTAAAGCATCCCTGACAGATGGTTGTCCAGCTGCCTCTTGAATGCCTCTAGTGTGAGAGAGCCCACAACCTCCCTAGGTAACTGATTCCATTGTCGTACTGCTCTAATAGTCAGGAAGTTTTTCCTGATGTCCAGCTGGAATCTGGCTTCCTTTAACTTTTCCTTTAACTTGAGCCCGTTATTCCGTGTCCTGTACTCTGGGAGGATCTCTATTATTATTAAAACAAACCTGTGAAATCAGCTAGTCTTTATTAAGTTATATATAAAAATATATCCATCTGTTCATCACAATATGCAATATATCATTAAAACCAATAAAATGCACAATTGATCAGTTATCAAAAAAATCCATATATATCACCAGTTACCTTGCTCCGATTCATAAGCCCAACCATCTAATCAAAAGGCTTGTTTTTAACCAGCACCAAAGGCTAACCAATGTTGATACCAGCATTTCAAAACCAGAGCGCCACTACCAGGAAGGCCCTATTATGAGTTACAGAAGTCCAGACTTTTGTTAGATGGTGGTATAAACAAAGGTACTTCTGTGGCGGATCTCAATTCAAAGTCAGGATGATAAAAGCAAAGGTCCTCCTGTATTTAGGGTTTTATATGTTAAAATACTGAAGTGGGCTCAGTAACAAATAGGCAGCCAGTGCAACTCTCTAAAGACCAATGTTATATAGTCTCGCACAGCTGAACCTGTCAATATTCATGCAGCTCTAGACCATCTTCAAGGGCAGCCCCAGGTAGAGCACATTATGATAGTCCAACCAGGGGCATGTCTACACAAAGGGTTTGCCCCGGGATGGCTTCACAGTAGCGGCACATCATCTACATGATGGAGCTGCCATTGCGAAGCCATCCGGGGGCAAACGCTGGAATCTCTACTCCAAAAAAGTCCAGCACTTCTGCGCAGATACAGATAATAAAAATAAAAATAAATGTGGGGGAAGGAACAGGCAGCCGGACAGAGGGGAGGAGAGGTGGTTTGCCCAGAGTCCCTGCCCCCTCTCCTCACATCCTCCCTATGGCTGCCTGTTTGTCCCCCCCTTTTTAAATTTTTATTATCTGTATCCTCTCCTCCCTCCCCCCTCCATTTTGTTTTTTACTTTTAAAGACTGGAAAAGTTTGCACTTGCATTCCTTCCCATGCAGATGTTGGGAAGGAACGCAAGTGCGGGCACAAGGCAAAGCGCCGCTGTAAAGACAGGGGCCACGACTTGAATTATTGTGGCCAGTCTATCCCTGTCCAAAAATATCTGTAGCTGCCGAACCAGTTGTAGCTATTAGAAGTCACTCCAACTCAGTGCAGCCATTTCTGTACCTATTCCTTCAGGGCGTATGCAAATAATGATATCCAGAGCCAGCCACTCCCCTAATTTCAAGATCCAAGCCACCAATCCACAGTACCCCACAGCACAAATGTCAAGAGGCTTAGTAGAAAGCCTTCAAAGCTACTTTCTAAAACTGGCCCTGAAGGCAAGGGTAGAAGCCCTGTAATACCATGTCTCCAGCTCCCAATCCATGGAGCTTACACACACACACACACACACACACACACACAAAGAGAGTTTTCCTACTTAAACACCACTTTTGCCTCTTCTCTCCCCCCACCCCCTTAAACTGATAATTGTTGACAAGGAGAGATAGGCCTATAAAAATGCAGGCTCAAATTATCTTAGTGGTGAAATAATTTTCTACCACCCTCTTTTGAACTTGGCAATCTTGGGAAAGTTCCTGAAATAACAATTAAAAGGGCTTTTAAAAGGCACTGAGTCCAAGAAAATTTGCAGATCCAGAGAGCAACAGCATAAGACAACATTCTCCGATTGTTGCCTTTACTCTCACTTGTGGCAATGAAAAAAATGTAATCATATATATAGAGAGGGGGGAAGAGAAAGAGGGAGGGATAAAAGAACTGGTTGGTTCTTGGATTGGACTGTTGCATTACCATTGTGTAATCCAATGTAGTTACACAGAATGACTGGGTTTGCATGACACAACAACCCATTGTGGTTGACAAGCCACAGTAGGTTGTCATGTTGTGCGAACCCAGACTGATTCCCACAGGGTAGGGTGGCAACAAACCACCCTAACAACTACGGCTTGTTGTTGGGGGGTTTATGCTATGGAGGGTTGGAGTGTCTTCTGAACCCACCAATGCCAACATAACTTGGGTTATATATACTTTTGGAGTGCCCAAGTCCTCAGCATGCCACTTGCCCAAGTCCTCAGCATGTCATTTTCATAGACATCTAACATCCACTCTCCCCTTTCGCATGCATTGGAAGTAAACATGACTACATTTGAAAGCTGTCAAAGGAGCTGTCAAAGATTGCTGTGGTTAGTGGGAAAGGGACCAAAAAGAGAGTTATGTATAGATCTCTGTGGAAAAGACTTCCCACAGAGAAGAGAACTTTGTGGCAGACAAGACACGTTCTATCGCCAATCCCCTGAAATATCTGCCGGGGCCAGTAGAAAGACCGAGGAGGAAAGAGTGGAGAACAACCCATGGTGAGCCCAATTGCCTGTCAAGTTCACCATGGGTTGTTCCAACAACCCATAGGCTCAGTTCGGACAATACGCTAATCAACAGGGGGTGGGGTGTAACAGGAAGAAAATGGAAAACAACCATTGAATAGCGTGTCGTCCAAACTCAGCCATAGTGTGTGGCTTATTTCATAGGTTGAGTTGCCTTGTAGCATGAACTCGATCACTCTCTCTATTTTGGCTCATTAGACAGAGCTTGCGGTATAAGAGAAGTCTGAAGCCTTGTTTCTCAGTCCCTGCAGGCAAGATAACATACTCACACAAATATGGGTTGTGTACTGGTTTGAACAATGCAGTGTTCCAGCTAATTCACATTAGTTGTGAGGTTGTGAGCACTTCAGAAGTGTGCAGAGCTGTTGGGGATGAGGCTAAGCAGTGCACATGACTGTCTAGATTTGTACAACCATGGCAATATTTTTGAGACACTGCACTTATACAAATCAGTATTATAGACAGTCAGTCCCTCGACAAGTTAACACCAGTGGTGTTTGCTTTTCTGTGAATGCTGCCAAGCTGTGGACATGGCAAAGCCACACACTTCCCAGGGGCTCCCATGGGGGCCACCAGCTAAAGCTAAATTAAGCCCTCCCAGGGAGATCACAGCCCCTCATTCACCTTTAGGCAAATTGCTAGACAGGAGCAAACAGAACAGGGATTTGGAGCAAGGCATACTTGTTGGGATTCCTCACTTTAACTGTATAGCTCTGAAGTTTAGCAAGTTTTACAAGCCCCCGGAATAGCAAACTAATGAGAACTACGAACTATTGGATTCAATGGGATGGGTTTACTTCTGAGTGAACACTTTTATAAAGCTGGGTTCTAGTCTACAAATGAACAACAAGGATATAAAGTAAATACATTTTAAGTCAAGTTTTTACTCTAGAAAACAGCGCTCACAGCCAAAGTACAGATGGAAGCTTTAAAGAACGATTTAAGCGTCACTTGTGAAAACAACCTTTAGGCCGTAGAAAGAAGGCGGTTCCAGCCACTTCCGCCGACAGGCAGTCCTTGAAAAGGAGGAGCTTCTCACTAACTCACAACCTTCGAGTTGTGCTTTACAAAACGGGAGGGGCCATTTCCGAGTCTCTCGCTTTCTCTCTCCCTCCCCCCCCACCTTTCCAGTCGCTGCAAAAGCCCCTTTTCCCCTCAGCTATTTCCTTCCTTTACGAGCTTGGCGTGGCAGAGCACTAAACAAGGCGGCGGCCCCGCCTTTGTAGAAAAGTTCCCCTGCCAAGCACAAACTAAAGTTAAAATGAAAGTTCCCGCGCCATGCTTTTGTGTCTGGGACTGATTATTTGAAAAAGAAAATGCTATATAAAACAGTTTCATTCGGCTTGTGGAGGCCGGGGGGGGGGGGGGAGGAGAGGGAGAAATGACAGTATGCAAACATCCTCTTGTAACTAGTAACACGTTTGAGCTATTTACGAGAGTGCGAGTGTGGGCTGTTTCCTACACCAGAAACTTACCAGTTTCCAACGAAACGGAAAAAAAGGAGTAACGCTGGAAGGGAAAGGGGTGGGCGAGCGGGGGAGGAAGGCGACGGAGGGGTTGTGAATCAACGTGCAGCGATTCAGCTTGCAAAAATGCGAAGGCAGCAGGGTGCCGTAAAAATGGAGGCAATCCATTTAAATCAAAGCAGACCAGAGGCAAGGCTGCCTTAAACTGGGAAGTTTTTCGGAGTTGGGAAACGGCCTGCATAAACGACGCCTCTTCAAATTATGTTCCCGGGGGAGAGGAAGGAAAGCGGTGCGAGGTGAACGAGATATAAGCGCAGAAAGCGCTGTTAGCAAGTGGCCTCATTGCGTCGCAATGGAAAATGCACTTCAGGCGCGCGGTTTCGTAACAGCCAGGCCGAGCATTTTTAAAATATTGTCCCATAAACATCTGCGGGCTTGCGGGGGTGACACTTTGCTGTAACCAGGGCACATGGAAATCGGAAGGAAAGCAAGACTGGTGTTTCCACTTCACTCTAACCTTGTATTCCACAACTTAAGGACGCAGGGGAGAGTGTTGGGGAAGGGCGTAGAGCGCAATCGACTTTCTCTCCTAGATGCAAATTACGGAGTAGGGCCCTCTGTGTTGTGTCTGATAGAGACCGACCGTGTGTCACGTTCCTGTGCATGTGACCCTAACTCAATCCCGCCAAAAATATATGCATGAAATAAAATCTGAATAAATCGGGAAACTATCTGCTAAATAATTAAAAGGCATGGAGCGAACGGGAACAAACAAAGCAGAAAGATAAGTCGGCCATTGTTCAAACACAGACATTTAAAAGAATCGTTCGCATTTTCATGAAATTTATCAACGCCACGGTGGAATCAAAATCAGTATTTGAGAAAACCATTACAAACTGGTCTGTAACCCACCCACCCCCGTGAGGGGGGCGGAACTCGAGGAAGCCCTGCAAGACTACTTCCAGAAAAGACTTAAGTAGGAAAACGTCTCTCAGGGCTTTATCGACTTTCTTGTCCCCCGCCCACGCTCCCTCTTCTTACAGATCTGTTTGCAGTAGCTTTCAGATACTGATTTTGATTCCAAGACTGATACACTATGTTTCCGCGAAGACGACCGGATTTATTTATTTTTAATAAAAGACTAGAACTTCAGTACTGTAAAAATAAAAGAAAGGCAAAGTAAGGGCGAACACACTTCCCCACCCACCCCGTCTGTAACTTGCACATTTTAGCTTCAGACTCCTCGGCAAAAGGGGGTGAAAACTTTGCAAGTTCTTTCTTGTATATATCCCAGCGCTTACACACGCTTACACGGAAGCCAGCCCTTTGATTTTAACAGAACTTAACTTCCAAGTAATCGTGCCTGCAGTCACAGCCGCGCAGCCTGTTCCTATTCTTGCGGTGCTTACTCAGAAGGAAGTCTTGGTGAATTCAATTGATTTACTTCCCAAGTAAGTGGACGTGCGGTTTCGAGCCTAACTGCGCACGTGATCAAATACACTTTTTTTCTCTTGTTCGGTGTTAAAAGTGAAAAGTCTAGGTTCTCCTTTGTTTTCTCAGCAACATGGAGGAACGAAGAAAATGAAGTAACCAAGATACCCAGAAAAGCGTTTCAAAGGAAGACCTGAAAGTTTTGCGCGAGGAAAACAGTTGATCCCGCCTTTAAGCTGAAAAAGAAGGGGGGCGGCAGGCCAGAGCGGGTGAAGTGAATAGCGTCACATGTTGCATTCAAGTCTTGACAAAAGAGACTTCTCGAGTCCTTCCCCTCCCTCGCTTTCTAATTAGAGGTAACTTGCACAAACAGTGCCGCACTCCTTAAAACTCCCCCCCCTTTAAAAACAACAAGCTTCGTTTAGAGACTGCCTTAAAGTACTCCCCCTCCCCCTTTTTTCGCCCTCCTTGAAAGTTTTGGTAGATTTGACCGCATGGGTGACTCAAGTTTTCACGTCAGGCAGCTCCCTCCCCCCATTCCTCCTCGCTCATTTAAATGAAGTTGGAGCTCCTCCCATGGGGTAAGGGCTGAAACTTTATAAATCGAGCTTTACGCAAACTTCTTTGGAAGGAGAAAGGAGAATTGTTGGAGCTGGAGGGGGTAAAAGGAGTCCATTCCAGGGAAACTGGAGGCTGTGCCTTGCAACACTGTGATTCATTTTATTTTTCAATTAGAATTGTTCCACACTTTCATCCCTCTTTTTGTTAGCTGAAGATGTCTACAGCCCTCGTGTCTCCAACCATCTTTGAGCTGAGTGAAGTTTTATGCAAAGTAAGTTGCCTCCCGTATTCTCTTCCAAAACTTAAAAAAAGCGGTGGGGGAAAACTTTTTCGATTGTCTAAGGAAACTAAAAGCTATTGATCTCTCACTCTGCATCTGACACACACCCCATCCCGTTTTTCTTCCATATTCAACAGTTAAGACATCGAGGGATTGTGGGGTGCGTCTGTTTTAAGCAACACAAGATTTGTTTGGGATTGTAACTAGTGTGTAGTCCTGATAACGTATTTAGGAGACTTGCCTAGGAAGAAGTTAAGGTTGGGTGCTGCGCCAAAAGCTTTAATAAAACGCTGTTTAAAGGGGTTTTTTTTCAAGGCAGCTTTCTCTGCTACTAGTGTGCATAATTTTGTTTGGTTGTCTTTGACTTTCCTTCACTTTCAAGTCCTTGAAAATCGGGTGCTTTCTCAAAATAAACTTTCTAGATGTCTTCAATGAATTGCTGGGATTGCATGGCAACCGTTTTGGAATGCAGCATTTCTTTCTTTGTAACCAGCTTAAACGGCTGCGCCTTCCTCCTTTTCTTAAAGTCTGAAAGCCTTTCGAATGTGTGAAGCCGTGTGTGTGAAAATCTGTGGAAAAGTTACTGGCTCTCTATTTGCATGGATCTGAAAACGTGTTTAGGATTGCAGCCTCGTTTCTCCTGGAAGTCGCCCTACATCGTAGATTCTGTACTTTGAACTAAGGCGTGTTCTCTCCCTGCCGCCCCCACCCCCTTCTCCTCCCGCAATGTTGTGGAATGTAAAACTGAAATAACTTGTGCGCTTCGGAGAGCAGAACCAGCCTCTAGCATTCACTGGAACTCTGTTTCAGAGTGTGTGTTGGAAAGTGTATGCCTTGCTTGCCACACATCTAATTGCCTATTCGGGGTGGGGAAAGATGGCTGTTGTCACGATTCCTCGCGAGTCTGATCTGAAGCCGCTTCACGTTTATGGTTCTCTTCGTGTTGGAAGAGGGAAATCATGTGTGTCCGGGCTGAGGCTTCTGCAAAATAACGTTAGCAGGCAGTGACCCCGCCCCCCTCCCGCCTCTAGTTTTGCAGCCCTTACAGTTTGCTTTTTCTGCAGTTTGCCTCCCTTATCTCGCATCCCACTCATGTGGCTTGGCTTTTCTCTTTCTCTAGAGCTTATCTTTGTTTAGCCAAAGTCCTTGCCTGTATGCATTTCCCCCATTTTATGACCACGTCAGAGGAGTGTTGCTCACTGGTTAGAGCATAACGTGGTGGGAAAGCCATGTACTAGGTTTCTTTTTTGAGAACAATGTCTTCCTGAAACAGTTGAAATTCTGAAGTTGCACAATTGTTTCTGCTTTCTCGGAAACTTCCAATGCTTTTCAAAGCGGAGTTAACCTGGTTCTGTATCTAGTTTGCTTCTTTAGTTTTAAATGTGTGAAATCTGGCCACACAATAGTAACTCTGGGAAAAGAAGGCTTCTAGAATAAGTGTAAAATATATACTTTCCTCTACCCTACCCCAACGTTTCTTTCATTCTCTTATACTTTAAAGCCGTTTAAAGCTGAGGCTGCAGACTTTCTTTACAGCCAAAAGGCTACTTGTAAAGGAATCCTCTTGTGGTTATGGGTGAAATCTGCCATGGATCACATGAAATGCAATTCCTGTGCAGGAGGTGGAGTAAACGGGATGGGATTAATTTAGATTAGTAGCTAGTGTGTTTCCCAAAGTCTCACATCGCCTTTCGATTTAAGTCCACTTTCCACCCACCCTCTGAGACAGAACCTTTTGGGCTCCAGAAAGAGATCTGTTTTATATAACAGACTTACAAAGTCATAATAGCTAAACATGCCTTCCCTTCACCTCCTACCCATAAAATGCCTGATTCTTTCAAACTGGAGGACCATTGGAGTATGGGTTGAACAATATGCCAAGAGATTTGGAAGAAATTAATTATTAGGCTCTTGGGCATAAATTATGGTGGAAGACTAAAACTGGGAAAGTAGTATGCTCTGGGGATGTGGCTCTTACAGCTGCTTTAGGAGTGGTTAGATAGGCCGCTAGGGCCTTGCCTAAGGCAGAGAAACAAAATATGATTCGTTGATGTGGCTGGAACAAATGAACCTGAGGCAAAGGCTGTTGTATAGCAGCATTGTTCTCTGTGCTGATTGGAAGCACTTTGTTATATGGCTGTTTCATGGTAGCCATAAACTCATGTTTGGGTTTGTGCCCTTTCTTTACCTTGATGAGCCTGTGACACTGAGTAGGGCTTGGTCTAGTGACTCGTGTCAAGTCTCTTGCGCAGATACACAGAGAGGGCAGTGCAGAGGCCAAGTTTAGGCTGCATTTCAAAGTATAACTAAAAGGTTGTTGAGGACTTTGGGTCTCTGACTGCTTTCTTGCTTCCTACTTGCAGAGTAACAAGATGCTGAACTACAACCCCTCAGCTGTTGGAGGGTGTCTCTTGGACAGGAAGGCAGTGGGAACTCCGGCTGGCGGGGGTTTCCCCAGGAGGCATTCTGTCACCTTGCCGAATTCCAAGTTCCACCAAGCCCAGCTCCTTAGCAGCCTCAAGGGGGAGCCAGCCTCAGCCTTGGGCCCCAGGGAGAATCGCTTTCGGGATCGCTCCTTCTCTGAAGGTGGTGAGCGACTACTTCAGCAAAAGCAACCTGGAGGCCAAGTCAACTCAAGTCGCTACAAGACAGAGCTGTGCCGCCCCTTCGAGGAGAACGGGGCCTGCAAATATGGAGACAAGTGCCAGTTTGCCCATGGCATCCACGAGCTGCGGAGCCTGACCCGCCACCCCAAGTACAAGACAGAGCTCTGCCGCACTTTCCATACCATTGGCTTCTGCCCTTATGGGCCTCGCTGTCATTTTATCCACAATGCTGAGGAGCGGCGGGCGGTCGCAGGTGGGAGGGAGCCTGCCATCAACGAAAGACCCCGCCTCCAACACAGCTTCAGCTTTGCTGGTTTCCCAAGTGCTGTTGCTGCCAATGGGCTGCTGGACAGCCCTACTTCGATAACCCCTCCGCCCATCATGAGTGCTGATGACCTCCTGGGCTCTCCTACTCTGACTGACTGTGCCAGCAATCCCTTCACCTTCTCCAGCCAGGAGCTGACCAATCTTTTTGCTCCCAGCATGGGGGTACAGGTTTCTGGTGGGGGTTCACCCACTGCTTTCCTCCTGAGACCCATGTCTGAATCCCCCAACCTGTTTGACTCACCCCCAAGTCCTCAGGACTCCCTCTCTGACCATGAAGGCTATCTGAGCAGCTCTAGCAGCAGCCACAGCGGCTCAGATTCGCCCATCCTGGACACCTCAAGACGTCTTCCCATCTTCAGCAGACTCTCCATCTCTGATGAGTAACCTGGTGTTGCCTCTTGGCCTCTTCCCACCTCTCTTTTACAAAGTTAAGCTTGTAATCTCTCTCTCTCTCTCTCTCTCCCTCCCCCAAGTCTTCTTAACATCTCTGGGTTAGATGTTAGCACAAAGAGAGTCCACCTGCCAAGAGTCTACTCACTGGCTGAAACCATAAGTGCCAAATTACAACAAAAAGTGATAATCGTTTACAAATGTAGTGCCTTTTAACATGTTCACTGTGACTATATTACCTCCCCAGCTGCAGAGGGCACCAGCAGCCTCCATAGAGCTCTGTGCATTTCCAGATGTGCAGGGAATATCCGGAACCAGCAGCTCCCATCACTGGCCATGATGCAGGATCCTTCTACTTCCTTTCCCCCACTTCCCTTCTTTTGGCTAGTGTTTTGTAGACATAATGGCATGTGGACACCTGTTAACATCAAACCCCTTCTACCTTTTAAAGACTAATCTTGCCTGAAACTACTCAGGTCAGCCAGAAGAACAGCTGAAAATGGACAGTAACTATAACATGCGTGGGACTTGGGAACTGGAGAGGGAAGCCAGATGGACAATGAAAGACTTGCTTTTGGTGCTACAAGTTCCCCATGTGTGTACATGTGACATCTTCATCAACAACAACAACAAAATGGGGAGGGGTGTGTTTAACGGTGTTCATTCCACACATGCAAGTTCTGTGTAAACAAAGTTCCAGTAGTCATAGCTTTAATGGTTTTGCTCTAGAGTACAATAGACCCATCTGTAGAGCACTCACGCCAAGCTTTTTTATTTTTTTTCCTGGGTTTTTAATTTTGTATAACTTTTCAGAAATTGGAGAGCAAATTTTGCTTGTCACTGCACAACAATATAAAGCTTATTTAACTTATCAAAACGTATTTATTGCTGAACCTATGCTTTTTTTTGTTAATTTTGTTCATATTTATCTGGATGATGAATTCATAGAATATATTCTTTTATGTTTAAATTATGATCTTCCATATTAATCTTAAGATTGTGAAGTCTTTTTCTTTCCCCCTCCCCCACAGTTTAATATATTATACTACAATGACATTTTTTGTAACTTTACACTTTTTTGGTTATTTTATTTTAAAAAAATGAAAAATTAATTTAAAAAAATGCAACAGCTGTGTTTGGATTATTTATTTTAGATCGTTCCCCTTTTTGTGTCGGACTGCAAATTGAGTTTAATGTGCTTCTTTGCCTCTCTTTGCCCCAACAAGGCCTCTCCCAGATGGGATGGAATTTTGACCATGCTGATGTCATTGGAAGCTTTGTCACTGACTTCAGTAGGGTGAGGATTTCACTGTGGGCCTCTAGAATGTAAACGCACAAGCTGTGCTGTGAGACGATAAAATGGAAGACTGCTTCCTTTTTTCTTTTCTTTTTTGTAAGTATTTAAAGGAAAAACGTCTACCCTTTGCTTTCAAGTGCCTATCTTAAAGACATTCCAAATACCGTTTGTCTTTGCATTTCTGTATTCCAAGAATGGAGTGTTTCCTCTTTTAAGGTAAACTTTACTGGCACAAAGAACACATTGAATGTAATTTTCCCCATTACTGTTCACTACATTGCCTTTTTCTTTTTCCCCCTTTTGTGTGAGTTTATTTAAAAGAATCTTTTGTAACGACTGTTTGCAGTTTAAATCAATAAATCCCAAGTGTTTTTTCAAGAATTTGACAGTGAAACTGGTTTTACTTGCAAAAAAGTTAAAGAACTGTTCAGAACAAGACTCTGTCTTGCCAAGAACTTTTGCACTAGAATAGTTCATTTGCACAAACATCTTTAGCAATGTACACTGACTTTCTTTAAGTTCTGTATGATGATATTAAGCTAAGCTAGTATTTCTGGATCTTATCTTAGGCTTTCATCTCTTCTCTGGGCTATTTTAATAGAGTAAGTGCTTTAATATCTAAATCAGAACTTATTTGATTCCTGCTTTAAGAGCATATTGCATTGGCTGGGAGGGGGGGAAAGTATTGTCAAAATGCCAAATAGCTCATTTAGTACCACAGCAAAATCATTGGGTAGATTGCCTTCTAATCAAAACTTTATCTTCAGTTTCCAGGAATTGTTGAAAGCATGTCATTGCTTGGTATACTTTCTACCTCTGCCAAAAGTTCAAGAGCTCCTGACTATGAACCTCTGTCTCCATTGCCCACTCCCCACACACCATGTTTCAGTCTTATCATTTGGCTAGGTTGGATGACCATTCTTAGTTGCACCATGTATGAAAAACTTTCAGAAGTACCTAAGCCAAGAAAAAGTTCCTTAACACAACACATTCATGCACAATTTTCTGTGTTGTGCTACCTTTGTCTGGGATTTAAAGAAGGCTACAAAAAGTAGATTAACAAATAAAAATCAAGAGTGATCAGAACCCAAAGCAAACATAGTATACTTGTGTAGAAAAACTAGTGCTTGTCTCAACAAGCTTCATTAATTAGAAAGCTTGGTTGAACTAGGAAAGTAATAACTGGATTCATTTCTAGAGAGGGGAGTTGTTAGACTTTTGCAAAATCAACAACAAAACTTGTGGTACGGGCCTTTAATGCCCACTTGTCACATGCATAAAGTGTTATCCTTAGTTTACAGATTATATATACAAAGAGGTACAGAAGGGGGGAAATTGGGAAATTAAAGCAAGACATAGTAGGCCTGAGATTTTTGTCAAAGACTGTTCCTCTTGGATTTCATAAAATTATCTTTTTGTCAAGTTTGTATGTACCTGCAAACTAAGAATAACAATGCATTTGACAAAGTGAGCACTAGTCTATGAAAGCTTGTGCCATAATAAATCTATTCATTTTTAAGATGTCCCAAGGCACTTCAAAATCTGGGTTCTGTAGTGTGCATGTGACAGTGAAGCCTCTGGCAGTATGGTGTCCATGCCCTCCTAGTGCACAGTCTGTCCATGGGCCCCAAACTATGTGTTTGGGTAGTGTGTGAAAGATCCCTACATGTCAATCACTTCCACATCAAGGGGGATCCTGGGCCATTGAGGATCTCCCCTCACATGCAGGCCATTACAGGTCTAGGGCCATCTCATGTGCTTGAACATGTACCGGGGGGTGGGTGGGATGGCCACCGTGATACTGCTTCCCTCTCCATCAGCTTAAATGAAACCCCCAAATAATTGCCTGAGGTGTTATGATGTTACAAAATTTACCAACATTTGAACAGCAACAGAACCTTTGCAGTCTAGGTTCTCCGAGGAAAGGAAAAATTCCGCCATTTGGCAGGGATTAAAAGGTTGCATAGGCCTTGGGGCAGGATAAACTCTGGAGCAGGCGGGCAAGCTGAGGAATAGAAACCTGAATAGAAAGAAATAAGAGGTTGTAGGAAAGAGGGATTCTATAGACGGAATGTTTTGAAGAAAGAGGACGGGGCAGAAATGGTGGAGCCTGGCAAAATGGAAGGTGGAGACTGAAGCTTGAGAAAAAAGATGACAAAGACAGCTGATTAAGGAAAGGGACTAATTAGAAAGGGTGTTGCACACTCAAAAACTAAAAAAGAAGCTACAACGTTAGTGAATGGGGTGAAGAAGCAGGAGAAGGCTTGCTGAATAACTAATTCAGGGTAACTACAGGAAGAGGAAGACAGTCGGATGAGGGTTGAAAAACAGAGATCTTAGTAAAATAAAGAGGAAGGTACATGGAATTGAAGAAAAGGGAGCTAGCCAAAATCTTACATAGTGACTGGGGATTTGAGTCTACATGTTCCTGGCAGGAAAGAGGAAGGTAGTTAAGAGTGCTTGGTGGGTCAGCAAGTTAAGAGACATCAGATTGCTTTTAAGAGTTGCGTACAAGGAAGGAACATGTTAGATGTGACTCCTATGGTCACTGCAATATTATAAGGGGGAGGGGTCATAGGTCCTAGGTTCAGCCCGTGGCATCTCCAGGTAGGGCTGGGGGGAAATCTGCCTGAAATCCTGAATTGCTGTCAACAATATTGGGCTAAATGGACTAATGATCCAAGTCAGCTTTTTTTATTCTAATAGTCGGACAACCCCAAGGAGGCAGCAGCAGCAGCAAGAGCTTAAATGCAGTGCAGTGAATTGAAGTTCACGTGTTAATTTGAAGAACACTTAGTAATTGGTATTAGCCAATTCTTCTAGCATTCTGCTTCTAGTCTAAAGTGTTTTCTTATTTAAAAGATGAGTGTAAAGACGCAGAAGTCTTGTGAGGAGCGTTTGAGAACTGAGGCTTCACCATGATGGGTCTCTCTTGACTTGCCCGCCACTTCTCTTCCTGAGCACACAGCGCAATTTGTAATATGTCATTTAAACACACAGGACTCCCAAACGTGAGAGAGCAGTATATATGCAGAAACTGGATTAGCAAGAGAATCTAGGAGTACTTGACATATGTTGGGAAGCATCCTTGGGAAACCTTTGTGAAGGGAGTTGAAGTGGTTCCAGGGAGGCTTTCTACCAATGAAGATCGGTGATTGGGCAGATACAAAGCAAGAGCACAAGATTGTATCTTGGTTAAAAAGAATAAGTGCTAAGAGTCAGAGCTGTTCCTATTTGACTTCCACGCTGGAGCCTACAGGCATCAAGATGAGAAAATATAAGCAGATGCTTAGCTTCCCTCCACCACCACCTGTGCAAAATAGTCAATTTCTCTCTCTCTCTCTCTCTCTCTCTCATAGGCCATTTGTGAGTGTTCAGATAACGGAGGGCACATGAACTCCATCCTGGTGCTCTCTGTTTGCAACACCTTTGTCAATGATGATGTTGATGTAATCTGCTCCTGCATCCAACCCTCAGTTTCTTGTTTTACAATGTTCATATGCCCCACAGGGTTATGGAGACATGCATATTCTTAATCTCTTCTCGATCATCCCAGAGTGCAGGACACGGAATAACGGGCTCAAGTTACAGGAAGTCAGATTCCGGCTGGACATCAGGAAAAACTTCCTGACTGTTAGAGCAGTATGACAATGGAACCAGTTACCTAGGGAGGTTGTGGTCTCTCCCACACTAGAGGCATTCAAGATGCAGCTGGACAAGCATCTGCCAGGGATGCTTTAAGGTGGAGTCCTGCATTGAGCAAGGGGTTGGACTCGATGGCCTTATAAGCCCCTTCCAACTCTACTATTTTGTAATTCTATGTGTTTTAAGCCAATTATTGACCAAAGAGCACATTCAATATTTCTCAAAGAAAGCATGCTTCTCATGTGCAAGGAGCATCCAAAGAAATAAGCTTAGCTGGATTGGCCCATTACCTTCAGTGGTGTGGCCGATGGCAGAGAAATAGGAAGGGACGGTGGTGTAGTCCAGGCATAGCAACCACTAGGGCAAAGTTGGGGTTTGATGGAAAATTTCTGTCTACCCACATGCTTTGTTCTTTTGCTGTTGTAAGTTGCAGTGGATTTCTTCACGTAGAATTTCCCTAGACAACCTCTGTATTTAAAGGGGTCTTTAAAACGTCCTAAATGAGTACCTGCTGTGCTTTGATTGACTACTAAGGGCAAAACTGCTATTGATTTATAGCCTCCCCCTCTAAACCAAGAAGGGCTCTAAAGGAACCCACGATAGTGTTTAAATATAGCCAAAGGCATTGAGGAACACAGTTCTGCAATAACAACAACAAAGGAAACAGGACTTTGGGTCGGTTGCTGCCAGGCGTGATGTGGTTAATTACGTTTCCTCATGGGTATAACAGAACTCCTATTTGCTGTTGCTTTTTATGTGCTAGCCTGAGTTGTACTGGATTGATTGCGCTGCAAATATTTTGAATTCCACCACTTCATTTATATGTTCTCTCCTCCTCAAACCTCCGAATTTTGATCCTTGAACTACTATTACCTGCCAGTCTCTTGGAAACGACTTCACTCAAAACTGTGGCTTTATACTACAGAGGAACACGAAAGCTCTTGCTGCTTTAATACCTGGTACAAATTAATATTTTAAAAATAGTTTCATCTAAGATCTCCTACTACCACCCTCTTGCTCAACATGCAGAAGTGAAACCTCCACTTAACTGTCTCCAGATTTTTCAACTGCCTGTTTTAACATCTGGCTGCCATTTTCAAAACTTCCACAGTGTGCCACAGCAATTGCTATTTCCCAACTTTCTAAAATACTGGGGAAATCATTGGAACTACTAAAATAATTAAGGGTGCAATCCTATGCATGATTAGACAGAAAAGGGTTTACATCTCCCGGCCGGTAACCATGTGTGGAGACTTGTAGGACTTTTTCTGTCTAAATAGGGTGTTCAACATGTTCAGGTTGGACTCCACTTGGAGGAGTGGGTTCATAGCTTGGAGGTTCTCCTGGAGTCATATCTATCATTTGAGGATCATAGAATCATAGAATAGTAGAGTTGGAAGGGGCCTATAAGGTCATTGAGTCCAACCCATGGCTCAGTGCAGGAATCCAGCTGGACAGGGATAATCTGGTTTCAGTAATCTATGCTCTAATTATCTCCAAGTTAGATTACTGCAATGTTCTCTATGTGGGGCTGCCCTTGAAGACTGTTGAGAAGCTTGTGCAAAATGGGGCAACCTGATTAATTACTAGGACTAGAAGGTTTAAACATACAAAACCAATTCTGACCCACTTGTATTGCTGTTTATGTCTTTCCGAGCCTGATTCAAGCTGCTGGTTTAAACCTATAAAGCTTTACACAGCTTGGGACCACAATACCTGAACCTGACCTGAACCTACTCAGGCACTACAATCAACACCTGAAGCTGTCTTCTGGGTGTCAACTCCAAGAGATGCTCAGGGGCTGACAACAAGTGAGAGGAACTTCTCAAAGGTGGCCCCCTGAGAAGTTCCCCAGTGAGGCCTACCTGGCACCAGCACGGTCATCTTTTCAGCGCCAGGTTAAAGCTGCCCTCTACTCCCAAGCATTTAACAGCACATGATGGGTCACTATGTCAGCTGTCTTGAACTGGTCAATTATTGAAATTGTTCGTTGACATTATTTTTAGTTTAACTCATAAATTTTGTATGTTGATTTTTTAAAACTGTGTTTTATTTGTAATGTTGTATAATTGTGTGGTTTGCTTTTTTGGTGAATTGTTGTGAACGTCCAAGAGAGTTTTGGCAATTGGGCAGTGTAGAAATGAAATAATAATAATAATCTATATATATAAAACGCTTAGGTATGTTACCATTTTGCCACGCCCACTTTGCCTTCAGGAATTCTAGAATGGCTTCAGCTGATACAGGTTGCTAAGCAACAGTAACAACATGTAACATCAGCTGATACAGGTTGCTAAGCCCCTCGCCCGACTCCTCCGGGCTTTCCAAGGTAATCCTACCCCCCCTTTTGCCTCTTCGCTCCCCCCCCCCCCATGAAGGGGGCAGCACCACGGTCCGGAGCATGAGCGAGGCATGGCCGGGGCCCTTGGTGGCCAGCTGAGAGGCCACTCGCCTGCTGCGAATGAATAAATAAATAAAATGTGATGATATTTAATTAATAAACTTTAAGATATGCTACAATGGTGTATGTTACGCCGGGTACAGCTAGTAATAATAATACATAGGATTGCACCCTAAAAGGCAAAACCTTACCTTAATCTGCTGGTAACAAGAGAAGTATAAATACTTTATTATGATACACATCATTAGGTCTGTTTCTTTTTTTCTGTAGCACTTGTCAGCATGCCACACATTGACAGTCTCATTCAGCATTCTTTAACAACACTGTGAGCGTAATCATTATCACTCCTGCTGGGAATGTAACACAGGTGAAAACTGAATAATTTCCATGTTGAACTGAGCTTCCTCTTCCCCAGAGTACACTTTGCCCTTCAACCAAAATACAGCATTGAGAATGAGGTATATACATACCAAAGCCTTGATTGCCTCTTACACAAGTATTTGGAAAGCTTAACCATTTTTATGCCTTCTGCTTCTGGGTGTTTTCTTTCTAGGAGTACATGAGGAGAACATTTGTGTATTCTTTTGGAGTAACATTACATTTCTATATAGGATTCTTTATTATGTAGTACTGCAAGCACTTTAGAAGTCTTTGGAGGTATGCAAATATAAACAAGTCCCTTCTACAACTGAGGCCTTAGCTAGACCTAAGGATTATCCCAGGCAAATGGAGGGATCATCCCTGCCTGCTCCCGGTATCCCCTGTGTGTCATTTGTATGCACAGGGATGATCCCGGAATATAGGCCTGGTCTAGCCATGGCCTGAGTTACTTGGCAAAAGATAAGTCAACAGAAGACCCAGGAATAGCATTTAGAAGTCCTGCCCACCCCTCTTCTTTACCTCACTCCTCACCCTCACCCTCTTCTCTCTTGGGTCCACAGGAAATATTCCCTCTGAGAGTAGTGGATGGTTGGGAGGGATAGATGCCAATGTTGAACTGAATCCTTTGAAATACCAGCACTATACAGGCTAAAAGCAGATGTGCTTTCTGGAGAAGAGACCAACATACACAGAACAAAAAAGCTTTTTTAAAATGTACTTGCTTTACTTGAAAGTATGTTACATTTATTTTCTTCTGCTATTTTGTGGGATATAGTTATGTGTACTAGTTAAGGGAGCTATCAGGTGGAAATAAAAACTCACCTCAGTCAGGAACTCACTGGGCTGAGGTAAGCAACTTTGTCTCTCAACCCGGATCTGTAGTATGTGGGATAATGCTACCATCTTTACCTTCCCTTAAAGGGTGG
This sequence comes from Elgaria multicarinata webbii, assembly GCF_023053635.1. Lineage (NCBI taxonomy): Eukaryota > Metazoa > Chordata > Lepidosauria > Squamata > Anguidae > Elgaria > Elgaria multicarinata. The sequence continues at coordinate 124,712,910 of NC_086172.1, read as the reverse complement.
TTGTAAGGATTATTGAAATAATGTATGTGAAGCACTTTCAGCATTTGTGAAAAGAGCTATATAAATATTCCATTTCATTCATTCATTCATTACATTTCTATACCACCCAATAGCCAAAGCTCTCTTGGCAGTTCACAACCATTAAAAACATGAAGCCTTATTACAATATTTATTAGTAGGTATTCTTATACCACCCTTCAGTCACACTGCCAGGGTGATTTGCAAGACAGAATGAAACAATTAAAATGAAAATTCAAAACGTAATAAACTAAAAGAGATCTTGGGGTTGTGGTAGACAGCTTGATGAAAATGTCAACCCAGTGTGCGGCTGCTCAATGTTAAGCATTATAAGAAAAGGAATTGAGAATAAAACTGCTAATATCATACTGCCTTCATACAAATCTATGGTGCAACCACACTTAGAATACTGTATACAGGTCTGGTCACCACAGCTAAAAAAGGATATTGTAGAGCTGGAGAAAGTGCAGAAAAACGCAACTAAAACGATTATGGGGCTGGGGCATCTACCCTATGAGGGAAAGTTACAACAACTGGGATTGTTTAGCTTGGAAAAAGGGAGGCTAAGGGGAGACATGATAGAGGTGTACAAAATTATGCATGGTATGGAGAATGTGGATAGGGAGACATTTTTCTTCCTCTCTCAAAATACTAGAATCTGGGGTCATCCCATGAAGCTGAGTTTCAGGACAAATAAAAGGACGCTCTTTTTCACACAGCGCATAGTTAAATTATGGAACTCACTACCACAAGATGTAGTGATGGCCACCAATTTGCATGGCTTTAAAAGGGAGTTGGATAAATTCCTGGAGGAAAAGGCTATCGATGGCTACTAGCCCTGATGGTTGTGTGCTATCTCCAGTATTCGAGGTAGATGCCTGTATGCACCAGTTACTGGGGAACATGAGTGAGAGGGTGCTGTTGCACCATATCCTGCTTTGTTGGTCCCTAGTCGACAGCTGGTTGGCCATTGTGTGAACAGAGTGCTGGATTAGATGGACCCTTGGTCTGATCCAGCATGGCATCACCCAACAGCTCAAGTTCCACAACAACCGGTATACAGGAGGATACTTCCTCCAATACACGTAAAGATAGGCATTTCTTCAATAAATATTTAATTTCTTTGTACCAACGTCTCATACCACTAACAGCCTACACTGTGTGCTTTCTGTATGCTTCTGCTTAGTGTTCCTAGCAGGCATTTATTCCTTCACTCTATTTGCAGTTCCCAGGGAGGGAGTGAACAGGGTGAGGTAACAGTAGTTTGGTAGCGGAGTTTGACGGAGGAGGTCACTAACAAAATTTCCCCATAGGTAAGTGGACAATGCATGCTTAGAAGGGCCCACCAACTGAGCAGCTAAGGAAATAAGAAGAAATACCACTGCACTGATAGCAAAGAGGGAGGGCTCACATGGAAGATAAAAATGGACTGATGTAATTCAGCAGTGGTGACCTGCAAACTATGCAGTGTGTTTGTTTTCCTGCCTAAAAATAATATGGTGTACATTACTAGAAGTAAAGGCAGGACTTCTGCGGGGGGGGGGCACTTGGAAAAAGGAGCAGGATGTTTGAAAGGAGACGCATCCTGCACGGACGAGCGACACTCAGGAGGAAGAGATTTAGAAAGCACTCTGCACTGCTGGAACTAAGAATCCGCTCTGAGGCTGTAGCAGAAGGGAGTGGCTCTGAGCTTTTGAGAGAACATCTACAGCAGACCTTGCAGGACAGGAAGCAAGATGCTGGAGCATGATGGAACAGATGGAATGGAACTGCTTCCTGCAGCAGGAAGACGAGAAGGGTGGTCATGGCTGGTGACTCCCTACTGTGTGGAATAGAAGGGGCTGTGTGCCAACCAGACCCATTGGCTTGAGAAGTATGTTGTCTCCCAGGAGCATGGATTAGTGATGTAATAGAACAGCTGCCAAAACTCATCTAGTTCACAGATAGTTATCCCCTAATGCTTACCCAGAAGAGCCACAAAGGTGATCAGGGGACTAGTAACTAAGTTCTACAAGGAAAGATTGAAGGAACTTGGTACATTTAGCCTTGAGAAGAGAAGACTGAGGGGAATATGGTAGAACGTTTCAAGTACCTAAGGGATTGTCACACAGAAGAGGGTCACAGCATGTTCTCTGTTGTAGGACACAAAGTAATGGGCTTATGTTACAGGAAGGCAGATTTCAGTTAATGGTCAGCAGTCAGACAAGGGAACCAACTGCCTAGGAAGGTGGTGGTCCCTCTGCGCTGGTGGTCGTAGAGCAAAGACTGGACAGTCATCTATCAGGGATGCTTTAAAATGGATTCCTGCATTGACTAGAGGGTTGGGCTCAATAGGATAAATGGCCCCCTCCAACTCTGATTTTATGACAATTGGTTTTATTATTACATTAATTAGTCCTTGTTTGTTCTTGGTTCAAGACTGTTTCCAAATCCTTCGAAGAGTGCATCAAGCTTCTTTATTTTCATATTGCTGCAAAATTATTATTATTATTTATTTATATAGCACCATCAATGTACATGGTGCTGTACTAATGCTTCCCAATGTCCACAGTGTTTTAGATAATTGTATTAACTGCTCTTAAGGCAAAGAAATATTTTTTTCTTCTCCCTTATAATTATGAGCCATATTTCACTTACCCTGTTTGGTTACCATTGTAAATTGCCTGCCTGTGGTAAGCTGGCACATTGGGGAGAAAGGTTATAGCCAGGTAGGGGTGGAGCAAGAATCTGTCTGAGTTTGACTTTTATTTGAACACAAAGAATTTGTAAGACCCTGAGCCCAAACCAGGCATGGAACCTTCCAACCTCTGAACATCCTGAACATCCTATCTCAAGCGCTCAAAATCCAAGTGCTTGGAAGGGGAAGTCTCACAACTTAGTCGCGCCTCTTCCACCTTCTTCTCACCCCCAAAGCAATCCATGCCTCCCGAGCATTTGAACACTTGCCGTCTTCCTTTCTTAGGGGGAGCAGTGGTCACAAGATGGGAGCACCAAAAGGGAATCCCCGTCCATGCCTCCTAGACACCCAGAGTAATGCTGCTCATGGGGAAAGTCTGGGAGGGGTACTTTATTCAAGGGTTTTTGCAAAGGCAGGGCATCAAGTAATGTTTTACATGTGTGAAAGAGCTACCATTGGCCATGTACCCAAGAAAGAACTTTATTACCACATCAGACGAAACATTTGCAGCTGAAGTAATTCACACATTCAGTTGTGAGTCATTGATGAGTGATGAATTCCAGAGGAGTAAGAAAGTTTGCCTATTGGAGCAGAAACAATAAAGAATCCTGTAGTGCACTAAAGCCTAACCTGCTGCTGAACTCAGTCACCAGACTTCAGTAACAACCACTAGCTTCTAAAGGAGCCTTCAGCATTAAATTGCTGAACTATAATTTATAGCATATTCTATTCTGGCTTATTAAGAACTGTTGATTTCTTTCCCTCTGCAGGTGTTAGAATCATAGAGTTAGAAGGGGCCTATAAGGCCATCGAGTCCAATCCCCTGCTGAATGCAGGAATCCACCTTAAAGCAGACCTGACAGATGGCTGTCCAACTGCCTCTTGAAGGCCTCTAGTGTGGGAGAGCCCACTACCTCCCTAGGTAATTGGTTCCATTGTTGTACTGCTCTAGCAATCAGGAAGTTTTTCCTGATAATCAGCCAGAATCTAGCTTCCTGTAACTTTAGCCCATTATTCCATGTCTTGCACTCTGGAAAGATCAAGAAGAGATCCTGGCCCTCCCTAGGTAATTGGTTCCATTGTTGTTGTTGTTTGTATGTGTTTTTAATGTTTTTATTGATTTTCTCTAACTACATAATAACCATACTTCTAAACAATACAAATGATACAATATATAATAATAACTCCGTAATACATAATAATACATACTTAAACTAATAAACATACATTCTCTACACTTAATTCTGCTTTGATCTAATGATTGATTAACATTAAAGTGCACCCCAACCCAGGTATCTTATTCTGATTTCCAAAATCTCATTGATTCTTCTGGAGGTGTTTTCCCTCTCCCCCTTAATAATACAAAATCCAAAAACTGTTTCCATATTACTTCAAAATCATTTTTTTCTCATTCCTCTTCTAACTCTGATGTTACATGTTAATTATCATTAATAGCAATATTCTATATTTCTTTATACCAATCTTCTATATGATAATCCCCTTAAACCTTCCAGTTCCTGGATATCATTAATCTTGCAGCTGTTAACAAATTCGTTATCAATTCTTTTATCTCTTGATTACATTTCAATTCACCATACACTGATAACAATGCCACGATTGGTGTCTCCTCTATCTCCATTCCTATAATTTCTTTTATCTCATTATAGGTTCCATTGTTGTCCTGCTCTTAACAGTCAGGAAGTTTTTCCTGATATCCGACCAGAATCTGGCTTCCTGTAACTTTAGCCCATTATTCCATGTCCTGCACTCTGGAATGATCAAGAAGAGATCCTGGCCCTCCTCTGTGTGACAACCTTTCCAGTACTTAAAGAGTGCTATCATGTCTCCCCTCAAGGCTAAACATCCCCAGTTCTTTCAGTCTCTCCTCATAGGGCTTTCAGCATAGCACAGCAAGATGACATTCTCACCAATTACTGCTGTTGTAAATTGGTCACTCTGTTCATACCATGCATAGATGCCAGACTTACATCTACCCCATGCATTTCATAGTCTTTTGACCCTACCATCTACCGTGTGTGTGTGTGTGTGTGTGCGCGCGCATTTGCGATAGCTATGCATGTATAATATATATAATCTGCCAACTGAGGATAACACTTCATGCATCTGACAATACATCTCCTCGTCTTAAAGGTGTCAAAAGCCTCTTTATTGAGTGATGAAAAATCAAATGATGCATATGTCAATTGGCTCATAGTGTTCTCATAACAAGGATAGAGAAGTAACTTGTGATAATCTTGAAGGTAGATATCATATTTCCCACCCTAACCACCACAAATGTTTCAAGGACTCATATTCCCTGTGCCTGTACTGAATCTGTGGTAAACACACAGCAGAGGGCTTCTTCTACTTAGTAAATGTCTTTGGAGGAACATGGATCAGGGTGGGAGAAGAGAGTAAGAAAAGTAAGCGGTAGCCTTGAGAAGAGTGCCCTACACTCAGCCAGTGATAACCTATGCAGGATATAGATTGCTGGATAGAACAGTGCCTCAGCACCAGGTGGGGCATGCCACCACATGGTGCAAACATTTGCCTGCTCTAGCATGCCCTGTTCCCACAGGTTAACCTCACCCTCCTTCCCATACAACACCGAGTCAGAAGACCCAAAAAAAGCCATGCAGAACTCTATGTTCTCCTGGGTGTTTTTAACCACATACTTCCTCTTACTGTGTTATTTTGCTTCTGCACTAGAGCTGAGGCCTGACTGGTGGTGGAGGGCGTGGGGCTTGCGGCACTGACTAAACACACCACTTCTTCAAGCAGAGTGCTGCTGCTTCAGCAGTCACACATCTACTGTTGTTGTTTCTGCTTCTAGCCCAAGTTGCAGCTTCTCAGAGCAAATCTTTACTGTAGTCGATACGACGCATACCAGACAAAACCAAAGGGCCACGTAGTCCATTGTCCTATCCCCAGAAGTAGTTCATGGGAGGAAGGCAGCTGACTTCCAGAAAATTTTCCCAGTTATGCAATGTTATTCTATGGAAAGGGAAAAGAAAACAATTATTTAGCCTGAGGAGGAAAAGAATATGTTATGCAAAGTTTATTATTATAGTTAATTACACCCTTGGTTGTAGGAAAATTGTAACTGGGTTGGGATAGTCAGATGACCTAAAATATAAGTTTATTCCCCCCCCCCTTATAATAATACTTAGCTGTCAATTAAGGTGGAAACCAATCCCTGGCCCAAAGAGAGTTCCTGTGCCCTAAACAACAGAATGTATTAAGTTCTAAGGCTTGGACTAACTCTGGTATTTTCCATCTCCATTGACAAAAACCTCTAGTTCTTGCCCCAAATGATACACCTATTCAGGTTTTCAAGTTCAGCATGCAATAATTTAAGTTGCTCAGGAGCTAAATGTCCTTCATATAATTGGATTGCTATTCCAACTGGTTCAAAGTTCTGGTTCAGATTTTCCCAACCTGGTGCCCTTCAGATGTTAGGCTACAGCTTGATGAGTTTGGCCATCCTTCAACTCTGGACAATGTACATGTTTGCTACAGGATGCATTTCATAGATTTTTGAGTGTGCATTTTTTGCAAGTAGCTTCTGTCTAGTTTGGCTTGTTCTCCTTTTGTATGCTACAGATTGCCTTACTGGGATTTCCCCCCTCAACTACAAGACCACAGAAAGTATTTAATCTCATCTTAACGGCTGGTGACATTGGACCCTCCTGGGTAGGGAGCCACACTTTCTTGAAATCCATGTAACTGAAGTTGTAAGGGCTCAGGACCATAAAGATTTGGTAACCAGTTTAGCATATCAAAACCACCCAGCTTAATTCTAGTATTCTTGTTACCGAAAAGTGTAACATTTGCACAGAAGAAAGGTGGCACTGAAATTTACCCACAGTTAAATACTGAAAGCCCCAGTGCCAACAATAAGAGCTTTGAGCTTAACTATTATGTAGGGCTTCAAATGTCTGTTTGTCTGATATTTAAATATGATTGGGGCAGGGGCAGGGGCAGAAGTACATGGTTGAAATTAAAATCTTACATTAAACCCATTCTCTGGCTCAAATCACACAACCCCATGTTGCCCAGACCCCTTTATCATATTTTGGATGTTCCTATCTCAGAGTCTGGACGCTGGGAAGCTGTTGCTCTAAACTTGTAGAATTATTATGCACACTGAGTTTGGAGTATGAAAAGAATAAATTTTAACTGTGCAACATTTACAAAAGAATTAAAAGGCCTCTGATCTGGGTTTCCACTCTATTGCAACTGGGTGGGTGTCTATGCCACTTTACAGCTGCTCCCCCCTCAAAACCCCGCAGCATCACTGCTGCAGGGTGGCAACGTGAAATCTAGAAGGCAGGAGGGAGTGTGGGCTATCCAGCAGCCATTCCGCTTGTCAATGCCCTGCATTCCCGGGCTTACCCTGTACTGGGATCTGCCCTTAGGACCAAACCAAAGCCACCACTGAAAGATGGGAGAAACAACATGGTGGCATCGGGGCATATGGAAAAGTCACGGGAAGGGAGACTGTGAGAAAATGCGGTTTCAAAGGTAGAACCCTGATGTGACTGTGACGGGGCAGTGCATCAAATAAACAATGCAGCAGCACTGCACAGCCACTATGAGTCATATAGAGAAGCCCCAGGAGTTTGCCCTGTAGGCAAACACACCATTTTATTTTCTCACAGCCCTGAGCTGAAGTGGGGCTCAATAAGGTAGATAGGGATGGATGAACCTGTCAGTTTTGCTTTCTTTCATGTTCTCATTTTTCCAATTTTAAATTTTAGAACTTAAATTGGAACATCTCGAACCTTGAGTGTTTTTCCAATCTTAAGTTCAGCTCATCGTGAACGTTGAGATTTTTTGAAAGTTTACATGAAAATTCATAAGCAATGTTGTGCATATTTCTCCTGGTACATGCATTTGGCTAGTGGGCGGTATAGAAATGATATAAATAAACAAATTTTTGGTAAGCATTTTAGAAAAGGATTTCCTCCTTTGGGGCTTTCCAGTACTACTGCCTGAGTGCCTGAAAACTGAGTGAGAAGGAGGAGGAGGTGGTGTCTTTTTAATGACAAAAACAAGCATGCATGGCTCTGCTTTCAGGCACTCAGCAGGCAGCAGTACTGGGAAGCCCCATAGGAGGAGGTCCTATGGTTAAATCCTGTAAGGGGGCTTTTCAGAAAGCAGAAACAGCTAGAGAGGTTGCAACCCACAAGAAAAAGGGACCTAAGTTGAAAAAGAAAGCACTGCGTACATACCTTGGCCACCTCGATACAGCAAGTTCAACCCTTAAGCACTGCATCTAAGAAATGTCTCTGAAATTCTCATCCCTTCCCTCAATTTTAGGATGTAAGTTCTTTTTGCCCCCCAACCTAACAAATGGTCAAAAATGCATATATTGAATAATTCAGCCCTATACCGCTTTATACAAATCTATGATGTGGCTATACTTGGAATACTGCATACAGTTCTAGTCAATGCATCGCAAAAGTGGTATTGTAGAACTGGAAAAGGTACAGAAAAAGGTAAACAAAGTGATCAAAGCTGGAGCAACTCCCCTATGAGGAAAGGTTACAACATCCGGGATTGTTGAGCTTAGAAAAAAGGTGCGTACGAGGAAGTATGATAGAGGTTTACAAAATTATGCTTGGAATAGCGAAACTGGATTGAGATCCTTTTTCACCCTCTCTCATAATACTAGAACCTGGAGTCATTCACTGAAGGTGAATGGTAGAAGATTCAGGACAGACAAAAGCATGGTAGCAGCCATCCCAGCAGGCTGAACTGAGGGATAAGCAGGACCATTACACCAGCCCTGCTGAAAGGAGTGCCCCCCCACCTTCCTTCCCTATTCCTTTTCCATTATGTGTCCTGTCTTTTCAGTTGCAAGCCTGTAGGCAGGGACTGTCTTGTTCTATTGACAATTTGTAAGCTGTTCTTGCAACCTTTTTAGTTGCTGAGCAGGATAAAAAAGACTCTTAAAAATGTATTTCTTCACCCAGCACATGAACCCTCACCCAATGATGTGGGGTACACTTTTTATTGCAGAATGTACACATATGTGCAATCTAGTCCATCTATGAGATCATCACCTGTATGGTAGTAAAAAAATGTTTCCAAATTTCAGCCATTTATCACTTAGGGCCCAGTCTTATGCATGAAAAAAAAGCCTATTGTATGGAGAGAAAATGTCCCCTGCACAAAACCCTCCAACTACTTAACCCTTGGTTGATCCCAATCAATGTAACATGTTGGGAAGCATTTCCCCCCAAGAATAACTGATAAGGGAGGCAGATTTGAGTGCCCATACATTAGGGTGACCAACTGTCAGGATTTCCCCAGATTTGTCCTGGTTTTTGTTCTTTCCATAGTGTCAGGGGGGATTTTCTATAATTTTCAATAATGTCCTGGAATGACACACCTTCCCCTTTAAGGCTGCCATTAGCATGGCAGGAGGGAATGACATGCTTTCTTGAGGCACATCATTCCCCCACCCCGAGCTCCAATTGAGGTCTTAAAGGGGAAAGTGGGTCATTCATGGACATTATAGAAAAGGCCCCAATTGGAGTACATGGTGGTGGTGCAGAATGAAATCCTTTCCCCTCCTCCACTCCAATCGAGTTCTTTAAGGTGGCGGGGGAATAACGTACTTTCTGCAGGACTCAGAAAGCGGCTTCCCCACACACACACTAGGTGTCCTCTTTTTTGGTTTCCCAAATATGGTCACCCTACCATACATTTTTCTTTCTGAAAGCCCAAAAGAGCCTCAAACAAACATACCAAAGAAATAATCCAATGAATCTGTTGGATTTTGCCACTGAAATGCTTTTGTCCCGGCTAATGTTAAAGTAATGGCATTAAGAAATTTTAAGAAGTCCCACTGGGATAAAAGATGCCCCGTGATACAATTAAGCAAAATGAAGTACACTTCTTCTGTAACCAGACAGGAGGCTTGGGGGACATTTTACTACTCTAAGACAGATTTGAATGTTGCTTGGGGTAATAAAATACCACAGTACTCATCTATGTCAGGGCCCTTTTTGTGGGGGGAGGGGTTCCATGAAAATTAAACTATAGAATTTGGTTCCACAAGATGTAGAGATGATCACCAATTTGAATGATTTTAAAAGGGGATTAGACAGATATGAAAAAGATAAGGCTAGTGGCTACTAGTAACAAGGGGCTATACAGCACAGACATTTGTCTTATCTTCCACAAATTTGTCTAGTAGTGGTCAGGGGCAACATGTCTCTGAATTCCAGTTGCTGAGGAACAACAACAGGCGAGAGCTATTGTCTTCATGTCCTGGTGTGGGCTTCCTACGCCTGTTGCTGTTTGCTGAATAGTGTTCCAGCTTCCTTAGTGTCTTCCTGTACTTTCTCTCTTGTCAGTAAGAAAAACAGAGATAGAGCAACAGAGGAAAGAATGAAAGCTGTGTCAGTTATTCTTTTAGGGACCTCAGGAACGTCACACGGGAAATGAACCCATGTGTCTTCTCCCATCAAAAGCATGAGTTGCATGCTACAAAACATGGCAAGAGTTGTGAAACGAAGAGATAAGAACATGAGAAGAGCCATGCTGAAGCAGGCCAAAGGCCTTCTGTTGCCACAGTGACCAACTAGCTGCCTATGGGAAGCCCTCAAGCAGGACTTGAGTGCAATAGCACCCTCCCTGTTGATGTCACCCAGCAACTGGTATACAGAGGCATCCGGTTGTAGGGAACAAGGCTTGGGGACTAGGCAGACTTTTGATATGATCAAGCAGGGTTCTTTTTATGCTCTTAAATGCCTCTGCCTGATTATGAAAGCCTGAGAGGACCTATACTGTAGTGTAGTGACTAAGAGTATGAGCTAAGAAATCCCTAGTTCAAATACCACCTCGGCCATAGGATTCCCCCTCCCCGCATCTATAATATGGGAGCGATAAATAACGCCAGCCTACTTTACAGGGTTAATGGAAAGATTACTGAGATGATGTATGTAAAACATTTTGAACACTCTATTTAAATGCTAGGCATGTGCATATTGTTCATGAAGAGGTGTCGTTCTTTTCTGTGTGGCCTGTTAGCCTAAAAGTTCCTCTTGCTGAACATTACGGCCCAAACAAGAGGTATTACCTTTCTCTGGTTGTTGAGGATATCTTGCACATTTCAGACTGAAGTAACTGTAGGGCAGGAACCTTATTATCTTCTGTCTGATGTATACTTAGTGTACCATCAAGTGATCAGGAAAGAAGCAAAACAGGTACTGCAAGGACAGTGACAAAGCAAACTGCCCTCTCAGATAGACTCCAGATCAGCCTGCAGCAGGCTGGTGAAGGCTGTTCTAGATGGACACACCCACCACTCCAGGGTTAGCATCAGCCCCACTTAAACAGTAAGTATTTCAGTAAGTAATTGTGCTCTATATGTAGGCTAATTGGCATTAGGTTTAGGCAGATCTGCACAACCTGTGAGCCTCTAAGATGAATGCAGCCTAGTTATATATTATAGGCTGCCGGTTCCTTGACATCACACACACTCCTACACCCCTCTTCTGTAGGTCCAGGCTGTCAGCAAAACAGGAGGTTTGTTGAACCCCTCATGGGCCACCATACAAGTCTGGTGGGCTTGTATAGGGGCAATCAGAAGTCAAGTAGGTGGCTAGGAGGGAGAGGGAATTTTTAGTTGTGTGTCCCTTCCCACTTCCTGGGTAAGACTTCTTAATTCTCCCAGTCATTCTGACGTCTTATAATAGAGATAGTTCAACACATCTGGAGGGCACCAGGTTGGGGAAGGCTACTCTGTGTGATCAGGTGACTTGATTGTGGTTGGTATCTGTTTTACTCTCTGTGCTGGCTGGGACATAATGGGAGTTGTAGGACTTTTTTCGGTCTAAACATGGACAAGATTGTGCCCTTAGTGTTGAAATTGATTGTACTATTGTTTGTTACATTTTACTTTTGTTGTTTACACCTAGTGATCTCATGTTATAAGGCTACTAACAAATATTATTTTTTAAAAAATTGCCCTCTACAAGCATGGAATGGCTAAACAGACTTAGAGAATGAGACTGGAGCAAGAGAAACATTATGCTTTTTCTATAAGGTCCCCCGAGCTACATCTGTGGCTCCCAGAGATATTGAAGGCAATTCTTAGGAGGAGGTACTGTAGGAGGATAGGTAAGATGGTTAATGTACAGAAAATATTAGTTTTGATTCTTCCTACATCTGAGTTCTTTTGCAAACTTTCCTTCTTACATTACAGTTGTGTGTAGAAGTTATTGGCAAGGAACAGTTTGCAAAAGTCCTGACTTAAACAGAATGAGGGAAAACGGAAAGAACGAAGTAAGTAAACAATACAAAATAAGACGACGAAGACAAGAGAAATATGATGGCAATGACCTCATACTAACCAACACCATGAATATGTCAACCAATCCAGAACTGGTTTTAAATAGCAAGAGAATGAAAATTTTAAAAGATGTTTTTCAAATACCATTTTCTGAAATAGCATTAGGGGCTGTAAAGGTTGCTGCTGTATATTTTTTAAAAGAGCTTTAAAACTAGCACCAGGTAGTGCGTGAAAAAGTGCACCGTGGCAAGGACATCCCACCCACCCCAATTTACAACTGCAAAGTTCCTATCACTGTATGGGTGTGGGGATTGTTAGAGTAGTATTGTCTGATAGGCCTGTGATAATCACCCAACCACATTCTATACTGACAAAAATCAATACACGTGTGTGGGTGGATTGCGTTTTCTTTGGTGGAAGGTGAAACAACAGAAGCCAAATCTCAAGGACATGTGTCTGAATAGCCTCAAACAAATGGGTACATGTGCATTTAACATTTTATAACCTGATTATCAAGAAAGGCTTTAAGAAAAGGAAATGGATTGACTTGTTAGAATAAAGAGACCTGTGAATTATTCAGGAAGGGGGAAAGTTTTTATTGACCTATTCGTCAAAAGCCTTATTCAGGTCAACATTCTATGGCAGCTGCTCAGAGCTCCGGTCAAGTAAGCTGCTATATCAATAATTTTAGGTTTTAATGTTGTTGACATACCTTAATACAATAAACAGAAATATTTTGGATAATTTGAGGACATAATAAAAGTATATGCCATAGTTCCAAAGTTGGAACGATTTCATAAAGAACTTGATCTTTAAAAAGGCCAAGTAGTATTTTATTTTAAAAAACACACACATAAGCCTTTTAATTTTTATGTGCAAAGTGCCTTACAGTCCTTGAAGGATTAAGGCAGCAGTCATTTTCATTCTACCTTTTCAGACAAGATACCACAAGACCTAGGAACATAGAATACGGCCTTATACTGAGTCAGACCATTGGTCCATCCAGCCTAGTATTGTTGACACTGTCCAACCTCAGCTCTCCAGGGTGTGATGCAGCAGTTTTTCCTGCCCTTACTTGCATTGCCAGGGATTGACACCAGAACCTTCTGCATGCAAAGCATGTGCTCTTCTGTTGAGGTATGGTCTTCCCAGTCTGTCTGTCTTCTCTCTGCCCTTTTCCCTCTTTGGTCTACTCTATTTCCTCTTCCCTTCTCCTAAAAATCAGTTAAACACTATGATATGGTATTATTATTATTATATTTATTTGTATCCTGCCTTTTGCCCAATACTAGGCCTCAAGACGGCCTAATGGCATCCTTGGGAAAGAATACATCCCTGTTATAGGTAAAGACACACCAAGTGCAGACACGTGTTCAGGACAGCTTTAAAAGTAGTGCTGGGCATGGGGGGGCGGAATTCCCCTCCTCAAATGCAGTACCATAGAGTTGGTCTTATCATGTCTACACAGCTGGCAACACAGAATCATAGAGTTGGAAGGAACCTTGGAGGTCCCATCTAATCCACCCTCCTGCTCTGCAATATCTACAATGCAGGATGTAATTATGCTTAAATCAGTTTGCTGTTTTTTACACTTAAGGCAGTATCCAATGCTGCCAATGGATTAGTAGGACTTAGCACTAGCGCAACAGAATATAGTGGCTCTTGAAGCAAATGTAAACAATGGAAATAGTTTTCTTTATTTTAATTATTTACATCTCGCCATTAAGAACAAGTTCTCCCCATTGTGTATACCTAAGCCATTGGTATGGCTTAGTGGTACCCAAGCCCTGGCATGGTAACACTGAGCATGTTGGGACCAATGCTGGCCGTGTGGAACTCCCCCACAGGCAAGGTCTTTATAAACAACCACATCCCTTTAAATACACAGTACACATCCCTTTAAACTGAGCAACCTGCTTTCATTCTGCATTTACATCAGTTCTTACATTGTTCTGAAGGGCTTGTCGCTAATGAACAACTTAACTACTTTACCCCTATTTTATATGTTTACTGACAAAAAGTCAGCTGAGCGATGATGCTGTGGGCAAAATGTATGTAAGTTCTAAACCAGACTGTAGAAAAGAGCTCGCCCTGGTGAAACATGGCCGCAAGAATCAACCCCCAATGGTGCCAAATATTAAATTCTGTACTACTCTTGTGCTTAACCAGCTAGTGCCTTCTATCAGCTTTGGTTGGTGGCCCAGCTACGTCCCTAACTGGATAAGAATAATATAGCTTCAGTGTAGTCTATACTCTGGTAATCTCCAAGTTAGATTATTGCAATGTGCTCTACATGGGACTGCCTTTGGAGACAGTTTGAAATCTATACCTTGATCAGACAGGCTGATAGCAGGGACCAGACTCTCTGAACATATGACACTGATTCTGGCCCTCTTGCACTGGCTGCCTGTATTCAAGGTGCCCAATTCGAGGCGCTGGTTTTGACGTATAAAGCCTTACATGGCTCTAGACCACAATACCTGCTGGATCATCAACCTCCCGGTATGAACCTACCCATAGACTATGTACATCATCTTAGACCCTTCTCCAGGTACCTCTTGGGAGGGAGGTTCAGAGGGTGGCAACAAGGGAATCCCCCCTATTATTGTCATCTTTTTGGCACTAGGTTTGACAGTGTACAGTAGGAATTTTAACAGGTCCTGGGATTGTTTGCTTTTTAAATCTGCGAATGATTTTTATATTAGATTACTATATTGTATTTGTAAGGTTTTAATCTTTGTAAATTGCCCAGAGAGCTTTGGCCATCGGGTGGTATAAAAATGAAATGAAATTCTCCCTCAGAGTCCCCACCCTCCATCTTCTCCTGAGAAAGAACAACCTCTCCCCTGGCGAGAGGTAGTGTGGAATCTGCCTCTGTTCCAAGCTGGCTTTGTGTAGTACAAGCCCTGTATGGCCAGGCCTCATCTTTCTTACCTAATCCCTTCTTGGAAGTAAATATTGAAAGAGAACAAAAAGTGTAATGTCCCAAGAATTTGGCAAAGGTTTTTCAAAGCCTGAGTCAGGATTGGTGAGTGGGCTTCCAACATTCCAGATGATGCAATGTTAACTTAAAAGGCCAAGCATGTATTTTCCTCTGGAGGCCAATGAGCACGACAATAATGCAACACAAGAACATACGAAAACAATGCTGTAGCACAACAGTAGCAGCAAAGGTGCTACAAACGGGGTGCATGTTTATCAAAGAGCAATCTGGGCTAGCAGCATTTTCCTCTCCGGCGCAGCGAATGCTCCTTGTGTCTCAACTGCGAGTGGCAAAGGCAGGAACCAGCTTGTTCTTCAAGGAAGTAGATATTGTAATAATTAGAGTACATGTTGTGTCTTGTGGGTGCATACAAGCCCCGGGCCCCTGTACTTACTTAAGGATTTCTTTCCATTATCCAAGGGCAGAAGTGTGCTGGCTTTGGTTCAATGCCCTAGATTCAGCCTTTCCAACCAGGGGGGATTCTACACGCCGTACTGAGGGTGCTTCCATGTGCCCCCAGTGCGGCCCCAAAGCGACCGTGTAACTTGCCTGGAGAAGACACGAGGAAGAGGCGTCCTTGCTGCCGCCGCCACCCACCTACTTCCTCGCCGGCCAGGACGGAGAGCTCGGCGGAAGAAGGCGGGGTGGAGAGCTTCTTCCGCCGAGCTCTCCGACCCGGCCGGGTCGGAGGTGGGTGGCGGCGGCGGCAAGGACGCCTCTTCCTCATCTCTTCTCCAGGCAATCGCTTTGGGGCTGCACTGGGGGCGCATGGAAGCGCCCTCAGTACGGCGTGTAGAATCCCCCCCAGGACTCTCCAGATGTGGCAGAGTACACCTCATGATCACGGTGCCTGGAGAAGTTGGGAATTGTAGTCCATCACATCTGAAGGGCACCAGATTGGGGTTGGCTGCAATGGTCAAATTATGATCCAGGAAAATGCACACTGAACTTTTAAATGTCCTTCGCAATATTAGCATTCAATATTCCCTGGTTTCAGTATTTAATTTAATCAGGGTCTAGCAATGGGGGGGTAGTTTTTAGGAAGAGGAAGTGGGCCCATTCAGAAGGCTTTTTGCTTTATTCACCATGGTTAGAGCCATGGATTAAGGTATCTTCTGAACAGAGCCCGGCTTTCTGCCTTAACCACGGTGATTAAAGCCATGGTTTACGGTATCTTCTGAATGGGGCCAATGTGACTTCCGGACCACCTTGGAACCTATTGATCACTTTCCAGTCCTCAACTATTTTGTGTTGAGCTGGTATTTCATTTCCCCATCTCCCTTTGGCATTTGTAAACATTGTGTGTTTTTGAGCCCTGTAGCACAAACTCTATAGTTAACAACGAAGGGCAGCAGCCAAATTTTCAGTTGCTCATATGCTTTTTCAACCAAACATCTCCAAGCATAAAATATGCTGTATTTGCTTCTAGCTCGGAGTCAATGTTTAAAGAGACTTCTGCAGAGTCCTTTCCATTATTTTATTTTACTTTTAGTCCTGATGGTGTATACATTGTCTGCAGTACAACTCTACTTCTTCAATAGATTTCAGACAATCAAAAACATTCAGAGTGGTTGAAAATTCAGATGGAAGCATATACTATCTGCATAAAGCCACATACACACGGAAGATACCCTTTCATACAAAGGGTTAGTTTATAAGATGTTCGATCATCTGGATTGTTCTTTGTTTTTAATATTACTTTTACATCATAAAAATAGCTCATTGAGGCTGCAACACTATACCTATTTGCATGGGAGTACGCCCCATTGAACTTAATGGGCTTATTACTGAATAGGCATGTATAAAATTGCACTGTAAGCCTGCAGACCTAAGCACACTTAGGGTGTGATCCTATGCACATTTAGACAGAAAAAAGTCCTACAACTCTCAGCATCCCTCAAGTTATCCATGCTAGCTAGGACATGCTGGGAATTTTAGGGCTTTTTCATGCCTAATGTGCATAGGATCGTACCCTTAAGGGTTCAGGGGAATTTGCTTCTGCCTAAATATGCTTAGGGTTGTACTGTAAGTGAGCTAGTTTGTGGGCTCACTTAGGCTGCGTTCAGACAACATGATAGTCAATAGTGGGATAATAATCAACCTGACAGATGTTTATCTAGGAGATACGCCCCACACAACCTGTTAATAATCAACTGTGGTGTGGATTAGGATCAGCATTGAATTGTCTATTAGTCCACACTGAGTTGACTCACTCATGCCCTGCCCTCTCTCCCCACTCAGTTCCCCAGCTAGTATCCCAACAGCCATTGCTACTGAAAATCTATCCTTCCAGCTGGACTAGAGTGGCAGCCACAGCTTTGACCGCTCTTGCCTTGCGACTCTTTGACTGACAAAATAACCAACGGTGGCCAAGGAAATAATCAACGGTGCCCTCCACACAACACGATAACCAATTGTGGTTCAAATAGCCAACTTTGCACAGTGTTAGTTATTTGTACTGGTTATTTCAGCCAAATAATCAACCATTGGTTAAAAATCTCCCTCCACACAACACAATAACCCATGGTGGATTAAATAACCAACTGTCATCTATTTAAACCACCATTGGTTATCGTATTGTCTGAACCCAGTCTTAGAGTGAAACAAACTGATTATGTTTGGGTCTGACTTTGAAATACTTCTCAGTTTTCAAAAAGCAAGTCCAACATGTCTCCCCTCTCACTACTTGCAGTGCAGCTTTGGCCACATGTCGTGATGTCTAAGGGTGAGTCCATATAGCATTAGTAGCCCATAATTGCCAATCGTTTTTCTGGTAGGTGTCCTGATAAAGCAGGAGTGTTGAACCTCTTTCAATCTGAGGGCTGAATTCCATTTTGGAGAAGCTCTTGGGGCCCGCATTCTAATGGTAGGGCGGGGTGGGGGGGTCAAAGGCAAAAGGAGTAGGGCCAAAATACCAGCATATTGTAGCTTCAAGCTGTTACTGCCAGTAACTAAGCATTTGGAGATACATTCCAACCTTTCAGAATGGGGGGGAGGGAACCCACACAATCCTTCGTTTGGGAAAAGGGGAAAGAGGTGTGACCATTTAGGGGAAGGGCTGGATTTGGCCCCCAGGCCTAAGGTTCTGCACCCTTGTGATAACATAACAGATGCAGGGCACTGACAGATATTGAAATTATGCCCCCCAAAATGAACATTTGAAACTATATGGGGGAAAGCCACTTGGAGGGAGAAAACTCAAGCAGGGAGTGAAGAGCCCCTTTGCCATGTGCCGCTTCTCCACCCTTGCATGCCAAATATGGAGGGCCCCCAGCTCGGTTGCAGAGCACAGGCTAGGCATACAGAAGGTCCCAGCATCTCCAGTTGGAGAGATGGAAAACTGATTTGTGGGGAACAGACTTCTGCAGGCCAAATCACGTCAGGGGCTGCTGCTGACATCATTTGGTCCCCTCTTGTTGGCAGTAAGAGCTTTAAGCTAAAATGTGGTATTCTGGCTCCACCCCTTTTGCTTTCAGCCCCACCCACTACTAGAATGCCCCCCCCCGACAGCTTTTCCAAAATGGAATTTGGCCCTTGGGTAGGCCAGACTGAAGGCAAAAGGGTGGCACAGAAGGCAAAAGGAGCAGACAAAAAAACCCCCACAAATAATAACCAGCATAGTTTCACTTAAAGACATTTCTCAGTGCCAGGCATGAAGCCTAAGGGCTTCTCTAAACAAGCTATTTACAGCACGGTCATGACTGGCCACTCTCAGAAGTTTGCAGGTCAATTTCATGACTTTGTAAAAAAAAAAACAGGATGCCTCCAGTGGTTGCCCTACCCCACTATTTCCATTTTTTAAAAAAGATCAGAGATAAGCTGTAATAAACGCTTAATGGTGCGAAATCGACTGTGTAAAGCTGCCATTGCACTATGAACTTGCCAAGTAAGGACTTCCTCTGCTATTGGAGGGAGAAGAGGATAAAATGCCTCCCTGCAGCAAAGGGAGGCAGATCTGATCCCCTACTCCACCAAGAACACCTCTTTAAGTTCAATGGGGCTTACTCTCAAGTAAGTGTGCCATGGGGATCTAGAGGGATCTATAAGACCACAAGAACAAGATCCTTGATTATGCTAGATTATAGTTGTGCTAGCTTTAAATTCAATGTCATTCTTTTAAATGTTTTATCTTCATTTTCTTGGCTTGTGCTAGTACTTCCCCATGTGTCTACTCAGAGATAAGTCCCATTGTGTTCAATAGGGATTACTCCCAAGTAAGTGTGCCAAGGATTGCCAATTTACAGCAGATGAAAACAAGACACATGCACACATGTCAGGGAGTGAGTGAGTTGCTCCCTTGCTTCAAATGGAACCCCAGGAAATAGCAGGATTTTCTGCTTTGTCGCCCCTCTCCTCCCATGTAATGCAGCCCATATCAATTGTGTCAAAGAACCAGGAAGCACAACAGCCCCGGATAAACAATGTGATTTCCCTTAGAGATGCTCTTAGGAGAGGCATTTCAACCTTGTAGAGTGAGTGTGTGTGTGTGTGTGTGTGTGTGACTGCACAAAAGCTTGAAAACCACCAAACAATTGGTGGTTGGGGGGGGGAAGGGGGTCTGGTATGGGTATCTAAGGAATCCCAGAGGGTTGAATTGGAAGGGCTGGATTTGGGTTTCTGTCCCTGTTCTAGAGGATTTCAAGAAGAATTAGATTGCTGTAGCTGAAAATGATCAAGTGATACTAGAATATTTGTCTTTTGTGATGTTACACATTGGACTGCTGGTTGCAATCAGATCCAGAAAAAGTGGGATTTGTGATGGCCCTCCTACATTGAAAATCTCTATGATGATGAGCATTTCTACAAGAGGTTGTTACTGTATCTACTTTCAGTTTTATTGCAGGACTGACAACCAAGCTCAACACAGAGCTTTTGCTTTTCTGCTTTTCCACTATATAACCTCTAGGTGGCACTGTGCTACAGCAGAATAACATAAATGCACAAGTAAGAAAATAACTTTTCTTTTGCTTTCAGAAATAATATCCAATTTTCCTCACTCAAAAAAACCCAAACAACTACAACAAATGGAATAGTGCTCTTAAAAAACAGGTGTACAACTGGAGGATCACAACATCATCTAAAGAATCTGTAAACAACCATGAGTAAGGAATCATGAGTGCACAGTAAATGCCCCATGTAGGAAAGCTGGACATTGACAAGACTTGGCAGCAACTTGAAACTGAGAAGGGGTCAAGCCTATGGGAGACCTATGAGCTAATGCTGGAAAGCATTATCCAAAACTAGAGCTGTGCACTGCCTTGGACCCGAACCCGAAGTAGATCCCTCCCCCTTATCTGCCCCCTCCCCGCTGCCCCCCTTACCTGGGTCCGCCACCGCCACTGGCTTGCATCCAGTGCCTTCCACTCGAGGACACTGAAGCCAGGAAGTAGGCCGCGGCCTATTTCCTGGCTTCAGTGTCCTCAAGTGGAAGCTGCGGGATGCAAGCCAGCGGCAGCGGCCCCAGGTAAGCCCCCCTCACCCCCTGTCCCACTTACCTGGGTCCACCGCTGCTGGCAGATGGCAGATGCAGGGAAGGGAGGAGGGGGGCTTACCTGGTGCCTCCGCCATCTGTAGCGGTGGACAGTGGAGGCACCAGGGTAGTGGGGAGAGTTGTCTGGGTGCTGAATTTCACCTCAGTTTTGGTGCCGAGGCAGATCGGGACCCCCCCGAGGCAGCCCTGAGGCGGATTGGGGCTGCTTTGGGGGCTCTGGATTGGCCTCCGAGGTGGATCAGGGGTGTGTGTCTCCCTGCACAGCCCTATCCAAAACCTAACAGATACTGTGGTTGGTAAAGAATGTAGATACATGAAAGTGTTTCAGAAAGAAACAGCTACTTGTTGAAAATAACCGTTAGTTTGCAGAACCTTTGTGCAGTCCATTTTCTACATGAGTTCCCTTTTCATATTTTGCAGGAAGTGGTAGAAAGTGGAAGTGAATCTCCTCACATATTTATTCTGAATGATTTCTTGAAATATGCTCAGCAAGCCAAATACATGGTTCTGCTGAGATGGCCCTGCAGTCTCTCTTTGTGGCTTTAACACGTTTCTGGTTATTTTGTGATGCCTAAGAAAGTGATCTAGGGTTTCTTGTCACACGGAACTCAAGCCTAGAAG
The DNA here is from genome assembly GCF_023053635.1 of Elgaria multicarinata webbii. Taxonomy (NCBI): domain Eukaryota; kingdom Metazoa; phylum Chordata; class Lepidosauria; order Squamata; family Anguidae; genus Elgaria; species Elgaria multicarinata. The sequence goes on along the minus strand of NC_086172.1, from coordinate 124,691,813 downwards.
GCTGTCTTGTTCACAAGTGAAGAGATTTGTAGGGGGATGTGGCTCAGGGGTAGAGCACAAGCTTCGTATGTAGAAGGTCCCAGGTTCAATTCCGGCATCTCCGCGTGGAACTGGAAAAAATCCTGCCTGGGACCCTGGAGAGCCACTGCTGGTCAGTGCCATCAATAGATGGACCAATGGTCATTATTCTGGATGGTTTTCTCTTCGGCATCCTAGTTCACATTAATACAGGTTACTCTATTTATAGTGAAATTATCTGTTTCGAGATTTTAAATACCATAAAAGAAAGTGAAAGAAATAAGCCAGAAACCATCGCCCCCCACCACAAATTGCTAATGAAAAAGTCCAAACTGTTATAACAAGAGATTTTTAGGCTGCAATCTTATCCAAATGCTCCTGGGAATAAGTCATATTTAACTCAACAAGGCTTACTTCTGAGTCGACAAGCATAGGATTGCACTGTAAATTGACTTTAGTGGTAATTATCTGGATTATTTCTGTTTAAGGGTTGTTTGTTGCTTTTTATCCTACCTCAGAATGTGAGTTCTGCCCAACCACATTAATTTAGAGTATTAGAAAGTAAAATGGATGCTGGAATTCTTGAGTTACTCTTCCCATCTTTTATAGATACCAAAATAGGCATCCCATTAAATCAATTTCAAGAAAATCCTATCAGGGTTAATTATGGATTGAAAACAATGGAGAACTGGACTATACAAAAATGGGAGGGCTATAAAAATGAAGATTCAACCAGGTTGACAGATTATCACTCATATATTGCCTGCACATTTTTTAAACATGAATGTTTAAGATCAGAAGACTCTACCAATTTAATGAAGAAGAGATTTTACCACAAAAGAAACGGGGATCAGCTCTGTCCGTACCATTGGGTGGGGGTGGGGTGGCTCCCTCAGGGGTCAGATGCTGGGGGTGGGAAAGCAAGGAGCTGTGCTGGGAACAAAGCTGTCTGTATCACTGTATTAGTAGATTCTTCCCAGAGGACCTGAGTGTGCGGGGCGGATTGTACGGGAGAAGGCGATCCCGCAGGTAGCCTGGACCCAAACCATGTAGGGCTTTAAAGGTGATAACCAACACTTTATATGGGTTAGCAAATTAGTTGCTTGGCAAGTGTACATTCAGAGTAGCTCCACTCAGGTTCTGCTTATATATTTATAAATAAAGAAAACAAGTGTGACCTGCAACAAAATGTTGCAGCATATGGTCCCTACTAAAAGGAGTGCTGCTCTTCAGAGTTCCAGTTAGCCATCCCTCCAAAGCAGGGCGTTCCACTCTTCCCCCACCCTCATGATCCCATTTTACGGTACATTCTGGGTCTGTGAAGCATGCCCAGTCTTTTTTGGGAGAGTCTTGATCAAAGCGTAGGGTGGTTTCTTCTTAATGTTGATGTCTCCCTCCTGTTTCTTGGTGGCCCAATTTTGGCATTCAGCATCTAAGTTCGCTATTACAATAAAGCAAATATTACAAAAGTATCGTATCCAGTGCTCTCTCCACTCCAAAGGAAAGGAAACACAGGTAGCCCCGCTCCTGCAATATCTTGCAACTTGGGGAAATGGGGACCCAGCATGTAGTTTCGTATCAGCTGCTGAGGCACCGTATCTCTGCAGAGCATAGCTCTCAGGTACTACTAATGCTGGCAGTGACCAGTTCCCCAGAGCCTTGGTGTGATGAGCACCAGCTTGACTCAATCTTTTTTCCAAAAGGACAGAGTCAGCATGTGAGGTTTGAAATGGTATGGAACTTGTCAACATTTGTCAAGAAATTTTTGACATTTCAAGTGTTTTGCCTGTCTCAAAGAGAAATATCACTACATAAGCAACTCTTTTCACATTTCAGCACTTTCACTTCCAGTCAAAGGCAGAACCAAGAAGTGTTGAAGCACTAAAATAAAATCACATTTAAAGCACAGCAGTCACGAAGCCAGTAGCTGTAGCTAAGGGGTGGCTGAATGTGACCAGGAACCAGAAGGTGAGAAGAGTTTTAATGAGAAAGATATAGAAAGGTACTTTAAAATACAATGAGAGGATTGGAAACAACCTGAAAATCAACGCAGTCTAAAGGTGCAATCCTATGCACATTTAGACAGAGAAAAGTTCTATAGGTTCCAGAAATCCCATGCTGGCTGTAAACTGCTGGGATTGTAAGGCTTTTTCCTGTCTAAACATGCATAGGATTGTGCTCTAAGGGTCCTTTCAGATGAAGCTCTTATGGTGCCATTGCCCTACCTCATGAGTTCACTTATATTTATGGGCGGTCCAGGTGTTGTCTTCTATTCATGACCCTCCTGAATTTTCTTGCCTCTCCGTCCATCTTTTTCCTTAATGCACAAAATCCATTAATGAGAACAGCTGGGGTGTGGAGTAGGGATATGATAGATGGTTATCTAAACTTGGTTTAGTCTTACAGCATCTTCATATGGGGGGAAATCGCGTTTCCTTACCGTCTCTTCTCCACCTGCGTGTTTGTCCCTCATTACTTCCTCTTTCGAAAGAGGAAGTAAACAATGTGCACGTGGCCCATTCAGTGGGCCATTTTGATCGCGCTGCTTCTCCTGCACACAGCAGGAGATAGTGGCAACTTCCATCTTTAAAAATAAGTCGGACTTACTGGGGTGTTTTTTTGTCATACAAAGAAAGCTAGAAGGGGTGAGAGGCGCATGGGACACATACAATGTGAGAGGGACCCGTGAAAATCCATGAGTGCCCAGCAACGAGCATGCAATAAAACACTTGTCTGATGACGTCCTTAGACAGTTTTGTAAAAAAACCTATAAAATAGCTGCAGACTTGACAAACCATATAACACTTCAACTTACATTATTATTTATCAACAACATTGTTATTAATGATGATGATAATAATTTAATGAATAAACAGTTAATATTAGTTTAACATGACTCTGAAAGTGGTTTCACATCTCTGTTTAAAGGCAGTTTGTCCCAGGTTACAGCTGAAGTACTTTAGCCTGGGAGTGGAGTATTGAAGCTACCACTGCTGCCATTGACCATAGCCAACCTGCTCTATAGAGAGAGAACACCATTCTCTGGGCCTAAGTGCCTGGTTGCTTTCTCACCAGCGCTAGAATAATATCTATGGAAATCTGCATTTTTGAAAGTGTGATTGGAGCCCCAATCCTGCTTTTGTTCCTGTTCTTTCTCACCCATTTCTATCTGCAGCTAATTAGTGAGCCGCTACCAGCTTGTTGTCCGGAGCAGGGAGTTCACTCCTTGTTGCTAGGGCACGCCGACATGCACCAGCGGTACTAGCTTCAGAGTGATGTGGGGGATTGTAGAGGGAAAAGGCTGATCAAACAGTGTGTGCGTGCGGGTGGGATTAAATCCACCCATTTCAGCAAGGCTGAAAAGTTCACAATGGGGTGGGGTGGAGGGAAACCTGGGTGAATGATAAGACCTTAAAAAGCTCATTAATTTGAGGCAAGCTGAGCTACGTGGGCAAGTTATCTCATCCTCCCTTGAAATGGAAGACTTTTTATCAAAGTTGGAGAGCCGGGTTCGTTCATGCTGAAAGAGCCTGTGCCTTGAAAATGTAATTAGTTCTGAGGATTTTTATTTTTAAATATTAGCTTTCTATGTTTCTAGTTTCTTTTAAAGATGCAAACTGAAGCCTGTTGAAAGTGCTGTATCAACAGCCTCTTGGGCTTTTGTTTAACTGCAGAAGCACTAATGCTGTCATAATTTTGCTTTCTCTCTTACACCCATATGTAGTCCTTGCCCAAGATTGGCATCTAAACACCTGTTCTCTGGTCCACTGGTAAAAGTGGTTACGCTGGACAGAGCCTTCTCTGAGGTGGCCCCATATCTTTGGAATGCCCTCTCAAAAGAAATCCAAATGGCCCCCTCTTTGTTGGGCTTTAAAGCTTTTCTAAAGACCCACCTTATTCATGGCATAGTGCTACATGTAAGGAGCTAAACACAGGACTTTGTTCAGGCTGCAGCATGGCGTCTACATATGGAGACAATAGGTGTGACCACAAAGATCCAAAGCTGAGCCCCATCTCTACATCTCTCTCTCTCTCTCTCTCTCTCTCTCGCATGGATGACACCATCTAATGTTGGATTGTCTTTGCAAGACAACTAGAAGAACTGATAGAAAATCTAACACCTCTTGTGCCACTGTGAACCCTCCAGGAACAACCATGGTTGGACCTTCCAATGTCTTTTTTCTTTGGTTAAAAGTAGCCATAGAGTGGCTTGATTTAAAGTAGAGCTGTGGCACTGGGGGAGTGTGTATGTGAGGGACTGCTGACACCTAGTGCAGATCACCCTTGTCCCCATGTCAAAGATAGAGCAGCTGTCTTGAGTACTGCTGCTCAAAAATAATGCACTTAGTCCCAGCATCAGGCATACTGGGGCATGTGCTGGGGCCCACCCACACTGGAAGGGCCTTCTGGGCTGTTTTCTTGCCTGTCCACCTGCAATGGGCCCCAGGTGGCAGCATTGTTGCAGCCACCATCCTTCCCCTTGTGATTGTGAGCACACGAGAGGGGAGGGGAGCTGTTGGTTGCCCCGCACTCTTGCTCTCGATTGGGCTCATCTGGTGGGACTGAACTGGGCTGGGAGTTGAGCAGCTGTGTGGCTCCTGCCTGTTACAATGCCACATCCTCTTCCAGGCAAGCCCACTCTCACATAAGCACAAGGGAGAGGCCCAAGTGGCAGCAGATGCTGGAGGTGGGAGATCCACCGAGCCCCCCCCCAAAAAAAGTCTGGAATCAGGCCTAATGACACTGAGAGGTGAGGTGCAGCCCAGAATTAGAAGTGAGAATTGGAAGAGAGCTTCAGCTATTGGGCGGTATAGAAATACAATCAATCAATCAATCAATAAATAAATAAATAAATAAATAAATAATTGTGGTAGCCCTGAGACAGGAGGCCAGCAGAAGGAGTAGAAACAAAAAGGGGAGATTCTTCCAGCCTGCTGGGTAAGATGACCGCTCAGGAGTTGCAGGGTCAGAGTGAAAGGAACCAACCACCGACTCTGTAAAACCACTGCAATCACTGAAGTCCTCATGTCTGTGCTTCTTCAGAGAGGGGAATCCACAGATGCTTATGACACCAAGCTACCCATCACTGGGCCAAGAGTGCGGTTAATCCTCCCCCTCCTTTGTGTGCCTTTTCCTTGACTTCAATTGCAACCCGCCCATCCACCCCCACCCAAAGCTGCTTCTAGCTTGCCATGTCTTTTTTCCTTATAGCAGCTAACAGCAGCTTTGAGGAGTGGATTTATTTTGGGGAAATGGAGAAAAGTCTTGATGTCACCTTTGCCCTGGAGTGGCTCCGAATCCGCGCTGTGTCGATTAGATGATGCAGCCGCAGATTCGAAGCCACCCCAGGGCGAAGAGGCTCGGCTGAAAAACTAGGGATTTACCCTGACTTTTCTAGCCAGAACAAGGTCAGCCTGGCTCTTCCACGGGTCTGTCCTCACTCGGAGCCACTTCAGGGGCGTTCCTGGGCAGAAAGTGACCTATTGGTTGCTGGAAGATGTGGGAGGGGGTGGGCCCAGAGAGCCTTACATCTGCTGGAAAACCCGTGCTGCCTCCCATCGTTAGAACAACTTGCCGCCACTGCAAACCAGGGATAGCGTGGGATTTGGTGGAGCGGCGCCATCCCTGCACCATGAAGACAGCCCCCAGGTTAATCCCCTTTCTCCTATCACTGCAGCCCTGATACAAATCTCCTGCCACCCTGGTGCAGCTGCTTGCTTTTATCCAAAGAGAAAGATGCCAGATCTCCTTTGGCTCTAACAAAACACCTGCAAAACTTGAACTGAAGGGAATGGGGGAGCATCAGTGAGGATCTTCTTAAAGATCCTTGCCTGTAAGCCCTGAAGATGGGATGCCTCTAGGAGTTCCTGCTAGTCAGACTGTTTTTCTGTGGCATCAGAAACGTAAGGCGGTTGGGGACTGATAGCTGCTTTGGAGCGCCTGGTAACTCTTCTGTATTCATCTCTGGGCACTTAGCACCTCCATTCACCTGCAATCACACCTGATTCACTAGGAGCAGCAACTACACTTCTGTTTCTAGCCATTGTGTGTGTGTGTGTGTGGGGGGGTGCTTCTGCTTTTCAGCCTTCGGAGGATTCCATCCCATATTTGAACCAAGCAAAAGGCTGGATGATCAGGTGAACTGCAGAGGCGCCTGCGTTCTTTGGGAATGTGCAACATTATTTACTTTCAACAGCTGTTTTCAGCTCACATTTTTAGATATGCAACCCCTCCTTGTTGTTAATCCCTTCTCTGCTCCTAGCATTTACCCCAAGCCATAGGGAACAAACAGGGGCCCTTGTTGCATGAGGAGGACAGGATTTTCCACATGGCAGCTCTGCCTGAGAACAGGGCCAGAGTGTTTGATCTCGTTCAGGTATCATCGGACATCCCTCTGCAGGCCACTGAAAAGGAATCCGTTCCAGCTGAAGGCTTTTCTCTGAAGGAGGATCAGTTGTCAGATGAGACAAGCTGAAGCAGGAAGCTGGAAATACCAGGAAGGAAAGAATCCACCCATTTAGGATCTTCTCTCTCTCTCTCTCTCTCTCTCTCTCTCTCTCTCTCTCTCTCTCTCTCTCTCTCTGTGTGTGTGTGTGTGTGTGTGTGTGTGTGTACAGACATGCTTGCAGTTTATTCACATGATCAGTCACAGACCAATTATAATTTTTTTAAAATTAAGCCATTTCTCTAATGCAGCCTTCTCCAACTTCGCACCATTCCAGATGTGTCGGACTACAACCCCCACAATTCCCATATGGGAATTGCAGTCCCACACATCTGGAGGGTGTTGGGTTGGAGGAGGCTGCTCTGACATTACAGGTCAGGGCCAAACCAGGTGTTATAAGGGACGAATGACTGAATCACATGTAAGTCATCCTGTGCTTTTTTTTTTTAAACAAACAAGATTCAGCTATGAAGGCCGGATGGAAGAATTGCCTAAGGAGGGGGGGGGGCTTTATCTTTTCCCTCCCTGGTTGTTTTTCCTGCTGAAAGTCACTCTTCATCTGCTTTTTCCCTTTACAGGGGAAAAAATGGATTCCTGCCCTGCTCCATGTCTTGTTCCCTTGTAAAGTCTCATTCAAACCATGATGTCACCCCACTGCCTGCTGCCTGCCAGCCAACGATGTGAACTAGAAACGGGAAGAAGATGTACTGGAAGACTTTTAGTATCATTTGCAGTAAGAATGGCCAGGAAAAGAGAAGCAGAGAGGTACACAGCAGTGGCAGCTCCATACCAATGATAACATTATTTAGTTTGGCTTTTAGAATAAATGCATTAAGCCCGTTTACTTTTATAGAACAGGATTGTTAGGAATGCGGGGTTAATTACTACCAACTCTAAGGGTTTATAACACTAGCTATGCTGCTTAGATAAGGAGTGAGACGTGCATTTCATGGTGATATTCCTGGTTTAAGTGTTCATACTAGACTCGCTAGGAAACGACTCCAGGAGAGGGCTTTTGCCTTTATGTCCTAGAGGCATCTAGTGGGCAAAAGGAAGCTAGTTGGACTTTTGCTCTGATCCAGCCGGGCTGTTCTATTTTAATCATGTATGCTATGTTTTTAATCAGTTTTTAATGTGTTTTATATTCACTGTTGTTCCCCGCCTCAATCCAAGTGGTGAAGCAGATAAGAAATTTATTATTATTATTATTATTATTATTATTATTATTATTATTATTATTATTTTCTAGCAGATTCAGTGCTGGGCAGTCTCCTTTAGCAGCTTAAAAGGGAGAACTTAAAATGTTTCCTTTAACATTGACACAGGATAAGCTACATCTGCTGAATTTCGTTGTTCTACCTTTTTGTTAATAGCAGCTGAGGCCTTTCTAGTATTTTGTCTGGGCGTTCTGATGTCATATGCTCACTAAAAACGTTGAGGTATGCTACTTTGTGTCCAGTCTGTACACAGCTTTATCACTGATTAGCATGAGCACTGTTTGTGTGGCAATCTGCTTTTCTTTTCAGCCCAAATTGCATTTTGCCCATGGCAAAGGAGGCATCGTCACAGGCCCAGATCACGATCGGTTATGCTGCGTGCCACTGAATCAGTCTGTGCCAAAGCTGCCAAAAGTGAGTTGAATATGATGGCACACTCATCTGTGTGCTATGAGCTCATGCTGGATCTCAGTTTGCCATGAACCAACAGTGGGAGGGGGGAGCAATAAATGACCATATTTTTGGCCTTGATAATCAGCCCTTATTGTACTGAGATTTATAGTGTGTGAAACTTTTTGTAAAACAAACAAACTTGCATTAGTCACTTCAACTCTTTTTTTTTTTGTTTTTTTGGTGAGTACAAACAGAGTTCAAGGCACTGTATCAAGTATTAAAAAGTCCAACCTTTTGCTCCAAGAATTATCTCTGGCATCTCCACGTTAAAAGGATCTGAAGTAGCAGGATCTGGAAAGACCTGCCTTAGATCTTGTAGAGCAGCTGCCATTTACATTAGGTTAGACAACCCTGGGCTATATAGACCAATGGTTTGACTCATTATCAGTCAATTTAAAAAGCATTCAGTTTGGAGCAACAGGGGAGCTGAGACTGGAATGTGAGAGAGAGACAGCACAAAATCGGGAGCTAATGTGGTTGCATATACTGTGTATTTTATGCTTGCTGTTGTTCCCCACCTCGATCCAATCGGAGAGGCAGGTAAAAAATACATCATCATCATCATCATCATCATCATCATCATCATCATTTTACTAGGAACAAAGAAGGTAAATGGCCTTATATATGAAGTGGGCTATTGAGGGATTTAAAGGATGGAAGAACATAAGGGTGTAAACATCCAGGGAGCAAAGAAGTATATGAAAAGCTTGATAGAATTACAAGAGGGAAAGTTGTAGACCTGAGTGGTATTCTTCTTTACCTCTGAAATGAAATTCTAGCAGAATACAGAGTTCATGTACCTGCATTTGCACAAAACCTTGTTGTATAGTCAAGCTCTCACATTACCTTCCCATTCCCTCTCTTGCTTCCCTTATTTTCATTTCTATGCTTCCTGAACATTTGAAGCTGCTGTATTATAACTGTTTAGTATTAATTGTTAGCTGCGCTGAGAATAGGAGTGTTATTAGATTAGTGTTTTATCGCACGCTCGCTACTGCCCACTTACGGATGTTCATTCGTCCTTTAGATGACGACGTCCGCCTCCCGCCCACCTCCTGCTCCTTCTTGCCTGTTTTCCATCACAAAATTAACCCCTTTTAATCTGACTTTTTTTTAATGAATGTGCCGCCATTTCCTGCTGTGTGCAGGAAAAGCAGCATGATAAAAATGGCCCCTGAATGGGCCACATGGTCTTTGTTTACTTCCTCTTTCTTCTCCTGGTAGAAAGAGGAAGTAGTGTGGGACAGGAGCGAGGGTGGAGAAGTGACGGTAGGGACCCATGATTCCCCCCCTTGTCTATTGACGTTCTAGAAATCTTGAAGGGGAGGATGTAATTTGAAAATAAATTAATAAATGGGAGCTGAGGACTCCAATGTCAGTGTAGCAGTGAATCTACTTCAGGTTTCAGTTAGTCCAGTCAGAACTCTAAAGGAGCCTCCTTTAGACTAAAATCCGGAGTGGATTCACCACCCCACTAACATCAGAGCCACTAGGTTCCACTGATCAAGCTATTTCCATGTAGCCCAGTATAGTCTCCTATGAGCAACAGCTGTTCTGCAGGGTCAAGACCTACTCCTTGAGATCCTTTCAACTGGGATGTTAGGTATTATTCTTGAAGCAACAAGCTTGACTTCTTTTATTCATTGTTACATTTATATCCCACCTTTTTTCCTCTTGCAAGGAACCCAAGGTGGCTTACACAATCTTCTTCCTCTCCATTTTATCCTCACAACAATCCTGTGAGGTAGGTTAGACTGAGGCCTTAGCTAGACCTAAGGTTTATCCCGGGATCATCCCGGGGTCATCCCTGTGCATCTAAATGACACACAGGGGATCCCAGGATCAGGCAGGGACGACCCCGGGACAATCCCGAGATAAACCTTAGGTAGGGTGACCATATGAAAAGGAGGACAGGTCTCCTGTATCTTTAACAGTTGTATTGAAAAGAAAAGTTCTTCTTCATCACAACAGTTAAAGCTGCAGGTGCCCTGCCCTCTTTTGTATCTGGTCACTCTAGTATAGCTCCTGCACCTTTAACTGTTGCAGTGAAGGGGGAATTTCACCAGGTTCCCCATATATACAAATGACACCTGCTGAAATTCCCTTTTCTATGCAACTGTTAAAGATACAGGAGCCCTGTCCTCCTTTTCATATGGTCACCCTACCTTAGGTCTAGCTAAGGCCTGAGAGTCAGCTGACTGGCCCAAAGTCACCCAGTCTCCCAAGTCCCAGTCCAGCACTCAAACCACTACACCACACTGGCTCCCTTATACTTGGTAAAGTCTGAACACTAAAGCCATTAGTTGGGCCAAGGGTGCAAAGAGCTATGAAATGATAAAAAGCCAGAGCTAACCCAAGATGTTATGTATGTCAAGCCAAGTGGTCAGACCAACATCTGAGATTTGCATCCCTCATGTCCTCTATGATATTCACTTCAAGCATTCCTGGGATGCATCTCTTGCATCACAGACTGCTTCACTGTCATCCCCTACAAATATTGCCACCCCAAATGACTCTTTGGAGAGCTCCTGAAATCAGACCAGCCTCATGGCAAGCATCTCTACTGGAGGTCAAGAGCACTGACTAACTGATTGGGGGGGGGGCTCTTAGAAGAGACTTAATGTGGCCAAGGTGGCTGGGAAGGTAAATAAAGAAGGGTTGATTCACAGGATGATTTTCAGTGTGGTAAAACCATCTTGTTAATTGACTTTTTTTGGCATGATGTGCAGACTTGGTCTGGTATCAGGGGAAGTTCAAGAGCAGCCATTGTTTTATTTACTTTACTCCAAACATAGAAGCTCATGTTTATACAAATACAAGATGCTTTGCAAGGTTCCAAAAATAGCCTCAACTTTTAGCTGAAGAGAATGCATCAAGACTATTCCCTAGAAAGGGGGTGTAGTCCTCGCTGTTTTTCCAGTGATTTTTGGTGTGGCCGGAAAGCTGGACCAGAGGTTTGGCTACATGTTGATATTTTTTGCCAGTTTTCTTTCAAAGATGTGTACTCATTTTAGTCAGTAATTTCATCCTAGTTTGGGGCCAGGGATTAATCCCTGCTGAAAAATTAATCTGTATACTTGACCTGTAGTCCCCTTTTCCAATCTCAGCACCTTGTCCCAGTCTATTACGATGTCTTGCTATCATCACTGTCGCCACCACCACCACCACCAATGAGGCAGCTTTTGCAATTACCCTGTGGTGAAGACCCACATGGTACATGCCAACTGAGCCTTGGAAAAAGCCCCACAAAATCTTCATTTGCCGGCCAACTCACAAAGATTGGCAAGCTGAAAATGTCAGGGTTGCCAGTTTTATCTTGCTCTGTGATTCCCACAGTAATATGGATTCTGCCTACAGCCCCATTTCCATATGCAGCTTCATTATTTATTGATTGCATTTTTATACCACCCAATAGCAGAAGCTCCCTGGGTGGTTCACAAAAGAAAGTGATGTCAAAAAAACCCACCCTCATGACTGGAAGGAATGGTCCGGTCGTGAGGGTGACAATGATGATTTTTTTATAGCTCTTTACTCAGTTTGCCTCTTTTTGGAATTCCATATTTTTACCAGGTCCATTTGTAAGGAGACGTATAGCATTTTTGTACTATCTGCTTTTAATTACAAGTATAAAAGCTGAGCAGGGGAAGAAGTGAGCATAAAGACAGATAAACAGTGCTTGTCTTGAAAGCAACATTAATTCCTCCAAAGCAACGGTTTAGCTTTGGAGCTCACAAATGCTCCTTCTTCCAGGCCAGCAGCCTCCTTTCTTCTTTACAAACTGCACTTCAACTGCCAAACTGCTTCCTTCAACCCCACCCACACAGTCAAGTAGCTAGAATCCACCAGCCATCAAAGCCTGTTAAGCAAGTGCCTTAATCTAAGACATTATTAAAATGCCTTAAGAGAAGGCCATTTTGCATATCCACAGAGCACTTATAAGACCTTCAACGAAACGTTGCAGTTTGGCGTCCTCTGATTCAGGGTTTTAACCAGCTAGCCCATTTTTCATGATACTTCATTCCATACATGGCTATCAATTGCTACTAGTCCTGATGGCTATATGATACCCCTGGTAGCAGAGACAGTATACCTCTGTATGCCAGTTGCTGGGGAACATGAGTGGGAGGATGCTGTTGCACTCATGTCCTACTTTCAGGGTTTCCCACACAGAGATGGTTCTGTGTGAACAGAAGGCTGTACTAAATGCCTCCTTGCTTTGATCCCGCCAGGCTCTTCTTGTGTCACATCCCCCCCACCCCCGGCCCCAGTTTTCTGTTTTAACGTTGGCTTATGATTGAGATAATCCTGAAATAAACCTAAAATCTCAATATGACTTATGAAGTTGTAGTATCATCTGTTGTCAATTACTATAAACCCATCTTCTAAATCCCAGAATTTAAAAAGATGAAAGATTGCATAAATGTATAGTTTCACCTAGGAACGAAGTGACTGACACTGACTGTAACATTGAAGAGCAAGAACAAAAAGAGGTTGTACAGCAAGGGTAAGCGCTCAGAGCCAGGCAAGGAACAGGCTGCTCTGCTTCTGAGTCCATTCTTGGAAATATGTAATTTATGGCCTCCACCGTGGCCCCAGCAGTATGAACTTCACTCTCAGCTGAAATTAACTTTTTCTAGATGAAGGATGGAGAAGATGAATTCTTTGTCCTTTCTTTGCCCTTCACAACTTTTGCACAACTCACTAACATTACTATCGGTCACATTTTACTCCCTACTGCTGAGCCCTGCTGCAAATAACATCAAACGTGCTTGAGAAGGAGCTGGTCATTCAGGTGGCTGAGAAATAAGTGGCATCTTCTAGAGAAGGACCACAGCTCAGTGGAAGAGCAGAAGCAGTTCTATTTATCTGTAACATCTCAGTCAGGAGAGGCTGTACACATTCTGAGCCAGTGTCTAGATGCAGTTATCAGCTGGATGTGGGCTAATAAACTAAGGATGAATCCCAACAAGATAGAGATCCTATAGGTGAGTGGTTCCCAGGTCCAGGAATTGGGTTCTGGTGGACAGGCTTGCACTCCCTCTGAAGGAGTGCTCCTGGATTCATCTTTGTCACAGAAGGCCTAGGTGACCTCAGTGGTCCAGAGTACCCATTACTAAATTTGGCTGGTGCACCAACTGTGCTCATTTCCAGATAGGGATTGCCTAGCCACTGTGATCCATGCACTAGTGCCCTCACAATCTGATTACTGAAATGTGGTGTACGTGGACCTCCCTTTGCGCCTGGTTCGGGAAAGTGTAGAATGCAGCAACAAGAGTACTCCATGAAGCACCTAGCACAGGCTTGTGCAGCACATTTCATTAGGCTATGCATCCAGAGATATATTTTTTTTAAAAAAAGATGAACATTTATTGAATACTCAGTCATAAAGGGCATTATTTTTATTCATTTATTTATTAAACACTGTAGACACCGATGTCCTACTCTGCGTTCAGCTTGCCTGACGTAGGAGGGCTGTTGAAGGTGGAGGGGGGATGATACGCTTCTCAAGCCCCAGCATTGGTGGGGCTTTGTAGTGACACTGGCCTTTTCCAGGGCTGGATGGGGGGGCAGTGGGCCCAGTTGGCATGGGCCTACGATTTTGAGGAGGCCTACTCGGAGTACCCCTGAGCAAAGTTGCTTGATTTTTCTCTCATTGTTGATGAATTTGCCCAAAGAAAAGCACGTAAAGCATTTCTGAATGTGAAGAAGTGATGTCTTATATACATCTTGAATAAAAGTGCTTGCCACTACCTTTTTAATAAATCGTTCTAGTTCATATGTATTTAGAACTGATTAAAAAATACTTAATGAGCAGTTTGAAATTTCCCATCTGACCCGGGCCTATTACCAGCTTTGCCCGGCCCTGGCCTTGTCATTCCTGCTGCCAGGGGCAATGATGCTCTCTCGGAGGCAGTAGTTCTTTGGCATGGAGGCGGAGCAGCCTGAGGGTCATTCCCACTGTTTCTGGATCGATCTCTGGATCCTACTCAATGGCCCCTCAATTCAGCACTTATTGCTTGAGACATTAGGGTGTGCCTGGGCACACCCCTTGCGCACACCTATGGCACCCAGATATATACATATTACACCCGTATTAAAGGAACTGTGGTGGCTGCCTAAGCTCCCAAGCCATGTTCAAAGTTTTGTTGTCACACAAAGCTCTAAACAACTCGAGGGTAGAACACCTAGCTAGCTGCCTTCTTCTATATATTCCCAATTGACTCCTGAGATTTTTAAAGGAGGCCTTACTGGTCATTCTGCAGCCAATGGAATGTCACCGGGTAATGGCTTGAAAGCAGGGCCTTCTCAGTGGTGCTGCATTCATGCCCTGTGGAATAATCTCCCATGCGTAGTTCAAGAGAGAGAAATGGCGGCAAGTTTTAAATGCCTTTTGAAAACATACTTGTTCACGCAGGCTTTCCCTGACCTGTAAAGAACTGTGTTGCTGCCCTGTCTTATTGTTATTTTGTTGAAAAGTTTCTAATTATTATTTTATCTTGTTATCTTGTTGTTGTTTTTTAATGTGAACAACTTAGGGATTTTAATATATTAAGTGGTATAAAATTATTGTAATGAAATAAGGAAATTAAATTTCAGGTACCATAGTTGAAAAAGACCCTACTGTGCCTGGAAGCTTGAAGAGCTATTGCCCGTCACCCCAGAAAATACTGGACTGGATGGCAGCTTCTGATGTATTCAGTGTACTACCAGATTTCTTGCTATAAATGCCTATATAGAGAATATAGCCAGGATCCAAAGAGCTACTTTAGGCACACCCAAAGGCTTGGATATACCAGTGGGACTTCTAACCACCACCCTTTGAACAGTAAGCCCACATTCCATATTGCAACATGTTTTTGAAGCCACCCTCCATTTCAAAAGAGACTTGGCCATTCAGCAAGCTCCTGTCTGAAACAACAACAACACACAAGTCCAAAGCTCTAGTGAGCATGCAGAACTAGTTGTGCCGTTCTTTGGATCTAAGCCACAACATCCAGGATTGAGCATCTTAGTATTATTACTGATAGTGCATAAGTTTTAAAATAACCACATTACTCATGTCTAGTAAAAGCCATAAAGGGCAGAAGCAGAACTTCGCAAATATACTGTATAAAATATGCCGTGCCCACCAACTGCCTCAATGTCTCACTTGCTTTCTTCTTAAACTCTGGCCTTAGCTAGACCTAAGGTTTATCCCGGGATCATCCTGGGGTCGTCCCTGCCTGCTCCCGGGATCCCCTGTGTGTCATTTACATGAACAGGAATGACCCCAGCCGGGACGATCCCAGGATAAACCTTAGGTCTAGCTAAGGCCGATGAGAAGCCAAAGGCACAGGGAGCTACCAAATATGAGAGTTTGTCTGAAGCCCTTTAGCCTGTGAAGACTAACACCTATCACCTGTAAGGCAGTGATGGTATCATTCCCACATGCCTAATACCTTTGATCCCCTTAGACCAGAAGATTCTATCTTCTGTCCATTCTCAATTCGGGCCAGTGTGTAATCAGAGGTGATTTCACAGTAGCCTTTTCCTCTGTTGTTGACATTGTTTGCACATTAATTTATTCCCAATAGCAATATATTTTTCCTTTTTTAAAACAAAGTGATGAGGAAGGCTGTGGCTCAGTAGCAGAGGACATGCTTTGCACGCGGAAGATCCTAGGCTTAATCCCTGGCATCTCCAGTTAAGAGGATCACACTCTAGAGAGCTGCTGCGGGTAGGAGTAGACAACACTGCATTGGATGTAGCCATGAGCTGCCTTACCATAAGGCAGCTTCATTAGTTAGTTGAAACTGAGTAGTACCACTGATTTGAAGCGATCAGTTTTAATATGGTTAGTGATCCTGTGGAACTGTGCCTCTCTCTGGGGCTGTCTATATGCCCTATTTACCTCGAGGTGGCTGCACAGTGGCACTGCATTGGTTATCCGATGCAACCGCCAACTTGCAGCCACCACGGAGCCTTTCCCTGAAACTGCACATTTAAAAACTTGCAGACTTACCACAGCTTCTTCCTTTGCTCTGAGGTCACCACCGTATTTCCTTTGTCTGTCGGTGGTGACTTCACTTCGGGTTCAGGCTGGGGGCAGATCGTGGCCACTGATATGGTGGGAGAAGACTGGGCAGAGGGTAGGGGGCGGGCCAAATGGAGGAGAGTGGCTGGCAATTGGGTGGAAGGGAGGAGGGGAGCCTGTCAGTAGCCTTTGCCATCAACATCAAAATGCCCAGAGATGGGCCTGAACGGAAGGAAAAGGGTAGCCCACTCTTGCGAAAGGCTCCAATGGAGAGGCTGATTGTTTTCTTGTCGCTGATGGGAAAGTGTGGGAGCGCAAGGCAGTGAGTGGGCATTTCCAGATGGGTAGCCTGTGCTCCCTCCTGCCCTGTTTAGATTTAGCAGTTTAGCCTCGCAGCAGCGATTCTGCTGGCTTCTCAGCTGACGCCCTTCCAAAATGGCAGCATATAGACCCTCCCCTCTATCACCTGCCTGCCCCTCTGCTGTTACGTTCACCATCTTCACTCTCTGATAAAACTCACAAGGTGGGAGAAAGCCTTGCCTTGTTGGTTTCTTGTATTGCTACCTGCATCAGTGCTGATGCACATATATGCCCCTTGAGAGGACTTTGTCTAAAAAGGCAGCCTAAAAAGGCTTAAAGCAAGCAAACAAACAGATCCCTCCGTCTCCTAGGAGCAGCAATGGTAGCAGAAGGGGTATGGTAGATAGATGCTCTTTGAGGGAGGGAAGGTGCATAATTAGTTCCTCCCCCCCCCCGCCAGCTCTTAGTGTCCCTGATTGATGCAATAGGCCTGTGTTCCCTATGCAATTTCTTGACTGTTATTGTTACTACAGGGCAAGGCCACCCACCCAAAAGTATCACTCGAGGTTGCCACTGCTGCTAACTGGCTAGGGATCTATCAGCATATGAGTTCCCAGCCTTGGCATTACAAGTGAGATGTTGAGTGAGTGAGTAAAACACTTCCCCCAAACGCTGATCCTCCCTCCCTTCTAGCCCAACAGGGATGTTCTACTGGCTTGGTAATTGTAGGCTCAGCTGCCTACCCTCAGCCTGAGCTCTCACTTGGCTCCTTAGACAGGGAGGAACTCAGGGAAGTACCTTTTTGTTAGAACATGGAGACCAGAAAATGTGCTGTTGCCACAGAACAGAGCTGTCCTCATTACTGATTCACTCCGTGGATGGATTAACCAGGCGTTTTCCAGTACTGGCCTGGTGTAAGGAATGAATCTGTCTCAAAACTTACAATAATATAAAGCCCTTAAAATTTTGCTCCTGTCCTGCCCAAGGATTTAATGGTTCTTCAAGAGGATGATTAGGCTTTTAGTTTGGGTTCACTAGGCAGAGGCCTAATCTACACCAAGCAGGATATTGCACTTTGAAAGCGGTATATAAAAGGCAGGAGCCGCACTACTGCTTTATAGTGGTATTGAAGTGCAGCGACAACTCTTGGGGCCCATTGACACATACCATATACCGCTTTGATTCTGCTTTCATAGTGCAATATCCTAGGCATTAGGCCTTAATCTTTTAGAGCACAAACCTACAGGGCTGATTCTTGATACATAGAGGGCTTCAATAGTGTAGGGTGACGAACTGTCAGGATTTCCCCGGATTTGTCCTGGTTTTTGTTCTTTCCATGATGTCAGGGGGGATTTTCTATAATTTTCAATAATGAAAATAATGACAGCTTTAAAGCTGCCATTAGCATGGCAGGAGGGAATGACATGCTTTCTTGAGGCACATCATTCCCCCACCCCGAGCTCCAATTGAGGTCTTAAAGGGGAAAGTGGGTCATTCGTGGACATTATAGAAAAGGCCCCAATTGGAGTGGATGGTGGTGGTGCAGAATGAAATCCTTTCCCCTCCTCCACTCCAATCGGGTTCTTTAAGGTGGAGGGGGAATAACGTACTTTCTGCAGGACTCAGAAAGCGGCTTCCCCACACACACACTAGGTGTCCTCTTTTTTGGTTTCCCAAATATGGTCACCCTACAATAGTGTGTATGTGTGTGTGAGTGTTTCCTCCTCACTATGCCCCAGAACAATACTAAGTCCTTGGTCTTGTGGAGAATGCAAAATGGTGCTGGGGTTACCAGCACAACCACAAACAAACAGGCAAAGAACCCTTAGGAAAAAAGACAGAAGACGCTATGCTACTGTCACCGCTAATGATGACCCCTGCCCCAAAGATACTGTTAGAGTATTTCTCCTCTTCCTGGAGAAATTGCTCTTGTAAAAACAGTCATTGTAAAGGTGTAGGAACAAACTTGGTTTTGTTTCACAGATGTGGCACAGCAGACACCAACTCAGAAGAGCCATTTCCTTCCTGTGTCAGAGAGTAGCAGCAATGTCTCTTCAGAAATGACTCAGATAAGACATTCTGTCCTGTGCATAAGAGAAAGGAGCTGGCTTTAGAAGCTGGCTGGTGATAGAAGAGACCATTCCCCAAAGTGTGTGAGAGAATGGGGAATGCCAACTAATGTTAAGCAGGAGGGAATACCATCATCATCTAGTATTTTCTCTCTCATAGAGGATGGAATACCTCTTCTAACATCATTTTAGAAGAGGCTTCCTCTCACACTTAATGCCTTTTTATGCAAGCATGCCTCTTTTAGGATGGCATTACAAGAGGTATTCCCTCCTCATGCAAGAGAAAGAGGAATGTTTCTTCTGCCTGTTCCCTTCATCTGGCATCAGTATCCGCCAGGGCTCCATCACTGTGGCAGAGCCCACCAAAATCCTGGGCTCATAGCTGTGGGCTTACCAGATGGTGGCAGTGGTGGCCATTTTAATTCCCCCCAGTGCTGTCCCAACACACAGCATCACTCTGGGAAACTTATAATGAAGGTGATGGCCCTCCACAGGGCATTTCACTGAAGGTTTCCTCAACCTTGAAGGCAGCCCTAAAGCTATCCATGGTTTTTGTAAATACGTTTATTAAAAGGAATTTTAAAAGCAACAGGGAAGCCTTTTAAATCTATTAGTCTAACTGATTAATCACATTGTGAGGAGAGGTTTCTATAAACAGTGGAAAATGAAATATTGGGGGAAAACAAGGAAGGACAAGAAATTCGGTTTCTCTACTTAATCTCTACTGAAATTTCATTTATACTGAAATCAGGTGATTTGGGGGCCCTTGAAAGGCAGAAGATGAAATGGATCTAACTAGGGACAGGGGGAAATTCATTTGGTTCACATTTTAATTCAAACTCGCCTAATTTTCATTTCCCAAAACAGTACTCGAAACAAACCATAGTTCTACTTTGATATTCGTAATTTCCCAAATTTTGTGATGCAGTTCTTCATTCAAACAATGCATGCAAAATGTGTATATATTAGAGGAATTGAACCTGGGACTTTCAACTTTCAAAGCATGTGCTCTACCGCTAAGCTACAACCCTTCTGGGGCCCCTCAGGATGGTTGCTAAAATGATTGAACATATAAATATAGATCCTGTCTGAGCCCATTGTTAGAGTTATATATGGTCACCTAACAAAATAGTGGGGATCGCAAATAATGATTGGATAAGAGAGCATGGGAAAAGGAGAGGATTTTTATTCTGAGTTCCCTAATGTCCCATTAAAACCCAAAATATACTATGAAGTAGAAAGGAATCTAAGCTGGCCAATTCATGTATGCAAACACACCCACGCACTGCTTCTCTGTTGCAAAGTGCCGTCAGTGAGTGGTTTGCAGGAGAGATGTGGTAGACTGGGGTGGGGGGGGGCGCTTAAGCCTTCCTCTGCCTTGTCTTACTCCACCCCCTAGCTGTTGTTTTTTTTACAAGGCCACAAAGGGGGCACAGTGTGGCTAAAAATGATGGAATCAAGGATGGGGATTATCAGTTTAATTAACCGCCCCTCTTCATCCCCCTCAATAATTCAAACTCTGGATATTGACTCAAATCTAGGACAATTAACAGCAAGTGTTTTGAACACACTTCAGAATAAAAACTCATATAAGCACTTCCTAAGGTTGAATGTTTGCCAAGGCCCACATTATTCACTGGCTCCGCTGTACACACAAGCCGCTGAGCTCTGTCCTTTGACACCTATAAAATCTAAAGCTGTTGTTTCTTGCATTCTGTGGGAAGAGGGGTGGGGAACTGCCTGATGCTTAGCTGTGGGGTGGGTGGGTGGGTGGGTGGGTGCTGAAGCAGATGCAAACCTTTTCCCAGAAGGAAAATACAGACATTGGTGGCTGGAAGAACCACTTCAGAAATTAGATATTTGGATTTGCTGCTAAAACCTTTGCTAAAATGCTGGACAGTGCTCTTTTTACAAGTACTGAAATCTTTTTTATTTAAGATCATCTGGAAATTCTAATTTGGGTATAAAAAAATGGGCCACCCATGGAAATAGGCCATGTGCAGGAGAGAAGGTGGCTTGATTGCAGATTCTGACATGGACCTATATAAATAGTAGAATAAATATAGACCATCCCAGCACCATAGAGAGCAGGCATTTGACCCAATGTCCTTTTGCAAGAGAAGCAAAAAAAGAAAGAAAGCAGCAGCAGCAGCAAAGAGTAAAATTCTGGAGCACGTTGATCCTGTGTTAGTATTTGCTGCAGGTTCCAAATTGTGAAATCTCTCCGCAATGTGGGACAGATGTTGTGGCAAGAAAAAGAAAAACAATCGAACTTCAGGCTGGGAAAGGCAGGGGAGACTGAAATGACAATTCCCTCTGGGACAGCTCCACACGGCTTTCCAAGTGACTGGACCGATGAGCAATTGGGAGACTGAACATGCCGTATAAACAGAGCAGCCGCTCAAGGTCTGCAATCAGTTCTGTGGAGCGTCTACAGTGAGCAGCAATTCCCAAAGGCAGGGGAGGGGAAAGGAATATCTGTTTGCTCCAGGGTCTTCTAAATGATCCTGACAATATTCTGTCCAGAGCTGTTTGCATTACAAAATGTAATCAAGTGGATTTTTTACAGTGCTCATTCTGGTCGCTATGGCAGTAGATCAACAAAAGGATATTCAGCTAATTCAGGGGAAGGAATTCCCTCTTGCAGAGGAGTTAATTCAGAAGTGGAGGTAAGGTAAGGGCAGAGACGTACCACAGGAAAAAAAGTGGGGGGGGATTTGCTTTCTCTCAGAAGAGACAGATAACAGAATCAACGTGGAATATAGCTGGGGGGGGGGGAGAAGGCAAAGAGGTGCAAGACTGAATAAGTTTCCCCCAAGTAGCTAAAGACATTGGATTAGATCCAGGATCTGCCTTCTGCAAGAGGAAATTTTCTACTAGTGGAAGGTTCCACTGCCGGATTTTGGGGCACTGGGATAACCCCTCCCCCACACACACCACAGCTCACCCCATTCACCAGGGTCTTCTGATACTCTGTGTAGCATTCTCAAGGGTCTGGAGGGGCTACGGAGAAGTCCATTTCCACCAGCACAGTTGATCCAGCACAAATCCGGATTCACCCATTACATGCATCTTTCAGCTACCTTATCCTGGAAAACTGGCCTGAAGTTACTTTAACAGCCTTGACAGCTGTCCATATGTGTTGGGGTAAATGGCCATGCTGGCTGGGGATTATGGGAGTTGTACTCCAACACATCTCGAGAGTACCAGGATTGGGGAAGCCTGCTGCTAGAACAGGTTGGAGCTTTTCCTTCCCAAGAAGAACTAAACCGCAAAAATACTAGGCAAGGCTAAGGCAGATTATGAAATCAAGGATTTCAGAGGAAATGCAGGGAAGTTATTAATTTACTTGAAGTCTTCATTTCATCTCTTAATACAACTTGCAAAAGCTCAAGAGGAGGGGGGTTGCCTTGCCTGTGGAGGTGGGGAATTTAAAAATAATAATCCTTGCTTAACCCATATTGTCACTTAAAATAATCAGTAGTCAGAGACAACTTCCTCCAATTCTTAGGTGGTAATTCTATGCACGTCTAGACAGGGGAAAAAAAAGTCCTGGCTGGCTGGGGAATGCTGGGAGTTGTAGGGCTTTTTCTGCCTAAACATTGCACCCTTACCTTGTTAAAATTATCCAATGTAGTCCAAGTATCTGGGGCATAATCAGTTTACTGCCCTGTTAAGCAATGTGCATCTTCTTGCTGCCTAAGCTGTGAAACACTGGGAATCGATTAGGTTGTGGCAACCTAGAAAGCCCTTTGGTTAATTAATTTTTAAACTTGGTTGTATTTCCGACAAAGGACAATCAAGCCAGGACCATCAAGTTCTGGCTTGATTGTCCTTTATATCCTATCACACTGATGGCCACCATATGGGAGGCCCCTGAAAAGTCTTCTAAATCAACACTGAACCCCTTCCAATTTGTCTTTAGTATAGACTCTATACTCTTATGGAGCTGTATACATGCTCAATGTTACCCAGACACTTGCCAGTCATTCCTTACTATTCTAGGTTGATTCAATCAATTGTCTGACAAAAAATGCCTCAGTGACAGGCACAAACATGCTCTCCCTGTTCCATATGTTTAGTGCATTCTAACGAAGAGTTAATTACTGGCTGATTCAGAAGTTATAGGAAAAATGAGCTTTGTTTTCTGCTCAGCCACTGATTTACCTTGGCCAAACTATTCTGTTCTAGGTTTGTTTGTTTGTTTGGGTTTTTTTTAATGTCAACATTATAAAATCTTAATAGGTTTTGTGAAGTTTGTTTACTTAAGGTTACATTTTTTATCAAAATGCTGGTTCAGGACAAGGACACATCTTGTCATGACTCATCAAAAGTGGCCTTGTACCTCTTCAGAATGGAAGCGTGGGAAATTGTGTTACCAAATTTTCCACATACATAAAACTCTCTATGTATAGAAAACTAGCATGGCTGGGAAAATATTTCTAACTTAATCTTTTCCATCAGATGCTAATATTCTGACTGCAGGAAATGTTTTTACATGGGGAAGCCTTCAGACATGTGATTCCTCACCTTCATTATGAAATGCCAGAGTTCCATGGGGATTATATCATGCGTTGTTCTGAACATGTAAATCAGTTGTCAGAGTCGTAGCATCACCATCACAGGACCTGAAGACATCTCAAGTGTAATTTAGTTCAAGTTCTTACAGACAACATTTGCAATACCTAAGCTATCTCTTGCTGAAGCTTCTCTTATCATAAATGTCTGTCTGTAACTTGAGAACTCCCCTTACCACCACCATTTTCACGGGCCAATAATTCCTAGTCCTTCTTATATCCAGGATTCAACATCTTTAAACATATTTTCTACTTTTCTGTATATCTTCTCCAGTTTATGTCTTTCTTTAAAAACAGAGCCTAAAATGAGACACTGTGTTCCATCTGAAACCTAAAGAATACAAAGAACCTATTGTTTCCTAATATGTCCCAGATCTTTTGAGTCTACTAATGGGACCCAAAATATTATTTGACATTTTGCCACACCCTCACTTTGCTGACACATTTGTGCTCACATGATTAATTCTAACTCCTGAAATTTCTCTGCACTGTTGCTGTACAGCTATTCACCCCCATTTTGTATTAATACAGTTCAATTTTTGCTCTCATGTGGGTGAAGCTTGTTATTTTTGATTTTCTATAGCTATAGCTCAGTGATAGCAAACAAGCTTTGCTTGCAGAAAATCTCAGGTTTAATTCCTGGCATTGCCATCTAAAAAGATCTCAGGCCTTGGACAGCCACTGCACGTCAGAGACAATGCTGGGACAGATGGTTCAGTGCAGTCTGACTTAGTATAAGAGAGCTTCAATTTATCAAGGGACTGAATTGTACTGCTAGCCTCCCATGTCTTTTCAAGGTTACCAAGCTTTATTGTCAGCTATATAATAGCTCTGAATTCTGTCCTCATCAATTCTTCACTATGGTATTCATCTCAATGGTAAGTACCAAATTCAGGAAATCTTGAATGAACTTTGTCGGATTTTTTTATTATTGTTTATTTATTACATTTTTAAACCACCCAATAGCCAAAGCCAAAATTATATTTGGACTTGTTTACATGTCAAAGAGTCTAGTTTAAAATGCACTTTCATAACATTGTGCTTGTGATTAAAGTATGAATCTTAGTTTTTTAACCTCTTTAACCTCTCTCCTAAACTTGTCTTTAACCTCTTTAACCTCTCTCCTAAACTTGCCATTTCTCAAATACTTAACAATCATCAAGATATACTACAGCATCCAAACATAATATTCAAAGGGCAGTCAACATATATATCTTTACTGTGAAAAGAAACAGGATCATCCTTAAAAAAAAAAGTGCTTGTAGTCAGAACTGGTGTCAAGGGTAGGTGTGGTTGGGCATGTGCCGAGGGCCCACATACCACCAGCAGCTCACTGCCTAGAATTCCCTGGAATTGTCCCTCCTCTTCACCATTGCAACCTGCTTGTTCACCTGCCTGACGATCAGTCCCAGAGTCAGACAATAGTGGTGGTGAGAAGGAAGAGCAGTAGATACTACTGCCTACTCACTGGCTCTATGCCTGTCAAGCAAGCAAGTGGTAGCAGTGATGGGAAAGCAGAGGAGAAGCAATAGCAGCTGGTGACAATGGCCGTGAGTAGGTAGAGTCACTGAGTGAGGGGCCCCATTAAGGGCTTCTTGCCAAAGGACCCTCCAAAATATGGAGCAGGCACTGCCTGTACTCGAGTTTTGTTGTTCTAAGAACATAGGGTGACCATATGGAAAGGAGGACAGGGCTCCTGGATCCTTAACAGTTGTATAGAAAAGAGAATTTCAGCAGGTGTCATTTGTATGCATGCAGCACCTGGTGAAATTCTCTCTTCATCACAACAGTTAAAACTACAGGAGCCCTGCTCTCTTTTGTATCTAGTCACTCTAGTATAGCTCCTGCAGCTTTAACTGTTGTGATGAAGAGGCAATTTCACCAGGTCCTGCATGCATACAAATGACACCTGCTGAAATTCCCTTTTCAATACAAGTGTTAAAGATACAGGAGCCCTGTCCTCCCTTTCATATGGTCACCCTATAAGAAGGGCCATGCTGGATGCCCATCTAGTCCAGCACTCTGTTCACACAGTAGCCAACCAGCTGTTGACCAGGGATCCACAAGCAGGACACAGTGCAACAGCACCTTCCCACCCATGTTCCCCAGCAACTAATGTATATATAGGCTTACTGCCTCTGATACTGGAGGTTGCACTTAGCCATCAGGACTGGTAGCCATTGATAGCTTTCTCCTCCAGGAATTTATCCACCCCCTTTTAAAGCCATCTGAATTGATGGCTGTCACTACATCTTGTGGTAGTGAATTCTATAGTTTAACTATGCGCTATGTGAAGAAGTGCTTTCTTTTATCTGTCCTGAATTTCCCACCAATTAGCTTCATGGGATGACCCCAGGTTCTAGCACTGTGGGAGGGGGAGAAAAATGTCTCCCTAAACACCTAATTATATCTTCAGACTAGAACCTTTGTACAGATGTGCACATATATTAAGTACATACTGCAAGGTAGACACACACATGTGCTTGTCTCTCATTATATGAGCGTCCACTGAAAGAGGAAGAGAGAGAAAATGAGCATACACTTTTTGAAGAACACTTGCCATCTTGTTATTTTTCAGTTGTGGAAAGAGGAACTGATGTTAGACTTGCATAAGAGAAGCCTGAATTGGGGTAAAAAATATGGTTCTCCTTCACTAGGTAGATCCAACTTCTGCATTCATGACCATTTAACATACAATACATTTTGGTTGCTTGAAACACATGAGTCAGTCCAGCCTAATGCTGCCCCCAATGGAAGACACTGGGATTAATGGAATTAACTATTTGATTCCAATGTTGCACATTATATGCATAATTTATTTTTCCGGGATATATATAATTAAAAATCATGAAACAGATCTCATGAAATCCTTTAAAACCAAATTGCAAAAGACCACAAAGGTTTCTGCCATTCTTCCTTCCACAGATGCAATTGGGTTGCACGTTTTGCTAGAACTTTCAAAATGTAAAAACGTACTTCATTTGTTAAACATCCTGGAAATCCTATTCTCGTAGTAGGGATCAGGCATGCCAGTGTGCTCTCTACCATGCAGGGATCATATTATTATCATTATTTACATTTATATACCACCCTATAGCCAAAGCTCTCTGGATGGTTTACAAAGATTAAAACATGAAACAGTAAAAACAAATATACAAAATTTTAAACCATAAAGAGCATAAAAATAGATTACATACAATATCCATCTATTCGGAGTAAGTTAAAAACTCAACATATGCAGTTATTTTAATAATGTATTAGTTTTATGTGTTTTAGTTTTATGTATTTTATAATATTTTTGTATTCTAAGTTGTTCCCTGCCTCGTTCCAGAGGGAGAGGCGGCCATCCTCCAAGCTTCCCTCAGAGTAGGCACCCAGAGGAGGACCTTGGATGTTGAGCACAGTGTATGGGAAGGTTCATGTCGGGAGAGGCGTTACATCAGGTATTGTGGTCCCAAGCCGTGTAAGGCTTTATAGGGTAAAACCAGCAACTTGAATCGGGCTCTGAAACATACAGGCAGCCAATGCAAGCGGGACAGAGTTGGTCTTATATGTTTGAACCTTCTGGTCCCTGTTATCAATCTGGCCACTGCATTTTGCATAAGCTGCAGCTTCTGAACCGTCTTCAAAGGCAGCCCCACATAGAGCACATTGCAGTAATCTAACTAGAAGGTTACCAGAGCATAGACAACTGAAGCCAAGTTATCCCTGTCCAGATAGGGGCATAGCTGGGCCACCAACTGAAGTTGGTAAAAGTCACTCCATGCCACCAAGGCTACCTGAGCCTCATGTGACAGAGATGGTACTAGGAGAATCCCTAAGCTATGAACCTGCTCCTTCAGAGGGAGTGCAACCCCATCCAGAACAGGTTGAATACCCACTAACAGCATCTCAAGTCTTGTCTGGATTGAGTTTTAGTTTATTGGCCCTCATCCAGTCCATTGTTGCAGCCAGGCACTGGTTCAGCACATCCACAGCTTCACCTGTTGAAGATGAAAAGGAGAAATAGCATACTGATGACAATGCACTCCAAAACTCCTGATGACCAACAGTTTCATGTAACTGTTAAACAGCATGGAGGACTTAAGTATGTACGTCCATCTGCTACATATCGCATGCTGCACTGAATGCATCAAAGGCATACAGACATGCACCCAGCCACCTCCAACACATACAATTCAAAAATGATTTGTATCCAAACTAGCCTTAAGCCAGCGGAGGTGTGGCTCCTAGTTCAGTGGGGCTGTGAATCTGTCCTGGGTTTCAAATGGAACCACCCAGAACTCTAAATGTGCTGTCCAAGGTACTGAAAGATTCACAATAGGGTTCCACACTTTGGATAGTTCTTTAGAATTCTGACTGAAACCCAGAACGGATTCACTGCCCCACTGGACTAGGAGTCAGGTGGAATGTTTTTGCCCATTCTTCCTTCTTTTCTTCCTTCTTCCCTCCCTCCCTCTATCAGATGGCCTCTCTAAAGCCAATGGGATGGATCCAGTTTTAGTCATACTTAGAGCAGACCCATTGAAATAAATGGTACTGAAGTTTTCTGTAAGAATAAGTCTGGATCCAAAGCATTGTTAATACTCAATGCATTAATTACAATTTATATAGATTTATAGTTGCCCATTCACAGAGCATTGAGGTTGACCTAAAACAGGGAGGGGGCAGGCTGGTAGTGGTGGCGAACCATACAAACAGCCAGAAGAGAAGACCATGGGCAGCTTTAAACTCAGCCAAAGAATAACCTTCCTTCTTCCATAAATTCTCAACAATATAAGACACAGTTCCCAAAAGGAATTTTTGATGTTATTCAAGGCATTGTGTGTGTGTGGAGTGAGGGAGGGATAGACATATCAATGAAATGTGTGTCACCACCCTAAGAACTATAAGCTTAAGGTTTGTTTGTTTTTAGGGGGGGGTCATCATTGGGCTCCAAAAACTGGGGACCCTAAGAAAATAACAAATATTGTGAATGTCACAAGAAAAAAAAACCCCAAAATTTGGCTTACACAAAGTAATGATCATACACAAAAAGTTCCTTCTGAGAGTATCATTATCATGCAGTTTGGCTTGAGATAAAACGTGTCAGTTTTCTGTCAACAACAACAAAAAGGATGTTCTTTTGTATCTGGACATGTAAATCTCAACAGTAGTAGAGACAACTTGGACATAGTACAAAGGGTATGCTGAGTAGAACAAGCATGGTTGAGAGAACAAGCATGATCAATGGAGCTTGTAGGCTTATAGTTAAACGGCATGATTACATGGCAGCAGGAGGTAAGGAGTAACTGTCAGTAAAAGGAATGGTCTAAATATTATGCATGATGGACTCTAGTATAACACCTTTTCCTGGTCCAAGGGTCATTATATGTGCAATGCTCCCTGATAGCATAAATATATGCACATTAAAAAAAAGTGTTATAAAATTAAGAAAATCCATATCGGAATAGCTTCACAGTTAAAAATAGCAATCCAGGATGACTTGCAGAGTCACATATTCCAGATTCTACAGTGTATAGTGACAGGCAGGAACACAAGATAGGGCAACACAGAGATTCCTTTTAAAGAACAGTGCATGGAAACATAACTATCTGGTTGCACACGCCAAATTATACACTCTTGCTGGGTTACCAGAAATCGATTTGGGGTGGTGTTTCCCCATGATGGCTCGTATCAAATAACAGGTTTTATTTTATTTTTTAGGTAGTGCCTAATAACATTGAGCTAGGAAATGAAACCGGGCAATCTGAGAGACACTCTAACAGAAAGTTAGAGTTCTACATGTGTGCTATAAGACACACATTCTCTTCTCATCTATACATACAGATTCATACTCTTGGACCTTATCTTTGGCAGTAGGTAAAGAATGAACTTTGGAACTCAGAAAAGATTGTACAGAAACATCCAAGGTAGGCTTGTCCAGGGACGAAGTTGAGCTCTTTAATCCTGTGCCAGCTGTGCTCTTAGGCAGATCTCTAGTGGTGAATTAGAGCAACCTTTGGACTGTTGTAAGGTATTTTGCTAAGAACTCCCTCAAGGAAACATCAGTCTGGAATCTCTGGCTTAGGCCCTGTGAGATAATGTCCTCCTTAGCCAGTAAAGCATTAGCATGAAAGGATAACTAACAAGCATATTAATTATTGGCTTCTGCTTTTTAACATGTTTAAATAATAACCTGTCTGAGGATTTTATTAAGTTTAAATTAGGTACTGTAAGCAAGCAAAGGGTGTGTTGTGTTGTGTTGTGTTGCGTTGTGTTGTGTGCGCATGCTTACTGTTCACAGTTGATGACTTCCTATGCTGGAAAGACTAAGGAAACGAATTAATGGATGAAGTAGAGAGGTTGCACCCTGCATGTATGTATGTAGTTGAGCTACTTTGCATTAAGCTATGAATCAGTTGCACCTTACCAGAGACAGCCTTTCCATTAGGCAGTGTGAGGCAGTTGCTGCAGGTAGTAGGTGCTGGCCAAGGTGGGGAGCAGCACCAAGGAGTTTGGAGGACAGATCTGTGTGTGCCACATGACCTGCCTTGCAGTATCTAAACTAGTCTGCTGCCCTCAAATACGATGGAGGGCTCTGCTCCATCATAGGGTGACCATATGAAAAGAAGGACAGGGCTCCTGTATCTTTATCACTTGTATTGAAAAGGGAATTTCAGCAGGTGTCATTTGTATGCATGCAGCACCTGGTGAAATTCCCTCTTCATCACAACATTTGAAGCTGCAGGAGCTATACTAGAGTGACGAGATACAAAAGAGGGAAGGGCTCCTGCAGCTTTAACTGTTGTGATGAAGAGGGAATTTCATCAGATGATACATGCATACAAATATCACCTGCTGAAATTCTCTTTTCTACACAACTGTTAAGGATGCAGGAGCCCTGTCCTCCTTTTCATATGGTCACCCTACTCCATCACGACTGTTGAAATAAGATGCAACTGACAGGCCAGTTGGTTTCTGTACGTGGATTAGGAGGGATATCATCCGGGCTAAATAGTGCCTGGAGAGGAATGCTTTTGGTGCCGCCCCACCCACCATAGTCAGTTTTGCAGGGCGACCTAGAGGATTTATGGGGCCTGGTGCCGGTTTGATGTCCATCAAGAACGACATTGCTCAAAACCCCAATCTCTGAGCCAATGTGCTACAGTTTGCACAAGCCAAAGTTCAAAAAAGTCACATTCTGAGCATGGGCAGTATACTATGCAACACAGCAGAACTATCACAGATTTTACTTAAAATGTTTTGTTTTGCTTTCTAGTGGTTTCTATCTTTTGGCAAGCATTCTTTATTTTAGAATATCCATTATTTGTGTCTTTAAAAATAATAAAGCAAAGTTATAAATAAAAATGTATCCAGCTGACTTCTTACAGTTTATGGCTTTATTTTTAAATTATTTATATAGTGTTTATAGCTTTTACAGTATGTGAAGTCCTAAACCCTCAAAGTAAAGCTGTGTTCCACTGATTTTTACCTAGCAGAAATTTCATCAAAGTGGAAATTGAAAAAGAAACATACTTTAAAGCTAATTGAAGGAAGATCATTTTTGTAGTTACTACCCAAACAGTCTGTAGAACCTTGAAAGAAAGGTTACAGTCACTTGCTTTTTGCCATCCCAACTCACTGCAGAGAGAAGAATAATAATAATAATAATAATAATAATAATAATAATAATAATAATAATACAGCAACTGAGCTCAACTTAGAGCCCTCCCTCAGCTCGACACCCCAGGTGACCTCCGAGCTCATCCACCCCCTAAGGGTGACCCTGGGCATCATCTTTGCCTCAGGGACAGTAAAATGCCTTGGGCCAGCCCTGAATTAGCCATGCAACCAATATGAATAATCTGCACTGCTGGCATGGACACAGTGTTGGTAGCCACGCTATATCAGGAAAATGTGCATGGTTCTTGGCTGTCCCGTGACACTTTGGTTCTTCATTAAGCAATTATGTTTCATCCCATGACAAAACTGCATAAGGGTACAACATTGGCCTCAGATGCAGACTGAACCAAAGAGGAGGAACTGTAGAACCCCCCTCGCTTTCCATTCTTACGGGTGAATCAGGACTTGTGATCCATGCTGATGAATGTGAATAGAGACCCAAAAGTTCAAATCTATTCTAGAGACTGATTGATATAGGATAAAACAATGTGATTGTGTGCACATCTCAGACATTTAGTGGCAAAGAAATGGAATAAGCCCCAAGCAGAACCTGAGCAATTGCCTTGCAATGGGTTAACACAGGATGTATGTATAATTTGGCACACGCTATCTATAAACAGGAAAGGAGCTGAAATGTCTGGCTGCACTTCAAGAGCATATACTCTTCACTGAAAGATATTTGCCTCCAAAGGCTCATGAGGTAATCTGAGTCATGCTGAGTCCCCTCCCAGGCAAGAAATTCCCCTACACATCATGACCAGCTTGATTGCAGTGGCCAGTGAAAGACATGTTCCCAGAGAAACAGGAGGTGTGTGTGTGTGTGTTTGTGAGTTTGTGTACTTGCCGTGTGCATTCTAACTCCAATATGCAGGCAAATGCAAATACTGTTAGCTCAATATTTACACTGTCATTGCAGGAATTCTGGGTCTGCTACTTGAGCTGTTGCCATCACCACCAGCTCGTATGTAGAAGAAAATGCTCCCGGGTGCAAATGCACTATAAAACAGCAAGGAGTCCATTTCCTTCACATGCATAAAGTCAAATTATGTTAATATTTATAAGTGCTCAGAGTTCCTTCTTTAGTTTCTATGGCAGCTGTCTAACAAATACATTATAGTTATTCTGGACCCATATGGAGTTGCTTTTTTTTCCTTTTCTTTGACACTATGTTCCATCACTTGGGATTTCCATAGTAACAACTGGCAAGCAAAACCAGAAGATGTGTTCCCATTCTGGTCACTCAGTGAAATCCAGACAGAGAAGCTGCCATATCCCCCAAGGCTATTTACAATATTAAAAGCTAGTTGAAATTCTTATTCATGACCTAGTTGGATGTTTTCCTGTTGTTTCTGACAGAATACACAACTTTGTCAGTGAGAGGGCCCTGCAGGTGTCCGTGGGGCGCCTCCACATGAGGTCAACAGGACTTCTCATGAGGAGGAGCCCCTACATCAAGGGTAGGTGAACTTTTGGTCCTTGAAGGCTGCATGTGCTGATCAGCACTGAGCTGGGATGTGCACTTCTGGGCTGGGAACTGCTGATGGGCAGGGCTGAGGGGCCTTCACCCCCTCACTCTTTCTCTCTCACACACATCCTCCCCCCTCTTGCACACACACACGCAATGTTCTTCCCTGCTCACTATCACATCTTAGTGTGGAGGAATGGGGAGGTTTAAACCTCCCCTCCCTGCATGCTGAGATACCATTCCCACTCTCCCCTTCTCACTGCCCACCTGATTGGTGGGGAACAGCTGAAGAGAGCTCTCCACCACAGCTTTCTCCAGTACTGATAAGCTGGGCAGGGTGTGTGTGTGAACAACTTCAAGAAGGTAGCTGGCATCCAGGGATGACCCTATCTACCTCTTCCCCATTGAAATCACATTCCTCACTGCTCACAAAACAGCTTTTCAGCAGGAATGTGGTTTCAGCAGCAGTGGCAGCAAGAGAGCACATGCGCCACAGGAGGGGCATCCATGAGCTACCTGTGGCCTATGAGCTCTGGATTGCCCATATGTGCCTTCCATGTATAGCTGTAGACAGATAGAGCAAAAACAACTCCCTGAAGCTGGCACATAAATGCCAATTGTTTGGGTTCCAAGGTATGTGGCCGGCAGGAATGCTAGCAGTACTTAGGGATGACTCTGATGTGTTCAGTGGATGTGTGGAAGGGCGTTGTTTGAACACTTCTTTACAGAACCACAACTGGATTGCAGCAACTGGGTGCTGCAGCAAGTCTTATCTTGAAAAGGCACAAGTGTGTAGGGATAAGGCAAGGAGAGGTGTAGCCACTGACAGGAAAATACAAAAGACTCTAATGAGTTCCTAGCTAGCGAGCTTTCCAAAGCTCCACTTTGTATTCTACCATCTTCTTGGTGACTATGCTTATCCAGTGGAGAGATGAGGAAGGTTAAAACAAACTTCATTTTATTCGGTTGGGTAGTAGCACAGCCGTTTCTGTGAAAAAGCTGGTGAAATTACCACAACCTCCTGATCTCTGGAAATGGCTGATATGTGGAGAATGCATACACTTCCAGCCACATAAGTCACTGGATTTATTCCAAGGTTTCATCAGATGCAGTCTGTGCTTATTGGGTGTTCTGGTATTTCTAGAAACTCAGGACAGATGTGTGCAATACCTCTCCAAACAGATTATTATTATTATTATTATTTATTTTACTGGGAGGTGGGCAACCAAGTTTTTTTTTTATGGCTGTAGTGACTTATTCTGGCCATTACATCCTTATGAATAACAGGGCAAAGTGAGCCCTTAACGCTCTATCAAACTGCAGAGTCAACATTACATAGCATTCTGCCTGGGAGGGTGTAACAGTGGAAAAGTAAGAATGAGATCTGTAATTGGATGTCCAGAAGCAAGCTGAAGTTTAATCTGGAGAAGATTGATTTGATGGTGGCTGGCTGAGGTCAGTGGCTGGCAGATTCGATGCAGGAGGTGGCAGATGTGTCATTTTCAGGTATCCAACTGAGGATTGTGACAGAGACGCGAGACCTGGGTGTCATTCTTGACCAGTCCCTAACTATGTCATCACAGGTGGGGACTGTGATCTGGAGCTGCTTTTACCAACTACATCTGACATCTGCTCCGCCAAATTTGCCACTTTCTATCACAACCTGAAACAAAGATCAATCATTAGAGCCTGCTTGAAGGCCTCTAACAGAACCAGACACATCTCACCTAAAATAGAACTCCAGAGCCCTAGCCCCACCATCAGGAAGTCCCTGGGGCTGTCTATATGATGCAGCTGTCAACTCACAGCCTCCATGGGCTTTTCGGATGAAACTACAGGGTAAAAAAAGAAGCCGGCTTGCCACGGCTTTTCCTTTTGCTGCGAGATCACCACCTTCTTCCCACCGTCTGTCGAAGGTGACCTTGCTTTGCACTAAGACTGAGGGAGGGGCATCCCTCCCCATGGTAGGTCAAGGGGACATGCAGGAAGACTGGGCAGAGGGCAGGGAGTGGGCCCAATGAGCTTAAAGCTTTCCTGCGCTGACCACAAAACCTGCACTCCCTCCTTCAGTGGAGATTTGCCACTTACACCCTACAGCTGCAATGCTGCGGGGTTTTCAACGAACGGGCGGCAAAGCAACCCCGTCAAGATGCCCCTCCGTCTCTCATGCCAACCAGCCTAATCATTGATAGGAATATGAGGAGGGCCTCCAAAGCTGATTGTAAGGCACAATAGGTTTGAACTGGTGAAGGCAGTCCTTCAGGTATTACAACAATAATATTTAGTATAGTGGTGCTTGGGTCCACTTATTTATATAATAATAAAATGTTGTTAAAATAAGTGGTTCCCAATCTTGAGTCCCTGGATGTTATTGATCTACATCACCCATGACAAGAGGTCTTCTGGCTGGGAATGATGGGAGTTGTAATCCAATAACATTGGGGGACCCTAGATTGGCAACAATCTATTGTAACCATATGTTATTATTTAATTAAGGCCTTTTGGAAATCCTTCTGGATGAAAAGGGAGGGTAGGATTAGAATAATTGCTTTAAAACCATAAATGAAGAATAAATATTGTACATAGTCATAACATGTATGTCATGTACTATAACTATTGCACATGGCCATGACCAAAATCATGACTGTGCAACCCCTCATATTCAGGACATTATTGTTTATAGTAGTAGTAGTTTATTATATTGACCACATACAACTGTTGCTTACATATGAGATCCCTCACTGTGTAAAACAATATCTTTGCTACCAAGTGCTGTCTGTATCCTTCATGTTCTCCTTCCATGCAAGGAATATTTATTTAATTTAAAATATTTAACTTGTACTCATTTTTATAAAACCAGTACTGCTAGAAGGTAATTTGTGAGTATATTGTCCTATCTGATGACCGCATGGGGTGTGTGTGTGTGCATTGCATTACATGTACTGGGGGGAGCCAGGATGGACTGGGCCTTCCCTGTGCAATCTGCACGTTCCGTAACCAGATGTGATGATCTTGCGACTTTTCTGCTATCCACCCACAAATGCCTTTTGCATAGAAATGGTGCCTTGTGCAAAGCAACCCTTGTTTTCCAGTGCTGCCTTGTACTGGTTGAAAAGGAATGTTTTGACATTTCACAAATCATATCCATTCTGAAAGCACAAGCTCCTTGCCATGTAACTTGCTTTCTACTCTCTATGGCTCCCATACCACTCCTTACAATGTCATAAGTGCTCACCCAGATTGCCTCGAAATAAAGAACAAACCTAGCTGTAGTGTTGCCCACATTAATCACAGCTTGAAATTACCCCACTGGGCCATGGCTCTTCTGTTTACTGACACAGTGCAACTGAAGTAGAGAACCAACTACATAATCTACTCTGGAGGCCTCTGTTAATCCACACCCACCTAACCCTCCTCTTGGTTTTCTATATCACAGTCTCTTCCAACTTGTGATAGCAGAATGGCCTTTGAGTGACCCCAGATTAATGTAAATATTTGGCTTTCGTTGGAAGGAAATGTGACATACATTTGGGATGGAAGCTATCCAGAGGCTGCAGGCTTGGGAGCCAAGCTTCTGGGGAAGCAGACACAGTGGTGGTCTCTGCAAGGCATTTCATTTCTAAGTGCTTCAGAATTCTCATTCCCCTCCCACGACCCCCCGCTCCTTCCTTAAGAACAGTAACAAACAGCTTTCAGACTACAGCAGCTTGCCTTCTAAGTGCCAGCTTAGCTGCATTTCTATGGCAGCCAGATAGATCTCCAGAATTCTCTACAAGAGATTGGAGGGCTCTTTGCTGAGCATAATATTTCTCATGTATAGCTGCTATTGTCTGGGAAACTGAGGACACACTCATATGAACAAAGGCAAATGTCATTTAGCACTCCTGAAGGGAATTATTCAAGAACACGTGTATGACTTCTGTACCGCCTAAACACCGATTTCCAGACAACAGCTGATTTCCAGGCACCAGAAGAAAAAAAACATTCCAAGACAGGGTACCTGCTACGACCACTAGTTGAGCTCCATGGCTGCTATGCTGTCCATGCCAGTTCTTCTCATCTGTTTGGATCAGCAGCACTCAACACAGAGACACAGCTTAGGCTATGTGTGAATTTTGGGCACCTGGGATGTGGACTGAATCTCCATCTCAAAGTGCTCTTTGTGCAAAAGAGCGCATACTCCCAATTTTGCCCCACAAGGAGGAGGATTGTGTTCAGTGAAGTCATTAGGCAACCAGGATGATCAGGGGTCTGGAAACAAAGCCCTATGAAGAGAGACTGAAAGAACTGGGCATGTTTAGCCTGGAGAAGAGACGATTGAGGGGAGACATGATAGCACTCTTCAAATACTTAAAGGGTTGTCACACAGAGGAGGGCCAGGATCTCTTCTCGATCCTCCCAGAGTGCAGGACACGGAATAACGGGCTCAAGTTAAAGGAAGCCAGATTCCAGCTGGACATCAGGAAAAACTTCCTGACTGTTAGAGCAGTGCGACAATGGAATCAGTTGCCTGGTGAGGTTGTGGGCTCTCCCACACTAGAGGCCTTCAAGAGGCAGCTGGACAACCATCTGTCAGGGATGCTTTAGGGTGGATTCCTGCACTGAGCAGGGGGTTGGACTCGATGGCCTTGTAGGCCCCTTCCAACTCTGCTATTCTATGATTCTATGATTAGAGAGTTCCTCAGAGGACTCCAGTGCTTTGTTTCTAGAGAGGCAAGTTGCCGGAATTCTATGGCTTTTGAGCCTACTTGGTCCGTTGGTTAACATGCAGAGCTGACGTCAGGTCCTTGTCACAGGACAATATTCTTGACTCTGTAAATAAAGAGCTCAACAAAATATGCAATGATGCACCATGACATTTCTGTGATGTATGGGTTGACATTTTTGGGAATAAATACAACTAATGTTGAAAGTCAGTTCACTGACTTTCCTTGTGCTGCTGCCCAGAATCACCCATCCTTTTTGTATTGCAGTCGGACACATTTTAAACAATTTACTTGAAACAGCCTGAACTGTTTAATAATGACTGTTAAAAAAAACACCTTACAAAATACCCAAAACCTCTTGGAAATGAAACACCAAGAAAGAGATTGAATTCTTAAAAAAAAAAAAAAAACTTGTAATTTAACAATTGTTAAGTTCTTAAAAGTTACGTAATCCTCCCAGTGCAATGCCAGTGCAGGTGTATTACTATTCATCAGCAGTTTTATTTGAAGCGAAGGACAAGCTTTGGGTGACTTCAACACATGAATGGGATCAGGTTTATTCTTTCTCATACCACCATCTAGACTCAGAAGGCAGAATCCAGCCAGTTAATGAGGACTGTTGAGTCATAGTGCAGTAAAAAAGATTTAAGTATGTGCTCACTCTGGTTAACACAGACAGGAATACCAGGAAGTGACTAAAAGTATTGGAACCTGATGGAGACACATGACATGCAGTTGATGGCTGGCTGCTTTCCACGCATCTATTATATTGGCTTTTTAAAAATACATTTGGTGTTGCAGAGTACTTGGGCCAATTGAGATTCTGCACTCAACAGCAGCAGAGGTCTTGGATAGAGCTTTTCCTTTGCATATGCTATCTGGTTGCACGATATAGAAGGGGGAGGGGCAGCTGGTTAAAAGAAATACCTTTTCTGCTGTGTAATTTTCCTGACTGCAAATGAAAAATGGCTTTAATACCCTTAAGGAGAAGTACTGAAAGTAATGAAGTACACAAAGGTGAGTTCAATTGGAGTGCTTGCCCTTGGGTCATGACATTGCTGTACATGTTCAACTTGTTCTTTGTCCACTGGCCTTCCTTCTCATACAGGGTCAAGTATTTGCATGCAAGGTACACAAAATCCTGATGACACGGCTGGACCAAGAAATGTTGCTTCTTGAGGCAAAGATGGCATCCTCCCCTCTCCATTCCACATACATAGGGTGACCATATGAAAAGGAGAACAGAGCTCCTGTGTCTTTAATAGTTGCATAGAAAAGGGAATTTCAGTAGGTGCCATTTGTATATATGGAGAACCTGGTGAAATTCCCTCTTCATTACAACAGTTAAAGCTGCAGGAGCTATACTAGAGTAAAAAGATTTAAAAGAGGGCAGGGCACCTGCAGCTTTAACTGGCGTGATGAAGAGGAAATTTCACCAGGTTCTCCATATATACAAATGACACCTGCTGAACTTCCCTTTTCAATACAGCTGTGAAAGATACAGGAGCCCTGTCCTCCTTTCCATATGGTTACCCTACACATACAAAAGCTAACTAGACCAGCATCTGGAGCTTACTTCAACACTGAGGACAGTACAGCATCCTCCATCACACCTATGGGCAGCAAGCTAGCTTGGAGGAAGCAGACCAGGCCATGCAGCACACACAGCTGTCATCCAATACTTCACTGCCGCTCCCCATCACCCAGCGTCTGCTGCCTGAGGGAGCCATCTCATTCTACCTAATGGTAGGGCTGTTCCTGACTGACAACACTGGGAGTGAGGAGTGCATGTGCGTATTCACACCATTCCCCTCACATTACTTGCTCCAGGGATCACAGCCAAAAGGAGACAGAATTCTGTCTGGATGTGAGTTTACTAAGAAATATCACTGTGCAAGTCACAGGGTGTTGCTCTTGTTTGTCAATGCTTGTTAATACTGGCAATAAGCATTAATAATATTAGGTACCTTTAAATAAATAAAGTTCCTAAACAGCATTATCACAGCATTATTTTGAAAGAGGAATAGAAAGGGAAAGAAAAATACTCCGGGTGAACGACAGGCTATGAAGGTGGTGCCGACGTGAGAGAGTTGGATTCCGGGACCACGGGCTATGCTACTTGGAAGATGGACTGCTGGCAAAGGACAGGTTGCCCCTCACAAGGGCTGGGAAGAATGTGTTTGGCCACAGCATGAAGAACTTCATCAGGAGGGCTTTAATCCTACTGGGGAGGGAGACGTAAACTTGGAGGCAACAATGGATGAAGGCTTATGCACCATAACAGAGAGAAGAGCTCAAATAGTGCCCCAAAATAGTCTTCACAATAATGTAGGAAAGAAGCCAGACCATAAAGCACATGGTCTTTGATGTCTATAATACTAACCAGAGTATGAGAAACAAATAGAACAAACTTGAACTCTTAATACATGAAGGCAAATATGACTTGATAGGTATAACTGAAACTTGGTGGATGACTCCCATGACTGGAATATGACAATTGAGGGTATAACTTGTTCAAAAAGAACAGAAGAAATACTGTAGAAGGGGAAACGGAGTTGCACTATATGTTAAAAATACTTATCCCTGCACAGAAATACATGAGGATGAGCCTGTTAGCAACATCAAGAGCATCTGGATTAAAATAAATGGGGCAAGGAATAAAAAGAACATGACAGTCGGAGTCTACTACTGACCACCCAATCAAAAAGATGACGACATTTTTGATAAGCAAATTGCCAGTATTTCAAAGAAGTTCAATGTCATAGTAATGGGGGACTTCAATTACCTTGATATCTGTTGGGAGACAAATTCTGCCAAAAGTGCCCCCTCCAAGAAATTCCTGACATGCGTGGCTGATAACTTTCTCTTAGGCCAAAGCTAGACCTAAGGTTTATCCTGGGATCATCCAGGGTTCGCCCCTGCCTGAGCACTGGATCCCCTGTGTGTCACCTAGATGAACAGGTTTGACCCCTGGACGATCCAGGGATAAACCTTAGATCTAGCTACGGCCTTAGAGAAAGTGGAAGAACGAACTAGAAGATCGGCTATCCTTGACTTGATACTCACTAATAGGGATGTCTTAGTGGATAAAGTGGCAGTTATGGGACCTCTGGGGAAAAGCAACCACGTCATACTTGAGTTCTTGATTTTAAAGGAAGCAAAAGCTGAGTGTAGCCATACACGTACTCTGGATTTTAGGAAAGCCGATTTTAATAAACTCAGAACTATGATAAGTAAGGTCCCATGGCAAGTGACCCTAATGAAAAAAAGGAGTCCAAGATGAGTGGGAGTTTTTTAAAAAAGTAAATTTTAAAGGCACAATTACAAACAATTCCAACTAAGAAAAAAAACCAGGGTCTCTTCTCGATAATTCCAGAGTGCAGGACATGGAATAAGTTACAGGAAGCCAGATTCCTGACTGTTAGAGCAGTACGACAATGGAACCAATTACCTAGGGAGGTCGTGGGCTCTCCCAGACTAGAGCCCTTCAAGAGGCAGCTGGACAAACATCTTTCAGGTATGCTTTAAGGTGGATTCCTGCAATAGAAAAGCTTATCTTACTTCTAACTAGAGAAGGGATTAATCATCAGAGTTTGAACCAAGTCCAAATGTCCCTAAAGTTCAGGGCTTTCAGCAACTGGGATTTAACAATTCTGAATGATGTACAAAAACCACCTTTTAGCTGTGATGTTCAAAGCCAGGCCCAAATTTAGAGTGCTGATTTTCAATGGAGGCTGGCAGCTCTGATATCAGTTGGGTGATGAAACTCTGGTTTTCAGCCAGAACCAGTCAGAACTCTAAATTAGCTATCCAAGGTGCGAAGCTCTTTTAGAGTTCTGACTGAGACCCAAAGCAGATTCACTGTCCCACTGCGATCAGGGGATTTACCACCCCACTGAAATAGGAGCCACCACCCCCGCACTGCTGTTTTTTCTTTCTTTCTTTTATAGGGCTTATACTGGCCTGGTGGTTAAGCAGCATGGTTTAGCGTGTTGTCTGAAGCAGGCCATATTTCGCAAAGGAGAGGTGAAGGGATTCAAGGATGCCTGGGAGTCAACCCTTCTATCCCAGAAACCTTATCTCCTAAACCCAGGCTAGGGCCAGATCTACACCAAGCAGGATGTAGCACTATGAAAGCAGCATGAAACAGTATATAAGAGTCAGGAGCCACACTACTGCTTTCAGCGCTATTGAAGTGCACTGACAATTTTTGGGGCCCATGACACATACCATATATCGCTTTCATAGTGTTATATCCTGCTTGGTGTGGCTCCTGCCTCTTATATATCACTTTCATAATGCTAAATCCTGCTTAGTGTAGATCTGACCTAAATCTGCCATGAGGGAAATGCACAGGCACTCTCCTATTTTTGATTACTTCACTGAGTTCTTACACTAAAACAGACTGCAAAAATGCCCTGATGCATTTTGCCTCAAAGTAACCCTCACACAGGTACAGGAAAAAGTTGTGTTGTTTCTTTTAATTATGTACGTCATGTTGACAAGTTTTGCATCAGCTAGTGTAACATATGGGTATAACTCCATTAGACAGCTACATGAGGAATTAGAAATGGTAAAAGCTCACTGCTCCAGTTGAGAGG
The DNA here is from genome assembly GCF_023053635.1 of Elgaria multicarinata webbii. Classification (NCBI taxonomy): domain Eukaryota; kingdom Metazoa; phylum Chordata; class Lepidosauria; order Squamata; family Anguidae; genus Elgaria; species Elgaria multicarinata. Next base: position 124,650,283 of record NC_086172.1, on the reverse strand, counting down.
CGTGAACTCCTTATACACATGCCCACACATCCTCTGAGGAAGAGCCTTTTCAATGCCAGTAACAACTTGCTGTCCCAGAATTACAGCTTCACAAGCCATGACTGACTAACAAAAGGTAGGCCAGACTTGGCAAGAGGTGTTTGCAGAATGGAAAAGACACCCCTGCCCCCACCGTCTTTCTTCTTTTTCTGTTTATCAACAGGATATAGGTGCTTGAAGGCTGTGCTCCTTGTGAAGCCTCCTTTTCCTTGACAGAACTATAAGCAAACAAGTCTTAGCCTGCTGCCTGTAGGGAAATGGGTTTTGTTATGGAAGGAGCGCCCTGCACTAAAACAACAAACAGAAGAATGGCTGTGTTTGTTTTTTCATGTGCTGGAGGTGAGGGTGCAGCCACCACAGGCCTCCCTTCATATCCTCTCCAACTGACAGAGGAGGGAGAGGCAAAGATATATGCAAACAGAGAGGCTTTCCTGAGGTAATTTAATGAATGATGATATTCCTTAATCCTTCCCGTATAGATGACTTCATCCAGACCAGATGAGAACTAATACTGTGCATATAAACTCAGTCGTAGATGTGCTTTCACACGTATCCACCTAAATTATGGGTTGTTTCCGTACCAAGCACATATGCCTAATATAATTATTGCGCAAATTACTTGCTCATGATATAGCTGTTTCAAACCCAAGCTGAATGACTGATATGGCTCCTCTTTTATGGTCAAAAGCACATTTATTATATTTATTGTATACTATTCCACGTCTTAGACCACACACCACAGACTTTGTAAAGTTTAAGTTTTGTATATTATGCTTGTCTTAATAAATCAAACTAGATTACAAAAAATATACAATAAAACCATAATAAAAACATCAACAATAAAATTACTTCAACTTTTATGTAAAAGTTTTAAATATCACAATTCAGTTTAAAAGTGCATTAAGTTAAATAATTAAATTCTAGTACTTGGAACAACAGTGACTTTCTAAAAGTTGTGACTTTCTAAAAGTAGGCATTAGGTAGACCAGCTTTCCCCAACCTGGTGCCCTCCAGATGTTTTGGAGTACAACCTCCAGATTTCCTGAACGTTGGCCATGCTGGCTCGGGCTGATGGGAGTTGCAATCCAAAACAACTGGAAGGCACCAGGTTGGTGGAGGCTGGCTTGGGAAACCACTGGCTTACGCGTCATTCAGGTACATATGCCAGGCACCTGTGATTGTTTGTGGCTCCCTGCCATAGATACATGTGGTGGCATTCACACATTTGTTATCAGTAGGTTGGATGAAGCTTCTTCGGCTCAGTATGCTCCCCCCAACAGAAGAAGGGGAGAGGAGATCTTTGCATATTCTCCTCTCCCTATGCATCCCAGCGCCAGCTCCTGCACTGTTCCAGAGGGCACCCCGTCCTGCCAGAGCAGATTTTCCGGGAGCGGGATAACCTTGTATTAACTATAGCAGGAGGGGGGAATCAATAAAGAACAGCACCTTCCCCATTCTGTCAGTAGAAATGCACAACTGTATTGGAGGCCTTCCACAGATGGAAGAAGCCCTTCCATCCATGGAACGAAGATGCTGGATCCAGCTAGTATCTCTTTCGTGTGTGTGTGTGTGTGTGTGTGTGTGTGTGTGTGTGTGTGTTGGGATGAATCATCTGGGGAAGGATGATTTTATTGGAAAAATTCTGGGTGAAAAAAATTAAGAGGTTGTGTCTGCACCACCACATATAGGTCTTGTGCTTCAGATTACAGCCTTCCCAATTGTATTTTTTTAAAATTTAGCTGGGGAACTACACGGAACTTAGCACCACACATAGTTTAGTCCAGATATGACTATGCTCAGAGAGAGAGAGATTCTTGTTCATATGCTTCTGTAAAAAACTCACCCACTACCCTCCCACATAATTTATTTCTTAGAATTTTTATCCTTCCCTTTTTCCTTCTCCTCCAGACACACACAATTGGTTCTCCTTCTCCCCCAGACACACACACACACACACACGCACATTTCATCCACACAACAATCCCATGAGGCAGGTTAGGCTGAAAGACAGTGATCAGTCCAAGTGAGCTTCTTGGCCAAGTGGGGATTTGAACAGGTCTTTCTGCTCATAGTTTGACATGCTGACAACCCCACCACACAGCTTCTCCTACATGCCTGGAATCCAATTTTGAAACCAATTCAGGACTTAGAAAGGAATAAAGCCGTTAGGTTATTTATTCCATACTTGAATTTATTTCTTGAACCTAGTGGTCTTAGAAACCTGCATCTCAGTCTGACGGTTTCCTTCCAGCATATAGATTTATGCTGCTTCTCCATCTGTCTTATAAATAATGCTACAAGTTCTCAGACCACTGTGATTAAAAGGAACAAAGTGCTTATCACCACCTTGGCATGAGACCTCCTCCAGTGGGAGGCAACAGGGTGGGACGAGGGGAGGCCAGCAGACTTTGAAATGGAGATTATTTCACACTTTAATGTTATGACTAATTCAGTTCTAAAATGAGCTGTGATTTATAGTATATTAAGTGTCAATAAGGGATGAGCCTACAAGACAGTCAAAGGGTTTGTGAGTGACAGAACCCCCCCTCCCAAATCTTCTGCATAACTAAGCACTGTCTGGGTTCATAAAAAGATTCCATCTTAAAAAAGGAGTCAGTTTAAAAATAATTTGTTTTGCCTAGCAAGTGTTTTCTAAAATTAGGTCTGGAAAGTCACTATGATTTGTGGAGTAGAAACTAATCTGGGAATTGGGGGATTGAACATGTATAATTGGGAAGTTATCAAAACTGTCCTCTTTTTAAAATGGGGATTCCTCCACCCAGACTTTTGTCACAATCAAATATGTTTAAAAGCCTCAAAGAGTTTGTTAGGCTTAATAAAGGATTTGGCAAGGAAACATCAAGCTCCATCACACCTGGGAAAAAATACTGGCTACTGTGGCTTCTCCACTCCTGGTTTCATCGCTCAGTTACTTCCTGTTTGAAAAGGAAGTAACGAGGCCCATTCAGTCGGGCGTTATAATCACGCTGCTTCTCCCACACATAGCAGGAGAGAGCAGCAACTGGACTTTTTCTGGTTTTTCTTGCGGCGCAAGGAAGGCCAGAAGGGGCAGAAGGCATGCAGGAGGCAGACAACATGTGAGGGACCAGTGAAAAATCTGAAAGTGCCCAGTAACGAGCGTGCAATAAAACGCTCGTCGGATGGAGCTCAAAATTGCATGGATTCAGATCTTCCAAATCACCAATAAGTATTTCAGCCATTTCTTTAGTGCTTTAATGTGCTAGAGAGTTGTTATTATACTATATTGTCATATATGCTTTAAAACTCAGGTCAAACATCAGTAAAAGGATACCCACTTGTAGGAGATGAATCAAGTTGTCTTCTTTGCCTTAATTGTTTCTTTGGCTTTAATTATTTTTATTTTATACTTTTACACTTTTATGTTATATTTGATTTTTGATTTTAATTCTACACTGTTACATTTTTCAGAATCAATACTTAGCTTATTATTTAGTACAGTAGTTACGACACTAAAGTAGATAAGGCACTGAAAAATCCAGAAAATCCATATTTTACCTTTGATAGCCCATTCTTAATCATCTTTAAAAGCACGGGTGCAGAAATAACATTCATTCTGAGTGAACTTTGAAACGTTCGACTCTTAAGAAACTTCCTCTTACAAGACAGACAGGAAAGCTGGCTTAACCACAAAAATTGCAAGAACTAGTGGCTTGCTTTCATATTGTGTCAGCAAGTATCCTTTGCACATGGTCAATTGTTTCATGCTTACATGACCAGAACTGGCTGATAAAACAGGTAGCAAATGCAGCAAGCCTCAGAGAAGGGTATTCCTTGGCAAAAGTACATCTTCTCCCCATTGCAATGTGAATTCCTTTCTATCAATAAACGTGTGTTGGACCATAAGAAGCATCTTCACACTGTTTGGTCCACAACATACCCAAGGGTGTAGGTCCTCAAATCACCTGTTGCCAGTCAATATTTCCAATTTGGCAGACATATCAGTTATGAAATGTTGGATTTCAGCATATCTGAATGTGCAAGTAAAATCCACCTAAACCCTAGAATTTTAAATGAAAGGTTTAACTTAACTAAAGGTGTACATAATTTTTTAATATTATTTTGTTAAATTTAACAGCTGGAGATTTCCTTTCTGAGCAATAACTAAACTTTGACTGGGTTACTTTTAACTGTAGGTGTCCCTTAACCCCTTCATGATTTGTTTACAAGCTGTATGTTACTTGCATACCATTGTACTTTGGCCTGCACCTGTGTTTACAAAGGTGTACAGAGACTCTTTTGTGTTCATATTTCATTTTGCTCCAATTTGCAATTAAGTATATTTGTTTAATTATACTTGACTTTTTATATTTAAAATAAAACTGTATAGTACTTTAATATAGAAGATAATTCTTTTTTTAAAAAAAGCAGCTTACGGACATAAATAAATTCCAGAGTTTGACTTACAGTGAAAATGGTTGTTATTTGTGGAATCTGTGTGTCAACAGTTTTCCAATGAAGTATGTTTCATGAGAATCAGTCAATGGGAAGGCAATCAAAAAGGGATGGCCAACTAACTCCCAATTTTGAGATACACACACACACACACAAAACAAAAAACAAAGCCACACCACATCTGTATGTACCAGTTGAGCTCACCAGCTTTTTTTGATTGTTTGTCTGCTTGCATGTGCGAATGTATGAGAAAGAAAGAGAAATTAGTTAGAACTTTGCACAAGATTGTGAAATACTGAAAGACCTACAATTAAAATACTGTGTTCAGATTTCAATATAGGAACTTTGTACAAGGAAGCTAACCAATATGCCTATAAAACCATCTGTAGTCATTATTTTGCAACCTTGTATTAACGTGGATTGTATATGCAAATTACTTTGTACAGACACAATCATCACAGATTGCAAAACAAGTAGAAGCTCATACTTCCAATAAATTAAGATAACACGTTTCCACTAGATCAAAGTAGTTCAAAATTAAGTTCATATGAAATGCACATCTGTGGAACATCCTTTCCCCCTGGATTCTTACCAAACTCTTAACAGTTCTCAGGGCTCCTCTAAACAAACAATTTATTGCACGCTCGTGATTGGCCACTCACAGAAGTTTTGGGGTAAATTTCATGACATCAACAACAACCAGGACATCTCCTGCAGAATCCTCTAGAAATCCTGGGATAAAAAGATCTACTTTTAATATGGTAATAACCAGGAAACAGCAGGATCTTCTGCCACTAGATGGCGCTGTCTCAATAGAACTCAATGGAACTGAATGGAAGGGAAGTATTCAATTTAAACCATTTGTTGCCCCTCTCCTCCCATGTTATGCAGCCCATAACAATTACACCAGAGAACCAGGAAGTAGCTCCTGGTAAACGACGTGATTTCCCTTGATGCATAGGCATTGCAAGACTGGGAAAGTATTTGGTGCCCAGGGTTAGGTCAACAGGGAGAGTGGGGTATAATGATGATGATGTATCAATGGTATTCATTTGGCACTTGTTAATAACTTGGAACTATTTGGTGCAAGGTATCCATCTAATGAGTTGAGGAGGGTGGTTAAGGAGAGGGCTTTTTCAGTGGTGGCCTGCCAATTGTGAAATAGCCTCCCCAAGAGAGGCTCACATGGCGCCTACGTTTTTGGATTTTGGGCACCATGTGAAGACCTTTTTATTTCCCAGGCCTTTTGATCCTTTGTTTTTTAAATGTATTGATATATTTTTAGATCTTTACCCTGCCCCTGGTTTTTACCCTGTTTTTATTGTTTTAAACTTTTTGAGGTTTTATTTTGAGCTCCATCACACAGCCACACCGTCCTGCTCCCCACCGTCACTTTTTAAAGGCAGCTACAACCACACTAGCCAGCCTTCAGTGCTTAGGATGACATTACCTTGGCCAAAAAGCAATACTGTCGCAAGCATTTTGAGAAGTGTAAAGTGATTGCTAGTAGTTGCATAGCTTGCCTAAGAACATGCCAGATCAACTTGGTCCCCTTGTTTGTTAATGTAATTGGCAAGATGAGGCAGCAGACATAACTATTTTGATTCACAGCCAGGCTGGTCATTCCTATTGTTGGCTATTGGAAGGGAAAGGCCCTGGCCAGATGTAACTCGGTGTATGGTGGTTAGCACTAAACCATCATGGTTAGCTCAAAATGCTTACTATCATGGCTTAGTGTCTAAATAGCTCCAAAGACTGCAGGCCTTTCCCTATCCCGATAGCTGACAAAAGAGAGCTTGCTACTCCAGACACTCTGTCATGGACAATATATGTAGGTAAATTGAATTTCACTTTCTAAAGCTGAATGGCTGATGATACAAGCCCTTCTGGAATTTATTCACTCATCTGAAGAGTTCTACTGCTCCTAATCAGCATTTTGACATTTGAATGTTACTTTCAAAATGGCCTCCTGCAGAGCTGTGATTGGTGGCAATCTTTGAGGTACATATAGTGCTTGAAACCTATGGAGCAAGCACTACCTTAAGACCAAGTTGTGAACTCAACCCAGGAGCAAGGAGGAGTATATAAATCAGGGGTTCAGAACCTCAGACCAGGCAGCCAAATCCAGTGCCCCAGGGTTCCCCAGAAGGCCATGCTCCCTCCCTCAGGTCCCACCAACCGTTTGCTGGTTTCCTGACTTTTGTGTATTTTCTTCCTCCATTCTAAAAGGTTGACATTTTATTTGTTTATTTACCAACAGTTCTACACCACTTAATAAATTAAAATCACTAAGTGGTTTACATTAAAATATAAAACAACAATATAGAAACGAGATAATCAATTAATTTTAAAAAAATATTTCATAATCGTAACAATAAAACAGGGCAGTAACATCTTCTTGAATTTCATGTGGGAGAATGTTCCAAAGATTTTGATACTGGCAGTAAGAGCTTTAAGCTAAACTATGCTGGGTTTTTTGGTGTGTGTGTGTGTGTGTGTGTGTGTGTGTGTGTGTGTGTGTTGGTGTGGCCCTTTTGCCTTCAGCCCCGCCCACCAATGGAATGCTGCCTCCGAAAACTTATCTAAAATGAAATTTGGCTGTTGGTCTAATGGGGATCTGCACTCGTTATATAAATTGACATGTTCTAGAAAAGGATTTTTGAAGTAATTCATGCAGGTCCAACAGTATTTACTTAGTAGCTTTTTCTAAAATTTGCAGTTTGTAATATGTGTGATTCATGAAGTTACTATTCAGTCTTTTATATATAATAATTTCATATAATAGATTTATGTAATAGTGAATTCATCATATTTATTTGCATGAAGAGGAATATATTATAGCAGTTTGGGGACCATTTTCTCTTTCATTTCCACTACACATGCTTCAGCAAGGGATCTCATCAAGTGCCAACACAACATCCTTGTGTGAAAGATGAAACAGACACTCTCCTCCAGCTCTCATGCCCTCCTGCAATGATGAGGGACCTTGATTTCATAAGAAAGCGCTAGCAACATTGTAGGAAAATAAACTCAGTGTACAGCAACAACTCCAAGCACAACATTAAGCTGTGTCCTCCCCCATCCCCTTGCACTCCATTTCACTTGGCTGCTGTTTATTTTCCCTCAATACAAGACTTTTTATTTATTGGTACTGGATTTCACATTGCTTACATCTGCCGTCAGATCACTTTGCAGCTGGATCCTCTTTAGTACAGTTGCTTCAAAAATATGTATTTTATATACTGTGGGGATGCTGTTTGTTCCAATGTCTGCATACGGTAAAAACAATTCTTCACATTTGAGAAAGTTGAGGGGGAACAATACTGTGTCATCCACAGATGTCAATTATTTTCATGAGATCTTGTAGAAATGATAACGACACTAAACCCAAAACTTAGGCTCCAGGATAAAAAAGGTAAGAGTTCAATTTGAAAACAAGCTGAGATGTGACCTGCACTCTGACTATCTTTGTTTTTGCTCTTTGTAGACTTACGTTATTGTTGGAGAACCTCTTCAAAAATGCTCTGAGCTTTCAAGGCTTTAGAGCAATGGTGGCTGCATACAGCTTCCCCTGGCCTCTGGTGCAGCTCCTGAGGTCCCCAACACTGTGCTGTCAAAACTGCTGCAGTGGCAAAAACAAACAAAACAGATAGAAATTGATGGTTTGCTGCCAAAATTTCGATGGCAAACCACTACAGAGGTTTCATAGTGGCAAAGGCAGCTTGAAAACAAGCTAAACTTGTCACTTCTAACCCTCCATAACAGTTTGCAAACAACATTTGTCAGCAAACTAACATTGTTTCTGGGTGTGTGTTTTTTGCCACGGCAGCCACTGAATTTCAGGAGTGCAGCCTGCAGTAGAGTCCAGGGGGAATTGGCCCCATACCCCTGAGGTTGTCCTCCCCTGCTTGAAAGACTCCAGCAATTCTTATGTGCAGGGTGAGTCAAAGCATCTTCTTCTCAAGTCAATATCAGTAAGTGGCAGCAGAAATGGGGGCGAGGTTGGAACTGAGGGGTCTTCCATCCCAGAATACAAGCAAAAGGCTTGATTATCTATCTATCTATCTATCTATCTATCTATCTATCTATCTATCTATCTATCTATCTATCTATCCATCCATCCATCCATCCATCCATCCATCCATCCATCATCTATCTATCTCAAATTATTAGAAAGGAGATCAGAGAAACATCTTAAACAAGGAAAGAAAGAATGACAAAAAATAGAAAAACAAGCATGCCAGCCTCAGAAATTGCGTGGCAAAATGCTGTCCCTTTGACTTGTTCATTTAACAGAAAACCTGTTGCATGGGGAACAGGGGCAAGCACCTCTGATGTTGGCCATACTTATTCCAGAAGCTTTGGTCTGTGGTACTGTACAGATGTCATGAAGAAAAATGTACACACTGTAAGTAGGGCAGTGCAAGACTTACAAAGCACACTACATGGGAAAAAGGAAGAACAAAGCACTAAAGGATTTGAATGGAAGCACACTGCTGTCGATGCATCCATAGAGCAGTATATTATTATTACGACCATGTGCTGGCAGGAGCGACTGCTTGTGCAATGGGGCTTTTGCAGTTCTACACACAACCACAAACAAATGGAAATACTTATTTCCCCGAATAGAGCAGGTTGGCAGAGCCCACGAAAAGCCGACCTGTCCTGATCTGAAACGAGTGTTTCCGCTCATTTCCAGGGTTATTTTTAGCTGTCACTCCCACTAGTGAAAAAGAAGTAGTGCGACTGCAGCAGCAGCATAGGATACTGCCCTTGAATTTTGAAAATAGGGACAGAGTGGATTCTCTCAGGCATAGGATTAGAATAGAAAAATGGGAAACTGCTCTTTTCCAATTTCTGCCAAAAACCTGCCAACAACTCTTTGTGATTTCAAGTTACTCACCCAATTTTCCAATCTTTAAACACCAATACTACATTTACACTGGCAGTGAAGGAAGGAGAAAACATGACATTATTAATGTTTATAAATATACTAGTTTCTTAAGAGAAATATCTCTAGAGAGACTGAGCAAAATATTTAAGAGTTCTTGCAAAATCATGTCCTGACACGACAGGAGAATCTGGTTAAACAACTCCTGCATTTTAAGTTCAAAAAAATACACTACATACACATTCTCTTTCCCCCGTCCACCCCCTGAAGTTTTTTGGCTTACACAGACCACGGCCGTTCCCTGGAGACCCAAATGTTCTCCGGTGGAATTTTCCTTGCCATTCAGGCTATTGTGCTGCTGAAAGGTCCTGGAACTAGGCATGTGATCAAGGGTGGGGGTGGGGTGCTGCCAGCAGGAGGGAAACCCTTCTGTGCCTTTGAATACTCCCACAAAATATCAAATGGTTATGCAGATCAAAAGCTGCCTCTGCGCTATCTAGTTAAAGCCAACAGTGGCATATGGCATCAAATGAAAAACTCTCCTTTTTATTTTAAATTACCCAACAGGTAACACAGAAAGTGGGGAGCAGTTCTTCCATCCAAGATCTAATTTGCATTTTTTTAAAGCGGCTCATTGAAACAGAATAATGCTCTTGGTAGCTGTAGCAACAAATTCTTTGTGACTGGAGACGAAAGCAAGTGCAAGAGTACGCTTCTAAAAGATTCTCTGTGGACTGATGCTATCCCCTCTACATGCGCATTTTTTTTTTAAAAAAAAAAACCTTAGTCCCAAATGATGTCTCAAAAGAGATACGGCCTCTTCCCTGAATAGGGAAGAGTAAGTGAAACGATATGGTAAACAATTTTGCACACAGGGACTCCACGCATGTATGGAACACTCTCCCCACTTAGACAAAATAATTTCCTATTTATTTAAATCAGTAGTGGAGAACCATTTTTTGGAAATTAGCTCCAGGCCTGCATACCAGCAGTGGATGGGACCACAACCAAGCATGGGTTGGGCCACCCCAGTTCTGGCATGCGGTCCCCAATGTGATTTCTTAGACCTCATTCATGTACTCATACACACATTGTCATGCACACAACACATAATTCTCTCTCCTGAAAATGCTCCCCTGCTGTATTTATGCTTTTCAAAAGCCTGATTGCAGCTGGAGAGGGGTGATTTTCAAGGGTTTTTTTCAGCATTGAGGAGGGATTGGTCCTTTCCTCCCCAGCAGCAACCTCTCCAAAAATTACCTCTCATGCCACATTTGGCTTTTTAAAAGCCTCCCTTGGGTGTGGGGAGCAGAAAAACTCTTATCTTGATCAGAGATAAGAGATTTTGAGCTGGGAAAATCTCTTATGTCTGATCAACTGCTGATTTTGGTCTGGGATGGAGAGGGGGTGGGGTCTGGGGGAGAAGCTGGTGGGCCAGATGGGGACTTCCTGTATCTGGTCCTTGAGTTGGATGTTCCTCAGCTGTGCTGTGAATGGAGGCGGCAGCTCTTTGCCTTATGCCTCTGTGTGTGGTACTGCTCCCTCCACTGGGGTCCTCATTCCAATGGTGGGCAGTGCCAAAGGAGTGGGACCAAAGGCAAAAAAGGAACGACGCCAAAGTACAAAAATACCAGCATAATCTAGTTTAATTAAAACTCTTATTGCCAGTAACTAAGCCTGGATATGTTTCATTTGGTACCTGTGTGATGAACCAAAAGTGTAAGAAGCAAACCATGTGGTTACCTTGCAAAAGCAGGTATCTTTTCATCTATAGCATAGTGGCTAAGAGATTGAGCTCTCTCAATATCACACCTGCCATAAACCCACTAGGTGACATTAAACAAGCCATTCTCTTTCATCTTCAGAATCCTAATCTGCAATATGAGGATAATAATACCGACCTACTGTGGGCGGTTGTTGTAAGTATTACAACAAGATTATGTTCCTGAAGTGCTTTGAACACTCCAAGTGAATACATAAATGTTTATTTGTTATTGCTTTTGTCATTCGTTCATAGGGCAACTGCACTTTCCATAGCGCTATTGGAGAGATCACATCATCCACACTGGTCTCCCCGTCACTGCTGCTTCTCATAGAGATAGTTCAGGATGATATTACAGTTGAATGTGGATTGCAGAGGTTGGAGGTTTTGTTTCCAAACAGGTATGTAAATATATCCTTGCTGTCAAGTATGGACAAATTATGTGATCCCATAAAGTTGTTCTGCTTTGATACACCAAAAGTATATGACATTAGGTAGTATTTGTGAAGTGTTTTGAAAATGGAAATTGCTAGTAGAAATTCATATTGACCTTTTGGATTTTGCTATAAGCGTGCTTTGAAGATTATGATCCATGCAGAGTGCTGGCAGAATTCACTACAATTTCTGAAACCTGGGTAGATTAGTTTTTGTTGCATCAGACAATAGTCAGATTAATCTAAAATGCACAGAAAATGGAAGACGAACACTGAACTGTATCTCAGTCCTATTAACCAGAAAAAGGCTTCAGACTATTGCAGGGATGGTCAACCTTTTTCAGCCAGACACATTTGGAAATTGGAAAATGGCTGCCATGGTAGGCATGACAAAAGACATGTCCACAAGACTGACCACAAGGCAGAAGTGAGGTTTGAGCCCCAACACATTAAGCAACACCTTTGAACCCACAGTTTTCAGCACTAACAAAAACCTATTTCACAGAAATCCCAGCTGCCAGTAAAAAAATGTGTTTACAAATCTTTTTAAGTGTGAGAGGTAAAGACCATGGCAGTTTCTAGGAGTGCATTGGTGACCGTGGTCACCACATTGCCAACACCTGGCCTACGGGGTTCAAGAATATTACCTTCCACTGTGTTCATACTAATGTTAAGGAGAACGTGAAAGATTAAAGATTCCAGAGTTTATCATCAGTTCAGAAATCTCTGGTTGCCATCATAGTGAGAGACAAAAGCAGCAACTCATACAGAAGTTCTTCCATACCAAGAAAAACATGGTATCTGTTCAGATCGACTGCCTTTTCTTTGTTTTCTGGGCTTCAGCATTCTCTTTTTCCAGTTGCTTGTATTTCTGAACATTGTAAATGCTGCAGTGAACTAGGGAGTGTCACTAGTGAAACTGGATAAAGCCATTTCAGGTTCATTGTAAAAGGTATCTTTCCTCAATTTTATTGTATGAAGTGCAGGACTCATTCCTTCCCAGCTGCAGCATGGCTGGTCCTTTCGATCTGATTCTGAAACACATAAGAAATAAAATGTATTTAGTAAAAATGTGATGTGCTATACCTGCCTCTATTTGTGCATGTGTTTTAAAGTTTGAATAATGGTATTTCTGCAGGCAAAGAGAGACTGGATTCTCCACTCAATCAGATCAGCACAATGTTGGAAGGCAACAATTTTCCAATGTGAGCTAGTCTCTGGCTGGTTGACAAGTGCTTCCTTATCTTTCTTCTGATTTTGATCAATGCAAGAATCATCATTATTTCTGATCAATTATTACAGAGGTGCCTGGTCATTTGGGAAAGTCCACTTGAAAGACCATAAAATACAAATAAAAATAGACTGGAACTGTTCTTGACCAAAACATTTTCATTATTTTATTTGGCTCTCCTCTTCAAGGCAAGTTATACTTACAACGTATATTTGTAATAGTGTGCAGATGCAGGCCTCCCCAATGCATCGACGTGAAGTTCTGTCCCTGTTGCTGACCCCCCTCCCTCTACAGTATTCTGGGGCACTGGGGGACAGATTGGAGCATTCCAGGGGCATGCTGATGTTTAAAAACCAGTTGGCACAGAAACTGGTAAAGAAAAAAAACACCCAACAACAACTGCTCCCCTCTTACTGCCCGCTGTGAGGTAGCAGGGGGTTCTGGACAGATACCTAAGATTGTTCCACCCATAATAAAAATTTGACTGACTGAGAACTTATACAAGGTCAAACCACATCATTATAATTGACCTCACACTAAGCACCAAAGTAAAGGGGAATGCTTACAGGTGCAAGCTTCCTCATAAGAGATGGCAGCACTTAGCATTAAATGGGGTAAAATCCCTCAACTCCACTGGTGGCATTAATAGGAATAAGCCAAAATTCAGACTCCGCCACCTGATGACCTGAGCAATTCCTTTGTCTATGAGCCAACCGTCAGTGGGTGTAGACTGGTATGTTTCTGTTGAAATTGATGAAACTTTGCTGATTTGTATCTGCAGAGGATGTTGACCTGGCCATATTCATCAGGTATCTCAGCCCTCAGAGAATACGTGAGGAAGGGCAAACAACGCTCTCAGCTAATCTATCCAATCTATGTATTAGAGATTTTCTAAAGGCAAAAGTATTTACTAAGGTTGGACAGAGCCAAGGGAGCTTAAACAAATTTATCTTGAGCTGTTCATCAAATGGCACTGGAACAATGTTCAATATTTATCAGGGTTTCAACTATCTTGAATTTTACAAATATTGGGCTGGGTTGGATGATACTCTCCCCTGATCTTATGTGTGAGATGGCTCTAACCTTCCCTGTCCAATGGAGACATTTCCTGCCAGCCATCCACACTTGGGTGTAATGTTTGAATAGGATGTGTGTCTGTGTATAAAAACCAAAGCATGTATGCCTGGACAGCATGATAGATAACTCAGTTATAATTTGGGAATTGGCCACACAATCTAGACTAACACATCTTGGATTTTATGTGTACGCACTACTAAAATGTTATGCCCATGCATGGCTGGCTGGCTGATCTTCCTAGAGGAGAGAGGCACAATTAGTTGGCAGGCAGGAGCCTGCTGGAGGAGAGTATTGCCCTAACCATGCCAGCACATGCATGAGGAGAGAACTCAAACTTCAAATTGCCAAAGGTTGTACATGAAGTGGAGGACAATATAGAAGCCTGTAGTAAGAGTGCCCCCTAAGATCATTCACTCATTGCTATAGGCAAATGAGATAAGAAATGAGCAGAGTAGCAACTAGGAATAGGATCCAGTTCTTATCAGGAGAAAAATATTCAAGGTGATAATGAATGACTGCAGATTACATCTCCTTGTTTGGAGGAGAGTTTAGACTAAAGAGAAACGTTTGCTGCTAATAATTGCCCAGCAAGGTGACATAAACCTAGGCAAACATGTGCTTCAGCATGTTGGATTTCTTCAGCTGATCATTCAAACAAGTTCCATTGTCGTGCTGAACAGCAAAGTTCCTCCAAGGACCCCCAAAGGGCAACATGCACCTAGATGAGCCAACTGCTATTGTTCAGGAACAAAGCGCTGAAGTATGTCAATAAAGCTGGGTAAAGATGCAGTTTAAAGGTAAGAGGATAGACTCAAAAGGACAGCGATGAGTCCAATGTGAAGCAGTATGTTGACTGCAAAGTTGGGGAGAGGGCAGCATGTGAAGCAGGTGTGGGGGACTTTTTAAAAGAAAAGAAAAAGAAAACAGAAGCCTGATCTCCAAGGAAATAAATTTAGACTATGAAATCACCATACGAGATTAAACCAGAGTCCAGCCTGAAGTTCCTGTCTTGTTCAAGAACTGGATCTGATATTTCACTCTTGAAAGCTCTAGAGAAAACAATCAAACTAAGTTGTAAATCTCAGCAAATTGTGAGTAGCTTCAGGGTGTTCAAACTCCCAACATAGAGTGTCATCACACAGGGGAAAATTGCATTTGCTTACTGTCGCTTCTCTGTCCATGCGTTTGTCCCCCATTACTTCCTCTTTTGAAAGAGGAAGTAAACAATGTGCACGTGACCCATTCAGTGGGCCGTTTTGATCGCACTGCTTCTCCTGCACGCAGCAGGAGATAGTGGCAACTTCTGTCTTTATTTTAAGTCAGACTTACTGGGATTTTTTTTGTGGCGCAAAGAAGGCAAGAACGGGAGGGAGGCACGTGGAAGGCAGACAACGTCGTGAGAGGGACCTGCAAAAAACCGTGAGTGCCCAGTAACAAGTGTGCAATAAAACGCTCATCTGATGGAGTTCAAAGTCAGTTTGCACATCTAATGATGGGGTGAGATGTGCACATTCCCCTTCAGACATCAGGTTGGATCCAGAGTTAGATGACCAGACATGCGCTCATGCAATGGCACTTCCCTGGCTTCCCCCTCCCACTACACCCCCCTGCGCACCCTAAAAAGCTATTCCTGAGGGTTGAAGGAAGCTGGGGACTACAGTGGGGTGGGAAAATTGAGAGTATTCAGCAGGGCTGCCTTCTGCAAATGGAAGCACCTTTCTGCTCACAGAAGACATATCTGGATCCAAATCATTATGGAGAAGCAACACCAAAACTATATGAAAGAGACTTCACTGAGCTGACACTGCTCCTCAATAAGCCACTAGTAGCCTGTGCACTTTGCATCAAACACGGTGCCCACTTTGTGCTCTACTAGTATTTTTAGCACTAAAATTAATTCATTACAAAATTGTTACTAATCTTCTAATGCTAGCAACAGTTGTTTTTCCTAACTCCTTTAATCCTGGATATTATCTCACAGCTATTTTGCCTATATGAGGCCTTACAACTATCTCTTTAAAATATTTTTTACCAGTCTTCACAAGAGAGATGTCTTTTTTTTAAAAAAACACCACTTTTCGCACTCCTGCTTATACGTCATTCTACAGAGATGTCTTTTGAAGGTTTATCCCCAACCCCTTTAAAATATTTGCTTATATCAGCAAATATAGCAGTGAATATGAGTGGTGCATGTCTGGGATATGCCCATTTGACTGACTGACTGACTGACTCACACACACACACACACACACACACACACAGCCCAAAAAATTAAAAGACAAGCCAATAATCATGAGACAAGAAAGTGTGCTGGGAAGAGCAATAAGCTTTAAAACTCCCCGGGCTGAAGATATCTGCTAGTGGCCCCTTTGAGGACTTTTCTTCTAGGAGCAATTAGCTCCCCTTTTACCTGGATGGTTTAAATCACACCACATCTACCAAGCAGGGAGTCATTTGTAGCCTCTTTCTGTGAAAAAGCAAGTTTAGCTCATGAGAACTGAGCTTAGCATTTCACAAATGGAACAGAAGCAACCAGGGATGTAACTGGACCATAAGGGCTCCATCAAAGCTGCATTATAGCCCACTGTCAATGTGGGTTATGTGCAAAGGACTCAGGTGACGTCGTCCATGTCCTGCCCTTGCTTCCCCCCCCCCCCCCCACTAGCACTGTTTTTTTGCACAGGGAAAGTCTGGTTCTTCCGGTAAATCAAAAGGACAACGTGCTACCTTCAACGTGTATTTTCGTCCATCGTTTTCAATCTGATGTTCTGTGGGAATGTTTTCAAGGGGCAGAGAGGGATATGCCTTTTCTCCAGTGGGCATTTTCACCTTAAAAGAAATGTGGAAAATGCACCCTCCTTGCCAACAGCGCCCCCATTTTTAAAGATAAAGAGATCAAAATTGGTACAGTGATAGGTCTTAAGGAGGGCTTCAGCCATGCCAAGTTTGAATCAGATTGGGTCATCTCTTGATTTTAAGGGATTTTTAAAATGGAAATCAAACAAATGCTTATATCTGCATAAGTTTTAAAGATAAAGAGACCAAAATTGGCGCAGTCTTAAGGAGGGCTTTCAGCATGCAAATTTGAATCTGATTGGGTCATCCCTTGATTTTTTTTTAAAAAAACCCAAAAAAATCCTTTTCCTGGTAGTTCACTAATGTGAAGGAACGATCTTCTATTCCTTTGATCGTGACAAGCTGTGCATCTTCAAATTGCACAGAATTACAGTTTGAGATTGATAAACAAATGGTCAAAGAACACCTAATTTCCTTGAATGAGTTCAAATCTCCAGGGCCCGATGAACTGCATCCTAGATTATTATTATTATTATTTATTTATTTATATAGCACCATCAATGTACATGGTGCTGTACAGAGTAAAACAGTAAATAGCAAGACTCTGCCGCATAGGCTTACAATCTAATAAAATCATAGTAAAACAATAAGGAGGGGAAGAGAATGCCAACAGGTACAGGGAAGGGTAAGCAGGCACAGGGTAGGGAAAAACTAACAGTAGAAAGTAACAGTAGAAGTCTGCACAACATCAAGTTTTAAAAGCTTTAGGAAAAAGAAAAGTTTTTAGTTGAGCTTTAAAAGCTGTGGTTGAACTTGTAGTTCTCAAATGTTCTGGAAGAGCGTTCCAGGCGTAAGGGGCAGCAGACGAAAATGGACGAAGCCGAGCAAGGGAAGTAGAGGCCCTTGGGCAGGCGAGAAACATGGCATCAGAGGAGCGAAGAGCACGAGCGGGGCAATAGTGTGAGATGAGAGAGGAGAGATAGGAAGGAGCTAGACCGTGAACTCTCAGAACCTTTGTCTATTATCTTTGCAAAATCATGGAAGACGGTTGAGGTGCCGGACGACTGGAGGAGGGCTAATGTTGTCCCTATCTTCAAAAAGGGCAAAAAGGAGGAACCTGGGAACTACAGACCAGTCAGTCTGACATCCATAACATTTATGCCCTCCTCCACAATGTTGCAGACCAGAAAGGGAGCTTCCAACATTGGAAGTTGCCCATCACTGCTGTAGATATTGGTAGAGCTCTCTCTAGAGCAAACGAAATTACTTCATTTGAAGAATTTCTGAGTGATGTCTTAGGGGCAAGGGGGTGGATTTCCCTGCCCTTATATAATCTGCTTTTGGATCTCAGCTTCCTCCATTAATATGGTTTTCCACAAAATTGCAATGGTGGCAATGTGCTCAGTGATCCGGCCGTCCTGCACACACCCAATTCCAGGTGACTAAACACAGCTGGAGGGAAAAGTTGAATCCTGATGGCTAAAGATGACTTCTGCACCAAAATAACACTGAAGAAGATATAATCCCAACTATCATTTATCTTAAATAACTAATACTCTAGTCTGGTCTGGTCCTATTTTTAACAGAGATCTTCTATGCTGGCTCCATGCTTTTCATTTCTACAATTTTACCAGAGAAGATATGCTGAAATATCAATATGCACAGATGGAAAACAGGATAGAAATTAATTTATTCTTTCTATTTAGCTACATTTATACTTCACCTTCCCATAAAATAAGGCCAAGACGTATTGGTTGTGACCTGTATTAATTATTTCCTTGGTCATTGAACATTTTCCTCATTCTTGCATGGACGTTGGTATTTTAGATTAAAACATGCATGCATTTCCTCCTTACCCCTAAACACTAGCCTTCTTTATACTGACTCTTGAAAGTAGATTCCATTAACAATACAGTATACTTCTTTCCTCCTCAGAGTTACCAAGGTCAAAGGAAGGCTCTTATAAGGAAGACATCCCTACAATGCTCAGAATTTGTTGTTTTAAATTGTTGTGCACTTCCTTGATGGCTTTTTGGCAAATAAGGTAGTATACACATTTTAATAATATCATAAAATAATAACAACCTCCATCTAAATTAGCTTTCTATTATTTTATGATATTATTAAAATGTGTATACTACCTTATTTGCCAAAAAGCCATCAAGGAAGTGCACAACAATTTAAAACAATAAAATCTTTTTTAAAAAACCAAGAACATTAAAACAAGTAAAACATTAAAACTACATTTTCTGTTAAATGGACCCTGATGTAATAATGTACTACTGCTAGAGATAAGCTAACGGTAAAATAAAATTATTGGCATATGAATACAGTTCTATAATGCTTTAATACTAGAGGTGTCAGCCAAGTGAAGACTTATTTCTAGTTTTTGGGAGAGGGGTGGTGAACATGGGGTGATCAAAATGTTGGACTGCAACTCCCATCAACCCCAACCAGTATAGCCAATAGGAAGAGATGATGGGATCTGCAGTTGAACAGCATCTGAAGGGCCACATGTTCCCCACCCCTTATAAATGGATTGATTGTAAATAAATGTACTTATATATACTAACAAAAACAACAATTATTTTCAATTGGTATCTTTTTGGATCCCCAAAGGAAGAGTTTTTCTTAAGATTAAGATAACCTACAGTTTAAGAAATGAAACACTCTTCTTTCTTCAAACAAAGGCTACCTCTCATGTTTCCTTTTTCATCAAATTTGGCAATATAGTGTACCACAATTATAGTAATATATGAGAGTCAAAATGCCTTCAAAAATAAACAAATCCAAAGTCTGTGTGGCTATCTACGCAGTAGGCTGCATTGTTCAAGGAATTATACAATAAAACCCCACTCTTCCTCCAGTCACACACAGTCCCCATTTTTAAATAAAACTCGGTCACTGTAGCTATTCTTTCTCACCCCTTTAATATATTTTATGGACAGTCAGTGAGAAAGATGGCGGCACTGATTTCAGCTGAGTGCTGCCAAGTAGTTTCATCCAGCATCGCAAGCTGTCTGCTTGTTATCAATAAGACCTGGGTTGGAAGGAAAGCTCATTGCTGAAGATTTTTGTGGGGGTCAAATTTTGTTCAGGGAAGAGGGAAACGCTGGGGCTGTTCACACAACATGCTAAGCCATACTCAGTAGCTGAATGTGGGTTGTTATTGAACCATGGGTTGTTTGTTGAACTGTGGGTTAGCCCAGGACATTTTCTCCAGGATGGCTTGTTAACTGTGCAGTGTGGCTTGTTAACCGCCCAGAACAACCTTACAACAAAACTATAGGTTCTCAAGGTGGCTTGTTTGAGAAAAATAAGCCACCTAGCATGGTTAACAAGCCATCCTATGGAAAATGGCCATACATCACTCTAACCCACGGTTCAACAACTACCGACACTCAGCCACTGAGGCTGGGTTCACACATGACACTAAGCCATGATGGGTTGCTAACCACTATGTGTCATAGAGTATACAAACAGTCTATTATGCCCATTTAATCCTTCAGGAACAGTACAGTTTCACAGCTTTAAAATTATCACATCTAACAAAAAAGTTGGGGCAAAAATAGAAGAGGAAAATTTATAAGACACCTGGCTTCCAAAGGGGATGAAAAAATCTGGACCAAGGGGCACTCCTAACACTAATTTGAGCTACAGGGTTAATATTTTCTCCACTGGAAAGTTCTAAAACACATTGCTTTTAAACATCATAAGGGAAACCATTATAAAAATGCACTCTCTAGAGAAGATTCCTGAACTGGTGGGGGCAGGGGGAGAAACATGAGAGACAGAAATAGAACATAGAACTGCATGACCTATCAGATGTCACTCAATGGTAATTTATTATTATAAGCAAGATCCCTATCAGTATGTTAACATTTGCTGTGGGATCTGATTTTTTATCAGTTTACTATCTGTGGGAGGAAGGGGCTATTCTGTGATCTTGGCGGAAGACGGACTCTGTGACCTTTTTATGTGCCTCAATTCTATTGTCCTAGATAGTTAAGGGTAGTGGCAAACATTTGTCTCCCCCATCAGAGTCCTTTAAACTACTCCCCCCCCCGCGTAAAATGTTGCCATTTCCTGATTTATTTCTTTACAGACACCCCTCCCCCATTACAGACTGCAACAAAACACTGGAGTGCACCCAAAAGCCTGGCATTATTAAAGATGTGGTTAGAAATTCCTGTAATGCGGAGATGTGTGGCTTTTGCTAGCCTGCATAGTAAAGGCATAGAGCCACAGCAGTGGACTTCATGTGATCTCACTGCTACTGACTGTGTGCATGAAGTGTCCTCACCGTCCATATGATTGCAAAATGGCCTGGGTAACCCCATGCTCCTGAGTATGAACAGTAATGGAGGTTTTGGTAGAGCAGTTAAGCCACTTACGCAATCCAACACTCACTTCAAGACAAGAGCTTTTTAATTATCCCGCCTGCCCCCCACTGCCCCACTGTGCTCTGACAGAGTTCTTCCCTTACATTTCTCAATCCTGTTTCCCTGAGGTACATAACAAGGAGATTTCTGACAGACTCTCTGTTGCTGTTGCTGTTAGAAAGGAGCGGGTGGTTGCTTCAAGAGCCCTTTGTCCAGCAGTAATGCAGCCAGGATTCACAGGGATGCATCACCAACACTTTCCCATTAACAGGGACACTGATGTCATCTGCCAGTCCCCACCTGCCCGACAATTTCCTTTCCCCTCTGAGCTTAGCTTAGTTTAGGTGAAGGAAAATATTTTTTCTCAGCAACAATATTGTGAGCTATCCCTGTTATTAAGTATTGGGGGCAGAAACTGGGCTTAAATGAGAAACAAAGAGTGCAATCCTATGCACATTTAGATAGGAAAAAGTCCTGGCTGGGGAATTCTGGGAGTTCTAGTACTTTTTTCGGTCTAAACATGCATAGGATTGCACTCTAAAGCCCTTTATCTTCACAAAAGTCCTGTTCCTGGTGAAGCGGAGAACTGCTAGAATGGGTTTGTTGATATGGATCAACACAGATACCTGAATTTTGGGTTCTTCTTGGGGAACTGGCTAGGGAAGCTGTCATGGTGAACGTGGCTATACTGCTACCTTTGCCAATATCTTGGCTCGCATGGGAGAAAGAGGTGCATAGCATGAGAGGTTAGTTAGCGCCTATTTGACAAGGAACTCAACTTGAGGTGAAGAAAATCCAAAGCTGAGCATTGTGCTAAATAAAGTATGGACTGCACAGTATTCCCAGGCACAAAACATCTGGAAATCATGTCAGGACATACCCTAAATATGTGCACAACTCATCCAAAACCTGGATCACACTACTAAGGCAAACTGAATGGTATTTCATTTATTTATTTACTTATTTATTTTTTAAAAATTCTAGGCCGCCTTTCAAGACAGCAGCCCTCCCAAGGCAGCATATAAGAATAAGATTCATATAATAAAAACTGACGCAGCAATACAAAAAGCAAATGTTCCTCAAAACAACAAGCATCAACATAAGGCAAAACCCTATAACACAATTGCAGCTACAAACCAGTACAATAAAACATAATTGTATGGGGACAGCTAGAGTAAACAATTATGTCTTCAGGGTCTTCTTAAAAGACTGCAGTGATGGGGCCTGGCAGACCCCCAATAGCAATGCATGACAAACTTTTATGAATGATAAAGGCTTGTATTTGGGCTAATATAGAGATGACCAAAGTGGAAAATAATTATGGAAAATGTATATAGTAAAGGGATCGAATTAAGATGTCATATATACTTTCTGGTTAGATTAATTATCTGGAAACTGAGGAATATCGTGCTTAGGAGGTGGTAGATATTGCCCATGCTAGATGGTTTAGCACATTTTCTTTCTTTGGCTTGGCTTCAGCAGGAGTTACCTGGCCCCCATCTATATGACAATGGGATTGCTCCTCATTAAATATAAACCCGATTTTTCGTTGATTCGAATGTAGGTAAAGAGCGTCACACTGCAGCAGCAACAGCGATTTATCTCCAGATTTGTTTGTAGTGCAGTTATAAATGTGCACGTGCACATATGTGCATGTACAATGATACGAAGCTACAGAGTAGAGATGAAGGAAGCTATAAATCTTATATGCGGAGTTTCTGGAGCCAATTGCCTTGGGACTGGCTTGGAAAATCAAACACGGTGCCTCTATTTAGTCTTTTGATGCTTGTTTTGACAATAGGTTTTGGGTCAAGGTGGCACAGGTAGACAAAAGGAAAGTGGGCCTTTCTGATCCACAAAGCTTTTTGCTCAGTAATGCAAACCAGCTCTGAAAGGTTCTCTCAGCCCTCTGTGAGCTCTGTGTACTCATGATTTAGCTTATCTTGAACATACTTGCACAAAAATGCAAGGGCTTGGCAAGGTTTAAGCTGTGTAATATACAATAGTACAAACTTTACCCGATACCTATTAAAATAAGAATTAACAATCTGTGTACTAAACCTGGTCCTGCATAGAAATGTATGAACAAAATGCCAGAAAATGAATTGACATGTTATCAAACCTGCTTTTGTGTTAAGGCAGAAAATGCTTTAATGTCCCTGCCTAATTCCATCTTCTTTACAATGCCATCCTAACTATGTTTACTCAGAAGTAATTTTGACCAAGTTCAATGGGATGTACTCCCTAATAAGTATGTTTAGGATTGCTGCCTTAGTGGGGGCTCATTCCAAAGCTGTCCTAAGAGATTTTGGCACCGGAGGCAAAGATTCTCCCCCCACCTTCTACATACAGAAGCTGTCCAGAGAGGTAGTTGAATCGAATTCCCACCCTGGTGACAGGACTGTGTTGTCTACCACACCTCAAAGTAGTAGCTGGCTTAAGGGGCATAGGGCATGTTGTGTGGCACACATACCTCTGTCCTCCAACACCCCAACACCACTCCCTATACCCGCCTGCCCCCATCATCTGCTCCCCAAGGTGGACACTTCACTCTGCCTTAATGTTAGGGCCAGTCCCAATACAACACAGCAAATTTTGCTACATTTAGTAATACTTAAACATCTTTCTTCCATGGTTTTAATATTCTACAATCTGGCATATTTCTTTCCTTATTTATCCTTCCCTCCCATCCAAAGGTCTCTTTTTCTGCAAGAGACTGATGCAGCTTCTCCTCTAGAACTTGTGGCCTTGTTATCTCCCTTCAGGGTTGAGTTGTTAACTTTTTAAAATTGTTATTCTTGTTGAATTGTGCTGATTCAACAAATTATCTCCAACAGTCTTCAGGATGTGAAATAACCTCAGAAAGTAATATAGAAAATACGCAACACATTAATTTTTAAGAAGGGAATTGCTAGCCATAAATGTAATTGTGCAGTTTCTGAAAAAGAAAAGAAAATACAAAACAAAATGTGAGACAGTTCTTGTGAAGATGACAACACCCAAAAGCAGGCACACATTTCTGGGCCAGTCCAAGAGTTACCATGTTTCACCGGCTTTTGCCAACAACCTCTGAATAGGTCCATTTTGGGGCTGAGTTTTCTA
This sequence comes from Elgaria multicarinata webbii, assembly GCF_023053635.1. Lineage (NCBI taxonomy): Eukaryota > Metazoa > Chordata > Lepidosauria > Squamata > Anguidae > Elgaria > Elgaria multicarinata. Next base: position 124,626,135 of record NC_086172.1, on the reverse strand, counting down.
ATTCCAGATGCTTTTAACAAAGTTATATTAAAGAAGAATTTGGCTTGAAAAGGCATATGCCTGGATGAACTCGTAACTAACACTTTCATTTTTAAGTCTCACAGCCATAACAGTTTCAAGTAAGAGTTCTCAGACAATGGAGGATTTCTAGGAGCTCAAATCAGGAAACAGTTAAGTAAAAGCAGGTGGAGCACTGTGAGAGCAAAGCAGGAAATAGCAGTGTGTCTGAATGCATTCAAAAGAATGTTCTCTGTCTCTCCCCCTCAGCCCTTGGGCAGCTGCAGTGACTAGCAATCCACCCACTCATCCTCTGCTGCCCTTATCTCTATCAGCCCCTGAAGACACACAGTCTTGAAGGCCACAAACATCATTGGCCTGAGTAATCCTCAGCAATCCTGAGCCAGGCCCTGGGAGTATTAGAAGGAAGCTGGCTGGAAGGCAGAAGAAACAAGAGACCCACCCACTGAATTAAGGGATGAATGAGTAAGAAACACCCTATAAGCGCCAGAAGCTGTACCTCAAAGGAACTGCCGAATGCTGTGGTTCCAAAAACAAAGAAAAGAAAAACTAGGAAAAACATCCTAGTTTTGAATAGATTATGTTTAATCTTATAATTCTTTAAACTGTGAAATCCAGGAACTAAGGTGAAACCCAGGAACTGGATGTTTTGCTTTTGGAATATATCTTTTAACTGAGGTCTTAACGACAAAATAGCCTCTAACTATTCCATCCACGTAATTATGGATCTGCATCATTGCAGCAGAGGCTCCATAGTTTTAAGCATCTTGCTTTTTCAGTTGAATGTTCTTGTAAAATCAAGACGATTTTGTCCAATTAGTATGAAATTTGACATGGAGAATCTATGCTGCTAGTATAATTTCTCTGGCCAAATTCCAGAGACATTATATATAATTCAGACAATGAAAAATGGCTGAATTATAGTAGTGTAAACTTTTTCTTTAAACTTCAGGCATACAACTGTTTACAAGCTTTTTTCTACCTACCCAAAATATACCTTCATTTTCTCCCTAAAGGATAGGAATGCTTTTCATGGTGTATTGTGTTTTACTAAACTTAAAAGGTTTCAAAGTTCCAGTTAATCATATAAGTTGGGGGTGGGGAACCTGTGGTCCTCTAAATTTTGTTGGACTAAAAGCTCCATCATACTGGGGGAAAACACACTCCCTACCTTCGCTTCTCCGCCCGTGTTTTTGTTCCTCAGTTACTTCCTCTTTCAAAAGAGGAAGTACACAAGGCGCGCGAGGCCCGTTGAGTCCACTGTTCTAATGGCGCTGCTTCTCCTGCACACAGCAGGAGAGAGCAGCAATTCTGAGTTTAAAAATACACCGGACTCAATGAGGGTTTCTTTCGTCACGTAAGGAAGGCCAGAAGGGGCGGGAGGCAGATGATGTCATGTGAGAGACCTGAGCAAACTCCATGAGTGCCCAGTAACGAGCGTGCAATAAAACACTCATTGGATGGAGCTCTAAAACTTCCATCATCCTTAACCACTGCCCATGCTAGCTGGGGCTGATAGGAGTAACAACATCTGGAAGATGATGATGATGATGATGATTTGCACTTATATACCGCTCCCATAGCCAGGGCTCTCTGGGCGGTTTACAGAAATTCTAAAATTGAGATAAAAACAAGTATACAAAATTTAAAATTCTAAAACACAGAACATACACACATAAAGCATTAAAAACAGTTAAAAAATAATAGGTTCCCCTGATTTAAGTAAAGGCATTTTAGTTGGTAAATCTTACTGCCAAGGTAGAATCTTTTCGTAAAAGAAAGCAATCTCTTCTGAAAACAGGATGCAGAAGCTTTTTGGTCGCAGAAGCTAGGTTTTTGGGGCCTAGGAGAAGAGGTGGAGCGAGCATTGTGCGTGTGACAGAGAGAAAGAGAAAGAGAGAGAGGTGCTGCTGCTGCATCTTTGTGTATGCACAAAGCTTTGTTTGTGAAATGCTGCTGTATTTGCATTTGCATGTGTTTAAACTGGATGTTCTTTCTGCGTGAAGTGCTGCTCCCTGTGTTGGTGACTGTGAACTCTGTGTGTGTGTGTGTGTGTGTGTGTGTGTGTGTGTGTAAAAGACACCTCAAGGCATTTCTGTCCCTATTCCTTATCTGAAAAATTTGACGATATAATCCTTATTATGACTTCAGTTATAGAGCAGCAATCAACAGGTCCGCTCCACCTCTGCTGGTTGTGTTGTCCTCGGAGGAGTTAGTGCTTCTGCAACAGGGCTTTGTGTTTCTAAAAATAAAACTGGAAACAAGCAGAAATGCTTGTTTCCAGATCAGGAGAGGTTAGCAAGACTCCCTTCTGCAGGCTCCACTGACCTGTCCTGACCTTTAAACGAATGTTTCCGCTTGGTTCGGGTTATTTGTAGAACCACAAAAGCCCCAGTGCGTGAGTGGTCGCACCTGCTGATTCATGAATACAATAGGTTACTACTCATAGTGTATGGTTCTGCTCACTTCCTTGAGTTATCTGCTCAGTATGGGTTTTGTGTTCTATGCCATGTTCACTTGATTTGCAGTCTGTGATAAGAACAGTGTACTATATTCATAGTTGTCTTTAGACATTTTGCCCCAGCTTTGGTACATTTACTTGGAAGTAAATATGTTGCATTCAATAGGTCTTACTTCTGTGTAGATATGTATAGGATTCCACTGTAATATTTTGTGTACGCAAATGGGAGTTATGATACTCATTGCTTTCTACTGGTGAAGAACTCCTATTTGAATGCTTCTACAATTACCTTTGGTGCATGATCACAGAGTGCCAAAGAGGGAAGTAGTCACCATGATTTCACCCACTTTCTGTATGGGAATTATCTCTTATCATTAGGGATGGACTCCATGTCAATTTCACATGTGTTGATTCATAAATCATTCTGTCCTGTTTCCACATTAAACTGTAGTTGTTACTTTTTAATCCACGTACACATTAATATTTAAATGCATATTATTTTTAATGTATTTTCTTACAAAATACAGAATTTTAAATGCATTTTCTCTTCAAGTATGCATTTCTAAACATATTTTATCCTAAAACGCACATTTTAATTTACATTTGGGCATGTTTTTAAATGACAAGTGCATCGCAAAGTTCAAAGCTGTGTGAAATCTGAAGGATAACGGTGTTCCAATCCACACATTAGTCTGGGAGTTCATATCAAAATTTGCAAAAGACGAATTCCTCAAGCATCCTTACTTGTCCCTACAACTTTCCAGACATCTTTCCAGACAACTTTCCAACCCAGGCATGGACCTGGAGGATGCTTTTGCCTCCCTGGTCCTAAGTAGTGTCTCAGACCCAAACCTGCAAAATGTGAATGAGAAAGCTCATGGGAACCTGAGGGACTTGGTCCAACTGTCTCTGCAGAGGCCACCAGTGAGGGAGGAAGCAGCAGCCAGGCACCTCTCCACCGTGCCTGGGTCCAGCTCCAGCTGAGAGCCCCCTCCCTCCTGCTACCAACTGTCTCTGCAGAGGCCACCAGTGAGGGAGGAAGCAGCAGCCAGGCACCTCTCCACCGTGCCTGGGTCCAGCTCCAGCTCAGAGCCCCCTCCCTCCTGCTGCCAACTGTCTCTGCAGAGGCCTCCAATGAGGGAGGAAGCAGCAGCCAGGCACCTCTCCACCGTGCCTGGGTCCAGCTCCAGCTGAGAGCCCCCTCCCTCCTGCTACCAACTGTCTCTGCAGAGGCCACCAGTGAGGGAGGAAGCAGCAGCCAGGCACCTCTCCACTGTGCCTGGGTCCAGCTCCAGCTGAGAGCCCCCTCCCTCCTGCCGTCAACTGTAACTGCTGAACTTTGCAACTAAGATTGTAGTGCCTGAATTTGCTTTGCTTTTCCCCCTCCTCCTCCTCCCTCCCAATCCCCTTTCCTTTTGTGTCATGTCTTTTAGATTGTAAGCCTGTGGGCAGGGACTGTCAAGAAATACTTTTGTAAGCCGCCGTGAGAGCCTTTTTTGGCTGAATGGCGGCATAAAAATCCTTAAATAAAATAAAAAAAATATATATAGGCATAAGCAGAGAAGGGATTCCATTACCAAAAGAGACTTCTGTCTGTTAAGGTACCAGACTCAGCAGAGGAACCAAGAGGACAAATTGAGCCTTCCAAGGAGCCACTTCATCACTTGCCGAAAAATTCATATTTAGCTACCCTTTCTCATTTGAGATGTCAACAGGCTTGTTAAGAGAATACAAAGCCAGAGTGTGGCCTCTTTAAGGGCAAAACTATTATTTATTTACAACATTAATAAACTAGATACTAGCATTTCAGTAATCCTGATTTTTTAAAACTCTTGTGTAAGATGCAAGACCCAATACAAATGAAGACCATTGGGAAGGTATTGTAATACCTTCCCACCCAGCTGCTTACCTCCCCCCTACATTTAATCCTCTACATGGGGAATAAAAAAAAGAGGTGGCAAATTTAGGCAGGAACCAGATGGATGGGAACGTATAAACCCCACCTCACATGTTGTGGTCGCAATCCATAAAAGTCTAATTTAGCCCTCAGAGGCCCATTATTCACTGAGGAGGTAGAGCTTTTGATATTTTGCCTCCTTCCCTTTTGGCTTTAGTCGTGCCCACCACTGGAATGGGGCCATCACGAACTTCTCTGGAATGGAATTCGCCTTTTGGGTTGAAAGAGGTTTGATGCCCTGTTCTTAAAGCTCATATAGGTTGATACAGGAAGTGATGCTCCTTCAGATATTTGGGTACCAAGCCATTTAGGCCTTTAGATGGAAGCACCACTTGCATCTTGAATCCAGCCTGGAAGCAAATAGGAAACCAATGAAAGATTTTCAGAACTGTATTATGCATAAACCTGGCCAAACCAATCAGAATTCTGGTGGTTACATTCTGCACTAATAGAAGCTTCTAAGTCATCTTCAAGGACAGGCCCACATATAATATATTGCAGTAATCCAATTGCAGTAATTTTAGTGCAACTACAGCATATGAATTAAAGCATCAGCCTGGGTTACATATGAACCAGACTACAGTTCTGCTCAGTTACAAGGACAGGGCCCACCAGAACAAGCGGTGTCAATTTCCTTGTTGTCCTCCTTTTCTTTCCAAATCTTATTTCCTCATTCTTGCATATCCTCTTTGATCTTTGTCTTTCCTGTCTTTCTTGATGTCATTGGCTGATTTGCTCTAATGGAGATCTATAGGCATACATGTCAGGGTTGGCACTGATTAACTGTCATGAAAACTGTATCTGTCAAGACAGGGGAACCACTGTCTTCCTGTCTGATTTTGTAACTGGTAATGAATTGAGGTGCTGCAGGCATGCCAATTTCCCCCCTTCTGTGCCAGGTTTTCCAACCTCTTTCCCTCTTACAGCCATTTAGCTTAGCTGTTTTGATATCGCACAGGACGGGGCAGCCCAGTGCAAAATTGCAGGGTGCTTTGGGTGAATATATGTTTAATTAATAAATACATGCTATAACACCTCACTTTTTATGTGTTTTGTACATTACCTAAGTGTTTTAGGTGCTTCACAAATCTTATATAAGAATATGGTATGGTAAGGCTTATTACTTGAGACCTACCAGACCAATTTTGCTCATTTTTGTTTTAAACTGGGGCTTGAGCAGTGTAGACATGCAGAAAATTTTGAAAGTTGGAAAAAGTTCAAAGCTTGAGCTTTAATAGCCAAACAACATATTTCTGCGCCCTGGCCAGGAGCTTGAGGCAATCGGGTAACTCCAGCTCCGTGTAGCTCCACACTGCAGAGGCATGCCAAGAGAAAAGCACAAAGGCAGAGGCAGAGGCCTTGGGCTTTGTGGCTCTCGAAGTGGCCATATTGGTGGCAGAAATGGCGGTGGAGTCCATAGCAAACACTCTGAGGCAGTGGAGGAGCAGGAAAAGAAGTGGCCCTATGAAAAAATGGGTTTTAAAATGTGGGGATAGAGGGAAGGAGGTGAGACTGAGGCCTGAGAGGAAGAAGTGGATGTCATTCAGTGGCAATGGGTGTGAAGAAGCGAAGGCCAAAAATCCTCAGTTGCATTGAAGGAAAGTAACCATACAGCTTCTGGAGGACTGACACAATGGGAGTCAAGGAACAATCTGTTTCATCCTCAGACTACAAGCACTCACAGCAATATGGCCTTTACACTAATAATAAACATTATTATTGGACTCTCTTGCGAAGGCTTCATGTAAACCGCCCAGAAAGCTTCGGCTATGGGGCGGTATATAAATGTAAATAATAATAATAATAATAATAATAATAATAATAATAATAATAATAATCCTCCTCTATTTCTAGGGCCCAAACCTGTGACTGACGTTGGGACTTTTCATTGCTCCAACTTTCAGGTAAGAATTGGAACCGGGGGTCTGGCTCACAGTGCCTTCTAAGATCATTGTAGAAGAATTCTGACTTAAAATTTGAGAACAAGAACTTGCTTACAATTACACAGAAGATGCATTAACCAAGAGACTTTTTTTTTTTTAAAAAAAATTGCTTTCTAGCAAAAAGTAATACTCCCAAATTGTGCTTTTGCATTGGGTCAGTTCACTTTGTGCCCATTCTGACTTAAAAGAAGCTTTCAATAGACCTTTCAATACTAGGGCTCAGAAAGGGTGAGAAATGAGAAGGCCTTACATCTTTGCCCTCTTCAGAGCAAGCATACACATGGAAAGAATGGAAGATATGCATGAGCAGCTCAGTACCTCTGACCTTGTGACCTCTGAGTCCTGTATTCCAGGAAATGTATTCTTCCTTTGCTATGCTTTTTTAAAAAAACTTGTTTGTATTTACTAGGCTCCTCCTGGGATCCCCTTGTCTTCTCTTTGGTGATCCTGTCTTGTGGCTTTATGGGAACACAACTATTTGTGGATCAGCATTGAGGCAACATGGGTTAAGCATTGCAACAAATCTTTAATTAAATGTTTATGAAGTCTCCCACAGTTCTTCCAGAGGAAAGGCAGGCAAACAATCTTGTGCAATTCAGACCCATTCATCTACTTGCCTGCAGCTCTCTGGCAGAGTGAAAGATTATCTTGCATTAATCCTGGTTAAGTTGCTTTAGCCATTCTCAACCCACTACAAGGCAAAGGACTTTGTCTTTGGTCATTTCAGTAATAATTTAGAAGAAGAAAAATCTGCAGAGTGAAATACTTAAGAAACAGCATTTTTTGCTTGAGGCACAAAGAGCTTGTTCAAATTATATGTCTTCAGAGATGTTGAAGTGCTCTTGTTCTGCCATGATCCACACATTTGTCTTTTTTTCTGCTTTCATTCAACAGTAGGAAATCCAGGTTTTCAGGGATTTTGGAGAACTTTAGAAGGTGCCTGTTAAAACTCCAAGAACCAATGCTGCTGAAGTGAGCACCATTATTGTGCTACAGTCACAAGCACCTATTGGATATTGCCCACGACGTAGCAAGTGGTGCATTCTCCACCACCCATAGCAATGCTTTATACGTATTAAAAAGTTTTTCAGCTATAAAAAAAAAACATTTTGCAAAAGAGTTTGGCCTCTCGAAGTCACACTACTGTATCTAGCTACGATTTTAAAACCACACATGGCAGGTGGGAGGAGGCACTACAAATGGATGCAGCCCATTTATGTGGGTTGTTTCCTTTTATTTGGAATTGGGTTGACTGCTCAAGACTGACCTTAGGAATTACAATGGCTGCCAAAGGCTAGTAAGTCTGGCCTTCTGCCCAAGGCATGCTGACAGTTGTAGGCATAAACCTAGGTTTTTATTAAATTCTTTAAAAAATACTTAAAACCCTAAAATTCATGTTTTTAGTTTTTTCTGCTACATTGTACAGCCAGACCTATCACCGTGTCAAACTTCAAGTTTCTAACTCATCTGGAAGTGGCTAAACATTTCCGGACATACAACACACACACACATACTTTCCACTTTATAAGTAGAGATACAGAGACCAAGACCTCTCTCCTTTACCCCTAATTTCACAGAAAGTGGACATTCTACTCCTCATGCTGTGCAGGCCAACAGCATGTTAAAGTTTCTCACAGCTGAAACAAAAACTGCTCCTTTGTTACATGTTTGAAACTGTGAGGAATGAGGCCTAAAGGGGACATGAATTGGGAGATCCCTGACTGAATTTACTCTTGCTTTGGATAAAAGTGTGTGTGTGTGTGGGGGTAGATTGGGGCCACAGTGCTAAGGTATTTATTTATGAAAAATATAAAACAATCAACCAAAGAGCCAGCATCAGCTGTTAAAGCCAAAACATAAAAAACCTGAGATAAAATTGTTTTCAACAACTGGCAAGAAACGGTGAGGAAGGGGACCAATCACTGCAGCCACTGAGAAGGCTTCAAACATGCCCCCACCCTAGAAGGACATGGAGCAGGCCCTCTCCTTCTGACAAATTTAACCACACTGTTTTCAATTGGTCTACTATTGGTATGATGAAACCCGAATCCAATCCCAAATCATAAATAAGGGGGGGAATATTTCAGTTTATTGTTCAATAGTCAACTAGGTGTTTACATATACATCAAATGAAACACTGGTGGGGGGAGCAAAAGAGAGAAAGAGAGAAAAAAGAGAGGGCATGAATGTAGTGAGAGGAATGTCAAGAGTTAATCCTTCATATATTACACTGGAGGCTAAATTCATGCTGTCAAAGGAACAGTTCATGTAAGATTTATGGGCTATCCCACCCCCCCAGTTTTGTGAACTTTAAGGTAAACCTCAGCCAGGGACTGCTGCATTCCTCATAAACCCCTAGCACAACCCACTTCTGCTATTCCAAACTGCTTTTTCATTATTCAATAGCACATTTTTCCACAGCACTCTGCTCTTGTTTATACATGCTTACTGCAGTACTAGCCTAGTTTTTTTTTACTCCTACACTGAAAACACCTGTATTTTATTAAGACTCAGAAATTGTGTTCCACCTCCTCTTTTTTTTTTTTTTTTTTACCGCAGTCGGTTAACCCCTTAAAAAGTCTGCTTTTGATGGCTCTCCTGAATGGAGCACAAAAGAAGAATGGATTGTCAGAGATGTATATGTTGAGAGACAGGAAAGAATCTGAGCAAAATAAAGTGTTTTGGGGAAGAAAGAAGACTGGCTCCTCTTATCCTGGCTTCCTTAATTCAATAAAATATGGGAGTGGGAAGAAAATGAATGGGGCACAAATCCCACATGGCTAGTGGTTGAGAGGAAGAGGTTTTTTTTTTTAGCTCTGGCATGATGCATTGCCATTGTCAGCCTATTAAAGCACCTAGGAGACTACTGCCTTTGATAACCCTTGCTGCTACACCAGTGGCAAAGCATGGATAAATGAACAGTTCACTGTAGCCCATAGCTGTGACCTGGCCGCAGAAAGAAAGGAATTGAGGGGATTGGGTAGCTGACTGAGTGCTGGATATGAAAGGAACTCAATAGTAATGGGTGAGAAGAGCATGCAGGTCCTTGGGTGGCCGCTTGTGAATCTCCAAAGAAGAGGATGTGTATCACCACAAAAGAAGACAAAAAAAAGCCACAATTTGCATAACATTTGCATATGAATATATATGCAAATTTAGAAATAATTACAATAGGGTGACCATATGAAAAGGAGGACAGGGCTCCTGTATCTTTAACTGTTGTAGAGAAAAGGGATTTTCAGCAGGTGTCATTTGTATGCAAACAGTATCTGGTGAAATTCCCTCTTCATCGCAATAGTTAAAGCTGCAGGTGCCCTCCTCTCTTTTGTATCTGGTCAAGAGGGCAGGGCTCCTGCAGCTTTAACTGTTATGATGAAGACAAAATTTCACCAGGTGCTACATGCATTCAAATGACACTTGCTGAAAGTCCCTTTTCTATACAACTTTAAAGATATGGGAGCCCTGTCCTCCTTTCCATATGGTCACCCTAAATAATTATAATGAATTGAATAGAAATACAGTACATCTCACCATAGTAACCAGGCAACCTGCGTGCCTTGCTCAGTCTGCAGTCCAGGTGCTATTGATGGGCAACTTCAAGGCCCAGGTCTTCCTTCTGATGGTTCTTTATCTTTAAACCGGACTTAGAATGGAGAGCCCTTTAAATAGAGGATGCCTTCAAAATGGAGGACAGTCTTCTGTTAGCCCTTCAAATAGAAAATTGTCCTCTGTACAAGAGGACACACGTGGCTAACTTACGAGCCCAATATATTTAGTATTTCACCTATGGTGCCAAAAACAAAAGTGGGGGCCTCATAGAAAGAAGGTTAGAGTGCTTAAGAGTGATTACATCATCTTAATCTCCTTTATACTTTCTTCAGAAAGAGTCAAATGAGAGCAGAAAGGGGAGATCCTTATGCAATCAGATATGCTCAATCCACTTACATGCAAAACCAAGCACATGGTGATACACGGCTCATTTTGGCCGGAGAAGGGGAATATAGCAGAGCCATAATCTACGCAACTCAAAGTGCTACATTTGTACAGGGTTCTCCTATGCCATTGTGTGCCTCTTTTGTTTCCAGGAAAATGCTTCTCCAAATAGAGGCAGGAGAAATTCCTGTGCAGATGCATCCTTAGTGCTGGGTTGCAGGAATGTTGGAACAGGGAATTTCCCTCAAGATACGATGTGTCCAAGACTCAAAGGCATAAAAAAAAAACCCAGCACAAGTGAACTAATGGAAAACCTTTCAGTACCATTTTCATAACAGCTTAATGGAGGCTGAAAACTTTAAAAGATAGTAAAAATCTTAGTGGTTTGGATGTTTCATTAGTTTTATTCTCAGTTGTAACAGAATTGTAAGGTACTTTTGGCCTCAGTTTGGCAGTTGTTCTTCTCTCCACCTCCCCACTCTAATGACTGTCTTCAGGCTAACAAGCATATATTATGGCATTTGTTAAATTCAAGGAATAAATAACTACCTCTTACAACTTTCTAGACAGCATTCTTCTATCTGCAGGCATTCTACAAAAAAGGAAATTTACCACAGCATTATAAACTTCCATGATTTATGTTAACTTGCACAGAGCTCAGTGTTAGGGTGTGCCTTCAAAATGAGTATACATAGCTACTGTGAGTTTGAAGAAGCAAAATTCTTCTATTTCACCTTAGGATGAAATCTGTGTGGACAGACGATTCACGGATCAGACATTCCAACACATGTACTTGAAAAAGTAAAGGTTTCCATTGTTATTTTTTCTTGGATTGTATTTTGTGGTATTGTGCAAATATACTCTCAGTAATTCCCATGGTGAAAAAAAAACCCCATGGAAAATATGAAAGTGCTGTCACAAATGGGCAATTTTATTAATGACAATAATGACAATAATCAAGAAAAAAGTGCCCAGGGGAGGGGTTAGGATGATGACAGAGAACAGAATGATGGCCATGTAGCACCTTTAGACAAACCAGTTGCCCAGAATGGTCTATTGCACATGGACATAAAAACAGAATATCGATGCAGGGCATAAATGTGGAATATGTAATCTAGTATGCCACAATCAAACCAAATAAAAGTAATTGCCATGCAGTAACAATATACAAAAATAAAGATAAGCTGTTTGGCAGAGCTTGTTCTTTTCATGATTTATTTAATTAGTACATTTTTAAGTGCTATGCAAAAATAACTAAGTGAAGCACAGGGGTAAAAGGAAGTCCTGCCAAAATGCTCACTATCATTCACTGCAAAACACACACAACAAGGGAGTGGGGACACAACAAAAATGAGTAAAATCAGCTTTGATGGGATTTACTAGATAGGAAATGATCATACATTTGATGGTAGCATTGCCTGGAGAGAGGCTTCAGCTCTTGAAACTCAAGCATCATGTTTTAGTGCCATTCACACATAGGTGTGTCTGAAAACTGAAATCACATTGTGCAATATATGTAAACCATCTTCCAACGTACCTCAGTGTAATTGTGTATAAACCTGCCTTGCACTTACAGAACTTCACTGGTTGTCGAAGTTGTAATTTGCATTTGGTTGTAAACTGTGGTTTGGAACCATTATGTATCAGAGCTGCAAAATGTGCGCAAATTGAGGAAATCACATAGCATCACCACTAATTTACATACAAATGTAAACATCCTTACTCATGAAGTATCCAGAGCCTTGTGATTATGGAGAGTAAACTGCAATGATTCGCCTGTTATTTATACAGCCACCCAAACACAGCATTTTCTACCACTCTCAGCCAGTTGGGCAGCACAGCAAGGGGTATAAAAGCCAGGGGCTGACAATTGTACCAAAATGGGCTCATACTCATTCTTCATAGGTGGCCTGGCCACCTGGATTATGACTCGACAGTAATGTAGGGTTTGCCATTTCTGATGTTGTGGTTGTTTAGCCATGTGGCATTCTTTTTTCTTTTCTTTTTTTTACAAAAGCCTAGAAAAAATTGTAGAAACTGAGATATTCTTCCTCACCCCTCACCCCCGCCACCTCACAGCTTTGAACATGTTTCTTCCCACTATTGGAATTACTTTGCCTAGAGATAATACACCCCCCCCCTGCATCCTGCTGTGGAAATAAATCTATTGTATTAACTTGTTTCATTCTATTGTACAGTATTTCTTTCTTAACATCAGACCTGCAAGAAGTAAATATGAATTCTCAAGCAGATTGTAGTGGTTCTGAGGAAAATGTCAGCTAGCTACCAGCTATGGAAGGTCATCTGAAGAATAAATGTATGTGACCAAGGCCTTAGCTAGACCTACCTGGCCTAGCGGGACAGAGGGGTGAAGATCTCGTGATATTTTTATCGCAAGGTCTCCCCCTCTGTTCACACATGGTGCACAACGACCTCAGAGGGAGATGCGTTGTGCCGCCATTTTATTTATTTTTTAAAGGAGAAGATGCGCATGAGCACTTGTGCACAAAAGGTAATTTTTTTTAAAAAAAATTCCCCGCTCCCTCCATCCCACGCCCGATGGGCGCAGTACTCCTGAGGAACTCTGTGCCCTGTGCACGGTTCCTGGATCCTCGTGAATAACCGTGAGGAACTGGGACAAATCACGACGCCTGGCCACATATTCCACGGTCTCGGGCTCAGCCCAGGACCGCATAAAAACCAGGCTCAAAGGGTAGGGCAAGATCCCGGGGCAAGGGAGGGATCATCCCTTGCCCCGGGATCTTGCCCTCCCCTTTGAGCCTGGTTTTTATGCGGTCCTGGGCTGAGCCTGAGACCGTGGAATATGTGGACGCACAGGGACGATCCCAGGGATCGCTCCGGGATTTCGCCCCGTCTAGCTATGGCCCAACACTTCTTTCATTTTCAATTTCCCCTCCTATTGTTCCAGTACTAATCTCTATTATATCTGTTTCATGTCCACACAACCTACTAACAGAATTGCAGGATGGTTTTATTTATTTATTTATTTTAAAAATGTATCTTTCCTAATAAATGCTGATTTTTCACAATTGCACTCATCACAACCAAACAATTTCGATGCAGGAGCATCCCAGGATATTTTCCTCTTCTATCCAAGTGGTGAGCCTTGTATTTAAGTAACTGGCATACAGCTTCCCCACAACTGACAGTAAATTTATAGGCCTATAATTGGATGGATCCTCCCTGTCACCTTTTTAAAATATTGGTATCACAACAGCCTCCAACCATTCTGAGGGGAGCTGTCCAGAGTTGTTAATATGTGTAAAAAGCTTGGCTAGAAGGGGAGCCCACCAATCTAGCTTGGCCTTCAGGATTTCAGAGGTTATTAAATCTAATCCTGGGGCCTTTCCTGGTTTAAGACATTTAATTAAAGTCTTTTATTTCAAGTGGGGAAACTGGGTCCCATTTTGGTAGGTAATTTGGTTCCAGAGAAGAAAGTTTTTCAATTGACTGTTCCCTAGAGTTCATAAAAATTTTGGAGAAATGGCTCTCCCAAATGTCAGCTGAAATATTACAGGTAATTGAGCCTGAAGCATCACCCAAGGCATCAGTGACCAGTGTCCAAAATAATTTGGGTTTGTTATTTAATGAGGAATCTATCAGAGCCTTCCACCCTAGTTGCACTGCTTGCCTCTTCTTTTGAGCTAGCAGTGTCTTATAGTATTTTTTAATCAGATAATATTGATGGGGTAGAACAGCCTGATTTCCCTTTCTGTATTGATTGTATACATCTCTCAGATTTTTTTTACTACTTGGCATTCCTTGTCAAACCACTTGGGAGGGCTCTTCTTCAAGACATTTCTCGGGGCATTTTGTTTCCGGCTTAGGGCAGATTTCAGAATAGATACCAATGTGGAGTAATTGTTTAAGACAGATGTAATTTCAGTGGCCCCTATGATTGAGTTTTTCAATTCTTCACCCACTGTATTTTAATACAGTGATTTTAATATTTATTGCTTCAGACCAATAAACTCTCTGGTACCTAAGAATTAGATCTGAATCTCTGTACTGGTAATTGGAAGCAATGTGTACAGAAACAGATAATAATAGGGTGAGATTGAGAGGTAGATGATCACTTTCAATCCTATTTCCAACAGAAAACTCCTTAATCATGCTTGATAAACAAGAGGAAAGCAACACATAGTCAACAACACTACTACCACGTCCGGAGGCAAAAGTGTATTCTGCACAGTGGTCAAAGGAATGGTTTCCATTCAGAATTGTGAGGGCGAGGTGGCCCACCATTTCTGTCAGGCATATACCACCATAATTAACTTTGGGATCTTTTGAACTTCTGTTATAGCTAAAAACATAACTCTCATTATCATGTGTTCCCCATAAACAAGATGGAAAAAGTGCCTTATTATTAGGACCAATTCTAGCATTAAAATCCCCCATTAAAATGAGGTAAGCCCTTGGAAATTTTGATTGTAGATCTGTTATATAGCTTTCCAAGTCTTCCCAGACCTTTTTGGTACAGCTTCTACTCGGAAGTGGAGGAATATACACATTAATAAACAAAAAAGTCTTAGTTCTAAACTCCAGGAGGCCCGCTACAGCAATTTTGCCACAGGGGATGAGCCATTTAGTTGTTGTTTGAAGGGAAGTGGAGATCAACAATGCCAAGCCAGCCTTTGGTCTGCTCTTTCCTTTTCCAGACTCTGCAAAAATATCATTTACTAAGTATCCATTAAGGACAATCTTTTCAGTAAGCCAAGTTTCCTGTAGTGCAATCACGTCATAGGATCTGAAGTAGTCCAAAACATCAGGGTCTCTTTGCTTAGACTTCCAGCCAGCTATGTTCCATGTCAAGATTTTCAGCTGATCATTGTCCCTGTCCAGTTCTTTATGTTTTTCCCTGGGTCTGTTGTTAGCATATTGGTTGGATATTTCAGGTGGCTGTTCAGTGTGATGCACCAACTGTCAGTCCAACTCTATAATTTGGTCCAGTGCTCCTCTTGTATCCACAAAGATGGATCCATTTCCTTTCTGGCATTTCAAGTGTTCTTTTTTAACTGTTGTATTTTGTTGTCTGAAAGGGGATTTGTATGGGTGCACTTCTTCCTGGCTAAGCTGTCTACTTTGTAGCCATTCTGTGTTGGTCATGGAATTCCTAAAAGGCACACTGGAATCATCTTCTTTGCTGTGGAAATATTTCTCTCCTGCATTATTGTCTAGATGTGATGGAGAATTATTTTCCTCACTTATCACCTGTTCTACTCTCATTTGGTGATTTTTTACTTCTAAATCCTCTACCAGAGTTGTTTTGGTTTTGTCATGGGCTCGGAAATGGATTAAAGTATCTCGGAGAGCTGATATTCGGTCAATTATTTCATTCTGTGCCTGATAGGGTAAGGCTAGGAAAGAGTTCAGAAGTTTGTTGTCTTCTGAAGCAAAAAAATCTTCACTCGCGAATTCTAGACAGGGGAGTCCTTGCTTTGGGCTATGCTGTATTGATTTATTATTATAGACATGATTCTGTGGGACCTCCAGGCTAATAAGATTGCCAGTAATATTATCTTTTTGTTCGGCTCTTACATCCTTATATACTAGGGAAGTGCAACTAGTGTTCTCAAAGACTCTAGTCACCACCAGACCCACATCCATAAAAAGAGCCTTATTGCTATAAACTTTTTTTGCAGACTGCCAAGATGCAAATGTCACCATGGCACGTGCATGGTGATAATTATAGAAAAGATACTGTATGTTTATTATATCATCAGTGTTAAGAGTCCCTGGAATTACTTCGTCTGCTAGCTGTAGAAAATGAATTTTACGTTGAGCCTGGGAGAGCATGCCTTTGGGTTTAGGGAAACTAGAAAAGGCTAGCTTTTGACGTTTTAGAACTTTTTCCCATTTGTGACATCTAGGTTTTAGTTTGTCTTGGGTGGAGATTTTGTTCTTAAACTTGTTCACTGGGCAAGGCCTCCTGTTGAGAACATGCTGCCATGGGTCTTGTATTAGATCCGTGTTAACCACTGGTTCGTTTGATCCATTTGTAGGTACAGGTAGCTCAGGGTCATTTTGAACTACAGGCTTCTTTTTGCTATGTTGGCATTGCTTACATTTCTGCTGGGTAGGTTTTGAGGAATCCTCCAGCAATTTAAAGAGTTTGTTAAAATTCATTTTCTTATATTGCTGAGTCATTTTTTGACTTTTCCTACCAACTTTGATATTTTTGCTCTTTTTTTGTGGGCCTTTCCTTTGTTTACTTTTCTTTTCCTTGATAGATTTTTTATGGAGCATGTTGTTTTTCTGGTCAATGTTTCCATATGTCTCCTTTTGGTTGCCCTTGCTTGTAGTAGAGCAGACTGGCTCCATGACTCCCTTACATATTTCAGCCATAGTGGTTAACAGCTGGTGGCATTTTGACAGGAATTGCTTAATTAACTCCAAATCCTTGGTTATTGGGATGATATAGTTCTCAAACATTCTTTCTTTTGAATCCAAAAGTCCCTGAAGAAAAATCTTATCTTGTTTATCAAAGAGTATGTTTTAAATAACTCTTTTAGCCTGTTGAACAAAAGACTGTGATTTTATGGTTTTAAATTAATGATTGTTGGTATTGCTTTTACTGGGTCTGTGACCGCATAATAAAAATCTGATGCAGGAGCATCTTAAAAACATGATTATGAAATAGCCAGATTTAGCTTCTGCTAAAGAAACTGGTACACAAAATTAATGTGATTTCTAGGTGAATGGGTACAATGGCACATTTTTGTCAGTTAAAATGAAAATGAAAAAAGGTTCTGATAATGGCCAGGAAGAGCGACAATATAATCCTTCTGTCCAGACCAGAGCAATCCCTCAAACGCTTGTCCCTCTTTAATGAGGTTAACCTTTTGTGCACAAACACCAGGAAACGGAGTGCAAACAATACAGATGGAGGTAAGGAGTGTGCTCCCTCTTCATGCAAATATCAACATCAAATTACTGCCTGTCTGCAGGCACCCTAAAATATGGAGCTCAGTAACAATGACAAGTTTATATTACTCATGATTGCAAAACTTGTTCAACAAATCTGGTGAATGACAGTTGGTAAATTAGGGAGATAAGCATTATCACCTGTAAATCAGACAGGGATAAAATGGTGCAGGGAACGCTTATCAAATTTGCAGATGCCACAAAATTGGGTGGGATAGCTAATACCATGGAAGACAGAAACAAACTTCAAAGTGATCTTGATAGGCTGGAGTGCTGGGCTGAAAACAACAGAATGAACTTTTATAGGGATAAATGCCAAGTTCTACATTTAGGAAATAGAAACCAAAGGCACAGTTACAGGATGGGGGAAACTTGGCTCAGCAATACTACAAATGAGAAGGATCTTGGAATTGTTGTAGATCGCAAGCTGAATATGAGCCAACAGTGCGATATGGCTGCAAGAAAGGCCAATGCTATTTTGGGCTGCATTAATAGAAGTATAGCTTCCAAATCACATGAGGTACTGGTTCCTCTCTATTCAGCCCTGGTTAGGCTTCATCTAGAGTATTGCGTCCAGTTCTGGGCTCCACAATTCAAGAAGGATGCAGACAAGCTGGAGCGTGTTCAGAGGAGGGCAACCAGGATGATCAGGGGTCTGGAAACAAAGCCCTATGAAGAGAGTCTGAAAGAACTGGGCATGTTTAGCCTGGAGAAGAGAAGATTGAGGGGAGACACGATAGCACTCTTCAAATACTTAAAAGGTTGTCACACAGAGGAGGGCCAGGATCTCTTCTTGATCCTCCCAGAGTGCAGGACATGGAATAACAGGCTCAAGTTAAAGGAAGCCAGATTCCAGCTAGACATCAGGAAAAACTTCCTGACTGTTAGAGCAGTGCGACGGTGGAATCAGCTACCTAGGGAGGTTGTGGGCTCTCCCACACTAGAGGCATTCAAGAGGCAGCTGGACAAGCATCTGTCAGGGATGCTTTAGGGTGGATTCCTGCATTGAGCAGGGGGTTGGAGTCGATGGCCTTGTAGGCCCCTTCCAACTCTGCTACTCTATGATTCTATGAAAATGGCAAACAATGCAATTACAGAACTGCAGAGTAAGAGTGCCTCTGACATGTCATGGGCATAGATCACTTTTATTTGTCGAGGAGGTCGAGGTTCTATTCACTCTAATAAGCTGACATGCTGAGGAGCACCCCAACATCTCTGTTGCATCCAGCTGGATCTAGGCCAGAAAAGGTGCTTTCTCATGATGAATGAAAGTGCCTATAGAAGTGTAATCATATGCACATTAACTCTGAAATAAGTCCACTGTGTTTAGTGGAGCTTATTCCTTAGTGTGTTTAGGATTGCAGCCTTAGTTCGTGCTGCTGGACCAGGCTCTGCTCTTGCCATTGGTTTACAAGCTCTGTTACCTCCTCAAGTGATCTCTGGGTTAGAGGGGAACTACCCTGGTCCCTCTGACACTTTTGGGTGGAGCTGATGCTTTTGGAAGCCAGCTGAGTACTGAGACAGTGAGTGTGCCAACATGCCAGAAGCTCTGACCACACCACCTGCTTTGAAGCTCAACCATATCACAGAAGAGGAGAGGCCAGAACATTACCACGCATGGCCGACAACTACAGGATGAACACAAAGTAGATATGTGATTTTTTTTTACATTAGCTAGCCTCATTCTTCCTACTATAAAGCTTCCTTGCCTGCTCCCCACCCCCCCCCAATTTTGGTATTTGCAGTGAGAGAGAAGAGGGAACTGGGGAAAGTTCAAACCCTTAAAATTCCAGGATTTTTCACAAAGGTCCTGTCACCCTTTTATTTGGAGCTGAAGCACCAATAAGTAGTCATATTTAGGAGTCTTAAACAGGCAGCACCATCAGGACTCTGACAGCAACCATAGCTGAAAATGGAATCCTGCATCCTGTCTCTTAAGCATCTTCTCTAACAATACTTGTAAAAGTATTAGGGCTGCTTTCATATTATGCTTCTGTGTCATGAGTATGGTCCACAGTATCAATTCTGTGCCTAAAATTCTTCTAAAATACATAGGGAGGTTTGAGGTAGCATCTCCCACTGAAGAAAACATGGAGACAAATCAAACACTTCTTGAACTTTGGTAACCTAATCTCCCCCACATTACATACTGGAATGTGAGATACGGGAGCATTCCTGATCTGTAAGAAAGAAACTCTGGAAAAAGTCCTTGGAAAATGAATTAGCTGACATTTAATTTAGACTTAACCAGGTTCTTGCAAAGATTAAGGAATAAAAACAAAAATAAATACCCAGAATACTGGGTGCTTCTTTTATTTCATCCTCAAAGCTAAGATATTAGCAGATTCAAACAGAATAAAATAGAACAGAAAATAGGCATATTTGTACTGATTACTCAAAAGGGGTCATTTGTGACAGGAAATGCAGCTGTGTGACTAATAGGCCTGACTTTCTCTTGGCTTCCTCCTTCAACATTTTTGTTTACTGCTTAGCATCTTTTTTTTAAATGGTAGAAACGAGCAATTTTCCAGGGGGGGGAAATGGTCTGTGCAATAAGCAAAGGCAGTAAATCTTAATCAAGGGTACAGAAAACTCCAAATATTTCTTCCAGGCTTCTTACTAGCGTCATATCTCTCCCTGCTTTGCTCAAAACATATGTCTAGCAGATCCCTTTTTCTCCTGAGAGGAGGGGAAGCATATGAATCACATTTTGAACATTTAACTCTGGACTTCCTCACAGGAAAAATAATTCCATGAAGGAAACTAAGGGACACCTTACATTTTGTACTTTATTCAATTCCATTGCTGGTTCCTAATAATTATTTTGCTTTATGTATACATTGGAAAGAAATTTTGCACACAGTCAAATGTCCGATCTTGATTTAGTAGGATGGGTCAGAGCCTAAAACAAAGGCAAAGCTTAATCTGCACCTGCCATTGAGAAGGTTTACCTGGAGAAAACCGAGTGGTAGAACAATGTCAATGCAAAGTACAGAATACAGTAAGAACCAAAGCTGTGACCAGAAATGAAGTGAGAAGAAACAGGTCCCAAGAGCCAATGCTAGGATCAGGTAATAGGGCATGTTCAATCGAGGACACAGCAAGCTTCAAAAAAGGTGATAGACGATACGGCTAGATATCATATGATTCATCTAGTCCAGCATCTGTTTCCTACAGTGGCCAGCCAGATGGAGTACACCTTCCCTCCAGCAACTGGCATTTCAGAGGCAGCATGGAGATTCCTTTTAAGTATTATGGTGAAGAGACTTATCCTCCATGAATTTGTCTACTCCCTTTTAAAGCCACCTATGCCAGTGCTGTCACTAGATCTTGTGTCATTAGATCTTGTGGAATATGTTTTTGTTAAAAAGAACTTTCTCTTCTCTGTCCTGAATCTACTGCCAAACAATTTCATTATGTAGTTCCCAGTTATGGCCTTTCCGAATAGCCAGTAGTAAAATTTGGGTAGGTGGCTGCCTGTTTTGAAGCCAACACAGGCTACTGCTGGAGTAGGAGAATGGCATTGGTGGATAATGTCTTGCTTTCCTCATAGTCAGGCCTGAAATCGCAACATGCTCTTGTCTGAGACTAGTGGGACACTATACATTATGCCTGTTGCATTATGTCTTCTATTTGGTCTGCATTGTGAATTCTGTATTGTTGAGCATTCAGACAAATAAATGGAGAGCAAAAATGCATCTCTTTATCAGAACGTTTGGTAAATTTGCTGAAGATAGGTTTGGGTTTAGAATACATAAGAAAGTGCAAAAGTGGGTTGCACGAAAATAAAAACATAGATCTAAAAATTCTGCATAGACATCCTGGAGTTCAGATCTGTCAGAAATTGTAACTGACAAATACAGTATATGTTGATACTGAGAGGTCAAAACTCATCACCCACAACTGAGAGGACTGCACTGTGTGTGCAGTGGGACTCCTTGTTTTGCTTTCCCCTACTTAGTAAATGTACCCCCAACTGGATTCTGATGCAATATCAGGAGCTCCTGTTTGGTGACAAAAGTGGGGGAAAGCCCTGATTTACTGTATGTGTCCAAAGGGCTCCTCTTGCTGCAGTCCTGAAATCTGTTTCTAAGTGTGAGTGGGAACCACCCAGGTTGAAGAAATGCTCCACTTAGAAGGAAAAAGCTCATCTAGGATTGATTGATCGATCGATCTATCCATCCATTTACTTGAGATATATTTCTCGTTACTGTGTGTCCAAGGAAAACTTTGAAGTCCCACCAATACCTCAAGCTCATTTTCATCTTGCCTTACTTGCATGGCCCTGGCCACCTAAAACAACATGCTCCCCATAGAGAAAGCTTATGAATAAAGTCATGGATTTCATCAAGTGTGGATTTTGAAGAATAAACAGAAATAATGGAAAAATCTGCTCTTGGTAGAACATCACTGATCACGGAAGTCAGAAGAGTTATAGTCTTTCTGGTTTGTATATTCTTTAGAAGCAAACACAACGAATGAGGCAGGAATGTCTTTCTTTTGAAATTAGCCCAGCATGTATGCTTTATGCACCATTTAATGGCAACTGTTGCTGTGAGGCGAAATTCATGTAGATTTATAGAGCACTTGGACAGGAGCCACTTACAGAAATTTAGAGCACTAAAGTGGCCCAACTGTCCCACTGTGTGATGTAGAGGAAGGGATCATGGGGCATAAGGAGGAGCTCGAGCTAGAAGCAAACATCATTACTCTCAGCAGTTACCAATGATTCTCCCTGTTTTTTCAGCTTGAAAAGTTATTCTTTTTATTGTTTTCCTTTCAAAGCAATGGTAAAATATTGCCGTAAGTTGAGAGTAGTTGCATTCTAGTCCAAAGGTGATTGCATGTCCACAGCAGCACAGTGATCCAGGAGCATACATCTGGTAGAGGGCTTAGGGATTCTTAAAGGCAGAATACTATGTTCTACCTGAAGTGTACAGAAACTCACATTGCCTTTAATCTCTTTTTGGTTTTGCTGCCACAATCAGACTTCAATTCCAGATGTTTTCCTTCAGGCTGGTTTGGAGCATGACAGGGTTGCTATTTTCACAGAATAAATAGTCTGGGATGTACATACAGTTATTGTCTACACACTCCAATATGCCCATTCTTGGAGATTGCTAACGTTTCATTTCTCACAGAGTGGTTAACATATGGGCTGCAGCATTTGAGGTATGTTAGCAGGGGGTTGAGTGTAGCATTTCCCATGCTCTGCATACATTCCAATGTATAGTAAAAACGGAGCTTCTAGGGGTTTTAGCCCCAATGAGGTTTCAGTGATTACATATATACATTCCGTTTCCTGAAAAGTTTCCCCTCACATTTGATTTGGAAAAAAAATAGGAGAAACAATTTGTCACTTTAACACTTCCACTTGTTAGCTCTTTCTGATCATTTATCCAGATCATTCCTAAAAATAGTAACAATAATCCTTCGTTTCCAAAATTGTTTAAATCCTGCCTTGTCAGTTTGGCACAAGTAAAAAGAATCTCAGATTACTGACTCATCAACAATCATCCTCATCTTCATCCTCATCATCAAGAGAAAACGGCCTAATCTACACCAAGCAAGGCTTTTACCTACTACTTTGAACTCAACTCTTCCTTCTACCCCATATGAAACCATATGAAAAAGTACAAATTGTGTAGCAATTTAACATGCTTAACAGACATGGAATAAATAGCACTGTGATGTGCAGAAACTTGAGTACGAAACAAATGGCCTGCTGCACGTAAAGGGAAGCAATGTTTGTTAGAACTATAAAATATGTTGGACGTGCCAAGCGACACTGAAGCTAATCTTCCCTGGCTGTCTCTCTTCTCCCCGGACTCTCCATCTATCTTTAACTTCGCCCTTTTCAAAAAATGTACTTTTTGTGTACTAGCAATAAATCAAAGAGTCTCTGGTGTTCTGCATCCACTCTTCAGATTGCTCAGAATTCAAAAACTAACAGACAAGATCAGAATGATGAAATAAAACAGGAGATTCTCCTTGAAGGAGTATGGGACCCAAGAGCAAGACAAAACTTGGCAAATGGCAATGAGAATGGAAATAATATTTGGTATGAAGGAGAAGAGATCTGACTTCTCTTTTCTGAAACGTCACAGAGCCTACAATTGCATGGTGCTGAGAGTATGAGTGCTACAATCACTATGTTGGAGCCATTTGCACCCTACAAGAGAGTTAGCATACATTTTAAGAAAGCAGAACTAATCTTCACAGTACAAACCTACAATAGATCTAGAAATGGAAGGCACAGCCAAACAAATTTCATATTAGGACTGCAGTTCCCTATACTTTCTGCTTCATATGCTCTCCATCAGTCATTTTTTAAGAAATATTTTCATTAAAAGAAGCCTGCAGCAACAAAACCTACAAAATACATGGTGGTGTATCTAATCAAAAGTTTTCTAGAGTGTGGCACACATCCTCATGGGATAGGGCAAAGAAAAATCATAAATGTGGGGGAAGGAAAGATTAATGAATGCAGCTGCAGTGGAAGATTGTACAGGCCTGGCAATCCTGAATCATTAAAAAAAACCTGGCTAAACAAACATATATGGATGTGACCAGAACGGAAGACAGAGATGGAAACCAGGGAACCTCAGTGGATGCTTCTCTCCATATATACCTGTCCATCCAATAAGAACCTCAGGAGGGGTATATGAGGTACAATGAGTGGCTACCAGGGAGAGGGCCTTCTCAGTGGTGGCACCCTGATTGTGGAATGCTCTCCCCAGGGGCATGTCTACACCACAAGGGTGCAGGGGGAGGCTTCCGTGATCCTCCTTGGGTGTCTTGACAGCCATACGATGTCCCAGAAAGACGTCGTGGATGCCATTTTTTAACAACAACAACGAGAGGAATGCACTTGCGCACCACTGCAAAAGGTAAAAAACAAATACCTGACCCCGCTCCCTACCCCGGATGGGCATGGACTGCTGCCATGCAGCTCCACGCCCATTTCAAGTGTCCCACTATTCGCGGGGAGGATGGGACAACCGGGGAGCAGCGGCCACATGGTATGGTCCCAGAACTGCAGAAAAGTTGGGTTTTCCTTAGTTTCTGATATTCTGATAAGTCCTTGCTCATCCCGGGTTGCCCCTGGGATCCCCTTTGTGTCATGTGGACGCACAAGGATGATCCAAGAACTACCCAGGGATATAGGCATGGTGTAGATGTGCCCCAGATCTGATGCCTGATGTCGCTTTGGTGCCATGTGAATACCTTATTATTTTGTGAACCGCCCAGAGAGCTTCGGCTATTGGGCGGTATGAAAATGTAATAAATAAATAAATAAATAAATAAATAAAATTATTTTGCCTTTTAATTAAATTTAGTTTTATGTTCCTTCTAGTGATTTTAATGTTTTTAGTATATTTTTAATTTGTATTTTAAAAATAGTTTTTATTGTGTTTTTAAATTTTGCAGGGAATTTTATTAAAAGATAGGATATAAATTAAATCTTTCAAACAAATAAAAGTCCCAGTCTTGTCCCAAAGGGAATAAGAAAAATGTACCAGGAACTGCTAAATAAAGATAAATAAAAGCTTCAGCATCTGCATTATAATTTTCACATGCAGGTTTCAAAATTCTTTCTCCAAACTAGGAAGCATGTTATGACTTTTCGTTTTCTTACACAGTTCACACAACCCCAAATCTGCCACTGGACATTATGTTAAAGAAACTGACCCTGACACATTCATGCAGCCCTCACTGGCCTCCCTTATCCATGATACAAGAAAAGTGAGACCAGAATGTTTGTCTATCAAAGTTTCCCATATTATAGGCAGTGGGAAAACTGGATACAAATGGGATATTTCCAAGACCTGGTGAAGAGATTTGTAAT
Organism: Elgaria multicarinata webbii; assembly: GCF_023053635.1. Classification (NCBI taxonomy): domain Eukaryota; kingdom Metazoa; phylum Chordata; class Lepidosauria; order Squamata; family Anguidae; genus Elgaria; species Elgaria multicarinata. Next base: position 124,601,029 of record NC_086172.1, on the reverse strand, counting down.
GTTCTTGAATATTGGGGTGGTGGTTTTTTCCTGAAAAGCTGGAAGATATACTTTGTGTGTGGAGAGCTGCAGAGACAAAAAGGGTTGAGGAGACGAAGGAGCACAAACAACTCAAGGAGGCAAGTGGGTTAGCCCAAACAGGCAAGACAGTTGGCCCAGTAACACAACATGACAGAACGAACAGGGAAAGTCAGGCAAGGAGCAGCAAGTGAAGTGAAGAAGGGACCAAGGAGAGAGACCAAGGGGAGAGCCTCACGCAGGGCCCAATGTCTAAAACTCCGTGGGCTAGACGGTTGAACTTCACACACCAAACTCAGATAACGAGGTAAACCTTTGGATGTAAGTAAGATGGTATACTTGTGCTTCTTTTTGTAATTTGTCTTTGAACGTTTAAAATATACTTACTATAATGCTTTAGAGCATGTTTAGGTTCTTAACATCTAGTAACGGAGTATTAAGTGTTATTGTGGGCAGGAAGAACCACCGAGACACAATGCATAGCAAAACAGCAACCCATTATACTAGGGATTCAAGGCATACATACTTTAGGGATTGAGGGAGAAAGGGATATGGTTTTAATTTCAGGCCTTCACTTTCTAGGTGCCCCCAAGGGGCATACACATTTCCTATATAAAGTTCAGTCTGTTTGTAATTAAGTCCTCCTGCTCTGCTTACTCCTAGCTAAATTAAAAATAGTAAAATCAGGATAACCTTGGACTTTTTGACATAAACAAGGCCACTGTTTCCAGAGGTATAAATATACTGATCAGGTTTATAGGTCTTAGAAACAGTCTTGTGAACTTTTCATGTTGAACAAATGTTACGTTTCAAAGGACTAATAAGCAGCTGAGCCTCTTTTTGAAACCTGAAGGCTTTTCGGTGAGAACAACTTCCTGTTTGAACTTCAAGTGTATTTAGAGCTGTAGAATATCAGTCCTGGATGCTCTCTTCCTTTCTCGGGACTTGCCTCAAATAGCTCTGAAGTGAGTTCTCAAAGGTTACCAGGATGAGGCTCAGGGACTTCCTGCATACTGACTTATACTAAGTATGGTTTTGGCCTGCCTAAATTGAAGCAACATTCCTGTAAAATAGGTTTTAGCAATATACCATCCACAATACATTTGGGGGGGGGAAGGTGGAGGGATGGGGAAAGACTTTCTGCTGTTTTATTTTATTTATTATTGCATTTATATCCCGTCTTTTATTCTCCAAGGAACCCAAGGCGGTGTATGTAATCTTCCTCCTCCTCTCCATTTCTATCCTCACAACAACAACCCTGTGAGGTAGGTTGGGCTGAGAGTCTGTGACTGGCCCAAAGTCACCCAGGGGGTTTCCATAGCCAAGTTTGTAACTTATATTTTTATTTATTTATTTATTTAAAGCATTTTTATAGCGCCGCCTCACCATTTCTGGCATCGAGGCGCTTTACAATAACATATAAAACAATTCCATTAAAACCCTCAACCCACATTAAAACAATTCCATTAAAACCCTCACCCTCAAACCATTCCATATATCATTCCAAAGTTCAACAGGTGAGCCTAGGTTCTTATGTAGCTAAAACAGCACCATCGTGCAAAAGGCAGTATCCAACAGGGCCGCTGCATTTGTGAAATTAACGTAATGCTAGTGGAAGCAACGTCTAGCACAATGTTAATAGCATAAGCTGCTGCGATGAGTTTTCCGGTGAAACCCATTGTGACAGCTTACATTATTGGCATTGCACTTGATGTCACTTATGCTAGCACTACGTCAATAGAGTAAGCACAGTAGCCCCATTGAATACTGCCCAATAGAAGGAATTATTAGCACACTTGAAGGAACTCCAAAGTTTACAGAAGTACAAAAAACTGTTTATTACAAAAACACCCCAAATAATCTAAAGAGGTCAAATTATGCTCGGTGGTCACAGAATGTTGACTGATTATTGGGCTATAAAAATGGAAAACAGGGTGCTCCTAGAAGATAATTTTATTGTGCTGTCACCCTGCCTCATTCACAGAGTTTTACAAGGGGTCCCGCTGCTGTCATCATCTACTCGTAACCCTTCTGTACTTAAGAGCGTAAGAAGAGCCCTGCTGGATCAGACCAAGGGCATCTAGTCCAGCATTCTGTTCACACAATGGCTAACCAGCTGTCGACCAGGGATCTACAAGCAGGACACGGTGCAACAGCACCCTCCCACCCATGTTCCCCATCAACTGGTGCACATAGGCTTACTGCCTATACTCCGTGTTTCCCAACACTTCTTCTGTCTTTTTTCTTACCACAGAAAATCTTTTAAAGAAAAAAGTGGAATAGCTGCACAATGCCTTCTGAGTGGTAGTAGTAGGAGTCCTCCATCTGGAGGCACCCCTGGATAGGAGGAGGAATTGAAAGGAGTACACTGAAGGAGGAATGGCTGACTGGCTGGAATACTGAACAGGAGCACTCCACACTGCAACATTTTGTTACAGTCCCCACTTTTCTTATTTTTAACAGCATAATATATTCTTATGGAGAAGATCAAAGAGCTATGAGGGAACCGAAACATGCTCTCTGCAAATCTCATTCAGCCCTTTCTCTGGCTTCTTCAATGTTAACAGAAATCACAGCCCCAGTGCCAGCATGCAGCATGCCCAGCAAATGGCCAGGCCCTAGTTTGGCACTATCCCTGTGGCTGATGTGGCTCAGCTGGGTGGCAGTGGGAACTGTGGGGATGATTGGCCCTAGCAATGCTGCGGAGTGTAGTTCTGGGCCTGCACACTATGCCTGAACTCAGAAAAGAATCCTTTCTCTTGAGGTGTATACCCTGGGGGCAAAGTACATAAGTTGGCTGTGCTGTTGAGTTCAAGTGTGACCTGTAGGCTTAGAGCTACATTGCGCACCATTGACAGGCCCAGCTGGTTGGCTAGCAGGGATTCTCTTTATTATTATATCTACTTGTGTCAAGGTTCAACCCTGCCTATGCCTGGAACCTGAGGTCTCCTTAGAGGAGAAGCAGGATCCCTCCGCAGACCCTCACACTGACAATGACCCTCAGGAGCCATTGGAGTCAAACCTCCCAGTCTTGGCCTAGGACTGGAAATCCCCACTGGGTCACTGGCTGGCTCTAAGAGATCCCTCGTCACCTTCAGGACTACAGGGGACAACAATTCAGCAAGGAATTTCAGGGTCACCAGCAAAGTCTATGCAAGTCTACTCGGAAGGAGGGGGAAGCATGTGTTGGGGCTTCACTGAGAACCAGGAAGGGGTGGTGCCTCCAGATCTTATATAAGCTCTCAGTCTAAGAAGAAACACCACTGAAGTCGCTGCTCCCTTAAAGCTCTAAGCATTGCCTGACTGGGGAAATGACAACCTTGAATTCCTGACATAGGCCATAGCTAGATGTTGCGAAATCCTGAGATGATCCCCGGGATCATCCCTGTGCATTCAGATGATGCACAGGGGATCCCAGGATTAGGGAGGGATGATCCCTCCCTTGCCCTGGGATCTCACACTCCCCTTTAGGCCCTGTTTTTCCGTGGAATGTGTGGCTGGGTGCCGCGGTTTGTCCTGGCTCCTTGAAATTCCTCGCAAAGATCCAGGACCTGCACACGGGGCACAGTGTTCCCCAGGAGCACTGCACCCATTGGGGCTGGGGTGGGGGAAGTGAAGGAAGTAATTATTTTTTAAAAAATAACTTACCTTTTGCACACGAGCATTTGTGCGCTGCTGGCCCTTTAACTGTAAAAAAAAAATGCTGGCGTGACGCCTCTCCATCTGAGGTAAGGGGGCAGAGAATGCAGCAGGCAGAGGCAATGGTGTAGAGGGAAGGAGGAATGAGAAAGTGGGGGACTTAGGAAAGTAGGTGTAGAGGAAGCAGGGACCAAGAGGAAGGAAGCTGGGGAAGGACCAGATGGCTGGTTAATGGAGACAGAAAGGGCCGAGGGGAAAGCGAAATGAAATGAGGCAGCAGATATGGCAAGGAAGTCAAGGAAACTAAGAATAGAGAATGCCAGGACTTCAGGAAGGAGGTGCCAAGGGAAAAGAAGGTGAGGCAAAGCCATCTGGAAACTGGAAGGAGAAGATGTCACTCATCCGCTAAAGCTCACCTTTATAGCTGCATTTCCATACACATCCCCACTAACTGGTGAGTATCTTGCTTGTACCTGAGATAATGTGGCCATCAAAAGATAACAACCCAGTTACCCAGAAGAACTTTACTTTCCCTCATTTTTAGGTTGCTTGACCTTCTGATTAGCTTCATGACCATGTAAAACAATCACTCACAATATCTAATGACTAGATGGGAATATTGCTTTTGAAGGAGAAAATGTACAACTAATGGAAAAGCTGGCTTTATAATATGTTGTTTATATATACAATAATTTAATGGGTATACGAAATTTGGCAAATCAAGATTAGAAGAACATGCATCCTGCATTAAGCAACATTTGGTGGCTCCAGAGTCATGTCTGAGAGTTTAACACCACCTGCAAGGGGAAGGGTGAAACTCAGTCTGCAAGCTCTTCAGGAGAGGGTATTATGGCAATAAATACAAAATAATGTGGCCAATAGATCATATTAATGTACTATGAAATGCTCGTACATATACAGTGAGAGAAAATAATCTATAAAAGAGGATGCCATTAGGTGTGCCATTAGGTCTGTAATAAGTGGGACTGCAACAAAATGTTGCACTGTGTCCTCACTCTCTAGAAAGAGTGCTTGTTTCTGCTGGCTAGAAAGTCATGTCTGCCTGCAGGGTACTATAAGCTTTAAGAAGCTCAAGTGGGGCACTCTATGATTCTTCTCCCACATTTTTCCATATCTCTTTTCCAACGGACCCTCAAGATTCTGTGGCAATTGAGCATGCTCCATCTTCATTAGTTGTTCGGTTGGGTGGTAGTGGTTTTTTGGTTTTTTTAAAACCCTGCGTTCCCCCAAACATGCTGACATTTCCCTCTTGTTTTTCAGTGGCCCACTTTGATTCTGTTTTTGACTGCACTCATCACTGCTATTAGAGGGAATGATGTATGTACATTATGCCGATACAATTTACATCCTAAGAACAATCATGACCCCAACAATTGTGACATTTCACAACTCAGAAAGAGTGTTTAGTTTTTCTCTGTCATGTTTTCCTGGATGAAGAATCTCTAAAGTTTGAAAGCTAACTTTGTTTCATTTAAGCAATTAGAGCTTGTCCAATAAAGGATACATCATCACTTCTTTTTTTTTTTTAGCAACTTGTGATTTTCCAGCTGTAGATGCAAACTTCAGCATGCAAAATACTGCTAAATTGTATTTTGTCTGCATCCGCCCCTCCTGCCTCTACACCCTCTCACCCCAGCATTCTTTGCTCCTTTGTTTATATTTCAGAAACCATATGTGGAGAAAAATGGAAGTTAAAACAAAAGCATTTTTTAATCCCTCAACTAAAAAAAAGCTGAATATTTCCATGATCCTCCTTCCTATCTCTGACAGTGAGGAAAGTGGGAAATCAGATCTAAATGCAGAAAGGCTAAATGTGAGGCTGTTGTCCCACCGGCCCTGCAATATGAGAAGGGGATTGTTTTTCTAGCAGAATGGAGTACCTCAGAGGAACAGCAGGGATGTAAAATAAAGGTCACAGAATTATATTTAATTAATATTTGAGCTGTGTATCAAAAACAACAAGAACCTGCAATCAAGGTACCTTTGATGGTGTGAAATATTCTTTCAAGTGTAACAAAAGTAATTACTGTGGCCTCCCAAAGTAGTCACCTTTAAGAGGTAAATAGGTTCAAGAGAAACTAAAGAAAAAGACTGGGTACACCTTTTCTATGTTTAACTTTGATTAAACTATACAAGATTGGGGAAAGAAATAAATTCCTTACTTTTCTCAAAAACCTAGGCTGGATGTGTTTTCATAGGCAACTCTAACATACTTTATGCTTGCTAGGTCTTTTCAAACCCATCACTACAAAGTTCTGTACTGTAAGTCCAACATTGGCCCAAATCAAAACTTACATATATTCTAAAATGGAAGCTGTGCAGGGACAGGAAAAGTATGTGAATTGTTCTTGAGAGAAAACATTAGTAGCAAACAAAGATTTGAATTAATAAATTAAAGAGTTGTGAGGGTAAATTATCTTGAAGATCATAGTTCAACCTTGTGTTAAGACAGGATGGTCCACAGTAAACATCCCTAGCACATTAATTTAAACATAATTCTCACTGAAATTTGAAGAATTCAATCTTCAAAATATATTTAGAGAAAATACACTCAAAGATACATATTTAAAAGTGAATTTTCTGATGGATGTTTTTTTTAAATTACATTATTTATGCAGAAATGAGATGGAGCAGATTTATGGATAAACACATATGAGATTGTCATGGACTGGGGGAGGGGGAGATTTGCCTATGCCTACTTGTCATAAGTACAAACCAAGGTGCGCCATGCTCAATTATCTTGTGAGCAATCTCCAAAGCCTCTCACAAAAAACCACTCAATACTCCCGCCCCATATCTGCCTTTGGAAGATGTAATAGGCTAATGATAATGATATTGGTGAATTTGGAATTACGAACTCCCCCAGTTCAGAAACCCACGTCCCATTACAAATAGGAGTCAAGCCCCTCCACATTCAGCGCTGTTTCATAATCAACTTTCCCCCTCCACCAGCTGTTCCTGTCTGCCATTTCTTCCATCCCTTCCAAGAAAACCTACTCTTGGAATTAGTGGCAGGGAGGCTCACTGGCAGAACCAGAGGAGAAGTCTTGCAAGAGACATGCTCAGGAGTATCATTTCCTGCCCCAGAGTTCATGGGATTTGTAGTGTTCTATGCCTCCAAACTCAACCTATTTCCAGTTAAGCAGGGGCGTGTAGAGCATACCACACTACTGATTTTCCCCATCCCTTTGGGAAGATGTCAGATTGCCTGGAGGTGGAGAGGGTTGGCAAGGGTTGATGTTCCCCGCATTCAGGTTTTCTAGCTTTTTCAGAAAAGGCGTGGAAAGACCAAAGCCTTTTTTGAGGGTTGTCCAAGAAAGCTTTCCAAAAACCAAATGAAATCTCAGTGAGAGGAGCTTTGCCCAATCACTGCTTCACACAAAGGTGCGCCTATGCGCTGGCACATAAAAAGAATAGATCTCTGAGCACTGACAGCAGCACTGAAGAGTCACAGTGTGGAATGGGATACATTGCAATAAGCACGCTGAGGAACTTCTCTGAAACAAAGTCAACATTTTATGCATTCTTCCTGTCTACTCTGCTTTAGACTGGGTTTCTAATTCACCCATCACCCACCAAATATTTGTTAATGATATCAAATGATGAAAGGAGAATTCAGAATGGCAGAAATTAGCTTTCCACTCAGTGTCACAGATGCCCCCTCTTCCTTGCCATGTGTTCTTGAAACCTGGGACTGTTCCAAATCTTAAACATACTGGAAAGCATATCCTTAGGCCAGCTGTGATCTGGTCATGCTGTAATGAATGCAGGCAGACAATAGGGCTCCTTGTTCTAGCCTGGAAGTGATCTTCGTCCTCCATACCCCACTCCCCATGAAAGCATCCCGCATAAAGCAGGGTTCTGAGAGGGTTATGCAATATGCCAGGAGTGATCTTTCCTCGCCTAAAGTGTCCTCTGTCTTGTTTTGGAGGAGATACTCCTTGCATTTGGGAACATATGGGAGGGGAACTATTATAGGACCTTTGAAATAGGTGATCAGCAAAGCAGTCATTATTTCTATTTATAAGCTCTGTGAGGATGTTGTCAGCAGTACATGAGAGGTTTAAAAATATATCTCTAAAACAACAAGGATAAGTCTCCTGAGAATGCTGGATTTAATCTGGCTCAGTATAGTTCTGAGAAAATCCACAAATCTTAGAAACCAGACATCATTTCGGCCTACAACTCTACTGATGCTTTATATAATATACACTATGAGCCAAATTTATCATTGTAGCCCTATTAGTATCTTGATCTAGGATTTTTTAAAAAAAGATTCTAAAAATGGCTTCTCTTCATTACATAGCTATCAGCCACAAATGCTGCTATTAGTGCACTATGCATGTTTACGTCAAAGTCAGGCCCACCAAGTTCAGTGAGACTTACTCCCAGGAAAGTGCATAGGATTGCAGTTAAGTCAGTGCTTCTCAAATGTTTTGAAACAGACCTATCTGTTAACTTACTCAACATTTCAGGATCCATTTGTAAACTAATTCCACCTTTTGAGTCCTACTTTCCCCTTTTGCATGAGAAATGCAAGAATATGTCATCAGTAATTAATGCTGAACGAGCCTAGATTTTATCCGTCATTTTTACTGTTAATATAGGCATAACACATAGGGAAGGATGGAGACTGTCTCTTAAAGGAACTATACAATGGTGTGCTTTTAGTCCAACGAAGAAAGAGAAAAGCCTCTGGAAATGAAAAAGGCCCTCATTTTGCAACCCATCCCAGATCATGTTCCGATCTAAAATTTGAGAAACATTGACTTAAATCAATACTTGCAGGAGATTAATTAATGGGATGCTAGATTGTGCATTGAATTAATGTTGATAGGAAACAGCAGTTTCTTTAAAATGCTGATAAACATAACATGTTGCTAAACTAAATTGATTATTGAGAGCCACTGTAGTGCTGTGATTAGAGTGTTGGACTGGGACTCAGGAGATCTGGGTTCTAGTCCCCACTTGGCCATGAACTGGGTGACTTTGGGGCAGTCAGTGACTCTCAGCCCAATCATAGAATCATAGAATCATAGAATAGCAGAGTTGGAAGGGGCCTACAAGGCCATCGAGTCCAACCCCCTGCTCAATGCAGGAATCCACCCTAAAGCATCCCTGACAGATGCTTGTCCAGCTGCCTCTTGAATGCCTCTAGTGTGGGAGAGCCCACAACCTCCCTAGGTAACTGATTCCACCGTCGCACTGCTCTAACAGTCAGGAAGTTTTTCCTGATGTCCAGCCGGAATCTGGCTTCCTTTAACTTGAGCCCATCATTCCGTGTCCTGCACTCTGGGAGGATCGAGAAGAGATCCTGGCCCTCCTCTGTGTGACAACCCTTTAAGTATTTGAAGACTGCTATCATGTCTCCCCTCAATCTTCTCTTCTCCAGGCTAAACATGCCCAGTTCTTTCAGTCTCTCTTCATAGGGCTTTGTTTCTAGACCCCTGATCATCCTGGTTGCCCTCCTCTGAACACGCTCCAGCTTGACTGCATCCTTCTTGAATTGTTGAGCCCAGAACTGGACACAATACTCTAGATGAGGCCTAACCAGGGCCGAATAGAGAGGAACCAGTACCTCACGTGATTTGGAAGCTATACTTCTATTAATGCAGCCCAAAATAGCATTTGCCTTTCTTGCAGCCATATCGCACTGTTGGCTCATATTCAGCTTGCAATCTACAACAATTCCAAGATCTTTCTCGTTTGTAGTATTGCTGAGCCAAGTGACCCCCATCTTGTAACTGTGCATTTGGTTTCTATTCCCTAAATGTAGAACTTGGCATTTATCCGTATTAAATTTCATTCTGTTGTTTTCAGCCCAGCACTCTAGCCTATCAAGATCACTTTGAAGTTTGTTTCTGTCTTCCAGGGTATTAGCTATCCCACCCAATTTTGTGTCATCTGCAAATTTGATCAGCGTTCCCTGCACCTCCTCGTCCAAATCATTAATAAAAATGTTGAAGAGCACTGGGCCCAGGACTGAGCCCTGTGGCACCCCACTCGTTGCCTCTCCCCAGTTTGAGAAGGTTCCATTGATAAGTACTCTTTGAGTCCGATTCTGTAGCCAACTGTGAATCCACCTAATAGTTGTTCCATCTAGCCCACTTTTATCTAGTTTGTTAATCAGAATGTCATGTGGTACTTTGTCAAAAGCTTTGCTGAAGTCAAGATATATGACGTCCACAGCATTCCCACAGTCCACAAGGGAGGTTATCCTATCAAAAAAAGAGATCAAATTAGTCTGACAGGATTTGTTCCTGACAAATCCATGTTGGCTTCTAGTAATCACTGCATTGATTTCAAGGTGTTTACAGATTGACTTCTTTATAATCTGCTCCAGAATTTTCCCAGGGATGGATGTCAGACTGACTGGTCTGTAGTTCCCAGGTTCCTCCTTTTTGCCCTTTTTGAAGATAGGGACAACGTTAGCCCTCCTCCAGTCGTCCGGCACCTCACCCGTCTTCCATGATTTTGCAAAGATAATAGACAAAGGTTCTGAGAGTTCTTCTGCTAGCTCCTTCATTACTCTAGGATGCAGTTCATCGGGCCCTGGAGATTTAAACTCATTCAAGGAAATTAGGTGTTCTTTGACCATTTTTTTTATCAATATCAAACTGCAATCCTGCCCCCTCAACTTCTGCTTCACTTTTTCCAGGAGGGTCATAGACCCGGTTTTGGGAGAAGAATCTATCTCACAAGGTTGTTGTGAGGATAAAATGGAGAGAGGGAGGAGGACCGTGTAAGCTGCCTTGTGTTCCTTGCAAGAGGAAAAAAGATGGGATATAAATGCAATGATAGATAGATAGATAGATAGATAGATAGATAGATAAAGATCCCCAGGTAGTTCATAAGAGATTAGGGAGATTAAGCCCTTACCATTTATTATAAGAAATTCAATAGCATCTAGAGCTTCTGACTTTTTTTTAGGCTCCTTGGACATACACCCAAATGATAATCCCCAATTTAACTGTTAATATCTGAGGACTAGCTGAATGTGCTTACAACCCCCTTTTACATATTTAGCCTAAACCAAGGGTGGGCAACATGTGCCGTCCAGATGTAGTGGCCTACAACTCCCATGATCTCTCTCCATTGGCTAGGCTGGCTACAGCTGACAAGAGTTGTAGGCCAAAATATTTGGAGGGCCACAAGTTGCTCACCCCTGTGCCAAATACTCAGAGATGTCAAAGGGGTGGGGCTTGTTTGTGCTCCCTCATCCCTCCATGATCTAATCCTTCAAGTGCCTACATAGGGCTTCTCTGTTCTAGGCCTGGGCCAGCAATTCACTCTTTAGAATATTGCTTGTTCTGTTATAACACTGCTTCTGATTGGCTCCAGAAAATCTCTCAAGATCTGGACAATAATAAAGGGAAATAAGCTTCCGTAAGTATCCTTACACATGAACTACAATTTAGCCTCAGTTTCGCCCCTCATGATAATAGGGCTGCAGCCTGGGCTAGGCACCAGTAAACTATATCTTCCACCCATCCAACCTTAGCAATGGTCAGTTTTACTGCAATGGCATAAATTTACACTTACAACAAAACAGTAAAAGAGCTCTAAGATACAACATTTTCAAAGAAAGAACATATACTTAAATAACTGTCTTACTTCAGTTACCATTACTTTTGTTATATTCAATATGGTACATTTCCATTTTAAAAGTGGGTGTCTGTTTGCAGGGGAAAGAGCAAGAAAGTGAGGCATGAATTAGTGTGGAATGTAGTAAAAAAGAAAAGAAAAGCCTGCCAAGGTCTCAGCATATGGAAAACAGACAGTTGAGCTATATTTAGTACACAATGACTTGCAATAATTTATGTAAAATAAAAAAAGGAAAGAGAAAAATGAGAATTCAGAATCACTAGGAAAATGAATGAGATGTAATGGAAAAAGAACATCAGCTTAGTGAAGTTGTTGGAAGCATTTAAGTTACTTGCTGTTATAAAGGCTGCTGGGGGAAAATTGCCACATAGAGTTAGCAGATGTATTGATAAACAATATGTGCAGATGATGTATAACTGTACAAATGCTTAAGTTCAAAAGAATGTAAAAGCATTTCCAGCATAGAACACTTAAGAACATTCACAATATCACACGTACAACAGCTATAAGAGGAACATATGAATAACTGTGAGCATTCTGTGGTTCATTTCATGTAAGTCTAAAAGAAGCCAAAATGTCATATTGGGAGCAATAATGACTTCCTTGAGAATTTTAGATTTTAATTTTGAGAAGTAGGCAACCAGGCCTTACTGTGAAAACAGGCTTGAAAGACAACCTTACTGTGAAAACAGGCTTGAAAGGTCTGGAAACAAAGCCCTATGAAGAGAAACTGAAAGAACTGGGCATGTTTAGCCTGGAGAAGAGAAGATTGAGGGGAGACATGATAGCAGTCTTCAAATACTTAAAAGGTTGTCACACAGAGGAGGGCCAGGATCTCTTCTCGATCCTCCCAGAATGCAGGACACGGAACAACAGGCTCAAGTTAAAGGAAGCCAGATTCCGGCTGGACATCAGGAAAAACTTCCTGACTGTTAGAGCAGTGCGACGGTGGAATCAGTTACCTAGGGAGGTTGTGGGCTCTCCCACACTAGAGGCATTCAAGAGGCAGCTGGACAACCATCTGTCAGGGATGCTTTAGAGTGGATTCCTGCATTGAGCAGGGGGTTGGAGTCAATGGCCTTGTAGGCCCCTTCCAACTCTGCTATTCTATGATTCTATGAATATGGGCAATGCCTGCTGAAAACTCAGAAGCCAGAATGGTGCATAATAAACCAGGTTTTCCAGTCGTCAAGGAGGGCAAAGCATCAGGGCCCTGCGCAGCTCCCATTCCCATGATTAGCAGGGGCAAAATAATGAACCATGTGGAATTAAATTGCACACCTACCCATCCACACTTATATTTGCATAATGTATACAAGTTGCAGAATTCAACATTTCTTCGTGCATTTTTTTTTAGTAGAATGTCTTCACATACACATGTTCCTTCAATTAACCATGGGCAACGTTTTCACTAAAATCTTCAATTGCAGGGGTTCTACACTAGAATACCATATGGAGATGGAATTGGAAATGGTGGTATCTGACGTTATATCCCCCCATTGGTGCTGGGGATACTCTGGTTTGCTTAAATACACTCCTTTGCTTAAATAAAGGACACTGTCAAATAATTCAGTGACTTAAATAAGCATCCTGCTGTCCAAATTCCATCAGACAGTGGTAGAGCTCCTGCCACTCGTAGAGGTCCCAGGTTCAATCCCTGGCATCTTCAGCATGACTAGAAACAACCCTGCCTGAAACTGTGGAGAGCCACTGCCAGTCAGTGTCAACAATATTGGGCTTGATGGTCCAAAGGTCTGATTCAATTTAAGGCAGTTCCCTATGTCCCTAATGGGTTTACGTGTGCCTCTACCTATATAACCACAGCCAAGCTCTGAGCTTAGAGGTGGGCACCCCGTGGGCCAGATGCAGTTTCTGTCCTATTTCTATGCAAATGTTGACACTCCCCCACACCCGGAATGTGCTGCCGCTGCTGGTGATACAAAGGCAGTGATACGCACGTGCAAACACGTCCTTTGAAAGTGTTCTCTGACTCAGTCGTGAGCTTGTAAATCAAGCAACAAAGCATGGCAGCTAGGCCGAGGTATCATCCTTAGGAACTATGCTCTTATTTATTTATTTATTTATTTATTTATTTATTTATTTATTACACTTATATACCTCCCCCAAGCCAGAGCTCTCTGGGCGGTTTACAGAAATTCTAAAATTGAGATAAGAACAAATATACAAAATTTAAAATTTTAAAACACAGAACATACACACATAAAGCATTAAAAACCGTTAAAAAAAACTAAACATGTGGGTGGGTGATTAAGATGTGCTGCCATATGCCTCTTGATATAGTGCTCTGTGATTTGGCCTCCAAGCTGGTGCCTGATATAGAGAACACTTTCAAAGGACATTCCTGCCAGGGTGAAGAGGGAAGCAACCTCCATGCCCAAATAGGGATGTGTGAGAAATTTGTTCAGTAAACATTTCACTGCGAAATTACCAAATTCGCACCTCCTGAACTTAAACACAAACCAGAACAGTTAGATGTTGAAATCTGTACTTTTATGGGCATTTACAATGCAGTTCATAAAAAAGGTGTGCATAAAAAATGCATACATTTGAAAAAGTATGCCCAAAAAGGGTGTGTATTTGAAACACTGCATACCAAAATGCCTATTTTGGGGGAAATGTGCACAGAAATGCATTTTTCAATTGGAAAATCACTAGGAACAACGTGAACATTTGAAAACACATGCACAGAAATGTATTGATTTAAAACTTGTTTAGAAAAATGTGCACAAAAATGCTTATGAATTTTTGTGTGGATTAAACAAAATTACAAATCTATGCAGAAATAAGATGGAACAAACATAGCTGTGGAAAAATGAGAATCTGAGCAAACTGAGCTTGAAAAATTCTCCTATCCCTACAGAAGAGCCCTTAGAAAGTGAGGATCCAGCTGGATCTGCACTTTCAAAAGGCATCCATGCCGTGTGTGCGTGTGTGTGTAATGCCTCATCCCCATCAAAGCAAGGAGGGGCCCTTTGAAAGCATAGTTCTGAAGGGATTCACATTTCCAAAGGGCATCCAAGGCAACTTGTTTATGTATGAGAATGGAGGCATGGGGAGGTGGGTGGATAGGGTCTAACCCCAGCCACTGCTTGCTTTGGCCTCCCTCCCTCACACCAACTCTGGCCTCTCCCAGAATGTAGCCCCTGACAGTTTTCCACTGAGGGAATGTGGTCCTCAGAGTTAAAAAGGTTGCCCACTATCGCTTTAGCCATGCATTAAAATTGTGGAAATTTCTCGTTCTTTCCTTTGTTGATTCCACAGGTAAAATGTGGAAGTGTTTGCATTCTCTCCTGCTTTCTAGAACACCCCCAGTTGTGCTGAGACATCCAAGCAGTCAGATTTAACTGTGGCTCAATTCCAGAGAAGATTAGTCATAAACTTAGGTACAATAACTGGGTAATTTTTCTGGTCTTCCAGCGTTAAAAATCAACCAAACAACATAAACTCCTCCGAAGACTTATGGTGCTGCATCCTAAACTAGGATGCAGATCTGAAACTGTTCTGCTGAAGTCAGCAGAAGAGGAGGATTTACTGTAATCGCTGCTGGAACACTCAATGGTGAGTCAGATTTATCCTCAACCTGTTTCCTAAGAAATGTGTACAGACCCAGCTGGGGGCGCTTCGTAGTTCTGGCAAAGGTCAGACCTGTCTCTTAGAATACTTAGTGAAAAGGAGCAAATTAAAAAAGGAAATTTAGTGTAAACAGTTCTCCACATTGTTCCAGCAGCAATTAATGGTGTTTTGTCTGGTGTATTACACACAGGTGTGAATAAGCAAGTGATACTACTAAACAGAATGCTCAGTGTAGCCACAACAAGGACAAAAACATTTGTTCCCATAGATGAGGGAGAAGCTAGATTGCCTGGTTGTTTTTTACACTTTGCATTGTTGCTGTGTTGGTTCCAAGGAAGGGCCACATGGCATTGGCTGGCTGATCCTTTTTTACTCCATCAACTTCAGTTGGCTCACTTTCAAGCACAAGCTTTATCTCTAAAAATGTATCAACTGTCTTTCCAAACAGCTTGTTGCTCAAGGCAGCTTACAATAGAACTTAACACATTTCCCCCCCAAAAATTAAACATTAAAAAAAAGCACCACTCTAAGCCAATAAATAGATGTTTGAAACCACAAGAGTGGGTAGAAGGCAAAAACCAAGTAAGTAAGTAAGTAAGTTCGGGTAAAATTTAATCTATTGTAAAACTAGAACTACATCAGGGAACATTGAGCTGACTTTTGGAGCTCAAGGTTTAGGAAGGGGCTCAGGATCCTTGGTGGTTGGGAGACTAAAGGCATGTCTACACCTCCCGGTGTTCTGGGAGGGAGGGGGAGGATC
The DNA here is from genome assembly GCF_023053635.1 of Elgaria multicarinata webbii. Lineage (NCBI taxonomy): Eukaryota > Metazoa > Chordata > Lepidosauria > Squamata > Anguidae > Elgaria > Elgaria multicarinata. The sequence goes on along the minus strand of NC_086172.1, from coordinate 124,585,392 downwards.
TCGCTGTATTCTGCTTGCGAGATCCTCCCCTTTGGATGTGCGACATCCCAGGAGGAACGAGGGATGTTGTGACCGGCCATTTTTATTTTTTTTAACAGAAGAAGAGCGCATGAGCACTCCAATGGGAAAGTAAGGTTTTTTAAAACACACACACACATGATTGCACTCCCCCTTCCCACCCCAATGGGCACGGAGTGCCTGAAAAGTTCTGTGCCCTGTGCCAGGTTACTGGCTTCTCGCGGTTACTCATGATGATCCGGGATGAAACCGGGACGGCCACCCACACCTCCCACGGTCTTGGGATGATCCTGAGACTGCAGGAAAAATCGGGCTAAAAGCCATCCCGGTTATCCAGGGGAAATGGAGGGATCATCCCTCTCTGCCCCCGGGATCCCATGTGCGTCATGGGGATACACAGGGATGATCCTGAGACAATCCCCGGGATAAGGCATAGTCTAGACATGCCCTAAGTTAATAATTTTTGCTGCTTTAGTTAGGAACCTAGCATAGTATTTGGCAACAAACAGCCCATGCTGACCCAGTTTTTTAGGTTGCACCATCTCCCCAGAGAGCTCTTCCTCTTTCTTCTCCAGCAGGGGGAGAGAAACTTCAGTGGCACTTTGCCTTTCTACTAGAAGAGGAAGGGGGGGGTAAGGATTACATAAATCCAGATGCTTGGACAGAGGACCCACGCCCGCTGTCTCTACCTGGGACTGAAAGCACTGAACTCTTTTGTTGCATGGTTTGGGTTCTGGGGTGGTAGGTGGCTGCTGAGAGTGGGGAGTTGGTTCTAGGAAAGAATGGGGGAAGACCAAACTGGACCTCCGCTTCTGGCATTGGCCTTGAGCTCCTGGCACTTGGAAGAATGGTGGCACCAGGAATTCCATTTTTCATTTTCTGGGTGAGAAAAAAAATGGCTCACAGAGCTGGAATAATTTCAGCAGGAATCACCCACATACTGCTGTCATATTTTCACAAACATAGGGGCTACAAATGACATCTTAAAACAGAACAAAACAAAACACCAGGAAGCTGAGTTATGTGGCCATTGCCACTTTGAGAGGGTTTTATCCTTAAAGGTGGCCGAAAAATAATTTAAAATAAATAAATAAATAAATAACTTAAATTACAGGTTTTTTTTCACTCTTACAATAATCACTATGACCACCAAGAAGAAAAGGACAATAGTGACAATAAACTTTATTTATCCCAGTATTAACAATGATAAAGCCATCGCACTGGATATTTTAAGATACAGGAAAGTGAACTGGAAGTGGTTACCAATTTCAGCATGTACCTTATGATGTAATTAAAGGTCCCCATTCACCCATTTGGAGGGATCAGAAAGGGGGTACACCCCAACAAAATCTGTCAGATTGGACAGTCTGGAATTATGTACACTATTCTCCAACAGATACTGCTTGTTTCATTCATGTACCTTAAGATGTAATTATTGCCCCCCCAAAAAGGGGTATTGGGAGGACTGCAGCAGTTGATCGTAACACTGGAGGCTTGGGAGATGTCAAAACTTTATAAGATGTCCAGATGTTCAAACCTTTTGTATCTTATGACATAAGTATTCTGACACAGGCTCTTGGACTATGAACTCTTAAGAGAGAAGCAACCAGGTGGTTTTTTGTTTGTTTTAAAAGCCCCAGTTGGGTTAACTTTAAACCTTTTGGGAGAACAACACAACCTCCTGACAACCCCTATATGTGGGGTTGTACAAGTGAGCAGGTAGAGGACCCTCAGACCATCACACAAAGACTAGTGCAAGCTGCAGTATAGCTTTCTACTATTGCGTGGATTTAAAAAATCTTTAAAACAACTGCTACAGCTCTCCTTGCAAACAAAACATTGCAAAAAAAACATTGCAAAATCCTTGTTAATTGACTCATATTAATACAGAAAAAGTGAAGCAAGTTGTTGAAGTCTATTTAGCAAGCTGTTTATGAGGCACGAGAGGACCTGGGGATGTTTTAGGACAAGCCAGAGCTGTACGAAAGGGACAAGCTCCAGTTGAACCAGAATGGAACCAGTCTTGCTGGCACTTAACTTGGAGAAGATGGCAGAGCAGCTTTTAAATAAACCCTGAAGTCTGGACATTCAGGCCTTAGCTAGACCTAAGGTTTATCCCGGGGTCATCCCTGCCTGCTCCCGGGATATCCTGTGTGTCATTTACATGAACAGGACGATCCCGGGATAATCCTTAGGTCTAGCTAAGGCCTCAGTTACACTGGGATAAATTGAAGCAATGCTGATACAGCAAAAAGAAATGTGCATTAAATCTATAAAGCAGTGTCTTCATAATCAAAGCAATCAGGATACCTTGTACTGCAATTAAAAAACGTGGCATGGATCCAGAGTTGCCCTTGCATAAACAGAGAGGCTCCTTCAATCTGCAGAAGGGCCTTTGATCCAACGGAAGCTCCCGCTGACAGAAAAGGAAGAGGGAGTCAATTTCCCTTAATTCCTCCTTCTCCCAAAAACTTCCCCCACATAAACACTTCTCATGCTGTTCCAGAGGGTCCTTCAACCCTCCAGAGCAGATTTTCAGGGGCATCATGGGGAAGAGGAAACAGCAAAAATGTCCTCTCCCTCCTGTCAGTGGGATCATCCTGTAACCACAACCCCATTCACAGAATCTCCAAAAGATATTAACTATTTCCTCTATAAATAGATTATTTTCTAGGTTACATTGTAGAGGTATTTGTTAATTATTTCTTGCTCAAAGCCTATCTTCCAAAATGTGAGAAGGGAAGATCTTTTTCCTGTGGGCACACCCATCCCTACTTCTTATTACTAATAACTCTGCCAGAGATCACATCCTCCAGGCTTTTACGCATTTTTCAGAAGTGGAAATTTGGGGGGAAGGGAAGATCGTCTTTGCAGTGAGCCAGAAAGCATCAAATAGCAGGTATTAAAAGTTCCCTGGAGGAAGACACCTGCAGCCTTCAACCTCACCCTTCTTTCAAAATTATTATATCTTGAATACTGCTCTACATTTTTTTTAAAAAGAACAAAGCTTATGATAAAAAGCACTGCTTCATAGAACTCTGCCACTGGGTGACTCCTTTGTATGGAAAAGCAATTTTGTTTAAGTAAGGAAACACAATCGCACTCATGATGTACTCCCCCTTCTACTGCATATTCCCAGCACAGTGAAGTTTCATATAGATATTTCTGCGGAAATTGCCTGAGGACTGAATTTGTAGAATATTGCTGTGTTAGCTACTGACAGGCTCACTAGTACCTGCTGCAGGATGCAAACCATATAAAAAGTGACCATTTGTGACCATTTTAGATGATAAGATCACATCCCCAACAATTGGGCACAACAAAATTAACATTTCATCTTTCTGCTAAAAGTTTTGGAAGTAGAAACAAAACAACCCCACTTCCCCTCCCTCACTGGCACTCAAATTTCCCACTATCCATTGTTGTTAGTAAACGTAGGGCCTAATTATACGATCAGTCTAGGCATAGTACAAACAGATTTCAGAAACTCACTTCATCAGTACCATTTTCATTCTCAGTTCTTTTTTTTTTATGGTAATGACTACATTTCCATGAAATGTAGGTAATGCTCACACAATTCCATTGCTACTTAACTTCTTTTCCTTCCAAAGCTCACTTGTTGCTAAGAAGAAGGGGGGAAACGTTGCATCTGTCCTATATGTGCTATTGCTCAGTGTTTCCTGTTTCCTTGAAGATAATAAATGAATATGGTACCAGTCCTGACTGGTTCGTGACATAGCACTAGACATCAAGCAATAAATCTGCCAAGGACAAAGAAAATGGCACAATTTCCTGCACCAGAAGCCTCCACAGTTTTAATAATTCTGCTGCCAGGCTAGAATGGAAAGCAAGGTTTGATTGCTGTTGCCTTGCCAAGAAAGCTCATAAAATAAGGAATTGTGCCAGTAAAGGGTATTACAAATGGAAATATCCACAGAATCAGAAGTCTTTGCCCAGCTAAAGGAGCCCAGTGTAGGAAATTATGATATTTGTTATATAATACTGTATCATACAAGGAAAACTGGATAACCTCCTCAGCTATAGGCACATGGACTAGAATTAGGCTATCAATAGAGTGAGGAAAAACTGAAGAAGTGTTTCAAAGAAGAAGGCCCTATAAGTATATGAGATATGGTTCTCAATTTTACAGCAGATAAATATTTCAGAGAATCCCCATGTCCTTGTTTCAGAAAATGAAAAACAATGGGCCATGTCATAATTAAGGATAATGGCTGAACCAGCCTCCTAGTGTGACACCATGGTCCCACTGAGATCTCAAGAAAAAATGGAAAAATATCTCTGCAGACAGTGAAAAACTGAATGAACCCGTCATCATGGACAAGAACATACTTCAACCAGTGAAGAACCTTCATATTGCAATGAAAAGGTCTATAGCATTTTCAATATTACTTATCTCAAGTACCTTCTACCTTATTAAAAAAAAGAAAAATGGACAAACTATTTATGATGCCTTTTAGTAAATTCTGATCTTAATTTTACCGTTTGAGATTACCAATGGTCAAGCAACCTGCAAGCATGCCAGAGAAGGGACTGTAGTGCCTCCTACATCTGCAATCCAATGAACAGACAAATCTGGGACTTAAGTCCTCCACACTGCTACTGACAGCCATTCCACTCCAAGGTAGTGGTTAAACTGGAACTAATCACAGCATGAGACACCATAACATATGCATATTGCCTAAATAATGTGTCTGATAAGGTGTGGACCTTAATGGCCACTATTTTGAATAACCCTCAATTAGTAGTTGAGTTATGTGAGGGTTGTTTAATCCTCAATAAACCCATGATAGCCGGGGTTCGCACAACATGCCGCAACCCCTCAGTTGCCCCAATTGGGGACTGCCTATTCAAAATAGCACCAATTATAATTAAATAATGCATAATGAACTGGCCGTGTCATGCAAACCAGCCTGAAAGGTTTTATATTTATTGAATTTTAAACAAATAACTAGTGACACTCATTATCTTCAAGCAAATACAAAGGCAAGTAGTGTGTTACTAAGACAAAAGAAGATCTTGAGGTCAGAAGATCTAGATGCAAGTCATAATCATTAATTGCTAACAGATATAGTTAAATTCTAATAGCAACCAGGACACTCATCTTAACACTTGAGAAGAATTGTATTCCAAAAACTTGTTTGTTCAGATGCAAAAAGATATTATGAGCATTTCTATAGAAAGTGCTACTCAGTGTAAGAAATACTACTTAGAGTCTGCGGACTGTGTTTATGCCAAGTGAGAAGAAATTGTTTGCCACAGATAAAGGAATCATCAAGGCCAAATACCCTCAAGTGGAGAATTTGACACAAATCAACAACACTTGCTTCCTATTCTTGACAAAGAATTATCACTCTCAAAGAGATAGAACTGGAAGAGCCAAGCTCATATAATTAAACTGTGTTTGAGCCATTTGACACAACTTCCAGTGGTCTTAGTAAATGGGCATGTTGTCCAGAGGCTATTGATGCTAGAAATATAGGAAATGGCCTTTTTATTTTTACCAAAATGAGGGAACTAAATTTAGGTTAAAATCCAATGCACATACCTGCGAGTAAGCCCCATTGAACACAGTGGGACTTACTGCTGAGTAAAGACACCCTGGACTGCACGGTTAATCTATATTTAGCCACCAAGTGACGTATTTTACATTGCAGGTTTGATTGGGGTGGTGGTTCTTCTTGCTCTGTTCTCTGGAAGATAATTTCAAAAATCACTATACAGATGTGCAAACCTTACAATTACAATTGTATTTTCAGTGGTGGCTTTAGCAGAAAAGGGCTTGTGTGAACACAGTGCCAGTCAATCTCATCATAGCCTGGTTGTGGAATGACTTCTCCAACAAGGCTCACCTGGTGCCTATGCTGTAGTCTTTTCAACACCAAGTGAAGAACTTTTTATTCTCTCAGGCTTTCTAGGCTTTCAATATTAAAACAAATTGTGCCAGTGTGGTTTAAGATAGCACAGCTGCTGGCTTTTATTTTGGTTTTACTTTAGTTTTATTGAGTTTTAAACTTTGTAATGTTTTTATATTATATTTGTTTTGTTATTTAATTTATGGTTTTAAAGTGCTACTTTATGAATCACCCAGTGAACTTTGGCTATTGGGCGGTGTAGAAATTAGGCATGTGCTCCGCTCCTATTAGAAGCGCAGAAGCAGGAGCGAATTGGCCTGCTCCGCCTTGCCCAGAGGCGGAGTAGAAGCGGACCGCGGACCCCTAGAAGCAAGGCGAAGAGAAGCGACCATTTTCGGAGCGCTTCTCTTTCCGCGGAGCGCTCCGATCGCCATCTTGAAACATTTCGCCCATAGATAACTGGGTTGTTTTTGAAGCTATCGTTCTGAAAATTCTTGTGCTTAGACAGTCGTGGATGGGGGTCATTTTGAGACTACTCTCACCTCTCTGCGTCGTGTGGGTCGCATGCTATATTTTTTAAAAAATTGGGTCAACAAACAGGGACAGCGCGGGTCAAACGGCGGTTTTCGCCCATAGGATTGCATTGGGGAAAAGAATCAGGGATAACTGGGTTGATTTTTAAGCTATCGTTCTGAAAATTCTTGTGCTTAGACAGTCATGGATGGGGGTCATTTTGAGACTACTCTCAACTTTCTGTGTCCTTTGATTCGCGTGCTATGTTTTTTAAAAAAATCAGGTACATTTACAATACAAATGGTAGGGTAAACCCGGCTGTGGCGCGGCGGGGTTTATTTGAAGCGATGACAGGCACATTCAACTCCCAATCCTGATGAGAATTGATCACCTTATGAAGCATCCTCCAATCCCAGCATTGGAGGGGGGGACTAAGGCAGAGGCACCCTCAGAGCTTTCAGCTTTCAGCGTCTTTGTGGGTTGTCGTTCGTGGAGAGAGGAGTTAGTTATAGGTGCTGCTGCTGTGTTTGGACTTTGGAGATAGATTAGGATTTAGCTTGGCACGTGTGTGTGTTTGTTTGCTTCTTTCTGACTTTTAGCTTAGTTTGCTCTGTGTTTTTCCCTTACTTTGATTTAATATAAACTTTATTTTTTAAACTTTGGAGTGTGTGGTTGGTTGGTTGGTTGGTTGTCCCCCCCCCTCTTAAAGCCTGACTGTGTTTCATCTTCCTTCCTTCTATATACCAAAAAATACAAAAAAATACAAAAAAAAATTATTCTCTATTTCTTCTCTCTGTTACTTGGACTCTGTGTGTGACTGTGTGATTGTGTGAGCATGCTGTGTGTGCAGTGCACTGTTTGTGAAGTGCAACAGCCACTGATTGAGCATTTCAAATCCTGTTTGGGCAAAGCATACACACACTTCTTGTCCCATTTCCCTACATACGGTAGGATTAGACACATGGATTAGCTTTCATGGTGCCAAGTTTGAGGTTTCTAACATGCAAAATGACAGAGCTATGGAAAGGGGTCTGAATGGGGTGCCTGATTTTCAAAAATTCCCCAAAAATCAGGGGATGATGGGATTGCCTTGAAACTTGGCGTCCATGTGGACACGTGGATAAGCTATCATGGTGCCGAGTTTGAGGTTTCTAACGTGCAAATTGACGGAGCTATCAAAAGGGGTGTGAATTAGGGTTATGGGTGGTGCGTTAGAGGTTAGAGCCGCGCCAAAAATCAGGGGATGATGGGATTGCCTTGAGTCTGGGCGTGTGTGTGTGTCCCTGGATAAGCTCTCATGGTGGCGAGTTTGAGATTTTTAGTGTGCAAATTGATGGAGCTATGGAAAGGGGTGTGAATGGGGTGCCCGATTTTCATAAATTCCCCAAAAATCAGGGGATGATGGGATTGCCTTGAAACTTGGCGTGCATGTGTATACCCCCATGAGGTGTCATGGTGCCAAACGTGAGGTTTCTAACTTGAACAGAAAAAAAGTTGTTTACTTTTTTAGCTTTCAATGCAACCCTATGGGGGGAAAAACAGAACTCCGATCCGGATCCGGAGCTCCGAGCGGAGCGGAGCGGACATGGGCGGAGCGGGGGCGGGGCGAAGCGGCCCGATCCGAAAATCACGGATCTGGAAGTGAAGCGGAGTGGGGGGTCCGTGCACACCCCTAGTAGAAATCTAATAAAGAAAATGTTAAAATATTAATTAGCAATCTAGCTAAAAATACACAATGTATTTACTAAGAGGGGCTGAGCAGATAGCGAGGTGCGATAATTTACATAACTGTTTCATACAGTGTTATCACTGTAACTCTAGACATTATTGTGCTGTGGCAGTAGAAGACATGATCCTGCACAATTATTTAGTAGCAGCACTAGTTCAAAAGAGAGGATAGAATTGTTCTGTCTCCCCAACTATTTTAGCATCAAGGGGGCAGCAGCATATTCAGTGGTCAATAACTGTATGGCTTTGCTCTGAATTGTGACCAAAGCATCCTACTTTTGCTCCAGCAGCCCAAGTTTCTACTTTGAAGTGTGACCACAGGATCAGGCTGTAAGGAGTATCAAATTAAGCCACCCTTATCTTGCAGAGAAGCAACTGATCAGACTACTATATGTAAGCTTCTATCTTCACCTCCTCCAAGAAGGATCAGAACAATGTACAAGACACTGCCCTTATCAGTGAGGATAGAACTGTAGTGGCTAACTTGTTGACAGCCAAGAAATTACCCAGATATTTTTTTTTAAGAATTCCCTATGGAATCACAATGTTTGATCTGCCGAACCCACATCCTGGCACATGGTATTTGCTTCAATCCATCCCAGTATATTACTGACATACCCGGATAAGTTTTGGGCTAACAAACTATGATGCTTAGTTCAGAGTTGCTTATTTATATTCATAGATTAATATATCACCCTTCATGTTAAAGCAATATAAACAATAACATAGTACTGCATAAAGAAACAATATTAAGTCAGCAGTTTGGTTGCAAGCAGCAGAAAACCAAGTCAGCAAATTTAAAAGCTTTAAGGCCTGTTAGAATGAAAAGACATTCTCCTGCTGCTGAAAGTATGCCCCAAGAAATTCTGCTGCCTGAGGTAAAATACCATACTTCCCTTCCCCTTCCCCCACTTACACACACATTGCACATACAGAAGCCAACCAGACAGGGCTCCTGAACCTTTAATCACTGCATGGAATTCACAGGGTGAACACTTTGCCTGTTGAATCCCTGCATTTAAAAATACAGGAGGCCTTCTACAAAAAGGCAGCAGCCCTGGTTATTGAGGAAAAGAGTGTAAGGAGAAATTCAGCAGTGGGTGGGCGCAACGTCAAGTATTAATTTGCACAGCAAACACTATAGCCATAAACATCATGGCTTTTCAATGGAGGTAGTTCACATTTCGAGCAATTAACACATTTAGTGAGGGTTTATAGGGAGATGTACCTGCAAAAAAAGTTCTTAGTTCATAGAAATAAGGGTGAGGGAAGAAGTGTGGTGGCATCGAGCACTTACCAGTCAGTGAAATATGAAACTCATTCCCCATGGATAAATCTATTGAAAAGTTTCTTTTCTGGAGACCTGGATGCCTGGTATGGGGACCAAAGTGAGGGGCTTTGATAGAGCTCCATGCTATGAGCGTTTTATTGCACGCTCGTTACTGGGCACTCACGGACTTTGCTCAGGTCCCTCACATGATGTTGTCTGCCTCCTGTGCGCCTTCCACCCCTTCTGGCCTTCCTTGTGCGACACCCACCCCCTCAATTAAGTCTGATGCTTTTTTAAACTCGGAATTGCTGCTCCCTCCTGCTGTGTGCCGGAGAAGCAGCGCCATTAGGACAGTGGACTCAATAGGCCTCGTGCTTGTTGGGTACTTCCTCTTTTCAAAAGAGGAAGTAACTGAGTAACGAAAACACGGGTGGAGAAGCGAGGTAGGGAGCGTGTTAACCCCCGGTGTGATGGAGCTTATAGACTCAGAGGAGATGGAATCTGAAGCAGCTGAGTTGGACAGCAGACTGGGTAACGGGAGAAATCAGGTGGGATTAGGAATAATTCTGGATGAACGAGAAGGAAAAGGCCGAGGAAGCCCAAGAAAGCTGAAGTGCACCAGGAGAGGGCAAGTGTGTAGAAGTCAGGGAAGAGAACAGGAATGCAGGGAAAGGAATGTGAGGTGAGCATGAAGAGAACTGAGTGGGGATTGTTTCAGCATAGAAAGGTGAGAACTGAAAAAGAGTCAGGCTGCCCGAACCCCAAATACCCCTGGCTATCTCCGAGCTAGACGAGAAATCCAGCTGGAAAATGAGGACAGGAAAGGAAAACTCAGACCACATGAAGGTTGACTTCAGCAAGAGTGGGGTGTTCCACTGACAGGAAAAGGCAAGAAAGCGTGGACAAGCGCATGCTTTCTGCATCAGTGCGTAGAATTCAGGAAGGCAGAGAAAGAGTGCAAGGGGAGAAAGTGGTGCCAGGCACTTCAGGGGGCAGTGCTGATGGTTCCCGCTCATCTAAGAAAAAAAATTCTCCTCATCTAAGAAAAAAGCTAACTGTTAGCAGCTTTGGTGATGTACGAGCCATATCAGAAGCTGCCTCTTTTTTCTTTTTATGTATAGTTCTCAGCACCACGCATGCAAGTGCACACTTCTAGTAACATGTCAAAATTTAACGCATCAGTGAATTAGAAGCTCCCGACACCTCATAAAGTAATGTGTGCATTGAGAAAATGAAAAACAAACAATCTCAGCATTCCCTGACTGAGTGGATTTATGCATGTACCATTCTAAGTTGTGTTTTTCATATTTGTTTGAGCATGTCTCCAAAAGGCCAAGGGGAAAAATAGTATGCAAGAGAGAGAAAACGTGAACGTCAGAGGTAAATTGCAATTTAATTTTCACCACTCCTTGCAAAAATAGAAGTTTTAATGTACAGTACTGCCCTATCTCTTGTTTACTTCTCACGTCTTCTTTCATTGTATCTGCACAGGTAAAGCATGCACCCAGGGAGTAAATTCTGACATATTGATAAGTATGCAAACAGGAATGATGTGCACCTTTGCTTAAAAAAAATCATGAACTGACTAATCTCATACTGCGAAGTCAAAGGGGCTGCAATAAGAAAACTATGTGGAGAGAAATAAATGTGTTATTTTACATTCCTTCATCTGTCTCACTTGCTACTAGCAGCATAGATAACAAAACATTAAAAATAGATGCATCCAGATTCTGCCTGTGAGTAGCAAGTACAGTCAGTTCAATCACAGTGGAGCTGAAAGTGATCCTCAAGCCTCCATATAAAGGGTTCCATATCCCTTTTCACCCCAGCCCCCCTCTCCCATACTCCTCTCTCTCTCTCTCTCTCTCTCTCTCTCTCTCTCTCTCACACACACACACACACACACACACACGGATAAAACTTTAATATTGAAATGAGAGGAATGTATGTACTCTACTTGTGTACATTAGCCAGAGCACCACTCCCTGCAAGCCAGCTGGGGGGAGGGAGGAGTCTGGACCTTCGGTGCAGCTCCACACTACAAAGGCCTCCTTTGTTATTCTAGCTCTGTTTTAAATATCTGATGACTATTCTGAACCCTGTCAATGCCAAATTCCCTTGCTTTGCTGAAGACTCTGTACAACAGCACATTGTGGGCAGACAGGATGGGAGAAAGGCCGCTGGTGTGTGGGTATCTCCCGATCCTTTGCTTCTCAGGCAGGTTTGCTTATTGTCTCTGCCATCTTTTTTTCTTTTCTTTTCTGTAATCCCCCATGATACTACCTGGCTGCTTTAGGAACAGAGAAATAGAGCCAGCTCCTGATATAGCAGCTTACCCTCACACTGCGTGCCAAGATGAGCGTAATCATTCTTTTTCAACAAAACAACCCAAGTGTATCCATCTTGCATGGCATAACTGTGTTAAGACTTGTTAAGCCTGTACCATCTCTTTTGTGATCTGGACAGGAGATTTCTAAGGGGATCCTAAGTGCTACATTTGGCAATGATTTAGGAGGTTGTACTTCCTTTAAACGTGTAGCCCTATTCAAGCATTCTCTTACCCAAGCAGATTAAGCACGCAAGGGGGGAGAACACTCCAGCCCGGCCTCTTCCCCTTGTCCGATCTGTCTTCTTGTACTCGTAGAGGATGATGGCTGAAGTGGAGAAGCTCCTACATCCATGGAGGCTCTCGGGGGGGGGGGGGGCAGATTGCTGGAAAATCAGGAGCCCCAATGGGTTCAGATGTTGCCTTCCATAGGTTAGAGGGCGATGGCAACACATGGGGGGGGGAGGCTGGAGCACTCCCCTTCCTCTTGTGTTTGATCTATCCAGGTAAGAGAACACCTGAACACATCCGGAATCAATAACTATAAGAATTAACTTCTTATAACTCTCAGTTAGGGCTGAGGGCTTCGTGTATTGGCTTCCATTTTCCTATTGCGCCATATCCATGTAACCATGTAACCATATATAAGGGTATGACTTTTCCCATTGCAATTTTTCACAACATCTATGTATGTTTATGTGTGCACGTATGTTAGGCACCAATAAACTAGAAAACATGGGCAAAGCATGTCATTGGCAACATGAGCTCTATTTAGGCATTCTCAATTCGCCTAAAGTGAATGCACAAGGAGGGCGAGGGGGAGCGGGGACAAAGTGTACTAGCCCTGCCCACATCTCACACACTTCTGTCATCCTCTACGTGTGGAGGGAGACTTTCTGAAAAGGGGAGCCCCGCTTCCATCCATGGAGGCTCTCTCGGTGATTTATAACCCTGAAATCACAGGAAGAACCTTAATGGGCAGAAGAGGCTCTCTCCTCCAGAAAGTCACCCTGTACATGTGGAGGGAGAATGATGAAAACAATGGCAGACGGGGGTGCGATGGAGCTAGTGCGCTCATTGGGCCCATTCAGAAGACACCTTAAACCATGGCTTTAACCACGGTGATTAAATCAGAAAGCCAGGCCGTGTTCAGAAGATACCTTAAACCACAGCTTTAACCACAGTGAATATGGCTTTTAAGGTGTCTTCTGAACACAGCCCAGCTTTCTGGCTTAACCACTGCAGTTAAAGCCATGGTTTAAGGTGTCTTCTGAACGGGGCCACTCTGTTCTCCCTCCACATGTATTTAGTTTACTCCTATTTAGAATGCTTGAATAGGGCCCCACAAATTGTATTGGTGTATGTAGATAGATGCACTGATGTGTGGCATGGGCTCAGACACACAGTGGAAAAATTGCAGCTGAGATAGGGGAAGTGAGACATAGGGTCAGCATGTGTCACCTTTGGGCAAATGCTGGGGACCCAAGTGCTCCAGGCAGCCTACCACAGCTGATGGCTTTGCCCCGTTACCCTTTAATTGTTATTTTATTACAGCTGGGCTGGATCAGACCAAGGGTCCATCTAGTCCAGCACTCGGCTTCCACCATCTTAATTTTCCCACAATGCCCCTGGGCCCCAACATAATGCTGCAGAGTCATGCTAAGTTGAGGGCAGAGCCAGAGACATTGTGAGGGAATTTAAGATGGAGGTGCTGCTTCTGGGGGAGAAATGCTAGATCATCAAGGGTGAGCTATTCCACCTGCTCCCCCCCCCCCACCTGGAGACATTAACGCAAGGCTGGAGCTGAAGGCTTTTCCCCCCCTTACCTGGTTTGTTTTGCTGTACACATGTATTTAGTATATTTTGAATATTATTTTGATATTGTTGATTTGTACATTGTTAAATATTGTTGTAGTTTTTAATTTTTGTAAACCGCCCAGAGAGCTTCGGCTATTGGGCGGTATAAAAATGCAATAAATGAAATGAAATGAAATGAAATGGTGGTGGCCCTTGCCAGTCAACCCAGTGCTCCCCCTCTGAGTGCCAGAAGGTTGGTTTCTGTCCACCACGCTGCCGCTAAGATCATCTTCTTGGCTCGCCGCTCTGACCATGTTACTCCACTTCTGAAATCTCTCCATTGGCTTCCAATTCATTTTAGAATCCAATATAAACTTCTCTTGTTGACCTTCAAAGCTTTTCATGGTCTAGCTCCGCCCTATCTCTCCTCTCTCATCTCACACTATTGCCCCACTCGTGCTCTTCACTCCTCTGGTGCCATGTTTCTCACCTGCCCAAGGGTCTCTACTTCCCTTGCTCGGCTTCGTCCATTCTCTTCTGCTGCCCCTTACGCCTGGAACGCTCTCCCAGAACATCTGAGATCTACAAATTCAATCTCAGCTTTTAAAGCTCAGCTAAAAACTTTTCTTTTTCCTAAAGCTTTTAAAACCTGATGTTGTTTGAACTCTATACTGTTAGTTTTACCCTACCCTGTGCCTGTTTACCCTACCCAGTGCCTGTTTGCATTCTCTCCCCCTCCTTATTGTTTTATTATGGTTTTATTAGAATGTAAGCCTATGCGGCAGGGTCTCGCTATTTACTGTTTTACTCTGTACAGCACCATGTACATTGATGGTGCTATATAAATAAATAATAATAAGGTGGCTGATGCTCCTGACAGCATTGCTGTTTCCCCCCGCTGCGGTGTGGAAAGCCAGAGTGTATGGTTTGGGTGCTAGGAAGGTGCCAGAGGCAAACTTGTTTGCCTTTTCCAAGAACTGGGGTAATGTGCATGGCCAAACCCGATGTAACTTGCACTGAGTGTTCAGCTGTACCTTGAACAGTTCGCATTTAAAGAAACAGAGCTCTGATTGCAGCACATTTGATATCGCGGTTGATCTCTGGAGATCTGTCTTGTGATGTGGGCTGGACCTGATGGTCTTTTGGTACCTTCAAACCCTATAATTTTACAGCATTAAGTACAGTAGCAATAAAAACAGACTAACAGACTATTAAAAGCTTTAAGAACTGTTTAAAAAAATAGTATGACAGTACTAATTAACTTAAAGTCCTACCCATTCAATTCAATTCAACAGAGCTGACTTTCAAAATTATCCTATTACCTGCATTTCAGCTTGCTTTATTAAACCCCAAATAATAAAAAAATTCAGTGACAGTGGAGTGATGGAGTCAGCAATGAGAAACAGAATAATTTTTAAATTGGCTGTGAGCAATGGAAAACACATATGGAGCGTCAATCACCACCATCAACTGCTGAACAACATGCTGGACTCTTCCCTCTTCCATGGTCAGTGTAGTATAATGGCTTGAATGTGGGATTTGGAAGTGTGAAACTAGGTTCTAATCCCAACACCGTCATCAAGGTCACTGAGGACCAAACCAGATACGATGCAGGAATCCAGGGTTAAAAAACAAAACAAAACCCAGCAGCCATTGCGTAGTTTAGATTGCAGCTGTGGAGCTGAGGGGGGAAGGTTAATCCCCACCTCCATATGCACAATTCTCCCTATCCAAATCCCCACCCTTGCAGAGCACTTATTTGCCATATGGGAGAAAACATATGGGTGGGGAAATAGTGGCTTTATGGATTTAGCCTGAGAACACAGCCTCGGCCCCCAGCATAGAGACCCCAATCTGAATTCACCTCCTCCACCACCACCACTGAGCTGCTATAAAAAAATCTTTTAAGAACGAAGAAAATCCTGGCCATGGGTCTCCCATGTTTTGTTTGGTTGGCCTGATGGGACAAAATAGATGTTGCACTGATGCTCTGTGTAACAATGCTCCAGCCGCACCATCTCCTTTGCAAAACACCCACATGAGGAAGCACTTTGAAGCACGGGAACAGTAGCTGGCAGAGAGCGCTTTGCTCTTCCTCTGGTAATTTCCCCCAGCTATTTTGACCACAACAAGGTCTCAGGTTTTATTGGGTCTAGAACACTGGAAGGAGTAAGAGCATCTGGAAAGGGAAGTGTAAAGCAGCCCCTTCCCTCCCATCTCCCAATACAAATTACCTTTTTCTATGGACAATTTGCAACGGAAAAGGAACTGTGCAGTCTGCTTCTTAAGCTGAGCTAAGCTATTACACAGGTGGTTGTCAGGATAAAATACATTAGCCACATCTATGCCTCCCTCAGATCTTTGACGGAAGGAGAGGGGGGAAATGAATAAATAGCCTGCAATTGACTCTGTGTGCACTGGAGGGCTGTGCAAGAGGGATAGGCTATGGCCTGTATATTGCGAGGGAGAGTCAAAGCAGATCGTGGCATAATTTTAAAGCAAGCCCTATTCCTTCTTGGTCTCTTGTACGTTTGGCTTCCTTGAAAGGCAATCACTGCAGACTGCTGGGTGAACAAAACCGAAGCAACAAAGCCACAGACAACCCCCCATGTGATTCTGCCCCACCCCACTGTGACATTGCCAAACTGCCTAGTTCAGAGGAAGACTGTGCTATGCTCTGAGGCTTGGTATGGGTCCATCTTCCAGCTGTGTTTCAATATGGCTAAATGAGCTGAGTTGGCAAAATCTAACTAGGAACGAACTGATCAACAGGTGTTAGCTTACTTTACTTCTGCTTTTAGCCATGACACATGGGGGAAAGCAGAAAATGGGTCTGTAGTAGGCAGAATCTATGTGAAAGACAGGAAAGCGCCAACACATATTTAGAAGTGAGCTTTCCCATCCTTCGCTATGCCTGAATCTAATCAGGCAAGTCTGAAGCACTTCAAGCTCCCCCCCCCCCCCCCGGCTCTTCCTTCCCATTGAGAACCTAAAGCAATGGAAGCTGATGAGAGACTGTGAATATGAATTGGGGTGGTGATTCACTGGTGTGTGTGTGTGTGTGTGTGTGTGTGTGTGTGTGTGTCAGAGAGAGACAGAGACTACATTTCTCACAGGAGACCTGAGGAATGGTGTATTGGAGCCAGGGCTCGCAGGGTCAAAGTATCAGGACTTTCTGATTAGCAGGGACCATGAGGTCATCTGCCTTCAGATTTCCTCTTCTCTTGAGCTCAGCTGCAATCCTCACAGTACCTGAGCAACAATATATTGTTATGAGCTATCCCTATTGCAATGCAAAGCATTCTGGGGTGACCTGGTTTTGAATGGGAAATTAAGATCCATTAGATTTACTAAAGACCTGCTCCTGGTGGAGTTAAAACTGCTAGAACTGTCTTGTTGATATGGATCTAGATAGCTTCTTGCATTTTTCGCCTCTCATTGGGGGCATGGCTATGGGGACTGTCACGATGAGAGCCTGCACTTCAAAATTTACCACTACACCACTGGACCAGAGTCCACAGGTGGATTCTTCTTTAGAGGAGTGGACATGCCTTTTATCCCTCATTGTCCATTCAGGGGTTTGTGTAGTTAACAATAGACACTGTTAAAATGCTCATACTCCTGTGTATAACATGCCTCTTTGTGTGAACGCATGGAAAAGTGATAGGGAAGGATAGAGCCATGTACTGCTAGAGGCACAGAGTACAGATGGGAATGTACTCTGAGTGGGAAAGGGCAGGGGAAGTGTTCATGCATGAACCATGTTCATGTGTGGTCCCTGGGCTATGTACCCCACCCCCAGCTATGCGATCCAAAATGAAAACAAAAGGCAGAGTTCTTAAGACAGACGGCACTTAAGAGGAGACAATCTTGTTCACTATGTTCATTCACCTGTCACAATCTCGTTCACTTATTTGTTCATAAGAACTGCATTTTTACACATGGCAAAAGGGTAAGATTGTGGACATAATTTAGAGCGGGCCTGAAACAACTCACAATTTTGTCTTCATGCACATTTTCTTGTTACTGATTATTGGACAGTCTTCTTGACATTATTTTTGTGTGTGTGTGGTTAATTTAAGTTTAATCTTTCCTTTGACTGCTTGGAAACTGCCTTCATACTAGAAGTGTTTTGGGTGCTGATTCAGGGCCTACACAGATCCAATCCAGTGCGAAGCAGCTTCAAAAACAACAACCTCCACTCCACCCTCTAACAAAAGAACACATTTTTCGTATCATCATCATCATCACCATCAAAATTCTCTAATTCAGGGGGGAAATCTTTGTTGAAGGTGACTATTTTGAAACTTGACACATCTTAATGCTATAAGTGTCTATAATCTCACAAATTAAGCAAATTTAAAACTAGTTTGTAAAACAAATCCATACAAATGTATGGAGATTAGGATTTATCAATGGATAATCCTTAGGATGCTCATTCTTTGGATTAATAGTTTAAAGTGCAAGAAGTTGATAATGGCAGGGAACGGAGAACCCTATACAATTGAGAGTTCTTGAAGAAGCATCTAGTTGTGAGAATTGTTAAAGGCATGATACTGGGCTAACAGCTATGAATTCAATCCAGCAAAGGTACTCTAAAGGCCACTAATTGATCTGTAAACTGGATAAGTGAGATCCAGAATGTGAAGGTACCCAACAGGGAAGGTTAAAAGCATACTAGGAAATCTATATATGATAAAGTAATTAGCATAGAGCAGTGTTTGTATTCCTTACTCTTCCTCCTCTAACGGATGTGTTCCCTCCCCCCAAAATTAGGAGTTCTGCTTCATAAAATCATGCATACTCCTGATTTTGACATCAGCAAACTGCCTACAATGCAAAGGACGTTTGCACAATGGTTATTTTCCCTCTGAGAAGGAACACAAAATTGATGGATTCGGTGCTAAGGACTTCACTCCTATTTCTTAGAACTTGAATTTACACAGATATGCTTTTCATTTAGCTTGTTCCCTTGAGGATTCCAAGATGCTCAAATTATTGCAGACGAGGGCTTTTAATCACTAGCAAGGAGTACCTGTCAAGGGGAAGCAAGCCTGAGGGCGGGCAGTTGTCTGTGATTACTTGTGTAAATCTACCCCAGGGCCTCTTCTCACCTTACATCTGTAAACAAACTGGTTTCTTAGAAGTTCCACTTATATCTGTTATTTATTTTACTTGTGAAATTAACAGCCAATGTATAAATATAATACACAGTTCTATGGAACATAAGCAAATGTCTCAGTGAAAATACCCATAACACCTGAAGATGCTTCCAGATTGTGGAGTTCAATGTTTTGGACAAACAGGAACTAGCATTGCTCTGTTTCATGGAGAAACAAGCTGGAAAAAGAGCAGGGAAGTAGCTTTGGTTACAGTCCAAGATTTACTATTTCTGATCAGCCTGTTCAAATGATTAAACCCTGCATCCCAGATAGAAAGCTTTGATCGCTGCAAAGAGATGCTGATAGAAAAGCTCTTAGACTAACAGATTATGGATGAGATCATGACTAATACAGCCAATAGAACCCACCATTATATTACAGCACAGATTTTACTCAATTGAACTGAGGGCTTGGTACTGATGCAGGGGGCAATTGTGGCAAATTTTGGTGGGAGAGCTGTTGCAGAAATAAATGGTGCTATTGGCTGAACCTTGAACATCCGCCTTCCACACACGTTTGCCTCCAGCTTGTTCAGTGGAAGGGCTATTGCAGAAAGGAGTGGTATTATTGCATGAGCCCTAAGTATGTGTGTCTGCCCCAGCTTCTACACAGGTTTTTGAGACTTCTGCTTGCCGGAAGTGTGAGACGAAGGGCGAAAGCCAAAAGCTCTCAACCAGAGGCTATTAGTCACGGGTGACAACCTGCTAAACAAGAGTGGAACTGGTTGAATGACTGGAGTGGGGAGAAGCCACATACATAAAGAGTCACAGTTGTGCAGATGGCAAGGTTTGGATTATGCTATCGATCCTTTGGGAGATACAAGTGTGCTAACTACCACCCTATTCTCCATGTGGAACAGTGAGCCTTGTTACCCCAGAACAGGAAGTGATGAAAGCACAGAGAAGATCGCCAAAACATTATGTTTTATATAATTTTGATTTTAATAAAGTATTTTAGATATTGATATTTGGTCTGAACAAAGGCTTTTTTCTTCTTTCATTTTTACGATCATTGCTAGCACTCCCCCTTCAGTCCCTTCTGTTGTTTGTAGAGCTGAACTGGCTATAGTGACAACAGAAACAGTTGTGTATAAATTATGTTAAAATACTGGTTAAAATCATCTTGAGGGAGCCATTGTATCCTCTTAGAATAGCCTTTGAGGAAATAAACGATTATTCTTGGAAGTGGGTGGTTTCATCCTTAGTGTGAGATTAGGCTTTACTGAAGTATTCATATGAAGAATTTGGGGAGGGAGCGTATATATAAAGGATCCGGGAATGGATATGATTCATCCTGAGCGCCTCCAGCTTTCTTCCCTCCCGCTCCAAAACACTCTCACTAGACAGGCTGAAAAAAAACCATCTAGTGAAAATGCAGGAGATCAGAAAATGGGGAAGTGAAGATCATCTCCACCGTTCCTCCCGTCCTGCTGGCTTCAGCCTGGCAGGGTACAGGAATCTCACAAGTGTCTGAGTTCAGAGGCTTCCAAGCAGCGACAGTGCAGTGAATAGGATTGCGCCCTTAGCCACGGCTACTCATGGAAATGCAACTTTTTTATTCTGGGATCTTTTTTGAGCTCTATTTAAGCCTGCACAAATTAAGCCAGCAATTTCAGTGGCAGCTGGCTTAACTTGCATTAATTAGTTAATAAATATTCCCAACTCAAGCTTTTTCATAACAGGAGGAAAAGGTACTCCCCACAAGCATATAAACAATGTGTAGTGCATGTAGTGGAAATCCTGACTCCTTAAGAACTGGGTGGCTAGAGTTGTTACCAGTTCCTCAACTGACATCAGTTATATCTAAGCAGATAGTAACAAAGTCCATGATCCACAGATGTACAAGTGCCTAGTGGGGCTTTTGACCTCCATAGCCCCCCACTTTTCTTTAAGTACAACTGCCCTGCACTACATAGGCAAGTCATTTTTTGGAAATCAGGAGTTTCAAAAGCAGTTTGTAGAACTGGGACTGCTTTTCAAAGAAAAAAAGAGAGTCTCACTGAGCAAACAGAAGCCTTTAAGTCACATGTAACTGATCTATCTGGACTGTGGCCATGATCATGTGAAGGCAACCGAAAGCAGCAGATGAATCCATCACAACAGAGATCCTGTTTTGAAGACTAATGCTTCAAGTATTTCAGAGGAAAAGGCCAGGAAATGTGAGACACAAGCATTGTTTCTAAAGAGAGTGCTTTTAGAGGTTTCTACATGACATTACTAACCGTTTATAAAACTATATTAGCTGTGAGATCCTTAGAGGGACATCACAAGGGAACATTTGCTTTTTAAGGTACAAGGCTCTATTTCTTTGAGAAAAAAAACATAAGCATCCATATGGAAAAATCATATACTTCATAAAACTTTGCATGCATGAAACACACACCCTCCTCCTCCTCCTTTTGCCCTTGCTTGTACCTCTTAATTTCTTCTCCATCTGTTGCTCTGTAGCTGCATTCAACTCTGACTGGGAATAAGAAGACACTGGAAGAGGTTTCAGCTGGATCTTCATGAAACAATCTCTCTGTTTAATAGGCCTTATCAATCTGAATGGACCGACTTGGATTCACACAGACGTAAAACCAAGTTCAAACACTAGCATAACCCTTACTGCCTTCAGTAGAGTGGTTTCATGTTGTGTTGAAAACTTTCCGGGTTGTGAACAGGGCATTTTTGAGTGATTTGCAAATTGATACAAAATTCGCATACATCCCTTATAGGAAAGAACAACTGTACCTATAGCATGTACTAGAGATGTCAAAAAGAAGGGTGTGAAGTACAAATGGGCTTCCAGCAGAAGGCTGGCTTTAAATGTCTCAGTCAGTCAGCATGCCTAATTCTACATATTTGCATTAGTCAAGACTATCCAACTCTACTCCACTGTCCCAGCAATGTGCCATCCCTGCCCTAAGAAAAATAGCCTACAACAAGATGTCACACACACAGGCTGTGTGAGACTATGTCTCATCCCCTTTCTGCCACCAACCATGTTCCAAATCAGTCTTAGTGTATTACAGCAAGGCCAGAGGGCAGCCATGAGCTTGCCAAGTACTGGTGGGATTGGAGTGCATTCCACTCTTCTACTGTTGAATTCACAAATACAGAGCTATTAGACACCATCTACAAATGCAGACAGAATCTATAGTAGCCTTCCCTAACCTGGTGCCCTCCTGATGTGTTGGACTACAACTGCTAATGGTCAAGCTGGCTGGGGATGATTGGGAATTGCAGTAAAACAAATCTGAAGGGCACCAGGTTGGGGAAAACTGTTCTAGGGCTATTCAAACACGCCTCTACCATATACCGTATTTCTTCGATTCTAAGACGCACTTTTTCCCCTAAATTAACAGCTCTAAAAATGGACTGCGTCTTAGAATCGATGGCATCTTAGAATCGAAGCAATACGGTAAGAGGAAAAGAGGAAGCTCCTGCAGCAGCCTCGAGCCATGCGAGCGAGGAGCTGGTTGGGTAAGCGCCTGGTTTTTTGTTAGGCAAATTTATTCGTAAGTCCCATCGATTTCCATGGGACTTACTCGTGTGTCGTCGTCCCCTGGTGCAGAGACAAGTAAAGAGCGGGACTGGAGAGTTAAGTTTACTCTTTGTTTCAACGCCCCCCCCCCTTCTTCCCGCACAAACGGCAGTTTCTTCTCTCACAGAGGGGAAAAATAAAAGGACACAACCATTGGAAGAAAGCACGGAGGGGGGGAAGGAGGTTGGCTGGGCGGTGAGGGAAGTATTTCTTTGATTCTAAGATGCCCTTTTCCCCCCAAATTAACATCTCTAAAAATGGGGTGCGCCTTAGAATCGATGGCGTCTTAGAATCGAAGAAATACGGTAACACTTAACACTGGATATAAACAGTCCATAAATGGTTCAGATGTCATGGCAATAAGGGGGAAAGAGAAAGAATAAACACTCCTCACTTCATTTCCCTTCTCTTCAGCAGAAGGCAACAGCAACACAGACAACAACAAAAGGATATTCAGATCTCCTTCACATGTAGGAGAAGTACAACTCTCATTGTTGAGCAGTTTGTACATCGTACCATTGGGCATATGGAGAAGTTCTATTTTGACCATGATGGGAAAGCACAGGAATGGGAAGTGCGAGGGACCTGCCATTCGTGTTCTCCCCACGTCTCTGTCGTGGTTGAAGCTGCTCTAAGAAACGTAGATTAGCTCTATGAAAAGAAAGGCATGTCTGAAGAAAAGATAGCAATCATTCTGATGACTAAAGGGTAACATTTATTTATTTATTTATTTATTACATTTATATACCACCCCATAGCTGAAGCTCTCTGGGCTGTTTACAAAGGTTAAAATCATTGGCAAATGAAGGACAAGAAATGTGTCAAACAATGCTAGTCTGATAGAAAGAAAAGTTGAAGGCAGGATAGCAACCACTAAAGCCTGAGCTTTGAATTCCAGGTACCAAAGTACGAAAAACTTTGAAAAAACACATAGAGGAAGAAAAAAAGAAAGCCATCACTATTGTTTAATCTTTTCCTACTTATTGCATTTGTGGCTGTCTTAAGAGAGGAATGCTACGTTTTCTAAATCATTTTCCATCTGGCAAACATTCCTCCCCCCACATGTTTCGATTTGAGCTGCAATTAACATACATAGCAGTTTTCCTTTAAACATCATCAACAGCTTATGCAACACTTGGTCTTGCCCAAACACCTCTGCTTTGCTCATCAGCAAACACTAGCATGCACAGCTATGGGAATGAGGTTTGTTAGTTAGCAGGTTCTAGCAGAGCCAGCAGAGGGAGCACACAATATTGTCATTTGCATGTATGGTAAAACCAGCAGCTGATTACACCACCCCACCCCTCATTTTCTGATGAGCAGTGCAATTTACTGGGACGTAAATTACACCCAATCACAGCTCTGCTTCGGAATCTGAGCAGGAAAAGAACCCTTTGAACTGACCCCCCTGCAGGGGAAGGAAGAAAAAGAAAGATTGTTACTGATAATTCTATTTTTAAAAACTTAAAGAGATAACTGAGGTCCTGTAGCAATGAGGGCTTGCAAAATACCCACATGAGCAGCATGGAATTTTCCTATCTGACTGCTTTAAGCAAAACTGGGTAAATGAAATGGAACCTGGACTTCAAACTTCAGCAGCTAAAGAAAAACCCCAAACAAACAAACAAACAAACCGGTAACAACAACAACAAAACTGATAGAAAGCCAGGAACATTTGAAATATGCTTCCAAAAGCTAAAAGCAATGATCAAGGACATGACCTGAATTTCATTAATGTACTCATACTTTTGTGAAAATTTTACTCTCAGGCAGAGGCACTGCTGTATTAGGGGTGCTTTATACTTGGCATTTTTGCTGCGTGAAATTAAAATTCACAGAGAATAAATGTGTAAACTGTCATTTGTACAGTGGTACACAAGTTTATATTCCCTTTAAATGTGCATGGATCACTTTGGATCAGAAAAGTAGAGGTTTGTGCCACACTCCCTAACTAATGCTATACTCAAGCTGACTCTGCCTTGGGAGCTTAGACTTCTCCTCCCCGTTGCGGGAGATGCTAGAATTCTAAAATGGACATGATGGGAAAGAAGGCTTCCCCGTCCTGCCCACCTCAAAATTGTGGCATGCCTGGAGCAATAATGAATCACAGTGCTGTGTTTGGGTGCATAAACCAGGAGGCCACACAGGGTGGTTAGAGTAGGAAGAGAAGTGTGGCCCCGTTGAGAAGACACCTTAAACCACGGCTTTAAACAGAAAGCTGGGCCGTGTTCAGAAGACACCTTACACCATGGCTTTAACCACGGTGAATGAAGCTTTTTGCCTTAGTCACCGTGGTTAAAGCCATGGTTTGGTGTCTTCTGAATACAGCCTAGCTTTCTGGCTTAACCACTGTGGTTAAAGCTGTGGTTTAAGGTGTCTTCTGAATGGGGCCTGCGAGTGTTACAAGTGCAGAGGAGGATTCTGGCAGCCCACCCCTTTGGGGAGTCCAGCCACAGGCCTGAAACAAACACCCATTTCTCCCTGAGCTTAACAGTGGGAAAGGGGAATATTTTCTGCAGCTGAATTTGTCCCCAGTGCTCATACTGGCAAAATCATATTGGCTGTGTTCAAAAAACTGTTGCTGCAGAGGTATGTTTTAGTTTTTTGTGGCAACCTGCCAAAAGGGGAAACTAAATTTGTTACACATTTCATTTTTATACTGCCACCCCCCAAAAGTAAAGGTAATCTATGTACTATTATTTATTATTTTTGTTGTTTCTGTATACTTTTTAGAAGTCTGAATACGGCTTCCATTTTTTTAAAAAAAGTCCCAAAACATTTCGATAAAAATAAAGTTTAAATACATTGTTACTACTTTGCCCCTACCCAAATGCATAGCAGGAGGCAGATTTTGAACCAACAAACAGAAAGCCCCTGGTTGGCCATTTCTGCAGGGCTCATAGCATAGGACTAGAGAGTTGCAATAGCCTAGATTTAGGAGAAGGAAAGAAGGGAAGAGCATTGGACCCCTTGAATACTAATTTCCCAGGAGCCCCACATTTCTGGTCCAGGCATATTCTGGAACATATCTGATGGAGAAAAATAACAAGCAAAGTGGCAGATCAAATATACAGCCATGAGCAATTCTTGCCAGCTGTAACTGTATGAGAAAAATACTGCGTGAACCAGCCATCAGCCTTCAGAATGAGCTTGAATGTATGTGTGTGTATGTGTGTGATTGAGACTGACTGCCAGCAAATTTACATGTATGTTTTTAAATAAGTAATTGGATATGATGGGACAGGTTTTTCTTTTAAAAAAGAAAGTGGCTTGCACTGGAATCTCAAAGCATGGCTCAGCCTACTAGTCTATAATTTTAATCAGGCAAGGTTTACTTGGAACGATGTGCACCAAGACAAGTCTAACCGTTTTTCCTGAACTTAAGCAGATTGCGCTCCACAGAAGGGCTCACAGATTATTTAATGAAATATTGCAGCCTCATGATATTAAATCATAAGTATAATTTACTACAGAATGATGAATAAGACAAGATCTAACCTGCCAGCACATCCACTCATCAGCAAACCCATTGACTGATGCAGTTTCATGATCTGCTACCAACTCAGATTAAATTTGAAGAACAACCCCTTCTGAGCTCGTGGTCCTGTAGTCAATTTAACAAATCTGAAAACACTCCCAAAAGATCTCTCTCTCTGCAGGGCAGTTTGTTCTGTGTACAACTTCCCAACAGATGTGTCTATTAGCATCATTGAACAAAATGGACTGAGGTCTGTGACTATGATTCAAGGTCTACCTTAGCGTTGTTACATGCTCAGTTTTTGTTCAGGCTTCTTACATCATAGTAGCCTCTCATCCTCCAATGGTTTTTCTAATTTTGCTCTTCTTATATATATATATATATATATTTAAAAGTTTTTATCACTGAAATATTTTTATCTCATACAAAAATGACTTTTTGTATGAGATAACTTACAACGCCCCAGTTCACATGGATTATGAGTCTGGGTTGTTTTTCTCCCAACAGCCTCCAATTCTGGGTTCAGATGTCATGATAAACAGCCTAGGGGTAGAGTGTCCCTGGGTTGTTTAATTCAGCAGGACCAGGTGGGCAACACCCTCACTTTCTCCCACACAATCATAGCTTGTTAAACCCTGGATAGCTATGACGTGTGAACTGGGTCAATATCTTTTTTCATTCTTTGTTACAATAATACACCAGAAACAAAATAGCCTCAACTGATAAACAAGTATGACTTTTAACTCTTAGGCTCACAGTTAAAAATACTTTCAACATCTACTGCTTGACTAACATCTTAGTAGATTAATCTACTAATTAAATAGATTAATCTATTGATTAAATCAGTCTAAACTTGTAGCTCTACTAGCTTGTTCTTTATTTAAAAAGTGTATGCAAATACACCCTAAAGGTGTTTCCAGACAGATGTGTTTCCAAGTACAAACTTGAAGGCCATGTGGGGACTTGCTGCTGGCCCAATAAACTATTGGGAATGGCACAGTTGACACAGCAACGGTGGTATCAAACCAGCCATGATTGTGTGTCAACCCCCCACATTAAAAAGTCCATTTTATTACTAGCCCTCATAGCATTTGCATGATGAAATAGAGATAGTAATAATGTAAAGTGACCAAAATCTCACCACAGAAAAGAGCATCCAATAAACCCAACTTGTAGTGAACCAGCACAAACTGGTTGATCTTTATAATTACCAACAGGATATAATTACAATTGTCAAATACAATTGTAAAGGCAGGCATTCTTTTCATTCAATATTCAGAGCATGTGTCCAGTGTTACAGAATTAAGCAGAGTTAGAGTAGAACACACATACTGTCTATGAATGAGCACACATATTCAGTCCTGGGCCTAACCTCTCACTCCTCCAGCTGGCAGACTCAGGGAATGCTGCATGGGAAGCTTGCTGGGAATTGGGGGAAGGTGAAAGAATAGAATTTGCCATACCAAATGGAGACAATTGCTTTAGCAGTTCTAGATCTCGATTTTCAGCAGCTGTTTGCTGCCTCCAGTGAGAAACTAACTCAGATGCCAACTACTTATAATCCACCCTGTCTGTGTTCCACTCAGCAGCACCTGGGAGAGATGGTGACAGTTCTCCAAAGAGATTTCTGCTTTGAGCTCTCCTCTCTGAAAAGCACAGTTACTGTGATAAGCCTTACAATGCATATTTCCCTCTGGGTGTGTGGTGAAAACACAAGATGCCCCAGGAATTGGGAGAGATCAGAAAAGAAGTGATATAATAATAATGTTCATGTCATTTTTCAGAGCTTTATCATTCTTAGGTTATCTATCCCCACAACGGCATGATGCCAAGAGAGACAGATATTTTCCCGAAGCCACATAGTGCGCTTCATGGCTTAGTGGGGATTTGAAGCTGCTTGTCCTACAGTCAATTGTGGCAGCAGCACTGGGTCCTAAACAGGAACACACATCTGGGCAGGTTCTACCCTAGAGCTCCTTTGGTGTATTAGACATTGCCATTTTGGTGTTTCCACAAAATCATTGCTATTCATGTGTTTATAACATGATCAAGCATCACAAATAAACACAACTGTGGGAGGAGGATTATTATTATAATTTTTTACTCAGCTGATAACATGTGCTCCTTCAACAGTGTGCAGCAATGGAAGTTTAAAAATAACTTGTATGGCAATTCAGATCTCCACTCAAACATACATGCACTGTCAAAAATAACAGATCCCCCCAAAAGAGGAGAATGTAGGGGGAACAGCCTTTTAGCTACTTCAACCTCCTTCTCTTCTTCTTGAAGGCTGGGGCCCTATTTATGCAAGCAGAGAAGAATATTGCATCCTCTCCCCTCCATTCTGTAGCCAGAGGTGACTCATTCTCAGAGACTCCAGCATGCAGGCCAAGTAGCATCCCCTTCCTAATGCAACACCGGTAGCTATATCTCACAAATGCATAACTAGGTGATAAACCTGGGTTTGGTCTGCAGGTGAGCCCCACACGATCAAATGCCCTTTCATTGAAATGAACAAGAAATCACGCATACAAAAAAGTCGATTTCAGGAAAGTAGTAGAGTTAGGCTAGAACTCTGCTCCTTGGTTTTTACCTTAGGGATGCATGAACAAGTGTTGTTCGAGCTCACCAAGATTCTTTGAACATCAGCTTGCTGCTCACCTCAACTAGTTTTCTGTTCGAGATCACTGCAAGTTTTCCACCAACAGGGAAATTGCGCAAAACAAACAGGCATCGAACATTAAAGTTCCACAAACAATTCCCAAATTTGCACAAATTCCCAACATTTTACAAATTTCCCCCACAGACTAAAGCATGGGTGATTTAAAATGTGCATATTTGAGGAAGTTGTGCATTTTTCAACTACACATTTTGCAAATGTGAAGGCAAGTTCTTGAATTTGCTAACATTGTCAGAGAAAAAGCATTTTCGTTCACATTTGGGATTGCGAACAGAGCATTTTCGAGTGATTTGCAAACTGAAACAAAAGTATCATACATCCCTAGTTTAATTTTCTATATGCATGGAATTGTTGTTTTTCAAGGGAGGTGTATTTATTAATGTCACTGCAGCCTAATGTAATTCAGCCCAGACACAAATGGTTTACCATCACATCTGCTGTTTATGAGGACTAAGCCTTACAAAGTATTTCCCCCCCTCCAATTGAGAGCCAATTGTCACATTGCATCTTCAGGGCAAGGAAATCACCCAATTTCTGGATACACATACATGCAAAGAATGTCATGCCTATGACTTGTTTGCTCACAAGCCTACATCGTAAGACAAACTGACATGAAGTATACGTGTTTGTCAAGAAGCAAGACACTCACAAATCCATGCAATATATTTCCATCAGCATCCAGACTAGAACAATCACTTGTGGCAATAATCCTGCATCTGGGAATAGTGTTAAGATGAGAACTAGTCCTCAGTCTTATCTAACAGGGCTCTTTTTTTCCACAGGCAAGAGTTCAGCTTATACAGGGTTAAAGATCCTCTCCTCTGCCACTTTGGCTTGGCGCCCAGAGTATTGATTACACTCCTCAACAATAGCAAGTCATTAGGAGAGATTTTCTTATTCGGTCTCACAATCGCCCCTGACACTAAAGCCAGTGCCGTGGGGCCTTGTCTTGGAGGAGGCACAGCAGGAATAATCCAGCAGGGTCAGAAGGAGAGGTCAGAGGCCAGAGGCCAGGACAGGTCAATGCTAGGCACCCAAAGCTCCAAGCCAGTGGAGCAGGTGAAAGGTCCATTTCGGTTTCACACTAGCAGTCCCGATGGAAACTTAAGATGCACTTTGGGAGACTCAGTGAGTTGGTTCAAAATAACCTGAAGTAATGGACAGGAGATCGCATATGTCCCATAGTTTTTAATTCAGAAGAAAAACGGAGCACTGGAAATGGGAGGAAGGGGAAATCTTCTCTGTGCTTAGTTATGCCAAATGTAGGGGCAGGCGGGGAGTGCAGGGAGGAGAACCAACTAGCTTTACCCTGCAGCAACAGCTAGTTACATGAGATGGGCTCATGCTGGCTTCATAAAACCAATGTGTCATGTGTCCCCCCCGCCCCAGAGGGTTTTTTCTGTGCTAAAGATGTCTAGACAGTCACAGTAACAACTGGATCTTATCTGTATCCAAGGATCTCTAGTTCAAAATTATCATAAATATATTTGGGTACTATTCAACAGGAATGTCTCCTCTTTAGAATACTCCCCCACCCTACAACCCCGGCATGCACAGGAGAGTATGCAGGCTGCATTTAGTGGGGTCCTGTTTTTTTATGTGCTGTTTCTTATATGACTAGATCATTAATAAAGGCAGAACACACCTGGAAAAAAATACTCATACCCTTCTGAAAGTTGCATGGCAAATCTATTTCAGTCCTTTATCATTAGGGACACTGTGCTAATATAGCCCCAGCCAAACTGGAGGCCCGGCTCTAGAGGACCGAGTGTATGAAAGGTGTACATGTACCCTTTAAGACAAGACACAGCTCATTTTTTAAAAAAGACCACACAATTCAGAACATGATTGTTGTTTCTTTATGCATCATCATCATCATCATCATCATCATCATCACCACGATCAAATGCCCATCTTTATAACAGGTATTACATAGGGATAGGGAGGTCTTATATATTATAAGGGTCTTTGGGAGATGTCACGC
Source organism: Elgaria multicarinata webbii (assembly GCF_023053635.1). Taxonomy (NCBI): domain Eukaryota; kingdom Metazoa; phylum Chordata; class Lepidosauria; order Squamata; family Anguidae; genus Elgaria; species Elgaria multicarinata. The sequence continues at coordinate 124,555,038 of NC_086172.1, read as the reverse complement.
ATTCTTCACAGAGACACTTATGCAGCCCACCCACCCATGGAATAGCTGCTAGCAAAGGCAGGCCCACTCAGTGTCAGGTATGGAGGACAGACTTTGCTCTCACTGAGCAGTGTCACCACAAGTGTGAATGGAAACCATTCACTTGCACAGCAGAAAGCAAAAGCGTGCATTTAGGACACAACTATAGTGGAGGGCTAAACCTGCAGCCACAAGTTGCCCCACCTGTGAAAACCAGCTTCTATCTACCGAACCCCATCTGTCAATCTGCATGGCCCCATACCAAGTACACTAGAGTGACATTGGTTTATCAATGGCTCCTTGCTGACTTGGACAGAAGTGACAAGTGGGATGCTGAAGGGTTCAGTTCTGGGCCCAGTGGTGTTTAACATCTGTATAAACTTTATAAATGACTTGAAAGGAGGAATAGAAGGGATGCTCATCCAATTTGCAGAGGAGGCCCGGGGTGGGTGGGGGTGGCGTAGCTAATACCTAAGACTACTAGCTAAAAATGAATCAACTGTGTGATGTGATGGCTAAAAAAGCTGATGCAGTTCTAGGCTGCATCAACAGATCATGAGAAAGAACATTACAACTTTATCCTGTTTTGGTCCAATCTCAACGGTGTGCTGCATCCAATTCTGGGCACCTTTATAAAGGATCTCAGCAAACTGGAATGTGTCCAGAGGAGGGTGACAAAGATGGTGAGAGTCCTGGAACCAAGTCCTATAAGGAAAGGTTGAAGAGGCTGAGTATGTCTAGGCTGGAGAAGAGCTATAATACCCACTTTCAAATATGCTCATCCAGAGGGAGGGCTGTCACATAGATGATGGAAAGAGAGGGGGAATCTGAGAGGGAAGGTCCTGAACCAATGGAGCGCAGAGACTGGAAAATGAGCACTCCCGGGCATGGGGAGGGGAGGAGACTGGGACATTGCCTCTTTCCTGCCCTGTCCCTAAAGCTTCTGCTAGACAGGCACAAATTGCCCATCTAGCTTAAATGTAGAGAAGCCAGGGCAATACACCTGCTGCTCTGCATAGGATACTTGTAAGCCTCCACATTCTGAGGCTTATGTGTACCAAGGATCATACAGGACTGTACCTTTAGGGCACAATGTTAGGCCTTTTCAAATGCCTGGCAGAGCAGAAGAAGCGACAGGGGCAGACAGGCATCTGAGCCCATCTAAAGAGGTCATGCTGCCAGGAGTGGGACTGGGGGTGGGGAGACCACAGGATCCTGCAGATACTGGCCTCTCCTCTCCCCTTTCCTCTCCACACACAAGGATGCCCCCCTGTTCATCTCCCTTATGGTTCTTCCTGAGCAGCTGCTGGAGGGGGAGAGATCAGGACTCGGTTCCTCTCCTGAAGTGGTAGGAGAATCTACGGACTCAGGAGGGAGAATCCAAGATCATATGGTCCCTGGGATGCTCTTCCAGTGAAGATAGGATTGCTCTATTAATCTCTGCTCACTAACCAGGATATGAAACCACGATCAGGTTGTGAGGTAGGTTAGAAAGAGAGGGAGTGGATTGCATAAGGATATCCAGTGACATTTATGGCTGAACAGGGATTCAATCCTAACCCTATAATTCATTATAGTAGCCACATTTTCAGTTACAGGAAAGTTTAAAGTACTAGTAGTGTCTAGTTTTTCCTCTCCTCTGAAGGAAACATCTCTTGTAAAGGTGCTCTGTACCTCCCACTGCTTGGGGATGGGAAGCAATGAAACAATATCCCTGCTAAACATTTTCTTCACTTAAACCTCAGGCTTGCTCTCTAGTATATGAATTATCTCTCTGAAATCCTTTTACACAGTGATTGAGACAACATATGTAACTTGACTGATTGACTGTCAATGGTGTTTAAACTAGACTTTCATTACCAATAACTATCAGCCACTTTCATTATCAAGTCTCTTACTTTCTTAGCCGTAAGCATACATAATGCATGAATCATTGGCAATCACCTTCCTATAACTGCCCTTGAGATTTGTGGGCCTATACTCCATCTGCAGATATATTCCCACAAAACACGAGAATTATTAACAAGACGGAGGGGAAATATCTGGAAACACATCTCAAAACCACCAAAAAAGAAAGAATATATGTAGGATCAGTGGATGTGTCATGCATCATTAAGGAAATAGCCTATCTTTCTCAACATCTAATATAGCAACAAGGCAACCCCCCTGCCCTGTAATCTCCAACCTGTTGGGAAAGAGGAATGTGGACCTGCTGCATGGAAAATGCTGACTGTTCTGTTTCATAAACAAGCCAAAGGGGGAAGTGGTCAGGAAGCAGCCAGGGTCAGTGCTAATATCATCAGAGCATGCTGTGCATAGGCTGTGAGAAATTCAGCTTTATAAGACCCCTGGCTCTGTGGTTTGGAGACAGGGAAACAAGCTACAGCAGCCCTGTCCTTCCTGGCTAATTGGCTTCCATTCCACTGTACACTCTAATCTTTTGGTCTTCCATCTTCCTGGCCATATCCCCTGTTGTCCAGCAGTCAGCTGATTTTGAGTGTTGGTACCAAGAGTTGGGTCAGTGAGGCAGAATTGGGATTTACCAACCACTCTGCTTCCTAATTGTATCCCTGACTAAGCTGATTTAGATGATCTTGGTAATGATGTTCGAGGCCTCTAGCTTTATTGTTCTGGGGGACTTCAACATCCACACCACGGCCCACCTGTCTGGTTCAGATGAGGACTTCATGGTTACCATGACAAGCATGGTACCGCCCACAGAACTTTGGCTATGGGGCAGAATAATAATAATAATAATAATAATAATAATAATAATAATAATAATAGATTAAGAATTGGTTCAACACAGGTGAAACCGTTTTCTATAAAACTGTTAAAGATGCAGGATCCCCATCCTCTTTTTCATATGGTCACCCTAGACAACTCTTAATGCTTAAACCAGAGGTGGGCCACATTCAGAGATCTGGGGGCAAATTCCATTGGGGGTCAACCCCCTGCCAAATTTGCTGCTGAAATTCAGTGGTGAGATGTGGTGGAACCACCCCTCCACCTTCATGATTTTGCTGTAAAACAAGAGGCATGGGAAGCAGATTGTTTATTTCAAAGCAAAACCACACTTCCAGTTGGATTCCATGATTTTGCTTCAAAGCAAAGCGTGCACTTGCCACCTACCTTGTCTCATAGCAAAATTGCCTGTGTTTTTCCCGCTATGGCAGTCTTGGTGGCAGTGAGGGCCACACAAAATGCCTGGAGTCACATGTGACTCATGGGCCACATGTTGCCTGCTCCTGGCTTAGACTAATGGATCTGGAATTAGAAATGTTTTAAAATTTAAAACTGATTGAATTAATGTGGTTGTTTTACATTTCTTTCATGAGAATGAGATGCAATGTTTACAAATATGGATCTGCTACCTTCCGAAATCCTAGTATGCTTTGACTTAGGATTTTTATGAAGAACCGAAGCCAAACGACTAGAGTGGGAAAAGGGAGGCAGAAAAAGAAAACAATACATGACAATGACTTAATTTTCATCTTATGATGTTATTGTTGGTCTCAAATCACATCCTCTACTTACAAACCCTGTGAGTTCCTAATATGGAGGAGGCAAACCTGACTTTGAGTTAGAAGAAAATAATCTTTTAAGGGCAATAAAAGCCAGACTACGCAAGAGTATCACCCTGTCAAATCTAGGTTTGAGCAAAGTAAATTGTACTTGTTTTCAGCCTGAAGAGATCAAACTAGGATGCGGAAGAGAGAGCGGGATCAAGACGCCTGCTGGCTGTCCTCACACAATCCAAAGGCTGTGCATGGTAGTAGAGCAGAGCACTGGTACTAAATTCTGCCAGCATCCATTCCAGCAGACCAATTCCTGCATGAAAATACATGTGGTTTCAAAGTATTCTTTTTATTTTTAGAGAAGCATTTTAAGCTCTGTGTTTCTAATTATCACTCTGTGTGATGGATGCGCTTTTTGTTGAAATTGGGTCACAACATTTTACCTTCTCCTCCCATGTTTAGGACTATTTGCTGTGTCAATTTGTGCTGCATTAAAGAATGTCTGTACAACCTCTGAGCTGGGAGCTGAAGTTATAAACTGTTACTGACTCTGGCTCGCTCCACTTTGGCAGGTTTTTACTTTTTTTTTGCATGAACAGAGGAAGCGTTCTGTGCTGCCATGAGGACATCAAGCAGTTTCCTCCTGTGCCAGCACAGGTTGCCAGGAACCCCACTCTATATGACTACAGAGGCAAGATGTCTTGCGACCTTCTAGACATCACAAAGGTAATATGTTGCTTCTACCCAGTCCGAATCCACATTTTTTCACCATCAGATGGCTGCAATTCTGCCCAGTCCTGTGGCACCAGGAACACTTGGCTCCATGGAGTTGCTTTTCATCATCAGAGACATGCTTTTGGAATCATTCTCAACAGGTAGATTGAAGGCCATGCCTTTCCCAAACTCCTATTTCCCTGAACACTGTTCCAAAGAAGAAAGTAGAGTTTAGAGGAAGGTCACAAAACAATTGCCAGATTTTCGAGCTGTTATGTCTGTGGGATACACAAGGTAGTGTACTGCTTCAGCATAGAGGCTGTATGTAAATAAGAGAAAAGCAGCAGAGGCCTTTAGCATGTCAGTGCACGCTCTCAACCCATTTCCTCACAAGCAAGGCCCAGATTCCAAATGTTTATTGTGCAGGTTGAGCCGTTCATGGTGTGGTGCACCACTTAGATGGGAGTAACTGAGCCTTTTAAGTCAACAATAAAAGAAAAATAAAGAGATCAGCTTTTGTTTCCACTATACCTTTCTTTTCAACTGGGAAGGAAACAGCAAATTTGAACTCATCAGCCATTTAATGGCCCCAACTGAAGACAGGCTGTTCCAGCACCACTGACCTTGGCTGTAAACTCCAGTCTCCTGTCACCTCCATTAGAGCATTCTCTATCTGGCCTCCTGCCCTCTTAGCCTTGAACAAGCTACATATGCTTCTAAGAGCCCCGAGGTCGGGGCTCAGGTTACACGCTGGAGAACCAGCAGCTGATCAAAGCTCTTCACAGTCCAGGGAAGAGTTGAGGAGGAGTACTGCCATTGCTCCTTCATTCTATTACCAAACCCATTGTTTGTGATGTGATATCACACCCACGCTACTGTAACAACAACCAATTAAATTCCTCAATGGCTGTTACGCTCCAAGAACTTTCACACAGCAGCATGCATTAGCCTTGTTTTCTTGTTTTCTGATGCAGAAAACAAGGTCTGAGTACAAACTAATCCTTCTGACCTATCAGTCTCTCCCCCTGCGCTTGTAAATAGGAATCTTCCAAGAAGATATATCACCTAAATACCCAGATGGTTAATTCAAGGCCTTCCATAGTTGTGAAATTGAAGGGCCTCTCCCCCTACATAGGGACATAGGAAGGTACCTCATACTTCCAGCATATGCTCTAGCACGGAGCTATGGCCACTCTCCAGCTCAATGCATTATTCATGTATTTAAATTATTTTTTTACTACACCTTTCAGTATTAAATTCCCAAGACAGTTTACAGTCATTGGATTGTGGAGAAGGGAGCATGGTTATATATATAAAAAAAACCACCCAAATAAATATATAGAATTAAAACAAAAAGGTTCATAAAATGGTGTAACACTATGATAGGAGAGAGATTGGTAAACCTGCCAGGATTCACCTCCTCCTCCACTCTTTTGAAGGCTAGACATGTGCTTCCCAACCTGGAGAGCGAGAGGTACAGTAAAGAAGTGGTCAGCATTTCAAGCAAACCAACAGAAAACATCACAAAATGACCGGAGATGGTTTGTCACTATGCCTCAGGCAACATCCAATAGTTGACCATGGGACTTCCACAAATGCAGTGGCCATGCTATGTAAGGAAGGAATTGCATTTCCCCAAGTACATAACGCTGCTCCTTGAATGCTTTGGTAATACAATATCTATCTCCATAACAGAAGTCTGGATCTTGTGCAAAGATTTATTGTTTTTGCCCATTTATAGTGAGGCACACAACAATGTAGCAAGGCTCTCGGTATCCACACTCCTCTCACCAGGGCCCTTATCTGGAAGAGGATCAAGAGTTGCAGTTTTGCTAAATGATATATTTGCAGGCAGTCTTGAATTATTATCTGTGAGAGACTTCACATCCAGATTCTGTGGTGCAAATCTTACCCCCCCCACACACACACACCCTTGCTGTTTCCCGTTCTCCTGCATGTTTTATTGTTCTGTAAATCAAAAATAGCTAACAAAAAGATTAATAAAAAAGGAGGGACTACTCAATTAGTAAAACCAAACATAGGTATCCCTCTGGATCAAAGGTATCTCTCATCTATTAAATAAGAATGGGATATTACTTTAAAGAAACCCAGGGTTTGTGTTCATTGTTTTTTGTTGTTGTTTTAATTCAGGGGATATTCTCTTCCTTTCAGATCTTAACAGTGGCTCCACAACACGTGGACTGTGATTACTTTTAAGATGGAAGATATTTCAGGTGTCGAGTGTACTGCATACAATTCACCTGACCTCTGCAAATCACATAGGCTTGTGCTAGTCCTAGTGCTGAACCCTGTCAGTGCAAATTGCGATTGACGTGTTCTAGAATCAATGTAGGCAGCAGTGTCCCTATTAGCAACTAATTCAGAAAAGCCTGACACTACTTTTTTGACATCTCTGACTCTCATTGCCAGTTTAGTGCTACAGAGCAAAACCGGTTTACCAGCTGGTAAAGTTTGAAGCTTTTATATTACTGATTCTGCTTTAAATGAACACAAATCTTATCAAAAACAATCTTTCTATAACTGACCATGTATGTGTGTAATAAGTTACAGTTCATTCTCTTCCAGTGCCTTTGACCTTCTGAGATGTCCATATGCTGCCCAACATACAAGGCTTCAAGATGGACACTACCCAAATGATACTTAGAAACTCTCTACATTGGTCAGCATTTCTACCAATCTTCCCTTTTGTTGCCATTAGAATGAGGATCCTTTATTATCAAATTAGCAGCGTTCTTCTCCAACATTCTTTGTAAATCAACATTGCTCGGGAGAAGCTAATGAAGAATTGGGTAACCTGTGGCTCTCCAGAAGTTATTGGATTGCAACTCCCATCAGCCCCAACCACCATGGCCAATGGTCAGGAATGGAACTGTAGTCTAATAAATCTTGAGGGCCACAGGTTTCCCAGCCTTGGGCTAAATATTTGATTTTTGAGTGTCATATGACTTCAAGGGCACACTCTTATACATATTTAGTGTCGGGATCAGGCCCAGTCTCCCTGGTGTGTATCCCAAATCAGACAGAGGCTGAAGAAGACCAGCCAAGATAGGAAGCTAGTGAGAAAATTCTCCAAGACTCTTTTGGAGTCAAGGAGGAATCTTCCCAGGAGCTTATCAGACAGGAGGCCCAGGCTCAGAAATCATCCTCCCCACCCCTGGGAACTCAGACTGTTGGTGGGAAGATGGAGCATTGCAATCACAAATCGCAGAGACTGCCGCAGGGTCAAGTGAGGAGGTGGGAAGCAGTCCATTAGACTAGCTAGTCACCAGAAGTTACAACCTGAAGACACTCCCTAAAGGAGGGTTTCAGTAAAATCCTGTCAGCCATGGCGGGAAACTGTCCATTTAGCTGATAGGCAACTGCCTTGTTTTGTTAGGCAAATTAAGCTTAGAGGATAGCTCCTAGCATTCACACTCCCTTTAGATGTGAAGAGATGTCTATTTACTGAATAAAGCTTTGTGAATTGTACAGCAGACCTCTTTATTGTCTCACATTTTGGAATCATGACATTTAGATAGGAAAAAGTCCAACAAAGTCCCAGCATTCCCCAGCCAGCCATCATGGCTGGGGGATGCTGGGAGTTGTAGGACTTTTTTCTATCTAAATATGCATAGGATTGCATCTTAGGCATATTTCTGGAAACAAGACAGCATTATCTGAAAGAGTGCTACTCCCTTTATCAGCCTGTCCATGACTTTAGATCTTCAGGGGAGTCTCTTCTCCAAGCACAATAGTATATTATGTGACAACAAGTGGGAGAGCCTTCTTGGTTGTGGTGCCCTGATTGTGGAACCCATGGAGGTGTGACTGGTGCTGGAATCATAGAATAGCAGAGTTGGAAGGGGCCTACAAGGCCATCGAGTCCAACCCCCTGCTCAATGCAGGAATTATATTCTTTTCAGCACCAGGTCAAAACCTATTTGTTTGTCCAGGCATTTTAAATAGGTTTATGAAGCTGATTGCTGCTTCTATTTAATGTATCTTCTGCCTTATTTGTTGTAATTTTATTAGGATTTTTTAAAAAAATTAATTACATTTCCTAAATCACCCTGGTACCATAAAATGGTGGTATATAAAAATATTTAAAATAAATAAATAATGATAATGAATATAAAAAGTGGACCTTGATAACATAAGCTGCTATCTAGAATCCCTTTACTCTGCAATAGGCATGGATAATACAGCTAGATCTTGGTAAGACCATGAGGAAGCAAAGTATTTATGACTGGCAGCTTTGTGGAGAATGCCTGTGCTACTTCCTCCATTTTTCTATCACCAGTGACACTTCAATCATGTCCATATTAAACACAGATGCTTGCTAGAAAAATAAAAGCTAATGCAAAGATAGTTCGCACCTTATTTCTGCCACAGTTTCAGCAGACACAGAATATTCTTGTGAAAGCTATTCACATTTTAATTAGAGAACTCAAGCAAAAAATTAATTGGGCCTATCTGATATACAAAACAGCTGTCTGAGGTCCTCATTGCTTTGCTTTGGCTTTTCTATTCCCTACATTTTCTCTGATTGCTACTTTCTCTGCTCTATGAGTGTGCATTTACCTTCCCTTCTCTGTATGGGCCTTAGCTTGTTATTGTGGGGTCAACGAATGACTGCATATGTGTGCCTGCTGACTTACTGAAGGGTAGCATGTGAATAATAGCTTGGTTACTCTGGTTTGCTTAAGTATCCCAAGATTCCGTCTTCCTTCCAATGAAGAAGTAGTTATTTTGAGATGACAAACATGAGGAATTACCCAAATACAGAACAAGGTTTTTGGTTTCTGTTTTTGTTTTTTAAGTATGAGGGAGAGTATGTTGGTGTTGGTTTGAAAGCTAGGTCAAAGCGCTACCCGCCCTGCACTCGAGTATGCTTCATGAGCGCTCCATTTTCAGTGAGGGTAATGAAGAACAGAGGTTCTAATGCTACAGGAGCTGTGGGCCCATTTGCTTTCATTGGCAAGAGTAGCCTGGGCGCAGCATGCTCATGTGGGAAGATGTAAACTGGGGTCAAGGAAAACCGCTGGCCCTGGATAGACATTGGCAGTCACTGCTACAAGTCAGACTTGGCCCCCTTCAGCGCTGAACGGATGTGAATAATTCCCCCCTCCCCCAAAAAAATTCTCAAAATATTTTTGCTGTATTTACACTTATCAAGTATCACATCCCCAAACCCAGAGATTTGTGTAGGATACTTTCCAGAAAGAGAAGAATTTCAAACGCCAGTCCAAACCCACCCTCCCAGGCAGACAGAATTTCCGGCCTTTTTGCATAGCATCCCTAAATCCTACTCTCTCCCTCTCAAGGAAAATAAAAGTGAAAGACAAGTTGCTGGGTAGTTTTTAAAAACCACAAGCCTTCCTCCCCATGTGTGCTCACTAGCTGTTTAGCAGAAATTTGGAGTTACGTGAAACTCAATAGTTGGTGATTCTAGCAGCCAAAATTCCAGCAAAAATTTCAGGGGCTGAGGTGAGGTGGGCCAGCCTAAGGCTCCTCTAAAATGCCTTACCACATGAGCTATTGGGGAACCTCCCACCCCCCCTTCTGAAGTTGTAAAAAGGTGGAGTAAGAAGCTCTGGTGGGAAACACACTTCATTGACCATTCTGCGTCCCTATGAATGGACTATAGATGTCAACCGACGTGTTTTGAAGTGTGACAGTGAATAAGGAAATACAGCTACTACTTGTTCTAACATTTTAAACTCCCAGAAGACCAGTCTGTCCAGGGCCATTTCCACCTACAGGTTTATAATTTATAAAGCCATTTTGTAGGTCCAGGTAGACGGCATATGCAATACTATCACAATATCCTACGTTTTTCCTTTGGGATCACAAATTGATCGGTACTGATGCATTTTCTGTCTGGAAAGGGGTTTGGGGATTTTGAGATCATATAGCACAACAATGTAAATGCAATTCTCTGTGCAAGAGAGGCTAAAACCCAGTAGGCTACATTAAGCAGTGGGCTCCCCACCACCACCCAGTCTCGGGGATTTGCAGCAATTGAGGATGCAAGCCCACCAGTGTTTTTCCTTTCTCTTCAGGAGCCTGTGATGTATGGAAATTTGGGGTTCTGATGCTTTCAGTTCCAGCAGGCGGTAAAGCAGCTAAGGAAAAACGAAGGGAGAAATCTGCAGATGAAAGTCTGAGGCTGTGTTTTCCTTTCCAAAGTGCTGCTATGTTCCCATAAGCTTGTGGCTTCCTGCATCCTGCTGCAGTATTAAAAAAGATCCTTTCTATGATATCTTAAGAGGCAAATGTCCAGTACTAACAGGAGGCCTTTTGTTCTCCTCATTTCTAAGTGGACTTTAACCCAGTTACTACAAAGTGAGTCACTGTATAAACACATAAAACAAAAGCTCTTCTGTTTTGTCCCCTTGGACAGGTCAGGGACATGTTAGACTCTGCTCTGCTCTAACCCTCTTCGCCGCCTGGAAGCAGTAACTAAGGATGGCATCACCAAACAAGAAACATGCTTAATTGCTGCTCTTTTATTGAAGCACATGCACACGCACGCACACACACTTATCCCTATCCCATCATTATTGGTATTCCAATAGAGTTAGGTATTTTTTTATTACCCTAAGAAATGTGGGATGAAAATACTCAAATGCACAATATTAGAAAACTGGAAAAACGTGTCTATATTGACTACGACTATGGAAAAAACTTGTCCAGCAATTGTTGCAATAGATCTGTCACAAAAACATGAGTTAGAACTGAACCCAAAATTAGAAAATTGAGCTAGTTTGCTAGGAAAAAATTGCTGGATCAAAATGGATTTGAGTAGGAAAAACTGGAGTTGGAAGTTAATATTGTCTAGCACAGTAAATCAACTCTAGTAGTCCATACATCTCAAAATGCATTAAATAAGTGGAATGCTATGGAGGACGTTTAGGTGGCTCCTGTCAAACAGCTCTGGATTTAGGCCTTGTATTAATTAGCCTATATTGGTTAGGCTTCTTTCTGGAACACTACTATGTTGGTCGATTTTCTGGAAGGGACAGAGGGTTTATGGCATAGTGGCATCTATATGCTATTTCACACCAATAATAAAACATAGTAAGCATGCCCACATTGTAAGCATACCTACAAAGCATGGCTCTTTCTCTGGCTTATAAATATTTATCTGAGGGTAAAAAGTAAACCTGATGAAACCAAAGTGGTATTTATATTTGAACTGATTGCATTAAAGAATCTGGTGAGTTCAAAGGTAAAAATGAATTAAATTAGAAGCTTCATACTGGTGTATATGGGGAAAGCTAGATTGCTTTGTTACTGCTGTTTTGCTCAGCTTGCAAAAGTTATCTGGCATAAATTGCTGACTTACAAAAGAGCTAAGCTCTTTTAAGAAGCTTTACAATGGAGTACAGGTGGAGCATGCACATACTTTGCATGTAAAAGATTGCAGATTCAACCCCCAGCAGTTAAAACAACAACAACAATATCTCAAGTAAAAGATGAGAAAGACCTCTTTCTGATGCCCTGGAAAGCCACTGTAAATTATGGTAGACAATATTGAACAAGATGTAATACTGGTTCGATTCAGTATAAGGCAGTCCCTTTCAGGGGTCAGCAACTTGTGGGCCTCCAGATGCTTTGGCCTACAATTCCCATCATCCTTCAGCATTGGTTCTGCTGTCTAGGGTTGATGCAACCAGTAAGCCAAAACATCTGGAGGCCTACAAGTTACCCAGCCCTGCCTCATATCCTTTGGTTTAAAGCACTAGCTCAGCTCAACTTTGCATTACTTACCTTAATCATCATCAACATTTCATAACTCTTTAGTTAAAAAGGACAGAGCAATCAGGGCTGGCCAAAGACATTTTGCTGCCTAAGGCAAAGTGCGAGATAGTGCCCCCTCCCATTCCATATACTAAGGCCAACTTACTGGCAGTTGGATCTTTCTTTGATATTGGCAATGGGACAGCATCCTCCACACCAGAAGGCAGCAAGGTAGCTTAGGGAGTGCAGGCCAGGCCATGTGACCCACAGCTCTCTCCTCCAACATCTTGCTGCAACCTCCCAGCATCTGCTGCCTGAGTCGGCTGCCTCACTCTGCCTCATGGTAGGGCCGGTCCTGAGAGCAATAGTAAAGTATCAGAGGAGTGCGGAGGTAGATCTGTCTTCTTTATCACTGCATATAATCTTATATCAATTTTGCTGTGTGGTTTTATCCTGGTTTTATCCTGGTTCAGTAGGACAACCCTCTCAGGGAATGGAGTGGACAAACCCCTCCTTCAGGTGCCTACAGAGATGGACTATGGCAGGGACTGGGCCTAGGGCTGCCAGTGGGCATGTTTTCACTCAGATAGGGCAAGCACAATGTGTCCAACTCTGACAGCTACATACATTCACTTGATGGCTTCACTGTATTAAACTAAGGAGTCTTCCAACCTCTGTGGTTGGGTCTCTTTGCTAATAGAAAAATAGAACCAAGGTATACACTCAGAAATATCACGTGGCACACTCTTCTGGGAACTGAATCACTTTAAAATCAAGGTTGGGGACTACATGTTTGAAAATACTCCCTGCATGCAGGAAAGTAGCACAAACTGAAAAGCAAGCTTTCAATGGGGGAGCAATTCAATTTTTCAGCCTTTAGCTTGCATCCTGAAATGGTACAATGCCATGAGCTTTGTGCCAACCTATTTCTGAACCAATACATTGGCCTTATCTTCTCATGGAGGATAAGTCTAAAGATGAGCAGAATGTTCTCAAATGAGATAATTTAAGTTGAAAATTGGGAGAGGGGGTAAAGGGGGGAAAAGTGGAGCAAAAATAATCTCCCTTTCTTCAATGTTTTCATCACTTTTGCAGCATTACATCTTCCTGGAGAGACCACCATTTCCCCTCCATAATCCACCTGGGACTGATAGAGGAACACAGGAATCTGCCTTATACTCAATGCAGTGATGATGCAGCGTCACACTCATGTGTGTGTGTTTTTTAAAAAGATGGCCACATGTCATAGCCTCATATTTTCTCCCAGAAATCTTTTGGGCAACTAATGCTACATGATTGCATAGTATATTTCCTAGATGGATTCCTGGGTTGCGGGGTGGGTGGGTGGGTGGTGGAATGATAGCCCTCAGCCATTGGCAAGAGCTCAGCTTGCCATGGCTGGCACCAAGCAACCCCCCATTTCATTCATCACAAATGGAACAGTGAAATGGAGCAGGAGGGGGGCATTGCCATTTAGCCCTAAATAGCTCTATCAGTGGCTATTAGACCTGATGCCTATATACATCTTGTTTTATTGACCGAGGATATAAGCCTCCTGGAGGGCATCTATATGAAGCAAAAAAGGCAAGATATAAATGTGATTTTTTAAAAAAGTAAATAAATAAACCTCCAAATTCAGAGGCAGTATGCCAGCAAGAGAAAGCTTTTGCTTTCAAGCCAGGCTGATGGGCTTTCCGTAGGTATCTGGCTGGCCACTGTGGGAAACAAGGTACTGAATTAAATGGACTTTTCATCTCATCCAGCAGGGCTCTTCTTCTGCTCTCGCTTCCCCTTGATTTCATCAGAACCCTGTTAACGATGCCGTGTGTCCTCTGGTATTGTGCACCCTCTCTACAGCACGTCTTGGTGATATCACAGCAAACCTTATGAACAGGCCATTGGTTATTCCAATCCTGTGCACATCTCCGTGAGTTTTGTGTCGAAAGAACTGTGTAGCAGTTCACAGCTGATGTTCAAATTCCAAACCCCTTGCTCAATGCTGTGCAGCAGAGACTGGCTGAATTAGAGATTCCACTCAAAATTAAATGCATGTGAGCAGGATGGTTTAGATTCATTACATGCTCAAGTGTGATTCCCGCCCCGTTCATAAACATCTTAGAAACTCTTTGCTTAGAGAGGCTGGAAAGTCCAGCAGTAGAGTCTTCTGAAGTGAAGCTCAGCAGACAAACGTGCAGTTTGTTTAGAGCTATACTTTATTTCTTTCAGACATCTGGCTGAGCCTGGGTAGCAGCATTTACAGCAATGGATTATTATTTTCCCTGTGTGAGCACAGAGGGCTGGAGAAAAGGGGGAGCCTCTTTTACAACTATTAATTGGACAATGAACGGCGGTGTAACTGTAAAGCCCCATAAAAAGAATAACACCATTGTATCTCTGGCTTGTTTCCCACATTTCAAAGGCTCCTAAGCAGCAGCATCTTTGCCCCTGGGTTACTGAGAAGGCAGAGCCTTGTGCTTATTATGATGGCTTTCCCTAATGATCTGAAACAAAAAAAAAATGCACACAGTGATGTGCATGTTTAGAGCTTCTGCGGCCACAAGGTCAAACACATTAAAAAACAACAACCGAAAGTTTGGTCCTACAGTATTAAAGGAGACCCATTTGTCCACCTCTCTCCCCCCCCCACCCGCCCCATTTCCCCCCCTGCAGTCGGAGGCCCTGCTTTCCAACACAATTAAGCCATGGGCCAATAGGATTTGCACCACCCTTTCTTCCACTTGGCTTCACTGCTGAGAAACCGCCTTGGTCGGCAGGGAGGTGGGAGCGCTGACTGAATAGCCTCTAAGCATTCATTATCTGGCTCCTAATTACGTGGCCGACATACTGTTGCCTCTGCCTACGTGGGAACACTGCATCACATTAATCAGCAGGGGGATAGGCCAAGATGAAAGGGTCTCCTTGTGTATGTGCTTTGCTGTGGAAAGCAGGGACAGGGGTCGGGTGAAAAGGAGGAGATTTATCAAGTCCCACTGGGCAGCGAAAACACAGCAGGTGAACCGCAACTCCATCCCTGTACCCAATTCAGCACCTCAGCTTGACTTCATCATCTTCCCATGCTGGCCTCCAAAAGTAATTCACAAACCTACTTTTCGGGAATCTGTGCTGCCAAGGTTATGGGGCCAATGGCCCTAGAGGTCTTTATCTGGAGAAAAGGTGAAGTAAAGGCAGCAATGAGCCAAGCTCCCCAACTCCATCCCTGGTGCCTAACTGGCCCTCCCTTCTGAGTCAGACAGGAACTTGACTGTTTAAAGAGATTCTTGGCAGTATAGAAATTCAATAAATAAACAAATACCATGGGAGGGGCATGTTTAGCATCCTCTGAGAATACACCTATGTAGCACAATTCTAAGCGTACATAGGATTGCAGCCTTGAACCTGGAAAGTCAGCATTCAAGCCCCAATTCAGTCAGAGTATTCACGTATTATGTGCAAATTTGCATATTAGATCCCTATTAGGGGTGTAAAAGAATTTTGTTTGTTTGCATTTTAATAGCAGCAAACCAAATTAGCACTTCTGAACCTAATATGCAAATTGGTACACAATTATCCTTCAGTTTTCACACTTTTGACTACTGCAATGTAGTTCACTCATTAAAAACTGTGTACAAAAATGCATACATTAGGGAAAACAGCATACACCGAGGAATATGGTAAGGAAAATTGTTTACAAAAATGCATATATTAGAGGAAAATATGTACAAACATTTTTACACATGCAAAATGTGTATGAAATTTTGTACATACGTTTTAAAAAATCACAAGCTGATTTGGAAACGGGGCAGAACGAACTTGCACTTGAAAAATGCAAATGTTATGGAAAGAGAAGCAGATTTCTTCAACCCTATCCCCAATACTTTAAATGGAAGAAAAGCAGCTTCAGGAGTAGGTGATTGACAATGGAGACCAGAGAAGTCATGGTGGGAGCCAAAGTAATGTATCCCTTTGCTTGCCCACTGTAGCACTGCTTACAGAGTTCCAAAACTTTTTGCAAAGGCCCACGTGTTTTGAACTCGGAAGGGAAGCGCTTGGGAGGGGGAGTTTTGGAGCAGGGAAGTGGCACGCAGGAAAGAGTTATGCGCCCCTCCCCTCTACCACCACTCTGCTCTCAGTTGCCCCTCTTTTCTCTGGTGGGGGTGGGGTGGGAAACTCATCCACTATCTTAATGCACACAATCGCCTGAAATGTGCAGTGGGCAATTTATGCTCTCTCCCATCCCAATAAGGATGAGGATATTTCACAAAGAGTCTACAGTAAATCACAACGGTTTATCAGTAAAAACAGACAAGTAAGTTACTGCTACACCTGTTTACCCAGTCCAAGAGCCTCCCACTCGTTTTTAAGGATTTCCCAGCAAACATTCTGCCTGAGGAGAAGAGTCTCAACTTAATTCTACCAATTTAGTCTATTCCTATTATTCTTTGTTAGACACTAGCCCATTTTGCATGTCGCAATATCCCAGATTTTTTCTAAAAAAAATCTGGCTTATTGTGAACAAGGCAGTGGACTGGTGCATGCTGCTAAATTATGCCTGCTGCAAACAAGAGCGGCTAAACAAACCATGACTTTCCATGGCCTGAGATTTGATTAGCATTATGTGTGAACCAGGGACTCTGGCTTGTCTCTTCCTCAACAATGCAGAGAAAGAACCCAGGAATAAACTTTATTATTATTATTTATTTATATAGCACCATCAATGTACATGGTGCTGTACAGAGTAAAACAGTAAATAGCGAGACCCTGCCGCATAGGCTTACATTCTAATAAAACCATAATAAAACAATAAGGAGGGGAAGAGAAAGCAAACAGGCACAGGGTAGGGTAAACAGGCACTGGGTAGGGTAAAACTAACAGTATAAAGTCAGAACAAAATCAAGTTTTAAAAGCTTTAGGAAAAAGAAAAGTTTTTAGCTGAGCTTTAAACGCTGCAGTTGAACTTGTAGTTCTTAAATGTTCTGGAAGAGCGTTCCAGGCGTAAGGGGCAGCAGAAAAAAATGGACGAAGCCGAGCAAGGGAAGTAGAGACCTTTGGGCAGGCGAGAAACATGGCATCAGAGGAGCGAAGAGCACGAGCGGGGCAATAGTGTGAGATGAGAGAGGAGAGATAGGAAGGAGCTAGACAGTGAAAAGCTTTGTAGGTCAACAGAAGTTTATATTGGATTCTGAAGTGAATTGGAAGCCAATGAAGAGATTTCAGAAGTGGAGTTACATGGTCAGAGCGGCGAGCCAAGAAGATGATCTTAGCAGCAGAGTGGTGAATAGAAACCAACGGACTGATGTGAGAAGAAGGAAGGCCAGTGAGAAGAAGGTTGCAGTAGTCCAACCGAGAAATAACCAATGCATGAACAAGAGTCTTGGACAAACCAGAATTTCTGGGTCATGTGTAATGCTAAGCAAATAATAATAATAATAATAATAATAATAATAATAATAATAATAATAATAATAACCCGCCTCTCCTACTGGATCAAGGCGGGGTACAACACAAATAAAAACACCATAAAATACATACAACTAATTCAAACATTTTAAACCAGTGCATCATTAAAAGCAGCACACCATTAAAAAAGGCATCTTAAAATTCAACTGGGTAGGCCTGCTGGAAGAGATCAGTCTTTTTGGCTTTCTTAAATTCTGTTAAGCTGACGAATCTCTCCCAGCAAGCCATTCCACAAACTGGGAGCAGCAGAAGAAAAGGTCCTCTGGGTAATAGTTGTCAGCCTTGTTTTTGTTGGCTGGAGTAAATTCTTCCCAGAGAACCTGAGTGTGTGGGGCGGATTATACGGGAGAAGGCGATCCCGCAGGTAGCCTGGACCCAAACCATGTAGGGCTTTAAAGGTGATAACCAACAGTTTATACTTCGCTCAGAAACTAATTGCTAACCACAAAGGTATGTGGTTGGTTCTGCTGCTCCTACTGAAATTGTGAGCACCAGCTCACTACCTGTTTCACAATAACAGATCATTTTTTAACATTCTGGGCTATTATGACATCTGAACTGGGCCCATATGAGGAACATAAAGAGGTGTCTTATACAGTCAAATCATTGGTCTATCTGTCCCAGTATTATGTTCTGTGACTGGCAGTGGCTCTCCAGAGTCTCAGGCCATGTCTGATCCTTTAAAATTAGGGATTGAACCTGGGAGTTTCCCATCCTCTAGAGCCCTCCTTTCCAGCAGTAACTTCACAGAAAATTGTCTGTTACTCTAGCATATGACTTGAAAAGGGCTTTGACAGTTAAGATTGTCTGGCCTACTTAAATTCCACTTATTATTTATATACTAATAACGTTATCTCGTAAACTGTAAGGCTATTATAGTATTATTATTATTTTTTTGGTACAGGGGATAAAACTAAATCATATAAAAGCTAAGGAAGCAAACGCACAAACTAATGTGGGTGAAAATCCTTCAGCTAGCAAGTCAAGGTCCTGAGCTCCAGGGATCTGGAAGAATTCATCTTTATGAGTAAAAAAAGAAAAAACTCAGGAAGACCTTTGGTATGATGCCTCTGTAAAAATAAAGTTTCATGTTCTTTGGCCTCTCTGCTTGTGTGCTCCTTTTGAATGTTATTGGAGACAATGTTCTTGGATAAGACCTCAGAGCTTGGCATATTCTGCTGGATCCCAGAGATATAGCTATCCTCATAGCAGTCTGGTCTAATAGATTCAACCCAGGACTGGGAAACAACAAATGCCTGAGTTTTAGTTCTGGCTCTCTGGATAAATTATTCTCTGTTCTTCCCATTGTCTCACCCCTCTAATGGGAATAATACTGAGCAGGAGGGAAATTGACTGATTTTGACTGTGTTTGTAAGGTGCTTTTAAAATGTGGTAATATGGTTATGAAGTGTGATTTCATTTCATCATACTGAACAAACTATTGGCTGTTTTGCAGTTGTTCTTCATTCTGTGAACGTGGAATCCTTCCTCAAACAGGAATATCTTGAATACTAGTGAAATGTCCCAATTTAATTCTGAGAAAACTAAGGTGCTTGGGTAACATGTTATTTCACAGCCCATTTTAATATTTGCAAGAGAATTTTGGCTTGAGAAGTGTTGAGACACAATTTTCAAAGAGTGGTTAGGCTGAGACTAGTTTTAGGGAGAATTTGTATAGATAGATAGATAGAAAGATAGATACTGAAGTCTTGCACTCCCTCCTGCATAGTAAACAATTAAATACAATATTTATTTATTTCTTACCTGCCTCTCCCTCTGGATCAAGGCGGGGTACAACACAAATACAAATCACCATAAAATACATATAAAATCCAATGGATTCCAGAGGGCTCTGGGGAGTTTCCCTGCTGGTATGGCTGGTGCTCCTGTCGAAGCCCAGGTTGCTCTGTGGAATGCAGAGATGACTTGGGCGTTTGACACAATTGCGCCCAAGTGCCCTCTCCCTCTGAGCAGAGCCCGGCCAGCTCCTTGGTATAACCTGAGCTGAGGGCAATGAAGCAAGAGGGGAGATAGCTAGAACGCAGGTGGAGGAAAACTCAAACATGGGTTAGAGCTCACTATCGAGTGTAGCAGTGAGGGTGGCTAAGAGACAGTTCTTTTTCACCAGCATTACATCTTCTCAGTGTCGTCCAGCACAGCTTTTCCAGGTGGTTCGTGGCCTGTTACACTCTGGGCCAGGGCAAGATATAGTGGAACCCTTGGAAGCACGCTGTGACGAATTTGCACGGCACTTTGAAGATAAAGTTGCTCAGATTCGTCATGAATTGGACACCACGCTTAATGTAGCTCCACTAGTAGAGGCGTTCGGAGCACCGTCTGGTCCAGTTTTATTGGATGAGTTTCAGTTACTGAGGCCCGAGGATGTGGACAAGGTGCTTGGCCAAGTTCGGTCAACCACCTGTGTGCTTGCCCCTTGCCCCTCATGGCTCATTACATCAAATAAGGAGGGGATCGCTGGCTGGGTCCAGGAGGTTGTAAATGCCTCCCTGAGAAGGGAGTGGTGCCGGCCTCTTTAAAAGAAGCAGTAATCAGACTACTCTTGAAGAAGCCTAACCAGGACCTGGAGGATGTTAACAACTACAGGCCGGTGGTTAATATCCCCTTCCTGGGCAAGGTGCTTGAGCAGGTGGTTTCAGGCCAACTCCAGGCACTCTTGAATGAAACGGATTATCTAGATCCATTTCAATCGGGCTTCAGGCCTAGTTCTGGAACAGAAACTGCCTTGGTCACCCTGTGGGATGACCTTTGCCAAGAGAGGGACGGGGGAGTGCGACCCTGTTGATTATCTTGGACCTCTCAGTGGCTTTCGATACCATCGACCATGGTATCCTTCTGGATAGGTTGTCTAGGTTGGGAGTTAGAGGCACTGTGTTGCAGTGGTTCCTCTCCTACTTGGATGGAGAGGAACCAATTCCAGTAGGTGGTGCTGGGGGATTATTGCTCTGTGCCATGGCATTTATGCTATGGGGTTCCACAGCATAAATAGTTTATCCCCTATGCTGTTTAACATTTACATGAATCTGCTGGGAGAGGTTATCCAGAGATGTGGGTTGAGGTGTCATCAATATGCGGATGACACCCAGCTCTACCTCTCCTTTTCATCAAACCCAGGTGAGGCAGTGGCTGTACTGACTCAGTGCCTGAGCACGGTACTGGACTGGATAAGGGCCAATAAACTGAGACTCAATCCAGACAAGGCGGAGGCACTGTTAGCGGGTGGTTCACCTGTCTGGCTAGGTGATGTTCACCTTGTTCTGGATGGGGTTGCACTGCCCCTAAAAGATCAGGTTCATAGTTTAGAGGTGCTCTTGGATCCAGAGCTGTCACTTGAGGCACAGGTGGACTCAGTGGCAAAGAACACCTTTTATCAGCTTAGGCTGATATACCAACTGCACCCTTATCTGGACAGAGATAGCCTAGCTACAGTTATCCATGCTCTGATAATCTCTCATTTGCATTACTACAATGTATTATACGAAGGGCTGCCTTTGAAAATGGTCTGGAAACTTCAACTGGTACAAAACAGGGCAGCACGTTTATTAACAGGGACTGGCCAATGAGACCACATCATGCCAGTCTTTTTCCAACTTCATTGGCTGCCAGTTCAAGTCCAGGCCCAATTCAAAGTGCTGGTATTAACATTTAAAGCCCTAAATGGCTTGGGGCCAGGCTATCTGAAGGAACGCCTCCTCCCATATGTACCTGCCCAGACCCTAAGGTCATCCTCAGGGGTCCTTCTCTGTGAGCCCCTGCCAAAGGAAGTAAGGCAGGTAGCTACCAGGAGGAGGGCCTTCTCTGTTGTGGCACCCCGGCTGTGGAATGAGCTCCCTAAGGAGGTTTGCCTGGCACCTACACTATATTCTTTCAGATACCAGGTGAAGACCTTTTTATGCTCTTAGCATTTTAACAGTCTATAAATTTAATTTTAATTTTGCTGTTTTAAATTTGTATTTTAAATTTGTATTTCTGCACGGCTGCTGATTTTATCCTGGTTGTGCCTTTATATTGTATTTTATATCATGTTTTTATACTGTTTGTTTTATACTTTGAATGGTTTTTATTTTTGTGAACCGCCCAGGGAACTTCAGCTATTGGGTGGTATAAAATGCAATAAATAAATAAATAAATGAATAATAAATATAATTGATTAAAAACATATAAAACTAATATTTATTTATTTATTGCAGTTTATACTGCACAATAGCTGAAGCTCCCTGGGCGGTTCACAAAAATTAAAAACATTCAAAGTATAAAAGAAACAGTATAAAACATGATATAAAATACAATATAAAAGCACAACCAGGATAAAATCAGCAGCAGTGCAGAAATACAAATTTAAAATACAAATTAAAAACATTATTAAAAGGTAGCACATTATTAAAAGACATCTTAAAATTCAACTGGGTAGGCCTGCCGGAAGAGATCAGTCTATGCTCGCTAAAAGGTTTAGGCCACCATCTTGGAACATAAGGTGCAGATTTAGATACAAATCTGGAGAACTGTATTAGCATGTTTATCATGTTCTAATCTAATATATCTATATCTATATCTCTATATCTGTTATATCTTGACCAGCCTTCTTGATCTTTTTTCACTGAAGCACATGGGTTGCTAGTGGGTTCACATTACAGTCGGGATAACATGGGGGCATTGGGTGATGAACCAGGATCTCCCCATGAGCAGAGAGCATGTGGCTTGACCAAAACTGTCTTAAACCAGTTCATTTCTATATTCTATTAAAGAGCAGCTGACTAAGTCAAATGGAAACCACTGATTTTTGGATGCATGATGAAACAATACATTTTGTATTAACAGTTTAATAGAAAACACTATGCTTAACCCAAAGCATAAGAAATGAAAACTATGTAAGAGTAAACTTTTACTGGTTAAATTCAATAAAATATACGCATGCGCTTGAATTACATAGGGTTAAAAGTTAGCACACTAACTTTCCATTACAAACTGGACCAACAAATTGTATCTTCTTACCTAGTTATTGACTGGGTTTGGACAATCATAGTGGGTGAAGAAGCCATTGTGGTGGCTGCCCTTGCCACTGTGCAAGTCATATGCATGACCGCCATTTGCAGTCTTCCCCAAACTATAGCATGGGATGGCGTATCATCTGAACCTGGCGTACTGTGCAGCAGCGGGCCTTGTACCCACCTTACAACCCATGATGTGCAACAGAAGCCTCCCCCGCCACACCAGATGTCAGATTTGGATAACATGCTAACCCATACTATAGTACAGGGAATAATGCAAATGGTGGTTGTGCAGACAGCATACGTGGGGACAGGGGAAGCAGCCACAATGGCTTCTTCCCCACTGTGATCATCTGAAAACAGCCATTAACTCTTAAACTAATATTAACTGCAGTGTTTGTATAGTATAAGGTGCAGGTAAAGACCATTATACTTACCACGCAGAAGCTATTCTTCCTGCTCAAACTAAGGCAAGAAATGCCAAGGACCAATGCAGAGGTAGCAGTCTATATACCTAACCATGGTTCAGTAATCAAGAGAGTGCCATGGGACTGCAACCTCTCTTCCTCCAACCTCTTACTTCTTGCTTGTAAATTCCAATATTAACCATAGTTAAGCATTTGCATTGACATGAACCATAGTTAAATCTTATCATGGTTCACTTTTAACTAGGGACTTTAAGCCAGCTTCAAACTCAGGTTTCATATCCAGGTCTCATTTCTATACTGCCCAGAGGGATTCGGCTACTGGGCAGTATAGAAATGCAATAAATAAATAAATAAAAACATGCCCTGTAAATGTAACCTTGAGTGTCAGATGTTTTAACCATGGCTAAGACTGTTGGGTGAAGGTTAAGAATATCTGCCATGATTAAAGGTTTGGGAGCATTGCATCGTGCCTGTTTTTAGGAAATTTAGTGGAATTAAAATGCAGAAATCTGTGAGAGAAAATCACTGAGCAAACAACTTTTTTGTTTTAGTGTCTGTTTGGGGGATATTTCTGGGGTGTATATGTCCTCACAATCTAGAGAGAATATGTAGATGCACTTCACAGGGAAATGTCTGCCAGAACATTAATAAGGAAAGGGCAGGAATGTAATCTTACATAATTCATTGCTGCTGAGAAAGGAGAGAGGTTGAATGGAAAAAACAGTTCATAAAGATGCCAGTGGTCTCTAAGCAGAAACAGCTGCTGAAGTCTTAAAAAAAGAGGTCAAGCCTTCAGCAAACCCAGCAACAGGAAAGCCTGCAGTTGATCATTTCTACCCTCATCCACACTCTGAGCTGTGACCTCCTGGGATCAATATAGATGCTTACGCAATAGTTTACAGAATGCATTGAACTCAGTTTTTTAAGGTGGGTTGAGGGAACAGGATTGGGGAACTCAATAGTTTTGTGAACCGCCCAGAGAGCTCCGGCTATTGGGCGGTATAGAAATGTAATAAATAATAAATAAATAAATAAATAAATAGTTAGAAAAGGAATACCAGTGGGTTCAAAGGAAGTTGCAAATCAGGAAAAAGCAATCAGATTATCCTTTCCATTCCAGAAGTGTCCTTTCCAGTGCTTTATCTGGTCTACTTTTAGATGCCTTAAATGGCAGGACCCTCTCCACTTTCCCTGGGAAACTATGTTGTCCAAAGACCTGCCTTTGCTCCCGTAATAATTTATGCTGTATAATACTCATTGCTACCTCCAGACAACAGCATTCCATACAATTCTCCTTTCTCTCAGTGAAGCTGTTCTTTCAGAAAGGAAATGTACTTGAAGTACTCCTATCCTTTTGGCAACAACCCTTTACTGAAAGCCTTTACGTATTATTGCACCTCTATCCCTCTGTCCCTCTTCCAAGGAGCTTAGAGCGGCATTTTATCTGTTTAGCAGCATAGTTGTTACAACAACTATGTGAGGCAGGTTAGGCTGAGAGCGAGACTGACATGCCCAGAGCCATCTAGTGAGCTTCATTTGTAAGAGGAATTTTCCACATCCAGACACAGCACTTTAAGTCATTGTAAGAGGGTTCCACTACTAAAGGTGGCCTAGCTTAATTAAATCACTGGGAGCAACTCTTGCTGTTATACAAAGCATGAGACCTCCTGAACCAGGAACTGTCTCTGATTGCTGAGTTATTGTTTTAATCAAGCTATCCAAGGTATACCCTGAATCAGCCAATCCAGAGCCATTAAGGGGGAAATGCTCAATTCATAAAGGGTAAGATCACCATCACATTAGTGGTCATTTACAACATTTAAGGGCAGCCACATACACCCAATAGTTATACCTGGCTTATATCACAACCTAGAACCTATGTACCAGCCTTCCCCAATCTGATCCCTCCAGATGTTTGAACGACATAAGAACATAAGAAGATCCATGCTAGATCAGACCAAGGGTCCATCTAGTCCAGCACTCTGTTCACACAGTGGCCAACCAGCTGTTGACCAGGAAACCACAAGCAGGACATGGTGCAACAGCACCCTCCCACCAATGTTCACCAACATATGGTGTATACAGGCTTCCTGCCTCTGATACTGGAGGTTGCACTTAGTCACCGGGACTAGTAGCTATCAATGCCTTCTCCTCCAGGAATTTATCCAACCCCCTTTCAAAGCCATTCAAATTGGTGGCCGTCACCATATCTTGAGGTAGTGAATTCCAGAGTTTAACAATGCACTGTGTGAAGAAGTACTTCTTTTTATCTGTCCTGAATCTCCCCCCAATCAGCTTCATGGGATGACCCCAAGTTCTAATATTTTGGGAGAGAGAGAGAAAAATGTCTCCCTATCCACATTCTCTACACCATGCATAATTTTGTACACCTCTATCATGTCTCCCCCAGCTGCCTTTTTTCCAAGCTGAACAATCCCAGCTGTTATAAGCTTCCCTCATAGGGGAGATGATCTAGTCCCTTGATCATTTTAGTTGCCCCTTTCTGCAGTTTTTCCAGCTTTACAATATCTTTTTTTAGGTGTGGTGACCAAAACTGTACACAGTATTTTAAATATGGTCACACCATAGATTTATATAAAGGCAGCATGATACTGGCAGTTTTATTCTCGATTTATTTTCTAATTATGCCTAACATGAAGTTTGCTTTCTTTATAGCGGCTGCACAGTGGGTTGACATTTTCATCAAGCTGGCAACCACAACCCCAAGATCTCTTTCTTGGTCATTCACTGCCAACTCAGATCCCATCAAGTTATACTTGAAGTTGGGTTTTTTGGTCCTGACATGCATCACTTTACACTTGCTTACACTGAACCACATCTGCCATTTGGACGCCCACTCTCCCAGCTTGGAGAGATCCTTTGGGAGCTCCACACAATCCCTTTTTGTTTTAACCACCTTAAATAATTTGGTGCTGTCAGGAAACTTGGCCACTTCACTGCTAATTCCAGATCATTTATGAACACGAACTGGCCCTAATACAGATCGTCTACTTACTTCCCTCCATTGAGAGAATTTGCCATTTATTCCTACTCTCTGCTTTCTGTTCTTTAGCCAGTTGCTGATCCATAAGAGGACCTCTCCCCTTATTTCATGACTGCTAAGTTTGCTCAGGTGTCTTTGGTGAGAGACTTTTATCAAAAACATTTTGGAAGTACAAATAATAATAATAATAATAATAATAATAATAATAATAATAAGAAGAAGAAGAAGAAGAAGAAGAAGAAGAAGAAGAAGAAGTCCACCTCATCTCCCCTGTTTATATGTCTATTGACATTCTCAAGGAATGTAAAAAGATGAGCAAGACAGGATTTAGCTTTGCGGAAGCCGTGTTGATTCTCTTTCAGAAGGACTTGTCCTTTTATATGCTTACTAATTTTGTCTTTAATAATGCTTTCAATCAATTTACCTGGAATAGGCATTAAACTAACCGGTAGTATCCCAGATCCCCCTGGATCCCTTTTTTAAAAATTGTGAATCCTAACCATTGGTTATGCTGGCTGGGGCTGATGGGACTTGTAGTCTTAAACATCTGGAGCACAGGCAACCTCCCAATGGTAAAGGGCCAACTCAGCTTAGCTACCTATCCAATTAAATATTTCTAGTCCAATAAATACAGAGCCTTTACCACCCTTTGAAAGCAAAGCTCGCATGTTTGGGATTTGGATTGGGTTCCAGAAGCATAATAATAGACAATAACCCAGCCCTTCCATGCACTGTCAAGAAGGCATGACACTGTCAACAACTGGCAGTTCCCCGATGACATTTCATTTCCTTCCTGGGCACACAGTTTGGCTTTTAGGCATAGCATGACTTCAAAGCACAAGAACAAACAAGAACCTGCGTGCATTGTGTCATTCCCATCCCAGGCCTTCAACTGGCCGCAACGTGGGCTAAGAGGTTTAATAAATTTGGAAGCATTAAGTCCCTCTTCTACTGTTGGTCCTTTTTTGTTAACACAAGCAATGAAATCTATGAAGTTAAGGTTTAAGGAAACCCTTAAAAAAAACACACAACTCAGTCAGAGCTTCTAGAAAATAAATGGAGGCCCCTCTGACATTTTATCTCTCAGCTGACAGATTAAAAATAGTCCTTTAGATCAAAGGCACAATGCATTCTTTCTTAATTCTTGTCAAACTTTGCATTGGTCTAGTCTCTGAAGGAAGGAAGGCTGCAATGTCTTGTTAGGTCAGTCATTAAATGCAAGGAGCCCAGAAGTCACCAGAGACCATAAACCAGAAAGAGATTCTGCCATCCATCAGACAGCATGACTTCTGACCCCGTTAATTCCCTTTCGCTCCCCTCATCACTCCTATTACTATAAAGGGAGAGTCACTCTGGTTTATGCATAAGATCTTGCCATAACAACTAGTAAAAAGGACAGCCTTGTGTTGGCACTGATCCTGGCTTTGTCTCACTGCATTCATTGTCCATGAGAACATAAGCCAGATTAAAAGGGTTTTTTAGAGTGCAGCAAGGCATCAAGATTAATAACCGCTCTGATTCAGCATCATTTGGGTGCGTACGTGAGGTAGACTTTTCTAAATAATTTGCAATGAGAGGAAGGTGATAACAATTACAAAATAGGAAATTTAGCAAATTGAGATTCAGCTGCTTTAGTTTTCTCCACCAAATACCTTGATATGTACAGAGTGAGCAAACACAAATCTCCATCCCAGAGTACTACTCATGTTCATCTGCAGAGAAAGAAATGTAAGAGAAACCCTTCTATCAGGAAGGTTGGAGCTCTTGTGTGAACTCTTTGGAAAAGGAAAGGAACCTCTCGTGCAAGCACTGAGTCATTACTGACTCTTGGAGGGACGCCAGATTTCGCTGATGTTTTCTTGGCAGACCTTATAGCGGGGTGGTTTGCCGTTGCCTTCCCCGGCCCTTATTACCTTTCCCCCAGCTAACTGGGTACTCATTTTACCGACCTCGGGAGGATGGAAGGCTGAGTCAACCCGAGCCGGCTGCCTGAAACCAGCTTCCGTTGGGATCGAACTCAGGCCATGGGGAGAGTTTCAGCTGCAGAAACTGCTGCTTTACCACTCTGCGTCACACTGAGATGAAAAGCTCCATCACGCCAGGGGTTAACATGCTCCCCACCTTTGCTTCTCCGCCTGTGTTTTCATTCCTCAGTTACTTCCTCTTTCAAAAGAGGAAGTACCCAACGAGCACGAGGCCCATTGAGTCCGCTGTTCTAATGGCGCTGCTTCTCCTGCACACAGCAGGAGAGAGCAGCAATTCCGAATTTTAAAAAAATCGGACTTAATGAGGTTTTTTTTGGTCACACAAGAAAAGCCAGGAAGGACGGAAGGCGCGCGGGAGGCAGACAACGTCATGTGAGGGACCTGAGCAAACTCTGTGAGTGTCCAGTAACAATCGTGCAATAGAATGCTCATTGGATGGAGCTTCTAATCTACACCAAGCAGGATATTGCACTATGAAAGCAGTATGAAAGTGGTATATAAAAGGCAGAAGCCACACCATGCAGGATATAGCACTATGAATGCGGTATGAAAGCAGTATATGGTATGTGTCAATGGGTCCCAACAGTTGTCAGTGCACTTTAATACCACTATAAAGCAGTAGTGTGGCTCCTTGCTTTTTATATAGTGTTTTCATAGTGCAATATCCTGCTTGGTGTATATTAGGACTGAAAATGTTTGCAAAGGATCCCAATTTTCACAGAAACAGTTTGACTTCAATAAAAAAACCAAAATCTGCATAAGAAGGTAAATTGGTGAGTGGCAAACACTTCCTTGTATGTTATAACCCTGGACACTTTTAGACTGTTGGAACTATAAAAGAGGGATACTGCTAAGCAGCTGGATGAAGCCCTAGCAGTGAGATTGCTACTTCAGCCCTAGGCCTATGTGTAATCTCACATTCCTTCAAGAATTGGTGGGAACAAACTCAAACCCTGAGGAAGCTTATGAAGGAAATTAGCTGAATTTTAAAAGATGGGTCAACTAACTAAATTGGACAGCTTCATATTTAAGGCTTAAACATTAATTGGAGATTCTTGAGATGTGAGTATATGACAGCAGTAGACAATTCCTCTTGTTTTCCAGTTAGATAAGTAATGCTAATTAATTTTGGAGTGTTTCAGAGGAATTACTTGTTTTTCGTGAATGCAATGAGGATTAACAGTCCCATCCACAGGTGAGATCATGTATTAGGATAAAGGGCAGACACTTCTATTTCCATTACTTTGAGTTTATTTTCTCCTTCCAATGTGGTAGATTGTCAATTCCCACCTTTATTAGTTAAAACACTTTCTGCCCAAGAAGCTATTAAAAGAATTTTCTATCCTGCAAAAGTCTTGAAATAGAACACCCATTATTTGTAAAGAAGATCTTAAGCCTATGCGGCAGGGTCTTGCTATTTACTGTGTTATCTGTACAGCACCATGTACATTGATGGTGCTATATAAATAAATAATAATAATAATAATAATAATAGAAAGGGCTTCCCCTTGGCTTAGAGAGTTCCAGATAGAGGCGTGTGCACACTTCAAAATAAGCTTATGGCTTGCACTCCCTCACACCTACTTTATTTTCATACAGACATGTGTGAGAATTCATAATTAGAAAGGGTTAGACAAAGAGACTATTTTTCCGCAAACAAGGACTCAAGAACCCACCAGGCAAGAAACATCATGAGTTAGGTGTGTAAGAAGCTTACTTTACCTTTTAAAACTTCTCTTCTTTTCTAGTTTTTAAATGCCATGTAAACTCTGATTTCCTTGAATAAATTCAAATTTTAATTTTATTATTACAAATCAGTACCCAAAGTTTATTTACAACCTCTCCCATATCTACTTGGCTGATGGTGCTGCAAAGTTTTAACCCTAAACAGGGGGATTCTTTTATAAATGTTTTGAGCTCCCCATAATTTCTGAGCGGACCTTTTATCAATGGTTTTCAAACAGATTTTCATCCGAGTCCAAGTGAATGTTGGATATGGTGGCAGCTCTTTAAAGTGTTATAAAATGTTGAGGGTCCTGACATTTTCGCTTTGGATCTATCACAGAGGTGCACTGCTGTTCTCATCAATTCCTTCCTAACCATCACAACTAGACTAGAGCTGATGGCAAAGAGAGCTTTGTTCTTCTTGATCCCCTTTTCTTTTCCTGATCCTCACAATACTGCAGGACAAACATCCAGTATTTGCATTTGATCCAAGTTAATATTCACAATCAGAGGTATTTCAAGAGAAAGGACTTACTTACGGAAATTACTCTTCCCCTTGAGCGTTCAGAGGTATTTAACATGGCAACAAGAAGAAAAGTATCAGTTAACAGATTGATCATGGACTTTGGTTCTGTAAAACTATCTCAAACTTCACTGCAACAGACCACAGTGGCATTAACATTTGAGAAGGAATTGTTCAAACTCTCTTCAGTGTCTTATATGCTAACAATTGGTTTCGGCTAGGTAGCAATTTGTGTCACTGGTTAAGGGAAGCGGGTACCACTGGCGGGAAACTCTAAAAAGAGGAGAACGTTATAAATCCATCACACCCACCCTACCAAGCCACTCAAACAAGTGGATTCTAGTGGGTCATTTAATTTGTTATTGTATTATTATTATTATTATTATTATTATTATTATTATTATTATTATTGGGTGTTTGTGGGATTTTCTACCTTGCATGCCAAAATAACTTGGCTGGCTTTTGGTACCATGCAACTTGATTTGGGTGAGGGGTGCCATTTGCTGCTCTGCCTCAATAATAATATTGAATAAAGACTTTGTGGATTGCCCAGCAAATCTTTGTCTCACATTTCGGTGGGAGTAGGGTGACCATATGAAAAGGAGGACAGGGCTCCTGTATCTTTAACAGTTGCATAGAAAACGGAATTTCAGCAGGTGTCATTTGAATGCATGTCGCACCTGGTGAAATTTCCTCTTCATCACAACAGTTAAAGCTGCAGGAGCTATACTGTGACCAGATTTAAAAGAGGGCAGGGCACCTGCAGCTTTGATTGTTGTGATGAAGAGGGAATTTCACCGGGTTCTCCATATATACAAATGACACCTGCTGAAATTCCTTTTTCAATACAACGGTTAAAGATACAAGAGCCCTGTCCTCCTTTTCATATGATCACCCTAGGTGGGAGGGCATAGAATCATGACATCTCCGAGGATGAGAGTTTAAGATCTTGGTCCGTGAGTGACACCCTTATCTTAAACTTCCTCAAGGAGTAAGAGAAAATAAGTAAATTCAGTGCATGCTTTGAAAGCGAAAATATATTTGTTGGGGGTGGGGGGAGAAGAAGCCACCTTGAGTGCCATTTTTTGATAGAAAGTCTGGATATATATTAAATATATAAATAAAATAAAAATGGACACCACACATTTTGAAGAAGATTGGAGCCACTCCCCCCTCACAGACTTCTGTCCTCCCTCCACCCTCCAATTTACACCCATCTACCCACACCAAATAAAGTGTCATGAAATCCCAAACTAGGCTGTGTTCTTGCTTTTTCTTTCAACACACAGAGGAAACAAAAGCTGCAAAATCAGAAAATGGATTACTTCCAAGCGCACCAGGAAGAGAGACTTTTCAAAAGAGCCCATCCCAGTGCCTGGCTTTTTTGTTTCTGGTTGGGACCTCTGTAAATATAGGTGGAAGGTTCCACGGGGGAGAGAGGCAAGATAGTTCTGGGCCTCACATAGCACATGGCTTTCAAGGTCTGCTTTTCATTAGTCCCGCTTCGCAGCCACTCATCTCCAGCAAATCTCATCACGCCCTGGCAAAGCATCCGCGGCATGTTAATCTTTTCATTTAATAGCAAAGCTGCTGTAATCTTTCTTCCTTTTTCCTTCTTAAAGGGCAGACAGTAATAATAATAGTAATCAGGCCAAAAAGACTGCAGCTCTATTCCACTCAGAGCTTTCCCCTCCCCAGTCTTGTTTAAAAAAATAACACTTGATGCATTCCCATGGATGACCTATGCATGCACTTGCATGTGTGTGTGTGGGCACACATTCTGGTTGATAACCACCAGCTGCAACAGGAAGCTTGTGCTATGTACAATGTAAAAGGGAAGTATTTGGTTGACTCTCAGCTGGAAGGGGAGGGGGGCAGTAGCGTGAACTTCTGAAGGAATGGTTTCAAGCTAAACTTCTGGGTTCAGATACTGTCACTGGGCCTCCCTAACACGCAAGCAAGAACTGATTTTATACAGGGTGTCTTGCAGACAAATGATGTATTCCTTTAGGACAGATGTCGTAAGTCACACAAACCAGTACTGCTTCTGCATCTCTTATGTGCTAACAACGAGGATCATACATATAAGATGCAGAAACAAAGCTGATTTGTGTGAGTTATGATGTCTGCCTGAAAGAAATAGAGGCCCCATTCAGACAACATGCTAAACCATGTTGCTTAACCACAAAATGGTTAAAGGAATGCATTGACCTTAATGCATTCCATTAACCATTTTGTGGCTAAGCATCATGGTTTAGCGTGTTATCTGAACCAGGCCAGAGTGTTTGTCTGCATGTACAAAGGAACAAAAGGGACTCAGTGCTCTCACTCCACCCTTGACTTGCTTGAAAATGTTTCCTTATTTCAGTAAGTCCTAAACTTTTTGTTATGTGTATTTAAAACGTTGAATTTGTCTGCAAGTTTCTACCACTGACTCTACAACACATCTGTTGATCCTGACCTACTGTTTAAAAATTAGAACTCTAAAGAACCTATTTTCTGGCTATGGTTCATGCACAATGTTCCTTTTAACAAAATCCTGGTGTCCAACAATACAGTGGCTGTTACCTTAGAACTGCAATTGCAGCAGCCCTCTGGAGAAGTACCTCTCTCCTGGGAAGTCCCACTGGCTTTGTACCCTGATGCACAGTGACCCAGAATGTCACTGTGATGGAAAGAGACTGGTACATTTCTACCATTCTACCATCCAGTGATACTTTCCTTTTATCCAGCTGGCAAAAATATAGCTTTCAAACTGTTTTGCATTCAAAAAGGAAAATATTTGTCAAGTTGGCAGGACATTTGCTAAGTGTAGGAAGGCACTTGGAGCTGGTCTCATTAACCAAGGCTACACAGGTGTTGCTGCTTCAAACTACAGAGTAAAATAAATCATCACTTGTTTGAAGGGGGATCTAGATGCTTGGATCTTCCTACTGCAGAGATCTCTAACCGCAAGCTTGCTTCAGCCATGCTGACTTCCTTCAGCCAGCCAAACATCACATTGAAATTCTTTAGTGAGTTGTGGTTTCCAGATTTTGCCATATGCAAAGCTGAGGTTTGCTCAGTTCTTAGAACCAGAAACTATTTGTGTACATTTTGGTAAATTTTTAGACTCAACATGCCAAAGTAAATCTCACATGTTAATGGGTCTGAGCACTGGGATGTTACACAGTCTTGTATGATTTCACAGCTTTGTTATCTTTATACAAAAAAAGTTTTCCCCACCTCCACAAAACCAGAGATCATTTCAAATACAATGGAAACAAAAACTGAAAACTGATATGACTTTAAAAACTCCCATTATGACTACCGAACGCATAGTGTCATGAAAGCCTGTAGAAAGGCTGGTTCTGTTATTAGTGGAAATGGGCCTAAAGCAAATCATACTGCTAAAAAAAAACCACTTCAGAGATATTCAGATTTAGGCTGAGCAGATATCTAACAGCACACTTGCAGGAGCTGTTTCTTGCACTCTGATGACTGTGCAAGATGCAGACCTAGTGATGGAAAGGATGATGGACCATAACTCAGTATGTGCTGAAAACACCTCTTCTAGGACTGCAAACTGCACCACCATTCTCCATGTTGGCAGTGCACATAGGTGAGTAGCCAGGAAGAAAAAAGTTCATACCGTTTCATGTAGCCGCCTTGGGAGGGCTTCTGGCCTGAAAGGCGGCTAAGAAATGTTTTAAATAAATAAATAAATAAATAAATTATAAACTTCAACATTAACCTCCCTTTAAGAGTGCACATTCCTTTCAGCACAGATATTTCAATGCTTGAATCCTAAGGTATGAAAAAATAATGTAGCAGTTCCCAAGCAGCAGACCTTCTGAAGTGCTCTTTCCTTTCTCCCAACAGTACTTATTTTTCACTGCTTATGAACAGGAGATGCAATGAAATCTGCCACAACGTTGTTTATTTAGCACTTCAAAGACCAGAAGTGTTGTAAATTTCAATATCCTGCTTGCTCAAAAGAATAGAGCAAAGCTGGGTGTGGAGGAGGAGAAAGGAAACGTTTTGTGGTTCAAAATGCAAGGGCATGGACCGTGTGGAGTTTAATTCTTATTCTATCAGTCTTGATGCAGTGTCTCCCTTTCCTTCGGAGAGATAAACAGGAAAGAAAACATATCGGGGTTACTGTTCACCCAAGCAAAAAAGGCCGTCAAGTAGGGAACGAAAGTCTTTTGTTCAGTGTCATAAACCTCAGTGTTAACAATACAGAATAAAATAACACTCCAGGACGACCTAGCATTAGTAAAATGGAACGCTCTCAAATCACTATGCTGGGAATCTGTGATATTATCAGTACGCAAACACAGACAGAATCTTCCTGTGTTATAAATATAAGTGCATTTTGCTATTCTAAGGCACCTATTATCAGGAACAATTAAACCATTAAGCCCGTGAAGTTTGAAAATATTATTTGATCATTCTAGTGATGGTAAAAGAAAATAATAGATTCCTTATCTGAAGGGTTCTTTTAACAAAGGATGTAACTTTAGATTTCAGAGAACATTAACCCAGGGATGGACCAAAGCA
Source organism: Elgaria multicarinata webbii (assembly GCF_023053635.1). Lineage (NCBI taxonomy): Eukaryota > Metazoa > Chordata > Lepidosauria > Squamata > Anguidae > Elgaria > Elgaria multicarinata. Next base: position 124,520,375 of record NC_086172.1, on the reverse strand, counting down.
TTTTGCCTGAGGAGGAGGAGGACAAGATGGTGCCCCCTCCCCCATTCCTTATTCAGAAACTGGCAGGATGGTCAGTTGAATCTTACATCCATACTGGTGATGGGCTAGCATCCTCCACCATATCTGAGGCCAGGTGGGCAGTTTATGAGGTAGAGAACAGGCTGCATGCAGTTCTGTCCTCCAAAAGACACAAATGACTGAGGAGGAGTTCAGGAGGAACATCTGGGCTGCCACTGCCACACACACCCCAGCATCTGCTGCCTGAAGTTGCTGCCTCACCTTGCATAATGGTAGGGCCAGCCCTGCATTAACCTCCTGACAAGATACACTTATAGAAGATTGTCATTAGGTCTGTAGTTTTAATCCATCATGTTGTAGAAGAGTAATGTTGCCCATATCACCAAAACACTCTCACCAGAGTGTAAGGAACACAGCTTTATTGGGGAAGCAGCGCCCTGGACAAAATCAGCTAGAGGTTCCAGCCCAGTTTCTACAAACAGGCATCATAACCAGTTATGCTGCAGTTAGCATTAACTTAGCCTTGCCTTTCAGGAAACCCCCTTTCCACAAATGTTGTCTGAATCATGTAGGAAGACATATTAATTCATAAGCACTGGAGAGGGCTCTGGCTTCTCACTTCTGTCACGCCACCAAAGATAATACATAAAATAAAGTTGGAAAGAAACTACCACTACTGCTACCACTGTTTGCACTGTCATCCTTCCAAGATGTTACCGAACTTCAATTTGGAGTGTTGTGATGCCAATACCTGTCTTTGAACATTCATTCTCATATTAAACAGCACTCTGGTTCTTCTTTCAAGCCAGTTCTGCATGTTACCCATTGACATTCACCTCAGCCATTGGTGTCGTTTGCAAATACCTAATTGACAAAAAACACCTTTCTCCTAAAGTGAATGCTGGGACAGAGAATATTCTAGGACACTCCTCTCCTCCTGCTCGATGGCCTTATAGGCCCCTTCCAACTCTACTATTCTATGATTCTATGGTATAGATTAAAGGCTTAAAACAACATTTAAACCTTCTGTCATGGGAAAATAGCTATTATAGCAGTTTCATTTAATACACTCGCACACACACACACAATCTATGTGATACAGCAAATGAACTTTGCAACTAATCTTCAGTCAGTACATTTGTTAATGAGACAAATTTGGAGGCTAAATGTTGGCAGAACATTATAGAATGTGTGTGTGTGTGTGTGTGTGTGTAAGATTAAATGTTTTTCTTCTCACAGTCTGCAGAGAGAATCAGAGTGGGCTGCTGGTTCTCTACACTGACAAGCAGACATTTGTTATCACCATAAACTGAAGAAACAGTGAGCTAATTCTGTAACTGATCTTTATTATTAGCCCATCATTTGTGACTGAAAAGAAAAAGTTATGTCTTCAGGTTCCTTCTACCAGTTTAGGAAAACAAAAGGAGAAACAGTAAAACGTAGCAAATTTAAAAGGAACTCAGCTATTGCTTTCGTGAAAATATCTTGACCTATGACCCATTTTTTCAAGCCTGATCCCAGACTTTTCCAGCCAGCTGTCTGGAAACCACAGTAGGTGCTTGAAAGCGCATGAGAAACAGTTGGTTCTAATCTTGAAGGGAGGAAACTAGAGGAACAAGGTGGCTACTTATGGCAGAATGTTATTTTTTCTCCAGTGTCTGCCTGCATATTTTCCTAACATGTGTACTCTGTCACTTTTCTATTTTTCTTGGGTAAATATCTCTGATTTGAATGAAAAGGGCCCAGGGGTCTGACTTGTTAGGGCTGTACTCACCTTGATATGTTGTTTTTGAACTGAGCTTATACACCCTAGATACAGTGGATGCATTTCAAAACGGGAGTATAGCCGTTATAGATGTTGGTTTTACTAATACTGGTCCAGATGCTGCAAGCAGCAATGATTGGAGCTCTATGACCTAACCATCACCAGATGCAAGGGGCTCCTGGAAGGGGATTATGCCAGCCTATTGGAAGAAGCTTGAATGTCTGAACTGTTTGCAAGAGACAAAGGAATGGATGGCAAAGAAAAGCCCTTCAACATATTCCAAATACAGTTGAGGATTAAAGGTTAATTAATGTTAAAGGCTCTTCTGTTTGGCCAGAAAGAAGCAACACTTCCTACTCTATGGGAATGAGCAGGTCCTTTGATGTCTTGCCAGTGGAATTTATTTAGATAGATGATCAAGAGAGATTACTTGATTGCACACTACTCTGTTCAGCCTTAATCTACAAGTGGGAGTACACCATAGAGCAAAGTAGGGCTTTTAAGATACTTCGCTTTAAATAGAACAGGCCTGGGATATCACAAGGTAGTCTGTTGGCCTTCTTGAAAGTAGCTTTTAAAACTGGTAACTGCTACAGGTCCAAAATGCCAAGATATAAATAAAAAAATATTTGTATGGAGATTTCTTGGAAATGTCTGGCATATACATACATTTGCCTTAATTACTTTCTCACCATTCCTTCCTCACGAAGGGAGAAGCCAACAAAAGTAAAATTATTGAACAAGATTCTTAAGCAAACTATATATGCACAAGAAGCCAGATGTCAAGGAAACATCAAAATGGTTTCCGTTATGTCATTCAAAGCCTGTCTGTTTAAGAAAGCTATATTAATAATAACAATAACAATAATGTCCTATAAGACTTGGGGCAAAAACACCATCAGCCTGGAATACTTATGAGTTCACATTTGGAATATATCAATTGGAATATTAATACATTTGCATTAAGCTCCTTCTAAAGATCAATATCCTGGTCCCCACAAGAGCCATTCAGATATAGCCACTGCTGTTCTACAGAGTTTAACAGCAATATAAAAGAGAACATACTTATATCTTGATACCCATCAGGGGATCAAAACATGTTCTTCAGCTAGTGACGTGTGGCCCCAGCACTTTTAGAATGATAACAATGGGAAATAATAAGAAAATGTAGCTAAGCACACCAAAATTCTACAATAATAGAAAGTTTGTATTTCCAGTGGAATTTATTTAGATAGATGATCAAGAGAGATTACTTGATTGCACACTACTCTATTCAGCCCTAATCTACAAGTGAGAGTACATCATACAACACTTTTAAGATACTTTCCTTTAAATAGACCAGGCCTATTTAAAGGAAAATATCTTTAAATAGAATCTTGCTAGCATAAAGTTGAGTACTCATTTTGAGTACTGGAGATCTGCATACCAAGAGAGTGTTGGATTCAACCTCCCTGTTCTTAAAAAGAGCTTCCAAACAAAACCATTTTAGTTCTAGCTTTATTCCCCTCCCCACTCCATGGAGGTAATACAAACCAGTATAAATCAAAGAGTGTTCTTGCCATCAGACCCGCCCTGAAACCGTTTCCAAACAGGGAATGTAAAATTACCATATTTACAGCATCTGCAGTTGAGCCAAGTACAAATCAAGATGAATAGCTGTGACGCACAAGGTAGAGTGTAAAAGTATGCAGCTGGGTTTGTGAACAATATAGGCCCTTGGTGTTAAAGCTCCTCTAATGCATTTCACAGTGCACAGAAACAACAACAAAGGGGGAGCGAGCAGGGGAGCGGGGGCAAAGCAAAATTCCAGTAAGATGAGTGAAAACATAGCTCAAATCCCAAGCTGCTCTGCTAATGGGCAATAGAAATAACTCACAAAGAGGCAAGTAGGGAATTCAATTAATTAGCAATGTGACTGCACTACAGGGAAGAGGGGAAGAAAAGAACACTGGCAATATCAGAAACTGCCTCCATTCGGCCTTTCTTGTTACTTGTTGTAAGAAAAGGCTGATAGAAAACCCCAAGGGAAGGGGGTAAAAAACAAGACAGGGATTTCTATAAGGCAGGCCCCCTTCTCAGGGCTCCTTATAGAACGCATAAGGAGGCAGTCCAGACTGAATTTTCTTGAATCCTAGATGAGAAACAATCCTTTGTGACCTGCTTTGAAAGTTCTTGGTTTGAAATGGAGGTGGGGGAAATCTCTGAAATATCTCATCATACCCTTTTTAGCAGTGAGTCCAACTGATTTCAACTACAAATATCTTCATGCACTGTGACTAGGATTGGGGTGAAAAGGAAGTAATTTAACAAAGCTGCTAAACAAACCAGTATACCTGTAGAACTTACACTTGCAAGTTTATAATATCTTCCCATAATTGGCTATGAAAGAGGAAAGAAGGGGTTATATTCAAAAGACCAATGTAGACACGACACTGTAGGAGCCTGGGCCGTTTATTTATTTATTATTTATTTATTTAGAATATTTTTATCCCGCACCTCAGCCAAAAAGGCTCTCAGAACGGCTTACAATTGATCAGTAAAGAAGACAGTCCCTGCCCTCAGGCTTACATTCTGAAAAAGACATGACACACAAAGAAAAAGGGAAGGGGAGGGACGAGGGAGAAAATAAAAAGGAATGAAGGATGGTGGGAAGGCCCTGCTCCGTCCTCTCATCTCCCAATGGAGGGGCAGATCAACAGCTCCTTCTTCTTCCCCACAGGGTGACAGTTTAGATTGTACATTCCTTCCCCACAATGCCTCTCCTCTCGTGCATAAATTGACTTCATCCTTAGCCTTCCTTAGTTGCACCGTGTCCTGCTTGTGGGCTCCTGGTCAACAGCTCGTTAGCCATTGTGTGAACAGAGTTCTGGACTAGATGGACACGCGGTCTGATCCACCATGGCTCTTCTTATGTTCTTATGTTATGCTTGAAATAACCATGGACTTTAGTTAATGCCAACCACGATTTAGCTATGCCTGCTAAAATTCCCACTTCCACACATTACTTTATTTAGGTAGCATTTCTATACTAATCCCCTGCTGCCAAAGTTGAACTTGAAGCAAGTACCATGAATAATAATAATAATAATAATAATAATAATAATAATAATAATAATATCCAGAAACTGATAGTCAGTGATTTGTCAGTTTATTACATATATTCTTATTCTACTTTTCAGACAAGTATTGCCTCCAAAGTGGCTCAAGGCAATTAAAATTCAATTGCTACTGGTGAGTGTTATGCATAAATTATTGTCTATTGATATAGTTCCATCTATGCTTTATAAGGAATGAGAGAACCCCAAGGGGCTTAAAATCTACAAAAGGCAACCGTGTGACAACAGAGGAAGGGGAGGGAAATGTGGGCAGAAGTAAACAGAGGAAGAAATAATACATAGGGCCTGCCCTAAGGATTACAAAAGAAAAGGGAAAATGCACAAGGGAAGGGGAATAGAGGGAAAAGGTGGAGGAGGTAGATGAGTTTGATACCGGCCCACTTCACATGTCACAGCAACCCAACGTTGACATTTTTAAACTCTGTGTTACCATGAGCAAACCTGTCCCTGGCTTGGTAACCAGAAACTCTGGCTTGTCTCTCCCCCAACAAACCAGAGTTGTAACCCAAGGTTTACTCTTGGGTTACAATTTTGGTATGTTTAGCCACTCCCAGGGACAGGAAGAGCCAAGTGGAACCCATCAACCTGCATGCAGTAGCTCATGTAGGCTCGCTCATGGTAATCCAGAGTTTAGAAAAACTGGATTGCATGATGTGCAAACCCTCCCAATGCCAGGTTAATAGGCACTTATATCCAGTTGGAGTTAGGCTGATCTGAACTTCCTGAGATGCAGCTGGTGCAACTACCCAGCAGCCCTTGGTTCTCTGTCTGGGTTCAGAGGCCAGAGTGTCCCGCCTGCCCTCCTCTCTGCAGTCACAGGGCAATTGGCATTTCAAATGAATTGCTTTCAACATGCCAGTTTAAAAGACTTGTCCAGCTGGTTTGCAGTAGCTCTGTAGCAAACCTTTTTTTTACAATCTCAAAGAACCTTTGGCAATTAAATCCATAGACATCTTAGAAGCTTTTCTTTCAGTGCCACTGCTCTCATCTTTGCTAAAATGAGTGGTGCTAAAGATGAGCAGTGGCTATTTGCATTGGCTGCCTGTGTGATTCCAAGCTCGATTCAAGGTGCTGGATTGGGACCACAGTACCTAATGGAATGCCTCTCCTGACCTGAACATACCCGGACACTACTGTCCCCCCGCTCTGAGTGCCAACTCCAAGGGAGGGTCAGAAGGTGGCGACAAGGGACAGGGACTTCTCAGTGCCCCCCCCCCGACTATGAAATGAGCACCCCACTGAGGCTTACGTGGCACCGACACTGTCACCTTTTCGGCCCCAGTTAAAGACCACCCTCTACTCCCAGGCATTTAATGACATATGATGAGACACCTTATGTTGTTTTAGAGCAAGTCTATTAGGAAAAGCATTGTTTGTTTTTAGCTGTTTATATTATTTTAATTTTTCTATGTTACTTTTTTTAGACTATTTTATTATGTTGTATTGTATATGAAACATGCTGTCAAGACTGAGATGTGTGGTAGTGCAGGAAGAAACCAAAACATTGACATAAGCTTTAAGAAGAGAAGACTAGGTCCTCTTTAGGATGGACTTTTGGAAGCCAAGGGGGTGGGCAGTTTGTAGTCAGGTCTGTGGCGCATCTGATACAGGATTGCTAGCACTTATCCTCGACATTGGACACTGCCCTTCAAAGACTAACTAGAGGATGACAGCATCCTATTAAGAATTGTGACAGAATCGTCCTTCATATCAAACAGGGAGTTTCGGGTATTTAAAGTGCACTGCAGCATGGGATGGGAAGGGGGTGCTGAATCCAACCTCGACTTGCACATGGTTTGAACCTGCTTTGACCCAACTGAAGCAGCGTGACCAGAAGTAAGCAACACCGGGGTGGGGTGGGGAATGGCAAAGGGAAAGCGGTTTCTGGGCAAGAACTGATTTGGAGAAGCCACAACTGCCTTTTCTCCTGCTTCAACTGGAGATTTAAGGGCAACATCTAGTATCCAAGATGAGAGATGCCAACCCTGCTCCGATGTACTTAAGCTCAAGAAACACAGTGATGAAAAGGTGAGGAATGTTTCAAACTGTAGCACCGCAAAATCACAGAATGTTCAAGAAAGTCACCCCGAATGCTTTTCCTCCCAACAGTGAGGCACTGCAAGGCTCAAAGGCAGTCTTGTGAAACGAGACACAGGCCACATGTTTAATGTCTGAAGTCCTTAAAACAGGTCTCTTGCTATTATCCCTCTCTGCATGATTGGAATGGACTTCAAAGGCATTGGATCAACATTTGAGTGTCTGGTTCTTTGTCAACGGGACAAATATGTTCAAGTTGCAATAGCCTGTTAAGTGAAAGGAATGGGTGATTTGGACACTGCTATCTGCAAGCATTCTGTGTGGAAGGCTTTATCTGAGTTGCTTCAGGTGCCTGCACCATTTGGCTGCACTAGTATTGCCAGAAAGATGGCATAGGAGTTCTGAAAAGGCCTCATGGCTACTCTTTAGGAGAGGGTGCTTGGATGGAGTGCTGCTCTCTTACCTCTTGGCATCAGTGGTGAATATCCTGTTGGATGGTGCCCAGAGGTGAAGCCAATCAGAATGCCTGCATTGTCAGTGATGCTATTTCTACCTACACTCATTGGCAAATAAAAGGCAGTGGCACTAAAATATTATATCCCAGTTCCAGTGCACTGAACCTACATGTAACTTGAATTATTATGAGAAAAATAAATGTATTGATGCCCTTTTCTCACACTTCATGATGCAAAGACATTATTTTAGGCTCTCCAGACTTAATGATACTGGTAGATATATTAGCAGTCCACCAAGTCTGAGGCAGCTGCTGCTGTTAAATGGCAGACTGGTTGGCATGTATCCTGCAGACCTGGTTGGACAAAGCAGGAGAATTGAATCTCTCACAACTCTGCTCACCACATTTCCAGGTGCAACATCAGCATTGGTTCGATGGGCAGGGAGGTGGAGTTGATGTGGTTGAGATTCTATCTTCCTTTCCAGATATCCATCCTCAAACTAGCCAGTTCTGAGTGTTTGCACATAGTGTTGGGTTCTTGAGATAGCATTGGGGTCCTGTTAGTGTGCTATCTTCGCTACTGCCTCTGACTTTCTGTACTTGAGTTGAAGAGGAATCAGAAGTAGTACTGAGGACCCCAATAGAATGCAACTGTTCCATAGTCACCCATTCTTGGGATCCAGGGAGGATTTCTTGAAGAGTCACCCCTTTCAAGGTATGTGGGATGTCTCAGTCTCACAGGGAGGCATTAATTACCTTCTAGACCCAGTCAGTCAGTCCTGCTCCACTGGATGTTAGCAACCATGATGGGCAAAAGCTGAGCAGACATGTGGTAGGCTGCATCCCTCCAAGTACCTTGTCTTCCTCCTCAGGCTGCATTGAAATTCATCCCATAAACCAGGACCAAATGGTGCTAGATGCAACCATTAATTAAACTACAGAATTTGTGGCATCTAAGTCATAATGCGTGTGATGGAAGTGACTTGCAAGCACGTCCCAGCATGCTTTTATACATACCCTGCGGGTCAAGATGGGAGTATCCTCTGAACTACTTGGAAAAGCTGAATGACACCCTGAGGATACACAGGGGCAGAGAAGACTTAACCCATCATTTAGAACAATGCAGACCATTGGAGAACACGTGCAGCTCTACTTTAGCATTTGTTTTTTGTTTGCTTTTTACAACTAATATAGGACAGAAAACACATACACTTAGCTAAGTTTAAAAATGGCTGCTAAACTGGTTCTTTTGATAGAATAAACATAACTTCAGGTTACATCCTTAAGCTTTCCAAATAAGGTGTTAACCACCCTCTTTTTTCTTTAGGTTTCAAGGTTCGCATTTTCTTCCTGCTTCTTGCTGTCACATTTTAGGTATTCATTACATTTTCTCTGCATAATTCCCCTCCATAATAGCCCTAATTCTTTATTCTATGATTCATTACTTGCCTGTGACTTCTCCTCTCCTTGCACAAAATTTCGTTTTATCACTTGCCATTCCTAACCCTCACTCTCGTTTCAAGCCCCACATTCACCTGCCTTTATCTTCATGCCTAGTTCATTCCCATCCTCTCTTGTTTTTTGTGAACCGTCAAGAGAGTTCCGGCTATTGGGCGATATAGAAATGTAATAAATAAATAAATAAATAAATAAATAAATAAATAAATAGTTTGCCCCATTTCAATTTCCCCCACACATTTCAGTATGCATAAAAAAATCTGTTCAGCTGGGGACTTTATTTATTGGCTGGGGGGGGGGGGGAAGAACACACACAGACCCAAAATCAGATTATACAACATACAAATAAGAGGATTCAATGGGCTTGCTATGTAATATGCTTACATCTGAGAACTTCACAAACTTGAGGTGCAATTTGACCAAAAACCCTGACCATTTCCCCTCAAAATAAACAAATGGCATAATTTCAAGTATGGGACTGACAATGTAAACATTTTGCATCCTTTACTGTCTCTAAACACTTGTATTATTAACCTAGTGCATTGGTTTACTATTTAATCTCTGTTTGCGGAGACCGCTGATACTCTGAAACCTGACAAGTGGAAAATCTCTTCGTCATTCCAGATGAACTGCTGAATTAAACCAATGCTTTTTCAGGCGTGGGAGAGAGCCTTTGTAGAATCATAGAGCTGGAAAGAACTTCAAAGCTGATCTAGTCCAATCTCTTGTTGCCAATAGAGGAAGTCACTATAGCACCCCCAATAGGTGGTCATCTAAACCTCTGCTTAAAAACATCTAATGAATGAGAGTCCATCATGTTCTGAGGTGGTCTACTCCACTGTTGAGCAGCTCGTACCATTAGGACAGTCTTCCGAATGTTTACCTTAAATCATTTTTTTCTTTTTGTAATTTCAACCCATTGATTGGGGTCATACATTCTGAAGCAACAGAAAACAAATCTGCCCCATCAAACACTATGCAAGTACTGTATAGGATATTTGTTCTGTAGAATCAGAGTGGAAAAAGACTTCCAAAGTCCTCTAGACCAATCCACTGCTGCAGCATCCCTGATAGGTGACTATCCAGCCTCGGCTTAAAAAGTGCTGATATAGAGAGAGTCCACCATCTTCCAAAGTAGTCTGTTGAACAATTTGTACACTCTGGAAGTTCCTCCTAACGTTTAGTCAAAACCCCTTGTAATTCGAACATGTTGCTTTGGCTTCTACAAATTCGCTCCATCATTTTCATGACAACTCTTCATATATTTGGAGATGGCTGTCAAATCATCTCTTAATTGTATCTTCTCCATGCTAAACATAGCCAACTCCTTAAAACTGTCATCACACGATTTGGTCTCCAGGACTCTCACTATCTTTCTTACTCTCTTCTGGACACTTTTCAGCTTATCTGTATTCTTCTTAAATTGTGATGCCCAGAACACTACTCCAGGTGAGATCTGACCGAGTAGAGTGGTACCATTACTACTCATGATTTGGACAGAAAACCATGGAACCTAGAATTGTATTAGCCTTTTAACTGCCACAGCACACTGCTGATTCATGTTTAGCCTGTGGTCTACTAAAACCCCTAGATACTTCTAACATCTACTGCTGTTCAGGTATCGCCCATCCTATATTTATTGGTCTGATTTCTCCTACCTAAATGCAAAACTAAATGTTGACACTGATTATGTTACTTTTGACTAGAGATGGGTGAACGAGCGAAGTTTGAGATCACTAGAATTTTCTGAACATGGTCTCGGCACTAGTGTCAAGCCTGATTCCTATTAGTGATCACTGCCTGCTCTGTGCGAATGGGGAAATTGTGCAAATTGAGCAGCGATCAAATTGCAATTTATGCAACTTTCCCCAAATTTGCACAAATTTCTTAATTTCCACAATTTGTCTCCATAGATTAAAGCAGGCTGATTCAGTGTATAGGGGAAATTTGTGCAAATTAGGAAATTTGTGTAAAAGTGAAACTGGTAAAGTTGCGCACATCAAATGCAAGCCCATTTCCAGCAATTTGCAAACATTTTTGCTGGATACGTACTTGTGATTGCATTCAGGTCTTCGGACAGAACATGTTCACATGTTTTATGAGCAAAACCAAAACTCTCATACATCCTTAGTTTTGGCATAGTTCTCAATCTTCTCAGCATAAACTTGAATCCTATTTCTGTATTTTAAGGTATTAGCTATGCTACATCATTTGGTATAACCAACAAATTTGACTACTATCCCCTCTACTTCTTCATCTGAGTCATTTATAATGATGCTAAACAACACTGAGCACAGGACACAAAACTGTAGCACCCCACTTGTCTTTTCTCTCTAGTTTGACAAGAAGCCACTGATGACCACTCTTTGGGTATGGCCCATCCACCAACTACAAATCTACCTAGCATTAGCATTGCGTAGCCCACATTTTTATCACCTTGTCAACAAGAATATCCTGGAGGCCTTGTTGAAGGCCTTGCTAAAATAAATAAATAAATAAATAAAGTATTCCTCTGGTCTACTAAGCTAGTAATTCTATCCAAAAAGCAGATAAAGTTAGTTTGGCATGACTTATTCTTGAGAAGCATGAGCTGGCTCTTTGGGCAGTATCCAATAAGATACGAGCACTAACATAAATTATGTTGCACTAGCACAGGGACCTCTAGTGCAATGCCAATAGTGTTAGCTGGTGTAATGGGCTTTCAACCCAGCCACACCAGCTATTGCTATTGGCATTGTACTAGAGGTCCCTCACACCAACACGATGTAATTTAATTAGCTCACATGACTTATTGGATAGTACACTTTGTAATTGTAGTTTTTTGCCCTAAATGCTCACAGACTGACTACATAATTATTTGTTCTAGAACCTTTCCAAATATCAATGTTACGTTGACAAGTAGGTAGCTGTCTGGATCCAGGCCCCAACTTTCTTTCTTAACATAGGAAACATCTGTATATTTCCAGTCTCTCAGCACTTCACATGTTCTCCAATAATTTTCAAAAGTTATAGCCAGAGGCTCTGAGATTACACTCATAAATTCCTTTAGTACTATAGGATGCAATTAGTCTGGGCTTGAAGACTTGAATTCATTTAGAATGGCTTGGTGTCCTGTACTACCTCTTTATCTATCTTGGGCTTTAACTCCTTCCCTTCACCTTTGATCTATCTTTGTCAAGTTCAGCAGTTTCCCTTGTAGGATAAGATAGAGGCAAAGCAGGAGTTCAGCAGTTTCACCTTCTCACTGAAACCCGCTAACATCTTCCCATCTTCTTGCTCCAATCACAGCAGCAACAACAAAATCCCTTCTTGTTATTTTTAACATCTCTCACAAGCCTATGCTCATCCTTAGCTTTAGACGTCTTGATACTCCCTACAAGCTTTGGCTCCTCGTTGGTGGGTTGCCCCTCTCTCCATTTCCTATACACACTAAGTTCTAAAGCTCATCAGAAAGTCCCTTCTACAGCTACCCCAGTTACTTTAGATGCCTCCCTTTCTTGCTCATTGGAGGAGTTTGTGATTGTGCTTTCAGCATCTAATTTTTAAGAAACTCCCACCCATCTTGAACTCTCTTCTCCTTGCATATTTCAAAGGGGTGCCATTCGATATTTCTTTCAGTTTGTTGAAATCAGCTTTCCTAAAGTCCAGGGTACACATCTGAATATGCCCAGCTTTCCTTTTCCTCAGAGTGATGAATCCAAAGATGACGTGGTCACTTCCACCCCCAACAATAGGAGACAAGAACCTAGGCCACAGTCCCTTTGGCTACATGCTAAAAACAGCAACAGTTTCATAAGTAGTTGCGGGAGGTGGGGGTGGGACAGAGCAATTTAGGCAACATGTATAAGCTTGAATGGCTACAGTTGCTAACATAAGATCCACAGCTGTGAAGCAACTTACACCAAGTAAATTTATTGTGAGTAGGGGCAGCTGCACAATGTTTGAAGGGTGGGGGACCATGTCCTTTGCAATGTCTGTCCAGACTTTGCAGGGAAGTTTAAAGCTATGTAATGTAGTACTGACTTTCCCATGACAAAACCCAGAAGTAGAGCCTTAATCAAGGACACCACCTGGGATGAAGTGCAGACTTCACCAGCTGTTCACAGTATGTTCCGGGACATATTCTGCAAAAGCAGCTGTTCAGGGTTAATAGGAAAGCAATTCTTCTCTTAATGCAGGTATTTTAAACAAGATGGTTGCTCTTGGTTCACAGATTAATGTAGACAATATCACGATGTTTCAAAGTGAGAATTAATTTATGTGCATCATTTAATCCCTTTACCTAACGTGGAACAAACAATGAAGGTTACATTATTATTTTTAAGAGAAATGCAGATATTAAATAACTGTAACAGTTTTAATTAAAATATCATGCTACTTGTCTAAAACTGTATTTTATTTTATTTATTGCATTCCATTTCTGAAAAGAAAAGCATTACTCATACACATACCACCTTTGAATTTTATTCCCATTGCTTGGTTTCTTGCCTAGTGAAGTACGTTATGATGTTTCCCTTTGTTTTGGGGACTGTGTGCACATGGGTACAGACGGAAGGTTCCATGACTGATTATTCAGTACTAGAATGTCAAACCAAAATATCCAGAATCCATTTCTCCATCATTAGTGTCAAAGTTTGACAGATGCAGATTGCAAGTAGCACAATGAACAATGCATCTTGTACTCCTGACTCCAAAAGAGTACTTTCCCCCTCCAAAAGAGTACTTTTTCTAAGGTTTATAGATACTTTTCAGCTGATAAACTGCTCAGTATGTAACTTCCCCTCGAATGTGATTGTGAATGCTTTCATTCATCTTAGTAACTGGGAGTGTACTATTGCACTCTTGTCCTGCTTGTGGGCTTCCCGTAGGCATCTGTCTAGCCACTGTTGTAACAGAATGCTGAAAAGATATGCCTTTGGTCTGATCCAGCATGGCTCTTCTTATGTTCTGAACGCTTAACCCTCCAACCTCTTTTCAATAGTAATGGACCACCACTAAATAGTCCTCACAAAAGCTTGAACACTCTCAGGACTAGTGTAGACATAGGCTAGGATCCTATGTTAAGTTAGCTTAAGAATGTTTACGGAAGAAATGTTCCCCATCCCCCCTGCACTCCCAAAAAGCCTCTCTAGATGATCAGGGGCTGTCCAGAATAATGTCATGTGGGGCATGGGGTGGGAGAGAAATTGTCCAAATGTAGGTAGAGATTTTGTATTATATCTATCTCTGAACTTAGTTAAGGAAGCTCCTAAACTCAAAATAAGAAGCATATTACATTTCATTGTACCTTAAGACCAAATCTGCAATAACTTGGCTGATAAGACAGGTTTGAAAATGCTCCAGTTATATAGGCTTTCAGGATGTATGAAGCAAACCCATCTGCTTGTGAAAATTGAGAATCTGCAGAATTCTGGAATATTCTCTTCCAGAACGGCATAAAGACAGTCGTTAAAGAATCAGTTCAGCTTGTACTACTGATCTGTTGTGTATACTAGGAAATTCCTGCAAAGTAAGCAAGAATGTGCTGTGGAGAGTCAGGAGACCCTTTCAGGTGGGGGATTGCAGTGAACCAGTTGGAAGACTGGCTCAACAGGATGTGCAAATCATCCTTTGGAACAAGGAAGATGAATAAAGGCAAGAAGAGAAGAAATAAGGGATACTGCAGGGGCCGTCATCTGTAGATAAGCCCAGCATCGAGGTCAGCATAGTCAGGCATCTGTTGAGGCTGACACTGTTGCAGAGGGTCTACTGCCGAGCCCCAGAGCCTCCATCCTTTTGCTATTCATCTGCCTTCTCCCAACATAAAACCAGTAACAAGAGGAAGTGGAACAGAAATTTACCCTTGCCTTATTACTCTCCCTCTGGACGATCCTGGGAAAAATTGTAAGCAAATGTGCAGCCATGACAGGGGTGCGGACAAGGCGAGTCCACCCAGAGAGGGAACCTATGAGGGCTTCTTGTCCAAGGGCCCTCACTGTCTGTAATGCTGAACATCAATGGCTTTCCCACAGATTAATAACAGAGTAGCTATGCATATGCCAAAGACATGCAATATATAGACATTGTTACACAGTCAACTACCAATAAACCAACACCTCAAGGAGAATACCACACAGTTCACAACTGTTAAACAAACTGAAGCACATGATATAATTAGAAGTTCTGAAACTCTGCATCAACAGGCCCTCCACCCCATCCTCAACCCCTCCCCCCATGGTGCTTCCCCCCCCTTTCTGGCACTTATTAGTGTCTTAAATAAACAGCTGCCTTCCCACATGCTAGCCAGAGCCAAAATAAGCTACCCCTGCAGATGTGAACACCCAGACACAAACACACTGCTTTTCTCTCACAATCTCTTTCCTCTGTAATATGAGACATGTTCAAGAGAAACCGGGTACTGTTCTGGATACTGCAGTGGAAATGCTTGTCTTCATACTCTGGCACAGAGAGGACTACTGTTCCCTTTTTCTTCTTTTTTTAATCCTGCTCTTGGCAATGTTTGTTTTTCTAACTCATTCCCAGAAATCTCTTGGGGGCTCCCTACCCAGAAAGGAGTAATTACTGCATTACCTTGGCCTTAGCCACAATGTCAACCTTGTTAGGCCTGGTCTGTGGAGACGGCCAGATTCAAACACCTGCTGCTGCTACATTTATTTGATAAGCTTCATGGTTTGTTAACATAAACCTGATCTTCCTGACCTGAACAAGGATGAAAAAGGATGAGAGATGGAAGGGACAGATAACTGAAAGAGTCTCATGGCCCTCCTCAGCACAAAAACTGAAGACGCTTTCCCCATGCAGTTCCCCTACTGCTAGTCTTTCGTACTTCATATCAAATGCTTCGAAGGGTTGGTTTTCGCCCAGCAGTTATGCAAGCAGATGTGGAAGAGGCTTGGATTCTCATACTTTATGAGGGATTAACCGGCAAGCACAGGATCAATAAGGGAATTGTTGTCATTGCGGCTGCATATGGTGCCTTCCAAAGCAGACAGAATGGCTACACACACTTGTTGGCATGGTGGCATGCACTGAAAGGCTCACTTAATAACGTGGCCCATTTGTTACCAGCAAGAGGGGAGTGATGCGGGGGGGGGGGAGGGAGGGAATGAGAATGACTTAAAACGGGAGATGAAAAATTGTGGGGGAGTGATGGAAATCTACATTTTGTTCTCATGCCACAAAGGGTGCCTCTTTGCACAGTAAAGAGGAAATGAAATAATGCTCCTACCCACTCCCGACACACAGATAACACACACAAGAGCCTGTCCTCCTTCTGTAATTGGTGGCAATTAAACAGAAATATCCTCCAATTTCCATAATGCTTAAAGCTTAGAAATACCAGAAAAAGTAAATAAAAGGACAGTTGGAGAATATACGTTTTGGTAATTTATTTATTTTATATGTTAGGTTTAGCATGTAACAATACTACAAGTGATTTCAAATGTTTGTTTGGCAGGTAGAAACAGTTCATCAGTCCAGAGGGGTGTGTTTCCCTAGTGTAGAGAAAAGGGAAATATAAACACAGTAGATTTCAGCATTTTGTTTTGTACAATGCTTGAAGAAATTAATTTATGAGGCAATTAATTAATACATACTTAAATATCCTTAAGCTAAGCAACTGTTTATTGTGAATATGTAGCAATTTCAGCACTATGGGTGGGAGGAGCTAAGTTTTAATCTTCATTGTAGACTTTCGTATGTCACTGCTTGAAGTGATCTTGATTTGAAGAGGGTGCGCAGGAGGAGACATGATCAGGATAGAAATTAAACTCAAAACCAGAGGCACAAAATGGTGAGCCAGAATTCCAGAGAATCCTGGCTTACCATTCAGGAGCAAGCATGTTGGTGCGTGTTGCCTGAACACTTCTGCTTTGCTCTTTCCATGAGCAGAAGCGACTTCAGTAGCCAGGAACTCACCAGAAAGAAAAAGCTTAATGTTACTTCCAAATCACATTCCTGGATTGTTACTCCCAAAGAAGCCAGGAATTCTAAGCCAAATTAGTCAATGTAGCGCTAATTGAAGTCACTCATTATTACACTTCCTCGTTTGGAGGCCTCCCTGATTTCATTTTCCATCTCAAGATCAGCCTGAGCATTCTGGTCTGGGGGACAATAGCATGTTTCTAATATTGAATTAGTTTTGGAGTCCGCTATTGTCACTTACAGTGTTTCTGCAGAAGAGTTTGCATTCTCTTCCCCTCCTTATTGTTTTATTATGATTTTATTAGAATGTAAGCCTATGCGGCAGGGTCTTGCTATTTACTGTTTTACTCTGTACAGCACCATGTACATTGATAGTGCTATATAAATAAATAAATAATAATAATAATAATAATAATAATAATAATAATAAGAGTTTGAACCTTTTAGCTTTTCTAGTCTGCTCGACATGATGCCCTCTTTGTCATACTTCTCTGACTTCCTGCAGAGTTTATATCCAGAGACAACCATATCACACTGGTTCTCTCCATTCCACCAGATTTCCACAATGCCCACTATATTTAGGTTCTTCTTTAACACCAAGCACTCCGACTCTCCCATTTTGGCTCATGAGTTTCTATCATTTGTATAGAAACAGCTACACACAGTGCTCCTCCCCAAATGTCTCTGGCATGTGTCTCTTCTACTATGGCACTTAGGCCTCTTTGACTGGATATCGTATTTCATCATAGGGTCACGGCCTATTTCCTCCCCTTCTACATTTGGGCAATCAGAAACATTTTCACCTTTATCCCCTAGGGTTGATTCCACCGGAACTTGATGCTTCCCAGCTCCTGTCGGCTTTCCACCAGGGTTCAGTTTAAAAGCTGCTCTACCACCTTTAGTAGGCTACCTCCTTTACCTAATATTTTTTCTTTGGGGCAAGCTAGGATTTTCTATTGAAGGTTGTTTTTAATGATGCATTGAAAACCACTACAAATCTTTCAAGGCAAACCATTCTCTGCATAAGTGACTTTAGAGCACACTGCATTGTAATTAATATTTATTTCAAGGTACTTCTAGCTGAACTAAGAATGGAAATCTTATTTGTATGATCTGATGGTGACTGAAGAAGTTCAGTTAATGGATGACTGAAGACCAGTCACAACCTTCTAGGTCCAGGTTATCTGAAAGATCCTATGATCCCTTACAAGCCTGCCCATGTTCTAAGATCTTCAGGGGAAGCCCTTCCCTCAGTCCCACCAACATCACAGGCACTCCTCTTGGGAACACGGGAGCGGGCCTACTTGGTGGCTGCTCCAGTACTCTAGAACTCTCTTCCCAGGGAAGCTAGACTGGTTCCCTCCCTGATGTGCTTTAGGAGGCAGGCAAAGACTTATCAGTTTTGGCAGGCCTTTGGTGAATGAACTGGACCTCCATCTGTGTCAAGGAGTTTTTAAAATTGTTATTTTAAATGTTTAATTTTTTTAATATTGGAATATGTTTAATATACTTTTAACATTTGTATATCTCAATTTATAGGTTTTTAATGTATATGTTTTAAATTTTGTGATGCCGCCTTGAGGCCCAGCATTGGATAAAAGGCAGGATAATAATAATAATAATAATAATAATAATAATAATAATAATAATAATTTCTAGTCTTCACCTTCGACTATTCAGGACCAAAGAACCAGAAAAAAGGTCCATGTGCACTCACAAACCTGCCCCTCTCCTTTCTTTGAAAATAGTAGTTAAGTACTATTAGGCTTTAAGGGTCTCACTGTATCTTTGTTCAGTGTGTAGAGATGACTCTTGTAAACATACATTGCTGTTAGGCAATAATAGTTGTTGGTTGTTGTTTTTTAAAGTCCTTCCAAAAAGGCAAATCACCCAACACTGCTTATTGTTGGATTATTGTAACAGCTGTGTCTTGGGAAGTGCTATAAGATACAAAACAGAAGGACTAATTGACTTCAAGCTAGAAATAACCCAGTTGTTTGGCAAGCTAGATTCTCAAGTATGGAAAAGACAGATGCAACTTATTAACGGCCCACTGGACAAGCACTGACCTGAGCACAAATCTGTATGGCAGTGACTGGTACAGGCAACCTGTTTAAAATGAAGTCTGACTCAACACTGGTTTGGTTGCAGCTGAAAAAAAGAGAGATTTGAGGTGGGGGGAGATATGAAGATATGATTTATCCTACAACTCTGCTTGAAGTGAATCTCCAGTCTCACTGTCTAGTGTGAGATACTGGGAAGCATGAAGGCCACATACCATGGCCTATATGTAGCCAACAGCACCAAAGGAGACCATGGCCCTTTCGACACCTAACGATTATCCCAGGAAAATGGAGGGATCGTCCCTCCCTGCTCCTGGGATCCCCTGTGTGTCATTTGGATGCACAGGGATGATCCCGGGGGGAAAGGCAGGTGTAGAAACAACCCCAGTCATTTTGATGGTACATTACCATGGTTTACAAAGGAATTAAGTCTATTATTTATTTATTTATTTATTTATTTATTTATTTATTTATTTATTTCATTTATATCCCACCTTTCTTCCTCCAAGGAACCCAAGGCGGTGTACATAATCCTTTCTATTCTATCCTCACAACAACAACCCTGTGAGGTAGGCTGGGCTGAGAGTCTGTGACTGGCCCAAAGTAATGTAATGACCAGCAGAGAACCTTGTGAAGGTAATTGTACATAACCTATGAATGCATCTGGACCCTTTCTGGACTGCTATGCTTCTTGTCATGTTGCCTATGTCCCATCACTATCCTATTGTCTTGCTTCTTACCCTTTCTCTTTCTGGTGCACTTTTTGCAACTGTGACAGGGATGAATGGAAATAAGGATACAGAGGTAAGCTAACTACATGTAATAATGCACATATTACTTCAATACATAACTGACTTTATAAGAAATTTAAGAATATTTTCTAATAATAAAAAGTTCAGACTGTTTTCTCTGCTACACCAGGATGGCAGAACTTTCTGTGCAAGGACAAAGTTTACCACACCAGAAGAAATGCCTTTAAGTTAGAAAATCACCTCATTCGGGTAATATGATTTTGAACTACAAAAGAAGGTATTACAGTTTGCTTACTTTCCCCGGAAAACAAGGGAGTGGAGCATTTCAAACAGTATATCTGAAAGAGTTTTTGTATGATTGTTAATGAAAAGGTTTTCATGTGCAATTGAAATTCTCTGCTCTTAAACAACCACTTAACCAAAAGTATTTAATTATATATGCTAAACACCTCAGAGCAGAAATCCAGTTGTTTATCAGTGGCAGCCAATCCTCTCTAAAGCTGGCCTTCACAGCACTACCCATTCTTTGTGTTAAGTAAATAAGTTGCAGGATAAGAGTCAAAATTAATTAAAACCACATGAAGATCTTCTCCCCTATAGTTCCTACTAAGAGACAGAGGCCTGTTCAATCCAATTCAACTCAGTGTTTTGTGTTTGCTAAAGTCTGATCTTAAGCTGAAGCCATTAATACATTGCAGGTGATTTTCATCCAGATGAACTTCTTTTATGAAGAAGACCTCTCTTCTCTTTGGTTCTAAAAAGGATTGTGTGTTATATATTAAAGCAAAAGGGAGACGCAAGTAATGGGAAATCTATTCTTCACTTGCTGTCCAGTTGAGCATCCTTATTATCCATATAAGGAGTAAAAGATGGTCTCTGGGAGAAGAATGTGACATATCATGGAAGTACTATGCCTAGACAATCTTGGTAAGGGATGAAGTTTCCCTCCTCTAAGCTTACACCTGTTTTGTTAAAAAAAAAGAAAAGAAAAAAGTAGGGGTTCAAAAGAAAAAACTTGCACTACACACAAAAACCTTATCTTCTCTGTCATGCATTCTGCTTCTTTTTGGGTGCCATTTTTTAAACTTGTGATCTCAGCTAGTAGTGAGCATTAGGATATTAGTTTTGTCTGCATGACATCACTGAAGGCAAACAAAACCTTCCCATTGCCCTTACTGATGTGGGAAGAGAGAGTACAATCTCCAGCCTGGCAACTGGGCCAATACTCCCTATCTTGTTTTGTTGCCCAGTGCCCACCAATATTGTGCAGCAAGACTTTCACTCTGATCCAGCTCTAATTGCCAGTAGTTTGCACATGATTAGTTGGGGGAGTGTATGAATAGGGAGGCATTTCCAGATGGACACTTGGATGTGTCGCTGTTGCTTCAGCAAATGAGGTCGCATTCCCTCCTTCCCTCCATAAGCCCTTCCTGAACAAAGGGGTACAAAAATCACCACAAGGGAGCCTACCTCATGAAGCGGTGGTTAAAGCTTTCATGGAACACATTCCCATATTTTGGATCAGCGTTAGTTGGCAGTAAGAAGAACACTCCATGGCTATATGATGGTTTATGTAAAGTGAACTTGTGGTTTTATAATGGTACAGGTAAAAAGAAAAGAAAAACCACTTTCAGCATGATTAATTAAACTGCCTTTCAAGCTGTTTCAGTGGTCAACCTAGAGGTCTTTGTTTTGAAATAAGAGGTCAAGGTAATCCTTATTAATCGTAGGGCTGAAAGGTTTCATCCAGTCTGACTCCCTGCATGGTGATAGGATTGAATGGGCCAAAGCCAGCCACAAAAAGTGTTTACTGAAGCTCAAATGACTGGCTTCAGGTTCTTCCGACCTTTCCACTCAGGCAGCACCACAATCACAAAAACAATGAGCAGGGACAGGGTTCGGGGAGGGAGCAAGACAAAACACCAGGGATGCAAGACAGGCCCAAAATGGAAGAGCATCTATGAAGGGCAAGAGAGATAGCAAGGGAAGCACAGTAGGGATTGTCAACAAGAAAACAGACAGGGCAGGAGAGTCAGGAGAGGGAGAGAAAGAGAGAGAAGGCTAGAAAAGGGATAATGCATCTGGAATTCTTTTAAATGTAAGCCTGAGTTTCCTGAATATAAAAGTCACCTTGAGATTTAAATACAACACTGCTTTATTACATGACATAGTTTAAGTCACATTTTTATATAAAAACCTTATAAACATTTTTTGGGGGGTGGAAAGTCTTGCTTTAATTAAAAAAATCCAAATGAAAACTAAGGTGTGCTACTTCTAGACCAGGGGGGCAAATCCTTCCATTCTCTTTCCCTGCACAATGCCTCCCCAGGTAACGTTCTCCCAGCCGTGCTTAATTCTGGTATTGCAGCTCAGCCAGGGCTTGGGGGAAGGACTTTGGGGATGGAATGCATAGGCAAGAGTGGAGAGGGTTCAGCCCACAACACCCATGCAGCCATTTTGCACTTTATATCGCAGACACACACAAACACACACACACACACTCATTGCTTTATATATGACTTAAGCAGACCAGCATTTTGAGCACTCTGATCTGCCATCACATGCAGTTTGGACCCGAATGGAGAGTAGATGCATCTTGACTTTAGTACATGCACGCACATAAAATGCCACTGCACTACTCCCTTTTCACTCACACACCAATAACTGCCCATCTGGATGGTAAAATGATGCTGAATTTGTCTTCGAATTTTGGCCATTCTATAAAAAAAGTACAAGTAGATCCACTGTGAAATTGAGCATTTTATTTCTGAATAGCTTGTCCAGTGCAGTTCCTGCAAAGAAGTTCCTGCAACGTGCTGTACTGGGCTTCAGTATATAGCCAGGCAGTGATTGTTGGTATTAGAATAGGGTTGAGAGAAGCACACAAAACTGCTGCTATTTTTAATTTGTGAAATGTTGGAGATATGGAATATGTTGATGTATGATATGATGTGCATAAAATTAGGACACCCTACCGCTCCCTCACATCTTTTGAGAACATTTAGAGGCAATTCAGTAATTTATGGATTATTTATTTAACTAAACTATTTATTTAACTACAAACTCCGGATTACCAAAAAATACTACGTCTAGTCAACATCACAGCAGATTTTATTTTCTGCCCGAAAGAGTGCTTGCTTATGTAATTAGTGGACAGTAGGCAATTGGAGGAAGGTTTATTTGTATCTTTAATTGTGTTGGGGTAGCTGTGGGAAGAACAAACAGCTGGAAGAAAACCTATGACAAAAGGAAAGTTGTATTTCCTGCTTGTGTTTTACTTAATAATGTTCTTCTGGATCATTCTCAAACTTTTTTCTTCATCTGTTTTTGTCCTGTGTGCAGCAAGCAGTGCCTCAGCAATAGAACTGCTTTCAAAGTGTTGGGAGGGTTCACTCCTTTGCCTCTCCCTACTGCAGCTGTTGGGCTCAAGTACCTGACGAAATAACACCATATTTCATGTGTCTTCTTGGATGATAAGAACAGCCTTGTAAATCCAGATCAATTTTCTAGAGAAATCCATTTTTAAAAATATAACAAACATAACTAACCTCATCATTTAAAATGAACATGCGATGATGATGATTGGATGTCTACATTAATCAGATATGGGGAAAAGATTTATTCTGAGTTGTGAACATTTCACAGTCCAATCCTATGCAGGCTTACTCAGATGTCCCACTGAGTTCAATGAGATTTATCCTCAAGTCAGTATGCATAGGAATGCAGCCTGTGTTTTGGCTTTTGTTGTCCACTATAATCCGACAGGTACCCGGGAATCTGAATAACGATCTCTCTCCTATAACTGTTTTTCTGTAATAATCCAATAGATCTAGCCACGCTGAGTATAGTCATATAGTTTATAAAATAACTTACTCTAAAGCCTTTTCCACAAGTATTATTTGGTTTGCAGGAAAGCATCTGTTTATAATTGTTTCTTTCATGTTCTCAGTTTGCTGTCACCTCTACTTAGTCAGTGCACGTTGAAAGTGTTTCTTAGGTAATAGGTTCTGTTCCTTTCTTAGGACTTAATTTTAAAAAGGAATTAGTATGGAGACTAATATTTATTTTGTTGCTTTAGAACCCCAAATTTAGCTATATTTAAATGTGATGGAGAGATCAACTCTGCACATCTGATCTGCTTGAGTTGTACTTTATAGTTGTACATAGTGAGAGTTTGTAGAATTTATGAGACAGGCAAATCACAAGGACAGAGGATGTTGCCTACATATATACTGTCCAGGGAATATATTCCTTATGGGACTAAAGGTTGCATTCCACATACTGTGACCCTTAGCAATGTAACATGGATTCATGTCCATTCCATGGCTTTTGGATTGCTCTGGCTGAAAGTACACTTATTACCTTATTTCACTTAAAACCGTCTTTCTTACAACACAAGATAAATAGTTCAAATGCCATTTAATCTGTTGCTGTTGTGAAGGCTGTGATTTTGCAAGGAAACAGAACCAGGGGGCTTTCAAATTTGACAGTGGGAGCAGGAGGCCTGCAAAAATAGCCAGGAGTACGCATGGCCTGTTTGTTGCCCATTCCTGTACTAAACTGGCCTGGCATGGATCTTGCCCTGTCTGCCTACCATGCCATCTAAATTTCAAAATGCAACATTTAAAGTAATTTTAATTTGTTTCCAGAAGACTACAGCCAAAGGTGGGTGGTCTTGTATTGTTCACTTTATTTTCCAGTCTGTAGGAGTTTTCTTCCCATGATTTTTGTAGAGCTTTGTGGTTTAATTTTGGAACCACAATGCCAAGACTATAATATTGTACATTTGTATTCATTTTTCCAAAGTCTCAAGCATGGCCCAAACAAAGACCCAAATTAAACATGGCCCACATCAAATTTCAAGGAAAGTTAGCAATCAAACGTCCTATGCTTTTTCATCATCTCTTACAGGATTTTTTGACCTCTCTTTCAAGCACACTTCTCAAGTGTTGCCTGGGACTTTTCCTTGTCTTCTCCCAGGTGCAGCCAATATATTTTCCACTCTGTCAGTTCATTGTAATTTATGGCACACACCAACATACTTTGACATTCTCATTATAGAGCTATATGTTTGAGGGGATCAATTTAACATCCACATTCAGTGAAAAATCATGATGTGTTCTTCACCTTTGGTATCTCTTGACTGCTCAAGCATGTCTGCTGCTCATTTGACTACTGAAAAAATATATACATTCTAGACATAATATGCAATTCACTAAGAATACAATCCTATGTATTTTTAGTCCTACAATGGGATTGATTAATCAGGCTAGAAATTAGCAATCAAAAGAGATACAGCTTTGCAACACAGTTCAATGTAAGAGAAGTTCCAGACTGTTTCTGACCCAGTAATAATGTATCAAATAATCACAAGCACTGAGGCACCTGAGAGGCAGGTTATCTATAAATTCAGTATACTTCACTTTAATCTACCAAATACCCACAGCAGTGTTGGGTATTCTAATATGATGCTTTCCTTTTCTCCAACATTAATTTGTACTCAGTTTTGTTTTCAAGGAAACTGTGAATAGAATGTATAACTTTCTAACTTCAGCATCAGCCATTTTGCTTATTGTTTTTAATACTCACACAGCTCAAGCCAATGTGTGTCTACTTAGAAGTAAGACCCATTGAGTTTAGTGGGGGTTACTGTCAAAGTGCGTGCATAGGAGGGTAGCCTTAAAGAGTCCATAACGTGGTATGTCTGGGTTGGACTTCAAGGGTTATATCTCCAAGTGAAAGGTTAGTCACAACATTTTGAAAACTGAGAGAAGAAGGAGGAGGATTTGGCTAACAGGAAGAATTAGATACAAGAAATAACAGAGGGGCTTGTGAGCTATGGGCAGATGGAGAGACAAGGAACCCATGGATCAAGCAACCAAGAAGGAAGGGGCAGGTAGAGTTTAATTTCAGCTATCAATTGAAATAATAAGCTACCATTTAGTGTTATATATAGGCCTATGTTATCTCATAACAACTAGAATACATAAAACATCTTTATTGCAAGTTTTCTTTAACTATGCCCTTATGAGACTCCAAGTTCAGTTCAGTAGGAACCACTTATGCTTAACTAATCAGAATTCCCTAGACTACGTGAAAAGGGAATGAGGAATGTAATAAAGTCATACAGTTTGGAGGGAGGTATCCCAGGAACGCAATATTTCTACGGGACCAATAAAAGGTAAGCTCCTGCAGCCATAGCACTTGCAATCAGCAATGGATAACCCTCTACATTGTGCCGATTGTGAAAGCAGAAGGGCTGGTAGTATTCTGCTTGCTGTTTTACTCAGTACACATCTCAAAAATGCTCTGAGAAAAGGAAGTGCTCAGTCCATACTAATACCCATTCCTCTTCAGGGAAGCTTACTTCACATTTTTGAAAACCATGGCTTCCAGCAAGTTATTTATTTTGAATGTGAATTGGAGACATCCTTATCTAAAGTAGAAATGCTGTAGAAAACCACTAAATGAAGCACCGGGCAAAGCATTTCCTTTCCTTGAGCAGATAATACTGGTTTTTTAGTTTGGAATGCTACTGTTAACTACCAATTAATCATAATTTAAAAGAAAAGAAGTAATGAAGAAACATCACTGGCCACAGATATGTAAAACTTTGTTTCTTGGCCAGTTTAGAGCAATGGACAAGAAAAAGTGACAGATGAAAAGACTGGGTGAAGGATTCTAATGAGCTTCCTCTTGAATCATCTCTCTCTCTCTCTCTCTCCTCGCCTCCCCCCACCCAACCCACAAAGGATGTGCCAGCACAGAAACCAAAGCAAGAATGAAAGAGGAGCTGAAATCTGCTAGGAATGAATGGGGTGCTGAAATTGTTCATTGTATTCTCAGGGCTCAATAAGCAAGTTTAACCCTTCTTCAATGGATGGGTTTGATTTGTGTACATACAGTGGTGTGCTGACGTTTCCTGTGCCTTTGGGGGATACATCAATTGGTGCAGCCTCTGCCAAATCACACAGCTGTGACCAGCTAGCGGGCTGCCTTTCTCTTTCTCCTGTTCAGACTTGGCGATGGAATTTAACTCATTTTATACTTAGCTTTCCAAGAGGAGATATCAGGAGTTACTCTCGCTCTCTGCTGTTGCCTGTGAGTCTTTCCCCTCAAGGGAATAAGAAATCTTTTGAAAAGAAAATGAAGCAGGGTTTCTGGTGGCTACACAATCAAGTCTTTTTAATGCCATAGCATGTGAGAAATTTTGTGAACCATTGGTTCCTCATTGCCTGAACTAGAAAAAATTATAAGCAAAACTCAGGAATAGAAGAAAGGAACTGCGATCATCATTTTTTCCATGAACAGACACTCGACCATAGAGGGCAATTTTTATAGTTTCTGAAGAGGTACTATCCAATCATAGCAGGAAGATGGTAGTCATAAGTGGAATGTTCACTTCTGGGTATCATGAATGAGATACTGTACTGGATGACCTCTCCGCTGGATGACTCTCTCCAAACCGCTCAGAGTTTTAATTATTTTTTAACAGTCAGTTTTCTGTTGGGAACTATCCCCCATATTTACAACTACCACCACCACCACCTACTTCTCTACACCCAGACAGGTTGGAGTTCTTGGGAATCTACATTAAGAAATCAGCTGTTGTGAATCTATGCACACCATCCTCACTTCTTACATGTAGGTTTCAAATCTACAACAGTACAAGCATATCTAGTATATATAACAGTACAAGCATATCTAACTGCTGGTCTACTTCTTTGTAAATGGTAAATGAGAGTTACACTGATAGTCTTAAAGGTTTCAGAATCCTAGTCACCTCAGTCCATATTATCAAGAGGGGAAACCTGGGTTAATTCTGAAAATGTAGTTAAAAGCGGGGCATATACAATGAAGCTCATCAATCATGATGACCTTAAACAAAACAGGATTCCTTTGATATTATAACTTATTGTAGCATAGAACTTTTCCAGACAATTGGCCACGTACATAGATATAATACAATTATGAGCTTCCAGGCAGACCAAAACTAATGTTTGAATCCTGTTCACCAAATCAAGTAGTTTATTATTATTACCAAAGGTATTGGTTTTTAACTTTAAAATTTATACATTTGAAAGAAATAACCATTTCACATTTTCAACCACTCCGCTTTTTAGAAATCTACCATCCTACCTTCCCAGTTCTTTAAGTCAGATCCACCTGACATGGTGCACAGTAAAAAGAAGGGGGGGGAGGAAAAGGGGTGGGTACAGGGAGAGAGATTAGGAAGAGGGGTAATGTGATGATCAATGTTCCCTTTTCTTTAAGAGCTGGTTTTCACTGTGAACCAGTATCATTTCAAACTGAACTTACCAGGTGAACTGCATATATTATAAGTCTCCCCCTGCCCCCCCCACACCACTTCTAACATTTTCCAACCACTACTCAATCTTTTTTGGGGGGGTGTTCATATTTTTCGAGTGTTGGAGGATTATTTTCTTAACCACTAAAGCTACCCTGGCAATCCTTTCATTGTATTTTTTTGGGAGTGCCCAGATGGCTGATACATATCCAAATGTTAAATGATTAAAGGTAAGAGTTAGATCCTGTGGATAAGGTAATGTTTATGTAATCTCCCACTTCTTTCCAGACTGGTGAGATGACAGGGCAATGCCAGAACATATGGATTAAATTAGTTTGTGGCTTGTCATACTTCCAGCAGAGATAATTTGTAGTCAACCTCAGACTTAAAAACTTACTCAGAGACCAACGAAGTTTCAGGAAAACTTTCTGCTGAATTAACTTAAGTTCCATATCAAGAGCAGACAATTTAACTAATGAAAGGGTAAGAGAAACCCTTTACAGCCCTTTTCAGAGGATTTAATCTTATTTGTTCACTCCATTTTAACCTTAAGGGTTTATACCAAGTCTGATTGGCTCATATATAAATCTATATAGGCTTGAATCAATCAATCCTAATGTACACCATCTATACATTCTTAATGGTGGGTAGACTGATGACTGTGGACTACACTCTTTGGACAGGAATATGCTCCCTACTATCCTAGATATATACATGATATAGGGACGCAAACAGGATGCAGCATAAAGCTGTGATTTATGTTCAGAAAACAAGGCATATTGAGTTAAAAATAAGTGGTTCCAGTATAAGTGTACTTCTCGCCTTTTGCTTCATTTAACTCTTATAGTAAATACAGAAGTACAGAGAAACATAGCAGGTCTATACTTTAAGTTACTGCTATCAGCACATATGACCAATTCCGGCTCATGTGCACTGGCTGCCTGTATGTTTTTGAGCCCGATACAAGGTGCTGGTTTTAACCTATAAAACCTTATACAGCTTGGGACTGTGATACCTGATGGAACACCTCTCCCAACTTGAACCTGCCCAGACACTACAATCAACATCTGGGGCCTTCCTCTAAGTGCCTCTTCTGAGGGAGGCTGGGAGGGTGGTGAGAAGGAGAGGGCCTTCTCAGTGGTGCCACCCCGACTGTAGAATGAGCTCCCCATTAAGGCCCATCTGGCGCCAATACTGTCATCCTTTTGGTGCCAGGTTAAGACTGCTCTTTACTCCCAAGCATTTAATGGCACTTGATGGGGCATTTATGCCAGTCGTCTAAACAGGTCTAGTATTTCATTGAAACAGTTTTTAGCTGCTTAAATTGTTTTAAATTTTGTATGTTAATTTTTTTAATGTAATATTTTATGTTGCATTTTTAGTGCTGTTTTTATTGTCTTATGAATTGTTGTAAACTGCCCAGAGAGCCTTGGCTATTGGGAAGTATAGAAATAAAATGAAATAAATAAATACTCCTAGGATAATGATGATCCTTGTTTCCCATAAAACAATGGTTTTAAAACATTTTCCTAGGTCACTGTAAATTTTAAAAAAGCAATAAAGACTGATCTATTCTGGCAAGCCTATCCAGTGAAATTTTAGAAAGTTTTTAGGATGTTTTAATCACGTATGGTATGTTTTTAATGTGTTTTATATTTATTGTTGTTCCCCGCCTCAATCCAAGTGGAGAGGCGGGTAAGAAATATATTATTATTATTATTATTATTATTATTATTATTATTATTATTATTATTCCCTGTGGCACTGGTTAGAGTTGTTACTGGCTTTATTTTTCCCATGCTACACCATTAACTATGTAATGGCCAGAGAGGGGAACTGCTGCTCATCAGCCTAGCTGAACATGAGAAACCAGCAGGGGCTGGGCATGCTATCTTACTTTCTCCAGGTGTGGTTACTTAGTTTGAGCAACTCATAGCCATACAAACTACCTCACCTCATTGCTTTTAACGAGGGATACTAAAAGCAATAAAAAAGCCATCTTCAGATACGTGAGTAGTAAAAGACAGAGGAAAGAAATGGTGGTTCAACTGCTTAATGAGGATGGCAAATTGATAATAGATGACAAAGAAAAGGCTGAAGTGCTCAATTCCTACTTTGCCTCAGTCTTCTCCCAAAAGCAGGTATATGACACCCCTGGAAAAAGTGAAGCAGAAGTTGAGGGGGCAGGATTGCAGTTTGAGATTGATAAACAAATGTTCAAAGAACACCTAATTTCCTTCAATGAGTTCAAATCTCCAGGGACCGATGAACTGCATCCTAGAGTAATGAAGGAGATAGTGGAAGAATCTCAGAACCTTTGTCTATTATCTTTGCAAAATCATGGAAGACGGGGGAGGTGCCGGACGACTGGAGGAGGGCTAACGTTCTCCCTATCTTCAAAAAGGGCAAAAAGGAGGAACCCCGGAACTACAGACCAGTCAGTCTGACATCCATCCCTGGGAAAATTCTGGAGCAGATTATAAAGAAGTCAATCTGTAAACACGTTGAAATCAATGCAGTGATTACTAGAAGCCAACATGGATTTGTCAGGAACAAATCCTGTCAGACTAATTTGATCTCATTTTTTGATAGGGTAACTTCCCTTATGGACTGTGGGAATGCGGTGGATGTCATATATCTTGACTTCAGCAAAGTTTGACAAAGTACCACATGACATTCTGATTAACAAACTAGCTAAAAGTGGGCTAGATGGAACAACTATTAGGTGGGTTCACAGTTGGCTACAGAATCGGACTCAAAGAGTACTTATCAACGGAACCTTCTCAAACTGGGGAGAAGCAACGAGTGGGGTACCACAGGGCTCAGTCCTGGGCCCAGTGCTCTTCAACATTTTTATTAATGATTTGGATGAGGAGGTGCAGGGAACGCTTATCATATTTGCAGATGACACAAAATTGGGTGTGAACCGCCCAGTGAGCTCCGGCTATTGGGCAGCATAGAAATGTAATAAATAAATAAATAAATAAATAATACCCTGGAAGACAGAAACAAACTTCAAAGTGATCTTGATAGGCTGGAGTGCTCGGCTGAAAACAACAGAATGAAATTTAATAGGGATAAATGCCAAGTTCTACATCTAGGAAATAGAAACCAAATGCACAGTTACAAGATAGGGGATACTTGGCTCAGCAATACTACAAACGAGAAGGATCTTGGAATTGTTGTAGATCGCAAGCTGAATATGAGCCAACAGTGCGATATGGCTGCAAGAAAGGCAAATGCTATTTTGGGCTGCATTAATAGAAGTATAGCTTCCAAATCACGTGAGGTACTGGTTCCTCTCTATTCGGCCCTGGTTAGGCCTCATCTAGAGTCTTGTGTCCAGTTCTGGGCTCCACAATTCAAGAAGGACACAGACAAGCTGGAGGGGGTTCAGAGGAGGGTAATAAGAATGATCATGGGTCTGGAAAGAAAGCCCTATGAGGAGAGACTGAAAGAACTGGGCATGTTTAGCCTGGAAAAGAGAAGATTGAGGGGAGACATGATAGCCCTCTTCAAATACTTAAAAGGTTGTCACACAGAGGAGAGCCAGGATCTCTTCTCAATCCTCCCAGAGTGCAGGACACGGAATAACGGGCTCAAGTTACAGGAAGCCAGATTCCAGCTGGACATCAGGAAAAACTTCCTGACTGTTAGAGCAGTACGACAATGGAATCAGTTACCTAGGGAGGTTGTGGGCTCTCTCTCACTAGAGGCATTCAAGAGGCAGTTGGACAACCATCTGCCAGGGATGCTTTAGGATGGATTCCTGCATTGAGCACGAGGTTGGACTCGATGGCCTTGTAGGTCCCTTCCAACTCTGCTATTCTATGATGATTCTATGATCATCATAAGTTTATTGTGCTAGCCGAAGGCCATGACAAATGCATCCATAGAAAAGCATACAACTATAAAAGTACACAATAGTTTCAGGTAAACAAGAGAACCATACAGACCTTAAACTTACTTTGATTAAAGCTCTCATTTCGCTCAGCACTCTGAGTCTCTGTGGCAGTTTATAGCAATTTTATCTAGTTCTCTCTTCCTAATCTTTTTTGCTGCCGGTGCAAACAGGGCCACTTTATGAGTGACATAACTGTTGGTATCACTAAGGAGGAGGAGAACTGTTTCTGCTTGGGCATTCCTGCCTCCATATGTCAGCAGCGGTTTCAGGAGTCTCTCTCTCGGGTCCCTATACAGAGGGCAAGTTAACATGTAGTGTGCTATGTCTTCCACTTGTTGTTGACCACAGATGCATAATCTCAATTCGAATGGTACCTTGTGGTAGCGTCTGTCCAGCACTGCGTTTGGCATCACTTGAAATCTCAATTCAATGAAAGCATTTCTCAGGGGCAGTGGCCTCAATTTGGACAGATAACATGCTCTATAGTGTTCTGTTTTTAGAAGAGGGAACCACCGAGATAATTTAGAGTTTTTAATAAGTTGCAGGTCCCTCCTGGAATCTATCCAAAAACACCAATCCCTTAGTTGCTTCTTATCCATGCCTAGAGCAAACTTCAACTCAGGGAGATAACTATGCAGGAGCTTTTGGAATATTGCCGTCCAATGACAATTATTATCCATTTCTAGAAAACAAATAGTAGGAAGATGCTCATTTTGCAAGATGGCAATTCGTTTAAAATATTTTAGCTGAGCACTCTCAATTCTTGCTCTGACTGAAGGACTACCGGCTTCTGTGCACAAGAAAGCTGCAGGGGTACCAGATGGAAGAGAGAAAAGTTTTCGAAGGAAGTTGATCTGCACAATCTCCAAGGCTTCGGTCATGGTGTTGTCAGACCTCCAGGTTTCAGACCCATAAAGCAGTTGTGTTATTACTTTGGTCTTAAAGATTTTTAGGGCAGGTTTGATCAACTGTCCCCCTTTATTATAATAAAACTTCATTAGAGCCCCTATAGTTTTTTGTGCTTTCAATTTCGCTGCCTCCCTGAGCCCTTTGCACGAGAGGGACTAACTAAAGACAATGTCCAGAAAACTACCTCACCTGCTTGGAACCTGACCACCAGCCCATTTTTGGCTTTTCATCTGCTTGTGGAACATAGCAAGCTGCCTCAGACTGAGTCAGAGCACTGGTCCATTTAGTCCAGTATTTCCACACTGACTGACAGCAGCTCTCCATAGTTTCAGGCAGAAGATATCCTGCTCTACCTGGAAATGGTAGGGCCGGAATCCCTAACCTGGGGATCAAACATTCTGCATGCAAAACTTCTCCTTTACCACTGAGCCATGCCCCCTCCTGCAAGATCTGGACTCCAGTTGCAGGTTGATTTGAAGCTTGGCCAAGGCTTCACAGGCAAGTTCTCTCTATTCAGAGCCTGCTTGT
The DNA here is from genome assembly GCF_023053635.1 of Elgaria multicarinata webbii. Classification (NCBI taxonomy): domain Eukaryota; kingdom Metazoa; phylum Chordata; class Lepidosauria; order Squamata; family Anguidae; genus Elgaria; species Elgaria multicarinata. The sequence goes on along the minus strand of NC_086172.1, from coordinate 124,487,140 downwards.
CTTAAGTGAAGTCCATCTACGCCTTTGTCATTACTCACTATATCAACTTGCTAGCTCATCTATAGGTTTTCTATCCACTATTTGAGAATTACTGTCATAAACTATGTACACTATGATTACAGGCTCGCCCCACAAATCTAGGAAGATTTCAAAGACTGAAAGACACAGCAGATAGTTTCTAGTGCAGTCATGGATTTCAAGATGACCATGGAACTCACATTCTCCAAACATGGAACCAACAAATATTTATAGTCCCTGCAGCTAAACTAAACCACTATATCAATGAAGCGAGTAAATGAACATCAAGAAAAGGAAATATATTGTGATAAGCAAAAAGTTCTCTACTATGCCTAGCATTACAATAAACAGTTTGCTGAAAGAGCATTTCACAAAATAGAAATAACTAGGAACTTGGCTCAATGAAAGTAATGAACAAATGCAAGAGATAAATGCAAGAATTGAGATGGCAAGAACCACATTTGTTAGAATGAAACAACTGCTATGTATTCAGAACCTTAAGATGTTATGTGTTTTCAATATTATTTTATTGGACACTTAAAAAGAACAATCTGAGGAAAATCGAATCTTTTGAAATGTGGATATACGAATGCACGTTGAAGATACCATGAACTGACCAAGTAACAAATTAGGGCACACTACATAGGGTAAACAAACAAAGGGAAAGAAAAAAATTACAATAACTTGGTCACATTATCCGAGGAGGAAAAATATGCCATACTCCAATTTATTATACAAGGGAAAACTGAAGGAAAAAAGATGACTGGGAAGAAGACGCACATCATGGTTAAAGGACATGAGGGAATGGTATAGGTGTTGTTGTTGTTTATTCGTTCAGTCATTTCCGACTCTTCGTGACTTCATGGACCAGCCCACGCCAGAGCTTTCTGTCGGCTGTCACCACCCCCAGCTTCCCCAAGGTCAGGTCTGTCACCTCCAGAATATCATCCATCCATCTTGCCCTTGGTCGGCCCCTCTTCCTTTGTATAGGTGTACTTCTATACAATTATTTAGAGCAGCGGCATTAAAAAGAAAAATAGCTGTAATGATAGCTAACATCCAATAGGAGAAGGCACCTTAAGAAGCAGCCGCAGCTAAATTGAACAAAAGCCCTCCGTACAACTGAAGTGAAAAGGTTTTTAAGGTGAAATTCGAGCTGAGCTGAAAATTCCCAGGCAAGAACTTTCAGCTCAAAACTTTCCCTTTCCTTTGCAATTTTCTCCAACACTGCCAATTTCACAGCAGCAGCAGCAGCAGCAGCAGCAGCAAAAAGAGCTCTTCCTGCCAGCCGCCATCCTGCCCCCCAAACATCTGGGAACAATGCTACATGGCCTACCATAATTTCAAGGGGGTTTTGCGGGGAAGGGGAGAGAAATGGCAGTTGCGAAGTCCCCCCCATTTCATCCCCCCTGAAATATTGCCAACCCCCTTTCATTATAGAGCAAACAGGGCAGTAAAATGTATATGTGTGTTCAGCTTGGACTCAGTATGCAATACCATAGCTCAACTCAAGATGAAATGGTACTATATTTTAAACTGCTCCTCTGGCAGCAGTAGGGAGATTAATACAAGGTGAATAGTGCTGTGGCCTTGAAGGAGAATAGTTAGGCAAGATTAGGCTTCTTATGGCTCTAGGTTCATAACACAAAAAGGCAATACATCTCATGTCTTGGACTATATCCAGAACAATCCTAGCTTAAGAATGCAATGGCTGGAGCAATTAAAATGAATTTCACCATAGAAACATTTTAATAAAAAAGCATTAAGTATATAGTATCTTCTGTGCAACAACCCACAAAGTGCTGGTAGAGGCAAACAAGAGTATCAAATATCAAAGTCAAGGATGGGCAATGTGTGGCCCTCCAGATGTTTTGGGCTAGAACCCCCATCATCCTTCCCCATTAGTAATACTGGCTAGAGCTGGTAGAAGTTGTAGGCCCAAATATCTGGAAGCCCACAAGTTGCCCACCCCTCATCTAAATCATCCCGTTTTATGTTTCCATTCCCAGGATGGTTTATTGACACAAATCACAAGCAGACCTTCAAGCATTATGTGTAAAGGCCTCTTGGAAACAACACATTGCAACATTTGTTCCAATACCTTGCTAAAACCATATGAGCACAGTCTATTAGTGTCAGGAATTCATTTCTGAGAGAACAAGCAAGAGAAAACTTCCTCCTCATAATGGCTGTGGGGGCAATTTCGTTTTAGAGACCTTTCAGGGGAGGTAAGTTATGTATTAGGTCTGCACAAGAAAAAAAGAATTTACCAAGTGAAGATAAATCCCTGCTCTCTATTTCAATAATATAAAAATCAAAACAACTCCAATAGCTTCAAAGTCCACTACTGAAGACTTAAACCAGTATGAAGGAAAACATTATATTGTAAATCATTATGTACAATTCCTTCATTTGAAAGAAAGGAAAAGCACTTATCTTATTTGGGTAGTTTCCTTCCTTTTTCAAATGATACCTAGCTGAACAATTTGATTAAAGTCAAGTTTCATGCAAAAGATAAAAAAGTGAAGAGGATGCCCAGGTAGTTTGGAACATATATTATATATTTACGATCTATTCATAAAACTGTTGTTTTAAATGGATGTTGCTGTTTTTATACTGTTGTTTTTATGTCTCTGATGGTTTTTAAATTTTGCATACTTTTAATGTTTACTGTTTTTAGCTTTTGTAAACCGCCCAGAGAGCTTTGGCTGTGGGGCTGTATATAAATGTAATAAATAAATAAATAAATAAATTCTTGCTCATTTTATTGAGGAGAGAGGAGGAGGAAATTAAAACCTAAACCTAAAACCTAAACCTAAAACCATTTTTCTTTTCCACTTTTACTTCCAGAATCCAAACAAGGGTAGTTTCCAGTTCAAGGTCTGAATTTTAAACTAACAGGAACAAACATCTTTTTAGATTAAAAAGAGGTGAAGTTGAGCCAAAACAGCCCTTTTAGTTTTGTTTTCAGTTTGGTTATTGTCAAACATTTGTATGCATGTGTGCTAGTGAAAAACTCAAGGCTCTGTTTGGGGAGTGTTTTCAGATACCGTAAACTGTATTGATCCTAGTCACGAGAAGGACGTCTGGAAAAGCACCCAATGGCCGCTTTTTAAAGACTGAGTAAAGTCTGAGCCAGGCAACAGGCACCACTCAGAGAAGTTATCAAGCTTGCAAGCAAAAGAGTTATACAGTACCATACCTTGTTTGACCAAGCTCCATTGGACTAAGCTAAAACTTACGCAGAATCCCTTTAAAAGCTTCTGGTAAACTCTTCCTTCAACCCATGTGATAGTAGGCAGGACTGGAGGATGGGGGAGCAGGACTGTTACCTGTCACATTTAGGGTTCCTTCTTCTCCAGGCCCAGTGGTTGACCTTTGGACCTCCCAGCCAGCAGCCCAAATTTCCAGACTATACCCTGATTGACGAAATACTTGAAAATACTCTGAATTTTCCAACTTTTGAAAGTTCTTCCAACATCATGTCCTAGAAGTGTTACCTATTAGCATACGTTCCAGTTGTCTATTTTCTGGTGCCAATTCCCTGGTAAACCACTGTCCCTATTTTGCTATCATAGGAATGTCTTGTTAAACTTTTGTTGGTGTGAGTTGCTCTGCAGGGTCTATTAAAGTTAAATCTCCAAGCCAATGAGCCTTTTCACTAGCACACAGCATATAGTAAATGTGTATGTATGAACATCAAGGCACCATGCAGTGCACAGCTTGCCATCTCACATTCTGATGAACTTCATTTTGAATTACTGATAACGCATTGCAAGGCAATTATGTTTTTCAAGTATATCTTTAGGCAGAAGAACAAACATCCTTGGATTTTAAATCAGTGCTGGATATTCTACTGCAAATTAAATAAATGCACCAGTTGTAGTGCAGGCTTTCAGCAATGTGTAATAGTTTATGTGGAGAAGCTTAAGTACAGAGTCTATAAAACAGACTCTGCATAAGCTTGAGATCAGTTTGGATGAGGATCTTCTCTGGGCTTGGTTAGACAAGCTCAGGAATTGCATAGCTCCCTTGTTCCCAAGGTTCAGGAGTTGCCCTGTGCTGTGCCTCGTGGTGGGCTAGCTCAGATTCTGTTCCTTTCCCCAGATCCTTTAAAAAACAGCCTTTGGGGCCTTTTACTGATCTCTGTTGGTGCTGTGATGAGTGACCACGACTTGGATGAGAAGTAGAGAAACGCTGTTGCTTTTTGTGCAATTTGTTTAGCAGTTCGACAGAAGGTTCTCCATCATCAAAAATGCACATTTCAAAAATAAGATCTTATAAAAGCTTAGCTCGAAATAAATCAGAAATGATGCACACATTCCATTTTGTATTAGATTAGTTTGTAAAACTTGGTATTTAATTAAATTTTTGGACTTTGGGTCTGATCCAAAAAGCTACTTAAGCACATCTTGATTTCATCGGCCAGATACATTCTCCCGAAAGCAATCCTAGACTATGAAGGAAAGCAAGGAAGCCCTACAGAATAATTTCTAGAAAGCACTTTTGGGTGGGGGCAGAGCAAAAGTTCAGTGATATTTTGCTTAGCCACACCTCTTAACAACATACAGGAGAGTGCTTGCAGAATAATGTAAGAGTGGAATTATCTTATTGCAGGAAAAAATCACCTGGTGGTAAAAACAGCTCTCTGATTTTGTTTTTCTCTGTTGTTGTGTCTATTACATATGTTTTGACTAGAGAAATTTATAAATTGGCTTGACTATGCAGATACAATTGAAACCACTAACTTGAATCATTTTTAGTCCTATAATCATAGACACCATACAATGGGGCTCCAAAATTCTGCATCAGTTATATCAAACCATCAACTTTGCTTGTACTTCCACAGGTACAGCTGTACAAATATGTATCTCTGCCATTGTACGGAGTGTAATCATTTTGTTCTTCATGCTGGGCAGGAACCAGTATGTTGCATTTCCCCACAACTGGGATATACAACATCACATAGACCCTGTTCAGACAACATGCTAATTCATGGTGGTTAAGCATTTTGAGCAAACCATTAGGGCTCAGCATGTTGTGTGAACCATGACTTAGCATGTTGTGTGAACCATTCCTAATCATGGTGGTTACATAACTACATATTAAATACACTTCCTAACTACTTGCTGCAAAAGGGTTAATGGCCTAACCATGGCTTAGTGTGCCATCTGAACAGGCCCATAGAGAGTTGTGAAGGTTTTCAAAGGAACCCTGCACAGGGGAACAGGGCAAATATTGCTTGGATTTAATCTACCGTATGTAAGGTGCTGTGGGGCTGGGATTTCAAACTGGGAACTCTGGCTGCAGGGCTCGGGCTCCTTACTTTCTCCATCACTAGGGCAACTTGCAAATAGAGGAAATTGCTGTCCTGAATGTTCGAACACTACAGTGCCACCACTACATTGTAAATTTAAAAAAAAATGTAAAAAGCAATCACAAACACATCAAATTTAAATATAGTTGTTGATTGTTGACAGAAGGTAGTATATTTAATGTTTTTTCCTCTTTATTTTACAGACAAAAATATAGGCTTGTAACTCTGACAGGCAAACAATCTTTCAAACTGCATGTTTGGCCTCATAAATCAGAGTCATTGAGAGGGAATAAATAAAAATATGAAACCTTATTTATACTTTCAAAAGACTTTTACTGGGTTTAATACAAATGCAATTTTAACCAGCAATAGGGTACTATTGCAGAGCTCAGGTGACAAAATTTAGATCCACATATGAGGATATAATCTACAATGTGCATATCCAAGTTTCTGTTTTGTCCGCTTATGCAAATGACATTACTTACAACATTTAAAAGCAGGATTCTCAAGCCTCAAGGAATTTGTGTACGGCTTGCTTATCTTTTTCCTTGTTCACACAATGTACTTGAAACATGGTTCAAAATCTAACTCAACCCTTTGACCAGCCATCCTTGTCTTCAAATTGTTGAGCAGCATTTCCCAAGAGGGAAAGCAGCAATAAAAGAGCCACTGAATAATTGGATTCTTTTCACCACTGAGCACTTCAAGTTTACAAAGGCATAGAAGTCTCCCACTGCAGCGCTCTTGGGCAGCCTGGCAATCTCCTAAAATGATATAAGAGGTGCAGTTTTCCCTCCACCCAAGTCTCACTAAACCATTTTCTGTGCTTGTACCTAGACCATGAGATCCAAAGAGACCAGGCAACAGAGCAGCAATTTACATCAACAAAGGGGATTTTGATGCACTCCTCTGAATGAGGCGGCATTACCATGTTAATAGCTTTTTCACTCTCCGCCTAGGACGCTGAAACTTTTGCAAATGGAGAACAGTTCCGCTTTCCGTTTTAACTGTAACAATAGCAGAGGAGCTCCTTAAACTGCATCAAACAGCAGTCGGTGAAATCCCTAACTAGCCATCCTCTCCTGCCGTTTTATTAACCACCAGGCCCAGAGAACAAAAGAGGGAGAAAACATGCAGTTTTAGCTCTATGATCCCCCACCTCCTAATTGCCTAGGGACAGCAAGAGGAATGGCCAGTGGAGCTGCTAACATTTTACCATGATGTTGTTGTTGTTTTGCCTCCTGTCCTCCACAATAAAAGAGGTTTCAGGTATGTTTTCTAATATCAGTTTCTTGGTGGCCTCCTGGTTAACAGAGTTGTGATGGGACTTTCCCTCCCCTTCCCCCCCCCCCACCCCAGCCTCATTTTTCAGACAGCTGTTGTTCTTCACCCGTTCCCACACTCATCCACTTGTTCCCCTGTCACATACTTTGAATGTGTTCTCCTCCTGACACTGACTGCTTCGCACAATAAAGAATGAATGGAAATGTTGCCTCTGCTGTCAGACTGTGGAATAGAGGCCATTCATTAGCACTAAAATGTTCTTCTGCCACCAGCATAGATACTATCCTATACCTGACACCTCTCAACAAGCTTCCTTTTACAGAAAGGGCTCTCCTTTTTATGCAGTTTGTGGCCACCTTTTTAAAGCTAGCTCAAGGATGGTCTTGTTTGGATGTAACTCCTCTGCCACTCATCTCTATGTACAGTGAGATCAGGGGCATATTTGGGGATTGCACACTTACTCCCCATACACGCAGATCAACATCTATTGTCAATTAATACAATATAAAAGAATCTTTGGTTAGTTATCACAACCTTTAAAAAAATCCATGCAGCACAACATACTGAAGTACTGAGAGCCAGTGTGGTGTAACGGCTAAGGTGTTGGACTGGGAGTCAGGAGATCCAGGTTCTATCCCCACTCACCCATGGAAACCCACTGGGTGACTTTGGGCCAGTCACAGACTCTCAGGCCAACCCACCTCACAGGGTTGTTGTTGTGAGGATAACATGTAGAGGAGGATTATGTACACCACCTTGGGTTCCTTGGAGGAAAAAAGGCAGAATATAAATGGAATAATAAATAAATACTGAACTACTCAGGTGCAGATAAATACGCAGGTAGTGTCTCTTGGTTGGTCTCCAGCAGCAAACAACAACAGCAGTGACTCTTAGCTATTCTGCTCCTCTCAGCACATGTACCAGGTAATGCCTCAACAGAGAGAGATCTGAAGGTTTGGACTGAGGATTTGCACCGAGCAGTCAGTGAGACCCTGTGTTCAAATCGATGCAGGATTGGCTAGTTTGGGTATCACTTTGTTCTAGTGGTGAAAAGAGTAGGGAGTAAGTGTGTGAACCCCAAGTTGCACTCCAAAAGGTGAGGGAAGAAGTAATATCCAAACAAGAACTATATCCTTGTTAACAGCCTTAACAGTCCTCTCTCATCTCCACAGAGTTGTTGCTTAGCTGGGTTTCTGAAACCAAAAAAGGCAGAACAATTTTTTGACATTCAGAATAAACTGTATTGTTCAGATGTGAAGAAACAGTGAGCCCACAGAAAAACATCTGAGTTTAATCAAATGTCCAGAAGTCATATATGGTGCAGCCCTCCTAGGATCGCATCATGTCACAATCTTGAAAACGTAACACATGCGCAGGAGGGTGTTTGTATTGTTTTGTTACATCATGGCATGCATTCCACATGCGTGGTATAGAGGGTTACACAGTGTTGTTGATGTTGTTTTTGAATGTTTGAATAGTCTCACTCATACAAAACCTAAGGCAGCTCCTCTAGATCCAGCCTATCTTCTCCACATATATGGTCAAATCTATTTAGCTGACAGACATGTTCCCCAATGATTCTGAGGTCATGAGTTTCATTACATCTGATACAGCTAAATATTAAGTTTAGAGCATCTCACAACTGATGCTTCCCAAACAATTATGAGCCAGACTTTCTTTTAGGAATAGGAGTTACAACAGGCTCAAGATAATCCATACACAGAGGAATTTAAAAGGCATTAAGACCACGACCTTCTTAGTTTAATCTGTGCAACTAGTACAAACAATAGCTTACTGAACGCAGTTCAACAAAACTTGGATTCACCGTATCAGTAGATGTTTATAGCACCTCATAAGCATTAGATAGGCTTATTGTCAGCTGACCTATGAAGATGGTTATAGTTGCACAGAGAATAAGTACAATGACTTGTTCAAAATATTATATCAACAAGGGGGGATGTATTGTTTATTTTTGCATAACTGAAGGAAAAAAATCTCTCTTATAGCAAAGTATACCTGCTGTGCTGGTGATATAAGAAAAAAAAGGTAAGACTTTTCGCATTTACTTCCTTCAGTACACAATACTTCAGTTCAATCTAGTTTGAAACAATTCAGTAAAAGTTGGGGTTACATCAATCTACCTGATATCCAAGCAGTAAAACAAAGCTCATTTTCACATGATGGTCTTACCTTTGAGAACCAAACCGGAAGTTTCAATCATATATAGAAAAGAAGTGAAAGGCGCAATGGGGCACTTAGCAACCAGAAGCTGCAGAAACAAAGACAAAACCCAACAAAAATGGTTATGGTGATGATTACAGTTCCAGTTTACAGAGAAACTCAACAATTGCAACCACAAAAAGTCTAGCATATTTTATCACAGTGGCTCTGCAAGGCGTTTATGCTAGCACTTCTTTCATTTGTAATAAATATGCCTTAGTTCTTTACGTTCAAACCATTGATTCAGATTTTCCAAAATTCCACACCATTCAAATATGCCCTTCCATTTAGTTGTCTAACAATATGCAGCACAGAATGCCCCAATCTCTTGGCTGATCTGTGTGTTCCAGCAAAAAACAGAAGGAGAAAAGATGGACTATGGCAAAGCAGTTTTATATAGCTGTTTTACAAATGGAAAGAAGAGTCATTTCTACTGATACCAGCCAAAGCTTGTACCAGCGTTGGTATACTTTTCATGGTGTAAAATACTGCATTGCAAGACCAACATGAGTTCATCCAACCAATCCTGGTACTATGTAGAAACTCCAGAATGGACATGGGCAGTTCATGGGACCCTGAGGGCTTGCTGCTGCCATTCCTGCAAAACATGTCTGCAACACAAATTTGAAGCAGATTTCCTCATTTCTGCCTCAGGAAAAAAAAGGGAAAGGAACTGGAAAGCAATTTCCCAGTCTGTGGTTTTCACAGCGGCATTTCCAACTTTGCAGCCCTAAGGGCACCATTTAACAAGCCTGCTGATCCAAAGCACATTCTGGTTCTTTTCATAGCTCTGTTTCAATTACAGTGATGTCATACCCATTTTACGAAGGCCCAGAAAATACACCAGACCATACTATTTCCCTCAGTTTTATGTATGCATGTCCATTTGAAAAATATCCGTAAGGCCTACAGACTGCACTGTCAGGGCCACTCTTCCATCCCAGGATTTAAGTTCTCCAGCTATACACCTTATCATTCTTCTCAACTTTGGTTCATGAAACAATCTGCCATTTCTCGTTGTTTGTTAAATAACCCAGTTCAGATGTGAGAGCCATGAGTTTATTACTACCATACCAAGTAATGGAATGATTTTAAAGATTCCAGTCTACAAACCAAAGGTTTTGTTGATCCTGAAGTATAACTGAAGGTTATACTGCAACCACAAAAAGTCTAGTATATCCAGTTCTTCTGAAAAGCCTTCTGTAGAGTCCTATGTTGCAAAAAGCACTATATGGGCAAGATCTGAAAGCTGCTACAAAATAATAATAATAATAATAATAATAATAATAATAATAATTAATAATAATAATACTTTGATAAGAAGTAAGAATTCTTCAGAAGAGTATTTTTTACATGTCCATTTTAGGGGCATCGCACAACTGAACTTATGCCATTTATATAGTTGATGTGCCTGGAAGATCATGAAAAAATCGTGAGAGTTTGTATGATTATGCACAAGGCCTTAGATACTTGTTTCAGGCTGTAATAGAAAGCTGCAGCAGATTCAGAATGTTCTTCTAGATCAGGGGTGAAGAGTGTTGTTGGACCCCAGTTCCCATCAGCCCCAGTCAGCATGGCCAATGTTCGGGGATAATGGGGGTTGTGGACCAACAATATCTGGAAGGCCAAAGGCTCACCACCACTATTCTAAATCTGCATTCACCTTAGAGACATCTCAAACTTTGGTTTGATTGATTATGAGAATGTCTAGCACTTTGTTGCTGCCTAAGACTATTTCAGTGCTTTAACAGTACATCATCTATTCTGGCCATGTTTGCTGAAAGATTGTTCCTCTGAAGATCCATGCAAGGTGATAAGACTTTGTTTATTATGTTCACATTTATAATGCCATGTGATACTGCTTGAAATCCATATTTTATACTACCCTATTTCTTCGATTCTCAGACACACTTTTTTCCCCATGTAAACATCTCTAAAAATGGGGTGCGTCTTAGAATCGTGGGTGTGTCTTAGGGGTGTTTTCTTCTGTTGGTGGTACTGAAATTAGTGTGCGTCTTACGATGATGGCGACTTACAATCGAAGAAATACAGTACCTACTTACAATATGATCCTAAAATGTAACATTTTGATGTGTGTGGTTTTTTAAATTGCAAGTGTTTCTCTAGCGCAGCCTTCCTGAGCCTAGTGCCCTTCAGGTATTTGGGACTAGACCTTCCAGAATTCCTGATTATTCCTAGCTGGGGCTGATGGAAAATCAAGTCAAGAAGCATCTGGAAAGCACCAGGGGCTTGTCTTGACAATGGTGCCTTGGTGCCTTGAACTCCCCAAACCCACAGTTTTGCTCCTGTGGGGTTGCGCCATGTTACCTCCATGTCAAGGAGCGAATGCGGGGTTTATATGGATCATCAGGGGTGCAGCTGCCACTACCACCACTGCTGCTCATCCCTCCCTGGCTTTTTCCCCCCTTATGTCAGGGAGATTGAAGCCAAGGGAACAGAGAACTTCTCTCCCAGCGAAAGGAAGACTCTTCTCCCCGTGCTAGAGGCAGCGTGGGGGCCTTCTGGTGACCATTCAGCTCACGCCCCCTCCCCTCCCCCCTGCCCAGGCAGACAGTGACCAATAGCCTCGCTCTGGAGAAAAAGTCAGGGTAAGTCCCCGACTTTTTAACTCCAGAGCTTTGGAGAAAAGCCTTGGGATAGTTCTGCACTGGCTGCTGTGTTGTATAAGCGACACAGGTTTCCCCAGGTATAGACAGCGCCCTGGTTGGAAAGGCTACTTTGTGGATTCTTGCCACTTATTTATTCTTCTGATTTCTACTATACAGCAAAAATAATAATAAAATAAAATAAAAATGGAAACATCCCCTTATAACTTTGTTGTACGAGACCTCAAGAAAAGAGTAAATGGTAGCTCCAGTCATATTCCCACTTTTGGGTGAGTATTAACTACATCATCCAGTGAAGTTAAATGCAGGAAAGGGAATTCCATTTCTGTGGGGATTCAGCACGGCTACAGGTGACATATTCCTTCCTTCTCCGGCAGCTTTTTTTTCCTCCCGGGAAGAACAATAACATGCTGAGGAAGGGAAAGTGCTTGCATTGCAGATCTGCACCATGGAGCAGGTCACCGAGTTTATATCACATCCTGAGATGGCTTTGCTGGCGTCACATTACTCAAAGCAAAACATTGACACTGGTTGCTAAACCTGCGCTTGCTGTGCTGTGTGTTTGTCTAGTACTTTCATACCTCCCAAGTTAAGGAAGATACGTACGGGCTAGCAGATGTTATATATAAATTGGAACAAGAGATTGCTTGTAAGGATCCCAACAGACATACCTTTAAGTAGAACACACCACAATTTCTCTATTGGAGTGAGCCCAGTCTCCCCTGCCTTCACAGCTTATTCAACAGGCATACTGATTTATGGTTCAAATTCTGATCTCAGTCATCTATCTTGCTCCTCCCTGCACCACTGCCCCAGACTTCAGGTGGACTGTCTGCCTTTTTGATTTTTTAAAAGTGCATCATGAGCATTTATTCATTTAAACATTCACTCATCACTTTAAAAAAAAAAAAAGGAAAACCAGTTTTAAAAGAGCTTCAAGACTGCTCCAGATGTCATTGTAAACTCCAGCCAATCAGCTCTGAGCACGACTGACAACTGCTGCAAACTGGCTGAAATCGATTTCCCCTGAGGTCAGCCCTGGACAGGAATTATATATCTGTATATACAATGTCTTGAGTGATCTTCCATAGCAGTTTATGGCCATTTCCTGCAATCAGTATAGGGAAGACCTTTGGTTGCTAGACCTATGCAGAGCAGAGTTTTCTAGTTCTGTACATATAGGAAAATTATTGGGTTTTAAATATATCTATATCTATATATATCAAATGGTTATAATAGTGTTCAAGTTCTGGAGCAGTCCACATTGTATACTCCATGTGTATTCATTAACCAGATGGCAAAAGGCAAGAACGTGGCTATTTGCTTCTCATTTGCTGCCTACAGTCTAAACATCTTCCCTCAAGGTATGCAGTCCACCAGCCACCAGTCAAGGCTCAATAAACCTCTTGCTATTGCTACCAGTGTGGGACTGAGAAAACAGAGGGGCTGTCAGGCATGGCCACATTATGGAGTTCTGTTTGGTTGGTCACAAATTGTGTAAGGCCTGGAGTAATGTGTTTTAAATGTAGATTAGTGCAGTTTCGTAGAGCTCAAAGGGCACCTTTTTATACAGTGGAAAATGAGACAATTCCTCCAAGTAGAAGTCATTGCTTTTGTGATTGCTGCATCAAGGATTTCCCTCCACTTATTCCATGCAGATGGGGTATTTTTCTACTTGTCACTTGCAGGAGCGATGGGGGAGGCATGACATGCTTTCCAGCTGCGGCAAACAGGAAGGCTTTACCTGAAAGCATTGCTGTCTGGAAGAGTCATTGGTTCATGTGTCAAAGATTGCTGAAATTACAGTCCTGAAATCCTCCAACAACAATTTAACTGTGATGGTATTCTATTACTGGAAATGGTGAGAGAAAAATAGTGCATCGAGTATCCTGTTTGGTGAGGTATGCAGTCACACTAACTGATATGATTCAGCTGCCATGCCCATACAAATAAGCATATTACTCAAGAGTTATATGATTTGAAGAAAACCAAGAAGTGCTTTTGTATTCTATAGTTATTGTTACTTCACAAAATTGCAGAAGAGGGCTCTGGTGAACTCCCTTCTTCCAGAAACAAGCATTTCTGTTTGTTTCGGGATTTGTCCCCAGAAGCACCATATCATGTCACACAAATACTAGGGGCTGCTTGCAGACCAGGGCCAGCAGAGCTGGCCGCTGTCATGATCAGGTCTGTTTCCCTTAGTGTTAGGGAAGGAGATTCAGGCTATCAATTGGAATCAGATTCCGAACCAGAAGAAACAGGACAAGAAATGTACCAGCCTACACAGGGAGTGAGGAAGGATATTCAACCAGGCTCTTCACCAGCCAAGAATGAATCTTGACCGGACCTTATCAGTGAAAACGTTAACACCTCAAGAGCCTGTGAGAACTTAACAATCCTCAGAGAGGGAAGGGATTTCAGAGTTGACTGATCCCAGACTCCACCGCAGATTCAAATAGGTGGAGCTAAAAGAAATTGAGAGGTGATCAGCTTGGCTAGCTTCTTGCCAAAGGCTTCTTCAGAGGAATTCTCCCTGAAGTTAAGGGACTCAGGGAAAAGACCTTCCCTTTTGTTGAAAGGACAATTGTCTCGCTTAGTTAGCCAAGTTTTAGCCTAGAGGAAAGTTCCTAGTGTTTGAAATCTCTTCAGGTGCGAAGAGATGTTTATTTGCTGAATAAAGTTTTGTGGATTACTTGGCAGACCTCTTTATTGTCTCGCACTGCAGCGGGAGGGCTTGGAAATACAACAGCCGTGGGCAGAAGGTCCCAATTGCTATTTTAATGTCCTGCAATTTTCATTTTCATTTCCCTGCCATTTTAATGCCATTTTAATTTCTCAAAGTGTCCCTCTTGGATCCACATTGGGCCCAGAAGTACTCTTGGATTGGGAAATTTATGGCAGGCAGGCATATAGAGCTTTATTGTTTCATAGGAGTGTACCCACCTTGCAATTTTTTTTAAAAAAAAAGCTATAAGGAGTAAGGAAAGATGGAAAGAGGCTGCCACTGTTGTCTGAGGGCCCTCTGGCCTGCAGGCCTGCCAACATATGCCCAGAGGTGTGACCCTACTGGTGCTATCAACAAAACCTTATTCTTAAAATCCACAAAATAAACTACCCAATATCCTTAAAATGATTTTTAACCTGCTACAGCATTTTTTAAAACCACAATTAACATTATTAAAAGAAACTTTTATAAGACACTTATCCAAAGGAAATTGCGAAATGGTGAACAGAACTTTGTTCAGTTGGCTAATCTGTAGTTCCTACCAATATTCATTAATTATCTAGTTTGTGACTATATTTGCACAGAAGAGCATGGCTGAAAAATGAAAAGAAATTCATTGAATCAGTAATGTTATTCAACAAGGGATGTGATTATCTTACAGCGTTCAATGAGATTCATGTACTAATAAAACCACTGCTAAGCAAACAAATCTTTCCTCTGATTGTGCCAAATGTCTGGGACAGATGATCCTTATGCCAGAATCTCCCTTCTTATTGTAGATGGAGAAATATTGTTTTTTCAGCTGCTTCAAAAAACCCAAAAACACCAGGAATGAGCCGATGGGGAAAACAACGCAGTTGTCTTTTGCAACAGTTCAAGAAACTTGACTTTTCCCTATTTGCTTGCATCTTATCTACCCAGCAGGGGTTTAATCTGCTGTTTTAGTACCAAAGCACAGGGGCAAAATACCCCACAAGAGTGAAAATCCTGAACTGGGGCTGGCATGACCTCTCTTGCCACCTGAGGCGAGGGAGGGCATGCACGACATCTCCACCCACCACCCATCACTGTTGTTGCAATTGCTTTTCTTCTTTCCCATTGCTGCTGCTACCTGCCCTCAGAATGAGCTGGTGGATAGATGGGCTCTCTGAAGAGCTGCGTCAGCCAACCGGAAAAGAAGTGGCTAACATGGCTCTCTAGGTAGCAAGCTAGGCCCAAAAGCCTGGCTAGGAGAGGGGCCTTCCTCAGAGCCAGATTCTGGGAAGGCTGTCCCTGGAAATTGCCTGAACTGCCTTGTCTCATGTGGGTGCCAAACGTTACTAAAGAAGCATCCATAATTGTAAGGTATGACCCCAATCCCCAGCTGCGTCACCCTATGCATGGATTCTGTTTGTATTTACATGTTGCAACTCCTATTCTTAATTCTCTGCAGCCTTTGCAAACATCTGTGGAAGACAGCAGAGACCAGACGGAGCAAGCAGTGTGAATTGGTTTTATTGGAGGAGGCTGAAGGTGGAGAGAGCCAAGACCATAAATAGTGCAACTTTGCTAGGGAGAGTGAAAACCAACACATGGATACTGAGAGAGTATTAAAAATAACTCAGTCTGTTTAGTAGATCAGATTTGAGGGAAAGATCCTGAAGTCTTCTTCAAGGACTATGCAACTCCACTTGGAAAAACTAATTGCTGCTATAGAAGTCAATAGATGGGCATCTGTCTCAAGCAATTGAATTGAGATGAGAGGAAGGAGTAGTGGAGGCATTCTGGGCTCCACCTTACCCCATTCAAGGTTATTCTACAAGGAAGAAGGCAGGAGGGAGCTTGAGAATTTCATCTCCAGCAGCCTCATCAACAAGGATAAGGAAGTTTAGCCAAGCAGTGGAAAGAATGAGTAATTAGCCCTAATGAGGAGAAATCACCCTAAGGCAAATGTACTTGTCTAGTTTTCTTCTGTGAAAAGGAGTCTGGGGTGGTAGTCAATGAGGCGTATAGAGATAAATTCACAGTATATAAGACTGCGGCATATTGGCAGTCATACATGGCATGACTGCCCTACACCTGGACAATATACTGTGAAAGACATCTGTGCTCCAGAACCATTCATCCATGAATACCATATCAGAACTGTCTCCAAACAAGAAAATCACACACTTATTTGTATGTGCTGCAGTGGAAAAATTAGACTTCCAAAGCTCAGTAAGTTTGAAGAGGGGTTTTCATTAAAACCAGGTTAATGGGTCATAATTCAATAAAAACTCTTTATAGTGCAGTCTAAATGCATCATACCTCCCCCTTACCCCATGAGAAAATCCTGTCCAACGGAAGCTGCTAAGAAAGGGATTTCCTCTTTGCTATTTTATAGAACAGCAGCAATGGCTGTTTGGGGCACTTTATGAGAAGTGGGCCATAAATCCAATCCAATTAGCGTAGACAGTACACAGGCAGCATTTGTGTTGAGTATACGTCCCACACAAGTACACTTCAGGAGGCAGGGAACAGAATAAACAGCAGCAAGATGAACAAACACAAGTCACAAAAGTGGGCCCTTCCCCAGAAATCCCATGACTACATTTCCTTGCCTTATGTTTGCCCCTACCTCAATTTAACGCAAAGTACAGATTGCATTAAAATTAATTGAATAAAATTACTCATGGGAATAAGATTTCAAATATTATCTTTGTAACTCTTCAAGCGCCTTGATGATGACAACGACGATTTATATACTGCCATTCATATACATGGTGCTTTGCAAAGAATACAAGATGGGTTCCTGCCCCAAAGAAAAGTGATATATATCACCATCCTCATCATTCCACCTTTATCCATCTGTTGCAGTTGGCGGATAAACTGATAATGAGACCGTTTATACCAGTGAATAAATGCCTAAGATGGGACATAATAGCTACAGCACCACAGTTCAGTCTTATGTTGTTTGATCTATATTCCAAAAGCATTACTCTGACCCTACCTGACTGGGGACTTGGACTTGGCTATTTGAATATGTGTCTATTCTTAAATTCCGCATTTGTATTAGATCTCTAGCTTTTGGGGGGAGGAGATAAACTAAGGGCACAATCCTAAGCAGGTTTGGACAGGAAAAGTTCCTATAACTCCCAGCATGCCCCAGATAGCCATGCTGGCTGGGGCATGCTGGGAGTTGTAGGATTCCCCCCCCCATCTAAACATGCATAGGATTGCACCTTAATTGACAAGGAACATCAGCAATATTTCTTGCTCCATTGTGCAGATCAAGATAGCCATACAGAGATAATTTAATTTGTCCATCCATCAAATCATTATGTAGGCACTAAGTTGTACTATGTTCTCACTATACCGCAAAAATATAGGCCTGAAAATAGTATAAGGAGCACTTTAAAGTTCCTCAGGTTTCTGGATTTCCAGTTGCAGCCAAGAACATATCTACGCTTAAAGAATGTATACTGTGTTTATTAATAAATACACAAAGAGACCACCTGTCTTGCTATGAACCTGCTTGAGCATTAAGAACAGCAGGAGAAGCCCTTTTGAGGGTGCCAGTACTTGCAGAAGCCCATTTATTGGGCATGTGTGAAAGACCTTTCTCTGTATTGCTCCCAAACAAAGGAATGCACTCCCCAAAGATTCACCTTTTCAACGTAGCCTTTCAAAATGTGTAATCTTAATGTTTCAACATTTTTACTGTTTCTAATGTTCTTGTTTTTATAGTTTTAAGGTTTTAATTTTTTGTACACCACCTTAATAGGTTTTTAACAGATAAGGCCGTATATAAATGGTAATAAATAAATACACACTTTTTGTTTGTGTTTATGTGTGGTTGGAAACACAGTGATACAGTTCTCTGTATTCTCTTCCTTCCTTGATGAGTTTTGTCAGTCCATATGTAGCATTCTAAGTTTGCTTCTACTGGGCAAAAATAAATATTCATGTAAGAAAATCAACATCCGAATCCCTAGCTCATAATCTCCAGCAAGCCATTCTGTAATTCTTTCTCACAAACTGGGGGATTTCATGTGATGACAGGTTGACAGCTATGCTGATAAGCATGAAAGAATTCACACCAGTGTCTCTCCCCCTCTCTCTTTTATGAAGGGTAGTGGGCACTAACTCACACACACACACACACACATATTGCCTATGCTAATAACAATATGAAGTGCATACAAGTTAGTAAGTCCCAGATTCCAGCCAAGAAAAGATGAGATTTATCCAAGCCCTAGACCGCAGCATAAATATTTTCACCCACAGCACAGGCTGCAAAATTATTTTAGCATAAAACTAGATGTTTTCCAAAACTCCATACCACTCCTAAAACACAACTCCTTAGTGAAAATTGAAGGGAATATTAGAGAACACACATTCAAAGGCTTGAATGGAATATATTTCAGGTCCCACTAACAAAAAGAGAGAAAAATAAATAGTTGAATTCAAGCCTGATGTATAAACCAACCAACATTTTCCAAAAGAACAGAGCAATACTAAATCAAAGGTTCTTGCCTCCAAAACAACATTACTTGAAGAAAATTGGGATGTTTCCCATTTTTCTATGTATATTTATGGCAGACATTTGTTGTAAGTACTGGTGACAGGCATAACATTAAACCATACCACACAATAACTTAATAATCACCTGTGCTGGCTTTTAACCACATAGTCCTCTTTGTAGTAATTAGAAAACTGAAGATACTTTTACCCAGTCTATAGCAAATTTTCCAGGATATCCTTAAGGCAAGGGTTAATTCCTATAGCCTTAAAAAAGACAGCAGTGAGACCCTTATTGGGAGAAAAAAATAACAACTTTGGAACATATGCTCCTAGATAATTATTGGCCAGTTTCAAATCTTCCATTTTTGTGTAAGATAATGGCAAGGATGATGGCATCTCAACTGAAGGCAGTCTTGGACTAAGCAGTTATTTAGACCAGGAGTGCAGAACCCTCAGCCCACCAGGGCCTCTCTTAGTTGCTCTCTTTTTAGAAAAAATGGATGGCTAAAGTGATATGAAAGACACAGATCTATTGTTATGTATTGCTCTCTTTTGTTTATTATTGTTTTTATTATTATTTGTAATGTTGATGTGGGCTTTAATTTATTGATTGATTTATTTGTTACATTTCAATTCTACCTTTTCTCCAAGGAGCCAAAGGTGGAGAATACGGTCCTCCTCCTCTTCATTTTATTCTCCCAGCAACTCAATGAGCAGGGTTAAACTGAGAGTCAGTGACCGGCCCAAAGTCACCCAGCTTCATTACCAAGTGGTGACTAGAACACAGGTCTCCTGAGTCCCAGTCCAACACTCTAACCACTACATCACAGTGGCTCTTATTATTTCTTGCATGCTGCCTTGAGAAAATATTGTATCTTGAAAGGTGTTTTATAAATCTTTTAAATAAAATAAAGAATGAAATAAAACCTTTGGTTTTTCTGACATGGAAAAAAATACTGTCAAGTCTACCTAACTAGTGCCTTACATCAATATAAATTCCACATAAAAAATAACACAAAACAATTACTGGAGGGAAACAGAGAAAAGCATATAAAACAATGCCACTGTATTATTTTTATATTTTATTTACTTTAATTTTTAATTTAGGTTTTGTAAAGAACTCACCACTGATGCCCGGTGGCTAATGGATTAGTATCAAAGCCCAGTTAAAAATAATGTAAACATTTTCCCTCTATAAAAGCCCTTCTGTAGAGGAGGAGGAGGACATAAATCCAACCATTTTGCAAGGCTCTGACAATGTTTCTTTTACGCACACATCCCACACATGTCCATTAGAAGGACTGAATCTTGATAAACAACCACAGCGTGAATTGACATACATTGCAGATAGCTCTCTAGCAATGGTTTAACACCGTCTTCTAGCCTTCCTCCCTTCTACACTACTTTCAGTCATCACTGCTCAAGTATTGAGACAGTGAGCCTTGCTGAAAGGGGGGAGGGGAGGAATAATCGGGGCCTCTACACAGACGGCTGGCTTAATCAGCCACTAACTGGCATGCCAAGTAGACCAAAGGCGAAAAAGGGAGAATTTGGGACCGTATGAGCTTCAGCATCCCACAGAAGTAAGAAGACCACAAGGGGCCGCCATGTTGTCCTTTGCTACTCACAACAATCTCAAATTGGTAAGTCATCAAACAATCTCTTTTATGCTTATTTGGGAAGAGGGCAAGATAGCACTTTCACCTCCTTGTTCAATGAGCTGAACTGGAGTAGGCTCAGTCCTTTGCAAGTAATTGCAACATTTTCATCTACATGATAGATAATCTTTCAGATTCAAAATGAATCATCATTTAGTCAGATTTATTACTATGTTTCTACTCCTTGGATACACAAAACCACCTTCTCTCAAAGCTTTTTGTATAACTTAATAGCTACAAATTTTTAATTAATAACCACTGATGTCTAGCTGATGGTCCTATAGTCAAGGCTGCAAGTCACACTTGCCTAAAATTTGGGACTGAAATTAGTGATCTGCCTGTGCGTGCATATGGTATGGTTGTGTGAATACAAGGAGTGCAAAACAATGTTGATTGAAATGCACCAGTATTTTTATTCTTTCCCTGATTTAACAGCTTTGAGAATACTGTTCTGCATAACACTACAGAAAGTCAAGGGGATACTGAAGTCCCATCTCTTTCAGACATAGTCCTACAAACAGCTACAATGAAAAAAGACCATGGACTTCAATGAAAACTATTTTTTACTTATAGACAGAGCACTTTTGTAACAGAAAACATGTTTAAATGCAGAGATGCGTAATCTCCAACCCATGAGTCAAATCTGGCTCACCAGGCTGGCTCATCCAATCCACAAGGCCTCAGGTGACGCCCGTCCCTCTCTCCCAAGCCCCGCCTCTGAAAGCTAGCAAGGAGAGGAATCCCTGCTATTATCTCTGCTCTGTGATTAGAAATAAGAGTGGAGATTCCCCTGCCTGCCATACCCCTCCCAATTGGCTGGGGTGGTTTTGCTCTGCATGCCAGATTGGGGGCGGGAGGTCATCCAGTCCTCCAACAATTATAGTTTCCCTCCCTTGTTTTAAAAGATGAGTAATGATTGAACAGAATACTGGAGAATTAAATGGGATCTCCAAATTAGAGAAACCAAAATGCTATACAACTATTAAAGTCCCATACCTGCTAATCCGACATTTTCTAGACAGTGCAGGTCCAGATTATTTCAGTTCACAGAGAAGAACAAAGGAAACCAAAATTAAGAGCACTGTGGGAAGGTAGGGAGTAAACTGATAGGGAAGGAATTTGGTTTAGCTGGCAAGTATTAATTATCTGTATATTTCAGAGATACAACATTTCCAGACATTTTGAAGCCATGGAGAAAATAATAATAATAATGGAAGTTTTGGGAAACACAAAATACATGCAATTTGTTATCAAAGCTAAACTTTCTTTACTACACTAAAATGTTTATGAAATGTTAAACTATAAACATCCCAACTGTTATTCAATCAATAATTACAAATATACCCAGTGTTAAAGACAGGGTGCAGCAGCTTGCAACTCTAAGGCTAAAATTCTAGGCCCACTTAACTTCCACTACAAAAATAAAAGTTGTAAATAGAAACCATCAATAGTAAAGAAAAGGAAGTCTTTCTTATCTGGCCTTGGAAACTTCAGTGTTATCACATAAAGAAATAGAAGAAACTGATACTTTTGAAAACAAACAGGACATTTAGATATTCATTTAAACTATAAAAACACTGAACTCATTGTGTATCATCATCACACATGGTGAGTGTCATAGTAACTGTAGACAGCATTAGCCAATATTTATTTTATAAGGCTCAGCTGAATGTTCTTCAGCAAATGTTAATGTGTCTACCACCACCCACATGTGGAACTTAAGCCACATCTCCAGTATTCGAGGCAATAAGCCTGTGTGCACCAGTTGCTGGGGAACATGGGTTGGAGGGTGCTGTTGCACCATGTCCTGCCTTGTTGGTCCCTGGCCGATGGCTGATTGGCCACTGTGTGAACAGAGTGCTGGACTAGATGGACCCTTGGTCTGATCCAGCAGGGCACTTCTTATGTTCTTATGTTTAGAAAGCACTCAGCTCATCTTACTAGACTCTTCATGTGGGATTCTAGATCCTTTTCCTTTCGCACAGTCTCCTGCTTTCTTGCATATCAGGTAACAGCACTGGCAAAGCAGGTTTCCCCCCTCATACATTCTAAAGCAAAAATGGGGAGGCTCTGACCCATGGGCTGAATTGCCCTGCCAGTCCTCCTCATTGGGCCCATGAAGGCCTAGGATGGGGAACTTCCCCCTCAGAGAAGGAAGAGGGGATGGCAGAGCTGCGCCTGACTGAGTAGCCACCTCAAGGAGTGCTCTTCAGGATTGTGGCTCTGTCAGCTTCTCCCCCTTTCATCTTTCTCCAATCAGACTGAGCCAATGTGACAAAGAGCTGCTCCTCAAGGCATTGGCTCGGTGGGCTTTGCCTACCACTTGCCTTGCCTGATCAGGAAGGTGAGGGACAGGCAAACCTGGCTCCTGAATGGGCTGGCACCTTGAAGAGTGCTCCTTGAGCTGGAGGCTCTGTTTAGAGCCTGCCTCGCTCCCACTTTTGCCTTTCCCAACTGGGAAAGGGAAGTCAAGAGTGAAGCCAGCTCCGGACCAAGCTGCTGCCTTGAGGACTGCTCCTCAAGGGGCTGGCTCAGTCAGGAGCTAGCTTTGCTTGCCCCTCACTTGATGTGGCTCAGTCAATATTGCTCCCCCCTCGCCAACTGGCATGGAGCAGCTGAGGAGTGGCATGGTCCTGGAGCGGCTTCTCCTCTAATATGTCATTTCTGGTACTCAAAACACCTTCGAGCAGCACTCAAGATCTATTTCAAAATCCCAAATTACTCTTTTATATATCCATTAGGTCTGCTTTTCTATAATTACTGCACAGCCTCAGCACACCCATTAAGAGTTGGATTCTCCTCTGTCATGTCATTTGTGGTATTAGAACATCTTCACATCTCATTGGGAATCTGAATCCTTCCACTGCCCACACTCATATGGGGCAAAAAGGCAGCATAAATCTAACAACGCTCTTTAATTTAAGAACTGATTTTAAGTTTTTATTTCCTCACCCCCACTGCACATCTTTCATTTCTACCCTTTTGCTTTTATCCTAATATTAAGTGCAACAGTCTACTTAATAGAATGCCTCCTTGCAAACATTTGTCTGAATGCTCCTAACTCCTCTACCACTGCAACACAAACATTCACTTAACTTGGGAGTACTGGGTTTAGAAGGGGGGAAAAGTCAAACCCTTACTAAAGGCATGGAGCAAGGAATGTGTTTGTCCCCCAGTCTTACCCACAAATGAATAAAGATATATGAAAAGAGGTGAAAAATTAATAGCTGTAAAAACATTTTTTTCCAGAGTTAGGACTTTCGTTGAAAGACTATAACAAGTTCACTTTTAAATTTTAAACATAAGCCATCCCCTGCTACCACTGTTCAAAATTATATTTGTGTGACAGTCAGAACACTGGAATGCTATTTATACAGCACTAATAGACAAGGGCAAAACCAGCTGGTCCGTAACCAAGGACACTCGGAAAGTTATGTCTGGCATCAGTAGGCCAGGGAAATCCTGTGCTTGTTCTTACATCATGCCTCAAAATTGTATCGAGAACAGAAAACTGCTAATCTACAGCTTTTGTGACATGTGGTGACAATACCCCTCTTCATGTATTACTTTGGTGAAGATGCAACATGGGTACAGTGGGGCTGCCTGTTTAGCCTGCCCCTAAGGATGCATGACTCCACCCCAATCCTGATGTGATGAGGATGAACATTTGCAGTGGGGAGGTTTTGTATCCCTGCAGGCTCGCCATGCAATTTAGAAACTTAGATCAGGATTCTAAATCACATGGGGAAGATGGATAGAAAAGGCTCTCCAGAACAGAAGTTATCCCTCAAGATATGAGGGACTGGAGGGGATCATGCAACCTTGGCGGTTGGACTAAACATGGAGCTCTGGTATATCCATGTTGCCTCTTCACTCAAGTAATGCCTGTATGGGGCTTATAAGTCTTTAAGCTTACATATTCCTTCCTGACAATAAGCTCCACAGGAAAGGAAAGAAAACATGGGATAATTAAGCCATTTGTTTAATTTATCCTATGCCAGCCTACAAAGAGATCTGGCTGTTCTCAGGAAATATCCAGCAATTATGGAAAAGGAACCAATAGTCTTAGGAACAAAAGTATTTGAGCCTGAAGTCTCTTCCTATCCACAAGGGCCTATATCACTAAATGCCATTAAAATGTTTTGAACATTGTGGAATTTGGGAGAATGTGTGTTCTTTCTTTCTTTATTTATTTATTTAGAATATTTATAAACCGCTCCCCATTGAAAAATTTCGGAGCGGCGTACAAGGTAAAATGAAAATAAAAACAGAATAAAATAGTTAAAACAAAATTTTAAATAAGCAATAACAGTAATCCAAGGCTGCATGTTAAAGAAAGGCTTCTTGGAATAAAGATGTTTTCAGGAGGCGCCGAAAGGAGTACAAGGTTGGCGCCTGCCTGACCTCCAGAGGCAGGGAATTCCACAGGAGGGGCGCCACCACGCTGAAGGCTCTTCCCCTGGTGGATTCCAATCGGAGGATGGATCTATGTGGAACCACCAGGAGCAGGCCCTCGGATGACCTCAGTGACCGGGCAGGTTGGTAAGGGAGAAGGCGTTCTCTCAGGTATCCTGGTCCCAAGTTGTTTAGGGCTTTGTACACAAGTACAAGAACCTTAAACCTGGCCCGGTAGCGAATAGGCAGCCAGTGCAGTTCCCTCAGCAGAGGAGTTACAGGCTGGAAAGGGGCAGCTCCAGACAACAGCTGAGCTGCAGCATTCTGCACTAGCTCCAGCTTCCGGAGCAGCTTCAAGGGCAGCCCCACATAGAGTGCGTTGCAGTAATCCAATCTTGAGGTTACCAATGCCTGTACCATCGTGGTCAAGCTATCCCTGTCCAGGAGAGGCCGTAGTTGGCAAACCAACCAAAGATGGTAAAAGGTACTCTGAGCCGTGGCGGTTACTTGAGCCTCCAACGACAGAAATGGGTGTAAGAGTACCCCCAAACTACGAATCTGTTCTTTCAGAGGCAGTGCAACCCCATCCAGAACAGGCAATGAGCCTGTCTCCCGGACTCGGGAACCACTCACCCACAGGGTTTCCGTCTTGCCAGGATTCAGTCTCAGTTTATTGGCCCTCATCCAGCCCATTACTGAGTCTAGGCACTGGTCCAGGACCTGCACAGCCTCACCTGACTCAGTTGTCACAGGGAGATAGAGCTGTGTGTCATCAGCGTATTGATGGCATTTAGCTCCAAATCCCCTAATGACCGGTCCCAACAGCTTCATATAGATGTTAAATAATATTGGGGATAAGATGGTGCCCTGCAGCACTCCATAGCTCAATTGCTAAGAGGCCGAGGACTGATCTCCCAATGCTACTCCCTGAAAATGACCCCGTAGGTAGGACCGGAACCACTGTAAAACAGTGCCTCCGATGCCCATCCCACAGAGTCGATCCAGGAGGATACCATGGTCGATGGTATCAAAAGACACCGAGAGATTGAGCAGGATTAACAGGGTTGCATTCCCCCTGTCCCTCTCTCGATAAAGGTCATCCATCAGGGCGACCAAGGCTGATTCAGTCCCGTAACCAGATTGGAACCCAGACTGGAATGGATCTAGATAATCAGTATCCTCCAAGTGTGCCTGCAGTTGCTCAGCCACAACCCTTTCAAGTACCTTCCCTAAAAAAGGAGTGTTAGCAACTGGGCGGTAGTTGCCTAATACCATCGGGTCCAGGGTGGGCTTTTACAGGAGTGGTCACACTACTGCCTCCTTAAGGACAGCAGGGACCACCCCTTCCCAGAGAGAAGCATTTATCACCCCCTGGACCCACCCAGTCAGACCCCCTCAGCTTGCTTTTATAAGCCAGGAGGGACAAGGATCGAGAGGACAAGTGGTCGGTTGCATTGCTGCAAGCACCCTGTCCACATCATCAGGCTGCAATAACTGGAACTGATCCCATAAAATTGGGCAGATGGTGGCATTGGACACCTCAACTGGAGCTGCAGAGAGAAGCAATCTTGTCCTCAAAGTGTGATGCAAAAAGGTCACAGTGGGTCCTTGACGGAGCCAGGGCCCCATTTGCTGGGGATGATGTTAGCAGCCCCTGGACCACCTGGAAGAGCTCCGCTGGACGGCTACTCGAGGATGCAATGGAGGCAGCAAAATAAGCCTTCTTTGCTGCCCGCACTGCCACGCCATAGGCACGATTATGCGCTCTACAGCGTGCTTGGTCATCTTCACTTCGAGTCTTGCGCCATTTGCGCTCTAGCCGACGTCCAGCCTGTTTCATTGACTGCAACTCCTTAGTATACCAAGGAGCAGAGCGGGCTCTACAGGACTGGAGAGGGCACTCAGGTGCGATCAAGTCGATGGCCAACGATGGCGTAACATTCACCATGCATCTATAGAGTTTAAGGTAAAATTGGTATTTTAAACTATTTTTAAAAATACATTCAATGTGAATGCAACAACAGAAATACAAAAGAAAATTAAATACCGTATTTCTTCGATTGTAAGACGCCATCGATTGTAAGACGCACACTAATTTCAGTTCCACCAACAGAAAAAAAGCTTTGATTCTAAGAATAATTGCACCCGCGATTCTAAGACACACCCCGTTTTTAGAGATGTTTATATGGGGGGGAAGTGTGTCTTAGACTTGAAGAAATACGGTAATGTGCTTGCTGAAAAGTGTGCTCTTGTAACCTTGTCTTTCTGTATCTCACTGTTCCCTTTCAAAAATAAATCTTCCCTCCCACACACAGAAAAGTAATAAAATGTTTTCAAAGACATCATTTGAAATTATGAGATTTGTTCATTAAAATGGTGAGTGTATTTTAATTCCTGGGAATTGTTTATTGTGCAAGGGAAGGGAAAGCTGTGTTTGCAGATGGAGATGATAAAAACTCTACTTCCAAATAGCTACAGAAATATAAACATTTACTTCTTAAAATCTAAAACGGATGTTTGACACAAAATTACAGGAAAAATAAGATAATGTTCAAAAGTTCCTAAAAGTCTATGCCTACAACTACTATAATAAAGCAGACAGTCCACCTTCCAAAGTAATAAGTTAAATTCTAAGATACTAAAATAAATACCAGAAAACGGTTTTAAAATATAGGAAGAACTATGACCCATTTAAGGACACAGGTAACCAAATAATTTATCTCCAAAGAACAAAGAATAATATTAGCCCTGGTGATGTACTAGATATATATGGTTCTAACCCTATATAGTCTTAAGATGCATGGAAATATTACAGAAGGATAGAAGAATAACACATACATCTATTTCTAAAAAAGGAACATATTTCTAGGTGTTCCAAGTCCTTTTCTAGATACAGATGGATGTATTATCTCTCCTATATAAACTTTTCATACATTACATTTATATATGTACCAATATAGGGTAAGGAATATAAAGAGGTCAGAGTGGGAGAGAGGTTTGGGCAAGAGAGGTATCCGGTTCACACAATCACAGGGGTGGGGATAGGGAAATAAGCCACAGTAGGTGTGTGTATGCATAGCTGCATAATTACCCTTGTCCGGGGGTGGGTAGGGGGTTGCCATGTTGTGCGAACTCAGTAATGATAGTATGTTGCCATGGTTAACAAGCCACCCCAGCTTATCTGTCAATGAAAAGGAGACCCCTAATATTGGGTGTTTCCAGCTGGAGGGCTACTAGTGCAACCAATTAAAAGCACTGTGCAGCTATTCCACCTGGTAAAAATAAAATAAAAGCCTCATCCAGAAGCATCCATTGAAGAAAAATAATGGGAGGTTGAAATGACCTTCACATCTTGCCACCCCCCTCCCCAACCTCCTGTCACTATAACCACAAAGACAGAGCATGTGTCAAACCTATCAAACCCCGAGCTGCAGAGAGCAGTGCACACACACTAGCTTTCACTCCCCGGGGTGAAAGAGACCACATGGAAATGAAGGCAGGCTGAGTCCTCTGCCACCAAAATGATCACAGGGGATGGGGGGGATTTTGCTCACAGACAACTCACTGTCTTTGAATCCAATTTCATCTCTCCAACAATAATTTCAGGAATTAAGGGAAGCGGCAGAAATTCAGGAACAGAATGTCTTCCCCCATCAATTGTTTTTATAGATAGAGAGGCTGAGTCCTCCCTTTGCTGATGGAATGGGCTCTGAATGGAAAGGGCTCTGAAACCACCCCTACAGTGACTGATTCACAGGAGGGGGAGGTTGGTGTTGCCCCCCTTCTCCCCACAGAGTCCCCACTTGTACCTACTAATAGCAACATAAGAATCGGAATGTAGAGTACCTTCTCTGAGCAGAAAAGACCTGTCAGACCTCAAGCAGAACCCATGATATATAGCTACAGGAATAATATGCCTCCTTTGATTCCTCACCTGCCTGGTCTTTGAATCCAGATACTGCAAGATCAGTCTCGTATTCACACTATGACTCCAAGTATTCCCCAGTGCTGCAGTCACATAGCCAGACCCGCCATCTCCAATTCTAGAAGACCCTAGAATAAAAATGACTGAAGCATTAGTGTTGTTTTATTGAAACTGAAGGAAAATTAAAAGTCAGACTTTGAATCCAACATATTTTCCAAGATAATACGGCACAGCTAAACTAAAAAGGAGAATATAACATATTCACATTGTGCTGGGCATGCTTATTATGGATAGCTTTCTGATAGAAGTTGTGTGTTTTTTAAAAAAATATATAGTAATGATTTACTAATTCCACCAGTAATAGAACTGCTTGAACTTCCCATGTCCTATCTGACAAAATGAGCTTGCATTAGTATGTCCCATAAAAGAGGGGAAACTTGCAATGTGCATCAGAACATCTTCTTATAGAAGAGCCAGGACTGCGGTTCTCAAAAGTCCCTGTCTAGGATATAATACAATTCACAGAAGGAGATCACCTTTCCCCCTTATCTCATTACTCATATGACTCAATCCTCTAACACAGAAACTTCTGAGCAGGAATCTTGTAATACATGAAAGTGGTCCTAAGAAGTGAGCAGGCACCTATCTACTTTTTAGTACCACAACCTAGAAAGCGGGGGCCGGGGGAAGAGAGAAAGCTATGTGTTAAAAGCTGGTGCTACTTCAGATTGCCTGAAATAGAGAGAGGACAATGGATTCGCAACCATTCTCTATGGCTAGTCAATGGTTTTGTTTCTTATAACAGACAGAACTGAATTCATGACAAACTAGTTGTCTGAAGCATTTGTCACAACCACTGATTACCATTTAAAATACTTTTGCTAACAAATAAATGGATTGAGTTGTGGTTTGCCAAGTTATGATTAACGTTTTGAACCTGTCATTTACTACAAGTGGAAATCTTCTCAGCTTATTAATAAATAAACAGACAAATAATTTAAAAGTAGCCAATCACATGTACAATGGATTCTTGGAACTGCCTCTAAATATGGTGGCTGTTACATTTATACTAAGTAAAGACGGTCTTCACTGTCTTCTCATTATCCATAATACAATAAAGGCATGTCCAATCTTCTATAAACCTCATACCTAAGAAGAGTTTTCTCTTCTCCTTCTTAAAAGGCTTCTTCACTTTTCACTCATGTTCATTCCCCCTCCCCGAAACCCAAATCTCCAACAAGACAAGGCTCACAATCATATGAAATAAAATTAGGATTCTCCATTCAACAAGTACTACAGACTTTCCATTACTTCACTAAAAGAGGAGGCATAACAAACAGCACATATATAAGAAATAGTTAGAAAACCATGGGGTTCAAAGTGGTATCAAACTTCCTCAAGTTCTTATTTCTGCACCATCTATCACCTTTTACATTCTGGAAATTGCCACATGGAGATGGAAATGGCTAGCAACTAGTTAATCCACAGCATCCAAGTGGAGGAAATATATCATTACCCTCTTGACTTCATGGCACATTCCAATACACACCCAGGACTCCCACTCATGCGGACAGGTATTCTGAGAGAACAGGGGAGGCAGGTTCTAGGACGCAGGGATTAGGAAACGAACAGGTAAGTAAATTACTCTGCCGTTATTTCTTGTGGTACCAGGCTACAGCAGCACTGCTTTGACAACTGTTTGCTGGACTATTTCTGGGACCAACCTTCAGATAAACTCACCTCTGTGGAATTTCCCACATGTATGCTTTAAGCCAGTTGTTTAAGGGTTGGGCAGCCTCCATTTTACAGGGTGGCCAGGTGTGTGTGTGTGTGTGTGTGTGTGTGTGTGTGTGTGTGTAACCCCTTGCAAAGAAATGCTATTTTTTAAAAGAGAAATGTTATACGTCTTCTGCACTCTTTACATGTTGTGTAAAACAGAGAGAAGCAAAACAGGAAGCGGTAATGTGGCCATGGAGGAAATGGAGCAGCTCCCCAGGAGAGTTCAGTGATAGATGACAGCCAGATGCAGTGCCCCTTCTTCTCGCACTGCACACCAGAAGACAACAGATGTCCCAGGGGCAGAAAATCAGAAATGGCAGGAAAAGAGATAGGAACTCAAACATGCCGCTTTAAACATTATTATTTCAACTGTGAAATGAATGTTAATATGATAATGAAAGATTATTGATGGAGGTTAGTGTATTCGGACACACATTCCTTTCCCTTCTCTATCTTCAACTTAACTGGAAGTATTTTCTTATTTGGTGATGAATGTCATTTTATCCTGGGAAAAAAGAGACCAGTCTGCTGGGCTTTCTTAATTTGCCAAGACCATCATTCAAGGCTAATTTCCCTATGAATCTTTCCTTTACCCTTCAGCATCCACTCTACTCGGTAATGGAACAAAAACATCACACCTTGCAATGGACTCTGCCCACCTAGTGGGTCCTGTTTCCACACTGTTACTATCTGTCTCATCTGTATACTTTCTGACAGTTTTGTGATGCTACAGAAGATCGGGAAATATCTACAGGTTCTCCAATCTTGCTCCCACCAACATGTACAACACACATGCACTACTGGGGGGGTGTATGTGTCACATGTGCCAGATACTTTGGGAAAACATACTTGGTCTAAGACATGGAACACAACAGTCTACTATTGTCCCAGTTCACAGATAACATGCAATCATGGGTTAATTAACTCACAAATTACTGGGCACAAGCAGAAGTGAGTGAGTGTGCTGCCACTGGCATGCTTATCACTTCTGCTTCCAACTAATCACCCTATACATAGGTTGCTAGTGTGATGTCTGAACACCCATGATTTCCCATTATGTGCAAACGGGATCACAGTGCATAAATAGCTCATTTCTCACAAAATGATTGGAGATGATAGTGCCTCAATATTTTGTGTCATGTCTCAAGTTCTACAAGTGCACAAGCTGGGAAATTTGGTTAGCTCCCAGGCCTCCTGATATGGCTACAGCACCTTTTGCCCTTGGGATAACCTTGCTGGGCTCCCAGCACAGGGGATCCCAGAAGCAGTGTTGTTCCAAAATCAGACCCGAAGTTGTATTAATAGATCCAGAAAATCAGTTTCATCCATGGCTGCATGGAACTGATCAGCAGCCACCCACTCAAGCACCTTGCTTACACTTCTCTGTGAGTAAGCACTTCTTGGCTTACTGGGAGTTACTTCTGATGAAACTTACGTTAAATTGCAGAGCTAGATTATAAGCCTATTCTGTTTCAAAAAGCAAGAGCAGGCTGTGGACGGGTCCAATATTGAATTAAAAATAAATTTGAAAGGGATCCTAACTTTACTGAAAAACAGTGAAGTGGACATCGGAACAGATTGCCTTGGGAGGTGATGGGTTCTCCTTCACTGGAGATATTTAAGCAGAGGCTGGGAAGCCATCTGTCAGGGGTGCTGTAGCTCCATTGGGCACAGAGTTGGGCTAGGTGAACCTTCCAAGTACTTGATTCTTTGCCTGATCATCCTTGAATAGGCAAAGTTCCTCCAACCAATCCGGGGGGGCGGGGGGAAGGCTCTAGCCCCCTCTGTTTCCCCACCCATTCGGAGTCCCTGCTCTTCACAATACACTATAAAAATAACGTCAGAGAAATGTTCAAAGAATCAGCACCCTAAACATGAAAAACAGATATTTCTTAAATAATTTTACAAATACTTCACTTTCCACTTCATGCTGAAGTATTATGACCTAAGAGGAGGCCTTGCCTCTTCTCTCTCATGCACAGAAGGGGAGGCCTCTTCTAAGATGGTGCTTGATGCCAAAAGTGGGCAGAAATCTAAAAACAAAGGAAGTTTGTTTTTCCTTCACAATTTTTGGTTTTACTCAGAGGTAAATTCACACCAAAGTAAAGTATTGCATGTATTATTAAGATTTAAACTCATGCTTTTTTTCTTTTCTTTTTTTAGAATAAGGAGACCATGCTAAACAAAGAAATTGAATGGGGCAGGGAGACAACAATTTTTAAAAGGGCCAAAGAAAACATGCCTACCTAAACATGATGCCCTTCACATTTATTTTGCTCCCACGATTCAATCTCTCCATTTCAAGCTCACAGTATTTTGTTTGATCTGAAGGTGCGCATGATAAACTTGATGTCCAAACGGATGAGGTCATTCCCTGGTCTGGCTGGCCAAGGTGCATTCCGTACCCATTACATGGCACACACTCCACTGCTGATCCATGTGTAACTAATAAACAAATAGTTGGGGGCTATGCAGAAATTGATTCAAACATGCATGCCAGCACTTTACATATAAATCACATTATTATTTTTATTCTGCCTTCTTCCTAGTACTGGGACGCAAATGATAGATAACTAACTAACTGACTGCGTTATCTTGTAGAAAAATAAAACACAGTGTGTGTGTGTGTGTAGAGAATCAAATAACGATACAAAGATGCGCATATTGTTCAGATAAACTCAATTTTGAGAGAAATTCTATCTCCACATCAACTGCTCCCCAGACAACCCACTACGTTCTATGGATATACTGAAAGGCAAAATTTAGATCATTTTATACATGTTTTTCATCCCTCTAACTTTGCCACTGCCACATCTTAACAAAACAGCTTGATGATAAACCCTGGATAAGCAATTCAGACATGCATACTACTAATACAGGAAAGCACTTCCTCAAGACATTGCTGATGCCAAAGGGGTACAATGTGCAAGCGCTGGTCCCCAGCAAGGGGTCACAGTCCTTCCCCACACTGGAACATCAGGATGGAGCTCATCCATTCATTCTTTCTACCTTCCTAGGTATGTTCAGTGACCACCCTGTGGGAAGCATCAGTTGATCGTAACAAGCTGTCCATGCTGCAGCCAGAAATAACACAGTCACTCCGAGTTTACTTTGCAAGCCACTTTGAGACAGTTGTTGGGAAGAGGAATTCAATTAATAATATCATTGCAATTATTGCAAGAGGGAGAGTTCCAAGAACCTAGGACTGCTAACCAACCAGGTAAAAAGAGAGTAGTTTCCTCTTCTCCTGGGCAGTTGCTAGAAAAGCAAAGGACAGTCCCCCATGGCCCCAACTCCGTAAAAGGCAGTTTTCACACACACCCTCTCAGATTTGTATTAATTTTAGGTCAAGGCTCTCAGAGGTTCCAAATTCAACCCCTGGAGGCCCCCATCTTTTAAGCCTTGCCACCTGGAGGCCCAGCAGGGAGAGAAATCCCCATTGTTATCCCTGGTCAGTGATCAGAGATAACACTAGGGATTCTCCGGCATGCCACTCTTCATCCCAACCTTTTGCCTCTCTGTGCACACAGCAAAGCCAAATGAGCGGGGGTGGGACCAGATCCAGTTTGCCAAATTGGTTGAAGGGTGTGTGTTAATCTGGCCCCCAGAATGATACCCCTGCCTTAGGTGAAGTGCTTTTGTACTGGACTTTTCCTGTCCTTCTTTAGCTGAAGCAGACTCAGCATTAGGGCAAGTCAAGGAGCAAATCCAATGGCATTCAGCAAACATACCCAAGGTCAAGCACAGAGGTATCAGTCCAGCAAAAGGACCGTTCAAGCCATTAGTCAGTAAACAGGCAATGGTCAAATGCATAATATTACCAGGCAAGAGGGGGAGTTCCAAAAAAAAAAAGAGTAAAGCAGGAGTTCAAAGGTCAGTAGCATGGAAGTTCAGTCATGGAGCAAGGTCAGAAAAACACACCATTGGAACTGTTAACAAGCTGTTATTTCCAACAGCTCTGAAGTTCAAACAGAGTTGATATAGCCAGAGCCCCCACCAAAGGCTCAGCTGCAAGTCCTCCACACTTTGGCAGGAGTCTCACTCACGAGAAGTACTTTAACTCCTCAGTAGAGCTTTACTCCTGAGAAGCCTAAACAGTCTCCTCATGAGTAAAGATCTTCTGAGGAGTAAAAGGTTCTTGAGGTGTGTGTTCCATTTCCGTGTGACAGCCTGTTTCTCCACCTTCTTGAGCCAAGACACTTGATGGCTTAGTGGGCACTCAGTTTCCTTCACTGAATTACAGTCCTTGGGGCTTCTATCTGGGGGTCTCTAATCATCCATCGCTGTAGAAGGGCCTGATGTACCTTTTCCCCTGATGCCAGAGGTACCTGGAGTCTCTCTAATATCAGGGACCCCCACAGGGAATATACATTCTGCCATTCTTTGTCTGACAAGTCATCTGGGGTGATGTCAAGACCAAACATGACATTTCTGGGCTTTGCCAGTGACCCAGAGCCTAACCAAGTTTAACCTAAACCTATACAAAGCAAAGATATTTCACTAGTTGTGGTGAGGACAACATTCATAGCAAGACTCAAAGACCTACTCTTCATTATATTTAACATAAATTGGACAAAAGCACTGTATTTTAAGGAGGTGTTATGGTTACTTTTTATACTTCGTAATGTGTTGCATCCAATACTTGAATCAGCATAAAGCGGCTTGTGCTACTAAGCTTGTCTTCCCTTCTTCCCCCACAGAAAAACTCTCCAGAAAGTTGGGAACTGTGTTGCACAGGGCTGCAGTGTGGAGGGAATAGACTGAAATTATGCAAAGGAACCAGGTCCTAGTGCAGTTGGAAATAAAAGAGTCTAAGAATGGAGTATTGTCTAAGAAAAACAACAGGTTCTACATTTAATCCCATAATGATCAGATTATTACAACCTGTTTGAGGGCTTATCCTTATTTTTTTATCATAGTGAGAAACTAGTAATATATCTGAAGTTACAGTTCTGTGTGTGTTGTGATGAGGGCACTGGTTGGGGTGTGTATATGTTTGCAAGTACACACACACACACACACACACACACACAGAGAGAGAGAGAGGGTGTAATTACACACCATAGATGGTTCAAGGCTTAAAAGCTAAAGAATCTTCCTTTTAAGCACACAGAAATCTTTTCTCAAAGAAAGAGAATAACTCCAAAGTGAGATACCCCTTTGAAATAACACCATTATCGGTATTAATAAACTGTGAGAATGGTCTACTTTCCTAAAGAAAGAACTGGGACCAAGTGAAAAAACAGTATTTCAGCAATGCATGGAGAGATAAGTTCTTCACTTCATAGTTATAGAACAAGGCAGTCACTAGTGATGGAGAAGCAGCAACCACAGAATAAGACAAAATCATTGGTATTGATGTACTTCACACATTTAAGAAGTGAGAAAACTTCGTCATATTAAACACATGGCAAGTTGGTTGTCTGAATTCTCCCAATATTGTGAATCTTCTGGAGACCAACTTAGGATGGATTTTCTTGTTATATGAGAAATGGGGCTGAATCTAATCCCTCCCATGCACTGGCAGGACCCATCAGAAGTGCAGCTGGAAGCTAGCAGTTCCAGGAGCAGTCAGAAACAAACGGTAACACTTATTTCTGAACCAGGGCAGGTCAGTAGAGTTGCAGAAGAAAGCTCCGCTGACCTGTCCCGAACCGGAAACAAGTGTTTTACTCTGCTGCACAAATTGGGTCCCAATTGTGCTACAGATTGAGTGGGAGCACAGCAGCAGAAGTATTGGATACTGCCCTGGGAAAGAAAGAGCGAAGTCAATGGATTTAGGAACCTGAGGAAGCCCAAAGCTACTGAAGAGCAACCCCAGACCCATTTATTTGTTTAATGAGAAGAATTGTAAGTTAAGTTATGATCACTGACTATGCAACAGTTCCTGTTGGAAACCAAGACACATAGGCTGGGTTCGGACGACATGATAATCAATGGGGGGGGGGCAACTGTTGGTTAAGTTAATTATTGTGTCATGGGGGGGCACAACACACACACAACTGAGAGTACGCTATTTCGCCATTTTAAGCAACGGAGAAAAACAACTGGCTGCTCCGTTGCTTATCAAATAATCAATTGATTAAGATGTCATGTGGAGGGCTCACCCCCTCCATCGAGTGCACTATTCCATTGGCCATAGAGTTCTCCAGCAGGAGCTGCCGAAAACACCCTGGCTGCTCCTATACAGCCGGCAGAACTTGCAATGGCTGATGGGATGCAGCCAGAAAGACTGAGGGAGGTTGGAGCACAGGCAGCCCAGAAGGACGCTGGGACTTTCAGCCACGTGACAGGGGGAAGGGCAACATGTTGTGTGGGGAGTACCCCCCCATTAACACATGGTGAATGCGCTATTTTACCTCACCCCCAGTTGCCTAATGTGTTGTCCGAACCCAGGCATAGTTTCTCAGAATCTAGGTGATATTCACAGTGCCATTATACTTTATGCAGCACCAACTGTAAGTAAAATGCATGAAACATTGTTATTTTAACAGCCATTTATTATTTATTCACATTTCAATAATAACAAGGGATCCTAAATTTATTTATTTTTAAAATTACTACCATATTTTTGTTCAGCTGTTATTTTAAAAATGTGTTGGCTTTTGTTCATTCTTTCCCATTTGGATCACAATGCTAAAGAAAGAACATGTGAATAGACGTATGTGCTATAGCAAACAGATTTTTTAAATAAATAGATGTTCTCCCCCACTTGCTAGTGAGTCTCATGATTTCTTTCAACAACAAAAACATCTAAGCTGTGCTCCACCCAGAGAAATAATTTGGAATCTTGATTTAGTATTAAGAACAGTAATGAAGAATACTCTAAGGGTTGGTCAGATGACGTTTTGTTTTTAATTTCAAGATCCTTAGAATTGGCTGGCAGGTTCATTGTCATCAACATGTTTTGCATTAGGGAATCTCAACTCCTGGCATCAGTCAGTTCATGCTGATTCCATTTTGTTTTTAAACTCTTCAGTGAGAGAGACCCTAAGCCTGTACTTAGTCTTTTGTTTTAAGAAAAGGGGGAAATGAAATTATCCAGCTGTTCTGAATCCTGGCCAGATGATCCACTAGATGCACCAACCTTGAATAGTGATCAGGTTTCATAGACGTTGTGGAGGTGGGAAGGCAGCTGGTAGTTTTATAGCAACAAAGACAGGACAAGATTAGGAGCTGCAGAAAACCACAAACCTAAGGAATTGATGAGATTGTCTTCCTCCATTTAAAAAAAAGCTTCTCTGGTTTAGCAATAACAAATATTCCAGCTTCCAATACTCCAGTGGCCTTCCCTTTCTGGAAATAGTTGTTCTCTGTTGTACAGCTTTTGCAGGAGTGATGGTAGAGGAGTGCACGAATGTATAAGAAGACAGAGTCTCTCCTCTCATCAAGGACTTACACTGCTATTGATCAAATTCAGTATTGTCCTTAGTCTAACTGTAAACTTGCAAAACTGTCCCTATGAAGTTCCTATTTTCTCTGCTATTGTTTCATTTTTCCTTTGCTAGAATTCCACATCCCTGATTCAATCCTGTTCCCTCTCTTCATTGTTATTTCTTGTATTACAAAATAGTTTCCATAGCAACAACATATTTACACATTTATCCTTAAAGAAAGAAAATTATTTCATACTGGTGGACAAGTACACCAATTCACACGCAACAACCCATTTTTAACAACAGCAACAACAACAACCACCCTGGGTTGTTGTGAACAAGACAGCGTGTTAGCTACTGCAGCTCCCATGCTCCTGCTTGGCTTTTCCTGCCAGCGGGAGCAGCTAAAAAAACCCAAGTATTCTCCATCCCAGGATTGTTTATTGTTATGTCCAAATCCAGAATTCTGGCTTGTTGCTCCCCCAAAAAGGCAGAGTTAGAACACAAGTACTTGCCTAAATAGCATTCCTGAATACAAAAAACAAGTGAGACCTGCAACAAAACGTTGCAGCGTGGAGTGCTTCTGTCCAGGGTTCCAGCCAGCCAGGCATATCCTATTTCATGATACCTCATTTGATTCTCTTTGGCACTATTTTTCAATCCATCCCCACACAGCACTCAGTCAGCATTCTGTGCCCACTGAGCATTCTGTGCCCAGAGGGGCAAGGGTCAAAATATTTTTGTGTGTGCAAATCTTTGAGTTCCCCCAAGCCTGCTGATTCCTCCCTCTTGTGCATGAATGGTGCTATTTTGGCTAAGCAGGGAGTGGTATTCAAAATATTGTGTTTATATGATAGCTTTAGTATGAGCTACTACTGGATAACATAAAAACTCCCCTTAGGAGATAATATAATGGTAATAAACATATTGTATGTGGTGTTTGTGGTGTAGTGGCAGGGCAGAATGCTTAAATTACATGTATTTATGTCCCTTAAGGCTTGAGTAAGAAACAAGAGAGATTTGAAACTGACAGTGCCAATGCAAACTATTCTGCATACTATACTCAAAACCTCAGGGTAAAGCATTTCATTTTCCCACGCCAGTCTCTCTCAGCTGTTGTGCTATGTCATTCTTTGCTTCTGTTGGCCATCATCTGGATTTACTATTTTTCCAAATTCTACAAGCTAAAACCTAGGAAGTTAGGGTTAAAAAAAGGAGTATATCTGGGAAGAAACCGGGGGGGGGGGGGGAGGAATAAAATCAGTATGATTTTACAACCCATTCACCCACCTAGCACACTGATCCGTATTATTATTTTTTAAGTACCTAAACTAGGCCATACGCAACAAATATGAAGTCATGGTGCAGGAAGATTCATCTCTCTATATGTGTTGTGTCTGTTAGATAAGGTGCTGCATTGACATCAATAGGGACTAAATTCCTTTCCTTGTAGGCAATTATTTCTGTCATCTCAATGTGAAATGCAAAAATATTTCTTAAGACAGTTCCTGCCAACAGGCTTACAATCTTTAAAAATAAATAAATCCAGGCACTAGATTCTTAGTTGCAAAGTTCAGAAGCTGCTTCCTTTCCCTCTACCTCTAATAGCCTCTAATAACTTGTAGTAAATGAATTAAAAAATTCAGTGTACAAATTAAAAAAAAAATTAAAGAAATCTGTGCCCAGGAAGTACTAGCTAAGAAGGCCACAAGTACTCCAGCTCATTTCACAGAAGCCCATAAAATTTTATCATTTAGTATCAAGCACTGGAGATTCCATGACTGTCATACATTTTGAGCAAGGTAGTCGGGCCAAAGAGTCTCATTGAGGGATGCGATGAAATTGTAAGCTGGAGCCAATACCAGAAAAGGTCAAGAGAGATCGCAATGAGGAACCAGTGAAACACTTGCTGGGACGGGGAGCAAAGCAAGAGCAGGCACAGTCAATCTGGCCTGAGTTTTTATCCCAACAGGCATTTCAAAAACAGAATGAAGAGAACGGTAAGGTCATTGCGGGATTCAAATAACCAAATGCTGCACACTATCCCTACTTTCTCTCACACAGAAGCAGGCATTGTCCTTATCCTGCCCAGACCAGAACTCTGCCACAATAAAGAAAACATGGTCATAATATTCACCAAACTGAGTGTAGAAATGTTCCTACCACATGGAAAACAGCCCAAGATTCTTAAGGCACCAACCATCTTGTTCTTAGCTGTTGGAAATGTTTGTAGGAGCAACTACTGTCAATCAAAAGAACAATTATACTCAGGACAACTTCTAATGCTCCTTTATTGGTGTGATTACCAAATCCTAAAGATGCAGATATTGGTGAAAGAAGAATGAATGAAAACATAGAATCAAAGAATAGCAGAGGTGGAAGGGGCCTAGAAGGCCATCGAGTCCAACCCCCTGCTCAATGCAAGAATCCACCCTAAAGCATCCCTGACAGATGGTTGTCCAGCTGCCTCTTGAATGCCTCTAGTATGGGAGAGCCCACAACCTCCCTAGGTAACTGATTCCATTGTCGTACTGCTCTAACAGTCAGGAAGTTTTTCCTGATGTCCAGCTATAATCTGGCTTCCTTTAACTTGAGCCCGTTATTCCGTGCCCTGCACTCTGGGAGGATCGAGAAGAGATCCTGGCCTTCCTCTGTGTGACAACCTTTTAAGTATTTGAAGAGCGCTGTCATGTCTCCCCTCAATCTTCTCTTCTCCAGGCTAAACATGCCCAGTTGTTTCAGTCTCTCTTCAAAGGGCTTTGTTTCCAGACCCCTGATCATCCTGGTTGCCCTCTTCTGAACACGCTCCAGCTTGTCTGCATCCTTCTTGAATTGTGGAGCCCAGAACTGGACGCAATACTCTAGATGAGGCCTAACTAGGGCCAAATAGAGAGGAACCAGTACCTCGCGTGATCTGGAATCTATACTTCTATTAATGCAGCCCAAAATAGCATTTGCCTTTCTTGCAGCCATATCGCACTGTTGGCTCATATTCAGCTTGTGATCTACAACAATTCCAAGATCCTTCTCGTTTGTAGTATTGCTGAGCCAAGTATCCCCCAT
This sequence comes from Elgaria multicarinata webbii, assembly GCF_023053635.1. Lineage (NCBI taxonomy): Eukaryota > Metazoa > Chordata > Lepidosauria > Squamata > Anguidae > Elgaria > Elgaria multicarinata. The sequence goes on along the minus strand of NC_086172.1, from coordinate 124,446,271 downwards.
CTTGTAACTGTGCCTTTGGTTTCTATTTCCTAAATGTAGATTTTGTGTCATCTGCAAATTTTGTGTAAATTTTATGTCATCTGCAAATTTGATAAGCGTTCCCTGCACCTCCTCGTCCAAATCATTAATAAAAATGTTGAAGAGCACTGGGCCCAGGACTGAGCCCTGCGATACCCCACTCGTTGCCTCTCCCCAGTTTGAGAAGGTTCCATCGATAAGTACTCTTTGAGTCCGATTCTGTAGCCAACTGTGAATCCACCTAATAGTTGTTCCATCTAGCCCACTTTTAGCTAGTTTGTTAATCAGAATATCATGGGGCACTTTGTCAAAAGCTTTGCTGAAGTCAAGATATATGATGTCCACATCATTCCCACAGTCCACAAGGGAGGTTACCCGATCAAAAAATGAGATCAAATTAGTCTGACAGGACTTGTTCCTGACAAATCCATGTTGGCTTCTAGTGATCACCGCATTGATTTCAAGGTGTTTACAGATTGACTTCTTTATAATCTGCTCCAGAATTTTCCCAGGGATGGATGTCAGACTGACTGGTCTGTAGTTCCCAGGTTCCTCCTTTTTGCCCTTTTTGAAGATAGGGACAACGTTAGCCCTCCTTCAGTCGTCCGGCACCTCACCCGTCTTCCATGATTTTGCAAAGATAATAGACAAAGGTTCTTCTGCTAGCTCCTTCATTACTCTAGGATGCGGTTCATCGGGCCCTGGAGATTTGAACTCATTCAAGGAAATTAGGTGTTCTTTGAACATTTGTTTATCAATCTCAAACTGCAATCCTTCCCCCTCAACTTCTGCTTCACTTTTTCCAGGGGGGTCATAGACCCGCTTTTGGGAGAAGACTGAGGCAAAGTAGGAATTGAGCACTTCAGCCTTTTCTTTGTCATCTGTTATCAATTTGCCGTCCACATTAAGGAGTTGAACCACCATTTCTTTCCTCTGTCTTTTACTATTCACATATCTGAAGAAAACCTTTTTATTGCTTTTAGCATCCTTCGCTAATCTCAGCTTATTCTGAGCTTTAGCCTTCCTGATGCCATTTCGGCACTTCTGTGCCACCTGTCTGTACTCTTCTTTTGTAGCCTGGCCTTCCTTCCACTTCCTATATGTATCTTTTTTTGTTTTCAGGTCATCTCTAAGCATTTTGTGGAGCCACATTGGTTTCCTCTGTTGTCTTCTATCTTTTCTCCTCGTTGGAATTGTATGTAACTGTGCCTTTAAAATGTCCTTTTTTAAATACTCCCACCCATCCTGTACTCCTTTTCTCATTAGGCTCATTTGCTATGGGACCTTACTTATCATAGTTCTGAGTTTATTAAAATCAGCTTTCCTAAAATCCAGAGTACGTGTATGGCTACACTCAACTTTTGTCTCCTTCATAATCAAGAATTCAAGTATGACGTGGTCACTTTCCCCCAGAGTTCCCGTAACTGCCACTTTATCCACTAAGTCATCCCTATTGGTCAATATCAAGTCAAAGATTGCCGATCCTCTAGTTCCTTCCTCCACTTTCTGTAGGAGAAAGTTATCACCCATACATAGAATCAATCATAGAATCATAGAATAGCAGAGTTGGAAGGGGCCTACAAGGCCATCGAGTCCAACCCCCTGCTCAATGCAGGAATCCACCCTAAAGCATCCCTGACAGATGGTTGTCCAGCTGCCTCTTGAATGCCTCTAGTGTGGGAGAGCCCACAACCTCCCTAGGTAGCTGATTCCACTGTCGCACTGCTCTAACAGTCAGGAAGTTTTTCCTGATGTCCAGCCGGAATCTGGCTTCCTTTAACTTGAGCCCGTTATTCCGTGTCCTGCACTCTGGGAGAATCGAGAAGAGATCCTGGCCCTCCTCTGTGTGACAACCTTTTAAGTATTTGAAGAGTGCTATCATGTCTCCCCTCAATCTTCTCTTCTCCAGGCTAAACATGCCCAGTTCTTTCAGTCTCTCTTCATAGGGCTTTGTTTCTAGACCTCTGATCATCCTCGTTGCCCTCTTCTGAACACGCTCCAGCTTGTCTGCGTCCCTCTTGAATTGTGGAGCCCAGAACTGGACGCAATACTCTAGATGAGGCCTAACCAGGGCCGAATAGAGAGGAACCAGTACCTCACGTGATTTGGAAGCTATACTTCTATTAATGCAGCCCAAAATAGCATTTGCCTTTCTTGCAGCCATATCGCACTGTTGGCTCATATTCAGCTTGTGATCTACAACAATTCCAAGATCTTTCTCATTTGTAGTATTGCTGAGCCAAGTGTCCCCCATCTTGTAACTGTGCATTTGGTTTCTATTCCCTAAATGTAGAACTTGGCATTTATCCCTATTAAATTTCATTCTGTTGTTTTCAGCCCAGCACTCCAGCCTATCAAGATCACTTTGAAGTTTGTTTCTGTCTTCCAGGGTATTAGCTATCCCACCCAATTTGGTGTCATCTGCAAATTTGATCAGCGTTCCCTGCACCTCCTCGTCCAAATCATTAATAAAAATGTTGAAGAGCACTGGGCCCAGGACTGAGCCCTGCGGCACCCCACTCGTTGCCTCTCCCCAGTTTGAGAAGGTTCCATTGATAAGTACTCTTTGAGTCCGATTCTGTAGCCAACTGTGGATCCACCTAATAGTTGTTCCATCTAGCCCACTTTTAGCTAGTTTGTTAATCAGAATGTCATGTGGTACTTTGTCAAAAGCTTTGCTGAAGTCAAGATATATGACATCCACAGCATTCCCACAGTCCACAAGGGAGGTTATCCTATCAAAAAATGAGATCAAATTAGTCTGACAGGATTTGTTCCTGACAAATCCATGTTGGCTTCTAGTAATCATTGCATTGATTTCAAGGTGTTTACAGATTGACTTCTTTATAATCTGCTCCAGAATTTTCCCAGGGATGGATGTCAGGCTGACTGGTCTGTAGTTCCCAGGTTCCTCCTTTTTGCCCTTTTTGAAGATAGGGACAACGTTAGCCCTCCTCCAGTCGTCCGGCACCTCACCCGTCTTCCATGATTTTGCAAAGATAATAGACAAAGGTTCTGAGAGTTCTTCCGCTAGCTCCTTCATTACTCTTGGATGCAGTTCATCGGGCCCTGGGGATTTGAACTCATTCAAGGAAATTAGGTGTTCTTTGACCATTTGTTTATCAATCTCAAACTGCAATCCTGCCCCCTCAACTTCTGCTTCACTTTTTCCAGGGGGGTCATAGATCCGCTTTTGGGAGAAGACCGAGGCAAAGTAGGAATTGAGCACTTCAGCCTTTTGTTTGTCGTCTGTTATCAATTTGCCATCCTCATTAAGCAGTTGAACCACCATTTCTTTCCTCTGTCTTTTACTACTCACGTATCTGAAGAAAGCCTTTTTATTGCTTTTAGCATCCCTCGCTAATCTCAGCTCATTCACAGCTTTAGCCTTCCTGACGCCATTTCGGCACTTCTGCGCCACTTGCCTGTACTCTTCTTTTGTAGCCTGGCCTTCCTTCCACTTCCTATATGTATCCCTTTTTGTTTTCAGTTCATCAATAAGCTTTTTGTGGAGCCACATTGGTTTCCTCTGTTGTCTTCTATCTTTTCTCCTTGTTGGAATTGTTTGTAACTGTGCCTTTAAAATTTCATTTTTTAGATACATGTCAGGAATTTCTTGGAAGGGCCGCTTTTGGCAGTATTGGTCTCCCAATTGAAGTCCCCCATCACTACTATATCACACTTCCTTGAAACACTGGCAATTTGTTTCTCAAAAGTTTTGTCCTCGTCTTCTCCTTGATTGGGTGGTAAGTAGTACAATCCGATTATCATGTTCTTTTTATTCCTTGTCCCATTTATGTTAATCCAGATGCTCTCGATGGGGCTCCCAGTCTGATCCGCCTGTATTTCTGTGCAGGGATAGGTATTTTTAACATATAGTGCAACTCCACCTCCCTTTCTATTTCTTCTGTTCTTTTTGAAGAAGTTATATCCTTCAATTGCTATATTCCAGTCATGGGAGTCATCCCACCAAGTTTCAGTTATACCTATCAAGTCGTATTTGCCTTCATGTAATAAGCGTTCAAGTTCATTCTGTTTGTTTCCCATGCTCTGGGCATTAGTATATAGGCATCGAAAACCATGTGTTTTATAATCTGGCTTTGTTCCTACCTTGTTGCAGACACTATTTTGGGACACTGTTGGAGCTGTTCTCTGTACTGTGGTGCATTGGCCTTCATCCATTGTTGCCTCAAAGTTTACTTCTCCCGCACCCATAACATTCAGTTTAAAGCCCTCCTGATCAAGTTCTGGAACTCAGACCAGATTCAGGGCTAATTCTTATGTAATTGAAACAGTGTGGTGGCTGTTCATCTGTGACTACTTCCAACACTGGTTTGGTGATTTAGGAAAAAGGGATCATATGGGAAGGGTGGAATCACATGGGAAGAACTATGCCATCAACAGAGGCCAGAGTGGGGAGGAAATGTTACAAGAGAAATAGCAAAACAGAAGCAAAAACTATGCTGCTTCCGTAATATTAATACAGGTTCTTGTGTCCGATTTTTTGCAATATGAATAGAGAAAAGCAAGAGTCCCTTTTTAGAAATGAGAACATGCTGGTTTCATGGAAAAACACAGATCAGCAAAGCCTTGCGATCAAGTGGAGTCATCACAAAATCACATTGGTACACAGTCATATTGAAAACAATTCCTCCAAACAACATTTGGCTGTGTGCTCACCATCATTTGAATCAGCCTGGAGAACTAAATGTATTATTTATCATTTAAAACCTTTCTAAACCGCCCTTCATCAAAGCAGATTTCAGGGTGGTGTACAATAATATAAATAATAACATTATTTAAATCCTAAATAAAATACTAACATAAAACAGCCATAATACCTTTTTTTGAGGCAAACTAAGCAATTGTGTGTATTAAAATACCTGGGTAAATAAAACCATCTTAATCTTGTGCCAAAAGATAGTAATATAGGACCCAGGTTTTACCTCTTTAGGGAGGACATTTCAAACCTGGGGCACCACCACCAAAAAGGTCCACCACTAAAAAGGCCCCCAAAGCCAGCCCCGAGGACAGCACCTGGAGTAGGATCTCAGCAGAAGATTATAACATGGGTCGTCTTGGAAAAACATTTCTTCAAGAATTTGAGTCACATTTAGAGCTTTAATGCATAAGCACAGTGGCTATACTATTCCTGATCAGGAATGTCCACAGCTGGCAAACCAGCCGAAGCTTGTAAAAAGATACTTCTGTGGCACTGAAGCTATCTGGGCTTCTAGTAACAAAGCCAAATTGAAGAACATCCTTAGGCTGCAAACCTGCACTTTCAAGGGGAATGAAACCCTGTTCAAAACAACTTGAACACCGATTCCCCAGAACATATAGCAATGATATATATGAGATGAAATTTATTAGGATTATATTATATTTGTCAGTATTGCAGCCAGGTCACCAGTTCACAACTGTAAATGAGAATATAAGGTTCTGATTCTTCAAGATAGAAGATATCTCCCTCTGGTGAAATTTTGACACAGAATGCATCTTGGTTCTTTTGGTCTTTATAATTCATTGTAAATAAGCCTACAAAAGTTATTAACATGCAAATTTAAAATTAAAATTTCATTTTTTGTGATTTGTTTCCTGACTACTCCTCACTGGAAGGAATTATTTGTATTTGGGGTTATTTGGAAGAGAATCTGCTTTTCCTTGTAAAATCTAGTCTCATTACCAAGTATTTTGGGACTTGGTCTTCATTTTGAGAGTCAGTGTCTTAAGTTTATATAATATGGACAAGTCCTATAAGCATAAATCATTTCCAGCCATTGAGAAAGTTCACTACAACTGGTCATAGCGCAAAGTGGTTACCTTATGACTAGGTAGTAAGGATGGATAAGAATTTGGGGGATTTGCATAGTTATACAGTGATATTCACACTTTTCTGAATTTTGTGACGCCATTTGCAAATTAAAAAAATAGTACAAAATTGCATACAATAGGAGGAAATGGCTCAAACTGTGAATATTACGGGAAAGTATGCACAAAAATGCAGTACATTAGAGGAAATCACTTCGTGGAAAATGCATATTGCAATGGCGCATACAAAAATGGTGCATACAAGAAATGTGTCTGAAAATACAAATGAATTTTCATGCAGAATGTTTTACCAAAAAAGACTGCAAAATAATGCAGAAAACGAACAGAATGAATTTATTATTGGAAAAATGGCAAACTGAGTGGACTCGAAGTAGACAAATTCATCCATCCCTACCTTGTAGCATGGACAACCCACAATGAAGCGTATGGATAAAGTTATCTTGCTGCAGGCTGAAAAGCATACCTGGCCACGCGATTGAACAATTAGATATGATATGCACTTCAGCTGCACTGCACATTGAATACTCCACATAGCTAAAGATGATTTTTGGTTGTCCAATTTTTAACAACTCTAAAATGCTGAATGTTTTGCAGCTTGAAAACAAGAAGTTAAAATGTAAATGTTGCTATAGTGTATCGATATATGATAGTCTATAGTGGTTGGTGCCATACCTCCCATAACAACAGCAAACACACTCCACATCTGTAGCATAATAAGAACCATTACTGCTTTAAATAAAGCGATTACCACAGAGCCACATGAAAAATAAAAAACTGGATGTTTGGGCTATGCTGATCTTGTCTCTTCTGTTAAATATTCATCCGTCCCCCACCCAGTAATTGAAATAAAAACAATACAAAATGTCATTTTTAAAATTTGAAGAAGATAGTTAAAAATGTTAGAGGCCAAACTATTTCGCAGAAACTTTTTTTGTTGTTTTTGCAATAGAGATGGGGGGAGCGGGGGGAGGGAATGGGAGGAAGAGAAGTTTCAAATAGCAACATTGTCCAAAAGGGTGAAAGGGAACAGATGGCCGTGGAGAATGCAGACTCAAAGCTCTGAAGAAAAGGCCTATATTGACAGATCTTGCTGTTTCCTATTCAAGCATGAACGCTCTGGCATGGAGAGTTAAGACGATACAAGGAGCGACCTCTGTTCCCAGCAACCCGCTACGGGCAACTGGCCTCTGAAGCTTTCTGAGAAAAACAAGGAGGCACAGACAGACAAACAGATATGGCAACAAGCCCAGCTCTTAGCTATCAGGGAAAAAAATAGAAAGGCCAGAAACAGCTGCCTTTTCCTGGCTCCAGAGCCGAGCATTAGAAAGAGTATTTCCAGCCTTTCACATCTTCCTTTTCAGAGCAAGCCTCTTCGAGAGGTCAACCTCAAGCTGCTGGTCTTTGCCCCGAGCTGAGGTGAAAAAAAGGACAGATCAGAACTTGTCTTGCTCATTGAAAACTGGTCCCTTTAATCATAAGAACTCCCTCCAGCAAACAAAAATATTTCAGACATAACCCCCTAATGATAATGCTTGAGGTTTTGTGTGTAACAAGCCTGGGGGATTTACATTTAAAGAATTTAAAGCTGCAGTTCCCACACTCAGGTTTAACTGAGCCCATTCTGTTGTGTGAAGAGCAGAGAGACGTTGTCCCCCCCGCCCTCAAGCACAGGGCTGGGACAGTTAATTATACTCTGGGAATCACACTGCTAACAAGTGCCGTGAGTGTGTGTGTGTGTGTGTGTCTGTGTCTGTCTCACCCTACCACCATATTATAGTCACTGTTATTTTCCTGTGCTGGAAAAAACACATCCAAAGTTCAAACTTTAGACGCAAAAGGTAAAAACAAAAAAACAAATTAATGCTAAAAACCCTCAATGGCTTGGGGTACTGTGGGAATTTGGGAGGTGGCTGCAGTGCACTCGTGTTTTGCTTTTAGAGCAGTGGTTCATGCCTTCCCCCATCACATTTTCACACAGGAAGTATCTATGTAAATATGGCCTAACTTTCTAGCCTCTATGTAAATATGTCTAACTTTCCTTTTACACAGTACTCTAATCAAGGAGTGTCCAACCTGCTCAAAAGTGAAGAAAGCTTCTGAAATATTTGTCACTATACATCTTTCAAATCATGACACTAGAATACACACACACACACACACACACACACACACACACACATGAAAACTGAACTTCTTGGGATTGAAAGCCAGCAACTAAGTGCTCCAGGTCCTTGTACAACGTGTGTGTCACAACTTTCTCATTCTCGTCTAACTCAAGAGTCACAATATTATTTTATTACTTATTTATTATTGCATTTATATCCCACCTTTATTCCTCCAAGTAGCCCAAGGCAGCGTACATAATCCTCCTCCTCCTCTTCATTTTATCCTCACAACAACAACCCTGTGAGGTGGGTTGGGCTGAGAGTGTGTGACTGGCCCAAAGTCACCCAGTGAGTTTCCATGGCCAAGTGGGGGCTAGAACCTGGCTCTCCCGACTCCCAGTCCAACACTTTAGCCACTATACCACACTGGCTAAAATATCAGAATCATTCTACTTTACAGTTTCCATAAATACACCTCTGGAAGCCCACAAGGGCAAAGTGATTTCGGAAGGGAGCCTTGTCCTGGAAAAGCAGCAGGTGGGGAGTATTTACGCCCCCACCCCCTCTCCAAATTGCACATTCTAGAAGCTGTTTTTCTTTCAAAGGGGCTTTTGGGCCTTGCTATATGCTTTTGGGTATAGCATGTCATTTGGCCCTTGGCAATGGAGGCTGATCCACTGAAGTGAATGGCACATTGTCCCACCAGGTTCAGGGTGCCTGCTTCACCTTCTTTACCCCTGCTTCCTTATTTACAAACAGTCCAGGAGGCAGAATTCGCTGTCAGCCTTCTCTTAGGATGCAATCCTATGAGATCTGCCCTTGATGCTTATAAGCCTCCGAATCTGGAGGCTTACGATCATTCAGTGCAGAGTGGGAGGCACAGCAGAGGCGAATCATCACTTTTGCTGCTTCTCTCGCTCAGCGTTTTATCTAGATGGGCTTGTTCACCCATCTCGATGGGGTGCCACAGAGAGAGAGGAAAGGAAGCTGGAGAGGCCTGGAAATACTGTGTAAGGCGGCCTCTCCAGTCCCTTTCTCCCCCATAAATAGAAATGCCCTATTTTCCACCACAGTGAGGCAGCCGGCACGGTTCTTATTGAATCCACTGGCCAATGAGGGACTCAGAAGGGTGGCAGGGCCCTCCACCGTCTGGTCAATGAGCCAGCATTTAATTAATATATTGTATTAAAAGTGTCACTTCCTAAATACTATAACTATTATAAATTTTCAGTGGAAATCGCCACTGAAAATTTATAATATTTAAGATTTTTTATTATTCTAGTTTTCATAGTATATTATATATGTAATTAAAAAGAGTGTTCCATATAGCCACCAGGTTCACAAGCTTCCCTGTCCATCCCTACACGTGTCAGCTAGACGGGCTCTAGCAGAAATTGAAGGAAAGTAGGACAGAGTGGCTAAAAACTCTCCACTGCTCCTGTTACTCCTTCCATCCTGCATAGGATGGGCAGAGGGCTCTGAGAATGGAGCCCTGCAGCCATCAAGCATCAATCTGGTAGAATTGCACTCTTACTATCATTGCAAGAGAGGAGGATGGAGACAAAACCAGAGTTAGTATGATCTGCCTATCAGTGGTTTGGCTCCTCTGACCATTGGCTTTGGCTCCACCTATCATCCCAACAGGCACCAGCTGCCACTAGCCCTTAGATATAAACTAAAGCCCTACAGTATAATGCAACATGTCGAAATGCTATAAATTGCTACATCAATTGCAGCAGGAACGGAAGTACGTTTGGCTGGAAGAAATAAATTAAATATATACTTTTATTCTACTATTTAATTTATTTCTTCCAGCCAAACATTCTTCCAGAAATTACAAATGTCCTTGGAATGCAAATAGTCTGATGTTACATTAAAACCCTTATTTTGCCAGAGTACGAGAACGAATGTGTTAATACCAATGAAAAAAGCAGCACTTGCAAATTGGGTCTGTCTTTCACATTTCAAGACAGGTGTCCCCCAAAGTATATTCCCACACATTCCATATACCACATCTGTTGTCTAATGCAATGTTAAGCTGCTGTAAGAACAGTGGGAGTTTTAAAATGTGATATATAAAAATGTTAACTGATCTCTCACAACATCTATCTGCACACGAGTAGTCTTGTCACTTCCAAACAAGATTTATGTCAAGAGACGTTTAGCCCTTGTTACACCACACCAAACAACAATATCCTTCTTTTGGGATCCATCCTTTAGGAAATAATCAGACATGTCTACATGTATTTAATACCACGGAAATAAGTTGTTTTGGGAAATATAAACCAGATAAAATTCCATTTATTTCCTTCGTTTTGCTAAGACTCCAAAATTCCCATCATTCTTCTACTTCATATTCAGTCCTTTTGAAATCCCATTACGTATACCGGGGGAGGCCTAATCCTGCCAACAAGGGTTCTCAATGCATAGGTTCTTGCCTTCCCCAAAAAGGATTAAATGTGCAAATATGCCTCCAAACATATTAAATATACAAAAATAAAATATAAAACTGAAAGATGAGATCTGGGATAAGGATAAACATGGAAGGAGTTCTGAAAATGCCTTCTTCATATTAGTTATTATCTATTTCGTATAGTGCTGATTTTCCAGAACAACTTCAGGAACAGAGGCGAAATCTAGCAATGATCCAGGAGCACTGTGGGCATGATCCAGCCAAAGTTTGGCAAATTAATAGTGCAATCCTAGACATGTCTACTCAGAAGTAACAACCACTAAGTTCAATGGGACTTACTCCTAGGTAAATGTGTATAGGATTGCAGCCTAACTTTCATTAATTCCAATAAGAAAAACGTAAGGTTATACTTTACGCTTTCATTTAAATACGTGAAAGTTATATATGCTTAATGTGGCCTGAACTGTGCCTTTTAGAATTAGATGTGGAGGTTTGCAATGCATAAGGGAGGGAAAGCAAGAGCAGAATTCAGAGTGGGCCTGATCAACTAAGTTATTTTAAGGGGTAGGCCCAGCCCATCTAGTTATTAATAATGTGGGGTCTCGGTATTTAACCATTTAGTTGTGTTACGTAACAGAAAACAACAGAAATATTTAGAATATTGCATTTCACTGGTGTCTTCCATCTGTACAATGGGTAAATGTTTCTAGCCTGTGACAGGCTAATTTTTTTTATCTACTTTGCAAATGCTTAATTCCTTGATAATATGCTACATATATGCTATGCTTTGTGACTTGCTATGCAGTCTGCAGATGAGATCATGTGCCTGAGTTATTGCCTCTGCATATATTTCAATGTGCCACAAACACAAAACTAGTCTGGATCATGGTAGATTGATAGCAGCGGCTTCATTTCTGCAGAGTTCTTGAGTTGCTCAGGACTGCTTAACAATAATGGTCAGAAAAGTGCACCAACACAAAATACTTCTGTAGTAAAATTTGCATTAAGAATGCATTTGATTGTGATTTGTAGTATATAGACCAGAGGCCAGACAGTGCAGCATTACTAATTCAGGAAAACTATATTCCCAAGCAGCGGAAGTGTTTTGTGCTTTTTATTCAACATTTATTTTTGTAAATATTCAAAAGCAATTACATTTTGTACTTGGGGAAATGAATTAATATCCTCAGCACAATCTTTCTTACCACCATTACAGAATGTCACAAGCATTTTCTGGAAAGGAGAAAAGAATTGTCAAACAAATTAATAAAACATGCTGCACCATCTTTTTTTAAAAACAACAACTTTAAAACAGAGTTTAAATTTTGTAAAATTGATCGGGAAGGTGCATTTTTGCATTGCAGAATTTGTGCACTGGAGAAAGCGTAGCAATTTTAAATGCATATCACCCAAATATAAAATGCATCTTTTTGTTTGGTGTTGCTTAAAGTGGCAAATTGCACCAGGGCAACCAGAAAAATACAACCCAACAACAATGCACATTATGGATGAAATTCTGTCAAGCACGAATTCAGAACCCAGTTGAATCACTTTCTCTCCATAATTTCAAATCAATTGAATCATTAACCCAGGGCTTGGGAATTTTTGGCCTTGCCGATGTTGGATTGCAAGTCTCATCATCCCTCACTACTGACTATGCTGGCTAGGACTGATGGGAGTTGCAGTCCATCATTATCTAGTGGGCTAGAAGTATCCTACTCCTACACTAACCAAACTCTGGTTTGTCCTAATAAATTCTTTGAACGTATTTGGATCTCCTGCCCTCATTCTCCAAAACCAGTTTGCCTTTGAAGTAGAGGATAGCACTATTTAAGTCAGAACAACACAACATGCGGATGCTGCTTTGGGAAACAATCAACATTTCTTTAGAGAAAAAGTGTGCTTCAAGCTGAGAATACAATGCTCCCAGGGTATTTGAATTACAGGACAGATGTTGCTGGATTTAAAGGAATGGATGCGCAGCCAATCAACTACAAACACATATTTTATAATATTTTAAAAGTCTCTTTGGTCTCCTTTTCCTTGAATTTGTCACGGGAGCCAAAAGAACATGGTAACTTCTTCTTCTTTGTTGACTTTTAAAGCATTCTCAAAAATACTTGAGACACAGGGGGGCAACAGTGGGGTATGTGAATATTTGCAGTCCTGTATGTCAGATATTTGGCTGTGCTGAGAAATAAATGTCCTATTTATTCGCAAGGCCAGATGTGGTGGAGGCAGCTCTGATGCAAACTTCCTTTGCGCGCTTTGCCAAGGATTTCAACCCTGACCCATAGAGACATTCTCTACGGGAGGTGAAAGGCAATTTACTTTCCAGGCTTAGATCAAATGCTAGCTCTGCCAAATACGACAAATTGAATGAGATGCTTTGAAGACTCAGACTTCATGTTTCTGACTGTCTAAAAAGGGAAATCGTGACTTACCATACTTCTTATTCTCAAGAGTGGAGAGAGGGCAGTCTTTGCCTCCTAGACAGCATCACCTCCCAGATGAAGTGAAAGTTTAATTTTGCTTCATCAGGGAGAGAATACTCCTTGCCTTTGCAGACACAGCCTGCCAGGCAGAAACCTCTCAACCCCTGGCACTAGTAAGTGAATAGTGCAGACACCAATTGTGACAACACTCCAAATGTAACAGAATACTGTTGAAAGTAGTGAAAGGGACAACCCTGAGAGGTCCTTTCTAACCTCACATATTTATTTATTTATTTATTTATTTATTTATTTATTTATTACATTTCTATACCGCCCAATAGCCGGAGCTCTCCGGGCGGTTCACAAAAATTAAAAAAAATCAAAGTATAAAACAACAGTATAAAACCATAATATAAAATACAATATAAAAGCTAAACCAGATAAAAACAGCAGCAATGCAAAATTACAAATTTAAAACACCAAGTTAAAATTTATTTATAGACAGTAAAAATACTGGGAGAATAAAAAGGTCTTCACCTGGCATCTAAAAGCATATAATGTAGGTGCCAAGCGAACCTCCTTAGGGAGCTCATTCCACAGCTGGGGTGCCACAGCAGAGAAGGCCCTCTTCCTGGTAGCCACCTGCCTCACTTCCTTTGGCAGGGGCTCATGGAGAAGGACCCCTGAGGATGACCTTAGGGTCCAGGCAGGTACATATGGGAGGAGGTGTTCCTTCAGATAACCTGGCCCCAAGCTGTTTAGGGCTTTAAATGTTAATACCAGCACTTTGAATCGGGCCCGGACCTGGACTGGCAGCCAATGAAGCTGGAAAAGGACTGGCGTAATGTGGTCTCGTCGGCCAGTCCCTGTTAGTAACCATACTGCCCTGTTTTGTACCAGTTGAAGTTTCCGGACCGTTTTCAAAGGCAGCCCCACGTATAACACATTGCAGTAATCCAAACGAGAGGTTATCAGAGCATGGATAACTGTAGCTAGGCTATCTCCGTGCAGATAAGGGCGCAGTTGGTATATCAGCCTAAGCTGATAAAAGGTGCTCTTTGCCACTGAGTTCACCTGTGCCTCAAGTGACAGTTCTGGATCCAAGAGCACCCCCAAACTACGGACCCGATCCTTCAGGGGGAGTGCAACCCCGTCCAGGACAGGGCAAACATCACCTCGCCGGACAAATGAACCACCCGCTAACAGTACCTCCGTCTTGTCCAGATTGAGTTTCAGTTTATGTCTATGACATATGTCTATGGCATGGTTAAGATTTAACACTAATGTTGTGTACCTCAACCTGGATCCCTCCAGATGATTCAGAGTACCAATCCCATCAGCCCTAAGCCAGCACAGCCATTAGTCATGGATTGATAGGACTTGTAGCCCAAAACATCTGAAGTGACCTAGGATGAGGAAGGCTCATTTAGCATTACATACATGAGCATTGGGCTCACGTGTTCCTCCTCCTCCTCTTGTGGTTTTGAGGAGACTGGAAGTTCTCACTTCTGTTTTCAATTAAGCCACTTCCAGATGATGGCTGCCAAAGCCCGATAAGTCTTCCCTCCTGCCCAAGGCATGCTGGGAATTGTAGGCATAAGCCTAGGTCTCTGAATAACATGTTAATCTTTGAACACCATCTGAAGTGTGGTGGGAGACAGTTGGAGAGTGGACCTTCTTATTTGTAGCACCCTGCTTATGGATTTCTTTTTCCCAGGCAAGCTTGCCTAGTGACTGCATTAATGGCTTTCCAGTGCCAAGTGATTTTTTTCCATTTTCCAAGGCCTTTTAACTTGATGAAATTTTTTATGCTGCTTGGTTTTTTCTGTTATAATTAAACCACAACATTCCAAGACAGATGCAGGAATTACTGAATAATGTTTATGATTCTTATATAAAAGCCATTGAAACAGAAGAGTGAATGGAGGAATGACTGATAGCTGAGGCTAGAATGGAATGGTGGGTGGGGTTAGTGGCAGTTGGAGAAAGTCAGGTAGAAGGAGAACAAAGACAGATAGTGAGAGATCAGGAAAGTGGGACTAGAGTTAGGACTGAGAGATAGTGACTTGGTTTGCACGTAGTGACCTGGATTGCAACCCCATGCTTTCTTTAAAATCATCCACTCTACATGCCACTACTACACCTCCCAGAATGCCTTTGGTGGCCTGCAGGTGCCTGCGTCCTCTGAGAAGGGCTTTCCTCCTCTCCTTGATCGTACTTGGACCTTATAGGAACATGAAGGTAGGCTTCTGAGTGGTATACAGACATTAGATCATTTTTCAACCTCAGTGGATTTGTCCTTCCATAACCATTCTAGAGCACAACCTTTTGCCACAATCTCAATGCTGAAGAATCTCTGGGGATTCTGGCCATTTGTGGCTGAAACACTGGTAGTGACCTTCAGTGCTGCCAGGACATGATGGTATGAGAAGTGTTGTTTCTTCTCAGGTTTGAAGGACAATGAATAACCTGAGGTTCCAGCTATGGAGGGATCTTTGGGAAAATACTGGATACAATCTCTCTTAATTTGATGCTGCTTCAGTTTATAGAAAGCTCTGAGGATTGAAAAGAAGCTTAAGTTGGATGTACTACTCATTTTTTTTATTATATTAATACCCTGCTCTTCTTCCTCTAGAAAGTTCAGGGAGACACAGTTCTTTCGTCTCCCATTTTCTCTCCAAAACAATCTTGTGTAGTAGGTTAGGCTGAAAGATACGGACAGTTCCAAGATCATCCAGGAAATTTCATGGTTGAGTAGGAATTTGGATTAGGGTCTCTCTGGCTCTCATCCAACCACTGTACCACATCATCTTTGAATGTGAATGCTGACGAATTGCAGCATGTGAGATTAACCTGGCTGGAACTAGAAATGACTGCCATAATTCAGAACCGCTGGTGCGATGTTCTTCATTCGTTCTGGAGGGGGTTTATAGGCTACATTTGTTTGAGAAACACAGCAATAAATTATTGTGCTTTCTCTATAGTTACATAGCTCAGAGACATAAGCTCAGCAGTACTAAGAAAATCCTTAATCCATCCTGATTTAAATGTTAGTTTTTAAAGGTAATTAGAGCAATAGTCTTTCACTTCAGCTTCCTTCTTCAGAAACTAGGAGGCACGTAGTGACCTCCAAGGAGCACAAGACTTATTTCATCATCATTACCCTCTGGGTATACTCCCTCATTATCCATCCTTTTATTTCTGCCCAGCTCAGTAAACAACCTTTGCTGGTGTCTGCCCAGCTTTCACATATACTATTCCATTCTTCTCAACACAGACTATCAGTTTGTCAAGATTTAATCCTGCAGTGGGTCCTGAACCTGAAGCATTAAAGGCATTGGACTGTGATTAGCTTGGGTGCTGCTGCCAATCTCTAACTATAAAAGAAGAATGAGTGAAGGGATGGCTGACAGCAGAGGCCAGAATGGAATGATGGGTAGACTTAATGTCAGTTGAGATAGCAGGTAAGGAGAATCAAGAGAGAGGGGGTGGATTAGAAGAGAGGGAGACAAGTTATTGAGACCAAAGATGTTGTATCAAGTTATTTGAACTATCATTTATTACTATTTATCAGATTACTCTTTCTGCTATGTAATTTCCCCTTAAACTTCTGGTAATCAAAATTCTGAGCAATTCAAGGGTTGTACCTTGTTCTTTCCCCTGCAAACCCCCCCCCCCCAACAAATCCCAGAAATTCTGATCTCACAAATTTAAATCCAAACACTAGAAATGAATTGTGATATGGAATGATTCCCTACAGTGCTCAGGGCCCTAGAGGCCACTGGGTCCGTATTTTTCCTATTCCTCTCCAAAAATACCTGCTGCCATTTGCAGAGAGCGGTAGGGCCCTTCTCTTTATATCCTTAAGCTGTGTCCTTCAAAGCTAGCACAGGATGAGATATGCCAACTTTAGAATATACCCAGATCAAAACACAGGTAGTTAAAAGATTAAACATATATTTATTTATTGAACATATCAGCATCCAGAACTGACAGCATATTTTTGTCAATGAAGAACTCAGCTGTTCTGACAGTCCAAACCTTCTTCCATATCTTTCAAGACATGAACTGGATGTACTTTTTTATAGCGACACAATAGTAAGAATGGATGAGCCCAAAAATGTAAATCAATCTAGCCTAAACAGGTCTCTAAAGAGAGTCACTGGTTAAGAAAGAGACAGATATCCCACAAAGGTGCCTTGATGGAACTGCGCATAGAAACAGGATACCATCTAAACATAAAGCAATGATCAGAAGGAATATTAACACAACAATGATCTTTGGCATTTCCTAGTGCATTGAGATAATGCTACCGTTTTGCGGGGAAAGCAGGTCTGAAAATATGTCAGACACAGCTGAAAACTTTGGAGGGGGGAATCTATCGTTAAAATAACACTGATGATATTCCCTTCTAGATCTGGATAAGACTTACTAAAATCAATGCTGTATCTAATCAACTGGATTAACCAAATGAAAGACAGATAATGTAACATTTCTGAAAGGCAGTCTCACTGACTCTGCACTATAGTACTCCCTTTGTTCAAACTGTATTTTTTCACATTCCTACTGGTCTGTCATATTCCACCTAGTGACAAAAAAGGAACAGCAAATTATAATGTGCCAAAGGATAAACTTGAATCATAAAAATTACACTTTTTGAGCTATCTCTATTTCAGTTGTAAATCAAACTGCGTAATTATTAGGCTGAATGGAAAAATTAATAAATTAAAAAGACTGAACAAGCTGAGTGGTTTTTTTTCCTCCCTAGGAGCATCTCATAAGCCTGCACCTTCACATTCCCAGAATGGTTGTTTGTCTGAACTTGAAATATAATTTCAGGAAGCATAAGGGAATTGGCTACAATATATTTTAAAAACTCAGAAAAATAGGAATTATGGAACTAAAAATAACAGATTGTAATACAAGTGTGGGCAACCTAAGGCCTGTGGGCCACATGTGGCCCTTGGAGGCAGCCTGTGTGGCCTGCTATGTGTGCCCTGCCCCCCCCATTTCACTCCCATGTTTCTACTGGGCATGAAGTTATAATTTTTTGCCCCAATGTGCATTAAATTACACTTGCTTAAACTGCATTTGCCACTTCAGTGCCCATTTCCCCAGTTTGGATTCTTTTGAAGCTCAATGCAATTAGCTTTTTGTTTTAAATCTAAACAATTTAGTGTCACCATTAAATTTGGCCATGTCACTGCAGACCTCAGATCATTTATGAACAAGCTGAAAACACCAGTCCCAATGCAGATTCCTGGGGGACCCCACTCTTTACATTCCTTCATTGGAAGAACTGACTATTTATTCCCATTCTCTGCTTTTTGTACTTTATCCAGTTACCAATCCAGTTACCAATCCATACCAATCCAGTTACCAATCCATCATCTCTTTTGATCCCACGACTGCAACATTTGTTTAGATGTCTTTGGTGAGGGACTTGGTCAAAAGCCGTTTGCAATTTCGGTAAACAATGTCTACCGGATCCCCCCTGTCCACATGTTTAATGAAACTCTCAAAGGACTCTAAAAGGAGATAGCCCTTTGCAGAAGTCATGTTGATTCTTTTTCATTAGGACTTGTCCTTCTATATGCTTGATAATTTTATCTTTAATGACACACTCTACTGGAAAGGGCAGGTTGCTTACCTGTAACTGTGGTTATTCGAGTGGTCATCTGTGCAGTCACACATATGGGCTCTCCCCCATATGTGTGATGCACAGGGACCATGAAGAAGAACAGACATGAAGGTAATTGGCCTGTAATTTCCCAGATCCCACTTGGATTCCCTTTTAAAAATTGGCATTACATTGGCCAGTCTACAGTTCTTTGGTGCAGAGACTAACTTTAGGGGCATGTTATATATTTTTGTTAGAAGATCAGCAATTTCACCTCTAAGTTCTTTACAAGCTGTCAGATGAATGCGATCTGGACACAAGGATTTATTTGTTTTCTATTTGTTTATAAGGTCTATAACTTCACCTCTTATCACCACTATTCCACAGTTTCCCTTCCTGAAAATATTTGTTCAGGAACCCTACATTTTCAGCAGTGTAGACAAACGCAAAGAATTAATTCAGCTTCTCTGCAATCTCTTCACATTCCTTTAATACTTCTTTAATCCATTGTCGTCCAACAGTCTAACTGCCTCGCTTGCCAGTTTCCTGATTCTGATGTATGTAAATCATTTTTTATTGTTGGTCTTAATGTTATTAATGACATGTCCCCCCAAATCCCTCCCTCTCCTTTTTGCACCCTTTATAGCAGGGACAGGAAATGTGGGGTCCTCCAGATGCTGTTGGACTGCACTACCATCCTCTCTCACTATTGGCTATGCTGGGTAGCGCTGATGAGAATTCTAGCCCAACAATATTTGGAAGGCCACATTTTATTCATTTATTTGATGAATTACATTTATAACTCACCTTTACATTTTATTTATTACATTTATATCCCACAAGATAAGTGTTACATGTTCCTCTGAACAGGCACAATTTTAAAAGCAACAACCAAAACAATGATTGGCTGTGGGCATCCTCCATGGACACCCTATTCTCCATTTAACTGTTGTTGGTTCTGGTTGGCTCAGGGAACCAACACACCATATATGTCAAGCTGGCAGAGCTGTCCTCGGATGCCCTGCCTGGGCTGCCTTTGCCTGGACTCAGTCTGGAGTTGTCAGAGCAAGGGGGTATCAGCTCGGCAGTATACTAGCTGGTAGGGATGTGCTCCGCTTCTCCTCAGACCGGAGAAGCAGGAGCGGATCGGGGGGCTTCACCTCCGCTTACAGCGGAGGCGAAGAGGGTCAGGGGAGCAGCAGAGCGTTGTGGAGTGGATCAAGGTGAAGGCGGATCCTTTGCCTTGATCCAGAGCTCCGCAAAAAAGGTAAGGGGGTTTACTTGGCCCTGTCGCTGTCGCTGCCGCCCATGCGGTGACAGTGGCAGAGTCAGGTAAGGGGGAGGGGGTCTTACCTGCATCCGTCCGCAGCCCTGTGGCTGCTTCAACATAGCCCGAGGCCTCAACCAGGAAGACTAGGCCGCAACTGCGGCCTGGTCTTCCTGGTTGAGGCCTCGGGCTCCGTTGAAGCAGCCACGGGTCCGCAGACGGATGCAGGTAAGGGAGAAGAGGGAGGTTTTTTTTACCTGGCCCTGCCACCGCCGTCCGTGCGGCGACAGCGGCAGAGCCAGGTAAGGGGGCAAGGGGGAGGGGGATCTTACCTCCATCCGTCTGCGGTCTCGCGGCTGCTTCAACGGAGCCCGAGGACTCAAACAGGAAGACTAGCCTGGTCTTCCTGTTTGAGTCCTTGGGCTCCGTTGAAGCAGCCACAGGTCCGCGGACGGACGCAAGTAAGGGGGAGGAGGGAGGGGGTTTACCTGGCCCTGCAGCCACCGTCGCCCATGCGGCAATGGTGGCAGAGCCAGGTAAGGGGGAGGGGGGTCTTACCTGCATCCGTCGCGGCCTGTCGCCACCTTCACTAGAGCCCGCGGCTCAACCAGGAAGTGTAGGCAGCAGCCGCGGGCTCTAGTGAAGCTGGGATGGGCCGGGACGGACACAGGTAAGGGGGAGGAGGGAGAAGGGCCTTACCTGGCGCCACTCCCCACCACTGCGGAGCTCCAATTCGAGCCCCATCCACAATTTGCAGATCGGGGGCAAAGAGGATCGGGGGCTCCGTGCACATCCCTACTAGCTGGTTCGTTGGTTGTGGGGAGTTAGAGAGTGGCATGGATTGATGAGGACACAGACGGGACTCTACTCCCCACCCATCGCCTCTCTCTACTTGTAAAAATTATAAGGATCCATTCCTTGGTATCTTTGCTTTTTCATCATAGTGGTGCCATGAAATGCTGGATCCGTGACTCTTACGTTGCTCCCAGAAGCAAATCCACTGCCCCTTAGAGGCATCCAAGCACCCAAGGAAGTTTTCAGTCTTCAACTCCTGGATTCTCTTTCTCTCTGTATAAACTGTAGTTTTGTTTTTTCTTCATACGGAGAGACCTCAGCTCAGGCCCCTTAGCTGCCAGGGGCAGGTGTGTGACTCTCCCTGGATTCTGATGGGTTTCTTCCTTTCAGAACACTAAAGATATCTCAAGCTATGCCCTTGTCCAAATTTCATATTCTGTCTAGGTATTGCTTTAAGGAAAACCAATAATACGAACATGGTTCACATTACTACCCACAGCATAATAAAAAGGCACATCCAGCACCATGTGGCACTGCTGCGCTGCAAAAATCTAGATCCTGTTGATTTGGGTGGTCCCCAACTAAAAATCATAAAGGTTCATGAAGCTCCTTCCCTCAGATCCATGTTTTTGCACCACTTTACCCATCATTTTTATGGTGCAGTCCATGGACAAGGTTGTGAAACTGTAACTTCATGCTAGATTATAGTGATCTAGAAAAATCATGCAAATTCAGGAAGAATCATTCAAAGTGATAAACTCGACTGAAATTGTGGATGAAGACCCATTTTAATGGTCTTCCTTGGTGAAGCAAGAATTACAAATCTTGAGAGAAGCCTGTTATTTTGAATTTTCAATGGTAAGGGTCAGGAAAAATTCATACAAGTGGAGGTGTTTGCATGCTTAGAGCTTAAGGGACTCAATAAATATTACATTCCAATAAAACTACTGCTTTTTCTCTTAAACAGTTACTGCAGTGCATTCCTTTCCATATCTGACTTATTTCTTCAAAGCCCTGTTTTTGACCCTCCCTTACCCTTGAAAACTAGGGCAGATTCTGTGGTTTACAACACTACTTCTGTACTTATGACACATCACCACGTTTCCTTCCCCTCTCCGTCTGATTCAGATCTCCAGTTGTTGCAATAACATTTCTGCCAGGATGATTCATCAATACCTAAAACGCAGTACATCCAAAACAATATTTTGCCCTGATCATGTATGTTTGAATCCTGGTGTACACATTGGTTCAAGGATTTTCCTATTCTTTGGAGGCCAGGTTTCCTGTTTGTGGTAGCCCTTGGTCACTCTCTCTTAGCTCATGCATCCATTTCAGATGCATGCCAAGAACAGATTTTCAGCCTCAGTCCAGCTTGGAATGCAAGATCACTGGGGACGTTTGACCTTCCCTTCTTTCTTTGGCTCCAGTCTCCCAGCAGCCTCTATGAAAGGAAGTAACAAGCTGCTGCTGACATGCTGGTCAACAGTTTTTGCTTATTGGCTTCACCTAGGAAAGCAATCCTAAATTGAGGGGTGGCAGGTGATCTGCCATTTCCAAAAGAGGGGGAAGGGTTGCTTTAGTAATTTATGTGGCGGTTTTAACTCCCCCCCCCCATCCACAGTATTGGTTTCAATTTTGTATGTGTGGATGTGGGTAACTAAATTACCTCCAGGCTGGCATAGTTTAGGGCTTGGTTCTGGGGCCTCTTGGGGAAGTGAAGGGGCTTTGGAGCCACTGGAGCCAAGACCACCTCTGACCTGCTCTGGGTTAGAGCCTAGCCCCAGCAAAACCACCACCAACAGCTTTCTACATGTCCACTTGGGGCCTCCACCATACATGTCCCCTGCCACTGGTAGAGCTCTGCTTCTCCTCTCACCCCCATCCAAAACTTCTCCAGCCAGCAGATGCATGACTTTGGATCCCTCTGTAGAATCTGATTGTTTTGCTGCTCTTTCTTGATTCTTCCTGAATCTTGCCCAGTCTGTTCATTCTCAGGTTTCCCCCAAACTTGCTGTACCAACCACATCCTGGCTTTCTTGGCAGGATAGTCCAATCAGTTAGACAGCCATATAGTACTGGCTTAATTATAGAGTCCTCCCTCTTCCTTGCAATCACCCTGCCTTTTACTCCAGAACATTGCCAAAGACTGCTCTCTCCTTTCCATGTCTGCAATGATGTGCTGAGTTTGGCTGCTCAAAGTACTGCTCCTATATTGTAGGCCATATTTTACATGGAAACAGCTCTGCATATAATAGAATGTTCACACCAGTTAAATGAATTTTATTTCAGTTCTTCTCACTCCCCTTTGTACTACACAATCTTATGCAACTGCCGTTAATTTAAAACCACTTTAACAGGAATTTGCAGTACTTCTAGTGTCATTATATCTGCCAGGCAATTTTTTTTTTACGAAGAACTTAAAGGGGACGGGGGAGGCCTGTGGGGGGGGGAATCCAAAACGCATTCAAGCTGAGTAGTATTAAATTTCATTATGCGGTTGCATTGCTAATTCTGACTTCATGGAACAATTGCTTAATTTATTAAGAACGTTAGAACATCTCTGCTGGATCAGCCTACGGGTCCATCTACTCCAGCATTCTGTTTCCCATAATGGGCACAAGCTGGACATGAGTGCAACAAACCTCTGTCGCTGTTCCTCTTCCCCAGCGACTAGTATTAGAGCTGGCCCAAGACATTTTGCCACCTGAGAGGGATGAGCAAATGGCACACGCCCTGTCCCCAGTTCTCAACCAGTGGGTAAGCAAATGAACAGAGGGAGAGCAAGTAGTGAAGGAAAAGTGAGCAAATGGCTGGGCAGGGAGAGCAGGTGGTTCAGGGATGGCTCCAGTTTTTTGTGGGCCCTTTAAGCAACAATGTATATCACCCCTTCTCCTCTAAGGCCCCATCCCTTACTCTTCTAACTACACTTCCGACAGACCTTGCATATCACTTCAAACATGATGCTCTTGAACTGAATCAGTGCAAGCAGAGAATAATCAAATGTAGCGAAATTACGTGATGGTCACATATTTTTTAAAACAACTTCAAAGGCTCGTTTCCCACCTTCACTTTTGTTAAAGTTGATTTTTACATTTCTAAAGTGTTACATGGGGAATAGTACTTATGAATGCAGCCATTGGTGATAGCTGTTACTTATTATGTCAGGGAACCTGTTCCTAAGCTTTTTACCTTGGCATGATAAAGTACCAGCGGTCCCCAAAGAGGGGAGTCCATTCTAAGAAATGTTGTCCACATGAAACATATGAGGTAAAAATAGCTTTTTGTTTTGGTTTTACATTTGGGAAGGGGGGCAGCTGGGGCCTCAATGGGCTGCACATTGCCCACCCCTGGTTAAAACCCTGTTACTTGGGTCCAGGACATCATAATGTATTTTAATATCAGGAGTCCACATTTCTACTCATCCACCTTGGCCATGGCGAGTGTTTCATCACCTTCTGTCAAGGGTGCTGAGAGATAAGATCTAGCCTTCCTCTCCAGCATGAAACTGCGAAAGAGTAGGGATTTTGCATTGAGCTTTAGAGGACTCAGCACAATAATGGAGAGGACTCCTGCCCCATCCCCTCCAGCTCTAAGCTAGAAAGGAAAGTTGGGCTGGTGGTTAGCGGTGGTCACCTAAGGTACTCAGTCACCCACCAGCAAAATGAGCCATAACCCTTTAAAGAGGAACTTTTATAAGGGCTGATGCATTGGGAGCACCTGCGCTGCCAAACAAGTGCCAGAAATGAATGCTGGGAATCACAGCTTGGGCCACTGCTCCTCTCCAATGGTACAGTACTTACTTAGGATAAAGTCTTACTTAGGATAAAGACTCAATGAGCACAATAGGACTTACTTTGAGTAAACTTGCCTAGAAACCTGAAAGTCCAGCAAACCAAATTTTGCCTTGGCTACCAAGCCAAACACGTAACTTCAAAGATGACCAAAGCTGAACACACTTCTCAATACATTTATTTTTATTTATTTATTTATTACATTTTTATATCGCCCAATAGCTGAAGCTCTCTGGGTGGTTCACAAAAATTAAAACCACAAAAAACAACCAACAGGTTAAAAACACAATTACGAAATACAGTATAAAAAGCGCAACCAGGATATACTTGCCTGGAATATTGATCTTAAAGACCTATGCCACTGAGGTTTTCTACTTTATTACATCTCACAAAGAGAGTCAACCAATGGCACCTTTCACAAGAGTTACCTACCTACTTACATTTTTTTAAAAAAAATCTTATATCACTCACATTTTGCTTTTATGTCAATCTCACTTCACATATCTGTGCTCTGGTTTCCAGTAGGAGCTTACACTTTCTGCCAACCATCATTTCACAAAGGCCACATCAAACACTTCAGTAAGAAGATTCCTTATTTTATATCCCAAAGCACTTGTGAATAACATAGTACAACAGCAAGCTGCTTGATAATTTAGACAATGAAGTTATTAATACATTATCTATTTGGTGGAAGCCTCAAGGTAGTTAGAACATCTAGCCAGTTACTGTTTCAGAAAGCTGACTTTTTCTTCAAACAAATCCACATCTATGAAATGTTGTTCTACCAATAGCTTTTTGTTTCATTCAAAGAAGGTCATGGAAAAGGCCAGCATGTTCTACAGTCAGTTGGGAGCTTCATTTTTGTGTCAACAACACAAGAACTGCCTCAGAGTTTTGATCAGAAAGTGAGACAGTAAGTCCATTGTTCATTTACTAGTTAGAGTTTACTAGTTACGTTTACTAGTGGCCATCAAAATAGGCAAGGAACTGTGATTAATTCCCCAACAACAACATATCTAATGAAATAATGGGCACATTATTTCTCATCTGAACAAACTCTCATGCGCTAACAGTATTTTTGGCAGAAAACTTGGCATCTGTATTCTGTGGAGTAAATGGCCTACACAAGAACCATTTCGATCAGCAGTTTAGCCTTCCTTATGAATCAGAGTTATATTAGCTTACCTAAAAAGTTTTGACTGAATATTTATTTTAAATGTTTCTTTTGTAAAACAAATGTATTTTTAAATGTGGCATTTATTTAAAAATGTCTAAAGCTGTGATTACCTTTCATTTATAATGTATGCATCAACCCTTCAGAATGGTAATTAGAATTCTCCTACTTAATAGTGGCTCTCTCTAAAACACTAAGCAAGCATATTGGTGCAAAGAACTAGAATAAAAGATAGCAAGACATCTCTCTGAGGGAAAGTCTGCCCATATGTTGAGAATGAAATTCTGTCAATTTTTTAAAAATTATGATTTATGTTCTCAGAGTGGCAAGCACCTCTACACATTTCAATTGCTTCAGTAAACATCAAAATTTGCTACAGCAATCAGGTGGACATTATATGGACATGGACATGCAAAAGAATACCTTGGCCTAATCAGGATTCCCATAAGTGTTTAAATGGGCAGGTATACATATGTTTCGGGCAACTAGTGAGATTTTCAGAGAAGCGCCTTCCTTCTGACATGCTTAGTTGAAACTTACAGATTTTGGCAGAGAATAGTTAGGGTATCTTTCCACTCTTAAAGAGAGTGTCTTTTCTTTTCTTATGATGCCAGCCAAATGGTTTCTGGCCTGCAATAACTGCAGAAGAATGTTTCCTGATGTGCTTGGGCTGGACATGGAAACCCACTATAAACAGAAACATGCCAAAACATAGCCATAAATTAAGCTCACAAGAAGTTGCAGATGGCTTCATACTGAATTGCATGAAAAGGAATATTTACACACACACACACACACCCCTCAGCCCTCCCAGGACTAAAGGGACTTATTTTAGATGAACAAGGCCCTTGCGAAAGATAATTATTCCCCTGTCTGATCCAGTGTCCTGTAAAGCTGTGAGAAACAAATGACCTCCGAGCCACATTGCTGTGTGTACAACTCCAGACAAACAGGGGAGGGGAAGGGAGGCAGTGCTGCAGGAAGAGCCAAATCTATGCTATCATGTCATCCTGTGATAGCAGCCCCTGCTGTGTAATCTCTAGGCACAACAGAAACATGTTGTTTATGCCGCAGGACCTCAAAATATAGTCTGGACACCAATGAGATTATATTGGTGGTTTATGAAAATATAAGGTATCCCATTCTGACATTTCATCTGGAATTGCTCTCATGACAGCTCAAACTTCTGAGCTGAGAAAACCTCGCAGATACACACACCGACCACATATGCACTAACACAAGTAAAGATTCGAGGCTATGAATAAAACTTTTATGATTAAAAATAAAAATACAAAACACAACTTTTATTGTTTAAAGACAAGTGCTTTCCTATAAAAATGCATTAGTGCAATTTTGCCAATGTCTTGGATGGTGGCAGGGGATGAGTGCAGGTTCCTTCAGGACAATGCAATAGGTACAGAATACCTCAGTACATGCTTGCAGAGAATATGATTCAGTTACATGTGCATTTAAAGTACAAACGGTCAAGGGTTCAATTCTGCCATATGTAAGCACTTTTAAGCCCTATTGCTCTCAATGGGTGAATCAAATATGTGCACTCTATGTTATGGGAGAAGGAAGCATTCCTCTAACTGATATCAATAGCATTTAAAAGTATTGATATTACCATTACTAATATTAACATGTACTAAAATATAATCTCAGTGGGGGACAAGGGAGACACACCTATTCAATATGTAAAGGCAGAGGAAAGGGGCAAGGAAGATAACAAAGTCATGACAAATTCTATTCACAGGAAAAATATCTATGTTCCTATACAACTGTATTTATTTATTTATTTATTTATTTATTTATTTATTTATTTGATGTATAATCTGCTTGCAAAATACAGTAATTTTCCAAGGTGGCACACCAAATATAAAAAATGTATTAAAATAAATAAATAAAACACACATACCAACACCAAAATAATAAATAAGAAAAACAATAATACATAAAGAGCAGTAAAATTATATCATTTCAGCCTGCCATTCTTTCATAAAATTCACTCATAAAACCAGAGCCATAAATAATATACAACAACAGAAACCATTGCTCTATCCTTTTAATTAAAACCAATCTGAAATAAAAATGTCTTTAGGGAACACTTAATAGAAAACTGGAGGAATGCTAACCATATCTCCCCAAGGGAAGTGTTCCATAAAAATGGGACCGCTACTAAGGAGGCCCTGTCTCTCGTGAATGCCAGACAGGGTCTAGATAGCTGATCTTAATACTCAGGAAGGTTCATATGGGCATATGTGGTCCTTGAAGTAACTTGGTCCCAAACCATTAAGGGCTTTAAAGGTCGACACCAGCATTTTGAATTGGGATCGAAAGCAAATAGACAGCCAGTGAAGCTGATGCAGAATAGATATAATATTGTTTGTCTGGCCCCTACCAACATCCAGGCAATTCCATTCTGCAGCAGCTGAAGATTCCAAGCCATCTTCAAAGGCAGCTCCATGTAGAGTGAATTATGGTAGTCTAGTCTGAATGTAACCCGGGCATGAATAACTGAGGCAACCCCAGATAGGGTTGTAGTTGGCTTATTCAAACGACATACTTGATACATTCTGATATACATATCTTATGACCATCATGCAGCTTCCCAGTATAGACCAAAAAAAAAATTATTCCACAGAAAAGCACATTCTGTGGTTACAAGGCTTTAGAGAACCACAATATCTAGTTCCCTTCTTCATTAGGTTAGCTGGCAGCATTTGTTCTATATGCTGTGGCTCTCAAGGCTCTGAGAAACTATTCAACCTTGGAACTGACTGTGTGTGAATTTATGAAGAGTGCTCCTTGAGGGTTCTAAAATGAAAACTCTTTAAAACCTCTGAGTAAATTTTCATTTTCACTGGGACTTTTTCCTCCTTACCATCTCCTCACTATTGCATTTGCTGATCATGAACAGAAACCTAAATAAACTTTTTATTGTGTTATGCTATACAATATGAAAATGCTTCCAGCTCCAATGCATTTTTAGTGAGAAAATGCTGCTGCAATTTCCTTATTTAGGAATTCTGAGGCATTTCTGTGTGAATGGTAACATCACAGAACTTTCAAAAAACATTCACTATCTATTTGCAAGCATTTTATGAAGAAGAGAGAAAGACCGATCTGGAATGCCAAAATGGGTGCATGTAGCCCCTGGCTCCAGAAGAATACTTCTCAGCCACAGAAACCATAAGAGTTCAGGCTATGGACAAAGGAGATTCTCCTGGAGCCATAATGGCCATAGAAATATTAAAGATTGTTATCCTGAGGCTACATTAGCAGTGAAGAACTGAACCTCCTTCCTGCTGATCCCTGTGTGACCACACTAGACCCAGGATTTCAGAAGTCAATGGAAAAGGCCTTTTTAGGAAAGCACTGGCAGAGGGAGAGCCCTACAGTACTGAGAAGGTGGACAAGGAAGGCATCTAAAGGGCAGTTTAGGTGCTTACAGGAGCAATGGGGCTTTTGCTGAAGTATGTCCAGAGAAGTGTGAAGAGTTTTCCATGGGGCCTCAGAAAACCAAGCCTAGCCAGGGTTTGCGCTCAAGGTGAGAAGAACATGCTCAAGGGAGCCCATCATAACTAAAAGTCAGATAGAATTATGGAAAAATGAGAGAATGAAAAATAAAATCCTACAAGCAAAATTCCTGAAATGGTACTAAGGTTGTGAAAGCCGAAATAAATGGATGTCTACTGAAGTGGATAACTTATTGATTATTGTAAATTACTGATTGAGCTTTCATAATTAAGCAACTGTTTAATTTATAACTATCAAATATTTACATTTGTCATTGATAACTGATTATTGATTCTTAGTTAATGCAACAGATTGAAGAACTTGGTCAAGGAGGTCAAGAAAAATAATTTGATTTACTTGGTGTCTCTGAAAAGCTAGAAAGAAACAGTTTATTTTCTTTTTTAATGCAGAAAGAGAGGGATAAATACACATTCATATCATATAGAAACAGTCAAGATGATACACTCTGGCTGGTGATGACAAATCAGAGCTAGATCAATCTAGTCTTCTACATGATTTCCTTCCCAATTCAGGAATGCCATTTTAACCAGCACGTGAAAATCCCCGGATATCAAACGACAGTATGGTATTTTTAGAAAATAAAGCAATGTTACTGAAGCAATTCCCTAGTGATTCAAGTGAGTGGAGAGAGAAAATATCCAGAAACAGGACAAACAATAATTACACACAAGCTAAAAAAGAAACTGCCAGCCCACGAACTAACCAGGAAAGGGGGGCAATGCTTGAAATTCAGACACTAGAACAATACTGCAGCTGAGGAACATGGGCAGGACGGTGCTGTTGCACTCACGTCTTGCTTCTGGATTTCCTGTTGAAAGCTGGTCAGCCATTGTGTGAACAGAATGCTGGACTAGATGGGCCCTTGGTCTGATCCGCCATGGCTCTTCTAATGTTCTTCATATCAACAATAAAGATTTCATTTGTGCCAAACTGCTGTTTCTTTTTTTTTTTGTAATCTTCCTTTGGGAGTGGCGGCAGGGGGGATGTGTCACAGAATGTTCACTAAAGAAGTGGTAGCATAGGATAAATACTTTCATTTGGAATGGTGAGAAGGCATGAGTAAGAACTAAAACTTTACCACCCTCAAAAAAGGGGCGAGTGATATCTAATGTTGAGATCTATTCTCAGGCTGCTCATATAACTGGGCTAGTTTAATAGTTTAACTGAAAAAGCACTAGAGCAAGAAATTGTTTCTATACTATTAACAACATTATATGGTTATCTAAGAAACAACAATCTCAGATTTTTGGAGCAAAGAACAACTATAGGGAAATGACCTTGTCTCACTTTCTTGTAGCTTCCCTCTACAGGGGTGGTGGACCTATTTGAATGATCTGATTCTAGAGGCTGATGGAAGCCTGAGAGCTCTGGGCGAGTTGCCAGCTGGCATGGCCGCATGCTTAAAGCCCTAGCCATTCCGAGATGAAATGATGATGTGGGCGGCTGACATAATTGTTCCCAAGTGTCCTCACCCGTTTTAACTGAGCCCATTTGGCAGCAGGGGAAACATGAATGCAAGTGGCATGAATTTGACCAAACATAGGCATAAGCTCATTTTTTTTAGCCTACTGTGTGATGTTGATTGAGTCTAGTCTGAGTAACTAGTGTGTGGATGAATGAGCTAGATTTGATTTGTCTAGAAAAAGCTGAGGTTGATGCACCAGCCAAAGCGGGTAAAAGGCACTCCTTGCCACTTCAGTCTCCAGGGAAGGTATTAGGTCAAGAATCACCCCAAAGTTTGAGGGGAGTGCAACCCCACCTAGAATAGGTTGCGTAATTTCTCCAAAAATCCTGGAATTCCTGACCAGGAGCAGCTCCATCTTATCTGGATTAAGAGCGTCATCAAATGAACGTTCCTCTCAGTTGTTTGATCTTTTCGGGATCCTTCTCGTCCTTGTTTTTAAGAACGTTCCGCAGGTCCCTCTCATGAAGCCGTCCGCCTCCTGCGCACCTCCCACTGGTTTCCCGCTCCTTCTGCTATTTTTTCATAGTAAAGTAGCCCAAAGAAAATGCGACTCTTCTGAGTTACAATGAAACTGGTTGCCATTTCCTGCCATGTGCAGAGAAATTTCGCTATACAATGCACACTAGAGGGTGCTGTCCTACACTGAACAGGCCACGTGGTTGCAGCTTGTTTCCCCTTTCTCTCCTGTGTGATTATTCTTGTTGCTATAGTGGAAGAGCAGCAGGAAGCAAGAGCAACGGTAAGGAAACATGATTCTCCCCCCCCCCCCCCCCCGTCTGATGATCTCTTAAGTTTCAGTTTATTCACCCATCTACTCCTGATCTGTTCCAGACACTGGGTATATCACCTTTTTTGCCTCTTTCAACTATGATGTTGGAAACCCCCGAATCTGAGGTGGTGAGAATAATTTGCATACTCCCAAAGAATTCTGGGAAGTGAGCAAAAGTCACCGCGAGCAGCAGAGAAGTTGGACTTCGACTGACCTGCTCAAGACTGGGATCTGAGGCAACGGGGATAATTTGCATACTCCTGAGGAATTCTGGTAAATGAGCAGAAGTCACTGCAAGCAGCAGAGAAGGTTAACAAATCTACTTTTTTCCCTCTATAGCATATAGAAAGGAGTCTCCAGTGGTGGTGACCTGCAAAGTGTATGCAATGTTTGTGTTCCTGCCTGAGATCAACATGGCGTACATCTGCAACAAGTGCAAGCTGGTTGCATTATTGGAAGAAAAAGTGAGAGTACTTGAGTGGCAGATGTCCACCCTTCCAAGTAATAAGAGAAGGCATAGAGTTCTTAGTCAGAACGGTGGAACTGCAACAACAAGAAACACAAGAGATGGAAGAGCAACAATAAGTTGAAGCAGATGTGGAGAATGCTGAGGTGAGGAAAGCCAATGAAGAGGAAACTCCCTGAAAATGGGTGAAAGTTAGAAGCAGAAGAGTTAGAAGACACTCTGCACCAGTGGAACCACTAGAGCTATGTAACCGCTTTCAGCTACTGGAGGATGAGACTGGAGGGCAGTCTGTAGAGGAAGAATTACAGGGGACCCCATGCAACAGTGAGCAAGAGGCAGAAGGGCAGTTGACCAAGAAGAGAAGAGTAATAATTATGGGTGACTCCCTGCTGCGTGAGATTGAAACCCAAGTATGTCATGAAGACCCATGGACTCACCAGGTATGCTGTCTCCCTGGAGGGCAGATTAGAGATGTGACTGAAGCGTTGCCAAAGCTCATAAAGCCCACTGACACATATCCTTTTCTTCTCATCCATGTGGGAACAATTTTAATAAACTAAGAATTATGATAAGTAAGGTCCCATGGCAAGTGACCCTAATGAGAAAAGGAGTCCAAGATGGGTGGGAGTTTTTTGAAAAAGGAAATTTTAAAGGCACAATTACAAACAATTCAACAAGGAAAAAAGATAGAAGACAACAGAAGAAACCAATGTGACTCCACAAAAAGCTTAGAGATGACCTGAAAACAAAAAAGATACTTATAGGAAGTGGAACGCCAGGCTACAAAAGAAGAGTACAGGCAGGTAGCATAGAAGTGCTGAAATGACGTCAGGATTGCTAAACTGAGAATAAGCTGAGACTAGCGAGGGATGCTAAAAGCAACAAAAAGGCTTTCTTCAGGTACTTGAATAGTAAAAGATAGAGGAAAGAAATGGTGGTTCAGCTACTCAATGAGGATGGCAAATTGATAACAGATGACAAGGAAAAGGCCAAAGTGCTCAATCCCTACTTTGGCTCAGTCTTCTCCAAAAAGTGGTTCTACGACCCCCACCCACCCCCTTGGAAAAAGTGAAGTACAAGCTGAAGGGGCAGGATTGCAGTTTGAGATTGATAAACAAATTGTCAAGGAACACCTAATTTCTTTGAATTAGGAGTTCAAATCTCCAGGGCCTGATGAACTGCATCCTAGAGTAATAAAGGAAGTAGCAGAAGAACTCTCAGAACAACTGTCTATTATCTTTGCGAAATCATGGAAGGCGGGTGAAATGCTGGACAACTGGAGAAGGGTTAATGTCCCTATCTTCAAAAAGAGCAAAAAGGAGGAACCTGGGAACTACAGACCAGTCAGTCTGACATCCATCCCTGGGGAAATTTTGGAGCAGGTTATAAAGAAGTCAATCCATAAGCACCTTGAAAACAATGCAGTGATTACTAAAAGCCAGCATGGATTTGTCAAGAACAAATTCTGCCAGATTAATTTGATTGCATTTTTTGATTGGGCAACCTGCCTTGTGGACTGTGGGAATGCTGTGGACATAATGTATCTTGACTTCAACACAGCTTTTGACAAAGTACCCCATGACATTCTGATCAGCAAACTAGCTAAAAGTGGGCTAGATGGAACAGCTATTAGGTGGCTCCAAAGTTAGCTACAGAATCGGACTCAAAGAGTGCTTATCAATGGAACCTTCTCAAACTGTGGGGGAGGTAATGAGTGGGCTACCACAGGGCTCAGTCCTGGGCCCAGTGCTCCTCAACATTTTTATTAATGATTTGGACAAGGAGGTGCAGGGAATGCTTATCAAATTTGCAGATGACACAGAATTGGATGGGATAGCTAATACCCTGGAAGACAGAAATAAACTTCAACATTATCCTGATGGGCTGGAGTGCTGGGCTGAAAACAACAGAATGAAATTTAATAGAGATAAATGCTACACCTAGGAAAAAGAAACCAAATGCACAGTTCCAAGATGGGGGATACTTGGCTCAGCAATACTACAACAATCTTGGAATTGTTGCAGATCACAAGCTGAATATGAGCCAACAGTGTGATGTGGCTGCAAAAAAAGCAAATGCTATTTGGGCTGCATAAATAGAAGTATAGCTTCCAGATTTTGCTAGGCTATGGTCCCTGCTATTCGGCACTAGTTAGGCCTCATCTTGAGTACTGCATCCAGTTCTGGGCACCGCACTTCAAGAAGGATGCAGACAAGCTGGAGGGAGTTCAGAGGAGGGTAATGAGGAAGATCAGGGGTCTGGAAACAAAGCCTGGAGAAGAGAACACTGAGGGGTGACATGATAGCACTCTTCAAGTATTTGAAAGGTTGTCAGACAGAGGAGGGCCAGGATCTCAAGTTACAGGAAGTCAGATTCCATCTGGACATCAGGAAAAATTTCTTGACTGTTAGAGCAGTACGACAATGGAACCAATTACCAAGGAAGGTTGGAGGCCTTCAAGATGCAGCTGGACAAACATCTGTCAGGTATGTTTTAAGGTGGATTCCTGCATTGTCTTTGTACCATTGCTGACTTCCCTTTTTGTAACAAACCATAGTTTGCCATTAGATCCAAATAAATCTCCTCCATTAGATCCAATTCAATCTCCTCCAGTGTCTTCTGGCAACATTCGGGCAAACAGTTAATTTTGTTTAGTTTTAGCTCTGTTGCAAATAAAGAATATATGAAGGAGAACTTCAAAATCTCAGTGAGACATATTAAAAGTTCACCAGTGTATACCTCCTGTTCATTTTTAACCAGCATTATATTAAATTTAGGGTTTACTGACTGAATTGGAAAATGTGGAGTCAGGAAAGTAATTTGTTACACTATTTTATGAATGTTCAGATAAAAAGCAATAAAATGGTATTTGTGTTTAAGCTGCAGTGGAAAGAAAAGAAGTGAAATTAGAAGAGGCAAAGGCATTTTATTTTATTTAGAACCTAATAATCCCTCTGTGAATTATCCAAGTTCAACAGAGTGACAGCCTGTTACAAGGACTAAGTAAGGTATTTGATGGAGCTTACTGTAATAGCAATTTGGTACATAATACGAGCTCTGTTGCTGAGGTCAGCACAAATTGATTTTAAGAGAGACAGTATAAGCCTGACTGATCCTGCATTCATACCTTACTCAAATCTCTCAGCTGAAGTTGAAAAAAATATGAGTAGAACCACGATCTCTGCCTGGCTTATAGCGATGTCTATGAAATTGCAAATTAATGGTTCTCTATCCTATACTTATATTGAAGGATAACCCAGACTTTGGAAAAACAATGTGAGGCATGTTTATTACTCCAGTTAATATCTGGAGCAGGGAAGAAAACATTTGTCATTTCATCAATGGACTATTATAAATCTGTTCCCAACAGACATATAAACTGGGGCCCAAGGTTACAGACAGACTCTGGAAAATGTAGCAGAATGTTCAGGTATCTCCACAACCACCAGGAGTGCATTTGAAAAGATACTTTAGAAATGAGCAAAATTTAATTAGGATGGGATCTATATTTGATTAGAACAGCTATTTTTATGTATACTTTAATTATATCAGTGTTCTAAAGCACATTCAGTGATAATGCTTGGAGATTCCATACTAAATAGATGACAATAGATTAATTTGCATATTTCAAGAGATATACAAGAGATTTAGTGCTACTTCATATATGTTATATTTTCTACAAGATTGTAAATGAGCATAAAGAAAAGATATGCACATAATCAGGTGTTAAAATTACACATTTATATCTTGCTGAGTGTACAAGGGTTGGGAAGCTGTGGCTAAGTGCCAATTCTCAACTGATGCAGGTTATACTTGACAATGTACACACACACACCCCACTGCCATGCACACATGTATAAGAAAAAGATTGTGTGTGTGAAGCACCTCTTAGTTTGCATTCATGAGGCAGTGGAAAATTCAGCACTGGACTCCTCCCAGCCACCTCAATTGCAAAGGAAGTAGGAGGGAGAGAAACCATGCTAAGTTGCAATGCCTCCTGAGTAACATCATATTGGTCATGTCAGAAAGCAATTTGCAGCAGGTTCTATAAACCACAGTGGAAGGCACTTCTAGGGCTTGAGTTTATCCAGCATTAACAAGCCCTAATAGTCTAGTTCAGCTCAGACATAACAAACGGAAATGTCTTTAAATTATCCTTCCCCAGAGACATGATTTCATAAGAGAACAAACTCTATATGCGTATGAAGAAATTTCCAGTATAAACATGTGGTGGACTCCAAAAGCACTGCAGTCGGGGTTAGGATATGGATATGCCAAATGCCGAGTGCAAGATAAAATTTCAAAGTGGCTGATTTCTTTCTAATTCACAGCATGTACTTGGAAGTCTGAAGAACACATGTAAGATGCTTTCTAGACAGGGCATAATCTATACGAAATGGCTGAGCTATAGAAGCTGCCAGTCTCATAGGTTGAGGACCAGCAGCCTCAGACATTTGGGTCTAAGCACACGCCCGAATTGTGCTTTTGAATTAAGCATAAATTAGTTTGAGGGAGATTTGATTACAGCTGTCTCGTTCTAGCAAAAGTCCACCAAAGTTTTCTTGGCATGATGAAGGAAATGTGAATTTGCACCTCATTCTTTTACTGACAGAGGCCTCAGCCTCCATCTTTCTGTTTCAGGTTTATTATTTGAAACAAGACAGACAACCCAAAAAGTGACATTAGATTATATATATGCAACATCCAGGCAAAGATTAGTTTTATCTTTGATGTAAATCGCAAATTTGTATTTATTATATATATTTTTTTAAAAAAATAATCCAACAAATCCTGAGGCAATATCTGTACTAATGCAAGTCCAGCTGTGTGCATGTCTTTAGACCCATATCAAATCAAATCAAGTTTTATTTGCACCAAGCCAATGGGCATTGTAATTTATAACAGTGTTCATACAGGTATACATCATCAAACATAAAACAGACAATAAACTACCCAGTAACCAAAGGAATCCTTAACACAGATATACTCAATATGACCTTGAAATCAATGCAGTGATTACTAGAAGCCAACATGGATTTGTCAGGAACAAATCCTGTCAGACTAATTTGATCTCATTTTTTGATCGGATAACCTCCCTTGTGGACTGTGGGAATGCTGTGGACGTCATATATCTTGACTTCAGCAAAGCTTTTGACAAAGTACCCCATGACATTCTGATTAACAAACTAGCTAAAAGTGGGCTAGATGGAACAACTATTAGGTGGATTCACAGTTGGCTATAGAATCGGACTCAAAGAGTACTTATCGATGGAACCTTCTCAAACTGGGGAGAGGCAACGAGTGGGGTACCGCAGGGCTCAGTCCTGGGCCCAGTGCTCTTCAACATTTTTATTAATGATTTGGACGAGGAGGTGCAGGGAACGCTGATCAAATTTGCAGATGACACAAAATTGGGTAGGATAGCTAATACCCTGGAAGACAGAAACAAACTTCAAAGTGATCTTGATAGGCTGGAGTGCTGGGCTGAAAACAACAGAATGAAATTTAATAAGGATAAATGCCAAGTTCTACATTTAGGAAATAGAAACCAAATGCACAGTTACAAGATGGGGGATACTTGGCTCAGCAATACTACGAACGAGAAGGATCTTGGAATTGTTGTAGATCACAAGCTGAATAAGAGCCAACAGTGCGATATGGCTGCAAGAAAGGCAAATGCTATTTTGGGCTGCATAAATAGAAGTATAGCTTCCAAATCACGTGAAGTACTGGTTCCTGTCTATTCGGCCCTGGTTAGGCCTCATCTAGAGTATTGCGTCCAGTTCTGGGCTCCACAATTCAAGAAGGACGCAGACAAGCTGGAGCGTGTTCAGAGGAGGGCAACCAGGATGATCAGGGGTCTGGAAACAAAGCCCTATGAAGAGACACTGAAAGAACTGGGCATGTTTAGCCTGGAGAAGAGAAGATTGAGGGGAGACATGATAGCCCTCTTCAAATACTTAAAAGGTTGTCACACAGAGGAGGGCCAGGATCTCTTCTCGATCCTCCCAGAGTGCAGAACACGGAATAACAGGCTCAAGTTAAAGGAAGCCAGATTCCGGCTGGACATCAGGAAAAACTTCCTGACTGTCAGTTACCTAGGGAGGTTGTGGGCTCTCCCACACTAGAGGCCTTCAAGAGGCAGCTGGACAACCATCTGTCAAGGATGCTTTAGGGTGGATTCCTGCATTGAACAGGGGGTTGGACTTGATGGCCTTGTAGGACCCTTCCAACTCTGCTATTCTATGACCAGAAGGTCTATCAAGCAAATAAAAACACTGAATATAGTTCAGACTAAAATTATACAATTTAAAACTCAGGATGCTATTGCAACCCTCGTTTTAATAGCAGTTGCTAAAAATTTAACAATTTTTGCTGTGACCAATCTATCACAGTCCTCAAGGAGAAAATTCACATAATAGTCAGTTGGACGCCCTGGATAAGCCAGTAATAAAGGGGTAATTAACTCTTCATGTGAGTTTCGGTACAGCAGCACTTGGGCCATGGTTTCAATCTTTCCATCTCCACAAATCCATACCCAATTTTGAAATGGAGTTCTCCTATAGCAGCCTTCAAGTACCACAGAAGGAAGCACATTAAAATGTGTGTTTGAAAAAGCTATTCTATGTTTAGGATATGTAACCTGATGTAAATATAATGGTATTATATACATGCTTAGGAGCAATGAGGAGTTCCAGACATATTTACACAGATGTATAAAGACACTAGTCTATTGTTCGAACATGTTTGCAGAGGGAAACATGTGCATAACCCCAGAGTATGTATAGTAATCATGTCTGCTGCATAAAGTTTTACATTCAGATTTTATTATTTATTTATTTATTTATTTATTTATTACATTTTTATACCGCCCAATAGCCGAAGCTCTCTGGGCGGTTCACAAAAATGCATATGCATTAATGAGCAACTAACATCTGGGAACTATACTATCATAGAATGGCTTTCCATCATATATCTATCTTTATACATGCTGCCCTTGGGTAAGCTTATTCAATCTCATGGCCTCCAATATCACCTGTATGCCGACGATACACAATTATATCTCTCATCTCCGGAACTTTCTCCTGATGTTCACGATCGTATCTCGGCATGTCTTTCAGATATCTCAGCCTGGCTGCTTCATCGTCGTTTGAAACTTAATATGGCAAAAACTGAACTGCTTGTTTTTCCTCCTAAACCCTCTCCTCACCTCTCATTCTCTCTTACTGTCAACGATGTCATGCTTACTCCGGTCAAGGAAGCTCGCAGTCTTGGCTTTATATTTGATTCCTCGCTCTCCTTTACTCCTCATATCGAGGCAGTAGTTAAATCCTGTCGCTTCTTCCTGTATAATATTGCCAGGATTCGACCATTTTTGTCTGTCTCTTCTGCCAAGACTCTCGTTCACGCACTGGTTATCTCTCGGTTGGACTACTGCAACCTTCTTCTCTCTGGCCTCCCTTCATCTCACACCAGTCCGCTGGTCTCTGTCCACCACTCTGCCTCTAAGATCATCTTCTTGGCCCGCCGCTCTGACCATGTCACTCCACTTCTGAAATCTCTTCATTGGCTTCCAATTCACTCCAGAATCCAATATAAACTTCTCCTGCTGACCTTCAAAGCTCTTCACGGTCTAGCTCCTGCCTATCTCTCCTCTCTCATCTCACACTATTGCCCCGCTCGTGCTCTCCACTCCTCTGATGCCATGCTTCTCGCCTGCCCAAGGACCTCCACTTCCCTTACTCGGCTTCATCCTTTTTCTTCTGCTGCCCCTTACGCCTGGAACGCTCTTCCAGAACACTTGAGAACTACCAACTCAATCACAGCTTTTAAAACTCAGCTAAAAACTTTTCTTTTCCCTATAGCTTTTAAATATTGAGTTTGTTCTGACTCTATACTGTTAGCTTCACCCTACCCGGTGCCTGGTTACACTTCCCTGTGCCTGTTTGCATTCTCCTTCCCTCTTTATTGTTTACTACAACTTTATTAGATTGTAAGCCTATGCGGCAGGGTCTTGCTATTTACTGTGTTATCTGTACAGCACCATGTACATTGATGGTGCTATATAAATAAATAAATAAATAAATAAATAAATAAATAAATAAATAAATAATAATAATAATAATAAGTACTCTGACTGGACAGTAAGAAGTGGTTCTGGTCCTACCTCTTGGGTAGGTTCCAGATGGTGATGCTTGGGGATAGTTGCTCCTCAAAGAAGGAGCTATTATATGGCATACCACAAGGTGCCATCCTATCCCCAATGCTGTTTAACATCTCCATGAAACCGCTGGAAGAGGTCATCCAGAGGTATGCGGCAGGGTGCTATCAGAACGCTGATAACACCCAAATATATTTCTCTATACCTTCGACAACAGTGTCAGCTAAGGATAGTGTGTCGCCTCTGAATGAATGCTTGGAGGTGATAGTGGGCTGGATGAGGAAAAACAAACTGAAACTGAATCCAGACAAGACAGAGGTGCTTACTGTCAAGGGCCCTAACCTGGAGGTTTGGAGGTGTGTCAATCAGTTCTGGATGGGTTTACACTCCCACTGAAAGACTGCATTCGCAGCTTGGGGGCACTTCTGGATCTGTCATTCCAAATGACAGCCCAGATAGATGCGGCAGCCAGGAGTGCCTACTATCAGCTTCAGGTGATACGCCAGCTGCGCCCTTTCCTAAAGTTGGAAGACCTAAAGACGGTAGGTGCACGCACTGGTAACTTCAAGGCTCGACTTCTGCAATGCACTCTACATATGGCTACCTTTGTACCTAGTTTGGGTCCGTGGGTCCGTGAGTCCATGAGAGAATTGATAACTTATTTTTGTTCTGAATTACCCTAAGGAAGGATTTTATGGACCGAAACGTGTTGGTAATTTTTAAATAAAATACCACATCTCTGTTTTCACCCCTTTGCCTCTGGCTTGTTTGGCTTCCTTCTTGAGGTTCTTTCCTTTTTTGGCTTTTTATTCTGTCACCCCCAGACTGTGGAATGGCCTGCCAGGAGAGATTCATCAACTTAACACTCTCTCCAAGTTTAAGACAGCCATAAAGACTAATCTCTTCCAGCAGGCCTACCCAGATGAATTTTAAACCTAAGAATTTTAAGACATTCTGATTGTTATTTTAATATTGTATTGGTTTTATATGCTCTTTTAATCATTTTTATGCATTTGATTTATATTGTATTTAATGTTGTTCCCTGCCTCGATCCAGAGGGAGAGACAGGTAAGAAATAAATATATGAAGATGAGGAGGAGGAGGATTACTACTACTATTACTACTATTTGATTTCTACTGTGCCTTCCAAGTGGAGCATTTGTTTCCATATCATGTCAGGAATATACAGTACCTGTCACCAGAATGTCTTATACTACTTTACTCTACAATATGTATTACAACCTTTCTTTGAATTTCTCCCATATTAGACTTGGAGGATGAGACACATGTATAGAGATGCTGGGGTCTCCAACCTTTTTGGATCAGTAGTCAGATTTAGGATTTTTAGAGAGGGTCATGGGAGCTCTTACAAAATGGCTGCCATGGATGTGTGTCAGAAAACCCCCATTTCCTAAAGGCAAACTGGTGAGGCCAAAAGAAAAATAACTTGTCCAAGAACAGGTACAAGGCAGAGGTGGCCACACCCTCTAGCCAACCAGTACACTCCTCATCACCCCAGCTTACCTTTTTCTTTTTTTCTTTTTCTGGAAGCTAGGCATGCTGGACTGCAGCTCCTTGCCATTTTTATGTTTCAAGAAGGGGGGGAGATGGTGCTGGAGACCAGCGCTTCAGTTTGGAACATGCCAGCCTCTCAATTAATTTTTTTAATCAAAATATCTTGACAAAAATCCTGCCTATCATGGCAACTATTACCCATGGCAACTATTAC
Source organism: Elgaria multicarinata webbii (assembly GCF_023053635.1). NCBI lineage: Eukaryota > Metazoa > Chordata > Lepidosauria > Squamata > Anguidae > Elgaria > Elgaria multicarinata. The sequence goes on along the minus strand of NC_086172.1, from coordinate 124,404,691 downwards.
TCCCATCGGCACCTATGGAACCACGTATTCTGAGGCTAATAGCCATGCTTTGGGGGGGGGGACTGGGGGAGAAGAAGAAAGGGTTAAACCCCTCCCCCCATGATCCCAACAAAACATGCCACCCCTATGAAATTTTAAAAATAAAACCCTATGAGCAATGTTTATAAAAACATGAAGTGTCATCTTTAATGTCACGTTTGGCCCAGCGATAACAGTTAGAAGGTCATCATTATATTTTCTTTTTCATCCCTTATTACAGAATTATATCAGAATCCATAATCATAAAAAAGCTAACATGCCCATAACTCTCATCCAGATTAAAATTTGCTCTGATTAAATTGGCCCCTACCAATTAAAGCTTTAATTTATTCTTTTGATTAAAGCTTGCAGCCATGATGTCAATTAAATTACAGCAATATAAAAGCATCTTACAATAGTCTCACCATGCCAGCAAACTTTATGGCCTTTTTCTTTTCTTTTCTGAAACTTTAACAGACTCTTATGTCAGAACAAGGACCAATTCTTTGAACTGCCACATGAATTAAAATGGGGAACATTTTCATGCTTGCAGTGGCTCCTGCGACACTGGAAATCGCTCCCTTTCCATGAATAGACACTTATTTAGCACAATGAGAAATATCCCCAGTTTCCCTTATCTACATAAAAAAATTATAAAGATGAGCAAAGAGAACAGCAACTCAAGAGGAAGAAAGATCCATTATTCTATAAACTGGCATGCAGCCCAAAGGAAGCTGAAATGACTACTCTACTGTGAGCTATTCTTTGCAGAGGCAGTTATTTCTGAAAGAACTTAAGTTGCCCTAGATAGTTTTGACAGATGACAGGAAACTAAATCCAAATGAGATGCCAGTTACAAAGGGATAAACACGAGAACCACTGTTGGGCAATTCTCGGACTCTCCATTCAGATACAAGCAAGATCCCAGGAGATGCAATTGGCAGGAGAAATATCAAGCCAGCAGGATGAGCTGGGAAGGTCTCCCAGAGATCTGCAACCTGATTTGAAAGACTTTGGACTCTTGCCTACAAAAGCCCATGCCATACTGAACTAGTTTGTCTTTAAAGTGCCAAAGAGTGCTTCATCCCAAGAATGATGCTTGCATCTCTTCCTCCTGTCAGAAAATGACTCCAGTATCCCCTTCTCCAGAAGCATAAAGCCTGAGCTTCCTCATATGCCATCAGACCCAGCAGGGGTGGAACAGATTGATAGCAGGAGTGTTTCATTTTGTACTTCATCATATGCAGCTTGACATTATGTTGGAAAATTATTAGCAGACTATTTCTACTGCAGAAGTGATTTCAGATTGAAGAGAATTTTGGCACAAGATGCTATCCATAGGCAGTCACAAATACACAATGCATGAATAACCAAAGACATTACAAAGACATAACTGTGCTACTGATGTCGTCATAACTATAACAAAAAAGAAAAAACAGCCTTAGTTTCTTCAGTCTCTCAGCAATGCCCACTTATCTTTCTCTTTCTTTTACGTATGAATTTTCCAATTCCTCATCAGAAGTTCTGCACCGCTGCCCTCAACCTCAGAGGTAAGGTGGGTGGGTAACTGTGATGGCACACCACTTGTGGAACACTTTCCCCAAGGATACTCAGCTGATGCACCCTTTGTTGACTTTAAGGTGCCAGGAGAAATACATTGCGTTCTCCTGAGCTTTCAGTTGATAATTTTAATTTCTGTCTTGATTTTATTGGTATATCAATGGGGAGCTTGACATTGTAATCCTATGTGTGTCTCCCTAGAAGTAAGTCCCATTGAATTCAATGGGACTTACTCTCACATAAGTGGGTACAGTATTGCAGCCTTAGTGTGTTATTGTATATTTAAACCGAACTTTTTAAAAACTTTTTTTTTCCGTTTCTGCAGAAAGTTAAGATAAAATTAGTTTTAAATCAACAAACAAAATTTGAACAGTGTACATATCCTGCCAGGAGAGATTCGCCAACTCAACAGTCTTTTTGAATATAAAAAAGCTATAAAGACTAATCTCTTCCGGCAGGCCTACCCAGTCGAATTTTAAGAAGTCTGGCTGTTTTTAACCATGTATTAGTTTTATATCTTTTAATCAGTTTTATGTTGTTCCCTGCCCTGATCCAGAGGGAGAGGCTATAAGAAATAAAAATTATTATTATTATTATTATTATTATTATTATTATTAACAAATTAAAATAAAATCCCAAAGTCCATTTTAGTGTAATACTTTTATTAGCCCAACCAAAAGATCACCAAAAATGTGGAAATTTTCGAGATCTCCCAATCTTTTCATCTTTTGGTTAGTATAATAAAAGTATTACACTAATACGTACTTTGGAATTGGTCTTATGGTCAGCATGGCTATCGTGTGTGTGTGTGTGTGTGTGTGTGTGTGTGTGTGTGTGTAAACCTAGTCAGTCAGGGGATAAGGCTAGACTAGAACCCTGATATGCTAGTTTTCCAGAGGAAATACGGTTTCTCCCTCTCCATTTTGTTCATACCATGGTAAACAAGATTATTTTATTTCATACATTGCAAAGGCAGCCTGCCCTTTTCATTCCCCTGCTTTGACAGTGACATTAATCCACATTCTGGAGAAACTATATAGGGCAGGAAGTGTAAAGAAAGACGTGAAGAAAGAGATATGTTCTCCTCCTCCTCCTCCATAGCCCATAAAAGGCGGACACAGACCAGCACAGCAAGTCATCCCCACTCCCCTCATCTAAATCTTGTGATAACCCTTTGTCGAGCAGTTAGCATGTCCTTAGGAGGATAACCCGGGTCTTATGTAGGACTCAAGCTTTTTAGGGCTTTTTACATCAAAGCTATCACTGTGAAGTATGTACAGAAGATAATAGGGAACCAATGCAGGGATTGGAGAGCTAGTGTGTTCTCAGCATTTAGCACTATCTACAGCCTCCAAGCAGCTGTAAAAGGCACTCTGAATGCTGATTCTGCTTTGCAGAGCAAATTTGCTATTTTGTGTGGGGTTTGTTGAGGAGGGGGAATTGTTCAATGTATATTTTTATAAGTCTCAAAAGAGGCTGCTAAGTTTTCTTGTGCATATATAGGCTATTCTGTGAACTCAACTTTCATTCTCTCACACCCAGCTCATGTCACAGCTTGCAACTAACTGATATTACATAGCTCAAGTGCACTGAAGCTAATATTACTATCTTCCTTTCTTCATTGTCTCCATTCAAACTATATTGTTATTGGCAGGCAGATTTCTGAACCAGCAGCAAACGGATGAATTCCTTTCTCTAAATTCTAAAACAGTATATTGTATTCAAAAATGTGCTCCTATGCGCCACGCAAAATTACAAGAGGACAGGTAAACAAAATGCTCTGCTGACAGAAAAAGAATTTTCAAAAGGAAGCCTTATAGGGTCTAGCTGATTTAAGCATATTGGTCATGTGAATACTTTTGTTTCTGCAAAGCTACAGTTAAAAGACAAAAAATAATAATTATCTGGCAAGTGGTGCACTGTAACAAGATTCTAAGGAGAAGTATGAGTGTGATAAATTACAGCACTATAGATTTTGAAATTCTTTTAATTCCGCCCCCATCCCCCGCCCCCAGTATTCATTTTCAGTAAGATAGTGCAGAAACTTCAGTCTTGAATAGTCATCTTCCTGGCTAGTCCTATTGTTTAAAATATAGGGCACAGGGCTCTGTGATTCAGAGTTGAGGAGGGAGAAACAAGGGAATGTAATGTCACTGTACCAGGGAGGAGCCTAACTGGAAAGGAAAATTTCTTCAGTTCGTACATAAAGACCCTGGTAATAACTAACAATGGGAGGGACATGCAGAGAAATACATGGTCATTACTTTGTGGTCTGGATAAATTACTTTGTTCCGTAAAACTTGCTTGAGTTTGGCAAAGCTCCTGCAAGTCTGAATTTCAAAGCTTAGACAAGGCTCTTTGTTTATTGATGTTGCTGGACTGGTTCCTTTTTTTTTCCTCCTTTTTTTTTTAAGGAAGGTGTACAGAGAATATTCAGACTGAAATACAAACACTCTCACTAGTTTCTGTTCACCGCAATTTCTAGAGTGGCTTATGGAAATATTGCCAGCAGTGTATTTTTTGCTACAAGCTGTTACTGTGTGAGCTTCTCTGAAATTAAATATTTTGCTCACAATTCATAACTGGATCATTAAAAAAAAGGCACTCAAATGTAATTATGTGCCAAGAGAAGACAAAATCTTCCATCTGTCAAGGATAGCTGTTCAACACAAAAGAGGACATCTAATTACTGCATTTCTTGGGTAAAATAATTAGCATCTGTTGAACTGAATTCAGACTTTGGCTATGTAGTGCTTCATATTCAGCTCAAACTCTGATGAAATTCTGCAGTTACATAAAAGCATAAGAAGAGCCTTACTGGATCACACCAAGGCCCATCTAGTCCAGCATTCTGTTCACACAGTGGCCAGCCACCTGTCAACCAGGGACCCACAGGCAGGACATGGTGCAACAGCACCCTCCAGCCCATGTTCCCTAGCAAATGATGTACATGGGCATACTGCCTCAGATACGTGAGGTAGCATATAGCCATCAGGACTAGCCTTCTCCTCCAGGAACTTATCCAACCCCTTTTAAAGTCATCCAAATTGGTGGCCATCACTACATCTTGTGGTAGTAAATTCCATAGTTTAATTATGTGCTGTGTGAAGAAGTCCTTCCTTTTATTTGTTTTGTATCTCCCACCAGTCAGCTTCATGGGATTACCCTGGGTTCTAGTATTATAAGAGAGGGAGAAAAATGTCTTCCTATCCACTTTCTCCACACCATGCATCATTTTGTACACCTCTATCATGTCCTTTTTTCTAAGCTAAACCGTCCCCTCATAGGGTGGTTGCTCCAGCCCCTTGATCATTTTACTTGCCATTTTATAAGCATTTTCCAATTCTACAATATCCTTTTTAAGGTGCAGTGACCAGAACTGTACATAGTATTCTAAATGTGATCGCACCATAGATTTGTATAAGGGCAGTATGATATTGGCAGTGTTATTTTTAATTCCTTTCCTGATTATGCCTAACATGAAATTTGCCTTTTTCACACTGGTTTGCCATTTTCATCAAACTGTCCACCACAACCCCAAGATCTCTTATTTGTTCAGTCACCACTAGCTCAGATCCCATCGCACTATACTTGAAGTTGGGATTCTTTGCCCCAATGTGCATCACTTTACATTTGCTTACATTGAACCACATTTGCCATTTTGAGGGCCATCCTTTTGGAGCTCTCCAAAATCAATTTTTAATCGCCCTAAATAATTTGATGTCAACAGTTGTTAGGCCCAATTCATACATACCATGGGGGCAAGTGCTGAAGTAGCATAGTGAAGGAGAGCCCCTTCCCTCTACTACACAGATATCCTTCCTTGTGAGCCAGGGCCTCCACATGAATGGCCAATTTTGAAATAGCCCTGCTTTTGTAATTCCCCCCATGCCCTCCATACACACACACTTTTAAAAGAGGCATATTGGTATGAAGAGACACTCCGTGACTGGGCACTCCCACGGAGGCCTGAATGGGGGAGGGGTTTCCCCCCACTTTCCACCACATAGTTTCGGGACTAGTCTCTAATAAATGCATGAACTGAGGCTCCATCATTTCCCAGAAATCTGTAATAGGAAATAACACCCTTTAGAATGGTTTTCAAAGCTTGTATCAATTAAGCACATTTCTGGCACTTTCTTAATGGCATACTTTCCCTGGAGTCAAAAGCTGCTCCAAACTCTGAGGTCATTTGTTTAATATAAAAGCAAATGTTACGGAACAACAATTTCAGGTTTCATCAGCCAAACCCCTGTGGCTTTAAAGAAAAAACCAGCCTAATACAATTGCTGTCTTATGAACAAGATAAATTAATTATTATATTCCTGTTAAAATTATATCAAATTTCAGCCAGGGTTTTCCTTTCTTTCTCCTATTTTTTATATGTTAAGTACTTCTCTGCTCATTATGTTTTCAACTTTCTTTTCTGACTTTGTTGCTTGCTGTTCTTGCCTACTAAACATCTGGAGTAGATTTTGTCAGCTGGGTTTAAAGAAAGAGCTGTAAACTATGCAGTAATGTTAAAAATTAAATTTATTTATAGTAAGAGCCAGAATCATGTTTTAAATGGTTGAAGTTTCAGGCTGGTGGGTCTCCAGGAATGTGTAGGGCATGGTCTTTGCTGCTGTTTTCTCAAGAATTCCCTGGGTGGGATTATGTAATTCTTCATCTTCTACAAGACCCCTTAGTTTTGCACGTCCCGTGCCTGGAGCAATTTTATTATACTAATATATAAAATGTTTTCTGTTTAGTTTTTGTTTTATTTTTTCTCTTTGGTTTTTTGTAAACTAAGTCAGGCGATACATTTTGGATGATTAACAGAGTAAATGTGTCTTTAATAATTAGAAGAAGAAGCATAGCATCAGAATGTATGGAATTGATTTCCAATTCTGCTTTTAAATAAGCATGGGATCCAGGGAATGTGGCATGCCCTCTATAATTTAGCTCTACTAATTAGATGATGCAGGACTCTTGAATGAGCTGCCACCAATATGTTGACAACACCTAACTTTGTCATTCCATTTTATCTAAAACCAGGTCTTGTGATATTGGTGCTTACCCAGTGCCTAGCTGCAAGACTGGGTAATATGGGCAAGCATACTGAAGCTGAACACAGACAAAATTTAATAAAGATGGTTGTCAACCTTTGCAACTGGGAATGAGGGGAGGGGACATCTACCATTGGAGGGGCTCAGCGCCCCAATCACTCAGGTTCATAGACTGCATCATCACTACACCTGAGGTTTTGCGTTCACATGGCCACTAGTGCTTTCTGCTCACTTGCTTTGGGAGAAGGCAGCAATTGTTTCTTTCTATTTCAATGTGATCTCACCGGCCAGTCCCTGTTAGTAAATGGTCCGGAAGCTTCAGCTGGTACAAAACAGGGCAGCCCATTTACTAACAGGGACTGGCCGGCGAGATCACATTACGCCAGTCCTTTTACAACTTCATTGGCTGCCAGTCCAGGTCCGGGCCCGATTCAATGTGCTGGTGTTGACATTTAAAGCCCTAAACGGTTTGGGGCCAGGTTATTTGAAGGAACGCCTCCTCCCATATGTACCTGCCCGGACCTTAAGATCATCTACAGGGGCCCTTTTTCATGAGCCCCTGCCAAAGGAAGTGAGGCAGGTGGCTACTAGGAGGAGGGCTTTCTCCGCTGTGGCACCCCGGTTGTGGAATGAGCTCCCCAGAGAGGTCCGCCTGGCGCCTACACTGTACTACTTTCGTCGCCAGTTGAAGACCTTTTTATTCTCTCAGTATTTTAACACTTAATTTTAACTTAAATTTAAATTTTACTGTTCTAAGTCTGTATTTTAATCTTATATCAATTTTGCTGCATGGTTTTATCCTGGTTGTGCTTTTTATAATGTATTTTGTATTTGTGCTTTTAACCTGTTGGTTGTTTTATTATGGTTTTAATTTTTGTGAACTGCCCAGAGAGCTTCAGCTATTGGGAAGTATAAAAATGTAATAAATAAATAAATAAATAAATCCCATGATTACCATGTATGCCTCCCTATAATGCTCCAATGCCCTCTACATGGAGCCTCTTTGCAGCTAATGCAGAAAGGCTGCAGCTAGTGTAGAAAGCCATGACCCATCATCTCCAGACTATGACTGGGTTTGAACATCATGATAACCCATAATGGGTTATTTTACCCACAATGGCTAATTTGGCCAAAATAACCCACTCTGATAATCCACGGTGTTCAGAGTGGATTATTTAACCCATCATGGATTATCATGTTGTGTGGTGGTTAGCGTAGGTTATTTTGGCTGGCTAGAGAGTTGCATGACAAGAGCAGTCAAAACAGATGCCACTCTGCTCTTCACAGGCTTATCACATAGGAACACATTAAAGTGACCAAAGTAGCAGTGTAGAGGAGAAAGGGTATGAAGTTTGGTCCCGATCCCACAAACCCGCAAGATGTTATAGGCATCTCCCTCTTTTCGGTGCAACTGGGATTTTCATTGCTTTCAGAGTTAGGGCGCTGGAATTTCATAGTGCATCAGTTGATTTCCACTCTGATCTGACAGGATCCACGGAGCTGAAAAAAACAGACTATGCCTTGCTCAAACCATGTGGTTACAGCAGTCACACTGCACTCTACCCTGCTTTATTTTCTGATGGTTCATGTAGGCTGCCAGGACTCCGCCCAAACCGTCATGGGCTATCATGATGGCCAAACCCAGTCAATGACTCTGAGGTCGAACTATGGGTGGGATTAAACAAAAAAGAATCAACAATTTGACTCTGGGGAGTGAAAGGAGACCTCAGGGAGGTTGCTGGCTACTTTTCTGAGTTATAGCTAGCTGACTGAGCTTTTAAAAAGCCATGCATCTGGGAGATGGTTAGGTGAAAGTAAATAGTACAAGGAATCAGGTGGTACTCTAATCAGTAATCTATCTCAGGATAGGGACACTTCAAGATTTGGGCAAGTTTTCCACCAAGTGTCTGGATTGACCAATTTAAAGCTACCCTCGTGTGTTGGAGACGTGGAAGTCCTTTCCCCCTTTTTTCTTGTGTGTCATATCTTTTTAGATTGTAAGCCTGCAGGTAGGGACTGTCTTGTTTAACTGATAGTAAGCTGCTCTGGGACCCTTTTTGGCTGAGGAGAGGCATTAAAAAAAGAAAGAAAGAATGCATTTCAAGTAAGTTTTACATATGCATAGCTAAAAACACTCCATTAAAAGTTAAAGATTTGTGACAAGAAGGAATTAAGTCCACATCATGTTAGAGTGCGTGGAATCATTCCCAGGCCTAGGCACTAGCTTGGGCTTCAGAAGAGAAGGTGGCACTCCACATTGTTCAAGGCATGTGTCAGTGGTTTCAGTTCTTTAGTATTGAAAAGACAGGGGGGAAATGAAATGCGTTCTTTCTACCATCTACCCAGTTTAGCTACAGTCTTTCAATTAGTATAAATAAGACATATTTTTCTCCATCCACTTCCATCTAATGCTTAAGCATAACCCCCTGAGAAAATTACAGAAGTTAATGTCAGGAGGGTACAACTAATACATACTGGGCATGTACAGCGTGGAAGCGCAATAAAATCCAATTCTAGTCTTTACCAGAATCAGAGTGCTGACAGTTTAGACTACTCAAAATGATAACCTAAACCAGATATTTTATTACCACTCCAATGCATTTAATATCAGAAACCTAATTCCAAATGGATTTGTGGTTACAAAGGATGCCTAATCACTTATGATTTGTTAAAAACTTTCTAGTAAAACTGAGTACTTGACAATTATGAATCACTTTATTTCAGAGCATGCCTTCATGACGCACAGAGGCAAACGACTGCTGCCCTCAAAAGGGGCTTGCACAAACAAGTTTGCAATTGATTTAAACATTTGCTGCTGTAACAAAGAAGAGAACAACCCAGCATGTGTCAAAATGTTATTCCCTCAAGTGTTTTTCAATTTCTAACTTGCTGGAACACTTTATGCTTGAGATGCTTGTTTAAACTTCTCACAACCAAACAAATTCTGAGACTTTTTTGTGTTCGGCATTGTCATGATTATAAGTAAATGGCTCAAAGATGCACAATTCAAGTCACTCTGGGTGCCATTTTCACATTTTTACTAACTAAAGAGGGTTGGGTCACTACTTTAACCAGAGAAAAACATTTTTTCTTTCATTTTTAATTAACTGTCAGCCCAGTTTTTCTTTTTGCATCCCACACAGTGCTTCTCTCCTCTCTCTTTGTTAACCCTTCCTTCATTTCTCTCTCTATGCTATAACGCATACATGCTCTCTTTATGTATCTGAGTGTAACCCACGTTTTCTCCCTTTACCTACCAACTATCTGTATTCCCATCTACAAACCTAAAAAGAACCAGATGCTCACCTAGTCCTAGTCCAGTTTTAAGTGGCCAGCCAGATCCAATGGGAAGCCAGGGAGCCATGGCCAATCCCAGCTCCCTGGCACACATACCAATATAATATCTGCATTTACGAACACATATTTTTCACATACTCACATTACAATTTTCTGCATACACATCACAAATTTTCTACTAGCATAGACTGTATCACACTATAGGGCAAATGTACTAGCAGTAATCATTTCTAATTGCTTTTATGAAGGTTTTTCTAGTTAGAACTAAGTAATTAATAAAATATTTTCATCCTTAAATTTCTTATTTTCTAAGATACATAAAGCTTCTATTATATTTTCCATCAATATTTCTCTATGAAACAGTTCCCTATCCATGTTGCAACATACAGTGGGCAGTGTCCAACAAGGCACAACCACTAAGGTAAATTACATTGTCCTTGCATAAACTACTCTAGCACAATACCAATAGCATTAGCATTTGTGTCCTGTTGGATACTGTCCATAGTTCAGATGAATGCATCATGGATAAGGTAATGGACTCAGAAAATTGACTTTAATTCTGCCACTGACTCCTATAATTTCACTTTGCCCGAGTTTTACAAAGGGCATGCTGTAAGTATAAAAGCTGTAAAGGACTTAGATAGCAAAGAACTGGATACTATAGGGATAAGAGCACATGGCTAGATCGAAGATATTGTTCCAATTGCATAATTTCCACATGCTTATCAGGTGTAGGTTTTTAACAAAATCAGGCTGTGTTACATCATACACAAGTTTCAACAGCATAATGTAGTATTCAGATCGGCACTTTGCTACACTACACTTGAAACAAAAACAAGGCACGGTTCAGGATGCACAAGTGAGTATTTGTTCTTTCTCCAACAGAGCTAAGCTGTTTTTCTTTGAATAGCTGATAATTACTGTCAATTCCTGGTTTCATATCATATTAGATCAGAATAAATATCTACCTAGTCCTTCAAATATCTTGCCTCTAACAATTAGGGGAAGGTTTTGTAATTCACCAAGTCAGTGGATACATAGTCATTTTTTAAAACATGCTACCAAACAAATTGTGGGATGAACATTCCTTCTAAGGTCCAAGCATGCAGATTTTAGATCAATGACATTTACTGGTCTTAAACATTTAAACTGCCCAAATGTTGAAATCTAGCTACATTTTATACTGGGCCTGAAAACCACATTTGTGTTGCCTCTTAAATATGAACAAGAGACTTACAAATGGCAGTGGAGATTTGTGTCAGAATCAGGTTTCAACTGTAATAAAAAGGATTGCTTACCTTCAGACAGGAACAAGTCATCAGCTGGAGACAGAAGGTCTGCCTGTACTGCAAGGCCATCGCTTAGCCACGTGGTAATCTGATTCGTCAAGATAACCTGCAAACAGACATGGAGAAGAAAAATGTATTAGAATTATAAGAAGACAGACACTATAGTAGTCTGACTGAAATGTATAGGCAAGACATGCAGCCCTCAACACCCACTCTAATATTCAACTATTTCAACTCCTTCCTAGAAAATTTGGATCAACTAAATTAATAGAATATACAGGAAGCAAATACTTTCAAGTAATCCTTTTAAGATTACTTAGGGGCTTCACATGATACCTCATGTCTCTGGTAAAAGGAAGGGCTGACTCTATTGAAAGCAAAGAACCAGGAAGAGGAAATATGCCAGGATGAGAGGTGATGGTAAATATGGGGTCAGGGTGGTATGTGTTTGCATAAGAAGAACCAGGACAGTGGGAAAGAAATCAAGATAAAGAGCCAGATGGGTATACCCAACAAAGATCCTTCAGCAGGGATGGCACGGATATCTATTAAGGTCAAAATAAAGACTGATGTATGACTTTGTAACATCTGAAAAATACTGCGACACTCAGTGAATTTGACAAACCTATTTAGGCCACCTCATCAATACAAGTTCATGCTCTGTAGAACCCATCAGGTGATACTGAGCATTTCTATACTGGGCTTGAATCCATCAACTTTACTGGTGCTTCTGTTTCCAGATTCCTTGTGGGATTGTGATCAGCTCCTTTTCCCACTTTTTTTTTGTCAGAAACTTCTATGTTTCATTATAAAGCCACTATATGACGTTGTAGTATTATTTGTGAAAAAGCACCATTTCATCAACATACCTCCCATTCATAGCAGGAGGAGAGAAAATGCCAGACTTTTGTCACCATGAAAAACAATGCAATAAAGGTTGTAAAGAGCGTGCAGCGCCATGGAGTATGACAACATCATGCACAGGACCCACAAACTTCCGTAAGTGACCAATCATGAGCACATGATAAATGCCTCGTGTAGAAACAGCCATTGTTTGTCCAAGTTACTCATGCCTATCAGAAAAGGGAACGTGTCCAAAGCTATAACTGCTTTGCAACTCAATGACAGAGCACTGCATGCAAAAGGTCTCAGGTTGAGTTGCTGGCATCTCCAGTAAGGCTGGGAAAGCATTATGTCTGAAACACTGAGGAGCCACTGCCAATCAATGCAGACATGAGAACATAAAAGCTCTGCTGGATCCAAGCAAAGACCATCCTGTTCCCACAATGGCCAACCAGACAATACCACTGTCCTGTTCATATTCCCCAGCAACTGGTATTTACAGGCATACTGCCTCCAATACTGGATGTAATATATAGCCATGATGACTAGTAGCCCCGATAGGCAATACTGAACTAGATGGACCAATGGTCCAATTTGCTATAAGGTAGCTTTCCATGTTACTTAAATTCTCTTGCCTGGATAGCTAATCTGGAGAAGCAAATATTAATGTTCACAAGCTCAGGAAAAAAACCCTCTCTTTTTGGATGAAATCAGACCTGAATTAGAAACATGAGCTTTTGCTGCCTTTTATTTTTGGGTAGGCACACTACTGCCCAATTGTACCTACTCAAAAATACCAGAATTCTGAATTTTCTACAGGGCAGTCACTACTCCACCAGGGAAGACCCAAAAAAGGGGCTTTAAAATGAACTAGGAAGTTCCTTCTCCAGATAACAGGTGTCAGGTGTGCCATTCTAGCCTTCTTTTTGTTTATATGGCTAGCTCTGCTTTCCTAAATATCAATCACAGCTATGACTTCATTCATTGGCTAAAAATACTGAAAAGTGGGAGCTGGCTAATATCTTAAAAAGCAAATGGGTAAAACAGTGCCTGCACATTTTGCCTCATGTTTTGGGTTCCACAAGGAGATATCTTTTGATATGGTCAATGATATATAAAATGATTAAATAAATCAATGAATAATGGAAAATGCTATCTTCATGACTTGTTTCAGCCCTATCCTTTTCAAACCACCCTGTTTGACTTACATATGGCAGCTTCTATGTTCGAACAAGCCACAGATTGGCTGTTCTTCCCTTTTAACTAATTCCTATAACATATGCAGAAACAGCTAAGTTTGGGATCACCAAGATAGATATGTATTTGCTCTCTATTGACAAAGGTGAACTAAGGACCAGCCTAACAGCTACCACTGATGTCACTGAATGATTACATATTTGGGTTACCATGTGAAGACTAACTTCTGCTAGATGTCATGGCTAAATGGATAAAATAAATCTTCCCTGCAAAATAATATATTGGACACAGGCCAAGATAGTGATCTCAACTAACAGTCCCATACACTCTACGCATTATACCACACTGGCTCTCCAAACAAGCTCTTGGATCTCAGATCTTTGGATACCAGCTATTTTTTTCCCTTCTTTCCTTTCTGTCATCCCATACTCATGATCTTCCCAATTCCCCACAAAACTGAGCTTTCATACAGAGAGAGATTGAGAGAGAGAGAGAGAGAGAGAGAGAGAGAGAGAGAGAGAGAGAGAGAGATCTGGCATTCAATCTGCATTTTTCATATTGAATGTCAGATTTCTGCCATGGACTTCCAAGTTGATGTAACAAAATCTAATACATTTTTCTATGGGTTCCTGGAGGTCTCCCAATGAGTTATGCTTCACTATGCATTTGAGGAAATCTCTAGGCACTAGTGAGTCAGGGCTTAAAAACTGTACTTACTCAACACAGATGGGGGTTATTCCCACCAGCCCTACTTGTGTCAAGTAGAGGGACATGGAAAGGAGGGCCCAAACCATGCAATGCAGGCCACATGCTTCACAAAAAACCTGCAGTGTACTCAGGGTCATGCAGTATCAACAGCACTGCATCATTTGGACATCTTTTTGTCATCACTAGCTCTGAAAATTTTGCTCAGTAGTTAATAACAAAAATGCTAACCACTGAATGAACAAAGATGAAGGACAACTAGGAACATCTTAGAAGCCAGTTAGACACTTGATGCACTTTTTTATTACAGCAAGTAAGTTGTCCAAAAGATAATAAAGACACTGCTAAATTACTTTCCGTAGGACTGCCTTCCATTCTGCTACTGCGCACACTTTGAAGAGGCTTGGACATATGCGCACACATACAGTGCCTGGGAAACCATCAGAGGCCCAGACACAAAGAAGAAAGTTCAACATATAGAACTCCAAGCAGTGCTATGGTAAACCCAATATTATATAAATAACAATGTCAATCTACATAAAGAGAATTTGTCTCATGGGTACAAGACTAGAATGGATGCAGCACTGAAGCAGCCTCCATTGACAACAGTATACCAATCCCAGATTCAAAATCCTAAGGCAGAGTCCAAAGGAGTGGAAACATGAAGAAAAACCCAATAGAAACAGATGTGAAGGCAACGAATAGGATACATTTCAGATTAATGTACAGTGCGTGCACACACTTCCACATTATGGCATGGTATAAAGTTTTAATTGGCAGAAGTTTCCACTGACTACATTATTCACAAATGTCAAGAGAACCCATGAGTGATGTGGTCATCTCAAATTTGTTCCAATGTAAACTTTGCACTGTGCCATCATGTGCTTTGTTTATGTCACATGGCTTTTAAAAGTAACTACAGCACATTTAATATTTCCTTTTCAAAGCCAAAGTACTGTAATTCATAGCCCACTTCACTGAAGAAAGCCGATTCTACTAGCTTCCAAGCCCAAAGAAAATATACCTAATTACAAGTAGAGGCCTGCAAAAAGATTAAAATGGGAAGGGGGTTCCTATCAAGTACCTTCGTATCGATTCTATTTCACTTTCTTTCTTTCTCTTCCCAGCTAATTCACAATCAGTCGCGCGCGAGCGCGCACACACACACACACACACACACACACACACAAAGTCGCATAAACACACAGAGCTGCACTAGACACAATCCGACCCCACCAGCTAAGGAAAGAAATTATATCAGCCACTATGTCACTAATCACTACCCATGTTGCAATGGCTACAACTACAATAACCATAGAAATAACACAAAACACTGTAAAATAGAGCAGCAGCATTATTGATTGATTAATTACAAGCCAGAAAATCCTACTGAAACAAGTGTGTTTTCAGGAGATGTTTAAAACATGACGCCATTATTGAAAAGTCGTGCTTCCAAGTCATTATGGGGTGGCATTCTGTTGATTGCAGAACAACCAACAAAGTCTCCTCCAAAGATGTTAAAGTTCAGCTGGTTATATATAGGGACAGGCTAAGTATCCTGGTCCCAAGTTGTTTAGGACTTTGTATGCCAACGAAGTAACCTTGAACACGCTCGGTACTGAATAAGCAGACAGTGCAGTATTTTCAACGGAGGTGTAATGTGAACATGGCTGGATGCTCCACTAAGGACCTTAGCTGCTGCTGCATTCTGCACAAACTGCAGCTTCTGAACCAGGTACAAGGACAGCCCCACATAAAGTGCATTACAGTCCAGGCTGAACAGGACTAGAGGAAACGCAAGTTGAGGAATACATATTGAAGCCAACAGCCAGGCCATTGCAGCAGCTTTCCCCCACCCCTTAGCAGTGGCAGTTTCTTCAGAGCAGAATACTCTCTCACAAGATGGGGGGCAGGGAATTCTGCCCCCTCCTTCCCCACCATTCTCCCTCCTTTTCCTTTCACTCTTTCTTTCACACACATATGCACGGAGAAAGAAAGAAAATGTTCCCTCTATTCTCTGCCCTGCAACTCTTCTCAGTGCTCTCCCTCTTCTCCTGCTCCCCCCCCACACACACACACACTGTGTCCCCTCCATACTTTCCCTTTGAAAGAGTCAGAGGGAAATTCCCACCCTGTTCTTTCCTGGCCTTCAACCTACTGCTGATGCTCTGGGAGAAACCAGAGGACTGCTGTGATCTAGCACAGAGTCTTCTTGTTTTTTGGTTTCATGCAGGAAGAAGGTCCAGTAGCAGTCATTGCACCTCACCCACCAATCCTTCCTCTGCAGTCTGCCCCTGAAACTCTGCCCCCCACCCCCACCCCACTGGTTGGATTCTTATACCTAGAGAGAGCCCAGCTGGGAGACCCTCCTGTGGGTCCTCTGCAGACCCACAGGATGGTCTGCAGAGGGAAAGATGGCAGGCTGGGCATAGCCCTCAGTTGTTTTAGATGGCACACACATTTATACGAGATTGGGGCAGATCCCTATTTGAAGACCTGTGTCTTCTGTCATTACATATAGCTTACTTTGACTATTAACCCAGATCTCTTGTTCCGAAGAACTTAAAATACCTTATTTCAGGCATCAATATACAATTGCATTGGCTTTAATGCACACCTTGCGTAAATCTGTAGTGATGTTTCTAAGAGACCTGTCCCAGAAGTTGAGTTCCAAACAAGCTATTTTTACAGTGCAATTTCCCCCCAAACATATCTTCTGCCCTCCCCAGGACCACACTGAAACGACTAAATCTGACTCTGTCATCCTTGCGAATCTGGTTGAGTAAATAAGCCATTCTCTGTAAACTTGTGGTCTCAGCCTACTTGTTGGTTTATTGCAAAATTAAAGGGAACATAGTACAGAACCATCAATCAGTAACCAGCAAAAGTACAAAGGCTTTAGAATGCACCAAAAGGGGAGGGGGGAACCTCACATGAAATGGCTGTTTATTATGAGAAGAGGCTAAAATTCCCCATGTCACATGTAACATCATTTGGGAAAACTTATTAAAAGCTTCCTATTGAAATGGGAGAGCTAGTACAAAACATTAAAGAGGAATCGAAAATGGCTTTCCCCTTTATTAGTACATGTCTCTTACTGTCTTAGTACACTCCAGCAACACAGCTAGACATAATGAGGTAAAAGTAGCAGTCATTTTCATAGGGCTGGTGCAGTTACTCAGCATGTTGCAGAGGAAGACGGTATTAGATTTCTTAAATCTCTAGGGCAGCAATTTCATTCCTCTGGCAGGATGGACCGAGCATCTCAATACCCTAAGCTACATGTTTCTCCTGCCCAGAAATGTCAGCATGTTTAGCAAGCAGGACTGTTGTGCCATATGAACTGCTGATAATTGGTTGAAATGACAAGTGCCTCGAGTCTAGCCTTTGATGAAAGAGAAATGAGTAAGGTAGAGCTAGGAACACCAGGAAGACATTTACCAAGCCATCATGACTGGTGAAACACAGTGGAACTATTATTATTATTATTATTATTTATTTATATAGCACCATCGATGTACATGGTGCTGTACAGATAACACAGTAAACAATGGAGAATTCAGATCCAGTGGTGATGACGCAGTTGCACCCTGTGTTGAGCTGTGGTAACGGCCACTGTTCATCCGAGCACTGGGAGAGCAGCTGTACTCAGGCCTGCACCTGCTACAAAAGGCAGGCAGTGGCTACTGACAACACATAACTTAGACGAGACATTGGATTAGCAACTTCCTTCAGCTCTGGTCTCTGCCAGGTAAAAAATTGTTCCATGAGCATTAATAACAGCTTGCCACACATGGTTGAACAGTTGCCCATTACCTCATCCAGGCTTACAGTAAATCACTGTGATATTAGCAACTTTCAAAATATTAGTTGTCTTTATACAATCACATTATGGATATTTAGAATGAGAAAAACAAGGTTCGAGGTATTAGTGCAACTGAATAATTCTGGACTTCAGGACAAAAGAGAACCCTTCCACAATTGCTATAATCATGGAAATAATGCTGTCACATTACAGCCCTTCCATACATGTATTATTAGAATTATGATTCCTTGGCTTTATATTTGACTCCTCGCTCTCCTTTATTCCTCATATTGAGGCAGTAGCTAAATCTTGTCGATTTTTCCTGTATAATATTGCCAGGATTCGATCATTTTTGTCTGTCTCTTCTGCCAAGACGCTTGTTCATGCACTGGTTATCTCTCGGTTGGACTACTGCAACCTTCTTCTCTCTGGCCTTCCTTCTTCTCACATCAGTCCGTTGGTTTCTGTTCACCACTCTGCCGCAAAGATCATCTTCTTGGCTCGCCGCTCTGACCATGTTACTCCGCTTCTGAAATCTCTTCATTGGCTTCCAATTCACTTCAGAATCCAATATAAACTTCTCCTGTTAACCTTCAAAGCTTTTCACGGTCTAGCTCCTTCCTATCTCTCCTCTCTCATCTCACACTATTGCCCCGCTCGTGCTCTTCGCTCCTCTGATGCCATGTTTCTCGCCTGCCCAAGGGCCTCTACTTCCCTTGCTCGTCTCCGTCCATTTTCTTCTGCTGCCCCTTACGCCTGGAACGCTCTTCCTGAACATTTGAGAACTACAAGTTCAATCGCAGCTTTTAAAGCTCAGCTAAAAACTTTTCTTTTTCCTAAAGCTTTTAAAACTTGATGTTGTGCAGACTTTATACTGTTAGTTTTACCCTACCCTGTGCCTGTTTGCATTCTCTTCCCTCCTTATTGTTTCATTATGATTTTATTAGAATGTAAGCCTATGCGGCAGGGTCTCGCTATTTACTGTTTTACTCTGTACAGCACCATGTACATTGATGGTGCTATATAAATCATCATCATCATCATCATCATCATCATCATCATCTGCAAAGAGCAAGGTTCTGGTGAAAATATTTAAAGCATCAAAATGTGTTTTGTATGCAGGTTTTTTTCTATCCCGTGTCAATTGTTCTGAGAATAGCTGGCCTTATGGGGGTCCCCCGCTTCATTTAATAAATCCAAGCCAAAATGGAAAAGGGGTGCTGTGTTGTTGTTTTTTAAAAATCACTTGCAAAGTAACATCGCTCAAAAGTCTTTGTTTCTTTCACAGCAGATCACTACTCCTCTGGATGGTGTCCACCTATATTTATACACAACAATCCCCAAGTAGTCACTTGTGTGACTTCACCCAAGTAGTTAACCAAGCAGTTAGGCTCAGTTTGGGATCCCAGCAGCAACTAAACCACTTAGATAGTGCTTGCATCAGCCGACCTCAACCATTAACTTCATTTTCCCCCATTTTTAAAAAAAACTCAGTCACTTGCCACAAAATCACTACATTGCGGGGTGGAAGTTGTCTCCCAAAGGACTATTGACTGCTGGTAGCTTTCTTCCCATTAAAATGGCTACTAGGTTGGTGGGCATAATTAAGGTGCCTATCTGTGTCAGGCTACAACAGGAAAGAAATATTAACCTGCTCACTCAAAAGAAAAAAGGCCACACTTTATTGTTCAATTATGAGGACTTTGCACCCTCCTGTTTGGGGGCAGAGTTGTAGTTCAAGGGGTTGGTGTTTCCACAAAGGAGAAGATTTCTGTGGTCCTCTGAGGTAGAGCAACTGCTTGTCCCAATCTTCATCTCAAAATTCTCACACTGTCACCCCACTTCTTGCTTTGCTGCTACTAAATAAGAAGTATCAGGATCTTCTAGGATTTGAATAAGGAACCTCCAAATCTGTACACTGGTGTCATTTATGGTGAACTACTTCCGGCCCCAGAGAGGCTTCCAAATGCCAGCATGGTTCCAACCAGCCCATTGGTCCCCCGTGACCTAACTAGAAATGCTTCTGGATCTATGCCTGAGCAACAGCCAGACTCCAACCTTGGCTCTGTTGCTCTTTAATCTTTTCTGACTGTTCCCTGGTTGCCGCCTTTTCTCTATCCACTTGCCTACCTTTCTGCCTGCTTCCTACCTGCACGATTATTTCAGCACACCTTCTAAACAGACTTTCAGCTCAGACTGTTCTCTGCCACTGACTTCACCCCTCATGGTGCAGATTTGGTCTCAACCCTGCTCCCTGTGTGCCTGTATCCCTATGACCAGGCCCTGACAAAAAGCTCCTGAAATGCCAGGCTGTGCGTAAATCAGAAAACAAAGCCAAGGGACTTAGTAGAAAGGA
The DNA here is from genome assembly GCF_023053635.1 of Elgaria multicarinata webbii. Lineage (NCBI taxonomy): Eukaryota > Metazoa > Chordata > Lepidosauria > Squamata > Anguidae > Elgaria > Elgaria multicarinata. The sequence continues at coordinate 124,384,573 of NC_086172.1, read as the reverse complement.
ACTAAACATCAGTGCAAGCTGACCCCTCTTTTAGCTCTACTTTAGAAAGGAAAAATACCAAGTTATGCAATTCCCTTTTAAGAGCTTTCTGGGAAGAGCAGAGCCTGGATGCAGCCCTGTGCCAAAGGCTTAAAAATAATCACAAGAAATTAATAAGTTCTACAACAAGGGGGGGAGGGGGACACAAAACAGCACACAAAAATGCACTCAGCCCAAGCAGCTACATGTCTTCAAGTTGAAACTACCACCACCCAGAAATAGCCTCCAGGTATTGCCTTTCCTCCTCTATGAGCAAGGAACGCAGCCAATACAAACGTAACCTTCAAAACCTACCCTCCTGCCCCCCGTGTTGTTCTGCTCCACCAGAAAAGTCTACGTGCCTGGAGGGACTGCTTCATAGCCAAACAGCCTATGCATTTGCAGCCTGTACAAACGTGTTTGCAGAGACATGCGCAAGACATCCCCAAAGGCCAGGGTGGATCAGATTGCCTTGCCTCTTCCACATCCTGCCAGACTCCCAGGGCTTATGAGTTAGTTTCAACATGCTTTTCTTATCCTCTAGAAATTTTTGAATACATGCACAGATTTCTGAATGGAGAGTCTTAGTCCAAAAATGAGAACTATCATAAGTACACAACACAGTCTGTACAGTGTCAACGTGTAAGCCAATTCTAAATAATAGCTAATTGATTGATCAAAATATTTTTCAAAATATTTTTCAAAATACTTTTTACAGTAGATTACAGGGGGAACGTTTTAACTAAAGGCAGCTTTGGGGTGGGAAAAAGCTATTTTGCACACAGCTTGCCTTTAAACACGTTCACTGTCCTGGATAAGAGCCTTTATCCTTTATAAGAGTGAAATGCTCACAGAATTAAGCGCCCTGTGGCTTTCTATTCCTACTTTTAATTCAGCGTAGGCTGTTGGAAGACTTAAAATTGTGAACAATCATTTGCTGAGCTCAAAAGATTCAGATGTAGGTTGTACTTTAATATTATATGAAAAATATATGAAATTGGCTGTATGAAACAATGGGTAAAGGCTTCACCATGTAAAAATGAAACCACCTCTAAGAAGAGCCCTGGTGCTTCAGACCAATGTCTTATCAAGTCAAGCAACCTACAGTGGTCAACCACGGAAGCCCACGAGCAGGATATTTGTGCAATAGCAACCCACCCAACCCTAGCAACTGGTATTCAGATGCATACTCTGATAGTGGAGGATATGGCCATTATAAAAAGTAGCACAGCATTGATAGAACAGCATTTTGTTCTTGTTTATTTCAATGCATGTAGATACTAGAAGCTTTACAGAAAAGCATTGTTAAACTCATAAAAACGCACACACATCTTTTATAGAGTAGACTGCTTGAATCTAAATGTGTGAGAGCTAGGGGTAGGCAACCTGGTGACCTCCCAACGTTTTGGACTACAACTCACATCAGCCGTAGCTAGCATGGCTAATGATCAGGGATTACAGGAATTATAGTCCAAAATATTGGGAGAGCCCCAGGTTGCCTACCCATTATGTAAAGCCATTATTTTACACTTTGTTGGTATTTCTATTAATTGGTCTAAGAATCCCATCTGGCTCTTTTCTGCACATGTGTCTATCACTACAAGGACAATTACCAACACACACCCTCACCCCCAACACACACACACACACACACACACACACACACACACACACACACACACACATTGGGGAACAAACATGTGAAGTATTGAAGCAGGCAGTTCTCTGAGTTTCTGGATAACCCTCCTAACATTATGTGTTTTCCCACAGATAATGTAGTCTGGATACTTGCATTCTGATACAGACCTTGCTGCTATTTCTCTGAGATTTCCAACATCTCATTCTGATATGTCTGTGCTAGCTAACAGACCATTTAAAACATGCATCTTTACTTGTCTAGGACAGATGGCAAGTCTATGTAGTATTATTAAGGGCAGGCTTACAGTATGTTCCATTGCCAAAACCACCATCAGTTTCACTTCTCTGCAATGCTGTGTGCAGAAATATGCATAGGAGGAAGTGAGAATAAAACAGCTATCTGTAACTAACAGGGCTTCAGAAGTTTGTCATGTAATGTAGTAATGTAAGCAGAGAGAAAAATCCACAAAGCTCGATGAGAATTAATTTCTATATTCCAAGTTTTAAGCGTTTTGTATATAAAAATGTAAAGGAAAATATATAATGTAAAGTAATGTTATATTACGTGGTGCCATGGTTTGGAGGGGGTTAATCTGGAATTAATGTGGGTGTGTCTACCTTGACCGGGTGAGTATTTAATCCAAAGCTCTCAGGGCAGATGGAAGGAGAAGGGGAAATAGTACTGTTGTTGCTGCTAGTTCTTGTTCAAATGATATTTGAAAGAAGAAGAGCATTATGGACAGAGCGTTGAAGCACAAGTTGGAAATTCCCCTCCTTCTTACAATTTTCTCCTTTTACTTGAAGATTCTCAGTATTTGATACATATCATGACACCTCCAGCATATGTTTTAATTTATTTATATATTTATTATTTTGTTTATTTTATGTCTATACCGCCCAATAGTTGAAGCTCTCTGGGCTTTAATACCATTGAATATTTTTGTTACCAAACATTTTTTTTCATAGCCTTTGAACTCAGTGTCTTCCCACTGACATAATGGAGTCCAAGCAGGCCCACTAAAAAACATGAGGGAGGTATCAGCATGAGAGGATTCCCAAGATTAGCAAAATTGTGCCCTGAAATCCTTTTTCAAACTGCACCAAAAGAGGAAGCACACACACTGTTAAGCCCAATGAGGATGAAGCATGCCCAGTGAACACCACGGAATGTTGAGTGTCCGTTGGGGAAAAAAAGAAAGAAAAGTGATATGAGAGGGGAGACTTGCCCATAGTAGCCTGGAGGAAGGCTATTCTGCAACATTTTCTCGCAGGTCCCACTTGTCAAAAAGAAAAATATTAACAGAAAATCAATAAGAAACATTTTCACCCATTTACAAGACGATCCCCCAGCAAGGCATCATTTTAAAATAAGGTGAAGAGTATTTAGTCTATCACATTATATAGAAAAAAATTAAGTACTGAGGTGGGCAGGCCTGGGAGGCCTGGAAGGGTAAAGACAAATTATATGGCCACCTTATATACTAAAATGCTGAAAAATGCTTCTGTTCTGCAAAGTGTTATCAAGAGAAGTCCAGAGAAGCATCAAGTAGGTGAAGGGTACTAAAATATCCTTCTGTGTATTACTTTTCCCTTGCAATGTTTATCATACCCAACTCCTTTTCCACAGATCCAATGTCCATATGAACACAAGTATGGAACCCCAGCTGGAGAAAAGTTGTAGGGGGAAAGCGACAGGGGCAGAGCTAATCCTGGCCCACTGCTATTGGTTTATAGCAAACCTAGTAATCCAAATCAGGCCATAGCGATTCCATTCGTGATCACTTATTAAGAGAGCTAAAGTGCTGGAATGGTTGTTTTGATTAAGCATTGTCGAATCAATCATATAATATGGTGCATTTCTTTGATAATGCTGGAAAGTTAGAGAAGAGGTGGAACACTATGTATTCTGAGGTAAAGGACAGCCAACGATTCTATCCTACCAGTCTAGTACAATGAAAATAGAAGTCTACTGAACTGGATGCATGCTGCACTGACTTAAGACAACAGCAAAAATTGCTTCTGAGGGACTGCTCTTGCCTATTTCTGATCAGCACTCAATGGCTCAGTTCAGACAACAAATTAGACAACAGTGATTTTAGAACTCCATGGTGGAGTTTTTACACCATTGTTGAGAAATGTGTTGTCTGGCAGGAAAACTCAACACAATGGTGGAGTCTTCCACGCTGTGCAGAGGAGAGTTCCTGCACAACCATTGAGTTGCGTGTTGTACAGCAAACTCTGTGTTTTCTGTTGCGTTGAGTTGACTTTTCCCAGAGTTCCATGGCAAGAGTGGCAAAAGAAGTGAGTGCCGCTCTAGGACAGCTGCTTGGGTTTTTTTTGCAGCAATACCTGATGGGATACCATCAGAGGACTGGGGGAGGAAGAAGTGTGGAAGAACTGTCAATCAAACATCACAATGCATTTTACTCAACTCCACAGTATCCCACAGTCACACAACGGTGGAGTTAGAACATGTTGTGTGAGGAGTGCCCCTTAAAAACTCAACTGTTGAGTGGAGTTTTCACTGTGTTGACCTTCGGCTATTGGGCAGTATAAAAATGTAATAAATAAATAAAAATAAAATAAATAAATAAACATGTTGTCCAAACTGAGCCAATGTTATACAATGGAAAATATCAGAATTCAAAGGCCTGTTACAAAATTATTATAGTGTCTGGCCCAAATTTCTCCAGTGAGAGAGATAGTGAGAGAGAGATAGGCTGAGAGATTGTGTCTGGTTGTTTTTTATGCTCTTCTTGGTTTTAATTTTTGTGAACCGCCCAGAGAGCTTCGGCTATTGGGCGGTATAAAAATGTAATAAATAAATAAATAAATAAATAAATTCATCCAGTAAGAGTTATGGCTGAGAGCCAAACTACATGTGACTACATGTAGCTCCACCCTTTAGTGCAGGGTAGGTTTTTCTGTTTTACACATAGCCAGCATATGTCCCCCTAGGATTAGAACCCTAACATAGAGATCGGGGGATGAAACTTTTGCCCAGTGCTGTGCTCCCAATCTAGATAGGGATCCTCAAGACTGCAATTTGCATTGCAAAAAAGAAGGAAACTTTCCATTTGTTTTAATGGGAACTTTTTTTGCAATGAAAATTACAGTTGTGGTAGGCCTGAGCTATTACATAGGATTCCCAGTGATCTGGATCAGGCCCACAGTGGATGGCAAAGGGTTAAAACCCTCCTAGGCTTGGGTCCCGACCAGAATTGGGGGTAACATGCTGGCCCTGTTCAGAAGATACCTTAAACCACGGTGGTTAAGGCTTTTTTGTTAACAAAAAAGGCTTACCCACCATGGTTTAAGGTGTCTTCTCTACAGGCCGCTGACTTTCTGTAATTTTCTCTTCCTGAACTGCTTTGCTGGCTTGGTTAACAGAAGTAAAGCTGAAAAGGAGGGGAAGGTACTAGACATATGCTTGGAAAACCTGCAACGTTGCCTGCCATGATCGGGGCGGGGCGACTGAATCCTTATGCTTGGCAGGGGAGAAGAAACCTGCAATCTTCTGCCTGGGAAGGAGACCTCCTTTGAATTGAATATGGCAATCTTACTGCTTTCTTTTACTTTAGGAAGAATACAATGCTTTTATGACATAAGAAACTATGACAAAAATCCCAGCCCTCATAATCACAGAACTATTTTCATGCCTAACAACTAACATACTTCTCATTAAGGAAATGGTACACCTTTAGCAGTGGAAGCAAAGAATGAAGAATAAATATAGGAAAACAGAAGAATACTCTTACGATTGTATCGATGCATGCAAGAATGGGTTTGGCAGGACCAGCACAGCTGGGAATTCAGTAGTTTAAAGGACACTTCCTGAGCAGTATGAAACAACCAGGACTAAACAGTGTGCTAGTTGAATTTCAAATTAGTTACCTTAGGGCGCAATCCTGTTCAATCTGCCCTGGGTTGTGCCTTCCGCTCTGTATTTTAGCTAGATAGGTATTTTCATTCATCTAGCGGAGGCTTTGGGGAGGGAGAGGGAAGGAGGCTAGGGACAGCTGGGAATAGCTCATATCCCCTGTCCCTACTCTTCTCCCTTCCCCACCCACCGGAATGCCCCATTTCACTCCTCCACAATTTCGCATCTGTGAGCTCATAGAGGAGCTGCTGTAGTTATCTCTGTACTGACTGAGAGGGGGTGGGGTAGGGGGGGAGAGCTTGGACTCCTGGATCCAAGGTCAGAGTGTTGTCTCTGGTCTCGGATCCAGGAATCTGGAATATCCTACGTCCCCCAGACACTGACTAGGGTCATAGGATTGTTCCCTTAGACTGGTAGAAGAATTGAAACGCTAGAATACTTCTTCTTACTATATCTGATCTGATTGTACTGCTCTTTTTTCAGCGAACCATATGCAGAATAATCTTTAAAAATACTAAATGTATTCTATTCTACCTTTGTAGAATAGGTGCTGCCATGGGTGCTGGTAGTCCTGCTCCTTTCCCACTTTTTTTGTCCCTCTGTCCCCTTACTACAGAGGGGCTGATGAATAATGCAAATGTGACTCATGCATAATGAATCCCCCCTCTGAAATGTGCATACGGCACGGTCCCGTCTCTTCCCTCACAAGCACCAAGTGGTGACCTCCGTTCCCTTCCCCCTCCCCACTGGTAGCAACAGCCTAACCACACAGCTGTGCCTGGGGGGGCCCTTTGCACCACAGTCATTGGCTGAGCAGGGCTGTCCATCATCCTACTGGCAGAGGGGCTGCCCTGCCTGTTTGGTGAGGAGTAAATTAATTGCTACTAAAGCTCAAACTTTGAACTTTTTCAAACTTTCAAAATTTTATGCATGTCTACACTGCTCAAGTTTCAGATTAAAAGAAAAAAGAGCAAAATTGGTCTGGTAGATCTCGAGTAATCATCCTTACACTACTGTATTCTTATATAAGATTCTATCTATTTCTGTGCTGACAGAACTCCCAGTGGTCTCCCATCCTGGAGACTGATCAGGTCTACACATGCTTGGCTTCAGCAGCACTGCAGTATCAGGTGGTCCTGGACCATTCACTGAACCTCCTCCACAATAAGCTTGACAATAAGACAATTTTAATACAATTTTGTGTGGAACAATGTTGTGTGGCATTTCTGCTGTACTGCAAAATTCAACGTGTATCTTAATTTATGCTATTTTCCAAAGATAATCAAAACAAGTATCAACTGGAAAACAGCTTGGCATTTAAAAAATTAATAACACAAAATCCCCTTAGCTATTGGCTTTTGCCCAGGTTTAAGGAGATCTGACAAACTGAGATTTGACATTTTGCCCACAAGGGTTGCCACAATTCTGAATAAGTTTCTTCCACTGTAAGTTTATTGGCAATTTCATACACGTGCAACCAGGAGGTCTGTTTCTATGTCATGTATACGTTTGTTATTTTTATCTGGGTAATAGAATATTTTCTCAGACTGCCCCTAATCATCCTAGACTTTGCCATATCCTCTGGAATAACAGGTTTTTTCCTGTTTAAAAACATTTATTCTAAGCAAATGAGAGTCACATTGTTGCTTTTATCCTTGATTCCTAAACCCACAAGCTGTGACACCTAGGAAAGCAGTGCAATTTTTCATATGTCACAAGGTCGAATCTTCCTTTCTCTGCCATTTCTAATTACTTGAATAGCTCAGGCTATTCTTGCAAAGATATAGTTCAAAGCCAAGACCAAAACCCCAAGTGATAGCGTCTTCACATGTCCCAGTGACGATGTGGGTAGGAATTCTGAGCACAAATGAAATGTCAGAAGACCTTGTGGAAGGAAAGTCTGTCAGCTGTTCCCCAAAGGCACTAATGGTGGTGCGGTGGTAGTGGTGGTGAGTTTCCATAAGATTTCAACCAGCAACATACTCTGGGTAGAACCAGCAATCACATTTTCTGAAGAATGAAAATAGTATTCTGCAGAAATCAGGGAGAAGAATGTAAAAGATAATGAGAGGAAATTAAGAGACTGTTGTCGGCTTGAACAAAATCCAAGTGTTTAAACGTGTGTATTAACAAACCTTGGTTAGGAATCTTTTGCTTGTTATGATGGTTGGTCTCATAACTATGAACAAGAACTTCAGAAGGACTATATAAACATACTCTAGTTTTTTGCCTAGTGTTCTTTGAGCTGTGCCTTGTGGTACTGCACAATTTGTTGGAGCACTACAGTCTAGCCTTCAAGAGCTTAGGCATACTTCAGCCTGGTCCAGACATAACATCAAATCATGCTTTAGCCACAAGGTTTAACCATGAAATCCAAACTCAAGGAACTGGGATTTGTTCTAATTATAGTTATTTAAAACTAACCAAGATCAAACTGTGGTTCCATATTCTGGTTTTTTAACTAACCATGATTAGAACAAACTACAGTTTCCCAGTTCTAAATATCACAGGGAAATATGGTGATTTCTAAACTGAAAGAAGCTTTTGATTCCCTCCGTGTGCACATGAAGGAAAAGAGACAAGCGAGACTGTGTGAAGCTGAGGCTCATGCAGGATTGGTTTAGCAATTTGTTTGAACCAGACTTTCCTCTAGTGGCTGGAATTTGGATATAAAATAGACATTTTGAGAGGACAATCAAGAGTCCTCAACCCCCAACCCCAACCCAATAAAAGGAACTTTTCAACAATAACAAAAGTGAAAATTAAACTATTTTGGAGCTTCAATTAAAACAGATTTTCCTAGTTTGAGTATGGTAATGTCAGGACCAGCCCAAAGCTAAGGTGGAAGTAAAGTATCAATCACTTTGTGGGAGGAGGGCTGCCATACTCTGCTGGAATCCATCTAGAAACATTCTGATGTATACATGTTGAGAAACTGGGAGCCACTCCAGTTTGGAAGAAAAATGTGGAAGAGGCAATATTCTCCCTAGGCCAAGTCTCCAGTATAGCTATATTGGTCCTCACCAATCCAAGCTGCTCTGAATACTTCTGGTTACATCCCTGGTCTCTGCCTAGAAAACAGTTACCTTTTTGCCTTCCATGTCTGTCTCACTTCTATACATTTTCTGAGTGTCACCCACTTGCATACTGTGCCCTCCAATTTATCTGCCTGTCTGCCCTTCTGCTCGTCATTTCCCTGCTTTCCTCTGCTTCCAACTTCAGACAGGCTCCTCAAATCTGACATTAGCTTTCAACCATATTATCCTGCCAGGGCCTTGAGATCACCATTGGACAGCCTTAAAGATCAATCAGATTGACAGATACTAAAGATAGTAGTGGTCCCTACTGTCAAGTAGATTCTAGGTCACGTACTTCTGTTTTACTGTTGTGACTCTGAAATTATATTTTAAAGCACTGTTGGTTGTTTTTATATGTTGGAATTTTGAAGTTTCTGATGTAATGTTACAGTATCATAATCGGATGTTTATATTGTGGCTTGTGGCCTCGGATGGACTTTGTCCAGAAAAGCAGCATATGAGATGATCATGATGATCGTGTTTAGAATCTCCCCATTGTAAAAGAACAACACAACTAATTAGCACTCCTATGTGGCTGCTCTGAAGATCAGGAAGAGCCCTCTTGGGAAAGGACAAGGAAAGAAATGGTCAAGCTCCCTCTTCCACCTTTCCCCACTCCCAACCAATTATTAGCTGAGGGGAGAAGACAGGTAAAAATGGCGTACCTGTCTCATTCCCCCCACCCACCCTAAAGCTAATAACAGTGTTGGGATGTGTGTGATTTAGGGTGCAATTCCTATGTATGTTTAGACAGAAAAAAGTGCTAAAATCCCAGCACTCTCCAGCTAACCATGTTGGCTGGGACATGCTGCGAGTTATAGTACTTCTTTCTGTCTAAACATGCATAGGACTGCACCTTTAGATGGTAAAGGAAACAGGAAGAAAGAGTTAAACTCTATTTATCAGAGCATCACTTCCTCAAACTTCAAAGCAGTAGCATGGTGCTGCTAATTAATGTTTTATAAGCAGTTTGGCCTTCAGTTTTTTAGCAACTCACTGTTGATTGGACTACCTAAAGCCTAATATTGATGCAAAAGCTGAGAGCCAGACAGGCCGCATGTCAAAAGGAAAGAGAGCTAGTTTGAATGCTACTTTCTTGTAGATATGGCTGATGAGCATAATCACTCATAATGCACACAAGTTGGGAGCAAGCATAGTTGGGAGCCAAGTATGAAGGCTGAAACCAGGCAGAAAAGAATCCTTAAAAACTAAAGGGAGGAGAGTTTGTAAAAGAAGAAAAAGATCAAGTGTGTCAGAAGCTGGTGAGAGATCATATAGAACAAGAACAAAATAGAGGCCCTTCGATTTAGCAGCCACGAGGTCATTGGTGATTTAGCAAGAACTGTTTTGGCAGAATTAAAAGGACGGAAACCAGACCAAAAGGGGTCAAGGGAGCAATCAGAGGAGAGAAATGTATTACAGCGGGTGTAGTAGACCACACATTCAAGTAACTTGGGAGACAAAAGGAAAGAGGGACCAAGTGGTGCTTTTTGAGGATGAAAGAAACAGTGGCATGTTTGAAAGCTGTGGGAAAGTGGGAAGTTGATGATGTGAAGCAAAAAAAAAGGCAAAATGGTGGCCTGTTAGAAGATAAAAGGGGGTAGAGCAAGAGAACAAGATGGAAGAAAGGATGCAAGGGATTTCACTAAGGGAAACAGGATTGAAAGTATTTTTAAAAACAGCACAGTGGATGGGAAGATGGAAAAGAAAACATTCTTGATCTATATAAAAAAGTAAGCTGCTGAGCAGTATGATATAAACCTTTAAGAAGAGAGTGGTGCATGAAATTCTGGAACGGGAAACAGATAAAAGAAGAATAGTGCTATTTTGCAAGCGCTACCCTAAGTGAGTTAATTTAAATCCACTTATTATGTGTGCTGACACATACATGTACATTGCTGGCACACCAGCATATCTGGCCCCAGTGAATACACTCAATTCTGCATGTGTATATGCCAGCATACTACATTAAGTATCATTAAATGAGGCCATGCCTATGTGCAATACTAACATGGGTAAAGTCATTCACCCATGGCCAATGTGGCATTTAAATTTCCCCCAAGATTAGTTAAGTGCCAAGACACAGAACTATTTCAGTTGTGGCTACAACACTACTCATTACTTTGCTCTTCGGATTCCTTTGCGCCTGAATCTGCAGGTATTCAGAAGAACTATTAAAACTTCTCCTGAGTTCCACTTCCTACATTATTCTTCATTGTGTGTATACATTAATTGCAGTGCTGATGCCAATCACAATTCCTTAATAACTGTACTGGTACAATACATGAGTTTGGCACATTCCCCAAAAATTGTTTAGATATGTCTACAAAAGAAGTATGAGTACAAATTAGATTTATGTACTTGCTCTGTGAATGAATGACTACTAATGTTGTTTTACCTGGAAGGTTATGGTTTTGTACTTTACAGGTGATGAATGCTGATGATATATTATAGAATTTTACTACACGTTTTTGCATTTTAAGTGTGTTAGGCTCATTGGTTGAAAGGAAAGTGTTATAAATGTGTAAAAATAAAACTCCAGTTGAAAGTAATCAAAGACTTAGAGAGGAGATAACTTAGAGAGGAGATAAAGAAAATCACTGTGGTATTTATTGTGGGAAAAAAGCCTACAAATGAATCATTTGACAAACCCAATTGTGGGTATACTCTCTTTCTCCTTTATATTCAATGAGTGGGACCTGTGAAATGAGATCCGTGACCTTTAGATGTAACTACTCTGCCACCTACTGTTGATTTCATAGATAAATTAGAATTGTTACTAAAAATTAAACAACAAACCAGCACAATATTGCTTATCAGGTTTTGTTATTTTTAGATGACACGAAATTTAGTACAAAATTTAATACTGTTTAGTACTACTTGAAAGGTCATGAGAAAACATATTAAAGCTATGTCTGTCCCCTTCTTTTTATCCTTTTGCATAAGGGCTGTTTTATTATCATCTGGACATATTACATCTTTGAAGTCTTATTTCAACTTGCACAGGATGATTCTTTCTAAACTAATTGATTGTAAAGTCTTTAAATCACCCGCATGAATTGGGGAAGTCAAATAAGTCTGGGTGTGTGGTGTGCTTTAATCCTGTGGTTCCCCAATTCTGACCAAGGTGAACCCCCAATGAAATCTTGCTTTTGTGAACATCATCCAAAACACCCCCACCTCCATGCCATGCCTTCATAATACTACCTTAGCAGCCTTCCAATCAACAACAATGATCCCTCACCCCACTGAGAGATTCCAGCCCACTATTTGGGAATTATGGAGTCTAATTCAGTCTGATGCTCTTTAGGTCTTAAACAAAACTTTAGATGTGTTTGCTCACATTCATTCCTCTTTATCCATATTATCTTTGCCTTTCCCACGCGTGGTTCCATTACACTGGTTTCTCTCTCCCCACCTCTGTTGTAATTTAGAATGTAAGCTGCTTGGGATCAGGACCTGTCCTTTTGTTTGTTTGTGTTTCGTGTGAAGGTACTACAACAACAACCTTTGATACAAAAAAACCGCTTTCCACTGAGGTACTGTTCAGCTTAAGCAGAAAGCATTGCCAATAAAGGCAGTAAAGGGTTAAAACAGTCTATCCCTCATTTACAACTCCATTAAAGACTTGTTGTACGGTGTTAGTTTTGGCAGCTAACAACTGCTATCTAGAGTAAACATACACCCTCTCTCCAGAGTCTTTGATTTCCAGCTGCCTCATAAGACAACATTCTCACTTCCCTAAGTAACACATCTATAGCAGCATCAGATTCCTACACAGGATGAAGAATTTCATTTCATCAAGTATACAGATTAACTGTCAAGACAACATCCCACCTACAGAATTTCTCCAGGACGTATTCTAGGAAATCCCAAGATGAAAACGCTGCAGGAAAACACAGTCAGCCACTTCACAAGGCAGAATGGTGTGATTGACAGACAGGCTTTCCAGCAATTCATTAAAACTGCAGGAATGTAGAGGTGGATTTTCTGGTTGGACTGCAAAAGTCAACCATAGTTTATGCATTTTGTTTATTTTACAACCATAAGGCCATTCTTTCATTTATTGTAAAGATTTATTTTTTAAGTTATGCTCACATGATCCTTAATATGTACTTTAGAGGCTTTAATTTCAATTTTCTTACATAAAATATTCAGTTACAAAACATGAACCATCATGCTCTTGATACTAATTAGGACAGTTACTTTCTCAAAACAAGATTCAGAAACATTACAACCATAACTAACAAGAATACTTCCATAACATAACTCAATTTGATCAGAAATAAACTGTATGAAACAGAAAATAAATTGTTTAACTCAAAGAAGTATTTTACACAAATAAAATCTGTTTATGTTCACTTAACTGACTTGATAGATTTCCTACAACACAATATAGTTTTTGGGATAGGCATTGGCTCTGCACTTTTTCTATTCAAAATAAAAGAATTGCTAAATTCTTTTAGCTTAATGTGGAAGTCTAGCATCGAAACTGAACACCAGTTTTTTCATCCTGATTTTTACAGCCATGATTGTATTTTCCTTCCCTTGGGAGGTGGGGGCATAGATCACCTATGCTCTGTTCAAAACCCTTTCCAAACCAGGCAGGGTTAGTGTAGTAATGCATACCAATTTCTAAGGCCCACTGTATTCAAGGAAGTGTGACATGCAGCATCACAGTTAGCTGTATCATCCCCAGTCCAATGTACCATGTATCCATTTACATCTTGGTAGCCTGGTGTCAAACTCACAACTTCCACCAATATAATCAACCCAATTACAGGACAAGCAGCATGCCTCTAGTGTGATCACACTGGCTTCTGGCAAGGAAAAAAAAATCTCATTTTTCTGAATTGTGGGATATCTCACAATATCTCCAACAGATTCTGGCACTGCCTACAGCCCCATGACCCGTTGAATTTCCTCTCTATTCCTAGACCAATCTAAGCAATATTTTTGAATTGCAGGAAGAATTCCATTCAGCACCTAACATCACAACAACAGCACTCTTGAATTTGCCATTGTGAGTCAAGTACAAAATGGACCTGTGATAGAAACATTTCCTCTCTACCCAAATCCTTCACTACAGACAGATCAGATGAAAGTTAAAAGTAAGCCAAATTAGCACTGACATGGCAAACACCTACTATTGCAAAGAAATTACAGGACAGGATATGGGAGGAAATCCAAGAAGGACAATACCACTACCCTCACCAAAGCAACACAAACTATTTCTTCTTTGTTTAAACATCAAGAATAAGTTTGCTGATCTGCAAGAAAGCAAATGCACAGAAATCCAGGTATGTGTAGGGACTGTGAAACAGGAAGTCCCCAGTTCAAATCACTTCTCTACCAGGAGCTAACTAGGTAAGCTCAGGCAAGGCGCTTTCTCTCAGTCTCAGGCTGAATCAGCAATACGTACAAAACAATACTGAACAGGGCCACTATAAGAATTATTGACATAATCTATGCTAAGTATATTGAGCACTTGAAATAATGCTTACTATTGTTGGTGGGAAATAATCCTGAAGCTTGGCAAAGTGGAGGCTCTGCAGGTAAACTGTTTCCATGTCCGGGAATAGGTTCTGTTGCCTGTTTTTGATAGGTTTTCACTCCTCCTGAAGGAGCAGGTGTTCATTGATCAAGTACTGTTACTGGAGGAATAAGTGTCTTCAATGGCTAGTAGTCGCTTTTGACAGCTTTGGCAGGCAGAACTGCTACGGCTATTCCAAGACAGGGATAGCTTGACTACTATGGTCCATGCATTGATAACCTCAAACCTGGATTACTGCGATGTGCTTTATGTGGGGCTGCCCTTAAGATTGGGCTGGGAGCTGCAGTTGGTGCCGAATACTGCAGCCAAATTAGTAAAGAGAGCAGCTTATTGCCATCATCTTAGACCTATGCTGAGGGATCTGCACTGGCTGTCTATATGCTACCAGGTCAAATTTAAGGTTTTGGTACTAATTTACACAGACCTAAACAACTCAGGACCAGGCTACTATGACCCTCTACCTGGCTGTTCGGTTGCTGCACTCATAAGGAGACACTCTCAGGGTGGTACCTAAGACTTTGGAGGTCCAGTCCATGATGGTTCAGAATAGCGGCTTTAATATCATAGTATCCACTGTCTGGAACTCCCCACTAATACAAATTAGTCAGGTGGCAACCCTTCTGGTTAACGGCACCAACTGAAAATGTAATGGTTCCAAAAAGCATTCCCCAAAAGGTGATCTTGTCTTCTCCATACAGTAATATACAACATTTTATCATGACCTTATACTGTATTGGTTTGACCAGTGCTTAGAAATTTCTTTTAAAGTAATTCATAAATATAGTTAAATAAATAATAAATGCAAATAAATGTCTTCCCTTAGAAGTATTACCCATTTGTGAATCTGAGATTTCTCACAGGTATTTTAATAATAATAATAATAATAATAATAATAATAATAATAATAATTTATTTCTTACCCGCCTCTCCGATTGGATCAAGGCGGGGAACAACAGCAAGGTTCACACATGATTCTGATCCATTTGATCATAGCCTGATCCAGTTGATCAACATTATTTTGGAAGCGAATGCCAATCATTTATCATTCTATTCTAAAGGCAACTATTGAAACCCTGTGTATTTGGGTCTGTAATTACTTTCAAATAGAAGTCAAACAATACAGCTGTCACTGAATGCTTGGGATATGTTTACACAAAGATTTATGTGGATTTGTTACCCTTAATTGTATTCCACATAGACCTTTCATGAATGGTAAAGTGTTTTTATTAACACACTTCTTTTTCTGGGAAGGCCTTCTCATGTGGTTGCCCCTTTCTGGCTTCTTCCCCATGGCTCCTTTTGTGTTTAAAATAAACTTGTTCCTCTTCTATAGAACAGAAACACTTTGTTCCATCATTCCAACATTAAGAAGGAGTAAGTGTTTTTTGAGGCTAAATTGTCCCCACCCCACCCCGCTCTGCTAAAGCAAATGTATTTTGTAACTTGGTGCAGCTTCACAACAGAACCAACTAATGCAATACAATATGTACCAACCAAAAAAGCAGGGTGGCAGACATGTTCAAGGATTCTTCTTATTCATAAGGAAGCATATTTAAAACTGGAACACTGAGGATGTCTGCTCACAAACCCAGAAAACAGCCACACATAAGGATTTGAGTTCAGCCTACTCTAGGTTTTATGCCAATTCATAACACCTCCACTATGACTAGACCAAATATGATGGAAAGGGATGCAAGCGACGCAGCCAATTCCTGTATTATTTTGTTTCTCTTCTTACTTCTTCCATTTATTTACTAACCAGGCACAGCTTCATTTGCTGAATATAACAAAAATTATATCTTAACACAGGTGGATGTGTGCTGGATACTCAGTATAGTATAGATTTTCCCTGTGTGAAAGTCAAAAGAAAAGTAAATAGAGTAACTACTTAACGAATATAGCTTTCTTGGGGAACTGGGATTTCAAAAAAACAAAACATGTCAGAATACACATGAAAATGTTTTGCAATTAACACGTCTGCTTTGAAACCAGGATTATACAATAGCTCCCTTACAAAATTGCCAGCATCTTAGTAGTCCTTGAAAAGATACCATTGACCAAATGTCTAATTTCCCCATAAATCTACCTGACTTTGTGACCTGCCCCACCCAATTTGGAATACCTTCAACAAACATCTGGAGTCATTTTTTCAGAATTCAACAAGAAGAGGTATAAGAATGCCTTATCAACATCAACTGTAGGAAAAAGCATAATGCTCCAAGAAACCCTGTGAAAGTAGAAGTGCAGCATCTGCAGAAGTCAGGGGGGTTCCATAAGTTAAAAAAACAACAACCTTGGGTCCCTTGCTAAGATGTTCTCTGCTTTTTATAAAAGTATAGCAGACCAATGATGATCATTTATTTTGACAGCACATCTGTTCTCTTTGGCTTCACTGTGCAACTGCTCCAGATAAAAGTAAAATCACTGAGCTCTGGTCTACAGCTGAGACATTTTTCTAAATGTAAACCTCAGCTTGTCAAGTTAGCCACTTTATTCACACATAAATTAGGTGGTGACAGAGTCTGAGACGGCAGATTCAGGATTCTGACCCTACTATACCCAGATACATATGCTGAATTTCCACAGTGATACTTCTACCTGTCTTATCTCCAGAACTCAGTAAGCATAAATTCAGAGTATGGTACTTATCAATGAAAAAACTAGTGTTTTCATAGCCAAACAACAAACAGGCATCAGTGACTCACAGAAGGATTACTCTAGCAATACTGTTGTCATGTTTCTCAGAAAGCTCCTGCTTTTGATGGGAGACAAATGAAGAGGCCTGCTAGATAATCTACAAAGCTTTTATTAAGCAGCAAACATCTCTTCTACTTGAAGAGAGTCTAATCTCTTGGAAACTTCCCCCTAGGCAAAACTATGCAAACTAAGTGAGACTATTGTCTGATCAAGGAGAACAGGAAGCCCCTTCCCATACACCTGTAACTTCTGAGGGCCTGTGCAGAGGCAGGTTCTGGCGCAACCCTAGTTGGACTGACTTTCTCACACTTTCCTTCCACTCTGTGCATTTTAGCTTCCAGCGGACCCTAGCATCAGCTAGCTTGTTGGGGCTCTGCTCTGGAAGAAAGCTCACTTCCCACTGAGTGTGTAGGATCTGGCCTTGAGGAGTTAAGCTCTGGAGAGGGCTGACTCCCAGCTGGGGAATCACCCGTGAGAGCTTCCTCCCCCACTAGTACAGGCTAGCTGGTGTCTGGCGCCTACTCCTCTAGTTCCGAATCTGATTCTGATTGATTACCTGAAACACCTTCTCCCAAAACAGGGGCAGTAGGGTTAGACATGACAACTGTAATGTTCAGATACTTCCATAAAAGAGAGCTCCGGCTATTGGGCGGTATAGAAATGCAATAAATAAATAAATAAATAAATAAATAATAAAAAATAAAACAATACAGGACCAGGACAATGTGGGACATCTTTGCTGGTCCCAGGCACTCAATCCTCCCCATCTGTATTTGGGCCTGAAAGACTGAAAAATGTAGATGCATGGGTAAGTTGTAAGCAAGCACAATTTATGAAATTGTGCGACATCATTACTGATTACGGGGCACATCTGTTAAAGTATCAGTCTAAGTTTCCAGTTTCCTGATTTTGTGGAGGTTGAGCCAACATGAGATCACCTTAATAATAGTCTTAAACTGGAAGGGTTGCATTAATCATTCAATATGATGGTTGCACAGCTAATCGCCATGCAAGTGGAACTCACTTGTACCATCTAAACTGAAGAAGGCTTCAAAGGATTGTGTACTTTTTAAAGTGAAGTCTGTGTCCCTCATCCACAGGTAATACTAGCCTCATCCATGTGCAACTGGCATTTTCGGATTCACCAGGTCCATTTCTGTAAGAATCTGGCCAAGGTTTCTATATCTAGCATAGTATATGCTACTTGGGAACTTTCGACCCTTAGGCTGAATTTGGCCCAAAAGGTCTCCCCATCCTGCCCACAAATGCCTCCACTGAATCCCCCCCATCAAGCCTCACCCCCTCAAAAAAGGGATACAGGGTTGGAGAACAGCTCCTTGAAACATTGAATCAGATTGCTTTGGAGGCTCGCCTGTCGCCCTTTATGTTTGGGAGAGGCAAAGAGGAACAGAAGCTGGCTCTGTATGTGTATGATCTGTGCGTGCGCAAATTGGCTCTGCACAACTATGTCAGGGACTGCTTGCCAACAGTAGGAATAACCCTGCCCATTTGGGGCCATAGCATCATCCACTGCTGGCACAAGGTTCCCAAAATGGTTCCCAGGAGCACTACAAAAAGGTTCCGGAGTCTGATATATAACCAATCCAAGCAGAGTCCTACAATTCTCTCCTCCTGACTACTGCCTAATATCTTTCAACCAGGTCTACCATCAGTGCTGTAAGGCTTCCAAGTGATGTCATCTTAAATGGAGCCAATGAACCAGCTTTGCTATTGCCACCGTGAATCAGACAACCACAGAATTAAACAAAGAAAGTTGCATTTCTTTTTCACTTGGCTTTAAAGAAAAAATATACAAGGCAGGATTCTTCTAAGAAATGGTTGGTTAGTCTTATGACCAAAATTTGATGCAGCTTAACGAAAAGGCCGCAGAACAATTTTGAGCTGAAATCTTTAAATGAAGTTTAGGTTTCTTTCTAAACATATTCTTAATTTAACTATGAAAAATCATATGCCTCATGAATAAAATAAATCAGACTGTGCTGTCTCCACCATTCCTATTTGGCCCTGAGAATTCTTGAGCTTAGTTTATTATTCTATGGAGTTTGTAGAATGCTGTTTGGTGATGAATGAGAGAAGGAAGCTGAAGTGTTGAAAGGAGACTTTTTGGGGGGGGGGCACAGCCCTGCGTCTTTTTGGCTTCATCCTGGGTCTGGGGCAAGGTGTCTCATGCTGCCACTGAGTTGCTCTGTGTAGCTGGCAGATGAAGTATGTTGTGCAGATGAGGAGGTGTATGATCTTCAGCTGCCAAGCTGCAAAGAGGAAAAAGAAGAGAGACCAAGCTTAGCCTCTAAGTTGCGCACCCAACCTCAAATCTCAAAATGTCAAGCTCCCTGGCGGCTTCTTTTCAGAGATGTGCGCCCCTATACGGGGACATGTCATTGCCCATTGCTTGGGAAGTTGAGTGCAAATGTGCAGCACACAGTGGTGTAGTGGTATTTTTTTAAAGTACAAGCACTCATTATGATAGTTCCCATAGCCACACCCATAAGGAGAGTCCAAAAATGCAGGCAGGCAACAGTGTTGATCCATTATACCAGTTCTAGCAATGTTCTTCTTCATCAGTAGCAGGCATTTTACAAAGATAATGGGTCTTAATTGCCATTCAAAACCATGCCGCTCCAACATACTTTGCATTAAAACAGGAATAACTAATAACAGTATATTGCTGCTAGGAAAATCCATTCCCCCCCCCTCCCCACCCGCAGCTGCAGTGAGCATTGCAGCTAAACTCAGAGTGGGCAGGAAGCCCAACGAAGGTGCCAGATGATGCCGTTATCCCTGCTAATCAGAAAGTCCCAGCGCTTCAACCCTATGAGCCTTGACTCCACTATACCATTAGCAGCGCAGATACAGACCAGCAGTTCAACTATTAGCTTCATCACGCCAGGATTATACTGTGCAATCACTGCGAATTGTGTGCAAAGGACTCCGAAGTTTTCCAGCTTATAATCTGCTTTGACTGTGAAGTACTACCATGCATCCTGCTTTAATTGTGCTTTAAAGCCAAAACACCCTCCCTATTTTGCTACCTGTTTAAGAGCGAAACCTCGTGTGGCGCAGAGTAGTAAAGCAGCAGTTTCTGCAGCCGAAACTCTCCCCATGGCCTGAGTTCGATCCCAGTGGAAGCTGGTTTCAGGCAGCCGGTTTGGGTCGACTCAGCCTTCCATCCTCCCAAGGTCGGTAAAATGAGTACCCAGCTAGCTGGGGGAAATGTAATCACGGCCGGGGAAGGCAACGGCAAACCACCCCGCTATAAGGCCTGCCAAGAAAACGTCAGCGAAAGCTGGCGTCCCTCCAAGAATCAGTAATGACTCAGTGCTTGCACGAGAGGTTCCTTTCCTTTCCTTAAGAGCGAATCATTTGTTGTTTTCCGAGCAGCCACTGGGGACACAGGAGGAGGATATGATATGTTTAAACAAATGCTTACATCTGCATAAATTTTAAAGATAAAGACATAAAAATTGGCACAGTAATAGATTTTAAGGAGAGCTTTAATCATACCAAATTTGAAACGGATTGGGTCATCTGTTGATTTTTTATAATTTTTCTTACATTTCCCCCCTTAAACCTTTTCCTGGCAGGTAAAGGATCTTAGGAGTCCTGCCGCCAGCTAACAACAACAACAGCTTTACGCTACAGGGGATAATTCGAGGGAAACAGGTAAGTGGGATGAGGGCTTAAGTAATCAGGGAAAATAAATGAACCCAGCTCAGCTAAGTTAAAGGAAGAAAGGAAGAAAACCACAGACAGGAACTTCGTTTCATAGTAAGATGCTCCTTCCCTCCCAAAGGGAATTGTGCAATTATTATTATTATTATTATTATTATTATTATTATTATTATTTATTTATATAGCACCATCAATTACACCCTATTTATTTTAAATTTTATTGGGGGAGAGGGGTAATGAAATTATGATTTATTAATGGAGGTAATTAAGGCAAACTGATTTCAGACTGGGAACTGGATCACCCAGGTGGGAAATTAATTTGGGTAATACATAAATTAATGACAGAACTGATGTGAGTGATCTGAGGTGGAGACTGGGGTACAAATTAAGTGAACAATTTATTTGGGCTGATTTAGATGGAACATTTGTTTCCTTGTGTGAAATTTAAAGTCTAGTAATTATTTCTAAATGTGCATGTGTACATATAAATTAACTTGTGCATATTTAATACAAATATGTGCCGTGGCGTAGGTCTTTTTAGTGCCTAGCAATGCCCCTGAGAGGAAGCCTGCTATGTTATTGTCATATGTATTTGTTTTATATTTGTTTTATAGTTAAAAGGTTTAACAGTTCTCAACATAGAGTGATATGACAAGATCCAAGGCATGGTAATAGCCAATTGCCATGTTTTTCTTAAATAAGAAGAGAGTTCCTGAACTTCATTTGGCCAAATATCATCAGTAGTGAACGCATCTTTATTTATTTACTGAAATGATTTATATACCACACTTCATCCAATAAATTCAAAGGCAAGCAAACATCCCAGAACATTAAAATATGCAATAAAACCATAACATTAATGATAAACCGAGGCAGCAAATAAAAACATAGAGCAAGCTAAAGCATTTCTCAAATTCAATTAAAGGTAAATGTTCACATGTCAAAGTCAGACAGTCAAATCAATCAATCAATAAGAAGAGGGTAATGAATCAGAACATGCAATGCAAGCTCTGAACTTGTGGTTGGGACATTTTAACACTTTCTGGAGGGCAAAATATTGTAAACAGTAAGAGTCTATAAGTACGTTTTCCACATTTGTGAATTGTTTCAAAGGTTATTCTTTTGAAATGTAGCCAAATACTTCAACAGCTTTAATTTCACTTTCAAATGTAATACAGTACAGATTTTGAAAATACAAATACCTCTAAAGAAAGCCATATGGTGAAAGCAGAGTCCTTAAGCTTTCCATAACCACCTAGAATGCTTTCTCTTTTGACTTTAAATTTACATGGGGTTCAAAAATATTTTTCACACTCATATCACACACACCCCAACATACCTATGTACAGCATACTTGAAGTCAAACAAATGTGCCTGTGAAAACCACCTCCCTTTCTTTTTATCTATGTATCTTCAAAGTGAAGTAAAATATACCATGCCCACCCAAAATACAGCATGCATCTTTCTTTCTTATAAAGTTGTTAAACATAATTAAGGTAGGCAAAATAGTTTCCAACATTTATGCTTTCATTCCTCTTTAACAGGTAGGAGCAATAAGAAATACTTGCCACAGTGGTGGACGAAAGAGAAGTGAGGAGAATAGGCGGGAAGCCGTTAGGGCATGCACAGCAGACTGTGAGCGAAGGGTTCCCGACTAAAACACCTCAGCTATGAAAGTTTCCCGAAATGAGGCTCCACGCAGGCGCAGAGCCTATATATGAGATGCAGAGACCATGGAGAAAAAATAGTTACCCTAAGAACATAAGGAGTGCCATGCTGGATCAGACCAAGGGTCCATCTAGCCCAGCACTCTGTTCACACAGTGGCCAACCAACCATCGGCCAGGGATGAACAAGCAGGACATGGTGCAACAGCACCCTCCCACCCATGTTCCCCAGCAACTGGTGCACACAGGCTTACTGCCTCAAATAGCTCCGGCTATTGGGCGGTATAGAAATGTAATAAATAAATAAATAAATAAAATACTGAAGATAGCACACAACCATCAGGGCTAGTAGCCATTGATAGCCTTTGCCTCCAGGAATTTATCCAACCCCCTTTTAAAGCCATCCAAATTGGTGGCCATCACTACATCTTGTGATAGTAAGTTCCATAATGGGGCTATGTGTAGAAACTTATAGCCGAAGGAGTTATGATACACAATGCAACTTCTCCGTGCAATTTAAGACATATAATGGCTTTCTTCAAACTGAAATCCTCCTGATGTGTTAGACTACAAGTCCCACCATCCCCAGCCCATATGGTCAATGTCCATGCTGGGTGAGGAAGGTGAGAGTTGTAGTCTAACACACTGGAGGGGAGGCGGTTGGTGAAGGTTGACACTGTGATATAGTGGTTAGAGTTTTGGACCGGGACTCCAGGTTCTATTCCCCACTTGGCATGAAGCTCACTGGGTGACTTTGAGCCAATCACAGACTCTCCGACTAACCCACCTCACAGGGTTGTTGTGAGGATAAAATGGAGAGGAGGGCCATGTAAGCTGTCTTGGGTTACTTGCAAGGTGAAAAGGGGTGAGATATACATGTAATATAATGAAGAATAAATACAGAATAGGTTGAAATGGTTTCATTAATTAGACCAATGTATTAGTTGAAATGGAAACAAACACAAACCGCAAAATTACATAATATATCTCACATCTCAAAAGGAGGAGGGATGGTAGGGGGCTTGGCCCCTCCCCTTAAATCTTTGGCTAAGTCACAGCTTGAATTTAGATGGCTGAAGGCAGTTTTTAAAGATTCTGAAAATTTTCATTTTTAAATAAGAGACCACACAAGAAATACCTTAAGTATTACAAAGCAACATGAAGACAACAATGGTATGGAAGTTCAAAGCATAGCTACCAACGTAATCAAATGACAGTAGAGTTTATTTATGCACAGAAGTTTAAAGAGCTAAAAATGTCTAGGTTGTCTAGGTAATAATTAAAGAAAAAACATAGATGATGTTTTCATATGAGAAATATAACCTTCCTAAATGTTGCCAGTGGAAAACACACACACACACACCAGCTTCAGTTTGATGTTGAGGCAAGTACAAAGTAAAATATAATTTTAATGTATTTTTATTTTGTTTTTGTTTTTATTTTATTTGTCTACCACTCTGAAATTCTGAATGGGGAGCAGTATGTAATTATTGTAAATAAATAAATAAATAAATAAATAAATAAATAAATTTATATTGGAATACAAGCAACTGAAAAGTATAGGAAACAGCAATAATTATAAACTCATGGATTTAGACTAAAAAAACTTATCTGGAATGGTTAAAGAAAGTTTTAGAATATGAAAAATAAGTCATATCATAAATGAAACATCATGGTGATTTTGCAATTTGAAGGATTTGTCATGCAAATCAAAATTATTTTATAGCAATATGGTTGTATATGTATTTTATAGCAATATAGTTTTTAATGTGTTTTATATTACTGTTGTTCCCCGCTTCGATCCAAGTGTAGAGGCGGGTAAGAAATTTTATTATTATTATTATTATTATTATTATTATTATTATTGAAGGCTGATTATCCAACACATAGTTTTACTCTACCCTGTGCCTGTTTGGTGCATTCTCTTCCCCTTCTTATTGTTTTATTATGATTTTATTAGAATGTAAGCCTATGCAGCAGTGTTTTGCTATTTTATTGTTTTACTCTGTACAGCACCATGTACACTGATGGTGCTATATAAATAAATAAATAAATAAATAATAATAATAATAATAATAATAATAATAATAATAATAATTCTAAACTACAGATGAAAGGAAGTCAGGAAATTCTTCCAAACACTTTCAAAGTGTTTTTAGCTGATCAGATTTTTTAGCTAGTTTGATATTTATCTGCTGCTTTTAAAATTATTCTTGTTGCTGCTTTTAAATTATTTTAATACTTTTTGTTTTAAATTGTTAGTGGTATTATTATTATTAGTCTCACTGTGTTTGTATTTATTACTTCCCTGCCATCAACAATCAATGAATGTGGGGGTGTTCTGGCCACTTTTTATGCCATTAAAACAGTTCCATTATTAATAGGCTGCAAATGCACCATTTATCTTTTTCTTACCACTGTTCTCTAAAAACATAGAGCCAAGGAAGGTTGCACATTGTGAAGACAATACAAACACTTTAAAAATTAAGATTGCCCTAGCATTAGTTCAGTACCAGTCCATGAAGCTGGCAGTCCTATCTTATTAAGAACATTGTGTCCCGGCCTTTCTCCAAGAAGTTCATTGTGGGAGTCCTAGACCAAGCAGGAGTACTTGCCAACCTCCTTGACTTGTTCTCTTTGACACTTCCCTGGTTAATAAAAGAAACCAATCACAAAAAGCTAGCTGAAGCTTGCTCAAAAGGGCGCATTTCACTTTATTGTTTTATGCGTCTGTGATGCTTTATGGTGCAGTCCTACAGAACTGATGCTTGTAGAACAGAGGGTTCCAAGATCAGAGCCCTCCATCCATGCTAAGCCTCACAAGAGGAACAGAGGCTTTTATGCTTCCCATTCCTTACAAAGAGCACTTAACGTAAGATAGACCTCTGTGCCCGTCTAACACACTTACTTTGCTGGATGGGACAGAAGCTGAGAGGTATGGGGATCTGGCAAATCCACAGCCTTCTCTTTCGTCCCCACCCACCAGCATGCCCTTATTCCTCCCTCCCTATTCTCTTTTAAGGCCCCAACTTTGCCCTTCGAAGAGAAGCTCCAGAAAGCTCTGCAGTTACAGCAGGGGTGGTGGAGAACCCTCTGCTCAAATTCCCCTCACGCAGGTCATAGCTCTGTTTATGGACTCTTGGTTATTTGGGGAGGAAACTCCAGCATCCTGTGGCCACTCAGGCACCATCTAGAGGTCAGGGGTTTTTCTCTTTTAATTTCTCCTTCAAAACTAAAATCTCCGTTTACCAGTAATGTATGATGTGAGAGTAGAGGCTTGTCACCAAATCTTTCAGAATTCATTTCATAAAAGAAAAACTAAAAAGCTCCCTGCCTTTTGAGTCTCGGGTATTTGCTTTCTTGAGATGCAGAGTTCAAAGGATTCAATTTTCAAAAGCAGGGTTACATTAACTTGAAGAAAGTGGCCTCCCTAAGCATATGTTCTCCAAGAATAAGGAAGCAGGAAACGGAACTTTGCCCAATAGCAACAGATTATTCCGAAAGGAAAGCTAAATTAATCTCAATCTCCCAGGGCCTAGGTCTCTGGTCTTTAAAAGGAAAACCACTTCAGAATCGGTCAACTTCTACCCTTGCTGCTTGGGATAAGTTCTTAAAAACCTGCAAAAGGGGGGTGGTGGTGGTGGCTTCAGAAAAGGATATTAGAGCTAAGAAAAGCATGAATGATAACATGCACCTGAGCAGGGGCAAACTACTTCTGCCTGACAACAAATGTTATCATTTTAATCAGAGATGCTAGGAAACATAGAGCATGGCTAGATGGGGCGATATCCTGGGGATCACCCCGGAATCATCCCTGTGTGTTCACATGATGCACAGGGGATCCCGGGAGCAGAGAGGGACGATTCCTCCCTTTCCCCTGGATATCACCCTACCCTTCTATTCTGGTTTTTCCCACGGTCTCGGGATGATCCTGAGACCGCAGGAGGTGTGGCCCGCCATCACGGTTTTGTCCCAGCTCCTCGCGAGTAAACTTGAGGAGCCAGGAACCGGGCACAGAGCTCCTCAGGAGCTCCGTGCCCTTCAAAGGTGGAGTAGGGAGAGAGCGAGAGTGTTTTTTTTTAAAAAAAAAACAAAAAACAAAAACTTACAGTTGCATTCGAGCGCTCATGCACTTTTTTCTTTTAAAAAAATGGCGTCCACAACATCCTCCATTCTCCTGGGACTTCACGCGCTGCGTGTAGACTAAGGGGAGGATCTCACGATCATCATATCACGAGATCATCCACCTCCACCCCCCTCGTCTAGCCATGGCCATAGAATGTCTATCCAACACTTTCTCCAATGGGAGTCCAACCAGTTTCCTCCAACTGGTGCAAAGGTGACAGACTCAGACAAACATTCCACTACGACTGAGTCCTGAATGTCTTTCTTCTGAAATGGACCTTGTGCTTTTTAAAAATGGAAGCCAGTCATGTCAACCATCCCAAACCTTAGCCATCCTGAGTAATATATGCTGAATTTATCACACTCATCTTTTGCTGACATTCCTACATGAAAAATTAATTATCCCCATCCTACATTCCTGCACAAAACCTAATAACCCTAATAATCTGAGGTTTAAGAGAGCAGTACTGTGTGAAACAAATTCTTGTGCTGCCTTACTGCAGTAAAGCCATTACCTCCAAACTTAGAATCATTACAAGAGTAGACTATTTTTTACACTGCTGTGAAAAGATAATTCTCACAATGTCTATAGCGTTATATTCAATGAAACAAGCAAACTCCACCAAATTTAAATCTGGGATGTATTCAGCCATCCAACTAAAAAAAAACACCTCTTTTGAGAAGTTAAGACAGTGTCATGAAACAATTCTGGGGCATATTTAATGAATTTCTGAGAACATTACACTAGGAGAAGAGGAGGAGTAACTTTTGGCCATTCTTATTCCTATATTCCTTAAAGCATTGTTCTGTTATAAATAAATTCTGTTTGTTGCTGTTATGTCTGAACAACATTGTTCTCATGCTGTCATTCTGAGTTCCACAATGACTATCTTTAGAACTGAAGACAACAGAAGTGAAATCCCAGAAGTTTAATATGGTTTATATACAGAGAAATCACTACCATGGGATGTGGAGTAAAAGACAAGCACACAAGTGAGGGACCTAATCTTGCACAACAGAATGTGGCTACCTGAGAGGTAAAACATTCTCAATGTTTCCAGGAAAGTCTCCCTACCATACAGTTATAGAAACGTGTTGGGAACATAAATTGCTACTCAGAGAATTTCTAACCTCAGTGTTAAGCCTCATCCAAATAACCCACACAAGGGTAGACTGCATGGCATTCAATATGTCATAGGAGAAGGGAGGGTTCAGTTGACCTTGCCAGGAATTTAACCTGCGGTTCCAGAGAGTCTGAGCCGTACCCTGAAAATCCACTGTACCACTGCCCCTCTACATTGGCTGTGCTGGTGCTCTGTAACACTTTTGACTGTAAATTAAATTGAGTTTAAAAAAACTTTATTGGGATTTTGGAAGCTAAATGGGAAAAGAAATATTTACTAGATGTTGAGATGTTTTTCTTGTTGCGTTTTAGCCCCAGAACCTTGATGGGTGTGCTGATGGAAACATTTTGATAGCAGTTTCATGTATGTATCATTTCATTTTGCATGAAGACCATTTTCTTTCATGTTTATTTTTGCCTCCAACACCTTCTGTACTCAAACTGATGCACTACTTCATCACTAGCCAGGAAGAGGCCTTTTTGGCTTATCCATGACTACTATAATTGGTCTCAGGTACAAATTAGTTTTCTGGTACAAGCTTTGATAGGTTGCAACATTTTAACTTCTATTCAAGCCACTACATATTTATTTATTTATTTATTTATTACATTTCTATACCGCCCAATAGCCGAAGCTCTCTGGGCGGTTCACAAAAATTAAAACCATAGTAAGACAACCAACAGGTTAAAAGCACAAATACACAATACAATATAAAAAGCACAACCAGAATAAAAACCACGCAGCAAAATTGATATAAAATTAAAATACAGAGTTAAAAGAGTAAAATTTAAATTTAAGTTAAAATTAAGTGTTAAAATACTGAGAGAATAAAAAGGTCTTCAACTGGCCAGGCGGACCTCTCTGGGGAGCTCATTCCACAACCGGGGTGCCACAGCGGATATTTATTTAAAGAGTTGTTCTGAATGTTAAAGAAAACTGTAGAAAAAGTGTTTAATATATAAATTACTTAGCTACACAGAGGGTGGCAAGATGGCGCCATGTTAAGAAGTGTTTGCTCAGAGCTCTGTAATTATCTGCTGTGTTCTTGGGACTTACTGAGCTAAACCACACCTCTATTTTTCTTCTATTTCTTATTAAGTCTTTATGTTATCATCAAGTGGACTCCAAGGCTTGCACTATTACAACTAATTGGCATTCTACTTTCATTGCCCTCCTGCTTTCTACTTACTCATGTTTTTGGATTGGAGCTCTATTAGAGCCATGAAAAGCAGAGGATGACTGAAGAACCTGGAGTTAGAGAAGATGTGAAGAGGAGATAAGATAAAGAGACAGCTCAAGTAAAGAGGACTGTAAGCTTTGGAATCTAATTTTACAACAAATACTACTGATTTACCAGTTTCCTGTTGTCAGGGGTGAGTAGCCCTGAAATTTCCACAACTGTTCACAAGTCTATTATTATTTATTAAGTTGTAGCTGATGGTGATTACAAGTGAGCCCTGCAATAAAATGTTGCACTGTGGAATGCTTTGGTTGACCGTTCCAGCCACGTTATTCCTTTTCTTTTCTTACCTACCAGCCTTCTGTGTCCACTGAGCATGCTCATTCCCCACTGGGCTGTTTTCCTCTCCAGTTGCCCCCCTCCCCCATTTTAGAGTTTTCTTCAGGAACAGGGTCAATCCCTGTTACATTAAAATCTTTGATTTAAACATTGATGTCTATGGGCGGCTTTCACTTGTTTCCCTGATGGTGTTTTAAAATATCCAAGTGTGAACCAGCACACAGGAAGGAAGTAGCAGCCAGGCACCTCTCCATCGTGCCTGGGTCTAGCTCCAGCTGAGAGCCCCCTCCCTCCTGCTGCCAACTGTCAACTTTAACTGCTGAACTTTGCAACTAAGATTGTAGTGCCTGAATTTGCTTTCCTTTTCCTCCTCCTCCTCCTCCTCCCTCCCAATCCCCTTTCCTTTTGTGTCATGTCTTTTAGATTGTAAGCCTGTGGGCAGGGACTGTCAAGAAATACTTTTGTAAGCCGCCGTGAGAGCCTTTTTTGGCTGAATGGCGGCATAAAAATGCATAAATAAATAAATAAACCAGACAATGAGATGGTTCTACCTATCTTTTTCTCTCCTGGTTATGACTGTGTTAAGATTATTTATCCTTTCTGTGTTGTAAGTGACAACTGTTCTTCAGGATGGTACTTGTGTCCAATAACTATAATTGGTTTCATCGATCAAAACAATGAAATATGTGTATAATTATATAATTTCATAATTTATTCTGCTTGATGTGATTGTGCAGAAATTTTATTTCCAGATTACAAAATTTTCTCTTTGACATGAATTAAATTAAGGTCCCTAATAATAATAATAAAAAAACAAGACAAAAGAAAATAAGAATCTGCATTAACATTCCTTTGTGTCTTTGGTAAAACCAATACAATGACTGTATTCTTTTCAAACTCTCACTAAATCCGTAGTTCTATACACATTTACCTGGGAGTAAGCTTTACTGAACTTTATGGAGTTTACTTCCGAGTAGACATGTACAGAATTGCACTGCATGTATCATCTTGTAATCAATTAAAGCTCCAAAGATTGCCCTTGTTCCAACTAATGAACTTGGCTTTGTCCAAATTATGATCAAGAACTTGGTCACTGAGCAGCCTCTGGGTTGAAATTTAACTGTATTGCACACAAAGCATGTCAGACAATTGAAAAGCAGATATGTTGCAACTATAGGAAATCCCCATGTCGTTGACCCGTATAAAATTCAGTCTATAGTGTGGAAACAACGATGATATCTGACAAAGAAAATCAATAAAATATTGCACAAGACTTCTCAAGTTTTCACAGCACAGGACTAAAATTTCTATTACACAATCAAGATAGTTTTAGAGTCCTAACTCACTGAACAAATACTTGTTTATCATCTTGGAAAATAGTAGTAGTAGTAGTAATAATAACAACAATAATAGTAATAATAATTTCTTACCTACACCCTTGTTAAATTTTACTCTACATCACACACACAAAACCATACAAGGAAATACTAGCTGTCATTCTCCTTTCATTTGCTTAATCATTGGCTGCAGTTGTACACACACTTATCTAGGTGTAAATCTCACTGCACTCAGTAGGGCTTTCTTACCAATAGTGTCAAAATAATATCCGTTATTTTTGCATTACATTTAATACTGAAATGAAAAATCATGCAAATTCAACAATCCCACTTTAAAACCAATAGCAACAAATACTGGAAAGTTCACTTCTTAGCAGCATAACTCCATTTTCTCCTCTCAAAATGTGGACAGACCCATTGTGGAATTTGTGGACAACTGTGGGAAGAAGAGTTTTGTGGCAAAATCTTTTTTAAGTGGAGAATTTTGAGGTTCTGTTTTGCAAATTTCTGAATAATGCTTCAGTGGCATTTATATATGAACCTTTTGATTTCAAACTGTTTTCTCTTCATTTCCTGCACGTACAGACTTGCCAGAGTTGCAGATCACCTGAGCGCTTGCATAGATGCTGTCTCCCACCACGCACATTGACCAAATAGTAAGCAGGTGCTCATTGGCGCATCTTCTTTCCTCCTTCTCAGCTATTTTTTCCTGGTTGCAAGTGGTGATTGTGTGGGGAGTGAAGGTTGTATGAGTATTGGCTGTTGTGTGAAGAGCTCCTCTGAGAAGAAGGATGACAAGTGGTCGCCTCCACCCTCCTCCTGGGTATCCATGGCCAGACAATGTGTGGTGTAGTGGCTAAAGTGTTGGACTGGGAGTCAGGAGATCTGGGTTCTAGGCCCCACTTGGCCATGGAAACCCACTGAGTGACTTTGGGCCAGTCACAGACTCTCAGCCCAACCTTTCTCACAGGGTTGTTGATGTGAGGATAAAATGGAGATGAGGAGGATTATGTATGGCGCCTTCGGTTCTTGGAGGAAAAAAGGCAGGATTTAAACATAATAATAAAAAATAAATAAAAATGATATGCCTAAATAATCATGATTTCTTTGCAGTGCCAGATTTGTTTGGGATAGTAATGGACAGAAGTCCAGGGAGTCAGGAGCTTCCCATGCAACAGAGGAATATAGATTAGGGGCCTGTATCGATCCGTGGGAACTTTATACCTACAAGGGAGAGGTAGTGTGATCCTCCCTGCACGTTTGCAGGGTAGGGACAACATTACACACACAGGTTTCCCTGATTTTGTAGGGGGCAACTAATGCTATACTTGATAAGCGCTTTGTAGTGGGTTTGATTTGCAGTGCTTGAGGAAGTGCACAGGAGGGGGAGGCAGGAGGAGCATCAGTCACAGACATAGCTGAATGCGGTAGGGAAACAAGCCTGCTCAAGGGCGCTCTACCAATAACACACATGCACAACAGAGGGAAATAGCCCAAGCACCTAAAAGGGGTGGCTGCTCTAACGTTGCGGGGCTGGAGCCAAATTTCAAACACAGGTGCTGCCCCTCATGGGGAAGCACCCGATGCATAACTAAAACCCCGCGTGGCTATGCCTCTGCACCAAAAACCGGATGGCAGATGAAAGTTGGCAGGAATGGGAGGAAACGTCCTACTCAGTTTCTCTCATAGGGAGGCATCTGATCCACAACTAAAATCCTGCACGGCTCTGTCTCTCCGTGGGGAACGTAAGGGTTGTACCACAGCTAATGAATTTTTTGGACATTTTCAGAGTGCAATACCGAGGGAAGGGTGAGGGAAGGCAGAAACAGGCGAAGAGAGACAACAGCATAATCCGTTGCTAATCGGATCGTGAAACAGAGATCGTTTGGCAGGAGCAGAGAAGCAGTCTTCACCACTCTTGCCAGGGGACTCTGTCGGCATCTGTTTAATCCACTGCGGAGCACCAGATGACACAATAAGCCACAATGGCTAAGATAAACCTCACTGCAGACTATGGTTTATCGGGGTGGCTTATTTGGGTTAAATAAACCAACGTGGTTGGGGAAAACCACACACGAGAAACCATTGTGGTTTAGTCTGAAAAATAAACCATTGTGGCTTATTGTGTTGTACGAACCCAATCTAGTTCTCGCCACAAAGAAAACTGCAAAATGGACATTTATGGTCACACACATTTACTAACACTAGGGTAAAAGAAAAATGATTATCTGGATACCTGCCAATGGGAACTTCAGAGCTTAATGGCTCTAAAAGGAGGAAGATGTATAGACTCCGAGAGGAAGCCTTCCCCCCTCTGAAGGATAGTGTCATGGAAACCAGCACTCACTCCCAAACAGTTTTCATGAAATTATATATCGCCAATGGTGTCAGAGGCAGTTTCATCTAGCCAGATGTTAAATGAATGAAAGGAGCTTGTTTTCTTTTGCCATCCCTTTCATTCAAGTGAAATGGGGCTGCTGTTCAGAATTTTAGTAACTTCTGATGGAAAATATGCTTAATCATTTTCTAAAAAGTCTTGACTGTGTCATAAAATGCCAGACAGAATAATATGTCTTTAGATTTATTTATCTGTTTGTTCGTTACATTTTTGGCCCTCCTTTCCTTCAAGGAGTGCAAGGCAGATATGTGATCTTCCTCGACACCATTTTATCCTCACAACAACCCTGTGAGGTAGGTTAGGCTGAGAGTCAGTGACTGGCCCAAAGTCACCCAGTGACCTTTATGGCCAGGTGGGGACTAGAACCTGGGTCTCCCGAGTCCCAATCCAACACTCCAACCTCTAAACCACACTGACTGTTTTTAGATATAAGGAGAAATCCCAGAATTTTCTCTATCCAGTGTTTGTGATCTGGCACACTCACAGTTAAAACCAGCAGATTATTGTCTTAAATACACCGCTTCAGTTCCATCTGTGCCTATATGGGGCAACATGAATGCACTGTTAGAACCATACTTTCTTCGTTTGTACCATATGACAAATTAATGTACTAGTTTTGGCAGTCAGAAATTGCATTTTGATCAATTTCCTGGCTATTGTCATTCCTCTGCCCTTCATTAATGAGCATTTCTCTCTCTCTCTCTCTCTTTTTAATTCTTTTAATATTGAATTTGAAGTACTGCATCCATTCATCTTATTAATTCTATATACTAAATCTGGCTATTGAATGGCCATTAAAATGGCAAATGGGGTTCACTGTAAACATGTGTAATGTGATGCACATTGGGGCAAAAAATCCTAACTTCATATACACATTGGTTAGAATTGAGCTAGCAGTGACTGACCAAGAAAGAGATCTTGGGGTTGTAGTGGACAGCTCAATGAAAACGTTGAGCCACTGTGCACTTACTGTGACAAAGGCAAATTTCATGTCGGGCATAATTAGAAAAAGAATTGAAAATAAAACTATTAATATCATAATGCTCTTATACAAATCAATGGTGCAACCACACTTGCAATCCTATGTACTGTTCTGGTCACTGCAACTCAAAAAAGATAATGTAGAGCTAGAAAAGGTCCAGAAAAGGGCAACCGAAGTTATCGAAGCAACTCCCCTATGAGGAAAGGATACAATGTCTGGTGTTGTTTAGCTTAGAAAAATGGTGAATACGGGAAGACCTGACAGTGGAGTATAAATTATGCATGGTGTGGAGAAAGTGGATAGGGGATTTCACCCTCTCTCATAATACTAGAACCCGGGGTCATCCAATGAAGCTGGATAGTGGCAGATTCATGACAGATAAAAGGGCGTACTTATTCACATAGTGCATAGTTAAACTATGGAATTTGCTACCACAAGGTGCATTGTTCACCATCACCTTGGATGGCTTTAAAAGGGAAATAGGTTCCTGGAGGATAAGGCTATCTAGGGTTGCTAGTCATGATGGCTATATAATACCTCCACTGTGAGAAGCGGTGCACCTTTGCAGGTCAATTGATAGGGAACATGAGCAGCAGGATGCTATTGCACTCATGTCCTGCTTGTGGGCTTCCCAAATGCATTGGTTGGCCACTGTGTGAACAGAATGCTGGACTAGATAGGCCTTTGGTCAGCTCCAGCATCACTCTTTTTGCATTCTTACCATTGTTTTCAGCAAATTGTTAACAGAGGTGTCAAGATGCACAGAGGTGTAATTGGGCCATTTCAGTATCATTTGTTTTTAAAGAGGACATTCCTGCAATTTAAATTCTGCATATAGATATAAAAATAAAATGCAAAGATTATCCATCAAGGGAGGAAGGAATAAAAGAAAATTAAATTCAATGTGAAAATGGCTTCAAGGACAATTCCCATACTCAGGCTCTGACTGCGTGCAAAAAGTATAACAGCATTTGAGATCACACAGATTGCACACACATAATAGTTGTTGTAGAAGTTAATCTGCTACTACATTTATACTACCTGGGCGCAACTGTGTTCAAAAAATGTCAAGGCTGTGTGCATTATCCAATGAAGATAAAGGCAAACATTTTCTAGTACTGCAATTAATCTCTGTTGTGTGCACACGTGTGTGTGTGTGTGTAAAGCACACAGTAGTGTCACAAACCAAACCAGAAAAGGCTGAGGTCATTCCATAACCAGACATCAGAATTTTAAGGTGGCTGGGCAGGAATTAACATCTACTGTACCTTACACTCCCTTCTTTGCCTAGCCTGTAAAACCCTTGGTGAAATTCAAACAAAAACATCTAGACTGCCCTGCATGATTTAGGTTAGGATGTTTTATAGAACAAATGCAAAATGCAGTGGATCCAGCTGAACTCGTATTACAAATTCTTCATTCCTCTTAAAGCTGCCTTGCTGGAACATGAACAGAGCTCAACAGGTAGATCATCATAATAAATCGGTTGATTAGAACTGCTCTTCAGGTGAAACTTGAATCAACTAGCACAATATAGCTGACATAAAAGCTTGAGGTTTCATAGATTTTGGAACAAACAAGCCAGAGACAAAAATGAAAACAGTGACTGTAAATGCATAGATTGGGACTAAGGACAATTCCTAGCTATATTATGTTTTTGTTTTTAGTTTTCTTCGATGCATTTATCTTAAAACAAAAAAAAAGCTAGGTGTGGCTAACTTTTTATTTAAATAAAAAGATGATATCAAGTTAACCCTCTCTCCCTAACCTCAGAATCTGCAGTTTCTGCCAACTTTCCTCCCTCCTCACCATATATATATGACCAGCATAGGCTCCCAATGTGGCAGTCCTAGGCACTCCCAGGCCATTCGCTAGGGCTCTGAACGTAACAGAATTATTGAGTCCCTAGTTTTCAACAGGAATATGAAATACCATCAGAAAATATGGAGAATGTAACCATTTCCAGCCATAACAGACACAGGCTCTTAACGTGAACATTCTCCTTTATGACGCTTTTGTTGAACTATTCAGCTTACAGATAATGTAAGCAAAAAGCAAACAGTACCATGCAACCATGAGTTCAGTCCTCACGATTTCAAAAATTAATGTGGCTTAATGTAAATTCCTTAGCTGCTCTGTAATCATGTTTCTTTTGTTCTCTAGCATTCAGAGTGTAAAATGGAATCTTATTTGACATCTGTGAAATATATTTGCTTGAGGGGTGTTAAACAAAAGTAAGCATTTGAAAATTGAAAACTGCTGCTATGAAGCTTTATTCAGCTCTGAGTTATTGACTAGTCTAACAGCAGGGAATGCAAATAACCGAAAGGTGGAGAATTGGCTAGGAAATTATAAACACTGGAATTTGCACTTGCATATTTTTTTCAAGATGAACGTTTTAGTAATAACCTATGGGCTTTTCTACATGAGGCATTTATCCGGCACATTCCCTACTCATGCTTGTTTACAGGTTCTTCAGACGATGTTGTGGCCCTACAGCTTAGTTTCTATGTAAGTGAGTTTTTTTAGAGAAGGGAAAATGCAGTATATAATTGTGAAAGTAGAAAAGCGCAATTTCCTCTTGTGTATTCATACTATTCCTAGAGGTTATGTAGCAAAAAAGCAGGAAAGCAAACACTCCTCTCAATTCTGTCATGAAAACCAACATTTCATGTAAAAAAGCTCTATACTTAATCAGTATAGAGCATTTTCCTAACCTATTGCTCACAAAAAAGGAAATTAGATACATTGCTGTCCATTTAGTCCCAAGCAATGAAAAATGTTGAAGCTTTTTTCCTCCTCACTCACTTATTCCTTTTATTATTTATTTATTACACTTATATACCGCCCCCATAGCCAGGGCTCTCTGGGCAGTTTACAGAAATTCTAAAATTTAAGATAAAATTTGTGTCACATCATTTAAATTTCAAGAGTGTAGGCAAGGATTGTCTAGTTTTGGTTCATTATATATAAGCCACTTTGGGATCCTTTTCAGTTGAAACATGGTGGGGTGTGCGTGTTAAATAAATAAATAAATATTCATGAGAGCAAAACTCTAGAGAAAGTGCTCCCTCTTGTGGTGCTATCTCAAACCAAATGATAACCCCAACATAAAAATGCAACACAATTTTGAGGCACAAAGGTGTTCTTTTTCCTCATGGTGAAATCAACATTTTGATCGATTTCACATGACTGACATGACAAGTTACCAGAACACAATAAATATGATAACCACTTTTACAAAAGATTCCCTGGAGAGCTATCTTTTCAATTCTGCTGTTTTCTAGAGGTCCTTTCCCTACAAATTGTAGCTTCCACCCCCTTTACCTGATTTCCAATTGTGTGCTTGTGTGAATGTTGAGATGTTAGACACAGTGTCTGGGCTATGCAGGTGCCTCACACAAAGTGCTGCAAAATACATCTCAGCAAACTTCGATCTAATCCAATTACCCTACCCCCTTCTGAATCCTGTGTATATTGTTTCCTTTCCCCCCCATTTTTATTTGGCCTTATCTGCTTAGTGTGCCTAGGACTGTTCATTGCATATGAACTAATTAATTCAATCTTGGAGTTCATATAGTGCTTTTTACCATCCACCTAATTCCCAATGTGATAACTGTGTATATGTCTTGATTCTTGTGTGTTAAATAAACCAACCCCATTTGGAAAAGATGTACATGCATGTGAGTGTATCTTTGGGACAAATCTGCCGAGATTCATTACAACCGTTAAATGATACTTTAGACAAGTGTATCTCAGAGTGTCCCTGTTCAGACGACACACTAAGCCATGGTGGTTAAGCATTTAATATGGGGTACTAATGGAGATTCCCTTGCAAGAAGTCACATTTTGACCCCATGTAGACGACATGCTAAACCACAGTGGTTAAACTTTTTGAGCTAGACATTATGGCTCAGCATGTGTTGTGAACGATAACATAGCATGTCGTGTGAACCATTCCTAACCAGGGTGGCTACATAACCACAGTTTAAACACACTCACTAACCATTTGCTACAAAAGAGTTAGCATCCTAACCATGGCTTAGCGTGTCGTCTGAACAGGCCCAGTGTGTATATACTCCTGCATGTGTTAAGAGAGGGCATTCGTTAACTACTATCTACATGACAACTTATATGAAGCTAAGCCTCACTGACATTGACAGGACTTGAATGTGTATAAGTGTTCACAAGCTTCATGCAAAAGACAGAACAGGCGCCATAGATAAGTATGACAGCGCACACGCTTTGCAGTCATAAGGTCCCCGGTTAGATCTTTGGCTTCTCCAGCTGGGTTGAGGAAAAAATCCTGCCCTTGAGAACTGCTGCCAATCAGTGTTGACAATACTGCGATAGATGGACCAGTGGTCTGAATCAGTATAAGACAGCTTCCTATGTCCCAAGAGTCAGAAACAACCATTGTTTCTAATTCAAGAATTAAGGACAAGGATAGCAGCGGGGTGGGGGTGTTGTTTGCAACTGAAAGTGACATGAAGAAGAGAAGCAACTTAGCTCTCTGAGAAGCCATTGAGCAACATTGACTAACTGCCATTGGTCTGTTTGAATTGCAGCTTCTGCTCCTCCCCCCT
This sequence comes from Elgaria multicarinata webbii, assembly GCF_023053635.1. NCBI lineage: Eukaryota > Metazoa > Chordata > Lepidosauria > Squamata > Anguidae > Elgaria > Elgaria multicarinata. Next base: position 124,346,282 of record NC_086172.1, on the reverse strand, counting down.
CCTTTTCAGGTACTTCAAGCCTCCAGTTTGCTGCAGTTTGCAACTTGAAGAGGAGAAGCAACTTAGCTCTCTGAGAAGCCATTGAGCAACATTGACTAACTGCCATTGGTCTGTTTGAATTGCAGCTTCTGCTCCTCCCCCCCTCCTTTTCAGGTACTTCAAGCCTCCAGTTTGCTGGAGGCGCGAGCCTTCGGCGCGAGCACAAGGGCTCTCGGCCTGTGGCTCTCAGCTGTGGGGCGAAGCCGGTCAAGCGGATCCTCTACTCTGGAGGAAAAACCCCAGCCACGGTCCGGTCGCTGCCACTTTCTGATTCAGGTCACGATCTTCTCATTGTCTCCTCTCAGTTCTTTTCTCCTCATATCTGTTCCTTATGGCTCGTTCCAATCTCGTCTCTCCTAACTTAGTTCCTATTCGGTGTCTCCCCTCTTCTCAGCTGCCTTTTTCGTGTTCCTTATGGAACTGTCGCTCTCTTGCTTCTAAGGCCCCTGTCATCCAGGACTTGTTTATCTCTAGGTCTCTCCACCTCCTTGCTCTTACTGAAACCTGGCTTCCTGCCCATGATACTGCCATCTCTGCTGCCCTCTCTCTTGGAGGACTCTCTTTCTCTCACACTAGTCGCCCAGAGGGTCGGGGTGGTGGTGTGGGTCTTTTATTATCTAGTTTGTGCCAGTTCCAGCCTCTTTCCATTCCACCTTCACATTGCTTCTCCTCCTTTGAGGTACATGTGGTGAGGCTCTTCGCTCCACTGCGACTGCGGGTTGCAGTTCTGTACCGCCCCCCAGGCTCATCCTCAAAATTTATCTCTGATTTTGATTCGTGGCTGTCCTTTTTCCTCTCTGACAACTGTCCTACTCTTATCCTGGGTGATTTCAACATTCATGTGGATGACCCTCAAGATGCTGCAGCTCTACGATTTCGCTCATTATCTTCCTCTTATGATCTTAAGCTTTGGTCTGATGCACCCACACATTCCCTTGGACACTGTCTGGATCTTGTTCTCACTCGGAATTGCTCTGTGTTGGACTTTTCTACTGCTCACTTTCCGCTGTCAGATCATCACCTAGTTTCTTTCAATATTACTCATAATCCTCCTCCTTCACGTCCCGCTTCTCGCTCTTGTCGTGACTTGCAATCTATCAATTACGAGGCTTTTTCCCAGTCTCTAGCCTCCTCCCTTCCTTCTGTCTGTTCGGCTGTCTCCTTGGACTCAGCTGTCTCCTTCTTTAATTTCTCCTTATCTTCAACTCTTGATAATCTTGCTCCATCTACAACTCGGATAGTTCGCCCTTCTCAACCCCAACCGTGGCTCACCTCTTCCCTCCGCTACCTTCGCTCTTGTTCCCGGGCAGCTGAACGCCTTTGGCGTAAGACCAGGGACCGGGCAGACTTTGTCCATTACAAATTTGTACTCTCCTCTTTCTTTTCTGCCATCTCACTGGCCAAACAGCAGTACTACTCAACGCTGATCCAGTCAAATGCTAGGCATCCTCAGCGGCTCTTTGTGTCCTTCAATTCTCTTCTGAAGCCTAATCCGCCATCTCTCCCCGCCTCTCTGTCTGCTAATAACTTTGCCTCTTTTTTCAATGCTAAAATCCAAACTATCCGCTCTGATCTGGCCAGCTCTGCTCCTCTTCCAGTTCCTGTTCCTCATCTGTCAGCTCCTCCTGCAAATTTCTCTGTGTTTCCTTCGGTCTCTGCGGATGAACTGTCTACAATACTGCGCTCTTCGAAGCCTTCCACTTGTTCTCGTGATCCGATTCCTTCTCGCGTCTTTATTAATCTTATTCCTGCTATCCTCCCTTCCTTGCTACATATTATTAATCTTTCTCTGTCCTCTGGTTCATTTCCTTCTGCTTTTAAACATGCTACAGTCTCTCCCATTCTCAAGAAACCTACTCTTGATAGGCTATCTCTGACTAACTACCGACCTGTCTCTTTGTTGCCGTTTGTTTCAAAGATCCTGGAGCGTGCGGTCTACTCTCGCTGTCTTGACTTTCTTTCTAGTAACTCTGCTTTGGATCCATTTCAATCTGGATTCCGTCCTCTGCATTCCACTGAAACAGCCCTTACTAAGATCACCAATGATCTCCTTACTGCCAAGTCTAAAGGCCATTATTCCGTTCTTATTCTCCTTGATCTAACTGCAGCCTTTGACACGGTTGATCATGATCTTCTCTTAGATTCCCTTCATGACCTTGGATTTTGTGGCTCTGTCTATAACTGGTTTGCCTCCTATCTAGCGGGTCGCTCTTTCAGCGTGTTGACTAATGGCAGCTCGTCTTCCTCCTTTCCCCTTTCAGTAGGGGTTCCGCAAGGCTCGGTGCTTGGCCCGTTGTTGTTTTCCTTATACATGTTGCCCTTGGGCAAGCTTATTCAATCTCATGGTCTCCAATATCATCTGTACGCCGATGATACACAACTATATCTGTCATCTCCGGAACTTTCTCCTGATGTTCACGATCGTCTCTCGGCATGTCTTTCAGATATCTCAGCTTGGCTGCTTCATCGTCGCTTGAAGCTTAACATGGCAAAGACTGAATTGCTTGTTTTTCCTCCTAAACCTTCTCCTCATCTCTCATTCTCTCTTACTGTCAATGATGTTACGCTTACTCCGGTCAAGGAAGCTCGTAGCCTTGGCTTTATCTTCGACTCCTCGCTCTCCTTTATTCCTCATATTGAGGCAGTAGCTAAATCTTGTCGATTTTTCCTGTATAATATTGCCAGGATTCGATCATTTTTGTCTGTCTCTTCTGCCAAGACGCTTGTTCATGCACTGGTTATTTCACGGTTGGACTACTGCAACCTTCTTCTCTCTGGCCTTCCTTCTTCTCACATCAGCCCGTTGGTTTCTGTTCACCACTCTGCCGCAAAGATCATCTTCTTAGCACGCCGCTCCGACCATGTTACTCCGCTTCTGAAATCTCTTCATTGGCTTCCAATTCACTTCAGAATCCAATATAAACTTCTCCTGTTAACCTTCAAAGCTTTTCACGGTCTAGCTCCTTCCTATCTCTCCTCTCTCATCTCACACTATTGCCCCGCTCGTGCTCTTCGCTCCTCTGATGCCATGTTTCTCGCCTGCCCAAGGGCCTCTACTTCCCTTGCTCGGCTTCGTCCATTTTCGTCTGCTGTCCCTTACGCCTGGAACGCTCTTCCAGAACATTTGAGAACTACAAGTTCAACCACAGCTTTTAAAGCTCAACTAAAAACTTTTCTTTTTCCTAAAGCTTTTAAAACTTGATGTTGTGCAGACTTCTACTGTTACTTTCTACTGTTAGTTTTTCCCTACCCTGTGCCTGCTTACCCTACCCTGTACCTGTTTGCATTCTCTTCCCCTCCTTATTGTTTTACTATGATTTTATTAGATTGTAAGCCTATGCGGCAGGGTCTTGCTATTTACTGTTTTACTCTGTACAGCACCATGTACATTGATGGTGCTATATAAATAAATAAATAATAATAATAATAATAACATAAAAACAAGCACAAGCAATTTCTCAATTTTAGCAGCAAGGCCAAAGCAGAATGAGCATTAAAAGACTATTCTTTCAAAGTAATCACATTTCTTTCCAGAATAGGCACATTGGCTGAAAGTAAACATGAATCTGTTGTGGGAGCTCGAGGTTGCTTCCTTTTCACATGCCAGCTCAATACTTTCTATCTCTAAGGTCATGCTTAGACCCCGTACAATTAATTGCACTTCAAAATCTGCATTGCTGCTCCAATCTGGAGGATCTCAGCATCTGTATGGTACAGCCACTAGCAAGAACTTGTTCCTTGGAGCTGCAGGGCTGTCAGGCCTGACTGGCACTGGATCATTCCACACCACAACAGCCCTAGTTTACAAGGTATTGAGTACCTCCTAACACCTCCTCCCACTTCCTGCTAAGCTGGAGGAGAAGGTGGTGGTGCAGACACAGCCTGATTAAACTCACACATGTAAACCCATTTAAAGCATTCTTGCAGCTTCTCTCCTTTTTAGTTACTGGCAACACACACACACACAAAAACTGTTGCTACTGAATTGCTGAGGGAATGCATAAAATGTACTGAGTGCACTAAAGAATAAAAAGAGCATTCTATAAAGGGTATTGTAAACTGCAATTCTTCCCATATTCGTGGTGAGCTAATCTTGGTAGGTAATACTCTATCCTTTGTTTACAAAGTTAATCTGCCTGATTTGTTTACTCAGTCTCATTTACTAAGACAAATACCTTGAGAGACTAAACATCTTATCCAACTCTGGGAAAGGAAAACTAAATGGGAGTGCTCTGCTTTATTAGCAGATAGAGTGCAAACATTTATAATCTTACCAAATGGCCAATGAAGACCCCTGCCTACCATTTACTAAAAACAAAATTAGCCTTGAAAAGCAAATGGTTATCAGATCTGAGAACATTAATCACAGTTAGTACATGTGGAGCTACAGGGTTTGTCCTTTCCTGAGCACAGAGCACTTCATTTCTTGAAGATTTGAATTTGAATTAAATACAACATTATGCACATTGCATCTGCTGTTTGGAAACCATCTACTTTGAGAGAGGACTAACAACCTAAAAATGGCATTTGGATCACACCAAGATTCTGCAACATACCCATCATTGTGTGTGCACGAGAGCATGCTTGTGTGCATGCACACAAGGTCTGGATTCATGCTAGAATTTACCAACTTTACCTCATTTCTGATTTCTGTTTCTATTATTCAAGGTATGTTATTATTTTATATGTAATACAAATACAACTATACTCCATAAGTCAAAAATACTTACACTTGTTATAAACAAACAACAATACATTAGAAATGGGGGAGAGCGAAGGGTAAGTGTCAATATACAGATATTACAATACTATAATTTAATTATCATCATGCAATAGGCACAATGCTGCCCATATCATTAGCTCTGAGCTCTGATATTGGAGGTGTGCATAGTTCTCCCATTCCCTGTAAAGTCTTGACAAAAATATATATACTATTTTGGGCTGCATTACTAGAGGTATAGCTTCCAAATCACGTGAGGTACTGGTTCCCCTCTATTCGGCACTGGTTAGGCCTCATCTTGAGTACAGCGTCCAGTTCTAGGCACCACACTTCAAGAAGGATGCAGACAAGCTGGAGCGGGTTCAGAGGAGGGCCACGTGGATAATCAGGAGTCTGGAAACCAAGCCCTATGAAGAGAGACTGGGCATGTTTAGCCTTGAGAAGAGAAGACTGAGAAGAGACATGATAGCACTCTTCAAGTACTTGAAAGGTTATCACACAGAGGAGGGCCAGCATCTCTTCTCAATCATCCCGGAGTGTAGGACACGGACTAATGGGCTCAAGTTATAGGAAGCCAGATTCTGGCTGGACATCAGGAAAAACTTCCTGACTGTTAGAGCAGTACGACAATGGAACCAATTACCTAGGGAGGTTGTGGCTTTCCCACACTAGAGGCATTTAAGATGCAGCTGGACAGCTATCTGTCAGGTATGCTTTAAGGTGGATTCCTGCATTGAGCAGGTGGTTGGACTCGATGGCCTAGGCTCCTTCCAATTCTACTATTCTACGATACTATACTTTGATAATTGGAGCAAGACCTATAGTTAGGGAAATTGCTCTATTATTTCACTCTTCACTAGGATATATTTAAACACACACACACACACACACATCTGATGGTGGAAAGGATTATAAAAGAGCCACAATGTTGCTATGAATATGAAAATCATTGCTAGTTCTTAGCCATGTGCTAGTGCATTTAGGAAGGCTATAATAATATGTTTATGATTCTTAGCAGGCAGGCAGCCTGTTGTTAAATATCTTTAAAATCCAGTATGGTGGTGGAGGTAACATTTACTATTTACTGTAGCTTTGGTTGTTAGGGGTTACCGTGAAGGTTTTGTTATTCCATGACATCAGCTGCATTCTGAAGGAAATGTGTGCCAATGATTTTCAGTAATGACTGTTGTCTCACCACACTGAAAAGCCAGCCAGACTTGGCTGCACCTGCAGGCCAGCTGAGCAGAGGGGAAAATGAAGTATACAGATTAAGTGGGATTTCTGATTTGGTTCCTAATTAATCAAAATTCCTTTGGCAGGAAGTGTATGAAGTTTTTCTTTGGTTCTTTTCTTCTTTCAATTCTCAAAACACAGTTCTTGAAAGCTCCGAAGTGATACACATCTGTCCAAAAGCAAGATTATTAAGGCAAATTCCCCTATTTAACGTGTTATATCAGGATTTGCATATTTCTTAGGAAATCATTTTGGCTAACATTTTAAAATGAATGCCATACTCATCATTTAAAATGGTTGGGAATAAGCTTCAGTGAGGTGGCTATATTTCTAGCCAAAGAAAAATAAGAAAAAGAATTCTTGGTGTAGCCATGGTGCCTTGGCTAGCTTGCCAGGTTTGTAATGAATACAATCCACTTGGATCAAAAGGGGTAGTAATAAGCCTTAATCAATTGTTAAGGAGCTATATATTATATTGATGATCAGGAAAGTCACACATTTTTAAAAAAACATTTTGCACCCCACCTTTACATCTATCAGAATCCACAACGTGTCTTACTAACAATGAATATTTTCATGTATTAAGCAGAGAAGCATTTGAAGAAGCCTGGCTGTTCTTCCTTGTGTATCAGCTGCTCCCATAAATTTTCAAAGTTTAATGAAGTCATATAAAAAGTTGAAAAGACAACATACTTGGCCTGTAAATTGGTATAAACACTCCAATGAGAGAATGAAAATCTAACCCTACCTTATAGCTTTTCTGATTTTCCATTAGCAGCTCAGCATTTCTTAGGTATAGCCTATCCCTTTATTTGTAAGGCATTTTCTTTTCCACTCATCTTAGATGTTTTCCACTTAAAGAGTTATCATCTAGAACTGTAACTGAGCCTGGCACACAGTTTACCGTTGAAAGATTTACAACTTGATCCCATGTGTTTACTTGGAAAGTCCCACTTTGTTCAGTGGACTTGCTTCCCAGTATACATAACTAAGATTGCAGCCTTTGACATCCGCCAGATTTTATCATGCAATCCATCGTGGAGCAGGAATGTGAACCAAGTAAACCAATTAAAGGAAGGGAACTTGGAATTATACTAGGGAAATTCTATTGAAAATCAGCATCAAGCTTGAAATACACCACTGTGTTCAAGCGCACCACTGGGTGTTTTTCTCTTGGGCTATTTTGGTGAATTGGTATTGCTCTCTTATTTCTGGATTGAGTGCATGTTATACCAGAAAGTGAAACACTTGTTTTTTTCAAACTCCCGACTTACTGTCTATTCTGCCACTCTGGAACTGAAAAAAGATATTTTGTTCAGAATGCGTGATCTGCAAAAAACAAACAAAAAAACCCCCAACAACCAACCTCTGCTGTCTTCACTGATATCCAATTTCATACCTTCAGTCGAGCCCCACAACAACTTTAAGCTTCACATTTTGTTTTACATCTATCCTGGTTAGAGTTATTGATTGAGGTATAACTAATCATCAATACAACTCCATTGCATGCACATCTATGAAATAATACCAAAAAACAACATGCATGAATCTAAAGCCATTCATTTATATACAAGGATATTTTGGAAAAAGAAAATTACAAGGTAACTGCCAACATTATATATTGAAAATTGCAGATATTTTCCCAAACACTCATGATTCTTTCTTCTGTAGACTAGGGATGGGAAATTCAGGATCTATTGCCAGGATGATTTGCTATAGATGGGCAAAAGTTTCAAACTCCGAATTGTTTAACAATTGCAACAACAAAAAACCCTAAAACAATTAGCTGTCAGAATCCCTGATCTAATAGATTTGTATATGCAGGTCATACATGCCAGAATATAATGGGGTGCAGTTTGTAATTGGGTCCATCCCCCGAGCCATCATCTTGCATCCGTCTCAATCTCCCATGCCAGTATTTTGCACCTGGCTCTGGTTTGTGGATCTTGGGTTTCTAATAAAAAAACAACAATCCCAAAGTACATCCAAAAAGCCTGGGATTATCTTGCCTGTTCTAGATGTTTAGGTGAGGTGGTTAACTATCACCTTTGAGGATCCACACAACTTTGCATTTCTTTGCATTACAATGTTAAACCCACCAATCTTAGTCAAAATCATTAGCCATGACTTTCCTTCTCATGAACACACACATGTTCATGGTCTTCTTACAAGGAACTTGGGGTAGCAGAATTGCATGCAGGCGGGACAAACCTGGGTCTTTTCTGAACCTCCCAGCCATGAACCTCTCTCCCTACACATGCACCAGATGAAGGCAATACAAGATGTAAAGTATATCAAGTTACAAATTCATTACATGGGAAGGAACATAGCCAGCTTGCCTCCCAGATGGGGTAACAAGAAGAAATTGCCATATTTCAAAGTTGCTGTTGTTTTCATTCTACAGGAAAATACATTTGCATACTTAGACCCTGTTTAGACTACAAGCTAAGCCATGATGGTTAAGCATTTTGAGCTAAACATTATAGTTTAGTGTGTTGTGTGAACCATGACTTAGTGTATTGTGCGAACCATTGCTAACCATGGTGGCTACATAACCACAGGTTAAACACGCACACTCACTAATCATTTGCTGCAAAAGGGTTAGTGGCCTAACCATGGTTTAGTGAGTTGTCTGAACAGGCTCTTAATTGATCAGCCAGTCATACAATCAGCATGCATTCACATAACTATCCAATTACTTTTCTGAACAGTTTCCCCCTTACTTTTCAATACTGAGTCAGAATGATCTTCCCATTACTGACAAGGCCATCATTTTATTTATGTGAATAATTTATATCACATCTTTCTCCTAAAAATATAGCACTCAAGACTACATTGGTAATAGCCAAACATATCAGTATCAGACTCACAAGCATACATTGCCTTTCATCCTTAACAATTTGAAATATATCCAGGAAAGCCCCCAAATATATTAGTGTCCCCAATAATTAACAAGCATTGTGGTGACATGGGGATCTCATCAACTGTCACCATAGGCAAGACCAATGAATCTTCGCTTCCAATGTTATTTTATTACTAGAAGCAGAAGATATTCCCATTTCTGCAATACAACTTCTAGGTAACATACACATCAGTCCATCCTCCCAAGAAAATATAAAGAACATATTAAAATTTCCAAGACTGGTGATTTTTGGCAAGCCCAGAAATATCTTTATAATGCAATATAATGCACAGGTAATATTTTTGCTGAATTAAGATTTATTCTCTGTTGCAAGTAGCTTTGCCTTAACTTAGTATGTGAGCAAAATGCTTGCCAGTTTTACTTGTTTTTTGCAACAGATTTCATCTAGAGTAAGTGCCATGCTTGGCATTCTACATAAATAAGCTAGCCACCTTCTGAGTTTCAACGAAGAGTAATGAATAGAAATTCCGCGGGAAGAACTATGAATAAAAGAACAGACATGCAGTTTTCAGCACAATGTTAAACCAGTCTTACAATAATTTTTATTCAATTAAATCAGGTCACAGGAACTGGATGAGTCACTCATTTCATCCACCCACTTTCTTCGCCTTGTCTGAGCCAACCAGTGAAGGATTGTTCACACAAGTGTATTGCAACCTAAATCACTGGTAAAATGTTTATGCTGTCTGTCAAGGATATTGCATCACAGGTTTTAACTAGCATGGAAACATTTCCAAATGGGAACACAAAAAACTTAACAACATGGCTATAGTTTAAAGGGCAGAAAGAGAAAGTCTGCCAAGCAGAGTGAAGGCTACAAAGTATATTAATCAAGCCAGTGTTCCTTGGGTTTAAGAGGTCTGAGATAATTTGTAGCAGCAGAAAATTAAAGAAAACATCAGCATGCTCATGATATGTTAAGAAATATGCAATGAGCAATTAACAGAGCAATCTTATGGCTCCCCGAACAGCGTCTGAGGTGCCCCAGAAAGCAGCAGATTCCCTCCTCAAAGGGCAGAGATAGGAGTTCCAACCTCAGAGCAGGAGATCCAATCATGACTTTCCTCCCCTCCCAGCCACTGTAGAAAGCTTTGTGGTAGCTCCTCTCCCAATGTCAGACCTCCAACCATGGGAAGAGGATGGAGAGGGAGGAAGGATTTGTGTGCTGATGGGCAGGATGGGGAGGGGAAAGGCCAAGAATCCACCAGATCCAAAGGCCTCTCAGGTCCTGGCCCTGTAATGCACCCCAACTGGACAAGCCCAGAGCGATCCATCTAGTGAAGAAAGGTTTTCAGAGGGCTGAGAAGTGAAAATCACCTATATTATTCCTCCTGGCCCTCTGGCAACAGCCTGGCATAGCTTAAGATTCTCTGGTGCTTCCAATCTGATTTTCCCCTAAGAGTTCTGAAAAAAATCAAAGAAATCTTGGGCTTGTATGTATTACCACAGATTAATATTAAATTAATAAATGTATTAAAATAATATGAAATTATAAGTCTCTGACCTACAGCCAGATTTAACATGGTTAAAAGTCTAATGAATGATACCCCTGGAATTTAAAGAGGGTGTTTTTCTTCCTGCTTCATTTTTGAGCACTCATTCTGTAGTGCCATCACATCTACTGTACAATAGAATAATTTGTAGATCTGCATTTAAAAGATTTTTTATTTATTTATTACATTTCTATACCGCCCAATAGCCAAAGCACTCTGGGTGGTTCACGAAAATGAAAATTTAGACAGTGAGCATCAGCAGACAGGTGGGTTTTCGCTTTTCCCTACCGTTGCTATGGCCTCCTGCTGTTGTCTCACAACAGCAACAGTCTTTTTACATGGGGAGAGAAAGAGGAAGCAGCAACGACCATGTGGCCCATTCGGGGGCCATTTATATCGCACCACTTTTCCTGCACACAGCAGGAAATGCTGGCACATTCCGTGGTTTTTTTTTTAAAAGGGGGGGTCTATTTTGACACGGAAAAACAAGCGGAAGGAGTGGGAAGTGTGTGGGAGGTGGATGTCATCATCTAAAGGATGCACGAATATCAACACGTGGGCAGTAGTGAGCATGTGATAAAACGCTTGTCTGATGATTCTCAGTAAAAGCAGAAACCTGACTCACAGATCACAAAAGAAAATCAAATTACTGAAGCATAATGCAGCGGTTACAAAAACACAGAAGGAAAAGGTAAGAGAAAGGACCCATAGAAACGTATGAGTAGGAAATGCAAAGTGAGTGAGATGTAAAGCAATATAAACCAAAACAGCACAAAATGCAACCAAAACACAATGAGTAGAATTCATTTCTCCAATTTAGTGCACAATCCTTGCATGACGAAAGAGAACTAAAATCCAAAAATCTGCTTCTGATATTTATTTGTCTATTTTATTTTAAAACCTTTATACCTTGCCTTTTCTCCTAGGAGTTCATGATGAAGATGACTTCCTACAACATAAAATCAAAATAAAAAAACATAAATACTAAACATGAAAACATCAGCAGAAATTGACCATGTGACCGCAATCAAAATAATATAAATGAAGAGCAAGCTAAAATGTAATACTAAATGAGTTCCTAAGAAGAAAGGTTTTGACCAACCTCTAGGAGGTCATTAACAAGGAAATGAGACAGGCCTTCTTCGGAAGAGAGTTCCACAGCCTAGGCACAAACACAGAAAATGTCCTCTCCCAAGTATCACTGGAGTTGTTGGGACAGCCAAGAGGACATCCAAGATTATCTCAAAAGGCGGCTGGCTTGTAGAGGAGAAAGCAGTCCTTCAGATATCCTGGTCCTAAACCATTCAGGGCTTTAAAGGTCTTCACCAGGTTTTATTCTTTCCTGCTGGTTTTATCTCGATTTTATTCTGCGCTGCTTTTATTCTTTGTTTTCTTGTTTGTATTTTATGTTTTAATGTATTGTGCATCTGTGACAACCCCTTCATTCTTCCTTCATTTCTTCCTAAAATTAAAGGATCCCAACTCAGCGGTGAGTCAGTAGAATGCTGCTCACTGGCTCTGTGTCTCACTGACCCTTTTCTGGCCACCAGCCCAGCACTCTCTATGCACCCTTGTCCTTCACCGCTGCCACCATAAAACACTGTACCTTACCCTCAGGTACCTCAAGAATCCAATCCAGTTTATAAAACAGAAATTTTATTTAACAATAAGTAAGGTTATGAAGTTTACAAAGCATGTGGTTTCATTTATCATATACTTTTTTTCTTTCAGAACAGTTTTAGAGGTAACACTGCCTACTCTACCCACTAATCTACACTATCTCTTCCCATTCACTCCCCCCACCACCAATCAGAATAATCAAACACATTGATCTTACATTCTCTAGACCCTCTCACAGACCCAGACTCCACTCTCTCTCTCTGGCTCATACACACACACACACACACTACTGCTCTGTGCTAACTCCTCCCTCTAACTGCCAATCCAGACCTTTGGCCCACCAGCCAATCAGCATTCACTTCACATACATTTCACTCTCTCACCCTCCCAACATTAACTACTTACCATCCGAAGTCCAAACAGCACTTACAACCTCAAATAGCAAGCATCATTAAGACATTACAAACACTTACAATATATAATTGCCAATAAACTGTAAAACATCACAGCATCACCCAGAGAACTCTGATTAATAGGTGGTTTAAAAGTGCAGTAAATGACATACATACATAAATAACTCACCAGCATTTTGCATTATACCCAGAAACATCCTCAAAGCAATCATTTCAATAAGAGAGTCACATGCTCACGGTACCTAAACCTAACCCAGATAACAATTGGGCTGCTGCATTCCACACTAATTGTAATTTCTGAATACGCTTCAACAGCAGCCCAACATAGCGTACACTGCAACAATCAACATGAGATGCGACAAAGAGATGTGTCACCCCAGCCAGTTCTCTATTCTCCAGGAATATGCAATAGCATAGGTCATCCACCAAGATCACCAAGGCTGTCCTGATTCCAAAATCTGGCTTAATGCAGATTCAAATGGATCAAGAAAATCCATTTCATCCAGAAAACCATAGTGATGAACAGCCACGATATGCTTGAGCACCTTGCCCTAGAATGGAATATTAGAGACTACCAAGAATGGTAGGACTGGGTGGGATGGGGGCTCAATAATGTTCTGGCCACAGCCTATTTCAAACATGCAAGGACCAAATCTTACTGTAATTATGCATTTACCTTTCCTACCAGACACTTAGCCAGCCCACTTCCGACTATTCTTATTAGTATGCATGGGCAATGGTTGAGTATACATGTAGTTGGCCCCACCTCTCCAAGAATCCTGTCCATACCCTCAGGCTGCACAAATGAAATGCATCCAATTTAACTGGACAAAGAGGTGTCCAGTTAAAGAGACATCTACCGGTACTACCCTAAATACAGCATCTGAGTCAGAACAAGTACAATCAACTTTGTACATAAAATATGGTGATTAAAAGTTACAACTTGTGAACTTAGATGTAAATGCCCTCTAGCTACTCATAACCACTCCATCGGCTGGCCCTGAGCGGATACAACGGTGGCAGAAAAGTAGTATTTCTTAGCTACCACTACTGCCACAGAATAGACTATAATACGTGCTCTAGCCCGTGCTCTATCACAGTCGTCACAAATCTTCCAATCCACTCATTCTAATCATCTTCCTTGCTGTTTCACTACCAGGTCTTCAGGCCACAAAGGAGATAACTTAGCTCACTGTCTAGGGAAAAGACAGTAAGGAAAAATCATGTCAACTGCCTGGACTATTCCTCTATTCAAAAAGTCAAACAGGGCTTTAACTGTCAGGGATTGCAAACAATCTGAGCTTGGAGAAAAACTATTAGAAGCTGCTGACTTCTCCTCTCTGGCTCAACACAGCTCAGTTGGAAGCAAAGCCTCCTGTAGATAGCAGAGTTTCAGCAGATGTTTCCAGGATACTGAGTTAGCTTTATAGCAGGAATAATATTAATGCTCCACAGGATTAGGAATAAAGCACTGCAACAGGTTCAGTAAACACGAATATAACATTTACTTTGAGGTAGATATTTGCAGGATCAAGACATACAATCAGTACTCCCGAAACGTAACACTTTCAGAAATACATCACACAGGAGAGAGTTTACAAACTGTACAGACACTCTTTATATACAGATATAGCAGATCACATGATTCAATCAATCAATTAACACCATATCCCAATTGTCAATTAACCCTTGACATTGGCTGATGCAATGACTTAGCCTGATGCAATCTTCCTCAAGACTTGCCTCAGCTCTGGTTGTCACAAAAATCTGGACAATAAAAATCCAACCCTGAAAGCTAGGATTGCTAGCTTTAATGAATGAAAAATTCCAAAGGTTCTTTTTACGTAGTTTAAGTGTGCCAGTGTTTTGCATCCCAAATGTGTACCTGTTGAGATAGACACTTAATTTACATATGTGAGCAACAGTTACAGTTTTAAGAAAGAAAGTATCAAGACCAAAGAGCTGCATTTCAGATGCATGCAAGGGTTATGCCCATACCTAGTTTAAAAATAAAAATAAAAACCAACAGTTTCCCTTCATATGTCACAAAGTGTTTTTGAAACTTGCCTCAGTTTCAAAAGTGTTTTGCATTATGACATGTGGGTAGCAACACCACTATTTGAGAAAAGCATGGCCAAAGCTCTCTTGCATATGCAGAACTAGTGGCATGGTTTTGAATCCTGGTCACAGTATTTTGTTATTTCCTCCTCACAGAAATTGGATTTAGACTGGGACACAGGCCTGTCATCACAGTGTCTGTCTCTTTAAAACTTGGCAAAGATAGTTCGCATATATTGTTCTACACTGACAATCTCACCTTTCCCCCACAACTTCCAGATTCCCAAATTGGTAGCCTTTAGATGTACTAAATCTGTCAGAGTAATCTCCTTTTTAATTTATGCCTCTCTGGACTCATCTCAACCCAAAAGATGAGAAGATTGCCTTCTTGACAACACATACTTTCTTTCAATCTGGATCTGAAATTTAGTTTCTGATGAACTCAAAAGGGAATTCTCCTCCCATCTGTCTAGACTGCCCGAGTTACACAACCAGGCTTTAAGCAAGCAGGAAGTAAACAGGAGAGGATGGGGTGAAACCTGACCAGCAGGAGCTTGGGGGCATGGCACCTTACATATTTAGGGGAAGTGCACTTGGCTGGCTAAGAGACTGCATGGTGGCAGCTGTAAAAAGAGAAGAGCACACATTGCCTGCAGCCTGCCTCATAGGGTTGGCGCTAGAACAATGTCATTTAGTCATCATCACAGAGACATCAACAAAACACAACTCCATGCCTACAACTCCATGTCTTTGTTGTCCTTATATGGTGATTGTGAATGCTACAGGCTACATTCTAGCAATTATTTGCAAAAAAATGGGAAGAAATGACCTTTGCTGTGACCTATGGTAGAGCACTTCCAATTATCTAAGTGGACATACAGACTAACCATAAAATCTGAATACTCACATTTATTTAGATGTGTTTGTGTGTTTAGCCGATTACTTTACATCCTTCCTTCTATTTATTGCACTCACTTTTCTTAGCTTAGATCTTTGACTTCAAAGCAGCCTGGCAGATATTTCACAGAACTACCAAGATAAAGCAACTGCGCTGAGCTCTACTCCGATGAGAAAAATATAAAAGCAAACGCTCTTGTGCCTGCTTCTTCTCCAAGCCTGCAGTTAATAGAACACAGCTGGAACACAGCTGTCGGTTTTTATTTCTCAAGCCTCCACTAAAAACAGCTATAGCTCAATCATGACAATTACCTCAGAATTACAGAGCTCTGAACTCAAGACATTAAGAACAATTAAAAAAAATAGCTAAGAGCTTGAGGATGACAAACAAGCCTGAAGGCTCAGTCATTTGGGGCATATTACTTTTATATGTATTTAAAAATATAAAACACACCTTCTGCACTTACAGAGCCTATAGGCAAAAGTTATTCTTGCTACTCTATATAGTGTCTTTCAATTATGAAAACTGTGAAAGGATAATAATGACAACACACCCTATTTCTACAGAGTGAGTAGCTGCATGTATTTCTACACAGATTTGTATCCGTGTATGGAATGGTTGAATGCCTTTCTGATTTGAATAACCACAACAAAATTTGCTCTAATTTGAACACAACATTATATTCATTCATTCATTCATGTTTATATGATACAAATGAGATAAGTTTTCTAGACACTGTATAATTATTTTAAAATAAAACAATAATATAATCAAACACCACAAAAGAACTTAAAGCACTATACAAAACAAACACTATACAAAACAAATGCAGACACAAATAAGAAATCATCATGATAAAAATACAATGCAGAGCCAACTCAATAGAAAACAGTAAAAAAAAAAAAGAGGCGCTAAAACCAACCAAGAAATAAAATAGGAGTTAAAAGCTGCCAAGATGTAATAGGGACCCAAACAGCAAAGATTTTCAGTGCCTGGGAGAAACAAAAAAGTCTTAACTTGGTAACAGAAAGAAAACAATGATGGTGTGAGGCAAATTTCCCTGGGGAGAATATTCCATCGCTGAGGTGGCATCACCAAGAAGGGCCTTTCTTTAGTAGCCACCCCTCTGAGATTCTGAATGAGCAGGCACTCAGAGAAGGTCTGCTGTAGATAATCTTAGGGCATGGGTAGACACCTGTGGGTGGAGACATTCTATCAGGTACCACGCCTTGAAAGAGCTTCATAAGTCAAAAACAGCACTTTGAGTTGGACTTAGAAATGAAATGAGATAGGACTGGCATGCTACCTTCAAGCCACCTGGTTGCAGCAAAAATTCATTGCCATATTTTGCACCAGCTGTAATTACTGGGCCATCTTCAAAGGTGGCCCCACATACAATGTAATATACTTTATACTAGTCCAAATTGAAGGTTTCCAGAGCATTGGTCACTGCAGTCAAGTTATCCATCTCCTGATACAATCGTATCTGTTATAGCTGCCAAAGCTGGTAAAAGAGGTAACTCAGCGCTTCCACTTTCAATCATCTGTAATCAACAACACAGGAATGCCCGTTCCTGGGATATTATCATGATGTATGACCCCCCCCCCCAAACTCTGGATTGTTTAGGGGTTAAACAACCTAGTTAACCAAGAATTGCCCATGGTTTTTTGTTGGGTTAACTCTGAGTTATTTAACCCCTAAACAACCCAGAGCCCCGGGTTCAGATGTCACAATAACAACCCAAGAATGGGGTATTCCTGGGTTGTTCATTACTCCTCTTTGAAAGTGGAATTGACAAGTGCACTACAGGGAGGACACTCATTTGCAGCTGCACACCCCTGCCAATTCCTAAGTTAAACAACTCCGGAATTGATCTGATGTGAGGATAAAATGGAGAGGAGGAGGATTATGTACGCCACCTTGGGTTCCTTGGAGGAAGAAAGGTGGGATAACAACAACAACAACAACAACAACAACAATAATATTGTGTGAATGGCCAAACTGCTTAGATGGTAAAATGTAGACCTATTAGAAAAATTAGGAAAAATATATAAGATATTTCAATTATTTAGCTTTTTTTAAACTACAGACGCAAGTGTTAATTTGGTTGGAATTTAAAACTATGCTCCATGTTTGTTTATTTTACTAAGTATTTATTTAAATTTTAATCCACTTTAAGTTGTGCCTTCACAAAGCAATGTACAAACAAGAGCATGGACAGTTACAAGAAATAACTGCCACCATAGCATACATAAAGAGTTACTTTGCAAAGCTCCTTTGAACACAAAAGTCAATTATAAATTCAACTGAAGGCAACTTTAAAAGTCTTAACTCCTCACCTAAATGGGGCTAGGTAGTAGTCAGTGGAGAGTCCCACAGTGTTGGGATCACTATCTCTTGTGCATACTAACCTAGCAAATCTTAATGGGCCTATCTCAAATTATACTGGGCTCAAGATATTTTATAATTTGGATCTGGGGTCCTGTTAGGTATTTGGGTAGGAGAACAAGCAATGGTTTCAGTGGACAGCATTATCTAATCATGGGATACTTGTGACATCTATAAAAGTCAAGGACCCAATTCAATGGTCAGCCCACAAAGAATGAAGTCCTTCAGGTATTATTTTGAAAGCTTAGCAGCAGTCCTATTAAAATTCTTTTTTCTTAATCTACAGATTAACTTTTTTAAATTTACAGATTTATCTACAGAAATCAAACTTTAAATTTACCTTCATTGAACACAGCACATCAGTAAACTATCTGATAAAAGATGCTTTCACAATTAATATAGGGAATACATTTCTCTGTCTTTTTTTGCTCCTGTGGTATCCAATGAGAGAAGTGACTTATTTGGATTAAATAGATTGCCCTCTCTAGCATTCAAATTTAAAATGGACGTCTTTGGTGCTGTTGAGAGTATATGACAGAGCAGGCAAGCAAAGGTGCTAAAAATAAAGTGCTAGGCTCCTCTCCTCTCTTGGGAGCATGGTCTTATCCATACTTCACTTAAAACATAGACAACCCATTTAAGATTCAAGTGGTGTACTGCAAGAGCAGTCACTGAAGCAAGATGTTTGGATCAACTGATTTGATGACAGGCTGCTATCAAAGCCTGCTCCTTATCTAAGAGAGGAGTTCTTCGAAGGACAGTGATAATCCCCTGTGGGTAAAAGGAGCTGTGTACGTACGTACTGCAAATATGCAAAGAGAAGAACAAGAAAAGATAAACTAACCAAAATGTAATGAAATGATCTGCAATACAGGGCTTTCTAGTTTGACTTTGGATTTCTGCTGGAATACTTATCTTCAAGTCTGCATACATCTCCACACTATTTATTTATTTATTTATTGCATTTTTATACCGCCCAATAGCCGACGCTCACTAGGCGGTTAACAAGGCAGTTCCTACTAAAAAAAACATTAAAAGTAGCAGCTTCTAAGGTTTACACAGCTGCTCAATTAATACCAGCAGATTCTATTTTTTAAAAGGTACAGCCTTGAAATTTCCTTAGCTTACTTATTCTAATTAAGCACATTTTCTTCAGCTGCTTTAAGGAGCATTAAAATTTATTGCAGCTTTCCTTTAACAAATAGCCTGAAGAGCCATTGCTTCCTGCTGAACAAAACCGAAGGCCGGATGTTCAACCCTATTGCAAGCACTCTATATAAACACATAAAACTACTCATAAAATGACTGCTGTTTACAAATCAAAGAGATACAACTAAATGAATGCTCCCTACACTGAAGTCACCAAGCTGTTATTAAAATTTAATCAAACTGTGTGCACTTAATCAAACTTTAAATCAATCACAACATGCTTCAATGGGCTTCTGTGTTGTTGACCTGCAAACTTTTTTAAAGTAGTAGAAGCATCAAGTCCTCCTGCAGAAGCCTGCTGGCCATGCCAGGAACAACAGAAAATAGGAAAAACAGTTCCTAAATCAAAGATGTGCTCTTGGGAATAAACATATTTTCAAATGATGTAATTATAACAGTATGTCACATGCTGTTTCAAAATTAATATAACATTAAAAATAAAGAATATGTGGGTAGGAAATATAAACAAAAATGATATAATTTTCGTTTGATGCCAGTTGCTGTCTGTTTTCAATCAGTCCAGCTGTTGAAAAGCTATTTTAAAGGGAGGGAAAGTCTCACTAAATCAGGGAGAATTTTGTTTAGATCAGATCCCAATGAACCAAGGTCATATTTAACCTTGCAATAGAAATAAAAGCATCCAAAGAACAAGGCAAGTTTGGTTTCATATTAAATTACTACTGTACAAAATGTATCAACTGCATGGCAGGGCTAACCTAAGGGAAATGAAAGTAATCATACAAATGCACAAAAAATGAAGAAGCAGGAATAAACACATTGAAGACACAAAAAGCTCCAGGACTTCACCTTGTGATTGTCTCATTATAATCTGTCACACATACAGACCATGTCTTGAATGTATTCTATTTATTTATTTATTTATTTATTTTATATCCCACCTAATAATCCTAACATGATGCTCAAGGCATGCAGGAAGCAACATTAAAATTGCAATATTAGAGAGTAAAACAATAAAAAAAATCAAAGATCCATAATAATGTCAATAAACAGCAGCAATAAAATAATTCATAGAACTATCATAAATCATTAGTAGACAATACATAAAACAGTTTGCCAACTGGCTAAATATACCTACATACACTGTTGATGAGTTATTCGTTACCTAAAAGAGATCAAGGGCACTCTTCCAAAAGAAGCACTTAGAACACTGGCTTCTTGTGAAGTGTTACATGTGAAGTGTTGCTTGAAATAAGAAGAAGAGAGGTGAAGGCTCAAAATAGAATTCAAGAAGTGATTTTCTGATACATTTCAATTGCCCAAAATATTTTGATAGATAAACAGGGGCACTGTATCTCAGGAACAGGGGCACTATCTCAGGCACTATAGTGAGATACTAGCAAGAAAGCATGGATGCCTATATTACTATGAATGTTTGTACCCTTTACCTAAAAAATAGCCTTCTTGAAGTGCAATGGCCTGTCTCTGTTGTTCTTTGGTCCTTGAACTTATACTGAAACCAATTTCTAGATATTCTCAGCTTCCCTTTTGAAACAAAACGAATTAAATAATGTTTGCACATAAAGACCCAAGTTAGAACAGGGCCTCCTGTCCTTGATACTAACTTTGTTTGTTTGTTTTTTACAATCCCATCAGCCACAAGCTCTGGTAACACATGCTGCAACATTTTGTTGCATGGCCCCATATGTATAAAATAGCAACATCAATTATTCAACTGCCAATCTTTATGAAGCCAAAATGGCACCATTCATACACAAGAGGGAGGTATCAGCAGCCTTGGGTGAACCCTAAGTTTGCCCGAGTATAAAACATATTTAGAAAAAGAAGCCATAAAGGAAGGGGGGAGAACTCAATAAGGACATAGCATGCCCAGTGCCGTGGGATGCTGGCTGATTGTTGAAGGGAAGGTAAACAGCAAACTAGACTGTAGGGAGAATGTAGAGGGCATGGCTGACTGTCTGGTATCCCGAACACTAGTACTCCACACTGCAACATTTGGTCCCACTTGTTCAACAACTTTTGCATAGTCAGTTTAACAGTCTCCTTTTCTAAATAACTTTTTCAACTCAGAATATTCTATATTGTTATTTGGGTGAACATAATCTTTATCAACACCACCCAACCTACTTGATAGGGCTATTGTAGGCCATTGAATAACCCGTAGATAGTTAACCCTATCTGGGCGGTTTTGTGAACCGCCCAGAGAGCTTCGGCTATTGGGCGGTATAAAAATGTAATAAATAAATAAAATAAATAAATAAACCCTTAGATAGCTTTGATGAGTTGCTCATCTCTGCTGAGTAACCATAATGGTTCAAAGCACATTAATGCTTGCTTAACTCATGACAGGACACTGACTGGATGTATAAACATGTTATAGAAAATAACTGCACTGAAGCAAAAGACATAACAGTGCCTTACAATTCAGTAGCACAACCAGGCAAAAAATGTATTGAACAGAGATTAGAATAAAATAACATTCCAAGAGAAGTGTTGAGCTGTATCCAGTGGTTGTGTGAATGGAAAGCAGCTTGCGCAATCCCATTTTTCTTTTTCCTCCTCCCCTTGATGCCCCATGTTGTTGTTGTTATTATTATTATTATTATTATTAATAATAATAATTTATATAGCACCATCAATGTACATGGTGCTGTACAGATTACACAGTAAATAGCAAGACCCTGCCACATAGGCTTACAATCTAATAAAGTTGTAGTAAACAATAAGGAGGGAAAGAGAATGCAAACAGGCACAGGGAAGTGTAAACAGGCACTGGGTAGGGTGAAGCTAAACAGTATAGAGTCAGAACAAACTCAATATTTAAAAGCTATAGGGAACAGAAAAGTTTTTAGCTGAGTTTTAAAAGCTGTGATTGAGTTTGTAGTTCTCAAGTGTTCTGGAAGAGCGTTCCAGGCGTAAGGGGCAGCAGAAGAAAAAGGACGAAGCCGAGTAAGGGAAGTAGAGGTCCTTGGGCAGGCGAGAAGCATGGCATCAGAGGAGCGGAGAGCACGAGCGGGGCAATAGTGTGAGATGAGAGAGGAGAGATAGGCCGAAATCCCTATCCAGAGGGTTTGGCCGCCATCCCGAACAGTGGGCTTTGTGTTGTATGGGGCTGCAGCGCAAAGGAAAGAAACATCTGAAATCAGGCAGAGGGATCTCAAGCCAGTCGAGCTGGCACTAGTGCATGATCCTTCTGCCCAGTTCCTGGCCATTTCCTTCTCAAACAGCAGCCTCATGGGATACCCTAACCCTTTTCTCAGGAAGGAGCCCCAACCTGAAGAGGGATTTCAGAGGGTACAGGGAGCAGTAAGGGAGAGGAGGAGGGGAGAAAAAGATAGTTTTCACAAGTTACTTTCCACTCACACCACCACTGGATACAAACCATTATTCTAATAAAACATAGGCTTGATGATATTTTTCGCAAAGTCTTAGAACTGACAGCTGCAATTTACCAAACTTTTTCAAGTGCACCCTTAATAACTAAACTTTCTTACTGCTGCTTCTCAAAGCCAAGTTGCTATTTTGTTTGTTTCCAGCTGTGGAAAAAAAGATTGGCGAACACATTCAGTATAAAGGAATGCTTGTGCCTTATAAAAGTCAGATAGAAAATCACTGTTATAATTAAGTATATAAATGTAAGAATGGTGGGAGGGATTTGTAGGCAAACTAGATGATATGAGGAAGTGCGAGGTTCCACACCCTGATAACAGTTATTCAGGGACTTGGGAATATATCCTTTGCAAATCCCCCCGACCCCACTACAGGATGGTTATGGGTGTTTTTTCCCCCATTTGGACTCCAAAGCCAGAAGTGAGCTCAGATGGTACAGCACCTGCATTGCACAAAGGAGACACTTAGTGTAGCAGCCTCATCTGTAATTGATTAACTGGAGGAAATGTCTTAAAATTGCATAAAACTGGTTATTTATTTATTTATATATATAGCACCATCAATGTACATGGTGCTGTACATAGTAAAAGAATAAAACAGCAACACACTGCCACATAGGCTTACATTCTAATAAACTCATAACAAAACAATAAGAGAGGTAAGAGAACGCACCAAATAGGCTCAGGGGACAATAAAACTAACAGTGTAAAGTAAGAATAGAGTCAAGTTCTAAAAACTGTAGAAAAAAGAAAAGTTTTCAATTGAGCTTTAAAAACAATAATTTTATAACCTGTCATTTGAGAAAATCACTTTGGATGATCCTATTTTCTCTTAGTCAAATTAAAATTCTTTTGTCACATTCTATAGTCTACATTAATTTCATCACACATGAAGGTGTGTGAGTAACAAGACAAATAGAAATGCTTTTCCATCTACAATTTACATGTAAACTCACCTGTGAAATTTATTTATGTTCCATCTTTTCAAGTGCCTGTCCAATAAGCTACCATATCCTAATTGAATTAGTTCCTTCCCCTGCCCTCTCACCATTCCCAGTGCAAGAAATTAAAAACTTTTCCACTTGATAGGATAAACTCAATAGAAGAGCTAGAATTTCCTACCATTTCTTCAACAAAACTTAATTTAAGTGGAACAATATCAAATTCTACACACACACACACACCAATTCAACAATGGTTCCAGTGTTATTGGATGATACTGTCAATCCACCTGTCAAATACTTGCAGAGTAAGACAAATTTAAGAATTTGCACAGACTTCCTAGGAATGTTCTCTCTAAGGAGACTAAATACCCCACAAGTGTGTATTTTGTGAGTTGGAAACAACTTATAGATAGGAATTTGAAAATGTAGACCTTTACTATACTACACAAGGTTCAATATCTACTAAGTAGCGGATGTAAAAAGGGAATTCCCAAATTTTGCCTTTATCAGCCCTTTGCTCTAATGAAGAGTCCATGTTTGCAACTTTGCCTAGGCGGTCTCAGTTTCAGTAACTGAAATCACTCTCATGGTGCAAACCTCTACAGCAAGAATAGCCAGTTAAGTCAAAGTTGTTGTTGTTGTTGTTGTTTTAAAAAAAGCTGATCTAGGTAAATTTCAGTTTCTTTTTCACAGGACTGTAGGTCTGTAGTTATTTGGATCCTGTCTATTTCCTTTCTTATATATTGGCACAATTATACTCAAATTCCAACCTTTTGGGAGGAAACCTGTGTTCTTTATATGTGTAAATAGCCCTGCCAGTAATGGGGCCCACCAATCAACACCACTTTTGAACAGTTCAGGTGGTAAGAAATCCTCACCTGGGGACTTATTATTAACAACATTAGCTGTTTGGGCAGTTCACAACAATTAAAACCACAAAATACAGTATAAAATATATTATAAAATTTTATAGTATAAAATGAACTAAAACCCAGAATGAAATCTAGCAGCAGTGCCAAAAGTTAGAAGACAATAATAGGCTTAAAACAACAGAGCAAAAAGAGGCTACTGTGAGATCTTTATTGAAGAAGTCTTCATGGACTCCCACCATCTTCAATAATTCTTTTCCAGTTTCTAACCTCCCTTTGTCTGAACAATGTCTTAGAGAGGTAGTGGCTTCGGAACTCCAGGTTTTCTTGGATGAAATTAATTACCTGGATCCTCTTTTATTTGAAAGGGAAGGGGAGTCCCCTCTTCACAACCAGAAGTCCACTTCCAACACTGGATGGAATCCACTATCTCCTTGTATTCCATTAAGTATAAGTATTATCCTATGAATCGTGAACAAATGGTGTATTTTAGTGACTTCCGTGTAGCAGAGGATGGATTAAATATTGTAAGGATTGTTATGGCAGTCAAAAAATTTGTAATTTAGATTATGAGCATTCAGGACAGAGACATGTTTTCACTTGTGTAATATTGTACTGTGATATGCAGCACTTTACTGTGCTCTTGTGGATAGTGAGGATACAAATCTAAAGTAACACTAATCAGTCTGAGAAATCTACTACTGCTTGCATGGTCATCCTCTATTAAGCAGTGGGCTCATGTTTTATTTTTCTTAGGGAACTTCTTTACATCTATTTGTTTATTTTGCAGTCTCATATATATGCATGTATGTTTTTGAAGACATGTGGGCACTTGAAGCTGATTTCAGGTTTGGTTTGGTTTAAATGCCTTCTATCAATACATAAGATCACTTTAGTTAGATCATAATTGATATTTATACCCCCAGGTTTTGAATATTGGGTACCTGTCCTAACATGTGTTAGTAATATATGAAGAGTTGGCAGATTTGCAAGTAATCAATTTGTTTTCCAAAATCCTCCATTAAAAAAATGTTCCGACATACTTCGTTACCACAATTCTGGGTGTTAAAACTAGATGCACTGCAGTTAATTTATCACAGCTTCCCACGATGTTGAACCTAGGAATTGTGACTAACATTTAACTATTGTTAGTTAAAACAAACCTGCTTCAGAAATCACAGTTTGACACTGGCTTCTTTTCAACAGACTATGGTTAACATTAACTATAGTTAATCACTCCAGACAATGACAGCCCAGGTAAAGGGAAAGCAAAAGCTTCCAAACGGTTCTTTCTTGTCTGTGTGGGAAGAGGAGAAGGGCAGGTGAAACATGTGAGCCTGAGCTTGCTGCAGTTCATTCCTGCTTTTGCACATCATGCTAAACTATAGTTAAGCATAATGTGTGAATGTAGCAAATGTCAATTTACTCAATGGTACATAGCAGTTTAAGCAAAATGTGGAGAACAGAATTAGCTAAACGTGACCAGTAATTCTCAATTCTCATTTGCACACATTCATCTATACATTTTATTGGATGCTCAGATGTAATAAAAGATCCTTTTATACTCAAGAAAGTATTTTTCAACAACAACACACCAGATACTAATGTGTGACATTCTCTTCTGTACTTGAATTCTAATTTTTCTATAAACAAAATCCTCAAAATTAGAAACACAGTCCTACAAGCTAATTAGGCAAATCTCATTAAGGCATTAGCTTATTAATAATTTGCTGTGCTTAAGTCCAAATTTCCTTACTATGCAGGTCAAACTGAAGGAACATTATCCCAGCAATTAAAATAGTAAGGTTTGATTGGACTCAAGGGAAAGCAGCTGCATGTTTTTCATTCCATACAGAATCAACATTCAGCTACTTCTAGCTATGTGTCTATTGCAAGCAAAAAGGATTAGGAACTATTTGGAGAGGTCAAGTGTGTATGATGAAGGATCTGTTACCAGGAAAGCAGGTTCCAGATAGAAAAGCTGGACTACGTAAAAACCATTTGGAACTGATAAACAGGGAACCTTTCTAAATTCATCATAATGTTATGGTGTAGATCAAACTGGTTAACTGACCGGTTGCTTTGTCCTTCACTTTAAAAAGTGTTGTGCAAGGTAACACTTTGTCTCAGCACACTCCTTCAATATGGCTTTTCCCATGAGAAACTTGGTTGGGTTTCAGAAGAACATGGAGAACAGCACAGTAAAAGTGGGATGATCACTTGCCAAATAACAGTTATCCTCTTGTATGCAAAGTGTTTTGTTTGACACCCACTAATTAAAAACACAATTAAAAGTGCTGACATACAATCTGCAAGACAGCATTTCCCATGTTATTAGTCATCTTCTAAGAAGTGGGACATGACATATGGAAGAAAACAATACAAAGGATTATTCCCATTCAATTGCATGGGAAATCTTGGAGTGCCTGTGAAGACATTTTTTGCCTCATACACAAAACTGAAATAACAAGATCCCAATAGTCAAAGTGTACTATTTAAACTTGGATTTCAAACTTTTAAAAGGTTGGTGTGTAACTTATTTACTCTGCAATGCATAAATCTAGATGGCGAGCAAAAGTGGACCAAGAAAAGCACAGTTATGAGGGCAGAGAAAACCAGCTTATTATCTAAATAAGTTGTTTTCCCAGCTCATTCTGAAGAAGCTATTTTTAAATGACCTCAGGGATAGGAGGGAGAGCTGCCTATAGGAATCAATGGAGAAATCTAATACATACAGACACCAGTGTGTCCACCTCACCCCCAAGCCCCCACTGCCACACAAAAGGTAGAAGCAAAGAGAAGAGTTCCTGTTCCAACTCAGTTCTTATTTAGTGTGAAATGTTTGAAAGAAACAGCCCTGCTAATACAAATTCCAAAGTAAATACAGTCCATTGCCCCCACATTGCATGATGGGATGGACTGTGCTGAGATAGAGTAACTTACAGTGGAATGTACTATTGCAGGGAAGTGGTACGCTAAGGCTAATTTGAATTCCCAGTCAAAAGTTCCCCTTTCTCTCAATTTGCACCAAAGATAAATCTACTTCAATTCCCCCCTCAGACCTCCTCCCCAGCCAAATCTTGCACTCAGTTGAATGCAGAAGCCTCATGTTCCATTGACTTACATGCAGACTGGTTGCATTTTTAAAGCTGCAACCCAATACACACTTTCCTGGGAGTAAGTCCCACTGAACTCAGTGGGGTTTACTTAGAATCATAGAATAGCAGAGTTGGAAGGGGCCTACAAGGCCATCGAGTCCAACCCCCTGCTCAATACAGGAATCCACCCTAAGGCATCCCTGACAGATGGTTGTCTAGCTGCCTCTTGAATGCCTCTAGTGTGGGAGAGCCCTCAACCTCCCTAGGTAACTGATGTGTGTGTGTGCTTCTCAGCACACACACACATATAGGATTGCACTGTGAATATTCAAAAACTAAATAAATGTTGCATATGAAGGAAGACCCAAAGTAACAGCAGTTCTTTCTGTCTTTGATGCTAACTTTTGTTTTTGCAATTGCTAGAAGCTCAGGTAACACATGCTTTATTTTGTTAAAATATTATAATCGTTTCTAATAGGGGCTACCTTATTTTCTACTAGGGCTCCTGTGACTAGTAGCTATCTGACAGGCAGAAGTTCAACAGGCACAACTTTCTACAGCAGAAATATGTTTGTGAAGAGTATAACAATTTTCAGGCACACCAGGAAATGGTGGAAGAAGATGGATTAAGAAAGAGGTAAAAGAAACAACAATTTCAAGCATAACAGAAGTTGCACTTTAGTGCATTTTTAACTGACACTGTAAGCATAACCTCCAAACATAAATTGTTCTACTGAAAACTGGTCATGGCTATATTAAAGAGCAACTCTACTACAGTCAGTACAGAAATTTTATTCAGAAAAGATGTCTAATAGACCCTTTTTCCTCATTATAGGTAGGTATCAAGATACAAAGGGCCTGTTCAGACAACACGCTAAGCCTTCGTTAGGCCATTAGCCCTTTCGCAGCAAATGATTAGTCAGCATGTTTAAACCATGGTTATGTAACCACCAGGGTTAGGAATGGTTCACACGACATGCTATGTCATCATTCACAAGACATGCTGAGCCATAATGTCTAGCTCAAAAAGTTTAACTACCATGGTTTAGCATGATGTCTGAACAGGGTCAAAATGTAACTTCACATTTAGAGAACACTTGCTGTACTTGCAAGGGAATCTCCATTAATAGCCCATATTACACTTTCACATTGCTGATTCGAATGTACTGTAGCATATTGAAAAGTTTCTCCTCTCACTAATAAAAGCTAAAGCAAATGGTTGGAGCAATTCATCTATTGAAGGCTTTGTGGCAATGTTTCTGAACAAGATTGATAAATATGGAAATAGTGAAAATGTTCTTACTTGTTAGACTTCCACAGGCTAGTTAGCACACTTCTTGGCCATAGGACGCACAGACTGCTAAACAGACATGCCTGGAGCACAACACATCACAAACTGCAAGTCAAAATTTTCCACAACAATGGAATTGAATGAAGAGGCCATGCCCAAAAACATAACTCAGGTGCAAAGCTTCACTTCATTACATTCACTGCTTCCATCCATCCAAACCATAAAACTGAACTTGTTATTTGGATCAACAGCTGGATTTGTACATTCATAGCTAACTCCAGCCTGTTGTAGGACTTTCCCCCCCCTGTCTAAACAAGCATAGGATTGCACCCTGAAACTCATATAATCCAAGTGTATTGGGTGCATAGTCAAATAAAGCAGTAAACTTAAATTTGGTAATTTGTACAGGGATTGACTACTATAAACACAGAGCTACTGTGAGAACAACAATGAGTTACAATTGGCATTTCTAGGTACAATACATCAGATTCAAGTCAGTTCTCAGTTATTCAAGTTCTCAATAGATTTGCAGAAACAGATTGCTATGGCTATGCACCAGTTAAGAAGGCGGGGTTGGGGGGGGGTTCTGAACACTGAAAATGAAATAAATCGCTGAGTAGAGAAAAGGGCATGAAGAGGCTATAAATGACTGCAAGTTCATCTACAGATTACCCAGGTGAAAAGATGCTGAATTATGTGCATTGAGCCTAGAAATTAGGGCTGTATATAATGAAGAATAAAAATGCAATGGAAACTGTACAGTACCCTTACTCATTAATTCTAAATAATGGATTATCTTTTACTCTAATATCCAAAGGTCCATCATACCTCCAGTTTATTAGTCACAGAAGGTATGTCTATGAAACCATCATTTTAGGCTATATTTCAGTTACCAGACTTTTACAGCATGACTCAGTTCACCACATCTTTCAGTTTGACTTGTGGAGGATTCAATGGGCAAATTGAAAATTGCATCAAGTTATCATGTATTGTAGCTAGAATATAAGAAACTTTCCTTAGGAAAGCCTGGCACCCTTGCAATGTATCCTCCTAAGCCGTTTTTGCAGCAATAAATGCATATAGGTCCTTGGTTACACATGTTGCTCATCAGCCTAACACCTTTAAAATGTGGTGCTTTATCACGTCAGTAGGTCGTTCAGTTTTTAACACACACAAAAAGCCATATTCTATGAATGATGAAATGCTTTGATCAAAATAGGAACATAAAGAGGCTGCCTTATACCAGATCACACTATTTGTCTATATAGTCCAGGACTGTCTGACTGGCAGCAGCTCTCCAGAATCCCAGATAGAGGTATTTCCAACTAACTGAAAGTGCCAGGGACTTGTGCTCTGCCACCAAGCTGTGGTCCCTCGTCCTCCTGCCATGAAAATACATTATAGAGGTAAGATTTCAGGAAAAACGTTTGCAAATATTTGGTAGGAATATGCTTCTGCATATACTGGGGGGGGGGGAACATCCTCTTGTATTAAAGGAATTATTAGGTATAAGAGCCCACTACACCTATTTATATTGTTGTGCTATTTTGGCACTCATTTGAAAAGAGATTATTGCAAATATGAAGACGGGTAGGGAAATCTCCCAGATTGTATAAAGATTCAGATACACTGAATGTAAGAACTACCATCTGATATGCAGTTCTTATATTAAACGTATGACTGCTTATTGTATAGATAAACTGATAAAAAGAGATGTTCTGAATTTTCATTTGAGTTTAATTCGTACCACTTTCATTTTAAATCTAAAAAGGCACTGCTACATAATTTAAACAACAGTAAATGGGATTTAACAATTATGAGTCATCCTAGACATGACTTAAAACCTAAAATTGATTCCAGAACAACTGCTTGAAAGAATGGCTTTACATCATAAAGAGGCCAAATTCTTGTTTTATAAACTCATAACTCGCTGAAGCCAGCTTTAATATATCCTGTAGGTGTACTTTTTTTAAAAAAAAAAGCCATAATGCATTATAGAGAAGACGCTCTCTCCCCTGAACCTCCACTTGTTATATCAATAGCAGAGAAGGATAAGATTGAACAGTGGTTACGCTACATGATTAATAATGCAATCCTCTATACCAGGGGTGCAGAACCTTCTTCAGCCTGAGGGTTGAATTCCATTCTGGAAAAGCTCCCAGGGGCCGCATCCCAGTGATATGCAGGGCCAAAGTCAAAAGGTGCAAAAAAAGGGGAGAAACGAGTTGTCAAGATGCTGAACTTTTTATTTTTTATATTAGGTTGAGAAGCCTGACACGTTTCAGCCTGTATTTTTTCTAGGCCTTCCTCAGGGGGCTGTAAGCAATTAAAATGCATATTGTAAATACATATTGTAAAACATGGAAGGAACAACACATAGTAAAAATATATTCTTATTGTAAAATTGACATATGGCCACAGGGGGCTCTGTACATATGGAATATGTATAAAACATTTTTAAATTTAATATATGAGGACAAAGTCAAAAGGAGCAGGGGCAAAAAACAAGATATGCCCAAACAAATACTAGCTATTATAGCTTAAAGCTCTTACTGCCAGTAACTACTGTATTTATTTATTTATTTATTACATTTCTATACCGCCCAATAGCCGGAGCTCTCTGGGCGGTTCACAAAACTGTAAGCTTTAATAGACACATTTCAACCTTTTATAATGGTGGGGAGCATAAAAGCTGGGAAACCACCAAATGATTGGTGGTTAGGGGAAGGGATGGGGTCAAGGGAAGGCGGGGCATGGCCATCTCAGACACCCATAGGGCCAGACTGGAAGTTGAGCACCCCTGCTAAACACACTTACTGGGGAGTAAGTCCCCATTGAACCTAATGAAGCTTATTTGTGAGTAGACACGTGCAGGGGTACACTGATAGTGAATTAATACATTAGCACTTGGACTTTTTAACTGCTGGAGACTGAAATACTGGGTGTCAGACTGTGGATAAAAAACAAGTGACACAAAATTACAAAATGCTTCTTTAGTTTGTGCCTGCCCATCAATTATTTAGAACTGAACTACGTCTTTGCAGTGGTGCAATGACAAGTAGTGTTTAACAGTTAGCCCTTGAGGAAGTAGTTCATTTCTGAAACATTACGAACTTAAGAAGAGCCATATTGGATCAGAACAAGGGTCCATCTAGTCCAGCACTCTGTTCACACAGTGGCCAACCAGCTATCGACTAGGAACCCACAAGCAGGACAGGAGTGCAACAGCACCCTCCCCCATCCCATATTCTCCAGCAGCTAAAAACTTTTCTTTTTCCTAAAACTTTTAAAACTTGAATTGTTCTGACTTTTATACTGCCTGTTTGGTGCATTCTCTTCCCCTCCTTATTGCTTTATTATGATTTTATTAGAATGTAAGCCTATGCGGCAGGGTCTTGCTATTTATTGTTTTACTCTGTACAGCACCATGTACATTAATGGTGCTGTATAAATAAATAAATAAATAAATAAATAAATAAATAATAATACATAGACCTACTGCCTCTGCCACTGGAGGTAGTACACAGCCATCAGGATCAGTTGCCATTGATCCCTTCTCTTCCAGGAATTTATCTAACCAACTTTTAAAGCCTACCAATGACAGCCATGCCTATTGTCTGCCATGCCCGGCTATGTTACATATGCACACTGCCTCCTGACTATTCCTGTGCATCTGGCACAGGAGGAATGGGAGCAACTGCAGAAGACTTGGAGCACCTTGCTGTTTCCCCTCCCCAGGTTAAATTACCTCAGCTCCCATAGCCTGAGAAGATGCAACCACAGCACATAGCCTTGTTCCCATTCCTATGTGCCTGGCCCTGTTTGGAAAGGGCACATTAAGGAATCACTAAACCTTGTGGTGACAAATTCCATAGCTTAACTATGCACTGTGTAAAGAAGTACTTCCTTTTGTCTGTCCTGGATCTCCCATCAACCAACTTCATGGGATGATTCTGGGTTCTAGTATTTTGGAAGAGGGAGAAAAATGTCTCCCAATCCACACCATGATTAATTTTGTATACCTCTAATTATTCAACAAAATAATTAGAAAAATATTCTCCCCATGTAAATAAAACGTGTTCTAGCATTTTCACATACAGAATGGGAGAAAGCAAGGGGCATTATATCTGTACACATAAATTCAGTATGTGTGTGTACACCACTTGCTGGGGACACATGGGTAGGAGGGTCCTGCTTATGGGCTTCCGTTGAGTAGCTGGTTGGCCACTGCGTGAACGGAATGCTGGACTAGATGGACCCTAGCATGGCTCTTATGTTCTTATAATATGACCTGTTATTCTGCACTTCCATTCTTTGCTTCACCAACTCTTTCAAAATTATTTTTACACAGCATAGAGGCGTTTTTTCTTCTTATTCTATTGTGTACCTTAGAGTGTACAGGTATCACTTTACCAGTTTGTAATAACATGAATGACTTTTCTGCACAACTTTTGAAACGATACAAAACTGTGATTTAAAAATTAAGAAACATTGCCACATATATGCATCTTGTAAAACATAGTTATTTCATATCCTGTTGGAAATTTTTAGGGCAATTCCTGGCAGTGATTGCTAGAACTGACTGACTATTATGGAATATAGTTAAAGGCTTGGTGTATGCCGAAGGCTCACAATTTGGAGACAGAAGAAGGGCTGACAAAGTACTAAAGCTTCAAGCAAGGCTTCTAAGCTTCCAAACAGTGGGGAAGAAAAATAACACACAAGTCAAGGAGAAAAGCCAGAGCCTGCCATGAGGTATCTGATCAGACTATAAGTCTGTGTGCAAGAGTTTGTCTTTGACTTTTATCTATTTTAACATGCTTTGATTTGGAAGCACTTCAGAAACAATAAACATTACAACTCCTTTGAATATGGCTATTCTTCCCACGCCAGCACTGTTCTAGAAACTGGGGTAATGGTGGCAGGGGAGGAGCTGAAGTGTGGGTTCCTCCAACACAGCCCAGGACTTGCAACAATACTTGTGTGATGTGGGAAAGATCAATACTGGAACAGGTTCCACATCATAAAGTGTCGTGATTCCAAGACCTCTCACCAAGATGTGAGACAGTAAAGAGGACTGCCGTGCAATCCACAAAAGCTTTATTCAGTAAATAGACACCTCTTCACAGTTGAAGAGAATGTGAATGCTAGGAGATATCTACTAAGCTTCATTAGCCTGGCAAGGCAGTTGCCTATCAGCTAAATGGATGGCTTCCCGCCATGCCTGACAGGCTTTTACCGGACCTCTCCTTCAGGGAGTGTTTTCAAACAGTAACCTCTGCCATGTGGCTAGTCTGGCAGACCACCTCCTCCCACTTGACCCTGTGGTAGACTCTGGGATCTGTCATTTCCGATGCTCTCTCTCCCCCACCAACAAAGACTGAGTTCCCATGGAGATGGGGGAATATGATCTCCAAGCCTGGGCCTCCTGTTCAATAAGCTCCAGGAAGATACCTCCTTGACTCCTGGAGAGTGTTGGTGAATTTCCTCCCCCGCTTCGTGTCTCAGCTGGTCTTCTTTTTCAGTCTCCGAGTCTGATTCAGAATCAACACCAGGGAGACCAGGTCTCATCCTGACACAAAAGTAATATGAGATGGTTTAGAAACTGGGGGGGGGGGATTTTGGGGCTACGGACTAAAAGGTTTGAAATTCACAATGACAGAAGACTCCTACTGCAAAACTGCAGTCTCCCCAAAACTCAGAATTAGTTACACAATGATGTAAGAATGCAAGCCAGGCTTGAACGTAACCACTTGCCTTGTTGATGGCAACTGTTAGTGATTGTGAATTGCATGCAGGAAAGTACATGTAATTCCATGCAGAAGAGTGAGCAGGCTGGCGGAGAAGGTATGGAGTGCTCTATCCATTTTCCGCACTCAACATAGAAACCAAGCAGGCTGCTAGCAGAGGAAAGCCCACTCCTCCATGCCCAACATAGAAATACAGTGCTCTGTCACTCCTCTGCCAGCGTGTAACTTTTTTTTTCCAAACTATGAACTTTTGTGGGTTTATTTACAAAGCATAACTAAAGTAATCCTAACAATAAACTTATCTTGGTTGTATGGAATCTGGGAGAAGGAAAAAAAGTTTGCTAGAGAGTTACCAGAAGGCATACTAAATTCATTAAGACAGCACTATCAAACTGAAAGCTTAAGTGAAAAGTAATATTCATGACAACTCATAATCACCCATACTGTAAATATGATGCCAAAATCATGTGGTTTTTTTAATGTTAATGTTCTACTGATTCGGAAGTCTGGCACAACTATTAAGTTGTGTATTAAAAAATATTACATAAATTATCCTACACACATCGTTGTAACACATTTTATCCATTGTACTTATGGGGAAAGTTTCTTTGTTTTGCTTTATAATACTTTCTCTGCTAAAGTAGCCAACAAAGTTGTCAAGCAAAGGAGTAAAAGTTTGAACTGCAGAGTAGATTGAGGCCAACTAAGTTAGATACTTTTTTCATGAAAATTACTGGAAAGCCATAGCTACTCCCTATTGTAGGACCAAGTGTATGTCTCTTTATATACTTTTACATCACTCAGTAATTAAATGCCCATTCCAGTTTTGATCTGAACTCTTGACTCCAGCTATTGATAGACAGAACAGGCGGCATTCTCTAAAAGATGTAAATATAAAAAGCTAAAAATTGTTCTACAATGGTATTTCATTATTTAGATGTTCAGAGAGCATTTAACTGATTCACTTCTTTAAGAACAAAACTGAATAGCCATAAACAATTTCTTTCCTTTCCTTGAAGCAATGAAGGCTAGCAGCCATCAGATATGTTTCACATATGTTAGATTATTCTGTTAAGTTATTTTAACTTCCTGTATCTTTTGATGAAGTCTATCTAAGAGAAGGAAAGCATCCATAAAACGGGTTTCTTGAGGGTGGGGGTTGCCCAAACCTACTAAAGATGAACAAGTACATCTTTGTTCAGACAAAATACATCTTCTATATACAATTCGAAGTTGGGAGTTAGTTGGTCATCCCTTCTTGACTGCCTTCCCATTGACCGATTCTCAAGAAACACACTTCATTGGAAAGGACTTGACACACAGGTTTCATGAAGAACAGGTTTTCACTATAAATCAAAATTGGGATTTTACTTATGTCCATAAAGTGCAGAATTTTTTTAAGGATTGGGCTATCTTCTATAACAATGCACTACAATTTTTTTAATATCAAAATTGTCAAGTATAATTGCAAATTGGAGCAATATGAAATATAAATTCAAAAAAAATCTGTGTACACCTTTATAAACACAGGTGCATGCCAAAGTAGAATAACATGCCAGTGACATATGACCCATAAACAAATCATACAGTTAAAAATAACTCAGTTTAGTTATTGCTCAGAAATAACTAAATAAACAACAGAAATATCTGTTAAATTTAAAAAAATGTTTACAAGTCTCTGTACCCCTTTAGCTACATTAAACCTTTAGTCAGATTCTATTTTTCTCTGCGAATTGTGTTCTCAGGAACGCAACTGGTGTGTATGTGTGTGTGTATATATATGTGTATGTGTGTGTGTGTGTGCATATATATATATATATATATATATATGTGTGTGTGTGTGTGTGTGTATGGAAAAGGAAAGGAAAGGAAAGGAACCTCTCGTGCAAGCACTGAGTCATTACTGACTCTTGGAGGGACGCCAGCTTTCGCTGACGTTTTCTTGGCAGGCCTTATAGCGGGGTGGTTTGCCGTTGCCTTCCCCGGCCATGATTACTTTTCCCCCAAGCTAGCTGGGTACTCATTTTACCGACCTCGGGAGGATGGAAGGCTGAGTCGACCCGAGCCGGCTGCCTGAAACGAGCTTCCGCTGGGATCGAACTCAGGCGCTGGGGAGAGTTTCAGCTGCAGAAACTGCTGCTTTACCGCTCTGCGCCACACGAGGCTCATATATATATATGGAGCTTATGAAAAGTACTTGTTTCAATGACCCAGTTCGCATGTAACTTATTGTTAAACTAGTTTGAATAAGAACATTCTGTCCCTTGGTGTATATTCTTTAAAAAAGGCTACTCGAAGAACATCCACAGGCATCTGTGTACAAAAAAGTAGCACAACGGCTCATGCATATTCTGGAGCTTGGCATGCAGTAAACACATTCAAACAACTAGACACCGATTCAATCCTTTCACATTTTGTATATATGTACCTGGAAACTAACAATTTATTTATTTATTTATTTATTGCATTTATATACTGCCCCATAGCCGAAGTTCTCTGACAGTGATTTCAGTGAATCTGAACGGATTTCATGTGCAATCTTGGACTAGTCACAAAGTCATACTTCTATATTTCAACCGATAGTAAAGTTACCTGATGTAATAGGCTAAGAAATCATTAAGAACTACATACATATTTTTATCAAGGTTACAGAACTTTAGCAAATTTTAATCTCATAACCATCTTTAAGATAAGGTTAATCTTACTAGATAAAAACTGAATTTAATTGCATAGTTGAAAAAAAACTGGGCCATGATGTTCTGTAATTTCCATTATTACATGGTGCCTTTCAGTAGCTGGCACAAACATACAAGCATATTTTTCTATGGCCACAAGGGGTTCTGAATGACTGTCTGAAAAGAATATGATCTTCCAGGATTAACAGAATCACCAGGTGTCTACATAGATACGTCTATTTGTTTTGGGGATTCGCAACAACCCATGATGATTGATAAAACATTTAGTATTTTCACATTTTGGTGTCAGTGGTTTATTAGTTTTGGCAGAAGACTGTGGAAACTGGTATGAAATAGCCAGGATGCCTTCATATTTCAATGCAATTGAGTTTTTCAAGGAACAGTTCCTCCTTGTAAATTTGTCTACACCTCATTTAATCAACCAAATTTCCAGTTGTTAACAGTTTGTTCTTTTTTATCACAATAGTATATAAATTTTGTAAACTGGTACAGAAGCTGACTAACAATGAGACTGTTAACTGGACAGTACAGAAAATGAATAAATGGAATTAAAACTAACCATAATTTTTTTAAAAAAAATTGCTAGCTGCAGGGGTAACCATTTTCCGCTGAATACATGTGTATCTCCTGAACTAGGTTAACACAGCTCAGTACATTAGTGATTTTTTTTAATATACTAAAAAGCCCTACAACTCCCACCATTTCCCAGCCAGCATGGCTGACTGAGGAATGTTCAGAATAGTAGTAGTACCTTTTGAGCAGTATCCAATGGTGATCAGCCACCAGTCAATTCTATGGTTAAAGTGGCTCCTACCACTTTCACAACAGCAAGTTAACAATTCTGGGGGCAATCCAAAATGAGCGAAAATGCTAGTTCCTGGAAGGGGGCAGGTTGGCAGACCTCACATAAGGGAGTTCTGCTCAACTGTCCCTTTCTAGAAACAAGCATTTCCACTTGTTTGGGGGTTTGCCCCTGGAAGTGCCAAATTGCCATTGCATGAGCAGTCAAGGGCCACTTGAGCACTGGAATTAACAGGGCTAGCCACGTACGGAACAAAAGCAGCAGCGGGCAGCACACAGAGACAGGCAGGACTGGATACTGCCCTTTCTGTCTAACCATGCATAGGATTGTGCCCTAAATGAAGTTAAAGTAAATCAACAACCTGAAAAAGCTAGAAGAGATTTAAAAAATAATCTCAATAGAAATATCTTCCTAATTTTAGACCTATGATTGCTCCACAATGATGTGCATATTGATCCTGCAATATAACTGGGATGGCCTCCTACGGCCATGGATGTGCTGGGTTGGTTTGTGTCAATTGGAGCATGGTTTCTTGTAGGTAGAAGGTAACAGCTTGAGAAGCAGACTGTGCTGGACTTTTTCCAGCTGGTTTAGAACATAGGCACTTAGCTTTAAACCTTTTGGGAGCTCTACTGGTATATCTCCTATTGTTCCAAAAGGACTGCCGAGTATTGACTTTCTTGTCCCTTCATTGCCATAGGGATTTTGGTTTCCAGTGGAACAGCTTCTAGTGAGTCAAACAGTTTTGAGCCTAAGGATGACACTGATGACACCCAAATATATTTCTCTATGCCTTTGACAACAGCGTCAGCTAAGGATAGTGTCTCCTCTGAATGAATGCTTGGAGGCAGTAATGGGCTGAATGAGGAAAAACAAACTGAAGCTGAATCCAGACAAGACAGAGGTGCTCGCTGTCAAAGGCCACAACCTGGGTTTGGAGATGTGTCAACCGGTTCTGGATGGGGTTACACTCCCCCTGAAAGACTGTGTTCGCAGTTTGGGGATGCTTCTGGATCCGTCGCTCCAAATGACAGCCCAGATAGATGCAACGGCCAGGAGTGCCTACTATCAGCTTCGGCTGATACGCCAGCTGCGTCCCTTCCTAGAGTTAGAAGACCTAAAGACGGTAGTGCACGCACTGGTAACTTCGAGGCTTGACTTCTGTAATGCGCTCTACATGGGGCTATCTCGTGCCTAGTCCAGAAACTTCAATTAGTCCACAATATCGCAGCCAGGCTGGTCACTGGTACACCTAGGGGTGACCACATTACACCAGTTTTAAAATCTATTCACTGGCTGCTGATTAGTTTCCAGGTAAAGTACAAAGTGTTGGTTATTACCTTTAAAGCCCTACATGGTTTGGATCCAGGCTACCTGCAGGATTGCCTTCTCCCGTACAATCCGCCCCGCACACTCAGGTCCTCTGGGAGGAATCCACTTCAGCTAGCAAAAACTAGATTAACAACTGTTACCCAGAGGACCTTTTTTCCGGTGCTCCCAGACTGTGGAGGAGGAGATTCGTCAACTTGACAGTCTTTTAGAATTTAAAAAAGCAATAAAGACTGATCTATTCCAGCAGGCCTTTCCAGTGAAATTTTAGAATGTTTCCAGGATGTTTTCAGGATGTTTTAATCATGTATGGTATGTTTTAATCCGTTTTAATGTGTATTATACTGTGTATTATACTGTGTATTAATGTGTATTATATCATGTTTTTATACTGTTTGTTTTATACTTTGAATTGTTTTAGTTTTTGTGAACTGCCCAGGGAGCTTCGGCTATTGGGCGGTATAAAAATGCAATAAATAATAATAATAATGACAAAGTGCTCAACAGTCTGGACCACAAACAGGTAGTAGTAGTAGTAGTAGTAGTAGTAGTATCCCGCCTTTTGCCCAATGCTGGGCCTCAAGGCGGCCTTACAAAGTTTAAAATATACGTGGGGGGGGGAGGGAAACAAAACCATAAACAATTTAAAAATTCACAACAAAATTATAAGATATTAACATAGATGGAGGGCTGGATTATTCTCCAAAGGCCTGCTTGAACAAAAAAGTTTTAGCCTGCTTCCGAAAGCCCATCAAGGAGGGAGCCAGCCTAGCTTCCCCAGGAAGAGAGTTCCAGAGCCATCAAGAAGGCCCTCTCCCATGTTCCCACCAAGCGTGCCTGTGAAGAAGGTGGGACTAAAAGAAGGGCCTCTCCAGAAGATCTCAAAGCACGGGCAGGCTCATAAAGGAGAATACGTTCTTTCAAATAACCTGGACCCGAACCATATAGAGCAGCGGTTCTCAACCTGTGGGTCGGGACCCCTTTGGGGGTCGAATGACCCTTTCACAAGGGTCGCCTAAGACCATCGGAAAACACATATTTCCGATGGTCTTAGGAAACTGTATTCACTGAACTATGTCATGTAGCATCTTTTGTATTATTAAAGCTATTGTTATGTATTATTTTCAATAGCAAATCATCCCATGACAATGGATCGTGTAGAGAAGTACAAAAATAATTTTATGGTTGGGGGTCACCACAACATGAGGAACTGTATTAAAGGGTCACGGCATTAAGAAGGTTGAGAACCACTGATATAGAGCTTTATAGGTCATAACCAGCACTTTGAATTGAGCCCGGAAACGGACTGGAAGTCAGTGGAGCTGTTTTAACAGGGGAGTTGTGTGCTCCCTGTAACCAGCCCCGGTCAACAATCCGGCTGCAGCTCTTTGAACCAGCTGGAGTTTCCGAACACTCTTCAAAGGCAGCCCCACGTAGAGCGCATTACAGTAATCCAGTCGGGATGTAACTAAGGCATGTGTCACCGTGGCCAGGTCCGACATCTCTAGGAACGGGCGCAGCTGGCGCACTAGCTTTAACTGTGCAAATGAACTCCTGGCCACCACCGAAACCTGGGCATCCAGGCTCAGGGCTGAATCCAGAAGTACACCCAAGCTGCGGACCTGCGTCTTCAGGGGGAGTGTAACCCCATCCAACACAAGCTGAATCCCTATTCCCTGATCTATGTAGGTATCATAGGTATCTATGCCCCAGCTTCATAGCCAGATATGCATTTGCCCATAATGTTGGTGGCCAGAGCCCTTGAGGTCACCTGGACTTCATCCAGATGAGTCGGCTAGAAACTCTGTTAACAGAGATATTTTAAGGCTATTCTTGCCACTTTTAGGGATTCTTGACTTTGCAGAAGCAATTTCCTCCGCTCACAAATTAGCAAACATGGAATTTGCTTTGAAGCTCTCAGTGAAGCTTCAAAGTTCTTATGGAGGTCAGCTTCTACTCATTTGTCACTGGAGTCCCTAGACCCCTCTCCCCCTTTAGATGGAATGGCTGCTTAAGAGGACAGGGCTGTACCAGGTGCAACCACCAGAAGGATGTTAATGCAGTTTAATGCATGTTAATGCAGGTAATGAGGAAGTTCACAAAGACAATAAACCATCTTGTTCCTAAGTGAACTGGTCCAGCCTGCTAGGACTCAGTCGAATGATTTGGGGAAGGGCACCATGACTGGCTACAAGTGTTCTTGAGAAAACAATGCTTGAACAGCAAGGGGCAGAGAATATGCCTTGATCCTGTGGCTTGTTCACTGTGAGATGTAGCATCTACAGGACTTGAAAGAAACTTGGGGAAACAATTCGGTGAGGAACATACTTGCCAACGAATCTGGAAGACTCTGAAAGCCCTTGTGAGGAAGCCAAAACTGAACCATTCAGCCACCATCAAACCTGCCAAACATTCCAGTCAACTGGCTGGATGTCAACCATCTTTTGGAACTGATGGCACACACTATCCTTTGGAATCAGTTTTCTGGAAACCAAGGCTAATGCTAGAGCAGCAGGAATCTCTACTGTAAAACCTGGAAATGCTTCTAAACGAGGATTTGTGACTTCTCCTGTGGGGTTTATGTTTTTATGTCTCAGCTCACCCTATAACTTTGGTCTGAGAGCACAGCACCTTTGACTTCCCTTGCCACAAGAGATTTGAACCAAGCCAGTAACTCTGGTCCTAACAAATCTTAGGTCTGGAGAGGGCAAGGAAGATTTGCTAGAGGAGCTCCCATTCTCCTATCTCACTGCTTTCTTCCATCTGCTCACCCTCTGGATCCGCCTCAAGCTAGTGTTGCTGGACAGCCTCAAAACTAATGACAGCCATGCCGTCTTTGTCTGCCATGCCCTATTAGGCTATGTTACATATGCACACTGCCTCCTGACCAATCCTGTGCAGAGGACTTGGAGGACCATGCTGTTTTCCCATCCCCCAGTTAAATTACCTCAGCTCCTGTAGTCTGAAAAGATGCAGCCAAGGTGCAGGCTGCAGGGGTTGGCGCATGGCCTTGCTCCCTAGCCATGTTTGGAAAAGGCACTTTAAGGAATTGGTGAATGGGAGAGGGATAGACATAGAGAGAGGTAGAGAGAAAACTGGCTGGCCCGGGACTTCTGCTGATGTTCAGGGTCAGGGGGAAAAAGGAGAAGATGCAGGCTGCAAGAACCTGTGGGGTGGTATATAAATGTAATAAATATATAAATGTAATAAATGTAATAAATAAATAAATAAAATAAACCAGATAAAAACACCCCACTTTTCCTTTTGCCTTGTGCAGACCCAGCCAACTGCCTCCTCCCCACAAGCCTGTAAAGGGTCCTGCCCATCTCGAGAATGTGTCAGTGGGGGAGGGAGGAGCTGAAGAAAAGATAAATAAAAAGGAGTTAAATCCACAGAAAAAGAAATGACCCAGAAATCAACAGGATCTTAAGGAGGCAAGCTAAAAGTCTGCTAACAAGCTACTAGGCAGACCAGGTCTGAAAAACTTGGGAAGGGCTCTCCTGAAGGATAGTGACTGTCCTTCCTTTCCCCAGAGGAACCCCACACCCCGATCTAGATTATGCCCTCAGTTTTCCATATATTTCCTGTTACTTTATTTCTTAGAATTACCCTTGGAATCATAGTTCTGCTTTGCTGGTAGATTAGACACGGTGCTGCTCCCTATGAGATTTTGGTTAGAAGTTTGAAGCTTGAAATCTGAGTTCAATATTCCCCTTACAAAATGAAATACGATAAAAACAGTCCAACAGCAACTAAAGTAAAAACAAAACAAAAGGAAACCTCACTCCTACTACATTATAAAATATATTAACCCAGCCTTTATTTAATCTCCCTGAAGCTTTAAATATTTGAGGATTTAATTGAGCGGATGCATAAAACTTTAAGGCAAACAGTTCTATGGTGTTTACCAAGCTCCCCTGGCACCAGATGGAGAACTCTTTTAACAGTTCGTCTCTCATAAATAGGAAGCATAGGTTACCTAACTACTCACCCATTTTATACTTATATTTCAGTTTCACAGGATTCATCATAGAAATAGGATACCTTAGTGGTCAATTCATTTGAAAGGGCTGCCAAAGTAATTTTTTATAACATTAGGTTTAGTTCCCTCCTAGGATACTTGTTTTCCTGTCTCTTGATGAAGCTCAAAATGATAGCATTATTTAACACCATGTTTTAGCTACAATGGATTCTTATCAAAAAGCAAGATCATTTTGAAAGCAATTATGCTGGCCTGATAGCAGAACAACATGAGCATACTGAATATTTTTGAAGGGTACTTCACACATCATTTTTCCCCCAAAATGGAGATTCAGGGTTGTATCTAATGCTGGTCATTTGTTAGAAGAACAGAAACTGCTAGCAAAATAACATCCTCTCCACCTTGCAGCCCCCCAAAATCTGCTCCAGAGTTTGGATGACCTTCCAGAGCACCTCTGGGGCACTCAGCAGGGCTGCCGGGGGTGGAGGAGAGAATGGAGAAGTCTCACTGCACCAGCGGAGATCCAACCCTTAATGAAATCCCTGAACAGTGTGCATATTGCCAAGAGTCTTTCATGTTCTTATGCACATGCTGCAGATTTCACACTTTCAAACATAGCGTGTGTCAAAAGAGGAGCCTTTATCTTGCTTGGGAAACCGTCATATGGATATTACTTCTTAGTCTTCTACTCATGATGTATTTTGGATGAAGCTGAGCAAGCTGTCCGCGGTAGTATTTTTGCTAAGGAAATTAAAACATTTCAAGAAAGAAACAAAACAATGAAAAGTAACTAATACTGAGAGAGGGTGTATTGAGATGAATAGATTTAAAACATCTGCCACTGCAGAGTTGAAACACTGTGACTTTTCATGCACTACTTGCCCCAAAACTCTGGTGGCAGATTTCAAACTTCTCTTCATTGCCTAGAAGCAACATTTAATGTCAAAACCCTCGTGACAATCACACCAAAGAGTTTGGAACCAAAACATACATAGAACAATAAAAAATGAACAATAGTGATTGGGAAGATTAAGCCAGTGAAGGTGACCTTGGGCCTCCTCACTAAATGAAGTTTA
This sequence comes from Elgaria multicarinata webbii, assembly GCF_023053635.1. NCBI lineage: Eukaryota > Metazoa > Chordata > Lepidosauria > Squamata > Anguidae > Elgaria > Elgaria multicarinata. Next base: position 124,302,082 of record NC_086172.1, on the reverse strand, counting down.
TAACAATGTAGTCAACAACAGTGATATGACAGAGAAAGAAATTAACAGTTGCATAAAGCTTCTCCTCCAAATAGGAACAAAAATACTAATAAAGGTTAACACATAACAAGAGGAAACAGCAACAAAATGTCGTAGCATTTGGTGCTTCTGTTCAGGATTCTATTCTCCCTACCAGTTTTCCTTTCCGTGTCATGTTCCACGTTCACCATGCTTGCTCAAGTCCTCACTCGGTTGTTCCATGTTTTTTCCTCCTCAAGATTTTTTGTTTCTCTGGAAACCTTGAGTTTTCCCTCAAGACTGCTGATTTCTCTGTCTTTCATGTGGATGGGGCTACATATGAACCATCACTCAGGAGAACTGAGAGCATTAATAGTATTATTAGTATATACAAATGGGACCTGTAACAAAATGCTGCAGTGTGCAATGCTTTTTGTTCAGGGTTGCAGCCACTCCATTCCCATCCCCCATCAGCATTTGTGGCCACTGAGCACACTAAATCCTCCTCATCGGGCTGTTTTTTGGAGTGTCCCCCCCTTGGGGAGATGGGAAGGAGAGCACCGACAGGAGGAGAAATGGAAGGGAGAGAAAGAGGAGATGGCGTACCTAGGAGTGTGCATGGAGGAGCAGAAGGCATCTTGCCCAGAGACCCTCAACCCTGGCAGCAGCATTGCCTCCTTATTCAAAGAAGGCTTTTTAAAGAGCAGAAGGATCACTTCCTCATTTAAACAGATGTCACCCTACCCTTCTTCAAGGATGTATTTATACTTCTAGTCAATGATCAAACAAGAACCCCTAAAGAGGTTCGTCTAGCACCTACACTATATTCTTTTAGACACCAGGTGAAGACCTTTTTATTCTCTCAGTATTTTAACAGTCTATAAATTAATTTTAACTTTACTGTTTTAAATTTGTATTTAAAAATTGTATTTCTGCACTGCTATTGATGTGCATAGCATAATTACTGGATGTGCTTTTGTATTGTATTTTATATCATGGTTTTATACTTTGAATGGTTTTAATTTTTGTGAACCACCCAGAGAGCTTCGGCTATTGGGCGGTATAGAAATGCAATAAATAAATAAATAAATAATAAGATACTCTTAGAAGGCCACCACCAGCCAGTGGATCTAAATTACAGGTAGTAGCTTTCACAACTTCCAGCACCTTGTCAATATCTTTGGAGTGGGCGTGAGGTGGGCAGAACAGGCTGAACTGATCAAAGAAATTACATTGATAGGGTGCATTTGATTCCCAGTATAAACTTAGTATACATGGCAGCAACTATCAGATCAAACAAAAGTGTGAATTACCCTAACCATATTTTAAGAAACTATCTTTCTCATATGAGACCAAAGTGCAGGCGCTGAAGTCAGTACCTGAGTTCTTTTTTTAAAGGAAAGCTACAAAAGTATTTTAAAAGTAACCTGCATGCCTGTTTGTTTTTGGAAATCTAAAATGGCTTCAATAGAGCCTATTAAAGCCATATATAAGGCCTTAATAAAAAAATATGCGCAGAGAAATGCTTCATCGCTTTTGTTGGAACAACCTGCATAAAACTGACCCCTGTGATATTTACAAATGCTGCTTCCAAGTGCACGCCAAAGTTCTCAAAAACCAACAAAAAATTCTTTAACATCATAACATGAAAAACATTAAAAGGAAGACAGAATTCATTAACTACTTGTTCTAGATAATTTTGTCACTGGGAAATATTTTCAGAGTTTAGCCCCTTGAGTGTGTTTAAATCAGAACTAAATAAAGTCAGCTCAGAAGACGAAACAAAAACAACAACAAAACCATCACCACCCTCCATGCAGAATGGGGCGGAGGGGGGGGGGCTCTCTCTGCAAAGCAGCACTTTTGTTTTTGTTCTTCTGTAGTCTCTAATTTTTTGCGAAATCTGTTTTATTTATTTCCTAATCTCTCTGATCACTGTTAATTCCAGTTCTTTAAACGCACCGTCTTTATTTTATTTTCCATAATGCCAAGAAAAAGTACTTTATAATGCTTGCCATTCAAGGTCAGTTGCACTTTGACTTTATACTTTAGGTACTCACAGTACCATAGTACTGAAGCATTATTTTCTCGGTGGAAGTCTTTTCAAAATCTGTTTGCTATTTAGAATTATAGAATCCTTTTCTTTTTTTAAAAAAAAAATCATTTAATTAAATTCAAACTGTTAGCAACTAAGAGTATCTGCTTTAGGATTCAAATACCTTATCTAAGCAGCTTCATATTCCAACTGAATTCTGACATAAATAATGTGAATTCCATAAGAAGTCTTTTCCAACAAATTCTAATGATCTCATTTCATTTGAATGACACTGCAATCCTAGACATTGCTGCTCAGAAGATATCCTTGGATTCAATGGGACTTGCCCTGATATAAGGGTAGAAGATTGCACAGAGCTTTTCCTCTCAAAATGGATTCACTAAATTTTCTTTGCTATGCTGTACATTGTTTTGTTGAAGTCCTCTATCATGTACCAATGTAAAGATGGTACAAAATAAGCCAGGAATGAACACACACATACACAATTTATGAGTTAGTGAGACTCTAAGACTGCTTAGAAAAGCATGGAGGCCAAGATATATGAAAGAGCAAGCACTTCCTCCTGTATGAGCCCACCTGACCTTGCCATTTTCATCAGAGGTCACAATGTATGTCCCAAAACTAAGAGAGGCTATGATGGTGAGTACCCAAGACAGGACCTTTCATGTAGCAGCACCCCAACAATGAAACTCCCTTCCCAAGGCCAGTTTGGTTGGCTCCATCCCTACTGGATTTTTGAGAGGCAATGAAAACCGTACTGTTTTGCCAATGCTTTTTGTCTTTCAAAATTATTTTGACCTGTTTTAAGGAATGTTTTATTTTTATTATTTTTTATTATTTTATGTAATTCTATATAATTGTACATAACTTTGAGAACCCTACTGAGCAGAAAAACAGCTAATACTTTTAATAACAACAATAATATATTGGATGAAGCACCAAAGTTCATTCGATTTACCTCTTTGCTGATGCCCTATGAGGCAATTGCTGTATAGACAGTTATGATTCTAAACCCATGCAATACCTAGAAGAATTTATTAGGTGTAACTAAAACCCAGTTGTCACAGTAATATTTGCCACCAAAGTATATCTAGGCCAGGAATGGAGAACCCTTTTTGGTCCAAAGGCTGAATTGGCTATGGACAAGCATACTGGGAACCAGATGTGAGCAGTCAGAAGGTCACAACCTATAGCAGGCAGGGCTACTACAAATGCTGGTGTGGAACCCTGACATACTTGTCCAGAGCCAATTCACATATACATACTGTATACAGACCCTACTATACATACCCAAAAATACACCACCCCATTCACTCACATACATAAACATACAACCATTTACTCCCAAAGATAATACACAATACACTATATTCTCTCTCATACTCCATGCTCATTTATCCTCTCTCCTACGCACATGCACACACATGCCATTTGGATTACATGCTCTGCTGTGGGAAGGGGGCTTCTTTCTTCACTAGGTAGCACAGAAGTGAAGCAATCTGGACACGGAGAAAGAGTAATCCCTCATCACTTACCTAGTTTGCCTAGTCTCCTCTAACAGGAATTTTCCCTTGTTCAGCAAAAGAGAGAACCTTCTCCTCTTCCTATTTTCCCCAGTGCACTCTATTTTTCTACCAAACAGAGGGCTCAAACAGAACCCATGTTTTTGTTTTAAGTTCCTACAAGCGCACAGCCTACCCTCAGCCTCCTATCAAAGCCCTTTTACTCATTGTTTGTGAAACAAACAACACCTTGTTGTCTAAGATCCAGGATAATTTAACCTATTCATTACTCATAAGTAACAACCTATGCAATCCAGGTGATCTGGTCCCAGAGATGAACTCCTGAATCACAGCAGACCCCTAAGGAAGAGCCTTAGGGAATAGGTAGCATCTGCATTTCAGTCTCTTTTCTTTTCTAACTTTGCATTCCTCTCTTTCCTAGCTTTGTAACAGCTACCCTTGTATTCCAGAACCAATTTATTTGCATTCTGATCTCCATCTCCAATCTAATTAGATCTTTTGTGTGTCTATCTGGCTCATATCATCTTCATCTAAGATAAGTAAATGGGTATTTTCATTACATTGTGTTAATTGGCTTACCTAACATTGGGATATTTGTGTCATCACATTGTTTTAACAATGTATATTATGTTTTAATTCAGTTTTATGTATTTTATATTTACTGTTGTTCCTCGCCTTGATCAAAATGGAGAGGCGGGTAAGAAATATATTATTATTATTATTATTATTATTATTATTATTATTATTACCCAGCTTCTTCATAAGATGCATGTTATCCTGAATTATATGCATCTAATGTATAAACAGTGAGGTCAGAAGAAAGTGAAATGCAATCCCATTGTTAACAGTGACCATTCACAAAACAGTGGTTGCTGATGACTACATTTCTTCATATTCAGCCTGCCTTACCCATATCTCTCTGTCCCTATTTCCCCCCATTGTAAGCTCCTTGTGGGCAGACACTTGTCGGTGTGAACATCAAATAACAGCAACAGCAACAACATGTCCTTACTGTTCATTTGACTATGCAATTCATGTATTTGAAGAACTGCTCAATATAAATCTTCATGACATATAATGTTCTAAAATCCCTTGATTTCACAATCATCTCAGAAGAACTATGTTTTAATGTTCCTACTGCCATAGGATTGTGAACATTTTTACTGGCCTTACTCTTATGCTTTTAGCAGCAGCTTGACACATTTAGTGGGTGAAGCTTTTCCTGGCATGGGGGTTAAGTCAGAGAAGGTCTTTAAATTTTTGAGCTAATTAATAAACTGGGAGTAGTAGGCAGCCAAAGAAACAAATACTACACAACTGAGCCAAAATCTGAAAAAAGAGAATTGGAGGAGAGCCAGAAAGCAAGCAGCTAAAAAGGGAGTACTCTAACTGCTGAGTGGAAGTTTATGAGGATGGGAAAGTGCATCCTTACTGGTGTTTCGTGAAATGAAAGAGTTCCCCCCACCACACACACACACACACACACACACACACACACACACCACCACCTTTAAAAAAGAAATGAAAAGTGAAGGCAAGAATTCTCTTATCTGGTATCAGAAACAAATGTAGTTGAGCAATATATAGTGACAACATGGTGATTCAGAGCTCACATTGTTAATTAAGAAAAATCAGATCAAAGAGGGGGGAGCAGGGACAGGGTGTAACAGTTCCTTTCTCTTAATTACTCCATCTAAAACAGCAGCAGAGAACCCCAGGGCTCTCCTAAGAGCTTAAGTCCAAAATTCTAGACTTGCTCAGCTACGGGAGAAATAAACTACATAAAGGCTGTGGAAGCCTATATGGGAATACTATCTAGTATGTACTAAGGAGGCCCCTTTGTAAATGGATTTTCACTCATGTAGCCAGATGAACATTTGAAGCTACCTTAAACAAAGTTACATTATTGATCTACCCAGCCCAGGACCATCCACTCTTGACTTGCAGCAGCTCTTCAAGGTCTCAGGCAGAGGTCTTTCCCAGTACTGAGAAGATTCTTTTACAGGGAGATTCCAGGGATAGAAACTGGACCTTTAAGGAAAGCATGCAGTCTAAGACTATCCTATAGCTCCGCCCAAATGGTTCATTTGGAAAGTTTGTTGCTAAACTACACCTCATGTGGGGGATTTGACTGGATTGCCTGTCTTTTAAAAACAAAAAACATGCAGTCGCAGAAGAAGGGCGACTATCTGATCAGAGCAGCAACAGAACAAGAGGTGTTTAAACCTTTTCCGCTTGGAGCGGTTTCCTGCTCAAAATCTCCCTCAGTTATGTCGTCATCCTCCCCAGGATATTTGTATCCCTGCCTCCTGCTGCGAACAGTACCCACAAGAGATAGATTCGGAGCAAGAAGAAGGAAAAGGGCTAAACACACACACAAACACACACACACACACAGAGAGACAGAGACAGAGAGAGCGTGTGCTCTGTTCAAATTGGCAGCCCCGATGGCTGCATTTCATTAACAAAAAACCAAATCATGAAGACAAAACATTGGGAGATCCTACATAGCATGCAGTTTAGCCCAGAATCAAGGAGTAGACCTTGTATGCTAGTCACAAATTATTAAGGGACAATGCAAGTGTTAAGCCCTATGTGGTGACCTTTCTATACAGGGAACATAAATATGGCAGTTGCTTACCACAAAGATTAACCCAGGCAGAATCTACCCTACTGCTTTGTAGCGGTATCAAAGTGCACTGATAACTGCTGGGACCCATGACACATTCCATATACTGCTTTCATACCACTTTCATAGTATATTCTGCTTGGTGTAGATCTGGTCTTAATCATGAGAATCTCCATACTAGCATCATAGTATATAGAAGAGTTGTTCTGTTCAGTGCCAATGGAGCCACTTTCCACATAATCAGGGTGATCCACATAGTAAATAAATTATAAACATTACATAACCCATGTGAAGCAACCAAAGAGCAGTTAAATATGGTCAGGATCCAAAGAGGAATGCACCAAGGATTTTCAAGACCTCCTGCTGCAATTCCTGGGGTTTGTCTTGACAAGGGGTTTGCCCCAGGGTGGATCCGGAGTGGCGGCAGGTCATCTATATGATGCAGCTGCCATCCCAAACCCATCCAGGGGCAAACCCCCAAAACTCCACTTAAAAAAAGTCAGGCACTTAACCCATTTTTTTTCCTGTGGAGTCGTGCCACAGCCAATGGCCACCCCTGACTGGTCGGCATCAGGTGACAGGGAAGGGGGCGGACTGCCTCCCATTTTTTAAAAAAATAAATTAACTGTACATAAAAAGGGGGGAAATAGGCTGCCCCCTCCCCCCCCAGTGCTGCGTGCAGAAGCTTGGGTGGCACCACTGCTTGGTGTGGTGGCGGCAGGAGGTCTGAGGGAGGAGAGCTGGGTCCAGGCATCCCTCTCTTCCTCGCCCTCTGCCCCCCCCTGTTGTTTCTTTTAATCTCTATATGCAAAGCTTCACATGTACAGATGAATGAGGGGGGACGGCTGCCTTCCCCCCCACAGCGCCTGCACTGCACACAGGGGTTTGGGCGGGAGGTCTGAGGGAGGAGAGCCCAGTCCAAGGGGAGGGGGAAAGGAACGGTGCAGCTGGAGGGGGAGGAAGAGAGAGCCGCGTGGAGCCCAAACTGGCTCTCCTCTCTCTGACCTCCCTCTGGCTGCCCCGTTCCTCTCCATCCCCCTTTGTTTTTTTAAAAAATCTGTAGATGCAAGGGGGAAATGGGGGGTGGGGGGGAGAGAAGAATGGGGCAGCCAGAGGGAAGTCAGAGAGCTGGCTGCCCTGTTCTTCACCCCTCTCTGGAGCTAGAACCGGTGGCGGCGGCAACTCTGCATTGGCACTCCTTCCTGTGCAGATGCCAGGAAGGAGTGCCAAAGCGAAAGCCTGAGGCCTCACCACGCCAACCCACCGCCATCAAGATGGGGGCCTGGCCTTCCACAAAAAACCATTCTTGAAGGTTGGAGGGAAATACACTGAAATGTTTTAGGTATACATAGAGAGATCTTTAGATTTTTCTCCAGCTATGTTATCCTTTAAGTTTTGTTTAAAAACCTGGGTTTCTCTCAGCAATCTTTTGTATCTTGTTTGGGAAATGACGTAATATCTGAGTGTTCCTTAGTTTGTCAAGCTGAGCCTTGGTTAGGTGAAAAGATAAAATATTTATCTCGTTTTTACCCCTGTTAACTAGACACAACAAGATAGTTAACCATTCGTCCTACAGGCAAGGAAACATCATCAAATGGAGTTAGAATGGCAGAAGGGAAGCACAACCCTAAAACATGACAAGTGTTCTAAAATTCACAAAGAAGGGTTAAAAGGTATAAATATATCACAAAATTAAGAAGTATTATTAAAAATGACTTTTTTCAGGAGCAAAGAAATTAATAAGCAACAGAAGCTAAGAGAATGCTCAACAGTCCAGACTAGTCACCACAGTAGAGCACTGCAGAAATAAACCACCCATCAAATATGACACCCATATGCAACTTTGAAAAGTAACAAAGTATGGATGTTTATGTAAAAGGGCATAGCATTGCCATGATAAAACTTTTTTTAAAAAAAACTTCCTTATTTTGTTCACACACACTCAATTAACAGAAATATGTACACGGTCAGCAGAACCTGATGTAAGAAAAACTGCCATACATTACAGTGGATTACTTATCAGTCCATTCCATTTTGTTTTAAAATTTTGAAAATAAAATGTTATTAAAGTGTGACTACCGTTAAGCAAGACAGCCAGAAAGACCAGGAAATGAAGCAAGAAATAAATATCAGAGTAACTGATTGGAGGAACAGATTACAAAAACAAAGCAAACACTTGGCAGCATTTAAAAGAGAAATAAACAGATAAATTGCACCGATGTATTTATGGTTCCAATGGATCTTGTCTTACAGTTTTAGAGACCAATGGAGCATAAAATCAGGGACCCTCAGAATAGTGGTTTGTTTTTTGCAGGGGGGAACTAAATCTTGCTTATCTTATCATAAGTTTTCCAACTCCTTTACTGATGAAATATTGCCTATTCAAAAATTGTATACTTCAGAGCATTACCAGCTTTAAATCTCTTTTCCATCTGCATAGTCAGGAATAAAGCGCCATCTACTGTGTCTGCACTTCAGGTTCAATATCAGTGCCAAGAAAATAGTGCAACTATTATCTGGGAACAGGGAGTAGAAGTAAAATGTAGCTTTATAACAGCAACTCCCAGCTCACTAAATCTTCAAGATTGGTTTCAAGATTTCAGGCTTCATATTAATTGAATAAATAGACCATGCAGTTTCAGTCATCATTCAGAACAAAAGCCATATGGCCAAACAACTTAATCTGTCAACAGAGTCCCTTGTCCACGTTACATGTTACTTCCTGGTGTTTGTTTTCTCTTGCTATTGTTATCTACTCATGTGAGCAATGCAATGTGTGAGTAGGGAACTTGCAGATTTCAGCTGAAGCAATTTACATAATCTATTGGTTACCATCTGGAGATTCAGAACAAAAGTTGTTTCAATGTAAAACCATGAGTTCCCAACTCACCAAAGATAATATTTATTATTTTTATCACATTTATATACCACCCCATAGCCGAAGCTATACATTGGGAGGGGAGGGGGGATAAGTGGCAAAACATCATACATGTATAAGTGGTATAGAATTATATTCTCCAGTTCTGTCACCTACTTTTTTGGTTCTGAAACATATTTTTCTCCAGCTTATGTGGAATTCGTAATCAACCCTTGCAAAATACATTTCTTTTCTTGCAAGTCACAAAGGTAGAATTGGAAGGTTGGGAATAGAGAGAAAGCTTGGACATTTTTAGAATGTTTGCAGCAAATCTAACTGCAGCTCTTCTCACACTTATTTATCATAAACAAATAAACAAACGTATGTCATGAAATTGCCATGAGCATGTCGGAAGGGACCACTGTGTAAAATATACACAACCCCACCCACTCTGCTCTATGACATTACATCATACATAGTGGATATGAATTACAGTTCAGAGTGGGCAGAATTATACATATCCTTATGATGATTATGATGTATCTGCAACCACTCTCAGTAGTAGGCCGGTGAAAAGGCTGTTTGGAAAGGCATGCTGCTGGGCTGGCATACTACTACCTTCCTGATTACTGATTAACTGCACTATCAAGAAATTGCCAAGGGACAACACCCAGAGATTTCAAAATTCAACTGCTTTAACATTCTACAAATGCCACTTCAAAATAAATAATCAAAATACTACTTATTCCAAATCCAAACACAGCATTCAGCTACCCTGAGAGCTAAGCAAACAGTACAGATTCACAGCATGTCATCTACATTCTATTTTGTGTTTTCTGTCCAAATTGTAAAATCTATAATAATAAAAGAGGATGTATGTTTGACTGTCACTGCCATATCACCAAGACTGTGAAACCTAGATATCTGAAACTTGGCATGCATAATAAGGGGACCCTAGGGATGTGCACCTCTAGGTTATTTCGCTTTAAACATGCATTAATTAATTTTAATCTAAGAGTATGGTTGAAAACTGCAACAATCTTTAACCAGTAGGGGCAGACTTCCCTATCAGAGCATAATTTTGCAGTTGATATAGTTTGAAGCTAGGGGAGATTACTAGGCCCTTCCTCCTGGTTATGGGTCACCCCACAGGGGAATGAATTGGACAGCCCCCCTCCTTGAAGAGGCAATAGAAGTGCACCTGGCAAGGGATGTGCCTAGCTGTACCAGTGGAGATGGGGTGGGCACAACATGTCTCTGACCATTGTGTAAGTTTGCTTGAAGACTTTGCTATATCAAACTAAGGGCTATTTAATAGGCCAAGGGGCAGAGTTATATGCCTGCAGCCTCTCCTCTGCTGTAGGGCAGCCAACCCTCAGGGTGATGTTTTCTTCCTCAGGGGTCTATAGGGGTGCACCATGGCAGGGGCTACATATAAGGATGCAATGGCTACATATAAGTATTGTCCTTACTACCTGAGAGTAGATTTGAAGAGGAATTCTTACTTGTGCCCAGTTGTGTTCTCTTCGAGCTATACAAAATTACTATTCTTGTATTAGAATTTGGGCAGTTCCAACTTTTTCTTCCTACCAAACAGGAAAAAGACTTAAGCATCCCTTTATAAGTTTTTCCATTTATTGACTTGGACCTTAGTTGCATGATAAACATGCACCACCTAGTGGCTATTTTCCCATGTATAAAAAAAAATCTACTTCAGTTTTTTTAAAAACAACAACACACATCTCAATCTAACTATACTGGGGAGAAATAATTTGCTTTCATGAAAAGAATTTTCAGAAACTGAGACAAACTGGAAGCACAAAATGTTTCAATAAAAGGTGCCTCTGTAAAATCCAGCTATTATTTATTTATTTATTGCATTTCTATACCACCCAATAGCCGGAGCTCTCTGGGCGGTTCACAAAAATTAAAGCCATTCAAAGTATAAAACAACAGTATAAAACCATAATATAAAATACAATATAAAAGCTCAACCAAGATAAAAACAGCAGCAATGCAAAATTATAAATTTAAAACACCAAGTTAAAATTTATTTATAGACTGTTAAAATGCTGGGAGAATAAAAAGGTCTTCACCTGGCGTCCAAAGGCATATAACGTAGGTGCCAAGTGAACCTCCTTAGGGAGCTCATTCCACAGCCGGGGTGCCACAGCAGAAAAGGCCCTCCTCCTGGTAGCCACCTGCCTCACTTCCTTTGGCAGGGGCTCGCGGAGAAGGACCCCGAGGATGACCTTAGGGTCTGAGCAGGTACATATGGGAGGAGCCGTTCCTTCAGATAGCCTGGCCCCAAGCCATTTAGGGCTTTAAATGTTAATATTCTAAAGCCTTTGACTGTGTGGATCATAACAAACTGTGGCAAGTTCTTGGTGGTATGGGGATATCAAGTCATCTTGTCTGCCTCCTGAGGAATCTGTATAACGAACAAGTAGCAACAGTAAGAACAGACCACGGAACAACGGACTGGTTTAAGATTGGGAAAGGAGTACGGCAGGGTTGTATACTCTCACCTTATCTATTTAACTTGTATGCAGAACACATCATGCGATGTGCTGGGCTTGACAAATCCAAGGCTGGAGTTAAAATTGCAGGAAGAAACATTAACAACCTCAGATATGCAGATGACACCACTTTGATGGCTGAAAGCGAGGAGGAGCTGAGGAGCCTTATGACAAAGGTGAAAGAAGAAAGTGCAAAAGCCGGGTTGCAGTTAAACCTCAAAAAAACCAAGATTATGGCAACTAGCTTGATTGATAACCGGCAAATAGAGGGAGAAAACGTGGAGGCAGTGACAGACTTTGTATTTCTGGGCGCAAAGATTACTGCAGACGCTGACTGCAGCCAGAAGACGTTTACTTCTTGGGAGGAGAGCAATGACAAATCTTGATAAAATAGTTAAGAGCAGAGACACCACACTGACAACAAAGGTCCGCATAGTTAAAGCAATGGTATTCCCCGTAATAACCTATGGCTGCGAGAGCTGGACCATAAGGAAGGCTGAGCGAAGGAAGATAGATGCTTTTGAACTGTGGTGTTGGAGGAAAATTCTGAGAGTGCCGTGGACTGCAAGAAGATCAAACCAGTCCATACTCCAGGAAATAAAGCCAGACTGCTCACTTGAGGGAATGGTATTAAAGGCAAAACTGAAGTACTTTGGCCACATAATGAGAAGACAGGATACCCTGGAGAAGAGGCTGATGCTAGGGAAAGTGGAAGGCAAAAGGAAGAGGGGCCGACCAAGGGCAAAATGGATGGATGATATTCTGGAGGTGACAGACTTGACCTTGGGGAAGCTGGGGGTGGCGACAGCCGACAGAAAGCTCTGGCGTGGGCTGGTCCATGAAGTCACGAAGAGTCGGAAACGACTGAACGAATAAACAACACAACCAGCACTTTGAATTGGGCCTGGACTTGAACTGGCAGCCAATGAAGCTGGAAAAGGACTGGCATGACTATTGAGTATCTGCAGACTCTCCTCCCACACTTCCATCTTGGGACCCTAAACATGCAGATACTGTGACATCACCAGCATTTGTTCTCCCCCTCTCTCCTATCTTCTTCCACTATCTGCTTTTTGTAACATCTTGCCTGATGATCTGGAGATCTCAAAAATTTCATATATTTTTAGATCTTTTGGTTGGCTTAAAAGTTTTTCACAAATATAGATTTTGATAATTTGCTGTCAATAAATATGTGCAACACACCATAACGCTTGATTTTACATCGTCGTATTTGTGAGCATTTTCATTTCATCCTAATTAGACTGCAGATTAGCTAAGGTTTCCTTCAGTAAAACCTTCCCGTCTTATTTTTCTCCTACCCATACTATTAATAAGAGTCTCAAGTGGGACAAAGTTACACATAGTAATAACGGAAAAAGACATCAGCAGTTTATTAGCATTTAAAAAACCAGACTTTTTGAAGTTATGTCTAAAATGACAATTTATAGCCTCGTTTTCATAATGTTTCTGCCACAAAGTGAACAATGAGAGAACTTCAGCAACCTGAAAACAAAAACAGACAACCATCTTCTTCAACGTTGTATTACTTTAAACCCACTTCCCTTTCTACACTTTTCTGTGACACTGAAATAAGAAAATATTGCACTAGTCTTTTACTTCTTTTTCTCAAAAGTATTAAAATTTTATGAGCATGACTATTCCAGAAGGAACACCGTGTCAGATCATAAACTGCAGAAATGCATATTCTTGAGACACTCATAACAAAGCACATAGATGGCAGCAGCATTGAAACTACTTACAAAATACATTTTTAATGTAGTAGTTTTCAAAGTAAAAGTTGTTTTGCAAGAAAATACATTTTAAACCCACTCTTAAGAGAAACATTTACATGATGAATTTCTATTATTCAGACAGGCAGGAAGGCATTCCGCACTGCCTGAGGGACAGAAGACAGGGATAAAAGTCACTTCTTGAGGAAGAAGGGTCAGACCATCTCTGAGTGAGTATGAAGTTATTCAGGAGCTAATCTAGCCCTATATGGCAGTTTACTATAACTTATTAGAGAAAGCGGAGCTAAAGAAAGCCAGAAATCTGATGAGCAGACTTCCATTTGCACAATGGGACTTCGCCTTTCTGCCTTATCCGCTACACCACCTGTGCTCCCCCCAATTCTGCTCTGGAGGGGGCCCCAACCCCCCAGAGCAGATTGGCGATGTGTGGGTGGGCTATAGGGAGAGGAGGGAATCAGTCCCACCATCAGTGTCCATTCCATTGGTGGATGGACATAATTGGATACAACCCAATGAAAACAAAAGCAAAGAAGCCCCATTGAGCACACATTCATCTGGGAGGCCAAAGGCTCAAAGAAGTTCCAAAACATTCCATAGCGATATACCTGTACAAAGAAGCAGTGCAGATTATTTTCTTGCCAACTAACACTGGTTTTGAATATAAATGCTGTAACTATTTCAGTGTTACTGATTGCTATAGCATGGTATGATTTGGTTTGGTTTCAATCTTAGTAGCTAGCTGTTTTTCACTTTTTGTGGAAGTTTAAAAATTAAAAAATCTCCTAGGCCAAAGGTAAATAAATTAATCTTCAATACACAGGAAAACAAAAGCCAGATTTCCAAGCCTCGCAATAGAAGGGTATGTTAACGGTAACATAATCTGTTTAGGGTTTTTTTTTTTTTTTAAAAAAAACAACCCCTCCAACTAAATATTCAAAGTAGTATACACAATCATTCTAAATGGAGTATAGATACACAAAGTTCAACAACTCAAAATAATTATATGAATCACTTTGATATTCTATGAATTTAACAGTAATAGTTCAAGCTTCTTTTAAATTGGCTGTGCATGGTAAATACACAGTTAAATATCAAAAGGATGCATTAATAAAATAAGCACTAGTGCTGCTTTTCCATTCATTCAGCATCTCTGGAAAACATTAAAAGCTTCATGGATCTTAGCATTCTGTCTCCATGTTCTTAAGCAAGGCCAAAGGGCAGGGTCTCTGGGCTGCTCCCCATAGCTCAAATTTACAATTTAAATCAACTGAAGACAGAGATATTAACATCTTCCAAAACAAATTGTATAACCTTCCACTTTGCCAAGGAACTGCATCATATTTGCTCTAAATATGAACAGAAGTGCCATAAAAGTCATTGTTTTTCAAAAACAATTTTCCTGGCTCCTTTTTAAACATATAGTTTTTAAACAAGCATCATTGTGTGCAATGGTCTGGGCCACTACATTTGCACACAATTTTATAGGAATGGATTAGGAATGTTTTAGTTTTTCAAGACATCTGTCAAGATTTATATTAGATTACAAAAATAAAATAGGTCCAGCTCCTGCCAAGTTTCAGACGTCCTTTCTTCCCTAGTTCAAAATGAATGATTCACTGAGGTGACAGCTACAAGAACCAGAGAAGTCACCGACAGAAGAATCCACAGGTGGAACAGGTCTACCCAACACACACTTTTTGCCTTATAAAGTGTGCTTCCTACACTTGTTGAATATTTAAAATTAGATCCAACTGATCTCTCTTGGCAGTCATTCTGTTCTAAAATTGTTCCTGTTGGATGTAAGGGGAAATGTTTCCGAGACACTATTTCTTTTAATACAGATTTACTTAACTTTGCTCAAAAAGAACCTATGATTTTGCATTATTATGATAATTTATTACATGGATACCCTGCTTGTTTTCATAAGGTACTCAGAGCAGCTTATATATGGTTCTTAAGGTGGTCTCCTCTCCTGACAGCTTACAGATCCAAACCTGCTTAACTTCAGCATTAGTGCTCTTCATGTATTCTAAGACCATTTTCTGGGCCTCCTGAAAGCACACATGGGAGAAAGACACACTGTCTACATGACAAATTCTGAAATAAGGCATATTTTTAAATCAAAGACACTCAAGAATACCAAGATTGCTAGGAAATTTCATAAACCTCTCCTAAGTTCTCTGAACACACACACCCAACCCCTACAACATCAACACTGTGAGATGCAATACCGTCATTTTCTAGTTTAGTTTTTTAACCTGACTTTGATGCTACGTCTCCTAGAATGAACAAATGAAGCAGGAATTCATCTCTAATTACTTCCAAACACAACGATTACTGTCCAGTACTTTCTCATCACTGAATAGAATATGTTCTGAAAGCTCGCCTTCAGCCTGATCATGTGAATTAAGATAATCCCCAGAAGCTCTCCTGTCTATTTCAAAGCTATGATTGGTTGGAACAAAAGAGAGAGATTCTTCTGTTGCTGCACCAAACTTTGACATTCCTGCCTAGGGAGATCCGCCTTGCCCTCTAATTGTTGGCATTCCACTGCAGTGTCAAGACCTTTCTGTTAAGAAAACATTTGGCCTTTAACTTAACCTTATTATATTTGTATGGCTTTCCAAAGTTCTCTTATTATATTTTCATTACTACTCTTTTTAGTTGTTTTCTCTTTTTGTTTTTGTTTTTTAAATTGTTTTTTTATTATTCTTCACATATAGCCATCTTGGACTGTACAAAGCAAAATATGCTTTCAATGTTTTAAATAAAAACTAAATGACTAATAAGTACATCTTATGAAGGACCAGACCTACCAAATACATGAGAAACAACAAGATATCAACAAACTACATCTCATTAATCGTCATACAAAATTACAACATGGAGGATGTAAATGTAGCTACCTATTGTTAAAATTTAAGTTAAATCTAACAAAATGGCCATGGTTGTGAAACTTCCTTTCTTTGCACTGGAGACTATTAGCAAAATACTTGATGATAAAACATGCTACAGCATCCTAATGACGAAAATCCATACAGAAGAGATAAGAAATCCACCCGTTCAGTAATGGGGTTGTAATCGTGTTAGTCTTCTCACACATAAGTTAGCATACAGGCTCCTCATGAGGCTAGCTAAAACTGTGCCGAAGTGCAGTAACCACCAATTTGCCTCAGTATAACCCATCAACTTATTTCTTCCAGCAAATGTAATTCATGCAGAACATATCATTAACAGAATACTCAAAAGGAGACTTTTAAAGGAATGAGAGCAAAAGATGCCAGTGCCCTGGTTAGCTAAACTCAAA
Source organism: Elgaria multicarinata webbii (assembly GCF_023053635.1). Lineage (NCBI taxonomy): Eukaryota > Metazoa > Chordata > Lepidosauria > Squamata > Anguidae > Elgaria > Elgaria multicarinata. Next base: position 124,285,443 of record NC_086172.1, on the reverse strand, counting down.
TGCCCTCAAAGTTGGCAAAGGGTAGCACTAATACTTCATGTTGGGATCATGGAACCAGAACCGCAATTTGCTTTATTCCACGTCAGGAAGGCCATTCCCCATGCAGTCTTCATGTCAATAGAAAGAAAGAGTTTATTCTCCTACCAAAGCAGAGGTACATACCAAGTGGCTTCTTTCCTTTCCCTGCCTCCTGCTCTACAGCTCTCATCTAAAATGGTGGGGATGCAGTAAAAACACTTATTCTGAAGGTTGTAAACTATCACTTCACTTCTGATAAGCACTGTGTTTTTCTTTTACTACAAATGCACTGCACTCTGTGTCCCAAAGGATATGTAGTCTTAAGAAAGTTTCAAGCCCTTCTAATACCTACAAGTTCAATCTTCATCTGTAGTCTCTAGATATAAAATTTTAGGTCAAACATCACACTCAAAAAGTAAAAAGGCCGAGAACTTACTGGTATTGAAAATTCTTCAGCCAAGTATTTCAATATTGATGCCTCTCTAGTCAACAAGTTGCTCCTTTCTTGCAGGTTGCCTTGAATTTTTGTATCAAATTCTTTTCTGATTACAGAAGCAATAGAGTCAATTATTACAAGTTTAACATTCTTCGAAATAATTTCTTCTTCCAAAGATTCAATCCTGAAAAGAAATAAAGCATTGGTTTAGTAGAGATGCTATTACTAGTATTAGTGCATTTATGTCAGAGGCTAAATTAAGACATAGAAGTAGCAAAGTTTGCCCAGAAACCTTCTCTTTGCCTTAAAACTCTCACATGAGCCCTGCATTCTGGTAAGCTGAATACCACACATGTGAATGCATGCATGCATGTGAGCAAATGCTCATGAGGCATGCACTCTCATAGGATGGTTTCACATTATTCAGGGAAATCTGGCTTGCGTATGCTTAACAGGTAGCAGCAGCAATATCAATTCACCATTATCAGTTCCCCAGTGAGAGTACTTGCATGATACATGTGTTGCCAAAACATACATTTGGCATTTGCAATTGAACACTTTTAGTGCTACATTTAAAACATTATATGTAAGGCAGTTTGTAGATGCATGACATATCATCTCAGTTGTGCCAGAGAAGCTCAGCCTGGTGGATTTCTGTATACATGTAGCATGTTTTTATCCCCACTGGCATCAACCTGGCACATTTGCTGAAGAATCTATTTGGTTTTAGAAAAAGCAGCAAGGGCACAAGGCTTGAAGGCTGACAGAAATGGGAAAGCCCTGCATGGCAGCAGGAGGATCAGCAACTAATTGTTTATTATATGCCATCCACTGATTAAATTAAAAGGAGTTGCTCCCATGGAACTGCAGATACATCCAAGAGGTTTGATTTCCAAGTCACCACCCCAGCTTCACTGGCTGCCAGGCCCAATTCAAAGTGCTGGTACTAACATTCAAAGCTCTATACAGCTTGGGGCCAGGTTATTTGAAGGAACGCCTCCTCCTATATGTGCCTGCCCGGACCCTAAGATCATCCTCAAGGGTCTTTCTCCGTGTGTCTCTGCCAAAGGAAGTGAGGCAGGTGGCTACCAGGAGGAGGGCTTTCTCTGCCGTGGCACTCCAGCTGTGGAATGAGCTCCCTAGAGAGGTTCGCCTGGCACCTACGTTATCCTCTTTTCAATGCCAGGTGAAGATCTTCTTATTCTCCCAGTATTTTAACAGTTTATCATCTTAGTCTTTTAACCTTGCTGTTTTAAATATGTATTTTACATTGGTGTTTTAAATCTGTATAAATCTCTCCATCGCTGCTCAGTTTTGCCCTGGTTGTGCTTTTATATATTATATTTATTGGTTTTTTTATATTACTGTTTGTTTTATACTGTTGTTTGTTTTATACTTTGAGTCGTGTGTGATGGTTTTAACTCTTGTGAACCGCCCAAAGCACTTCGGCTATTGGGCGGTATACAAATGCAATAAATAAATAAATAAGACCATCTTTAAGTTGGTCAGCGTGAAACCTTGGCATGAAACATGGCCCAATGCTAAAGCATCTCCACCCCAAGATAGATCAGCTAATTAAAGTACCATGCTTTTGTTCTTACCTTTATTTTAAAGTTTCCCAGATGCATGGCATTTGTAAAGCTCAGTCAACTAGCTTTAACTCAGTCATGTAACCAGGAACAAACTCTCCCTTCATTTCCCAAAGTCAAATTGTTGATCCCTCTGTTCTACCCCATCCTTTGCCCCCTCTTTGTTCTGAAGTCTATAATTGCTCTTGAATTTGGGCACCTACAACATTTTATATTTGTGCATTCTTGTTGCTCTCCCACCAAGCACATGAGTCAATGTTGGGCTAAAAAGACCAATGGTCAGACTATCTGTTCAGCATGAAGGCAATGGTTCTGGAGTTCAGCAGGTGACCCTTTTGTTTCTCACAGACATTATGCATGTTCCATTACATTGCCATCCACACTCAACTTTCATTGTTAAAAATTATTCTGTTGAAAATGTAATATACCGTTCCCTCAAAATAAGCAAATCATCAGAGGTTTTGAGGATTTGCATACCATATTCTGGATGCACAATAGTGAGTCTTTAGAATACAGACATGTAGTTCTGGTTGTGGGACAAACATGTTATTCCATAAAGCTCTCAGTAACTCCTAGGAAGAAAGGGCACTGAACATCAAGACAAATGCCATGTGTTTATCCACTAGCAGAGAAGCCTACAAAAATGCTGCCCTAACAAATAAAAGCCTTGATGTTGCTACGTTTTCTGTACATAAGGCACATGGTAACATCTTAAAATAGTAAAACTTAAATATTCTTGAAGGTACAAACATCCTTGTATTTAAAAAACAAAAAGTCCTAACAAGTTTACAGCAGCAGCCCTTCTTCAAGGAAAAAACAATGTAGAAAATAATGCAGAGCTCTAAGATATTCTTCTGTGCAATCTTTGCGTATTCCGTACAGACTGTTTTACACATCAAATATCTTGTTGCACCCAACAAAGAAGTCTTACCTTTTAAGTACATTGTCACAGGTGAGTTCCCGATAGAGATGAATGCTGCTGGGCATTGAAAGCAGCTTTTCTTCTGTGGCAAAATAATGAGGGAAGCGGTGCTGTGCTATCTCAATAAGCCTGTTGAGAGCCCAAAAACATGCCACTGAGAGAGAATATGAGTCCAAATACAGTCATTTTTTCCAAACTTCCAAATTCATCCTCGGAATTACTGAACACGAAAGAAAAACAACAACACAAAGCACAATACAGCAATGACAGGGTTGCATAACCTACGGCCTGTGAAGCCAGCAGGACCCCACACACTTTCCTCTGAAACTGGTCAGCTGGACTGCAGCAGGGGAAACAGTGTTCCAGTGTCGGAGATAGTTAGGGGATGAGGGAGACTTTCATCTCCACCACTTCCATCCAGCAATTCCCTAGAACTCAACAGGCAGGGAGGGGAGGGGAGGCTGAGCTGTGTATGTGTGGGGGTGGGGAGTGGGGTGCGTGGGGGTGCACACAGGCAGTCATGTGGCCCCTGGCCCCCAGTCAACACCAGATGTGGCACTTGGGGCCAAAAAGCTTGCGCACGCCAAGGTAAATAGACACTGATGTAGAATAGGCACAGCTTGATAGGACTACAACAGCATCCTCTGTGAGTAAATGCAATCCAGCCAGACAACTCTGCCCTACTTGCCTCTGAACAAAAGAGAAGTCTTTGCTATAGCTCCTGTGATGTGCGTGTCTTGGGAACTTAGATCTGCTCTCCTGAATTACAACCTGATTCCCTTTAATACCCAAAAAGGCCCATTTGCACAATTCATGGGCAGCAGACTGCACTGATTCCCAAGGGTAGCACTTGTGATGGAAGCACTAATGGGAGCTTCCTCATCAACACAGAAGGCATGGGCAACTCCAGAAGGATTCCGTTTTATTTGGCACAAGGCGCTAACTATTAAGTTATATATTTGTTGCAGAGAACAGGGGTGAGTTCTTGCTTCCTTCTTCATTAGCTAAAGAGGAACCATACGTACAAACTGGGAAAAGAAATATGGGTGTCATGAGGATTCAAGTAGGGGTATTTCACCCGTGCTCAAATGCTTGCAAAAAGGATTGTGATAAGGAGAAAGAGCAGGTAGCAGAAGCAGCCTGCAACTAAAACAAAAAACCTCTCCTCAAGAAGAATGATGTTTATAGTGTCCATTTCCTTCCAGGGATTCTGAGACACATAGACAGAAAAGACACTCTTCTAGGGCTCTAGGAGTATTCACCATCATCTCCACCACTGCTTTTGCTTTCCACATGCATCTGAGTCTTGGCGAAGGGAAAAGAGAAGGCAGTGGAAGCAGCTGTTTTGTGATCACCTTTAGACCTTTGTGAGCATCCACTCTGAACGTTTGCAAAGCCCTCCAGTTTTTGCAAGCATTTGATTGGAATGCTCACAAAGGCTTAACCTCTTTCAAGGCAAGCACCAGAGCATTCCTGCAACCCTAAAAGAAAGTCCAATTGGAAGAAAGAGAAAATAAAAATAAGTGAAGGTAACAAGAAGAGGCAGTGGAGAACGGGGACTAACATACGCTGGTTGCAATCCAACTTCATTAAAACTATTGGAGGGTAGACTGTTGAGCTGGATTATACATCTTGTTGTATTACATGTGATTTCTGAAGATATTTTAGATGCCTAAACTAACTAAACCCACAATCAACCTCTTCTACCAAGTATTTCTTAATTATCTTAAATGCAAAACAAGAGAAATTAGGAATATAATATATAAGCATCAGTAGACATATAGCAGCAATGATACCCATTATTATTTCAGAAGGCTGGAAATGAGAACATTCTGAATGCCTCTGAAGCTTTCACCATTAACTTCAACAGGATGAGGATTGAAGCCATGGGTGGCATTTCACAGATATACTGTGTCAAAATTTCTCCCTTACAGCAATGGCATGGGCAGCCAAGCTCCAGAAAAACCTAGGCATCCCTGAACCCCAGCATCTGGTATTTTCAGTCACCCCAGAGTGCCTCAGGCTTGCAAGCTATTGTACCTTTCCCTCCTGCCACCCAAAGCAGCACTGGAGGCTGATGCACTGCTTATGGACCATGAATAATCTGAACTGAGTGTTTGGAGCTTGCAAATGCTGGAGGGCGGGGGTGGGGGGTTGTACTGGGTCCTTATTTCTTCTCAACAAGGACACCGAGGTGCTTGATTAACTAACTTTAAACTGTAGACATATATCATTATTATTATTATTATTATTATTATTATTATTATTTATTTATATAGCACCATCAATGTACATGGTGCTGTACAGATTACACAGTAAATAGCAAGACCCTGCCGCATAGGCTTACAATCTAATAAAGTTGTAGTAAACAATAAGGAGGGAAAGAGAATGCAAACAGGCACAGGGAAGTGTAAACAGGCACCGGGTAGGGTGAAGCTGACAGTATAGGGTCAGAACAAACTCAATATTTAAAAGCTATAGGGAAAAGAAAAGTTTTTAGCTGAGTTTTAAAAGCTGTGATTGAGTTTGTAGTTCTCAAGTGTTCTGGAAGAGCGTTCCAGGCGTAAGGGGTAGCAGAAGAAAAAGGACGAAGCCGAGTAAGGGAAGTAGAGGCCCTTGGGCAGGCGAGAAGCATGGCATCAGAGGAGCGGAGAGCACGAGCGGGGCAATAGTGTGAGATGAGAGAGGAGAGATAGGCAGGAGCTAGACCGTGAAAAGCTTTGAAGGTCAACAGGAGAAGTTTATATTGGATTCTGGAGTGAATTGGAAGCCAATGAAGAGATTTCAGAAGTGGAGTGACATGGTCAGAGCGGCGGGCCAAGAAGATGATCTTGGCGGCAGAGTGGTGGACAGAGACCAGCGGACTGATGTGAGACGAAGGAAGGCCAGAGAGAAGAAGGTTGCAGTAGTCCAACCGAGAGATAACCAGTGCGTGAACAAGAGTCTTGGCAGAAGAGACAGACAAAAATGGTCGAATCCTGGCAATATTATACAGGAAGAAACGACAGGATTTAGCTACTGAAAAATGCCATATAAAACTGAAAATAAAAATTTTGTGCAAATCTTACCTTTCAGCACTGAATGCAGACTCGGTATCAATGTATATAACAGCCCCATCCAATCCTCCCATGCTGGAGGGCAAAGTGGCCAGCAAGCTCATCATAATACAAAACTGAGTTTTGCCACAACCTGATGGGCCGGTTATCTAATAAGAAAAATACACATATGAAATAGTGTCATGTTTACTCTATAGAAACAAAATCTTTGCTTTAAAAAAACCCACTTTAGTCTAGAGACTGCCATTCATTTGCAACTTCATGCAACTTATAGCAATGCATCTCAACATGATGAGAATGAGAAACTGGAGCTTACATTAAAGGTACAACTTCTAATCATTAAACATGCTCTAGAGAAAAACTAACGATCTTATACAGGGCAACAAAATTAAATATTCATTTTGGGAGAGATTTACCTTGCTTAGCCAATGTACCACTGCCCCTATACTTTGCTAGAGTATTAAAGCATTTTTAGAAGGGGGGCTATGTTTCCACCCCCTCAAGAAACACAAAATACTTCGCAAATTAAACATTGCTGCCCAATTTATAACTGTATGTATTAAGGATATCTCTTTGCATTTAAAACAGATGTAAGAAATTTGAAGGATAGAATCCAGGGTCATCCCATGAAGCTGATTGGTGGGAGATTCAGGATAGATGAAAGGAAATACTTTCCACAAAGCACACAGTTAAACTATGGAATTCGCTAACACAAGACCTAGTGATGTTCACCAATTCAGAAGGCTTTGAAAGAGGGTTGGACAAATTCCTGGAGGAGAAAGCTATAAGAAGGGAGCTGGATCAGACCAAGAGTCCAGCATTATGTTCACACAGTAGTCAAACCAGCTGTCAACAAGAAACCCACAAGCAGGACATGAGTGCAACAGCACCCTCTCACCCATGTTCCCCAGCAACTGATGTACATGGGCTTACTGCCTGTAATACTGGAGATAGCACAAAGGCATCAGGATTAGTAGCCATTGATAGCCTTCTCCACCAGGAACTTGCCTAACCCCCTTCTAAAGCCATCCAAATTGGTTGCCATCACTAGGTCTTGTGGAATCAATTTCCATAGTTTAACTATGCACTGTGTGAAGAAGTACTTCCATTAATCTCTGTGGAATCTCCCACCAATCACTTTTATGCAATGACCCCAGGTTCTAGTATTATGAGAGAGGGAGGAAAATGTCTCCCTATCAACATTCTCCACACCATGCATAATTTTATTCTCCTCTGTCATAACTCCCCTTATTTGTCTTTTTTCCAAGCTAAACCTTTCTTGTAACCTTTCTTCATAGCAGAGTTACTCCAGCCCCTTGATCATTTTAATTGCCCTTTTCTGGACCTTTTCCAGTCCTACAATATCTTTTTTTAAAAAAAAATACAGTTACCAGCACTCTACACAGTATTCTAATTGTGGTTGCACTATAGATTTATATAAGGCAGTATAATACTGGCAGTTTCATTCCGAAGTCTTTTCTTAATTATACCTAATAGGAAGTTTGCCTTTTTTACAGCAGCTGCACACTTGGTCAACATTTTCATTGAGCTGTCCACCACAACCCTAAGATCTCTTTATTGGTTTGTCACTGCTAGCTCAGATCCCATCAGGTTATACTTGAAGTTGGTACTATTCAGTTTGCTCAGGAGTCTTTGGTGAGGGACTTTGTCAAAAACGTTGCCAAAAAAGTAGACAGCGTCTACTGGATCACCCCTGTCTACATGTTTATTGACACCCTCAAAGAACTATACAAAGTTAGTGAGACAAGACTTACCTCTGCGGAAGCTATGCTGATACGTTTTCAGCAGAGTTTGTCCTTCTATATACTTATTAATTTTATCTTTAACAAAGCTTTCAACCAATTTACCTGGAACTATCAATGGCTACTAGTCCTGATGGCCATACATGCTACTTCCAGTATCAGAGGCAGTATGCGTATGTACATCAGTTGCTGGGGAACATGGGCACAACTCCCTCCTACCAAGATTAATGGGACTTAAACATACTTATCTTTGGCTGATCATGCCCTTTTTTGTGTGTGTAATTGGTGGTGGAATGAAAATGCTGACTCTTCAGAACTATTTTATTCCAAAAGCCATTGAAAATTCATTGGGTTCATCTTATTCCAATTTTAACTTGAAATCAGGTGTCCACCCATGTAATAGAGACCTCACTATGATAACAGCATTCAAATTTTCCTGTTTGGAAAGAGGCACTTTTCTTTTTTCACTTAATACTACATTATTTTCAAGACGTGCGTTGATTGACCACAAAAAGTTACTTACAATTCTGTTCCCAGTTTAAACCTCAATAGTGGCTTGGAAAAAAAGGGTCAGTGCCAGCACAGTTTCCTGGCTCTGAGTGAACAAGCACAAGATCTGGCAGTAGGGGGTTACCACTGAAATCTTTACTTTAAATGGCTTCTGTATTTGAGTTCCAACTTTCCAACCACCATCATTGTTGGATAACATAAGAAGAAAGAACGTTCACATTTTTTAAAAAGGATTTAGTTAAAAGCACAGCCACAAAAGTAGGGATTAAAACACTCTTCCCTTGAGGTAAAAGTGCAACCTATGCATTAGCTGTGTTTTAGGATATATAGCCAAAGTAGGAAATAAACTCAACTGAGGCCATGTTCAATCAAGATAGAGCACTGTATTAAGGGTCTGCTCATCTGCAAGTTTCAGCTTCATAACAAAGAAATAAACTGCAGCGACGTACAGCAAATACCACAACACATATAATTGTTTATAGCAAACATTGTGCCAGTTCTAATATACTTTTTCCTGTATGATTCTCATTCAAAAATACACACAAGAAACCTTAACATCAGAATGCAAAAGCTGTGTAGACACAAGAGCACGATAATGTGTTCTGCTCAGGCATAAATTCTTCAAACATTGCCTGAATTCTGACATAACATTTTCTCCATCTATTCCTCAACATTATTATTTTATAACATTCTAGGAAGAAAAGCTTAGTGCTTGTTCACTACAATTTCATAAAAGGAAAAATTGTTAATTGACATCGGAGAAGAGCGTATCTATGGCACATTGTTTTATGAAAAGCTAAGGTTGGCCAAAACAAAACAAAAATCCAAAAGGAAAATGCTAAAGTTTGTATTAGCATAATACCTTTATTAGGCTCCCAAATACTGTGAAAGCATTCAGGTTCTTTAGGCAAGTTTGTAAACAAAAGCAAACAACATTTAAAAACAACAACTGGGGAGAAGTATTACATCCGTGGGTTACTGTCTTAAGATAGAAAGTGAGCGAAGGTTACAGACATTCAAATTTGGCTCTACCAGGCACAGAGATGGTTTCAGTGTACACCTGGGACCTTCCCAAGGGTTTCTGGGAAGAACAAAAGAACAATGGTAGATGCCCCATTTTTGAAAATATAAAATCCAGCTGTTTTCTCAAAACTGCTCCAACCTTAGGCCAAACACAGATTCCTTAGTAAGTGAAAACAGAAGTAAAGAGAAACTAAACAGTTTTTATAATGACGAAGTGAGATTATTTCTGACAGTGTACAAGGTTAAAAAAAAAAAAAGGTCAATGGGTGCCAAATTGGGCAGTTCTATCTAGGGGTGGTGGTGGGGAGAACCCTCAGAGAATAAAGTCTCAGCCTCAAGGGGTATAAAATCATCTTCCTCCAGCCACATGAAAAGTGAGGGTAACTGTGTCAACTAAAAGAACAAAATCTAAATCCCTATTAGGGCACTACCTTGACTAGGCCAACACCAAGGTCACAAAATGTGCAACTTTTCACATTCTTTAGAATTCTTCATCAGAGAAAGGGTAAGCAAAGAAGGGGGTGGAGTGGTTGATGTTAAAGCCATAGAGACTGCATTTGGTTACAGTCTTAAGACGGAAAGCGGGAAAGATGAAGTATCTCACAAATAGCCATTTAAAAAGTTTAAACTAGAAAAATTAGTAACTTTTTAGAAGCTTAGCTCACATGAACTGCTTCCTATCAAATAAATTGTCTCAATAGGGGTGCTTATAAAGGAGTCTTACAGCAAAATCCTATGCCTATCTACTCAGAATTAAGTCCTATTGAATTCAGGCTGAATTAAATGGAACTTACTCCCAGGAAGTATCTACAAGACTGTAAATGAAAGCTATGGAATGATTTCATTCCCTCTTGTTAACAAGGGGGGAAAGGTAGATCCAGGAAACTACAGGCCAGTCAGCCTGCCATTAGTATCTCGCAAAATTCTAGAGCCAATTAAGTGAATGGTCTGTGAGCATCTAAAAATAATAATAATGCATTGACTCCTAGGAGGCAACATTGATTTGTCAGAAGTCATGCCAGACCAAGTTTATCTCCTTTTTGTGGGGGAGTTACTACCTTGGTAACTTACAATTATGTCCATGGGAATGCCTTGAACATAGCATATCTTGTTTTCAGCACTGCATTTGACAAGGTTTCCCATAAGATGATAAAATGTGAGTTGAATTTATTTATTTATTTATTGTATTTATATACCACCCCATAGCCGAAGCTCTCTGGGCAGTTTACAACAGTTAAAAATAGTAAACATTAAAAAGTAGACAATTTTTTTTTAAAAAAAAAAAAGTTGAATGTACTACTATTAAGTGGAACAATGACCTGGCAGCTTTATTGTGGGTTGCTGGGAATGGCTAGAGTGCCACCCAGCAACAGCAGAGAAAACCTGCCACTCCTTGGGATCTCACTAGTGCTGCCACCATTCTCCTTCATACCATCTCAGTGCCCTCTGCCTAGTTCTCCTAAAATTAAGAAGTATACCAGAGAGTGCCCCAAATGCATTCACAACTTTCTTTTTCTTTTTCGATCTTGCACAAGTGTGCACATTTGAAAGACAGCGACTATGAAATTTGCGTAATGTCCCCCTCCAATTTACCGCTCTGCCATGAAATGTGTGCATATTTACCCGCCCCGCCCGCCCCCCCCATGCTCTGTAACCCATATGTATATCTGACAACTAACCACAGAGACCAGTGGAGAGAAGCGACAAACACAAAGCTGGGGGGAGCCAAAAGTGGCTGGCAGCATTTCAGGCAGGTATAATTGGTAATATGTGAGCAGTAGAGGAGAATGAAATTATCAAGGAGGTTGACAAGAGAGCTATGCTGGGCTGAATAGCAAACTTCTGCGATCACCCCCCAAAAAAGTTTGCAAACACATTTCTGTATTCATAAGGGCTTAGAAAATTAATTTCATTTGGCAATTGATGCAAGTAGGGGAGGGAGAGTTTCCCTAGGTAGACAGCAAATCCTGCAGATTAATTGCAGAAATGGTGCTGAGGTAGAGAACAAGGAAACAAGAAGTTCTGTGACAAAGGTCCCTAGGATACCTGTTGGAGCCAGCAGGAGGACTGAGAGGGAAACAAGCAACAGAAAGCCACAGAGCATTTGATCGCCTCTCAGGTTAGCAAGTGAACAACCAATCCATGGTGGCTTATTTTCAGGGTGGCTTAGCATGATGAGAACTTGCCCAATGAGCACTCATTAATAACTCAGTATCCTCCTGGAGGGAGGGTCCAAATGTTGTGCCATTGGACTCTGCCCTATGCCCTGTGCTATTCAACATTTCATAAATGACCTGGATGAGTGGCAGTTTATCAAATTTGCAATTGATACAAAATTAGGAGAAAAAGCCAACACCATAGAAGACGGGATCAAGACTCAACAGGAACTCGACAGGCTAGAACACTGGGACAAAACTGACAAGATAAAATTCAAGAGAGATAAACGTAAAGATAAATATAGGATGAGGGAAACCTGACTTGGCAGCAATACATGTGAAAAGGACCAAAATGTCTTAGTGGATCATAAACTGAATATGAATCACTGGTGTAATCCAGCTGCAAAAAAAGCTAATGCAGTTTTAGGCTGCATTAACAGAATCATAGTGTCCAGGATGCAAGAAATAGCAGTTCTACTCTGTACATTAGTCAGGCTGCAATTGGGATACTGTGTTTAGTTCTGGGCAACACATTTTAAGAAGGACATTGACAACTGAAGCGCATCCAGAGAAGACCGACCAGAATAGTGAGGGTCTGGAAACCCATGTCCTATCAAGAACTATTGAAAGAGCTGGGTATGTTTAGCTTGGAGAAGAGAAGATTAACAGGAAACATGACAGCGGTCTTCAAATATTTGAAAGGCTGTCATGCAGAAGATGGAACAGAACTGTTCTGTGATGAAGGCAGAATGAGAACCAATGGGTAGAAATGCGGGGAAGCACATTTCGCCTAAATATTAGGAGAAACTTCCTAATAGCAAGTGCTGTTCAGCTATGTATCAGATTGCCTCAGGGGACGGTGGGTTCTCCTTTAGTGGAAATATTTAAACAGAGACTGGACTGCCATCTATCAGGGATGCTGTAGCTGCATCCTGCATTGTAGAACTTGCAATGAACAGGTGGGTTGGACTAGATGATCTCCAGGTTACCTTCCAATTTTAACTTTAGCTCAAAAGCAAAAACAACAACAACATTATTTAAATGTAGACAAGGTCGCACAAAAGAATCAGCAGTCCACTTCCTATAGAACTTCCTATAGTGAAACGAACTCTAAACATCCCCAAAGAAAATCTATCGATTCTTTTTGCCTCAAAGACAACCAATTCATCCTGCATTTGAAACTTTGTCAGTAAAGCACATACTGTAGAAAACAGAGAAACACTGTCACTTCACCCATTCTCTATGTGTAAAATTTCACAAAAGCAGTGATGGGAGTATATTATCTTTTGATTTACCACTATTATTGAGCAAGAATACAGCACACTTTGTTGTTAATCATCATTCAGATCCAAAATGAGCTCATTATTATTTTATTAAAAAGTTGAACACCTCACATTTTAAAACATTTAAATATTAACTCCTTTCAATATATAAAACAAAAAAAATCTCTTCCATGTTCTGTTATATAAATGGAAGCAGATATGTTCAGCAACATGTCCTTTCTTTTTTTACCTCTGTAAGAGATCCACAGGCAATTCCGCCATGCAATATTTTATCCAGATCTTCCAGTGTTGTTGGCAAGAATGCTGATGAAGGATTGATGGTTCTTTTCATTTTCATTTCATAAACCTACAATTACAAATAAATAATTTGTAATTTTGCATTGCTGCTGTTTTTATCTGGTTGAGCTTTTATATTGTATTTTATATTATGGTTTTATCCTGTTGTTTTATACTTTGAATGTTTTTAATTTTTGTGAACCGCCCAGAGAGCTCAGGCTATTGGGCGGTATAGAAATGTAATAAATGAATAAATAAATAACCAAGATCAATTAGAAAAAGATGTTTCATTTAACTGGTAAGAAAAATGTCTGGTATTTGTTTCTTGCCAAAGAAAAATTGCTTAGTGCTTGCTTGCAAAAAAAAAAAAAAAAAAGACCATGTAGGCCTTTCCCGTCCTTTAATAACATTTTCCCCAAACTTCTGACCAAACCCAAGACCACAAATAATATTAAAGACTGTAATGTCTATAAACATTTTTATGCTACGGTCTTCAACTTTACAAGCTTACAAAAGTATTTTAAAATCATTTTTCGTCTTTTGGACAATATGCAACGCATGATTTGCAAATTACCACTTCAGAAGAAAATATTATCCTTGTGGTTAAGTACAGCTGGAAAACACACACAATGAAACCCCAGACTAAGAAAAAACTGGCTTGTTCCGTTAGATTTTCCAAAATGTCTGGGTTCATTAGAAGGTTTATTGAGTTTTCTATGAAAAATTCCGAAGCTTTTATAAAGAAATATAACACAATGTTTAAACTGAACAAAAGGTAGCTAGAGGACACTTGGATACTCTTTTCTGAATACATTTTGCTTTGCCTCAAGAAGTTAGTTGACAGGGGAGGGGGTGCATGATTATTTTTTTAAGGCTTTAAAAACTTATGTAAAACACTATGACACTAAACTACAGGGCTCTTCATGTCTCTGATGCTCTAAGAAATTTCATTACAAGGAAACATTTGCTATTAGGGAACTTGTATGCATATGTTTAATCTAACCCAAAATATCCTCCTACATATTAAATAACTTTTTCTCGCTTTTTGACAACATGCAAAACTTGATTTATAAATTATGATTTATTAATACTTGTGGCTAAATAATCAAATACCCACTACATAAACTAAATAAATACAATTTCTTAGATCTCTCATAGAATCAAGTGTGTCTCCAAACTTGCAGTAATTTTTGTAAAAAGATAATTGAATCCTCTTCGGCATCTTTTTAAAACTAATCAGAATTAATCCTATTCTAATACTCTAAGGGCATCAGTCTTTTAGACACATTACTCTCTAGGGAATGATGAAGCCTGAGTGGTTACAAATCACAATTAGTCCAGGACTTGCCACAGAACCTCGGAAAAAAATAGATGTGCAAAGAATCTTTTTTGTATTTCTTTCAGACTCATATAGGAATACATTTAACTTGAGAAGCCATTCTCATTCTGGTGCATGAATTCTGTAACTGCCATTTTCCAAGATGGCTGATACCCGTTTGGGGTTATGCAATAAATCAGCAATGACTGCACAGTGAAAGTTCATTTTGATGGCTAAATTTAAGGTTTCTTTCTGCCAAAACAGGTAGAAGAAATATTACCAGCCACTGTTACCACCTGCATGGTCTAGTCAACAGAATGCTGGACTAGGAGCAGGAAGACGCAGGTTCAAAACGCTATTAAATTTTGTATATTTTTAATGTTTACTGTTTTTAACTTTTGTAAACCGCCCAGAGAGCTTCAGCTATGGGGTGGTATATAAATGTAATAAATAAATAAATAAATATCACTGGATGCACTTCAGTCACCATCTCTTAGACTAACCCATCTCAACAGGACTGTTGCAAGGATAAGAAGAGGGGGGAAATGTACACCACCCTGATTTCTTTCTTGGAATAAAATGATACTTACTTAATAGCATTGAATCAGAGATTATATTCTTACAATAGCATACATTTTTGACCAATAATTACAAGTAAATTATTGAATTTGTGTTCATTATTGTGTTCTGAAGTTATTGAATGCTTTTTGGATGTGTGTTGGTGACATTCCACCAGCCTCCACAAGAGAAGTGTTCAACTTTCAGTACACAGCAACCCTAAACTTGTCAAAAGTGTTCATTTTTGCTGATACTGTCCTCACCACTGGTCCCCAACATGTCGGCGCCCTACTGATGTTTTGGACTTAAACTCTAGTCTGAAATACCTGGAGGTCATCAGATTGTGGAAGGCTAATCCACACTCTTAGCATATGCTTTTCAGCATTTTCAGCGTCTTTTTATGACTGGGTATCTGTCTTTCCAAATTGTGCCAGACTTTCTCAGGCTATTCAATCTGTGTTGCGTGTCTCGTACCAATCCAGCACAGGTTCTGTATTGGTGAAGGTGGCAAAGAAGGATTTCTTCTCCACCTCCATGACATCTTCACTGTGTCATTCAGTAGAGCTTTTCCAGGTGTTGAGGGGTCTGTTGCCATCTGGCCTAGAGAGCGAGAGAACGCATTGTACCCTCAGTTGCACTCTGCGGCAGTTCTGCAGATACTTTGAAAATAAAGCTGTTCACAGCTGTCATGAGTTAGACTCCATAGTTAGTCCAATTCCAGTTACAGAATAATCATACCAGAGCCTTTTAGTGTTGCTGAGGCATTGTTTTTTCATAATTAACAGGAAAACAGATTAAAACAAAGGCTCCAAGTAAGCACTAAATATAATGCTATATTATCCAGAAATGCCCTTCCCTGCAGCCAAGGTCTTCCTATAATATTTACTTCTCAACTCAGTCTCGTTTCTAGCAACATTAAAGTTTCTTCAGTTCATTTTATTACTTTGGGGTGGGTGGGATGGTAGTAGTGATGAATAGCCTATTAACTGCAAATATAGTAGACCGTTTTAATTGTCCCAATGTCAGTTTCTGTTCCTAGGGAGAAGGAGAAACTTTAATTACCTATTTTCTCTCATTTTCTTCTCTTATTGCAAAGTAACATTATTTCTCTACAGAAGCATTATATTTTTTGCTATTTCTTAATGATATTGTAAGCATGTATTTGCTAGTACAAACATCCTCAAGAGCAAAACTGCCAACACAAAAGACTTTACTTCTTTCCTATAAGGAGATAAGCTTTCAATGCATATCTGGTGTTTGCCACAGTAGACATACCAAGCAGGCAGTGATAACAATTAGTTCTTTCCTATCCTGCTTTGCAAATGAATACTTACAGTTTGCATTCTGGGAGCACAGGACTGGCTGACTGTACGAACAAGTTTCTGCACATTCCAGTAACTCTGTCCAGTCACTTTCATTAGCTCCAGTAGCGAAAGACATAAGAAGTCCTGAAACACAATAATCAAAAACAAATCTGAGGGCATGAAGAGTAGAAAATGGCTGAATAAACTTCACAAATTTAAAAGCAATTTCTTAAAATGCCTTTTTTGGTTCTGTATATGCTCAGTCACCATACTTTTAGGGATGGTCTTGTTCATACCATGTGTCCTCTAACATTACAAGACTTTATGTCCCTATCACATGAGTCTCACCTGACAAGTAGTGATCTGATGTCGACTTAGTCTCTCGCAAAGATCCTGTGGCAAACCTGCTCTTCTCAGTTTTTTACTTGCCATATTTAGTGGCCAAAACCTCAATCCTAGGACATAAGAAATACAGAATTTGAAATACCAAATTTCATAGAATCATAGAATAGAAGAGTTGGAAGGGGTTATAAGGCTATCGAGTCCAACCCCCTGCTCACTGCAGGAATCTACCTTAAAGCATACCTGACAGATGGCTGTCCAGCTGCCTCTTGAATGCCTCTAGTGTGGGAGAGCCCACAACCTCCCTAGGTAACTGATTCCATTGTCGTACTGCTCTAACAGTCAAGAAGTTTTTCCTGATGTCCAGCTGGAATCTGGCTTCCTTTAACTTGAGCCCGTTATTCCGTGTCATGCACTCTGGGAGGATTGAGAAGAGATCCTAGCCCACCTCTGCGTGATAACCTTTCAAGTATTTAAAGAGTGCTATCATGTCTCCCCTCAATCTTCTCTTCTCGACTAAACATGCCCTGTTCTTTCAGTCTCTCCTCATAGGGCTTGGTTTCCAGACCCCTGATCATCCTCATTGCCCTTCTCTGAACACGCTCCAGCTTGTCTGCGTCCTTCTTGAAATGTAGTGCCCAGACCTGGACACAATACTCAAGATGAGGCCTAACCAGTGCCAAATAGAGGGGATTCAGTAACTCGCACAATTTGGAAGCTATACTTCTATTAATGCAGCCGAAAATAGCATTTGATTTTTTTGGAGCAACATCACACTGTTGGCTCATATTCAGCTTTAAGAACAACCATGTCTACACAAAATTACTTTCATCCTACTCAGTTTTATAATGCACTACAACTCTTGATCCAATTTATTCTGTACACCCACCTCAGTGCATCTGTCCTGCTTTACATTAATAGTTATAGATCCAGCTGTGGCCCCTTCCCTGCATTCATTAAAACACAACCTACAGATACCACCCTACAAAGATACCTCTTTCCATGGCTTTTTACTTCACCTCAACTTGTCTGATAATACGGCTGCACTCAAAACAAAGCTGCCACAAATGCCTCTTTCTGAGGCAGCAAACAAGAGTGTTCTTCCAAGCTGCCCTCCATGAGGGATCTTTTGAGTCTTTACTACTTCACATTAAGGAGTAGGGATTGAAACCAATCAGGTCCTGTTATGGGCAATGGAGTGGGAAGATTTGGAAGTGTATTGATGTTCCTCTGAGGCAGAGGTGTAATTCTGCTTGGCACACCTGAGTACTGAGAAAGATTTAAACCCAGGTCTTTATAGGTTTAACCTACCTTAGATTCACATAAAGCTCATTTACTTGGAAACACAGCACATTGATGTCAAGGAAAATAACTTTGAGATCCCAATGTAAGCTAAAAACAACTGACTGAATTCATATTTACCTGTTCCTGCCCCTTCCCAGTATGTTTTCAAAAGAGATACACCAGGGTACAAGGCCATCCGAAAGCCATTCCCTTTAATTAAGGGGGTGGGCAACTTGTGGCCCTCCAGATGTTTTGGCTTACAACTCCTTTCACCTCACCACTGGCTATGCTGGCTAAAGCTGACAGGAGTTGAAGCCCAACACATCTGGAGGGCCACAAGTTACCCACCCCTGCTTTAATCTCAGCTATCTAGGGACAGCTGCAGCTACTCAGGCATGAGCGGAGCAAACTATGCACAGAAGTTTAGGATTTACACTTTTATGGCATTCATTATGTCAGTGTTTTTAGCCTATCATTTTTATTGGCCAGTGGCATTTTAAACTCGTCTTACTGTTTCATGACAGATGATTGAAAGCCACCTTTAAGACCTCCATTGTTGCAGAATGCAGGATATTAATTGAAAAAGATGAAGCAACTTTCCATCATAAATGTCGCAGTTTAACCCATTTTGCTCCCCAAAGGATGTTAGCCTGGAAGACTTCACTTTCATTTTTCTCTCCACACACCAATATTCTGCATTTGCCCCAGAGTGAAGATAGTAATCTCTTTCATTATCCTGGTTGAAGCTGGGGGAGGGGGAGCATCCAAGAATTAGTCTTAAAGGGAGAGAGGGAGACAAAACAAGTACACAATATGGCAGAGATGCTATTTTTGGTGGACAGAATGCCTTCTTTGCTTGTTCTGACATATTTGATGTGTTAAAGGTTTCATAAGTGCTTCATAGAGGGCAAGCACTCAGCCTCTATAATTTAATTCATGGCAATGTAAATGTAATGTTTTATGTGTGTATGTTCTGTGTTTTAGAGTTTTAAATTTTGTGTACTTGTTTTTATCTCAATTTCAGAATTTCTGTAAACCGCCCAGAGAGCCCTGGCTATGGGAGTATATAAGTGTAATAAATAAATAAATAAATAAATGTAAATGTCACAAAATAACATGGGGGAGAGAATTGCTCAACATCAAGATTAGCCAAACCAAAGGCAAGAAGGTTCAGCCAAAGGTATGGAAGTGTCGGGTGAGGGATGGGGATATATTTGCAAGCATTTAATGCCGTTCGAGATAACACTCAGTCTTTGAAGATGTTAAGTGTATATTATTTGGAGGGGGGTATATGTGTTATAGTCCACACACTTCTTCCTAGTGGAGCTAGCACTTTCCCACTGATTAAACACAGCAGGCTTGAAACTTTAGAACTGTGATGGATCAGACCCAAGGGTCCATCTAGTCCAGCATTCTGTTCACACAGTGCCAATGGGAAATCCACAAGTAGGACAGAAGTAAAATAGCACCTGCCTGCTTGTTACATAGGAAGCTGCCTTATACTGAGTTTTACCATTGGTCCATCTAGCCCAGTATTGTCAACTCTTATTGGCAACGGTTCTCCAGGATTTCAAGCAGGGGGTTTTCCTACCTGGAGATGCCGGAGACTTCCAAAAGGCTTTTGGTAAAGTCCCACACCAAAGACCCCTGAACAAACTTAGCAGTCATAGAATAAGAGGAGAGGCCCTCTTATGGATCAATAACTGGTTAAAGAACAGAAAGCAGAGAGTAGGAATAAATGGTCAATTCTCCTGATGGAGGGACATAAATAGTGGTGTCCCACAGGGATCGGTATTGGGACCAATTCTTTTCAACTTGTTCATAAATTATCTGGAATTAGGAGTGAGCAGTGAAGTAGCCAAGTTTGCTGACAACACCAAGTTATTTAAGGTTGTAAACAAACAGGGATTGTGAAGAGCTCCAAAGAGATCTCTCCAAGCTGGGAGAGTGGACATCCAAATGGCAGATATGAATCAATGTAAAAAAGTGTTAGGTGATGCATGTTGGGGGGTGGGGAACCCAACTTCAAGTATTACCTAATGGGATCTGAGTTGGCGGTGACTGAATAAGAAAGAGATCAGCGCGATGAAAATGTCGACCCAGTGTGCAGCCACTGTAAAGAAGGCAAACTCCATGTTAGGCATTATAAGAAAAGGAATTGAAAATAAAACTGCTAGTATCATACTGCCTTTATACAAATCTATGGTGAGACCACACTTAAAATACTGTGTACAGTTCTGGTCACCACACCTAAAAAAGGATATCAAAGAGCTGGGAAAAGTGCAGAAAAGGGCAACTAAAATGGTTAAGGGGCTGGAGGATCTCCCCTATTAGGGAAGGTTACAAGAACTGGGATTGGTTAGCTTGGAAAAAAGGAGGCTAAGGGGAGACATGATAGCCGTGTACAAAATTATGCATGGTATGGAGAATGTTAATAGGGAGATATTTTTCTCCCTCTCTCAAAATACTAGACCCCGGGGTCACCCCATGAAGCTGATTGGTGGGAGATCCAGGACGAATAAAAGTACTTCTTCACAAAGTGCATAGTTAATTTATGGAACTCACTACCACAAGATGTAGTGATGGACACCAATTTAGATGGCTTTAAAGGGGGTTAGATAAATTCCTGGAGGCAAAGGCTATCAATGGCTACTAGCCCTGATGGTTGTGTGCTATCCCCAGTATCCGAGGCAGAAAACCTGCATGCACCAGTTGCTGGGGAACATGGGTGGGGGGATGCTGTTGCACCATGTCTTGCCTTGTTGGTCTCTGGCCGACAGCTGGTTGGCCACTGTGTGAACAGAGTGCTGGACTAGATGGACCGTTGGTCTGATCCAGTATGGCACTGCAGTACTTCCCAAGCAATTGATGTTGAGAGGCATACTGCCTCTGATAATGGAGTCAATATATAGAGCCTTCATGACTAGTAATCACTGATAGCCTTATCTTCCATGAAGAATTTGTCTAATGCCCTTTTAAAGCCATCCAAATTGGTGGCCGTCACTACTTCTTGTGATAGCAAATTTCATAGTTTAACTGTGTGATGTATGAATAAATACTTTTTATCAATCCTAAATCTTCCATCATTGCGCTTCCTTGCATGACACTGGGTTCTAGCATTGAGAGGGAGAAAACATCTCCCTACCCACTTGCTCCACACCATACATATTTTTATACACATCTATCATGCCCCATCTTACTCATTTTTTTCTAACCAAAAAGGCCCAAATGTTGCAACCATTCCTCATAGGTGAGTTACTCCTGCCCCTTGATCATTTTTATTAGCCTTTTCTGCACATAAGAAGTTGCGTACTTAATTGATTGAGGGTCCAATCCTATGCATATTTAGACAGAAAAATGTCCCGGCCAGCTGGGAATTACATAGCTGTTTTGTGTCTAAACACACATAGGATTGTGCCTTAAAAATTGCAATCCTGTACACTTACCAAAGAGTAAGCCTTACTGAACTCAATAGGACTTACTTTTAAGCAGACAAGCATAAGATTGCATTGTAACAGCATAGCCTACAACAGCCTTCTCTTTCTTGGTGCCCTCCAGATGTTTTACATTACAACTCCCATCAGCCACAACCAGCAACTGTCTTGGATTATGGGTATTAACGTTCAAAACATCTGGATGACACTAGAAGGCTATCCTTACAACTAAATAAAAACTGAAGAACTACTAAATATGCTTTGAAAAAGCCCACAACAGTCTTCAACCTAACGGATCAGGTAGCACTTTCTGGATTTAGAGATGCGAAGGCAGCCACCGAGTGGGAAAAGCAGGCAGGCTCTAACACGCAACTCTTGAAAACAGCCAAATTTGCTGACAACTTCCCAACGTTACGATCGGTTTCTCAGGGAGAGTGACACGATACAGGCTCAGAATGGGCCGGCAGACCTGCACCCGAGCCCGCCTGCAAGCTTTGGGAGACGGAGACCAACACCAGCAGCCCACCCAACACAAAGTCCTCCCTCCGGCTCCTTCACCTCCTCCGAGAGCGGAAGAAGCGGTACAGGAGAGGCCCCTTTACCCACCCTACTGAGGAAAAATGCTCCCAGCAGGGGCGGGGGAGCCTGCCTGCCTGCCTGCCTCCCAGACGACAACGACAACAACGCCCAGTCCTAACCTGGAAACTTTTCAAAGTCTCCCACTTTCTGCAGGAGGCGGAAACATCCGCGAAGGAATGTCGAGAGCTATGATTGGTCTCTGACTCAAGCACTTCATCCAGTCATTTGCGGCAATAATTCCTAGGCCCGTGAAAGGGATCCTGGGAGTTGTAGTTTTCTCTTACTGGGGAGGGTGTGGTGACGCGATTCCGAGGAAAGAAGCGCAATGTTCGATAAAGGGCCACAACCGGATTTTTGTTTGGGGTTATTTTGAACAAACATTTTTGTGCATCTGGCCAAGGGACAGTGTTCACGAACGCTTATGCTAAAATAAATGAGTTCGTCTTTAATATGCCACAAGACGCTTTGTCATTGTTTGCGCTATAGATTTGGTTTGGCCGAATAAAAGCTGCAGCTGTTGAATTTCTGTCTCTTAGTAGAGACACACGTGTCTTGACAGAAACGTAGCTGCCAATGCCTATTTATCTTATAGTGATATTAGAACAAGATAGTATGTGAAGTGCTTTGAACGTTTGTAAATAGCTTTGTAAAAGTGCTATGTAAATAGCATTATATCCCTATGTCAATTGACTGCCCCGGAGGTTGTCTTTACGACGGTGTTCTGACCACACTCTCCATAAAACTCTCACAGCATCGCTGCTGCGGGGTGGGGGCGGTGAATCCTCACGACAGGAGGGAGCAAAGGATTTTCCGCCGGCCATCCGGGTACTCGAGCCCGCCCCCTGCCTGGCTTCCAGCCAATACATAATTAATAGAACAGCTAGTTCAGAGCAAGAATCAAAAGGATCCTGAAGAGAGTAATCCATAAATGACATGACAAACTGGGAAAGAAATGGGATCGCCCATAAAAGAATCGTGTCAAATATGCAGAGAAGCTGCAAAATGCAACAGCAAGTGGGAGCAGAAGAGAAAGGGGAAAGAAATAGAGGAGTTCCTCCTATGGTGAAAGTAATTATAATAATGGATTTAAAACAAAACAGAAAGGGTGCTGCGTAAATGGAGATTTGTGCAGTTGCCTGGCCATTGATTTGTAGCATGATTTTACTTCATGCTAAAATGGTATCTCAGACCACTAACCTACTCGATGCTACAAAAACTGTTCTCTATAAGCGATAATAGGCAAGACAATGCTTTCAGCTCCCACCATGTCAAATTAAACATTATCAAGCAGTACTCGTTTAATATTCTAGGATATTTATCACTTCAATCCCTTTCTTCTTCAAGTTACCCTGAAAGACTGATATGTCCAAGGCTAATCTGACCTAGCAGTCAGGATTGCCAACAATCAAAAGACAAAATTCTTTTAGAGAGTAATTATCCCCTGATATTAGAGGTAATGTATAGCCGTGGTGACTAACTATTGATAGCCCTCCTGAATTTGTCTAATCTCCTTTTAAAGCAGTAAATCTTTTTTCACTACGTAATCACTACGTTTTATGGTAACAAATTACGTAATTTAACTATGCTTTGTGTTAAAAGGTACTTCCTTTT
Source organism: Elgaria multicarinata webbii (assembly GCF_023053635.1). Taxonomy (NCBI): domain Eukaryota; kingdom Metazoa; phylum Chordata; class Lepidosauria; order Squamata; family Anguidae; genus Elgaria; species Elgaria multicarinata. Next base: position 124,261,981 of record NC_086172.1, on the reverse strand, counting down.
ATCTATCCTGAATCTTCCCCCAATCAGCTACATGGGATGGCCCCCAAGTTCTACTACTATGTGAGGGAGAGAATAATGTCTCTCTATCCACTTTCTCCACACCATGCATAATTTTGTACACCTCTATCACGTCCCCCATTACTTGCCTTTTTTCATTCTGGTTGCCTATGGCAGGAGTAGCGGCAGCAAGGTAAGCAGATATTGGAGGCTCACATGAGAGGGGGGAGAAACTGGATGCTTCACCAGCTCAGATTAAAAACTAAACCAGCCAGAAAAGAATTCAAGGGAACAGGGTCGTTGAAATGCTCATTTTGCATTTGAGGAAAGCATTAAACATTGTTAGTGTTCATATTCCTAGCCAAGAAATTATGAAATATAGTGTACTGATTTTCTGATGTGTTGAAATAGTTAGGATAGTCGCACATAACGTAGAATCTGGTAAAAGACACCCCAATTATTAGAAAAACTTTTTTAAAAGGATTTTATACAGCTATTCCTCAAGACTGGAAATGCTGTAACCACTTCAAGATTGCTGCGTTTAGCTACCTTTTCAGTTTCTACCAGCAGGATTTTTTCTTGCTTTCTTCTGCTTTTAAATCTGTCCTAATTCAGCATTTTGCTGTTGAATATAGTGTAACCTCTCTGGCTTATGATTCTAGATTTGGCTGTAATAAAACAAACTGATAATGTACTTCACTGCTAACTGTTGCTGTACTAACTAAGTGCAACTGCCCTGCTAAACTGGGGAAGGTCAGATTGTCACAAGAAAGGCAAAGAACAACAGCAACAACAAAGGGAGATTTGTGAGTTGACATCAAACACTCCAATTACCACCAGGGACTCAAGGATAATTAGCTCACCAAAGGACAAACCAGATGATGGAATATTTTTAATCTCTTCTTCACCACTTCACTTGGAAGCTAAATTAAGATGACTTTGCTGCATTTCTGCATTCTAAAAGGCACACTACCCACCCTACAGTTGTCAGAAAGGGAGTCAAAAAAGCAATCTAACCCTTGTGCAAAAGATAATGCAGATCTTGTAAGTATTTTTGGGAAACATTTATTTATTTTACAATATTTATATACTGCTCACCATTCAGAATTTCAGAGCGGTGGACGAAATAAAATAGAATAAAAACATAATAAAACCGCATTAAAGTACATTTTAACAGAAACAAAATGCAAAATAAACCATGGCTGGTCATTAAGGGAAGGCGTCCTGGAACAACGATATTTTCAGGAGGCGCCGGAAGGAATACAAACTTGGCACCTGCCTGACCTCCAGAGAAAGGGAATTCCTTAGGAGGGGGCCACCGCACTACCCACTTTGTTCAGGAATGGGATAATCCTCCCCTATTACACAACAATGTAAAACGGCTTAGCTCTGGGTTAGGTAAGTAGCTTCCTGCTCACCTAGGCAGGATCTGTACTACTGCTTTACAGTGGTTTATAACAGTAGTGACAACTGTTGGGGCCCAGGACACACACCACATACAGTTTTCAAACCATTTTCAAAGTGTCATATCCTGTTTGGTGTAGAGCTGGCCCTAGACCTGAAACTCTGCAGTCTAGTGGTTTGTTTGTTTATTTATTTATTGTTACATTTGTATCCCACCTTTTCCTCCAAGGAACAGAAGCCAATGTACATGACCCTCCTCTTATTTATTTATTATTTATTTAAGGATTTTTATGCCGCCATTCAGCCAAAAAAGGCTCTCATGGCGGCTTACAAGAGTATTTCTTGACAGTCCCTGCCCACAGGCTTACAATCTAAAAGACATGACACAAAAGGAAAGGGGATTGGGAGGGAGGAGGAGGAGGGGGGAAAGGAAAGCAAATTCAGGCACTACAATCTTAGTTGGAAAGTTCAGCAGCTACAGGTGACAGCAGGAGGGAGGGGGCTCTCAGCTGGAGCTGGACCCAGGCACGGTGGAGAGGTGCCTGGCTGCTGCTTCCTCCCTCTCTGGTGGCCTCTCCAGAGACAGTTGGTAGCAGGAGGGAGGGGGCTCTCAGCTGGAGCTGGACCCAGGCACGGTGGAGAGGTGCCTGGCTGCTGCTTCCTCCCTCACTGGTGGCCTCTCCAGAGACAGTTGGTAGCAGGAGGGAGGGGGCTCTCAGCTGGAGCTGGACCCAGGCATGGTGGAGAGGTGCCTGGCTGCTGCTTCCTCCCTCACTGGTGGCCTCTCCAGAGACAGTTGGTAGCAGGAGGGAGGGGGCTCTCAGCTGGAGCTGGACCCAGGCATGGTGGAGAGGTGCCTGGCTGCTGCTTCCTCCCTCACTGGTGGCCTCTCCAGAGACAGTTGGTAGCAGGAGGGAGGGGGCTCTCAGCTGGAGCTGGACCCAGGCACGGTGGAGAGGTGCCTGGCTGCTGCTTCCTCCCTCACTGGTGGCCTCTCCAGAGACAGTTGGTAGCAGGAGGGAGGGGGCTCTCAGCTGGAGCTGGACCCAGGCATGGTGGAGAGGTGCCTGGCTGCTGCTTCCTCCCTCACTGGTGGCCTCTCCAGAGACAGTTGACAGCAGGAGGGAGGGGGCTCTCAGCTGGAGCTGGACCCAGGCACGGTGGAGAGGTGCCAGGCTGCTGCTTCCTCCCTCACAGGTGGCCTCTTCTCCATGTGTTTAGATTCATTTATGTGTTTGTTAGTTACATTTTTAGACCTCCATTCCTCCAAGGAGTGCAAGGCAGCGTACATGATCCTCCTCTTCTCCATTTTATCCTCACAACAACCCTGTGAGGTAGGTTAGGCTGAAAGCCCCATCACATCTAGGTCGAAATGCACAGCTCCCATCGCTTCTCTGTCATCACTCCGACGTCGCTTCCTGAAAACAGGAACGAATACGCCCATTCAGTCTGATAGGAGAGAGCAGCAACTGGACTTTTCCGGGGGGGGGGTGTGCGGCACAACGAAGGCCAGAAGGGACGGAAGACGCAAGAGAGGCAGACAACATCATGTGAGTGCCCGTGAGTGCCCAGCAACGAGCATGCAGTAAAACGCTTGTCGACTGGAGCTTTGAGAGGCCTTAGCTAGACCTAAGGTTTTTCCTGGGATCATCCCGGGGTCATCCCTGCCTGCTCCCGGGATATCCTGTGTGTCATTTACATGAACAGGGATGACCCCGGGATGATCCTGGAATAAACCTTAGGTCTAGCTAAGGCCAGAGGCACTGACTGGCCCAGAGGCACCCACTGAGCTTCATGGCCAAATGGAGATTTGAACCCAGGCGTCCAGGTCCCAGTTCAGCACTCTAACCACCACAGCACACGGGCTGGAGTCCTGCTGAAGTTCAGAGCTAGTGAGAAGGAAGGTGCTGCCAATCCTGAAATAAAAGTGTGGGAAGGAGGTATTTATTTATTTATTACCTCCTCTTCTCTATGCTCGATGGATAGTTGAAAGGAGGAAACTAGGCTCAAGGGATGCACATCAGATCATGTATATCGCTGGTCCCTATTTTCACACACATCTTTGTTCCAAGATACTTCAAGCTGTTAGAGACTGGATTCACAATTGAAAGAATCTTGGTGGGGTGGTTGTGGATTAATTAGGATTGGAGGATGCACTTTTTCTCTAATCTCTCCCAGGACACTTTGACTCCAAGGGTATAAGAGCCCTGAAAGACTTATAGCATTCCTGGACTCGGCAGTGGATAAATGCCAAATCACTCAACACCACCTTTTCCTACCAGGGCTTGAAACTCTTAGCTCAAGAGACCTATCCCATCCCCGTTTTTTCTTCTCCTCCGTGCTTTTCTTTTCCAGCTAACACTGGACTCTGCTTGGTATTCCACACCTCCTTAACGGTAATAGTTGCATTCCGTCCTCACTGGGCGCCTTTGATGTTTGTTTTTCCTTTTTCTTTCTCTGCATATCTGGGGAATAGCCTGGGTGGCGCCGTTTCTCAGTCCTGTTGATAGACATGGGACAACCAAGTCCTCCATGAAGAAATGTGATACAAAATATCATATGAAAGTCAAATAAGATGGAGAGCCCACTTTCCAATCTCTCAGCTGCTTCCAGCCCAATTGTAATCATATTTATATGGAGGGAGGAAGTCCTGAGACTTTCTTTACTCACTTGTTTGCACCTACTTGAAATTGCTATAGCTTAATGTTTAAACAATAAGCGTTATGACAATGAAATCTTAGCCTGTTCAATGGGAAGTAGTTGCTTCCTAGTATTAACTCATGGTAGTCTGGGACACAAAAAAGTAGCCCAAATAAAATGTTCTTAAAATGTTTCTTAAAGTTGCTCAGGTTTGCGCTTTTATATGTGTATTTGAGTTTATGGGGATAGCTTTGGGCAGTGGTGTATTGTAAATGAAGAGTTACATAAACCAAGAAAGATGGTTTACATGTCCTTGCTGTTCTGACTTGGAGCCCACTCCCAGATAGTATAATCAAGACCATAGCCAGAGGTTGGTTGTGGTGATTGAATTAAATATCAAACTCCACTTCAATGTAACATGATCTTCACTATATAGATCCTGCAAATTAAGCAACTTTACTTTGTATATTTAAGATGCATATTCAATTCTAATTGCAGGATTTGGCTTTCCGTGATGAATATCGTGTGTCTCTTGAACACAGCTTGCCCTACCAATATTTTCAAATAATGTGCACCACAGACCTGAATCCAGAGAAGAGGGGGGCAACAGTAGTATAATTGTCTAGAAGCTCTGCAAATTCTCTAAAGCCAGTTTACAGCAAAATACTTCTTCCCAGAAGTCCTTGAGAAGCAGAAAATAATGATGAAGGTTTTTTACATGAAAAAAGAGGCAAGCATGGAGCCAACGCCCAAAGAATTTGCTTCTCCTGTCTCTTGCTCCTATCCCAATTGTTTCCTCATCTGGTTTGTTTTAAGACATTTCCATTTTGCTTTTATTTGGTCACTGGATATGTATTGTTATTTTAAATTATTACATCACATTAAGGGCCTTAATGGACAAACTATAAATACTTTCAGTAAATAATAATAGTACCTACATTCTCTTTAGACCAAGGGTAGGCAACCTTTTTAGGCTATGGGCACATTTGGAAATTAAGAAACTGTCCCTGGCACCACCACAAAATGGCTGCCATGAGAGGCATAGCTAAGGGCAAGTAACCTGCCCAATAGACTGAATAGAAAGCAAAGGTGGATTTTGAGACCCAACACACTCTTTTGAATCCACAGTTTTCAGCACCAACAGAAACCTATTTCACAGCAATCCTAGCTGCCAGTAAGAAAATCTGTTAATTAAAAAAAAGTGGGAGAGCTGCCAACAAAGTTGTCCATGGGCACATTGCTGCGCCTGGGCATTGCCTACCCGTGCTTTAGATTTGTGGGGAGCAATCCTATGCCTTCTGGACAGCGTCTGGGGTAGAGCATAGGATTGCTCAGTTTCCTGGCTATTTGCTTAGACACAGGGCTCCGAGCTTGGAGCCAGGAGACTGCACACACCCATCTTGCTTCCTCTAGCAGCAGTTAAAGCCCTTTATAAAGCCCCAATCTACTCTAAAGTTGGTGGTGGAGGTTAATACACTTGCATTTCCTCAAAGACAGTATTGCTCATCATGGCCCTGTTGAATAAAGAAGAAGGCACAGCCGGGCAGACAATTTCTGTAATGCAAAGCAAGGGCCTCTTGCACAGAGTATGAACCTTGCATGCTTTTCATCTGAAGCCCCATAGGATAATCGAGAGGTCTTGGGGGATTATTCTACATTTAGCCTTGACTCCTTTAAGAGGATTGTTCTGCAAGATCATATTTGTTTACCTTATCTTGGTTTAACAGAGAAACAGTGGCCATCTGTCTGTGGCAGTCATTTCTAAAATAACTCGGCCTTATGTTCTTCTTTGAAAGGGCTTTAAAAAGAGTCAAGGGACAATGAAATTAACAAATTACTGGGTCCAAATGGAATACACTTGAGAGTGCTTAAAGAATTCAAATGTGAAATTGGTGATCCACTGACAGGAATATGCAAACCAGCTACTTTACCAGAGGATTGGAAAATAACACTGATTTTTTTTTTAAGGGAGCCAGGAGGGTGTCAGGAAATTCCAAGACACTTAAAACACAATCCTATGCATGTTTAGATAGGAATAAAGTCCTACAACTCCCAGCATTTCCCAGCCAGCCATGGTGGTTGGCAATTTGGTCTTTCACCAAAACACAGTTCTGCATGATAGTGGTGATTGCTTCAGAAATTAAGCTTGTGTGGAACAGTCCATTAATTTAGTAATGGTTAACTAATAGAAGTTGTTCATGGAATTTTAATATTAGGAGTTTTCGTAATGGAGTACATAGATATTCTACAGGTCACTGTACTTCTATTCTTAGAACCACTTTACTTGTTTGGTTTCTGACAGTCATGCAGCCGTTAGGCACAAGAGCACCTATCAGTTAATAATATGTATCCCTACTTTAACTATATGTGATGTAAATATAGAATCTTCTCTGGCCTGTTTTAAGCGGCTCATAACAGGAGTAGAAATAATTTTGATACATGCTGGACGTATATCTGAAAGTGATATAAAATATGGCCAGCAGATGGCAGTAGTACATAATCGGACAATCCCAAAAAAGAGTATTAAATGTCTTAAACAAGTTTGCCGCACCAGTACTGCAACAAGGAGCTAGCGGTTCTCAAAGCAAATCAAAACTAGCAGAAATGCTCACTTCTGGAATGGGGCAGGTCAATGGAGCTTGCAGCTGACCTGTCCCAAGCTGAAAACAATGATTTCCATTTGTTTCCAGGGTTCCTTTTTGAACTGCTACCTTTCTATGGTGGGACCCGCTAGTGCAACAGGAACAAGTGGGATCACACCCAAGTGTTTTGGTGCCCATTTGACGCACATATAGGGCAGCTCACTCTTGTGTTATCTTCTCTCAAATATCAGCAATGATGTCATCATAAAAACACGAGGCACAGGGTGGGGCGATAGTCAATGGCACTGTGGTGCACAGTGAGGGGAGATTTAAACCTTCCTTCCCCACCTGTGAACTTAGTGGGGAAAAAGAAACTAATGGGTGACACACACACACACACCAATGTTAAGTGCTGCATTGGAGGGGATTTTTTTACTGAGCATGGCTAGGGACACAGCGGCTTACTTCCCCTTCCCTCATGTTGCATTGTTGAGGACTATTCCCCACACACCCACATGTCTGATATTTAATTTTAAAAAACCGATAACATGACTGATGGCCCCTTTTTCTAATTTAAAGAAATCTGATCCAATCATATAAGTGTAACGGCTTAATCAATTAATTGCTTGATTAAATCTGCATCAATTCCATATGAGAAAAAATAGTTCTAAAAGGAAAAAAATGTACTGTCGTTTTTTAAGATAATGGAGTACACATTGCAGTGAATATCACCTTAAAACAGGCATTTCCCCTTCTCTCACACACACATAGGTGAGAATCTGTCTTGCAGTTAAATCCTGCTTGTTGGCTTCCCACAGGCACCTTGTTGGCTACTGTTCTGTCTCGTGTATTGGCAAGATTCTACAAGTTTAGATTAAACTGCAAAGTACTTGTGATAAGAATAAAAGAGAGAAAAGATGGTTGTTCCAGTAAATCTCAATATTTAATGGAATTAATTTAACGTTCTTCATGGCTGGAGACCAGGGCATCTGAAGGACCATCTCTTGCCACATGTTACCTACTCAGACCTTGAGATTTTGTGGCCATTTCTGAGTGCCCCCACTGAGTGAGGCATAACAGGTGGTCAGATGAGGGAAGAGGGTGTTTTTTGTAGTGTCACCTCAGCTGTTAAATATTCTTCTCATAGAAGCTTGTCTGGTTGGTACCTACCTTGGTGTCATTTCGACGCCAGCTGAAGTCTTTTCTATTTTCCCAGGCCTTTAAATCTGTTTTGGCTTTAAACCATTTTTACTCTTAGTCATTGTTGTTATGCTGTGTTTATCCTTTTATTGTTTTTATTGTTATTGAATGTTTGTTTTATTTCTTGGTGTGAGTCACTTTGAGAACTTTGTTATAGGTAGCTTATAAATACTGAAAATAAGTAAGTCAAGCTCCAGTAGCTGAGCACGATGCATATGTCTCCATTAACTGGATGACTCCAGAAGGTGACATTGAGTGACTTCTCTTCCACCCTTTGAGATTTATGCCTCACGGTTCATCTAGACACCAATACTGTTTACCATCCACGCGAGCCAATGGAAATAACAGTCCTGATACATTTTCCTCTTAATAGTTATGTGAATTGTAATCTAATACCTAAGATCTGTTAAGAGACTGAAGTTGATTTTGAATAAGACAAAGCTGAGGTTGGTGGTCTGCTTTGGAATTTTAGAAAATTTTCTCCTCCATTATACATTTGATGACAGCTGATTCTTCCTGCTGCCTAGTAGTTTAGTATTATTTATGTACTGCTTTATATGTCTTTATGGATTTGTTCTTAATGTGCATTGTACTGTGGTTTAATTATTATGCTATGCATCTTTTAGGGTGCTTTTCTGGCAGAACAGTAGTTACACATATTGGAAAGAAAACTAAAATAAATGAAATCCATTAGAAGACATTTGGTTCATAATGACCCAATGGATCAAACTACATTTTAATCCATTATTTATTTATACTTTTTTAAAAAAAATCCAAGACATCCTCTTTCAAATGACAACATGGCTATGCTTGCTTTCTTCAGCTGCAGCCTTGCATTTGTTTTGTTTTTTAAAACCCTAAAAAAGCAAAATGAGTACTTTTGAAGAAATTGCACCAGAGGGGGGGGGGAGTCAAAGAGAGCAAGCTGTTCTAGGAATACTGCCTCTACAACAAAATGGGATTTCTGCTTGGCCTGCAACAGTTACAAAATAGAGTTACAACCATATTTATCTCCATATGGGAGCTGACTGTGGAGGTGCCCTTGACAGAGAAAGTGCACACTTTACTCAGCAGATGACAATGGAATAAGAAGTTCATAATCCAGTAGTCTTTTCATCACCACATTCTAAGAAGTACATTTCAATGCATGCAAGATATTGTAGGAGACAATGCACATCATAAAGAAACGCTGATCTCCATGACCAGCCAAAGTACAAATAATTGAAGTAATCACAGACTAACATAAGAGCCATACTGGATCAGACCAAAAAGCTATCTAGTCCAGCATTCTGTTCCCAGAGTGCCCATGGTACTCTTCCACTTATGTGCCCCAACAGCAGGTATTCACAGGAATACTGCTTCCATAACATACAGACATCATAAATAGTAATATAGATAGGTAATATAAAGCCATCATAACTACCAGCCATTGACAGCCTTATCCTCCATTAATTTGTCTAATCCCCTTTTAAAGCCATTCGAGTTGGTTTTGGGTCTTTGCTGCATCTTAGCCCTATTCAGGCATTCTAGAAGTAGGTAATGCAATGAGAGGAAGTGCTCTAGCCTCAACCCTCTCCCTTGACATTTTTGTCGTCTTCTACTCATGGAGGGTGACAGTCTGAAAAGAAGAGCCTCCTGTATCTGTGGAGTCTCACCAGAATGCTAGAAAATCCATGTTTTTGCTCAAGTAGAGCGAACCCACTGATACAGACAGTCACCCTCCATGAATAGAGGGTGACCAATGCAACAATGGAGTGGGGCAGGGCTGGAGCATTCCTTGTCATTACATATTTGCTTTATTCACATCTAGAATGGCTGAATAGGACTCTTGTGGAAATAAATTCCATAATTTAACTCTGTGCTGTGCGAAAAAGTACTTTCTTTTATCTGTCCCCAATCTCCCACCATTCAGCTCCTTTGGATGACCCTGGTTCTAGTATTATGAGAGGGAGAAAAACTTCTCTGCAACTGCTTGCTCCACACCATTCATAATTATATACTTTGCTGTGATGTGTCTTGCCCCTTACTTGCCTTTTTTAAGCTGAAAAGCCCCAAATATTGTAATGTTTCATCATAAGGAAGTTGTTCCAGCCCCTTGATCATTTTCTGTCCTTTTTGAGCTCAACAGTATCATTTTTGCATCGTGATTAGAATATATTCTCCCCCTGCTTACCTGTGCCTTCATTTCCCCACCTCTTCCTCTGTTGTTACTTTGTATCTGTTTTAGATCATAAACCTGTCATACCTATTCTTTGTAAAGCACCATCTACAAACATGGTGCTATATAAATAAATATAATCATCATGTTATGGTACAGGAGCCTCACTAAGTGTTCCAATTATACATGAATAAAGTAAGCCTGGGCTTTTCAAAAAACAAAAAACAAAACTAGAGATTTTTTTCTCCCTTGGTTTTCGTACAGTATTAGCTTGAATTTATTTTTTGGGGGCTGTCCAGGTTCCCTGAAATTGATTTGTTCTCCCATGAATTTCCCAGGAGTCCTCTACATCCTTGTATATGTGATTTCCTACATCCAGTGCTTAGAAGCCCCTGGGTCACTTTGGCCATTACGGCATAGATTTGGACCTTCTGGCAAGCCGATCCAGATGTCAGTAGGAAGGGCTGAACTCCAGCCATGGCACCAGTGAGGTTTCATGGATTTACAGTCTGGAGAAGTTTTTCCTGAATATAAAATCCCTGAAAAATCTTTATTTGTTTATTTATTTATTTATTTATTGCATTTCTATATCGCCCAATAGCCGAAGCTCTCTGGGCGGTTTACAAATTTAAGACAATTCAAAAGAAAACAATAGTATAAAACCATAATATAAAATACAATATAAAAGCACAACCAAGATAAAAACAGCAGCAATGCAAAAATACAAATTTAAAATACAAATTTAAACAGCAAAGTTAAAATTTATAGACTGTTAAAATATTGGGAGAATAAAAAGGTCTTCACCTGGCATCTAAAAGAATATAATGTAGGCGCCAAGCAAACCTCCTTAGGGAGCTCATTCCACAGCCAGGGTGCCACAGCAGAAAAGGCCCTCCTCCTGGTAGCCACCTGCCTCACTTCCTTTGGCAGGGGCTCACGGAGAAGGACCCCTGAGGATGACCTTAGGGTCTGGGCAGGTACATACGGGATGAGGCATTCCTTCAGATATCCTGGCCCCAAGCCGTTTAGGGCTTTAAATGTTAATACCAGCACTTTGAATTGGGCCCAGACCTGGACTGGCAGCCAATGAAGCTGGAAAAGGACTGGCGTGATGTCTCTTTTTGCCTACCAAATCTTTGGGCTAAATATTGGTATACAGCTTGAGCAAACAATATGGGGTAGTAGCCTTTGTTTTCTGTGTTTCATCCAGTCCCACAGCCAACTTCTACTGAAGGAATTCAAGGTCATCTGGTAGTCTGCAAAGGCCACAATAAATATTGGATGTCTAATATGAAGAAATGTTCAGTAGTGGAACAGCTTTCTCTTAATCCTGCTTGTTCTCAGTCCTGCAGCCAGGACAGCAATTTAATATTTGTTTGCCTATATGGGGTTTAACTTCTATGTATTCTGTGAAATATCACCCGATGATAGGGGAAGGAGGGTAGTTCTTCAGTGAGATTAATTTCTGTGTATATAAAACAAAAGTAGATGAACCAGAACTTAGAGTAGATTTCTGGATCAATTCCAGCTTTACATACATTTATGGCAACATAGTGATCAAAAGTTAGATCTGGGGTGCAAAACCTCTTTCAGCCCGAAGGCCAAATTCAGTTTCGAAGAAGCTCTTGGGGGCCACATTCCAGTGGTACGTGGGGCTGAAGCAAGACAGTGGGGCCAAAGAAGTACCAACATCTTGTAGCTTAAAGCTGTTGCTGCCAGTCACTAAGCCTTAGGAGAGGCATTTCAACCTTTTAGAATGGGGTGGGGGAGAAACTGCAGAAGAGCTGGGGACCCAGCAAATGTTTGGTGGTTTGCAGAAGGGGGTGGAACCATTGTAGTCCAAAAGTACTAAATTACTTTTGGAACCTGAATAATAGTGCTTCTGCATATTAGTCTGCCCCAGGGTGGCTCCAAATCCATGCTGCATCGGTTATATGATGCAGCTGCAGATTTGGAGCCACCCCGGGACAAAGAGGCGAAGATTTGCGGCTGAAAAGTTAGGGATTTATTCCAACTTTTCCAGCCAGAGTGAGGTCAGCCCGGCTCTTCTGCCAGTCTGTCCTCACATGGAGCCACACTGGGGGCATTCCCGGGTGGAAGGCAACCTCCTATTGGTTGCTGGAAGCTACAGGAAGGGGAGGGGGTCTGGTGAGCCTAATGGCTGCTGGAAAGCCTGCGTTGCCTCCACTTGTGAGGACAACTTGCTGCCACCATGCACCAGTGATAGTGCAGGGGTTGGAGGCGGAGTAGTGCCAGCTGGCAACGTGAAGACAGCCCCCCTAAACTATGCCCTCCTTAACGTAAAGAGCGACACCATCTCCAGGTCCTCCTTTAAAACCAGGCACTCCAACTCTCATGTTGATGTATGACTGTGTGTGAAGAGTAACTAGAATATTCTTCTGCATTAGTGCTCTCAAATTCTCAGTTTTTTCTGCCACCCTGTGTAGGCTTCCACATGCCATGGAATGAGACCCTAATCAACAAAGCATGTGCAGACACACAAGGAAAATGCATAGGCGTGTTGTAGCAGTGCGTGCTATACATGCGAATTACAATCAGACACCACTGTGCAGTTTTGCACCCACTCCCCCAAGAAAAAATACTGCAGAGGCATTTTCTCTCTCACTTCCCTTTTGTGTTAAGGTTAAAGAGTTCAAAACTAGCTGCTTCTTACAAAACAATGTATGGAAGGATGGGACAAATATCTCTCAAATTCTATGATACAAGACAATTGAACCTGTTGTAAACCGCCCAGAGAGCTTCGGCTGGGGGGCGGTATATAAATGTAATAAAATAAATAAATAAATAAACCTATTGTACACAAATAAGAAACCACAAAGGAAGATAGAAAAGAGCAAGATGTCAGAGAAGTCCAGAGAGAGAGAGAGAGAATATTCCTGCAAACTGTGTTAGGAAAATGTAATATAACTGATCAAAGACTCATTGAAATATAGATAAGGAAAACAAGCACATAAGGATCATGCAAGTGTATGCTTCACCTGTAATGGTTTTTCCTATATGGAGATCATGTCTGTAGAGAAAAAATATGTGTTCTGTCATTTCTGAAGTGCAGCAAAAATAATAATAATAATAATAATAATAATAATAATAATAATAATAATAATAATTTCAGTTTATATCCTTCCTATATTCAGAATACCCTAGGCAGCAGTATTCTTTTTACCACAAGGACATAGTTTCAGGAAGTTGGTGGATGTTAAAATAAATATTGCAGGCTCTGCTGTCCCTATGGAAAGATAACCTTGCTGTCCTTTCTTGACCCCTGTAACATTTATGGGGACTGTTATACTGCTGCGGCTAGCAAATGAGGAGGCAGGTGCTGAAAAAGTACATGCTGATGCATAGACTTCCTGTACAGCCCCATAATCATGACTAACTTTACTCTCCTTTAATATATTGTGAATTCCTTTCTTTTCTATTATGCATGTTCTGCTGGAAGCCACATTCTTGATTTCAGCTGGATGATGATGATGATTTTTTAAAACCTTTAAGTAAATAGTATGCAAAAAGCATTTTTAACAATTAACATTTGCTAGCCTAGCTTATTTATCCAGTTTTTACATCCTTGCAAATAATACTCTGCCATTGACCCAGGATTGATCATTCCTAAGCTCTTCGTGTTCATATAAATAAGAGATATAAATAAGAGAAAACTAGAAGCAAGTTCATGGCTTAGCAGAAATCTGAATCCTTATTTTCCAGGGCCTTCTGTCTGTCATCAGTATAAACAGCTACCTAAACTACCAAGGCTTAAAGTTTTGTGCCTGACTGACATTCACCTTCAGAAGCATCAGTCATGGCCAGATAAGATAACCAAGGGGGGCTAAGGGAGGTTATCTACCAAGAAACCATCCCAAGGAATCTTAACATTGAATATTCTTAAAACTTCCACAGGAAACCGTTGTGAGAAACCTATGAGCAGTATTCCATCTGCAGGCTTTCCTTGCTAGGTGAGAAAGTCCTCTTCAAATAGGGTGAGCATATGAAAAGGAGAACAGGGCTCCTGTATCTTAACTGTTGTGATGAAGAGAGGAATTTCACCAGGTGCTGCATGCATACAAATGACACCTGCTCAAATTCCCTTTTTCTATGCAATTGTTAAAGATACAGGAACCCCTTTTCATATGGACACCCTATCTTCAAAGAGCTTCCTTTATTAAGAAATTGTAAGTACCCCCTCCACAGAGTGGAGTACTTTCCTGACTTCATCTTAGCGTTCCTTACAGGACTGGAGCTGTCAGTAATCCCTTAACCCTGCCACTCCAAAGTCCCCCATCAAACAGACTTCAGGAAGAAATGAACTTAGGTGCTTCCAGAAAGACAGCTCCTAGTGCTAAATAATTGCTCTTCTGCTGTAAGCTATAGGCGGAATTGCAACTGACTTTCTAGACTATCTAGGGATATTGTGCATTTTCTGTGTTCCATCCGTACTAGTGCTCTTAGCACTGATCTTCCACCTTTTTTAAGGGAGTTGAACCTATCACAGGTCAGTACACATTCACTATACCCTTTGCAGTGGGGGCTGTTATTAACAGCCTTTTAAATAGTACTAAAACATCTTTCTGGTTGTTGTTGTTTCTTAAAAAAAAAGCAAAAATATTGAAATAATGAAATAGCACATAAATGAAAGTGTTATAGCTCTTATAATATGATATCTATGATGGGGGGAAATCCTTTCCAGCTAAATCTCCTGCATTAACCACATTTTAGCAATGTGGTTAATGCAGGAGTTGTTTATTAGCATTGTTGTTGTTTATTCGTTCAGTCGTTTCCAACTCTTCGTGACTTCATGGACCAGCCCACGCCAGAGCTTTCTGTCGGCTGTCGCCACCCCCAGCTTCCCCAAGGTCAAGTCTGTCACCTCCAGAATATCATCCATCCATCTTGCCCTTGGTTGGCCTCTCTTCCTTTTGCCTTCCACTTTCCCTAGCATCAGCCTCTTCTCCAGGGTATCCTGTCTTCCCATTATGTGGCCAAAGTACTTCAGTTTTGCCTTTAATACCATTCCCTCAAGTGAGCAGTCTGGCTTTATTTCCTGGAGTATGGACTGGTTTGATCTTCTTGCAGTCCAAGGCACTCTCAGGATTTTCCTCCAACACCACAGTTCAAAAGCATCTATTTTCCTTCGCTCAGCTTTCCTTATGGTCCAGCTCTCGCAGCCATAGGTTACTACGGGGAATACCATTGCTTTAACTATGCGGACCTTTGTTGTCAGTGTGGTGTCTTTGCTCTTAACTATTTTATCAAGATTTGTCATTGCTCTCCTCCCAAGAAGTAAACGTCTTCTGATTTCCTGTCTGCAGTCAGCGTCTGCAGTAATCTTTGCGCCCAGAAATACAAAGTCTGTCACTGCCTCCACGTTTTCTCCCTCTATTTGCCAGTTATCAATCAAGCTAGTTGCCATAATCTTGGGTTTTTTGAGGTTTAACTGCAACCCAGCTTTTGCACTTTCTTCTTCCACCTTTGTCATAAGGCTCCTCAGCTCCTCCTCGCTTTCAGCCATCAAAGTGGTGTCATCTGCATATCTGAGATTGTTAATGTTTCTTCCTGCAATTTTAACTCCAGCCTTGGATTCGTCAAGCCCAGCACGTCGCATGATGTGTTCTGCATACAAGTTGCTTTCCTTCTTTCTTGGGCTACTTCCTGTGTCTCAGCAGACAGCCATCTTGCCTTCTTGGTTTTCTTTTTCTTTGGGACGTTTTTTATTGCCACCTCTTGGACAATGTTGCGAACTTCTGTCCATAGTTCTTCCGGGACCCTATCTACTAAATCTAGTCCCTTAAATCTGTTCTTCACTTCCACTGCATATTCATTAGGAATATTAGTGAGCTCATATCTAACTGATCTGTGGGTCTTCCCTATTCTCTTTAGTTTGATTCTAAATTGTACAATAAGAAGTTCGTGATCTGAACTACAGTCAGCTCCAGGTCTTGTTTTTACTGTCTGTATAGATGTCCGCCACCTTTGGCTGCAAAGGATGTAATCAATCTGATTTCGGTGTCAGCCATCTGGTGAGGTCCATGTATAAAGCCGTCTTTTTGGTTGTTGGAAGAGAGTGTTTGTTATGCACAGTGAGTGCTATACCACTATGATGCTAATTAAAAATTGTAAAAAAACAAACACCACTACCCAAAAAAAACCTTCTGGTCACTGCCATTAACCGACTTTCTGGTGAGCAGCAGCTGGGAAGGGGTTTGCACTCATGTCCTGCTTGTCGACTTTCCAAGAGAAATCTGGAAAACAGGATGCTGGACTGGATAGGCCTTTGGCCTGATCCACTAGGGCTCAGCTTATGTTCTTTGTCTTAATTTTCTTCCCCCACTTTCTAAATTCTAAGCTTTCTCAGCAAGGATTTGTTACTCTCTTTTCTAGAACGCTGACTGCACTGGTGGCAGTAAATAATTAATAACAAATAATTGTGTAGTGGGCAATGACTGAACACCAGGGCTGGCTGGCTGCCATACATCCTATTTTGTATTCATCTGGGCTCTGCTTTTAAAAACTTTTACTGAGGAAATACTAATCCTTTTTTTTGGTACATTTAATGTTGTTTCAGTAATGCGTATTTCTAACGTGACAGGATGAGAATATGCATAAGAGGGTATTTTTATTTTTGTATCAGCTGATTGTTTTAATACTTTTGGGGAAATTAGATATAAATCAATTGTTGAGAAACTGTTATTAGAAAAAGAAAAAAGTATAATGGGTTAAATTCTCTCTTCGCATCATGTAGCCTAAGTAGTTTGATAGCCTTTTATAACTGAACTAGTGTAAAGCAGATGTCACCATGGGCGCTAGTAGTCTGAGGCCAAAATATACTGTTCCTTGACTCCTGCCATGTCAGTTCTCCAGAATTTGTATGAAGGTTACTTTCCTTCAATATAATCAAGGACCTTTGGCCCTCGCTTCCTCACGCCTGTCACCACTGAATGACATTTGCTTCTTCCCCTTAGGCCTCAAGTCCACCTCCTTGCCTCTTTCCCCAGATTTTAAAACCTGCTTTTCTAAGGGCTGTTTTTTCCTCCACCACATCAGAGCATTCGCTGTCAGCTCCACCACCATCCCTGCTGCCAATATGGCCGCTTCGAGAGTGGGCTCGACTCACAAAGCCCTCCCTCTGCCCCCTTTTTGTGTTTTTCTCCCTGCATGCCTGCGCAGCGCAGAGCTATGTGGGAATTGTAGTTCTTCAACTGCCCCAAGCTCCTGGCCAAGGCATAGAAACATGTTTGGCTACTAAAACTTTGAACATGTTCAGCATATCTACACTGCTCAAGCTTCAATTTAAAATAAAAATGAGCAAAATCAATCTGGTAGACCTCAGGTGATAAGCCTTACACCACCGTATTCTTATATAAGATTAGGTTGCATTCTATGACCCCCGGGAAGGTGTCCCAAGAGTTATAGGATATATTGCATCTCCTGCACCAAAAGCAGAGAGAGATGTGGGTCCACCCTTGAAGGCAGAGATCTGATCTCAGATTCCCTCTTCCATCACCTGCAGACATTCCACATCACTTATCTCCCCAATGCTGGAGCTCTGACACTAGGAGAGGCCAAAATGGGGTAGATTGGGGACTTGGCATGGGTAGATTACGAGCAGGATTTTAAAGAAATGCTTACATCTGCGTAAGCTTTAAAGATAAAGGCACCAAAACTGGCACAGTAATAGATATTAGGGAGAGCTTTAAGCATACCAAATTTGAATTGAATTGAGTCATCCATTGATTTTTTATGATTTTTTACATTTCCCCCCTTAAACTTACTTCCTGGTATGCAAAGGATCACTGTCGCCCCGCAGCAAAAACAACAACCGTGAAAGCTTAGCGCTACCGGGATAATCCAAGGGAAGCAGGTACGTGGGATGAAGCTTTAAGTATACAATTGCCCTGCCCACATGTCTAATGATTTACTGTATTTGTTTCTGTCCTTCACTTTATCCATTATCAGTTTCTCCTAATATTAATGTTCGTACATATTAATTTAAAACTCCCATTACATCTTGATAGAAAGTTTTCTGATCTTGATTGGGGGCATAAAAACATCATATTCCTGTGAAATAGTTATTCATTTACAATGAAATCCCTAGATGCTGCACACAACTGCTACTTAGATGTAAGGATTTTTAAGAACAGGCCTATAATTCACCACCAAAAGTGCATGGGAATGTTAAATATAGAATGCTTGTGTTATAAATTAAAATTTCTGAGCCAAAGGAAAGATCAGCAGCTTCAGCTGTTTTTGCTTGCTTTGGTTTTGGGTTGGAATGTTGGGTAACTGGGAAGGAAAGGAAAGGGAGAGGAAAGTCTCCATTGGATGGTTCTGCACTTGATAAACGCTTTCATTACCAGGCTAACCCTGGTAAAGGGAAGGCTCATAGCTCAATCATAGAGCCCGTACATTTCATGCAAAAGATTCCAGATACAATGTGTGGTATTTCCAGGTAGGGCTGAAACCCTGAAGAGCCATGTTGGTCAGTCTACTGAGCTAGATGGACAAATGGTTTGACTCAGTGGACCTATTCACACATGCAAGGAAGGTGTGTGTGGTTACGGTAACTACGGAGACAGGAAGAGTAGACAAACCACCGCATGGGGGCCCATCACACAACTGGGACCCATGTGGTGCCGCGTAGTTCACAGTATCCCCCCCCCCATATTTACCTGGCAATCCTCTGTGTGGTTTAACTATGCATCCCAGCATCCTTGGTGGTGTGAATGTGCTCTCGGGGGCCACACCATCCATTGCATAGCAGCAACACCAGAAACCAAACAGTGGGATACTCTAGGCCACCATCTTTGTGGTTGTGGCCTGTAAACGACCTGGAACCTATTTTAACCACCAGGGGCCCTTAACCCTACTGCAGGGAGGTCATTATTTAGGGTGGTTCAGTAAGCACTGTTATTGTATTTTTCTCTCCCCCACCCCCGGTTAGTTCAAAATGCTTAACCATTATGGCTTAGCAGGATTAAAATATTTTGGGTTAAAATATGAATGGAATTGAGGCATCAAATCTCCATCTCACTGTAGAACTCTCTCTACCATCTCACTTTACTCAAAATAATACCCCAATTTGAAAAGAGTTCTCACTTACCAAAAAATAAAAATAGCGTATCCGCATTGCTCCCAGAAAGATTCTTTTTATCATGTGCTTAGAGCTGCAATCTTTGATGTTTTTGTAGTACTCAGCAGCCATCTCACCTGTTTTGTCTGTCCTTTGAAAGTAATGGCACACAACAGATGGGAAATAGAGCTGAGTTTACAGAGATCACTCTAACAGCATTACCAGCAAATCCTTCTGCCCCTTGGGAATTGCAGCCTGTGTGCTATGCAGGGGAAATTGGAATGTCCTTTCCCAGTCATATAGCTTCAGAGAAGTCAGACAGACTAGAACATTTTTATTTATTGTTTTTTTAAAGACAGACTTATGACTTGAGATCTGCCTGCCCAAAATAATCAACTGGGCAGAGCTCAGCTTTCAGAGAAAGATTGGAACTGGAGTGGGTGTCAGTGTTTCTTAATTCTGGGGGTAGAAATAGGGGGGATGCCAGATTTAACTTACTACACCAGAGATCACCACAGCTGGAGATAGGTTTACAATGACCTTATACTAGAGGCCTAAAGACTTGCCAGGGAGAGTGTCTATGAAACAAGTAGCGCTTTGCTTGGACACAGGTTCTCAACATTTACAGTAATTAAGGTTCAAAGTGTTTCCTTCTTTCACCCTCCCCACCAGATTAGTTCCTCATCCTGGGGACATATATAGTTTAGCTTGGTTAACTATTTTTTTCGTAATAATTGTTTTGGGGATTATAGCCTTAATGTTCTAAAAATGTTTCAGCGGTTTTACATGCAAGGCTTCAGTTGGTTTTAAGCCTCTCTCATGCTATTTTTGCCAAAATCTGATAGTTGATCATACAAAAGGGAAAGCTGGGGGCAAGAATTTGTAATACAATGGAGTATTCTGGCCAGTATGAGTTTCACATTACCAAGCAACTGAAGCAAGAGCTGATTTAAAGTTCCTGGTTAGTATAATGCCCTTTCAGCTATTTGTTCGGTGGCATTTTTCTATGGTGTACTTGCTCAGTATGTAACACATTGCTGTCTGGATTGGATGACCTGATCTATGTAGTGCTGGTGGATTGATGGCGTGTTTTGTAGCAAAGAAGAAGAACTAGTCATACTTTTGTTCACTTCTAGTTCAATTATGTTATGATTTTGTGTTTCTGGCATGGATCCCCTTACTAGTAACCCACCACCACCAGTGACTATATGAACTATAATAATACTGAAGTATTGTGTCTGTTAAGGGAGTTGGTTTAAGGCCCCTGCCTAGAGAATGAGATAATCTCACATGAACTACCGTAGTTCTTCGATTGTAAGATACCATTGATTGTAAGATGCACACTAATTTCAGTACCACCAACAGAAAAAAAAAACTAAGACACACACGCGATTCTAAGACGCACCCCATTTTTAGAGATGTTTATATGGGGGAAAAAGTGTGTCTTAGAATCGAAGAAATAGGGTAGATCCATCACACCAGCAATTAGTGCACTCTTGCCATGCCTGGTGTGTAGGGTGACCATGTGACCGGATTTGCCCGGGCTTTTGATGGCAAATCTGGAAGGGGGAGGGGAAATCCGGATTTTTTTTTCAAAGAGCAGCTCTTATGGGAATTAACAAAAATGCTTATAACTCCGTCATTTTTTAAGATAAAGTCATGAAACTTGGCACAATGGTAGCTCTTAGGAAGGGCTTTAGTCATACCAAATTTGAAACAGATCCGTTCATCCATTGATTTTTTAGGAATTCAAAAATTGAGGTTTTAAAATTATTATTTTTAAAATCGTCATTTTTAAAGATAAAGAGATGAAACTTTGCACCATGAAAGGATTTAGGTAGAGCTTTAGCCACACCAAATTTGAAACAGATCCGTTCATCCATTGATTTTTTAGGAATTTTTTAAAAATTGAGGTTTTAAAATTATTTTTAAACTGTCATTTTTAAAGATAAAGAGCTTAAAGTTGGCACCATGATAGCTTTTAGGTAGAGCTTTAGCCATACCAAATTTGAAAAGATCTGGGGCCAGTAACAAACCCTGTTAACAACAACGGCAGCTTGCAATGAGTGAAGATACAGTCAGAAAAGATATTTGAGGGAAGGGGAGAATGTAATACACAGAGTATAGCAAAAGCTTCAAAGTACAGCAAAACCTACAAAAGTAGGAGTGAGTGAAGTTAATTTCAGATACATTGAATCTCTCATTTGTTCTTTATTTCAGAGATTTTAACATTAAGATGTTATGTAGAACAGATTTGTCTTAAATGTGTGCTGTAAAATCAGACATGTGACCAAGGCTATGTTCGGGTGGGCACGCCCCCTTGGTGTTGGACACGCCCCCTTGGGGGCCGACCATGTTGTCCTCCTTTTTGGTTTCCGAAATATGGTCACCCTACTGGTGTGTGGATTTGCAGCCCGGTACTCACATGACGCCATGCCTGTCCTGCTGACACCCCGCCTCTTCCCCAGCCTCTTCCATCTTTTCCTAGAACACCTAAAGTTTGGATTATTTTCCCTAAGTGCGTTTTCCTTTGTTGGTGTAGTGTGCTGTGATGGGAGCCTTGCTGTTAGCTTGAATGGATTGCATCAGGTCCTGGCAGGGAAAAGTGATATCTCCCAGTAGCCAGCTCCAAGCCTCAGTATAAAACCCCAAACTTCCATCCCAGGCTGGAAAGCATTTTTTTAAATCGTACAATGCTCAGATCTCTGCAGAGGTAGGATTGTACTCCTTCAATGCCCCCAAAAAGCCAGACTAAAGGGTTGTTCCATTTTTGCTGAGCAGAAAGGTGGTCTGGTTGAAGTACTCATCTGACAGGATCTGTCTTGTTAAAGTGCGGGGGGGGAGGAGCAACCAATGAACTGGAGGGACAAAGAGAAGGGGCGGGTGAAGTGGACTGGAAGAGCAAACAAGTGAAAGAACATCAGAGGTAAAAAAGCGCTGAGACAAAGCGGGGGGGGGGAATTATGTGTGATGGAGCCCTAATAGAGGCAAAGATTTGAACTTGGTCCTTTTCAAAAGATGCATTTATACCTGTGTGTGTGTGTGTGTGTGTGTGTGAGCAGGATGGTTATGCCCCCATTTTCCATAATCATGAGGGCTGGAATCTGACTATTTATTTGATATTTCCCTGCCCTTCCACCAAGAAAATGGCACGCAAGGCGATTTTTTTCATTGTCCCTGTCCAAGATAGCAATTCTGTGGTTGGCAGGAAACCCATGAAGGAACCAGGCCCTGTTGCTAGGGGCGGCACAACAGCTTTGTTTCATTGTGGAGGGGAGGGGGGAAACAACATGTTAAGCTCATTGCATGATGTGTAGCTGAGGGCTGCCTTTTTACTCTCGTGTGAGCACATGTGGGCCCAATTTGGATTGGGACCACAGTGTTTTGGAAGGGGAGGGTTAAATCGTCTTCCTGGTTTCCCCTGAAATTCCAGCCCCCTCTGAACCTGGGCTGTGCTCACTGACATGAGAGTGAAAAGTAGGTTAAGCCTCAGGTACACACAATGTGATTAGCACAATGGCTGGATCTACACTACTGCTTTAAAGCGCTTTATAACAGTTTTATAGCGCTTTAAAGCAGTTAAAGCGCTTTATAACTGTTATAAAGCACTTTAAAGCAGTAGTGTAGATCCTGCCAATGTGTAGTTTGGCCAAGGATGGCTCGTTGTGGCTAGATGGAGGGAATTTCCAGCATCTGCGCATAGGACTATAGCATTTCTGTCTCTGTGGAAGACATACACTTCTAAACAGGAATACCGAAAAAGAACAAAACAGTGATTTTCTCACAACCTCCAGAAGTTTCTATAAATCAGTTGTCAACCTCAAGCCAATGGGCCTGTTCAGACAACACACTAGGCCACGTTTAGGTCATTTACCTTTTTTTCAGCAAATGGTTAGTGAGCGTGTTTAAACTGTGGTTACTTTGCCACCATGGTTAGGAGTGGTTCACATGGCATGCTAAGTCATGGTTCACATGACACACTAAGCCATAACATTTAGCTCAAAATGCTTAACCACCATAGCTTAGCCTGTTGTCTGAACAAGGTCTATTTATATTTCAGCATCTATAAATGGTTAGTGCAAGAAATATATGTTAAATAAGAAAAGCTTTTGTAAGTTCAAATGTTTGCCTAATTATAGTGAGCACTTTCCTTAAATAAACACTTTCCTTAAATAAATAGAAGCTTCCTTTCATTGTGCCTTACCCTCTTTAAACATCAGGCAATGTTCATAGGATACATATAGGAAGTGGAAGGAAGGCCAGGCCACAAAAGAAGAGTACAGACAGGTGGCACAGAAGTGCCGAAATGGCGTCAGGAAGGCTAAAGCTCAGAATGAGCTGAGATTAGCGAGGGATGCTAAAAGCAATAAAAAGGCTTTCTTCAGATACGTAAGTAGTAAAAGACAGAGGAAAGAAATGGTGGTTCAACTGCTTAATGAGGATGGCAAATTGATAACAGATGACAAAGAAAAGGCTGAAGTGCTCAATTCCTACTTTGCCTCAGTCTTCTCCCAAAAGCGGGTCTATGACCCCCCTGGAGAAAGTGAAGCAGAAGTTGAGGGGGCAGGATTGCAATTTGAGATTGATAAACAAATGGTCAAAGAACACCTAATTTCCTTGAATGAGTTCAAATCTCCAGGGCCCGATGAACTGCATCCTAGAGTAATGAAGAAGCTAGCAGAAGAACTCTCAGAACCTTTGTCTATTATCTTTGCAAAATCATGGAAGATGGGTGAGGTGCCGGACGACTGGAGGAGGGCTAACGTTGTCCCTATCTTCAAAAAGGGCAAAAAGGAGGAACCTGGGAACTACAGTCTGACATCCATCCCTGGGAAAATTCTGGAGCAGATTATAAAGAAGTCAATCTGTAAACACCTTGAAATCAATGCAGTGATCACTAGAAGCCAATATGGATTTGTCAGGAACAAGTCTTGTCAGGTTAAATTGATCTCATTTTTTGATCGGGTAACCTCCCTTGTGGACTGTGGGAATGCTGTGGATGTCATATATCTTGACTTCAGCAAAGCTTTTGATAAAGTGCCCCATGATATTCTGATTAACAAACTAGCTAAAAGTGGGCTAGATGGAACAACTATTAGGTGGACTCACAGTTGGCTACAGAATCGGACTCAAAGAGTACTTATCAATGGAACCTTCTCAAACTGGGGAGAGGCAACGAGTGGGGTCCCGCAGGGCTCAGTCCTAGGCCCAGTGCTCTTCAACATTTTTATTAATGATTTGGACGAGGAGGTGCAGGGAACGCTGATCAAATTTGCAGATGACACAAAATTGGGTGGGATAGCTAATACCCTGGAAGACAGAAACAAACTTCAAAGTGATCTTGATAGGCTGGAGTGCTGGGCTGAAAACAACAGAATGAAATTTAATAGGGATAAATGCCAAGTTCTACATTTAGGAAATAGAAACCAAAGGCACAGTTACAAGATGGGGGATACTTGGCTCAGCAATACTACAAATGAGAAGGATCTTGGAATTGTTGTAGATCACAAGCTGAATATGAGCCAACAGTGCGATATGGCTGCAAGAAAGGCAAATGCTATTTTGGGCTGCATTAATAGAAGTATAGCTTCCAAATCACATGAGGTACTGGTTCCTCTCTATTCGGGCCTGGTTAGGCCTCATCTAGAGTATTGCGTCCAATTCTGGGCTCCACAATTCAAGAAGGACGCAGACAAGCTGGAGCGTGTTCAGAGGAGGGCAACCAGGATGATCCGGGGTTTGGAAACGAAGCCCTATGAAGAGAGACTGAAAGAACTGGGCATGTTTAGCCTGGAGAAGAGAAGATTGAGGGGAAACATGATAGCACTCTTCAAATACTTAAAAGGTTGTCACACAGAGGAGGGCCAGGATCTGTTCTCGATCCTCCCAGAGTGCAGGACACAGAATAACGGGCTCAAGTTAAAGGAAGCCAGATTCCGGCTGGACATCAGGAAAAACTTCCTGACTGTTAGAGCAGTACGATAATGGAATCAGTTACCTAGGGAGGTTGTGGGCTCTCCCACACTAGAGGCCTTCAAGAGGCAGCTGGACAAGCATCTGTCGGGGATGCTTTAGAGTGGATTCCTGCATTGAGCAGGGGGTTGGAGTCGATGGCCTTGTAGGCCCCTTCCAACTCTGCTATTCTATGACTCTATGATTCTATAGCAGTAACAGCTAAAGAATTGTTTTTCTTTAAGGATGACTTAAGGCGTAATCCTATGCGTGTTTACACAGAAAAAAGTCCTACAATTCCCAGCATGCCCCAGCTATGCTGGGAGTAATGGAACTTTTTTCTGTCTAAACATGCATAGGATTGCATAGGATTTTGTGCGATCTCCATTATTCGAGGTAGTAAGCCTGGTAGTAACCCAGCAACTGTGTGCACCAGTTGCTGGGGAACATGGATGAGATTGTGCTGTTGCACCATGTCCTGCTTGTTTATCCTTGGCAGATGGCTGGTTAGCCACTGTGTGAACAGAGTGCTGGACTAGATGGACCCTTGGGTCTGATCCAGCACGGCACTTCTTATGTTCTTATGATTTCACGCTTAAGCGTGATCAGAGTGGTTGTGACCTTCACAAATCCATCCCAATCTATGGGGGACTCTTGGGTGAGAGGAGATGGATAAGGCAGGTAGCTGAAGTTTGGAGCACGCGGGCCCATCACTGGCTGCCTTTAAGAACAAAACAACAACCCAGAAATGTTCCGGTTTAAAAGGAACTCTAGCTTCAGCCCTGCCTGAATAGAAAGAGGAGATGGGTTTACAGTACAGAAGCCAACAGTTGCAGGAAGTGTTTTCTTGCCAAGGTAAATTCCCAGTAACTTTTTAGTCTAATTATAGTCTCTTCCAAGTTCAACCACAATAGATCAGCTGATTCAGTAAGGGAGCATTTGCTATTCACAAAACATACGCTTCTTCCAAGCTTCTCCAGAGGAGATGACCAGAGAAAGACTGAGCTTACCAGGGGGAGAAGAGGCCGGCCGGTCAATCGTATCATGAGAGGGAAAATGGTGTTCACTGTCATGTAGGGTGACCATATGGAAATGAGGACCGGGCTCCTGTATCTTTAAAAGTTGTATAGAAAAGGGAATTTCAGCAGGTGTCATTTGTATGCATGCAGCACCTGGTGAAATTCCCTCTTCATCACAACAGTTAAAGCTGCAGGAGCCCTGCCCTCAATGACACCCGCTGAAATTCCATTTTCTATACTACTGTTAAAGATACAGGAGCCCTGTCCTCCTTTCCATATGGTCACCCTACTGTCATGAATTTTTCAAGGCTGGGGGAGTGCAAAGCTGCACAGAGCTCTGAAACTAATTCATATGCAAGCATCCGCTGCTACAACAGACATGTGCATTTTTCTTGGTTGTCTGCACATGCTTTGTCGCTAAGAGTCATACTCCATGATATTTAGAAGCTTACACAGAGTTGCAAAAAATCCTGGGAATTTGACAGCACTAATGCAAAAGAGTATTCTAATCAGGTTTCTTTAAAAAAAGAATGTCATACTTGATATTTTAGAGTATCACAGTCCTTACCATAGAATCATTAGAGACGGTCTGGGTATGTCCTTACACTAGAATATCCAGAAAGAAGTTTCTTCCAGTCTGAGCAAAGCAATACAGCATACAACTGGCATGTAAGCTACTCCAGTACTGACATAAGTGCCTCCAACATGGCATCTCTCTAAAGCACTTGCTTTAAGAAGCTTGTACACCAGGGATGGGCAACCTCTGGCCTATGGGCCAAATTTGATTTGCCAATCTAATCCATATGGCCTGCAGGGCCTTGCCATCCCTTCCCCAAAAGCCCATCCCCCTGAAAGTTAGCGAGGAGAAGTCCCCTGCTGTAATTGCCAATTAGTGATTGGCGATAGCAGGATGATTCCTCTGTGTCCCACTCCCTCATCCATTTGGGGCTGGGGAAAACCCATGCACAGTGAAGCCAAGTCCCTGGCCAAAGTACAGGAACACCCAAAGCTCCCTCTATCTAGGCTAGTATTGCCAATACTGACTGGTAGCAACGGCTCTACAGGGTTTCAGGCAGGATTTTTTCCAGCCCTATCTGGAGACCTTCTGCATGCAAAGCTGGGGCTTGATCAGACTGAACTGGAAGAGCTCTAGCTAGCACTTTAGTTGGGGACTGAATGATAGACCCACCCTCCAGATATCATTTGGCCTGCGGAGGACTTACGGGGGGGGGTAGTCATCTGACCCCAACACACAAGCAGTTCCCACCCTGGCTGTACCCAATGTGGATGCCCAGTGGCATCATGGAGGCATTTCCCCATTGCCAGTAGCCCCAGTGAGCTTGGACCCAGAAGCAACATCCTCTATAAATTGTGCCTCACTTTTGCTGCATGGGGAGGCAGGGTGTTTAGCAAGATCTTTGCATGATTTACCCCTTGTCTGTGAAGCATGATGTTGAAGCTCTATCCAAACGGCTAAGAGAAGTGCTAGCTAACCTGCTATATCCCTAGGAATGCCATCTATGTTTGGGATCTATATCGTAGTTGTTTTAGAAAAACAGCCTTGGAACACAAGTACAATACAATACATGAACAAGGTTATAACCCATCCACACCACCCCCATTTCCAACAAATGTAAATATTAAATCTTCCTCTCCTTAAAAGTGAGAGGGCAAAGCCAACAAACCACACATTTTTATTGCTGGTGAATTCAAACAGGCAACTTTAATCTACTGAGGAGGATACAGATACAAGCAAATATTTAACTGAGGATTGTGTGCGTTTTATTGTTATGTGTTTTGTATGCCACTATTGTCAGCATTGTGGCTGTCATTGCTGTGTAGTTTAAGCAACACGGCTGTAAAACAACATCAGTAGTTTTGTATTGTTTTTCACTTGAATTGAGAGAAGAAAGAAACATATGTGAAGTTTAAAAAAGGTAGATCTCTGGCTGCAACCAAGTTGAATTTCTTCAAAAACAGTAAAGAGATCTGGGGCCCTGACACTTCACAGTAACTTGGAGAGAATGAAGACAAATGTTAAAGAAAATTCATTTGGTCAATGGGTTATCTGGTCGATGCTACACAGGCAAGAGATCATTTATTAGACCCAGCTCAGTACTTGGTGTGCAAACTGTGAATAAAGTGCACTTGTGTGTGAAAATTATAGCCCCCTGACAACATGTCTGTGCAGTACAAACCAGATAAAATGACATAAAGTAAGCTTTAGGAGGTGATGTTTTGATGCACCATGGGAAAATGTAGCTAATTTGTATGAGGGCTTCATAAGCTCTTCAGTGTAAGCAAGTAACTACTGACCAGCCATGTAATAACTGTGCCACTTTGGATGAGATTATAGACCCCACAAAGGACATGGGATTGTGCTTCTGGTCAATGCACAGGATAGATATTACTACCACCAAGATGGATACCTTCCTAGTCAGCTGCTTTGCCATTTTAAAACCTTTTATGCTTTTGAAATGCCAGTTAAGGAACCAGGGTTTCAAGGTAATATAGAACGGAACTGAATGTCTAAGGGCTCAATCCTATGTATGTTTAGACAGAAAAGTCCTACAATTCCCAGCATGCCCCGCCCCAAGCAACCATGATAGCTGGGGAATGCTGGGAGTTGTAGAACTTTTTTCTGTCTAAACATGCATAGGATTGTGTCCTGAACTCATTAGAAGTCCGTGACCACCAGTAAAAGTGGAAGACTGTATTTATCCAGCTTTATCTTATAATTTACAAGTGGATACCAGAAACTTCACACTTTGGCCATTTTATACTTGTACTATTCCCTCCATCACAAAATACTTGGGAAGAAAATTTCTTTTAATGTTTTCTAAACAGTTCTTTTGTGGTTGGGATCTGAAGTTTAGAGGCGTGAGATGCCAAGAGAACAATTATTTTCACAGTATTCACTAAGTCCCACTATTTAAGGCTGTAATCCGATACCCACTACAAATCATATCATTTCAGAGGTGGAAAGAACTTGGAGATCATCTAGACCAACCCCCTGGCCTATTGCAGGGGAACTAAAATGGACTTATTTCAGACTACATGTATAATATAATTGCACTGTAAGAGGGCTTAAGTCCATGAACTGCCCCACTACTTTATTTACAACTCCAGTTGAGCATAGATTTAGGGCCAGTAAGAAATCTGCAATGTATGGTTCCGCACCATACACAAAACAATTTAATACAGTAGTATTTTTTTTTATAGGAACAAAAAACTGATGAACTGCAACAAGGGATTGCTAAACTCTCTCTGTTTGCTGAGGATTTCAGGCAATAGACTGTCTCTAGCACAGGGCAGACCTGATTAAGCTCCTGTTGCCAATGCTCCTGCCCATCATAAGAACATAAGAGGTGTCCTGGATCAAACCAAGAGTCCATCTAGTCTAGCATTTTGTTCACACTGTGAACAACCAGCTGACCACAGGAAACCTACAAGCAGGACATGAGTGCAACAGCACCCTCCTGCCCATGTTCCTCAGCAACCAGTCTACACAGGTATACTGCCTCTGGTACTGGAGGTAGCACATAGCCATCAGGACGAGTAACCATTGATCCTCCACAAATTTGTCCAGTCCCACCACACTGCATCTTGTGGAAGTGGAGCTCATAGTTTAACTTTGCATGGTGTGAAGAAGTAGTGTATCTCCCACCAATCAGCTTCACAGGATGAGCCCGGGTTCTAGTATTATTAAACGGGGAAAAGACGTCTTCTTATCTACTTCCTCCGCACGGTGTCTTCTCTCACTCACCTTTTCTCTAAACTAAACAATCCCAAATGTTGTAACCTTTCCTCACAGGGGAGTTGCTCCAGACCCTTGATCATTTTAGTTGCCCCTTTCAGCACTTGTTCTAGCAGTACAACTTCATTTTAAAGTGTGGTAACCAGAACTGTACACAATATTCTAAGTGTAGTTGCATCATAGATTTATATTTTCAATTCCTTTCCTAATTATGCCTAACATGGAATTTGCCTTTTCACAGTAGCTGCAAACTGGATTGACATTTTCATTGAGCTGTCCACCACAAACCCCAAGATCATTTTCTTGGTCAGTCATTGCTAGATCAAATCCCATCAGCACATATGTGAAGTTGGGATTTTTTTGCCCCAACATGCATCACTTTATACTTTGCTTACATTGAACCACATTTGCCATTTTGATGCCAATTCTTCCAGCCTGGAGAAAACTTTTTGGAGCTCTTCACAGTTATTTTGTCTTAACCACCCTAAATAATTTGGTGTCATCAGCAAACTTAATGCTCACTGCTCATTCCTAATTACAGATCATATATGAATAAGTTGAAAAGCATTGGTACCAATACAGATCCCAATTCTCCACTGGGAGAATTTACCATGTATTCATACTTTTTCTTCTTGAACCAAGTATTGATTCATAAAAGGACCTCTCCTCTTATTCCATGACTGCTAAGTTTGCTCTGGAGCTTTTGGTGTAAGACTTTGTTTACTTGGACTTCCAAAAGGTTTTGG
Source organism: Elgaria multicarinata webbii (assembly GCF_023053635.1). NCBI lineage: Eukaryota > Metazoa > Chordata > Lepidosauria > Squamata > Anguidae > Elgaria > Elgaria multicarinata. Next base: position 124,231,444 of record NC_086172.1, on the reverse strand, counting down.
ATAATGTCTACTATATCACCCCATATACATGTTTATTCACACTTTCATAGAACTCTAAAATATTAGTGAGACAGGATTTACATCTACGGAAGCCATGTTGATTTGTTTTCAACAGGGCTTATCCTTCTACATGCTTACTAATTTTACCTTTAATAATTCTTTCAACCAATTTACCCAGAACAGATGTTAAGCTAACTGGCGTGTAATTTCCTGGATACCCCTGGAGCCCTTATTAAAAATTGATGTTACATAGGCCATTCTCCAGTCTTCTGGTATAGAGGCTGAACCTAGGGACAAAGAAACATAGAAACCTGTCTTATACTAAGTCAGACCACTGGTCCATCTAGCCCAGTATTGTTTACACAGACTGCCGGCGGCTCTCCAGGGTTTCAGGCAGAATTCTTTCCTCGCCCTACCTGAAGAAGCCAGGGATCAAACCTGGGACCTTCTGTATGTAAACCATGTAACTTGTTACACTGAGCTATGGCCCCTCCCATGTTACATATTTTTGTTTGAAGGTCAGCAATGTCATATTCAACTTCTTTAAGAACTCTAGGATGGATACCATCAGGGTCAAGTGATTTATTTGCTTTTAATTTGTCAATAAGGTTGAGAACTCCATCCTTTGTCACCACTATTTGCCTCAGTTCCTCGGAGTCCCTTCCTAAAACATCAGTTCAGGCACATGTATCTGTCCTATATCTTCTGCAGTGAAGACAGATTAAAAGAATTCATTCAGCTTCTCTGCATCTTCTTAACTCCATTGTCATCCAACTACCTCCCTACCTGGTTTCCTGATTCTGATATATTTAAAGAATTCTTTATTGTTGGCCTTGATGTTGCTAGCAATGCTCCTCAAAATGCTTTTATTGTGGTTTTGAGTAACCATCCATTGCCAGCAATGGATATCACATCCACGAGGAACTGGGGAGAAATTATCAGACTCTCAAAAAGGCAAGTTAATGATACATTTCTTAAGACTGTGTAGAACATATTCAGGGTGGAAGGAAGTCTTTGTCCCCCCACCCCACCCCACCCCTCCAGAATGGAACTCAACAGAACAATAGACAGCTGTGTGAACTGAGTTCCTGGTGGATAAAACGGTCAACAGTCAGCCAAATAATAACACAGCCTCATTGTAAAGAAAACACAGAAGAGGTGGCTCTGCGACTCCATAAAGATATTCACATCACAAACCCAGCTCATTGTTAGTGCAATTCCATCCCATTCAGTGCAAATTATACCTGGAATTTTTCTGGTCCAGGAAGCCTAGTGACAGCATACCTTCCTCTTAAGGCTATTGGATGCTTGTCATTTTGAGCAGCCAAAAAAGTGTTTTTCATTCACAGAACAGAATGTTTTAAAATCCTTTGTTGGATTTTAAATCCATCAAAGAATACATGCTTCTTTCTTAGGACTATTTCTCACAATTTCTCTGAAAGTCATATCTCCTTGAGATATTCACATTTACCTCAGACTCTAGAATACCCGCAGTCCTTCCTACACTGTTCACAGCCCAGCTGGAAGATCTTGGAGAGGCACCATCCAATGCACCCCACTAAGAGGCAGTGGGATGCCATCACCAGCTCCTCATAGTTTTATAAAGAGAATTTTCTGCACCTCTAAATACTGCTGTTAGTACACTGAGAACACTAGACAGAGATTAGTGAAGATCAGTACAAAGAGAAATGAGCACAAGCACTGAACAGTCTGTCATGCAGGATTCCAACTCCGGATGAATCCAGGTGACTTTAATGCTAGGGTTAGCGGTCTGCATTTATAGTCAATGGTATCACTGGCGACAGAGAATTCCCTGGGAAGGAAGCCAGAGAGGATCCTGGTGATGTGAACAGTTACTATGGGAGTTGCAAAAATCAGACCTGAAGCAGCCCTCCTGTAATGTTCCACTACTAGGAGAAAAGAGAAGAGGCAGGGAAGACTTGAGCCATTTCTCTCCCACTTTTGACTACTTGGCCAAAATCCAGCTTGCACAGTAATGATATAATTCATCCAGCAGAACAGGCCTTTATTTAAAAATATATATATATGAGAGTGGGAGAACACGCTCTCTAGTGAGCATCAGAATGGATGATTCAAAAAGTAATCTTTTTTATATATATAAATCCAGCAAGATGTCCAGCACCATAATATCATACACTGTGGTGCAATAAAAAAGTGTTAGGAGGAGCACACAAGAGGGCAAATTTTACCTCCCCATTAGACTGCCACTTTTGGGCCGTCTCAACAGCTGTTGATTGTTCCTTGATCCTGCAGCATCTCAGGTCCCATGGGAGGTATTGGTTGCAAGCAAGCACCTGAATATTGCCTAATGGATATAAGCCAATCAGTAAGTTAACTGGGGCATCCGTGCCAATCTACTAACTTGTTATTTGTACAAGGTTGACTAGCAGTTTTCTTATTTTTCCCCCCGTATGCAGTAAAACGCAGGTAATAGGATTGGTTTCATAGTAAGTTAAAGTTACAAGTCAAACTATCTAGCCAACAGGTAACTGACAGTGCTACTTGTGGCTTAAAAAACCAAAAAGAGTAAAATCCATAGAAAACCTACTGATTCCATTTTTTTCATGCACACCTCCAAATGCAGGAGGTTTGTTTATCATACAGGAAGGAGAAGTTTTGTTTTTGAGGCCATCATCACAAGTCTCCAATGAAGGGGGCAGGAGAGTTCACTTAGTCAAGTCGTAGCTCTAAGTTGCTATTCAATTAGTTTTCACGTGGCCATTGGCCAAGGTTACAGCAGCAGTGGGAACCCCTGGTTCAGCATTCTCATCAAAACGCAAACGCAGGGTGTTCCTGATGACTAGCTGTTCCATGATAAATGCTGCACAGAACCATGGAATGGCATACTCCAGGGTTATGAGGCCCATGAAGTTCAAGTCAAACTGTGAATAGTCCCAAGGGCAGGCATTGAATTGGCGCAGGATGAAGCCAGTGGTGAACTCCCAAGCATACGTCCACATGGTGTAAATGAGGCAGCGCACTAGTATGTTACACTTGTCCTTCAGGTACAGGTACATCTTTTCTACAATGAGGATGGAAGTTCCATAGATGAAGAGTGCCCATACACTGGTGACACCTGGGAATTTCCAGTTGAAATTCACCACAAATTCCCAAGCGGCTGTGAACATCACCTCACAGAAGTAGCCATGAATGGCATAGAGGTACCAGCGGGAGAAAGCAGTCAAAGGTTCTGCAGCTGCCATCCTTCCATACAGTCCCCAGCAGGAACTCTGTAGGACAGGGAGAGAGAAAAGATGAAAGCCTCAGTAAACAAGGATAACAGCACTAGGCATTGTCCCGCTGAAGGACAAATACGTAAAGTAATAATGTAATTGATAACAAAAGTGCCCTCGATCTTCAAAGTGACCTACTCGAGGCCAGAATAGAAACTCACTTTCACAATTCGTCCATCCTTGCACGAAGTGTACCTCATTACAGCAGCCAGGCGAGAGCAAGCTAAGGCGAGCATAATAAGAGAACACTCCACACTCAAATGGACAAGAGAATTGTGGCGTTCTAAATCTAAACAGAAGGTTTACAAGGAATATAAAGATGGAGATGTGAGGAAAGAGAAGTATAAGATGCAACACAGTTGAAAGTCAAATGAAAGGAAGGAAAAAGAATGTGAGGTACAATTGGCAAGTGATACAAATTATTATTATTATTATTATTATTATTTATTTATATAGCACCATCAATGTACATGGTGCTGTACAGAGTAAAACAGTAAATAGCAAGACCCTGCCGCATAGGCTTACAACCTAATAAAATCATAGTAAAACAATAAGGAGGGGAAGAGAATGCAAACAGGTACAGGGAAGGGTAAGCAGGCACAGGGTAGGGAAAAACTAACAGTAGAAAGTAACAGTAGAAAGTAACAGTAACAAAAGGTAATGAAAGGGCATTTAATAACAAGAGAACGAAAAAAACCCAATAGGTCTGTTCAGATGTATTGTCAAAACCGTGTTTTGGTGTTGGGTGAATGAACCTGGTTCTTGCACACTCTTTCTTCCCCTCGCGTACTTTGATTTCTTTCCTCAAGTCCAATTCAGCAGCCGAGCCATAATTTTGCGTAAACCATTATTTGCCTGATACAGATTTAATAGCTTAATAGCTAAGTATGGCTTGCTGTTAAAGCAGAAGGGAGGACAGGGGAGTGCACCCAAGCACAGAGGTTATTCATGTAGTGCCAAACCTTTATTTGGCATAATATCTGAACTAATACAGTATCGTGCCTATACTGAATGAGGTCAGGGAACTGGAACAGACAAGCAAAAATAGTACAGGTGTGCACACATACATATATGCACACATTCAGATACTACACTTCTCTCTCTCACTCTCACTCTCTCTCTCTCTCTCTCTCTCTCTCTCTCTCACACACACACACACACACACACACACACACAGGTTTATCCCCCCTAAACACAACTACCAAAAAGCCCACCAGCATCCACACATCTATTAAATTAACAGAGCAATTAATCACAGATACTGCACCACAGTTTCGGTTGAAAGTGACATAAGCTAATATTTTTTATCTTTAGTTCACAAAAGAGCATTGCCACCCTTTTTGTAGGAGCCCCTGTAGTAGGACAGGTAGAATAAAGATCAGATTGGAAGCTGAAGCCCCCTCCCTATCCCAACCCTATTGCCTCCCCCGGAAAAAATGCTCTAGGAAAAGTGATTATCATTCCTGTCACAGAAGCCTTGTTCCTAGAGCGTCCCTGATCCTAGGAGGCTGACAGGAACCTTCATGTTCTGCTTCCTAGGGCACTCCAGGAATAAGGTTTCCATGGAAGGAACTGGCTGCAGAGCAGATGGAGGGATGGGAAACAGGGCCACACCATCAACTCTGATGAAGACCAGTCACTTTTGGCTCCTCCTGTCAACAATTTTTTTCCATCCCAGCTAGTTGTTATAAGAACTCTAACTTTAAGAACAGATGTCTGGGTTTGCTTTTTTGTCCTCTTCAGCCTCCCCCCTTCCTTTTTCTGTTGTGTCTTTTAGATTTTTGACTTGTTTTTCTGTTTTGTTTTTTGTATTGCTCTTTAAGCTGTTTAGTGAGGTGTTTTGTCTGAAGAACAGGGTAGAAAAGCTTTAAGTTAATATGTATGTATTGTGCTACTCACATCCAGATGAATTGTTTCTAGGTCCCACATGAAGGCTTGTTCATCCAGGAAGGTTACATATAGTTGCTGCTGCTACTGGGGAGTATAAGGCATGGTGGGACCAAGATGACCACTGCCCCATGACTGAATTAAAATGTTCACAAGAAGACAACCTTATTCACTGTAGTTAAAGCTGTGGTTTAAATAGAGTGACCATATGAAAAGGAGGACAGGGCTCCTGTATCTTTAACAGTTGCATAGAAAAGGGAATTTCAGCCGGTGTCATTCACCAGGAGAACCTGGTGAAATTCCCTCTTCATCACAACAGTTAAAGCTGCAGGAGCTATACTAGAGTGACCAGATTTAAAAGAGGGCAAGGCACCTGCAGCTTTAACTGTTGTGATGAAGAGGAAATTTCACCAGGTTCTCCATATATACAATTGACAACTGCAGAAATTCCCTTTTCAATACAACTGTTAATGATACAGGAACCCTGTCCTCCTTTTCATATGGTCATCCTAGTTTAAGGTATCTTCTGAACAGGGCCATTCTGTTCTTTCCACAATAGAAGAGCTTTTTATTAAACCTATGTGGTATGCTTAGGTAGAAGGGTGAATTACCTACTTGATATCAACTGGTCCTCCATGTGAGATGAAGCTAGTGCTATGTTGACATCATGCCTTTTCCTGCTTTATAATAACATAAAAAACCAGCCTTCAAGGTGAGACATTTTCCGGCCATATCCAACCCTAAGCTTTCTGAATATAGTACATTATCAACTGCTCCCTAAGCAGATCTTAGTTAATTGGCCTTTTGAGGCTTGTGAGGTGTCATTGATGAGGTCACAACTACTCCATTGAGATGGGAATAAACTAGGTAGTGGTATACTTAAACATGTGTTTTTACATCTTCATTCCCAGTTGCATCAAAGTGTCTAAATTCTCTGTAACCTCTGTGAAGGCATTATAACACCATTAATGGTTAGACACTTGATTGCCCTGTTGTTTCACCAGAAAGGTTCTATTTTTTTTCAATTCAGAATGCAGATGTATGGATACTGCAGTCCTCTTGAAAATGCCCACACTCTGCTGGAAGTAATGTGTAAGTAAGACATAATACAAAGTAAAGGGGAACCACAGAAATAAGAAAATGCTAAGACCATGTGCCTGAATAATGTAGTTAACATATTGAAACTGGGTAGATTTTTTTTAGATTGTGAGACATCTAGTGGTGCTCACAGCACTTGACAAGATTCTAGGTCATCTCTGTACCATTTTGTGTTTTCATTTAGGGCTGTGTAAGCAGCAGTTTCTGCAGCTGAAACTCTCCCCACGGCCTGAGTTCGATCCCAGCGGAAGCTGGTTTCAGGCAGCCGGCTCGGGTCGACTCAGCCTTCCATCCTCCCGAGGTCGGTAAAATGAGTACCCAGTTAGCTGGGGGAAAGGTAATAACGGCCGGGGAAGGCAACGGCAAACCACCCCGCTATAAAGGCCTGCCAAGAAAAGGTCAGCGAAAGCTGGTGTCCTTCCAAGAGTCAGTAATGACTCAGTGCTTGCACGAGAGGTTCCTTTCTTTTCAATAGTTATTGTGATCCAGATGTGAACCTGGCTTATTCTTAGTTAACTGTGGAAAAGAGCAAATGAATTCTGGTATAATTCTTTAAACTAGGGTGACCATATGGAAAGGAGGACAGGGCTCCTGTATCTTTAACAGTTGCATAGAAAAGGAATTTCAGCAGGTGTCATTTGTATATATGGAGAACCTGGTGAAATTCCCTCTTCATCACAACAGTTAAAGGTGCAGGAGCTATACTAGAGTGACCAGATTTAAAAGAGGGCAGGGCACCTGCAGCTTTAACTGGCGTGATGAAGAGGAAATTTCCCCAGATTCCCCATATATACAAATGACACCTGCTGAAATTTCATTTTCAATACAACTGTTAAAGATACAGGAGCCCTGTCCTCCTTTTCATATGGTCACCCTATTTAAACAATGCAGTCCTGTACATGTCTACTAAGATGTAAGCCTCATTGGGTTCAATGGGACTTACTCCAGGGTAAGTGTGAGTAGGATTGCTGCCTAAGTGAAGTTTTTTATTTCCCATTTATACAGACAAAGGAAGGGAAGTATTTCTTCACACAATATATTTGGCTTACAGAATCTTCTGCCACAAGATATAGTGATGGCCACATGCCTAGATAGCTTTTTAAAAGGGTTAGACAAATTTATAGAAGAGGAGAGCTCTATCACCAGCTAATAGACATAATAGTGAATTTGAACCTCCATGTTCAGAGACAGTATACTTCTGAATACCAGAAACTGGGGGCAAAAAGTTGCCTTAATTTCTTACTTGTGTGTTCCCAGGAGGTATCTGGCTGACGACTTTTGGAAACAAGCAGCTCAAGAAAGTCAGTGTAGTATAGTGGTTAAAGTGTTTGACTGGGAGTCAGACGATCCGAGTTCTATTCCCCACTTGGCTATGGAAGCTCACTGGGTGACCTTTGGCCAGTCATAGACTCTCAGCCCAACCTACCTCATAAGATTGTTGTTGTGAGGATAAAATGGAGAGGAGGAGGATTATGTATGCTGCCTTGGGTTCCTTGGAGGAAAAAAGGCAGGATATAAATAAAGTAGATTGGTATGATCTAGCCAGGCTTAAGTATTACCTCCTCCTCCACCACCATCCCATTTTAGGACATACAACAGGACCTCTGACGAAGATCACAGATTAAAGCCAGACTCATATTGGAGGTGGTCTTTCAATATTCTGATCCCAAGCCATTTAGGGCCTTGTAGGTCAAAATGAGCATCTTGAATTGGGCTTGGAAACAAATGAGAACCAGGGTTGTTGATTCAAGATCAGTATTATATGGTCTATAACGCACACTCCAGACAACAATCTGGACTTCATATTTTGAACAAGCTGTAGTTTCCAAATACTTTCCAAGGATAGCTTCATATACAGCACTTTAAAGCAGTCTAAGCAAGAGGTAATTAAGGCATGGATCACAGTGGCCAGATCTGCCTTCCCCATGAAAGAGTGAAGGTGGCACACCAGTCACAGCTGGGCAAAAGCACTGATAGATACAGGCACTGCCTGGCATTCGAGGGGAAATGCTGGGTCCAAGAGCACCCTTAAACTGCAAAGTTGATCCTTCAGAGGGAGAGCAAACCCATCCAGAACAGGTTCAATTCCCAATCTCAGGTTGGCTTGACTAATGACTAACAGAACCTTCATACTGCCTGAACTGAGCCTCAGTGTTTTTGCTCACATCCAAGCAAAATGGAGAAAATGTGCACAAAGGAAAAAAGAGTGGTAGGGTCTGCAGTGACAGAACTGCAGTGACAGACAACTGCAGTGACAGAACCCCACAGATTTCTGCCTTCACAACTGTAAGACATTGCAGTAAATTTTAATTCTGGACAACTTTTAGTGTATTGACTACAGATGCCATAGATAAGGCACATTAAATAGACACAACTGCATGGGAAAGAGCCAAAGCAGACAAGGGACGAAGATGACTAACATTTGATACTTCTGTCTTGTGGGGGAAACTTGTTGGGTGTGTCAGCTTTGTTCTTATTTCATCTCCCCAATTAGAAAGAAGAATAAATATCTTTGGGGCATATCCCGTATCTCAGATGGAGGCAGCAATGTGAGCAACGGTTTGTGAATGGCTATTATATTTCAAAGCAGCCATCCCTCCCTTGCAACACTAAATCTACTTTTAAAAAAACATTTCATTAAAATACTTTTCTTTGAAAGGTTAGAGGGGAAAATATAGCTGTGTATTTTCCTTGTGTCATTTTCTCAGTCTGCTGCGAATTAGAAAGAAAAGGAGAGGGTGTCAAAATGAAAATCTGTGTGTGGCATTGCCTGCCTAAGAGCAGACTGCACTTATCAGAGGCCTGTCCCTGCCTTTCTGGCGGTTAACGATAGTATTTGCTGTCAGGATGGAAGCCAGTAGCCACTCAAAGGCTAAGATCCTACCTCCTTGCTCTGAAGCCACTTCTCTTGAAATTATGGCTGTTTCCATCCAATACGACGTTGACCCTAGGGCACCAGCTTATTAGTGCTTAAAAGTATGGGTTATGCATAAGAGTTATGTGCTGGATTTCTGCCTAGGGAAAATATTTTAATTTCAGGTAACAGAATTTTATCAGCCATAGTTATATTTATTGTAAGTTGTTTGCACAAGTACACAGGGTAACTTCAGAATAGCAAATAAACAGATATTGCCAGAAGCATGTCATTCATCCCATTGAAATCATGGCACAACTTCCATAAATTTTAATGGGTCTTTATTTAGTACAACAGGGCTGTAGGTACCATACATAGCATCACAGGGGTACAATCTTTGCCCAGACTGTTTACAATCTGCATGAGCCAGGCAAGATGGAGATGAGGAAAGATGTCAAAAGGCTTTTGCGCTCATTTCTCACTCTGTGTTTAGACTGTGTAATTCAAGTATGGAAGCACAGCAACCTAACTTCCATTGGTTTGATTTTAGATATTTTCACTGTGCCTATGCTTGCTTCTTTCTTTTCTAGAGAATTCACCTCCCCCTGGGCTGTCTTGCGGCTCAGTCCAATGCAGGCTGTGTCTTGTGTCAGGAGATGATCCCTGACTAGCTCTCAAATCCACCCTGAGTAAGATGGATAGAATAAAAAAGAATGACAAAAGAAGATTCAGTTAAGCCAAAAGGGAGGGAGGTGCAGGCTTTGCAGTCATCAGTGGAACACATCCATTCATGCTGGTCAACAAGCATTTTGCCCTAGTTCTCCCATTCAGTGAATTTCTCAATCCTATTTCACTTACAGACCCCAAAGAATGAAAAATGGGGCAGTGAGGGGATGGGACTGAGAAGTAACATGAAGACACAATTCCAACAAAGTGTGATGGAAAGCAATGTCTGAGTAACAAATGGTCTGGAAAACCATCAGGGTGGAATAATCTAAAGTCTTTGAACAATTGAATTTGGCTCTTGGAAATGTCTTGTTGATCAAGACTATACGAACCAGTCTAATCCCTCAGAAAGCAGCTAATGCAGAAATGAGGAGACACACATTAAAATTAATATTGTAATAATAAAAAGGATCCACCGAGGTAGTACCTGATCAAAACTAAGTAAAACTAGCTGCAGTTATTATGACTAGATAATGTTAAAATCTAGGATAAAGCCAAAACAAAAAGAAAGATTTACCACTTTGGGATTTAGGCAGAAGGACTAAACCATGTATCCAATCTGGATTCCAGCTATATGGCCTGTGGATTGGGCTAAAAAAGTAAAAGTAAAAAAAAGAAGACTTACAGAACTTCAAAGCTCTGGAGCCATGAAGAGCATTCTGGTTATCTAATGAATCATTAGATTCCTGAGAATGTCACTTACTCAGCTGCTCTGATGATGAGATTATTGCAACATTCCTCCAAGGAATTTAGTGTGCACAGACATACCAAAAACAGGAGCCACTGCACATATCTACCCAGTGAGGTTGGCTTCCTCTTGCCAATGACAGTCACACTAATCAGTAAATCAAAACGGTGATTCAATTGACTGTTTTACCTTTCCCCATGCCTATAACTTTTAAAATGTTAACTTAAAAATTATAAACAGCTTGTTCCTCCATTCAAGTGAAAATTAATTCCTAGCCAAGAAGAAGAAGAAGAAGAAGAAGAAGTTTCTTTTTAAGTTGTAGAACTACTCTGAAGAGGGACGGGGAAGTGGCCTTGTGTCACCACGAGGAAGGAACCAACCAGTTCAGCATACAGTCAGCCAGCAAAAAAACAGGTCAAACCTATTTCCCCTAACCTCAGTCCTTAGGAGAAGATGGCTAATGTACAAGTGAAAACAACATGGTGGATGCATTTTCACTGTGGGCAAAATGCCCAGATTATGCACATCCAGACACACCCATAGATAATGCCCATTTGTAAGTTCATTTTGGTGGGCTCCAGGTTCAAGGTATGTGCGTGTTACCATTATTACTGGTGACTCCAGAGAAAGGTTCTTGAATTAGATGCAGCTCCACTGAAAGCAATAGAACTGTGCTTGCATCTAAGGAAAGTATGCAGTTTTACCCTTGGGAGAACAGACTGCCTATGAATTCAGGATTTGAAGAAAATATTGTACCTAAACCGGTGATAAAATATATGTCATAGCTTTAGATGATTTCCTGCATTTGAGAAGCTGTTTCGTACTTTATAAAAACATCTGTTTCATTGGCAATTCACAGCTCCCCTGCCTAAATTCCTCTATATTCACAGGCATGTCTGGGCATGTACAATTCCTATAAGATAAAATTAAAAAGTGAACTAAGATTCTAAGAAAGGGCAATGTTTTCACATTGGAACAACCAAGTTGGAAGCAAGCGGCACTCGAATCTTTAAGCCGCAAAAGCTTCCTCCTGGGATGATGATGCAGAACAAACCAAGAACTGATCTGACTTATAACTGCTGCAAGTGCAAAAATACCCCTCTCACAACTTGTAGATTGTTAGGCTGGAAAGGTCATTTACGTCGCAATCCTATGCATGTTTAGACAGAAAAAGGTCCTACAACTCCCAGCATTCCCCAGCCAGCATGTAGGACTTTTTTCAGTCTACACATGCATAAGATTATGCCCTTAATATTCATTTTTTATTACAAGCATTTTGACACTAATAGCTGGGGACATACTAGCAGAGGTGCAGTGGTTAATCTCTTCCTATGCAAGGCCAACAGTTGCCACAGCTCACATTTTCAAAAACTGCAAGCAAGTGAAAGGTTGCCCCAGTTTCAAACAACTTTTTAAGAAAGGTATGGGAAATGAAAAACTTAATGTTCTTCACGGGAAAAAATATCAGTGCTTCTACTCTTCCCTCAACGAACCAGCATTTAGGTATCTTAGCAATACCTGTGAACCACACAAATAAGATGCGGTCAGGATTGTGTTCTAAATAAATTCCAAAGGGAACATTTTGTACTTCTCTTTTAAACAGGTTGAGTTTACTGTCAAAGATGGGCAGTAGTTTGAAATGTACACATGGAAGACAGATTTTATTATTAAACATTTAATTAATAATTAATGGATGGCTTCGCTAGAAGATGTAGAGAGGGGAGAGCTAAACTTAAAGTTGCTGAAATGGTTGAAGAACATCAACAGTTTGTATGTAGGAGAAGAAAAGAGTCAGATGGTGCATACTTGAGAAAAATAAGAGGGATTGTTAGTGATGGGGACAAGGCTGGTGGAGAACAGAGGGTTTCAGTAGAAAGAGGGGGAGCTGTCTTTATCATGTGCTATTTGAGGTAGTAGTGAGATAGGGAGTGTGGGTGCTCTAGAAGTGTTATTGCGCAGAAGGTGGAACGTTAGATTGCTTTGAGAACAGCCCCTGTTAGTGTAGTAGCTAAAACCACACAATTAAAAGTGCAATAAAAGTGGAGGTGGAGTGGATGGGGTCTGTTAGAGTTTTATGGGAAGAACCGTCCATGCGATGGAGAAGGAACAGAATGAGAGAAGTAGAAGGAAGAAAAGAAACTGTGGAGAAGATCATGTTGACCGGTTGTGGAGAATGGGATAGAACTCCTTGGATATGTTTGGGAAAGAGGCCAGCCTAGAAGGATGGGCTGAAGAAACTAGACTAGTTGTACGAGCCCAAATATTACCTTCAGCAAAAGTACTCCCAGCTCAGTAGCTCAGTTACTAAAATGTATCAGAACGTGCTATCTAATGGCCCACAGTATTTTCCCTGAATCAGAAAAGGGAAGAAACAACAGAAAGTAGAACGAACTAAATTCAGGACATCAACAGCTCTTTAAACTATGCTTAAATTTAAAATTGGGGGCTGTTGTGGGTTTGAAGCCATATTCTTTCATGCTTATTCCTAAGACCATGTACCACAGTATACAACAATGGTTATCTGCCCTGCTGCACAGGAGAAATTATCATTCTAAATGCTCATTTGCAAACTTTACGGGGGAGGGGAATAACACATAGGAGATAAAAGATCCTGACAACAACGACATGCAAATGAGACCATGGCGGACTCTTTGCATGGAAATAAATTTATAGCCTTGTTCACACAACTGTGTGTTTACAAGTGTAGAATTATATTCACAAAGGCTTGTCCGTTAAATTGCCATTTAACTTATATTGCTAATCTGAATATCTTTCATGCCACCCTGAGACACTGCATTTCAATTTTACTCTTAGTGCATTTCACCAAGCACTGCTGTCTGTCATCTTTAATTCATTTCAATGGGGTTTGCATAGGGCTCTCACGTACAGACCCCATTTGATGAATAGATGATACACAGTAGTAGTCCTTAGTGCTTATCATTTAAAGAGAAGACGTTGCACATTCCAATTCCAGAATTCCTATGTCAGTTTGACTCTTAAATCCTCCTAAGTCATTGTGCAACTGCTGTTGCCTTTGTCTGCTTGACATAATTAACTCCAGCTTTTTCCAAGGACAGTTGTTTCATACATTACATAACAATCACGTTTGCTATGGCTACGCTGGCATTTGCTGCAGAAAACAAGCGAAATTCGAAAGACGTGTGCATTTCTAAACAACTGGGGATGCGTGCTGGAAGTTGTGATAGGCCAAGGTGTTGAGGCCATGTTTGGAGATGTACCTCTCTCCCCTTCATATATTTACCATAACAAATGTCACTGTATCAATGGCACAGCCTCAGCAAACATGACTGCCATAAAAAATGTGAGACGGTCCTTATACTGAACCCTAAAGTAATTGTGGAATATAAGATGCACCTATATGACCAGCATACTTATCCTCTTCCTTCCCTGTGTAACAATGACTTTTTAAAATTAAGACTTAGGCTTCATATAATTATATTTTTAGTTAGCAAAACTCTTTTAATGACTATCTCCACATGAGTGTGAGAGAGTAAGATATGTGGTTAAATAATTGACCATATCCACATAATTCATATACGTAGAAAGAGTATATTTTCTCTTAGAGTAGGCACTATATTAGGGAGAGAGGGATTGCTCCCAAAGCTCTTTTGTTTATACATTACTTATTAGCAAATTAATATTTTATTAGAGAATAAACATTAAAAATAGTCTTTGCATTCACTGTTTGCTTTTCTGGCAAATGAAGAGGCAATAGAGTAGACAATATAGATCCAATAATAAAATGCAACTGCATATTGCTGTCAGTCAAAAGATAACAAAATACAGCAGCATATTGCTAGAGGATATATTTTTAAATTGTGTGTAGAAGTTTGATTACTCTTCCGATATTCCTGTAATAGCGAAAGGCTAACAAAGAAGGTCGATGAGTGCACTGAAAAGATGGGAGATGGTCTGTAGCTCGGAGGTAGAGCACCTGCTTTGCATGCAAAAGGTCCAAGGTTCATCTCCAGGGAGGGCTGGAAAACACTCCTGATTGAAATCCTGGAAACCTGCTACCAATCAGGGTACCTGAGCTAGATGGATAAATGGCCTGACTCAGGGGCTGTCTATACGTCTTCTTTGCCCTGTTGTGGCTGTGCAGTGGCGCTGCATCGGTTATATGATGCAGCCACTGTCTTGCAGCCACCGTGGGGCTTTTCCCCGAAACTGCGCGTTTTGTGACCTTGCTCCAATGTCAAGCTGGGGGTGTTCCAGGGCAGATGGCGACCGTTGATTGGTCACCAGAAGCCGAGCAAAGGGCAGGGGGTGGGCCCAACGAACCGAATGGCCGCTGGAAAGCCCATGCTGCCTCTGCAACGCAGATTACTTGCTGCCACTCTGCAGCAGTGAAAACACGGGGTATAGCGGCAAAGTGGCTCCACGAAGGCAAGCTCTCACTAAAGGGAAGCTTCCTATGTTTCTGTGATTCAAATTATCACCAGAAGACTTTTATACTGAAAATCCTTGAGATCTTCAGCCTCTACCAAAAACATTTGTGCAGTGGTGGGGAACCTGTGGTGCTCAAGGTGTTGTTGGGCTCCATAAGCCACTGTCAACATGACCAATGGTCATGGATGATGGTAGTTGTAATCCAACAATATCTGGAGGGCCACAAGTTCCCCATCCCTGATTTTGAGGAAAAGGATGTAGTTCCATCAGTTCAGCTATTTAAGTCTGATTCACCCATTTCCTACAGTAGTTTCATGTAGAAAAAAGTATGTATTGCGTACAGACTGCTACATGCTAAACTCTCAAGTTTGTTTCATGAATATGTGGCATACTAGGAAATTTCAGGCAATTACCAACTCAGTGAAAAAGGCATATGCCTTTATCACACATGACATCAAAATGTAGTATGCACATTTTCTTTTCTTAAGATGCTGGCTGGATAGGAAATTTAGCATATTTGAAATAGTCCTGCTACTTATGCTGATTCATACAAGCACCATATGGACTTATTTTTTAGTTTTGTTTTAGTTGCAGGTTTTTCCCCGTCTGTCTGGAAAATGTGTATGACAAATGCATTGTGTGGATCTGCTCTTACTGTTTGTACTATCAATAACAGCCAGCTGACCACCAAATCTGCCCAGTTAAATGGTCCAAAATAAATCTGACAGTGTGCATTACTTCTGAGTTTGTGCAAGAGCTAGTTCAAATTTTGTCAGCATTAGCATCTTTTCTAGGCACAGAAAGACGTTTCTTATGGCGTAACCCTTATGCATTGTTTTCACAGAAAGTTCTCCAACTTCCAGCATTCCCCAGCTAGCCATGCAGATAGGATAGCACCCTTAATTTGATTTGGATTAATTAATTCTAAGAGGAAACAAGTTCAATTGAGAGTTGAAAAAGTAAAATAGATGTTCTCTCTCTTCATGACAATGACATGTTCAGATGACACACTAAGCATTTTGAGCTAAACATTATGGCTTAGTGTGCCTTGTGAGCCCATAGTTTAGCATGTTGTGTGAACCATTCCTAATCAAGGTGGCTATATAACCACGGTTTAAACACGCTCACTAACCATTTGCTGCAAAAAGTTAGCAGCCTAACCATGGTTTAGGATGTTGTCTGAACAGGCCCTATGAATCAAACTCAGTCAGGCATTTATATTAGAGCTCTGAACAACAGGCTAAATAATTTACAGAATAATCATTGTGTAAGCAGCAAACAGGGATCTTCACATGAAGATATGCTTATAAGTAAGAAAACTGTCATTTGTGAGTGTTAACAGGGTTAATTTTGAGTCAGGGCTTATGCTCAGGATATGTTCCACATGTCAGAGCATAACACTAGAATGACTGATTTATAAGAATCCATCTTATAACTGAGTAATAACCCCAGCCTATCCAATGTCACTGAAAATTAGGGTACAGGGCCTACCAGTCAGGCCTGAGCCCTGGCATAACCTATTAAGAGATAGCCATCTGATGAAACATGACATTGCACCAACATTCAGTCAGTATTGCAGGCACAAGAAATAGGCCGTTTCTGTGGTGGCTCCATCCTTGTGAAATGTCCTAATATGGGATGTGTGTATTCCTCCCTCTCTGACTGTTTAAAGTATGATAGATACATAAACCTCTTCAAGGGCATTTATAAGGAGGCATTTTTCTACCACTTTCTTGGAAGATGCAACCAGTGTACAGTCAAGGCACTACTTTTTAAATTATATCAGCCAATTGAGAATGCCACTTTTGAAATAATTGCCAAAGACAAATGGAAAACTTGGTTAAATCACTGATCAGAGCTTTCTGCTTCCTTTTTCAAATCTATTCATTGCAAGACAATGTCTTAAAACACTTGAAAGCATGAGCTGCTCTTTTTTAACATGAAGATATGAAGGATGACTTCCATCCACTGTCACTTTTGGTGAATGCTTGCTGCATCCTTCCTCAACTTGGCACCCTCCAGATATGATGCACTACAACCCCCATCAGCCGCAGCCATATGAATTGTTGTCCAACACGTCTGGAGAGCACCAGGTTGGATACAGTGGTCTTACTGTTTGGACCTGTTTCTTAAAATGAGCTGCTGCTTTCAACAAAGGGACGGCTGGGTCCCTGAAGTAGTTTCCTTGGCGGTAAGCCAGTCTCTTGCTAGACCACAGCAATTATCTTACCGCAGGGATTATTGTGTTGCTTACACCTGTGGTTTACAGTTGACTTCATTAGCAATGGAAACATATTGTATGGTCAGTGATGACTTCCACCCATTTGAGCCATGTGTCTTCAAGGCATTCCCTGGAATCTGAAGAACCTTTAGCAAACCACAGTCAGTCAGACCATATTTGCTCCAACAGTTAATTTCTTATCAGATATCATATTACGAAATATACTATCTAATATTTATTTATTTGTTACATTTATATACCGCCCCATAGCAGAAACTCTCTGGGCGGTTTACGAAAGTTAAAAACAGTAAACATTAAAAGTATACAAAATTTTAAAACATAAAAACAACAGTATAAAAACAACAGTACATTAGAAGACATTAGAAGGGCCAGGGTGGGGTGCGGTGGGGCGGGGAACAGCCTAGATTGGATGACATTGTGAGCCCAAGTTCTGCATCTCCTTTTGTCCCTGTGGCTCTGAGATCAGGAGTGGGCAATGTGTGTTCCCCAGATGTTGGTGCCCTACAACTCCCATCAACCCTAGCCAGCAAAGCCAATGGTGGGGGCTTATGGGAGTTGCAGTCTAACAACATCTGGAGGGCCACTTGTTCACCCATCCCTGTCCTAGATATAAAGGGCTGTGCCATTATAATGAGGCTACAAAGCTACTTTATCAGTGTATAGTGTTGATTGACCGGTTGGGTGAAGACCCAGACCTGTGTCACTGAAGCAAGGGTGGAAGGCCTAGCAGGTGCTTTCTCCGTCCATGTGAGCTGTTCAGCTGCGCTGTTGGTAACCATGCTGGCGCCACAGAATGAGTGTCTTGGAAAGTTTAGTTATTTAGAACTTCTACGAGCCACTAGCCTTCTTCATGAGGCAGAAACGTTCACAACAAAAAGGGAGAAAAGAATATAAGGAATAACTCAGGGACACAAAGAGGGCAAACCTGTGCCTAAAGAGGAAGGGTAGCAGCTCATGCTCAGACCATCCCATAATTCCATCAAAACCTCCCTAGAGGGAATAGCTGAAGACACGATCATATTCCTATGAAGCTACAGTCGACTCCAAAGGAGGTTGATGTTTGGCCAGGATTCAATGTGCATTCAAGCTCCTAATCTTTCAGGATATAAACAATGCAGTTCAAGAGCCCAACATGCCCTTGGGGATCATAACACCAACAGGTGACTACATTTGTTAGTACCACCTTCCTTATTTATTACTTAAATTTTTATTTACCCTTCCTCTAAGCAGCTTGGGGCAACATACGTGGCCCCCACCCCACTGTCTTCCTGCTTTCAGTCTAATACTCTAACCTCTACAGCACAGTGTCTCTCCAATGGATAAGGAAGAACCATCCTCTAAAGCTGCTGCCAGATGCTGACGGGGACCAGAACATCTCAGCATATGACACCTCTTTTGCGCCAGTTACATTAATTACCAATTTGTTTCTAGGCTAATTTCAAAGTGCTGGAAATATTATCTTCAATGCCTTAACTGGTCTTGTATCAGGTTACCTAAAGGAAAGGACTTCCACCCTTGCTTCAGTGACACAGGTGTGGGTCTTCACCAAGAGGGCAGTTAACATTTCCTTTCCGCCTTGCCTTCATCCATATGACCTTATCTGTATACTTAGGTTGTCATCAGGAGCTCTGCTCATGGCTTACTGGTTAGAACTAGATCCTGGTGAATATGAGGGGCAGGGATTTTTTTGGTGGTAGCCCCTCAATTATGGAACTTCATTCCTTTCCTGCTGCTCTGCGCCTTACACCACCACTGCAGGCCTAAGAAAGCTTTAAAAAGTATTTGTTCTGGCTTGATTCCTCAATTGATAGGCTGTTTTTGCATATTTTTATTGGCTTGTTCCAACCCCTCTATTGTTTGTAAGCCGCTTTGTGGGGGCATATCTTTGAAAAGTGGGTTATGAATGTATTGAATTAAATAAATGAATGCATCTGAAAAAGCATGTGCAAAGCACATGCTCTAAAACGCCCTGGACACACTAAATGTCCAGGAACAGTGTTGATTTTTGAGCATTCTCTGCAAAGGATCCACAACAAAACTCTTCACCAGATCCAACCATCTTGCACCACTGCTACATCCTGAAACCATGTCAATCCTGGCTACACCAAGGCAGATCAAAGGAAGGAACTGGCTTCCGGGTGCCCTGTTACTCATTTAACAAGCATCTGTCAGTTCAGAGTAGAGATGATCCAGATTTAACTTCTACGAAGTTAAAGTATCAACCCAAAATTTGCTCGTTTGATTACACCCAAGCCCTTTTTTTGATATATTGCTGTAGCAGCTTGAATTTTCATGAAGGTTCAATAGTGATTTCCCACCCCCTTGCTCAGTCACTGACTAAGCAGATGGGTCCGTGAGAAGAGTGGCTGTGTTTATTCTTTTGTTGACATATCACCAGTACACAAATGCCTGTAGATACGGCAGCAGCAAGAGAGCAGATGGACCAATGATGAGTAGAGCATCTGCTTCTCTGCTTTAGAGGCCTGAACCACCTCCCAGAGTTGCCTTTCTGTGAGCAGTAAGGCTTCTGTGCCATCTGCTTTCCACCCAGCTCTTCGCTGATACATATACATGCAGATGTAGGATCTTAAAATCTGAGGCTTTAGCTACCACCAGTGCCTGCATGCTGACAGAAGAGGCTTAATTCATACCAGGACTCAGCCCCAGAACCTGCTTTCAGCACCAAAATCTAACTACAGAGCATGTGAAGTAATAAACAGTGCCTCTGAACATATGTAGAGTTCTGCATAATACACAATACAGCACTCAAAGCAGGAGGATGCCATGAGGCCTAGCACCTGTCTTTAGAGATCAAGCACCCCACATGGCCCATGTCTTAGGTGTGGACTAAGAGAAATTTGAACTTTGCTGCTACTTCATAGCAAGAAGTCCCCATCTGCACTTTCTACTCAAGGCAGGTGTCATCACACTACTGGCTCTGGCAGTTTAGGAAAGAAGTGTCTGAAGCCACGAGATTCACTGTCTTGTCTGCAGTGCACTTGATGACAGATATTTGGACCAGCTGTCCCAAAGGACTGTCAATAATTCCCTCAAGGTCCTCAGACAACCCTGGTGTTAAATTTCCATCTGGGTGCAGTTCCAAATGCAGCCGAACTGTCGAAATATCTTTAAAGAAAAAAACAGTCTTGAAAGAAGCAGGCAGGCTTTGCCTTACTCTGAAAATAATGGGTGGCTGCTATAGCATCCAAACCTGAGAATCAGTCACTGATTATTCCTAATTAATCAGGGTAACCATATGAAAAGGAGGAGAGGGCTCCTGTATCTTTACCAGTGTGTTCACTTGCTCCCACATAACCAATCAATTCGTGGATTAAACAACCCAGGAATTGGCTGCGACATGCAAACTGGGTAGGGTGACCATATGGAAAGGAGGACAGGGTTGCTGTATCTTTAACAGTTGTACAGAAAAGGGCATTGCAGCAGTTGTCATTTGTATGCATGCAGCACCTGGTGAAATTCCCTCTTCATCACAACAGTGAAAGCTCCAAGAGCCCTGCCCTCTTTTGAATCTGGCCACTGTAGTATAGCACCACCCTAGTGTCTCATTTAAAGTATCAATGTTGCTTCAGAAGGATCAAGAGGCTTGAAGACAGCTAGGAGCAATGTGTAAGCTACTAGCACCTAATAAACTTGAGGGTTATGACTTATGTGTCATCTGCTCTAATCGAATTAATGTGAGCATGCAAAACTCCAGGCATATGCAGAAGCCTACCTACCACATCACCACCATAGTGACCCCACTCAAAGGGTAACTTGAATTAGCCAACTAAAACCCTGGCAGGAATTATCCTCCTATCCTGAAACATCTGCACCTCCATATAGACCATTAGATTACAGCACAATCTCTTTGTGCCTCGGAAGCATGGCTTTATAATGCCCATTTAGACAGTCCAAATTCAATAATAGAACCAGGAGTCTTGGGAAGGTTTCCATTCACTCTAGGTAAAACGCTAAACTTCTTGTTTAACCCTAACTTGAGCACATCCAAAGCCATTGTTTCCTTTGCAATCCTAGCTTGTTACCTATAACTGCCCTTGATCCCAGCTTCTCAGCACCATTGCAGGACCTTAACATACACAGACCCTCTGTTCTTTGTGATCCATTCCTAGCACTCTCCCTTGGGGGCCCAACCCATGTTTCCAGGCCAAGCACTTTCCCTCTTTGCTTGTACTATCCTTTTGCCTTGCTTTGACAGATGGAGCTTCACTCCCTATGAAGAGCTCACTGCTGCATTTAAGCAATTCCCATTCTAGTAGTGCTAACCAACCACACTAGGAACTAGGGTATCTGGCTGAGATACAAGAGGGAATCCATTCTGCATGTATAATTGCAATGTCGGGACGTGTGTATCAGAAATCCAGGCAGACCCATGCCTCACTTTGAGAGAAAGTAGCAGGACGCTTATGAGTCATTGGCTTTAAACTTAATGGCTCACCCTTCTTGTGGCCAAGCTATGAGCCAAGGGCATTTTGCTAAGCCTTCAAAGTGTCCCAAGTTGGGCACGTCTAAAACCTAGCTACTTCCTTTTCTCCAGTTTCCTTGTTTCTTCATGTTTGTTATTTTCTTTGGATTAGCCAGGATCTCGGGGGGGGGGGGGGGGATCTGACCAGGAACCTGTAGAAGCTGGGTTGCTATTGCCCTCTACAAGCCTCTAAGAACTTATGAGCAACCTTGAAGAGAAGCACTCTGTTTCCCACCTCCTCTGGAACAAATAAATATATCCACTACAACTTGCTTTCTCCTTCTCCTGATGTCATTCTGAATCTGTGTGTTCTGCCACACAACCTTGTGCCATTGAAACTCGTTTTCCCAGTTGGGTTAATGCCTTACAAGACCACTCCTCCATTATCCTAGTTCCCTTCCAGCTTCTTATTTGGGAATCTCTATTTCCCATCTCTGTCTCATTTGACTCTATCGCTGCTATTAGGAATCTCAATTTTCTGCCGGGCCAGTGCTATGGGTAGTGCATCAGCCAATCATTTCTTTCTGTAAATATTTGTGGTAAATATTAAAATGTATATACTTCATACTTAAGCTTTGTCCATGTCCTTGAGCTAATTTCCTTGCTGTATCTAGCACAGTGAACAAACTACCCTGTCCACACATGCCTCTGTCACAGATCATGCTATTTCCAACTCAACGAAGTACATGAGTATAGGTGTGTATCTATGGGCACATGTGATTGAAGACAAAAGGCACAGTTTTGGTAAAAAGTATTATAATTTGATTCTAACACTGCAAATTTTTAAAGGAGCATCATGTTACTTATCCATTATGCAGGTACTCACAAATAAACATTTCTCATTTATTCCCTTACAAAAACCAACAACCACCTGTTAAAATAGCGTTATACGTGTTTGTGCAATTTGTATCAATGACTTAGTATGCAATGGTCTTGGAATGACATTGCAATTATCCCCAAGATCTAACGTGATAAATCGAGCAGATGCAAAGTTTCTATTTGTCAAATCAAGATACTAGAGCCCATGAAAATGGGCTGGGGGTGGAGAAATGATGTTCTTATAGTACTATCTTTCTACTAACATCAATGTAGCACAAGCTGTGCAAGATCTTGCCCCATAAAATGGAAGGGGTGATAGAATTACATTGCAAGGTACAGACGGAACTGTTTACCACATCAAGATGAAGTCAGCAAATATGTATACCCAAGTGCTGAAGAAGCAGAGTATGCCACCTTTAGAAGAGCTACACATTTGTTTATGAAAATTAAAAGGGCCAGGATGTTGTGGGGCATTGCTCTGTTGTGATTGTTAAAGCACTCTTGCATTGCAATGCAGGGCTCCTGCATGAGGACTCCTGCATGAGCACTCCTGCATTGCAATGCATCAGGAGAGTAAGCAGCCTCCAAATGCAGTAACATGCACTATGTATCGGTTTTAGTTGCTGGTAAAATGCAATACCTCATAACAGAACTTATGTCTGGAAGAATTTATTTATTTATAATATTTATATACTGCTCCCCATTCAAAATTTTGGAGCGGTGAACAAATAAAAACAGAATAAAAACACATTAAAAGTACATTTTTAAAAGAAACAAAGTGCAAATAAAACCACGGCTGGTCATTAAAGGAAGGCTTCCTGGAACAACGACGTTTTCAGGAGGCATCGGAAGGAATACAAAGTTGGCGTCTGCCAGAATTCCAGAGGCAGGGAATTCCATAGGAGGGGGCCACCACACTGAAGGCTCTTCCCCTGGTGGACTCCAATCGGATGATAGGTCTGTGTGGAACCACCAGGAGCATCCCTCGGATGACCCCAGTGACCTGACAGGTTGATAGGGGAGAAGGCGCGCTTTCAGGTATCCTGGTCCCAAGTTGTTTAGGGCTTTGTACACTAGTACAAGAACCTTAACCTTGGCCCGGTAGCAAACAGAAGCCAGTGCAGTTCCCTCAGCAAAGGAGTTACATGCTGGAAAGGGGCAGCTCCTGACAACAGCTGACCTGCTGCGTTCTGCCCTACTCTAGCTTCTGGAGCAGCTTTAAGGGAAGCCATGTGCCTTGCAACAATTGAGTAACAAGCATGAAAATAGGAGAAAGGTCCTAAGCCACCAGCAATGACTTATAACAACACAGAGACATGATTCACACCTATCAGTCCAGGATAAAACTAACCAGACCTATGCAGATGGAAGGGATAGATAATCACCTCTAGTAAGAAACAATGACAACCACCACAGCCATTTTTTGGGGACATCTCAGAAACAAGCATGAGGGGCTGAATTCCATCTTGCTCCAGATGTACCTACCCCAGAGTTAGTGCTTTGAAATATGCGGGAATAGGGTGGGTTTCACCATTATCGCTGATGCTTTCATTTTGTTGAATATCAGAAGAGCGCAGCAATCCTTAGAGCTAACAAAGCAACCAGCACGAAGTTCCCCTTACCTCAGTCCCTGGCATTCTGGTGCCCTTATCACAGTGGAACACAAGAATGACAGAACTGAACTGGAGTAATCCAGCCATCCAGGTGCCAGCTTATCTTTGCCCAGGGCAAAGTTTCAAATGTAAACCATATGGAGAGCAAAAAGGGTTCCATTACCTTGCAATGGCTCATTTCCTGGAGTGGCTCTCTCTGCCTACAGTACTTGTGAAATCATATCTTATTCACAGGCAGCTCATCCTTGGAAGAGAGCCCTCTCCTGTCGAGTGAGCAAGTGAACTACACTCAGCAGCTTACAGCAACCCAGTATTACAGCAACCCAGTATTTCAGTCTCAGAAGGAAGTTGTGTGGAGGCCACTTCCTGTTTGCAAAGCCCTCTGGCAGCTGTAGTCATGCTTACAAGTTGCCATACAGATTGCTGAAGTCACAAAAAAAAGAGTTTAGGGGAGATATGAGACACCTGCTACATTAACTCCATCAGAAAGAGTTGGCGGGTGCTCATATATCCATGACTTTACAAGGGACATGAGACATTGCCTAGAACTAAGATCCATGAAGCCTGTACAAAGAAGAAAAAAGACAGCTGGGTAGTACTCCTCTTCAGGGGCATTGCTAGGCCTGGACCCATGAGGACCTGGCCTCCAATCTATTTCCCGGGGACTCAGATCTATTCCAAAGGTGCCAATGGAGGGGTTTCCCCCCTCTCAATGTAATTGCCTGGCACAGGACAATTTTCAAGGGGATGCGGTTTGAAGCTGGAGAGAGAAGAGTTAACTCCCCGCCCCCCATGCAGCAACACACACATACCAGTCTCCCCTGCATGGCAATTAGACTTGGAAAAGTACTTTTCCCATTGGTTTGGGATGATCCAGATCGGGGTTTAAATTAATTGAAGAATTAATTATATTTGATATGATTTGGATGAGAAATTAATTGGCTGGCTTTGCCTTCTGTGAAATCTCAATAAATCTTAGTAATTACTTCTAGATTTACATATATATAAATTTGCCTATGTAAATTTTATGCAGATTTGTGTCCGATGCACTTGAGCTCTGAACCATCCCAGCTCCTCTTGGAAGGAGCAACTTGTCATAGTGACAAATATAAATAATAATTTTGAGGCACAACATATTTTAACTGGCTATATTCTAAATGCCTCTATGCCAAAGTCTCCATCACTGCTGTATCCTGGTCACTAAAATGGAACTTATGGTAAATAGTTCTTGGCCCCAAGATAATATGTGAAGGCTGGGAACCTCCCAGACCTCAACAAATTCCAAAATCGAAACCTTTCAATGCCAAAGCTCTCCGCCCCAAGGTCTGGCCAGTTTTCAGCTTTATTTTTTTGTTCCCAGGCACATGTAGCCCAGTAGATTT
Organism: Elgaria multicarinata webbii; assembly: GCF_023053635.1. Taxonomy (NCBI): domain Eukaryota; kingdom Metazoa; phylum Chordata; class Lepidosauria; order Squamata; family Anguidae; genus Elgaria; species Elgaria multicarinata. The sequence goes on along the minus strand of NC_086172.1, from coordinate 124,205,988 downwards.
TGTAAGTATGTCCACCTGAGTACAAATACATAAGTGAGAATCATAGGATCATAGAATAGCAGAGTTGTAAGGGGCCTACAAGGCCATCGAGTCCAACCCCCTGCTCAATGCAGGAATCCACCCTAAAGCATCCCTGACAGATGCTTGTCCAGCTGCCTCTTGAAGGCCTCTAGTGTGGGAGAGCCCACAACCTCCCTAGGTAGCTGATTCCACCGTCGCACTGCTCTAACAGTCAGGAAGTTTTTCCTGATGTCCAGCCGGAATCTGGCTTCCTTTAACTTGAGCCTGTTATTCCGTGTCCTGCACTCTGGGAGGATCGAGAAGATATCCTGGCCCTCCTCTGTGTGACAACCTTTTAAGTATTTGAAGAGTGCTATCATGTCTCCCCTCAATCTTCTCTTCTCCAGGCTAAACATGCCCAGTTCTTTCAGTCTCTCTTCACAGGGCTTTGTTTCTAGACCTCTGATCATCCTGGTTGCCCTCTTCTGAACACGCTCCAGCTTGTCTGCGTCCTTCTTGAATTGTGGAGCCCAGAACTGGACGCAATACTCTAGATGAGGCCTAACCAGGGCCGAATAGAGAGGAACCAGTACCTCACGTGATTTGGAAGCTATACTTCTATTAATGCAGCCCAAAATAGCATTTGCCTTTCTTGCAGCCATATCGCACTGTTGGCTCATATTCAGCTTGTGATCTACAACAATTCCAAGATCTTTCTCGTTTGTAGTATTGCTGAGCCAAGTGTCCCCCATCTTGTAACTGTGCCTTTGGTTTCTATTCCCTAAATGTAGAACTTGGCATTTATCCCTATTAAATTTCATTCTGTTGTTTTCAGCCCAGCACTCCAGCCTATCAAGATCACTTTGAAGTTTGTTTCTGTCTTCCAGGGTATTAGCTATCCCACCCAATTTGGTGTCATCTGCAAATTTGATCAGCGTTCCCTGCACCTCCTTGTCCAAATCATTAATAAAAATGTTGAAGAGCACTGGGCCCAGGACTGAGCCCTGCGGCACCCCACTCGTTGCCTCTCCCCAGTTTGAGAAGGTTCCATTGATAAGTACTCTTTGAGTCCGATTCTGTAGCCAACTGTGGATCCACCTAATAGTTGTTCCATCTAGCCCACTTTTAGCTAGTTTGTTAATCAGAATGTCATGTGGTACTTTGTCAAAAGCTTTGCTGAAGTCAAGATATATGACATCCACTGCATTCCCACAGTCCACAACGGAGGTTATCCTTAAGGTCACTAAGGTCTTCATGAAGCTGCTTCTCTAAAGTATAAATGCCAGGCACACTTCACACAGTGCAACAGCTGTAAAGCACTGAGAAACTGGCTGTTTTAGGATTTTTACAAAGGTAATGCTTTATAATACAAGCTGCTGGAATATGCCTTGCACAGCATGATAAATCTTCAATTTCATGCTCCTAAGCATGAGATGCAAGGTAGGGGGCGGAGCAAATTACCCACTGAGTGACACCAACTAGTTCAACAGGTACATGATTACCAAGGATAGAAGCTGATCAAATCTTACCGTACCTGCTTTATAAAACTTTATAGAACAGTAGGTGGGATTTCACCATCTTGTTAATATTAAAGCTTTTAGAAATGTTTTAACTGGCACTTCTGTGTCATATGCCTTTTTGTCCCTTTTCCATGGGCACTTCTTTCTTTCTGGTCTCCTCCCTTTTTCATCTTTACTCAGGGTCGGCTGAGGACATATTGCTGCCTGAAACAGAGCAACAAATGGCATCCTCTTCACCAAGTCAAAGTTCAGCATTCCCAAGAGTGGCCACATTATTTTTGCACTTGAGATAGAAATCCCACAAGCACCTGCCTGGCAATAAAATAAAATAATACTACATTAAATCACTAACAGTTTGCTGCCCTTTCATGCCACCCGAAAATGGACCCTCATTCTACCTAATGGTAGAGCCGGTCCTGTTTTGTTGTCTGACCTGCCACCTCCTCTTGCAGGTGCCCCTTTTGCAGGTGCTACTCATCAGTTATATATTTGTTTGCTGGAAATTAAATTAAATATCCCTTTCTATAAAAACTCATTACACCCATTAGGACAGCGTTACACAAGCACAAACACACAAGAACACAGCCTTACCCTAAGGCAATGGAACAACAAACACCCAGGAGCACAGCCGGTGTCACATGCCCAAGACAGGCTGCAGGAGAGGGCGGGGGTAGTCTTCAGCTCGAAAGCTCCAACTTCAACTGAACATAAATATCTGATAGTGGTGTATAGATGAGCAATTGCTATAGAGGAGTGGTATGGGTTGGAAGTTATGCGAACAAATTTCCTCAGATGTTACACAATAAATGTACAACTAAAAAGATTGAGCAAGTTATACAGATTATGCAAGCGCTACTTGATTATTTGTCTAACAAAACCAATGTCTTTCAGCACCAGAAGAGGTAATAGCATCTTCAAAATAGCGTTGCCCATGATAGGCCAGATATTCTGCCATAATGATAGTTCAGAGCAATTGTGTTGCGGGAAAGGAGGAATGCAAAGCCGTAGAAAGCAGGTAATGACTGGGGGGAGAGTCCATGAAGAAAATGGCTGAGCATGGAGAGCAGCACAGTTAATGTAGTTCCCCCATCCCTGCAAATAGTCATGGGAAATGGGAATTATCTACACAGGGCACTGAAATCTCAGTCCCCTGGCTACCTGATATCCTACTTAGCATACTCTCCCATCTTCTGAGAACCCACCAGCTATTGCTCACACACTTTCACACCCATCCTCACAGCCATAAAGTTGCTTTGAAAGTAGAGACACTCAGGGTGCTGAATTCAGTGCCCCGTACCAAATGCTGCATTTGCACAATGCTGGTTTGGGTTCACAGAGCAATACATTCACATCATCCATCTTTAATTGGTTGTAGAATTCTGGAAACCACAGGATTCCACTAGATGGGCACGTATCACATGTACAGCACTTTGATGATGATGATGATGATGATGATGATGATGATGATGATGATTTTATAGTATATACCACAGTATATGCCAAATTCTGTGACTTGCTGTCCAATATGACTTGCTCATATGTGACTTGCTCATATGTTAAACTAACATTCTGGATACTGGCATGTTTGTGGGGAGAGGGTTCATGGGTGCACTCTATCTGATATCATTATTAATCCACCTATACCCCAAGCATTGGGCAGGTAACAATATTCAATGCAATGAGTGCATATTGGTGCAGTTGCAAGTATTGCATTGAATATTGTTACCTGCCTCAATACTTGGGGTATAGGTAGGATTAATAACGTGCGTAAATAAATTTCAGCTCTGTGGGAGAGTGTAGGTTACATAAAAACCAAATAATAAATGAACAGCAGGTAAATAGGAAAAGGCATAGTAGAAAATTACATAATTACACTGAAAACCACAGTTGGAAGTGGGGTATACTGTGTTTTAAATTAAGTAATTAATAAAATACTAGAAATTATTTTATTTTTCATTACTTTTCTATACCATCTCATATCCGAATCTTAGACAAACGTTAGTATAGAACAGCTTGCACAGGCATGCCTATCACATGTTAAGAGACAGATTATTATATCCGTTGGCAGGGATAAAAGTCATGCCCTTTTATATTGGCTACATTTCCTCAGTAATTTGCCTCAATCCAAGGCAAAAACAGTAAATTCAGATACTGTGACATTACTAAGCCTCTCCCTTCCTCTTTTGCAATTAAGAAGCCACAGAAGTAATTGTGAAAGTCCTATAGTCATTCTCTCAAGAAACCGAGGTTTGGTTTGGTGTTAAAATCTTATTTTCAGTTTACCCTGATGGCTAAATCTCATGACAAACTCAAAAATAGAATGGATGGGAAATCATTAGAGAAAATGAAAAGAAATCAGATTTTTAAAATTTGAATCGGAATTTGAAAAGTTATATTGTTTCTTTAAAGAAGGTCGGTGTATTTAATTCTAACTCAAGGTAATACAAATCAACATGTTAGTCTATAAACCTTTCAGAAAAGAATCCATGAACTTCTAACTCACACATGGACCTTTATGACATACGTTAACTATTTTAAGTGCCATTGACTTAAATGGGAAAACATTAGCCCCATCCCAGTACTTCTAATCATTACTGAATTTTACCCATCAGCTATTGCATGAGCTTTTAACAGTAAGGAACTTTCAATGCAGACCTCTGCACATTTACTCAAAATGAGAGTACATGGTGAGCACCTGAGCAGGGATACTTCCAAAAACGAGCACCCTTCCTCGAACACTTGCTTTGAGCAGGGTTGTGTTTGCCCTCACCAGAGAGACATTTCCTCTGTATCTCCTAATGGCCTGGTTGGTTTAGCATGTTGTCTGAACCAGGCCATTGAGGGCTTACTCAATGACTCGCTGAGAACTTTATCAAACCAGCGTTATACTGTGCAATCACTGCGAATTGCATGCAAAGGACTCCGAAGTTTTCCAGCTTATAATCTGCTTTTATTGTGAAGTACTCCCATGCATCCTGCTTTAATTGTGCTATAAAAGCAAAAGACTTACCATATTTTGATACTAGATTTCGTATCATTCGAGCGGCCACTGGGGCACAGGAGCAGGATTTGATATGAATTAAACAAATGCTTACATCTGCATAAGCTTTAAAGATAAAGACTTCAAAATTGGCACAGTAATAGATATTAAGGAGCGCTTTAAGCATACCAAATTTGAATCGGATTAGGTCATCCGTTGATTTTTTATGATTTTTTTACATCCCCCCCCTTAAACCCACTTCCTGATATGCAAAGGATCTTGCCGCCCAGTAGCAACAACAACAACAACGCTGACAGCTTAGCGCTGTAGGGATAATTCGAGGGAAACAGGTACGTGGGATGAAGCTATTAGTGTCAGTTACTGACTAGGGATTCCCCGTCTCCAGTCAAAAAGGACACTCCCCTGGGACCCTGGAAACACCCACCACATCTGCCCTGCCTTCTCCTTCCTCTGCCCCAAAGGTTTGTTTTTGAGTTTGGGTGCAGAAAAAGAGGGAGGCAGCAAAGGCGAGTGCTTTCCAGCCATCACTGAGCCTTTTGAATTTTCTTTCAACTAAATGCTCACAAAAATGTGAAGAGTTTCAGGACAAACAGTAAGATGCTTGTGTAACCTTAGCCTCACTGTTTTCAATGGGCTTTCTCCAAGGTAAATGTGTATAGGAGTGCAGCTTTAGCCAGTTTTGTTTCATCTATACTGCTGCTGTTTTTCTGTTTAGGATTTTTATTGTACTGATTTTTAAATGAAGATTTTAAGGTGTCTTAAATACTTTTATGGTGGAACCATAGGGTATACAATTTTAAATAAATAAAATAAAATAAAATATACTTAGCATTTATATGCCACTTTAAGTGTTCAAAATATTTCATATACATTAAGGCAATGGCCATTTCTACACCAGCCCAAAAATCCAGGCTGATCACGGCCAAGTCCCTGAGCAAATGATTCTTCTCGCGGTCTTGGGATCATTCCGAGACCATGGGAGGTGTGACCGCCCGTCCTGGCTTTTTCCCTCCTCCCCGCAAGTAGCAGGGATCAGTAGAGTGAAGGAACTGGGCCAGGAGGAATCAGGAGTGGGGGACGGAGCAGGGTCATGGCTTTTTTAAAAAACAAACACCCATATATATATATATAGTTGGAGCGCACGTGCGCTCATCTCCTTTAAAAAAAAATTTTTTAATGGCGGGCACGACACCCTCCTTCCTCCAGAGATGTTGTACCTGCACGTGGCCTAAGGGGAGGATCTCGTGATCAGAATGTCGTGAGATCCTCTCCCTCCCTCCCTCTACACCACAGCTTCAGGTGCCCTGCCCTCTTTTAAATCTGGTTACTCTAGAATAGCTCCTGCAACTTTAACTGTTGTGAAGAAGAGGGAATTTCACCAGGTTCTCCATATATACAAATGACACCTGAGGCAGATCCACACACAGGCTTCGGGACGCCCTGAAGGCGCTTTAGGGCGCCCCGAAATCGATGATGTAGACCCTACCTTAATCGTTCCAAGAAGAGGCGGAGGAGGAGGAGGAGGAGGAGGAGGAGGAGGAGGAGGAGGAGGCCCCGCATCGCCCCTCGCGGGGACAGGATGAAGAGTTGCCACACCCGGCAGCTTCGCCGGGGAATCAGCTGCTGCCCACCTACCCGCCGGCCTCCTTTTGCCGGCGAAAGAGCCACCCGGGCCCACCCGGGTCGGACAGCTCGGCAGAAGAAGCCGCCGGCGGCTTCCGCCCGGGTCATAGAGCTTAGGAATAGGTAGCCTTAGGCAAATCACTATTAAGTTAACAAAGCAAGATTAGGCTAGTCATTATGTTACACCATTATTATGGCCATTATTAGATCCAGCTGAAAAGTTCTGGGCACTTGGCTGACAAGAAAATAATCTTTTGTTGGTTCTTGTATTAAGGGCCAAATAGAAATCCATTAATTTCACAATTGCCTTATCTCTACGCAGATAAATCTGAGGCACCAAGGGTATGTAGACTGCATGTCTACTGGTTCTGGACTATTCTCCTATGTTGTATAAAAAGCTTTTAGTTGCAAAGCAGTCTCTTCATTGTTATAGAAACCAATTGGTATGAATTACAACATGGAAAAAAACATTTAGATCTGTCTTTTTATCAATCAATCTATTCTGCTCAAACTCTAAAAATAAAAAGGCCTAAGAATAAAAGTAACTCTGGCACAAATAGAATGATTAACATTTCCTGCAAATATATCTGTATCATAAACATGTTTGAGGCTCACACATGCAACGTTTGAAGCATACATGACAGCAGCATTAGCACGTATCCTAGTGTAGTAATTGCACAATTGCTATATGTCATGATGGCTATGAGCGGTAGAAGCAAGGGGAAAGGGCATCTGCGATTAATATATATTAAATACATATAGCACCATCTGCTGCTTCTGAAGTTCAAGTGCTATTCCAAAAATCCATGTGGACTTTCAAAGAAAAAGCACAAAACGGGGAAAGCCTTTCTGTTGAAAGCTAAAGCCTTCCAACTCCATTTCTCTAAATGCAGTTTGTTCAGTTGGTCTTCAACAAATATGAAACCAGGCACACACACACTCTTGTCCATCTTTGGATTTCCAGTCTGCTTCTCAATTTTGATATATTTAGGGTGACCATATGGAAAGGAGGACAGGGCTCCTGTATCTAACAGTTCTACAGTGTAACGGGTCCAGGCCTGATTCAAAGTGCTGGTATTAACATTTAAAGCCCTAAATGGCTTGAGGCCAGGCTATCTGAAGGAACGCCTCCTCCCATATGTACCTGCCCGGACCCTAAGGTCATCCTCAGGGATCCTTCTCCGTGAGCCCCTGCCAAAGGAAGTAAGGCAGGTGGCTACCAGGAGGAGGGCCTTTTCTGCTGTGGCACCCCGGCTGTGGAATGAGCTCCCTAAGGAGGTTCGCTTGGCACCTACATTATATGCTTTTAGACGCCAGGTGAAGACCTTTTTATTCTCCCAGCATTTTAACAGTCTATAAATAAATTTTAACTTGGTGTTTTGAATTTGTAATTTTGCATATGCTGCTCTTTTTATCTGGTTGAGCTTTTATATTGTATTTTATATTATGGTTTTATACTGTTGTTTTATACTTTGAATGGTTTTAATTTTTGTGAAACGCCCAGAGAGCTCTGGCTATTGGGCGGTATAGAAATGTAATAAATAAATAAATAAATGGAGGCTCTGGAGTCAAGAACAAGAAGGGCTGTACAGCAACATTCCTCTGGAAACCACCCAAACCCATCACCTGATCCTGCTCTGTTTGACAGTCTTTGTTAAATGGATACTGTTGTTTTTATACTGTTTTTTATGTTTTTGATGGTTTTTAAATTTTGTATACTTTTAATGTTTACCATTTTTAATTGTTGTAAACTGCCCAGAGAGCTTCGGCTGTGGGGTGGTATATAAATGTAATAAATAAATTAATTAAAGTAGGCAGTGGATCCTTGCTCCACTGTACTCCCCCCTCCCTTTTACCACAGCCTAGGAGCTGTACAAGAGAGTGTCACGATAACCCATTCATGTAGGGAGTCTGTTTGAATATCTCTGGTGCTGCATCCCAGGGTAGGACACAAGACATGGAGCCATGCCTACATCACTGTCCTCTAACGTTGCACGCCATAATAGCACTGTCCCCGGTATCTGTGCATTGAGTATGAACAACTGAAGCAGAGCTCATATGTGTGAGTAGCTGTTCATATATGAGAGATCCTTTTTGGATATCTGTATTTCTTGTGTGGAAGTCAGGGGCAAGGGCCTCCACCTGGGCAACAGGTTAGTTGTGACATGCCATCTCATTTTTCCAACATTGAGACCTGATGCAGACATAATGCTAAATATGTTCCCTTCTCCTCCTTTGCACATGCACAGAGTGGATTGAAAGCTTCCACTTCAGAACTATACTTTCCTTTGACTTCGGGAACTGTGGGTTGCTTCTAACTCTGGATAAATAAATCAAGATTTGGGACTTAGCTCTTATGGACAAATTAACAAATGAAACCTGGAACTGAAGAAGCAACACAACCGCCACCACTTTTGATAAAACTTGGTTTAATTTTATTTCCTATGTGGTTACTAAAGAACATGGGTATCATCCTCCAGCCACACATGGTGATCTTTGGAACGCTACTTTTATTTAACTGGTAGAAGACCCTTTCCCCCCTTTTGCTACTGTAAACTTTGTTTTGTTCTTGTTATGCATATTTTTCAGTGGTACTCTCATTTGGGTGGTGGAGAGGCAAGGAGGAAGAGAGAACTGTTGTTTATGTGTATTGTTTTACATAAAACAATAAAATACAATTTAAAAACATCAAACCAGTTTGAAATCCCAGCTTGTTTGAAATCCCAGCCTGTAATTAGAACAAACTAATTACGGCTAGTTAAATTAGAACAAACCACAGTTCCCCAAATTTGGAAGTCATTTTGACCTCTTTCTTAGATGAAGGCAAGAACACATGAGCCTGAGGCTTACGTGGCCTTGACTAAGGAACTGTTCTGTCACACTTGAATGTAATCAAGACACAATGTCCAGGACAGGTTTATGTAGATAGGAGCAAGGTTGGTTCTTGATGTCTAGTGTTAAAATGTAATAAATTTATATACCATAGCCAAAGCTCTCTCGGCAGTTTACAAAAGTTAAAAACAGTGAAAATTAAAAAGTATACACAATTTAAAACCATCAAAAAACACAAAAACAACAGTTGTCAGTGCATTTCAATACCACTATAATGCAGTAGTGTAGATCCTGCCAGGGATAACTTTGTGATGGGGGCAAAACCTGCCCCCCACCCCCACCCAAGACAAAAGCCAGGTGTGAAAGAGCCCAGGGCAAGGTTCCCTTTGGTGGGCCCACAGGGCCATCCTAGCTCCTCCTGTAAGCTTGCCAGATATTGGACGGCACCGGGGATGTGCATCCCTTTCCTGTTTCTTTTCTCTTTTAAAAACATGTTTTTAGAAAGCCGATGGGCCAGCAGCACTCAGCATGGAGCTGTGAAGAGATGTCCCTAGAGAGGCTGCAGCTACCGCCATCTTCATTTCCCCAAAAGCCTCTCCCACCCCACCCTTAAAATCCAGGAGTGAAGAGATGTCAGAGGAAGGACTGAAACTCTCCATCACTCTCACCAAATCAGTGAGCCTTTAAGTAGTGGTGGTGGTGGTAAAGATATAATTATGTTTTTAATACTATTCAGGGGGAAGACTTCAGCTCTTGCAGTGCAATTTTATTCAAGTCTACTCAGAAGTAAGTACTACTGAGGAGAATTCGATGTATTACCATATAACTGTGTAAGCTATACACTATTGTATATACTGTAAGGATTGCAGCCTTAATCTTTTACTGAAAGCCAGTTAATACAATACAGTACACAGAAGCATAGTGGGGAACAGTAATAGTGGGTGTTGACAAGATACTGGGCCTTCCCAATTGTAGCTCCTCACTTGTGGATCTCCCTTCCAAGACAGCCTCACGTGTCACCATCTTTATACTCTATTTGGTGCCAGATGAAAACTGTTTTATCTGCTGAGGCCTTTTAAGTTTGTGTAAAAAGCCTGAGTTTAAAATGCTGCTGTCATTGGTTATTACTTTATGGTATTACTATATTTTATGTCTTATGCTTGCACTGCTCCAGGAGCCAAACACTTTAATAAATAAATACATAAATAAAAGTAAATAAAAAGAAGTACAAGTGAGTTGTGCTTTGGTGATCCCTGCTTCTTTCGTGACATGAATCCCACGTGTAGCTCACATTTTCACCTGATGGAATATCCATACATTACAGCAGACGCGTGACACACATTTCTATCTACATTTCTATCTTCATTCCCTCCACCCCCCACCCCCAAAAACCTTTTCTGTGAAACATAAGGATGGACGTTAAAAAGTGGCAGCTCTGGAAAGGAGACTGAAACCACCTTGAGATGGAATAAGCAATGGTCCATTGTTAAGAAATCTGACTCACAGTGGGATTAAACACCTGCTTTAAATAACTAGGCAGTGCACTCACCTCCGCAGCTTGGCAAGCCAGGATGCAGCCTGTTGGATCAATGGTTGTTCAAAATGCCAAATGTAAAAGAGGTGCTTGAATCTAAGGGCAAAAGCCTTTTATCATCAGTGCAAGCAGGGAGGATAAAGGGCCGCACTGTGAATCAATACCTGGGAGTGAGCAAACAAAGAAGAGGATGTTCTGCAGGTACTAGATAGCTTGGGAGAACAAAGTTCTGTTTACTCTCCACTCAGACTTTCTCCTCCCATTCTGACTACTCTGCCAATGCACCTCACTCCTGACCTAAAGAGACCTCTACAGAGACAGGGAGAGAAATTCTCTCTCTGAAACCCTCCGCTGCCAACTATGGTATGGCCAACTGCCCAGCTAGTAAGTGACTCTACACAATTAATTCACTTCACTGAGCAGCTCTTTAAGCAGCTTTGCTTCTTAAGGTGGTGGTTCAGGTCAAGTCAAAGCCTTGTCTGTTTTTAGCAAGGTTTTGGCAGAGTCCAACCCTGCCATGCTTTCGCCTGTTCCCACAAGAAAAGAAGTTTGGCACATATACAATGCCATTTCCAACAAAGCGCTGGGCCACCGCCCTCCTCAGCCCACCACAGACTTCCTGGTAAACACGCCAAACCACCTTGTTGCATCACTCACCTAGAGAAGGAGCCAGTTCTAGTGTCTGCCCTCACTACGGAACTTCTTGGGATCTACTACAGTTTTGATGAGGTGACAATGATGGGCCCGGCCAACATCACAGCAGCTGCAATGTTCTGAAGCGGAGGCAACAATCAAGAGCCTGTCAGGTTTTATCCCTGCAGCTTTGGAAGTTGAACTGTCTGCATCTCGGCAGCTAGAGCGCCGAAGCAGCCGAAATGGATGAAATGCACAGGAGGCATTTGGGGCATGAATTATTCATGCCCTCGTTCAGCTGCCAATACAGCTACGTTCTTCGAGGCCCGCATGGTGCTCCACTTTTGTTTTAACAGTAATGGAAGACAGCAAGCTTTCCTTCGATGGTTCCGGAGGGCAAATGATAAGCGGCCCTTGCCCCACTCATAGCAACAGCAAGCAATCCTGGGCCGGAACAGGAAGACCCTCACTCATATCTGTACCTCCCACACTGCACGGTTGCCTCCTCTGTGGCTCAGTAGTCCAGAGACAAAACCACCAAGGCACTGTGTGGAAGTGATAGGGACTGTATATCGTAGTATGCACCAGAGTCTTATACTTGGGTCATGGCTGTGGCAGAACTTGCTCAAAAGGAGGATCGGCACTGCCTTGGGAGAAACTCCTAAGCCCCTTCCCCGTAAAATCTCAAAGTTAAGGAGGGCAGAGTTATCAAGAAGAGAAGCTAACCGGCAGCTACAACACAGTGGATGATTGCTTACTTGAAATGCACTATTTCTCACAGGCAGTCTGCAAGGCCCAAATAGATTCAGACAATAATGCAGCCCAGAAGCCGCTATCCTAAGGAAGGAGCGAAGTTTAGGTGATTTTTTGGGGTGTGTGAAATTACCGAAAGCATTAGTTACCTGGAGGAAAAAGCTAAGTAGAAGAAAGAGACATATTTCAGTACTTCGAACAACTGTATAAAGGTAGAACTTCAAAAACAAAGAGTCAGAATCTTCTGGGAAGCAACTATTAAAAATAAACTCTACTGGGGAAATGAGATACCATGGGAGAGGAGATGGCGAACTGACACAAGTTTTTTTATATTTACTGTAGGAGTTCAGTATGAACAATTGCTGCTGTGCAGGTCCCCAAGAATAAGAGCCACAAACAAAGTCATTACCTTTTGCTAGATGAACAAACAATGTATTTCAATTCTTAATGTATTTCAGATTTTTAGCCCAAGAGCAGGAGTGGATAAGACTATACTAGCTCAGGAATCCAACAATGTAAAATGCCCATTAAAATGTAGAACATTAAAAAAAAAAACCCAAAACTCCACATATTAATATGGGGGTCAATATCAATAATGAGGATCAGTATTATTGAAGTCTAACCCTACTACCTAGCCACTGCAGCTGTCACCATTCACATCACTATGAGCAGTACCATAGCTACCACAGCATCCTCTTCCTTGCAAGAGCGCAGAGCAAAATACTACAGTTCAGTGCTGGAAAGCCCTTTCTCCATCCCTTAACTTTCACGTGAAGCCAGCCATCCTCTTGCAGATCTAACGGCCCCCAAAGTCCCATAGACTTCCACCTAAAGGGACCATTGTCAGTAGTGTCTTCCCCATGACCCACGAAAGCACACCAGCTTTACATCAGAGTCGAGATCACCCACCAAGATACCACCAGTGGCTTCTGCTAAACTGGAATTTGTATGGAGGTCAGATAAAATTGCCAATTATGGCTTTGCAGCAGTTTCGAGAAAATATTGTACATATTCTGGGCTTCTGCAGGATCTCATAGGATCAGGCAAGAAGAAGAAAAGGCTATTATTGTTAAATTTACTGGCCTCTGAAAGGAAAGGATTTACAGCTGATGAACAGTATCACACAGATCTAGCACAGATCTAGGTCTAGCACAGATTTTGCCTTGTTTTAAACTTTGTTCTGTCTTTGTCTCCAGGGCAAATGGAGCAGGCTGCAGAAATATACTTTATACTAATATGGAGGCTTGGATTCAATTTGGGGTCTCCTTTTCCAAAAACAAATTATAATCTAATAAAAGCATGTTTCTCTGAATCAAACCAGGAATACATATTTTGTACTGTAACTGGATTAGTGAGGTCTACGTTGCTATATAAATACAAGGTTTCTCTCTCTTCTCCCCCCCCCTTTTTTAAAAAAGTTAACTTTATCACAGTAAGATTTTTATTTACTTGCACCAACATTTCTTCCCTGACTTTCTGTATTGACTATAATTGAGACCGCTTACAGCTTTACAATGATAGAAACCTCAATGTAAAACAGTGTAGAATAATATAAATCCAATGGCCACAAGACAGCATCAGACCAAAGCCAGTTTAAAATACAACATGTCCTAAAAATGCCGATTGAAATAAACATATTTTCACTTCCCATCAAAGGGGCCAAATGAATAGTAATGGAGGGTATTCCACTTCTGGGTACCACAGCCCAAAATGCCCCGCTTCCTGTGTCTAATTGCTGAACTTCTGATCCCAGGCAGGCATAAAGGAAGGCCTCTGAAGTGCAACAAAGTTCTTACGAATGCTCAAACAGAAGAAGGTGACTGTTAAAGTACTCTAGTCCAAAAACCTAACCTTTGGCGAAGCGCATGCTGGAAGGCACAGCACCTCTACAAAACCTGTAGACTTTGAGTTGAGTCCAGGAACAAAATAGCAACTGGTGAAGTTGCTAAAGAACCAGCACAATATCATCAGATCTGCTAGTACCAGACAAAACCCTGGCAGCAATCACATTCAACTCCATCTGAAGTCTCTGGACTATCTCTGAAGTACATTACAATACTCCAACCTGGAGGTAGGTACATGTAACTATCCTCTTAAAAAGAACTATGAGAACCTCAAAACTTTTCATTCAGACCTACCTTCCCTCAATTTGTTTTTTGGGCAACAAGAAGAAAAATGTTATCAACAAGCAGCTTTGCAGCAAATATGAATATCTCTTATTTTTCAGGCCCTTCCCTTAAATATCAAGTTTGCCCCTGACCTTAACAAACATGTGTGCTCTTTGAAGTCACTCCCGGGCCTTAACACTGAAGCATGAAGCTGTTGGTTGCAGTCCAGTAATTCTGAGAAAAGTGTGGCTAAGCATACTGACTAATACATGCATGCACCTGATTGGAAAAGAATGGGAACTTTTGATCCTGCTAAAACAAAATGACATCAGAGCAAAATGTTGAACAGCCAAGGGCCTTTGACAAAGCTAATGCTGGAAGGCACAGCACCTCTACAAAACGAAATTCAAAGTGTGGGATGCATCTCAGAATGTGTGATGCTAGAAAGGTTCTGCCAGTTCTCATTCTGGTTACCAAACCTGGCCTCATCCTCCTAAAACTTGAGAGCTGTCACGGTGTGATTACTTTTTTCTTTATTTGCCTTACTTTCTGCTGATGGAAACTCTCATCAAACATTTACACTGATGATCAGAGGTCTGAACAGTCACTGATAAGCAAAGCATGACCTTTTTTCACACTGACTTTCCTCTATGAAACACATATTTAATCTTCAGATCAGGTCACCTGCAGAATGTGGTTACTCTAACTACCTAGAGAGAGAGAGAGCTAGGATAAAGGAAGGCCTCTGTATGAATCCTGAACAACTAAACGTATATAGGGAAGAACATGGCCAATATCGGCTTTCCCCAACCTGGTGCCCCCAGAAGTTTTGGACACTTCCATTAGCCTCAGCCAGAACAGCCAATGATCCATGGTGATAGGAGCTGTAGTCCAAACATCTAAAGGTCACCAGGCTGGGAAAGGCTGGGCAATATGTTGGGAAATGGCCATAGCTCAGTAGTAGAGAACATGCTCAGTATGCAAAAGGTCCCGGGTTCAGTCACCAGCATCTAAAACCCTGGAGAGATGCTGACAGTCAATGAAAGGAGCCATTAGCTATTCCGCCTGGGGATGATAGGAGTTGTAGTCCAACACATCTGGAAGGCACTTAACGTCTCTTTTACTTTGTAATACAGACAAATCAATCACTGAGCAAGTGGCCAAGTTTTTGAACTTGGCCATTTCTTTTGGATCTTCTATGATCGCCTGACTTTTAATAGTTAATGGTATGTTCAGTTTGCTTGTATGTAACATTTTTATTTGCTGGAATGGTCTATTGACCGCAATAAACTGTTGTTGTATGTTGGCTCTTTATCCATTTGACTTTTACTCTAGCAATAACATGTTGAGGATAATTTTGGAATACTGGTGCTGACAGGAAAACCTATGAAAATTAAAGAATGTTTTATAATTTAGCTTTGTGCAACTTCATGTTGCTAGATTCCAGCTTCTTTTAAAGTTTTAATTAGCTCTATTGAAATTCATGATCAGCATGCCTTTGCAAATGCAGTAAACAAACAATGGTGGGCACTGGACTCCAATGAACATGAAGGAAAGGGTCTGGTCTCATAAAACCCCACCCACACCCGCTCTATCAAGGTTTAGAGTAGAAAACGTAATTCATCAGAAAAACTCCCCTTGATCCAATAGGGATTGAGGTCAGGACACAGTTGCTTAGCAATTTAGCAGATTAACATTTCCCAACTGTTACATACTCTGTGGAGGGCACTGGGCTGTTTTTACTGGGACACTTCACTTTTATTCCTGGTTCTTGCACTGTTTTACTGTTTTATTCAGAAATGGGTAACTGGGCTGCAATCCTGGACACACTTACCTGGCATTAAATCCTATTTTACTCACTAGGGTTTACCTCTGAGTAGATATGTATAGAAGTGTAAGTGTGTGTGTGTGTGTGTGTGTGTGTGTGTGTGTATATATATGTATATATATATATATATATATATATATATATATATATATATATATTCGCAGCTATGGCTATGCATTTATTTTACGCAGTTCTATTCACCACTTTTCAAGCTGATCCCACAAAGAGTTTACATACAAATATATACCAGAGATGCAAACATGTAGAACCACCAAGAAGGGTATGATGTTTAATCGAAATGCATTTTTCCATTAATTATCACTAAGATCATGTGCAGCAGTTTCTTTTATATTCTCAGGATTTCTCTTCACTCACTAAATGCATAACTTACTGGTTTCCCTGTTTAGTACATTATCTTGGTTGCTTAAATAGCAAATTAGCAATCTGATATTCCATTTTGTTCAGTAATAATAAAAAGCTTTTCGTTTCCATTGTCAGTGATTGAACAAAGGACAGTCATTTCCAGCGGTTCTTCATCTTGGGTAAGAGAGACTGGAAAAGCGTAGTGGCTTTATTCAGATGCAATGGAAATGAACCTGGGCTCACCTTGAGCTCAGGTATTACCTCTCTCCCCTCTGATATGGCTGCAATATGTCTGAACTGGGAACTGCAGTTTGAACTATGTGGGTTTTTTTTATCTGAACAAATCAGGATTGTAAACTATGGTTTGAATTTGACTTGTTTGGACTCATCATAGTTATAGCTAACCAAAATTTGTCCCAGTTCAGACATAACAACAAGCTGTGGTTAGTTTAAAATGGAAGCAGGTGCTTCCAATCTCCTCATGGCTGAGGAGAGAGTAGAGGGGAATATGCAAAACTGAGGCTCACTCAGAGCAACTATTTGTTCATTGGAAACACCTCTCCAGTGCAAAAGGAATTTGCAATAAGCACTTGATTCTTGACAAAGATTCTGACTTCAAATGGAACAAGCAGCAGTGAAGGTCAACTTTTAGTTCAAGCCCCATCACTTAATTCTAAACTAACGAGCACCAATTCTCAAGCCTTATGCAAGATAGAGAAGAGAACACATGATAGTGAAGGCGCTTAATGGATGAGCTCCTCCTTATGCTCTAATCCATCTTTTAGAGAGAGCTTGAAGACAAGATTGCATAGGGAGAGGATTTATTAGGAAGGGTTGTCTCAAACTACTGCACCAGATTAATTCAGAGGCAACAGTCAAAGCACAGGATGACATAGTTCCTTCCTTCCTTCCCCACTAACATAATTCCATCCCAATCCTCATAGGAATGATGTGCCAAGAGAACTTTCAAAGCAACTTTAGTCTAAAACTGTTATGAACAAGCACTCAATGTGAGAAATAGCAGAAGACTTCCAAGTTAGAGGTTCCTGAGAGTGTCATTAGTCTCTCCTCTTTGACACACCTTGGTAATCATGTCACTGACCAAGAAGTTAACACTCACAACCAGGGCTGTCCCAAGACGTTTTGCTGTCTGAGGTGAGGGCAAGATGATACCCCATGCATTCCACGTATAGAAGCTAAGCAGACTGAGAGCTGAATCTTACTCCATCACTGGCAGTGAGCCAGCATCCCTCACCACACCTGAAGGCAGAAGGCTAATTTAACGAGTGCAGGGAAGATCCAAGTAGCATAAACAGCTGTGTCCTCCCAACACCTTGCTGCCCCTCCACATCTACGGCCTGAGGCGATGGGTCAGCACTGCTCTCAACAAACCATAATGTGGCACCATGATTTCCAAATAGGGCATACAGTAGTATCTTTTGCTAATGTGCCAAAGCATCACAAGAAGTCAGCACTGAGTTAAGTTACAAATTCCACTAGCGGATGGAAAATAAAGCGCCCTTTTTAAAGCAGAGAATAGGGAGTTATATTAGAGGAGGTAATATTGTGGACTCTCAGATTTATTCCTTCCCCATTATGCTGAATTCCAAAGTTGCTAGAGTCAAAACAAGAGACTAGTTTTGAATTGTGACTACAGCAATCTTCTACTAGGATCCAAGAATCTTTGTGAATCCTGTATCTTCATCGGCTATAAAAACTTAGATGACACTTATTTCATTTCCAAATTCCAAAATTAATTTCATTTCCATATTGGAGTTACACAATTGTCAAGAAAAAAAAAACTGCTAGTGGCAGGAAGGACAGAAGATGCTTGGCTTAAATGTACATGGCAAGCTGAACTACTAAAGCGGTAGGACCATATTGTATAATAAAACAAAGGAATACAGGAGGAGTATTTGGCACTAAAACAATCTTTTAAAACACACACACACAACATAACAGATACATTTTACTATGACTGGGTAATGTTTCTTGCTAAACCAAACAAGTTCATCCCTGCTTTATAGACCAAGCTACAAAGTTAAGAGCTGTTTCATTGTGGCAAAGCATAAATAAAAAGTACAACCTCTGGAGTAGATTAAAGCAACACTGGTGCCTTCCAGATGGATTGGATTACAAGTCCCATAATTCCCAGCCAGCATGGATTTCCCTGTCTGTCCATCTATTTTCAATGACAATTGAAAGCGTTGGGTCTTACCTCTAAAGTCGTATATGCCTCAATTTCTGGGTATCTGATGGCCACCTAGTCCTGTCCAAGCATCAAGGAAATTTGAAGACCCTTCTCTGACTGCCTCCACCTTCTGAAGTTAGACTGGTGGCAACCCAGAGATAGTGCCTTATCAGTTGTGGCACTCCATCTGTGAAACGCTCTGCCCACAGAAGCTCATTTTTGCTTCGTCATGTGTTTTCATTTTCCCAGGTCAGGCTTTTTAAAATATAACCTGAGCTTGGTTTTATTTTGCAGCAATGCTGTTATAAATGCTGCTCTTCTAGCCACATGTCTTTCCTGTTTTATTGTACTGATTGTTTTTAAAATTTATATTAGATGAATCAGCAAATGAACAGATAGGTAGATAACTGGAGCGTATTTCATCACAAAGAAGGACACATGCATTTAGCTGTGCTACACTGCAGTCTACATACAGGCTTCAAGGCGCATTATTCCCTACGAAAAAGAACTCTTATCTTCTGAACTCCACATTTCTCTGGACAAGAGTCAATACTGACAATCTAGATCAAGGGTGGGGAAACTCCTTTCAGCCCGAGCGCTGAATTCAATTTCAGAGAAGCTTTCAGGGGCGCATTTCAGTGGTGGGCAGACCCACAGACAGGGTGAGGCCAAAAATATTCCCCCCAAACAAAAAATACTACTACCATATTTTAGCTTAAAGTTTGTATTATCAGTAACTAAGCCGTAGGAGAGGCATTTCAACCTTTTAGAACTGGGGAGGGGGAATTGCACAAAAACCTGGAAACAAACAAATGATTGGTGGTTGGGGGAAAGCGAATGGAGTCAAGGGAAGGGGATGTGGCCATTTGGAGGACTCTGGAGGGTCAGACTGCAACCCCAAGAGTACAGGATTTGGCCCTTGGACATGAGGTTCCCCACCCCTGATCTACATCCCTCCATGTTTGGGTTTCAGCCTGGTTTTAGGTTCTGAAATTGTATAGGTCACCCTAGTCACTAATGTATGACTTGCACCAGGAGATGGTTAGGAGAATGTGAAATTGTTAATTCTCCTGGACCTCCCAACAGCCTCTCATACCATCAACCATTCTGTGATGTCTCTTAAGGATGGGTTTTGGAGGCACCATTCTCAAGTGGCTCCACTTATTCCTGAAGGACAGGTCCCAGAAGGTAGTACTGGGGGTGGGAAGGTCTACAGTTCTGCCCCATGGCTTTGACAGGAAAATAGTCAGCCATGCTCATGCTTTGTTCGGTCTTACTGATAAAGCATAGAGATCCACTTTATAGGCTACATGGGGGGGGGGGGCGTCTAGCTCTCACAAATAGCAGACAAGATGCTGAATGCCATACAGACTACAAGCTCATGTGAAAAATTTCCTCCATGCAAAAAAATAAAGATAAAATCCCTCCACACACAAAACTAGACGTCAGGCAAAAGAGTTCTAATCTAGCCTTCTACCTGTTATCTAAGTAAGAAAAAAGTTTATGGAAGGAAAATCTATGCAAGGAAATTTCAACAAGTGAGGGCTCAAAGTTTTTGACACACACACCCCACACACACCTGCGATCTGCAGTGATGCTACCCACAGGTTCACCACTCCACCTATCTTGTGAGAGCTAGCTAGAGACTACTAAAATATTTGGAAAAAAGAGTATGAATTTTCTCCCCAAATATTTCTTCTTTAGATATCATCCAGGAAATTCACTTCCCTTGCTCACCTACTAAACAAAGCGGGTGAGACAACAGTTATTTGTTAACAACATAGGTCAAATTTTTATTCTGAGATTTAGCCTAGAATCTTATTACTATAATCTGCCCTAATTTATGCCATTTGGGGGAAGGGATATGTATCAGAATGCAAGGTTATCAACTGAATACCTTTTGCTGGATCAAGCCAGCCAATTTTGGTCGCAAGCAAAGTCTCTCTCTCTCTCTCTCTCTCCAGGATTTCATTTTCATTATTTATTTATTTATTTATTACATTTTTATACCACCCAATAGCTAAAGCTCTCTGGGCGGTTCACAAAAATTAAAACCATAATAAAACAACCAACAGGTTAAAAGCACAAATACAAAATACAATATAAAAAGCACAACCAGGATAAAACCACGCAGCAAAATTGATATAAGATTAAAATACAGAGTTAAAACAGTAAGATTTAAATTTAAGTTAAAATTAAGTGTTAAAATACTGAGAGAATAAAAAGGTCTTCAGCTGGCGACGAAAGGAGTACAGAGTAGGCGCCAGGCGGACCTTTCTGGGGAGCTCATTCCACAACCGGGGTGCCACAGCAGAGAAAGCCCTCCTTCTAGTAGCCACCTGCCTCACTTCCTTTGGCAGGGGCTCACGAAGAAGGGCCCCTGTAGATGATCTTAAGGTCCGGGCAGGTACATATGGGAGGAAGCGTTCCTTCAAATAACCTGGCCCCAAACCATTTAGGGCTTTAAATGTCAATACCAGTACTTTGAATCGGGCCCGGACCTGGACTGGCAGCCAATGAAGTTGTAAAAGGACTGGCGTAATGTGATCTGTTAGTAAACGGGCTGCCCTGTTTTGTACCAGCTGAAGCTTCCAGACCGTTTTCAAAGGCAGCCCCACATATAATGCATTGCAGTAATCCAAACGAGAGGTTATCAGAGCATGGATAACTGTAGCTAGGCTATCTCTGTCCAGATAAGGGCGTAGTTGGTATATCAACCTAAGCTGATAAAAGGTGCTCTTTGCCACTGAGTTCACCTGTGCCTCAAGTGACAGTTCCAAGTCCAGCACCGGGAGTAGGCCCACACCCCTACGGAGAACCCACTCTCAGTCCCTGGAGCATCCTGGTGCTGCTTCTCTTGTTGCTGCCCTTTCCTGGCATGGTGAAAGTAACTTCAAAAGTGAGAAGATGGAGCTGTGATCTTCACTTGCTTTGTACTATCCTTCTGAGCACTTCTACAATCTGGGTTCAGATGAAGAGGGCAAATGGGTGGGCAGTGGGGACAGAAGCAGGGATGGGCAATGAAGACATCTTGCCCAAAAGATCTTTCAAAACTTGGAGATGGCAGTGATTACTTCATAATAGAGATCAAGATTCAAGGTACTGCTCAACCACGAAGCTTACTGGCTGATCATGGGACAGTCCCTATTCAGTCCAGGGTTTAAAGCTGATAGGAAAAACACGGTTAAAGGGGAGCTTGGTTGTTACAATCTATTGTGGTTAATGTCAATGCCGATTCACAAAGGGGAGGAGAGGAAGGGGAAGGGATTGTGCAGTGTTCCAATTTCTAAACCACAGTAGGAGAGATGAGGAATGTTATATCTTCACCTTCCCAGTGAGGGCGAACAGGAACATACTTGAAATCCATTGTATGCCTTCTTACACAGTATTTAATTCCTCCTTTATTCTTTCCCTTCGTTTCTATGAGCAGCCAGGCAGGAACAGTTAATGACAGAAAAAGTTTGCATTTGGCTAGAAATTAAACCCTTTTTGTATAGAAACTGTGAAATGGAAATTTAAAGACTAAAGTTAATTAGCTTCTAAAGCACTCCAACAACCTTGAGTACTATGGAAATGCTGATTAATAAAAATGGTTGTCTTTGTTGGGTTACCAATTCAGTGGCAGATTATCACATAAATACCGTATTCCTGAAAGCTTGTTCCCTTTCACTGAGGGTAGATTCCCACTCTACTCTGCTATTTTCAAAGGAGAAAGTAAAGGTTTATTTTCTATCATAACGAGCATGGCCAAAAGCTGCCCTCTGCTAAAGGCCCCAAAATTACAGGGGGAGATCTGTAACATACAGTATGATCACAAATCTTTGTTCCTTTAATATTTGTGTGTGTTTTTTTATTTGCTTGCTTTGCTTGTTATGGCTATTTATATACTACCCTTCAACAACATTCTAAGGGCAACTTACAATTTTTGTTACTTGCTTTGTAGCTCTTCTGCTCATCTCTTGCCAACATATGTGAAAAATCCTTACATTTACCACACATGTCCAGAACCCGATCCACAAGTTCTGCAAGTCAAGTACCTGAAAATCACCCCACCTCTAAGACTACAAGCCCGTACATGTTTCCTAGGAACCAAACTGCATTAAAATGGGTGTAATTTACTTCTAAGTAAACATTCTTGGGTTCAGGCTGTGTAATTCCTCACCTCTCAATCAAGAATGCATCCACGGAGTTACAACCCAACATTTTAAATCAGCAATAGAAGCTGATTTAGGGGGTGCTCCAGTCGACATCACGCTAAAAGTATGCTTAAAATATCTTCCACTGAAACCAACAGGTTTAAAAGTGCTCACACAATACCCCCAGTTATAGTCTGAGGCCTTTTTGCTAGACCTTTTTGCTGATACCCGGGATCATCCCTGTGCATCCAGATGACGCACAGGGGATCCCGAGATCAGGGAGGGATCATCCGTCCCTTGCCCTGGGATATAGGCCTACCCTTTGGCCCCGGTTTTTCCCTCGGTCTTAGACTGAGCCCGAGACTGCGAGCATGTGGCCTGTTTCTGCGGCTTTACCCAGCTCCGCATGATTACTTGCGCTGAGCTGGGAGTTGCGTCCACACGGGTTATGGTGTGGGGGGAGCAGGGAAAACAATTTAAAAAAAAGATTCACTGTTTGTTGCTGGAGCGCTCCTGTCTCTTTAAAAATAAAAAAAATGGTGGGCGCAACGCCTCTCTTCTTGAGGTCATCACACCTTGCATGTAAACGAGGGCAAGATCTCACATTATTCACAATGGGGGCCCCCACCTCCCTCCCCCCCAGAACAACAGGTAGGTCTAGCTAAGGCCTCAGTTCTATATATGGATTGTGAATTTACCAGTTTTACTAGTTATTTTTCTCAAAACCCTTGACTCCCACAAAGATACATTTTGAATAGTGTTTGTAATATTGAGGCAGTGATCTAGCTCTATCAGACAAGTGTTTTATTGCACGCTTGCTATTGGGCACTCACGGATTTTCGAGGGTCCCTCTCACAACACTGTCTGCCTCCCACATGCTTCTCGCCCTTGCTAGCCTTCTTCATGCCACAAAAAACACTCCAGTAAGTCGGACTTATTTTTAAAGTCAGAAGTTGCTGCTATCTCCTGCTATGTGCAGGAGAAGCAGTGCGATCAAAGTGCAGGTTGTTTACTTTCTCTTTTGAAAGAGGAAGAATTGAGGGACAAACACGCCGGTGTTGAAGTGATGCTAAGCAAATGCGATTTCCCCCCATGTGATAACGCTCATAGACAGCAAACAGCTGCTGAACCAGTCAGTGTTAGCCAGTCTTGTGGTCCTGAAAACTCAAGAGCAACAACGACCATATATGGAATTAAACACAGTAGCCAAATCACTTTAAAATGGGTTCCTCTTTTCAGATGGAGGAAAGGATGACCTTCTGGTAATTAGGCGTTCCAAAGTAAAGAAAGCTTCTCAATATCTAATTAGCATAGGTCTCCATCAGATTCTCCAACAAAATTTGTGATACTTATCATCTGCTAAGAAACTGGTTATTTTATTATAGCGGTGCATCAAGTCATCAAGATTGCTGTTACTGATTTGCTAAAGTATTATCAGGGTTATGTTTAAGATAATAAGAAACGCAAGCACACAGTGAAGGAATTGTAGAATTTGTTGATGGGTACAAAATTCAGCATCCCAATAATTTCATTTTTAAAAAGCAAATTGCTAGAACTTATGCCTCCCAAAACAGGCTTGAAAGTAGCCATTGCCTAGTGAAATCTCAGGAGCTGGGTGTGAATCTGAAAATAATTTCCTGAAGTCAAGGAGTTCAGGCTTGAGTAACTCTTTCCATAACCAGTAGAAGCAGAATAATTTATGCAAAATAGGCATTGTATAGTTATTATTTATTATGCATCATTCAGATTTTCTTAGCACAGAATTTGTGTTATTTGGAGAAGAAATCTGATTTATTTATTATTTGGAGAGAACACACCACCCCAACTAGAATTTCTAGCTTACTAAGGAAATCTTTTATTGTAATCTGACATATGTCAGGTTGATTGTTCACAAGAATTCAAGAATTCCACATTTGCATTAGCAAATTCACCTCCATTCAAATAACAGTCAGGCTGTTGGCCATGTATGAAATTCCCCAGGGTTCTGTTTCCTCCCCAATGATTATAGGCCCTATTTTTAAACATTGGTTATTTTAGTCAACACAGTTCAGAAGGTTTAAGACCTACACGTCTTAATTACAGAATAGTACACACACCTGTTGGCAAGCTGGTCCATGTTTAGCCATGACTATAAGGAGGATATTGACTTTTCCACCTTGAAAGAGAATTAAATGGGGAGTAAGCAATTAATGTCCCATTCCTCCATCACATTCACTTTTGGTCCCTGAAGGAGTCCTTTTAAATTCTCTGTTAAAAGGGAAAGAGTGCAGGCTTATCCACTGAAGCAACATTATGTGAAAACTTTCTTGCCTTTTGGTGGGATAGGAGAAAAAGATTGCTAGTGGAAATGATAACACAGTCCCTAGTGGTTAGTTCACACACACATGTTCACCACTTGATGAGTTCTGTGTATGACTGAGCCATCACAAATATACAAACCGCCACACCACAAGTAGAATTTTCACATCGCTTCACATCACCTCAAAACACAAATGCTTGTCCATTTACATGTTCAGATGCCACTCATGATCCAGTGTACAGAATTTGTGATGTACATGCTTGTAATGAGCCAGGCCCAACATCTTAGATATCATAATAAACTCACATCAACTGTACTGAATTTCTATCTCCCCCCTCTGTGCTGGCAGGTTCTGGATGTATGGGAAGAGCACTCTACTACCTAAGGTGTTTTCAAACAAGGCTTTTATTGTGCTTTAGCCCTGCCTCATTCATAGAATTTTACTGGGGTTCTTCTTGTTGTACTTCTTTCCCACTGCTTCCATCTTTTATTTTTCTTACAGCGGAAATCTGTTACGAAAAGAAGAGGGGAGAGCTACACAATGCCTTCTGCCTTTTAGCACTATGACCCCTCTGTCTGACTGCATCTCTAGACACGTCTATTACTGAGATAGTAGATGTCCTTATTATAGCAGGAGAACTAAAGAAATTTGACAAAATTCCAGAGAAATGACTTACAACAAAACAAAGATAGCCATGCTGGTCCGTGAGAAAAAAATAAATCCAAGATCTACAGGAGAGCGATACCTTTATTAGGATCAACCAAAATACCACAAAAATGTGCAAGCTTACGGATTCTCTAGAACTGTTTATCAGGTTAGGTGGTACAAAGAGTAGGGGGAAGAAACATAAAGGTCCAAAAATTTGGTCTGTGGTGGCCACGAGCCACACACAACTAGCCACAACCACTCATGGCCACAGCACTTGGAATTCTACTCCAATTAGGAGCATCACTCCAATGTTAAGTCTGTAAAATGTGAAGCGGATATGTGAAGTCTGTAACAAGGAAAAAGAAAAAAGGGCTACCACATTTCAGAGAGCAGCAAGTGGATTGTGGCATGTGTTTTCATAGGCAGCCAACAACAAACTCATCAGATGCACAAAGTGGGCTGAGGAGGTGGTAGGAATGATGAAGGAATGAATCAGGCAGAGAGCAGCAAGAGTTAGCAGACAGAGATCTAGGCTTTGATTTGGTCCTATCTACACTTTCCACCTCAGTTTCCTATCTGTAAAATGGGGCGGCCGGGTGGGTAACAATGGCCAGCCTAGGAGGATCACAGAGCAGATGAACACAAAGGAAGTTATAAAGAACTTTGCAGAGGAGGAGGAGCGCTATAGAATGACAAAGAGTAGAGTAGTAGTTCTCCTGAGGAGAACTAGAGACAACAGCCCATCCTGACAGCTGGAGAAGGCAACATGCAGCACACACAACGAGAAAGCTCGCTGGAGAATCGGGGGAAGCCCTAGCGTTTTACGACGATTGCTCCGCTACACATAAATAATCCTGTCGTTCACTACTAAGAAGGACCCAAAGGCTTGGCAAAAGGCGAGAGAGCAGAGAGCGAATAAGAAAAGCAGGGCCAAGGCAAGGGGCATTCTTGGGCGGGCAATACTGGCCCAGAGCTTTCGACTCTAGCCAAGCTCTCCCGCCGCGTCTAAGCAGGCAGGATCACCGATCTCTCCCCTACCCTCCCGAAAGCCCGCCTGTCTGTCTGTGTCTCTTCCTGGACCGCAGCGAAGCACTCGAGGCTCCGTTATCTCCTACGAGGCAAGAGCGCGCCCAGCCAGCCCGGCTCAGCTTCCGGGCCGAATCGATGCTGACTAGCTGCAAGCCAACTTGCCCGGCAGCGGCGGGATGCCACCCGCATCCTTCTCCGGCCGGCGGGGGCGTGGCGGATCGGAAGCCACGAAGGATCGAGGCAGGAACGCGGTGGCCCGGCTGAGCGCTCAGGCGGCAGCAAGATCCGGCAAGGGGAAGCCGCCTGGTCGGGAGGGCGCGCCGCTCGTTCGCCTTCCGCCGCCCAGCCAAGCGCCGCCTTCTCCCGCTTTGTTGCGGGCTGTGCTCGCCCCTCCCCTGCTCGGTTGCCTCCCTCCTCCTCCCTCCCTCCCGTCCCGCTCCGCTCTGATCCGCAAGGAACTCCCCCGAGCTGGGATTTCCATTGGGAAAGCCCGGGCGGCGCCTGGCGCTGCTTGTCTCGGTTCTGCGCATCCAGGCATCTCCGCCGCCCGCTCGCCCCGTTGCAGAGAGGGAGGGAGGGAGGAGGCCTCTGCGGATGCACCTACCGGGGCGGCGCTACTGGGGAGCGGGAAGGGGAGCGCGGAAGAGGGCCTGGGCGCAGGTGCCCGCTCGCGGCGACGCGGCTGGGCTCGGCTCAGCAGCAGCGCAGAGCCCCGCTCACCTCCATGCAAGGCTCCCGGCGCCGTCCGCCGCCGCGGCCGGAGATCAAATGTGCGGGTGGTGGGAAAGGACCCATAGCACGGATGCGGCGGTGGCAAACTGCACATGCTCTCTCCTGACAGCCGGCCTCTCCCCCCGCCCCGCGTCCCTTCCTCGCTTAACTCCTTCGCTGCTGCCAGCCGGGCGGGGCGAGCGCGGCCCCAAGAAGAGCCGCGCTCCGAGCATCGCGTCCATGCCTTAAGCTGGGCTTAGGTCCTCCCCCGCGCCCTGCGGCTGACCCCAATCCCCCACGCCTGCCAGTGCCGCCGCCGCCGCCGCCGCCGCCGCCTCTCTCTGCTGCAGTTGGGTGATCGGCTCGGCGAGCCGCAGCCTGCGAAGAGTTAGTCCGTCCAGGTCCTTTGCCAGCTACAGTCAGTACCTTCCTGCTTTGGATAATGTACCTGGCAGATTTGCATGCCGCGAGGTTGCTTCGTCCGGCAGTCGTCAAACACAGGCTCAGAATCCACCGGGCTGCTCGGCATCTGAGGCCAGAGGACGGCTCCATTATGCCAAGGAGCGTGGTCTCGTCGTACGCTTGTGAGGTGCTGTTATCTGACGTGACGACAGGAGGATTTGCGGGAAGAGAGACTCGTCCTTCCTTTCCATCCTGCCTTGTAGCTGTCATGCATACATCACATTATCTGCTAGGAATGAGGGAAGGATAGAAATGTGGAGTCCAAACGGGGATCCCTGGCCCATCAAGCTTGTGCAGGACTAGGTGGCTCAGGGCTCAATTCAATTTTGGAGAAGCTCTTTGGGGCCACAATCCAGTGGTGGGTGAGGCTGAAGGCAAATGGGGCAGAGCCCCCCCAAAAAAACACCACCACCCCAGCGTATTTCAGTTTAACTAAGTAACTAAGCCAGTAACTAAGCTTAGGAGAGGCATTTCAGCCTTTTAGAATGGGGAACTCTAGGAACCACCAAATGATCAGGGATCTGGGGGAAGGGGTGGGACCAGGGGAAGGGGGCGTGGCCATCTGGGGAAGACTGGATTGGGATTCCAGGCAGGCCTCAGGTGTAACGCCTCTATGCTAAACCATTAGCTGTCCATAAAAAAATTAGGAATGGGGGTGCTTGTCCCATGGACTCAGTAATCCAATGTTTAGCCCTAGGTAAAATTGTACATATGTAAAAGCGCCCTTGGCCTCAACAGAAACCACAGACAGAACTCCCTGTGCAGCTTCCATTCATTTCAATAAGGCATATGCTATAGACTTTCTCAATGGATTGTGCTGTATTTTGTCACTGAAATTGGAAGATGCTCTTACCAAGTGGGGTTCCAGAGTGCTGTGACTAAAACCCAGATATTCAGGCTCTGGAGATTTTGGTCAGTCAGTACAATCAGGAGTGAGGTGTACATTAGGTAGTAGTTATGTATTCTTCTTGAACAGCAGCTGCTGTATTCTGATTTGAAGGTGACTGATATTTCCATGGCTAGGTATCAACTGCTGTAAACTCATCATTTTACTCATATACATCAGAACTAAAAATAAAAATCCATGACAGAACATCCCTGTGAGATGTCACAAGTCAAAATGTCTTCAACAAGACTTGCAGTGTCTCCTCCTTTTCTTTGTTAAGTATCATGGATCAAAAGACCGGCATTTGCTAAAAAGGAATGATTAGATAAAGTCAATTTGTGCTAAAGCGTTATATTATTCTAATCTCTTACAAATTCACAGTAGACTGACTTTGAAGTCACACACTACCCTTGCACTGAGAAAGCTAGATATTTCTAACCTAGTCTTCTACTTTACATCTACGATTTCAAGGGATTTATATATAGAAGAGTATTCAGTCAGTCAGTCAGAATTGGATTTACCACTTCATCTGCTCTTTGTGAGAACTAGGCCCTAGTCCTTCCTTATTAAAAGAGCCAGTGACTATAGGTTGGATGAGAGTCATGCATGCAATTTTCAAAACGAGCACAGTGGGTTGGATCCAACTTCCTCACTGTGCTTGCAGAACAGATAATTCTGGTGGAATGGGACTTCTGCACCCTTTCCTCCCCCTGCAGCTTGTTTATTTATTTTATTTTATTTATTTATTTATTTATTTATTGCATTTTTATACCGCCCAATAGCCGAAGCTCTCTGGGAGGTTCACAAAAATTAAAACCATGAAGAGCATAAAAACAACCAACAATTTAAAAACACGAATACAATATAAAAAGCACAACCAGGATTAAAACCACACAGCAAAAATTGATATAGGTTAAAATATGGAATTAAAACAGCAAAGTTTAAATTTAAGTTAAATTAAGTGTTGAAATACTGAGAAAATAAAAAGGTCTTTAGCTGGCAACGAAAAGAGTACACTGTAGGCACCAAGCGAACCTCTCTGGGGAGCTCGTTCCACAGCTGGGGTGCCACAGCAGAGCTTCCCCCTGAACCCCCAAATCTGCTCTGGAGGATCCCCTACCCAGCGGAGCAGATTTGGAGGCTGCATGGGAGGTTGCAGGGAGGAGAGGATATGGAAGCCCCATTCCACTAATAGTGTCAGTAAACACAGGACAGTGGCCCATCCCTGTGGCAGTGGGGAGGGGGTGCCTCTCCTCAAGGGTGCCACCTGCAAATAGATGTCACCCAGGAGAGGGGCAGGGCAGTGATGCATGCTGGGTCCAAGAAGGAACAAAATTCATTTAGTAGGGAGCAGGCATGAACGAGTTATCGTCCCAAGATCAAGGATAAGGAAGAGAAGTCATCAGGGCTGAGGACAGATCATAGGTAACTCAGCTCCAGGCTATGGTAACCTTCAACACTGATCCAGTGCTGCTGGTTGAACACTGCTGCAGGGTATGGCGCTGGCTGTGTGTTACATGAGAAGCTCAGCTCTTGTTTATGCAGTCCATGTTTTGGTCTTGACTTGTACACTCCAGAGCAAGTAATGCTAGTAAGTTTCCTGGGAATTATGCATCCACAAAGACAAGATGACAGAAACACAGGGAATCACTGAAGTGGAGCCGTTGGTGTCTGAGGACATTCCCAGGGACTAGGATGCGTGGTGCTTGGAGATGTTTCTCCCTCATGGCTCTCTGGGCAATTCACAAAAATACAAAAGATTAAAATACATTATATAAATGGTGAGGATGGTTCACCAGTGCTGGTTGCCTGGAACAGTCCAGTAAGGGGTCTCCACAAATCACAAGACCTTCAGTCTGCCAAGAATCCTACTGTGATAAAGAGGTTCCTGAATGCAAAGCCTGAGCTAGAGCAGGAAGTGTTTGTTACATAAAGCGGCAGGTCTGTCATGTTCTACTTCTGCAATCCAGGGCCATTTTTTCAGCACCACCTTCCTTTGAAGACAAAACAGAGCTATATTATGTCTTTGTGAAAGATTTTTAAATATATATATATGCAAATGTTCAGGCTGAGAAGAACTGGTAGGAAAGCAAAAAGCAAACTTCTCCTCCAGAGTTGGACTAGCTCATGGCGGCGGCAGCCAATTCCTTCTTTTCAACACTCAATAAAAACAAGTTCAAAATGCTTCCCTTTTCTTCTGCCTGATTTTCAGGGGGGAAACCGTCTATGCCTTCCATGCAGTCAAGCAAACAGGTTTGAATGAAAGACTCCTTGACTCCGGGAAACAGCTAATGAATCCTTCAATGCAACATAATCTGATCAGCTAGAGCAGTGGTTCCCAAAGTGGGCGGTACCAACCCCTTGGGGGCGGTGGGATTGCATGGGGGGACATTAAGAGGCAAAGGGATGGCAGGGGGGCGCTCAAGGTGGTCTCCCCAGAAGGTCCTAAAACTGCTCCTGCTCAGGAAGGACTTTCTCACTCACGCAGCCGCTCTCTCCTCCTATCTCAAGCCCACAGCGGCCCCACCAGACGTAGGGGGTGGGGGAAGCGCCCACAGGAGGCAGCAGAGCAGGAAACAGCAGCGAATTCAGCTGCTCTGCCCACTCTTCTCCTGCCTAGGAGGGCCCAGGGCTTCTTTCCTGCTGGAGCCACCGCCACCCACTCGCTCGCTCGCTCGCTAAGCCAGAGCTGCTCCCCTCCTACAAGTTGCCCCAGCAGACCTCTCATGATAGTTGCTGCACAAGGCAGGAGCAACAGCCCTGTGGTGGAGAGGAAGGAGCACGTGGAGGACAGCAGGTGGCAGAGCCGCTGCCAAGAACAGTGGCCGGCTGGCGGGCTGGGAAGCAGGACTGCTTGTGCTGCTGCAAGGTATCACCAGGCTCTCTTCCCCATCAGGAGTTGCAGGTTGGGGCCATCTCCCCTCTGAGCTGCTGCCCTCCTGTCGTAATCAGCCCAGCAGTGAGGCTTGGGGGGAGGGGGGTTGGAGAGAGAGGGGGGGCTTGGAGGGAGGGGGGTTGGAGAGAGAGAGAGAGAAAGAGATGCTGTGTGTTTCTGTGTGTGCTCCCACCCCCCAAAAAATCTGGACTACAACAGGATTGGGAGAGAAAAGAAAAGGGGGAGGGAGAGAGAATTGCAATTCCCCAGGTCCTTCCTGGCTAAAGAAGATTCAGCAGCACCTTTTTCCTGAATGCTTGCTGAAACAATTCCTATCTGCCCTTGCTTATTTCAGGGTGTCCAACCCCCTTTTTTCAAGCGTTCTTTTGGTAAACATGGTATGTGTGTATCTTGTGTCACCATAAAAACAGAGCTGCAGCACAATCCTAAGTATGTCTACTCAGAAGTAAGCCCCACTGAGATCAATAGGAGGTAAATGTGCATAGGAATCAGCCTGAAAATGAAGAGAGGGTGAAGAAAAGACAGGAGAAAATGAATTGTAGAAATAGAATAGCAAGGTAACTGTGGGATATTTAACCATATTTAAAGACAATAAGTACAGTAAAATTAGTGCCCCTCTACTTCAGTCCCAGCCAGGTTTTCCATAGGAAAACTCTGTGCCAGGTGGCAGATAATTATTTTAAAATTTTAATTAAAATACGTTATCCTTTCCTATAACAAAATGGTGCTTACTCCTAAGTAAGTGTGTTCCACTGAAGAAGGAAATCCTATTTGATTCCTGTATTCATGCTAGTGTGACATAAGTTAAAGGCACAATTTTATGCATTTTTATGCATTTTATGCATTTTTATACAGAAAAAAGTCCTTCAACTCCTAGAATCCCCTCTAAATGGGAAGCACCCACCCCAGGCTTGCCAAGGGAGGGAGGGAAAAGAGAGCGAACACCTCTGCTTGTAGCCAGCGTGGCAGGGCACGCCAACTGGATTTTGAATAAAGTATTCAATTAATTGTTATTGTTTTGAATTTTATTGTTATGATCTTCCTTAGTGGGTCATTGAATAATGTGAATAATGATTTTTCTATTCTATTCTATTCTATTTTCTATTCTGAATAATGATTTTTATAGTGTAGGGTAGGGGGCGCTGGGCATGAGTTTGTGGAACCAAGGGGAAGGTTACCTGAAAAAGTTTGGGAACCACTGAGCTAGAGGTTTCAGGGAGAAGGTGGAGCCCAGACAGTATGGCAATCAGTATAATATATTGCTGGTCACACAAAACTTGGTTTCGCTTCAAATAGCTACAATCATAAGCCACTTGTATTCAGGAGAATCTGCAATAGTAGTGTAGCCAGACTGGCCCAGAAGAAATGTCACATTTGCCATATGAACAGGGCAATTGTGGTCACTACAGGCGTGGCTAGACAGGGCAATATCCCAGTGATCGCCCCATGATCATCCCTGTGCATCCACATGATGCACAGGGCATCCTGGGAGCAGGGATCCCTCCCTTGGCCCGGGATATCATCCTATAGTTTAGTTCTGATTTTTCTGTGGTCTCGTGATGAGCCGGACACCCATTGAACTCAATACAGCGTTCTTCTGGGTAAACATGTATAAGGTTGTTCTGTTAAAATGGGGGAAGGGGGGATGGCACAAAAGCTGGGAAGCCATCGAATGACTGGTGGTTGGGGGGAAAGGTGGGGAGCAGGGAAACTGGAGTGGCCTTCTGGGAAACCCCATTGGGACTTTGGGAGGGCCAGATTTGGCCCCTAAGCCAGGGGCTCTGCATCCCTGCTTTAAGCAAATATATTCTCTAAAAATAACATTTACTTCACTTCATGAATTCAAATAACAGTACTGATACCTCTGGACTTAATTCCTATCTGTGACAATATCCATAATTAATCCCTTTGGGTATGTAACCCATCTCTGAAGGTTTCTCTGGTGTTGAGTGGGAATTTAAGCCTCATTAGGGTGCAATGTATGAGCCTGCATTCTGTTCCATTTCATAAATGAAATCTTTCTTTCTCTAAAAGATTCGTTCCAGTTATTTAAAAACTTAAATAAAAGTTTTTATATCCATGGGGAAAAGGTCTTGAGGAAAAATATGTCTTTGAAGACTAAAAATCTATGAATGAAAAGTATTTCAGACATTAAGTATTGACACGGTAGCACAATCAACATAAAAATACAGTTAAAGCTTTGTACATGAATTTAAAGAACCTTACTTCTGCTACCAAATGTACATAAGATTCTTTTCCTATCTATTTGGTGATAGAGTAAAGAAGGCGGCTTTTCTGGGAATTATGCAAATTATTTATGCCATTGTAGTGAACCTGATTTTCATAATATTTAAAATAGGCTATCTGGTCTTGTGGTTCATGTATATGGCAACCCTGTCAGAAGGAGCTATATGAGTCAAATATCTTTCATGTCTATGGGGGAGTTTACACCAGCTGCTTATTGCAGGACTGTATTGCAGTTATCACTAATGGGCCACATGACATTCACATGTTCCCGCAGTGATCTCGGCTCCACCTCTCAGTTTTCCCGGAATATCCCTGACTGCTTTTGTCACATTTTTTCCGGCTCTCTTTTTCCATCCCGAAGAACGTTTGCAGTGTGCCCCCCCCCCTTTGCCAGGTCGTTGCTGTTCGCCACGAATACTGGGCTCAGCAAACAGCCAATCAGCTGTGAGAGGCGTGTGCATGGGTATCGGAGGTATGTGGGAGTGGACCTGTCCACCATTTTCGCTACATGTTTTGGATGGGTATTGGCATATTTTACCGCCAAGCGTGCTTGTTGTTGTTTTTAATATAAACATATCTCTGTGCAAGAGCACATATTTGACAGAGTGTGTATCCCCCCCATGTGTTGCTGCACATTTGAGCTCATGCGCATCCCTCACAAATCATTTTAAAAAAACCTCTGCCCAGTACCCATATGGACTTCAAAATCATAGAATCATAGAATAGCAGAGTTGGAAGAGGCCTACAAGGCCATCGAGTCCAACCCCCTGCTCAATGCAGGAATCCACCCTAAAGCATCCCTGACAGATGGTTGTCCAGCTGCCCCTTGAATGCCTCTCGTGTGGGAGAGCCCACAACCTCCCTAGGTAACTGATTCCACCGTCGCACTGCTCTAACAGTCAGGAAGTTTTTTCTGATATCCAGCTGGAATCTGGCTTCCTTTAACTTGAGCCCGTTATTCCGTGTCCTGCACTCTGGGAGGATCGAGAAGAGATCCTGGCCCTCCTCTGTGTGACAACCTTTTAAGTATTTGAAGAGGGCTATCATGTCTCCCCCTCAATCTTCTCTTCTCCAAGCTAAACATGCCCAGTTCTTTCAGTCTCTCTTCATAGGGCTTTGTTTCCAGCCCCCTGACCATCCTGGTTGCCCTCTAAACACGCTCCAGCTTGTCTGCATCCTTCTTGAATTGTGGAGCCCAGAACTGGACGCAATACTCTAGATGAGGCCTAACCAGGGCCGAATAGAGAGGAACCAGGACCTCACGTGATTTGGAAGCTATACTTCTATTAATGCCGCCCAAAATAGCATTGGCCTTTCTTGCAGCCATATCGCACTGTTGGCTCATATTCAGCTTGCGATCTACAACAATTCCAAGATCCTTCTCATTTGTAGTATTGCTGAGCCAAGTATCCCCCATCTTGTAACTATGCATTTGGTTTCTATTTCCTAAATGTAGAACTTGGCATTTATCCCTATTAAATTTCATTCTGTTGTTCTCAGCCCAGCACTCCAACCTATCAAGATCACTTTGAAGTTTGTTTCTATGCTGCTAAGAGACCTGTGTAGCCTAACACAGTGGGTTGATTTTAGCCTGCTTTAGCTGACAAGAGCAGGTCTCATTCCCTGGATGGGCTGCTCATAGTTATGTCACACTTTTTTCATAGAGTCTTATCTCAAAATGAGCTGGGAGGTTTTCATGCCTAACAAGGTATAGAGGAAGGCAATTAGCTTGAAGCCTCCCAGCTTCTTCTAAGAGTGTGGAGGGATGCAGCCTATCAGCTCCTGAGCAGAGGAGCCTATAAGATCCAATGCACAGGCTTCAGGCTTCGGCCTCGCTTCAGGAGGAAGGGTGCATGCTACCGGCCTGGAGGACCAGCTGTGGCTCAAAGGGACAGCTCCCGTCTATCATCCCTCCCCCCCCCCTCCCCGACAGAGACCCAGCTATGAAAGCTTGTTTAGCTAGAAGGAGATGTGAACTTTCTTTGAACATATATATGTTCTGCATCCATTTTCTATCAATAAACTGCCATTTGTTTGCCCAAGTGGCTTGTTTCATCTTGATAACACTCGGGAGAAAAACCAGTCATCGGGCTTATTGCAGATACAGTGGCCTTCCAGAAACTCTCAAACTGAGGGCCAAAAAAGCCATGAATTCATTTACACAAAGAGCTACTAGATATTGATTTATTAAAGGTTTTTATATATTGCTTTATAGACTGACCTCACAAAGCAGTTTACATGATATTTTTAAAGCAATGAAATCAAAAACAAAAAAGACAAACAACTCTTTGTCTTGGAGAAGCTGATTCTGTTTCTTCTCCTTTCAGGGCAAGATGGGAGTCTGCAAGCCAGTGGCACCACCCTCCACTGGGTCTTGGGTACTGGTGCAGATCTATAGTGCCCTAAGGTGCCTCATCAGGACACCATCTCTGTGGCTCATTGAGCCTGCAATGGGGGAGAGAGAGGTCATATCCCCCCCCCCCACAAGCCCTGGGCACAACATGCACCAGGAGGAGTGAAAAAGGTTATGTTGCATCAAACTGGAAGCCCTGTGCCTTATTTTAATGGGAGGGGTGGTTAACTCCACCCCTGCTGAAAGTCCGATCCCATCCCTGGGAGTCCCACTTCTGGAGTCCTGCCCCAGAAGGAGGGATCACTGGATGGGGGTCATATGACTCCTAGATAAAGTCATCATACCTCCATGGACCAATAGGATGGGGGTAGAGACCCCTGCTGTACATTTGGGGGACTGGAAGTGACCCAATAGGGGCCATTTTCAACCCCATGCCCAGAAGTCCGACCCTGGAGGGAGGGATCATCTGATGAGGTCATGTGACCTGTCTACAAACTCATCCTGCCACCTCATCCTCTTCAGCCACCATAGCATGGACTTGGTAACGGGGTCACGCAATCCCATCAAGTAAACCCTCCATTCAGGCCAGGACTTTTGAAATTGGGAATTCCTGGGATGGGGTTGGAAATGATCCCGCATCTGCTACCTTGCCTCCCAGACTTTGTCTTGTAATGGATGCTCTGTTCTACTGACCCTTGGACTCTTCTGTGACTCTGCTTCCAGACTGTATAGTGCATGTGAGTGCCTGACTGTGTTTTGTCCCCTGACTGCTATGTTGACCCCTCCTGCCTAGGCCTGAACCCTAATCAGCGTTGTCCAGGAATCCATGTTGGGGGTGGAGCTTCACAAGCTTTTGTCAGCTCAGCCCCACAGACTCCGTTGTGTCTTCCACCAATTGGCCCCAGTGTACAGTGTAGTCAGACCAGCTGGCAGAATTCTCCATTAAAAAATTTTTGCCCAAATTTGGCTGCAAATTATGCAAATCTGCATAATTTACAGGTGAAATGTATGCAAATTCCTATTTGCACAAATTAAGCCAACACCAAAAAAATCTGTAAAACCCCACGACTTGGGTTGCAAAAGGAAACCAGAGTCAGGCGTGCCGTGGAAGTCCAGCAAGCCCAAAAGAGCCAGATTTATTGGCAACGGACATGCCTAACCCCTGTATCTAACTGGTTCCAGTGCCCCACATGTACGGCAGAGGCTTAATGGACAAATTCATAGAGGTCTCACATGACCCCCTTCAGGTGATATCTCAATCTGGGATGTCTGGGGATGGGGTGGGGCTTCTGGCAGATGCCGTGCTAAACCCCCCTTTGAATAAGGGGGAGGGCTTAGGGTTTGATGTGAGGTAGCCTTTCCAGAGTCCCTTGACCTCTTCACTTTGTCTTTCATTGCAGGCTCACCCAATGCCAAGCCCAAGCACGTTTCGTTGTTCCACATGGAGACAGAGATGAGGGAGGAGGATGGAAAGGTTCCCTTGAACGGGATGAAGGGAGGGACATTGGCTGCTAATGCTTCCTCCCCTGAAGCTCTAGGAATAGGTATCCTTGCTCGGTTAGAGGCCCAGGGGAAACGGTGCACACTGTCTGTTCTGGATTATTCTGAGCAAGACAGGATCCACATCGGAGAACGCCGAAGGTAAGGCTGGAGGCAGGAATAGGTCTTTGGAGAGCACTGTGGATGAAGCGGTGGCTAGCGATTTCTCCCAGAAGGAGCTGTTCTTATGGTGAAGGACTGCAGTCAACTGACGCGTTGAGATGGTTGGCAGAGCCTCTGAGGCCTCTTCAGCTTCAGCTTACCTCTCGCTTCCACAGCTGCCTTTCCGGACAATATAGTTCCTTCCAGTGCAAGAAGAGAGGCCCAGGCAGTCTGAGCCATCCCAGTCGCTGCTTTCCCACTGTGAATGCTTCCTCCCCTGAAGCTCTAGGCATGGGTTTCCTCACTTGGTGTCTGAACCAGGGGAAGTGGTGTACACATCGTATCCACATTAGGGAAGGCTGGAGGCAGGGCAGAACCTTGGAGAGCACAGTGCATGAAGAGCTGACCGGACATTTCTCCCATAAGGAGCTATTATTCAGGCGAAGATCTGCAATCCACTTAGGCCTTAAGAGAGCTGGCTGTGCCTGGTCTTTCAGTGGCTCCCCCCATGTTGCCTACTAACTGGAGTTCTTCAAGGGCCGCTATGAGGTTCCGTAGTCCTGTGATCTTGGTGGCTGAGGAACAGGGGGCGCTGGAGGTATAGAAGGGGGTGCTAAGGATGTCCGCTGAGGTGATATTATGTGTCCGAGTCATTTGTAGGGTCCTCTGGAGCCTCAGATCTTGGGGTCAAGATGCCTTCCCCAACTGTAGGCACACCCCATCTCACCTGACTTGGTCCAGGCTTTGACTGAAGTCATTCTTGAAATTTTATAGAATCATAGAGTAGTAGAATTGGAAGGGGCCTATAAGGCCATCGAGATCAACCCCCTGCTCAATGCAGGAATCTACCTTAAAGCATCCCTAACAGATGGCCATCCAGCTGCCTCTTGAATACTTCTAGTGTGGGAGAGCCCACAACCTCCCTAGGTAACTGGTTCCATTATTGTACTGCTCTGTCAGGAAGTTTTTCCTGATGTCCAGCCAGAATCTGTCTTCCTGTAACTTGAGCCCATTAGTCCACGTCCTGCACTCTGAAATGATCGAGAAGAGATCCTGACCCTCCTCTGGGCGACAACCTTTCAAGTATTTGAAAAGTGCTATCATGTCTCCCCTCAATCTTCTCTTCCCAGTTCAGTCTCTCCTTCTTGAATTGTGGTGCCCAGAACTGGATGCAGTACTCAAGATGAAGCCTAACCAGTGAGAGGGGAACCAATAACTCATGTGATTTGGAAGCTATACTTCTATTAATGCAGTCTGAAATAGCATTTGCTTTCTTTGCAGCCACATCACATTGTTGACTTATATTCAGCTTGTGATCTACAACAATTCCAAGATCCTTCTTGCTTGTAGGTTTCTTTTTCCTAGGTGTAGAACTTGGCATTTATCCCTATTAAATTTCGTTCTATTGTTTTCAGCCTAGCTCTCCAGCCTATCAAAATTACTTTGAAGTTTGTTTCTGTCTTCCAGGGTATTAGCTATCCCACCCAACTTTGTGTCATCTGCAAATTTCTAGATGAGTTGATGTGCCTGGACATGCACGGAGGCTCCCGTGAGCATTGTTCTAGACCCTAACCTTTCCAAAATTTCAGTAATTATTGCACAATTGTAATTCCCCACTTGTCTGTTGACAAATCAAACAGGTACCTTGGCAGGTGAGGTGGTAGATCAAAAGAAACCGTGCTTTAGATTTTTAGCCCAATTCCATGATGGCTGCCAGTTCAAGTTGCTCTGATAGGGAATGCAGCTGGCCCATAGGGATGCAAAGTCCTGGGACAAGGTCAATGGGGCAACCTATGGCACGGCATCCTTGGCCAGTTGCCGGGGCCCACTGCTGTGCTGATATCTGCCCCCACCACACACACATATCAAGTAGCATTGAACCACCATTTAAAAATACCCACAATGCCCTGATGTGAGACTATATCACAGGTACATCATGGAGAATGCACCAAAACAGGAAGAGGCCCATTAGCTTAGGGCTGGGGAATTTCAGGACCTTAGGGCAAATATGGCCTTTCAAGAGTGGCAATCTCTGGCTCTTGCCACATGGCCACGCACCCTTCACATAGCTCCCCCCTCCCCAAATATGTTGGTGGTTTCCTGCCTTTTGTGCAATTTCCCCACCATTGTAAAAGGTTGAAATGTTAGATACCAGCAGTAAGAATCTTAAGTAAAACATGGTGGATTTTTTTTGTATTTTTGCCCTCACCCATTTGGCCTTGGCCTTTTTGCTTTGCCCCCTCCCTCAGATTATGTCTCTCCCCCCTCCCAAGAGTTTACCAAAATGGAATTTGGCCTTGGGCTGAAAGAGGCTCCCTACCACCACACAGCCCCCTCATCAGACCTCGATCTGACACTCCTGGGGATCCTGTGAGGAGGCCTGAGAAGACACTCATAGTGTTATGTTCTGGGGATCAGTCTATATGACCTTCAGGGAATGCTTACAACTCAGTGTGTCTGAGTAAAAGAGATTGAGAATTCCTTCACACCCCACCCCATGCACGCACACAGTGTAATTAATTCCTAAATGGGTAACCCTTTTGTTCTACAAGGCCTGAGGGGGTAGGAGGAAATGAATCTGAGTGAAGGCTGAACCCGGGACAAGAGGAGAGTGTCTTTGGTCTTGAAGGGGAAGATCTGCTGGGCACCAGAGAGGAAGCAGAGTTGACTTGGCGTTGGGTTGTTGTGGTTGTTGTAAGCCTTGAACCTAAATCCAGAGGAAATAAAACTTCATTAAAGAAACACCACAAGTGCCTAGTGCCCTCTTTTCTAGGATACTGGAGTCTGTGTAAGCACTGAAGCCCCTACAAGTTCACCCCTCTCAGGACT
This sequence comes from Elgaria multicarinata webbii, assembly GCF_023053635.1. NCBI lineage: Eukaryota > Metazoa > Chordata > Lepidosauria > Squamata > Anguidae > Elgaria > Elgaria multicarinata. The sequence continues at coordinate 124,165,464 of NC_086172.1, read as the reverse complement.
AGAGTGCAGGAGTGTAACAATATGTTCTTTAACGTAGTCCCATTTGTCCTATGCTGTCATGACAATTGTACACAAAAATGGGCATATGGTGAGCCATTACACCACACCTTGGACATAGATGCAGTAAAAACCTTAGAAAAATGCCTCATAGTATCAGAAGATGAATAATACAATATGGTTCCAAGTTAAGACATAAGGTTCTGGATGTGCCATTAGTACAGTGAAAAATCACATTTTTAAAAATTCCTTGTGAGAAAACTGCTACACAGATATCTCTGAAATTTTTCACACATGAGTAGCTACAGGCCATCTGTAAGGTCACCAAGTTTCATGTTTCTATCTTGAAAAATAAAAAAAGTTATAGCCGTTCATTTCTCCCAGTGCAGGTCTATGAGGAAAATGAGTCGTCCGAATCTCAATTCGGAGGTCCGAATCTCGCTTCGGATTCTGTTCCAAAGTGAATTGGGGGAGGTCTGAATCGACCCGAAGCGAATCAGGCCCGATTCAGAAGGGCCGAATTGAGATCCAAAGCAAATCGGGGGGTCCGTTCACAGCCCTACTTTTTTCTCTCGCTCCAGCAGGGATGTCGAAAGGAGAGAGCAAGAAGGGCGTTGGCAGCATCCACTCACTGAGGCTGCTCTTTGTTTGGGAAACCTCAGCCTGGCCTGCCTGGCACGTGCTGCTCACTCTCCTCTTCCCCTTTGCTCTTGCACACATTCACTCCTTCCTAACCTTCCCACCCTGCCCCACCTCTTTCTAAAACAAGCCACAATTAATCTCCATGACAACAAGGCCTCGAAGCCCCCGGAACTGGCTTGGAAGCAGATCAACCCCTTGTCCCCACTGCCACTGTCTTCGTGGCTGTCCCAGAACCCAAGCCCTTATAACAGGAGGCCAGCAACTGGGGTGGCAACTGGGGTGGCAAGCTCCTTGTTTGGGGAGGGCACTTGCCCCCCTCCGCCTCCCTAGGGCCACCACTGCAGCTGGGGCACAGAGGCAAGGATTCCCTCCATGCTCCTCTCTTCCTGCATTGGATCCTTGCAGCCTCCAACTTCAGAGGCTGCCATCTATCAAGATAGGATTGCACCCTAAGTTGTTGAAAGGAAGATCCCTAAGAGTCTGTAATTTACATCTAATTCACAGTTATGGAACAGACCATCAGCTATTCAAGCAATATGCAAACATGTTACAATTTTTAAATATATAATATACAAAATTTGATATTCTTTTGCTGGCTGGGTGGGAATTGCATGAGCTCCAAGAAGAGTTTCATTTGTTCCACTTGGAAGACATACGTCTTCCTTTCAAGTCTATGATAATTGTAAATCTACACAACAGAGCAAAGTCAGTCGGAAGGGGAGCTGTTCAGAATCACTGCAGATCTTGATGCAAATGCTGACTGACATGCTAGGCGGACAACATATATTATTCAGCAGCATGAAGCACAATAAGCCTGGGAAGGTGATTTGTGGGAAAGAATTTAGGTCAGAATTTCCAAGAAGAAAAGAGTAAAATGTGCTGTAAACAACTTGCCTGAGGGGATGAGATGGAAAGTACCTCCGATGGCATATGTTCATAAGACTATGAAATTGAGACTTCCCTGTGACAAAGTGGTACAGTAACTGCTGGTACAGCTGCAAACCTAACTTTTGTTTCTGGAAATAATAATTTAAAAAATACCTGGAAGAAACAAGAGAACCCATCACAATGTCTTCACACCCAAATAAGAGTCTTGCCAGAATTCTGACATGTGCTGTAAATCTCTGTCAGCCAAATATTGTTGGTAATCTACCAAATATCTTCTTGTTTTTCATGATTTATCAGTAAATGATTATATTTACTATAGACAAACCGAGAAAGAGAAGACATCTCTGGAGCTAGATAACGACAATAGCCTTGACTATGGCCTTGCTGTGAGCCAAGCTACTGTCATTTTCTACGGGCCTCTGAATCATCATTATCATGAAATGATTGGTAACTGCAACATTCGCTGAACTTCCAGCATTTGCTGTAATACCGTATTTCTTTGATTCTAAGACGCACTTTTCCCCCTAAATAAACAGCTCTAAAAATGGGGTGCGCCTTAGAATCGATGGTGTCTTACAATCGAAGAAATACGGTATTTACTTCGTCTCTCTATAGCAAGGGTGTTGAAGCTCAGGCTGTGGACAAAATCTGGCCTGCCTAGGGTCCCAATCCAGATGGCCATGCCCCTTTCCCCCCCAACCACCAATTTTGTGGTTTCCTAACTTTTCCACCAGTGAAGTCTGGTGGCTCCGATGTCAGTGGCACAGTGAATCCCCTCCAGGTTCCAGCGAGACCATTAAAAGAGCTATTCACACATTGCTTTTGCATGTTCCGCCAACCCCATTCTAAAAGGTTGATATCCTCTTCTAAGGCTAAGTTACTGGCAGTAAGAACTTTAAGCTAAAACATGCTGATATTTTTTGGGGGGTGAGCCCTGCCCACTCCTAGAATGTGGCCTCTGAGAGCTTCTCCAGAATCAAATCGGGCCCTCAGAAGGCTTTGCTAGACCTACCTTAAAATCCGGTGGTGAGGAGGGGCCCGGTCCTTTCCACACATCAGATGCGAAGGGGTAAAGGAAAGCCCCGTCGCGTCCTCCATTTTGTTCGAGCCTTAAAGGGCCAGGTGCGCAGGAGTGCACCAGCGGCAAAGGTAGGTTTTTTTTATTAAACACAGGGTTCCCTGTCCCTCCTGCCCCTGATTTCCCCAACCTGGCCTCAATTCCCCCCCCCCGTGATCTCCGGTTTCCCCCCCATCCCCCATGGCTCCAATTCCCCCCATCCCCCATGGCTCTGATTCCCCCCCATCCCCCATGGCTCCAATTCACCCCCATCCTCCATGGCTCCGATTCCCCCGATCTCCCCCCCTCCCCTGATGGCTGCAGCACTCCTGCGGAGCACTGTGTGCCGTCTGCCACTTTTCCCAGCTACTCACGAGTAATTGCTGTAGCCGGGAAAAGCGGCGGACTGGTCTACACGCCCGTGGTCTTGGGCTCAGCCCAAAACCACGGGAAATACCGGGCCACAAGCGGTAACGGTTACCCCGGGGCCAGGGAGTTTTGACCCCTGCCTGAGCCCAGGATCCCCTGTGCGTCATCTGGACACACAGGGATGAGCCCGGTCGTCGCACCGGGCTAACCCCTCGTCTAGCAAAGGCCAGAGTGAAAGAGGGTCGACCCAGTCCTGCTGTATAGCCTGCAACTCCCTCAAATGCCAAGCATAAGCCTGGCCAGGGGAAAGCTGCCTTTAACAATCCTTTATTCCACTGATCTGCTAGGCAAGAGACAGGAAGGCAAGTGGTTGGTGGTAAAACAGAGCATTCTGGAATCCTATTGGATCCATAAATCTCTTGAGGACACTTTTTTTTAAAAAAATAAAAATAAAACAGGATGCATTCACCGTGGCTGCAGAGGGAAGGTAGATCCACACAGATCTGCCATAGAAAATTAAAATTTGATACAGATGTCATCACTGAACCTAAATTTGAAAGGACACTCTTGCTTCATTTCTGAAGTTCTCACACTGTGTTTCTTATGCACCAGTGGTTTTGCTGGAAGTTACTTAGCTATTTTCTTATACCAAGAAATACTACATGGAGCTTTTGTATGACTGAACGTTGGCCAGAGAGTCCCAAAGGCTACATTGGGACCACAACCCCTTAGACTTTAAATCCTGTCTTAACTTATTTAAATTCTGTAATTAGTTTTCAAGCTGAGTTCTGCTGGCACAAAATATAGCAATAGGGCCATTCACTCTGCAAAAAGCACCTAGAAACATTGACCCAGTATTTTAAATACCATGTTGCTTTCCCTTGCATTCTTGAATGGGAGGTGGTTGATGTTCTAGCAGTGTACAAAGGGGCATTGTTAAATGAAAGCTAATTAGGATGGGATTTCATGTTGCTAAGAGCTATGGCTTCAGTATGCAAAAGAGTCAAACAGCAAGGGAAGGGCAGTATCAAATGCTGAATATTGCTTCACACTCTCCCGGTGGGAAGTTCAGGAGGAACTTTATAGAGTCAATTTCCATTCAAGGAGAATAAGAGTCCAGCCCACATCACTATTCTGATCATGTGTTTCAGCTGTTAGAGGTAAGAGTTTTGGCAATGCGGTTGATGGGGAATGTTTAGTCTCATTTAAAGAGGATTTTTTCCTATGTCAAAGAGCCACACTACATAAACTAAAGAAAATAATGCAAGCAAGGATAAAGGTAGTTTCCCTACCCACCCCAAATTATTTTATTTGCTGGAGACTTGTGTAGGGTGACCATATGAAAAGGAGGACAGGGCTCCTGTATCTTTAACAGTTGCATAGAAAAGGGAATTTCAGCAGGTGTCATTTGTATGCATGTCGCACCTGGTGAAATTTCCTCTTCATCACAACAGTTAAAACTGCAGGAGCTATACTGCAGCTATACTGTGACCAGATTTAAAAGAGGGCAGGGCACCTGCAGCTGTAACTGTTGTGATGAAGAGGGAATTTCCCCAGGTTCTCCATATATACAAATGACACCTGCTGAAATTCCCTTTTCAATACAACTGTTAAAGATACAGGAGCCCTGTCCTCCTTTTCATATGGTCACCCTAGACTTGTGGCATCTTTGCAATAACCTGCTTATTTATAAAGTTGAACAGGTGGTTTAGGGACAATTTGACTTTCACTGCAACATCAGTTTAGGCCTCCCAGACACAAACAGCACACCAGCTTTTCCAACCTTTTCAGACTCTCTGCAGGACATCCATGTGGTTTATTTATTTATAATAGTTATTACTGCTTAATATAATAAAGTATCTAAGCATATAGTTTTTTCTTGTCTCTCTCCTCTGCATCCTACTCCAGTAAATGGTGGCATGTGGCACAAAACAAACTTTTAAAGACTTTTTTTGCTACAGCTAATTGCTCCTTGCCCAATCTATTCTCTCTGCTAATTGCTGTATGTTTGGTTCTTTAAAGTTTAGGTTATTTCTGCTATCACAAACTCTCTCATGAAGGGAACTATAGCTCTGACATAACAGTAACTAAGGGTGCAATCCTGGGCATGTTTCAAGAGGAAAAAAGTCCTATAATTCCCATGCTGGCTGGGGATGCTGGGAGTTGTAAGACATTTTCTTGTCTAAACAGGCATAGGATTGTGCCCTGAATTTTTAATGTATTGGGCTCCATCTCTTCCCCAAATCAACACACTTGGTGCTTTGGTCCCCTATAGTTAAAGCTCCATCCAACGAATGTTTTATTGCATGCTCATTACTTGGCGTTCACGAAGTTTGCTCAGGTCCCTCACATGACATTGTCTGCCTCCCGCGTGCCTTCCGCCCCTTCTGGCCTTCCTTGCGCACAGAAAAAAACCCCTCTTTAAGACTGATGTATTTTTAAACTCGGAATTGCTGCTCTCTCCTGCTGTGTGCCAGAAAAGCAGCACGATTAGAACAGCGGACTCAATGGGCCTCATGCTCTTGGGTACTTCCTCTTTTGAAAAGACGAAGTAACTGAGGAACGAAAACACGGGCAGAGAAGCGAAGGTAGGGAGCATGTTAACCCCCGGTGTGGTGGAGCTATCAGACAAGAGAAAGCACAACGTAAAGCCATTTAGCTGTGGTCACATGCAGCTGGCACATAGTCTGGGTTATTGTGAATTAATGGTGTTGGTGGGAGAATAGTAATATAATGGAGCCAGGGCTTACAGGGATGGGATGCAGCATCCACACTTTTTTTTTTACTAGCCGGAGCACTGATTTCATTACACACACACACACCCTCCACCCAATGATTTCTAGTTCCCTCTGAGCTTAGCTGCAATTCTCACAGTGGCTTGGGGAAAATGAATTTCCTCAGCAACAGTATATTATTCCCCATAATAAGGTAAAGTATTTTGGGGTGGCTTGGTCTTGAATGGGGAATTAAGACCCGTTAGCTTTTCAAAAGACCTGCTCCTGGTGGAGATACAACTGCTACAACTGGTTTGTTCTTATGGGTCAATATAGCAGCCCAAATGTTTGGACGGTCATGATGAGTGCTTGCACTTTGAAATGTTCCTCTACACCACTGGGGGAGAGGAAGCATATATTGCATGTACAGCATTTGCACATGTTTGTCAGGTTTCCCAGTCCCTCAGGCAAGGACACATTCTGGCAAACTGATAGCTTCATCCAACATACCTGTTTCCCGCGAATTATCCCCTACAGCGTTTAAAACTTACGCAGATGTAAGCATTTGTTTAATTTTTCTTTGAACATATCAAATCCTGCTCCTGCGCCCCCAGTGGCCGCTTGGAAAACAACAAATTATTTGCTCCAAAAGTAGCACCAAAAAAGGGCGGTTCTTTTGCCTCTGAAGCACAATTAAAGCAGGATGCATGGGAGTACTTCACAGTCAAAGCAGATTATAAACTGGAAAACTTCAGAGTACTTCACAATAAAAGCAGATTATAAGATGGACAACTTCGGAGTCCTTTGCATGCAATTTGCAGTGATTGCACAGTGTAACGCTGGTGTGATAAAGCTCTGACACAGGACACCCAAATCAGTGTGACTTCTTTATTTCAGGAAATCCCATGGCAAAGCTTAATGGTTGCACTTCAGAAATCATATAGCTGATGGTCAGTAGCTACAGTATAGGCTCCAAGAAATCCCAGAACAGTCAAAAGCTAATCACTACTACTGTGACAAGATCCCCATCAACATGGTTTCCCCATTGTCATCTCCATGGTTCTGAACAAAAGGGAAGGACAATCTATACACGGTTCCAAACCCAGAAAAGGAAGAGGGATAATTCCAGGGATGATCTCTCAAGCAATCAGATTCTACAAAGGCCAAACAAACCACCCAAAGAGAGCTTGTCCAACCTCGGATCATACATTGGTAACTCAAAGGGAACACGGTCAAGGCTTAAGCAAGAACATGGGGAAGGTACACCCTCAGACACAAGGAGCTCCATGCCACAGCTTTCGCATGGCCAGCTCCTCGCTGCATGAGTCCAGGCAGAGGAGGGAGAGGTCCAACAATCAATGATCCAGCCCAATCTGCCCATGCACTGAGCTGACGACAAACAAAGCCACAAAATCCACAGCAAACAAGAGTTCAAGTCTATGAAAAGCCTCACAGTACTATTCATGTGATAGGGACCATATGGGCGAGTGATAGGGACCATATGGGTGAAGGGTTCCCAGTCCAGGATATCCTCTGAGGAGCCCTTACTGGTTGTTTTGTGGCCAATGGGATGACACTTGGTAATGGTACTCAAGTTGACCTTCTCTGTGGTGGCACCCAACCTTTGGAACACTCTCCCACGTGTGATCTGCAGAAATGGTGACAAGTTTTAAACTTCCCCAACCAGTGAGAGCTTGTTATCACCCTTTTAGTGTTATGGTGATGAAATGTTTTTTAAAATGTTCTTATCTGTTTTTAATTATTATTTGTAGCTTATTTCTATATTCTTATGTTGTATTATAATGTAAACTGCTTAGGGATTTTAATATATGTAACAGTATAACAATATTGTAAATAAAGCAAATATATAAATAAGATCACTCTCCTTCAGATAGGCCCTAGCCCAGTAGAAGAGGACAATCTTTGTATGTAGAAGGCCCCCTGTTCAGTCTTTCAGTCCCTGTCTGAGACACTGGAGACAGTGGAGGCTGGTGGCTTTGATGTCAGTGGGGCTGTGAATCTGCTCTGGTTTTCAATCAGAACCAGTCGGAACTCTAAGGGTGCATAACCTATTTTGTGGATTTGGTTCGGCACCTTGGAGAGCTCCTTTAGAGTACTTTTGACTGAAACCTAGAGCAGATTTATAGCCCCACTGACATCGGAGCCATCAGCCTCCACTGCTACAGAAACTTTTATAATTCTAATCTCATTTAGCATTTTGATAAGCTAGTAGGGGGAAAAAAGCTTCAGTTGAGTCGCACTGCGTTCAATGGAGATTCCTCCCAGAAAAGAGTGCAGAAGATTGCAGCATTAGTCTATTCATTTTAAAATTTATTTTTGTACATTTCAGTTTGTGATCTTTTCCATCCCAAGGATTTAGGCAAAACAGGCCATGTTTAAACCATCCAAATAAAAATAATAATAAAAATGTCCATTTAAAATGTAAAATTACTGGCCTCAGATTGTAAGGAAATATGCATTAAAAAAAGGCAATAAAATTCAACAATAAAGGAAGGATCAAGGACCAGGGAGGCGGTTGTGAGCAACCCTTTCAACAGAGAAAGGTTTAGCTGGAATCACTAGCTATAAAATGCTGGCAGAGAATAGTGCAAGAGGGAATTCTAGTAAATCCCAGCTCACTGCAGCCAGTTGCAGGAGCATAAATCCTTCTGTATGATTTCATTGCTGCCTCTTGCTGTCCCAGCCGTGCTGGTGCAGAGGCACCCTGTGCTTGCCTGGTGCATTCACTGAACTGTGACACACTTGCATTTTTGTAAACGTATGATCCTAAAAAAGCATAGATTACAGATGTAAGTGAGTGTTGCAAAATACAAAAACTACTCTTTGTTTACAGATTATTTGTTGCAGGGGAAAGGGGACAATTCTCTGCTGTACTTTTCCATTTGAGAGCATTTCTTTCAGAGGAAGACACATCATACTCAGCCCCAGGGCAAGAGGTTCAACCGCACTGAAAAAACTGAAACCAGTGAAGCTGTGAGAGCTCTAACGTTAAGTCACTCAAAACCATTTTCCCTTGGAGAAAACATACAGAAGTGGGGAGCACTCAGGTGCCCCATAAAAGTATGAGTTGGCAGCCATAGGCATATCTCCCATACTTCTTGTGGGTATGGAAGGGGAGGGCCCACTCTAGTTGTACCCCAGATGGGATCTCTCCACAGAGAGCTTCCCATCTTCCCTGGAGAATGGCATCTCTCAATCTTAGTAGTAGAGACACAAAATGGATGGCTACAAGGGGCGGGGCAATCTTTTCATCCTGCCTGAGCTGGCATCTTTGTAATCATCGCCCTGCCTAAACCTATCAAAGTTCTTAACCTTCCCTCCCTCTGAGATGGACAAATCCCACACCAGGGGTGGGGGCAGCTCCCGTAGGTACTTCTGAGAAGTTAGCCAGCTCTGACAAACAGCCAATCACTGGCTTTGCTTGTCTCACAACAGTCAATGACATCTGGCCTTCCCCTTGGCTTAGAAGTCGCTGGGTCTGTTCAGATGACATGCTAAGTCATGGTTAGGCTTTTGCAGCAAATGGTTAGTGAGTGTGTTTCAACTGTGGTTATGTAGCCACCATGATTAGGAATGGCTGACATGGCACACTGGTGCTAGATAATCCAGGATGGAAGAGGGAAGATTTCGCGTTGTGTTTAACGTGAGATCCCTCCTCCGTTTACACGTGAGGCGCGACGACCTCAGGAAAAGAGGCGTCTCGCCTGCCTTTTTTTTTTTAAGGAGAAGCAGCGCACGAATGCTCGTGCGCTGAAGGTGTTTTTTAAAATTTAATTTAGTTTCCCCACTCCCCCCACCCTAACCCCGATGGGCGCAGCGCTCCTGGTTCCACACACAGACACACACACAGACACAAAGCAAAAGCTCCAGGCAATTAAGCATGTTTAATAAATGGTAATTAGGAATCCATAGAAAAACAAATAAATAATAAGGTAACAATAGAGGAGACACAAGCAAGTTCACAATGAATTCTGGATAACTGGCATAAAAAAATAATAGTCAAGTTGACCTGGATGGTATCTAAAGAGAAAATGGTGAGTTAAAGTCCTATTACTTGGGCCAAAAAGTTATTTGAGTAATGAACAGCTGTGAGACTGTATTATTCCAAGTTAAAAGTGTACTTAAGTTTTTGCTTATCAATTAATGAGCAAAAAATATTGTGTAAGGTATACATAACAAAAAGATTGATATATAGATGTCTAGAAAAATGTATAGACTTAAGTTTAATTGGCAAATTTTGAGTAAGGAGGTCTTCTCAAAGATATCATTTACAATTCTTCTTATCTAGCCTTAAAGGTGTACGTGTAACCATTTCAAGTATGTTCTACTTTTTGAATGTTTAATAACAATGACATAATTAAGATTGCGAGCCCTAATTTATGGGACAATAGATAATCTTAGTTTTGAGGTAATTTCTACACACACAAAAAGGTGTAAATATGTGCTTGTTTTATAATGCGGGAGCTTCTTATTAGAACCTGTGTACCTGTCAGCTGAATAGCCCATTTAGTACTGAATAGTACTTGGTACTTAGAATGAGATCTCTCCTTCTGAAGCTATTAGGACTAGAAGTCTAATAACAAAAATGTTTTAATATCATTTTATACAAGTTATATTTTGATGTGATGTTACAAATATATTTCTAATAAAAATGATAAATAGATCAAAAAGATTTTCCTTTACTAATTCTTGTTAGTGCAGAACCAAAATTGAAGCCAACTTTACACCAAGCAGGATATGACACTTTGAAAATGGTTTGAAAACTGTATCTGGAGTGTTTCCTGGGCCCCAAGAGTTGTCACCTCTGATATAAACCATTTTAAAGCAGTCGTGTAGATCCTGCCTCAATCCACCTAAAACAATTTTTTGGTGTGCACTTTGTTTGAAGTGCACTGATAAGGAGATAACTGGCAACCCCAAAGGCTTCCTAAATACTGGGGCTATAGATTTTGGCCTTCAGCAAAGGACCAAACTGTAACAATGGGCCCTGCAACAAATTGTTGCAGTTTGAAGTGCTTCTGTTCAATATTCCAGCAAGCCAAGCATTGTCTTTTCCAGGATAATACATTCCATCGCTGCTCCCTTAACCCCAGCTATCCCTACCCGCCTTTCAGCAGTCAACCAACATAATGTTCCATGCCCATTGAGCATCCGCAGATGATGTAAGTTACACGTTGCTCACATTTCATATCAGGATCTCAGACTGCAAGGCGGGGAAAGACTTCTACCCTGCAACTACCGGGCTACTGCCAATCAGAGCAAACAGTAATGTGCTAGATGGATCAATAGTGACTCAGTAGAAAGCAGCTCTTTGTGGCCCCATTCAGAAGACCCCTTAAACTACAGCTTTAACCACGGTGGTTAAGCCAGAGAACCAGGCCATATTCAGGAGACAACTTAAACCATGGATTTAACCAAGGCGAATAAGGCTTTCTGGCTTAACCACCATGGTTAAAGCCGTGGTTTAAGGGGTCTTCTGAACACAGCCCGGCTTTCTGGCTTAACCACCATGGTTAAAGCCGTGGCTTAAGGGGTCTTCTGAATGAAGCCTATATAAATCATGCTATTGTTAAACAGCCTTGGAAATGATTTGCCATCTGGCTGCTCTCACCCTTACAAAGGTGCATCTCTTCTGCCACGGACACAAGTAGGGGGAAATAACTGCATAGTCAGCCTTTTAAAATCCCCAGAAGTAAACGGCCACAGGAGCAGAGTAATTTCAAATATATTCATGTTCGTAGTCGAATGTTAGAGACAGATCACCATCATTCCTGAATTCACTTACCAGAATTTATGGCAGGTTTTTGTTTTGTTTTGTTTTGTTTTATTAAAGGATTGTGATTCACACTGTGACTCTGGGCTCTGAATTGCCATTTGATGTATTATCGGACTCCCAGACTCTGCCCTAATCTCCAGCAATAGTCCTTCTCTTTTTTCCTTGCTGTCAATGAAATAAATAGGTTTATCAAGATGTACTCCTTGTTCCCCCTTATCTTCATTGCCATAAGGAGGAAAGTTCCTCCAGCCTTGAGCCAGCATTTGTCCTGACACCTGATACTTTATATAGTGAAGAAAATATAGTCACACATCAAATGCAGTGAATAATGTTAGCCCCTAGAGGGCCTCAGAGGACAGTGTGATAATCATTGCATCCTTAGGTTCTTGATGAAGCCACAAGTGTGGTATGCAAAGGCAGCTTTTCAGCTTCAGACTTTAAAGCTGCCTTCCGCACTGTGCTAGCTGGGGATGATGGGAGTTGTAGTCTGACACATCTGGAGGCACGACAACTTGGGCAAAGGTACCATGTAAATCCTTTGCTGCCTATCTTGTCTGAATGAAGACAGCTGGGTCTTCCTAGGCTTAATTTGAATCAGGATGGCTGCATCTTGGAGTGTTTGAAGTGAAAGCATAGCAGAGAGCTTCTTGGCATGCACAGAGTGCCTTTCCCTCAGCAGCAAGGCACTATTGCTCATTCTCAAACATTTACAATAAGAGGTCAGTCTCAAAGTTAGAGGACAGACAGTTCTTTATTTAAAGTTAACCCATATTCCTCACAGGACTGCAGTATACGTTGAGAGCTGGATTTTATGGCTCTCCAGTGGACTTGTCCCAGGGGAGTCATGCTAGAGGTGTACAAAATTATTCACGTTGTGGAAAAAGTTGACAAGGACCCATCCCCCCCCCCCCCCGGTTAATAGTAGAATCTGGGGTCATCCCGTGAAGTTGATTGATGGGACCTTCAGGACAGATAAAAGGAAGTGCCTCTTCACACAGCTCATAGTTTCACGTTCACAAGAGTGATAGCTACCACTTTGGATGACTTTAAAAGGCAATTGGACAATGCATTGAGTATAAAGAGGACTATTAAAGCTTCATCACACCTACACATTTGTCCTGGTTTTCCCTCGAATTATCCCACTTCATATCCATAGCATATGAAAGCTTACACTCAAATGTGCCTGCAATGTTGTCCCTCTGCCCTGGTGCTGCCAGAGGAGCCTCTTGTGGCACTTGTCAGCTTCCCCCGCACCACTAGCCGCCTTCTGCCCTCCTTTAAGCCCGGTCTGCCTCCTTGTTTCGTGCTGGCTTTGGACTCCCAAGTGCAGTCTGTTTCCTGCCTTTAAAAAACGAGGTAAGCCAGCCCTGCTGCATTTGGGGACTTTCCTGCTCCTTCTGTTGAGAGGGGCCTTGGGTATCTATCCCAAAGTCCTGTGCTAACGGCACCACTGCTGAATATGTTTAAGATTAATTTAGGCTGTTTCTACACCAGCCTGAAAATCTGGTCATGGCTGAGTCCTGTGGGCAGGAGGGACGAGCATGGGTTAAATCATCCCTGGGGAAACCTGATTCTTCCCGTGGTCTTAGAATCGTCCTGAGACTGTGGGAGGTGTGTGGCCACATTCCCCTGCTTCATCCTGCCTCCTCATGAATAAACACGAGGAGGCGGGAAATGGCATGGGGCATGGAGCTCTTCAAGTGCTTCGTGCCCATCGGGGGTAGGGTGGGTGGACTGGGAGTGGGTTTTGGTTTTTTTACTTACATTTTTGTTAGAGCATCACTGCGCTCATCTCTGATAAAAAAAATATGGCGGGCGCGACATCCCCCCTCCCTCCCGGAATGCCAGGAGGTGTAGAAAGGCCCCTAGTCTACAATAACTAACAAGATTACTGGGATATGAAACATTCTGGTTGTTGTTTTAATTCAGCAAACTCTTATTCAGTTTAGTAACATGTGCTGCTTCAAACATCTGAACAGGACTGGCTATTGCAGAGCAATAAATACAGCATCATAGAGCAGGCAGAGAAGAACTTCCAGCAGTGTGTTATGGAGAGAAGGTTCAAGCAGTGAGAACAGAGAAGTACATAAGAATGTCCTTAAGTGGAATGATGAAATGAATGAAAACCTCAAGGTGGGAGAAAATAATCATTTCTGGAATCTTCTGTTGCGTAGGGAGGACCTTTTCCACAGTCTTTTACAGTTGCTATTTTCTCTTGCCATCCAATTAGTGGTTTTCAGCAAATGTAAACTTCATGGGAGAAGCTCTTGTGAGAGCCCCAGGAAGACCTGGCCTCTCACTATTGTTTGGGGTTGCAGGATGTGCCAGCTGTGCTTGTTTATAAGAACCTGTGAATGACCCCTCCTGCATGACTCAGGCAGAGGAGGGCTCAGCAGGGGGTTCCTCCCTCCCTCCCTTCCTGGGAATGAGACGATCTTCTCCAGTCACACATTTCCCTGACAGGCCTGAGAGATAACAGAGAGCAGGGAGTCCAAACATCTGGCAACAGTTTGCCTGTTGTCAGCATGAAGCCAGGACAGAAGCTACGCCGAAACACAGTTTCAGAAACACTGGTCTCATCTCCTACTAGCAGCTCTCACCTTTCAACCATCTCAAGCCGTCAAAACTCTTCACTTATTTCTATGCTACTCTTAGCGTTCAGATTGTTGGCCAGTCTTCTGCCCTCCAGTGAAGACAATAGTATCCCCGTTTTACAGATAGAGAAGTTCCAACCTCCCATGATCCATATAAACAGCGCTCTCTCTTTTGCAGGGGGATAATTAGGCACAACCCCACAGGAGCAAAAGTGTGGGGTTTGGGGTGTGTGATGCAGTGTCAACTTGGCGCCGTGAAGATACCCCCTGGGTCTTCTACATGCCACCACCAGTAGGGGAAATCCTCAGATCAATTTTTTCTTCTCGAAATTGTAGTCAGCAAGTGTGGCAAGACAAGCTGCTGTGCTTATCAAATATCAATTGATTTTTATCTGCAGGGAAGGTTTTAATCTAGTGCCCCAAGAGTCTGCTCTTCAGCACTAAAGATCCCCTGTAATGAGAGAGCCAACAAATTAGTGTCATATATTGGTATATTTTGGGTGCAATCCTATGCGTGTTTATACAGAACAAAAGCCCTACGACTTCCAGCATTCTCCTGCCAGCCATACTTAGAGTATAATCAGATGGGGGGGGGGGAATCGTGTTTCCTTACCATCCCTTTCCACCCCTGCTTCTGTCCCACGATACTTCCTCTTTCTTCACACGGGGAAGAAAGAGGAAGTAAACAATGACCACGTGGCCCATTCAGTGGGCATTTTTATTGTGCTGTTTTCCTTGCACACTGCAGGATATGGCAGCACATTTCGCTTCCCACCCTAAAAATCAGATTTATTTGTTGCAGAAAGAAGACCAGAATGAGCGGAAGACGCGTGGGAGGCGGATGGCATCGTTAAAACGACCCGCCAAAAAAATGAGTGGGCAGTAATGAGCATGCGATAAAATCCTCGTCTGATTATCCTCTTAGAGTTGTAGGACTTTTTTTCTGTCTAAACATCCATAAGATTGCGACTTTAATGAAGCAAGTAGTTCCTTGGCTATTGGAGTGTCCTAAGACAACCTGGGGCATCAGGTTGAGTAAGACTGTTCTAAAAGCTTGTCCTAAGAGTTTGTTTCGAACACCCTGAGAGAACAATCGATACATAGAAAAACAAATTCCAGCATTCTTACATGGGCTCAGTCCAGGACATTACAGATGTAATTGTTTGTAACCAAGTTACCTATTACGTCGTGCAGTATCTTTTAATTCGTAACTACTTGGGACAATGAGATTGACCCAGCATGAACAAAACCATTTGAAACATCACTCCAAAGCTGTCCATGGGATTCTCACTATTAATACTAATTAGATTGATTTTGAACTAAATGTAGCCATAGAATATACTGTATTAAATATTTAGGACTTCAGGATAATGAGCCTCAGTCTGTCTGTTATAGTTTATGGTAAAAAAACAACAACCCCAAAAAAAGTTCTTATGAATGTGTGTGTGTGGGGGGGCTGTTTTCAAACTTTCTAACTGCAACTAATAAAGGCGCATTGATTGTCAGTGTTCACTTTAATCTTGGCCCTGGGGATATAAGCAAGTGAAAAGAAATGGATAAATCAGCAGTAATGGATTTATGGCTGCAATCTATTTACCTGGAAGCAAGCCCCATTGAGCTCAGTGGGACTTATGTCTGAGTAGACGTTTACAGGACTACAAGTAAGATCCTTAAGCAAGAATCAGGGTGTGGCCACCTCCACAAGCCCAGAGGGCCAGATTGGGAACCCAAGAGAGCTGAATTGGTCCAGTAAAAAGGTTGTGTGTTCTCTCTGCCACCTCCATTGACACCCAGCGCTTGCAATGAATCAGTATAAGCACAAGGGAGTGTATGGCTCACAGATCTGATTGTATGGTACTGATTGGGGAAAACAGAGAGAGTAATTTTCTATTCAGTCTCCAAGGCCAATCAAGACACACAAAAGTATGTTAAGAAGGTGGGGTTGGGGCATCAGACAAGAGCTTGCCTAGTATCTTTGTGGGGGGTCTGCTCTTGCATTCATAAAGGTCACCCCACACACTTAAACTATGCCAGCCAACTAAATCAGGGTATTCTTTAGTTCCTTTCGTTGGCTGTGTTCCACGTAGCTCTCATTCCTTGGTTATCTGTCTTATCTCCTGAATACAACCATATCCACACCAGCTGACTTAATCTTTACTTTCTATGATATATGATGTCTGACATCACTTGCATAGCATTTACCTGACAACCTGCTGACTCAGAAAAAGGTGCAGGGAGTACTCTGGCATGTGAAGACATCATATTCTGCACGCTGCCAAATACTCTACACAAAATGATCGCAGAAAACTAATCTGCTATCAAGCACATTCTCCTCTTCCTTGGCCCTGTCCACTCCTACACCTTTGCCTCTCATTCCTGACCCGCTGCATAATCAGGACTGGCCACACAGAAGAATTGTGAGCATGCTGTGGCTCCAGTCATTGTATTGAAATAGTGATGAAACCGAAAACATCTTGTATGGTAAAGGGGTCAATGGTTAAATACTGTAAAGAGCAGCTATTTGCATCTTACCTTAATGCTAGGAAGCCATGCATAATAGGGCAAAAAAATAAATAAACTGTGAACAGACTGCAGTGTGTACAAGATTTGGGGATTTCAAAATAAAATGTAATAAACTGTAGAAGGAGTGTCCAGACGTCTAAAATAGCTGCTATGCTAGTTTTTTTTAAAAAAAAAAGACATGAAGAAGGCAATCCGATTGATTGCGCCCTCACGGCTCAGAAGCTTCTAAACTCGGAGGCTTCTGAGATTCTTATGCCCTACACATATATACAAGCTGAGGAAAAGATGAGGGTTCACACCATTAACACTGTAATATTATCGCACAAGGTCTAGTGCCATAGGATTTCTTCCAGAGAGTAAAGTCAGCTGCCTCCTTTTCAGATCCAGTTCTAGCACAAATAGACTTCATGCTATAGACAAAGACCTCATTCACGTCCTTCCCTTGTAAAGAAAGGTGAGTCATCTCCACCATCACCTGTGCCTTCTTGGGCCATCCTAGCTCCCGCTGAAACATATCATCAGCATATTACCAGCTATCAATTGTTTGTTTCAGGCCTTAAGCGATATCACCTTAAGACACCTATATTGACTGCTCTGTTTATTGAAATCTTAAGAGTCAATGATTACATAGTTGGGAGGGATCAGTCATTGGCAATGTAAGATAGGGGTGGGCAGAAGGTACATCTCCAGATGTTTGCACTTCAACTCCCAGAAGACCCTGTCAGCATAGCCAATGGTCATGAATACTGGGAGTTGAGGTACAAAAATCTGGAGATCTACTTTTATTCCAATCCCGTTGTAAAGGATCCATGGAATGTCATTCAAACAAATCAGAGAAATCGGAATAGTGGTATAACTACCTCTAAAACTCCATCACACCTACTTTGTTTTCCTGGTTTGCCTCTGCAATTTCCACCTCCGTTTCATTAGCAGGTCAAGCTAATGGTCCCTTTCATGTGTGTTTTGTGGTACTGTCACTGTACCAGTAAAATCTCGTTTTGCTTGTTTGCCCTCCCACTCCACCCCGCTCCTTCTCCTTCCCCCTCCAGTTCATTGGTTCTTGTCATTCAACTGAGTCAGCACAAGCCCGTTCATTCGACACAGTGTGCTGGAGGAGGAGAACAGCCCCACCCTCCTCTTTCATCAGAAAGACGTCCCTTCAAAGCACACACATCCAACAAAGAGAGCTTTGGCTATTGGTTAGTATAGAAATGCAATAAATAAATAAATAAAATAGCGTAAGGATGGCAATACATGGGGGCAGACGGGCGCTTTCATCCCGCATGGAGGAAATAAACCAGACTTCCCCACTCTAGGAAAACTCAGAAAATGGAGGGGAAGAGGTGGGGTGACTGCAGGACAGGCACGACGACATGTGAGTACAGCACTGCAAAATGGCAAACCAGGCATTATGAGAGTGCAATAAAACACTGGTGTGATGAAGCCCATGGACATCCACAAGAATTATAAAAGCAAAGGTTAGATCTGATTTCCCAGAGAGATCCTAGGAGAATGAGACGCCTACCCAACATGATTACCTAAGCTCTGCAAACCATACTTGCCTGATTGGTAACTATAAGATCTTAATGATGACTGCTTTGTTGGTTGAGAGGAATCCTAACTGCATTGTATGTAGTAATGTGTTTTGCTTGTTTCATCATTGCATAGATTTGTTATTCTCTAATACTGTTTGAGCAATACATGTTTATTTTTTGGTACCACTTTGTGTTACTTGGCTTGAGAGAGGTTTCAGGGGCCAGAACCCATATATTTTAGTTCTTGAAGCTAGCCCTGGATTAACCTTTAAGCAATATAAGCACGTGCTTAGGGCACCAAGGGAAGGAGGCACCACAGAGTACCGGTACCATAGCTGTAGCCATCTAATTTTAAGGAATTCCAGATTAAAAATCGTTTTCAATAAATTTTTGCATTTGCATTCCCCCCTTATAACAGTTTTATTAAAAAATGCATAAAACAGTGATGAAAATTTGTATTTTTTTCTGTTGCCCTAATTATAAGTAATTGGCTTATATTGCTTGCTGCTATTTAGTGTTAAATAAATATAATAAAACAGTTTATATTTAATGTAGTTGTGTGTTCCAGCATGGGGGATGGCCTTGAAGAAAACTGAGTTTTTAATGTCTTATTTCACCTTCAGCACTTATTGAGTCTTAATGACTTGCCAGCTAAGCAATCGAAGGGCCAAGGGGGCACCATTATTGGACTGTGTTTAGGGCATCAGCTGGCGTTAATCCAGCCCTGCTTGAAGCCCAAAACACTTGGTAAAGATTTACAAATCTATCACTGAGTGGGGTCTGTTCTTTAAAGCTGTTGTATTCTCCCTTGATTTGGTAAATCTCAGATACACCCGTTCAAGTCTGGGGAACAAGCTAGTCAGATGGAGCAGGAAGTTACCCGTGTCAGGCCTTAGCTAGACCTAAAGATTATCCAAGGCAAATGGAGGGCTTGTCCCTGCCTGCTCCTGGGATCTCCTGTGTGTCATTTGGAGGCACAGGGATGATCCCAGGACAATCCCGCGATATAGGCCGGGTCTAGCCATGGCTTAAGTGTTACCCCAAAACCTTGTGTGACTGTGTGTGGATCTTTCCTTCTTCATCATAGATATGGTGTTGCCAATATTAAAAGGTCACTTTTGTGAATGCATGTCTTGTGAGAATGTGCATAGCTTTGTTCATTTCTGGACAGGAAGCACATTTGGTAACACAGCCGAGCTGCAATTAATTTTCCCAGCAACAATATATTTTTCCTTGTGATGCAAAGTATTTTGAGATAGTTTAGTTTTGAATGGACAATTAAGACCCGTTAATTTTACAAAAAAACTGATGCTGGTGGAGATGAAAATTGCTAGAACTGGTTTGTTGATATGGATCAACACAGCTCCCTGAATGTTTGAATTCTCACTGGGGGCATGACGATGATGAATGCCATGATGCATGCCCGTACTTAAGTATTTATGATTACATAATTGTTTGGAAATGGCTGGAGGGGTAGCCTTAGGTGCTCAGATTTATCATAATAATTCTGCCATCTGCAACTGTATTTCCATTCATTATTTTGATTTCAATGATTCAGGGGAAGGTCTTATTTCTAGCATTAAACGTTTTAGCTTCAGTTACTAGGAGATCATTTATATGCCCCCACCTTAGCATTTGAAGGAATGTAGCCTTGGTGGATTCCTGCTTAAGAGAAACAGCAACAGAAAGTTTCAGTGTTACTGATTACAGCTAGGTTATCTAGGCCTCCCTCTGTATTCATCTCATTTATTACATTCCATGCCACCCAATAGCCGAAGTTCTCTCGGCGGCTAACAAAAATTTAAACCCTTAAATATACATTATAAAAGCCATCCACATACAAATGTATTGACAAACTGCACACATAGAGTCACACATATACCTAAAACAATTTTGAAACCATCAACAATAAGCAAAACCTAGGACCTGTATACTGCCAAATGCCTGAGAGAAGAGTAAGGTTTTAACCTTGTACCAAAAAGACAGCAATGTTGGCACAGGCTAGTGGCGTTGGGGAATTCATTCCACAATGGGGGGGGGGGGGGGGAAGCAACACCAAGAAGTCCCTCTCGCTTGTTGCCACCTTCCAAGCCTCCTTCAGAGGAGGTACCTAGAGGAGGGCCTTAGATGAGGAATGTAGTGTACAGATTGGTTCATGCTCAGAGAGATATTCCATCAGGTATTGCAGTCCTGAGCCTTTATAGGTCAAAAACAGCACTTGTATTAGGCTCAGAAACATACAGGCAGCCATTGCAAGCAGACCTAATCTTTCCCGCTGACCTAATATAAGGTGCAAACACTCTAGACCAGTAGTCCGAACAACAGGGAGCCTGCAAAAGGAGATGGAATTCCTATAGACCACAGCAACACCAACATCCCCAGCCCTCAAGTCTATCCTACCAAGTACCCCAGTGGGAAGAGTTGTGAGGTACTAGCTCCTTCTTCACCCACACAGGTCTCAGTTATGCATGTCAGATCATTCACCTTATTCATTATTAAATCATGGATAAGGTAGACTTTATTTTGAACGAATCTGGGATTTAAAAGCAGCATCCAGAGACCTGAGGGCAGGTTGATAGGACAACCAGCAAACCTTTGGGTGGGGTGAGTTGCTTAGCATTAAATAAAGTTGCCTAATGTTAAATTCAGTTGGTCCACAGAGCTCTTGCCTCATACACAATTGGAAAGAGTCATAGACAAAAGGGCCCTATATTACTAGTTCTGATTCCCATGTTCACCTGTCATATCATAGAGTCCAAAACATGACTTACAACATTATTTCTATGTGGAACACATTTTTGAACTTTTTGTTTTAGAGCTCCATCACATCAGGGGGGGAACACGCTCCCTACTGTCGCTTCTCCGCCCATGTTTTTGTTCCTCAGTTACCTCCTCTTTCAAAAGAGGAAGTATACAATGAGCACAAGGCCCATAGAGTCCACTGTTCTAACGGCACTGCTTCTCCTACGCACAGCAGGAGAGAGCAGCAATCCTGTGTTTAAAAATACATTGGACTTAAAGAGTGTTTTTTGTTATGCAAAGAAGGCCAGAAGGGGTGCAAGGGGCATGGGAGGCAGGCGCACATCATGTCAGGGACCTGAGCAAACTCCGTGAGTGCCCAGTAATGAGCGTGCAATAAAACGCTCGTCGGATGGAGCTTTTAGTGGCTCTCCCAAGATGTGGTATGTCTCAGATCTCAGAATGGTGCTGGATTCAGAAGAAATGCCTTCCAACTTCAAGACATTGTTTTATTTGTTGCCAGATCCACTTCTAAAGTGTTCTGTAGTGACTACAGACAGATGTTCTATTCTCTTCTGTTCTCAAAAACCAAAAACAAACGAACAGAACCCTTTGGGAGACCCTTAAGCAGTCCAGCATTTGGTTATTTATTACAATACCTTAGCTACTATGAATAATGATTAACTTAAATGGAAAACTCAATACCACTACCTGCTCTCCGCCTAGTGCTATTGTCTGTAGAGCTAGGAATCATTAGGCACAGGAAAGTTTCCTTGAGTGAAAAATGGCAGCTGAACCAGGACTAAATTCAGCTCTGTCTATACCATCTTTAATCAATGGCTGCCAAATCTGCTACATTGGACTGTTTCTAGCTTCGTAGCTCTGCTCACTTACCTGCAGACATTCTTCAAAATCCAGTGGGAGCGGGGAATCCACAATGTTTTTATTAAAACCACCTAAAATGCCACAAAAGATTGTGTCTGCTTTCAAGTTCTCCAGAACTCTTAATAATAAGGCGAGGTGGAACAAGAGGTAGAGGATGGGAGAAGAAACAGAAACATTCTTACATGGCCAGAAATAAAGAGAAACATGACAGTCTTTCTATTAGCAAAGTTGGAAAATAATTTTAGGCATTCTGTTTGCCTATTTTTTTTCTAAAACTAAAGTTTGCTCTGAGCACAGTCCATCTGCTCAACCCAGAGCCATTCCACATATTAGACTGAAGCAATCTCAGGTTTGTGACTACGTTTACACTCAAAGGAGGCATCAGCCAATCACAACTCCAAGATGGGTGTGCTTGTGTAATTCAACTTATTCCAAATATGTTTGTTGCATTCACACTTTAGATTTTCAGGTGTATACTTAAAAGTGTACACGTAAAAGTGTAACATGTGAAGTGGCACATACTTTACAGATTTCTCTAGTTTAATTTATTTACTGCTCTCTCTTCTGTTGTGTTTACAGAACATTGGCTGTTAGGCTCCACTCAGTTAGGATCCATCAGATGGCCTGATAGATCCAATGGGTTGGATCCTGAAAGATGCATGCAGAAAGGTGTTGGTGGAGCATGACTTTCTCATCCGCCCTTTCCCCTTCTCACCACCCCTTTAGTATTCTGAAAAGCATCTTCCAAGGGCTGGTTATTTCCAAGCATATGTAATTAGCACAAAACATACAAATGATTCAGGAGAATAATATGTTTCATTCTGTCTGACACTGCATGCTAATAGGAATCAGAGCACAATCAAAATAAGCACATATTTATAAATATTTTCCTGTAGGTGGCAGCAGAACATAATGTTAGATATAAACATCTACCTATATAATGTTCCACATCGGTACTAATCAGTATTAAAACATATGCCTTCTCTTCCTAAACTGCTTCACAGTCTTGGAAAGAAATTCATACCCAGAGGAAGGAACTATGCTAGATTTGGTTTCTCTACCAGTTTAGATAAATCCCCTCTATATTCCTGTGCCCTTAGGACATACAGGGGAGCCACAGCTTTTAGTGCCTTTGTGACATTACCTGTCAAAATACGAGTACACAAGAACCTGCCTTATATGGAGTCAGACCACTGGGTTCATGTAGATCAGTATTGTCTCCAGATTGGGAGCGACTCCTCAAGATTTCAGGCATGATTTCTTTCCTAACCCTACGTGGAGATGTCAGGGATTAAATCTGAGACCACTGAGCAATGGCCCCTTCCCCCAACACCATCCCTCTTTTTACAGTTTAATTATATTATTCCATTCCCACCCCACACAAAGAAAATGACAAGTATTGCAGTGTTGAATCAAAATGTTGCCTAGCAACCACCAAAGCCTACCCCTACTCTAAAGCAGGGTGGGCAGAAAGTAGGTCTGCAAATGCTTTGGACATCAACTCCCTGCATTCCTGACCCCTTGGTCATGCTGGCAGATGTTTCTGGGGTTTGAAGTCCAAAACATCTGGATATCTACTTTCTGCCCACTCCTGTGCTAATGTGATATCTATGAGAGTTCTCTAAGGTTCAAGTTGATTGGGGGAACAAAGCCAAACTATTAGTCTCTCTTTTCCTCCGCCTCCACTTCAGTATCCCATTGTAATGCTCCTCATCTGCCTGCCCAGTATTTTGGCCCTTTTAAAGCACTTGTGGAACTATGGACCACACAGAACTAGAAATGAGTGCTAATAAATATGCTGATAGTTGAGAGTGAAGGAATCAAGGAAACAAAGAAATGTGATTGGAAGTCCGTGGGGAGGAAATGCAGATTGCCATGCCCATCGACCTAAAAAAATAAATAAGGGCAGGTAAGTACAGACTGGGGCAACTATTGCTTGGACGTGCACACTTGAATTGAGCTATAGCCTATCTGTTAATAAATTATGTGGTGTAGCTGCCACCTTAAATATCTTCCATTTGGTCAAGATCCACTGTCCTTTTATTAAAGATGGATGTATAGATCATAATACATCATGCAGACTGAATTCGTACCTTTTTGCTAACAACATAGTGTCAGGAAAACATAACAAATACAATGCACAGATAACAGTTGGTCATATCCAATATTAGTTCTACTTAGAGTAGACCCATTAAAACGAATGAGACTTAAGTTAGATTAACATTAGATACAAGTCATAAGATGCATGAAGCTATCTTCTGGGAACAGTGACAGACAAAGTTGAAATGGATGAAGGTGTGACAAAATGAGTATTTGTCTGGATACACACACACCCTCAGTACAAAATAGGCACTTTCCACAAACCGATTACAGATAAATCCTGTGGAAAGTTTGTCTCATACTGTTTTGTTTGAGAGGGGAGGCAGCCTCGCCTGCTATTAATATTAGCAGATAAAAGTGGACAGCTAAGGGGTTAAAAGTGTGGTGCCGGATGATGTCAGTTCCTGTGCTTCCTTGGAGGGCAGGCTGTGATATTTGAGCCAGGCTCTCCCGCTTTAAGGAAAAGACACAACAGAGAAAGACACACAGAGATCGAGAATGGGAAAGTGCTGAATGGGATTCAAGCGAAGCTCTCTGTGTGGGTGTCTTTTGTTAGTTTTTTCTCCCCGGGGCAGCCCTCTTTTGCTTCGCGGACTGGACGGGAGCAGCAAACGGATGGCAACGCTCTGTTGCTGAGCACAATATAACCTTGTTCTTACCAAGAACAATACAAGGTCAGGCACAGAAAGAACTTCTGCACTCTTTGCTCTTTATTTCCAGCGCCGGCGTGCCTCAGCCCTCGCTGCTGCTGCTGCTGCTGCTAGAGCAGTCTGCTGAAGGTGGGTCTGTGGGATGGGGTAGGGGGGTGCGCCTGCTTTTTCCTTCTCCTTCCCATTCCCATCACTAATTTAAGCAGAATGATTAAAGCAGTAAGCTTGCTGGTCGCTGGCTTATTTCTGCAGAAAATGATTGATATAGCATTTCTGTACTTTGTACTACTGCAGCTGAAAGCTCTGGCGGTGATGTCGTATGTTTTGATACCGCTTTAAAAAAAAAGTAATAGGAGGGAATCAGGTGAGGGACCAGCACACTTCTCTTATTACTTGGCGTGAAGTGATTTTGTCCCATATAAAGGATGATCAGGGTAACTAGCAGCAACCTTAATAATTGCCATCACTGGCAAATAGTTAATAGTTTTGGATTGCAGTTCTGAACACATGTATTAGAGATATATCGCACTGAACTCAGACGGAGTAAATGTTTAGGATTGTGCTGTTAAGCAGGTGCCACAATAAATGAAATGCAATGAACTAGCTAAATAAATGAGGGCTGTCGAGGTTACTTCATCTTACTTAGCGTGGATGTTGCTAGTGGAAGGATGTAGTTTGCAAGGTAAACATAGCTTTCCTTGTAGCTTTATCTACTAAATCAGGCAGTTAAAACAGATCTCTTTAAGAGTTATTTGTTTAAATTATTATAATTTCAGCCTTGTCCTTACTAGATAATATATGACTTTGTGATTATCTTTGTTTATGTATTGATTGATTGATTGATTGATTGCATTTCTATACCGCCCAATAGCTGAAGCTTTCTGGGTGGTTTACCATTTCTTTGAAAAGTCTAGATGGCGTACAAAAATGATAAAATCAATCTAAACATATACAATCAATTAAAACATACAACTGCAATATTAAAAGAGAAGAAACTACAGTAAAAGCTGTACTACTCACTAAAAGTGGGCTTTGTGCTTTTCTCTAAATACTGAAAAGGAAGTGCAGTGTTTATTCATCTCTGTGGAGAATTAATTCTACAGCTTTGGGGCTACAACTGAAAAGGCTCTACCTGCTCCTCCTAGAAGTGAATATCCAAGTGACTTTATAGATGGCACTCATAGCTGGGCTCTTGAAAGTGGGTGATTAAAACAGGGAGATGTGCAAATGCAGTTTGCAAGATGTAATGCTTATGCAATGCCACTACATTGGAATGGAGATTAAGCCCCTACCTTGTGTTGTTAGAAACATATGCATAACTGTTAAAGTGACCTCAAATTGTTTTCAACTGAAATCTGTAGAGCAGCATTGACTTGTCATATTCAATACATAATCCATAGCAATTCCAGAGAGTTTATAGTAAGTACTGGTGGGAATCTACATTTATGTGATATAACATTAAACAAGGGTAACAATTACTCTATGGGCCACATGACGCACTGAATTTCACACTTTATCCTTGTTATTTTACCCTTCTATCTCCCGCAATATATCCCATTTCTTACTGCAGTAAAATCATTGCATCATGTAGCATGTGTGTCGTCTAAGCGTTACCGCTATGTCTGCCTGTATTCAAACATTCCCTGTTATCCAGTCGCTGCCCTGGGGGTGTGGACATCTCATTTTGGTGCCAAAATCACCAGTTCTGATGGCGGTTCACCTCGTGTTTAGTCACACGCTCTCTACTGTTGCCTTCCTCGGAATTACCCCCCCCCTTGTATTGCTGTCTGCCCATTACTGCTGGAGCACTGAAATCAGAGAATATTGCGGGGAGGGGGGCGGAGGAAGTGGGTGTCCCACTGTAAGGAGAGAGTTGCTGCATGTGACAGTTAAAGAAACGCCCTGCTAATGCGGTAAGAGAAAGAGAATGTGTCCTGTTTAACTGGTGTTTTAATGAGTATAAGGAAGGAAAGTAACACTGTAAAAGATGAGTGCGCACCGAGATGTATAAAAACGGGATTGAGGGGAAAAAGTCATAAGTACTTATATACACAGTTAGGAGCACATGTGTAGATTTGCCCCATGACTAGGCAAGCCACTGGAAAGCTGACAAGCTACATAGTTTCTCCAAACACTTATTGAGCAAAACAATAACAACAAGGAGGTTGAAAGTGATCCACTTGTGAAATTCCCATCTTCCCATGGTTTTAGGGTGACCATATGGAAAGGAGGACAGGGCTCCTGTATCTTTAATAGTTGTATGAAAGGGAATTTCAGCAGGTGTCATTTGTATGCATGCAGCACCAGGTGAAATGCCCTCTTTGAGCTCCATCACACCGGGGGAGGGGAACACACTCTCTACCTACTCTTCTCTGCCTGTATTTTCGTTCCTCAGTTACTTCCTCTTTTCAAAAGAGGAAGTACATGACGAGCACCAGGCCCATTGAGTCCGCTGTTCTAATGGCGCTGCTTCTCCTGCACACAGCAGGAAAGAGCAACAATTCCGAGTTTAAAAAAACGTAGGACTTAACCAGGATTTTTTTTGTCACGCAAGGAAGGCCAGAAGGGGCGGGAGGCAGACAATGTCATGTGAGGGACCTGAGCAAACTCTGTGAGTGCCCAGTAACGAGCGTGCAATAAAACGCTCGTCAGATGGAGCTTTTCATCACAACAGTTAAAGCTGCAGGAGCCCTGCCGTCTTTTGTATCTGGTCACTCTAGTATAGCTCCTGTTTAACTGTTCGCCTTTCCATATGGTCATGCTACATGGTTTCACAGCCACAAATATATACCAGTATTTGCATTATAAGAACTTGCACAACCATAAACAAGCATGATAGTGGATCTTTCCAGCAGTTGCAGTTTCTAGGGTAGGATGCATTATTTAAAGCTGTGTTAGTGGTGAAACTAGATAAAATAATAATGAAACATCTGAAGTGGTAAATAGAGGGCTTCTTCAGTTAATATGGGAGGGCAGCTGTATTTATTTATTAACAGCATTTTTATACTGCCCATTAACAAAACATTCTATGGGGGTGTACAAAAATAGAAATGTGTGGTTGCCATAGTATGTGCAGGTGACAGGGAACAATCTCCACTTCTGCTCCCCGATGCAAATACCCATGTAAAACCAGGGCTACAATGTTTAGTTGATTAACTATTAGATTAATCCACCCTTGAAAATAACACCCCAAAAGTTACTAGACTGCAAATAAATAAATAAATCTCTCTCCTCTGCCAGTCCCTGGTCTGCTGGAGGCTAGCAGAGAAGAGATGGAGAGCTGCATGTCTAATCTGGGCATAGAAGGGCCGGCTCTCCTCCTGTAGCAGCCCATTTGATTTGTATGCAGTGTAGACAGGAGGGCCAGGGTGCTCATCTCTCCCCCACCAGCCTATTGACTCACCTGCAATAAATTCCATGAACTTGGCTGCCTCCAATTTGTATCACTACAACAATTTTTTTTGATAAATAAACCATATTTTTAAAACGTCATGCACTGAATATGAACTCTATGTTACCCCCAGTTAAAAATAATAGTTCAGAATGAGCCTTTGCATACTACCATAATGTCCTATAATACTGATTGTTAAAGCTGGATCCTTAATTACATTTTTTTTTTTTTTTGCATTTCTCTTTTAATAGATAAATACATTCACAATTGATATCATAAGATTGCCTACAAATGGCACAATACACTCACTAACCTAGTACTCCAAGGTGATTTATTTTTGCAAATTGGAAGTTAGGCTTTTGATTTTGAATATCATTTGTTCTGAAGTGCTTTTTAAAATGAACAGATGCAAAAATTGGACAGATCCAATGTTCTTCTAATTTTTTACAAAGACTCCTGTAACAATTTAATTTTATCTTTGATGCAAGTGAGGACGCAGCTAGCTTTATGTTGTGTCTTTCACTTCTAGCCTGCACTTCCATGTGGGAAGAAGACACTCTGTTATAAACAATAGATATGCCATTGCCCTCCAACAACAGAGTATCATGTGCTCCTTGACAAAAGCTCATACCTTTAGCTTTTTGACTTTGATTTGGAATGGAACTGTGCCACACAAGTTAGGCGTTCCCTTATTTATATTTATAAAAGAAACTTGCTATGTTGCAGTAACAGGATCAGTGTAATCGCTATATTGTTATCAAAGTAACAAACTAGGTGGTGAGGTGATACCTATTATTATGTTTGCACAGCACCACCAGGTAATATACTGAAGATGCAAGTATATGAAATCTGGGAGAGTGGGGAGAGACATTCCCATCAAGGCTCCAGGCTACCATACTTGAGTTGTGTGTACCAATGTACCATTCACCGATGTGTGTGTGTGGGGAGGGGGGAGTTCTCTAATGGTGCAATTGAGATTGAAGATGTATCTGATGAGAGTGACTTTGAATAGGATGTTGTGATTTTGGAGCAACCATGCAGCAGTATGGTACTGTGAATTTTGCTGCTGGTAGAACAAAGGATAGGTGGGTGATGTTTTGTCGTAGAATTATATCCTAATACCGTATTTCTTCAATTCTAAGACACACTTTTTCCCATATAAACATCTCTAAAAACGGGGTGCGTCTTAGAATCGCAGGTGTGTCTTAGGTGTTTTTTTCTGTTGGTGGTACTGAAATTAGTGTGCAACTTACAGTCGAAGAAATACGGTAGTCCATTTTCTAATTGCTGCATAATTTCTGATAGCAAGCTAAATGCAGAAAATGTTAGAATATAATATGCCATTGAAAGATTAGGGGTTCAGTCCTATGATGATAGTCGGCAGCCTCCAAAGATGGAGGCTGCTGGGTATGCTAATGCAAGGCAGCTAGAGCACGGAGAATAAGAACTAAAAACACAACACATTTTTGTAAGCTGAAGGAGAAAAGGCCTGATAGAATAAAAATGTCTTCATCTGGTGCTGAAAAGACCACAACGTAAGCATCAGGTGAGCCTCTCTGGGAGAGATTCCCTGATTCCACAACTGGGATGGTACCACAGCTGTGGTGCCTTACATTAGCTGGATGTAAATTCAATTTTAGGTCTGTTCCTTTAAATGCATCCTACAAAAAACTGCAGAAAAATTTGCAGGGAAGTTTTAACCCAAGCTTTTGGTGTGGAGGGAAGTTATTGTTTACCAAAAATAAATAAATAAATGCAGATGTTATGTAGTCCCCAGAGGCTTGCCCCCAAAGCCGTTTTCTAAGTACTGTCCTCCACTTCACCTCTCAGCCTAGACCTTTGTGAAACAATTCTGAATGTGTGGACAGTTAAATGATCATTATCATTATCAATGTTTGTTGTGGACATTTCATTTTAACAGAAAGAAGCTGGAATGGCAGGTCTGGATGCTGAAATCATTATTTTTAAACTACAGAGGATACATTCTGAACTGTCAAGGTTTTTTGCCATCTTGTACACCTCCGAGTCTTGGTGTACAAGATTTGAAGAGTTATTAGCACTGAGAAGCATACTGGAAATGCATTATCTAGCTAAAATAGAAAATAGATAACCTTATACGAAGGGCCAGCTTACCCATAGGATGCTATATAAAGAACCTGCAACTCAATTCTAAGTGTGTTCACTTGAAAGCAAGTTCCATTGAGATCAGTTAGACTTCTCAGTACATCTGTTCTTAAGAATGCAGCTCTGGTGACTTATAGGATAGGGGTTTCTGTCTAGTGAACTGTATACAGAAGTATTTCCTCTCTCTTCAAACTCATTTCATATGGATGATGTGATAAGCCTTCTCAGTAGTTCAAACCACTGCAAAATCCAGAACAAACACTCACTAGATGGAACAGGGTGATGCTATCATGAAACAGCCACACCTAATAGTAAAAAATTATCAGGAATGGGTCAGTACAGAGCAGCAGAAAAAATATGTTGGTGGTCTGCCAAAACATTCTAACTATATTCATATGTGAGCAAAGTGTTCTAATAAAACATTTTTTCCACAGCTGGCTGTGTCATATATTCAAGTGCGGCCTCCATTAACTCAACCAATGTTTTAGCCAGCTTTCAGGATTGCATGGAGCAACCCTCAAAGGCAGATTTCCAATTAACATTTTAAATGTAATGTTTGCTCATTTCCCACTGTACCTGCAACCATTTCTGCTAGTCCATTAATGGAGTGTTTCACTTCTGTGCCCACTCCCTCAAGTTTTCACCATCTCTCTACATTTCCATTCATTAAATTTGGGGACAGGGGGAAAAGGGCTTCCAAAGATGATTAAAGTGGACAAAGGGCCTTAGCTAAATATATTTCAGACAGAGGTAATGAATCCAGATCCTGCTGAGGCCCTATGAATTAGGCTTTATCTTTGGCCTCTTATTATCTGCTTTGCTTGGATACTTCATAACCAAAGCTTTGTTATAGAAGGGCTTCTGTCATCCATGAGGACACTTGGTGCATTGTGTCTACTGCCCAATTCAATTATCTCATGGCCTTCTAATGAAGGGACACATTGGCCATGTGCATTTGAAGTGCAAGCTATGCAACAGGCCTGTCATTCCTGCTTTCTTAGCAGAACCCACATACCAGGAGATTAAATACACACTGACAGGCTGCTGGAATAACCCTGCTGGGAAATATTAGAGCCAATGTAGCTTGGTGGTCTAGTTAGCTATGATGGGGAGAAAGAGACCATATGGGAAGTGGAGAAGCTTTGGTGATCTTTAGGAGGTGATAAGAAGGGCTGGTTGGTTCTATCTCTGCTCGGTCTGGGACAACTGAGTTTATAACATCTATGGGCTTAGACTGTTTATTTTTGTCTAATCTCATAAGCAGGTTTGATTGGAGCTCCTATCTTGGCAGTCCTAGTTGTTAAAGTTTGTTTACCTTTGAGACAGGATCCTGCTCTTCATTTCAGATTCTCTTAAACGTCATTAAAACGTCATTTAAAATTGGCATAGAATTTATGAATTATGTATTTTCCTGATATCCCTTACCATTGCTAGATTTTAGGAGGTAGTGATTTCCTTTATATAAAGAGGGAAATTATTCTTTTAGGGTGGGGTAGCACACAGACTTCAGCCAAGAAAGCAATGTTTTCAAAATTCATAAAGTGGGAAGAATGAAGTGGTACATATGCTGTGTCTTTATTATGGCAAAGTTCCATACAAATTGAGCAGTCAGTATTTACCTCATACAAAGCCATACATAGTAGGTTAGATACTCTCTCTCCTAACTCTCAAAGAGTGCAATGGTAGTAGAGAGGAAGAAGGAATGAAATGATGGAATGTCAACAGACAATAGGTAAAGGGTAGAAGAACAGAGACTAGGATTGGTAGAGAAAAATTCCATGAGGAGATGTGAAAATTAGGGCTGTTAATCATCGTACTTTTAAAAATTTAAATAAAATGCACAGTATCCAAGTATCTTTATACTAAAGAAGAATAAGATTGAATTAATCATTTTTAAAGCCTTTACTTTTCATTGATAGATCATATTTTCTTTTACATTCCTCATTACAGAAAAATGTCAGAATCAACAATAATCTCGTGCCCTTAACTTGCAGCTTTACCATTTAAATTTAAACTTTGTTCCCATTAAGTAAAGCATGTCTTATGAAGACAGAAAGGTCTCTTTCACCTTTGTCCCTCAGAGCCCCTCCCAAACTGCTGCCTCTACCCATGCAGAAACACATAAAGTACAGAAGGGTAAGGAAGGGAGGGTGTAAAGCTAGAGACAGTTACTGTTCAGAGAGCAGATTGAGAGTATAACCCTGGCAGAGCTTAATTTGTGCCAGCTCCAGATTCTATTTGCTCTACCAGATTCTGATAACTGCCATATCCCAAGGTGCATTAGCATTATATGTGAATCCCACTGTCTAGCATGATGTGCCCATTGCATTTTTTTTAAATTTTTTATTAAACAACATATAACAACAACAAAACATCAAATAAAAAACACTTGTTACATAAACATAAAATTACCTTAATATCAAATATTCAAATTTTACCAATTAAACATATTTATACTAAACATAACAGTGCCCCCCCCCCTCGGGATCTCATTCCTGTTTCCAAAAACTCATAGTTTCTTCTGTTGGTGGTTTCCCACTTCCTTTAGAAAATACAAACTCCAGGAACTTTTTCCATATACCCTCAAAATCATTTGTTTTTGCTATACCTTTTTTCATTTTAATATTACATGTCAATTTATCATTTATAGCAATGTCCCACACTTCTTTATACCATTCTTCAATACAATAGTCTCCTTGCATCTTCCAGTTCCTGGCTACAATCAGCCTCACAGCCGTCAACAGATTCGTTATTAGCTCTTTCGTTTCTTTATTACATTTAAGTTCTTCTTGCGGTGAAAGTAGTGCAATCCTCGGTGTGACTTCTACTTTAAATCCCACTATCTGCTCAATCTCATAAAAAACCATCTTCCACAACTTTTGCACATGTTTACAGTCCCACCACATATGTAAATACGTTCCTTTTTCACCACATCCCCTCCAACAATCTGCTGAAAGCTGATTATTAATCTTATTTAATCTGACCGGAGTTAAATACCACCTCCATACCAGTTTGTAGTAATTCTCCTTTATTCTTACTGACATATTTCTCAACACTCTCTGTCTCCATAATCCCTCCCATCTCTGCTGTCCTATCTGTATCTTCAAATCAGTCTCCCAAACCACTTTCCCACTACTATCCCACACTCCTTTCTCAGTTAATACATTATATATTTGACTCATTAACCCTTTTATCCCTATATTTTGTCCCTTATCAATTCCTTTTTTTCAATTAATTCCTCAAATTTCGTCTTCTCTCCACACTCTCTATTTTCTTTTACCCAATTTTTAGTCCATTGTTCCAATTGCCCATAGTTTAACCATGATAATTTCAAATCTTTTAAAACATCTTCCAACCTCTCTCTTGTATTCATCCCCTTTAACCATTCACTTAATCTCATTTTATTTTTCTCCTTTAAAACTTTACCTAATCTATTCTTTAAATTTTCAGGAAATTTCTTTAGCATTATCACTGGTGTTAGGGGGCGCGGAGCTTGGCAGCCATGGCGGTGGCAGGTTTCTTCTGAGGCTCTGAGCGGCGTTGCCGGAAAAAGCAATTATCTATTTTTTAATGGGCATAAATCTTTGAGCAAACGACAGGAAATGATTATAAAAGCTATCGGAGCTGGAAAGTGTTGAGAAGAGCCGATGGGATGAGGTGAGCTTGACGGAATGTCTTTATAAACTGCAGAGGCAAAACCGAAAGTAAAGTAACATGATTGATGTCGCAGTTTGAAAAGAAAGAACTTATGCTTGTTAGACGTTGATCTGATTTACAGCGATCCTCACTTCTCATCCTTTATCTTAAGTTGGAAAGATTGAAATACTGGCTTTGAAGTTGTTTGCTGTAATCTTTGTAAAGTGGAAAGTGGAAGCTGTTTGCGGTGTGCCGAGAAGGGGGGGGTGAAGGGGAAGAAACAGCATTCTGTGAGGGAGATGTGGGATTTTGAGAAACTGTGAATGATTGGATCTGATCCCCTCTAGTGAATGCTGTTGTGAACTGAATATATTTCCTCCCCCTCGGGAAGAAGGTGGTGTGTTTGGCACATAGAAGAGAAGCCAGTAAAAGTTGCTAAGGAAGTGGGGGCTCTAAGATTTATGCCCTACTCAGAAGGGTCCTATGTCCAACATTAAAAAAAAGATTAAGAAGTGGGAAAAGTTGAATAGACAAAAAAAGAAACCTTCAAATCATAATTTAACCCACCTCTCCCACCTGGAAGATACAGCCCCTGGAACAGACCAGGAAGACGAAGTTATAGACCCAGTTTCTTTGGATACAGTACCAAATAAAGAAAAGAATATGGCTGAAGGGGGAAAAGCAATGGACAGCAACTTTCCCTCCCTAGCAGAAATTAAGGCAGTTATTGTAGAGAATAATATCATCATTTTTAAAAAAATGGATCTGCAAATGAATGAATTTAGACAACAAATGCGTGTTCTTTCGGATAAGACCGCAGAAAACTCGGATAAGATCAAAGAGATAGAGGCAAAAGCGGAATTGGACCAGAAGAAGCAAGAGGCTTTTGAAAAATCAACAAATATTCAATTTAAGGAATGGGAATTACGTCTGATCGCCTTGGAAGACCAATCTCGTAGATCTTCAATTCGAATAAAGCAGCTGAAGCAGATACAAGGAGAAGATCTTAGAGAAATCATTCTGAACTGGTTCAAAGAGCTGACGCCTGACATACCAATAGATGGATCGGATCTGGACCGAGTCCACCGCGTGGGGGGGCAAAACTACAAAGGGACTAGAGATATTTTGGTGAAATTTGGTAACTATTATAAAAAAGAGCAAATCATGAAAGAATTGAGATCTTTGACCCAGTTACAATATAAAGGCAAAGCAGTGCAAATTTATAATGATCTTTCTCAACATACATTAAATTGGAGACGGAGTATTAAACCAATAACTGGAATGTTAATGCAGAACAAAATTCCATACGCATGGGGTTACCCGGTTTTCTTAAGATTTACATATGGGAGGAGGGAACACAGAGTAACCTCATTGGATCAAGGTAAAGAATTGCTGAAGAGGCTGGGTCTGGATGGGGAAGCAAATGGGGCTGGAGTGGGTGGGGGAGGGAATGAGGCTGGGACATCTGGAGAGTAAGAGAATTGTTAATTATGTTTGGAGATAATTGCAAATAGAAATGCTAATATAGAAACCTGCCGGCCAGGCGCAGCACTGCCTCCCCCCCCCTTTAAAGTAGATGGCTGGAGTACTAGACTCACGGGGATATGGGGGGGGATTAGAGTGGGGGGGTGGGGAGGGGGGGAAGGTAGGAGAGGAGGGATTGGGGTAGGAGGGTGGGGGTTTTATGTATGGAGTTTGTTTTTTTATGTAAGCAAGTTTGAACTGCTGAGCACAAGGGATCGGAAGAGATTTCAAAAGGGTGATTATGGATAAAAAGATAAAGGTATCAACACTCAATGTTAAAGGTTTGGGGGCAGTCGTGAAAAGGAAGAGAATAGAACAAATGCTTAATAAAGAGGGATCAGATATTATAATGGTCCAAGAGACACACCAAGGCTCCGAGAATTCGAATATGATAAAATTAAAGTGGTTAGCCTATTATGAAAAGTCATTAGGGACATCGAAAAAAAATGGAGTGGCCACTTTGATTTCAAAAAAAAGTGGGTTTATATTAGAAGAAGTAAAAAAGGATGATAAGGGCAGATATCTTATGTTAAAAGGTAAAATTGAGGGAAAGGTCTATACTTTGATTAATGTTTATGCCCCAAATGAGAGGCATAGAGAGTTTTTTATAAAGTTGTTTAAAGAAATAGAAGAATTTAAGGAGGGGTATGCTATATTAGCTGGGGATTTTAATATGGTTATGGATAATAAACGGGACAGGTCAAATCCCACTAATGCTGAAAAGAGGAACAATATGACTATATTGAATAAATTAGTAAAAGAAAATGATTATTTAGATTCGTGGCGTTTACTTAACGGGAATAGGCCTGGATTTTCATACTTTTCCCCAGTTCATCATACATACTCCAGGATAGATTATATATTTGTTTCAAAAGATTTTGCAACGAGGATTTGTAAAATGGAAATGGGGGTAATAAAAGTAACTGATCATGCCTTGTTAAGTCTAGAATTTACAGTTAAGAAAGATTATAAAGAGGCATATAGATGGAAGCTGAATACAAAGATATTGAAATATAATAAAATAGTAGATAAAATTCGGAAGGAATTGTCGGAGTCATGGGAAATTAATGAAAAAGGAGGAACAGCTGGGCCAGTCATTTGGGACACCATGAAGGCTGTAGCAAGAGGAATCTGTATTAGAGAAACATGTAGTTTAAAAAGACAACAACGTGCAGAACAGGAAAAGTTAGAGATAGAAATTAAAAACTTGGAGGAAAGATATTGGCGAGTTAAAGATAAATATAAATTAGTGGAAATACAAGCTAAGAAGAAACAATTAGAAAATTTAAATATAGAAGAGATTCAAAAGAATTTAATGTATATGAAAAGGGAATATTTTGAAAACAGTGATAAGAACTCGAGGTTGCTTGCCAAGCTCACACAAAAAGAAAAAGGGAGGAATGGGATAGAAACGTTGAAAGATAGCCGAGGGAATTATTGTCATGCAATGAAAGCTAAAATAAAAAATTTTCAGGAATTCTATCAGGAATTGTATAAGGGTAAAGAAAGTCAACAAGAAAAGGTGGAGGAGTATATTGGAAGGTTTATAAAGAAGGGAATAAAATTAGAATATAAGGAGTTAATGGAGTCAGTAATAACTCAAAGAGAAGTTGAAGAGGTTATTGATAAGTTAAAAGTTGGTAAATCACCGGGAGCAGATGGTTTGGGTCCAGAATATTATAAGGTCTTCAAAGACTGTTTAGTTCCAAAATTAATGGAACTTTATAATAGGATATTATCAGGAGAGAAGATACCTGAATCATGGGAACATTCAGTGATAATTCTGATCCCAAAACCAGATAAAGATTTGACTAATCCCGATTCTTATAGACCTATTTCTTTAATAAATCAGGATGCTAAAATTTTTACATCTATTATGGCCAAACGGCTAAATAAATTTTTGGCAGAATATATAGGAGCAGATCAATGTGGGTTTGTGGTAGGAAGGCATATGCATAATTTAGTGGGTAGAGTTTTAAATGTAATAAATGTAATAAAAAAAGCAAATATTAAGGCAGGTATTATGGCATTAGATATTTTTAAAGCTTTTGATTGTGTGAGCTGGCAGGCACTAAAGAGTATTATAGATAAATTGGGATTTGGAAATAAATTTAAAAATGTAATAGAACAGCTATATTCCCAAAATACGGCGGTAGTGGTGGTAAATGACGGACTTACTGAAAAGATACGACTAGCCAGAGGAACAAGACAAGGATGTCCGCTCTCGCCGGTCCTGTTTGTAATGGTTATGGAAGTTTTGGCGAAGGCACTAAGGGAGGATGAAGAGTTAGAAGGAATTGGAGAGGTAAGGGAAATAAAGTTAAACATGTTTGCGGATGACACTTTATTGACCATTAAGAATCCATTAAGAAAGTTAGAAAGAATTAAATATCAGTTGAGGGAATTTGAGGAAATTACAGGGTTAAAAATAAATTGGTCTAAATCAGAGATG
The DNA here is from genome assembly GCF_023053635.1 of Elgaria multicarinata webbii. Taxonomy (NCBI): domain Eukaryota; kingdom Metazoa; phylum Chordata; class Lepidosauria; order Squamata; family Anguidae; genus Elgaria; species Elgaria multicarinata. Next base: position 124,127,847 of record NC_086172.1, on the reverse strand, counting down.
ATGTTGTTTAACTATACCAAGAAGGAAGAAAAGGATTGGGAATTTAAGGGAATGGAATTGAAAGTTAAGAATGAGATTAAATATTTGGGAATTAAAATTACAAAAAATTTAGAGAATCTTGAAAAGGAAAATTTAACGAGGTTAAAGAAAGAGGTATTAGAGAAATTGGAGAAATATAAAAGATTAAATTTATCTTGGTTCGGAAGAATAGCCTTAATAAAAATGAAGATATTAGCTAAAATTAATTTTGTATTTAGAATGTTACCTATAAAAATATCAGAAACCGAGATAAAAAGTTGGCAAAATATTATTAATAAATATTGTAATGGAGAAAAGAGAGCAAGAGTGAATAAAAATAATTGGTACCTAAGCCAAAAAAAGGGGGGAATGGGTCTCCCAAACATAAAATTATACTACGTAGCAAATAGATTAAGACATGTTGTAGAAGCAATTATGGGAGTAGGAGATTTATATTGGATGGAAGAAAAAACCATAAATAAGGTAGAGATGAATTTGGAGAATGTTTTTTTTAAAGACGGAGGAAGAAAGTGGGTTGGAAGTATAGATAATCCACTCCTGAGGACTCAATGGGAAATTTGGAGTAAATTTAAAGGGAAGCTGCTTCCGAGCAACTCTCCCCTAGCACCGATAATAATGTTAAAGAATTTCCCAGAGGATCTAAAGGGTAGATTATGTAAAATATTAAAAGAGAAAAATAAAATAAGATTAAAGGATTGGGTAAGAGATATTAAAATAAGAGAGGATATGGAAAATTTGTTAAAGGAGAAGAAGCTATCTTGGCTAGAATATGGTCAATTAGAGCAATGGAATAAAAAGTGGATTAAAGATAATAGAATGTGTAGAAAGATGACGAGGTTTGAAGAATTAGTAGTAAGTAAGGAGGAAGGGAAAGGAGGGAGTATAGTTTCAAAAGGATTAATGAGTGAAATATATAAAATATTGTTAGAGAAGGAGTTTAGAGAGAATACAGAGAAAATGGTTTGGGAATCAGATTTGAAGATACAAATAGGGCGACAGAGCTGGGAGGGACTATGGAAACAAAGAGTGTTGAGAAGTTTATCAGTAAGAATAAAGGAGAATTATTTTAAAATCCTATGGAGGTGGTACCTAACCCCGGTTAGATTGAATAAGATAAGTGATCAACATTCAGCAAATTGTTGGAGAGGTTGTGGGGAAAAAGGAACGTATTTACATATGTGGTGGCAATGCAAATATGTACAAAGATTATGGAAGATGGTGTTCTCAGAAATTGAAGAAATAGTGGGAATGAAAATAGAACAAACACCAAAAATAGCATTGCTGTCACTATTTGAAGATATAAAGTGTGGAAAAGGAACTATAGAGCTGATATCGAATTTGTTGGTTGCAGCACGACTGATGGTAGCTAGGAACTGGAAGGTCCAAGGGGAATATACTATTGAGGAATGGTACAAAGAAGTCTGGGACATAGCCATTAATGATAAACTGACATGTAATATTAAGTGGAGAAAAGGCGTAACTAAAATAAATGAGTTCGAAGGAATTTGGAAACAGTTCCTAGTGTTTGTGTTTACTAAGGGAAGTGGGAAACCACCAGCAGAAGAAACGATTAGATTTTGGACTCAAGAATGATCCCGAGGTGGGGGGTGCACTTTTATGTTAAGAACGAAGATGTTGTAGTATGATAAGGTATATGTAATAGTTTTTGATATTTGTACTCAACAATCATTCAATATGTATGCAGCAGATATTTGATGTTTTTCTTTTTCTTATTGTGTTTTGTTTCAGTTATATTTTGGTAATGTTTATCTATGTTTATATAGTGTTGAAAATGAATAAAAAATTTAAAAAAAAAAATCACTGGTGTTAAAGGGGAATTAATTGAAAGCAATTCCTTTTTATATTTATTCCAAAGTTCCCAATGGAACTTCAAAAAGTAATTATCTATTTCGTTAAGCCAATTGCCCTTCCCTTTTTCCTTAAAAAATACATTCTGCAAATTTAGCTCAATATTATCTAATGTATTTTCTTCCATCCATTCTAAGTCCCCTACCCCTAAAATTGCTTCAGCAATGTGTCTTAACCTGTTTGCTATATAATAGTACTCAAGGTTCGGGAGACCCAATCCACCCTTCTTTTGATTTATATACCATTTACTTTTGTTAATTCTTGCTTTCTTCTCCGCATTGCAGTAATTATTTATAAGATTCTGCCAACTTTTTAACTCTAAATCTGAAATTCTTATTGGTAACATCCTGAAAATAAAATTGATCTTTGGCAAAATTTTCATCTTTATTAAAGCTATTCTTCCAAACCAAGAAAGATTCAGTTTCTTATACTTCTTTAGCTTTTCTATTACCTCTTTTTTCAATCCATTTAAATTTTCACTTTCCAAATCTTCTAAATTTTTAGTAATCTTAATACCCAAATATTTAATTTTTTCTTTACTATTCAAAACTGAAGCCTTCCCTTCCCATTCCTTCTCTTCCTTTTTAGTGTAATTAAATAACATCAACTCGGATTTTGCCCAATTTATTCTTAACCCCGTAACTTCTTCAAATTCTTTTAACTGCTGTCTAATTCTTTCCATTTTGCTTATCGGATCTCTAATAGTCATCAATGTATCATCTGCAAACATATTCAACTTAATTTTCTTTCTACTACCTATCCCCTCTATCTCCCCATCTTCTCTTATTGCATTTGCCAACAATTCCATCACCAATACAAACAGGACTGGCGAGAGTGGGCATCCTTGTCTTGTCCCTCTGGCTAGTCGTATCTTATCCGTTATTCCATCATTTACTACCACTATAGCTGTGTTTTTAGAGTATAACTGCTCTATTATTGCTCTGAATTTATTACCAAATCCCATTTTGATTAAAACCAACTTTAAAGTTTGCCAACTCACACAATCAAAAGCCTTAAAAATATCTAGCGCTAAAATACCCGCCTTATTCTTTGACTTTTTTATCCCCTGTATTGCATTTAAGACTCTCCCTATTAATGTATGCATCTGTCTGCCTGCTATAAAACCACATTGGTCTTCCCCTACATAATTTGCTATAAATTTATTTAATCTTTTGGCCAAAATAGTTGAAAAAATTTTAGCATCTTGATTTATTAACGAAATTGGTCTATATGAATCAGGGAGAGTCAAATCCTTATCCGGTTTCGGGATTAAAATTATTATAGAATGCTCCCATGACTCTGGAATCTTCTCCCCTTCCATTATTGCATTATATAATTTCAACAACTTTGGCACTATTAATGTTTTAAATCTTTTATAAAACTCTGGTCCCAAACCATCTACCCCCGGTGATTTCCCTACTTTAAGCTGATCTATGACCTCCTCTATTTCACATTGCAGTATGTTACTATCCATAATTTTCTTATGCTCTTTTTCTAATCCTTTTTTCACAAATTTACCCACATACTCTTCCTTCCTCTTCGTTTGAGTATCTCTTTCCTTGTATAAATCTTCAAAAAATTGCTGAAAATTTTTTATTTTATCCTTCATCATATGACAATAATTACCCTGCTTATTTTTTACTGCCCCTATCCCATTTTTAGCTTTTTCCTTTTGTGTGAGTTTGGCAAGCATCTTCAAGTTCCTGTTACTATTTTGAAAGTATTCCCTTTTCATATAAATTAAGTTCCTCTGAACCTCTTCTAAATTAATATTTTCTAGTTCCTTTTTTTTGCCTGTACTTCTATTAATTTATATTTATTTTTAGTTTGCCAAAATTCATTTTCCAACTTCATTATCTCATTCTCTAAAGTAACCTGCCTTACCTCCTGTTGTCTTTTTAGATTACACAATTCCCTAATACAATTCCCCCTAAACACAGCCTTCATGGTATCCCAAACCACTGCCGTTCTTGTTCCCCCCTTCTCATTTATTTCCCATGTTTCTGACAGTTCCTTCTGCATTTTCTCAATTACTTTATCGTACTTAAATAGTATTCAGTCTCCACCTTAATGCTTGTTTGTAATCCTTATCAACTGCGAAAACTAAACTTACTAATGCATGATCCGTTACCTTGATTGTCGCCAATTCCATTTTACATATCTTAGTTAAAAAATCTCTGGATACAAAAATATGATCAATCCTGGAGTATGTGTGATGGACTGGAGAATAAAATGTAAATCCTGGGTCAGCCCCTCTAAGAACTCGCCAAGAATCAACAAAATCCTTTTCTTTAATTAATTTGTTTAACATAGTGATATTATTTCTTTTTTCTATCTCAGAGGGATTTGACCTATCTAGTCTATTATTCATAACCATATTAAAATCTCCAGCCAAAATAGCATACCCCTCCTTAAATTCTTCAATCTCTCTTAATACCTCCTCATAAAATTCTTTTTGTTTATTATTTGGAGCATACATATTGATCAAAGTATACATTTTCCCTTCCAATTGACCCTTTATCATAAGATATCTCCCATTCTCATCTTTTTTAATATTTTCCATCACAAACCCACTTCTTTTTGAAATCAAGATGGCCACTCCATTTTTTTTTTGATGTCCCCAAAGACACTTCGTAAAACACTGGCCATTTCAAACGAATAACATTATTTTTTTCTTTAAATTGATGAGTTTCTTGCAAAAAAATTATATCAGAACCATCCCTATTTAGCAATTGTTCAATCCTTCTCCTTTTTACGACCGCCCCCAGACCTTTAACATTGAGTGTTGAGATTCTTATCTTCTTATCCATATCTAATTCTTTGAACTTCTTCTCGATCCCGAACGTGTTGAAAACTTAACTTACATACATAAAAATACAACAACCCACACAAACCCTTCCCTCCCACCCCACTTCCCCTTCCCCTCCCATCTCTTTTCCCCCCAATATATCTCCGGGAGTCTAACACTCCGGCCATTATTTTAACCCTTGGGGGGGGGGAAAATCAGCCAGGAACCCAAAGCCAGTAGGATCTAATATGATTATACTTCTTATCATCCCTATAATATCCACTTTACACCACTCCCCCTACTGCACCTCTTTCTTCTTCGTCATCACTCTTTGCGTTACCACCGGCTTCTCCTTGCGGACCCAAACCTAAGCTCTCCAGAAGCTCCATTGCATTTTTCTTCCTATGAAGTAACTTCAGCCAGTCCTTGTACATCAGCCTTCTGCAACCTGAATCCCTCTGGATGTATTGGCTGGCTGGGGGATTCTGGGAATTGTACCCTAACACATCTAGAAGGCATCAGGTTGGGAAAGGCTGCTGTGCATCTAAAATTAATGAGCATATAATCCAGATAGCTTTGAACAGTGGAATAACTTACTTCAGCCTTCCCTAACCTGGTGCCTTCCAGATATGTTAGACTACAACCCCCATAAATCCAAAGAAGCATGGCTGGGAAATATGGGAGTTGTAGTCCAATACATCTGGAGAGCACCATGTTTGGGAAGGCTGTCTAACTTTGCAAACATGCTATAGGCCCTATATCTGTGTGTGTGTGGGGGGGGGGGGTTAATAGTATGTTGTTAGTTTGGCAAGAAGGTAGACAGAGCCTGGATGCCAACTATTGTTGGCACTGTGGCAACCAAAACTGCTATACAGAATCAGATCGCTAATCATCTTTCAGATGTATTATATATAGTACTGGAAACAATGTGACTTGTTTGGAACATTAATACTATTTTACCGTTGCTCTGTTTCATAAGAAACACCATGTAGGAAATCAACAGGTTTTCTCTTATTATGTTTGTCTCTCGTGCATGATAGCTGCTACTGGTTCATACCACACTTCTCAGGTATATCACATGTTTTCCCTTAATTTGGTTACTGTGCACTTGATGACTGGCAGACGAATTTGGTTCCACTGAATTTGGTTCCACTGAAAAAGCATTACTGATGAGTTGTTACAATCATCCAGTGATGACCATGCATGTATGAACTTGCTTTGGTAAAATGTGTCCGTCATTCGTGTCACAGGATATCATGTGAATATTTCCTGTTGTTTTATTTGCTGTGAAGTAAATGAAATGTTGGTAAACACTTTTATGTTAACAGTGTTTGCCCCTGTGTGGTGAGGATACTATAAAGATGACAAAAGACATTTTAATTTTTTCACATTGTTTTCCTCTTTGCCTCACTCATTTAGGACGCTTTGAGTAGGTCATCCTGGGGTGAAGAAAGGGTTCAAAATGGCTGAGCTCGCAGCCGAGAATGGAAACACCACGGACTGGCAAAAACGATGTCTTGCGTTGGAGACACAGCTCTTCAAATTCCGCCTGCAAGCTAGTAAGATCCGGGAGCTTCTTGCTGAGAAGGTGATTTTATGCTTATTGTAGGTGGTAGGATGAGATCAGCCAACAAGGAAGATTATGGTCCCCCACTCATATTTTATCATAGATAATTAAGTAGTTTCAACTTAAAATTGCTACAGTGCACTACAAGAAAGACTAGTGAAGCTATCTATCACATATTTATTCATCAACTAGAGTTATTTTTTTATAAACACCACCTAATTCTCTGAGAAGAGACTTAAGAGGGTTAACAAAATCCAAAGAAACATGAAAATAGAAATATACACTAAAATATATATTAAAATGCAATTTCTGCAGAATGCCACAACAACAACAAATATTATAAAACACACATAAGATTAATGATACATGCTAGCTTTAATGTGGTTTTGTTTAATGTTTCAGTTTGTGCCACCTGAGGATATGGGCAGAATCCTTTGAGGGGTGAGGCTGAAATCTACATGTGTGATGAGGCTGACATCTGCATGTGTGATCCATGTCCTGAGACTTGGCTGAGTGGACTTAAGAAAGGGTGTGATACCAATGAGACTGAAGGAAGCCATTTTATGTTACTTGTAACTCACTTTGGTAGGATTTGTACCCTGAAAGATGACATATGAATACTTGTAATAAATTAATACATTTTGGGACTGGATATAATAACATTTGATGTACATGCAAAAGTCTTGGTCTGTGTTCTGCCTGAATAACATGCAGGTCACCAAAAGTTTTTCATCTTAATCCTGAGACTTTTGAGTACTTTTAAAATAGTAATACTGTAGATGTTTATGGTGGTTATATAGGGAGGTTCAGCAAACACTATAGCTTGATCTTTTTGTGTTGATAAATACAATTCATTGTTGGCACATGAGCTACTGAGAAGCTGAGCATTGCTTAGCTAAACTAACTTTAGTGTCAGCTCAACCCCTATCTTAAATATTTTGAGGGGTACTTGGATGGCTTTGAAATCATGATGCCATCTTTGAAATCCAATGCCTAATTTCTCACCCTCTGTGTGTGTCTGTTTATATAATCTCCAAACCCTATTTCTTTCCTTGGAAATTCTTGGTTTCACCTAGTCAGTGCTTTTGAAAAGAATTCCATTGGAATGGCGACGAAACTATAAACCTGTCTGATCACTCTCCACTCTACAGAGCACCGACTCATTGGGGACTCCTCTGAAAAGGGAAATGAAGACTCTGTGGAATTAATCTAGTCCTGGGGTGGGTGTCAAAGTACTGACCCCTTTGTTGAGATTAGACAGCAGCTTGGTTCAGTGGTCAGGTTACTCTGTAACTGGGTGTACAGCTTAGTGATGTGTTTTTTCATCTCAAAGGCCAAAGAGCAAGCAGTCTGCATTGCGACAAAAGCTTGTCAAAAGTTTCAAACTAACAGAATGATTGAAAGTATACTTTTGCCTTAATACTGAGAATGTATTAATATATTCATTTGTGATTCATCCATTAATTCAGATAAGTACTACAACTGAGACACATACGTTTCAATTCTTAAAATATAAGGTCCCAGAACTACAGGTCTAACGGCAGGCTCACACACGAAAATATTTAATTGTTTATTTATTCTGGATTTTGATATCCCATTCTTCAATAAATTCTCAGGACAGCTTACAATGGATTATTTCACGACTGCAGCATCTAGTGGTGATTTTCATATGCATGAACACACCAAGGTGGAATATACATATGATTTCACATCTTCAAACACAATTCTTTTCTAAGGATTCAGTTCACATACACAGTTTTAATTGCAAACTGCCCAGAGAACTTCAGCTATTGGGCAGTATAAAAATGTAATAAATAAATAAAAATAAAAATTTGGCTTTGAGCCATCGTGTTTTCAGTAATGAAGTGATGTGAAATCAAGTGACTGCATATGGATGTGTAAACTACCCCCAAGTCCTTATTAAATTTATAGAGACAGCTAGAATGTCTTTGTAATAAAAACCCTCTGTATGGCATTCTGTCATGGCCCTTCTGAGAGACTCAAGACAGGTGCCATGCTATTTTTTTTAATAAGAATAAGTTCAAAGGTTAATCAGAATAAGTTCAAAGCTTTTGTGGAAATTAAAATATACTGGAATCCAGAATGCTATGTGTTGTATGACCTTGGTAACTAGCATTTACTTCTACTCTCTAGTTTTGCCACAGAGTTGCACACACCAGGGAAAAGCGGGGTAATATTCTGTTGATGAGCGACATAGCAGACTGTTGCCATGGCAGCATGATGACCCTGTTAGAAATTAGCTATGGGGCCTCTCAGGGGTGGGGGGGAGAACTGGGGCTGAATCTAATTAATTTTAAAAAGAAAGAAAAAAGAAGGGAAAATATTTCGATTTTAACACGAATGCCTGGCTAAGCTTAGAAGTGGATGCGTGCATACACAGGATTTCCTGTGCACCTTTTTCAGGGGCCCTTGGGTAGGACGTTCATACTGAATGTTAATATATCTTCACATAGTAAATCTGGAAATGCATTCAAGGATCTCATGTCTTTGGTAGCTGGCATTTACTTACACAGTTGTGCACACAATGGGAAGGAGCAGTAATATTCTGTTGATGAGTGATACGGCAAACAGTTCCCATGGCAGCATGATGGCCCAGTGTCAACAAATGAGCAGTGGGGCATGAATCTTTGGCCATCCTCTTCACCTTTGAGACATTCGTTGGGTGGATAATAGGGCTTTATTTTTCTGCAGGGTGTGGAAGGGGACAGTATGGCAGGCTGATGATCAGAAACATAGGAACAGAATTTTGAAAACCGTATTTAAGTGTTTGCTTTGCAGCCAGTTAGCTGTGCGGTTCAGTTTTCTCATCGGTAAAATACATGGAAAGAGCCATTTGAATGCTCTGCATATTGTTAGTTCATCCCCAGAAAGCCTAGAAGTATGCCTGAAACTCAAAAGCACCAAGAAATTACACTCTGGTCTGATGTAAAATAACAGAGCAGCTGTTTTAATATTATACAGCAAGACAATGAAGTGGAAAAAGGAAGAAGAATACTAGTTATTTTTAGACTGAATCAGGCTAGGTGGATTTTTATTAAATTATCTGGCAGATTGGCAAGAGATGGTATGAGATTTTTAATGAATGCAGATGGTGTGGATATTGATTCAGTTTGGAGGCAAGGAATGTTCTACTCTTACAAAGGAGCACAGGTTTTCTGGAGAGCTCTTCCTCTAAAATACCAGTCTGGTCCTGCTTATTTATCATCTGTGAACCGCCCAGAGAGCTCTGGCTATTGGGCGGTATAGAAATGTAATAAATAAATCAGTGAAATATACCAGTAAGTGGGGAAGTCCTTGAGAGATAGGGGATACTGAGAAATTCAGCCATGATGGATCTCATATGTTAGTTATAGGCATCTTCCTAGCACCTTGTCTAATATGTGTTTGCTATTTTGTAAGACTGTTCATGGCAGCTAAGAACAAAAGGATCCTGATGGTAATGTTTGAGCTATGAGCTACTAGCATACTTAAAAGTTCATGACCTATGTGTCCTCTTCTGTAAGTGACATAGGGCTCCATCACACTAGAGTTATAGCCCGCTGTCAACGTGGGTTGTGTGCAAAGGACTCAGATGACATCATCCATGTCCTGCCCTGACCTCACTTTCCCCCCTCTTCTTAGCACTTTTTTTTGACGTGGGGAAAGTCTGGTTCTTCCAGTAAATCAAAAGGATAACGCGCTACCCTCAACGTATATTTTCATCCATCGTTTTCAATCCGATGTTCTGTGGGTGTATTTTCAAGGGGCAGAGAGGGGAGTGCCTTTTCTCTAGCGGGCATTTTCACTTTAAAAGAAATGTGGAAAATGCACCCTTCTTGCCAGCAGCGCCTTCATTTTGGCACAGTGATAGCTCTAAAGGAGGGCTTTAGCCATGCCAAGTTTGAATCAGATTGGGTCATCCCTTGATTTTTTTATATTTTTTTAAAATTCCCCCCCTTAAACACTTTTCCTGGTAGTTCACTAATGCGAAGGATCGACCTTCCTTTGAGCATGCAAAGCTGTGCTTCTTCAAATTTATAAACTACAGATCTGCTGGTTCCCTTACTCAAAAGTAAATCCCATCCATTTCAACTGCATTTACATCCCACTCATACTAATGCATGCTTATCTTTGAGTAATCCCCATTGAATAGAGAGAGACTTACTTCTGAGTAAACACATATAGAACTGACTTTAATAGAGACATTCCCTTCAGGGCTGTTGAACCATAATTCAAGGACATGTTTTACAAAACCAAATGAGGACCATAAGAGTAGGAGGGCAAGCACTGAAGACCCTTTAGTTGATCCCATCGGAGGTTGTAAATCGACTCTGAAAGTCCATAGTATTTAGCATTGTATCATTCTTATGTTTGATGGCATAGAAAGGTATGAGCATCATTGTTAGCACTTTCTGAAAGGCTTGGTAAGGATAAATAGCACTTTTTGTAACAGTGGAATTGTTTAATTGTTTTAATTTCTGTTCTAAGCCACCCAGACAACTTTGTGTTCCTTGTAAATACAATCAATTAATTAGAATGCTGACTGCTAATGGTGAATGCTAATTGTTGGAGTGATAAGCAGCATGTTAAAGGCAGGGATACTGGAAGGTATCATTTTCAACCATGTAATGTAATGAGAAAATGGTTGCTGATGTTGCTCTTAAATACCTCTCTTCCTGGTTTGACGTAATCACATAACTCTAGCAATTCCAGAGATCATCATGATGTGAGTTGGGTTTGACTCTAAAGATATAAAGGGTTTTTTTCTAATTCTTGAACATTTTTCTGTCTTATTTCTCTCTGAAGATGCAAGAACTGGAACACAGAGTGATTGAGGCAGAACAGAGAGCCCAAAGTGCAGAGAAACAGGTAAGAACTTCTCTGGGATCATCACTTCTATAATATTTGAATACCTTCACTATTATTCTGGCATCTCCAGAGGTCATGTTCTTGACAGGTATAATGTGACAAATGGTTTTTACAGGGAATTTATTGGGGGATGTCCTCTGATACTCAAAGGCTGGAGATGAACAGTAACATTTAAGAGAGATGAGAAGCTTCTCATGGTGCAGCCTTTGAGGGGCACATTTGGCTCAAGTGCTGCTTGTTGCTTATGCCGCTTATGGATTTTAGTATATTTAATGGTATATAAATATCACAAATAAATAGATAAATAAAATATCTGATGTAGAAACACACATTGAGTTTTGCTCCACTTTTCAACTGGCCAAACAATATTAAAAACTTGCAAAACCCATTTCCCAGAGGTCCCCTGGTGAGCTTACACCAGGTCCAGGAGAGAGGGAATCTTCTTCTGGGAATGCATCTTGAAAGAGTCCAATTAATGGGCTCCTCTCCAATTGTATATGGTGGGATTTTGTGGCTGGCTATTCCTAACCTTTTTAGTTCCTCAGCAATTTGGGGATCCAAACAGAAGCTAGTTGAGGAGCTGAGGATCCGTTCTCCAACACACCTTTCTAACGAGGGAGGGAAAAGAGCAGGTGGCCTACAACACAGGCTGAACTGCCTTGTCCTGGCCAAACCTGGAGGAGTGAAACAAGCATGGAGCCTTAGAGGTTGCTGCTGCCCTGTTTCCAGTGGCACAGTCCAGCTTGGTATCTAGGGAGAAAGGGATGTGTCTTTAGAAATGCTTTAATTAAATCTGACAGGCTTAGGGAATGATTTCAATACATAACATGGAGCTGTCACCCCACAAGCAGGCATGTTATCAATAAGCCATAGACATGGGAAATGAAAAGGATACACGCTGAGTTTTACAGCTGCTGCTTTCTTTCACCACATGAGTTCAGAGTTTTGGATGGCTCATTCAAAGTGCTCCCTACAGCTATTGTCCTCCGATAAGGAGGCCACACGGTTATTGTCCCTCCCCGCTCGCTCGGAGCCTCCAGCGTGGAGTCACCACTCAAGCATCAGACAGGTAGGAGGGGCTCTTCCTTTAGTCTGTAATTATCCTGAGCTCTAATAAAAACATGTCCAACTTGGCAGGCCAAGCTTTTTGGCTGGGATGCCAAGCGCTTGCCTTTCAGATTCAGTGCAGGGGAGATTCAGTGTCTGTTTAATGCAGACAGACAGGCGGACAAAATGCAGCTTTCTGCAACTGTGGGTATATTTACTGGAGCGTAACTGGCTCTCATACAGAAATTGGCATGTAGACTGGGAAATATCTCAGCATGGCATTGTCAACCTGGGGTCTTTGGGAAAGAAGTCAAAAAGTGCTGGTCTTGGGGCCATTGGACCTTTTAAAGAGAAAAGTGGAATGATTGGCCTAATCATTAATGTGCGGACCACACTAAACAATATGAGAAACACATGGCTACATTTCAGGTGTCTTGTGTTATTTTTTTAAAGGAAATAGTAGGTGTGGGAGAGATGGCCTGAAGAATGCAGGAAGAGGAAGCTGGAATGGTGTGGAGAAAAGACTGCAGCTGGTATCCAGGAGAAGTGTGTGTGTGTGTGTGCTTGTTCCAGTTTGTGGTGGTCCTTTGGCAGCATCTGGCCTCTATCAAATGCCTGAGAAGTTTGATCCCTGATAGTGGGCCTGGAAAGGGAGATCTCCATGTTGCACCCTGATAACCTTAAGTACAACTCCTCTCTGCAAAGCTCTTACAGCATACCCAAAGCAGCCACTATACAAAGGCTGGTTTAAATAGCTCTTTTGGGCAACAGTCTCTACACTGCAAATGCAGATCAGGAGATTCCCCCTTCCAATGAAAGACATGATAAATGTAGGATTGTATTCCGTGTGTTGTGTTGCTTTTGTTAAAGAAATTGTAAGTATGGGAGTGGTGGGTGAGCAGGGAGCCTGAGGATTTGGACCACGGCCTGTAGGAAGGGATGTTTAACCTTTCCCCCCAGTCGGCAAAAATTGTGACCCTCAAAGCTGCCTTCCATGCATGTTGGGGCAAAAAAAAACCCAACTTCAAGTGTAACCTAATGGGAACTGAGCTGGTGGTGACTGAACAAGAAAGAGATCTTGGGATTGTGGTGGACAGCTCGATGAAAATGTCCACCCCGTGTGCGGCCGCTGTAAAGAACGCAAACTCTGTTAGGCATTATAAGAAAAGGAATTGAGAATAAAACTGCCAGTATAATACAGCCCTTATACAAATCTATGGTGCGACCACACTTAGAATACTGTGTACAATTCTGGTCACCACACCTAAAAAAGTATATTATAAAGCTGGAAAAAGTGCAGAAAAGAGCAACTAAAATGATTAAGGGGCCGGAGCATCTCCCCTACAAGGGAAGGTTACATCAACTGGGATTGTTTAGCTTAGAAAAAAAGGAGGCTAAGGGGAGACATGATAGAGGTGTACAAAATTATGCATGCTATGGAGAATCTGGATAGGGAGACATTTTCCCCCCTCTCTCAAAATACTAGAAATCGGGGTCATCCCATGAAGCTCATTGGTAGGAGATCCAGGACAAATAAAAGGAAGTACTTCTTCACACATTGCATAGTTAAATTATGGAACTCACTACCACAAGTTGTAGTAATGGCCACCAATCTGGATGGCTTTAAAAGGGGATTGGATAAATTCCTAGAGGCTAAGGCTATCAATGGCTACTAGCCCTGATGGTTGTGTGCTATCTCCAGTGTTCGAGGCAATAAGCCTGTGTGCACCACTTTCTGGGGAACATGGACGGGAGAGTGCTGTTGCACCATGTCCTGCTTGTTCATCCCCGGCCGATGGCTGGTTAGCCGCTGTGTGAACAGAGTGCTGGACTAGATGGACCCTTGGTCTGATCCAGCATGGCACGTCTTATGTTCTTATTCAAAGCAGTTTCCCTCCTGGGGCAAATAGCAGCTGGTGGGGATGGTGGGACTTTCATCAGGACCATGGTGCAGGGCACAGCCCATTCCCCTTTGTGCCATTAAACTAATTTGTGCTTCTGCTCTTGCAGATTTCACTAAAGGGAAGGAACCATAGCTGACTGGTGGAGTGCATGTTTTGCATGCAGGAGGTCCTGTGTTAATTTCCTGACTGTTAAAAGGGCCAGATAGCAGGTGGTGATGCTAACTGAGACCCTGGAGAGCAGCTGACAGTTGAAGTAGACATTTCTGAGCTAGACAGGCAAGTTGTCTGACCTGGCAAAAGGCAGCTTCCTCTATGTACCTATGAGATCTGTTTGATGCCTTTTTTCATGTTACCTTGCATGCTTGGGGCAATCTCCTTGTCTGAAGGGGCTGGTCTTCCAGGCATCTCTATCTCTTGAAAAACATCTCTTCCTTGAGCCCTTTGAACATTCAATGTGATGTTTTCGACCTGTGTCCCAAAGCTCTAGTTCATGGGACTATATGAAATGATTTTTTTTAGAGAATGCTGTAAGAAGAATCCCCTCCCATCACCCCTGCCTCATTGCCTGTGAATGAAGGCCCATCAATAAATGAGTATTTCATTCCATCAAGATCCAATGTATTTCCTTGCCTTTCCCCACCCAGTGTCATTTCAATGAAAGTGTAAGGGCATCTTTCAGGTTGAAGTCATGGAAGAGAAGTTGAAATGTGCCAACATGAAATCAAGCGAGCCCAGTGAACATGAGAAGTACCAGAAGCTGGTGAGCAGTGTGCAACAAAAGGATGAACTGATCAAGAAACTGGAGACGCAGCTGGAAAACCAGGTAAAACTACTGTGTGCTGATATATATACATATATAATATCTATGGACAGTAGGTAAGGTATTGTCTGAGGCTATTGCATATCTTCCCACTGTCTAAATACATTTCTGCCTGTTTCCCTTCTCAGGTCACTATTTACTTATTTAATTAATTCTGTTTCTTCAGCAGGGTTTCCAGTGGGTAGGTCTATGTCAGCAGAGCTTTCCACTGGTGTATGATGGCTGCCAGAGATTATTTATTTATTATTATTATTTATTACATTTGTATACTGCCCATCAGCCGAAGCTCTCTGGGCAGTGCACAAATAAAAACCATAAAACAAGTTTAGATAAATTTAAAAGCTTTAAAAGTTTTTTATAAAGCAATATAAAAATCAGCTAATTTAAAAACCAGGGTAAAAGCCTGTGTAAAAAGGTATGTTTTCAGGAGGCATTTAAAAGATGTTAAGTTTTCCACCTCCCAAACTGCATGAGGGAGGGTTTTCCAGAAGGTGGGTGCCACCACAGAGAAGGCCCACTGCCAAGGTTCTTCATGATGGCATTCCGTTTGTTTTGGAATGGCCAATAGGACTTCCTCTGAAGATTGTAGTTGTCATCCAGGTGTACATAAGAGAAGGTGGTCTGCTAGGTATGCTGGTCCCAAGCTGTTTTGGGCGTTGTAGGATAACAACATATCTGGCTTCTTTGCTAACAGGCAGCCAGTGCAGTTCTTTTAATACAGATTTTATATGAGCAGAGCTCGGTGTCCCTGAGAGCACCCTAGCTGCTGCGTTCTGCACTAGCTGCAGCTTCCGAACCGCACACATGGGTAGCCCCACATAGAGCATGTTACAGTAGTCTAATCGTGAGGTTACCAGTGCATGAATGACTGTCGCTAGGCTATCCACGAACGGGCATAGTTGGCATACCAACCAAAGTTGATCATGGGTGTGCAGCCCTAATTGTGGAGATGCACTTCTGCCCCAGTCTAACCCTCTCCAACCAGCAGAACCTCAGGTCAGGATTGCTCTCTAAGCGTTAAAAGGTCAATAGTCTTCATTTGGCCTGAAGGAGAAGCAGGCACAAAATCTTCAGAACATTCCTTACAACTATACAGTGATTGCTGAAAAAAGGTACCTTGTTCAAAGGCCCATTGCATATTGTTAATTTTGTTCAAAGGCCCGTTGTAAATTACTGAAGCTGAACACGCTGCTCCCCTAATACTTGTGTGTGTGTCTCTCTTTTTATTTTTATTTTTTAAACTTCTTCACAGAAGCAGCTGAGAGCAGATGAAGCTAAAATCGTTCAAGAAAAAGCTGCCAAAATTAAGGACTGGGTGACAGTGAAAATAAAAGAGGTGATAGCCAGTTCGTTTCTTCTTTTCTGAGCCATATGGGTAGGAGTATGAGCGACATATAATTCGATGGATGCTATTCCTGGAAGCAGGACTTTTAAAGATCCCCCCTTAAATTCATCTTTTAATTTTCTGTGAGAGATTTTATTAAAGGCAGAGGCCTGGACAGGATCGTCTGTAAAGCGAAAGTACTTGAAATTATTTCCCCCCAGCATTTTTCTCCCATTTGTTTCATAGCTGGAGCTGGAAAACCATCACCTCAAGGATTATAACCTGAGGCTGACAGAGCAGATCAAAACCCTTCAAGAAGCATTGCAGGGTAAATATGTGGTATTGGTTTTTTTTAATTACTGGCAGAGACACTGGGAAGGAAAACAAGAACCCTGGCTTCACTGTAGTTTTGTGCAACACTTTAGGACAATTTCTCTGTACGATTTTCACTGTAGGCATTTGTAGTTTCCTTCTAGTGTATGGAGGTAGAGTGAGATGAATGCAATATTTCTATTTCCATCTTTTTAATATACTTTCAGACAGGCTGTTTATAAGGCCTCTGTTGCTGTATCCCTATGAATGGTTGGTCCTTTAGCTCAGATAAAGACCGTTCTTAATGTCAACGGCAGAGAACGCATTAACTTTATTGAGGTGATGCTAAATTTTGGCTGGGTTGTATTGCTTGTCTCCTAGGAGTGATGCATTCCTAGAACCATAAGCAGCACTGTTGGACAGCACAGTTGGTCATTTTAGCAGAATGTAGATAAAAAGCATGAGAGGACTTCCACACAACCATTGTTTAGGGTGCTGCAGGATGAATTTCTGCTTTGTGCTATGTACAGATGTCTGTGGGGCTGTCTATACATGGGGAAAACCCCACAGTGGCCTTCCTGTAAAGCTGCGCTTTCAAAAAGTCTGGGACTTACTCCAACTTTTTCATTGGGAGCGAGGTCAGTTCAGCTCTTCTGCCAACTGACCTCGTTTCTGGGACCAATCTGGTGGAAGGCAACCGGCAATTTGAATGTGGATTTTAGATTCACCAGTCCTGCTGACTATGTGCTACCTCCAGTATCAGAGGCAGTAAGCCTATATAAACCAGTTGCTGGGGAACATGGGTGGGAGGGTGCTTTTGCACCACGTCCAGCTTGTGGGTCCCTGGTCGACAGCTGGTTGGATGGCCACTGTGTGAACAGAGTGCCGGACTAGATGGACCCTCGGTCTGATCCAGCATCAGGGCTCTTCTTAGGTTCTTATGTTCTAATGGGCATCGCTTTGTCACAAAGTTGTAACTTTAAGTATAAGAAAGAACTAGAAAATCTTCCAGCAGGCCTCCCCAGATGAATTTTAAACCTAAGAACTTAAATATGTTGTGAGTGTTGTTTTAATATTGTATTGGTTTTATATGCTTTTTTAACTAGTTTTATGTATTATATTGTATTTAATGTTATTCCCCGCCTCAATCCAGAGGGAGAGGCTGGTAAGAAATAAATAAATTATTATTATTATTGACCTCTCAGCTCTTATGTAGGGCAGGGGTGGGCAACTTGTGTCCCTCCAGATGTTTTGGCCTATAATTCCCAACAGCCAGCATAGCCCATGGTAAGGGATGATGGGAGTTGTAGACCAAAACATCTGGGGGGGGGAAACCCCGATGTATGGACAGTTGCACACTTGATGTGGCTGACATGATTGCTAAGGATATACCAGTGCATTGGTATTTCTTATAATTAACACATAAAGCGATGGGGGAGAGGGGTTGCCACTGCACTGCCAAATTTCAGCAATGTGGGGCAGGCAGCAGGGGTGACAAGGGATGCACTTAAGCCGTACCTGGCCCCCGGGCCGTGTGTTGCCCACCCCCAACATAAAGTCTGGGCAACACATTTCTGTCTTTTTTAATGCCTGTAGCATTTAAAAGACCGAGGGTCCATCATGGACACAGCCCAGTCATATACTACATTTTCCAGGAGCCTCTTCATATAGGCTCCATTCATATTGTTGCTTGGTGGTGAGTCTTGGGCTCATCTGCATCACTACCATATGCATTGAAAGCTTACTGGGGGCAAGCCTGTTTTGGATCTATAGCTTCCACTCACCCTGTCTGTAGTTAAAGGTAGGCATGGGACCAACAATTTTCAAGCTTGCCAAAATTCTATGAAAATCACTTCAAAGCTTGTTTTGGCTTGCTCCTCTTAGTTTTTGACTTTTCCTCCAGCTTGTTCAGACAGGAAAAGTGTGCATTTCAAATGGGAAAAGTGTGCATTTCTATGCATGTTTTTCAAAGGTGCCCATGTTCCCCCAGTAACAAAAGTGTGAAAATGCATTTTTTTTAAAAGAAGTGCATTTTAAATAATATTATTTGAATCTGATTGCAAATTCGGAAATTTACTAACATTTCTTGAAAGAAGAGCACTTTTGTTTGCAAACATGTTTGGGATCACAAATGAGAAATATTTTCACGATTTGTAAACCGAGACAAAATTCTTGTATATCCCTAGTTAAAGGTATTGGGCCTTTTCCCCCCTGCTGCATCTTGATAGCACTTTTTCCACTAGAGTATAATTAACATTTCAAGTGGAAGGGAATTACTTTGACCAAATTGTTTTCTCTATTACATCAAACTAGGCATACCATGTCATTTATTTATTTATTTATTACATTTATATCCCGCCTTTTTTCCTCCAAGGAACCCAAGGCGAGATACATAATCCTCCTCCTCCTGTCCATTTTATCCTCACAACAACAACCCTGTGAGGTGGGTTGGGCTGAGAGTCTGTGACTGGCCCAAAGTCACCCAGTGGGTTTCCATGGCCAAGTGGGGACTAGAACCCAGATCTCCCAACTCCCAGTCCAACACCTTAGCCACTATACCACACTGGCTCCAGGCAAACAACCTGGAGCATAAGAGTATGCAAATACATAGGGATGGTTTCTGTGCTGGTATTTGATTGGCATGATTTTTTGCCTATCCATGCATGAGGTTTCAGCTTTTTCTGGAAGTGCCATTCCAGTTGAAAGCTTTCTAAGCAGGTTGGCCTCATTCATTCTGATTGCTTACAGAATGACATACTTCCTATAATAATGTGGTATTAAGTGTTCCCAAAATGCCACCAATCAGACAGCTCTGAATTATACATTGACTCCTGAACATAATTGCATGGTCTCATTGTGATTCAGTTTGGAGGCTCTAGCATAGAGATTAATTTGAACAAGGGCTTAATCCCTTATCTTCCATGCCAATACTCAGCAAGGCAATGTGACAAGTAAAAATAAAGAAAACATTGTCTTTGAGTGTATTTCCTTCACTTCTAACTGGCCACAATCTTTACCCTACACTGACACTCATATGTTTTGGATTAAGAAGCAGAACTTAATATGTTATTAAGCAGTTATTTCTTCTCCTCTTCTTCCTTTTTCTTCTTCTTTTAGAAATCTCCTACAGACATCTTTGCTGATTAACAACTTTGTTTACTGTTGTGCCATCAAATACACGGCAGATATTTGGATCATATTTAATACATAGAATCATAGAATAATAGAGTTGGAAGGAGCCTATAAGGCCATTAAATCCAAACCCTTGCTTATTGCAGGAATCTACCTTAAAGCATCCCTGACAGATGGCTGTCCAGCTGCCTCTTGAATGCCTCTAGTGTGGGAGAGCCCACGACCACTCTAGGTAATTGGTTCCATTGTGGTACTGCTCTGACAGTCAGGAAGTTTTTCCTGATGTCTAGCCGGAATCTGGCTTCCTGTAATTTGAGCCCATTACTCCGTGTCCTGCGCTCTGGGAGGATCGAGAAGAGATCCTGGCCCTCCTCTGTGTGACAACCTTTCAAGTATTTGAAGAGTGCTCTCATGTCTCCCCTCAATCTTCTCTTCTCCAGGCTAAGCATGCCCAGTTCTTTCAGTCTCTCTTCATAGGGCTTTGTTTCCGGTGAGGAGAGTTAATTAAGCTCAGTTGATGTTTCACTTTGACAGTTAGGAAGAAATATTTCTCCTTTAGCATACATGGAAAGGGTTAGTTTGTGCATACTGTCTATGAACTGGGAGTGGGGAAGATTTCTGTTCAGATCTCACCTCTGTGGTGAACTCATTAGATGGTTTAAGGCAATCCACTATTCTCTCAGCCACTGCGCCCAAAATATAGGGATAATAATATAGCATCCCTCTAACGAAGGCCAGCAAGTGTTACTAAGATGACATATATGAAACACTTTAAACCAGGAAAGTGTTATATAAATATTAAGATGATGATGATAGTATATATTTACTTTGATGCAAATATAATGGTCAAGAAGCCATGATGAGGCAGTTCATGGACCATGAATCATGGTACAGAGCAAGGAAGAATAGGAGCATGGTGTAGAGAATATGGATAGGGAGACAATTTTCTCCTTCATTTATTTTTATTATTTATTTATTAATTACATTTCTATACCACCCAATATCCAGAGCTCTGTGGGCGGTTCACAAAAATTAAAACATTCAAAGTATAAAACCATAATATAAAACACAATATAAAAGCTCAACCAGATAAAAACAGCAGCAATGCAAAATTACAAATTTAAAACACCAAGTTAAAATTTATTTATAGACTGTTAAAATGCTGGGAGAATAAAAAGGTCTTCTCCCATAATTCTATAACCCAGGGTCATCCCATGAAGCTGATTAGTGGAAGATCCAGGACAAATAAAAGGAAGTACTTCTTCACACACAACACATAGTTAAACTATGGAATTCACTACCACAAGATGTAGTGATGGCCACCAATTTGGATGGCTTTAAATGGGGGTTGGATAAGTTCCTGGAAGAGAAGGCTACCAATGGCTACTAGCCGTGATGGTTATGTGCTACCTCCAATATCTGAGGCAATAAGCCTATATGCACCAGTTGCTTGGGAACATGGGTGGGAGGGTGTTGTTGCACCATGTCCTGCTTTGTTGGTCCCTGGCTGACTGCTGGTTGGCCACTGTGTGAACAGAGTGCTGGACTTGATGGTCCCTTGGTCTGATCCAGCATGGCACTTCATATGTTCTTATGAGCTAAAGGCTCATTCAGTTCTGCACTAAGAACTCCTTGCTTACCAAGAGCAGGTTGCAGGTAGAATGTTGAGGACTAGGTCGACTCAGAGGGTTTGTCTAATCTTCTCATGCAATCAAATGAGCCAGTCAGGGGCTGAAAAGTCTCTGAAGACTTTTTAAGAGGTAAAAAATTGAATGTTTATACCTGGGGTCTCCAGCGGGGTTACCATGGGTACCAATGTACCTCTGGACACCTCTCTTGGCCTCCACCAGACTCCCTGTCTCTTCTGATTTTTTAGGACTTTGTAATTAAAACATATTTCTTTAACTGGGAAGCTGGCATGCTACAAAGTGAAGTACTCTCCTTCAGCACCATCTTTATGTGGGTTCAACAGGATAGTTTTGTGTTTTGGAGCTCAGACCCTGCTTCTGCCTTGTACTTAGATTCTTGGGCAAGTTACTTTTCTTTTAGCCTCAGCAGTTTACCTTCTGGGAAATGCATGTTTCGTGACCAGCCCTGCTCATTCTGTTAGCTATTTTGTGAATGAGCAAGCCTCCACATGACAGCCACTTTATGAAAGTGGCATCAACACTTTCTCAATATTCCAAATGCGTCTACCACCCCAAACAGTTTTGGGACCTCTGAAATATTCGATTTGCCAGCTCGTCTTTACTGAGTGAGTGGTGAAGCCTCTGTCCCTGAATCCAAAGAGTCTTCACAAGCTGGCACCTGACATCATAGAGTCTTCAGCGTCCAATGGTGGCATTGTGTTAGTGGAAAACAGGTCTGCTTGCACGAGGTGGGGCACCCAGTTTTTACCAATGCCTTCTTAACCATTGTAGCCCCCAGCACCCCTGGAAAGTTGCTACGGAGGCTTGGGGGGCACTCCAGGACAATATAGAATATGGTGCAGAAGACTGCAGTAGATGGGGGTGGTATTGGCAAAAATTGGGTGCTCTGCATTGCATAAACAGAAGAACTTTCTGGTAGAGCAAAGCCACCATTTGATACAACCTCACTGAAAAATATTTGCAAAAATAAAAAATAAGACATGCCAAGTTGCATCCAACTAAAAGCTCTGACTATTTTTTTATTCCCAATTTTAGATCTGATGACTGTTCCTCCTGAAGAACCTGTTTCCAGCTGTAACATCCAGCTGCTTAGAGACCCCTTGTCATGCCTCCTTGAGAATTCAGCACAGGATTCCAGGCTTCTTGCAGTGGACATCAAAAAGGCCTATCAGGGTGTGTCTATGAAAGGCATTCCTTATATAGCAAGTGTGGTCTTTATGGATGATGCCTGTGTAGCAGATGAGGTTGACAAATCAGTATCTTCTCGGAGCTCACTGAGGCTTATCTCTGACTCTTCAGACTATAATAACTCTTCAGTGAATGACTTGGTCTCCACAGCACACACCCAGATTTGCCCAACATTGGCAAAACACCAAGCTGAGACTGTGAGATTTCATGGAGCGTTGGCTTTTCATTCTCCTCTGGAGGAACTGCGGAGCTCCAGCGCTGCTTCAGACAAGACAGTATCTGACTTGTACAAGCCACCAGATGAACTGAATACTGAGTTGAGCACTCATAGGTTGAACTCCTTCTCTTCTGGGGAAATGAAAAATGCCCTTAATCGTTCTCTCTCGGCAGCAGTTCCAGCCCTGAAGTTGCCAAAATCCATCACTTCAGTGCCCTCCAATTTCACAGGGAGGGAAGGTGGACTAGGTAACAGCATGACTCTCCCCAAAGTTCGGACTCCTAGCAATCCAAGGGACAGCATCCTGCTAGCCAAGAGGCATTATAGCCAACCGCAGTCAGGAACTGATTGCTTCCACCATGTGGTGAACATTGAGATCAGCACGTTTCAGCCTATAAGAGCTGCTGCTCAATATCAGGGTCAGGTGGAGGAGACAGATATTGATGAAGAGGTAGCAGAGAAGATGGAGATGGAAGCCTGTCTGGTGGAAGAAGCAAGGATGGAGGAGGAGACGTGTCAGCGTTCTTGTTCAAGGACGGAGGCGGGAACTTCTGAAGCCAGAGTAATGGACCCAGGAGGCAAACCACCCACTCCTCCATTGCACAGATTTCCATCTTGGGTAAGATATTCAGGATTCTTTATACATGAGGGACTATAAATCACTGCAAGTTTTAAAAATAACAACAAAGTTCTGCAACTTGGAAAGCCAAATCCACTGGTTTCACCATGACTGGAATTAGCTAAATATACAAATTGCACAAATGTGCCTTGACTGTCTTAATCTAATGATTGGGTGTTAAGTATTAGGCACAAATTCTGTTTGCCATCAGCAGACATGAAAACAGCATTTTGAGACAATGTCAGTGTTTGATTTGGGTCTCTGTTCAAATGGCAAAATGAGGCAATCGTAGAAGGGGTGGAAGGCTGGGATTCCTAAAACACTGGGGTAAAGGGGGAATGGGTCAGGAGTCCTGAAGAGTGGAAATGTTTTTCATACCTTAACCACCAAAAGATCTTCCGAGGCCACCTGTAATCTCAGCGATACAGGAGATACTTGTCTCTGCAAACGTGAAGGCCAGAACCTGCTGGAGAATGGATAGATACAATAGATAATATCCCGCTTTCCTATGCTGTATGGTCTAAAAATAAAGACAAGGACAAAAGCTAGAGGCTAGGTAATGTAGTTCATTAGGAATTGAGTCATATGTTCCCAATTCTTGCCTCCGTTGTTACCATTCATAACAGTGATCTCTGTGTTTAGTTGGATTCATGGTTAGGCAAACATGTTTTTCAGAATTGCTTCAGGGGATACAGCAGAGGTTGGAACTACACAGTAATGGCCAAGTCAAGTTTGAATACATGGCCTCTGTTTCTCTGCTGCAAACAAGAACTGGAAAGATGCAGTTTACAGGGGGAAGGTGGCTGGTGGAAGTAGGTTGCTTAACCCTTCCCCCAGCTGCCGCTTAAGGTGACTGCGCCTAGAGAAGAAGCAAAACCAGCCCCAGTTGCCTAAAGACAGCAAAAAATCATACTTTTGGTTTGCCTTTTCCCCTTCATGTTTTTGTCTTGTTTTAGGAGAGTCGGATTTATGCAGTGGCCAAGTCTGGCATGAGGCTTTCAGAAATGACTCCTGAGAGTGACTCTTCCAGCTGGAGTAAGTACTAGCCCAAATCAGCCTACAGATTCTATATGTGATCAGATATCACTAATGTTAACTGGAGAGTACCAATGGTATATTTTTAAATATATTGCTGGTAAATGTACTACTGCAGCCTCCCCCAATCTGGTGCCCTCCAGATGTGTTGGACTGTAACTCCCATCATCCCTCATCCAGCACCAGGTTGGGGAAGGCTGTACTACAGATTGAATTTATACCATATTGGGTGGTATATGTTTGGTGATAAAGCAATTTTAGTCGTGGAAATGAGGAAATGCACGAATGGGTTTCATTGTTTAGCGCTCTGCTCCTGTGTCAAAGGTGAGCTCTGTCTTTCCCCCAAAATTTGACCTGTAGAGGGAGATATGGGCTTTCTCTGACTGCTTGTGTATTCTGCAAATGTGGGTATTGAAGCGTCTGCAAAGTGAACAGCGGAATAGAGGAGCCTCATCTTCTTCAATAATCGACATGATAAATGTATACCAATAGTTATATCACTGATAACTGCAAGTGAGACCAGTGGAATACCAACAGTGGCCTCATTACTATTGAGGTAGTAAATCCATGTCTGAGTTATACCAATTCAGACTGGAGGTGGGGACTCACATTACTGAATACTTTGACAAGCACACACACCAAAAAAACAACAACCCTGCACATAGAAGCTTAGCATGTCAGGGATAAGACTAGCTTAGACATTTTCTCCGCAGCATCCCGTTTTCTACGTGGATGGAACATTTTTATATACAGAGGCATACAGATACAGCTCAGACACAGATTTGTAGGCCACTTCAGTGAAGCCAGTTTTACACTCTTACGGTGCAATTCTAAGCAAGTTTTTACTCAGACATCCCTAGTACCTAGTGTATTTAGGATTGCACCCTTTAACCCTTCTAAAATGGAATATTTGAGGTGGAGATCTCCCCTTCCTCCTTGTGGACCAGGGGCAGAGAACCTGTGGCATTCCAGATGTTTTAGACCGTAACCATTTCCTAGCCAGCATGGCCAATGGTCATGTTGTAGTCCAACAAGATCAGGCTTCCCATCCCTTCAATAGATGTTGCTTAATTGGAATCCCCATGGTAGCTCACAGCAGGGGCCAACATTAACAACAGAGGCCAATTAACAAACACTTGGCCCCGAGAAGTGTTGTTAATTGGCATTTGCCAAGTTATCCTACCACTTAAACAAACAACACATTTTCTTACCACTAGCTGAAATGGTTGCAAAAATAGTTTTCTCTTGGAACTGAAAACTGTGACCTCATAGTGTCTCCTTGAGTTGGCTCAGGGGTTGCGAGCTGCACTTGCTTCCCCTCAGCCAAAATATTCCCATCATTTGGTGCCCAGGGCTAGCATCCGTCCAAAGCCCTGTGTTGGTGGGGCAATTTCCCAGTGGCATGTGATAAGTCTGCATATACTACCCTCAACCCTGGTAGATTTATGGCATTGCCAGGAGGGATGCTTATTTTCACTGCCTGGTATTTGGGCCAACGTGAGTAGTCTCTACCAAGATAGAGGCTCCTATTCTGCCCTCTGTGTTTGTATGTTTCCTTTTACAGTTACGAATAGAGAATGTTAAAGAGTGCATTGTTTGGGTCCAGAGTCTCAAGAAATGTTTTCATCCATTCTCATAGCTTTTCATCAGGGTGAAAACTAGGCTACACCCAAACTTTTCTGAGAGCTGATAACTTCATGGTGATTTGTTGATCTTTGCCAAATTCCCTGTTGCCACACAATGTTTTATTCCTCACAGTCCCATCAAGCTATGTGCAAATTCATCCTTTAAAATATGCTGCTTTTTAATTGGTGTTTCTTGTTTTTCCATTTTTTTTTAACATGTAAAAATCCTCAGCTTCAAATTCACGAAGTTGTTCACCCCCTGGGTCATTCACCTGCCACATTTACAGAAATGTCACAGTACCTGTCTACACCATGCTAAAAGGGGTAAGGATTTCCCTTTTCTTTCGTTTAGAGAAAAATGGGAAGGGCAGACAAATCCATAAGAAAAGAGCTAGAGTGCACTAGACTAGGATGAGGACTCTAAGGTCCTTGGAACTGAAGCTCTTACTGATGGCAAGAAACAAAAGGAATAGCATTTGCAAGAGAGCTATAAGATATATCAATAAAAATGAGAATAAGAAAAACAAACGAGCCAATGTAATGTATCAAATCAGGCAGATGTTGTGCTGTAGGAAACAATCCTTATTAGCTAGTAGGGTGGGGGGATCTTGAATGAAAAGTAGCTTGCTGTTTTTAAGCCAGTAAAAGAGCTCTTTCTCAGGATGTTTAAATTCAGTAATTGTTGGTCGTTTACTACTAGTTAAATAGATATGCTATGTTTTGTTGGCAGTTATGTTTTGTTGGCAGGATATTTTAAAAAAGTTCTGTTTAAATTGTGAGACTCTTTTCCTCTTAAAAATCTGTTAGCTGCTAGCTAAAATAAGAGTATATGGTTTAGGGAGCAATCCTACGTCCCCTATACAGATTGGGGGAATTATTATTATTATTATTATTATTATTATTATTATTATTATTATTATTATTATTTATGTAGCACCAACAATGTACTTGGTGCTGTACAAAATATACAAATAAAACATAGAATTTTTTTGTTTCCTGGATAGAAGGTCGGGGACAGGGCTCTGACCTGTAGCCAGGAAACCATGCTCCCCACCCCCACCCCCTCATAGCCGGCACGGAGAGAACCACACCAGCTACCTCTCCACACTTGCAAAATGGAGTGCAGCAGAGACAGGGAGAGGGGCATTTCTGGGGGAGGAGAGGGAAAGAGGCCGGGGCAGCTGGCTTACACCTTTTCCTATCACCGTCCCAACCTCCTTCCCTCCCCTTCCCTGAAGCCTCCACTAGACAGGCAAAATTGCCCATCTAGGTAAAATGCAGAGAGGAAGTCCTGAGGCACCTCCATTTCTACATAGGATATTACATAGGATACTACATAGTCCCCGAGTTCGGACTGTCACAAGTATCCAGGGTGCAATCCATAGGATTTCATCCTTAGTGACTTTCCCCCCTTTTAACTCTACCTGTGGAATTAGTACCATCAAGCCACTCCAGGTTTGGCATCTGCCAAACTCCATACATAGAGTGCATGCTAGCATCTCAGAAATTTCTGAGGCACATATAGGCAGCCACAGGATTGAGTCCAGAGTTTGATTCTGGGTGCTAGCCACATGAGTGGTATGCCACAACAAATACTTCCACAGATTACATCTGTACAGTATCTGAAACAGAAGGAGAATTAGTTGGAACGCCCTAGAAAATGAGATGAATGGTTATGGGAGCTTTCTTGTTTTGGTGCAGGACCAGAGTACAAAGTCAGAATAATGTAACCAGTTTCCTTGTGGTCGTTCTTCATGAATTGTGAGGAACTTCACAATTGTGAGAGAGCTTCGGCTATTGGGCGGTATAAAAATGTAATAAATAAATAAATAAATAAATTGTGGCATTTGCTTGAACTGAGAGGCCTGTTTTTCCTTTTATCTTGACTTTGGAGGCTTTTTTTTCCCAGAAAGCCACCCAAATCAGCAACGTTCCTTTCTTAGATGAGTCTTCAGGCTCTGATGATGACTGCAGCTCCCACGTTAGCTTCAGCACCTCCAATGCAGGATCTGAACCCAGAAGAACAAGCATACCAGGCAGTCCACGTGCAGTAAAAAGAGGTAAGATGAAGAAACTATAGTATTGTTTTCTGCATTGCTGTAAAAACATGTTTAAAACATTGACACGATGGTAGGGTGACCATATGAAAAGGAGGACAGGGTTCCTGTATCTTTAACAGTTGCATAGAAAAGGGAATTTCAGCAGGTGTCATTTGTATATATGAAGAATCTGGTGAAATTCCCTCCATGAGTTCAGTGGAACTTACTCCCAGGTAAGTGTAGTTAGGATTTCAGCCAAAATTAAGTACCAATCTGGGGATCATCTTTCATCTGGTGTAAACAATAACTAAGCCAGCTTCTTGTGTGTGCTCATCAATTAATGGCAACATGAAGTAAACAACTTGTATGTGCAAAACAACTGTCCAAGATCATGGAGCTGGATATATTTATACATTTAGTTTTGAGCTTTTAAACTGTGCTTCCAAACATAGCTTCCAAAGTGGTAGGGTCACCTTAATCACTGGTAGCACAATATTTTTCAATGTGAAGGTTTTTATTGAGCTAGGAATCATTGAGTGCTGTTACCAAGTGAAGCATTAAATAGTGAACCTGTGTGTATTAATCAGGCCTTAGGACTGCAGCCCCTCTTAGCTGAGACCAAGCCCCATTAAACTTGGTGGAACTTACTTCTAAGTAGATATGTATACAGTTGAGCTGTAAAAGACTGAGGGCTTCTATACATTAAGGAAAAATCCCACAGCCTTAATGGGGCTTCATGGGTTTACAATCTGCACAATACATGCATTTCCACCATCACCTTTTGTTTTTGCCAATTCCTTTCCGTATATTTTATTTCTACTGCCAGAAGATGGCACTGTTACATTGCACCATTTATATATATTACCACATTTTTGTTGATTTATAAAATGGCAGATTCCCTCTTGAAAATATCAGGAAAGGTACTGGAGGTTGACGACATTGTGAAAAAAACCCACAAACTTCCATGAGTCAACTATCATGTGCATACAATAAATGCTTCATGTAGAAATGGCTTCAGTGTGTGTATTAAGGACTACAAAGGAAGATCATTCAGGTTTTCCATTGTTCTTTTTATTTCCAGCAGGTGTCTCTATGTCTTCGCTAAGCTCAGAGAGTGACTACGCCATCCCCCCTGATGCCTACTCCTTGGATGAAGACTATTCAGAACCAGAGCACAAACTGCAGCGAACATCATCCTATTCCACTGATGGTGGAGTTTGCAGTGTAAGCTGTGCCTCTCTCTACCCCTCAAATCTTCATTTAGGGCTAGATGTAAATATGAGTAATATGAGAAGAGATAAATGTCTACTCAGTGCCTGTCAGCAGCCAGCAATTTCTACATCATCTTAAAGTGGAGTTCCACGTCTTGTCATTTTTTGTGTGATCTATTAAGATTTTTACTGAGCAATCATAGGGGCAAGGAGCCCTATCGATGAGCATTCTGATCTTGGAGGCTTTGTTTTGTCTTAAGACCAGTTGGGCTCTTGCCAGCAGGGCAGGAGGAACAATGGAGACATGTTTTGCCTCTCCACACTCAAAAAAGGGGGATTTCCTTAGATGGACTTCAAAGCCTTCTAACTTCCTCTCTTTGCTACGGGTATGGTTGGGGGTTGGGAGGGCTTAAGATCTCGGCCACTCCCTCCCTGCCCACAGCGCCACCCTTGACACTCCCATTTCCTCCTCTCTACGAGGTTGGAGTTCCAATCTTGCAAAGAAAGCCACTGCGTAAACTTTCAGGGTGAGTAGCAAGAGCTAAGAGAGAGGCTCCAACAAGAAGGAAAAACCCCTCTGAGGTCAGAGCTTTCTTAGAGGTGGGTTTTCTAGACAATCCATTGGCCCTTGTAACACTGCCTAAGGACTTGATAGGATTGGTCTCCTATATAATCCCAGGTTCAGTGCAGGGAGGGAGGGGAAAGTGTGTTTGTTTTGCCTAGCTGCAGAGACATTATTACTCTTTATTTCTGTATGTATTTCTGTAAAATTATACTCCTCTTTAATTCCAGGCAGCTTTCCCCATTTTTCAGTATTGAAAATCTTCAATACAAAAATTGTATTTTTATTCCCTAAAAATACAAATCCTAAAATAACAAGTGAAACAGCAGTAGAGACAGGATAATACATTCCTTTTCACTTACGCCTTGTTCATTGCTCAGAAAAATGTACTTGTTTCCTCTCATCTAGGAACCCCTGGAAAAATCTGGCTATTTGCTGAAAATGGGTAACCAGATAAAGGCATGGAAGAGGCGATGGTTCGTTCTGAGGAATGGACAGATCATGTATTATAAGTCCCCAGTGAGTTGCTAGCAAACATTCACATTCCCAGATTTAATAGGCAAAAGCTGCCTTCATTCTTAGGCCCTCTTTAGTATTTTCTTTTTCATTTTCTGTTGCAGTAACATTCCAGAATCAAAATATCCCTTCCAAAAAGACCACTCCTCTACTAAAATTGCCCCCCCACTAATTAAATCTTTAGTTGATTATTGATCAAATCAATGTATGTTTTCAGCTCCAATTTATGTTGAAACAGCAACCCAACCATACTCCTAGAAAGGGTTTCCGCCCTCCCCCCACCCAGACATGGTGTCCCATGTTCCTTTTGACCTTCTTATATGTCTTTATCTCTTATGTTGCCTTTCTCTCCCCCAGAGTGATATTATCTGCAAGCCCCAGGGGCAGGTTGAATTGAATTCTTCTTGCCAGATCATACGAGGTGAAGGATCTCAAACATTCCAGGTGAGCACTGCTTCTTGACCTTTCCTTATTATTTCTGACCTCTAAAGGATACAAATGGAGATTGACAGGAAGGGATTTTTTAAAGCTGAGACAGCTTTCTCTGACATTATGACAGATCTGAATTGACCTTCTTGGTCTTCATATGGTTTTGCCCTTCAAAAAAGATCAGACAGATTAATTTCATATACAATTTGAAACCTAATTCATTACCTTTTAATGTAAAAAAATCAATCAGATGTTTCTCCTTTGATGCAACCCATCTCTCTGAAATCTTTGGGTGTTTTTGTACTTACTTCTGTACAAAAGAAATCCCATCTTTACATTTCTGCAGAAATGTAAAGATTACAACACTTGTACTGTCCATATTCATTAGATACCTCTTCACATCACACAACATTTGGTAATTATCAGTCATACATAGCAAAGGTTAAAACATGTAGGGAACCAAATGTTGTTGGACTCCAACTCCCATTGGCCCTAGCTAGCATGGCCAATGGTAAGAGATGATGGGCACACCCTGGGGTTAAAACTTCTGCTTATGCCACCTTTTATTCCAGTCAAAATGCTATTGCTCAACATGTATAATTTAAACAGTGTGCATAAAAGAAATTGAGGCTTTCCTGGTTAATCCAAAAACAAATGGTACTAGGAATTGTCCTAAAGGGAAAGTCCACACGTTAATTCTAACCTGGTTTTATATATTTGGAAGGCATTAAAGAATGACTAAATTCTGACTCCTGTATCATAATAAACAATCCACTGGCAGTTCATAATGAAAGTGAGTCATTGTTCTGATCAACTGACTTTTTTTAATAAAGGAAGAAATGGCCAAACCATTTCCTAGTAAGTCGTGTCTATAGGTGACAAAGTGGATTAAGGGTCATGGTCTCTGTTACATTCTTAAAGTGTTCTTATTCTTTAAGGGCATAATCCTATACATGTTTAGACAGAAAAATGTCCTACAGCTCCCAGCATGCTGGAAATTGCAGGGCACTTTTTGTGTAAATAAGCATAGGAATTGCTCCTTAAAGGTTCTAGTAAATGCAGCCAAGAACTTAGAAGTTAACACTGCCTTTTAAAAAATCCTTCAATGCCTTGTGTTAGCAGCCTGTGACATTTCCTTCATCTTTAGCTCATCACTGAAAAACGAACCTACTTCCTGACAGCTGACTCTCCTAATATCCTGGAAGAATGGATCCGTGTCCTTCAAAACATCCTGAAGGTGCAAGAGACTAGTCCCACTGAAGTCCCCCTCAGGGATGCCAAGCCCACCGTGAAAGGCTGGCTCACCAAGGTACTGCACAGGTGTACCAGAAACAGTATGAATTGCCACTTAACTGCATGGGACAGCAGAAGTGGATTAATTTTCAGTATAATAAGTATGCAAAATATCTAAACCAAGTGAAAGGTTATAATAATGATGGGCTTTTTAACAAATCTATGGAATTTACTGTTGTGATAAATTGCTGTGATTGTAAATCCTTGGTTAGGTTCACAAAAACCTTAGACTGGGATTCATGATCTCTTCTCTCAGGTTTCGGTTCTACCGTTGGGTTCTCACTCTGGCCCACTTTGGAGGGAAGAGCTGCTCCATTCCAACAGCAGTCATCATCATTATTACGTTGCTGAAACTATTGAGGCAGCCCGAACCTAGCCCAAGCAAATAACATTTCAGAGTAAGGTCATGGTGTCCACATGGACTAAAGCTACCCATGTAGGTTTGGGGGCATTTTGCCCCTCCTTCCTTTGTGATGGTTGGTTTATAAAAAGACATAACCTTAGAGCAGCATATAAGTAGAGCAATTTATAGGAGTTGGGATTTAAACCTGGATCCCCATGGGAGTTTAGTTTATATGTAGGCTTAGACTCATGGCCAAACACTGAATTTTGCCATGAGTAGCAATATGGCCAAACTCAAATGTTTGGCTCATACTAAGAAAGAATTTAAGTTAAAGACTGTTTCATAGGAAATAGAGTATCTTTTATTTGTAAATCTTCAGTAACGTATTTTAAAACATAATCGTCATAAGGAGGGGTTGTCCAAGAAGGAGGAAAAATAACACATTATATATTTTATATAACTTTGTAGTAAAATTAATGAATTCATGCAAATAAGGTCAGAGATAATCTTTTTATTCATATGCTTATTCTGCAGGTGAAACATGGGCGCTCCAAGTTGGTTTGGTGTGCACTGATTGGAAAAACGTTTTACTATTACCGAAATCATGAAGACAAGGTATTTTTCTTCACCCTTGCATTCAGCTTTTTTGTCATCTTCATATTAGCCCTAGCAAATATCTTCTTGCCCAGACTGTAGCCTCTTGGTTTTTTATTACCATTCATTGTTTATTTCTTCACACAAGATACACACACACACTGTATTAAAGGTATTGGCAAAACATGAAAGGTATCAAGGAGGAACAATGTAAGCAGTCAGAGGAATTTTTAGTTTCATAAAAGTATTTAGAATGGGGGAAAGGAAAGGACAGGGTGTTGAACTGTAAAATTCTTTGTGAGGCAAGACTGACAAATGGAAGACACCTTTATTTAAGCAAAATTTGTGGAATAATCTTGATATAGATTCTATATTATAGAATGAGCTCCATTTATGTTATGTGACAGATTTGTCCTTGCCTATATATATTTTGATATGGGATTTTTGTATTTAGCATGCTTATAAATCAGCAGATAACATATCCTATGCCATATTCCAGGTACAAAGTGTCACCTAGGAATTTGTAAGGTTACAGTACTCCTGGTATTAACACACAGAGTTTTTAGAAAGAGAGAACTCTGAGGTTAGGCATGTTTTTTCTTTGTTTACTTCAAAATCTCAAGCAGCTTTTACAGTTCATGATATAAGAGCATTGACATACAAAATGCTTGCAATAATTTTTTAAAAAACATTTTAAGTTTACTTCTGGGACCATTGCCTTCATCTTAAAGTTTAGAGCATCTTACCCAATTACATTTTTGAACTGGGAGCAAAATGGAGTAGAGAAGTCAATGAGGAGCATCACCATTGTCCTCTTGAAGGTTCTTCATGGCGGCCTTCCATTCGACTCGGAACGGCCATTCTTTAGGGTGTTTTTTGCCTGCAATGAGGTGGGAACGAGGAGCAGCATGATGGAGGAGCCAGCATAAGCTTAGGCCTGTTTCTAGTCCATTGCCAGACTGATTGATCCTCCTGCTCTTCTTCTCTGGGCAGGCCAGCAATTCCAGCTGCCAGCATAGCATGTTGTGACACTTCTCCTATAGCTCACATACAAATTTGCTAGAAATTGGTTAGACTGGACTGAAGCTAAACTGTTGTAAACCGCCCAGAGAGCTTTGGCTGTGGGGCAGTATATAAAAGTAATAAATAAAAATAAATAAATAAAATAAGCTGTTAAACATTTGTCATAGATGCCAAACCTGAAGACTATGCTAGTTCCACTTACTCTTTATATTGGATAAAATTAGTATCCATCCACATTCCTGGTATAATATGAATGCCTGGTAATGGAAATAACAGCTTTCCCAAAGTATCTCGTGTAGGTGGCTCTTTTCTTATCATGCATGTGAATTTGTTCATTTTTCTTTTCTCAGTGCCCTCTGGGCCATTTGTACATGCGTGGATCAAAAGTGGAAGAAGTGGATCGCTCCTGTGATTCTGATGAGGATTACGAGGCTCATGGTGGAGGCTTCATTTCTTCACATTGCACCCTGGTTCTTCACCCTCTGGGGCAGAGTCCTACCTACCTGCTTGTTGGCACTAAGCAGGAGAAGGTATTAAAGATGGACTGACTCAAAAAAAGCCCAGGGTGCCAAATGTAGGGGGCCCAACACGTGGCAGCTAACACAGAAAAGTGACTGGGAGGTTCTCTACATTAGGGGGGAAACTGTTTTCTTACCAGATCTCAGATCTTTTTGCGTTCAAAACTGGCTCCTTCAGACAGCGATGAATAGCGACCATGTGATTTTTAATTGAAAAGTGAATGTCATTGAAAAGAACAGGCTGCAATATAACAGTGACATTTAGTGGAAGAATAAAAACCCATCATAAACAGATACTGCATTATCTCTGTGTTATAAAAACACAGGATTAATGGGGGAAAGGGCAGAAGACATCCTGTTTGTTTGCAACATCATGAAATCGACCCGCAAACTTCCAGGAGTGGACAGTCATGAGCATGCTATAAATCACTTGTTTAGAGATTCCCTGTGTGACAAACTAGGCATTATGCTAACATAGCAATTGCATCTATTGTTTTTCTTTATTTCATTTCAGCTGCCAATGGGAGCTTTTCCCCCTCAAGCTAATTCCAGTATGGAAGGATTTTCTTTGGGTTCATGTCTGGGGAGGGAAGGGTTTAATCTCCCCATGCACTGCTGTCCCAGTGAAAGTTGGGGAGGGAACACTGGTAATTAAATAAAGAAAAATACTATCTACAATCTAAGCTTGCTGCTTAGTGGGATTCCCTGTTTGCTTCATCTGGCATCACTCCCTATTACCATCTCCTGCTTGCTGATATAAGAAAAGAACAATAAAAATCCTGAGTTCACAAGCTAAAGTCTATTATTATTATTATTATTTATTTATATAGCACCATCAATGTACATGGTGCTGTACAGAGTAAAACAGTAAATAGCAAGACCCTGCTGCATAGGCCTACACAAACAATTTTACAGATAAGGTGCAGAATGGCAGGATTCTCCCCAGCTCTCTGCTCCTGCCAGCTGCCACAGTTGCTGCCATCAAATTATAGATTGGCCACATTTCTGACATGAGAGAAGAGGAAAATGGGTTTTGTATGTGCTGTGGGCAGTGGAGGCTGGTGGCTCCTATGCCATTAGGGCATTGAATCCATTCTGGGTTTTCAGTCAGAACTCTAAAGGAGCTATCCAAGTGCTGTTCCCTGTCCCCCAAAATGGGTTCAGCATCTTGGAGAGGTCCTTTGGAGTTCTGACTGAAACCCAGAGCAGATTCACCATCACGCTGACAAAAGAGCCACCAGCCTTCACTGACTGGCCATGAAGCATCAGCAGAAAAGATACAGATTGGTAGGCCTGATAGCATCCACCCATAGGCTGGAAGGGGCTGTGGCTCAGTGGTAGAGCACCAGCTTTGCATGCAGAAGGCCCAGGATCAATCCCCGGCACCTCCAGGTAGAGCTAGGAAAGAATCCTGCCTGAAACTCTGGAAAGCCCCTGCCATTCATTTTAGTCGTATCAGTTTCTAGATTTGCAAATGTATTTTAAATTTTTACACTGCTGCTGGTTTTTATTTTGGTTTTACACCATAGTTTTAAACTTTTAAACTTTTATATTATGCTTTATCCGTGCTGTATTGTTGTGAACTGTATTGTTGTGAACTGTATTGTTGTGAATTGTTGTGAACTGCCCAAAGAGCTTAGGCTATTGGGTGGTATAGAAATGTAATAAATAAATAAATAAAAGATGGACCAGTGGTCTGACTCAGTATAAGGCATTTTCCTATGTTCCTAATTATAACCTCCCCACAACTATGGCCCTTTCTACACCTAAGGATTATCCCAGGCAAATGGAGGGATCGTCCCTGCCTGCTCCCGGTATCCCCTGTGTGTCATTTGGATGCACAGCGATGATCCTGGAACGATCCCGGGAGAAAGGCAGGTGTGGAAACGGCCTTTAAGGGAGGAACTGCAGACCATACACAACAAACAATGAACAAATGCAACTTTATTACACAAAATGCTGATTGTGTTGAAAGGCCCCTATGATTATTTGGGACTTAAAAACAAATAGCAAGAGCTACAGACAACAGAAATTAGCCATGTGTGTGTTTTATCACTGACATCAGTTAAGATGTGACATCTGGACATGCTCTTTGTGTTTAATGTTCTGGAGTTATTTAAGCATCACTCAATATTCTTTACCCTTTTATTCCAAGGCTACGTGGTTGTACCACCTGACAGTGGCAGCAGGCAGCAGCAGCGCAAAGGTGGGCACTGCCTATGAGCAACTGATTGGGAAGCTACTGGATGCAGAAGGAGACCCAAGTAAGTAGGGATCAAAATGCTTTCTTCTAAGGACAATGGTGAGGTTCTTCTTCATGGGTTTGAATCTAGCCTGATGTCCTCAACATGCATAGCAACACACATCTATAATTAAGCAGAGACGGCTTTTGAACTTCAACATGTAAGAGCATTACACTTAAGAAAATGCTCGTACATGTAGAGCATTTACATGTAAGAACTCTGGGGGAAAGTGACCACGTCATACTTGAATTCTTGATTATGAAGGAGACAAAAGTTGAGTGTAGGCATACACGTACTCTGGATTTTAGGAAAGCTGATTTTAATAAACTCAGAACTATGATAAGTAAGGTCCCATGGCAAATGAGCCTAAAGAGAAAAGGAGTGCAGGATGGGTGG
The DNA here is from genome assembly GCF_023053635.1 of Elgaria multicarinata webbii. Taxonomy (NCBI): domain Eukaryota; kingdom Metazoa; phylum Chordata; class Lepidosauria; order Squamata; family Anguidae; genus Elgaria; species Elgaria multicarinata. The sequence continues at coordinate 124,090,676 of NC_086172.1, read as the reverse complement.
GAGTATTTAAAAAAGGAAATTTTAAAGGCACAGTTACAAACAATTCCAACAAGGAGAAAAGATAGAAGACAACAGAGGAAATCAATGTGGCTCCACAAAAAGCTTAGAGATGACCTGAAAACAAAAAGAGATACATATAGGAAGTGGAAGGAAGGCCAGGTTACAAAAGAAGAGTACAGACAGGTGGCACAGAAGTGCCGAAATGGCGTCAGGAAGGCTAAAGCTCAGAATGAGCTGAGATTAGCGAGGGATGCTAAAAGAAATAAAAAGGCTTTCTTCAGATATGTGAGTAGTAAAAGACAGAGGAAAGAAATGGTGGTTCAATTGCTTAATGAGGATGACAAATTGATAACAGATGACAAAGAAAAGGCTGAAGTGCTCAATTCCTACTTTGCCTCAGTCTTCTCTCAAAAGCGAGACCCCCCTGGAAAAAGTGAAGCAGAAGTTGAGGGGGCAGGATTACAGTTTGAGATTGATAAACAAATGGTCAAAGAACACCTAATTTCCTTGAATGAGTTCAAATCTCCAGGGCCCGATGAACTGCATCCTAGAGTAATGAAGGAGCTAGCGGAAGAACTCTCAGAACCTTTGTCTATTATCGTTGCAAAATCAACGACTGGAGGAGGGCTAACATTGTCCCTATCTTCAAAAAGGACAAAAAGGAGGAACCTGGGAACTACAGACTGGTCAGTCTGACATCCATCCCTGGGAAAATTCTGGAGCAGATTATAAAGAAGTCAATCTGTAAACACCTTGAAATCAATGCGGTGATCACTAGAAGCCAACATGGATTTGTCAAGAACAAGTCCTGTCAGACAAATTTGATCTCATTTTTTGATAAGGTAACCTCCCTTGTGGACCGTGGGAATGCTGTGGACGTCATATATCTTGACTTCAGCAAAGGTTTTGACAAAGTACCACATGACATTCTGATTAACAAACTAACTAAAAGTGGGCTAGATGGAACAACTATTAGGTGGATTCACAGTTGGCTGCAGAATCGGACTCAAAGAGTACTTATCAATGGAACCTTCTCAAACTGGGGAGAGGCAACGAGTGGGGTACCGCAGGGCTCAGTCCTGGGCCCAGTGCTCTTCAACATTTTTATTAATGATTTGGATGAGGAGGTGCAGGGAACGTTTATCAAATTTGCAGATGACACAAAATTGGGTGGGATAGCTAATACCCTGGAAGACAGAAACAAACTTCAAAGTGATCTTGATAGTCTGGAGTGCTGGGCTGAAAACAACAGAATGAAATTTACTAGGGATAAATGCCAAGTTCTACATTTAGGAAATAGAAACCAAAGGCACAGTTACAAGATGGGGGATACTTGGCTCAGCAATACTACAAACGAGAAGGATCTTGGAATTGTTGTAGATTGCAAGCTGAATATGAGCCAGCAGTGCGATATGGCTGCAAGAAAGGCAAATGCTATTTGGGGCTTCATTAATAGAAGTATAGCTTCCAAATCACGTGAGGTACTGGTTCCTCTCTATTCGTCCCTGGTTAGGCCTCATCTAGAGTATTGTGTCCAGTTCTGGGCTCCACAATTCAAGAAGGACGCAGACAAGACGGAGCGTGTTCAGAGGAGGGCAACCAGGATGATCAGGGGTCCGGAAACAAAGCCCTATGAAGAGAGACTGAAAGAACTGGGCATGTTTAGCCTGGAGAAGAGAAGATTGAGGGGAGACATGAGAGCACTCTTCAAATACTTAAAAGGTTGTCACACAGAGGAGGGCCAGGATCTCTTCTCGATCCTCCCAGAGTGCAGGACACGGAATAACAGGCTCAAGTTAAAGGAAGCCAGATTCCAGCTGGACATCAGGAAAAACTTCCTGACTGTTAGAGCAGTACGACAATGGAATCAGTTACCTAGGGAGGTTGTAGGCTCTCCCACACTAGAGTCCTTCAAGAGGCAGCTGCACAACCATCTGTCAGGGATGCTTTAGGGTGGATTCCTGCATTGAGCAGGGGGTTGGACTCTACGGCCTTGTAGGCCCCTTCCAACTCTGCTATTCTATGATTCTATGAAACAGATATTTCATTAAGATATATGTGTTGGGATGATATGCTGGAAATAATTAAGTTAAAAACAGATTTCTAAGACTTTGCAGCTTCTGTTATTAAGTATTCTTGAGAAAGTGGGCAGGACAACAAGTCTTTGGGTAGGAGCAAGGATTTGATTGCTAAAAACTGGATAATCCAAAGTTACAATAATTGATGATTGGTGCAGAAAAAAATGGCATGTGATGATTATAGCAATATGATTAGCAATCATAGTTATACAGCAGGTCATCATGACACAATGTCCCAAATCCAAAGGAAATTAGTAACTCTAAACTGCCATTGCAAATTAAAGGGATATAAATCAGTTGCAAATAGCTTGTCCTATTGATTTCAACAGGACTTAAGCGTAACTAACTTGCTCGGGGTTTGGGGCAATGGCTTTATCTAGGATACTTGGAGACAAATTTGTAGTGTTTTGGTATAGTATATACCCCAGAGAATATATCTTTCTTGAAATCTTTTAAGTATTATAGGTTTAGTTTATAGATGTTAATTGGGCGTTTCATTTTCAGTATTAATTTTATATGTTTGTTTTCTTTATTTGTATAATAAAAATTATTCATTGAAATCTTATCTCCTCTGCTTTGTTTATCGAAGAGCTTGGTCCTCCAAGCCTTTATTATACTGCCAACAAAACCACTCTGCTGTTGTCCCTTCTGGTTTACCCCTCAGTTATATCTACAAAACGGATCTGTTTCTCACCAACAATCCAATCTCTGAGAGGATTTTGGATGGCGTAAGTTGCAGATCTACTCCTTGCACTGTCACATTTTTTCCCACTCAGTGGTTTCTCCTCTCCTGTACGGTGCTATAGCACATGATTTGGAAGTACAGGAAATAGCCAGGCAAATAATAGAGTAATCCTATATCCTTGGGCAAGCATCCCAGGGACCAGAGGATGGCTCAGGACCCCCCTCCAAGATTGGAGACAGCCCTCCAACCTCAGAAGGGGGAGTCAGACCTCTGTTTCCCCCACACACACTCCTTCCATACATCAGAGGAATGATCTTGGCGGAGGAGAAAAGGGGGCGTTCCAGCAGGTGAGGAGGGGAACGCAGAGGCCAGGATATGAGTTATCCTGAGTCTCCTCCAGCCTTCTTCCCTCCCTCTCCAAAGCACCATCACTAGATGGGCTGAAGAGCCCCTCTAATGAAAATACAGGAGATTGGAGGATGGGAAGGTGAAGATCACTTCTGCTTCTCCTGTTCTTTTCTAAATGAGCTGAGTGGCTCCGAGACCAAAGATGCTGGTGAACTAGCGTGGTCCTCTCAACACCTGATTCTTTGGCAAGAGTTTTAATGTTTCTTTGCAAGATTCCTTGTCTTGTGCACCATCTGACAAGGCTTTCTTCTGTCCACACCTTCAGATTCTCCTTTGTGGAAACACCCTATGCTGCATTACAGCAAGGATGGACTGCAGACTTCCCTAACCACTCTGCCTTCAGAAGCACTGCAGACAGAGGCCCTGAAACTCTTCAAGGTAATTAGAGAGACCATATGGTTGGTTCTCAGAATATACTTTCAAATATTTGGAAGGGACCCCTGTCAAAGAAGGATCAAGGGGAGAGTATAGACCACACATTGACCCAGTTCCCACATCCTGGTGGCAAATTGTGGGTTAACCCATGATTTAATTAATCCGTGATTTGCTGCCGAATGCCGCCGTGACATGTAAACAGACCCATTATTACTGCTGCATTCCCTCGGCCTGTTTTATAATCCAGGGTAGTATTCTAATAAAAGAAATGACAAAAGAAACCTGTTTCTCTTGATGCTCAATATAATTAATAATACTTTTTTTCAGAGGTGGAAGGGAAAACTGAAAAGCGTAATCCCCCTTCTCTCCATTAATGTGCTTCTAATGTGTTCCCCATCTCCCCATTTCAGTCTTGCCAACTGTTCATCAACGTGCCTGTGGAAGCTCCATCCGTTGATTATCATGTGACGCTAGCTCAGACAGCGCTACAGGTCTGCCTAACCCACAGTGAGCTACAGAACGAGATCTATTGTCAGTTAATTAAACAGACCAGCCGAGAGGCTCAGAATCACTCTGTCATCCAGGTGAATGTCCCTCTGCCCTTTCTGCCCTACAATTCAAAGCGCCAATTATATACCTAATTGCTGGGTTGGAGGATTTCAATGGGTGCTTCCAGACAAGGCTTTTATGATGCCGTTGGCCTGCCTCATTCTTAGAATTTTATACTAGGAGTCCAGGCAATGTTATTTTCTACTGATAACCCTCCTGTGTTTTTCCACTGTTTCTGCTATCTTTTTTTTCTTACCACAGAAAATCCATTAAGCAGAAAAAGACCAAATGGCTGCACAATGTCTTTCAGTTGGTAGCATTAGGAGCCCTTTGGAAACTGAGAAAGTCTTAATGTGTCACATTGGCACTAGAGATCATTGTGATTATTTTTGCAGAAACCTGTTTTCTGATTTTTATAATGTGTGAACCTGATAGTTTGATTCCCTACAGAAGGGTGGTATTATTATTATTATTACTGTTGTTGTTGTTGTTGTTGTTGTTATTTATTGCGTTTGTATACCGCCTCATAGCTGAAGCTTTCTGGGCGGTTCACATGTTGCCAACCCTCAAGAAACGATAACTAGGAAAAAATGTGAATGATTATAATATTGCAGACAAACTGATGAGATCAAGGTAGGGCCTATTCATTCAGCTTTACTAGCTATAGAAGAGAAGCCATAGCAATGTCACTTAGATATTTGATACTAAGGGGCAAATTCCATATTACAGAGAGAAATCTGTGATCAGATTTCCAGAGAATTTTTAAAAAGCTTAAAAGACCCTATGGGAGGGAGACCAAATAAAATCAGGGTGATGGTGCTGTGGGAGGATGGGTTTATTCCCCCCCCCAGCACTGTTTTCCCAATTGAAATGCCCCTGCCCCTTTGTAGGCTGCTATTAGCCTTGCTGGGAATCAAAGACAGATGAGCCAATTTCTCCCCACCACCATCCATGGCTGCTTTGAAAGTATGGCTAATAGCAGTGGTGTGTGTGTGTGTAAGAGAGAGAGAGAGGTGGGTGGGGAGTGTTTTGATTAGGAAAATGACATGGGGGAGGGAGAAAGAGTTAACCATCCTCCCCCAGTACTGCTGCCCTTTGCCGTCGCCCTGCCCCTGTTTTTAAACTTTACTTAAACTTAAAAATAGCAATTGTGATGGGTGAAGCAGCCCTCTGTGAGAACTGGGCATAGGATAGTTTTGTTTTAAGAATAAATGGCAGTGAGAACTTAACAGAAGTGGCAGTTTTATTCACTGTAAAACTATTTTTCTCCACAGTGCTGGCAATTACTGGCTCTTTGTGCTCCTCTCTTCCTGCCTCAGCACCATTTCCTTTGGCATCTCAGGCATCACCTGCAGCAGCATGCGGACCCAAAGTGAATAGCTTGTCTTATTTTTCTCCCTGCTGGGTTATTTCTGATTTCTTTCTTGACAGCTGTATGGCTGGCTGGATTAAACTGAAGAGTCAATTTACAAATGGCCCATATCAAGATTTGCTTCACACAAAAAGGGCATGATGTGTCAGCTGCTTAAAATGGTACTTGTGTGGGAACTACCTCACATGGCAAACTGTTTGTATACAGTGACTCAATTAAAAATAGTTATTACTAGTAATATTTATTAAAATGTATATGCTGCTCTTCAGAAAAATATCCAAAGTAGTGTCTTATATGAGAATACGATAGTGTAAGGCTTATTATTCAAGATCTACCAGACTGATTTTTCACATTATTTTTTTAAATTGAAGCTTGAGTAGTGTAGACATGCAGAAAATTTTGAAAGTGTGAAAAAGTTCAAAGCTTGGGCTTTAATATCAATTAATTTCCTCCATTCCAAACAGGCAGGACAGCCCCTTTGCCAGTGGGATGATGGGCACCCCTGCTTGGCCAATCAGTGTGGTGTGAAGGCGGGCCCCAGGCTCAGCCTCAGAGTTAGGCTGTCACTACTAGCGGGGAGGGGAAAGGGGATGGAGGAGGCCAGTAGGAGTGCATGAGGGAGGGGGAGGGGCTGCACTACATGCAAATTTTGGAGGAGAGCTACATTTGCATTATGCATGACCCCTTCAGGGTAAGGGGACTGCATGGCAAAAAAGCAGGAAAGGAGCAGGACTACTAGCACCCATGGCGATGTGGACTTTACACTAGTACAAAGATAAAATGTTTAAAATACATAAGACACATGGAAACAAATAAAAATAATCAGCACAGAAAACTTTTAGAAAACATAGCATGATGCAAGCATGGGACAGGAGGGGTTAGTTTTGTAGCTTGCAAATAGTATTATGACAGGCACTACCTGTAAGATGGTTATGACATTCACAAGTGGGAATTAGGTATGTGGAAGTAGCTCTTTCTCACTGCACATGTTATGCCATACTTATATGTACATATAACGTGTTATTCCTAAAAGGAAATTGCTTGCATGAAAATTTTTTGTAATGTCTGAAGATGAGAGCTTTTCCCTGCCAAGGGACAGAGCTTTTCCCTGCTGCACACTGAAAAAGGCTGCCTTTCTCAGGGCTTAGCAGGGAAAAGCTCTCTCTCTTAAGACTTTTCCCTATTAGAGAGAGGAGGCGGGTCCTGGAGAGGAAGTGATTCAGTCCTGCTTACCCGAGTAGGCATGCACTTGCCCTTACTTCTGAGTAGATTTGTTGCTCATACTTACTTCTGAATAGACCTACAGAGGCTTGGTATTGGAGATGCTATTTGAAAGTCCTGCTTACTTATGAGTAAAAGTGTTTCCCCACCCCACTTATGGCAGTGGAGAAACTGCATGCCCCTGTGCAACCCCAGTAAACACTAGAGATGCCCCTCAGGGCCGAAGGAGTTGTGCATCTCTGCCCTAGACTATCAAGTTCATAGTCTGGGGGTGCTTATCATGATCAACGCAGCCTTGTTATTAGAAACTCAAATGACTGGCACCTCAAAACACCTTTCATCAGATTATTAATTGGGAATAGGTGTTTTGACCACGTTAAGTTTTGACTAAGCTACATCTGTTTTGTCAGCTGCGCTAGCTCCCAGTACATTTATGGTCCCAGTTTAAAGTGCTGGCTTTAATCTTGAAAGCCCTAAATGTCTTGAGACCAGGTTACCTGAAAAACCACCTTCTCCCATATCTATTTAGCCAAACATCAAGATCTTCTTTAGAGCTCTACTCTTGAGTGCTCCCATCACATGAGGTGAGGCAGTTGACCACTGTGGAGAGGGCCTTTTTGGTGTTGGCTTCCCAGAGAGTCTCACTGACATAGTCTTTACAGTCTATTTGGCATGCAGTGAAGACCTTTATATTCATTCAAGTCACTTCAAGAGGGTTCTACCTAAAAATGTTTTAAATTAAAAAAAATTAAATAACGTGTCTTTTAATCTGGTCCTTTCAGTTTAAAATCCATGTTTTAATTGTGTTTTAGCTTTTAATAGTTTTTATCATTGTATGCTGCAGTTTTACGTTATATTTCATTGTGAGCCACCCAGAGCACTTGTCTTATGGGGTAGCTATATAAATACAGTAAGTGATTAAGTAAATCAGTGAATCAATCAACAATACTCTCTGTCTCTCTGATTAGAAGTGAAATAGGCAAGTATGCCATCTACTGTCAGAGATCAATGGAACACACTCTGAAAGCTGGAGAGCGAGAAGCCAGACCATCCCGAATGGAGGTAGTGTCCATTTTGCTGAGAAATCCCTACCACCACTCACTCCCCTTCAGTATTCCAGTACATTTCATGAATGGAACCTACCAGGTGAGTCATGAGGCCTGGGAACCATATACTGGGGGTCTTTCAAGACTGGGTGAATGGCTTGATATGCACCCGTCAACCTCAATAGGCATCTTTGTAGTGAGTTATGCTTACTGATGGGTCTGCTCCACAACAGATAGAGTGTGATGTTCCTACCTTCCACAAGGCTTGTGGCTGCATCTCTTAAACAAGTGTAAATAAACCCTAAACCCAAGGCGGCACCTCAGGCAGCAGATTTTGGGTGTCATTAAAGAATGGCATATTTTTAGTTATTTAATTTGTTGTTATTGTAGTCTTACTATCAGGTATGGGAGAAGTGCTTATGGGATTTTCTACCTCACGTGCCCAAATAATTTAGCTGCCTTTGGGGACTATCCGTCTTGATGTGGGTGGGGCATTATTTTCTCCTCTGCCTCACACAGCAAAATAGCTTGGCCTGGCCTGCCTAACTGCTCCTCTTGCTTAGCTAAGATCGTAGTAATGGACAGGTGAGGTTCTTTAATTATTCCGATCACAAATCCTGCACCTGTACTAGCTGCCATGCTTTTGGCAGCAATAGTTGCTTGAGTGAGAGTGTGGGAAAGGCTCTACACAAACCCTTCTTTTAACTTAAATCCATTCCTACTGTACATTGTACAGCTAAAATATGTCTGTATGCTCATCCGTTGTAATGATGGTAAGAGGGCTTTTACCTTCCTCTCCTTCATAATCATTTTGTCTGTTCGATTTTAGGTGGTAGGCTTTGATGGTTCCTCAACTGTGGATGAGTTCCTGCAGCAGCTAAACCAGGAGACAGGAATGAGGAAGTCCTCCCTCTCTGGGTTTTACCTCTTTACAGATGATCCTTCTGGCAGGAATCTAGACCACTGCCTACAAGGCCCAATGAAGGTGATTACTCTTGATTACTCATTCTCTGTCTCTATACATTCCATCCAAATCCTCCTTACAAATACTTGATGCCTGTGGGTGTTTACTACAACTGAACTCTGCATTGGTATAAACTGATTAAGGGCGCAATTCTATGCGTGTTTATATAGGAAAAAGGCTTACAGCTCCCAGTATGCCTCAGCTAGCCTTGGCTGGCTGGGGCATGCTGGGACTTGTAGGCCTTTTGTCTGTCTAAACATGTATAGGATTGTGCTTTAAGTACATTATTATATATTTGTTTTAATAATATTGACAAAGGATTATACTTTTAAGTGGAAAAATTACATGGAAGTCATGTTGATGGGAATAATAGTGGGTGTTGTGTTTGCTGAGGAAGGCTAAATGCCTGACACATTTCAACTATATATAATATAACCATTTGTAAATATTTAATTTAAAATATGTTTGTATTGGCTCTCTTCCTATTGCTTACTTTTGCATTCTTTTCCAAAGAAGCAATTGAAAGTATTCTCTCCATTGCAAAATTTCTTGTCATTATTTGTGGAAGAAATGCCTCTCAGAAAGTAAATGTGCCATTTAAAACTGTGTGAAAACCTGTTGTGTTTATTCACAATTTTAAGTTACACAGAAATGTCCCAATAGATTTTATGCTCGTGAGCCTTTTACTGCTTGAGTATAATATTCCATAAGTGGTACTTTGTGGTACATTGACTTCATGTCAATTCCTAGTAGCCTGCTTTGGTACCTCTACAGGCCTGGAAATTAGTATCTGGCATATTGGTAGCAACATAAGTATTAACATGCTTGATCCCAGGGCTAGATTTATGTGTGAGAAGCATGTTAGTCAACCAGATCAGCCCATCAGCCACTAGGTCTCTGACAGCAACTGATCTCTGATTTTATTGATGATCAGGCTAGAAAAATCTGAGGTAGCTGCTCATCTGAATTTCTAAAATATTGATATTTTCAGCTAAAAATTTATTTATTTTTGAACCCATGTGATGATTGGCTTGCTGATAGCTAAGGTTTGAAATTGGGACTGGATCTACATATGGGGCATATTTGAGGAAACTGGACCAGCTCTGCCTTTGAATAGCATAGACCCAAAGTTGCAGGAAAATGGTATAATGTGTTGAGTTGGTGCAAAGAGCCCCAGGTTCAAATACCTGTTTGGCCATGAAGTTCACTGACTTTTGGCAAGTCACTATCTAGCCCACCCCACCAGGTTGTTCTGCCACTCTGAGGAACTGGGAGAAAAGATGGGATACAAATATGACAAAAATAATTGCTATTCACTATTTACATGATAAGATTTCATGTCCAGTTTCACTGAAATGAGCCCAAGCTTGGCCTATGCCCTTTTTAAATGCATGTCTTAAGCTTGACATTTCTGTATCTCTTCAGCCTCTTCCCATCTCCTTGATATTTGTTCTTTAAAGGTCTGTGATGTCATTTCAAAGTGGGAGCAAGCTTTGAAAGAACTGAATCCTGGAAAATATGAAGGTGGCACGAGAATAGTGAAACTAACCTATAAAAACAGGTACTGTCCACTGTTGGCGGGGTCATAAACTCATCTGTTTTTTTTTATTGCTTAAAGTAATTCAGTGTATTTCAGGTTTGTATTTTTAGTTGTTTTATCTAGCCAGAACTGAAATGGATTAGGGAAAATCTTCAAGAAAACTCTCCAACCTCAAATTTGCATGCAAAAATGCAAATCTATTGTCTCTTAATGGTACCTTTTTCAACATGTGCCATTATGGATGCTGTTGGATATAGGAGCTGGGGAGCAAACAAGATGTGAAAGTGTTGTTGTTCAGTTGTAAAATACTTAAAGCTGTTACCAAGTGCTATCCAGAAATAAAGCAGACTTGTCTCTGCCAAAACAATCTAAGGAAGGACTCTGCACAAGAGGCAAAAGGGAGAAGGAAACAGGAAAAGAACACTTATCGGGAACAGAACACATGATGAAAACCTGTTGTATACTGCCCAGAGAGTTTCAGCTATGAGGCGATATAGAAATGAAACTCATCATCATCATCATCATCTGCATGAATCTGCAGGTTTAGATCTTAATAAGAAAAAACACAACTTTTCTCCAATTTAGATTGTATTTTCGAAGCCAAGCAAAAGGCGAGACGGACCGAGAGCGTTTGCTGCTGGCTTTCCAGATTAGTGGTGAAATAGCCAGTGGGAGATTCCCTGTTAATAAGGAGCTTGCTCTGGAAATGGCAGCTTTGATGGCTCAGGTAAGTGGCCAGTCCCTTGTGCTTGTGGGATCAAGGTACATTGCGGTCATTAGTGGTCCCAATGCCATTCAGCTATAAGAGAAATACTGAACAGAGCTCAAATGTTTATTTAGCCACTGCAAGGTGTTCTGTTTCTGTAGGATTTGTCTTACCCAATCAGATGGCCCTAGGTGACAGAATGGAGGAGGGGGCAACAACTTTTTGTGAGTGGCAGGTGGGAGGGATTTGCCCTCCTACTGCACCAATATGTGATTAATACTATGAAGAACAAAAGGAGCATGAGGCAAAGGAAGCACGGGGAGATGAGGAAGGACCAACAAAGGTGAGTTGTGGGTGGGTGCCAGCAGTCTGTCAAGCCCCTGGGATGTTAGAATAATTGAGGGCCAAACTAGATGTGCAGAGCAGCTGTGTGTATTTTGTCCTCATGTCAGCCCTATTCACATACAAAGTAGGTGTGGACACATGTGAAAAGGAGAGTAGAGGAGGGAGGCTGAACCCTCCTCCTCCTTCTCCTTCTTGCATTTATATCCCGCCTTTTTTCCTCCAAGGAACCCAAGGCGGTGTACATAACCCTCCTCCTCTCCATTTTATCCTCACCACAACAACCCTGTGAGGTGGGTTGGGCTGAGAGTCTGTGACTGGCCCAAAGTCACCCAGTGGGTTTCCATGGCCAAGTGGGGACTAGAACTCGGATCTCCCAGCTCCCAGTCCAACACTTTAGCCACTACAGCACACTTTGCTCCTCTAAGCAGTTTTCTCCTTGCTCACTTCCAGTATTGGAGATAGGCTGGGAGAAAAGTGGTTAGACCCATAGAGTGCAGGAAGGTACAGCAAGGAAGAGTGGTGGATTTTGTCCCCTCGCCCCAATGTACTCGCCAGATGAAAAAAGAAGCACAATGCTACTCTCTGCTTTATTTGTGAATGGGGGCAAACATATTTGTCCTGGCATATTTAGTTTGGTTTGAGCAGAGGGGACAAGCTGAAGATCACAATGAGGAGTTATGGGAAAGTATCAAACAGAATCGATACGGAATTCTAGTGCGCCGAGTAAGGAAATAGCATATGTTGCAAGGCCAGGTTTACTTCTTTATGTCTGCAATAACAGGCGTGGAAAGAAATATATGCTCCATAGGGTACAGTTGCTCTGTTGTCACTTTATCACTTCATGCTTCACAGTTAGGGACCTCCTCAGGCCTTTTGTCGTGTCGGCCCAGCTGTTTATCAATGGTCTGACTGGCCACAATAAAAAGAAATCCTTGCATGATTAGTTTTTCTTAATCAAAGCTCAGCTGATGAGTGCCGCCAGGATTATCATCAATCAAAAAGGGGCCAGTGAGAAACAAGAGGGAAGTATCACCATGCCGGGAGGAACCCCAAGATTTGCAGGAGCACAACAACTTCCTAAGGGGACACACACACACACACCTCAACCAACAGCCTAAAGAGGGCCACAGAATACTGAGTTGAGTGTCTGTTGGCAGTAGGGAGAGGGAGACAGAAAACGGGGGAAAGGAATAAAATACCCTAGAAGAGGGCATGGCTGGCTGGAACCCTAAACAGGAGAACTCCACACTGCAACATTTTGTTGCAAGTCTCACTTGTTAGTCTGAATTCTGGTGTTCTGTTTAGATGTCAATTAAGGACTTTTCTGATTTATTCTGTCTCCAGTGGTTACTTACCTTTCCTTGCATGTACACATATACATACACAAATCCACGTTTGCTTGTTACATTGTATATTAAAATCCAATTTCCCCACATTCATCTTCAACTTTTTCTCTTAGGTGGAATATGGGGATTTGGATCGGCCAGTGCCATCAAGCCCTGCGGGGTTATCCCACTCCAAAATGCAACATCTTCTCCAGCAGGTCCTGGACAAATTCTATCCCAAGTGCTACAAATGTAGTACTACTCCTGAGCAGCTACGGTAAGTGTGAATGTTCGTCTGCATTCAGCTGAATGGCATTTTGTACCATTTTTTTTTTAAAAAAAAAAACCCTCTTATGGACTACTTCTAATCTACAAAATCTTGACAGAACATTGTTATGCTTTCTTTTCTAACTAGCTACATTATTATTATTATTATTATTATTATTATTTATTTATTTATTTATTTATATAGCACCATCAGTGTACATGGTGCTGTACAGAGTAAAACAGTAAATAGCAAGGCCCTGCCGCATAGGCTTACAATCTAATAAAATCATAGTAAAACAATAAGGAGGGGAAGAGAATGCAAACAGGTACAGGGTAGGGTAAGCAGGCACAGGGTAGGGTAAAACTAACAGTAGAAAGTAACAGTAGAAGTCTGCACAACATCAAGTTTTAAAAGCTTTAGGAAAAAGAAAAGTTTTTAGTTGAGCTTTAAAAGCTGCGGTTGAACTTGTAGTTCTCAAATGTTCTGGAAGAGCGTTCCAGGCGTAAGGGGCAGCAGAAGAGAATGGACGAAGCCGAGCAAGGGAAGTAGTAATATAGATGTAGTAATATAGTAGTAATATAGATGGTTGCAGTTTAAGTGAATATGCTCTCACACACCCCATCCTGATAACGCTGTTTTCTCAGGATCTGGGGGAAGCATGTATGTGGCCTTCATCCTTAAGAGGGAAGGAGAGAGGGAGGAAGGGAAGGCACTCTGCGCATGCCCAGAAACAGGTCTGACAAAAGGGGGCAAGTGCCTGGCCCCAGCCCTTCAATACAGGCTCCTGATCGAATACTTGGTGTGTGAGAAGCACGGGCCAAGGCAGTCCAAGCAGGACTTGGGCAGAGCTGGACATGTCCACTGACAGCTGCTTACCTCCCCTCCTCAGTGATGCTACTCCTCAATAGCTTTGGTTAATAGAGGTTGATTTACTCATCCAAATTCTCCCAATAGTTGGTGAGCTTACATAAGCAGTTCTATTCTAATTGTCTCACAAATATACGTATGATACAATAAGGACTGTAATCGGTGAGTTTCCTTTTCCCTTCATAGTGTTCTTGTTATATTGTTTTGTGATAGCATTCCTTTTTGTTGCCTGTTAGTTTTAACTTTATTTCAAAATATGATTCTTTGTCAAAAAAGAAAAGAAAAAGGATAGCTAAACTCAACTCTTATTTTTCTAATTGTCATTTTAACCTCTCAACAGGCAATCCTGATTAGTAATTGTACAATTGGCCAAGACAAAAATGAACACTCAAATTCTACCTACTACAATCTCAAATTTTCCCACCTCAGGTCTTTCACACTATAGATCCAAATTGAAGTTCCTCCTTATTGTGCTTCTTCTGAAGCTTGACTCCCTATTCCTAGGAAAAAGAGGCACTTTTTAATTTGCAAACTTCACATCCAAGCATAATGTCTGACCCATCTTCCAGACATGTAAATCAGATACCAGCTTGTGAAATCTCATAATGACTGAGGTATTAAAAAAAAGGGCAATTGGCTTTCAAAAACATATTATATTATACCACCATTGGCTTGCATATGAACAGCTTATGTTCTGCAGTGTTTCACTATAAAGATTGCTGGGCAGTAGTAAATTCATTATCTATTATTTTGAAAAGCTCTGCTTTTAGACCTTTAGGATGACAGGAGGAGATTTGTCAACTTAACAGTCTTTTAGCATTTAAGAAAGCTATAAAGACTGATCTCTTCCGGCAGGCCTATCCAGTGGAATTTTAGGATGCTTTTAATATGCTTTTAGGATGTTTTATCAATGTATACTATGTTTTAATCAGCATCTTATGTATTTTATACTTACTGTTGTTCCCCGCCTCGATCAAAATGGAGAGATGGGTAAGAAATAAAATTATTGTTGTTGTTGTTATATTAAAGATGACTGTATTAGTCTTCCATTAGACATAAATTGGTATTATTCCTATAGGCGGCTGGCTGACCGATTAGCTACAAAGTGGATGGTGCTGCAGGGATGCGGTCTTCAAGAATGCATTCGGATCTATTTGACTGTGGCTCGGAAATGGCCCCTCTTTGGAGCCAAACTGTTTACTGCTAAGGTAATTACCTGGGTTCGTTTACATTAACTTCCTTTATCTGCTGTTGAACAATAGTAAGAATATCACTTCTGGGGGAATATATTCACTTCTATGGGAAAAGGAATGATTTAGTGGGAGAAAAATAGGGATTGATGGAGGCAACACAGCAACTTTTGTTTGTTTGTTTTCAAGCTGATAAGCGTGCGATTTCCCTACCACTAGGGGTCGCGATCTTCACAAAAACCTTTGGAAGTTGTAATTAAAGCTAGTTTTAAATGGACAAATCTGTATTGGAGAAATTCTCTCAATCTGATTTTTCTGTTCTTCTTTTGAAATATTTTACAGTTATATAGTGAATTCAGTAAGAGGGCTCTTGCATTATTAGTAATAATTTCATCACTTTTAGTACGTGCAATCCTATATATGTTGACTCCTACTGTTTTCAAAGGGACTTCTTAGTAAGTGTGTTGTAGTCTCTATCTAGTTTATCCTTACAATCTTGGAATCATTTCATTTTCATGTCCTGAAGAAGCAGAGAGACTGTGACTTGCCTAAGGCAAGCCTGTGAAATCTTGGCTGAGTTGAAATTGAACCTAAGAACTTTTCCAATAAATAGAAGAAACTGATTTTTCCTTGTAGAAATATGCTCACAGTACTTCCAGGACATGCCAGAAGTGCTGTATTCTGTCATCACTCAGCTGGGATATATGGTGTTGGGTTAAGAGAGTGCCAGTAAAACGTGAAATAACCTAAATTAGGGCTACACCATACAATCCATTTATTTTACATAGCCAAAGCCAATGTAACTTCAATTCCATTGAACTGGTGGATTGCGCTAGCATCAAAATGTTAGCTTACACGAAGATTAAATCTGGAATCTTGTCCTAGAATCTCAACCTTCAAATACTTAAAAGGTTGTCACACAGAGGAGGGCCAGGATCTCTTCTCGATCATCCCAGAGTGCAAGACATGGAATAATGGACTCAAGTTAAAGGAAGCCAGATTCTAGCTGGACATCAGGAAAAACTTCCTGACTGTTAGAGCAGTGCGACAATGGAATCAGTTACCTAGGGAGGTTGTGGGCTCTCCCACACTAGAGGCCTTCAAGAGGCGACTGGAAAACCTTCTGTCAAGTATGCTTTAGGGTGGATTCCTGCATTGAGCAGGGGGTTGGACTCGATGGCCTTATAGGCCCCTTCCAACTCTACTATTCTATGATTCTATAAAATTGAAATGAGAAAGCATTTCCTTAGAAACCGAGTAATTCATGCTATGATCCAAACTTTCAGCAGTTATAATGATAAAGTAGATCATATGCATTAGTTTATTTATTTATTTATTTATTTACTTATTTATTTATTACATTTATATACCACCCCATAGCCAAAGCTCTTTCGGCGGTTTATTACTTAGTTACCTCAAGTATCAGTGGTTGTCACCTTTCCATAGTAACATGACATTATAATGGAATGACTGTGATTTATCTTATTTCCTTAGCCTGTCCTACCTTCGCCTTTGAAAGACTCTCCACTGTGGATAGCTGTGAATGAAGATGGGATCAGTATACTGGAATATAATACTTTGGTATGATGAAAAATACTGGCAGACGAATTTATGTTCTTTTCTCCAGAATCACATCTCAATAATTGTGCAGCATAGAAATTGGGCAGCATAGAAATTGGGCATACCTTCTATCCCCAATTCTGATTACAGAACAGAACTATTTTGTTCATTCAGTTTAAATCAGATGCATTTATTAAATCAGAAAAAATAAATGTTCTCCATTAGCCTTTGGCCTGGTATGGTGATTGTTGGAGCACGATGGTTGGATGCCTGGGTGGTGACGCATGGCTTGCCTCTGTGCTTCTTTTTGCATCCCCATAATGCCTGCTTAACCTGTTCAGTTTGTAAACAGATTATTAGAGAGGGACAATCTTTTTCCCTCATAGGAAGCTTACCCTGCTAACGCCAGCTTGAATTTCACATTGCTTCTGCTAATGACAGCACAAAACAAAAAGATACTATAGGTGTGGCAGTAGAAGTGATGATTGACCCATATTATGTGTCTGGAAACCAATGCTAGTCCTAATAACGTGATTGAAAATGAAAATACGTACTTGGAGTGACCCCTTCCAACTTACAATTCTTTGTACACATGCAGACCTCTGGATACAAAAACATAATGTGAAAATCAGCCCTTAATATGGCTCACCTTGGGACAATGCCAATGTTCTATATGTTAGAAGATTTTGACACTGTTCTTAAAATGTTTGTACTTGCTGTTTAGGCAAGTACTAAAAACGTATAGGGGAGGAATGGAAGACCAGCCCTCTTACATAGCGACTTCTTTCTCTAACTGACTGTCTTTTGCTTATATGCAGCACTTAAAACTGGCTTTCTCATATTCTTCTGTACTGACCTTTGGAGGCTGTCATGATGATTTTATGGTTGTCATCAGTCAAGTGAAGGACAGGTGTTCTGGTAAAGCCAGCCCTGAAAAACTACTTTTTACAATGGCAGCTGTAAAGGTGAGTATAAAGCAAGAGGTGCACGGAGTTTTGTTTTTACTAAGCAAAAATGAACATGAAACCCTGACAGACAACTGATGTTTCCTTTTCTGGATATGATCAGCAGGGAATGACATGTAATAGTGTGTACAGAGTGATAGGTCTGCAGTGCCTTCTAAATATTTCCCAGAACTGATAAACTTCTCAGAGTGATGAAAGCCTTTAATTCGGAAAGACATTTAGTGGCTGGTAGGAGTTTGCTTTAGTTGTATATTTACAGCATTTATTATTTTATTCCTAGTTTATAAATGCTGCTCACCCTGAGCCCTTGTGAAAAGTTTTGCATCAAAATTAAATTACCAATGCAGGAAAAGAAAGAAATAGTTTTATCCTGAGTTTTAAGCATTGGGGAAAAAATTACAGCATGATCTAGGACTTAGCTACTCTGTCTGGGCATTAAATTCCATGCCTCGTTGTAACCTGAGTATTTCTCTCTCTTGTGTTTCTCCGACAGAAAGACATAGGTCACCACAATGTACATCCTTGTTAACTGGCCTACAATTATAGTAAAACCCTTTTAGAGAGCAGAACCCAATGGGGTGCTTACAACCCTCCCCCCGATTCTCTTGTGCCCCACCGATTCCCTTCCGCAAGCAGTGCTTATGCAAGGGAGATTTAGTGCTTCCAGGGGCAAGCCAAAACGACTGGAAATGCTTGCATAAGGAAGCGCTGCCGACCTGCCTCCTTCCAGAAATGAGCGTTCCTGATCGTTTCAGGGCTTCCTCTGGGAAGTGCTCAATCTCCCTTGTGTAAGCTGGGTCCCACTGGAGCAACTGAATTGGCCATAAGGGAATTGTGGAAGGGAACTGGTGGGGTCATAGGTGCCCCATTGAATACTGCCCATTGTTTTGCAAAAATGTTCAAAATACAGGTGGAACATAAAGCATGCATGTGTAGAATGTGTTGAACGAAGTGCATACTAAAATGTGTATAAAGTCTTCCCAGCTTCTCCCCATGGCGTCTCAGGTACCCATGCATGGAAACATATTTGCCTAAGACACTGTATAACAGCTGACAGTCAGGAGTGACAGAACTGAACTAGATGGGCCATTTGTCTGACTCAGTGCAAGGGCTTATTTTGTGGCACACACTAACTGTACTGAAAAGTCAATTTAACAGTAGGTCCAAGAAAATACATTTTATTGGAATGCTCTTTCCCTTTCATCCTCCCAACAGATTGTTGAGGTGACTCTCCTTATTGCCAGCTATATTAACTGCTGTTCAGTGACACCGCATCTGCCTCCTGCAAGCAGCAATTCACCATGGAGTACATCACCTTCTAAGAAGCTCATGGAACTTGAAAGCAGGTCTTTCTTTCCTCCCCTGCATCGAACCACTAAGGCACCTACGCTGCTGTAAGGACCGTTCCAAGTGCCTTTCAGAAGTTCTCTTGCCATACTGTGAATTGAAGACTGCTGTGATTTCACCGGTTATGTGCCCTGTTAATCAGTCAGACTCCAGGTCTACCAGCGCAGTACAACATTCCTAGAGGCTTGTTTAGGGCTAGACTCCCTTTCTTCCTGAAGAACTAGAGCAGGGATGGGGAGGGGAACGGAGGAGGGAGTAGCGCAATTGTTTTCACACTTTTTGTAGCTGCTACTTTCTACCTTAAGATCTGCATTGCCTCCAACAACTCCCCAACCACATCCTAAATTCCACCTCTTCAAATAGCTTCATTGCATCATGTTGAAGTTGTGGATTTCACAACCTGTTTACATATTGGGGCTGCTGTCTTTAGTTTCTTGTCCTCTAGTTACTGTTTAGTGGTTCAGACAACATTCCCTACTCCTAGAATTATCACACTAATTTCTAAAATAACTTGGTATCATTAATCGCCTTACGTATTGTGTGTTTCTCAGCTATTGATCCATTTCCCCTCCTCTGCTTTTAACCTGTATACTTTTCAGGAAATTTGATTTGGGTATTCATCTCAATTCCCTAACTTTAATCTCTGCCTTTCCCACACAACCCCTATAAAATCAGCACCTATTTACCTAAAATTCTAGTTTTCCGAAACATTTTGTTTCCCTATCTCTTCCCCTAAAATGACTTGAGTAAATGAGTTTATAGTGTATTCCTCCTAGCCTTACTCAAAGTCCAGTGCGTTATGAGAAGAACATACTGCAATCATACAACTGATCACAATGGATGCTGACAGTATTTTAAGTGTCAAACACACTGAATCTGAGTCTTTATACAATTTAGTGGGGAGTTACTAGAGTATATGTTTTGCTTTTTAAAGTTAGACTGGGGAGAAGAAATTACTAGTTTATGGGTTTTCCTCAGCCTAAAGGACTTTTGAACCTGATTTTCATATAATATTTAACATTCTCGGAAAGGGGATGGGTGGACTGTTGCTTTTAAGTGAGAGCCTAGAAGAGGAAACAGACAGGCTGAGGGTTTCCCCTCAGTGCATGTGACTTTTGTTCCTGTTTTTCACAAGCATACTATTTACCGCTCCAAGGATGGGGGAAAGTGACTAGAAGGACTGGAGATAGGTTAATGTAGGAACATCCAGGTCCAGTTGCCCTACTAAATGTTATTTAAAGCATAATAAACATTTTGCC
The DNA here is from genome assembly GCF_023053635.1 of Elgaria multicarinata webbii. Taxonomy (NCBI): domain Eukaryota; kingdom Metazoa; phylum Chordata; class Lepidosauria; order Squamata; family Anguidae; genus Elgaria; species Elgaria multicarinata. The sequence continues at coordinate 124,070,606 of NC_086172.1, read as the reverse complement.
AATAAATTCACCCATAAAGACAATTTCCCCCATAGTTTGTGAGGCACAGTGGTATTCTACACATTTAATGTTTACACCCCTCTCTTCCTTATGTATATTAACACCCCAGTCAAGTCTGATTGCATATGCAATTGGATTTGTGAAGTCCTAGGTGGTGCTATTAAGTGGGTGCTGGCATTATCATTGAGCTTGAGTATCTGTGAGGGGGCTGGGGGTGGGGGTGCTGCAAAATACACCTCTGGACCACAGTCTGAAGGGGCCTGAAGAATACAGGGAGGTTGGCTGTTCTTACTTTAATGGATGAACCAAAAACTTGAAAATAGTCTCAGACTGAATCATGATGCACAAAGCGATAAAAAGAATGTCAACAAGTGCCTATGTCATATGCTGTGTATGGGGTGGACATGACTAGGCAGCTGTACATCCAAGTGCTGTAGCAGATACCACTGTGAACATGAGGCAACATGATGTTGTTTTATAAATGGCCAATGTCATTTTAAAGTGTCCACACTAGTGGCAGCCAATAATATGGAGGTGAGGAAATGCACAATGCGGCGATGTCACATTGTGTGCTGGGTGCCGTTTGCCTAATTAGCTATGCCTGGGCTGTAGTTGAGTTATTTGACGGTTGTTTAAGCCTCCAAGCAGCCATGCTGCTCAGGTTGGAACGACACAAGCCACGCCCAGGCAGTGATTATTTAACAAATCACCATGGTTTAAGTTGCAATGATCATGCGAACCAGCTCCATTAGTCATTCTATATATGTTACAAGAGATAAACTCATATGGGGATGCTGTTCGCAGCTGCAGCTTCAGGTTTCCTAGAATATGTAATATTCACCCTTAATAAAAGGCTTGTGAAATAGTAGCACCAATTTATTTGGCACTAGGAAGACCTTTGGTGGAAACCTATGTTCTTTTCTGAATGCAGAGAATGCAGATCATGCTGAGAAATTGCAAATGAGAGTTACAAAGATGATCACAGATATAGAAAACAATTCCTATAAAGAAAGGCTGAAGAAACCAGGAATGTCTACCCAAAAGAAAGGAAAGCTAAGGCTGCAATCCAATGCACTCTTACTTGGGACCAAGCCCCATTAAATGAGTGGACTTACTTCCAAGTAAACTTGCATAGAATATGGCTGCAAGAGGATATATTGATAATTTTAAAATTGTACAGGCTGTCCAGGAGATATGTGAAATCAATTATGCATTCCATGCACTAAGAACAGGAAATGTGGGTCATGGCTATAGAAATATGGACTCAGGTTAAATATTTGGATGATGATAAGAACACTAGTGATAAGAGCAGCTCAGCAATACAGCAACTTGCCTAGACAATTTTTGGACTGTCTTCAAGGAAAGCTGGATAGGTATATGAGGAAGATCCTTAAGGAATGGCTGATTTAGCCTTAGGATAGGAGCTTGCTCTTGATGAGCCAAAGGGATTCCCTCCAGCTGTATGATTGTATGTTGCCTAGGCTTTAGACTAAGTTTAGAGAAAAAAGAAATGACTTTGACTAAAACATTCTCAATCTATAGTGGAGCAGTTTTCATCCATAGTAAGCATAAGGATGAAAAAACTCAGCATGTTAGTAAAACTTAGGTAGTCGTATGCTCTGTGGGGATTTGGCAAAGGCTTGAAGGACTGCAAGAGAGTATGCTTACTGTGTTCTATAGAACAGAGCTATTATACTATAGTATTATCTAGTAGACATAAAGGACAATTCTTGGACTCTCGCCATAGAGGTGAATTTTATCATGCATAGTCTCAGGTGCATGGTTTGTAATGTTGTAACCACTGTATTGTATTTATTTCTGAATGTGCTTACTACTGGCATTGGGACTAGGATCACTTTGAAATGGAAAGGTTTATGATGTTTTGATTTTCAGCTAATGGGGTTGTTTTTACAAAGTCCCCCCCCCCTTTTTTTTTAGCAATAGTTACCTTCTGAATTCCTGCTTCCTTCAAACAAGGGGGAGTGGCTAGCAAACAAATATATTTCTAAAAATGCTTTCCTAACTAATAGTGTATATTCATTCCAATGATCACTTGTGACAAAACCAGTAGATGGAAGCTGTGACTTACGTTATAATTATTACTGAGATCCACCACCACACCCCGTGAACTGTATACACCTACCTACCTAGATCTGTTCTATGTTCTTGAATCACTTTTTTATTACAAAAGAATATAATTTTCAGATCATTTTTGTTTAATTTGATTAGTATACCCATTATCCTGGACCTATGAGCAAGCTATATGGTAGCTATTATATAGAGTGAAAATGCAGATACCTTAAAAAGGTAAGACTTCTGCCCCCAAAGAGCAAGTAGAGTCGCATGCAGTCAGACCGATTTACGAGATTATCTGCACAAACAGCTTGCATGCCCTTGTGCTTCTGGATGTGCCTCTCCAGCACAGTGCACATCCAGAAGCAAAGCAGCAGCATAAAGTCAGAAATCAGATCATATCAGTATGCCATGCTGCCAACAGCAAGGTGTGTTCACATCCATCTTGTAATTCAGATAGGTATGTGCCTCTGTATTCATTCCTATGGGCCTGTAGAAACTTCTAATACTTTTTTGTGTGTATCTGTCTACCTCTTGACTGGAGCTTTTGTTTCAGCTTCAAAATAAGCATAAATTAATAATTAAAATGGACTGTAGTGCCTTAAAAAATCTATATATGTCTTGTGACAGTATCTTTTTAAGGCCCGAACGTTCAAAAAGCAGAGCTGATGAAATTGTGACAAGGAGCAGATAACCACATGATGCTTTCTTTGCACTCTGTAATCTTTTACATGTTGGTTAGGTCCATTTACATTCAGATTGTTTGAACAGGTAACCCCATGATGCTTTCTTTGCACTCTGTAAACTTTTACATGTTGGTTAAGGCCATTTACATTCAGATTGTTTGAACAGCGATAGGTTGTTTAGCCTCGACAGCTGCATTATACATAAAACTATTTGCAGGGAAAACAGGAGTGTAACAATCTGAGTTAGAATTTGAATTTTTCTGACTGTATTTGAAGCTCCCTGTGGGAGTCAAGATATCTACCATTTTTGGCACTGCTAACTCCCAAACAATGTGGGTTAAGATTGGAATGTTCAACAAAAGTTACTTACTTCCAAGTAATGTGTTTAGGGTTAGGGAGTTGGAAATAATTGCACAATCAAATTCAACCTATTGCTTTGAGAGTACACAAGCCTTCAGCTTCTTCCCATAGATAATCGTATGTATTCACTCTACTCTCTTAGGTATGCTGAACATGTAAGTTCCAAGAAGCACCTCACACCAGTGAATGCTAATTAATTTTCATATATCAATTTGCAAATTAAAAGAACCTTACTGTTTTAATTGTTTGCCATCACAACTACATTATGAATTGATATTTCCCACTTTGCAGATGGGAAACTGAGGCCAAAATATAGTGACGAACTAGTTGATCCCTGTGAGATCTGTACCCATTTTTCTTTCCTCAGATTCACACAGGCTCTTATGCTACCACATATTTATTTATTTATAGTTTCATCTGAATTCAGAAAACTGAATAGATACCTTGACAGATTCATATGGTTCCGCTGTAGCAAAGTTTATTCCATTTTATTCTGACCAGCTCCCTGGTCCTGAGTATTAGATGCAGCATGAGTAAAGGAATCCTATTTTTCACCACTACTCTCTTGTACAAAAAAGGCTGTGTGACATACTGTAACATGACAATAGTGATACTAATAAATGTGACTATCAGTCAAGCAAAAGACATTTCTTTCATTGTTATTTCTGTAAGAGTTGTTCCCTAGCTTGTTACCTGGATGGTGTCAACCAGGGTGCTGAATCTTGTGGAGACCGAGGGCCAAATTAAATTTCTGAGAAGTTATTGGGGGCCGTGTTCTGGTAATGGGCAGGGCTGAAGGCCAAAAGGGGTAGGATCAAAATGCCAAAGGGACCAGCCTATTTTAGCTTAAAGCTCTTACTGCCAGTAACTAAAGCTCAGGAGAAGCATTTCAGCCTTTTTGAATGGGTGAAGAAACTGCACAAAAGCCAGAAACTACCAAACCATCAGTGGTTGGGGGAAAGGGTGGCCATCTGGGGAACCTTGATTTGGTTCCCAGGAGTGCCAGGTGGCCCCTGGGCCCAAGGTTCTCTACCCCTGGTGTATGCAGATGCAGGCTTCACTTACAGTAGTCTGGGCAGTAGGGAAGAGAGGGGTGCTGTTCAAGAAAAAGTATTTAAAGCTCCATTGAGTCTTTGTTAATGTGTGGTTCTCTAGATTGTAGCCAAATCTTCATGTGATCCAGTGTGGTGTAGTAGATAGAGTGTCAGACTGGGAGTCAGGAGATCTGAGTTCCAGTCCCCACTCAGCCATGGAAACCCACTGGGTGACTTTGGGCCAGTCACAGACTCTCAGCCCAACCCACCTCACAGGGTTGTTGTTGAGAGGATAAAGTGGAGAGGAGGAGGATTATGTACGCCGCCTTGGGTTCCATGCAAGAAAAAAGGCGGGATATAAATGCAATAATAAATTAATAAATAAAATATCCATAGTACTTGTGAACTAGATTAATGCAGATCATGTCATACAGACTTCACAACACTGGATACAGCAAGCTGTCTAAAACAAACTAGAGAAAAATTTTATTTACAAGCATTTATATAAAATATCAGTGACATAATACCAACAACAAACCTGAGCATGTAAGTAGGTATAACATATGGGCAGAGGCAGGTCCCATAATGTAAGCGATCAGCCCTTAGGGGGGAAATATACAGGTACTGCTGGATTCCCTTCTTCCGTGAACTTTAAAGAAATAGGGCAGTTTCCATGATTGCATCCCATTTGTGCTGAACCTTCCTTGTAGATTTCCAGTCATAAAATAGTTAATTTTTGACAGAAAATGAGATTATCATTGAGTTTCTTTCATCATCACGTTGGCAAAAGAAGATGTGGGTCCTAGCTTACTAATTCCACCCCCACCCACCCACCCCCGCCCTGACATTTCTCCAAGGTTGCACGTTCAATCCTAGCCCAAGAAAGCACTAGCAATTATCAGTTCCCTGGGTCATTAGAACCCACTGCCATCTAGTTATCTATATGGCTAAGTTCATTAACATGCTTGCCTGTGAATACCTTCTCAAATATTTCTTGGCATGATATCAGATTTTCTGTCTTGATAGAAGTTTCACATTAAACGCTGGTATCAAGTTTTCTTCCTCTGCTCCAGGATTTCTTGGCAGCTTTTGTACACTTCTACCAGGCAATCTAAACGTGGCTTGGAGCTCTATTATGGAAATAAAGAAGATAAAAGAAGCTCAGATGGCTGAAGACTTGTAATTCTGATTGCAATTTGCTGCTAAAAGTGGGAAACCTTAACACAAAGTAGCATGGCTACTGCGGGAGTGCAGAAAAAGGGGTCATCCCTCTCAAGGGTGAGGATAATTCCTTGGTCAGCACAGAAAGAGATGACTGTATGACAGTCAGGACTGTGTCTGCTCCATAACTTTAAAGATTCTGTTGCCAGGGTCTCCTTCATGCATCTTTCACTGCTGCTACACTTGTGTCATTTTTTAAGCTGTCAATAGATTAAGGATATTCAAAGGAACAAGTAACTATCTTCTTTAAATACACTAATCACCTAATTTAGAAGAGATGATATTTTGAGGAAATTTCTTATAGATACTTTTTTTCTTAAATAACTAATACAGTGAGGCTGCAGTGTGTGCTGCTGCCATTTTAAACATGCAACCTCTGCTTGGGGGGCCGTTGTGTCGTGCAAACCCAACCCAATGAGAATGTGGTTTGGGGTTTATATGAGGGTTGTTTAACCCTTGCATAATCCACACTTGCCAGGTTTGTACAGCACACAAAAAAAAAACCAAGTGGAAGTTGCATAAGCAATGTGATGCCCATGGGCGCCACAGCTCATAATAGGTTAATCCACGACGAGCCACAATGTGTCATCCAAAGCCAGTCATAGTGTTTATAGAAAGATTGTTTCTTCACTGCCCAAATAATGTGTGATACTTAGATTCTTTACCTAGGACTGAACCAGTTCAAAAATTCTACTGGAATCTGTAAAACATGTATTAATCATTCAACAATTCACTGACTAATGCATTTATATTAATATCCTTATATGAGCAGATCTGTATTAGGTGATGTACCTGTATGACTGTTATTTCTAAATATCTGCAAGTACAGTCCTGCTTGCATAATGATAGGCAATAGAGTCTGACAAAACCATACTCTGTTTTATTGTGACTCAGCAATCAGTCTGTGCTGTGACTTTCCCAACACAGTCCACATATGACTCCAAAGGTATTTGTGTACAGCCTATGGGGCTTTTCTTAGCCCCGTTATTTATTTATTTATTTATTTTATTACATTTATATACCGCCCCCCAGCCGAAGCTCTCTGGGTGGTTTACAACAATTAAAAATAGTAAACATTAAAAGTATACATTTAAAAAAAAAAAAAACCATAAAAACAGTATAAAAACAGTATCCATTTAAAAACAATAATTTTGGGGTCCATTAAAAACAAACTTAACGTTGTTAACACTGTTAAAATGCTGTTAAAATGCCTGGGAGAAGAGAAAAGTCTTGACCTGGCGCCGAAAAGATAACATCTTTAAAAGATGTCTATTCTGCCTTTCCAAGGATTAAGGCAGCTATCAAAACACAAGTGAAAGAAGCATAGCTATTGTGTCAAAAATATAAGTTTATGGCATTCCCAGCAGCACAGATAAATTTGAAAATATAATGGCACAATGTGAATCATGAGAGAGAAGAATCTTAAAGGCCTGAATTTATTAGGTTCATCTGAAATTTGCCTTTGCTTAAGTAATCAACCATAAAATAAATAGTTTCTTAAAACTATTACGAACACTGAATAGGCAGAAAATTATTATGTTGTACTACTACTGAGCTCAACCCAAATTTACAAATCAAATGAATGTCTCTGTATTTTATTCCTAACCTCATTTTGCACCCCATCCCCCATCCTTTGCTCTCTAAAGACTTTTGAGCTCCTGAAAACATCTCTTAGAATAAAGTCCATTTGGAAACTTGCTTTGTGAAGGTTCCAGAGAGAGTTGAATAGAAAAACAGGTTAATTTAGTACGTGATTATAGAAGTGTTAATAGGCTCAGTGAGATGGTAAATTGTATTCTTTAGAGCTGACATAATTGCACCAAAGGCTTAAATGCACCAAAGGGTGACAAGGGTTACTGCCCCACCTACCTGTGCAAAATTAACTATCTAGAAAGTTCAGCAGTCAATCCATGCTCAACTGAGCATGTCACTGCTAAATTGAAGATGCAGTTACTGCAAGTCAGTGAATTTCAAACTAACACATACCCGGTGTTCCTGGACACCAGGATGAAACATGATCACGTAGAAAACAGTGCTCAGTAGCACTGTGCATAGTCCTGAAAATAAGAAGCCATTGTGCATGGCCTAACGAATATTTCTTAGCATTTCTAACACTCATGTGCACTTCCTATTGAAGAAATAGTGAAATCAAACAGATGGGCCAATAAGGAAAAACATGGTGTGGTATCGAGGAATGAATGATACAAGATTCACGCACCCCAGCAATAAACTATTGATTCACCTGAAAGAGTGGTACTACCTCAGAAACAACATGAGGTTCCACAGGGTCTTGAAGAAGGATGCACAGGTAATAGATAACCTTTTGCTACAAAAACAGGAAGCACACAAATAGATCAATGTAAAAGTTGTTCAGCATTACCAATTATAAGTCTATTCTTAAAAAAAAAATCTCTAGCATAAAAGGTCTCTTATCCATGTGGTTTCAGAGTGGTCACTTCTTCATAATAGCAAGTGCAACTATAGAATTGTTCAATTAATTACACGGAAACATATTATCTAATGGAAGAGCCTTTCATAGAGTTCTGAAACTGCCTACAAATATCAAAATAAAGCACAAGATCAGTAGATGTTTTTCTTAACTGGTTGCTTTTATGGTCTGGTCTGGTCTCCATCCAGTACTAGAAACTGCAAGGCACTGCAGTCCTGAACACACGTAAGCTTCCCTCATCGAAAGGGTGTCCTCAATTAAACATCAACAACAAAACAAAGCAAATATCCACTTTACCACCATCACTTACTCATGAGCCCCTTCTCTCGTCCTACCATACCTCCGCATCATTGTGCATATTTCATCCTCACTCCTGTTCTGCTGGCTGTAGAAATATATTCAAGATGGTGCTAGTACCCTATAATGATCAGTAAGGTGCCTTAGATTGCAGCCATCCTGGAGACTGTTTCTCGCCAGCAGAAGAAGAGGAACAAAGAGGTTTGCTGTCCCCACTTCCCATCTGTCAACTGAATCATGATCTTAAGCCCAAGCCCAACTCATACTTAATAAGTGTTGGAGCCCCCCCCCCCAAAATAGCAGCACATAATGCTTACCATATAAATGGCTTCATTGATAACCACATCTTTTACTTGGTTCATCTCTATAAAGGTTGTACTCTCTTTGCCAGATGCATAAGATGAAGTCATCTGTATTCCAAGTGAGCCAACAACCAGCAGGGACTCGTGGTCAATTTTCACAAAGTGAAGGTACACAAGCAAGCCAATCAGTGTGATAAATATAGCAGCCGAGAGCATCATGCTGTTCTGTAATAGAAAACAAGTCAAGAACATAAGACCAAATTCTGCAATTGACCAAACAGAAGCCATTTCTGTTTCCACCCAATTGACTAGTGAATTGAAATAATTGGAAGACAACCTTTCAAAGGAAGGGCAGCCCATGCAAGTTACTTAATGAAAACATGCAGACACAGCAATTGTACAAGTTCATTGTTGTGCATTTTATCCTTGGGCTTAGCGATAAAGAGGGGAGACCAAACCCAATAACATGAAACCATTAACAGTAAAGAAACACATTTAAAATATATTCTTACAACTTAGGAACAAGGACTATCCAACGATGTATAAAGATATAAATTACAGGTATCTATAGGGAATGGTTTAGATCAAGGGTATTCATCCCGCAGAGAGAAGGACTCCTTCCATCCACGGCTTCCAATGCAGCAGGGCATTTCTGTTAGCTGAACAGGAGAAAATTGTTGTTCTCTACTGTCTTCTCAAAATCTGCTCCAGAGGGTTGGGGAACCCTCAAGAACAGTCAAAGAGGGGGCACTAGGGATGACAGAGGGAGGGGGATTTGGCAAAGATTGCCTCCCCACTTCCTGCTGGTGGGAGCATTTTAAGTGAAGCTCCATTTAGGGAATGCTCCTGTCAGTGGAAGAGAAGTAAGATCCAACCCCATGCAGATAGTTGGGGGAATTTGCTAACACTGGAGACGAGAATCTAAACCCATTGCAACATTTGAAATGCTGGAGATACATACAAACTTAACTTTCTGTTGTTTGTTCTGTTTTCATTGACTCCTTTGTTTCTTGAGGGCTCTTGGGTAACTTATAATCTTCCTTGCATAGCATTTTTGTAAACATCACAAATCTAGGTGTGTTCACTTGCAAGTAAATTCCACTGATTTCATGAGAAACAGTTCTGTCTTAATACTTAATCACTCTGAGCATCATTGGGCAATATCTCCTATTGCTGCTCTGCCTCTGCTAGTTCAGCTGTGCCTGCAGGACCTACTACCAATACAATAGGAACTAACACTTCCAAAGACAACGCAAGAAACAAAAGGAAAAGTTGTTTCAGGAACAGGACTGGTCACAAGAGCTCCATTCTATGAGTATTTCCTCTCTTTCTGGTTTTGTGAAGCTCTAGCTCTCCATTGCACTAGTGGTAGGTCCCACTAGCATGCAGAAAGCATTGGACATTGTGCAGTGTCCAATAAATCCTTCTACAAAATAAGAATAAGAATACTTCCTGTGTAGTGTCATCCTGTGATGAGCCTCAACAGGACTTGAAGTCTTGATTATCATTTCTCTACTATATTAAATAACACAAATTTTGTAATGAGGTATATTGTAGCCAATTTTTTCAAACTGCTACAATCAACAGTGAAGTGTTTTTGTTTTGTTTTTACTGTGCTTTATATCTTCAGAAGTGAGCAAGCAGAGAAGGCAGGGCAACACCAGACACACCTTGGGGTCTCCTATTACTTTGGTTTGGTGTATGTGCTTGATGGACATAGGCTGTGTGTTTCCATTTACATCAGATAATAACATTCTTTTTGGGATAGACTAGATAGATCCTCAAGTATTCAGACTGCTAAGACTACACAAAACAGGGTTTTTTTTTGTTTTTAAAGGGAGGTAGGATGGGATACAGTGGCTGGAGAGTAGAAGGAATTGCTCTAAAAGGTGAGAGATAAATGTGGAAAAGGACCGCACACCCTCCTCACTTTTGAGAACCCCCTACATCAGCCTTTCCCAACCTAGGGCCCTCCACATGTGTTGGATTACAGCTCCCATCAGCATGCTAGCTGGGGATAATAGAAGTTGTAGACAACACATCTGGAGGGCACCAGTTTGGGAAAAACTTCCCTAAATTAACCATCTAAAAACGGATGCAACTTCCTTCTGGTGCCCAGCCACTAATTAAGTTTGCATTCTTACCTAGGAGTAAGCCTGACTGAATCCAGCGGGAATTACTTCTGTCTGACTGAGTACATATGCAGAGGGCCTGTGCTATGTGGGTACAATCATATGTAACAGCCTTATCCAACCTGGTGCCCTCCAGATATTTTGGACCAACTCCCATCAATTCCAGCTAAGATGGCCAAAGGCTGGCTGCCTATATGCTTCTGGTCGGAATTCAAGGTGCTGGTAATGACGTTTAAAGCCCTAAACGGCTTGGGACCTCAATACTTGAGAGAGTGCCTCTCCTTATATATGCCTGCCCAAGACCTTAGATCTGTTGGAGGAGCCCTTCTCTGCATCCCACCAATGCAACATATATGTTATGATGGGACAAGGGAGAGGGCTTTCTCTGTGGTGGCACCCCAACTGTGAAATGCCCTCCCCTTGGAGGCCCGATTGGCACCAACATTGATTTCATTTCAACGCCAAGTAAAAACATGGCTTTTTAACAAAGCCTTTGATGGTTAAACTCACTGGCACATTGTTTTAACTGTATTGCTTTTAAATTATATATTGTTTTAATTTGAATCATGGTTTAATTTGTTTTTAACTGTGTATATTTATTGTTTTATACTGTATGTTTCTATCTGTACGCCGCCCTGAGATCTTAGTGATATAGGGCGGGATATAAATATTTTAAATAAATAAATGGTCCATAAAATCTGAAGGTTCCAGGTTCAGGAAACTTGATGTGCACAATGATTTGGGAGTCCCATTTAATTATACTTGCCCCGGAGTACTTAGCCTCCCATTTAATTGGAATTTAGCCCCATTGAAACTTACTGCCATTTGGAACTTAGCCCCATTCAATTCAATGGAACTTACTGCCGAGGAAACACGCACCAGGTCCTCCACATAATACAAAACCAGAGCGGGAGGGGAAGTGGAAGCCAACAAGAGGCTGGGTTGAAGTAGCGGCTGCCGGACTATTTGGGGCACCCCTCGAGATAGCGGGTCCCTAAGTTGCCCTCTGCCCAAGCCTAGGAGAGCCCGCTGGGGCCCCTTCGAGGGCACGAGTGACAAAGCCTAGAGGCGAAGGAAGGAGGGTGAGGCCCGGCCTCAGTGGCCCCGCTGCGGTACCTGGCTGACCACGAAGAGCCCGTAAGCCACCAGCCACACGGAGCACGTCACGGCGCTGAGCGAGCGCAGCCGCAGCCGCGGGCAGCGCACCTGGAACTCCCGACAGGAGGCGCTGTGGTGGCGGCGCTGCAGCGAGATGCGCTCTCCGGACACGGCCAGGTACCCCTTTTCCTCCGCCATTTCCCAGCCAGGCCAGGAGCAACGAGTACGGGATTCGCAGAGCGGATCCACCCGTCCTAACGTCCGTGTTCTACTCTAGCCTCCGACAGCTCGGTGGTAGCAAGGCTCCGCCCCACCCCGGCAAGGAGCTGTCTCTTGTGCTGGAGAGACGAGCGGTCGCTGACGAGCCTGTGATGGCCGGCTTAGCAGCTGCAGCAACCTCGTTGCCGTAATCCGCCAAGAGGCAGCTGCGCACCAAATTCAAACTTTGAGCCATCAACGTCCTGAAACCAAAGCAGGCAAGAATATTCGGCCGGGAAAGATTTTCTTCATTCACCTTGCAAACCTAAGCTGGTCATTTGTCTGGTCTCACAAACACAAAAAGCAAGGTCGTAAAAGAAATATCCCCCACGCTCTGCATGGAGATAATCGAACGCATTTGAGAAGAGCAACTATTTATGTTTATTATTGGTATACCCAAGAACGTAAGAAGAGCCGTGCTGGTGCAGATCAACGGTCCATCTAGTCCAGCAGCATTCTGTTTACCCAGTAGGCAATCAGCTGCCCGTGGGAAACCCACAAGCAGGACATGAGTGCAACAGCACCCTCCTGCCCATGATCCCCAGCAACTGGTGTACATAGGTATACTGCCTCTGATACTGGAAGTAGCATGTAGCCATCAGGACTAGTAGCTATTGACAGCCTTCTCCAGGACTTTGACCCCCCTTTTAAAGCCATCCAAACTGGTGGCCAACACTACATCTTGTGATAGCGAATTTCATAGTTTAACTTTGTGCTGTGTGAAGAAGTAATTCCTTTTATTTCTCCTGTATCTCCCACCAATCAGCTTCATGGGATAACATGGGAGGTCTATTATTATGAGAGAGGGAGACAAATATCTCCCTATCCACTTTCTCCATGCCATGCATAATTTGGTACACCACCACCTCTATCATGTTTCCCCTCACTTGCCTCTTTTCTAAGCTAAACCATCTCAGAAGTTGTAACCTTTCCTCATTCAGGAGTTGTCCAATCCCTTGATCATTTCAGCTGCCCTGTTTTGCATATTTTCCAACTCTACAATACCCTTTTTTAGGTGCTGTGACCAGAACTGTACACAACTCTGGTGGAAGTGTGATTGCACCATACATTTGTATTAGGGCAGTATGGTCTTGGCAGTTCTATTTGTCTTTTTCACAGCAGCCACACACACTGAGTTAACATTTGCATTTATGTAAGAGATGAGCAAATCTCTGGCGCAGGAATGTGGAGCACATCAATGATGAATGTTATATAAGCTTAAGAATACCAGTGATGATGTTATGTAACGTTTTTGGTTTTGTTTAATAAAAAGCCTTTCTCCCATTCTTTTTCATACTAAAGTCATTATTTTAGTTCAGGAGTGGGTAACCTGTGGTGCTCCAAATGTTGTTGGACTGCAACTCCCATCGTCCACAGCCAGCATAGTCAATGGAGAGGGATGATGGAAGTTGCAGTCCAACAACATCTGGAGGTTACAAATTGCCCACCCTGTTTTATTCTGGAGCAATAACCATGGCAGGTAGATTTGGGTGGATCATAGGCTGAAGGGTATGGAAAACTACTTTTCTGGAGGAGAACATAGCCTCGCCTTGATTTCATCAGGGCTCAGTGGAGACCAAATGTAAGTGTTTTCCAAAATGAAGAGTGCAGCCATCTTTGGAAAGGTGGAATTCTTGTGAGGCTATTTTATGTATATATAATTTAATAGTTTTAATGTTCTCCCATAGGTGAAAGAAACGGATGAGTAACATTGACTGTTTACAGTAGTTTCAGACTTACCATTCTCCCAAACTAACCTACCTTGGAATCAAATTGTACTCCCGTGACAGCTTTTTTTTTATAACTTCACTTCTTTTTCATTCATATGCATATTTCCAGTAAAACCAAGCATTTTTACTGCATATTTCCAGTAAAACCAAGTACATTTTAAACTAATCCTATGCATGTCTATTCAGAAGTAGGTCTTATTGAGTTCAATGGGACTTACTCTCAGGTAAGTGTGCATAGGATTGCAGTCTAAAGATGTTAGGTTTATATGCAATTACTGAATTTGTTATATTGCTCTATTGTCTCAGGTTTTATATTAATGTTACCTTTTAAATATGTGAAGTAATGTAATGGGCATTTAATGTATTAGTTTATATCATATTTATTCTGCAATTTCTATTCTATTTTATTTTTAAAAAAAATATAAGTAAAAAAAATCAGTATAAAAATCATAACAAATCACAAACAATTTTATTTATTTATTTATTGCATTTCTATACCACCCAATAGCCAAAGCTCTCTGGGTGGTTTACAAAATTAAGACAATTCAAAGTATAAAACAACAGTATAAAACCATAATATAAAATACAATATAAAAGCACAATGCATTCACATCCCTAAAATGTACAGGAACAAAATCCAATAATCTACAAAATCTACATTTCAAAAAATAATGATTTCTTACATCACATACTGCTCCGAGTAACTAACAATGTAATCCTATACATGCCTACTCAAAAGCAAGCCTCATTGACTTCTATGACACTTACTCCTAGGTAAGTGGGCATAGGACTGTAGTCTAAAGGAGAGATTTACTTGCATTGCTTGGAACTATCCACTAGAAGGCATGATAATTACAGTAGAGATTGGTGTTTTTCCACGACCTGAATAGGAAGTTTCCATAAGTGTGCAATATTGTACTGGGTCTGGACTAGAAAGGGCAATTACTTGGCTCAGTATAAGGTAGTGTTATATCTTATCATCTTACCTATAGGAACCTATAAAATAGAAATATGAAACCATATCGGTTTGAACACTCCGTTTTATGAAAACTGCAGCACTCTTCCCCAACTTGGTGCTCTCCAGGTGCTTGGGACTTTAACTCCCATCAGCCCCAGAAAAACAGGCGGATACGTAGGAAAGCTTCTTTCAAGGGAGGAAAACCGAGAGGGCTGATTCGGCACGAAAAGCCTTGCGAGCAGAGAATTAAAGATCCAGTCCCATACACACAGCGCGCCTGGAAATAAGGCCAGTTGGACTCGGCGGGACTTACATTTGAGCAGTAGACATGTATTGTGTGGCGCCACAAGTTCGGACAACAACGGGTCTTCAAGGAGAGGAGAGTTGGAACTTTGGCGCCTGGCCATTCCAGGGTGTTTTGTGACCCACGTTTCCATTCCCGTCCTGCCCACCAGCATGGGGCTGCCTGGCTCCTCGGCGGCACCGCCTCTAGGATGACCCACGGCGGTCGGGTCCTGTGGTCGTTGCTTTCCCTAGCAGAACATTTGTGAGGAGGTTACTTTGTCTTTCTGGAAAGCGGGCGATGCGTTTGGATTAGGAAGCGAGACGTGAAAGCGCCCATCGGAAGTGGGCGGGGTGGGCGCTGGCCCTAAGCATATTCCCAGAGGCGGCCAAGAGAAAGAAGAGATACTCGTCATGGGCCCCTGGGAGGCGGCAGGCTGGGTAACCGGAGAGCTGGTGGGGGAGGAACGCGGGTGGCCACGGCCTCAGGTGGGAGGGTGGCGCAAGCGATGGAGCACGCGGTGGCGGTGGTGGGGCTATCAGCACGTACGAAGGCGCAGGTTCAGCGCGCATAGCTGGGAAGACCGTTAGAGCCTGGGCGGCAGCAGCGTATAAACCGAAATGGCCCTAGTTCGTTACAATAGTTTCCTTACGCCGGAATCCCCCCTATACGTAGTAACTGGGGAATCAATCGCATCCCTTTTTAAAGCAAGATCAGGAGCTGATGCAATTCAGTTTGCATCATTCATTCATTCATACATACACAGATACGCTTTCCTGAACGAGCGACTCTGTTACGTTACGAAGTATAATAATTAAAGTCATCGAAGCACTGCGATGTAAATGACCATTGACACTTCTGGCTCGACTCTTTGAAGTGAGTCCCCCCTATATAACATTCATTATATTTTATTCAGTGTTGTTCCCCGCCTCGATCCAGAGGGAGAGGCGGATAAATAATAATAATAATAATAATAATAATAATAATAATAATTATTATTATTATTATTATTATTATTATTATTATTATTATTATTGAACTGTGGTCCAGTTTTTAAAAACCGTCTGAATTTGTCTTTATGAGGGGTGGGGGTGGGGGCAAAGCTGAGGTTGATTAAATATTAAATGTTGTGTTTGTTCGTTTGAAATCGTGCCAAGGACTCATTCTGAAAGCCCAAATCTCAGAGACCCGAGGAGGAGAACGGAATGCAGCGTGGGGGGAGCTCAATTTCGTTGGGCTGGGGGGGGTGCGGAGATTTTTTTAAAAAAAATCAAAAAATTTAATGAAAAGGAAAAATGAAGACGAGCCAACACCGGTTTGGTCACGGCGCTGCGCTTTGCCTAGGGGGGCTGGGAGGCACACCCCCGGGGAGCTGTGCCGCGATTGGGCAGCGGGCGATAAAGGAGCGGGCCGGCAGCCAACGGGGCGGGGCGGCGGGCCTCCGGCCGGGAAAGGGGCGGGGCGGAGGCTCGGCTGCCTATCCGCGGGCGCAGCGGGACCGGCTGCTTATAAGCGGCTGCGGAGAGCGGAAAGGAAGCTGAGTAAGCGGTGCCGCCTCGGTCGTCTTCCTCACCGTCATGTCCCTTCGCAGCAGCTTCGCCCGGCTCCTCAAGCAGCGCGCCGGCTCCCCGCTGCAGCTCCAGAAGAGGCCCGCGCACTCGGTGGCCCTCATCGGAGCGCCCTTCTCCCGGGGGCAGGTGAGCGGAGGGCGCACTGCCGCGCGATGGAGGGTTACGGGCCCGAGCCTCTCTCCCGTCCCGTTAGCCAGCAGCCCTTCTGTTTGCGACTGCGTGGGGAGGGGCAGCAGGTTGACCCCCCTCGGAGGGGCTGACAACGGAGGAAGGGGAAGTTCTGTTTCCTCTTCCAAAAAGAGATGCCCCAACGGGGGTGGGGGCGCTAGCACCCCTATGACCCGCGAAGCCCAAGGCTGCCTTTGGGCGACACATACTTCAGCATCGAGCTGTAGGAATCCCCCACGTGGTGGCTCCAGAGCTCGTCTCCCCCTTCCCCCGCAAAAACAACAACAAACTCTGATGCTCTCCAGATGTGTTGGGCTAGAAATCCCAGCATCCCCCACATGGGAGTTGTAGTCCAACATATCAGAAAGGCACCAGGTCTCCCCCCCTTTTTTTTTTTTTGGTTGGAGGAGGATTTCGTAAGTTCAGCGTGGGGGTCCTGTATGCGCGTTGTCTTACTATGATTTTAATTTTTGTGAACCGCCCAGAGAGCTTCGGCTATTGGGCGGTATAGAAATGTAATAAATAAATAAATAATTTCTAAAATGCGAAAAGATGGGCAGAAAAGCCAGGCCGGGGGGTGGGGCAGAGGTGGCCTGAATGGAGGGGAATCAGGCGGCAGCGGAGGCGTCCTCTCGGCAGTGGAAATTTCCCAGCGGCTGCCCGCCTGCCTCAGTGATGTCATCCCCGCGGATGAGGCAACCTCCGCTGCATGTGGTTTCGAATTATCGCTCCCCTTTTTGTCTTGCAGAAAAAGAGAGGGGTGGACCATGGCCCCACCGCCGTCAGGAACGCGGGGCTGGTGGGAAAGCTCTCCCGCATGGGTAAGCACGGCCCGTCAGCACCCGGGTCTCACCGTCCCGTTTTCGGCGATGCTTTTCTCCCCTGCCCGCTCGCGTGGGGTTGATTCGTGCCGTGCAGGAGGAGTGGGCTGTCGCCAGGTGCGGCAGGAGTAGTTCTGAAAAGCTTCCTAGGGGAAAGGGTGTGTGTGGAGAACACCTCATTTTGGAGCCTGATCTGCCTACGAAAGAGGCAAGCTGGGCTTCCTGAGAAGGCTCTCAGCACGGAGACAAAAGAGGCCAGAGGCTGGGCTGTTCTTTTTTCTCCTCTGGAATTTTCCTCTTTGGCCGTATTGCAGAGAAGGAAGGACTTGCATAGCCAGAGGCAATGTCCTTCCCACTGAGGTAATAATAATTTCAGTTCAAAGAAGGATTTATTTTAGCATCTTTTAACTATTTTTGAAAGCAGAAGCATCAAATACTGCCCCCTTTCTGCCTCTCTCCCCCCTCGCCAAGTCACAGTGTTGCAGAAAAAAGGACAAAGAGTCTTGTGACCCCTTAAAAACAAACACGAGCATTAGGTTCAGGGCCGGTGCTACCATAGAGGCCACTCAGGCGGCCGCCTAGAGCGCCAAGCTAAGAGGGGCGCCAGGCACAGTGCAGCACTCACGAGAGTTGGCTGTGAGCCGGCCTGAGGATTCAGCTGGGCCTGGGCGGGTGAGATGGCGCCCTGCGCCCGCCCAGCCGAAGCGAAGCCAGGGACGCTGGGGTGGGGGTGGGGCGGCTCCACATTCGGACTTCTGGAACGCGCCCGGAAGAGAGAAAGAGAGAGAATGTATGGGTGAATGGGGTGCATGGAGTTTTTGAGTGAATGCATGTGTTCATGCATGTGCTTGTTTGGAATGAGTGATGCTGAGTGTGTGTGCGCGCGCGCATGTGAGTTGGGGGGATGATTTGGAGGTGATATTCCTATTAAATAATGCATTTTACACCCATAGACGTTCCTTTCCAATTTGTTTGCTATAATTGGCATGACGTATTTCTTGCACTTTAAAATAAATTTAGCAGTTTCAAGTTTTGTGCTTATTTTTTCCAGGAAATATATGTTCTTAAAAATCAAAGTTGGCATTTTTGGGTGTGTGTGTGTGTGTGTGTGTGAAAGTAGTTCACCTTGCCTAGGGCACAAAATAGTCTGGCACTGGCCCTGATTAGGGTATACGTGTTTATGAACTACCCTCCCTCCATTTTATCGCATACATAGTGCTCTGAGGAAGAAAATCCCACAACCACTTCTCCCTGGAAGTCAAAATACAATACCAACAAAACAATTTGCTGCTGTTCCTTTATACCTAAAATCACCCATGAGGTGGCTGCCTCCCTCTGCTTAATGGTAGGGCCTGCCCTGGAGTTGGGAAACAGGATTTAATCTTACTTTATATTGCAAAAACATCAGGAGTTGTTCCCCTATAATAACTAAAGATTTACTCAATAGAAAAAGATTCTAGCCTAGCTTGATCAGATCTACTTTAAAGTGAAAACCTTCAAATTTCTCTAGATGCTTTTTAACTAATAGATGGGTGGAGAACCTCTTTCAGTCAATAGCTGAATTCAATTTCAAAGAAGTTTTGGAGGCTGCTTTCCAGTGGTGGGCAGGGCCAAAGGTAAAAGGGGTGGGACCAAAATACTAAAAAAAAATATAGTATATTCTAGCTTAAAGCTCTTAGCAGGTCATTGGAATTATGGGGATTTCAGTCCAACACTTCTGGAGGGCACCAGGCTGGGGACAGCTGGGGTATCCATATTGGTGACACCTCAATCCACATCTCTGGATTGAGGCATCATGGCATGGGGGTGAACTGCGGGACCCTGAAGTATAAATGCCACAGGGTCAAGCTGATAT
Source organism: Elgaria multicarinata webbii (assembly GCF_023053635.1). Classification (NCBI taxonomy): domain Eukaryota; kingdom Metazoa; phylum Chordata; class Lepidosauria; order Squamata; family Anguidae; genus Elgaria; species Elgaria multicarinata. Next base: position 124,051,310 of record NC_086172.1, on the reverse strand, counting down.
CCTCCAGCACCACTTCTGGAAATGGCCATCCATGTATGACTGGAACCATTAAAGGACAGTGCTGCTAATCCCCAATTTAGACAATCTCTCCAGAAGGATGTGATGGTTTATGATACCATCAATATTGAAAGTCACTGAAGGCTCAATCCTCTCAGAGTGCATTCCTATGCATGTTTAGACAGAAAAATATCCCACAACTCCCAGCATGCTTCCCCCCCTTTTTTTTTACATGGCTAGCTGGGGAATGCTGGGGTTTGTAGGACTCCCCCCCCCCATCTAATCATGCATATGAATGCATCCTGAGAGGTTCAGGAGAATCAAAAGGTCACACTCCCGCTCCATCCCTATTTCTCCCATCAAAAGTCATCCCACAGCACAAGCAAGATAGTTTCTATCCCAAAATCAGGCCTAAAACTCTGTCCAGTAACCCAACCCCACTGTACTGAGTGGGTCTTTCTTCAGTGTAAGTGAGTATAGGATTGCATTCTCATAAACAAACCTTTGCATGATATAGGAGCCCTGCTCAGGCATTTGCCTGAGGCATGGGGGCTTAAAGTAGGTAGAGGGACACACACCATGTTCCCAAGCACACTGACTCCACCCTCTCAGTTCAGCCCTTGCTGTGTTGAATTGGCAAGGTCTGAAAGGGAGTTCTACTCTCATTTGCTGGAAAGCAAGTAGAACTCTCTACAATGCGTGGAGTGTGGAGGTGGGGCTCATGCTCTGGGAGACATAAGGGGTGGGGCCAGCATGCACAGCCGTCTTCCCCTCGTGCATTCAGGTGAATGCCTGAATTATTGTAACAAAAAGTGTTACCCTTAACCTAACAGAATACAATAGACCACAAAGAAGTTAAGGAAGAAGATTAAAAATAACGATTTTATAAATTGAATAACAATGTTTAAAAATAATATATACAAAGCATTCTATCACATGTGCAAAAATACAATCAATCCATCAGACAATTCAACAAAGAATGCTCAGTAAAGTTGCTTCCATTGGCCAGACGTGTTTTGACGCAAGGTCTTCTCAATGGCCTGTGAGCAAAGCTGGTTGGAGCCAAGGGCTGTTTTTGTTGTTATTGGGACTGACTTTACAGGTTTCAAATAGAATCAAGTGTCACTTCCCACTGTGAAATTCCAATCATTTGCAGGAAGCCCATACAAAGTCTCTCCAACAACCTCCGCCTTGTGCTAGTATGAAGTGTGTGCTTTGAGGGCACTGTATCCATTCTGTTCTTATATTTTTCAAATATTTATATTTTCAAACTGAGACAAACTGAATCTGTTGTGGGGCCCTCCCCTCTTGGTAGGAAGAAAAAGGTCTGACCATATTAGTTTGGGTTTTTTGTTAAATGGATGAGAATGCAAATGCTAATAGTCCCATAAGTATGACAGCCTAGCATGCAGTTTTATATAGTAGTTTGTGATGGAAGCATTGCATTTGATGTATGCTGTGGGTTTTGATTACCTGGTAAGGTTACCATGTGTTTAGACTTGTCTGTATAAGTATTTTTACTAGCTATTCAGTGCTTCTTGGCTGTCTGATAAGATCGTGGAGCCCAATCCAGCAAAAAATAAGCATTTAAAGTGCCATTTAGCTTAACAGAAAAGTTAAGTGCATATCCGAGTGTCTCCGCTGATAGCATCTGATTACCAGAAAGTTATGTAACTAGCAGCATAGTCATTTTAGCTAAGATTTCTTGAACAAGTCTAGTTCCTTGTCCGTGATTAAACATATGACACTACCTTACACATACTCGACTTGTGGTTCATACAGAGGCTAGCTTTGTGGTACTACATTAGGAATAGAGAAAGATGATTCATTTTTCTGGCATCCCCAAGTTTTCTGAAAACTTTCAGGAAAAAAGCCCTACAATTCCCAGCTTTCCCCTGCCAGCCATGCTGGCTGCTGGGAGTTGTAGAATGTCCTTTCTGTCTAAATATGCGCAGGGTTGCAGCCTAACAGTGAATGGAGGTAGCTGTTGATAAATGACATTCCCATATGATTTCTTGATTGGCTGAACTTTTTGGTGATTAACCTTAAGCCTTTTAACCTGCAATTCTATGCACACTTACCTGGGAGTGAGCCCCATCGAAGTCAGTGGAGCATGCTTCTTGGTAGACATACATACCATTGCACTGTAAAATCCAATCTCTTAATGACAGGGCAGTTCCTATCTCATAATATTTCATGAATGCTAAAGTCTAAATACAGGGCCTATTGAATGGCTCTGGACCATTTGATGCTGCAGCATTACTGAAGCTACTTCAGTACCATTACTGAAGGGTATACCATTACTGAAGGGTATGGATCTGAATCAATCTGGATGGGGGACCATTGGGAGCCCCATGTAAATAAATAAATGTACGAGTAGAACAGAACCATATTAAATTAATCAATTAAAAAAAATTTGGGCAAGGGTTCAGCCATTGTATCAGCGTGTAAAATAAAGGGGAGCAGAACATCCAGACGTGACATGGAAAACAGATTTAACATTTTGAGGTTTTCAAAACACTGCTCTTCATCATGTATATTTTTCCATTCCTTTCATGAGAGAAAGATTGACTAGATTTGCACATAACAATCCGTGGTTAGTTGGGAACCATGTGAGAGTGAGTGAGCAATACCAACCATGGGTTAAAACTGGGTTGTGTCTCCCTCAACAACCCAGAGTTCTGAGTTTATATGTGACAGAGCACAACCCAGGAATGGGATGTTCCTGAGTTGTTTACAAAAGTGGAAATTAAGCGGTGAGCAATTTGGAGGCAGTACTCTTGCTTGCTCCTGTCTGGTCCCATGGATTAAACTGGGTATTTCTTTATGTGATCTCTATCTTTAAGAAATGAAAATGAAAAGAAAGATGGGATTGAAAAAATACCTATGATAAAGAGCAGTGGATCAAAATGTGTTTGGTTACAAAAAAAAAGTTTCATTTTTTAAAAAACTCCGCTGCTGCTTTTAGATGTTTTGCCCTTTCTTTTGCTGTTCACTTCTTTCTGGTATATAAATACAGATTAGATTGAACAGCAATACAATGGACTGGATTCTGGAGTATCAACTGAAAACTCATACTCAGGGGTAGGTTAGAGAAGCACAACGTTAAAGGAAGTGTCAGTGACCTAGGAAGTGTGGTAAGCCATCATGAAATGATGAATGTACTCTCTGTTACAGCTTTGGGTTGTTTTGCAACCCAGGAAAGAGCTTTAAAGTGAGGAGTTACCATCAGCTTCTTACCAGAAACAGAGATTGATTGAGACTAATCTTTTCGGATTAGTTAAACTAGTACAAAGCCTATAGCTACAAGTTCCAAGGGATAGCAATGTTAGTCCGTTGCAGCAAAAATAGCAAAGAGATGCAAAGCCATTTTAAAGATTAAGAGATTGATTTTTGGTACATTTTTCATGGCTAGAGATCACTTCATCAGACACATGAAGTGCTAAGTGCAGCCCAAAGGCCAGATGATACAAGATCACAATAAAAAAAACCAGAAGATCCAATAAAAGTAGATATGATTCACTCCCAACTTTTAATGAATGGGCAAGGCAAGACAAATGCTGTATTGAAACACCTAACAGAGGAACAAATATTTTCTGTAATGAGCAAGCCACACCCAGGTCCTACTGAGTGTAAGAGTCATTGCATCAGACTTGCGAATGAAAATTCAGCACCTTCACTTCCAAGTCATACAGAATGTATAGCATGAGTGCAATGCTCCACTGTCCTTTTTCCATGTTAATTTTACTGTGTGCTTAGAATTAGGCAAAGGCAAAATGCCTAAGTTCGCTTGAAACGCTTGAGCGACCTTACCCATTTTATTTTAACGACTTACTAATTGAGAAACAAATAAAGTTTACCAAATCAATTATATCAATTGTGCCCATCAATTTAAGATCACCCACATGTTGTGTGGAAGTGATTAAATCACAGGGTTATGTAAACGACGGTTCTTTTGTGCAGTCAGTAATTGACTTGTATAAAGAATGAAGTGCTGGCTTATCAGTAGAGAGCTCTGATTTCAAATGATAGCAATAGATAAAATGCTGTCAATGGGAACGTGGAGGATTTTTCCTGGCTTTCAGATTAATGGGTCTTGGAAAATCTACAAACCACAAAGGGGGAGACACTGGAAAAGAGCCTAAAGTAAAGGGGTAAAGAAAAAGTGGACATGGCTGGCTATAAATGGCTTTAGAAATATACTTTCTACTTTTGTTGGCTTCTTACCAGAAGCTTCTGTCCAGCCCATGCCCTCTGAAGGGACAGCTCTGATGACAGACAGTTCTTTGTCACAAGACTTGAGCACTTCAACACTGTAATGTGATTTGTACATGATGACAGAATGTGCTGCCATTGCATCATGTTTAATGTATTAGTGCAGGTTAAAAGATTGCTGACTGATTTTGGAGACACTTATTAAAATGACCTGCAGTTTATTTGGATAATCCTTTTGAGGTTAGGAGAACAGCATGGAGCCAACATATATGTCAGGTTTTGGGGATAAGCCTCCATTACATATTATGTTTACTTAACTGTGTGCAGTGTCTCCATGCTGTTGCTTTTGTACAATTCATCTAATTCTTATGCAACTGACTATAATGTATTGATTATCCCAATACTAAAATTTATTAGCAGCAGGCCTTTGGAGAATAATCTGGCCCTCCATCTATATTAAAGTCTTATAATTTTGTTGTGTATTTTAAACGTTTAGGTTCCCCCCACCCCAATGTATGTTTTAAACTTTGTAAGGCCGCCTTGAGGCCCAGCATTGGGCAAAAGGCAGGATGATGATGATGATGATGATGATGATTTGGAGCTTAGTGCAAGAACATCAGATGTAGTAACTATACTGCAGATAAACAGAAGTGGATCTAGTCAGCTGGGAGCTCCATGTAAGAGCATGTTCTACACATTGGCTTGGATCCAACACCATCATTCCACTGATGGAAGCAGTTTTGTCAATAGAACAGAGAGGGGACGATTCGTCCTCCTTTCCACATGACCTTAAAATCAGCTCCAGAGGACTAGGAAACCCGCTGGAGATTTTCAGGCTGCAGGAATAAGAAAGTCCCATTGTGCTGGTGAAGTTCTGCTAGCACAAAATTGGATCTAACTCAGTATAAATAACCTTTTAAAATTGTTCCTGTTTTCTAGTATAAAGAAATCAGCTGTAACAGGTTACCTGGATTTAAATTCATTTAGAAGGAATTTATGACCAAAATTAGTCACTTTTATTATCATAAATAGTAATTTTTAGACTACTTTCCTCTGATCATAGTGAAGTTTTCTTATGATTAGGCTTCCTGTGAGATCAGGTCTTTTAAAACAGGAGGGGGGAATCAAGGGAGGTGTACTGGTGATATTATTTTCTTGCTGGTCCTGAAAACAATTGCTTCTTAAAATGTGTAGGCACCCACTAAATGGCAGCAGTTTGCAAACAACTGTTTGTGTCTTATTGATATTAGGTGTGTAAATAGCAAAGGCTTATGGTCTGAATCATGATGACTCCTAGGAACTGATGAAAGAGAGGAGTGGAGTTGCAAGTCCCTGACTATTGAGCATCCAGCTAATTGAAACAAGGACAGGGCTTGTTTCAATTAGCTCAAGGAGACTGGGGAGGAACTTGTTCAGCGGGATGCATGAACTATCTGTATTGGTGAAACAGCCATTTGTGGTCAGAATGAACAAATGAAGAAGCCATGCAGGGTGGTTAAGAGTCCAATGTACCAAATGACATTCTAGATGGGCCAGGGGTAATTTCATAAAGTTTGCTGTTTTCCTAAACTCTTTCCCCTGTTAGGATATACCCACAAATTGTCCTCAGCTGCAGAAGACTCATTATGTAACCTTAATAAATCCGAATCGAGGCCTAATTCTAGGCCATTCAACTTCATTGCCATTTTGCAAAGAAAACTTCGAGGGCTTACTATTGAGCCCTCAATTTTTGCAAATCAGACAGAAATAATCTAAGTGAAGTAAAACAATAATCTCAATTTGTTAGTGCAAAAATATTTATGACTTTATTAAAGCTGCATTTAAATGGTAACCTGAAACCCAATTACGTTACTTATTCTGCATTTCAAGGCACAATTTAAATCTGTATCACACGAACTAGTAATTTCCTCTTAGGGTTGCCAGGAGGCCTCTTTTACAGAGGACCGTCCTCTGAAGGGCTGCAACAGGCCCATTCTTTATTTGAAGGTGTTCTCTATTTGAAAGTCTGCCTTGTTCATTTGTTTAAAGATGAAAAACACCCACATAAGAACTCTTGCCCATCAACAGCCTCTGGATAGCCGACTGACCAGACATGGAACCCAAGTCACCAGGTCCACTGTCTTCTGCACTAAACTTAAATGTACAGCATTTCTATTAAATTTAAAATAATTATTTCTAAATTTGCAAGCATACATATAAATGAGCATACACACAATTTATACAAATCTACATCCTCTTTTAGTCATTTTTTGTGATGCATTTCTTCTTCTTTTTGGCAGTGTATAAATTACTATGCTATTTCCACTCAGATGATCTTGCTTTCAAGCTAAGTACACTTTTGAGATGGGCTAGGAGTTCGCAAGCGACCATATTGTCACTCTAAAGGGAGCCTGTAATTACTGTTTGTCTGAAATTCTGACATTTCTGTTGAAAAAGGGTTCTCTTCTTTGAGAGTACAATCCTATACACTCCTGAGTTCAATGAGACCTAGTACCATGTAAGTGTGTATAGAACTGCAGCCTAAGTATAATTGGGAATTGTATTTTTAAATAAAGGAAAGGCCAGACGCACCAATGAGTAACAGTGATTGTTGTAATTTCCTGAATGTTGCTTCCTTTTTTAAATTTTGAAATATATTGTTTCAACACAGGAGAGGGATATCAGTGGCTACTAGTCCAGATGCCTCTAAGCTACCTTTAGTATCAGAGGCAGTAAGCTTTTATGCTACCTCCAGTAGTGCTGTTGCACTCATGTCTTGCTTGTTTGTGGGTCTCACGTTGACAGCTGGTTAGCCACTGTGTGAACAGAATGCTGGGCTAGATGACTCTTGATCTGATACAGGATGGCTCTTCTTATGTTCTTAAAAGACATGCATGTATTTTCAACTTCACTCCCAAAATTTTACAAGAGTAAATTGTTTATTAATTTAAGGGCAGAAAGGTGATTCATAAACCTTTTTTAAAAATTAAAATTTGCACTTGTAATTTCAGGTGGCAGCTGTTATGGCTGAGAGTACATTTCATGACTCCATTTGATGATGATTTTGTGCAGACTTTATTCCAAGCTACTCTCTAAATACTGTTCAATGTCTGGTTCTGTAGTTGCAGAACACAGCAGTCTGCCAAGATTGGGCACTAGGAGCATATTACATCAGCACTGTGTGCTCTCTACCCCTACTTTTTTGTGGGGGGTATATGTGTGTTTGGTTAAAGTGAAAATCTAGAATAAGCTAACAAGTTCTTATCTTTTATAAATACAAAGGTGGGGTCCTGAAGTAAGTCATCTAGGATCCTTGCATAACCAGGGGCATGGTTGTAAAGCAGGTGTTTTCACATCTACATTAACTGAATTAATACTATAATCACCAGAGTTACTTATCACCAATGCTAGTACAATTATATGTAACGCTAGTACCATTATTAGTACCAACCCAACTTTCTTCTTCCCTTTTCTTTGTCCCTAGGTTGCCAGGTATATGATCTTGGAGATTTAAATTTCACCCATGTGCCCAATGATGAGCTATACAAAAACCTAGTCAAGTACCCACGTTCTGTAGGCTCAGCTAACCAAGTCCTGGCTGACACGGTGAATGGAGCTGTTGCTGCTGGGCATAGCTGCATAACTGTTGGAGGTGATCACAGGTGAGCTAAGAACCATCAACAAGGAATGAAATAAGTTTTTAAACTGCTTTGTGAAAAGAGCGGTAAAGCACACTGCTCCTTAACTGGACTTAGTCCAAATTATTGTTGGCTGATTAAAAGTCATAAGTAAGCATGAACAAGTTTTCTGTCATTGTCCCCTATGGCAAATAGTGATAAGTTTTGCCTGGTATGGAGCAACAGCCAATAAATAATAAACGTGCAAGGAATGTGTGGAAGACTAAAATCTGTCCCATGCATTCAAAGTTACATTGTGGGGACTTCCCTTGACTGCACTACTTCAGGATGGGTGGTATTTTTTGAATGCTTCTTTCATTGCAGTGTGCATGTAGAGAAGTAGCACATTAGACTCAGGCTAAAACTTTTTGTCCTGGTGTGGTTATTATCTACATACAAGGAGTTTATGTGGAATAGTATTAAAAAATGTGTCCGTTTCCACCTACAGTTTGATATGATGAAGTGAAAGGAGGTCTCTAATTTTGCTGTGCATACAACTTGGTTCTTAATTGAAGGCTTATGCAGTGTCTGACTAATGCAGAATTTGGTGTCTTCGCTCACTTTTCCTGGCAGGGTAGTATTATGGTGTTACATGAGAAACAAGGCAGACCACTAGCAAAAAAGCATAATAGCGGTGTCCAAGGTGTTCTAGACTCTACTAACAACAAAAAAGTAACTGAGACTCTGATGACTAAGCAACAAAAAAGGGATTCTCTTTTCTTGGTTCAGTCACCAGATTGTTAGTTGCTTGGTGATATTTCTACAGTTTCATCCTCTTTGCTATATGAGCTTTTAGCAACAAGTAACCCAAAATGAAAAGGGCATGGGTGCAATCTTTGAACACTGCAAGACACCCAATAAAGCTAAAATTATACTTTTGAAATAAAATAGGTCAACTCCTAATAGTGGAAGGCTAAACAGTGATTGATCCAAAAGTATCCTACTTCACAGCTATAAAAAGCCACCCCATGGATGTATTTATTTACTTATGTATGGGTAGGACAGATAAACATTTGAAATCTGTTTTCCCCCACAGTTTGGCACTTGGTTCCATCAGTGGCCACACAAGGCAGTACCCACATCTATGCGTAATCTGGGTTGATGCACATGCTGACATTAATACTCCACTCACAACTGAATCAGGAAATCTCCATGGACAGCCAGTCTCATTTCTTTTAAGAGAACTTCAGGATAAGGTAAGAAGGGATAGGGCTGTCCAGCAGTGAAGTACATTTCTAATGAATTCTGCCTATTCTCTTCTACTTGTTGCCTAATCAGATAAAGCACAGGTGATACCCTTCCCTCATATAATAACTTATCTGTTAGACAGCCCTCTAGCGTTGACAAGGTTTGGCTTCTATGACTGCCTGAAACCACAACAGGGCTTCTGTCAGATGTCCTCCTCAGGAAGGGAGCCTGATTCATGGTGAACTCTCCCTAGTAGGTGAGCACTTCTTCGCCTGGCTGTCGTCCTATTGTGGATCTCAAGACACCAGCAATCTTGGGAGCTAGGTGGTAGCCCAGCATCCTCCTCACCTTCAGAAGCTGAAACTTCTACCATTTGGGGGAAAGATCCAACGCCCTCTTTCTGGAGGGCACAGGATCATCCCAGTCAACCCCAGGATCCCCTGAAGTGATTAGTTCCCTAGGAACTTCTGATTTAGGCGGCTACATATCCATCCTCTAAAGAAGATTCCTCCAAGGGGGGGCATGACAGTCAGTCCAGCTGAATATTACTTCCTATATAACTGGCATACTTTTTGTCCTTTTGTTTAGACTGACACAGTTTTATCAACATTGGGGGGCTTGTCAGGAACAGGACCTTTGGAAATGTTTCTGCCAAGCTACTGTACCTTTGCAAGTTCTTAAGCAAATGCAACGTTGGCATAACCTACTGGGGCAGTGTATTCTGGCTGCAGGCATTTAAATCATTTAAGATAGAAGTTAGCACTAATAATTCCTCAAAAGCAAAGAATATAGCTGATTGATGCAGCTACCAGCATTTTAAAATTTACTTGATATGTAGACTAGATATGTGAAGCCTCTAAGGAAAAAAACCACTGGAAAAATTTAGGGGGAAATTTCACCCACCCACCCCAAGACTGTTTGTGGGTGGATGTGGGTGTCTATAAAATGGAAAATTTAACAGCTTTGGTTTATGATTTTTATTTATTTATTAGAAATTAAGACAATATTTTATTTTAGATGTTTTTGTTCAACTCCAGTGTACCATCCTTTCAGGAGAGCATACTATGACCCAGTTTGCACATCACAAGAACCCGTAGGTTGTTGGAGCCAGATAACAGTGAGTAAGCATGCTGCAGCTCACTGCTTCTGCTTTACATCTGATTCAGAATCCACTTTGGATCTGGTTGTTTGCTGTGATGCCCAAACATGGCACCCTGGGTTGTTGAGGCGGAGACAACCCAGAGTTACAAACCATGGTTTGTTGGTTGATTTAATCTCTGGATTGTTTATCCCTCAACAAGCCAGAGTGTTCAGGGGTCACAGCAAACAACCCAGGAATGGGCATTCCTGGATTGTTTGCTAAACTGGATGTAAAGCAGAAGTGACGAGCAGATGGGAGGCAGCATGCTCACTCATTGCCACACAGCCCCGATCAACCAGAGTTAATTAACCAATCAATAGTTGGTTGCTATGTGTGAACTGGGTCACTATGAACTTGACACCTTTTCCACCTCTTAGCAAGTAGACTTTCAACTGTTAATCAGTAGCAGCTGGTAGCCGAAAGTTCACTGGCTTTACCCTACTTGTAGCCATTTTGGTAGTTTTACTTACCACAGAAAGGATTATGCATGAACATGTTTTCTGTTTAATAAACAAACCTAACTTCTTTCTTTCAAAGAAGTTTATGCAATACTTTTTCTAGTACCAGCATTCATTTCATGACTCCCTCTTGATCATATCCATCTTAAAGAAGTATTAAGACATCTACTTACACAACAAACATGTGAATATTTTGAATGGCAGCTAACATTTTGGTATATGCTATTCAATTTACAAAGTAGTGGCCTAATATAATCCACTAATTTGTGTTAACGTATGCAAAATTATTTGACAAACAGCCAATTAACAATAATACTGTGCTTAAGCACTGCTCTAATATCCAACCCTGTGAAAGCACTATACAATCAGTTGTATCTTAACCAAGGTAAGGCTTTACCTTAAAAGCAAACAAGTTGAACTCATCAAAATGCACACACTTAGCAATGGATTCTTAATGTGGATATGTATTGGAAGATCACCGTTACTACTCTTCATATACTTCTTTCAATATAAAAGTATGTCTTGGAAGACACAATGTGTGAAGCAGCCTCTAGACTAACATAAGGAGTTCCACTAATACTATTCTTGTGACTCCATAACATACGCATAATCTAGTAAATATCATCCAACAAGCTTGAATTGAATTCACTTCTACCCCACATAAGATCATTAGTACACTTAATGAGCTATCCTGTGTCTCTTAGACAGCATCTGAGGGACTGGAAGATATTTCAGATTCCCTGATTAGAGGTTAAGACTGTGTTTCTACCTCTTGGGAGAACAGAGGACAGAGCTTTCACCCCTCTCTCCCTGCCAGAACCGAGTTTCTAGCTGCTCTCTAAGGTCAGGAAGTCAACCTTGGAGAAGGGGAAAAGGGGGTGTTTTGGTGAGTGGGTAGGGGAGGAGACTGGAGAAACCAGGATACAAACTAGCCTGAGGTCTCCAGCCTCCTTCCTTCCCCCTCCAAAGCGCCCCACCTAGATGATAATCCAGAAAGTGATGGACAAAATAGCTTGTCTGGTGAAAAGGGCAGGGCAGGAGGCTGGGGAGGCAAAGATCGCCTCTGCCACTCCTCATGCCCTGCTTTGGATGATCATAAGCCTCTGAGTTCAGGGACCTACAGTCATTGAGGGTGCAACCCATAGGACTGTGTCCTTAGACAAGCTTCTTTGGACAAAGAATTATATTCTCTCAAATGGATTTCCTTTAAAGGATATTTATTTATTTATTTATTGCATTTCTATACCGCCCAATAGCCGAAGCTCTCTGGGCGAATATGTGTTAAATGCGCAATAACTGGAGCCCACCCAAATCTTTTGCTGTTACTTTTGAGGCTTGTCTGGCCTGGACCCTGTCCTTAATCTGGTACATGATGTTACTCCAAGGGGAAGACAAACTGTAATAGGAATATAACAACAAGACTGACCTCTCACCTAGGATGCAATCCTATTCATGTTTGACAGAAAATGTTCAACTCCCAGTATGAATAGAAACATGCATAGGATTGCATCCTTAATCTCCCTTTATTTATATTGAGTGTAAGACTGTAAAATATGACTCTCAGATCAATCCTTTCAGGACCATGTTCTTCTCTTCTCCTGTAGGTGCCATTGCTTCCTGGATTTTCCTGGCTAAAGCCCTGCCTTTCAAGATCAGATATTGTATATATTGGCCTGAGGGATGTTGATCCTGCTGAACAGTAAGTGCAAGATAGCTGGGTTGGGAGAACATTATTTTACAAGCACTTGGCTTGGGTAAATGCTGCATTCATAGGCTACTGGCACCAGTAAGAGTTATGCTGGCTCATAGCTTTAAACTATTTTCTTTATTAACAGCTATATTTTGAAGAACTACGGCATCCAGTATTTTTCTATGAGAGATATTGATAGATTCGGAATCCAGAAAGTGATGGAAAGAACTTTTGACCATCTTTTGGGCAGGTAAAACCTTTTTGAAGATGGATACTTTGGGGAAGATTTGTCAGACAAAAAATACTTGACATACGCAGCCAATTATCCTACTGATCAGTTCCTAATTAGTATAACGGATTTATTGCACATGGGTTATACCTGTAGAATAAAGTGATTCTCTTTCCACAGAGGACAAAGACCAATCCACCTGAGCTTTGACATTGATGCCTTTGACCCAACACTGGCTCCAGCAACAGGGACTCCTGTTTTGGGTGGCTTAACATATCGTGAAGGCATGTACATTTCAGAGGAAATACACAACACAGGTAAGAACCAGCCAAGCATATTTTACTTTTAGCTTAAGGTAACATAACACACACAAAAATATGCTTGTATGGTAGCTACATCACAAAATTATTCAGAGATTATTGAAATATAAAATGTAGGAATGTAGTTCAGATAAAAGTTCAAGTTCTCTTTCCTTACTGCACTCCCTTCATGAGGGAATTAATAAGAAACAGATTGGACTGGACCGGACACTTACAAAACTAGAAAAATAGTTCCCTCGAGCTTTCAGACAGAGCCCAAATCACACTTCCTAGGTAGTAAAAAAAAATGCACCCAAACAGACTTTACTCAAATATTGCTAAAATAAATTCTAAAAGCTATGCCTAACAAACTTAAGCATAAGCTAAATGGAAATATAGCCTCATAAGAACTGTCATTCCATTTGCTCTATGATTACATTGCTTTCAGTGTTATTCCATTGCAGTCTTTTATTACCTGTAATTTCTGTAGTTTCTATAGGGAGTGGGGGAAAGCTGTTGGCCTGGTTCGTACATAACACTAATCCATTGTCGTTGAACTTTAGTTTGTCATGATGTGTGAATACGGCCACACTAACAAACCACAACCAAGCCAGAAAGAGAACCAATAGTTTGTTGTTGGGTTTATGAACTCTAGGTTGTTTAAACCATTGGTTATCATCATGTGTGAACCCAGAACTATGGGTTGTTCATGGGTATTTCAGCAGGCATCAGAAGCAGCAGGCAAGAAAACCAGCTTTTGGGATACAGGTAGAGAGCAGGCAAAGAAGGAGGGAAATAACCCAAGGATTAATAGAACAAACTACAGTTTGACTGATCATCTTCCAGACAAACCCTCAGTTAAATAAAGCATGAACTAGCTCTAGGTGTGAACCAGGCCAACATTTATAAAGTTTAATTATAGCTGTAAAGGATTCATAAATGTTTCTAGCATCTATGTTGCAGCATTACTTAAACGTCAAACCAATAATCTGCACTAGTTTGATCTGTGTTTTATGTCACTGGCAACAACATAACCTAAACACTGAAGCTAGTAATAATTATTGTTCCTTTGGACAGCTGTCTGAAAAGCAATGCAAGATTATTTGAATAGTGCAGTACATTTAAAACTGCAAGAGAATAGTGGAAGAGCTTATGTTTGGAACTTGGGGTTCACATAAGACCCATATGGCACTAAAGTAGTATAGACAATCTATCCTTTGGTTGAGATGGTGCTTTTTAAAAACATTAAATTCTTCTGCTTGTTCCACATGATTTACTGTGTTTAATTTCTTAGGCCTGCTTTCTGCTGTGGACCTTGTAGAAGTTAATCCATTACTTGGAGCTTCCCAGGAGGAAGTGAATGCAACAGCTAATCTTGCAGTAGATGTGATTGCTACATGCTTTGGGCAGACAAGAGAAGGAGCACACATCGTTTTTGATGATCTCCCAACACCCAGTTCACCAGATGAATCTGACAGTGAAGAGCAAGTACGGATGTAGGACCCCCCAAGTGTCGGCAGATACTTCACAACGGGCATTAAAGACAGTTCTGCTGATCTACTCAAACGGACAGGCGCAAAAACTCACTGTACTACACTCTGAAGTGTTCAGTTTTGGAGAGACTAGTTTCTTTTTCCATTGTGCGACCAAACAGCTGCATTACAAGTTAGACAACATGTCAGCTTAAGACAAATGTTTATTACTTTACAATTATACAATCTTACCATCACTTCGCTGCTCTTTGTCCTTTCTTCCAGGCACATTTCCTTTCAGATGCCAGGCACCATTCTTAGATGAACATATTGTTAAGATTAACACCACATGTGTAGTGTGTTTCAACTGCATTAAGTATAATCCACCCTTTTCAATCTATGCCAAAGAGCTGTTACTCAGCAGTGTCCATGCATAGTCCTTAAGGTAGATGGAAGACATGAAGGCAGAAGGCTGCACATCTTGAAAGTTCAGCGGAAGAACTTGTAGTAGACAACACCTACCAGGATGATTATTTCCAGAATGATAATAACGGAGAGCAACAATTTGTTTGTCATAAGTCTAGAATAAGAAATGGAACATAAGCTTATTGGGTTTTTTAAAAAGTCTGACACTACTACCCATCCAGGTAATTCTCACAAAGGTAAGATGAAAGCATCAATTTTCATATTTAGATAGTGCAAGTCCCACTATGTTCAATGGCGCTTACTCCCAAACATGCATAGGAATGCAGCCATGGTTCAGATATCATATCAAACTACGGTTTATGGTAACTGAAGCTGAGAAATCAAAACACAGTTTGTGTTCCCAACGTACAGCCAAACTATGCTCATCATTCTCACTAGTTTCTCCCTCCCTGAACTCCATGAAATGGGCACAAAGCATTTCCAGTAGCATTTCCCTCACACCTTTCCATAAGGATAAAATAGCTATGTGTAGTCAGCCAAATAATGGGGGAGGGATGTCTAAGAAAGCTAACAGGCCATCAGGAAAGGTACCTGAACCATGCACATCCCTCTATTGTGCACATGTCACATCTAATTGTGGAGGTAGGGCTGTAAACGCCAAATGTGCTTGGATGACGGAATTAACTGCTAGAATATTGTCTTTGAATATTCAATAAAGAATGTTAACTGAGTGTGTTGGTACCCTTGCCTTTTTTTGCTCTGATAGTAAGAACTGACTTAGCAGCTGAGAGGGATTCAGAAGCAAATGTTGGAGCAGGGTGGTGGGTGGGGCAACCAAGGCTGTGGACAGACTAGAGCAGGGGTGGGCAACCTGTAGCCCTCCGGATGTTTTAGCCCAAAACTCCTATCATCCCTCACCACTGACCCTGTTCAGAAGACATGCTAAGGCATGGTGGTCAAGCATGTTGAGCTAAACATTATTATTTATTACATTTATATACCACCCCATAGCCAAAGCTCTCTGAGCAGTTTATAAAGATTAAAACTCTGAACATTAAAATATATAAAATTTAAAACCATAAAAAAGCATAAAAACAGGTTACATACAATATTCATTTAAAACAACTATTCTGGGTCAGTAAAAACCTCAACATATGCTGTTAAATGCCTGGGAAAAGAAGGAGGAAGACCAGGCATTCTAATATTTTACATTGTGTGGAATCTGGAGTAAAAATTTTCGTCTGGGTGATACTGCTAATCCATTCCCTGACTGAGCATGCAGATTAATGCAGTGCTGGTAACAGTCAGCCAAGAGTCCTTGGTTGGTGAGCTTGTCAATTCACTTTTCAGTGCTCTGTCTTATATTGAGGCTTGGTTGGAATTGAGCTAGCCAACAGGCACGTAGATCATATTTTTCAGCCAAGAGATGTATCTTTCTCAGTATTCATATCATACAAGAGACAACACTTTGCCTCAGGGGCATTTAAATAATTCCCAACGTGGTTGACCTGCAGTGACCCAGTTGCCAACAGGCAGTAAAAAAACCCACAAACCCCTGCAGAAAACAGCAAAAGCTAAAATTGTGTGACCCATGACTTAGCATGTTGTATGAACAATTCCTAACTATGGTGGCTACTTAATGGCCGGGTTCAGGCAACACGCTAAACCCTGCTGCTTAACCACAAAATGGTTAAGAGAATGCATTATTCCCTTAACTATTTTGTGGTTAGGCAGCAGGGTTTAGCATGTTGTCTGAACCAGACCAATAGAGTTTAAACACACTCACTAACCATTTGTTGCAAAAGGGTTAGCTGGTGAACTAAGGCTTATCATGATGTCTTAATGGGGTCAAAATGAAAGCTAATCTACCAGAAAATTGTTTGATTCACCTAGTATGTGATTTTGCTCCAAAATACCATTTTGGAAATGCTATTTGCACTACATGCAACTTTTAAAAAATGGTACTTCATTCAAACTCTAGATCCATGAAAGGCTGAGAAGGCAGTGTTGCAAGAAAGATCCTAGATTTGTTAGGCACTGGGAAATATTTTGGGCTTAACTTGAAAGGATGGGCTTAATTTGAACCACAGTAAAACTAGTCTGCTGGTGCTTAATATCAGAATGATTTTGATCCAAGACTCAAACATGTTACTAACCTTCTTGAGATGGAGCGCAATATTTTCCGGCTTTTGCTTAAATTTTCACTCGTGTTTACTAGCTAAAAAGAAAAGAAAAGAAAAGAAACCATTAGTATGAAAAGAAACCATTAGTATGTCTCAAGTAAAGTTAGCAAAAAGATTAAAATTCTGTGTCCAGGCAATTCAAATTACGAAATAGGAAAACCCAATTCTAAGACCTAGAAGTAAGGCAGATTGACCAAACTTGCATAATTCCTTATTCTGCATAGTTTATCCTATGTGTTCCTGTCCCAGGCAGGTGCATAAAGCTATGCAGAGCACCACCATCAAGCACTGGAAAACGTATTCAGCAATCCATCCAGCTTCTGAGATTTCAGCAGGCATTTCACAAACACTTTCAAGCATGTACTCATAATCACAAGAGCTAAAAATGTGTTCTTTTTTAAAACATGAAAGTACAGATTTAAAGAAGTCGAATTCTGCCCTGGGTAACACATTCTGTGCTTTTTTCTGGGCTCCTGCAAAATCTCAGTATACACATAGGCCTGTTCTTCTGCCAGCACAAGAAGAAAATATACCCATTGTGTGAGAAAAGGCTTGCAATTAATTTCTACATCACTAGAGCTACAAGGGGCTGCGTAATAATCTTTAAGCAGTTCCTGCACCGGAAATGTAGGCCAGCATGAGCACATAAACTGGTTTCACATGAGACACTAACCCATAATGGATTGTTTTCTGATGGATGTCGTCTGTGTTGTTTTTTTACTCATGGCAAAAAGCCTTATTCACCGTGGCTAAAGCCATGTTTTAAGGTGTCTTCTGAACACAGCAAGTGGCTTATTTCCTTCAAACAACTCACCCCGAGAATCCATGGCCTGCAGTAGAGGTTGTTTAATTTACGGCGGATTAGCAAATCATCTGGCACACCAGCATGGGTTACAGCAATCGCTTACAGAGCTGCTTGGCAAGAGTGGCCAAAAAAGCTGCCGCTGTTCTGCTCCTCTCAAGCAATCTCTGAGCACATTTGTTTTCCTGCTACGTTCAGCTGTGTCTCCAACTCCAAATCATCTCCCCACCCCCACAGGAGATTCCCAAATGATTTCACCTGTGGCTAAATCCTCACTTTTCCATGAAAAAGCAAAGTTGCACAATTATCCAGTGGCGCATGTGGTGGCAACCCTTTATATTAAATTTCGTGCAATTTCTACAAGGTTTCAAAGAGAGTTGGAGCCCCCACCCACCCCTTTTTGTTGCACATGGGCAGAGATAGGGGATCTGGCAAAGGCTTGGAAAAGCAGTATGAGTGGGAAATGGTTTTCACAGCAAAGGAAGCTGAGATATCTGACTGGCCGAGCGGAAGGACTATGGGAGGGGGGGAGGGGGAGGGGGGAGCACAGTAGATTGTTTGCAAAACAATCTACTCTATGTAGCTTATCGCGCAACACAGGTTAGTGTGATGTGTGAATAGGCCTGCAGTTTTAAAGAATAAAGACAACAAAATTGACCAGATAATGAAATAGTACAAAACAATTTCAAGAAAATGAGGGCTAGGTAAGTCTGGGATCCCTTAACCATGAAAGCTCTTGGGCTAGATTTTATAAACTACATGATCTAGAATTATGAGACAATACAAATTATTGATTGTGCTTCATATTTTCTCTCCTTTCTTTCAACATAAGCATTTTTGGAATTAAAACATTCCAAAAGGTTTGTAATTGTTTTACATCCCAAGATGGCAGAGAATGGGAAGGGGCCATTGCTCAATGATTGCACATGCATTATATTCAGAAGATCCTACGTTTAATCTTGAATCTCCATTTAGAAGTGCTGCTAACTGTTAAGAACTGACTGCAGAGATCCACATCTGACTCATACTTAAATTAGTAATACTGCAAAGTTATCTTAACCCCAAATTAGCACACTGAAAAAAAAAGTCATTCTTTACTTTGGCTCCTGTATCCTGAAAAGATATAGCTCTGAAAAGGAAAACTGAAGGTAAATGTTTCAGGTCTACCTTGCTTTGCGGTGGGGGTGAAGTTATATGCCCATGTCTCAATTTTTTGAAAGATGCTTTTTGAATCCCCCCCCCCCCAGTTGTGCTTCTCAAATTGGCATGCGTTTATATGAAATACTGAGGAGACTCAGTATTTCCAACACAGAAAGATGAGACTGCTGTGTTAGAGCAACATTCTTTGCACTCACTCTGCCTTTGGTGCGTTCCAACTGCTCCCGCTGTTCTCCAAGTTCTTCAATTATATCTGTACCGATCTGGTCAGTCTCTGCAGCAATCTGGTGTGAACGTTCTATGCTTTGACTTGCTCGATTCAAGCTTTCTGTTCCTTGAAGCAGCAAGACCCTCTGAGACTGTATCTGAGTCTAAGAAAGACAATTAAGACCTATTAAAAAGACAGGAAAATGTTTTACCTTCTGATATGTTCTCTCTGAGATAACAGAGATGCAGATTAACTGCCCAAACTAGCGACAATCTCTGCTTTACAGGAATGTTTGACATTGTACGGAATAAAAATAAGATTTCTGGATTTTGCACCTAAGTTTTTATTACAACCCAAAGATCTCTGTGTACCATGTGTGATGGAAAATGGTACAATGTCTGCACCAGATAAACTTATAAACTGCCAAAAACAAACAAACAAAGAAATGGACAAAGAGGCAGAGATACATTCTCCAGATGAAAAAAAACTAAATGAATTAAGTCAATCAATGGCTCATACAGAAAGAGGAATATCTTGGTTAAAGCACTTCATAAACATATTGCTATGATAAAAATGCAAATAGCTCACTAACAAGGAACTATGATTAATTGCTAAAGACATTGCTCCAGGATTACACCAACCAGTAAAACCCTCCTATCCCAGTACTGGGGCAGTTTGAGTAGCTAATGTACACGCCTTCAAACTCATTTTTTAACTATTTTATTAATTTCTACACACAACAACAACAACAAGAAACATTACAGAACAACACATACTACATTAACAATATAATACACTGCCTCTAATAAGAACACATATAAAAAACATATAAAGCCATATTCCATTTGAGGCAATCTTTATGTCAGACATATAGGCTGTTAATTACTTCACTTTAGCCAGCCCAGTGTTATGTAAAGACCACAGATTATATATAGAATCCACAAACAAATACGTCATTCTTTTGCAACTCTTGTACATACTCTATCAGAGGTTTCCAGTCCAGTACAAATGAGACTGTTGATTCTTCTCTTACTAACGCCTAAGTTTAGCCGTCTCCGCCAGCTCCAAAACTTTGAGCAGCCATTCCTCCGTTGATGGTACTTGTGTCTTTTTCAAGTACTGTGCGTGTAGTAGTCTGGCAGCTGTTGTCATGTACAAAAGCAACGTTTCTCCTTTTTCTTTAAGTTGATCATCCATAAGTCCCAGCAAGGGCGATAAAGGACAGCCCTGTCTTGTCCCTCTTTGTACGTCACATGGACTAGTAAAGTCTCCATTAACAATTATTTGGGCTTTTTGTAGATTATAAATTGATTTCACCTATTTTATGAAGTTCTCCCCAAAATCAGATAATTCCATTATCTTAAACAAGAAGCTCCATTTAAGATTGTCGAATGCTTTCTCTGCGTCTAAGAATATCAATGCTGCTTGTTTTTCGAGATGTTTTTCCAAATACCAACATTTAACACCACTCTTACATTATCCCTCAGATGTCTTTTTGGTAAAAACAAAACAAAAAACACTTTGGTCTTCACGGATGAAACCTTGTAGTACTTTCTTAAGTCTTTCTGCCAAAATTGCTGCAAATAACTTATAATCATTGTTAAGTAGCGATATTGGTCTATAGTTTTTAGTCATGGTTAAGTTTTGCCCTTCGTTTGGTATGAAATATATGCAGTCTGCCATGAATCCGGAATCTTCCCACTCATCAATATAGAGTTCATTGTAGCTTGCAGTGGTTGCAATAGTTACTCCTCTCACTTCTTGTAGTAGAGGCCAGGGAGACCATCCGGATCTGGAGACTTGCCAAGTTTAATATTTTTTATTTTCTCCACCATTTCACATATCATTATAGGCTCATTCATTCTTTGTTTTTGTTCTGTCGTTACTTTTGGTAGATTTCGTTTCTTTAAATATTTGTCCATTATCTCTGTTGAGACCTCCTGTCTTTTGTATAATAACGATGAAAGGCCTTCTGGATAGCCCTAGCCTCTGTAAGTTCACTCTCTTTTATTTTGATTATTATTTTCTTTTCCCTTTCTTTTCTCAGCCTGTATGCTAACCATTTTCCTGGTTTATTTGCTGATTCAAATTCTCTGTTTCACATAGTTTAACTTAGTTTGCATCTCTCTTGTTGTTAACATAGATAGCTGTTGCTGAAACATTTTAATTTGTTGCAAAATTTTCGTCTCTCCCGGATCCTGCTTTAATTCTTGCTCTCTTCTTTTTATCTCCTCCAGTATATTCTGTGTCTTTTCTTCTCTTTTCTAGTAGACAGTTTTGTTGAATAAATTGTCCCCTCACAAATGCTTTGCTTGCATCCCAAACCATTCTCATCTCCGTTCCTTTATTCAAATTCAGTTCAAAATATTCTTTTAGTTTCTTTTTAATTTTATCGACCATATTTTTATCGTGTAATAACGTTTCATTGAGTTTCCATCTGAAAGCGGTTCTTTCCCTCCTGCATTCCATTTTTATAGAGTTATGAACTGAAAAGGATTTAGGTAAAATCTATTTTCTTGACTTTGGTGAAGAATTCTCTAGTTGTCAGGTGAAGGCTACTCCCTCCGGGAACTCCCATCTGAATCCGATCTTCTCCTCATTAAGGATGTTTGTTATAAATGAATAGTCCTTCCATAGGAATCTCCTTCAGTACGGCAATCTCTTTGCTACGAATTTTCATTTTTTGCTCGAATGGAGTTGAAGAATTTTGTCTCTGAGTGTCTTTCTAACAATACATGTTAGAAAGTACACCAATACATCTCCCAGCCATCCTCTTGTTTTTGCATATGCAGAATTCACCCTGCACACTCTATCTATTTCCTCTTCCAGATAATCTGATGGTTGATCCAATGCTGATGATAAGCACATTATTATTTCAGCTCTAAACTCACCATCTTTTATTTTGTCTGAGACCGATCTAAATCTCAGAATATGTTCCTTAGCTTGTAATTCAACAAACGCCCATTGATCCTGTTCACGTTCCAGGGCTAAGGTCGTTGCATCTGCCTTTGTTTCCAGAGTATCCACTCTATTTGTAACAGCCTGCACCTCTTCAGTCACTTTATTTAAGGCACTGTCTATTTTTCTGATTTCTTGCATTAGCTCCTATTTTGTCCCCTTCACTTCTTCTTCGACTTCTTGAATCTTCTTTTCCAGTCTGTCATCAAAAGATTGTAGTTTATCAACAATCCCATCCATCTTCTGTCCTAGCAAATCTATTATCTTTTGGGATTGGTCTGTAGTTGACATCTTGGAAATAGGGGAGTCCAGAGAACCTCTCCTTGTTCCCGCCCCTGGCATTACAGCGCTGGCCGGCTGCTCCAATAAGTTCTTTTTCAATATGTCTTTTTCAGTAACTTTATTACTATCTCCTGCAAGTGGTACTGTGGCACCTTTTTTAGGTCTAGTACCCCTGCATCCAGACATAGTACATTTTTTCAGCAAGCTCTTTAACATCAATATCTGATCTCCAACATAAACAATTCAGACAATTCTCAATTTATCCAGCAGATGGCACTCTTGCACCTGTATTGCTAATGGTAATAGAAAAATTTCAATAAAAGGATTTCAATTCAAAGGAAATTCTCCACTTATCCAGCAGATGGCAGCGATGAACTTGTTATTGCTGTACTGCTCACGGTCAGTGGAAGAATTTCTGTCGCCATTACAAGGATTCATCCTTTGATGAGATAAAACACCCATTCTGTTAACTCGTTTGTAAGCAAAGTTAAGGAATCTTCTATTCATTTATCTGGGGTCCCCTTCCGATTCAGTTAATCGTTACTTCTCTAAATAAAATTCAGAGCGTTCTGCCTTCTGTTGTTTGTTAGCCGCCGTCTGTCAGGATAGCTGCCCCAAATGCTTTACTAAGGTAGTTGCTGTTAAGGCCTACCGTATTTCTTCAGTTCTAAGACACACTTTTCCCCCCATATAAACATCTTTAAAAACGGCGTGCATCTTAGAATCACGGGTGTGTTTATTATTTCTTAGAATCAAAGCTTTTTTTCCGTTGGTGGTACTGAAATTAGTGTGCGTCTTACAATCTATGGCGTCTTAGAATCGAAGAAATACGGTAATTAAGAGTGAGGATATGCTACCTTTATTACCTTGAGGAATGCAGGTTCCATCCGACATGCCGAGGTGTTGTAAATCCTGAGTCCTTATCTGCCTGTAGTCAACGCTCAAGCCACCACAGCAGGTCTGGTTCCAGGTCTCCTCTCAGGTCGACCCTCTTAAATTTCCGAGGGGAAAAAAATGGCTGGAGATTCTCTCACAGTCATAGCATGCTGTCATTCTGACCCAGAAAGTGTCAGGCAGCCATCACCCTCAGGCAACGGAGTCCATGCCTTCAAACTCATGAATATTTCCTTCCCCATCACCAAAACAGAATCAGATTTCAGACACTATCACTAGGTTGCTAATCCAGAGCAACACTTCAGGAAGTAACTAGGATGGGCTAGAGTCCCATGGGGCAACAGACAATCTACTCATATTGACAATGAAATTTGAAGGCACTAGTCTGTAGAAATTCTGTAACATTGCTTCAAGAGATTGCATACTACAATCATCAATCCCTGGATTTTCAATTAGAATTTTTAGAAATGTCCTAAAGTTTAGGACAATCTGGGATGCTGCAAATTGATGACAAAATCCAGATAAATGACTAAAATTGTGTTCCAAATATTGTGAAGACATATGAATAAGCTAGCGACAAAGGAGGAGGCATTGGTCAACATTTCTCTAAAAGATCTCTCTCTCTCCTCTCCATCTGCAATCAATGTTGTTCAACCGTAGTCGATGTGGAATCTCTTATCTCATCTTCAGAGATAGACCCCACCGGTCTAGGTACCAAAATCAGTAGTGGTGTCAGCACTCGCTGTGGGCGAGGCACTGGAGAAACAGAGACGTCAGGAGTAGGGGTCAGGAGTCAATGAGAACTCAGAGTCCTTCTTTTTCTTCTGAATGTCAGAGGTTTTAGGGGTCCAGGCTTTCTTTGATATTTTCTTAGCCACAGACATCGCCAGAGAGTGGCCAGGCGTAGGAAGTAAGTCAGGTGCAGATCCCTCTATCTGGACCCCTTGCAAATGCCCTGAAATGTCATCAGAACGAATCCTACTTGATGGAGATGTTAGGCGCTTAACTGATGTAGAAGCACTCCCATTCTTTCGTTGCACATTTCTCCAAGCTTATGAGGAGCGTCAGCTGCTTTCAATGCTCTCTCCCACAGGACAGCCCACAGCTTGTCCACTCTATTTAAGGGTCTGCTTAGTGAAGGACATACAGTGATGACCGGTTTCAACAATATGTCCACCAATTCAGGCTACACACAGAGAATAACCATCAGTTGGGGGAAGTTTACTCCCACACCACACACTTTTGGAATGGGGCCTTAATGGCCATAAGCCCTGGGGCGATTTGTGACCAAGGATCACAACAATTAACTCAAACCAACTAATTAAAATGAAGAAAGGGAAAGATTGAATGTACAAGAAGAAAGAAAGGTAGATTAAAAACAAATTTCCTCAAAAAAAATAGCAAAAATGCTAGAAGTCCCTAGAGTGAGTCTGGCCACAATAGTGGTCAACGAAGAACTGAGGGTTGGGCAGGAACCATCAGCACAAGCGCAGTAGCAGTGGAGGCTGTGTTCCTGCCAAAACGCTTTCCTCAGCTATTAGAAGTACCTGAAGCGGATGCACAGAGACCACGATGAAGAACTGCCCTTCCTCCCAACAGACCTTGGATGTCTCAACAGAAGCCTCTTGCTGAGCTGTTTGGCTTACCATGCTATATTTAGCACAGGGAGGAAGGCTACTACAAGATGGAATTCAGAACACAAAAGTTGGAGGAAAATGCTGCACCAGCCCACTTTCTCTGACCCTAAGGGATGTTTATATGAAAATCAAGGTCTGTATTAATGTATTCTTCCTAAACTCTATCTACCATTCCTGAATGACTATGGAAATCTTTATATACAATACTAGAGACCCAAGTGCAGACTTAACAGTGGGGGTGAGGATGACCTTTGAAGTGTTTGCTAGTGAATGGGAGTTGGGAATTTGTGTATGAGGAAGCAAACTTCCCTGCCCTTTCCCCAATGATTGATTCTTTGAAAGGAAAGGGAAGAAGGGAGCAAAGGATTTTTTAAAAGCCCTCTTCCTTCCAACCAAGCCCTCCACAATGGTATATACAAACAGAGGACTATGTAAGCACCATCCTTTCACAATAACCAGTAAGAGATGTACCACGACCTTAAGGGGGAAAGAGAACTCTGAGGAGATTTTCCTAAGGGAGGCTTTAAGAACCCCTGCCCATCAGTGCACTCTTGCATGTCTAGAGATATGTCAAATGAAGAATCTCCATTTCCTGACACAGATTAAAGAAAGAAGACCAATCCTCCTTTAGTTCTGAATGCTAAATCTGGCCTTAGCATCTCAGAAGTTTAAAATTATACATGGCAAAACTCCATTGAGGGCATAATCACATGCCTCCTACATAAACAAGAAGATGTAATCTCAAAAGGTACATAGAAAATGTTAGCCTGCATAAAGCAGTTACATGACAAATAAGAATTTGATCAGTATACCCCATATTTGATTTAACTAACTTTAATATCTGTGAACATTTTATTATGCATACCAAAGATGGATGCACGCAATTCAGTTTGAAGACTGAAATACAATACAAATTGTATGTTTAGTTATGCCAAAGGAGCATGCAATAGGGCAAATGTTACAGATTTGTCAAAAATGGAAATAGCTTGCTAGATCAGGTACCATGAGCATAAATCAGACATGCATTTAGAAGCCCAACAGAATAGGTACCTGGATGATATTTATCAACAATGCATTGCTTTCAACACTTCAGTGCTTCAAAGAGCATTCAAATGTGCATCTCATTTTTATGTGCAGCTAGAAATGAGTAAGGGCACACAATTTTAACCCTACTGAATCAGTGGGGATGACAACAATCAAGGACTCAGGACTCTATGCAATATATCCTTTCCTTCCAACAATAAGTAGTGGCTTATTTTCTCCCTCTTACAAAAACATCTGCCCTCCTTTCAGGACTCTTAAAAAACAAACAATTTCACTGAGGTTTGAGAATATTTAAATCAACAGCTTAAAGTAAACAGACCTATTTAATTTACATTCCTATAGTACTGACATTATCAAGCTATTTGAAGAACTTGCATAATTTTACATATATTTGCAATGTTGCTATTAATACAATCCCAGTATCAACATAAAAGTGAGTATCCTTATTTAAAGGGCTGAACTAGCAAGAATGTAAAGAGCTTTGCCATCAATAATCTAAAAAAACTTTATATATAGTTAATCTATACCTAGTACTCACACTCTGCTCATTTTCTGTGGAGAACATGCCAAATCTTGAATCTCCACGCCCACCTGGGATGACTCCCAAATCTGTACTTTTCATTTTCCTCTGGTATGTAGCAAGGTCTCTTCTGTATGCCCGAATTTTGACCATCATTTGATTGTGGAAGGACACTGGAGCATATTTCAATTCTTCTTCTATTTCCCGTAACTTTAATAAGTTTAAAACATATACACACATATCAAAAATTCTTGTTACACGTTTTTGAATTATGTCAGTCAAGCCTGAATATGATCAGTTTGCTGGTAGTCTAAGTCATATACCATGCCTGTAAAAATATTACCCCCATCTAGACTACTTATTGAGACATATCATCTGACCACTCCCTATGATTAAAACATGACCTTCTTTGCTGTTCCGCAGGTAGAAGGACACGTTTTGATATATCTCTATGATTTCTTTCCTCTCCTTTTTTCTGCCTATTACTCTGTTTTACTGTTTTCAAGACTTTAAATCATCTACCCAAATTTACAGTTAATTTGGGCATAGGTCTCAGTGAAATGGCAAACCAGCATCTGAAGTATACCACTTCAGACTGCAAAAATGACACACCTCTATATTAAACAAAATGAATAAATCACTGTATGTAGAAAACGAGCGTGTCAGGGGCTGTGTTCAGATGACACTTTGGTGTGAACTCCACCCCACAGAGTGAGTGGTGTGGACTGCTAGCATGTGGCTTTAAAGCATCATGGTAAAAGATGTCCGCGGGGTGGAGTTCAACCACTACATGGGGTAGTCTTCTCTCCCCCTCCGGCCTTCCCACTGAAAGGTGGTGCTGATTCCCGCTTAACGCTCTTGCTTTGGCAGCCCATTCAGCAGAGGGGAAAGAGGAGTATAAAATAATGGAATTTTTCAGTCAACTCTCTGCAATGGACTAAGGTTCTGAGTATTGTGCTTAGAATAGAGGTCTTAGTCCATTGCTTAGCATTGACTGGAAAACCCATAAGTTATAATTTATATCTTTACCGTTTCATTTGCTTCCTTTTGTTTTTCATCAAAGTCTCGTATCAATTTCTTCTTTTCCTCTGGAAGACATAACAGACAACATACAAAAGGCAAATTTTCATCAAAGGGAAAAATAACCCAACCATCAGCATGTCAAAAGGAATTTTCAAGATGAATTCACAAGATAAGTGTATATTTTTCTGCCATAGCTACAAGTTACATACATAGCATTTGTTTCCCTGGAAATTGTTTTCATAATTAACTGATAATGTGAAATGACCCTCAAACACTTTACTTCAGTAGGGACTACATAAAAAGACATTAACATAAAAAATCCTAATTCGTAAACTCAGGCGGAGATCCTATCAGTTTGGTGGATGAGTGAATCTCACTCATGTAAACAAGGTAATATGCAACAGGGGTTATGTGTACATACAGGTGTACAGATGTAGATCTGGTTTGCACAACCTTACCACCTCTGTTTTAAAGAAGGATCAAACATGAAGTTGGACAAGCAATACAACCATGTCACATGGTGCCTCATATGCAGTGGATGAACATTCATGTGTAAGTTTCTTCACTTCAGATCTCTGGTTGATGTAATGTAAGAACTGCCCCCTAGAACAGACCAAGCCCCAAGGACCACCAACATGAGCCAGGTGCAAAATGGGTGTTGAGCCAAATGCAAGAAGTTGGTTCAAAGGGCAGAGCCAATCACCTACAGCATCCCAAGAACCATACCCTGGGTTGACATGCATTTACAAGTACAAATCTACATCTGAGTTACTACAGAGCAGTTACTATCCAATTTAGAAGGCAAAATGCTGCTTTGTTATTTTGAAGAAAGCTTGATTTACTGTAAACCATCTGAAGACCTACCAATAAATCCTGATCTATTATGTACTCACCCATATCCTAGACAATCAAAATACTTTTAAATACTTGGTGTTTGCTTGTTTACAAGGTCCAATACTTTTTGGCAAATTATATCTGAATATTTCCAGAGTTTCTCTCATACTTACTATTTGGATTTCTCTAAGAAATTCATAGTTAGGCACTCTGCAATCTACAGAGTTGCTGCCTAACCTCAGGTAATTGCATTACAGCAAATTGCATTACAGCGAAATGTGGACATCCAGATGAAACTGACAATTTGAACTCAACTGATATAGATACAGTCATAAAGATTTCTAATTTTTATCGCTCAAGGTCATAGATCTAACTTCAAGTGGGAATATAAGCATGCTCAACAACAGACCTGTA
Source organism: Elgaria multicarinata webbii (assembly GCF_023053635.1). Taxonomy (NCBI): domain Eukaryota; kingdom Metazoa; phylum Chordata; class Lepidosauria; order Squamata; family Anguidae; genus Elgaria; species Elgaria multicarinata. The sequence goes on along the minus strand of NC_086172.1, from coordinate 124,022,582 downwards.
GTACAATCAGATAAGCTAGTGATGTTAGCCAATATTCACATCTGAAAGTAAATGCACATATTTTTCTCAAGTCATGTGTTGGTCAAGTGCTCAACTAACATAATACGTTTCTGACAGTCATGAGCGTGTTTCTGTAGAGTGGGAATGGAAGGATATTAAACATGAAAATTTAGCTGGGTCAAAGATAAGAACATAAGAAGAGCCATGCTGGATCAGACCAAAGTCCATCTAGTTCATTCAATTTTATCAAATTGATAAAATCCTGTTGTATGTGCAGTATATTTCCACCAGAGTTGCAAGATATTTTGCTTTGTAAAAAAATAGAACTGAGTCAGAGTTGTGCAGCAGCTGGTGTTAGTCTCGAAGGGCAGAAAATTGGGTTCAAATCCCCTCTTGCCTATGACAATCACTTTGATGCCCTTGAGTAAATTACCCTCTCTCAGCTTAACCAACCATACAAGGTTGTTGTGTGGCTAAAATATCAGTCTGGTTCTTTCAAAGGGCAGTATACAAAGTAATAAATTATACGGCTCTTATTGGATCTGCTTTCATGCCGGCTGGGGATGATATGAGTTGCACATCTGAAGAATGATAAAAGGAAGATTTGTTGTAAGCTGATTATGAGTAGTAGTAAGAGTTTGGCAACAATTTTTGGCAACATTGCACAGAGTACAATGTTGTGGTATTGTGTAAGTGACATCAAAAAGACCAACTTCACACTCTGTACATTTATCTCTAGCAAAAACAAGATAACAAAGAGTTATGCTTGCTCGATCACAGCCAAGAAAAAAAGTGTCCCCATTGTTTTGAAAGGTGTGTGTACACAAACCAAGCAAAAGAATTTTCATTTTGTTTCATCCTTTAGGCGTTTCAGAAAGAAAGAAAAAGGGTGGGAACTTAGGACATAGCAGCCCTGGACTCTTTTTCAAAATGTCATGCAAGAGCACTTCAGAGTATCTGCAGATTGCCCTCCTCTCATGGCTAAGTATCGACGATCATGTTTTTCTCAGGAGTGTAAGTCAGTGACAAAGGAATAAGTGTCACAGAGCAGTATCTAATGGTGGACCCACTGAAATGAGGCTCAAGTTAGCAGTGACTAACTTGAGACTCACTCATTTCAATGGGTCTACTCTACATAAGGCTGACATTGGATACTACCCAATGAACTGAACTCAACAGCACTTGTTTCTAAGTAAGCATCTCTGGGATCGGAGGGTAAGAGGCAATCTCGCGGTGTTAGAAATCATGATTTGAGGGTAGGGCTGAGTACTAACAGGGTTAAATCCTGCCATGAAATTTTAGTCATTTCCCCACCCCTATTTCCAACCTCTTTTAAAATCATTTTGGGGCTTAGGGGTTGCCACTTCTTTTTTATTATGGACCCCACGCCTGGGCCTTCAGCAGCAGCTTTCCCCCATCCCTTTAACTCCTTGCTAGGAAGAGCGGTTGAGCGTCTGCGGCCTTGTCGGGAGGCGCTCTTGGACGCGCAGAAGCGGGGCCAACGGAAAGGGAAAATAAGGGGAGGGGGGAAGCCGGACACGCCGCTGGAGCTGCGCCCAACAGGGCCGCGGCGCTACAGGCTCAGCGGCGCCGCGGCAGGGTGGGAAGTTGAAGGTTCATTTTCACCACAAACGTTGGTCTGAGAGCTGCACTGGAGGCGGACTCTTCTCCCGGTTTGTGCCGTTCAACGGCTCGGTCCAGAGCCCCTCACGTCACGTACCAACTGCCGAGCTCCCGCGCAGCCGCTCCGGGGCGCCGCGTAGCTCCCCGTGCAGGCCGCGGAAGATTTCGTGCAGTCGCTCCAAGTGCTCCGAAGAGCCGCTGCCGCGATCCACCATGACGCCAAGGAGCGGGAGAAGGCTACGGGCTCCCCAAATCCGACGCTCCCCCGGTTACGGCGGTCTGGAGCCCTCGCAATCTCCTCACGGGCACTTCCGGGATGAAGAACGGGTGAGGGCAACCTCCTCCCGGCCCCGCTCTCAAGGGTCTCGGCGGAAAAGTATCGGTTAAACAGCGCCGCCTTGGTTCTGGCGGAGAAATCATTTCCACAGAGATAAGAAAAGACCTTTTAAAGCGCAATCCTATGCGTGTTTAAGACAGAAAAGGTCCTACAGCTCCCACTATGCTCCAGCCAGCACTGGCCGGGGCATGCTGGTAGTTGTAGGACCTTTTCTGTTCAACATGCAGGGATTCTGCCCATGAATTCGGTCTCACTGGGTTCCCAACCCAGCCATCTGGGGCTTCCCAGATGGTCACACCATCCACTGGAGCCGCCCCTTTCTCTCAGCAGCCAATCCTTTGGTGGTTGTCTGGTTTTTGTTCATCCTCCCGCCCTCCCTCCCTTCTAAAACAGAGCTTTCCAAACTTTTCAAGTTGGTGACACGCTTTTTAGACATGCATCATTTTGCGACACAGTAATTCAGTGTACTAGCAAACCGAAGGTTAAACTAACCCCTTATAAGAGACCCCCGTGGCCAGATCTACACTAGTCTTATAACGTTGCTAGTGTCCCTTTCTAACGTGGTTCTCTGTATCGGTTCTCTGAATCACGGGGCACACTAGCGTGACTTAGGTTTAGCTGTAACGTTACTGCAGGGCACATTGTTAAATCCTTTCGGTTGTTCTGGGTTGCTCTGAGCTGCTGGGTTTGCTCCGCCCACAGCCTGCCTCATTCCAAGTCTGATCCAGCATGGCACTTCTTATCTTCTCTTGTTCTTAACCATCAGAACGAAGCACTTGACCCTGAAATTAACCAGTGGCATGTACCACCTTCACAGCAGAATGAGCAAGGTACACAGATATATAGAGAGGACTGTATATAGAGAGAGGACTGTTCTCTGTAAAAGAGGATGTATGGCCACCCTAACAACCCCAATTTTGCAGGGTCCTTTGTTCCCTATGAATGAGCACTGCATTTCCAGCAATGTTTGGGTTGTGCAGGCAAAATCGATTTATTTTCAGAGAGCTTACTTTTAGAAAAGGCAACAGTCAGCTTTTCATGGTTTCCTTTTAAAAAAAAAAAACTTGCTTCCAGTGACAACCCAGTTGCAATCAGCAGCACATCAGCATTTCACATTTGGTCCGATGGGACATGATGTAGCCTGATTTCCCCGGAGCATTTTTTAAGGGAAAAATGTCAGACCCCTAATGGCCAGTGAGGGCAAATATTGTTTTTGCGGTAACCACTCTGGTTTTGGGCCATTCTGTGCAAAATGAGGAATGCTGCTGGACAGCTCCAGAACTGCCTGAAACAGTGACAAAGTTTTTATTTTTGTTCTTCACAGTGGAAACTCCTCCGCTATCTCACCTTCTAATGACAAGCTCCATCCAAAAATTAATAGTCATCCATGCAATTGTCATTAATTTTTTCTACAAGACTTTTCACCCCCACAAAATAGACCAATAAAAAAAGTGGGCCAAATACTTCAACCCAGAACTAGGACAAACCAGGTGGTACAAGTCAAACATCTGGACAAAAAGCCCAGGCAGACATTGTGGCTTAGGCAAGGCTTAACTCGGAAAGCCTCCTTTTAGTCCTTTCTTTCCAGGAAGCCCCATAGCCAATCTCAGTGGGTAAGGCCCATTCATGGCCTAGGGCAGAAGAGGGCAGACATTAGGCTTCTATGATCTACTTTGGGTTTTTTTAGAACCCTGAAGTCTACCAACTAGAGTTAGGTGCCAAACAGAAGTATAGGGGCACAGATACACACTTAGAATGAAGGAATAGGATGCCTCTGAACACATGCCCAGTGCAGAAATTTGTTTTCATTACTGAAAGTGAGCTTAGAGTTCTTTCACATAAAAATCTACTCCTAAATTCTCTCTCCTCACCCAAGTTTTAAAAATATATTTAAGAAGTAACTTCTACCCAGGAAATGCAGGGAGTTGTTATTTCTATCTCAACATGCGTAAGATTGCGCTTGTAGTTGCTACTATTAAATAATTGGGAGTCAGAAACCCTTGCAGATCTACTGCAGTTCCCAATCTAACAATCTTTGGCCCAGGGTAGTTAAGTAGTTAAACGAGGGGTCCCCAGCCTATTTGAGACAGTGGGCACAATTTGTGTTGTGCAGTCAGGAAAAGGGGGGTCACTTCCAAGTTGCAACGTTGATTGCAAAAACAGTTTGGAGGAGGGAAAGAGTTAATCACACCTGCCCTAATATCTATAGACATAGAAAGTTGAAGTCAAGCCCAGTATTCAGCTTCCATTTTGACTTTATCTTGGTAGGGGCAAAACTACAATATAAATGGAAACTAATAAATGGAGGCTGAAGCTTCTGGATGCAAGGGAGAACTGCCTTGGAGCCAGGAAGCTTTCTGGGTATAATTTAACTTCATTGAGCTTTACTGCAAATTGAGGGTATTTTGTCTGGTCTGGATTAAAAAAAACCACCAAACACACTAGTCTCCAACAAAAAAATGGGTGGAGTAAGGGAATAGTAAAGATATTGCAAATTTATCATAAACCACTCTCAGCTCACTTGCAACATGTGGGGATAACGATGGACTACATCGCAGGGCTGTCGAAAGGCAGGCAACAACCACCATTTCTAACTGCACTGGCTGCCTATTAGCTACTGGGCCAGGTTTAAGGTTCTTGTACTTGTGTACAAAGCCCTAAACAACTTGGGACCAGGATACCTGAGAGAGCGCCTTCTCCCTTACCAACCTGCCCGGTCACTGAGGTCATCCGAGGGCCTGCTCCTGGTGGTTCCACCTAGATCCATCCTCGGATTGGAATCCACCAGGGGAAGAGCCTTCAGCGTGGTGGCGCCCCTCCTGTGGAATTCCCTGCCTCTGGAGGTCAGGCAGGCTCCGACCTTGTACTCCTTTTGGTGCCTCCTGAAAACATCTTTATTCCAAGAAGCCTTTCTCTAACATGCAGCCTTGGATTACTGTTATTGCTTCTTTTAAATTTCGTTTTAACTGTTTTTATTCTGTTTTTATTTTCATTTTACCTTGTACACCGCTCCGAAATTTTTCAATGGGGAGCGGTATATAAATATTCTAAATAAATAAATAAATAAATAAATAACAATTCTCTTGAATGGCTAAATATATTGATATTTGGTCTGCTTTTCTTAAAACTTGCATAAACTCGTTATTTTTAGAATGTTGCATTTGATGGAATATGGATATCTGTATACATGTAATTTCCTGTTCTTTTATTTTCACTTCTTGTTCTTTTGTTTTGTGAAATTCACAATTAAAAAAAAGATTAATACAGGAATTATGACGATGTATTTACTCTTTAATTAGTAGAATGCGGTTTGATGTAACTCAGGATGGGAAATACACATTTGCCATATGATATAGCACCTGGGTTATAAAGTGCCTGGCATTTTATGTTTTGGCGTGAGGGACATGCTGCTGCCCAATCGCTAAAATGCTGCCTTCTGCTATGCATTGTTTCCTATGAGCAACTATTATTTCCTCCTGAGTACCGAAGGAGTCTCGTCTTCAAACCATGGAATCGTAATTCTTAAGTTCTTTTGTCTAGGTAGGACACATCCGTCAGTATTGGCATTTCTCATGCAGTTCTTAGGGTGGTATCCGTGTTAGCCAATCGCTGAGAAAACAAAGAGCGTTGCTGGCACTTTAAAGTCTATTAATGCAAATGATACAGAATATAGAGCTGCCAAGCGACACACCACTCCACGCCCATTCTGAACCCCAGCCAATTTCGGACTGATTTTGAAAATCGCCGAAAATCCAGACTCTGCACTCTCAAACTTTTCTATCTCTAGATCGCGCGATGTTCTCAGCTGTCGGACCAATCCCAGGCGTCCGTGCTCTTTCCATTTTGTTTCTCCGTCTCTTCGCAGTCAGACCATGGTGAGAGATTCCTCCAGCAAGAACTGACACTGAGGGGGTGTAACGATGCTTGGCTTTCTGGGGTCCCTGCTAGCGCTGTCCATATCTGTTCCTCTTTTGATATTTGTGGCAGCTCCTTACATCAGGTTTGTGGTGTGGTGGCTTGGATCAGCTCATTGCAGCCTTTGAGACGGCTTCACGGGTAGCTCGCTTCTTGTGTGAAGCTAGCCTTTTGCAGCATGCACCATAGCAAGGAACTTGACGTTGTTAACTGGTGACGCTGAAGTCAGATGCTAAAATATGAGGAAGTAAATCGTTTTTATAGAGCTGCCTTTACTAATCCATTAGTAAATCCGTTTAATGCATCCATCCTAACACCTCCCTACGTTCTCCGACTTTTCTGACTGTAGCTGCTGTACAGTGGATTTCGGTGGGGTGGTGAATTTAGTTGTTTATTTATTTCGTTTCTATACCTCCCAATAGCCGAAGCTCTCGGGAAGGTTCACAAAAATAAAATAGAAAATATGAGTTAGTGATGTATAAAATATTGAATCACTAACTCTGAGCAAGGCCCCAGGAGAAAATATGATGACCCCAGAAATATACAAACATTTCCCTGATTGGTGGGCATCAATTTTAGCTAAAGTGTTCACTCAAATTAAAAGTACAGGTATATTCCCAATTGACTGGAAACAGAGTATTGTTGTTCTGATATATAAGATGGGTGATAAGCAGGATCCTAGCAATTATCAACCAGTAAGTCTTTTGGATATTGATTCTAAGTTGTACAGTAATTTTTTATTACATAAACTGGAGGAAATGCCAAAGTACAACTTATCACTTCTTGGGCCAACTAAACATCTCTATGTCACCTTTGTTGGCTTAGCCCTGGACTCTGACTCAATTGCTAGAGAACCGGTGTTGGCAAAAATTGGGCAATACTGATATCGATAAACATATCTTATTCCTGATTAAGGAACTTTATTCCAATACTTTTTTGTCTCATTTAGATTTTACTGTAATTTATTAGGTCTCTGTTTTTACTTTGACAGCATCAAAAATTCAGGCAAAAATTATCTCTGACAATGCAGTTGTTTATTCTGGAGATACACTGACTGAACGGCCTCCCTAGCTGTTTTAATTTCCGAACTATAATTATCCTGTTTAATGGTATATTTTAATTTAGATGAATTTACACACTGTTTTGTGAATCTATTTTAGCTTGAGCATTTTAGATCTTGTTTTATGGTGCTGTTGTCTTATTTTGGCATAGCTGTTATGTATGTGACTGGCATATGGCCCAAGCAAAAAATAATAAAGGGCTAAAGAATAATAAAATATTTTGTGGATAGGGTTCAGCACCTTGGAAAGCTGCTTTAGAGTTCTGGCTGGTTCTGACTAAAACCCAGAATGGATTCACAGCCCCACTGAAATCAGAGCCACCAGCCTCCACTGTTTCTGCACTTGGTGGTGTTTTTGTCTTATCACTTCCTACTGCTTTTTGCAGGGGGAGGTGAGTGGGTAGCACAAGCAGCAGCAGATGTCATGTTATTAGAGATAATAACTAGTCTGTGAGGGATGTAAGCAGCAGAGTAGTGTAATTAACATTTGATGTAGTAACTATTTACCTCAGTATTTGAATTCATAACTTACTAATGCATCTTATTTTTACAGGAAGTATGTTGCAGGGGGAGTGTGCAAGTCTACAGCCAAGTTGCATGGGAAGGTTGTAGTGATCACTGGGGCCAACACTGGCATAGGGAAGGAAACTGCCAGGGACTTTGCGGGAAGAGGCAAGTTGTTTATCTTCATCCATCCCCAGTTCCCTCCTGTAACAAATCTTCATTAAAACATATAGAAGGAATCATGCATAAAGCCAGCATTTCTACCAGCCTTCTCCAACTTAGCGCCCTCCAGTTATGTTGGACTGCAACTCCCATAATTCCAGCCAGCAGCATGGTCAGTGGTTGGGAATTCTGGGAGTTGCAGTCCAACACATCTGGAGGGCACCAAGTTGGAGAAGGCTGATCTACATTGAAGTTTTAACCTGATCAAGGCACTTGCTGCCTCTTCTTTTGGAATGTAATTTCAAAGCATTGTTAGCTGAATATAATTAGATTTCACCTTCGTTACCTTTTTTCTAAGGTGTTCAAAATATTAGGGCAAAAACGTACATCCCTTTTTTGCCTTTTAGCTGTATTGTCAATTGGGGTAGCCAACCTTGTGCCCTCCAGATGTTTTTTTTTTACTTCAACTCCCATAATTCCTCAGCATTGGCTATACTGCCTGGGGCTTTGACAGTAATTCTGCTTTTAACTTTGCATGTGGGCTTAGTTTTCCACCATCATGTGTGTGTGTTCCTGTAAGAGCTCCAGCAGACAGGGTAAAAGCTCCATCACACCTTGGAAGAAACGCTGGCTACCGTCGCTTCTCCATGGTCACTTCCTGTTTTCAAACAGGAAGTAAACAAGGTGCACCAGGGCCATTCAGCAGGAGAGAACAGCAACTTCGGTTTAAAACATATTTTGTAGTTTTTCTGTTTTTTCTTGTGGCACTAGGAAGACCAGAAGGGATGGAAGGCATGTGAGAGGCAGACAATGTCATGGGAGCTACCGTTGAGGAATCCCCATGAGTGCCCAGTGTTCTGCTCCAGCTCCAGCTCCAGTAAAAGCAAAGCAAAACAAAGCCCCTGCTCAATGTAGGAATCCACCTTAAAGCATACCTGACAGATGGTTGTCCTGCTGCCCCTTGAAGCCCTCTAGTATGGGAGAGCCCATAACCTCCCAAGTAATGGTCGTACTGCTCTAACAGTAAGGACGTTTTTCCTGATGTCCAGCCGGAATCTGGCTTCCTGTAACTTGAGCCCATTAGTCCCATGTCCTGCACTCTGGGATGATCAAAAAGCGATCCTGGCCTTCTTCTGTGTGACAACCTTTCAAGTACTTGAAGAGTGCTATCATGCCTCCCCTTAGTCTTCTCTTCTCCAGGCTAAACATACCCAGTTCTTTCAGTCTCTCCTTATAGGACTTTGTTTCCAGATCCTTGATCATCCTCATTGCCCTCCTCTGAACCCCCTCCAGCTTATCTGCATCCTTCTTGAAGAATGGTGCCCAGAACTGGACACAGTATTCAAGATGAAGCCTAACCAGTGCCGAAAAGAGGGGAATCAGTACCTGGTGCAGTTTGGAAGCTATACTTCTATTAATGCATCCCAAAATACCATTTGCTCTTTTTTGCAGCCACATCACACTGCTGGCTCAGATTCAGCTTGTGATCTACAACAGTTCCAAGATCCTTTTCACTCGTAGTATTGCTATGCATTTGATTTCTTTTCCCTAGGTTTAGAACTTGGCATTTATCCCTATTAAATTTCATTCTGTTGTTTTCAGCCCAGCTCACCAGCCTATCTAGATCCCTTTGAAGTTTGTTTCTGTCTTCCAGGGTATTAGTTATCCTACCCAGTTTTGTGTCATCTGCAAATTGGATAAGCATTTCCTGCACCTCCTCATCCAAATCATTAATAAAAATGTTGAAGAACACTGGGCCCAGAACTGAGCCCTGTGGTAGCCTTCTCATTACCTCTCCCCAATTTGAGAAGGTACCATTGATAAGCACTCTTTGAATCCAATTCTGTAGCCAACTGTGGATCCACCTAATAGCTGTTCCATCTTTTAGCTAGTTTGCTGATCAGAATGTCATGTGGTACTTTGTCAAAAGCTTCACTGAAGTCAAGATATATTATGTCCACAGCATTTCCACAGTCCACAAGGGAGGTTACCCAATTTGAGGAAGGAAACCTGCAGAGGGAGAGGGAATGAAATGGAGCATCTTGGAAAACAGGCAGGCACCCTGAATAGAACCACTTCACACTGTAACATTTTGTTGCAGGCCCTTCTTGTTAAGAATCTGTTACAGTATAAAAGCTAGGCCTGAGTCATTCACCTCCAAATTCATTTGTGTTATTAATTCATTCCCATATTTTCCTTCTTGCAGGTGCTAGAGTCATCCTTGCTTGCAGAGATATGGCAAAAGCAGAAGCAGCAGCTTGTGAAATCCGGACCAAGACAGGAAATCAGCAAATTATTGCTATGAAGTTAGATTTGGCAGACACCAAATCTATCCGAGAATTTGCTGAGAATTTCCTGAAAGGTATGTCTGAGACGCAGTGTTTATTATGATTCTTTGGGTGTCTCTTTTGGGTGAAATGATGCTGATTGGATGTATACCTGAACACATAATAACACTATGATTAGATGTAGATACAAGTTTTGTTTTGATTTGTATTATATTGCCTTGGGCTGTAGCAGAACTTATATTTTCAATTTTGCTTCGTTTAGAAAGAGGGGTGGTAATTCCAGCATCCTGTGAAGTATAAGTACACACATGTTTTTTTATAACCTATAACAATAACTTCAAGGAAAACCACATACACGTACTATCAGTAAGTTCCCCAAGTACTGCTAAAAAGAAATAAAAAATTAAAATGAAAAAACCCCATGATTTTTGTAAGTTAGAACAGCAAACAGTTCTCAAAGTGGTAGTTAATGTCACCTCCAAGCACCTTTACCTACAGACAACTCTTATATTCTCTCAGAAGGAGAAACAAGGAAATGGATCTCATAGTGGAAGATGATTGGGCTCTCTTCTCCTCTCCCTTTTCTTTGCTCCAAAATATCAGTTAAAAAAGAAAAGATAATGAAGAATCCAGCAATAAAACTCTGGTCCAATGTTGTTGCTTTCATTTAAGAGCTGCAGGACAAGGGCCGTTTGGTTCATGCTTGCTTCCTTTTTATACTGGAGGGAATGGAGCAGAAAACAAACTTGGTTGGACACCCATTTGTAGGTACTAATCCTCTTCCATTCCCAGTAAGCAACCCTTCCTCCTCTAAATCAAACAAGTCACTTTTGTTTCAAATGGTTTTGTTTCTGTGTGTGGAATACATGGCCCAGTAAACAAAATATTTCTCTGGAAGTTAGGAGACTGAAATTTTATTTATTTATGTATTTATTTATTTATTTATTAAAACATTGGATCCTTCCCTGTATCATTGGGATTTCAGGGCGGTGTACAGATAAAATCAAACAGTATGAAACAATAACTAATGTACACAGCTCAAAACGTATGAAACCATTAACAAGCTAAAGCCAGTAGAAAAGTTTAAAGCAATAAAACAATTAAAACTATGTGCAGCTTTAGCCTTCAAAGGCCTTGATAATGAGCCATGTTTTAACTTGGCACCAAAACAAAGCCAGGGTCAGTGCCAGACGGGCCTCCAAGGGGAGGTCATTCCACAACCGGGGTGCCGTAACACCCTGGTTTTGAAAGCCCTCTCCCATGTCCCACCATAATGTATATTTCGTGTTGGTAGGATGCAGAGGAGGTCTCCTCCAACGGATCTTAAATCTTGGGCAGGCATATATGGGAGAGGCACTCCCTCAAATATTGAGGTCCCAAGATGTTCAGGGCTTTAAATGTCATTGTAAAATTCTTACAGTGAATTCCAACCAGAAGCATATAGACAGCCAGTGCAATTCCTTTAAGACTGATATTATATGGTTTCTTCGTAATGTTCCAGTCTGCAGCCTAGCATTTTGCACTAGCTGCAACTTCTGGGTCATCTTCAAGGGCAGCCCCATGTAGAATGCATTGCAGTAGTCTAACCAGGAAGTTAACAACGCATGCACTGCTATAGCTAGGTTATCCCTGTCCAGGAAAGGCCATAGCTGATGGATCAGTTGAAGCTGGCCCCAAATACTCCGGGCCACAGAGTCCACCTGGGCCTCCAGTGACAAGGATGGATCTAGGAGTACTCCCAATCTACTCTCCTGCTCCTTCAGAGGGAGGGCAACCCCATCCAGAACATGTCGCTTGCCCAATTCCTGGACTTGGGAATCACCAATCCACACAGCTTCCATCTTATCAGGATTCAGCTTCAATTTATTGGCCCTCATCCAGCACATTTCAACCTCCAAGCACTGGTCCAGTACCTTCACCGCCCCAGCTAACTTCAATGACAAGGAGAAGTAGAGCTGAGTATCTTGAGCAGTGCAACCTAACAATGCAATCCTATGCGTGGTTTTATATACCAACTAAACTCTTATCTGGACAGAGATAGCTTTGCTACAGCTATCCATGCTCTGATAATCTCATCTGGATTATCCAGGTGAAAACCTTTTTATTCTCCCAGTATTTTAACAGTCTATAAATTTTAACTTGGTGTTTTAAATTTGTAATTTTGCATTGCTGCTGTTTTTATCTGGTTGAGCTTTTATATTGTATTTTATAGTATGGTTTTATACTGTTGTTTTATACTTTGAATGTTTTTAATTTTTGTGAACCGCCCAGAGAGCTCCGGCTATAGAAATGTAATAAATAAATAAATAAACAAATAAATAAATTACTGCAATATGTTATATGTGGGGCTGCCTTGGAAACGGTCCAGAAACTTCTGCTGGTCCAAAACAGGGCAGCAAGATTGTTATCGGGGACTTGCCAATGTGTTTACATTATGCCAGTACTTTTTCAGCTGCACTGGCTGTCAGTCCATGTCCAGGCCTCATTCAAAGTGCTGGAATTAACATTCAAAGTCCTAAATGGCTTGAGGCCAGGTTAGCTGAAGCATCACTTCCATATGTACCTGCCCAGATCCTAAGATCATCTTCAGGGGTCCCTCTCTGTGAGTCCCTGCCAAAGGAAGTGAGGTGGGTGGATACAAGGAAGAGGGCCTTTTCTGCTGTGGCACCCCAGCTGTGGAATGATCTTTCTACAGAGCTTTGAATTGCACCTATGTTGTACTCCTTTTAGTGCCAAGCGAAGAACTTTTTATTTTCACAGTGTTTTCGCCTTTTAGTATTTTAGCTCTTTGTTTTAAATCTCTGCATTGCTGCTAGATTTTATTCTGGTTGTATTTTTATATTGTGGTTTTAAGTTTCCATTTTTTATATTTTATGATGTACCTTGTGGTTTTAAATTTTGTGAACCACCCAGAGTGCTTTGGCTATTGGGCAGTATATAGTAATTTATTAATGCTTAGGCCATAGGCCATTCGCATACAAAATAAATACAATATGAAGAGACAACAATATGAAAATACTACATATAATCATATACAGATCTTACATAATAAAAGAATAAAATTTAATACAATTAAAAGCATAATTTGTATATAAAATTTGTAGTTAGATAAGAGCATCTCCAGTACAGTCAACTGCGATCTCAGTAATAAAACTTGCCCGAATTTTCATTGCTGCCAGGGCATGTCTCTTAAAAAGAAATTGTTGGAATCCTGGAAATAACAGGCATGCTGATCAATTACTGCAGATGTTATCACGTAGATTTCTTATGTAAACCACCCACAGAGCTTTGACTGTGGGGCGGTATACAAATGCAATAAATAATAGACTTGTTGCACAAATTGTTATGCTGTAGGTAGTGTCTTGCTCTGAGAAAGGAGGATAGAATTTTGGCCTTGCCCAGTGAAGACCAGGCTTAGTGAAGAGAAGAAAGGCTCTGAAAAGAAGTTGAGCTGATGGTTGTGGGGCAGATTGTTTTGCCAGCCCTAGGATTCCTCTTTAACGGTGTGTCCTGTGTGTTTTTTCTTGTAGAAGAGAAAGAACTCCATATCCTTATTAATAACGCAGGGGTTATGATGTGCCCCTACTCCAAGACAGCGGACGGCTTTGAGATGCACCTGGGAGTCAACTACCTTGGTAAGGCCAGAGGCATAAGTGGGATGAATGTGAAACAGAGGCTGAGTTTGGTTGACACACTAATCAACTGGGGAGGGGGGCGGTAAAAGGATCAGAATAGGAAGCAACTGTTGATTAGCGTGTCGTCCAAACTTAGCCACTGATTTCAGTTGAATTTTATAAATCTAGGATACTCTCTCCTTTCCCAGGAGGGAAGGTGAAAGGTATCCAAGTCATAAAATTTGTGGGAAGACTATGAAGGGCTAATTTAAAAAGATGGCCAACTGCAGTTGGCCAATTCAGCTGCAGACTCCTCAACCCTGTGCTTTCCATTTTCCGCTGCAGCGTCAGGTAATACTGACGCCAAGGAGGGAGCGCGGGGTTTCTGGACAGCCATCCGGGTCCCAGAGCTGCCCCTTCCCTTTTCTTAGTGGAAGGCAACCAATCACTGGTCACCTTCCACCAGGCTCCGCCCCCAGGTTGGCCCTGGAGTGGCCATGGAGTGCTGTTACCTGGCGGAAGTGCCATGTTCTCTTTGAAGAAGTCAGGGGAATTCCCCAACTTTTTCAAATCAGAGCATTGGGGGGAAGCCCCACAGTGGCTACAAAGCTGCACCTGTGCTGTGTGACGGGCGCAGATCCACAGCCACTGTGGGGCTTTCCCTGTGTGTAGACAACCCCAAGCTCAGCATGTGTGGCAGTATGTAGCCATGGCAGAGTGAGGAGAGCACAGGGTTATGATGGGAAAATAACTATGATGGGAAAATAACTAAATCCTATTATATTCTCATGTTTCCAGACAGCTTATTGATATCAGTTTTCTGACTGGGGCTACATGTGCACAACCCAAGTTATTATTATTATTATTTATTTATTTATATAGCACCATCAATTTATTTATTAAAACAATGGATCCTTCCCTGTATCATTGGGATTTCAGGGCGGTGTACAAATAAAATCAAACAGTATGAAACAATAACTAATGTACACAGCTCAAAACGTATGAAACCATTAACAAGCTAAAGCCAGTAGAAAAGTTTAAAGCAATAAAACAATTAAAACTATGTGCTTGAATACACTAGGAACTGCATATTAAGCACCCTTTTAAGAAACCAGTTCTTCATCCATTTGGAGATATGCTTGTGAGAACTTAGTTTTGCACACACAGGGCCCTTACTTGGATTCGGGCATAAGAATTTCACTAGTTAGAACCTCATTGCCTGAGGTTGCGAGGGACCTATGAGAACACCATGCCATCTGACTGCTTAAAGGGTTGAAGTTCAATCAAATATCTCAGTCCCACCTGGAGCACAAATTTGCTAAAGGTTGGACACTTGTTGCTCTCGGATGACTTCCCTGAGCACCACAACTGCTTAGCTGCTCTGCTCAGTATTGGCCAACATCTTGGTATGTGGAATCTTAATTTGTCCACTTTTCTTGCTTAATTTTTCAAAGTGTTAAAATTAGGATGCTGCTATAGCAAGTTGGATAATATCGGATTGCTGTGATTTTTTAAAAAATCTGTCTTAAAAAACAACCACCAGCTCCCGGTTTACAATATCTGAACTCTGTGTCCACAAACTTGTTAGCCTCTGTTTAAACATAAAACTGCTATCAAGCACAGTTGAGGTTTTTACTGATCTTTGGCCTTGTTTTTTTTTGTTACTAAAAGATTGCTTGTTGCATAAAGAACCATGTGGAAATCAAATTTTGAGGATCAAAACCCATAAATATGAAACAGTAGATAGTGCATCAGAATATTTTGGTTGAGATAGTGGGGACCAGTGGCTGACCGGAACAATTGCATCTACTTTATTTTTAAAAAATGCATTTCCTTTATAGCCTGTAAGCTTCATTAGGCTGACAACTGTTACCCAGAGGAACTTCTCTTCTGCTGCTCCCAGGCTGTGGAATGGCCTGCCGGGAGAGATTCGTTGACTTAATAGTCTTGCCCAGTTTAAGAAAGCCATAAAGACTGAACTCTTCCAGCAGGCTTACCCAGATTTTTTTTTAAATGTCCAATTGTTATTTTAATATTGTATTAGTTATATATATATTTTAGCCAGTTTTATGCATTTTATTGTGATTTTGTATTTAATGTTGTTCTCCGCCTCGATCCAGAGAGACAGGCGGAATATTCTATTCTGGGTCATAGTAACTTCTTTCAGATATTCCCAGAGTTTCTCAGTTGTGTGGTATTTAGGGTTGGGTTTATTCAAAATTGTAAGCAAAAGCTAAAGCCTCATTCCTTTTTCTTCAGGACACTTCCTTTTAACATTCCTGCTGATAGAGCGCCTAAAGCAATCTTCACCAGCTCGCATATTGAATTTGTCCTCATTGGCTCATCATGGTGGGAGAATTCGCTTCCATGACCTCCAGGGTGAGAAGTGCTACCATCGGGGCCTGGCATACTGCCACAGCAAGCTAGCTAATATTCTCTTTACCCGGGAGCTGGCCAAACGACTGCAAGGTGAGCCTCTTGTTCACTGTCTCACATAAAACAAACTCATGTGACTTGCGTAGTGGAAAATCGGGTTCCAGGGGTTAATGGGCAACACGTTCTCTGATCCAAAACAGAACTACAAAGTTGATCTGTAGTCATTTGGACAGAACAGAGACTTCAAAGTCAAAAGCAAAGATAAGGGGGTGCAGGAGGAAGTTGTAAAGAGCCCTAAAGCTGTCATCCTTTGCACATTTGCATGGAATACCATCCTGTTGAAGACTAAGACCTCTGTCCAACTACATGTGGAAAGGATTGGACTGCATCTTTGGAAAGACGGCAGCTTGTTTTGGCACTTGAGCATTTACTAAGTCCCAAGAGGAGATCGTTACCTTGTCGTGGTGCTGGAGCTTGAGTACCTCAAGGATGCCATGAGCTAAACTGTGAAGGGACACCCAAGATGGGAAGGTCATTGCAGAGAGGTCAGACTAAATACGATCCCTGGGGAAGGTAATGGCAACCCACCCCAGTATTCTTGCTGTGAAAACTAAATGGATCAGTACAACCAGAGATATGTCGGTATACCATCGGAAGAAGGGACCTCCAGGTCGGAAGATGGTCAAACTGCTACTGGGGAGGAACAAAGGATAAGTTCAACTAGCCCCAGATGTGATGACGCAGCCAGCTCAAAGCTGAAAGGATGGCTAGCGGCCGACGGTGCTGGTGGCGAACAACAAATCCGATGTTCTAAAGATCAACACACCATAGGAACCTGGAATGTAAGATCTATGAGCCAGGGCAAATTGGATGTGGTTATTGGAGAGATGTCAAGATTAAATATAGATATATTGGGTGTCAGTGAACTGAAATGGACCGGAATGGGCCACTTCACATCAGATCACCACCAGATCTACTACTGTGGACAAGAGGATCACAGAAGAAATGGAGTAGCCTTCATAATTAATAATAAAGTGGCTAAAGCAGTGCTTGGATACAATCCAAAAAATGATAGAATGATCTCAATTCGAATTTAGGGTAAGCCATTTAACATCACAGTGATCCAAATATATGCCCCAACCACAGATGCTGAAGAAGCAGAAGTAGATCAGTTCTATGAGGATCTGCAGCACCTACTGGATAATACACCAAAAAAAGATGTTATTTTCATTACAGGAGACTGGAACGCTAAGGTGGGTAGTCAAATGACATCTGGAATTACAGGTAAGCATGGTCTAGGAGAACAAAATGAAGCGGGACATAGACTGATAGAATTTTGCCAGGACAACTCACTGTGCATAACAAACACTCTCTTCCAACAACCAAAAAGACGGCTTTATACATGGACTTCACCAGATGGCCGACACCAAAATCAGATTGACTACATCCTTTGCAGCCAAAGGTGGCGGACATCTATACAGATGGTAAAAACAAGACCTGGAGCTGACTGTAGTTCAGATCACAAACTTCTTATTGCACAATTCAGAATCAAACTAAAGAGAATAGGGAAGACGCACAGATCAGTTAGATATGAGCTCACTAATATTCCTAATGAATATGCAGTGGAAGTGAAGAATAGATTTAAGGGACTAGATTTAGTAGATAGGGTCCCGGAAGAACTATGGACAGAAGTTCGCAACATTGTCCAAGAGGTGGCAACAAAAAACGTCCCAAAGAAAAAGAAAACCAAGAAGGCAAGATGGCTGTCTGCTGAGACGCTGGAAGTAGCCCAAGAAAGAAGGAAAGCAAAAGGCAACAGTGATAGGGGGAGATATGCCCAATTAAATGCAAAATTCCAGAGGTTAGCCAGAAGAGATAAGGAATTATTTTTAAACAAGCAATGCGCGGAAGTGGAAGAAGACAATAGAATAGGAAGGACAAGAGACCTCTTCCAGAAAATTAGAAACATCGGAGGTAAATTCCAGGCAAAAATGGGTATGATCAAAAACAATGATGGCAAGGACCTAACAGAAACAGAAGAGATCAAGAAAAGGTGGCAAGAATATATGGAAGATCTGTATAGGAAGGATAATAATAGCGGGGATAGCTCAGACGGTGTGGTCAGTGAGTTAGAGCCGGACATCCTGAAGAGTGAGGTTGAATGGGCCTAAGAAGCATTGCTAATAACAAGGCAGCAGGAGATGACGGTATCCCAGCTGAACTGTTTAAAATATTGCAAGATGATGCTGTCAAGGTGATGCATGCCATATGCCAGCAAATTTGGAAAACAAAAGAATGGCCATCAGACTGGAAAAAATCAACTTATATCCCCATACCAAAAAAGGGAAACACTAAAGAATGTTCCAACTATCGGACAGTGGCACTTATTTCACATGCCAGCAAGGTAATGCTCAAGATCCTGCAAGGTAGACTCCAGCAATTCATGGAGCGAGAATTGCCAGATGTACAAGCTGGGTTTAGAAAAGGCAGAGGAACTAGAGACCAAATTGCCAATACCCGCTGGATAATGGAGAAAGCCAGGGAGTTCCAGAAAAACATCTATTTCTGTTTTATTGACTATTCTAAAGCCTTTGACTGTGTGGATCATAACAAACTGTGGCAAGTTCTTGGTGGTATGGGGATACCAAGTCATCTTGTCTGCCTCCTGAGGAATCTGTATAGCGACCAAGTAGCAACGGTAAGAACAGACCACGGAACAATGGACTGGTTTAAGATTGGGAAAGGAGTACGGCAGGGTTGTATACTCTCACCTTACCTATTCAACTTGTATCCAGAACACATCATGCGACGTGCTGGGCTTGACGAATCCAAGGCTGGAGTGAAAATCGCAGGAAGAAATATTAACAATCTCAGATATGCAGATGACACCACTTTGATGGCTGAAAGCGAGGAGGAGCTGAGGAGCCTTATGACAAAGGTGAAAGAAGAAAGTGCAAAAGCTGGGTTGCAGTTAAACCTCAAAAAAACCAAGATTATGGCAACTAGCTTGATTGATAACTGGCAAATAGAGGGAGAAAACGTGGAGGCAGTGACAGACTTTGTATTTCTGGGCGCGAAGATTACTTCAGACGCTGACTGCAGCCAGGAAATCAGAAGGCGTTTACTTCTTGGGAGGAGAGCAATGACAAATCTTGATAAAATAGTTAAGAGCAGAGACACCACACTGACAACAAAGGTCCGCATAGTTAAAGCAATGGTATTCCCCGTAGTAACCTATGGCTGCGAGAGCTGGACCATAAGGAAAGCTGAGCGAAGGAAGATAGATGCTTTTGAACTGTGGTGTTGGAGGAAAATTCTGAGAGTGCCTTGGACTGCAAGAAGATCAAACCAGTCCATACTCCAGGAAATAAAGCCAGACTGCTCACTTGAGGGAATGGTATTAAAGGCAAAACTGAAGTAATGAGAAGACAAGATACCCTGGAGCAGAGGCTGATGCTAGGGAAAGTGGAAGGCAAAAGGAAGAGGGGCCGACCAAGGGCAAGATGGATGGATGATATTCTGGAGGTGACAGACTTGACCTTGGGGGAGCTGGGGGTGGCGACAGCCGACAGAAAGCTCTGGCGTGGGCTGGTCCATGAAGTCACGAAGAGTCAGAAGCGACGGAACGAATAAACAACAACAAAAGAGGAGATTAGAGTTGTGTCGCATAGTACATGGCATCAGGGGTATGTTCCACTGTAAATGTGTAGTGCAGCAAGGAGCTATGGCCAATTCTGGTCTAATGGCAATAGTGTTTGTAAAACTATTGTTAAACAGATGGTTATAGCATGCAACCATTTGTTTATATAGCATACAGAACCCACAATTTTATGTGAATGCATGAAAAACTCTTGATGTGATCTCTTATTTTCTTTATTAGATTGTAAGCCTATGCGGCAGGGTCTTGCTATTTACTGTGTAATCTGTACAGCACCATGTACATTGATGGTGCTATATAAATAAATAATAATAATAATAAGGTACCAACCAGTATAGTTTTGTGTATTGGAATTCAGAGGGGAAAAACAAAATCTTCGCATTTGAACAAGCTGACATTCACATTTTATGTATGGTCTCTAGTGCATGTGTGATTCCTTCCTTGTAGGTACTGGTGTGACTGTAAATGCTCTGCATCCAGGCACAGTCGCTACTGAGCTGACCCGCCATTCATTTATATTGAATAACCTGTGGAAGATTATGTCTTTCTTCGTGAAGACACCTGTAGAAGGAGCCCAGACCAGTGTGTATTGCGCAGTGGCAGAGGAACTGGAGTCGGTCAGTGGGAAGTATTTCAGGTGAGTTGAGCTTTGAGGATTAGCTTTAGAGTGCAGAGGGTAAGAGCAAGGGCTGATTCTGATCTCA
This sequence comes from Elgaria multicarinata webbii, assembly GCF_023053635.1. Classification (NCBI taxonomy): domain Eukaryota; kingdom Metazoa; phylum Chordata; class Lepidosauria; order Squamata; family Anguidae; genus Elgaria; species Elgaria multicarinata. The sequence continues at coordinate 124,002,341 of NC_086172.1, read as the reverse complement.
AGGAAACAGCGCCCTGGTGCTACTGCAACCACTTCTAGCAACCACGTGAGAGCTGGAAAAAGCTTTTGAACTATTTTGGCATAGTAGTCTCCAACAAAATGAATCAGCATACACTACCTATAATTGCTTTAGCGTCAGTGTGAAGCATACATTAGTCTCTTCTCATGCTCCAGGATTTAGCCAAGTCATTTAGATATTAAGACTGAGCTGCACTGGGGATTAATTTGTGGCCCTAGATAGTTCCCCTTTTGTCTAATAGGGATGCCATCTTCTTCAGTAGCTCTAATAATTGTAGAAACTATCCAAGGAGAGAGGGGCCAGAGCAATGCATGCACAACAGTAGTCTTGTAGTAGTTAGTTTTACTTTTGATAATATCAGCTGCCACTTGAGAAGGGCTGGAAATCGGAATCCAGCCCCCACGTCTAGGTTGACTTCAAAGCCATCATTGACCATGAGATGCATGCCACATCTGCAGTTGCCTTGCCAAAACTGAAGGTAAAGATCCATATTTGGGAGCCATCTGTGCAGCACACCTGTCCATCAGGTACCCACTCCCATCTGGGGATGTGTACCCCAAAGTCTATTTCTGCATGATTGTTGGGTCAGGCTGGCTGAAGAATCCCAGCCTAGTATAAAACGTAAGTGGCTGCTAAGATCTGCAAATAGTGTTTGTAAAGGTAGGTTCTAACATCCTGGGGAGGTGCTTAGATACTGGCAAACAGAGCGTTCAGCAGCTGTGCAAATGGTATGCTTGTAGGAAGCAGATCCTGCATTTGGCGAAAAGGTAGAATGCTGTTAACGTGCATTAGCAAGTGAGAGGGTGCAGAGGAGGGAGGACGTGAGTACATTTCCACTCATCTCTATTTCTTCCTCATTTTTTATTTTGCTAAGCTGAGTTTTAAACTATCCCAGTGCTGTCCAAAATGCCTAATAGAACCATTTTCCTTTAATTGACAGCGACTGTACGCCAGCATATGTATCGCCTCAAGGACGCAACGATGAAACGGCAAAGCAGCTCTGGAATGTCAGCTGTGAACTCTTAGGCATCCAGTGGGACTGAATTATGGATAAACCTTGGGCAGAATCCAGTGCTGTCCAGCTATTAGCGGAGCTGATCTCCGCTTCTGGTTCGCATACGGCCAGGCCCTACCACTTGTGGAACTACAATTTAGTACTTCCAGAGGCAAGCCCCCGAACAAGCGGAAATGCTTGCTTCTGGACGGGGGCAGCCAGCAGGTGTGCCATATAGAAACTCCGCTCTCCTGCTCCCTTCCAGAAACAAGGGTTTCCACTTTTTTAAGCTTGCCTCCAGAAGTGCTAAATCGCTCTTCCCCAAGTGGTAGGGTCCATAGGCAGATCGGAATTGGCCGGGCTGTCCGTGCTCACAAGGGAAGCATTGGATTCTGCCTCTATCTGTAGCTGTACATTCCTGGAGAGTTGTTTCCTAGGAAAACAAATGTTGGTAAATCTAAAGGCCAGACATCTCACGCTCACTTGATGCAAACTAATTCAAAATGCACTTGACTAAGACCTTCAAGAGATATATTCAAGGCTGCTTCCATATGTATTTCATACATACAACACTGTCTGGATTACTTGTTTCTAATATGGGAATAGACACCTTAATCTTCTTTACTTCATGCACTGGTGGAAGCAGAAGCTTACATCACTTGTCAGATATATGTATCTGACCAAGATTTATACATATATTATTGTCACTTTCATGATCAGGGTGTATAACTGCATCTGTTTTCTTTGACTGGAAGCTTCAGTTTAGCATTAGTACTGGACTTTCTCAGAACATTTGACTAAATAAAAATATTGAAAGCTTAGATTGTTCTTGTTTGTTTTCACCTTTAGGCATTAGTCTTTCATCTGTGACTGAAGTAGCCATAAATCATTTAAGATGCTAAGTTTCAGCATGTCAAAGTTGAACCAAATCCACAAAACTGACGAAATACATTTTATTTTTGTTCCTTGTAAGCTCGTGATGAGGAAGTACACATTTGTGCTTCAAAAGATTTTGAACTTATCAGTGGCAATATTTGTGATGCAAGACAATGTCTAGGACAGGTTTTGCTGGTGAGAAAGGGATCCTTGGCGTAAGCCCCAAAGGAATTTTGAGTTGCAAATAATGTAAAGTGCATAAAGTACAGTGCAAAGGGGAACACAGAATAACCGTCTAGGGCTCTTCAACACAGCAAGTTCTATTCCTCCTCCTCTGCAGAGATGCTTCTGAGAGGAGCTTGACGAGATCAGTTGTGCAGCATGGTTTGCAGCTACCTGAAAACAAAAGCAACTTAAAATGCAGAATTACTACTACCCTCATCTCCCACCCACACTCCAGAGAAAAGCATATCAGTACCACATTCAGTCAGAAAAGACTGTCACCTGGGACAAAGTGGAAGTTTAGTTCTGAACAGACAGCAAAAGCAGCTTTTGTAAGCTTTAAATTCCTAATGGGATAAAGCTTCAAAATCTGGGGGGTGGGAGACTGTGGAAGCTAAATGTAGTCATCCCAATTACTTAAGCTCTAAACTATTTCTGGACACCAGATCCAATGAGCTAAGCGTTACGAATGTCTGTGGTTGTGACACAGCACTCACGCGACACAAATGAGGCCGACCACGACGTCCATTTCACTGGAGGAGAGTGTGCCCGTTATCACTGCACTCTTCAACTAAAGTTAGTGGGAAAGGACCATATCCACCTAACAGAATGACATGTGTTCAATTTTAAAGGGTAAACAGCTATGAAGAATTGCTCATATCCACCAGAATGAAAAAATGTGCATTCCTCCGCAATTCAGTTTTCTGGCAGGATAAGAGTCAGGTAATATTTCTTGTCATCAAATCACAAGACATTAGGCTTCCAACTAGACTTGGTTGATGTGGGTTTTGAACTACTACCATAATGCCTGGATAGAAGTCTAAATGGTAAGAAAAGAATACACAGCTGAAGCAAGACTGAAACGTTAAACACACACACACACACAGAGAGGGAGAGAGAACGAGAACACCCTGAGATAGAGGTAGTTGGTTGTCTACAGGACATTATTGGCACTTTCAGGAAGTCACTCCTTTCCCTTTCACTAGAGGCATCTGAGCAGCTCCTTCCGAACTCACTGCCATACACAGGTTAAGCTGATCAGCACAATTCCAGAGTCTTCCCTTTATAGAAAGCAAACCCGCAACTACCACCCGCTTGCTGGTAGTCATTTCTTGGTGCTTTGGGTGAGCCAGCTTCTTGGCTTGGTGTGGTGCACTGAAAGCCACTGAGTGCAAATAGCCTGCACCACATCTTCCCCGCTGTCCTCAGCCAACTGCCGTACGTGTTGGACCAACTGCACAGCTCTAGCATTTTCTTGTTTCACAGAGACCAGGTAGGCAGAACGTAGCTTGTGGCATCTCAAGTATGCTTGGATCTGAAACAAAGAAGAGACAAAGGGAACCTAACTTTTGTGAGGGGCGTTCCACTCATGGGATCAGGGCCCTGTCTTCATGGCACCAAGCTGGCGCCGCCTCCCTCCAGGTTGACATCGGTAATCCTGATGTGAAGAAGTGAGCGCAAGGTTTCTGGTGGTCATCCGGGTATTGGAGCTGCCTCCCGCCCTCTTCCTGATGGAAGGCGACCAATCGCCAGTCGCCTTCCACCAGTACTGCTCCCGGAGCAACGGCAGATGGCAGAAAAGCCGCACTGACCTTGCTCCCAATGAAAAAGTCGGGATAAGTCCCTGAATTTTTAAATGCATATCTTCATGGGAAGGCCCCACGGTGCCTGCGAAGCTGCAGCTTCATCATAGAACTGATGCAATACAGATTCACAGCCACCACGGAACTTTCCCCACATATAGACAGCCCCAGTGCTTTCTCACCTATTCCTTCCCTAAGCAGTCCCCTGCACCTTTTCCTGCAATATCTATTCTTGGGAGTTGTGGGACCCGTTAGAGCAGCATGCAAATCTGCAAAACCAAGGACTTCGCTTCCTGCCGCCTCCCCAGCAGGAGGGGAAGTGCTTTCCTGTGCCTGCAGGGCACCTCTGGATAAGACTCAAACTACACATAAAGTTCCAGATTAAGAACAGGTGATATGGCTGCCTTGTTAGCCAAGCCCTGGAACGCATTCAAAAGAACTTCTCCAATGGAAAAGGGGACATGGCTGGCTCTGCCCCGACTTCCCTATATGTGAACTTTCCCAGTCAGGGAAGCCCGCAGTGCTGGGGAAACCCTGCTGTTATTTCCAATCTATAGAAATGTAATTAATAAATAAACAAACAAACAAACTTTTCTCTTCTTCCAGGCAGTTAACGACATATGCTGAGGTTTTTTAACTGACCCCAGAATAGTTGTTTTAAATGGATATTGTCTTTTTAATGTTTTGAAATTTCTGTATATTTGTTTTTAATGTTCACTGTTTTAACTTTTGTAAACCGCCCAGAGAGCTTCGGCTACAGCGCAGTATATAAATGTAATAAATACATAAAATCTGTGACAAGAGAGAACAATGGGGATTCTTCTCCCCTCATCCTCCGCAACCCCTGATAGGGGTGAGCAGAGCTTGTGGCAGAGGGAAGGTCCTGAAGAGTGGGCACAAGCCTCCATGGGCCGGAGGTTCTGCACCCCTGCGCTAAGCTGTGTGCACTGATCTGACATGGTGCTTAATACTGCCTAATATCCACTCCAGGAGAAGCTCTGCATGAAAAATAGCACGGAGCTATACCAAGCATTTTGTCTGTTAAAAGCAAATATTTCAGTTGTGGCTTTCTCTGAGAACAGCCCTTTACAAAAGAGAATTCACCAGAATGAGAAACTTCACAATTGCTGTCTTTTGTTTCTCCACTAACAGAAGAGAAAGAATCAAATTCTGGAATAATGGGTGGCTCAGGGCACACAAAAGACTCATTGATCATCATAGCTGCCTGCAGCCTCTGCAAAAATATGTATTCAAAACCAAAGAGCCAGCTAAATAATTGTGCCCCAGGCTCTCTAAACTTTGGCAGTATCCTTATTGGTGGGAAAGGCCATTGGGGAGCCAGCATCTTCAAATACTGCTAACAATCTTGAAGGATCAAGACAACCCTTTCAAAGAAGTTTTCGTTCATTTTTTTAGCAAGGTCGCTGTGAGCCTCACTTTGTGATAAATAGCTCACAGCAAGCATGTCCTGATAATTGCTGCTGAACCTCAGAAGCACAGAATAATGGGGAAGAGCATGGAAGTGGACAGAACATATGCAGAAAAGAAAATAGAACTTGGAGTAAATTCTAAAGGTCCCACATCTCCAGGATCAAGTTTGCTGTTACATTTCACTCACCTTGTTTTCATCACTGTCCATATCCTGGATCAGATTGTCCAGTTCCTGTATCCCACAAAGAAATAAACACAGCTGAAAGAGCCTTGTGATATAATTGTGTAGCACAAATTAAACAATATTTGCATCCATTCCAATGTAGATGACACATTAAATACAGGATAGACCTACAAGATGTTGCCACAGAGCCAGGTAGTTGCTCTTGCATTGATGGATTTCAGGAATTGCAGCCTAAGGGTGTAGGCTAAGGTGTTTTGAGAGGTGGGGCCTACCATGTGTTTGCTCAACACTTGCCCTTGTTGGATGATAACAATTGAGGGGGAAGCAATTGGTTGGACTAGGGAAGTAATAAATGCCTGGGTTGAAGGGGAGGGGGACCTGGCCACCTTGAAAGAGGACATCATGTGCCTGCTCCATAAGAAGCCCTCCTTGAACACAGATGGCCCAAGTATAAAAATATAAGAGCCATGTCGAATCAGACCAAAGGCCTAGCTAGACCAGTGTTCTGTTCACACAGTGACCTACCACGTGCTTATGGGAAGTCCACAACCAGGACATGGGCACAATTGTACTACCTCAGTCATGTTCCCCAGTAACTGGTGTTCAGAGGCATACAGCCTCTAATACTGGAAGCCATTACTAGCAATTGATAGCCGTATCCTCCATGACTGGTTGCTAATATCCCTCTTGAGGTCAAAGTGCAGAATGTGTTGACCATCTCCAGATGATACTGATTATCTACACTATGGGTGGGCAACTTCATGTGGTCCAGGGGCCAATTTCCAGTCCATAGACCCCACCAGGGACTGGCCACATTCCTGCTGCTGTACCACCAAATTTGGCAGTGGCAATAAATAAATGGTGGTTTGCCACCTGAAAAGCCACTATGGAGTCTTAGAAGGGCCAAATTTAGATAGGAAACAAGCTGTTTGGCCTAAGGCTCTGTAGTTGTTTGCCACCAGATTTAATCAGTAAAATGGCAAAAAAAAATTGCACCCGCCACATTTGGTGATTTGGCAGCAACAGCAGCGGAGGAAGAGAACCATTGGGCACATTTACATGCTGCCCACCCCTGATCTAGATCGATTTCAATCTAGCTTTTTGCCTGGTTGTAGTAATAAGTCCACTCTGGTCACCCTGATGGATGACCCGTATAGGGAGAAAGACAGGGGAAACATGACCACGTTGGTTCTGTGGGACCTTTCTGTGACTTTCAACTATGGTATCCTAATGAGGTGTCTGTTGGGGTTGGCTGTGGGAGACACACTGGTGGTTCCACTCCTAGCTTTTGTATAAAAATGTGGTGATGGGGGATCATAACACTTGTAACTAAAGCTTGAAGCCACAATGTTTATATCTTATTACTAAGAGCCAAATCTATCTACAACATGTCTAAGGCTTCAAAGTGCTTGGCTCCATTCTTCTTCATTGTTCTTACTCGCCATTCAGAAACCAGAGGAAACAAGAAAGCCTATCAGGGAAGTTCTTCCTTCTCAGCATCCAAACACTGAATTCTGACATTGAGATTCCTAGAATGAGGCTAACTGTAATGGTCCAACACACACACTCATTCCTTAATTCAGCAAGTGCTCATCTGAATCCTCAATTTGCAGGTACAGCTTGCATCCCTCCCAAATTCATTCATTTATTTTTTATTTATTTTATTACATTTATATACTGCCCCACAGCCGAAGCTCTCTGGGCAGTTCCCAACAATATGACTCATATTCATGGAAGATCTCCCAACATTTTAAAAGGGCTACCTGGAGGTAAAGCACTCATAGCTGGTTACCCATCTGCAGACAGCGGTTTCAACGAACAAGTCACTGTCACAGATCACTACGAAAGCACCACTAGCAAAATGAGAGCAATTCAGTCCTGAAGATGATTGAAAGTCTTCTTGGCATTCTGAGTGCGCAATACCAATTTGTGGAGGGAGAGCAAATGTGGCTGCACCTTTTCTTTCTTCCCTGGGGAGTACAGAATTACCTCAGCAGGAATAGAATCAAACTCATCCAGACAGTTTAGGATGACGTTGTCCCCATCATTTTTATCTGCAGCCCCGGATTCCTTGATGCATTTGAGGAGCTGTCTGATCTCACTGTAGTTCTGCTGCTTCACTAGTTGTCTGGCCACTTTGTTGTATACAGTAGCAGCCTCCAGCTGGAAGTCCTAGGGTAGAAGAACCAATATTACTTTAGGATCCACAAGTACCTTCCTATGACAGGAATTGAGCTTTACTGCTAGAGATGCAATATGGATCTGGGAAGGGTGAATTGCCACAGAGCAAGAAGAGCGTAGAATCTCAGGCCTGTTAGGCCAAATCTAGCCTGCCCTCCGAGTTCCCCAGACGGTCACACACACACCTATTCTCCTTTGAACAACGGTCATTTGGTGGTTTCCTGGCTGTTCAGCACTCTTCCCCATTCTAAAATGTTGAAATGGGTCTTCCAAGGCTTCATTACTGGCAGTAAGAGCTATGCTGGTATTCCTGGCATTTTGGCCCCACCCACCACTGAAATGAGTGTTTCTCCAAAATGTAGTTCAGCCCTCAGCCTGAAAGAGGCTCCTCCCCACACTCCAGCTACAGATTGTGGTCCAGCTCAACTCATCTTTCACACGGAAGCATAGTGCTGTGGAAAGGGATCCTGTCAGGCCAGGCACTTTACAAAATGTTTGGCCACAGTGAAGTTATAGAACCCTCCTTCCAATGGCCCCTACTCTGTATTTACCTTATTCTCTTCCGTTCTTCCTCAGCTGGTCCTGCCTTAAGACATTGTGTGTTAACAAGATTAGTTCTCATTAGGGCTGCAGTATTCACCAAATAACTAGAATTCATGCTATTAAAATGATGAAGACTTCTTTAATCCTTCCTTCTGTACACCGCCCAGAGAGCTTCAACTCAGCTACACTGAGATCATTGGGAGAAGGGAAGTTAAAGCCTCTCCCCACTCCCCACCCCCCAGTGGTCCTGATGGTTGTCCTGGCGCTCTTTTCCCCTGCTGCTGAGCTGATAGCTGGATGGTGAGGAAAAGTGAGTGGGGCTTCTGGAGCTCTAGCAAGTGTTGCAAGAAGCCCACGGTTACCCACACGGCCCTCAGAAATGTAACCCACCCTGAGCAATGGGAGGCAGGGCAACAGGAAAACATATAAGGTACGAAATGCAAAAGCTTAGCTCAAGGTTTTTTAGATACCTAGAAGACACTTAACAATAAAGTGCAAGTATGCCGTGGTTTTCCTTATCTGTTTTGGTGATGTTTGCAATAGTAGGTATAGCAGCTTCTTAGGTTTGACATACCTGTAGGACTCTGAATGCAATCCCAAAGCCTTCTTCAATGTTTTTGCCTTCCAACATGACCTAAAAAGAAATTGCAGCAATAGAAAATGGAAACAAAAAGTTGGGTAATGTAACTTGCATCACATCCCACAAACAGACATAGATGACTTGTACCCTCTTGCTATGTCAGTGTCAGCTTTGGAAAAGTGATCATCAACCAGAGATACGATGGGCTCATTAGCCAATGCCTGCCACCCATTCCCTTTACAATAAGCATCTAATTCTGCATGTGCCATCATCTTGTAGAATATACTGAATTCCTTCTAGCTTTCAATTTTACACTGAAAAGCCTCGGCATGTATGTTTGTAGTTTATAATAGTGGGGGGCAACTTGTAGCCCTCCAGATGTTATTGGACTGCAACTCCCATCAGCCCTAGTCAGCACAGCCAATTGTTAGGGATGATGGGAATTGCAGTCCAACAACATCTGGAGGGCCCATCCCTGGTTTATAACATGAACATGCAACAGAATCTCTCTCACATACATGTACTCACTATTGCACCCATTTGGAGGAAAACAAAAGGCCTATCTAGAGAACATCTGATCTATCTGCAGCTGGAGACCAAGGTAACTCCACCTCATAGTCATGTATCAGATCACATTCAAACAGGGGGCTCCACAAGTAGAGCCTATCACTCCCTGGAACAAGCAGTTTGATCTCAATTTCCTATCACATACATGCTCTACATCAGCCTTACCCAATTTGGTGCTCTCCAGAAGTATCAAATTACAAATCCCAGCACATCCCAGAGAGCCCTGCAGGATGAGGTACTTATCTGATGCTTATCTGGAAGGCACCAGGTTGAGGACGGCAGCTGCTCTACGGAGAGCCATGTCTGCGTACAACTGAAATTACTTCCAAATACAGCAGATTTGGAACAGGGAGGAGGACCAAAAGACGAAGGCATATAATCTTAATTGATCCGGTTCCTCCTCGCCTTAGCCGCATAATATAGTATTCTGTGGGAGGTTATTTCCTAGGAAGTGTTTTTAGGATTGAAGTCTTAGGCCAGCACTGCTAAAACTACATTGAAATAGTATCTTCTTAACTCACTGCTCATATTTTAGGATCAACTCAATCTCTAGAACTAGTACCACTAAAAAAAAAGGGGGAGCCTGTCCTTTCCAGCCACTTAAGTCTTATTCCCCATCCTTTCCTTTCTTCATTCTAACCTTTGCCAAATCAGAACTAATAATGAAAAATGGACATGAAATGTGACTTGTTGGAATAATTAAATAAAGAATTTAGATGTTTTCACTGTAGTCAACACTGTCCTGTTCATAAGTATTCAATTTTGATATCTAAAACTATGCCACGATCTAAGTAGTACTTAGTACCTTGCAAGCTACTTCCATCTTCATTTGATTGTTTCCAAAGAGTGTGGGTACAGACGTAGCAGCTACAGATGAAGCCCCCAATTTCTCACACTGATGGAGGAATTTTGTTACTTCCATCTGAAGTTCAACTGTATTGATATGCCTTAGTTCAGGGGGAAAATATGCTTCATTAGCCAACATAGAAAAAAAACATTTTTAAAACAATGCTCTCACTGTGCAGAATGATTCAAGTATGAGAACAGTTGCATAAGCGTGCCATTATAGGCAGGAAACACTGGTCATTGAGATCATTAGTTACGAATTTTTTAAATCTTCCTTTTCCCCCTTTTCTGGAAGAAATAACTTTTATCAATTTGTAGGCAGAAGTAAACAAGAAACACGGACTAGCATAGCTCAAAGCAACTTCAACATGGAAAACATTCGATATTCCTTATGTTAGAGAGGTTGGAAGCTTCAACGCATATTCTAATATATACAGAGAAATACAGCATTACAGTGGAATAGAAAATTTTAAGGAAAAAAATCCAAAACCTTTAAGGTTCACCGAATTGTAAGTCTATGGATGCTTATAGTAAAAGTCCCACACCAATTTTGAAGTGAAAGTTATCACACTGTTCAGGAAACAGTTTCACCAACGAAGCAAAGAATTATTAAACTGATGCCAAACATTGTTTTCCTGGTACCTTGACACATCAGGAGCATGCATCTTCTTACGGAAAGTGCATGTAACCTTTTTTCTTCCAGAACTCCGTGAAACTTCCTGAAGGTAAATTTTGAGGTGGTCTTTGACCTTCAAGAGCCATTTCTGCCTTTCACCTAATTCAGTGTAAGACTTGGCTTTGTGAGTGAAAAATCTGATACAGGTCATAGCAGCACGGACTTGATCCTGAAAGACAGACAGATTTTGAACTTTAAACGGAAAAAAAAAATGGATGAACAGATCTGATTCAAACTTGGCATGGCTAAATATCTCCTTAAGAGCTATCATGGTGCCAACTTTCAGCTCTTTATCTTTAAAAATGTCATTTTAAAAAAAAATTAAAAAACCTCAAACTTTTTTAAAAATCCTAAAACTCAATGGATGAACAGATCTGTTTCAAACTTGTCATAGCTAAAGTCCTTGTTAAGAGCAATCATGGTGCCAAGTTTCATCTCGTTATCTTTAAAAATGACGGAGATACAAGCATTTTTGTTAATTCCCATTAAAGTAGAGCTGCCCTTTGGCTGGGGAAGATGTGGAAAATCCAGATTTTCCCTCCCCTTCCTGGATTTGTTACCAAAAATCTGGACAAATCCGGGTTTTGCCTGTCATATGGTCACCCTAGTAGGAAGATTGACCCACCAACTGTGGCTTCGAAGTCTCGTCACTGCACCATGTAAAATTTTTTCAGAATTATTCTAATGTAAAGGAACTTGTCAAATATCAATGCTTAAACACTCTAACTACATTATTTGTTGATGTTAGTGTCTTAAATTAATTAATAATTCATATTTAGTAGTCCTAGGTGAATTTTTTATATTGCAGTGCAGAAAGTGTCCCATACGTGACATTTGACTTAGCTAAAATGTAAAAATTGAGTCTAACATGGATATAAATGTGAGGTGATATCTCAGGAATTATTAGAAAAAAGCTGAATTAGTTTCAAGTTCACAGAAATGTTTAATTGAAGATAACCATGTGCACTAAGATGGAAATTCTTGTGTCCCATACGTGACACAATATTAATAGTATCTCAGATAATTATTTCTTGTTGAATTTAAAGTTACTAACCCTGTTCTGCTAGTAATGACCACTGTATTCATACGCTGCAAAATAAATCATTTCACTTTAAACATTAGTAGTATATGCAAAAAATTCTTTGTCCTGAACTTGAGTACAAATGTCCCATACGTGACAATGGAATGCTCCTAATGAACAGTGTTCATGGGAAAGAGGGTGGGGCCATGGGGAGGAGAGGGGCCTTCTGATGGACCACAGAGGGCCAGATTGGGACCCAGGAGGGCTGAATCTGGCCTATGAGCCTGAGGCTTGACACCTCTGCTCTAGAGCAATACCCTCATATCTATGGGTACGGAAGGGAAGCAGCAAAATGCCAGCTTTGTGGCAAACACAATTTGAGGTTTAAAAAACTGAAGCTCTTCTGCCTTCTACCTTCTTTCTAAAGGAACAGACCCTTTCTAGTGTTCTGTCACTTTTTTTTAATGAGAAGCCATCATCCCCCTAAAGTAAGAATGGCCTGAAACATCCAGTTTTTTATCTGACACAGTCCTCTTAAGGACTCAAAACAGTCTCTACCTCAAAAGTATCCCTGCACCAGGAAAACTGAATGCCAAGGAGAATAACACTTCATTCCATCTTTGAGTAACAAACCTTCCCCAGTGCCAAGTGCCTAGCTCCTGGCTTCTTTTGTAGACACACCTGTTGCTGGTTATTATGCTGTTATTATGCAGACTGACTCAGAGGCCCCGTTCAGACAACGCTAAACCATGCTGCTTAACCACAAAATGGTTAATGGAAATGGTTAATTCCTTGAACCAAATGGTTAATTTGGTTAACAAAATGGTTAATTCCTTGAACCATTTTGTGGTTAAGCAGCATGGTATAGCGTGTTGTCTGAACGGGGCCAGAGATTTGCAAGGAAACTGTTGATGGCCCTCATCGACCCTTCCTAACCAGAAGTCTAACCAAGTCCCGCTTTTAAGGTGGGTCTCTCCAGAGAGTCATATCTCTGGCTGCCAGCCTCTTGGAGCAGCTTGGCGTTGCTCCTCCTCATGAGACGTCCCACCCTTGGGTCTCTTACTGCCAGGCCCTCCACCTTATTAGGATCCTGCATTCCCAGCGTTCCACAGGCCCCTGGCTGGCTACTATCCAAATGATTAAACTGCAGCTGGGAATGCTCCCGTGTCACTGTTATTCTCAGTGTCCTCCTGCCAGCTTAGCACTTCAACAGCCCCTTCCCATGTGAGTCTGAATAGGCTCCCATGTCTTCTTGGGGTGCACCTGCAGAAGTGCTGGCACCAATCCCTACATCCAAATAGTAAAACTACATTAACAACGAACACAGGAACCCTAAAATATGTGATATGTTGATTGGACAGATCTTTATAAGCATTCATTTGCTAAACTGGATTTCTTATACCACTGACACTAACTGAACCAGTAGTTCAGTAACTCCACGTTAAGAATAAAAGCAAGACTGAAAGAATTTTATTCCAGATCTGTAATACTTCACTCTTAATTGTTTGCCATTTCAATCATTCTCCCCAACATAATTCTCACCATATACTTCTACAAAATGAGAACAGAGGAACAACTGCTGAACATATTGGTTATGAGAGAGCATCTAGTTTAATGAAGCACAGCAGTATGAAGCACAGTATTTTAGAATAGAAAACAGAACAGGCTTGTACCAAAATATTTTATGTCATCTTCCTCTTATTTATTAATTTATTTATTTATTTATATTTATTACATTTATATTCCGCCTTTTTTCCTCCAGGGAACCCAAGTACATAATCCTACACTTCTCCATGTTATCCTCACAACAACAGCCCTGTGAGGTAGGTTGGGCTGAGAGTCTGTGACTGGCCCAAAGTCACTCAGTGGGTTTCCATGGCCGAGTGGGGATTAGAACCCAGATCTCCCGACTCCCAGTCCAACACCTTAGCCACTACACCACACTGGCTCATACTACACCACACTTATTTAATGTATGGCAGCCAGTTTCATTTGCAGAATAGCCTTTGCTTCCTGATAAATATGAACTTGCCATTTTAATTTGCATGGAAAGCTGCCACTTGCTGGAGGAAATTGCTCAGGTCCAAATCGAAAACTCTTTAACGGAGTAATCCTAGCTTAAGTGTGGGGAGGGATGTTCCATGGGGGAACAACCGCCACATCTTGTGTCCTGCCGTTTTGCTGCGGCTAGGGACGGGGGTGGGGTGGGGGCTGTGGGGAGAAGGATCCTTTCTCCCTCCCATTAGGTACAATGGGAGGGAAATGGAGCGTGTCAGAAGAATAGGAACATGGGAAGCTACATTATATGGAGTCATACCATTGGTCCACTGTCAACACTGACTAGCAGTGGATTTGCAGTCTTCAAGCAAGTTTCTTTCTTTGCCCTACCTGGAGAAGCCAGGAATTGAACCTGGGACCTCCTGCATGCCAAGCAGGTGCTCTATCACACTGAGCTGCGCCCCACCCCGAGAATGAGGCGGTTTTTGATCTAGAAGAATGCATGCCTACCCACAACCTTCCCAGATGTCTGCCACATCGCTGCCCAACCCATTCAGCAGAAATATCTATGCTGGCAGAGCTTTCTGCAGGGGAACCTCTAGTAGTATGTCACCTGCCTGGCAGGCCTCCCTCTCTGCAAGCAGTGTGGCACCTATGCCACATAAACTGGCTTTCAACCAACAGGACTTCACCCTTAATCCAGAAGTAACATACTTCCACATGTCACTAAATCAAGCCAGAAATCTTATACAGATTTGTTACAGGGGAATTCCAGCAGTACGCTGAGACACCAGATTATCTGCCCACAGTAAGGGAAGGGGTAACTTGGTTTATTTTACAACAGGAATGGGAAGAAGGTAGATCTCCAGATGTTTTGAACTTCCAACTCCCAGGAGCTCCTGCCAGCATGCCCAATAGTCAGGAATGCTGGGAACTGAAGTCTAAAACATCTGGAGATCTACTTTCTACCCACATCTGGATTAATGTTTTACAAATTGTTCTTATGTTGACTTTATTTTCTCTCTGTGTGTTTGTATGTATTTTTTTTAAAAAAATTGTGAACCCATTTGAAATCTGCTTCTTTTTTGCAGAGGCAGGTGTTTTTTAAAAAACAAAACTATCTCTCAAAATAAACAAACATACATGCTCAGATATATATATTTTTAAAAAAATCAAAATTGTTCCAAAAAACCTAAATACTGTGCAAAGTTCCTGCCAAAAATAAATTACAGCACTTGCAGACTTCACCATTCTTACCTTCATAAATTGCTGCAATTCATACAAAATGTGGTAGTAATTCTTCTTCTGCAAGTGTTTGCAAGCTGCAATGAGATAGACACCCCAGCTCTCCAGGCCTGGATCAATGGTTTCAAGCAAGTTCTCCAACATGTGAAGTTTTCCACTTTTGTAGCTTGGAGCAAAGATCCCTTCAATAAACACTCCCTGCGGGCTCTCCTAAAGCAGCATACAATGGAAGCTTTTAGACGCACTTGCATCATCAATATCGTTACTTTTGTTAAGAGAAGCTTATGTTATCAGTCTGCACTAAATCATACTAGGAGAGGTTTAAGTAGACCTCATAAAGGCTGGTGATGCCAAAGAAGGCTATGTTCAAGGCAGGGATGTAAAAAGAAGCCAAAGGCAAAGGTAGAACCAGGCAATCTTCAAAACGGAATATTTACAAAAGTTTATTTACAGTGCCAAGGTGCTGCCTTTTTTAAAAAAATTATTTACAAAAGTTTATTTACAGTGCCAAGGTGCCGCCTACGCGTTTTGAACGCAAACTGCGCTCTTCCTCAGGGCTGTTATCTAAAAAATAAATTAAAAAGTCCTTTGAGTCATAATATTTACAATTAGAGGTGTTTTACAAGTTTATGTACCTTAAAAATACTTTAAAAAACTTATATATATCCAGACATACAAATTGTAATCAAAAGGTGTAATACATCATCATTCAGTTAATTAAAGTATATATACAAAAATATATACCAACCAGGAGTAAATATCTACGTTACAAATGCAAACATCAGAATTTACTTACAGAGATCGTTAAGTTGTCTGCAGAACGCTGCTAGACTGACATACTAAAAGAGGAGAGACTAAAAGATCTATCATTCTGGGTTATAGAAATAATCAAGAATAAATCTGACAGGATCCTTTTAGAAAGAGAGGCCAGATGGATTATTAGGCTCAATACTATCAGCCCATCCGGCCTCAATGAGTCTTTGGAATTATCGGCACTGTTATAAGAAACATTTGTTTCCAATTAGTTGTCAAGGTCTCTTTCCCCTCCCTATAAATCTCTCCTCTTTTAGTATGTCAGTCTAGCAGCGTTCTGTTTCAAGAGCAGTTTGTCATATGGTTTTGCAGGGAGGAGGGAGAGACTGCTGCTGTGCAAGTGTTGAAAACCAAAGTCTCCTTGGGCACATGAAACTAGGTATATGTCCTGTGGATCCCAGCCAAAGGTTTTAAGAGCATAAGAAGAGCCATGCTGGATCAGACCAAGGGGCCATCTAGTCCAGCACTCTGTTCACTTGGCAAACCAGTTGTCAACAGGAAACCCACAAGTAGGACATGAGTGCAATGCCATCCTCCTGCTCATGTTCCCCAGCAACTGGTGTACGTAGGCTTACTGCCTCTGATGCTGGAGGTAGCATGTAGCATTCAGGAGTGCAGGAGGTTTGAAGCTTTACCCAGTTAAAACGTCAGTGGGTTTGCCCCACCTCCAAGGGCTAGTGCTAGGAAGGGTATAGGGACAAACAACAGAAACAAGTTTGCAGCCAGTAGAATATGCTACGGATTAAGGCAAGTGTATGGACAGACATTGCCTCCATTTTAGATCCGCTTGTAAGTCCTTACAGCTACTTCTCAAACTCTTACAAGAAGCCTTACCTTATTTAACAAATGCAGCAGTGCTTCTCTCATGCAGTCATGCCTCATATAAAAACTAATAATTGCTAGGTTGGTGCCATAGGTGTGTAAATAAAAGAGGCACTCTTGGTAGTAAGTGTTGTGTTGAATCTTCCCCTCAGGGGTCATCTCCAGAGAGAGGCTTCGTGTCCTCAATGCCACTTCCAGTTCCCTCAAAGTGGCAAAGTAGTCGTCATCCTGCTATTGAGGAAGAAAATCAAAAGTCACTGGGTTGGGTCCAGAGTCCCTGTGAATGGAACTCTACTCACTGGACACTGCTACTGGAGCAACAGGGGAAGAAGAGATTTCCGACAATTCCTCCTTCCCCCGGCAACATCCTTAAGATGCCTTTTAATAATGTGCTGCTTTTAATAATGTATTAGTTTTAAATGTTTTAATCAATTATATGTATTTTATTGCATTTGTGTTGTACCCCGCCTCGATCCAAAGGGAGAGGTGGGTAACAAATAAATATATCATCATCATCATCATCCTGAGAAGCTGCTTCAGAAGAACGGCGGATCCTCTGGAGCAGTGTGGGAGGTGGCAGAGGGAACTATTCCTCCAGCATGAGGCTCCACTAGATTTCAGTCTCTTCTCTGAATAGAAAGGGCCTCGCTGGATCCCACTCATGGGCTAGAAATGAACCACAGAGGCTATATTTCACAGTGTCGCTTCCACCATACGGTGATGCCTCCCACACAGTTTCCAATTTCTTAGGGCAGTTGCAAGTCAGCAAGTGCTGCTGAACTGCTACACATTTGCAAATAGGCATATTTCAGTGTGGTACCACACCTTGGATCTATAGTACTCCCTATGAACACCAGCAGCGCATTCCTAGCAAGTTACAACCAGTGCTCAAGACTATTTCTTTATTATAATTTTTATCCCACCCTCACTCCAAGGAGCTCAGGCTTCTCCCTCCGCCCCACAGCAGCCCTGTGAAAGTAAGCAGAGCAGTTTCTATAACCCACTGAGCTCTATGCCTGAGTGAGGATTTGAATCTGGATCTCCCCAGCCGTAAGCTGGCACTCAAACCACGTGATACTGGCTCACGACTTCATGGGATGTTGGGATCTGTACATGATGCTGGGGACAACTCCGTAAGCAAATGGTCCCAGCAACAATTGCAGCATGTTGTCTAGCATGACATTTTTCATTTTTATAGCTTTTGCCTGGAAGGCCAGCAGCTGCTGTCTTTGTCAGCGTTTTAGCAAAAACTGCAGCCAGTCAGAATCTTATTTAAGATGTAAAATGCTAGAATATTTTATGTCAGCTGAAGCATAAAAGAAATAATTTTCTTGGATAGTGGGAGCTGTCAAATAGACTCCAAACCAAGACAAGCATTTCTTGATAGTACTTGGAATCATGGTAACCCCGACTGTCTTTGATGGATTTAATTGTTCTGACTTTATACTGTTAGTTTTACCCTACCCAGTGCCTGTTTACCCTACCCTGTGCCTGTTTGCTTTCTCTTCCCCTCCTTACTGTTTTATCATGGTTTTATTAGAATGTAAGCCTATGCGGCAGGGTCTCGCTATTTACTGTTTTACTCTGTACAGCACCATGTACATTGATGGTGCTATATAAATAAATAATAATAATAATAATAATTATGTTGAATAAACCAATGCAATGCACATGACGTTACTCCAAACCCCAATAAAACGGCCAGCAATTGCACATCCAGAATAAAAGAAAAAAAGCAAAACGTATAAACAGATTTAAAATGTGAAAGGTGTTGGCATAACATGCCAGTTTCAATCACAAATGGGATATGCTGCAAATGCCATTTATAAACCAGATTTGAACAGACAACATGTTGCAGCTCATCATGGGTTATTTAATCCAAGGTGAGCAGTGGCACCAGCCGCCGCCAAGTTGCATAGGCACCCGATTGGGGGTTGTCATGTCATGCAAACCCGGTGAGCATGGGTTAGGTGAGGGATAACCAACCCTCACAACACATCATGTGCTGATTAACCCTCACATAACCCATTCTCACTGGGTTTGCTCAACACAACAACTCCAATGTGAGAGTTGCATATTCAAAATGGTGATCAAATCTGCCCTGCATGCGTCACAGACTCACTGTAGGTTAAACAACTCATGGGGGTTAAATTAACCCATGAT
This sequence comes from Elgaria multicarinata webbii, assembly GCF_023053635.1. NCBI lineage: Eukaryota > Metazoa > Chordata > Lepidosauria > Squamata > Anguidae > Elgaria > Elgaria multicarinata. The sequence goes on along the minus strand of NC_086172.1, from coordinate 123,983,578 downwards.
GGGCTGTTGTGTTGTACAAACAGAGCCACAATCTGAGCCAGACGCAGTCAGGAACATGGCAAACCTCAAAGGGTCAACCATCAGCTCCTGTGTTAAATAACCATGGCACAAAACCATGGGCGCTCCTTCTCTGGATTTATGAACAGGTGCAGGAGCTTGGTAACATTGAGCTAATGGCTGCAGAGGTCTTTTTCCATATGATTGGAGCCACAACATACTAAACTTGTTAAGTGGCCATATTGCGCAGTTAGCCGTAATCTGAATCCACCCCAAGAGATCAGCTGTTGAGGCAGGGGAAGATTGAATTCTTACCACAGAGAGAATGGGCTTCACTGTGGATTCCAGATATTGTACCACATCTTGGACCATTCTTGACCCCAGATTTAATTGGTTCAAGTCAAGAGGTGGCTTCAGGCATCGGCTGAATTTCTCTCTGGCAGCAGTTAGGTTGCCAGCTTTAAGACAAGCCATTCCCCATGCATGCCACGCTCCAGCTGGATCCAGGCCAGTCTTCGTAGAAACCTAAAAACCAGGTTACTGAAAACAGTCATCGAAAATAAAGACAGGTAATCTTCTTGGTTTTAGATGGCCATTTTTGTTTTCTGAAGGGGGGAAATGTATATGCATGCAACTGCAATTGTATTTTGGAGGTATTCCCCATTATTAAATGTACCAGCAGGTTATACTTCAAATATGGAGGAAGGGGAAATTATTTCCCTTTATATAAACCAGGAGTATACAATTGGGGAGATTTTGCCTTGATTTGATAACGCTTAGAAAAATACACTCTACCACAAAGGGGGGAAAGGGATCACATTTACAACTGCAATTCAAAATACAAGATGTTTTTCTCACAAAGGGAAATATAATAAAAGGAGCATTTCATTTCACTCTAACTCAACTTATGGCAAAAAAGTTGGGGGGGGAGGGAGGGGATGATTTTCTCTAGCAGCTTTAGGATGGTTACAGTATTAAGAGGAGAAGGGCCACAGCTTAGTGGCAGAGTGCATGTTGCAAGACTCAGATTCAGCTCTTGGCATTTCCAGGTAGGCCTGGAAAATGGCTCTGTCTGAAACCCTGGAGGGCCACTGCTAGTAAGTCTAGACAAGAGTGACTCAATGCGCCAATGGTCTGACTTGGCAAATGTCCACTTCCAAGATACCAAATAAAGATCAGAGTCAGGTTATCCAAATTGCCATATGGTTGTTCACTCCAAATGTATTTTGGATCACCCAGAGGATTAAATGACACCCTGAGTTGGGAAGAGTAGAAAGCAAGCACCTCCTACCTCTACCCCAGAAATCCAATGAGTTTTCAGCAGGTCTACTCAAGTGACTACAACTGATTCAAAAGGCAGGTAATTGATCAGTTCCATTTAAATATATCTGCATGTTGCCAGAACTTCAATCTACAAGCCTTTTTCAGTTATTGAAGGTGTAGAATAACTCAAGAAACAAGAGCTGCCATTCATTCGTAGAAGGAAATGCCCTACTAAATAAGTTTTGTTTTCCATACTCCAGTCAGAAAACAACCACACACCCTAAAAAAAAGAAGTGCCTTTAAATTACAGCCTCAACAGTTAAAAAGATCTTGGTCACATGATCCCTGCCATTCCAAGGCACTGGGAAGACATAATCGATTAGGGATGCCTCCTCACAACAAAATGGCCCCTGCTGTTTCATCAGATCATATTTAGTTGCGTAATCTACCAGTTATACAGAGTAAAACCAAAAACACCTGAGCATTGTTTTTCAACATTTTATTAGTTATAGAAACCAAGTCTGAAAAGTCCCAAAGGCTGATGGGTCAATCTCTGTTTCCTTGTTGGGAAGAGACTTGGGATGCAATTCAAAAACACAACATTTGTGTTCATTTCCAGAGAGGTTATCTCCATGCAGAGAACAGAGTAATGATTTAAGGAACTACACAGCTACACCTTTCCCCAGACATTACCTCTACGGCTAGTTCATAGTATTCTGCTTCTAAAAGTTGATTCCTTAGCCTAGTGACTGCGGCAGGCTGCAGTATCTGATCCAGAGATGGTACACGGCGATAGGCAGCCGCTACTAAAATGTTCAGCACATCCACTTTGCTTATGTAACTGTTGGAAGAGTTAAAACAAGATAGTAGTTAGATGTGAACGCACATTGGATCCATATGACTTAAAAATTCAGCACAATCTTTAACTTTAAAAACGTAAATCTCTCAACATCCCTGGTGCAACCTTCCTCCAATACAGGATGTACAAGAGCAGACTTCAACACCTGGATTTGGGCCAACCAAACCAGTTGCCCAAAATAAGGTATTTGAAGTATGAGACCAGGTCATACGTACAATAATGTGTAATACATGTATTTCATCCCAACCTTGCCCTCTGGCTTCTCTGCGCTCATCTCTTGCAATCACTTTTCCTTTAAAGAGTTCATTTCATAGAACTCTTTTATGTATTATTCTTAGGGGGGGGGGAAGAATCCATATTCTAGACTTTTTAAAGAAACCTTACAACCAGCATCCCCCTCTTAGGAGGTGTCCTGGGTAGAGTTTACACCTCATCCTGGAGACTGCTTCCAATTAGGGCTCCACTTCTGAATTTTGTTATGTGGAAGTTAGATCTGCAATGAGGAAATCCTAACTTCTCCACAACTTCCCTTGTGTGGACAGAAACTGAGACAACACTTAACACAGGAGTGGTGGCCTTAGTTTGCTGCAGCAAAACCAAAACAGAACAATCAGCATCCTAAGGCACCTTTACAGACTAACACATTTATTAGGCCGTAAGCCTTCATAGACTAGAATCCATGTCATCAGATGAACAAAGTGTTAAACTTAGTTGGCAGGTATACAAAAGGTGTATCTGGTATACACCCCATTCCTGCTACTCACAATCTGGGTGGTTAATAGCAACTAAATCTGGCTGGAGTCCATCCCTGCCAGATTTAACATGCAAACGTGCTCTAATCAGCCACATAAAAGGCAGTCATGGAAGCTTACTTGCATGGAATTCATGGGCTGTGTGCAACAAGCTACACATGCAAGAAGCTGCACAATAACACATCGAGGGAATGTGCAGTGGGTCTGCCCATTATCTTCATCAAAGAAGAAGTGCTGATGCAGACACAGCCTTAGAGGAAAGGGGATCAATGTTGGATATGCCCCTCCACCACCCCATTCCCTGTTCCTCTAACAAAGGCAAACAGTCTCAAGGTTTCTTTTCTTTTTTGGAATTAAACTAAAGAAAAGCAAGCCAACCCATGAGCGGATCTATTATAGGTCTACACTGCTCAACACTGCTAAGGTAATAGTGGTCTTTCCTATGAACAGATGCTTGATGCAATTGTAAGATGGTGCCAAGATGTGCCACGATGGCTGAGGATTGTGGGAACTGCAGTTGAACACATCTAGAGGGCACCAGGTTGGAGAAGGCTGGCATAGACCATGGATGTCTATGCATCCTCAGCGGCTCTTTGCGTCCTTCAATTCTCTCCTGAAGCCTAATCCACCATCTCTCCCCGCCTCTCTGTCTGCTAATAACTTTGCCTCTTTTTTCAATGCTAAAATCCAAACTATTCGCTCTGATCTGGCCAGCTCTGCTTCTCTTCCAGTTCCTGTTCCTCATCTGTCAGTTCCTCCTGCAAATTTCTCTGTGTTTCCTTCGGTCTCAGCTGATGAACTGTCTACAATACTGCACTCTTCGAAGCCTTCCACTTGTTCTCGTGATCCAATTCCTTCTCGGGTCTTTATTAATCTTATCCCTGCTATCCTCCCTTCCTTGCTTCATATTATTAATTTTTCTCTGTCCTCTGGTTCATTTCCTTCTGCTTTTAAACATGCTACAGTCTCTCCTATTCTCAAGAAATCTACTCTTGATGTGCTTTCTCTGTCTAACTACCGCCCTGTCTCTTTGTTGCCTTTTGTTTCAAAGATCCTGGAGCGTGTGGTCTACTCTCGTTGTCTTGATTTTCTTTCTAGTAACTCTGCTCTGAATCCTTTTCAATCTGGATTCCGTCCTTTGCATTCCACTGAAACAGCCCTTACTAAGATTTCCAATGATCTTCTTACTGCCAAGTCTAAAGGCCATTATTCCGTTCTTATTCTCCTTGATCTAACTGCAGCCTTTGACACGGTTGATCACGATCTTCTTTTAGATTCCCTTCATGACCTTTGATTTTGTGGCTCTGTCTATAACTGGTTTGCCTCCTATCTAGCGGGTCGCTCTTTCAGCGTGTTGGCTAATGGCAGCTCGTCTTCTTCTTTTCCCCTTTCTGTAGGGGTTCCGCAAGGCTTGGTGCTTGGTCCGCTGTTGTTTTCTTTATACATGTTGCCCTTGGGTAATCTTACTCAATCTCATGGCCTCCAATATAATCTGTATGCCGATGATACACAATTATATCTTTCATCTCCGGATCTTTCTCCTGATGTTCACGATTGTATCTCGGCATGTCTTTCAGATATCTCAGCTTGGTTGCTTCATCGTCGTTTGAAACTTAATATGGCAAAGACTGAATTGGTTGTTTTTCCTCCTAAACCTTCTCCTCATCTCTCATTCTCTCTTACTGTCAATGATGTTACGCTTACTCCAGTCAAGGAAGCTCGTAGTCTTGGCTTTATATTTGATTCCTCGCTCTCCTTTATTCCTCATATCGAGACAGTAGCTAAATCCTGTCGTTTTTTCCTGTATAATATTGCCAGGATTCGATCATTTTTGTCTGTCTCTTCTGCCAAGACGCTTGTTCATGCACTGGTTATTTCTCGGTTGGACTACTGCAACCTTCTTCTCACTGGCCTTCCTTCTTCTCACATCAGTCCGTTGGTTTCTGTTCACCACTCTGCTGCTAAGATCATCTTCTTGGCTCGCCGCTCTGACCATGTTACTCCACTTCTGAAATCTCTTCATTGGCTTCCAATTCACTTCAGAATCCAATATAAACTTCTCCTGTTGACCTACAAAGCTTTTCACTGTCTAGCTCCTTCCTATCTCTCCTCTCTCATCTCACACTATTGCCCCGCTTGTGCTCTTCGCTCCTCTGATGCCATGTTTCTCACCTGCCCAAGGGTCTCTACTTCCCTTGCTCGGCTTCGTCCATTTTCTTCTGCTGCCCCTTATGCCTGGAACGCTCTTCCAGAACATTTGAGAACTACAAGTTCAATCACAGCTTTTAAAGCTCAGCTAAAAACTTTTCTTTTTCCTAAAGCTTTTAAAACTTGATTTTGTTCTGACTTTATACTGCTAGTTTTACCCTACCCTGTGCCGGTTTGGTGCATTCTCTTCCCCTCCTTATTGTTTTATTATGATTTTATTAGAATGTAAGCCTATGCGGCAGGGTCTTGCTATTTACTGTTTTACTCTGTACGGCACCATGTACATTGATGGTGCTATATAAATAAATAAATAAATAAATAAATAATAATAATAATAATCTCAGGAGGACTGCTGTCAATCTACCTGTCACAAAGAGCTAGATCCTGGCTCCTTCCAGCTTTTACGAACATCATTTTGGCACTGAAAAGCAGCTGTTTCATGATATCCGTGAGGAGACCTGCGTCCACTTCAGGGTTTGTCAGGCCTTGGGACAGTCGGCAGCAATGTTCTATCAACTGGTGACCACAGGAAATGCTGTTCGAGTGCAGATTCAAGATGGCAATGCACAAGGAAGCGCTGGGAGCCTGTATATCGGAAGAGGAAAGGAAACGCAGATGCGGTCATGACTCCACCCACAGCATGGTGGACCTTCTTGTTCAGCTAAGGAAATCCATCTGTTAGGAGGAACCTATGTCAAGCAACCAAGCACAAGAAGACAGGGGCAGAACTATATTCCTTACTATAAAACTCTGTCAGAATTTAATTCCAGAATTTAATTCCCTTTAATTCCAGTATTGGACATACAGTCAATGCAAAGAGGTTTACATGCAATCTGATGGGGCTGCAATTTAGTCACTATGAAATTTGGGTGGAGCAATTCAAAGACGAAGGGACTGCCAAAACCAATTGCTTACTAGGCTCACACCAGCAAGGGCAGAAGCTGGGAGGAAGCAGCTGGAGGGAAAATACGTTCACCAATTCCAGGGCTAGCAAACTTTCCCCGGCCCCATTCCAAAGCCTTCCTCAATCCTGTGCCAGAACACCCTCTTTTTGCCAATACCACCTTCAAAACGCAGAGTGTGCCAGACACAGTTAAGGTTTCTGTGCCTGTGGCCCAAGAGGCCTGTGAATAAGCCTGCTTCTCTGCTCATGAACTTCCCTTTCTGTGGGTGGAGAGGGTTAAATAGTATGGACACCCTTACAGGGATGGAAGCATTGCAACCTTAGTTGCTTGCCAAAAGCTCAAGGACATCCATTGGATCTCTCCCCATCCCTCAGGTGTCCCCTTTCCCCATCTCTTTTCTATCCTTCTTGCTTGCTTGCCCTACACAGACGTCTGTTTCACACTTGAAGAGCATGAATGTACCTGTTCGTAAAAGAACTCGCCACGCACAATTTCGTTTTCTTCTTCCCTCAAAGAAAGAAGCCACTCGAGTTCTGCCATCTTTGGTACCTGAACTACTGCAGAATAATCTGAACATACATCCTCAGAGTCCTCTCCTAGCATGGCAGGAAAAAAAACAAGTTAAAAAGAATTCAGGACTAAAAGCTCCGTTTGACAAATGGCTACAAATAAAAATATTTGTAGCACTATGGACTATTGCCCCCTAAACATTAAATGCTTGAAATATTCTACTTGCTGCAGTGAGATATTTTATTTCTAAGTACTCCCCTCAATTAAAAAAACCCTCACGTCACCTTTGTGCTTTGAACTCCCCTTACGACCATAGAGGGTGGGAGGACTCAAAAGGACAAGAAGGTCAAGTTCATAAAGTGGTTTTTTTTTGCTTTTTTAAAGTGGCTTCTACTTTGTTAATTTTACTGATTTCATAATACAGGGGCAGCCGGTTGCCATTTTTCCTGCAGTATTTTTTTATGACACTATTTTCTTATGTTATTTTATTGTTAGGTAGCTTGAAATATAAAGTTATAATCTTTGTTAGCAATTTACAAGTGTAACAAGGGTTCCTTTACCTAAGCCTAAGGGTTCCTTTACCCATGCCTGAAACCACATGTGCTGGCTCAGTTACAGCAAATGTTTGCCTTGCAGCAACGAAGGTTATGAAGCTCTTCCCACAATGCATTTGCTGGTTTTTAAGGCACCACCAGACTTTTTACTTTTTCTGCGCTGCCCCCAAGAACATACTGAGAGCCAGAGCTGGAAATCCATGAACTCAGCCCTATTACACGCCAACAAACAGTTGCTCTCCTCACCTTCTTCTTGATCCTGATCCATCTCTTTTGAACTACAAAAAAGAAAGGAAGATGCTTCATACCCATTTTAACATGCTTGAAAAAGTTAATTAGAGGACTTCAACAGAACAAGCATTTTCAACATATTAGCTAACAAAAAAATCTACTTTTTCTTGCCACAGAGTAACTGGAAGGTCATGGCTTACTGAATGAGAATTTGCTGTAGTTCTTTGGGAACTAAGTTATTACAAAGCTAGATAAAAATAGCCTTCACCTAGGGATCGCAAGTCCCAAAGGGAACTGCTAGGTAAAGGCTAAATCACTTTAAGTAAAGATGAGTCACATAGTGACATCCTCGACCACCATTACAGCTACATTAAAAATGGAGAAAGACTGTTTACACACATTTCTGTATCCTGGGACAATACTGTCGAACCCTCCGTGTTGCAATAACTGTAGCACTGGTCACACACGCGGGCTGGGTTTTCCCGACAACTTTCCACCACCATTTTCTTAGTAGAACAGGAACTGCACACCAGCCTCCCACAACGTCTGCAGTGATGTCGTCTATTAAACTGTGACACAAAGGACAAAGTGTAAATGAGCTAACAGGATTCAGCAGCTGCCATTTCTCCCATTCAATGAACCTAAAATTCAGATGTTTTGGATAAAGTGACAAACGTGATTGATGAAAGTTCTGTAAGCTGCATAGCAGAAGCTGCTGGAATAACACATATTCAAGAGCTCCAAGCATGGTCCTGGTATTCCCTTACCATGGTAAAACGTTCAGTTTTGCAGACCATACATGTGACTTCAGTTTCATCTGGAATCCATTGTTGTTTTGGCGGGGCCTTCTCTGGTGGCACAAACTCCTGAAGGGAGACAGTTTGCGGCAGGCTTCTTTCTCGTGGGCTGGAAGAACACGGTGTATCTTAACAAGAAAGAGAGAAATCAAAGCTAATGGAGAACTGAATTATTGCTAGCCTATGGTGACCAGGTGATGCACAGGATATTTATTTATTTATTACAAGCTCTCTGGGTGGTTTACAAAAGGATGTTCTGACTTCAATGCTAACTGACTGAGAAGACAATGTGCTTGCAACATTTCCATTACCTGTTATCAAGAGACAGTCTCTTGCTACAGTGGCACATACCAACCCTGTAAGCGTGGGAGAAGCGGAGGCTTACTTACATAGGCTCAATCAACTTATTATTTAAGAAATGAAATCACACACGCAGAAAACCCACACCAGTTATGTTAGAGGGAATTGTGCAAAGTTTTTCCCCAAACCATAAAATTAATTTTGTATGGCAACCTGCAGTGCTAATTTGCAAAAAGTTACTTGTTTATACACTGAACAATTACTTTACAGGACTTGCTTGAGGAACCAGGAGTGATAAATGCCAATGTGGCCCAGTTCCATTTATTTGAGCTCAGATTGTCCAGAAGATATCATAACCTACTTTGGGAATCTATTAAAAAACAAAATTAAGCAGCTTCAAAGCAAACAGTTGCTGGAAGGCTTCTAATCAGGATTACAAATTCTAGTTGAGATGATTTATCTATACATGTTATTAAAAGAAAATATCAAAATAGTGGGTATTGCCAAATGAAATTATATACCTGGTGAAACATCAATGAATTCCAGGAACAGAGGAAAAACATTAAGTGGCTTTTTCACAACCAAAGGATATCAACAGGTACAATATATCAAACAGTAGTTGTCTTTTTTACAGTGGTCACATGTGGCAAAGATCCTGAAGGAAGATTTTTACATTCTTTTTTTTTTTTTTTTACCAAATAGCAGATAGAGAACTTCACACTAAATGGCTAATGCTACACAAGAAAATTTACTAGTGTTAATATATACTATCCAAACACTACTACAGAGCACTCCACATGATTTCTTAAGTGCCTTGGGCTCAGATTACCTAAAATACCAGCTCTTCTTGTATCATCCTGCCCATTCCTTAAGATCCGACAGGGAGATTTTTTTCTATGGCTGAAGCGCAACTGGCTGGATCACATAGGAAAGCTTTCTCTTTGGCCAGTCCTGTGGAAGAGAATTCTACAATTCCATTGTGGAGTTCTCTTCCACAGGAAGGTCAACTGAATCCCTTCTCTGGCCATCTTTCTATTTAGCCAGGCTCAGGAATTTATAATGCTGATCCTGTTATTTGAAGTGTTTTGTTAAAAACAACTGGTGTGACTTTTCGTTTTACTGAAATGTTAAAATATGATAGGGTGTTGTTGTTGTTTTTAAAAAGAATGATGTGAGTTACTTTGAGCACTGTCCATAGCAGCAGAAAAGCAAACTAGTAAGTAAATAAAATACTTGAGTGGTGTCCAATATTAGGAGAAAGGCACAAACTGTGTTAAAAGAAGAATAAAGGGCGACTCAAACCTAGATGCCTTCAGTTAAACAACAATTCTAAGTCTCCTTACCTAAATGCAAAGTCTCTTTTTAGTTGTATTCACTTTCATAAAGATAGGTAGGAACATTTATGCACATTTATGAGGTCAGTACGTTTTCAAGGAATAAGCCTTAGCTGGCATAGGCGGATGCCAGTGAGATTTGGTTAGAGTCAGAACATTTATGTGTTTGACCAATAGCGAATACAAACAACAGAACTTAATGCATCATGCAATAACAGAACATAGACAGAAATCAAGAGAACAATTCAATGCACAGTCAACTGCAATAGCATTCAGATGACTGTACAAATATGCTTTGCAGCTTTAGCAAACGAACTGTTTTGCATGTAACATCGAGGTCACAATCCGACAGTAGCCAGCAAATCGTCACATAGATACTTTTACCCTGTAAGAATGCCAAGATGTGCCCCAGGAATCTCTCCCCGGGGCTTTGATATAGAGGACAGTACAGTAAAAAAATGTGAGGTAGTCTCTATCTCTCCTGTAGACCTGAGAATCTTAATGTTCAAATGAACTTCTGTTTTTTCTAAACAGGAGGTTGGAGAGGATTCAGTGTCTGGTGCACTTATTTCCTGGAGTGTGTGAACCATATAGTCAGTTATTTGGTTCACACATCATATAGTTCACACACCAGCCAACAGAACTAGTTTCAGGGAAAGGAGCTCCAATATGTTCACTTCCAAATAGGTTTCAGCATCCCCCCCAGGAGAATCTATGACACTGTTCAGACAACACGTTAAGCCATGGTGGTTAAGCATTTTGAGCTAAACATTACGGCTTAGTGTGTCATATGAACCATTACTAACCATCGTGGCTACAAAACCACAGTTTAAACACACTCACTAATCATTTGCTGCAAAAAGGTGAGCAGCCTAACCATGGCTTAGCATGTTGTCTCAACAGGCCCTATACGAAGTAGTCATGTTGGTGAGGGAAAAGAGTATACCAGACTGTGTAATTATTGTCAGCTTCTATCTTCTGCAGAAATGTCTGGGTGCTTAGAAGCACCAACCCAGCATGAACGTTGCTTGTAAGAGTAAGGGCATAGAAGGAATTGAGGGTGAAGGGAAAATAACCCATTCTTATGACCCTTCAAACTATACCAAACTAGCACTGCATAGCTGCAATGAGGAGACAGTAACTACAGCACTCCAATTAGAAAAGGGCTTCATGAAGGAGTCATCAGTCCTACTTTGGGGATTCTCCAGCCAGACCCTGGGCCTTGGGCTACATCTTCAGCATTACGTTTTCAGCACATCATGGCCAATGGAACCTGCTCTTGTGTACTTTTTTTGTGCTGTAGGCAGTTCTAAGAACAGACATTTTGTTTTCTAATTAGAAGTGTATGGCTAGAAAACTGCCACTTCTAGATAGCAAACAACATGCCACATAGACTCTCTCTCCTCATGCCCAGATGCCACTAGTTCTCCATGGAAGGTAACAGCAGAGACTTTTAGATGGAAGACCAACCCCCCAGTTTCAAGACTTCCAGGAAATGTCTGCACACAAGCAAAGCACCTTGGATATTTATTGATCAGTCAAATCTTTTATACTTATATGCACCAACGGAGGAGCCATCTCAAACATTCACTTTATAATTTCTTTGTCAATCAGAAATATTCTAAATCAAAAATAATATCTTAAATGGCTCTTAAATATATCAGGAGCAGAAGATGACACCAGGGAAGAAGGATTAACAGAAAAACACAGGTATTTGAAAAGAATCTAAACCTTTTTCTCTCACCAGGGAAAGTAGCTGGAAATTTTTCTAATGATTCCGATTTGGACAAGGTCTCAGACTCCGAGCCCCGATACAGACTTTCTGGAATCTGAATCAAAGAATCTAAGGTATCAAGAAAGAGCAGTTAACATACTGATCAACATTTTTATCTTCAAAGAAGATTAGAATAACCCATTCACTCTAGTGCATGAAAACATTCATCCAAACTTAGATTGGCTCGGGTGACTACAACTTTTGAACAAATTTGCTTACAAAAGATTTATTAACTCAACAACATGAACACTAGGTGTAAAGTTCAGATTTTGCATCCAACAGGAATGTAGATATGCTAGGCCCTTTCATGTTCTCTTCCCCAACATATTTTGATAATTCTCTTTTATGTACAAATGTACAAAACAGTGAATTACAGGACCAGACTTAGATACGGGTCCCATTATTACAAATGATCAAAATACTATACCTAGTAATAGTAATGTTGAATTGAGTGGCAAAAGAGCTAGCTAGTTAGAATGGGAAGAGGAAGAAATGGGGTAGCAAAGGAGCATTTAAGTCATGCCTCTAGCCATTCACCCAGATTCCCAGGAAACATGGCAATGTTTTGGTGGCAGCAGCTGTCTGCAGTCCACATCTGTCCTCCAGGCTGAGTGTATGTGAGATTTGGTCAAAGAGCACATAGAACACCTTCATTGACTGGAGACTTCCCAAAAGCAGTCACCTGATCTCTTCTCTTTCAATGAGAAAGGGAAGTCGAGGGCTTTCCCAGCATACTTGGAGAGCAAAGCATCAACGTCTTCCACAGAGAAACCTATCTCTTGCCCAACCAAGAGCTGGTGCACTGTCTGTATGGCGACTGCTGCCCAATCCACTTTCATGTTCATCAAGAGCTGTTCCAGCATGAGCAGCGGCTTGCAGGATAAATGAGAGTAGCTAGCACGGTAAAGCTCAGGAAGGGTCAGCAATACCTGGGATACAGAAGACACAGAATTGCCATTATTTGAGAGAAGAACCTGAAATCACGTAGTTGGGGAATGACATGGAGTCTTGCGGCATGTTCTTGAGAATGTAGCTTCAGCTTACCTTTGATCCCATGTAAAGAGCCTGAATTTCATTATGGCGCATAATCGTTAAGTGCTTATAGAAGTATGTTGTGAGATAATCTGCGAGAAAATGAGAAGCTGCCAAGCTGGGGTGTTTATCAAGACACTGTTCAGTTATGACAAGCTGGATGTCTGGATCTTCTATCCTTTGCAAAAGCTACAAAGAAATTAAATAAAAATAACATGTTCAGCTCATTCAGATGATAAATAATGGACCATGCTGCCCCAAGGCATTTTATTGCCTTGCTGGGGCCAATACTTTCAAGTGCCTTGCTGAACCATTCAGATGCCAGTCCCTACCTTTGTCCATCCCCTCCTCAGCCTGGTGCCACCTAACGCAGGTCACTTCACTCTACTGCAGCTGTCCTCAACCTGGTGCTAGACTACAACTCCCAGAAACCACCACCCCCAACATGTCAGTGGGCCTTCTCTATAATGGCACCCACTCTCTGGAATAACTTTCCATTGTGCTGTTCAATAGATAGAAACTATGGTGAGCCTTACTCACATCTTGAAGACGTATCTGTTTACAAGGCTTTCCCTGCCTTGTAATGGACTAAGACACTGCTCCATTTGATTATTGTGCCTGTTGTAATGTTAATTATTACGTTATATTGTTCCTACATTGCTTTTATATTAGCTTTATATATAGTTTATTATGCATGTATTGTAAACTACTTGGCGATTTAGGTTATTGAGCGGTATAGTATGTATAAATAAAAAAATAAAAGTTAGGGAGAAGCACTTGTGTGACCATGAGCCATAATTGTCAAAGCTTTTGGGAACATGCTTTCCATGTGTTCAAACACAAACAAACCCATCTATTTATGTAGGTCGCCACAGAGGCACTCAGTTAACATGGGAACGCACACACTCACACACACACAAATTGCGGTCTATTCGGCATAACACCCAGAGGAAAACAAGCAAAGCTTGGTGATTTATTATTATTTATTTATTTAGAATATTTATATACCGCTCCCCGTTGAAAAATTTCGGAGCGGTGTACAAGATAAAATGAAAGTAAAAACAGAATAAAACAGTTAAAACAAAGTTTAAAAGAAGCAAAAAAAGAAATCCAAGGCTGCATGTTAAAGAAAGGCTTCTTGGAATAAAGATGTTTACAGGAGGTGCCGAAAGGAGTACAAGGTTGGCGCCTGCCTGACCTCCAGAGGCAGGGAATTCCACAGGAGGGGCGCCACCACGCTGAAGGCTCTTCCCCTGGTGGACTCCAATCGGAGGATGGATCTAGGTGGAACCACCAGGAGCAGGCCCTCGGATGACCTCAGTGACTGGGCAGGTTGGTAAGGGAGAAGGCACTCTCTCAGGTATCCTGGTCCCAAGTTGTTTAGGGCTTTGTACACAAGTACAAGAACCTTAAACCTGGCCCTGTAGCGAATAGGCAGCCAGTGCAGTTCCCTCAGCAGAGGAGTTACATGCTGGAAAGGGGCAGCTCCAGACAACAGCCGAGCTGCAGCATTCTGCACTAGCTCCAGCTTCCGGAGCAGCTTCAAGGGCAGCCCCACATAGAGCGAGTTGCAGTAATCCAATCTTGAGCTTACCAATGCCTGTACCACTGTGGTCAAGCTATCCCTGTCCAGGAGAGGCCGTAGTTGGCGAACCAACTGAAGATGGTAAAAGGCACTCCGAGCCACGGCAGCTACTATGCATCCTTGATCTTAAATGCCTTCTCCCAGGCATTTAACAGCATTTAACAACGGTATGCTAAGTTTTTTTTTTTTTAACGGACCCCAGAACTGTTGTTGTTTAAATGGATACTGTTGTTTTATACTGTTGTTTTTATATTTTGATGGTTTTAAATTTTGTATACTTTTTAATGTTCACTGTTTTTTTATTTATTTATTTATTACATTTTTATACCGCCCAATAGCCGGAGCTCTCTGGGCGGTTCACAAGCTCTCTGGGCGGTTCACAAGCTCTCTGGGCGGTTCTTAACTTTTGCGGGTTTTAACCGCAAAAGTGGTTTTTAAAAGCAGTTTTTAACTTTTGTAAACCTCCCAGAGAGCTTTGGGTATGGGGCGGTATATAAATTTAATAAATAAATAAATAAAACAATTTTGCAGATAGATAAGATCAGAAAAACAAAATGGTTACCTGCAAAGACTTTTCCATGTCTCCCATCTCCAACAAATGGAGGAGGTGCTCTTGATGAAAGCTGATTAAATGATCTCTTGGAACGGAATATAAATTTCCCCATTCTTCACATAATTCATAATCCTAGGGTAAAGACAAACAACTCTTCCTTGGATCATTGTCACTCAGATACTGTAATCAAGAAAAGTTTAAAGACCTTTTTGCAAGACTGATCAGTTTATTCCGCAGGTCAGGGGTTGGCAACTTGTAGCCTTCTAGACTTTTTGGGCCTACAATTCCCATCATCCTTCACCAAAGACTTTGCTGGCTAGGGCTGATGGGAGCTGTTGGTGAAAACACCCTTGACGTTACTCCTCTATTGTGCAAAAAAAAAAAAAGAGAGAGAGAGAAAAGAACAGAGGTAAAAGATACAGCCCCTTTCTACCATGGCGATAGCATATGGACAGGCAAGATGGTGGGCTTCTCAGAAACAGATAGTTGGCCACTGTTGGAAAGAAAATGATGGACTAGATGAAGTTGCTAAATATTTTAGGCAAAAATTAAGGATTCCACATGAACAAGCTTCTGAGAAGAAGTGCGATACAAAAACTCAATGTCCTACCTTTGCTTCCAGAATCATCTGTATAATAGCCTGGGAATCATCAGTACAAGCTCTTTTCAGGTCCTGCCAGTCGTGCCACACTGGGACATCTTGTAGACAAAGAATCTGACAAAATAAAAGCAAGTAGAACCGAATAACCACTTAAGTCCTTTTCCTTTCTTTTTTCTTTTAAGAAAAGAAACAAGGCAAGAACTGAATTAGCCGCTCAATGAATTATTCTCAATTAGAAGTCAGCTGTTTTCAAAAGAGCAGGAAGAACTATTGCCACTTTTATACAGCACTGACAGTATACAAAACATATTAGAGTACAAGCAAAAGAGGACAGTCCCTACCACAATCTTCTATATAAATAAAAATGTAAATGTTCGTTTGTTCCTAATCTAAAATCTCCGAAAGTTCTTCACCGATTGCTTTGAAATTTTGACACAACGTTGCATTCGAATACGCGCGTTTTTATGTAACTATATTATAGATGGGGACAAAAGTGTGTCTTAGAATCGAAGAAATAGGGTATATAAAAAAGCCCAGAGGCCTCCTCCAAGCCACTTATGCAAATAGGAGAGAAGTCATTGTGACATCACCAACCAGTAGGCCAATCTACTGCCTCTGCCTTCTCTCCTATTTCCATGTTCTCTCTATTTGGCGCCATCTAGCGATGTTTCTCGGAACTGCGGCTTTCTATGGAAGTTCCAAGTTCTGAAGAAAGGTAACTGCCAGGAGATTCCGGCCTAGCAGAGGGGCCAAAACCCACTAACCTCCTCACCACACCTGTGACAGGTAAAAACAATCTTTTTTTGAAAAACATCGCCATCTGTTGGATGTAAAAGCAACACATGCTATACTACATATTGTACGATTCCATTTCAATGTTTCCAATTTTCTGCGTTTCAATTGAAATATTTTGTTAGTTTTAAATTTTTTACCTTTTTTAATGTTTTGCAATTTTATATGTTTTTGTTATAACTTTCTATCTTCTTTTTCAGTGCAATCAATCTGCTTTAGTTCATCCAAATAATGCCTCGCAGAAGAACACACTTAGGTTGTCTTAGTCGCGGAGCGAAAGCAGTGCGACGAGTAATTGCAAATATGACTGAGGAAGAACGGGCATCAGCGAACGAGCAAAAAAGACAAAGAATGGCTCCAATACGTGCCAAGGAAGCAGCCGAGCGACGTGCAGCCAGACTTAAGGATGCACGGTTGCGAGCACGGCGATCGCGTTCTACAGCATCAGATCTGCTTCGTTCTCAACAGAATGACTGCAACAGGCTGAGAGTGGCTGAAAGACGTCAATGAGAAACAGCACATCAGCGTCAAACACGACTCCGTACTCAACAATCAAGCGATTACAATCGCCTTGCATTCCGGTACAACCCAGCTGATGATTATAGTTTGAGCCGGCATGTTGTCATCGGCGCTATGACTGAAGTGTGTCCTTTTTGAAAGGCTCTGAAATTTAATGGAGAAAGAAAGGAATGTGTTGCGCCAGCGGAAAAATTAAACTGCCTCAACTTGGAGAACCACCAGAGCCATTACAAACTTTGCTTGCCGGATATACCGCAGAATCAAAGCATTTCCAATCTAAAATCAGAAAATACAACTCATGCTTCCAAATGACGTCGTTCGGCGCAGAAATCGTAACAGTTCCATTTATGCCAACATTCAAAGTCAAAGGACAAATTTATCATAAAGCCGGCTCCCTCCTTCCGTTTCCAGATAGTCAACATAAATTCCTACAAATGTATTTCATCGGTGATGGCAATGATGAATTGAATGCACGCTGCGGAATTTCTACAGGCATAAAAAGGTCCATCGTTTCCAAACTGCAAGAGCTTCTTCACGAAAAAAACAATTTAGTACGTTTGTTCAAAACAGCAATTGACATGATGCCATCTGATACACACAAGATTGTTATTCATGTTGAAATAACGCCTGCTGGAGAACATGTGCGAAGATTCAATGCTCCAACTATAGACGAAGTGGCAATTGTTATAGTCGGAGATCAATTCCAACCTAGAGATATTGTTCTTCATCGGAGAAACTATCAATTGACAAAAGTTGCAGAAACTCATCGATGCTACGATGCCCTGCAATATCCAATCATTTTTTGGGATGGTGCCGATGGATATCACTTCAACGTTAAGATGATAAATCCAGTCAGTGGAGAAGAAACAAATATGAAATGCAGCGCAATGAACTATTATTCATACCGATTAATGATTCCAGAGAATGAAAACAATCACATTTTGAAATGCCGTCAATTGTTGCACCAATACATCGTAGATATGTATGCAAAAATCGAAACAGAACGTTTGATATTCATCCGTTTGAATCAGACCAAGCTTCGCTCAGAAGAATATGTTCATTTGCGAGATGCAGTTGTAAATGACGGTAATACAACTAACGTTGGAAGACTAACGATTTTGCCATCTTCATATACAGGCAGTCCACGTCATATGCATGAGTACGCTCAAGATGTAATTGTGTATGTTCGACACTACGGGTGTCCAGACCTATTCATTACATTCACATGCAATCCAGCTTGGGACGATATACAACAGCTCTTACTTCCTGGCCAATCGCCGGTGGATAGGCATGACATCACAGCACGTGTTTTTAGACAGAAGCTAAAATCGCTGATGCATTTCATGGTAAAACATGAAGTGTTTGGGTCTGTGCACTGCTGGATGTACTCAGTGGAATGGCAAAAGTTTATTTCCCAGCTGCAAATGTGCAACAAATAGCCCTGAATCCACTGGCTACAACATTAACTGCTTTCTTCACCTTATGTCAAAATGACGCGTTTGCAAAAACACTGCTGTATTCGGAAGTGCCTACGTATTACACATGGAATGCAAGTAGAAAAACATTTGAACGACATAAACGAGGAGAACGAGTCGACGGACAATCTGGCATATTCAAAGAAACTACGATAGGCAGACTGTACACCGTGCATCCCAATCAAGATGAATGCTTCTTTCTTCGCATGCTGTTGGTAAATGTGGCCCGTCCAATGTCTTTCCAGCAATTGAGAATTGTCAACAGCGTTACACATGCCACTTTCCGCAGTGCATGTCAAGCTCTGAATTTATTGGAGAACGACAGACACTGGGAAGTATAATTAATGACGGGTGCAACACGTCACATCCAAATCAAATTCGTGCATTGTTTGCAATCATATTGACCGCTGCTCTCCTTCATCTCCAACAGAGTTATGGGAGAAATATAAATCGGACATGGCTGAAGATATTTTCCGTCGAATACGCAACGAAAATTCAAATATGAACATGGATTTCACAGCAGAAATCTACAACGAAGCGTTGATAATGATTGAAGATTTGTGCTTAGAAATCGCGAACAAAGTTCTCAATCAATTGGGAATGCCATCACCGAATCGATCTGTTCCTGCTTTGTTCAATGTAGAATTGCATCGTGAACAAAATTACAACACAGGTGATCTTTTGTCGTATGTGCAATCAAATATTCCTAAGCTAACGCTTGAGCAAAATCACATTTACGATCAAATAATGCAAACTATAAATAACGGGTTGGAAAAATCTTTTTCTTAGATGCGCCAGGAGGAACTGGTAAAACATTCCTAATTAGATTCATTCTAGCAACAATTTGATCCCAAAATGACATAGCCTTAGCTCTTGCGTCGTCCGGAATAGCTGCGACATTGCTACAAGGTGGAAGAACTGCTCATTCCGCTTTGAAATTGCCATTGAATATGCAATTCATTGAAACTCCCACGTGCAACATTTCCAAAGCATCCGGCATGGGAAAAGTATTGCAAAAATGCAAACTTATTGTTTGGGATGAATGCACAATGGCACACAAAAAATCCCTCGAGGCTCTTGATCGATCATTGCAAGATTTGCAAGGAAACATCAGACCATTTGGGAGCGCAATAATATTGCTTGCAGGAGATTTCAGGCAAACATTACCTGTAATTCCTAGATCAACACCAGCGGATGAAATAAATGCTTGCCTGAAATACTCTACTTTATGGCGACACGTCAAGACGTTAAAATTAACTACAAATATGCGTGTCCAGCTGCAAAACGATCGATCAGCTGAGATATTCTCACGTCAATTGCTGGAAATTGGGAACGGAAAGGTGCCGGTTGATCTGACCTCAGGACGAATTTCATTGCCTCATAACTTCTGCAATTTAGTGACGTCAAAAGAAGAATTGGTTGAAAAAGTATTTCCCAAAATTCAAACCAATTATAAGAATCACGATTGGCTGAGTGAACGAGCTAGTCTTGCGGCCAAGAACAAAAACGTCTACGAACTTAACAATATTATTCAGTCTAACATTCAAAGCGAGGCAGTCACATACAAGTCCGTCGACACTGTTGTGGAGATGAAGCGGTTAATTATCCAACAGAATTTTTGAATTCACTCGATCTGCCAGGGATGCCACCGCACGTACTGCAATTGAAAATCGGCGTGCCAATTATCATGTTGCGAAATATCAACCAGCCAAAGCTTTGCAACGGCACGCGGCTTGCAGTAAAAAAATGACTGAGCAACGTTGTAGAAGCAACAATCTTGACAGGACCTTTTCAAAGGTGAAGATGTCCGCATTCCTATGATTCCAACGGATATGCCATTACAATTTAAGAGATTGCAATTCCCAATTCGATTGGCGTTTGCAATCACCATCAACAAAGCTCAGGGCCAATCTTTAGAATTGTGCGGTTTAGATCTAGACACAGATTGCTTCTCACATGGACAATTATATGTTGCGTGTTCTAGAGTCGGCAAACCAGACAATCTCTATATCTACACAGACAATGGAACAACAAAAAATATTGTATATCCACACAAGCATTGTGAAATTAAACATATTAGAAACGTCCGCTTTGTCTTTTCTTTCTTTTCCATTTAACTACACTGAGCCACAGCAACGCGTGGCCGGGTACAGCTAGTAGATATATAAACTAAATTTGACTGCAACAGAAATAAGGAAAGGAGGTGAAGAAAGGAAGAGTAGAGGGTAAAAAAAATCCTAGGATAACTGTAATCCACAGAAATGTCATGCCTCCTACTAACTTTGCATTGGCTTGTAAAGCAGAAAGCTAGGTCAGAAGTTCATGTGAAAGTGCTTTTGAAGAATCAGTCCTACAGCTTTCACGTACCCCAACAGAGGGAACAAGTCAGTGGGGTACCATCATCCTAGTGATACAAATTCTCATTTGGCTGAAAACCCAAGAGTCCGATGAAGCCTCAACTGAGAAAGTTTCACAGTTTTAAGAACTGATCTCCCACCATTGTCCTCAAAGTTGATGCAGGGAAACCAGCTAATCATTCTTCAAGAACAGCCACATTACGAGGCCTAAAGTATACTGAAATCAGAGACTTTCATATAAGCTAAGTCATTTTAAGCCTTCTATGCCTCAAGATCCAAAACATGCTCATCTGATTGTTCCATTGATTTCAATGAAACTTACTTGCGAGTAATTTTTAACCTACCTGCTTTCCAAAAATCTCCACTGTAATTTAGAACTATAAAAAACACCAAAGAATTCCTGTCTCAAAGTTTGGTGCAACTATATCCACTTTCTTCTTAAAAATGGAGCTAGAAGTGCATGTTGAGAACCCCCAGGCATTTAAATACTCAAAACCAAAGCAGGTTTGATCCATGGAAAAGGCAATTTCAATATTCAGCAAGAGAAAAGGGTCCAAGTGTTGGGGAGAAATATTCCCCCCCCCCCTTAATAAAATGGCTTGGGTACCTTTTGATAAACCTGAAGCTCTCTTGTTTTGCTCTGCAGATCCAATCTGAGTTCTTCAGATACCTCTGGGTCACAGGCACAATAGGCTAAGATTTCCAAGCAAGCCTCCAAGGGCCACCTATCCAGACAGCGCAGGGACAATCTGCTCCTCAGCATGGCATCTCTCACTCGGAACAAGTACTGCCAACCTTCCTTACCTGAAAAGGAAATATTCTCAGTGACCCTATTCAGACGACACGCTAAGCCACGGTGGTTAAGCATTTTGAGCTAAACATTATGGCTTAGCGTGTGGTGTGAACCATTCCTAACCATGGTTTAAACATGCTCACTAACTATTTGCTGCAAAAGGTTTAGCGGCCTAGCCATGGCTTAACGTGTCGTCTGAACAGGCCTAGCGTGTTCTAGTTGTAGAGGCTTAACCCCCCCCACACTGGATAACATAACACCAAAGACATTGGCAGCAACACTGTTGGACTGCAGAAAGCTGCCTTACCCAGAGTCAGACCACTGATCCATTCAAGCTCAGTACTGTCTACACTGGCTGGCAGCAGCTCTCCAGAATTCCAGGCAGAAGTCTTTCCCAGCCCTTCCTGAGCTGCCAGCAATTGAAACCAGGACCTTCTGCATACAAAGCAGGTGCTCTACCACTGATCTGTAGCCTTTCCCTTCACTACGGGCCTTATAAATCAACAGTTCAAGTAATGGTCATTTCCCACCCACTTCCCACTCCAGAAAAACCTCTTATTTTCCCCATTTACACTGTTCCTCCCTCGCCCCTTGCAATGCCTAGACAGGGCCAGCTCTCATATATGTAAACCTTCAGTTCTACTAGAGGAGACTGCATGAGCCTAAGTTTCAAGCAGCTCAACACACCATCCAGGAGCTTAACACATTTTGCATTTTCCTAACAAAATTAGTAAATCAAATCCCCAGTTTCCAGCCCAAGTGACCTCTGTAAAGAAGAACAGTCCCTTTTTTTTTACCATCAGCAGTGGCACAACTGAGCACAGCATCTCGCACAGTGATGAGCTCTTCCATATCTTGGCTGTAGAGATCCAAGACCTTCAAGGCTCTGGGCCAATCCCCTGCCGTGAGCGCGTGCTCAAAGACCTCCATTAACGCCTCAGCAGCCATGACAGAATGCAATCCCAGGAAAAGCAAAGAGATGTAAGACTTGCCACAAAGTCCACTAGCCAAGCCGTTCCCCTCATCCTGAGGGTCCTGCAGGGGCTCGGACATGACAAGTAAAAAGCGCTCCAGAAACGGGAACCCCTTTAGCAGGGCTTCGCATTCCTTGGAAATTTGCTCGATAGACAAGGGCCCTTCACGCTTGCCTCGGAACTCCATCCATGAAAGGCTCTGCTTGGGGGGTTTCTGAACCTTTGATGCACTGAGACAAGCCATGGTAGCTGTCAGTTTTGACTGGGACTTCAGGAAATTGAGGGTGGAGGCCGTGAGCATATGCTGGTTCTGGTCAGGCAGAGAGGGCGAGGGATGGCTGGAAGCATCCTCGGAGTCCATGGCTGGATTATGGACTGGCACCTCAACATCAGGCAAACAATGATACGCATGCAGGTGTGCTAGACTACTAATGTTGGTCAAAAGGGACCTGGTCTGGCTGTTTTGCCTGGTATTGCACAGGGGCAACGGCTTACAGCAACAGTTAATGATCACTTGCTGCACATTTAAGTTCAATTCTTCTTTGGCCAGCAATGAAGACAACCTGCAGGATTGAGAAGTAAAACGTGTAAGAAAGGTGACCTTACACCACAAACCGTTTCACATATTGTTCAATTTGTTTTGCAAAGACATTCAACAAAGGCCCGCAGCAAATCCCAGCTTCCTGATGAGCCTACCTGTGTGATACCAAATGTGCCAAATGTGCATGGCACATTCACACTTACATTTTCAGTTGTATCCCTAGAACGTCTGTGAAACAGTGCATGAAGAAGCCCTGCTATGTCCAATGATTCTCATCTCTTTTAAATGGCAGTGACGAAGCTACTCTTACTTACAACGCTAGCTCCTCCATAAACAGGGGCAGAACAGTTGCACAGCCTACCGGTGATACAATAACCATAAGCTAGAACTTCTAAGAAGAGTATCCAGGACCCTTGCTATTCATTTTCTTACTTAATCTAGAAAATGAATGCTTCAAATGATTTTAAAAATGGGTTTCTAAAAATAAATAAAGGTGCCATCAAGAGATACTCCACAACTGGAGAGTTTAACGTGTATTAACTGTCATGTTTTGGCTGGCAATTTGTTATGTTCTGGAAAGTTAGCAGACATTTTAGTGGTTAAGGAAAATCTTACAACTTAAAAACAGATTCGAGGCTAATCTGCTCATTCAAGCAAGATGGTGAAACTTTCCTGAATTGCACCACCTTGGAATTCAGGAAGTGGTACTGGTAAAGGTGATGATGTAGAATAAACTATTTTTAATGCTTCCTCATGTAATAAAAGGTATCTACCCACAGAACACTAGAAGATCAAGGAGAAGTCTAGGTGAGAGTTTCTCTCCCTACTGTGCTAGTTTTCTGTATAGAGCGAACACAGAAAGGATTCTACCACTTGATTATGCTGAACAAGTAGCTTGGTTTTCTGCTGTAGCTCCACAGTATACAAGAGCAGACCTTGAAAAATATTTCAGCTTTTACTAAAGATGTCTAGCACTTGCTGCAAAGAACTTGGTGGCCTTATTTCTCAATTCCAAATTTCCATGATGTGCTAAAAGATGTGCAAGACACTTCATTCAGATCCAACCAGCAAATCTCACAACAGCTTTTGATCTCCCGAAACAAAACTTACGTCAGTGGAAGAGTAGAATAGATTAATACAAACTCCACTGAGGCTGCTACAGCAAATACTTTTCTAACCATTTAAGAATAGTCAGGTCTGAGTGACAGCAGAATATTTATTAAGCAGCACTTTGCATGCAATCTAAAAACAAACTCACTTAAGCGAATAAAATCGAAAATCAAACTTCCAAACAAGCATGTTTGAACACCACAACATCCATGTCTGAAAACTCTTACCTGTCAGGAACAACCTGTTTCTCAAACAGAAGTTGGGACAGCAAATGACAAGGGGTCTGCTGTAATAATATGAAAGGATTTCCAACTCGTACTTCTGCAGATTGATCTAGAATCAAAGAAACAAAATGGGAAATGGTCATATATTGTTTGGACTTGATCCTGTGTTATATGTTTGGAATCTTCCTTCCAAAGATTGTGCTGTGTTGTAAACCTACTATGATCCCTTTTGTACTTTCAGCTGCACAGACACAAGATTGTTTATGGAAACCTTCCCCTTCAGAAGGTGCCCTTCTGAAGTTTTGGATAACAACTCACAGCATTCCTGACCACTGGCCATGCTGGCTTTGGGTGATGGAAGATGACATCCAAAACATCTGGAGGGTACCAGGTGGGGGAGAGCTAGTTATGGAGAACACCCATGGAACATTTATGGAGAACCACTTCAATAAAATGTAGTCACAAACAGCTGATCGGTCTGATATAATCATGGAAATTGTGATCTACAAATATAGATGCAACATGGGTTTGCTCATTTTAATTCCTCATTATGCACATTATCTTTTGCAATATCTATTTAATCTATCTATCTCTTTGCTTTCCATCATGGGGGGGGAGGAGGAAGTAAATTACCAAATTAAAACCTGGATTAGCTTGTTTAGTGGTGCACAATCTCTTACCTAGTTCTGGAGTGACACTTCGGAAGACAATGGCAGCCAGCCTGTTGATATAATCAAAGAAGCTTTGTACATAGACATTCTGCACATGGCTCTCCTGCATGGTATTAGCATATTGGTCCAAAGTTCTCAGCAAAAGTTTGATTTCTTTATAAACTGGATGTACTTCTAATTCAGCAGGTTTCAAAGAAGCCTGTTCTACTAACGAGGCAAGCAGATTTCCTTTGGAATCTATTAAAATGAGAGGGTTAGAGAGAAAATACTCCATCACATTAGCCAACAAAGACAGTAATTCTTTTTCCTTACCCAAATTACAACCTCCCATTCAACCAGACTACCATGTTGGAATGGACTTACGTGGTCTGACCCTTATTACACCAATGAGAAAAACCTTGTGGAACTTTTACATGTAAGTATATAGCCATTTTAAATGGGAAGAATTAAGTAGATTATGAGGTTAATATCTATTCTTCAACATATCTTATTAAGAAGCCCTGCAAACACTAAATAAAGAAGTTTTTGATCCTGAAAGTAATATTTATGTCAAACAGGGACTATTGAAGTAATTTTATTTCATACCCTACATATAATTAACCTAAAATTTGGGATTAAATTTAAATACAAACACACTTCAAAGCAATTTTTTTTGAGTGATTGTAAAGAAACCCCTTGAAACACACACACTTACTTACCTGAAAAATCTTCTACATGTGCCAGATTTTGCAGGATTTGGTCAAAGTGCTGTGATAAAACAATCTGATTAGTGATACAATTTTCAGTCACAGCAGGGTAACAAGTCTGGAGCAGATCAGCAATGCTGCAATGGAAGTGACTACTTATTTTCTCATCAGAGATTTCTGTGGGGAAACAAAAGGAAACATCCATCAATACCAAACCTCAATGTAGTTTTAAAGCGACTGAACAAATAAACAACAAATGTAAAAGCACATCAAGAAGACTAAGTGCCATGATTGGGGCTAAATGTTGAACTGAGTCAATGCATCATATCTAACCCATATTATCTACCGTGACTGGCAGCAGCTCTCTTAAGTATCAACTCATGATCTCTAACACTCCAACTTGGATCTTCTCTGGTTTCATACTGCCCTTATACAAATCTACGGTGTGACCATACTTGCAATACTGTATACAGTTCTGGTCACCACACCTAAAAAAGTTATTATAGAGCTGGAAAAAGTACAGAAAAGAGCAACTAAAATGATCAAGGGGCTGGAGCATCTCCCTTATGAGGGAAGGTTACAACAGCTAGGATTGTTTAGCTTGGAAAAAAGGAGGCTAAGAGGAGACCTGATAGAGGTGTACAAAATTATGTATGGTGTGGAGAATGTGGATAGGGAGATATTTTTCTCCCTCTCCTATAATACTAGAACCCAGAGTCATCTCATGAAGCTAACTGTTGGGAGATTCAGGGCAGATAAAAGGAAATACTTCTTACACAGTGCATAGTTAAACTATGGAATTCACTATCACAAGTTGTAGTGATGGCCACCAACTTAGATAGTTTTAAAAGGGGGTTGGATAAATTCCTGGAGGATAAGGCTATCAATAGCTACTAGTCCTGATGGCTGAGTGGAATCAGAGGCAGTAAGCCTATATACACCAGTTGCTGGGGAACAGGGGTGGAAGGATGCTGTTGCACTATGTCCTGCTTGTGGGTCCCTGGTCAACAGCTGGTTGGCCACTGTGTGAACAGAGTGCCGGACTAGATGGACCCTTGGTCTGATCCAGCATGGGTCTTCTTATGCTTCCAAGGCTGCTTCACACCTTAAAATGTCTTATATGTAACTCAATCTCGATGTATACTAACATCTGAGAATTTTTACTGCTAGAGGTACATCAACTGGGCAGCCAACAGCAACCGCTGAATTTTTTTGAATTTTTTTTACAACATCTATAAACCGGTCTATATCTGAAAAAGAAATCTTGGGAGAGTCCAAGAGATTCAGGATTCAGCTGTGGATCTCCTAGGCTCGGAAGCTCTACAGTCTCCATCTTGCAAGGACTCATCTTCAGTTTATTGAACCTCATATAGCCCACTCAGAGCAAGAAGCCAACTTAATTCACAATTCAGCTCTGGTCCGACCTAATTTAAAGAGGAACACCATTCTGAGGAAGGTACATAAGGAGGTTTGACAGACCTTGGGCTGAGAGTATGTTGTCAGGTATTTGATTTGAAAGTGTTCATATCTAAGTGGAAGTTTTTCTGGAACTGAAGAACAAAAGTAACAACCCTGAGATAGCCATCTCAAGGTCTTTGAGAGTGGCCAGGATGTGCAGCTGGATGGCTCTCTGACCAAGGCCGTTTGCCCATGTTTTTTTCTTGAGGCATAGCAACACAATCCTGGTGATGCAATCCGGTGTTCATATTGCATGTGGACACTATGATTGGCTCAAAAGGCTATTAATATGTGATTGAAGAGTGTGGAGAGTTTGTGTGAAGAGCTATTGTGTAAAGTTCCTCAACTATATTATGCTCTATGTAAATATTTGTAAAGTAAACTTAGATTAGTAGTCCAAAACGCTGTGTCTGAGTATTCCTTCACTTCGTGAACATCTGCCTGCTGCCAGTGACCTCTGTCTCTGCTGACGTGTGCTTGCACTCTGTGCATGCTCTGAGGGAGTGCAATACATCAGACTCCTAACATATGTGACTGGACCAAAGTCACCCAGTGGGCTTTCATGGCCAGGTGGGGACTAGAACCGGATCTTCCGACTCCCAGTCCAACACCTTAGCCACTACACCACACTGGCTCTACACGAGGTGTAAGAAACTGTTCAAGGTGGCTAAAATCATAACACAAATTCACAGCCATAAGAACACATAAAACACTACTTAAAATATCCTCCTTAAAGCTGAAAACAAGCAGCCGGAGATATAAACATTAAAATCAGTCGCAGAGTAAAACAATCTAATAAAACCAGTTACTGAGAAGGAACAGCAAGACCAGACGGTCAAAACATGAAGGCCTTTCTAAGGATGAAAGCCTTCACCATTCAGCAGAAGGCCAAAAGAAAGGCGTCCAAATCAGCCACCTGCAGGAGGGAATTCATTGGCTAGATGCATCTATTTGAAAATGGTCCTCCCAGATCTGAATGAACTAATAATATGAAACAATGTACTTACCTGATTTAGGCTGCCCTTGTGATGTATTGACAATTTTACTTATTTCTTGAAGAACTGCCGGGAAACCTCTCATGCCCTCACAGCACTGCAGAACAGAATCAAGTCTTCGGCCTATTATCAGATGCAGAAGCAAAGTGAGGAGGGAAAATATGAGAACAAAAAGAATACATTGGCACAATTATATGCACGCTCTATGGTTGCCATGACTGTCTTAGTTATTTACAGTGCCATTTGTTTATTTTAAAAAGACAGTATTTAACTAAACAGAGGAAGAAAACTTACCCTTCATTTCAAAGCTATTATACAACCTTCTCTCTGCTGTTTCTAAGAGCTGCTTGCAGGTTTTCCACAAGTGGCACTGAGTACATGCCAAGTCAAATATGGCCATAGCGGAGGGGCAGAGGCCTTCCAGGACATTGCTCAGAGGGCTGGCATGCTCCAGCTGAATACTGCTGGCCCAGAAGCTCTCTTGAAGCATAGGGACCACGAGGCCTTCTGAAGGGGAAAGCAGCTTATCGGTAACATCTGAGATGGAGTAAAACACCATACCTTGGGAAAGAAAAAGAGAAAGCTATATATATATGAAGGATTTGGGCCCAAACATAACATGCAGTACAGCTTTGCAATCTTGAAGAAGTCAGATCTCTCTTGGCTTCACTTTGACTTGGTCCAATTCTGGGAAAGTACAATTCCTTCTTGACACTTTTGATGGTTTTAGATGGCAGAACAGGGAACCCTGACTTGCAAGTATAATGGCTTGGATATAGAGGTACAGTGGTGGCCAAAATTGTGGGCACTTTTAAAAAATTTCATGTTTTGCAACTTTACATGCTTATAGAAAATGTTCTGCTTCATGAAATTCAAATGTTTATATATCATTTGAAAGACCTGATTCACGTAATTCAACAATCCTGCTTCTTTTCCTGGGTGTCCAATGAACTCTTTTCTTTGGTGCCAGTGCTCTATTTATGATGTACGTATATACACTTTTAATTTGAGAAATACTTCAAATATTCACACAATCTCCAATTGCGCTTCAGTTACAGAACAAACAGCAAAACTGACTTTCCCCAACTTGAAACATGATGTATCGCAGCTACTGCCATGTGATTGGTCCCCAGAATAAGGACTGTGATTGGCCAGTAGGGTTTGCAATTCCAGTCCGCTTCTTCACTCAATCACACCTATGTTTGTTTTCAGACTAAAGTAAGCATAACTTTTTTTGTACTGCAGATATTTACATTCTGCTTTTTGTATTGAATTCAGCATTACATTCTCTTTCAACTGATATATAAACATTTAAATTTCGTGAAATGGAACCTTTTCTATACGCATGCAAAGTTGCAAAACATGAAAATTTCAAGAAGTGTCCACAATTTTGGCCACCACTGTATCTTGCATGAGCAGAAAGGCTCTTCTGCTTGCAAGAAGCAGCTCCAATGAATTCCTTTGATTTCTCCCTCTTGCTGCAGCTCCCCACCCCCCAACGCATGTCATTCCAGAATTTCCATTCATCCTCAGAAGCAGCTTCTGGGGGAACACAGGACAACGGTGGGAAGGGAGGAGCCAGGAAAGGCCAATTCTGCATGAGCAGAGTTCCACTCAACTGTCTCTGGATCCAAGCCAAATTTGATTTGTCCCTCATTGCTCTTCTTTCCGAATATGTACCTACACACACTTCTAGGAGGGAAAAACTGAGGGACAGAAGACCATGACAGACAAAACAAGCTGCAACCAAAGGCCTCTGAACCAAATGTAAATAAAGCCATTTCTTACTGAGTTCTCTTACAAACACTCACTAGAGCAGGTGTAGGCAAGCCGGTGCCCTACAGATGCTTAAGACTACAACTTCCATAAGCCCCAGCCAGCATGGCCAATGGTCAGGGATTGTGGGAGTTATATGCCAAAACATCTGCAGGGCACCAGGTTGCCTCTCACTGCCCTAGAACACCTCTAAGATAATCCATTGTTAAGTGACCCAGGATGAGGGATGGAGTATTTAACAATTTACTGTAGGCCTGCACAACCTGTGTCTCATAAAGCCTAACACAGCCCACTGGCCACGGATTATGGCCTGCCAGGTGCTTGCTACACCAAGGCCTAACCAGCCAACAAAATCAGTAAGGACAGGGGAGGATTTTTCTTGTTGAACATGGCTTGTATTCAGCTTGATAAGATAAATCATAGCATGTTTCATAGTGAGATGAAGCACTACCCCTCACACAGGGCCAGCCCAAGTCATTTTGCTTCCAAATGATGCTCCCATCCCCTGAACAAGTTAAATGACCCTAGTACCCGGCACGTAATTTTGGCACTAGAGGCAGAAAATTCCACAAGCAGCACTCCCAATCCCTAGCAGTAAAAATATGACAACCAATTAAATAATAAACAATTTGCTGCCCCTTCTGCTGCCTGAGGTGGCCACTTCACTCTGCCTAAGAGTAGGGCTGGCCCTGCCATCAGACATCCACTACACACAATCTCTGTTATGTTTAAGTCCTGTTCCCCCCTCCCCAATTTGTTTCCAACTTTTAAGATCAACGGTCAGGTTTTTACCTGCAGCTGCCGCATTCCCAATAGCCTTTAGTGTAGAACGGCCACTGCCAGACTGTTTGAGGTTTCCAGATCCCTCAGACGACTGATGGTCAATCTTGTGTTCCACTTTTGCCAGCTCCCTGATCACTTCTTGGTTACGCTCCAAGAAAATTAGCTCACCATAGGAAGCAGAAGACTCCAAATTAAACATAATAGCCACCTGTCATTGTGGAATTGAGAGGCACCATATGTTTATTAGGAGAGAAGTGCTTTATCAATAGTTAGAATTTTTCTCAATAGAGAAACAGAATGAGCAACCCCAATCCTACTAGAAAGCTTTGGGGGAAGCTGGAAGAGAGCCCTTTGCAGTGCTGAGACTGCAGTCTTCATAGAGTCACTGGATGATGCACAGAGCAGCTATGAACCATGGAAGATTAATTCCCATGCTTCTCTAGATAAACCATGGGTGCATGGTAATTTCCAGAAAATACAGCCATTTCCAAAACAACAGACCAGTTCACACAGAGAGCTTCGGCTATTGGGCGGTATAAAAATGTAATAAATAAATAAATAAATAAACATCACAATATGGGTTATTTGAGGGCTGTTTAACCCTCAAACAGCCCCTGCCACCTGGGATCACACAACATGACAAGCCATTGGCCTACAGGCACCGTGCAAAAATGGCACCTCTGGGTGCCCAGCATGATGCTACAACCCTCACAGGTAAATTAAGCCACAGTGGACTGTTGTATCATGCGAACCAGGTCAGTGTCCTGTTATGATCATGGAGTTACCTGATGAGCTTCTATGTAGTTTCCCCTTAAGATACAGGCAACAAGAAGAGATTCTGGCGGGGAAAGCATCATTGGGATGAGGAAGTTCTTTTGAGGCTTTAACCTATATTCTACATCACTCCAGTCAGATAGCGTACTAGCACTTCCTTCTAAAAAAAACAATAAAACAAAATAAAACACTGCCCAGTAGATTAAGTTATCAGGAACAACATTCATCTCAAAGAAGGAATAATGTACACACAGTAAGCAGTTTATGCCAAGTCCTGCCATTATTAGGAGGTTGAAAATAACATGGAAATGTGTGTGTGTGTTTTTAATTAACTATTTAATTTTAAAGCTTATTTGCAATTGTTCAGTGTTGGTACTCTCAGGGTGACTATCAATCGACAGAGATATTAACAATAAAATCATAAGCAATACCATTAAGTCACCACAGCAGAATAAGATTTAAAACCTCAGCCAAATTTGAAGAAAACTATAAAAGTTCTTTGGCTGGCATTGAACATACAAAAGAGCAAGCAGTGGGTGAGCCACCCTGAAGGGGAGCGGGGTGGGTGGGGTGGGGGGAGAAAGATGATTCCAGTGGCAGGCAGGGATGGGAAACTGATGGATAAAAAGTCTTCCTTACCTGATGCACTGGTGATACTTAGTTCACTACTTGCGCTCTCTTCCAACGACCCTGAGACTCCCTTCTTGCAATCTGAAGCAGAACATAAAAGAGACAGTGCGAAATACACAAAGCTATCAAGGAGTCGCTATTCTAGTCTCCATGGGGATAAAGCGAGTGACAGAAGTCACTGCTAAAAAGAACTTATCTAGCCGGAGGGAAGCGCCTTGGACTGGGTTGGCTTAAATATTATGGCACTCATATGGAGGCTACTGAAAAGCCCTTGCCTGGTAGGAATGCTCCATGTGGGGCTGTGGTGTAACTCCCAAGAGCCTTGCCTTAATTCCCAACCTCACAGAGTGACTGCATGCAGCCACTGCCAGGGAGATTCAGAGCTGGCTTACAGACCATGTACATGTACGGTCTGGAATATGGGACAAGAAACTTTAAAACACCATGCTAGCAACACAGGCAAGCACTTTTTGGCAGCCTCAACACAGGCTGCCCTCAGACAAAATATTTGAGGGGGTGGGGGGAGAACAGTCTAACTGCTACTCTGAGGAGGATCTCTTGGATTTTTGTTTAAATGTGTCATCAATTGTACATGCACGCCACCTTGAGGCCCAGCATTGGGCAAAAAGCGGGATATAAATATAATAAAATGTAATAATAACTAGCAAAAAAGCCCGTCATACAACAGGTGTAGAGGAGCAGTCTGGTGAGGAGGTTAGTGGGTTTTGTCCCCTCTGCTAGGCCGGAAGCTCTTTCTGGGAACTTGGAACCTTCAATAGAAGGCTGCAGTTCCGAGATACGTCGCTAGATGGCGCCAGAGGGCAAAAATTATAACTGGCTTGGAGGAGCAGTCTGGGGTTTGATAGATAGATAGATAGATAGATAGATAGATAGATAGATAGATAAGTAACAACAACAACAACAACAACAACAACAACAACAACAACATCTAATTGCCCATGCATATCCACATTATATTTTCCCACTGCAGTCTTAAGAGGCAACTGCTCTGCTTATCTCTAGACAGAAGCAAGCTCACCTCTAAGCAAGGCTGGAGGAAATTCAGTGGTGCTAAATATGAGCCTACCAGAGTTACCATCCAACTGCAGCAGATTACGGGGACAGAAAGCAACCAGTTGTGGCCTACTGTTATTGCCCTAACATTTGGCTGGGATAAAGCAAGGTCCTTCTTGGCCATCTGCAGACAGTGCTGTATGACAAACCCATCTGTTCTACTGACTGGCAGAGCTGGGAATAATAATTGGAGCATTCTTCTCAGTGGGGGGCAGGAGCAGGAGGAGGAGATAAGCTTTGGCCCCCAAAAGATTTTATCCACCTAGGGATCACACAACGATTCCTCTGCCTTTTTCGTTGCATCCGTCTTTGGACCCAAGCTTCAAGTGAGCATCGAAACCCAGAGCCTGTTTTCTCCCAATGACAATTAGAGATCCCTGACTTAGGGCTGCAATTCCAGCCCAGTCCTATAAATCTCTCCCAGCCATGAGGTTCTGAAAGACAAGCAGCAGCACATACACGGTGGTAGTACATGTTTCTTCACCAAATTACCTGGCCTTTGTCTCTGAGATCGAATCTGCCTCTTCAAGTTGGACCCTTTGGTTAAATTACATGAGGTTCCGGTGGGAGTACATTGATTACCTGGAAGAACAGGATTCAGTTATTATATTAGGGATCTATTGTTATTTTATGCATAACGCACCACTGATGAAAGCAAAAGGCTGCCTAAATCAGAGACAACAGAGCTCCAAATATTGTTGCAAGGCTGGGCTACGTCTGGAGACTCCACGTGGGTAACACTGCCCGCAGCTCCACTTTTTATAGCAGAAACACAGAAGGCTCCCGTCAAACAATGCAGCCAGGCCAGAGCAGTCAAAGGACATCATGATAAAGGCTGGAACCAAAGTCTGTATCCTTAAAGCCACCGCTGCCTCTTCTTCCGAGACGTTTGTTCGCTTGCTACGTGCAAATGCCTTTTCCTCCCACATGCTCGGAGAACTGACCTGACCTGAAGCACCACAACCCTCTAACTAGTTATGAGGGTTAGGGTAAATGCTCCTCATTTGTTCCTTATCTACTCACTGGTACGAAGGCTCTTGCCCCTCGCTCAGCAATTTCCAGGAAATTCCTACCTGCATTTCTGTTGCTCAGCACTATTTTGTACCGCCACTGAGCTTCAGAGAGATACTTGGAGAACAGCTGCACCCGGCAACCAAAACTGTCTCTATTGACAGATAAATTCATGCAGTCCAGCAGTGCCAGCTCCTCCTGAGGTACATGCCTAGAATCCCATGGGGAAGAACCCTCTATTTCTTTCAGATGGTCCAGAAGCATTTCGAGAAAGATCTCCATTGCTACATCATCCACTAAAAATCCGTGGATATCAGCAGTGAGATGCTTCAAATCCAGATAGCTCCGTCTGAAGGAAGTGCAGTTGCTCCTATCCGATTCCGAATTGAGCAGCATCTGGACGCTGCTAGGCTCCTGAGGTGTAGCGACCGTGTGCATGGCGGGCCTCCTTCTTGGCCCTGCAGAGTGCTGAGGGCTTGCTGAAGTGGAAGAACCTTGGCTAGCACAACGCTCTAGTCTCCTTGCAGCCCAGCTCTTTTTCTCGAAGCCACCATCTTCTGGGTTCCCCTCCTCGTGGAGATCATCACCGCCGAGGTCGCTATAAGAGATAAAGAGCAAGGAGAAGATGTTCTCCAGGAGCTCCAGGCGTAGAGGCACAGGAACAGTCCTTAAAAAATGCTGACACTTGGCAAGATACTCAGCAAAGAGACCCACATAATCTGCATTGTGAAAACAAAATATTAAAGAAAAACAGATTTACTATTCCTCTTCCTTGTATCAATGGCCTCATTTGAGGACCAAATAGCTACAGACTCTTCAAATAAACTTGTTGGGCTAGCCAATAATCACTAGCCTGGGCCCCTGGGGCAGGTAAGTATTGCCTCCAGGCAATTCCCACTAAATCTTTACATTGCTAAAACGTTTTGTTTTAGATAAATTCTACAACCACCCAAAGACCCTAGAAAGGGAGGGGCAGAGGGGTCTACAGTCCTCCGAAGACTGGCTATAGGGACTGTGCCATCAGAGGGATGATGAAACAAGGCAGCTGCTGTAGTCAATGTTGATAGAGAAGGGAGAGGAAAAGCTGCTACCCGGGCTTTAGGACCCAGCATCCAACTGAAGAACCTTGTTTGCTCTGCCTTGGGTGCAGAGCTTAGCTGTAAATGGAGGAGCTGAGCTAATGGGGAGAGAGAAAGAGGATTGAGAGCGAAGAGGCCGAGTCCTGAGCAGTTAGTTCTTCTAATATTTTGTAATATTCAGAAACTATATTTTCAGCACAGTTGGCATCATGCTGGAACTTAGTTTTTAATTTAATAACAGACCCATTTACAGCTTGTTCTCAACTTTTGAAATAGAGCAGGTTTCTAATATAACTACCAAATCCTATGCATTTTTACTCACAGGTAAATCCCATTGAGTCCAGTGGGGCACACTCCCAGGTGTGCATAGGCAAAATAAACAAAGGGCTATGCTGCCATTGTCATCTTTTCTGTGCCAGGTGATCGCATATGATGGGGCTTTTAATGTCAATTGTTTTACTGGGTCCTTATAGCTAACTATTTTATTTATTTATTACATTTTTATACCA
Organism: Elgaria multicarinata webbii; assembly: GCF_023053635.1. Classification (NCBI taxonomy): domain Eukaryota; kingdom Metazoa; phylum Chordata; class Lepidosauria; order Squamata; family Anguidae; genus Elgaria; species Elgaria multicarinata. The sequence goes on along the minus strand of NC_086172.1, from coordinate 123,948,092 downwards.
CCCAATAGCTGAAGCTCTCTGGGCAGTTCACAAAATTTTTAAATTGCATTACATTTTTGTATGTTAAAGTTTTTATAGTATGTCTTTATTATGTTTGATTTTTGTGAATCGCCTAAAGAGCTCTTGCTGTTGGGAGGCATAAAATGAAATAAATGCTTGGTCCAGCCACTGCTGGGCAAATTGTCCTGACTGCAGATCAGAGGAAAACAAGATGTGTGGACACAGACACACACGTGATAAGCAAAGCAAACAGGAAGTAACCCTCTGAGTGGGTAAAATGCCTCTATAAGACGAAAAATGTTGCAACAGGTCTGTCCCTAAGGGTGCAATATTATGAATATTTAGACAGAATAAATGTGTAAAAATTAGACACATGTACAGTAATAGCATGAAGACCCAATTCATTCTATAAGGCCTCCATACTATCCAGCAAATGGGTATGTTTAAACCTACATACAATTGCCTCTGCCCGTGCAAACTGACACACAGCTTGAAAAACATTTTCAATGATTTCTTTGGACTAGGAAAAATGAAGTAGCACATCTCTATCAACAACAATACAAATTTATTTGTGTAGCAAAAGCCATTACAAAGAAACAGGACACATAGAAACAAAAGTAAAATACACATCAGTTTAAATCTCTATCAATCATGGGCCACCTGTTCCAGTTTATGCTCCAATAGTCTCCTTGCAGAAATACTGAATGGAGCATATGTGTGTGTGTGTGAGTGTGAGTGTGAGTGTACAGAGGGAGAAATGAGTACGGTACATGTGGAAAGCTATCTCAACAAAGGTTTACAGCTCAGTGGGCCAGAGTGATACAAAAGGACTTAAACTTCTGTACCAACAATTTACCAATGTAGAGCACATTACACTTTAGAGCACAGCATCCAATCTGACCAAGGGAATACAGTGCAATGGCTGCACAACAGAGGATTACGTTTGGGAGACATTAGTTGGGTTCAGACAATATGATAACCCTTACTGAAGGGGTTGACTATGGGTTTTCATTGAATGGTGAGTTATTGTGTTGCCTGAACCCAGACACACTAACAAAATATGGTTTGTTAGCCATGTACATCCCATGGAGAGAACCCATTGTCTGTTGGGTTGTGAAATGTGAGTTGTTCGTAGTTAACAAACCATGGTTTGTTATCACAGCGGGGTTCAGACAACATGAGAACTCACATTTCAATAACAACCCAGACTCAACCCATATTCAACCCTTGGTTTATGATGTCATCTGAACCCAGCCAATGGGTGCACTAGGCGGATCGTGTGAACCAGGCTACTGTCTCATATTTCCCCAGCATTGCTTACAGCTCTGAATAAACCTATTAAGATAGGTTGTGCTCTGCTGATGCACAGTGAATAAAAAGCAACACTGATTTTAGTTAGAAAGTATGCATAAGCTACCAGACCTGGGTAGAGAGGTTGATCTGCAGGTTTGTTTTGATCAGGCAGCTCATCAGGGAGGTCACTGACAAAGCAGCTTGCACAGTCCTTGCAATTTGAATCCCTGTGTGCATTGACACAAAGTGCATAGATGGCATATTTCATGGCACAAAATGCCTGGAAAAGAACAAGATTGCGCTGCTGACTCAAACGACTGGAAGCTGGTATCACTATTGAATCTAAAAAGGAAGAGAATGCAGAAAACCAAATGGTTTTGTCACTCTAACGTAGTAAATCAATTAAATTTCAGTCATTTCCCAGATCCTAGAGCTAATCCATTTCAACAACAAGGCTAAAGAAATTGCAGTCACATACATCTGATAGGACTATCAGCAGCCAGTAAATATCAGGATTCATGTTATGGGAGACTTCTCTACATATTCTTGCTATCAGTGAATCAAGTAACTCATTAATCTAAAGTTTGTCTCTTATACCTAGACATGTATTTGAGAAATGGCATGGCACAGCAACTAAGGGGCAAAATAAAAGTTATTTACTCCTTTACGAAATATTCAATATAGTTAATTTGTATTAACTTAGTTACTGTGCCAATAGTACAATAGTCCATTCCAACCACATTTTGCTATACTATGAAGTGGGAAAACAGGACAAATTTCCTTACAGTACGTAGACAGCCAGAATATGAACCTGACCTTTAAACATATAATTCCTAATTGTTCCAGTGCAAAGCTAAACAACCTTTTGGACCCATGGCACGTTTGGAAATTTGAGGAACTGTCTTGGGCACAACCATAAAATGGCTGCCATGGAGAATGTGGAAAGTCATAAAATGGATGCCATGGGTGGGCACAGCTAGTCACAAACAACAAGGAGGCATTCATGGTAAATTAAGATGGCAGCAACTAAAGTCTCCCACCTCACTCTGTAGCAATCCCAGCTGCCAGTAAGAATATATATATATTTAAATAAAAATTAGGAAGAGTAATGCAGGGTCTACAGACCACCATCTACCAAGTACACAGTCCTATTTTTGGAGGGGTGTAATAACTAGCAAGGCTAATAAAAAAAAAGATCATTTTGCGACTGAAATTGAGCTTAAAATCCATGCAACTAGAACCTATGATGAATAATGTAAAACAGGCTCTGTGTGTGTTGAGGTTTTTGTTGTTCTATCATTGTTACTTTGTAGTTCTAAAATAAAACACTTGTTTCAAAAAAAAATTGGAAAGAGTAGGGTGCTTCAATGGGCACCAAGGAAGGTGCCTGGAGATATACTGGTGACTGTAGGGAGCACATTGCCATCCCGATTTAGTGGTTCTTCCAACAATCTTTAACATTTTTAATGATACTACAGTACCTGCTACTAACATTAGGTAAGAAGGAAAAAAGGAAAAAAATAAGGACTGGGTCTTTTCATGAAAGTATAAAATTACCTGGGGGAAGGAAAAGGTAAGGACATGACTGCCACTACCCAACACCCCTACAAGATATTGTTAGGAGACAAGCTGAGAACACTACCACCCATGTTCTTCAGCACAACAAACAAATGTGTATGTAACTTTATCAGTAGAAGTGTTGCTGTTGTTTTAAAAACCTGACAGAGGTTAGATGAACACTTGGTCATATCCATACCCCTTATGCAATTTACCTTGAAAGTCTATGTCCCTGACTGGACTTTTCTGCAGAAGTTCGACGACCTCTTCTTCATTCAGGGCCAAGAGATTGGTAAAATGGTGGAGAAGGTAAAGGGAAGAGTGGCACTCCAGACTGTGTAAGTGCTGCAGAAGAACCTTCTCTGGGATAATATTACTGCAAGAGAAAGGATGCCTAGTTTCAATAAGCAGCACAATTGGCTTGCAATCTGGACTCTTTTCTTAAGGATTCATAGACTCATAGAACAGTAGAATTGGAGAATCGTAGAGTTGGAATGGGCCTATAAGGCCATCGTAACATTCCATAAAGGGGTGTGTGAGTTTTAAGCACACCATACAATCTAATTTTGGAATGCAGTCAGGAGTCACCAGTGACAAGGACAGACATAAATATTTCCACAGAACTGGAAAACATGTCTCCATTGCCCTAGCCTTCATCCCAGGAGCCCAAAGCAGCATATATGAAGTATGAACAAATGGTTTAGAACTCCCTGCAACAGATTTGCACCAAAAAAACACAATAAATGTCCATATTCCATAAATTAAGCATACAAATCTGCTTGTTTGGATAATATTCTTTCAGTGCAGATCACAAGGTTTCGATTATTTTGTTCAGAATATGTAGAGCTATAGCTCCACTATAAACGTGGTTTTGGTATTTTGATACTGAAGTGGCAGAGAGGAAGGTGGTGGGCATAAGGTGGAAGAAGAGGCTTTATGGACAATAGGAGCTGATGGGCTGGGCAAGGACAGCTGAAAGGAAGAATGGGAGCTGGGGGAGAAATCAGGTGGAGAGTGGAGAATTGTTAAGGGCCCAGTCATTCCCAAAGAGAGGATTCTTCCCCTTTTCCCCCACAGTTACAGCCATAAGCCATTTATGGACTGAATCAGCACGTGCTAAACGAGGTCACTCTCATTATGTGTCAGTACAAGTCATTCTCAGTTGGGGGAGAAAGAACTTTGCCAGAAGAATTAACCCACAATGTGTTACCTGTTCCGCTGTATACACCACTCAAGAACATCCACTTGAGCACACAGGCCATCACAGAAGTCTTTCAATACCGAGTCATTATGGAGTCCCTGTTTTTTTTAAAAAAAAAAAGTAGAGAGGCGAGAAGTCGTATCAGGTTTACATCCATTTATACAAACAAGCCCTTCAATTTCTCACCTCAGGAACTGACTTGAATAAAAACAAAGAAAACATTGCGCCTTCTCCACATGCATGATGTGGTCTGACTTGCCTGAGATTTGTGAAGAGTCCACAGCAGCATTTTTGCCGATTCTAAACTGCGACACTGAGTCCATCCTAGCAATATGAGGAGACGACTGAGGTGGCTGAATTCCTGCCTCAGTAAACTGCTGAGGCTGGAGAAGTCTTCCCTTTTCAATAAAGTTAATGCCGTGATCTAGAGAAAGAACCACTTGTTTAGTCTAAAACTGTGGAATACCAGAACTGGGAGAAGGGTTATTGCTACAACTGATCCATGAAATGTTGAAGTTGTTATCACCGGAACAGCTCGCAGAGATTTTTCTCTTTCTCTGGGCTGCAGGGAAGCAGTCGCTGGAAAACATATGCATAAACCTGTCATTGCAACACCATTCTTTTCTAGTTCTGAAAGATCCCTTCAGGATTTTATACAGAAGTGAAACATGCTGGGATAGTGATGATCCACAGCTTTTACTGGCCTAGAACAAATCAGGGGGAACATGGCTCTGGGGAAGAGCATGTGCTTTGCATGCATCAAGGTTCCATATTCATTCTCAGGCATCTCCAATTAAAAGATCTTGAGCAGGTAGATCCTTGCCTGAGATCTCAAGGAGTCAGGCTAGGAAGGAAGGGGGGATCTTGGGCCTGATTCTGCATTGACAGATGCTTATATCTATACGTGGTTCAACCAATTTAAATTGTAGTCACCTCTTTATTCTCTTGTTTCAGAACTTTCACAACTCACTTCAAAACATATGAAGGGCTTTACACTTACTAATCTATCCTATGTAAACCACCCAGAGAGCCTCGGCTATGGGGCGGTGTACAAATATAAATCATCATCATGATCTCCATTTCTAGGCCCTTCTTTCAGGTATAAATCAACCCAAGTGAGAAATACTTAAGACAAGGAATGAATCAGAGGGTTGCATCCAATGGTGTCCCACAGAATGGACCCCTGGCAGAATAAATTCATCCTCCCCCATGCAGCTCCATGTGCATCCCCCACATCTGCTCTGGAGGTGTGGCAGATCCTCCACAGCAAATCTGGGGGGAGGAGAGGAAGCTGCATGAGTAAAAGTTGATTGGACGAAGCCCACTGTAAAGAGCTAGATAAGAACAAAGATCCTAGCTTGCGGTTTACTGACCTAACCATTGAGCCACTAAAACTGCAGAACATTTGGCAGAGATCTCAATGTTAATGGCCTGAGTGCTATTCACTGAGTTCTTTCCTTAGTTCCAATACATTGGCATCAACACAATTCATTATTTGCTTTTTCTTATGCCTCATTTGGGATTTACCAGAATTTGTTCCAAAAAGTGTTTGTTGCTGATAAGACAGTAGAAATAGGCAGCTTTCCAGGAATAAGCCTGTTCATGATCCAAGAATAATGCCATCACTGCCCGCTCAGCATCCACCTGTTCAGATGTACCTGGAATATCCATAACTGCGGTTAATTTCACATTTAGTCAAGATACAGAAGCCCTATTCAGGCGTTAAGCCCTTACACAGTTGGAAACATGAGAAGGGAGAGTGGGAAGATGCTCACTGGCCCCTCCCCTTCCTTGCACCCACACCATCCTCCATGCATTGGAGACCGTGGTACTCATGCATGCGCCTCATGCTCCGCTGGAACATGATGGAAGGGATGGAATCAGGTGGTGCATCCTCGTAGTTAGCCTGAGTTAACCTGTGCTAATAAATTTGGACTCTTGAGAACCACTAACAGCAGAGGATGGGGGAGGTATCTCTCCACTAAATTATGTAATTTCCGAACACTTCAAAGGAATAAGCCAATTAGGTTCTCTTCCAGATAATGAAAATCACCTGCAAGTTCACACTGCAGGTTCACACAGCATCCTAGCCCACCCATTTGCGGGTTGTTGTTGAACCGTGGGTTATCGTGTTGTCTGAATGCAGTGCTTTTTCCACAGGATGGCTTGTTAACCATGCAATGTGTCTTGTTAACCACACTGAACAACCCAACAGCAAGCCATGGGTTCTCAAGGTGGCTTGTTCAAGAAAAATAAATCACACTGCATGGTTAACAAGCCACCCTGGGGAAAACATGTTACGTTCGGACAACATGATAACCCACCCTGTGAAAAACATACTGCATTCTGACAACACAATAACCCGTGGTGGGTTAGTGTGTTGTGTGAACCCAGCCTTTGAGTTTACTTTTCCCACTAGGTACAGAGTTCTCTGGCAAGATTGGTGAAAGGAGCAAGTGCCGCTCTAGGAGAGCTGCTGGGATTTTTTTTTGCAGCAATGGCTGATGGGATACCATCGGGAGGAGTGGGGGAGGAGAGGGGGGAGAAACTGTCATCAATGTCACGCTGGATTTTACTCAACTCCACGGTAGCCCACAATCACACAACGGTGGAGTTAAAACATGTTGTATGGGGAGTACCTCCTAAAAACTCAACCGTTGAATGGGGTTTTCACACTGTGCTGACTAACGTGTTGTCTGAACTGAGCCAAAAGTCTCATTATCTCTAGCCAACATGGCTGTATCACTTTAAACTATAGGACTTGCTTCGAATCATTTTTTTTTAAAAAAAATACATTACATGGAAATATATATATTGTAAAAAGTTCCCAATCAGCACTACAAAAAAAATTTCAAATCTGCTTATGATTCTGCATCAAGACACAAAACCGTGCCTAATACTATCTGAGGAAAGTCACTAGTTGGAAACTACGTTTTATTTTCATTGCTTAAACAAAGTGTAGTGCATGGAAACAACAGACAGGCGTATTGAGGTTGATGGCACCGCAGCTGTTAGGCCATCCTGTGCCACACTCTACTTCCAGGCCATTATATTATTGAAGTGGGGCAAAGAGCACAAATCGGTGGATCCTTGCAGGGGCCCTTCCTCTAAGGGGCCCTCTCACTTTGCATAGGGCCGTTACATTGGAAGGGGGTGGGGGAAGATGACACAGAATCCTGGTAGGGGCTGGATTAGGCCCATGGGCTGCCATTTGCATACTGCTGGCTGAGGCCACAAAAACGTAAGAACAAACCTTTGCCCGGTGACTTCAGCCCCAGCAGTTTCTCTCTCGTCTTCTCAACAAACACGCTGCCGAACAGACTGAGCAAGGCACAGCTACCTTTCCTCAGCAGACAGCTGAGCAGCCGTTCTTCCCTCAGTGGGCTCCGTTCCGCCCAACAAGCATCCAGAAGCTCCCTGAAGAGAAGGCGCAGCTCTCCGCTCTGATTCTCCACGTCCAAATTCAACAGGCTAAGGGCATGATAGATTTCATCTACAGCCTCACTCCAATCTGATTTCGATAATTCTGGATTTAGCTGCAGACGCTTCAAAACTTTTAGGGAGTCCCAAAGAAAGCCAATAAAGATGTGTTGCAGGGAGAAACTGGGTGCCAGTGAAGAGCCACCTTCAGCAGGCTCTCTCTGGAGAAGCTCCAACATGGCTTGCAGCCTCCGAGGAGCCTGCAAGAGCATTTTTCGGAGAGCAGAGAGCACCTCCACACTAAATTTATGTATGGATCCATCCCTTTGCCTGCTACTCAACGTGTGCCTGTCTTGAAAAGCTTCGTATAGCTCCTGAAAAAGAAAAAACACAGCCGGGAAAAGAGCAAGTCATTTCCCCCCATAAATCGGTTTGAGAAACAGACATTAAATATGGAGTAACTCAGCAGCATTGCCCCTAATCATACTGGAGTCCTAAAGAGAGCGTCTTCACAGTCAGAAGCCTGATGCTGGCTCTAGCTACTATGGGTAAAGAAAGCAGCAGCCAGGCACCTTTCCATCGTGCCTGGGTCCAGCTGAGAGCTACCACCTTCCTGCTACCAACTGTTGCTGCTGAGGCCATCAGAGGGAAAGGAAGCAGCTGCTGAACTTTACAACTAAGAATCAAGTGCCTGAATTCACTTTTTCCCCCTCCCCCCTCCAATCCCCTTTCCTTTTGTGTCATGCTTTTTTGATTGTAAGCCTGTGGGCAGGGACTTTTCTTAAGAAATATTTTTGTAAGCCGCCTTGAGAGCCTTTTTGGCTAAAGGGATGGATAAAAGTACTATAATATAAATAAATAAATGGGTTCTAACAAATGCTGTAGTCAGCTGGACGGCCCCATTCCAGCCCTATGTGCTTGCCACAGCTACCTCCTGCTTTATCGTCCATCGTCCAGGATGCATGGAATCTTCATGCAACATCAGAGAGGAACCAATGAAGTTGTGTTGTGTTGCTTCCTTGGTCCTATCTGGTATTGTAAGAAGAATCCCCATGGTGCCAGAGTTTTAATGAGTAAATGGCCAGGCAGGTACTAGTGTGGGTGGAGAGAGGATTAGAATAAGGTTCTCAACCTAATGATAGTATGTGTATCAGAACCAATAGCTGCAGCAGTCAGCCAGGTTCATCTGGACACATGGAGGGTTGTTTTAGTGCTCTTATGTGAACTAGGCCATTGGCAAAAGAAACCCAAAGAAACATCATAACGAATACCATTAAAATGTTTGTCCAGGGCTCCCAAGTGTTTAATACCAATATAAAAATAGAAGAAGAAAAATCCAGGAGGAGAATGTGACATAAAGAACGTACAAGCCATGCTGGATCAGACCACGGGTCCAGCATTCTGTTCAGGTGTTGATCAGGAACCCACAAGCAGGACATGAGTGCAATAGCACCCTCCCACCCATGTTCCCCAGCAACGGGTGGACATAGGCTTACTGTCTCTGATACTGGGGGTAGCACGTAGTCATGAGGACTAGTAGCCATTGATAGCCTTCTTTATCTGTCCTGAATCTCCCACCAATCAGCTATTGACATTAATGAGAACAGAAGGAAATGAGGGAAGTTTCAGGGCAAACGACCTTCTCAGTAGGAGAAGTCGCTAGATCAATACATTGTCGTCCCCCATCCCAACATCTTCCAATGTCCTTATTTATTTATTTATTAATTTAAACATTTGTATCCTGCCCTATATCACTAGGATCTCAGGGCGGCGTAGAGATAAAATTATAGAATATAAAACAATATATACAGCTAAAAACAAATTAAACCATTAATCAAGCTAAAACCAGTATAGAATTTAAAAGCAGTAAACCCAATTAAAACAGTTAAAACAATGTGTAAGCCTTACAGTATTGGGAGGGCTGTAGTAGAGGGGGGGATGCTAAAAAACACTAATTTTTAAAAGGAAAAATAAAGTAAGAAAGTAACTAATTTAATGAGGTATAGGTTGGGCTCCTGAGAGCACCAACCGGACCAAATGCATGCTGGGCAGGGTCAGTCTAGAAGGGCGGTGGCACTTCCCCTGGAAAACTGGAGCCTGCCTGCCTGCCTACCTGGATCAGAGAGAGGAGCCATCCCAAGGTAACAGAATGCCATCAATTCCCAGTTGGAAGACCTGAATAAGTTTCTTTTATTCATGCCAAGTTCTTTGGAGGAAAATTATGAAAGTGACTGCTAATCAGCAATCCACCATTTCATTCAAAATATTTTCACATACAATACCTGCTTTTTTAATTTCTTCTACACACAAACACAAAACCCAGGGCAGAGAATTCTTCAAGTCAAATAAATATTTATCAGCTTTCCATTTAAAAAGAGGTAGAGAAAAAATCTAGTTCATATTCAAGAGAAAGCTAAACAAGCTGCATCCTGTGCAGGAATGTCATTTTCTTTCCTCTTTCACTTCTATTTAAGGGGTTTCCCACCATAGTCACTATACAACAAGCCACAGATACAGATAACTACAGTCAGAAAAACCTTAGTTTCTGACTGCATTTTTTTTTATATCACCACCCATGATCCGGAAACAGCCTTCTCCAACCTGGTGCTCTCCAGATGTTTTGGACTACAACTGCCAGCATTTCTGACCACTGCCCATGTTGGCCGGGGCTGATGGGAGTTGGAAGTCCAAAGCTCCTGAGGGCATCAAGTTGGAGAAGGCTGACCTGGAGCACTTGGCTCATCTATCAGCATTCATGCTCTTGAATGGAATTCCTTAAACATGTAATATAGCAATAAGAAATTGAAGATCTCTTAAAAAAGAAGAATTCTAAAAAAAGTGGTACTGAAGAAATTAAACCAACTGCACCTTTTGGTATTTAATCGGTGCTTGGTGATATCAGATTCAGATATCAAGTTAGCAGCTGCAGAAGTCAAATATAATTATAACTGTTTTTGTTATATATAGCAAGGGAGTCAGATTTCTGTTTATTGTTTACTGTATTATCTGTTATGAAAATAATCAATGAGTTGGATCCAGAATTTTACGGACCCAAACTCTGCAAAGATGATCCAGGTGGGGAGAGGCCATTTTTGCAAATTCTACACACACCCCTTCCTTGTAGCACCCTGAAATCTGCTTTGGAGGGTTAGGGCACCTATTATTAGAAGCTGCTCCCCGCCCCCATGGAAGAAGCTCTTCATTCCCAGGAGGGCAACTCTGGCCCCAACCCAATAAAACAAAAGAAACAAAAAAGAAAGAAAGAACTGAAACCAAAGTAACAGGAAATTTGAAAAGACTAACAGTTTGGCACAAACACCAAACCCCTATCACAGTTCCTTATCTCTGGCTGACTACCTTTTTGGCTAAGAGAGTTAGGGAGAGTCAGCAGCCTAAACACTTCTTCATTATGGGCCTTAAGAGTGAAAGACTTCTCAACAATGGAAGTAACCCTCACAATTTTACCACACAAAAGGAGGCAGGATTTCTCGCCTGCCTTAGGTCCCCCTCCTCTTTAGGAATTATGTTGGGAGGTTCAGAATTTAGCATCTAGGCCAAAACACAGTAAACAAACCCATCCTCATGGGAACAGAACAAAGCAATGATAAGAAGCTAAATAGAAAGCTGCTTTATAATGACTCAGACTACTGGTGCATCTAGACTGACTGGCAGCAGCTCTTCAGGGTTTCAGGCGAGGGTTTTCCTCAGCTTTCCCTGGAGATGCAAGGGACTGAACCTGGGACCATTTGCATGCAAAACATGAGCTCTACCCACTGAGAATTACAGTCTTTTTCAGAATAAATACATTCAAAGAAAGAATGATTGCGCTCTTTAAAGGAATAACCCAGAGCAATTATTCCATTTGCAGAAGGTTGTGGATGTCTCTCAGTAAACCAGCAATAAGGGAAACCTTTGCTAGAGACAACAAATCAAACCATGCAAGCAACAAATCAAACCATGCAACAAATCAAGCAAGCTCATGTTATTTGTTACTTTCACATCTAATCAAAATTACTAAACATGCTTGGAGTCAGATAAACAACTGAAGTGGTGACCTCCCATATTTCAGAGGAATTTCAGGACCTCCAACTTGACCACCTTAACTGCAGCTAAATTCACCCTTCACACATGAGCTTCACATGCCTTAAAAGTAGCACCTCCCAAAATTAATGCAATTTTAACATTGATGGTTCTACCAACCAATGGTCTGAGTGGTCTGCTCAAACACTTCTGCGCTATCAGCAATATAGCTGTACCATGTTCTCCCTCAACAGGGAATCATACCTTTAGAACGGCACGGGGGACATCCTTTTCCAGTTCTTCTAAGAGAAGTAAGAATTCAGTTTCTTTCTGGAGGGCTGCAGGGAGAGGTTTCTTGAATAGTTTCAGAGGAGATAAAGAAAAATGGGGGAAATACATATTAGATTAGCTATACAAACTATTTATTGAGCTCTTATTCACAAGCTGTTTTAGAGCTGCTTTAGGAACTGGAGAATGATTGCAAGTAGTTTTCCAGTCTACTTTGAAACTTCCAGTGCAAATGGATTGCATGCCTATTTGCAATTAGTCAATTAGCACCAGCAACTTGTTGGTAGTTATAAACCTAGATTTGTGTTTATAACACACTTCTAAGTTTGGACAATAAACAGGATTTACACTAGTTTAATAGTCCAAGGAAGAATGTAACATATCATTTTATAGTCTTGACCAAGGTCTGTTTTCCCCCCATTCAGGATTGGATTGGATTCAGGTTTAGAATAGACCCACCGAGCAATGGCTAATGACTAAAAGAATTCCCATTTATTTCAGTAGGTTTACTTTAAGGCGACTATCTCTGGGTCCAACCCATAGTAGGCAAAGAATACTAGTTAGGTTATTTTAAAAAATACTTTTTTATTATAGTGAAAGCCTTGAGACTTTTTGTCATTGTTGCAACAACAATTCTCAGACTTTGTTGAGTACTATAAAAGATCTCTACTCTGGACAAATTACTTTCCTATTTGGAATTGGGAAAAAATACATCTTTACCTGTTCCCACGCTAGCCACTTCTGCAACACAAGAAGCCAAAACCAAGCAAGTTTTTGAGGACTGTGGTTTGCTCCACACCTATAAAAACAACATAAACCAAAAGAATTAAACATTTATAACCTAAATCCAGTTATCCAGAAGTCCTAACAACTTCAGTGGAAATTACTCTTAAGTAATTATGATTTCAATTGCAACCCTAGCAACCATTCCCCAAAACAATGGTCCACACTGAATAAATACAAAATCATGTCACACACCCATACACTTCCCAATATACCCTTTAGTTCCAGTCACCCAAACATCTTGCCTACCCCTCAGCTACATTCTAGTAGTTCTGAATGTGTCATATGGCAATATATCTGCTGGGGTAGGGGAAAGGAGAGTGTTGAAGAATGCAACATCTGCTTTTTTGCCCCAGACACATCATTTTAAGCCATGGTGTCTTATAAGCTACATAGATTGTTCTGAAAATACCACCACTGTCATTTCTCCAAACCAGAGGAAAAATAGTTCCAAGGGGATGTGCAATTCCTATATTCTCATGAAACACAGTAAACAATTGTAAAAAGCTAGGATGAAGTAATGGTTCAGGCTTCAGAATTTGTGTTGGCCTGGCAGCATGTCTATGTTAAAAGCAACACAAATTAAAATCCTAGGTTCTAAATAAAAGTAAGTTACCAAAAACAACAAACAAACAAACACCAATTCTCTATTGTAGAAGAAAAACTCAATACACCTCAATCAATGGAGGACACACAGAGCAGCCAGGGCAGGATACATAAAGGTTTGTGGTTTTTAAGCTGCAGCCTTGCCAATCAACTTTTAACAGGGATGGAAGGGCTACTTCCCATTCCCAAAAAGCTGACCACCGGGATTAAAATGTTTTAAAGAGCTAAGAATACATATTTAGCACCCTGCTTCCATGCATGTAATATCTCAAGTTGAATTTGGCTGAATGTTTTTTTTAAAAAACTAACAAGACTTTATTAGAAAAAAATCTAGACAGCTGCCCATTTCCTCATAAAAACTACCCTGCTTGGCCACCTTAATCCAAATCCCTTCAGAAAGCCATTCAGGGAGGGTTTGGATGGGGCAGCGGTGCTTCTCCAGCAGCAGAAAAGCGCCCGACTAGCGGGGGGGTGGGGGCAGCGGCATATGCCTGGAACTCTGCAATACACCCACGAAAAACTCTGTTAGACCCCAAAACGGGGCATTCTAGGGATAGGATGGAGGCAGCCTTGGATCTGCTGGATCCAAGGCCCCTCCATTCAATAGCAAGGTCCCAGGATCTGGCCCATCCTCTACATGAGCCTGGAACTAGCACAATAAACTCACCACCACTGGTACCAATCGGTGGGAGGAAGGAGGGAAAAGCACCACGTTGGCTAGGAATAGGTAAGACTGTGCCCCACCCCGCAATGACCTGTGCAAGCCAGTGTGACTTGGGAAATGACGAAGGATCCTCCAGTTTACACACATACCTCCAGCCTCTTAGGATTGCACTGTAAAAGCTCATTACTCCAGCAACCTGTGCCCAGATGCTTCTGAGAAGCCCTCAAGCAATTAAACATAATATTCCTGATATCTCCAAGGAAGGCTAATATTCCTGCCTGAAACCCTGGAGAGCTGCTGCCAGTCAGTGTTGATAATACTAAGCTAGATGGACCAATGGTCTGACTCAATATAAGGTAGCTTCCTATATCCGTATGGTCTATGCCCTATAGCATAAGCATTAGTGTATAAATGATAATAAGGAAACAAACAACAAACTCAAAAGTTACTTTAAGGCTAAAGTCCTATACCCACTTCCCTGGGAGTAAGCCCCATTGAAAACATTGAATAGTAATGAATAGGATTGCACAGTAACACATTTTAGATGTTGAGTCTCCTCCTTCCACATACTAATAAATTAAACTAGAAGTAGTAACATAAAATCATGTCAGAGCTTACCTCAAACGGAAAGGGCAGACTACTAGAGCATGTAGGATCGTTTCCACTTTTTCAGAGCCTTCCTCCTTCCACTGATGTAACTGAGGAATACAGGCCTGTGCAAGTTCCCAGTCTCCCCTCTGCACACATTCGCAGAAAAACCAGAAGAGCCGCTCCAGGGACGCAGATTCCTCTTTGCCAAATGGATACATCTTCCTGCTTCAAAAGGGAAACACCACGACTCATCAGAGACTACTCTGAAATCAGATTTACTCAACTTTCGCTTGCAAAGCACCTCCTAAAAGGAGAGATAAAATTTTGCTAAGAGAAAAATCTAGGGGTTAAATCTGAGTTTTCTCTTACACACCTTAAGAGAGTTCAGCCAGGCAGGCAACCCTTTCAGCCGACCAAGCTTGTAAAATTATTCCTGCAGAAAGGAGGCTCTCTCGCATCCTGCTCTGAGCCTGATCTCGCTGGGTGGAGTTTTCTCTGTTGCTAACATACTTTCCCTAGCTTGTAAAGGCGGCAGGGAAAGGAAAACAGTAGCTCTTGCCTCGAGTCCGACCCACCTGCGAGATCCACTTATCCTCCCGTCTCCTGATCGTTCTAGCACTACTCCCAAACAGACACAAGTCCTATTGCCGCGGCCATGTTGAAAAACAGATCAGGTGATCGAAGCGACAGGCGAAGCAATCAGCTTATTGGACAAGGAGGACGCCATCTTTCTCTGGGGCAACGAAGCCCAATCAGTGCCATCATTCAAGCCGGCACGGAGTGGTGCTAGATCCTGTTAACTCGCTCTTCCCCAAGGAAACCGGTGTGTGTGAGGCGCAGGAGGCGCCTTCAGGCAGCGGCGGCGCTGCTCAGAGGTGCACGGAGCACCACCTGGCAGCGGTAGCTAACGATTCCCTCTCCCCTCAGTCTTTCTTAAAGGAAAGGCCGAGTCGGGAGGGAACAGTTTGCTCTTCCCGAAGCCCTGAGACTCTTCTGGCATTGCTACCTAATACTTCCTCTCACACACACAAATATTTTTCCCACGGCTAAATCAGCAAATAGCACACTCCCATACATCCTTCCAAGTCAAGGTACCTAGTACCTCTGAGCATGCACAGAATTCTGTTTAAAGCAGAGATGGCCAACTTCTGTGGGTCTGATGGCCAATTTTGCATCGGGTGGGGGCACTCTTTGTTGGATCTGCTGCTGCGGTGCCACTGCCAATTTTGCTTAAAAACAAAATTGCACGATTTAACTTGGAAACAAATACCACAACTCCAGTATTCCTTTGTTCAGGGCTTTTGTTAGCTATCCTAGCTCGGATGTTGAATGGCTGTAACATATTGCTAGTATAAACGATGCAAAATTTCGAATAGAAAACTCATTTCATCTAGGTGACAAAAATCACACAAGCTTCCTAATTGTTTAAAAGTGAAATAAGGACTCCATTTGTTAATATGTTTTACTTAAAATAGTAATGGATGGACATTGCTTACTAATGGAGCTCGGGCTTTATATGCAAAAGGTCCCTGGTTTGGTTCCTGTCAAATTGATCTGAATTAGCAGCTAGGGTTTTGCTTCAGAGACACTGCCTGCCGAGGTAGATATAACAATCATCAAAGACTCATATCTTCAAAAACTGTGATAGGCCTACATGATGGAAAAATAATGTTAAAGTGGTACTCAAAAATATTAACATCCATTATGCATCCTATGAAAGTAATCTGTACAAATGTCCAAGGTATTTTCCTTTACTAATACCTCTGAAGAGACTGCATAAAGATCTGCTCAACATAGTCCCTTTGAAATCGTTGGGACTGCATGTGTAATTCTCTAAAATATCAGGTTATAATGACTGGAATTTTATTTAGTGCTACTAATTCATGCATATTTTTTTCTTTTTCTTGACTTGGAATGTGGTGTCCCCTTTGCTTACGTGCTTGCAACATGCATGCCTCTGAACTGAAGCCACAAAAATATTTCCCTTATATAGTTGAATAGTCACTGAACATTGATTTATAATATACATCAGTCTCAAAGAGATTCTTCCTAGGCCATGCTGAAGCCAGTTTTGGGAACTTAATGCTTGAACACTAGCAAAGCTGCAAGCCAGTACAGCTTCTTACTTCTTACCCTGTAGGATGCCCATTTGAAGATGTTGACAGCTGTGACTCAGCTATCTGTGTGGGTGGTGTCAACTGGTGTTTGCTAGAGATAATGTTCCTTATGATATCCTCTCTTTATTCTGGCTCTTTTGTTTGTTTTGTATATATCCAAGAAAAGAAAAGAAAACCATTTTCTGTAGACTTCTCAGGAGGCATGAGTGTACCAGGTCAAAATAAGATGTCAGAAAATGATGGGAGCACAAACGTGAGTATAAAAGTCTACTTGTACTGTCTAAGAGGAAATGTTCCTTTGTAAGTGTACAAACAGGAAGAACTGAGTGAATTTTTATTTACGATCATCATTCTAACTTTGCATCAATTTGAATCCTGACTAATGTTCAGACATGGCATTTCCCTGAAAGGGCCAATTCCAGAAATGCCTTTCAGATATTTGATCAGAAACAATGCTATACAGGGATCCCTCAGAGGTGCTGAATCACAGAGAAACTATATAAGCAGAAGGATCTTTACACAGTAGTCTCTTTTCAGTTTGTTAACAGTATTAGTTTATTGTTCAATGATGCACAAGAGCAAAAAAGGAGGGTTGGGTAGACAACCAGAGTCAGTTTGTTCCCTTCTGCAAGTGAAATAGGGTTTTTTAGACAAGTAATTAGCTATCATATGTTACATACGCCAAGAGATTCAACTACTAATCTTAAGAGTCTACGGGCACTTCTATATCAGGTTTTTATTGTACAATTGCACTGCCTCATTAACAGAACTGCAAGGGGGTGGGGCCAGATGCTGTTTTCCATTTCCACCTGTGTTTTCTCACTGCTTCTTCCATCTTTTTACTTACCAGAAAAAAATCCCTTTAGGAAGAAAAGTGGGAGTAACTGCAAAATGCCTTATGTTTAGCTAGAGTGACCAGATTCAAAAGAGGACAGGGCTCCTGCAGCTTTAACTGTTGTGATGAAGAGGGAATTTCCCCAGGTGCTGTATGCATGCAAATAGCACTTGCTGAAATTCCCTTTTCTATGGAACTATTAAAGGTACAGGAGCCCTGTCCTCTTTTCCATATGGTCACTCTAATATACATGCAATTTATCACATTGTTTTGTATGCTATCATACAGATGTATTTAACAGACACACATTCAAAATGACTTTCCCCTCATTTAGGTGGAGAGATATGTTGGTGAAATTAAGGGCGGACTGAGGCCAACAATGAAAATCACAATCATGGGTGTAATATGCCCGAACCCCAAAAGGTAGGTGTGCCACTTGGCATTCTGGCAGCAGCTTCTTGGATGTAGCTGGCCATGATTACCTATAATAATCCATCGAAAAACAGCATTCTTTGGGTGAAAAAGGAGTAGTATTGCCAGATTTTATTTTTAAAGGGATTGTCTCCCTCTCTCTCTCTCTCTTTCTTTGAGAACATAAAAGAAACATGAAATATGAGAGGTATTGTTGTAAACCGCCCAGAGAGCTTCGGCTGTGGGGCGATATATAAATGTAATAAAATAAATAAATAAATAAATATTAACTATTTCTGAACATTGTAGCTCCATAGAGCATAGCTGAGTACTCTTATTTCAGAAACCCAGATTCAAAAGCAGTAAATTCCTAACTGGGACACCCAAGTTTGCTGTGAGAAATAAATAAATAAATAATTGCATCCTGCACTGAGGAGAGAATTTGACAAGATGACCTCCAAGGAAATGTCCAACTCTTAAATTCTATGATTCAGTAATGAAAGGCTCTTGTGAACCTCACAGAGGAGACTGCCTGCTGGAACTGCATGATTCAGTGCTCTGGGCTTGCCTCCTTCCTGTCAGCCTCCACTGGAGATGGATAATTTTGCTCCATCTCTGCGAAGCGTGTTGGAGCACAAAACCATCCTGAGGCACTGGCACTGCAGAATTACCACCCCCCTTGCTAAGGCTGCTTGTTGCCTCTTTGCATGAGTCACTGCTCTGGGCTTGACTCATTCCTCCAATCAGCCTTGATGGCAGAAGTAGAGGAGGTGCAATTTTGCCAATCTCTATTTTGGCTGTGATGAGATCATTCCAAGTCTCCTGATGCCGAGATATAAGATAATACCTGGCCCCAGAGAAGGCAGAACAGTAACTCCTGAAAAAACAAAAGGGACTGGGCTCCTTTGAGCCTGAATTATTCTTGCTATCACACATTATAAAAATACTATACTGGAGTGACACATAGGTCTCCAATTTAAATTGGGGGGGGGACTGCCCTAGCATGCCCCTTCCTTTTGTTATTTTGGACAACTTGGAAAGTCAGTAGCTGAAAAATGACAAACACTTACAATCCACAGGCAATTCATGCAGCAGGCAGACAAAAGTTTATCCTCTGCTGGTGCAAGCCCCCACTGAATTACAACACATCAGGAAATTCAATTTTGTCATCTCTGGTCTGAATTGGGATACAGTTCTTGCTTTTTATCACACAACATGTGTTAATTAGCTTACCAATGCCAGGATGCCTTTGCTATCACTAACAACTGTTTTGTGAATGGCCACTGTTAATAAAATAATTGTCACAGTTTATAATTTCTTTATTTCATTTTTTTCTGACTTCACTCAACCAAATCAACACTTTGTTAGTTTTGCTGCAGCAGAGTAACACAGCTACCTCCTCTGAAAATTGTGTCTTTCTGGTGGGTGTTACAAATCAGTTGGAAATTAAGAGGAAAAAAAGGAATAATTTGCTGCCCCCCTTTTCTGCTTTTATCACATCTATGAACGAGGAGTTACATCACATAATGGCGTTGTTATTCCATGTCTTTGTGCTGTCTCTTATAGAGTGCTCTGATGTCATGCTATAAAAAGGTAGGTGAGCTCTTTTTCTTATTTGGTGTATGTTTCATGGCAGTTTGGTATTGCTGGAGCAGGATCTAAGACAGAGCAGTTTAGCTGCTTTTACCCAGTTGCTGGCAGAAGTAAGCATTTTATGAGTAATTACACTTATGGTGGAAATAAATATGACCTTAAAAAAAAAAATCTTACCCGCCTCTCCATTTGGATCGAGGCAGGGGAACAACGATAAGTATAAATACATAAAATTGATTAAAAACATAGTACACATTAAAACATCCTAAAAACATTCTAAAATTCCACTGGGTAGGCCTGCCGGAAGAGATCAGTCTTTATAACTTTCTTAAACGCTAAAAGACTGTTAAGTTGATGAGTCTCCTCCGGCAGGCCATTTCACAGTCTGGGAGCAGCAGAAGAGAAGGTCTTCTGGGTAATACTTGTCAGCTTAAAAGGCACACTAAGCTCTTTCCTTATGACTTCTATGCTGAAATTTTTGTTCCTTATCATATATTTATTCTTTGCAGTTTTTCAGTGACTTTGCTCTGTGACCCCATGAATGATCAGACAAGCGAGGATGTTGGGCTATTACTTCTAGTCAGTTTTATTGAGAAATCCATTGTCCGAAATTCACGGATTGCTGGGAAATGGGGTAAAGAGGAAAAGACAATTCCTTATTTCCCATTTACAGCAGAGGATTCATTTAAGGTAATTTTTACTAGATAGCATGTATGATGGCTGTGTGTGTGTGTGTGTATATGGATAGATATAGCTGTCTTATATCATCAGACCATTACCCCATCTTGCCCAGTATTGTCTACTATGCTGACTGGCAGCAGCTTTCCAAAGCCTCTAGCAGTCTTCTTTCCTAGCTCTTTAGAACCTTTAACAGGAACCTGACAGGAAGGAGTGAACTTGCAACCATATGAATACAAAACATGCCCTCCACATTTGCTCCATTTGTATTGACAGGAGCAAAAGGGAAACTAGCTAGAGCCTGGTAGATCTTTCAACGTGATCTTTCCAATTCTTTTTCTAAACCACCAAGAGGACAGTAACCATACTGCTCTGAAATCAATAATAGAACATAAGCACTCAATATCCATTATTTTGTGGGGCTTTTGCATTGCACTTAGACCCTGCTGCCGCCTCCGCTATGATCTACTGTCCTCATTTGCTTTCCATTCTCTTTCAGATGGAGCTCTTATGTGAGCACCAGCAGATTCGGGTCCTGCTTGATGGACGTCAGCTTTGCAGTTTCAGTCACCGTGTGCAGCCTATGCAAAGAGTTACCGCTTTACATATCTCAGGAGACCTCAAGCTCACAAAGGTGGCATGAAGAAAGGAATAAAGAACCCCATATTGTGACAGTGTTGTGGCAAAAGTCGTTTCCCTACATCCTTTGAAGTGCTTCCTTCCTTTTGTTCTTGTGTGTGCCTCTAGAGATTTGAAATGTTCAGGAAATCTGGGTTGGGATCACTTTCTTTCCTCTTGGGTTTTTTTTCCTTCTGCCAACAGAATTGAAATACCTGCTTTTTACTCTAGACTGAAGGACTGCAGTGACTGTAGAGTGGTTCTGGAGCTCTTTCATGCCCATTGCATAACCCACCATTCTTGAGCAGTTCTGAAATTATTTTTCCATTTTTAAAAATCATTTCAGTAATATGAAATGATAAATGTATATACATATTGCTATATACACACACATATCACAAGGCTGCCACACCAATTCCAACATAACTCTACCATTCACACTCCACACAGTTAAGTCAAGTCCGTGCTTCTAAATAGGGAACAAAATACAATTAAGCTAATTGTATATGCAATGTGAACTGATGAAAAAAAACTATGAAAAGTACATATCCAGTTTTGTACAAAAGTAAGCCAAGCATATGCTGCCAGTGTTCAGGAAGGTGAAAATTTCCACATAAAGTCATTGGAAGGTTTTGCATACCTAGTTTGGAATAGTTATATGAATCTTGACTACAGACCTTTCTCATTTGCAACACGAGAAAGAAGTATTAAGATGCAATGAGAAAAAGAAGCACTCTGTTAAGTTGAGCCCGAATAATACAAGTTGCAGTGCAATGGCTGCTTAAAATACAACTGTGTGGAAGCCGTTGCAGCATAGTGGCCTGCTATATGGACTTGTTGAATTTCAGCACATAGAATCATAGAATAGCAGAGTTGGAAGGGGCCTACAAGGCCATCAAGTCCAACCCCCTGCTCAATGCAGGAATCCACCCTAAAGCATCCCTGACAGATGGTTGTCCAGCTGCCTCTTGAAGGACTCTAGTGTGGGAGAGCCCACAACCTCCCTAGGTAACTGATTCCACCGTCACACTGCTCTAACAGTTAGGAAGTTTTTCCTGATGTCCAGCCGGAATCTGGCTTCCTTTAACTTGAGCCTGTTATTCCATGTCCTGCACTCTGGGAGGATCGAGAAGAGATCCTGGCCCTCCTCTGTGTGACAACCTTTTAAGTATTTGAAGAGTGCTATCATGTCTCCCCTCAATCTTCTCTTCTCCAGGCTAACCATGCCCAGTTCTTTCAGTCTCTCTTCATAGGGCTTTGTTTCTAGACCTCTGATCATCCTGGTTGCCCTCTTCTGAACACGCTCCAGCTTGTCTGCATCCTTCTTGAATTGTGGAGCCCAGAACTGGACGCAATACTCTAGATGAGGCCTAACCAGGGCCGAATAGAGAGGAACCAGTACCTCACGTGATTTGGAAGCTGTACTTCTATTAATGCAGCCCAAAATAGCATTTGCCTTTCTTGCAGCCATATCACACTGTTGGCTCATATTCAGCTTGTGATCTACAACAATTCCAAGATCTTTCTCATTTGTAGTATTGCTGAGCCAAGTGTCCCCCATCTTGTAACTGTACATTTGGTTTCTATTCCCTAAATGTAGAACTTGGCATTTATCCCTATTAAATTTCATTCTGTTGTTTTAGCAAAGCAACCTGAGAAGGTTTGGGGTTGCGTAGTGAACACCCATTGTGTTGAACATGGGTCAGGCTTGCCTCATAGCTGCATTCCAAAGAACCCCCATACCAGTGTTTGCATGAAGTGTCCTTGTACAGTTTTCCCAGATGACTTCAGAGAAGGAATACATAATTCTCCAGGGTAGCTTCTGGAATCTCAGAAGGTGTTTTGGTCTGAAGGTTTAGAAGATCAGAAAAATGGTACTTTTCCAAGCTGGGTTTAAAAATATGCTCAGTATTATTGACCAGGGGCTTGTCTTGATAAAGGGTTTGCCCTGGGGTGGATTTGGAGTGGTGGCAGGTCATCTACATGATTCAGCTGCCATTGCGAAGCCATCCAGGGGCAAACCCCAGAAACTCCACTTTAAAAAAGTTGGGCACTTACCCCAACCTTTTTGGTTGCTGAGCCAATAGCGCCCCCTGATTGGTCGCCATCGGCTGGGCTGGGCAAGAAAGAGGGTGGTCCAGGAGCACCAAATCAGGTGCCGCAGGGCCCTGTAAATAAAGAAATAAAAACCAGGAGGGGAGGAATAGGGTAGCCAGAAGGCTGCCACCAGGCGAAACACCAGGGAGGGAGCAGGAATAGGGCAGCTGGCTCTCCTCCCTCTGACCTCCCTTCAGCTGCCCTGTTGCCTCCCAACCACACTTTTTTTAAAAAAAAAATCTGTAGATGCGAAGGTTCACATCTACAGATTTTAAAAAAATGTGGGGGAGAGAGCTGGTTGTCCCGTTCCTCCCCCCTCCTTGGTGCTCAGCCAGGCGGCAGCAGCAGTTCTGCATTGGCACTCCTTTCAGTGCAGATGCCGGGAAGGAGCACCAATGCAGGAGCCCAAGGCTTCGCGGTGCAGGTGCACTGCTGTCAAGATGGGCCAACATCCATAAGCAGCAACTGTTTTATAAGTGATGACAGCAGAGTACATCTTTATATGAAGGTGCTTTCCAAAAACAATCAAAATCACAGGTCATTTTTTTTAGCTTGTCAGGAAGTCTCTGTGCTTTTGAAATTATTAACATTTATTTTAATGGAATACCACCAGTGGTTCCTTGAGATTGTAAAAAATCTTTATGTTTTGGTAACAAATGATTTAGATTTTACAGCTATGGAATAAATAATAAAATCAGAAAAAATACAAAAGAAATCATTATCAGACAAACAATAAAATACAGGAGATCATTAAAATATATTCCAGCTGATATCTGGTTTTATAGTTAACTTTCTATCATTAACCACTGCCTAACAACATACAGAGGTGGTTTTTTATGTTTTTCAGGGCATTTTCATTTTTCTTTAAAAATCAACACTTGCAATACAGAAACCACTTCTCCAGTTGATATTACTTTGGATATACAGTTTATAGTTCAAATTGAAAATAATTACACACATTGGGAGGAATCCCCCCGCACTGTCCTGGAGGAACCCTCTGGAGCAAATCTTGGAGGTGGTGCAGGGGTTAGGAGGGGGGGGGAGAGACCTATTTCACAAGCTTGCACAATATTGGATGTCACCCCTTGAGGTATCATTCCTTGTTATGCTTTATAGCAAATATCCCCCACAAGTAAAATGAAGAAAAAAGTGATTGATTGGCCATTCCCCATCCCCACCCCTTCCATCCTGGGAGAAGGCACGTTTACCTCAGATGGGGAACCTTTTTTTTTTTTGCTTGGAGCCCAAATTGGCCAGTGAGTTCTCATATTTCATTCACAATTATATTTATATTCCACCCTTGTTCCAAGGAACTCAGAATGGTATATATCAGAGGTGAACAGAAAGTAAATCTCCAGAAGCTTCTGCCAACATGCCCAGGAATCCTGAATCCTGTGAACTGTACTCCAGAACAGCTGGAGATCTATTTCTTCCCACCTCTGGTGTACACAGGTTCTTCCCACCCACTCCCTTTTTCTTATCACTACAAACCTGCGTGGTAGCTCAGGGTGAGAGAATGGCCAGCCCAAAGCCACCCAATGAGAGCTTCATGGATGAATTGCTGATGGCAATGGATAGAAAGGCACTTTGACTTCTATTATATTTTTGCTTTGCCCACAAATAATTCCCTTGAACTAGTACCTAAGAATTGCACTTCTGGCCAATCCAGGGCTTGGAGATGGGTCTGGGCCAGACCAAGAGCAGGGGAGACTCACAGCTCTATTGTAGAGGAGATTTTCCCTGCAAGTGTAAGGCCCCAGCATCAGTCTGTAATTAAAAGATCTCAGAGACCTAAAAAGGGCCTTGCCTGAAACCTTGGGAGATGCTGCCAGCCAGAGCAGACATGCAATAGGACTAATTGAATTTTATTGATACACCACATTTCAGTTGAAATAACTCATATGTGGCTCATACATACTAGATAAAAATCAGACCAAAAACTTAAAACATCTTTAAGTTAACAAACATAAACTATATACATATAAAGCAGTAACCTTATATCCTGGTGGGTTCCAGATGGAAGGGGACTGAATTGACCTCCAAGCGTGATGTTCCCACCATTCTTGGTTTAAAACACTAGGTTATATCTCAGTGTGTCAACCAGATTAGCTTTATTCTGATGAAGGTCAGAATTTCATAATGGTTCCAAGAAAATTATTGTATGATCTTGGACCATATACAGAAACTGACATAAAGAGGCACAAATCATCAGAATTTAGAAGTTTTGGGATGAAATAAGTGCACTGTAATAAGCTTTCCTGCTTCATGGTAAAGCTTACATATATTTGTCAGGTGCATACTTGATGCTAGACTGAAACAACTCATTTGTGCATTTCAAAAATATACCACTTTTTACCCAGACAGCAGCAATCTAGGCCCCCATCTATACAACAACGGGATTGCTCCTCATTGAATATAAACCCAAATTTTCGTAGATTTGAATCTAGGCAACGAGTGTCACACTTAAGCAGTTATTAATGCGCACATTTGAGGCTATGAAATGCTAAAGCTTTATCTGTGGAGCTCCTTAGATTTATATAGGAGAAAAACGGAGCGGGGAAAGGAACGAGGCAACAGACGAGGATGCGAGAGGGGGACTGAACACGTCTCCTCTCTCTCACTGCCAATTCCCCCCTCTTTGTTTTAATTTTAAAAGATCTATCTGTGGACCTCTGCAGATTCATATAATTCAACATGAAAACGGTGGGAAGGAACGAGGCAGCCAGAGGAGGATGCGATAGGTGGGAAGGCGGGAAATCGGCCAATCACTTTGTCCTGCCCTCAAAGTTACGCCCACATTTCAAAATGTGATTTAACTCCCCCAAGGACACATAACTATAATGCAGTGCAAACTCAAAGGTTGATCCAAAAGTCACGGTAAATCGCAACTATGAATATGCGCATTATTGGGTTAAAAAACCAGCGCTGCGGCGAATGGGCAGCTGCGTCATGTGTCCTGAAACGCAAATCTGTGCATTTAGTTCAGGGTAAAGAAGCCATATAGACATCCCCTAGGTCATCAGTTTTGCCATTGACCAATATACACACTTCTGCACATTTCCTATGTTAGCTTTTTGATAGCTTCAATCCAATGTGCCCTCTCTGCCTTGCAACTGGCCTGTATGTAGTAATGAATGTCATTCTTTGTGATGATTTTGAAGAGGTTCCCCTGCACATTTCCTTTCACTCCTGCAAAGAAAAAGAAAAACACAACTGGTTAGCAAGGCGCAGTGGCAAAACGGTTGCTGCAGCAGCAGCAAAATCCTGCCAGAGAGGGCTTTTGAATATGGTAAAAATAAGGGCGGTTGATTGTGCCATATGACTCAGCGCAGTCAGCTTTTGTCTACCGCACTGATATGAAATTAATCTTTATGTGACTTAAAGTGTTTTCACAAGTGATGTGAAGGAACAGTTTGCACAAACAAGCAGCATTTCTTTTCTCCATGTAATTGTATACTTAACCTGGGAACGAGACTGCTTTGCGTATACAGAGAAACCCATCACCGTGGTCATTCTTTGCCAATCCTGCTCTGTTCAGTGCTCAAATAAGAGACGGGGCAAGAGGGGGGCCTGAACCCTTACTTTTGGAGCAACTTCTTTAGCTATAATTTTTAGTAGGCTACCTTGGGTTGAGAAAGGGAATAGTTTGGCTAAAACTGGAGGGCGTCAGGTCTGTGGATTTCATTTACTCCCTTCAGTCTCCCATCATTTGAGAAGTGGCCCAGAAAACATAATGGCTACCATTATCCCAGTTTAAGTATCTGGTTCATACTAAGTGTTATCCATAAACAAGAAAGAAACACACATAAGGATTGAGAACAAAAGAAACCAATCTAGCACATTTATAACTTGCCTGTTGGGACTCCATTATCTTCCAATGCAGAGACAAGGCAGC
This sequence comes from Elgaria multicarinata webbii, assembly GCF_023053635.1. Lineage (NCBI taxonomy): Eukaryota > Metazoa > Chordata > Lepidosauria > Squamata > Anguidae > Elgaria > Elgaria multicarinata. The sequence continues at coordinate 123,921,425 of NC_086172.1, read as the reverse complement.
CACGGAGAGTAAAACCCCCAACTGGCCTGTTATCTTCCTATAGGGGTGGAGGGGAGAGAGAAGTAAAGAATCTGAATGATATGTTCCCCATGCCACACATTTTACATACACAAGGAAGACATGACTATGCAATAGATCGCCACATCAGCATAGTTGAAACTTGTTCCAGCCTGTTTCTGTTCAAGTACATGCCTCTGCAGTTCTTTCCCAACAGTGTTGGACTCACTACAGATGCTAGTTCTTGATTACTGGTAGAAGCTGTGTCTTCCTAACAAAATGGTTTAATAATGGTGTTGAACTCAAAGCTGAAGGGAAATCATGAAAACACAGGATGGTGTCTTCCATCAAGTCAGACTATTAGCCCATCCAGCTCTGTATTGTCTCTGACTGGGGTGGAGATATGCGAAAGAGGACAGGGCCTCTGTCCCTTTAATAGTTGTGCAAAAGACAGAATTTGAGCAGGCATTGCTTGTCATGCAAGCCACATTCCTGCTGAAAGTCCTCTTCTACATAAGTATTAATGGCGCAGAGACCCTGTCCTCTTTTGCATATGTCCACCCTAGCTCAGACTGGCAGTGTCTCTTCAGGAGCTCAGATCGAGGTCTTTTACATCACCACTGCTACTTGAGGCTTTTAAAAAGGAGATGCCATGAAATGAACCTGGGATCCCCTGCATGTGCTCTTCCACTGAGCTGTAGTCTCTCCTGAAATTCAAAACGGCTAAGCCTGATCTTTCTTCTCCTCCCAACAGAGGATATAATAGATACAAGGTACTTTGTGCTTCCCAGATCAGGGCTAAGAGATTTCACGGCTCAGTTACTGCTCCTGAAGCAAGCACAATGGACTGCTTGTTTGGATTCTGCATCTGAAATATATAGAAATAGCCAGGGATGCATTTTCTCAGGCTACCAGAGAGGGCAATAAAGAGCACCAGAACTGTTTATATGTCTTCTAAGCCCCGCAGTGGCTGCACAGTGGCACAGGGTCAGTTATACACGCAACTGCCAACTTGCAGCCATGTTGGGGCATTTTGTCGAAGCAGCATGGTAAAAAAGTCGGGAACTTATCCCGACTTTTTTCTTCAAAGCAAATTCACCACAGCCCTTCCACCATGTGACCTTGCTCCAGGGTAGAGCCGGGGGTGGATGGTGACCCCTGATTGGTTGCCAGAAGCCGGGTAGTGGGCAGGTTGTGTTAGTTAACTTCTCTGGTGCTGCGTTAATTCACCCCAATTTATGTCCAAAACTGCACATTTGTGGAGGGAGCTTTTATCCTTTACTTTACTGATGCACAGTTGTGCATCTCCAGTTTATAAAAATAGATATCTGCTGCGTTCCCCCACAGTTTGCTCTAATGGGGCGAAATTGGGGTGGGGTGCTCTCATAGGCAGAGCACACCCACCCATTTCACGCCATTCCAGCAAACTGTCAGGGAGCACAGCAAAACTCTATTTTTATAAACGGGAGATGCACAGCTGTGTATCAGCAAAGTAAAGGATAAGAGCTCCCTCCACAAATGCACACATTCTCCCCTCAGATCCTGCCTTGGATAACTTGGGATTTTTGCCATACCCCCCACCCCCCAGAAGTATGTTTTCCCACACTGAAAATCCAGGTTTTTGGGACAAACAGCTCTGCTATATAACACTGATAGAGAAGAGCCAATTTTCATCATACTGCGGAAAATAAGAGCATTGTGCTTTCCTCCCGTGCTCGTCAAGATGAAGCCCTGGAAGTTTGGATAAAGGGCTGTTGTTACAAAAACAAGATGGCATCAGACAGTTTCTGACAGAATAGTGCTAGAACAGCATACTTCCATAGCATGGGCATGACAACCTACATCTGATATGGAACTGAACCATAGCTCAGTGCAAATCACTTGGGTTGGTTGTATTTCAGGGTGCCACTTTTGGGGCTAATGTGGACACAACTCAGGGTCTGAGCCTCACTCAAATCCAAAAATCACATGGTTCTTTGAATAAGATTTCAGATCTCTTGTATAAAAAGGCAAAGTTACTTACACACACACACACACACACACACACACACACTCTAACTTCAAGTATTGCCTATCATCTCACCTTTGTGGGGTCATAATAGTGTAGAAAAGCAGGATCAGCCCTCAGGACAAAGCGCCTCACCTTCCAGTTTTTCCTCTTGTGCCCCTAAAAGTTGAAAAGATGAAATACACTTAGGGCACATTCCTATGCATGTTTAGACAGAAAAAGGTCCAACAAGTCCAATGCTGGCTAAGGAAAACTGGGAGTGGTAGGTCTTCTTTCTGTCTAAATATGAATAGGGCTGAGCCCTTAACCTTCCTTCTCTCATAAAATAGTCTTCTCAAATCAGCTGTTGATCTGTAGCAACATGAAACATTTTTCATTATCTGCTTGCCACATTTCATCTTCACAACAGCCCTGTGAGGCAGATTGAGCTGAGACTTAGTGTTTCGTCCAAGGACTGTCTGGACATCTTCTTTGCCCCCGGGGTGGCTCCGAATCTGCACAACGTTGGTTAGAGGATGCAGCCACATATTCAATGCCACCCGAGAGCAAAGTGGCGAAGATGGACGGCTGAAAAGTCAGGGACTTACCCTGACTTTTCCAGCCAGAGCGAGGTCAGACCGGCTCTTCTGTCAGTCTGTCCTGGCTCAGAGCCACTCTGGGGGCGTTCCTGGGCAGAAAGTTACCTCCTATTGGTCACCAGAAGCCGCAGGAGGAGGAGGGGGCAGGCCAGCAAGCTGAATGGCTGGTGTAATGTCACACCAGCATGGGAAGAAAGGTTTCCCTTTGGAAGAGGAGAATTTTTGTGTTTTACAAGGGGTAAGGGGGAAAGCCAGGGAGGGATGGGGGTGGCAGCTGTAAACCCCATGCTCATTCCTTTGCAAGCTATTTATTTATTTATTGCATTTTTATACCGCCCAATAACCAATACCACCCAGTGCAACCCCGGAGGAGCGAAAGCATGAGATTTCTGGGGGAACGTGGTGCCAATGCGGGGCCATCAAGACCGCCAAGTTAGACACACAATAGAAGTTTTAACTGAGCCACTAGATATCTGTGCCTATATCAACTTCCTTTCCTGAAACAACAAAAGTTAAAGCTGGTCTGTCTGGATAGTAATTTTATACTTTGTTCAATTGCACATCTCGGTGAGCCAAATTTTCTTCAGAATCAGGATAAAATGCAAAGCAATATCAGGTACACCCAGGCTGTCTACATGCGGGGAAAGCCCGGCAGTGACTGTGGATCTGCACCCCGTTGGTTAGATGATGCAAGGTTCACAGCCACCATGGGGCTTCCCTGCAATTTACCCGGACTTTTTCAAAGGGAGAGACGTCAGCATGGGGCTTCCACTAAGTAACGTCGCTCCGCAGCCAATCTGGGGCCAATCTGGTGGCTCCGGGACCCGGATGTCCACCCAGAAACCCTGCATTCCCTCCTCAGCATTGGGATTACCCACTACCACCTTGGGAGAGGGAAAGCACGGGGTCGAGGAGGGAGGCAGTGCCAACCTGGCGCCATGAAGACAGCCCCTTAGAGCAGCCTTCCTCAACCTGGGGCGCGCCAGATGTGTTGGACTGCATCTCCCAGAATGTCCCAGCCGGCATTCTGGGAGTTGTAGTCCAACACATCTGGAGTGCCCCAGGTTGAGGAAGGCTGCCTTAAAGGAACCACTGATTGTTTCTTGGAACAGAGGATCAAGATGAGGCTCCTATTGTGCAACCCCCTTGCCTCAAACACAGATTTTTACGTGGGATCCAGACATAGTTATCTCCCATTGTAACCCTCCTGTGTTTTCCTACCACTTCTTCCTTACCACAACTAAACTGGTAAGGAGGGAAAGGCGGAATAGCGTCCCAATGCCTTTTGATTGGTGGTGCCAGGGGCTGCTCATCTGAAGGCCTCTTTGCAAGGGACTTTGGAATTTTCCTGAATTTCAAAAAGTGTTTAGCATGGGGCTAGAGGGCTCCTGTCGGAGAATCACAGTTCCAGGAAGAGCTTTAAAAGATAGAATAGCATCCCCTTCCTCCCCTTCTCAGCTTGCCAACATGTTTCAGAAATCATGATCACCTGTTTTATTAAAAAACCTTGTTTTACAATTGTGCCACTCAGTTCAAGAATGTTAAGATGAAGCTCTTCTTTGGAGCTGATTTTCTTCTTGTAGCTTTCAGCCTGCAATTAATATAAAATTACAAAAAAGTTAATGGCATTTTTGCAGCGGTGGAATCAGTATGAAATATAAAAGTGTTGATTTTATGCTTTCATGAACATGGAATATTCAGTCCTCAAAGTTAAAAATGTCCATTTTATCTAATGGAGAAATTAGCAAGGCAGATTAGGCAACGAAGGCCTGAAAACAAGAAGCTTTTATGAAAATTGGGCAGCTTTCATACACTTTACAAATAATTCAAACAATATAGAACGTCCATGGATTTTGTTGGAAGGATTTCTTGGTATAAAGGAATGATCATAATTAATAATGAATCACAGGAAGTTATTTAATTTTTACATCAACTTGGAATCCAGAAATTCAGCAGAAAAGTAATTCATTTCTAAGAATGCAGTGTACCCAGTGACTGTTTTGTTTTTATGTTATTGGTTTATATGTTTATAATGAATGTTTATAATGTATTAAAATAAAATTCAGTAAAAAAAAAATTTAAAAAAGAAAATGTCCATCTTAATAGTTAACACTTCTCTGTTTTTATTAATTCCTAGTTTTATTGAACAAAACGTTGTTTAGTAACTCATGTATTTTATTCTTCATATTTGTACTTCACTTTAAATGCTCACTGAGCAGAGGGCAATCCCAAAATATTCTAAATAAATACATTTTTGGCCAGAAACAATGTGATAAACAGCAGGGCCCAATCTACATGGCCAATTTAATGCGGAGGGAGAGCACATTGGGATCGTTCCTGACAGACGACACTGTCACCAACCCGCAGCAACCCCACAGCTTCAGTCTGGAAAAGGTGCAATTTCGCAGTGTCATTTTAGTTCATTGTTTTCCCTTAAATGCGGCTCCTGAGCAGTTTGTTTGCAGTGTGCCCTGCCGCCCACTATTACATCCTGGGCATGCCTGTAGCTCCTTCTGGATCCTGGGTCAAGGGGTGGGTTTCCCCCTTTTCCCCCACTTGGAATAGGGCACTTTTGGACAGTACCACTTCCCATTCACAATAGTGCAGTAGCCTGCTCTCCCATTCACAATATCTAGTGTTTTTCTCATTCACAATACCGCAGTAGCGCTGTTTCAAACATTCACAATAGTGCAATAGCACTCTTGCCACAATATCTCAATGGTGAATGAGAGGGGAGAGGTATGGGGTAAACTACAGGGGCTTAATTCAGCGCTTTCAGTAAACTCTCCGACCAAGGGCGCATGGACAGGGAACGAGCCTCTCTTATTTGCTGAGCTGCATCTAAGCAGTTGATGATGTTTAGTTCAACTGGAAGGACTTCACCCACCCAATCCCAAAGTAAGGCATATTAAATTGAGGTTTGATCTTTGAAAGCAGATTTTTTTAGGTAGTGCACAGTCAACTTTTCTTGCTTTGTGTGCTGCTGAGGGACCAAAGCCAATTTCTTGAAAATCCAGATAAAACCAGAAATGCTTCTGAATGTGTTTCCGTACACATTGGGCCCAGGACTGGTGCTGGCATCCAGCACACTCAGGCAACTGCTGGGGCCCCAGCATCCCTGCTGGGGCCCCAGCATCCTGCTGACAACAGCCCTGAGCCCCTCTTACCAGGCAGCTAGGTCTATGAGCCATCCACTATTTTAATTACTCGCAGTGCATCACTCTGGGGCATTGTGAGAAATTAAAAGGCAGGCGGCACACAGCCACCCATTGCACCCTGCCACCACACCCAACAGGTAAGCATGCCACAGAAAGGTCCACAGATGTAGGAAGGCACCTACAAGAGGGCATTTGGCTCTGGCCCTAACAAATAATGACAGACAGGCAGAAACTGACTTTCATTATCATGCCTACACAAAGGGTCACAGAAATCACTTCACTTACAAATGTGTACAGTGCTGTAGAGTCATCTAAAAACTGCTCCGCCAGATCACCATTTCTTATGGCTTCAACACTCCGGGCTCCCACAGGCTTGATGAAATTTTCTTCCATCAGCATAGAGGCCAATGTAACTGCCTCTAGCCGGGAGGCTGCAAAACTATTGGAAATCAGCCAGTCCACCATCATAGAGCCTGCAAAGAAGAAGAATGGCAGTTCTTAAGGGGGGCAAGAATGATATGCAGCTAGCCTCCTACCGTCAAGATATACAGAGACAGATGCGTCTATTAAACCTTTTCATAAAGAAACTGTCTTAAATTAAAAAGGGACTCACCTACCCAGCCTGAAGGTGATATATTTGCTTGCGCATTTCTAGAACTTAGGTCAGGCAACCCAGTCTTTCTGGATAACCATATTCCACTTTCTCCCTTCTGGAATGCTTTGGACCAAGGCAAGCTAGAGAATTTGGGGGATGCCACCCTACATCTTGCCAATAATGTCTAGTTAAGAGATAGAAGATGACAGGATATCTCCACATAGTGTTTCCCCCTTCCTCTCCCCTGCAAGCATCAGCTAACAAAATACAGGAGGGAACTTTGAGTGGTGACATTATGTCAGTGTCGGTTACTAAACTTTACCAGAGAGACTGAGGGGAGTGGCAATCACATGGTGGCATCCCCATAACATACATTTCGGGTCTGAGACTTGGGTTCAAGTCCAAGAAGAAGAGACTGAGTTGGGTGGTTATAGAGATAGCAGAGAAAGGGCAGTATCCAATAATGCCACTGTGCCTCTGCTAGTTCCACTGTGCCCATGGGACTCATTACTAGTACAACAGGAACTAGCATTTCCTACAGCCACCCTGGAAATGAGTGGAAACGCTCATTTCTGGAACAGGCCAGATCCACAGAATTCCCTTCTGCAAACTCCATTGACTTGCCCTGTTCCAGAAGAAAAAAATTCTGCTGTTTCCAGCTGCTTCTAGAATCACTAGCTTCCTGTTTCACTAGCGCCACTGGATACTGCCCCAGAAGAGGAAGGTCATGGCACATGGATGTGTGTGCATGAAAGAGAGGAACTACGTAATATCAAAGTCAGAGTTGTTGGGGTTCAAGACTATTTCTCTCCTTACATTTCTATCCTGCCCCTCCTCCAAGGAGGTGTTTACATAGGTCTTCCCTCTCCTATTATATTCTCTTAACAACCCAAAGCCACTCAGTCAGGAGCTACTTCATCTGTGTACAGCTGCCCCGAGTGGTAAAGCATTGAACTGCAAGTGGCAGCTCTCCAAGTAAAGTAGAAGCCCTGGACTCTGCCCACCCTAACACACCATAGGAGCCTCCTGGGCAGAAAGAGGTATAAAAGGACTTCCTGTTGCAGCTAAGCAATAATTGTTGCTTAGCTGCAACAATTGCTTGAACAATAATAATTGTTCAAGCAATAAGATCTCCCCGGGATCCAGTGTGGTTATTCTTCAGACCCGACTTCTGGCGTGATTCTCAGCCCTATTGCCTGGTTTATCATTTCGTTCTTATTCTTTGGTCCTGACTTCTGGCTTGTTCTATGGCTCCTAGTTCCCAGCTCAAGAGTAGGGATTTGAACCTGAAACTCTTTTGTCCTAGTCCAACGCTCTAACCATTTATATCACACCGGCTGAGGAAGTATTTCCACCTAAGCCCTGACATGTGGGGCCTGACTGTTGCTGCTGGGGGTGTGGAAGGAGACACACATTCTTTATTATTTCTCATGTCCCCGGGCTTTGCCATACTAATGAAAATAGGCCCTGAAGCTGTACGTTGGTCAGCCATGCAGAAAGCAACTTCCTTTTGCATTGAAGAATACTGAAGTAGCAGGAGACTGGCAATGAGGGCTTTGTATACCTGTAAAGCTTTCTTTATATGTGCTGCCTTGTCCTGTGTTGGGTGTTAGCTTAATTCCGTTGCTGTTGTCATGCATTTTGTCTATGATGTGACTGGGGGAAAGAACAAGAACAGGGTTAGTGTTAAGCAAACAGAAAAACCAGTTCTGTCAAGTTATCAACATTCCTCAGTCTCAACTAAGAAAACTGAAGCACTCCAGGCATGAGTGGAAGGCAATTCTGCTTAAGCACAGGTAGGAATCATCAATTTCTGCCAATTCCACCCACACATCCACCCCCTGGCTGCAGTTCTCCATGCTTAAGAACATAAGAAGAGCCATGCTGGATCAGACCAAGGGTCCATCTAGTCCAGCATTCTGTTCACACAGAGCATCATCACACAGGGGGAAATCGCATTTGCTTACTGTCGTTTCTCTGCCCATGTGTTTGTCCCGTATTACTTCCTCTTTTGAAAGAGGAAGTAAACAATGTGCATGTGGCCCATTCAGTGGACTGTTTTGATCCCGCTGCTTCTCCTGCACACAACAGGAGTTAGTGGCAACTTCCATCTTTATTTTAAGTCGGACTTACTGGGGTGTTTTTTTGTGGTGTGAAGAAGGCAAGAAGGGGCAGGAGGCAAGCAACATCATCAGAGGGACCTGCGAAAATCCATGACTACTCATTAATGAGCATGCAATAAAACGCTCATCTGATGGAGCTCACAGTGGCCAACCAGCTGTCAACTAGGGACCCAGAAGTAGGACACAGTGCAATAACACCTTCCCACCCATGTTCCCCAGCAACTGGTATATATATAGGCTTATTGCATCTGATACTGGAGGCTGCACTCAGCCATCAAGACTAGTAGCCATTGAGAGCCTTCTCCTACAGGAATTTATCCAATCCCCTTTTAAAGCCTTCTAAACTTCATTGCCAGTGGAGGCTGGTGGCTCGGAGGTCAATAGAGCAGTGAACTTTCTATAGATTTCAGTCAGTAAAAGTCAGTACCTTGGATAGCTCTTTTAGAAGTCTGACTAGTTCTGACTGACACACGGGGCAGATTCACCACCCCACTGAACTTGGAGCCACCAGCTTTCACTGTCACTTCCCATTCCAGAGAGTCCTGATGCTCAGGAGCAGCATACATTTATGGAATACTGCAGCCAGTTCTTTAGATCATCCTCCAAGCTAATGGCACTTAGTAATAGCCCATTTGTCACTACAACCCTAATAATAATAATAATAATAATAATAATAATAATAATAATAATTTATTTCTTACTCGCCTCTCCGCTTGGATCAAGGCAGGGAACAACAGTGAATATAAAACACATTAAAAACTGATTAAAAACATAGCATACATGATTAAAATATCCTTAAAATATCCTAAAAACATTCTAAAATTTCACTGGATAGGCCTGCCGGAATACGCATTGTGAAGATGATCTCTTTGTGAAGAAGGCAACATTTGACAAAGTTGATAGCAAAGTGCCCAGCCCTGGTAGAACTGAATGACATCATGGGATACTGTTGGAATATAAGGTGCATTCATAGGGCTGGTTTGTGCATGGATGTTCCAGGCATCTGGTGACTGTGAAAACTTGCATCTCTGAATAGATTAGCAAAGACAAATCTCACGTTACCTGAGAGGCAATGCTTTTTGAGGGAATTAGCTCACATGCAGCTGCCAGTCAGCAAGGTTAGATTAAATATGTGTTGAGAAATCAACTGTTGTACATGCGTGTGTGAACCAGGCAGAAAAAATAATGGCATTTATAGCAAAGTGTTCAGTGGGAAGATACATTCACAGGGGTTTCCCAAATTGATCCCAAGGCTGGGGTGTGGGAAAATGGAAAAGAGGTGGCAGGTTTAAAGGTGGCCCTTTAAAGCAAGCAAGCAAGCAAGCAAGCGCACACACCAAATTGTAGGAAAGCAGATTGAGGGATTCTTTAACACTTACTTCAGGCTGATATTTGAAGGCAGTTTGAAGGAATTTTTCATGAGGTGAAGCTGCTGAACTTGCACTGGATTGCCAGCATGAATAGCACCAGTTATATCTAAAGCCCAAGAGTCACGCTCTTCGCGAGAGCAAGAGTCTAGGAAATATTCTGTATTGGTTTTTGTCCTCAGTTTAATGACCGACTGCAAAAGAACACCACAAGAAAAAACAGGATTTATATTCATTGCCAGAATGTCCTATATCACTCAAAAGTTTATTTGAAATTCTAACAAGGTAAGGAGGAAAAGAGAGATCTCAAACAGCTGTATTGCTCCAGTCATAAGCAGATGTGATCACACACTCTCCCAGATCAAGATTATGAAAAATTGGTTTTGTTCATGTGACTGTACTTATGATAAGATACACATTTCAAAGTGACATTCAATTTGTTCTGAATTTTCTAGAGCCATCAAAACAATAATAGTCTATAACAAATGGGTACAGCTTTGGACATACCGGCCTGTTCTCGTATTCTAAACATGGGCAGGTGATAGTGCAGCCATCTAGAAGAATCCTGCCCTTTGGAGAAGACTCCTTCTTTCCTCCCACAACTTTATAATAGAGCAGCCTGTCTTGGAGAAGAACAAACCATCTTGCTTTCCAGTTGTGGACAACATGGCCCTGCAAACCAAAAGTAGTAATTTTAGGGACAGCTTAAGAACGTATATCTGCTTTGGTGTTGCACATGCATGCACTTTATACTCATTGTAATTCATAAACTTTAGGGCGAAATCTTATGCATATTTAGACAGAAAAACAGTCCTATAACTCCCAGCATTCCCCAGCCAGCTGGAGGATGCTGGGAGTTGTAGGACTGTTTTTCTGCTCTTGAACTGTAGGGCTTTAAATCCTGGCCTTCTGGGATTTTCTACATATTCAAGGCATCCCCCAAATGCTTTTTAGCTATTTCACCATGCTCCTAGAATTAACCCATCCAGTCATAACAGCTGCATGCCCAACATGCAGGGCTATCCCTTTTTGTAGTGAAGCAGCCTTGATGCTGACTTTCACTCCTTTAAATAAAATATTGCCAGATCAGATGTGCCCAAGTTCAGCAGCGGATCAGCACACACACAGCCTACAAGCAACTTTTAAAAAACAAATCCTAAAACTAAAATTCAAGTGGATCTGGCATGATTAAGCAAGTGCAATCAAGCACAAGTGGAATTATGCTGCTCAGCATCACAAAAACACACTCAACAGTTACCCAGTCACATTTGCACAACCACAACCCACGCTGCTTTTACAAAGGCTATAGAGGAATTCTCCATGCAAAATATGACATTTCCTTCAGTACAAAATAATGCACTTAGATCCTAGCTTCAGGGCGCCATGTTGGTGCCGCTCTGCTGCCAAACCCCATGGTATCGCTGCTGTGGAATGGCAGTGAGTAATCTTAACTGGAGGATGCAGCACGAGCTTTCCAGCAGCTATTTGGCTTATTGGGCCTGCCACCTGCCTTATGCCTTGCTTCTGACAACCAATCAGAAGTCGCCTTCCACCCGGGAACGACTTTTCCAATGCAAAGTTATGTGGGAAAGCCCCACAGTGGCTGTGAAGTGGCTGCTCCATTGTATAACTGATGCAAAGCCACTGCGCACTCAACGCAGGGGTTTTAAAACATATAGACAGCCCCTAGAAGTTCAGAAAATGTGATATTCCCTGTAACAAATGTGCAACCTGGGCAAAGTTGAGTGAAGATCAGAACAAGATTTGCTTAAATAGAAATAGGCTACTAGCCAATTGGACAATAATATAAATTACATTGTACTAGCATAAGGGAATTCTAGCATTAGCTATTAAAATAATCATAATAAACATAGTGGGAAAATAATGTTGGCACTAATTAGAAGTCTGAGTTAGAAAAATAAACAGAGTCATAAAATAGTACCCACAAGGGTTATAGTCCATGTGTGCCAAAATTCAAACACTCCACCCACAGCACTTTACATCACACACACTGTTCTGGATGGAATATAGCAGGGTGTACACACAATACTCCTGATAGTATGAAAAGTCAATCGTAATTCCATTTGTAGCTTGCAACAAAAAAGCAATGATTGTGGAGTGCTGGGAGCCACGGGTCTGGAATCAGCTCAAGAGGATGAATTTGAGAAGAATTGCATGCAAGACCAGACCTGACAGTAAATGAGCTGTGGCAGGTCAGAGCAGGAGAGGAATGTTAGCAGAAAGTTAGCATGGCATGTTGTACCCAACCCGGCTCACACACACCCTTTGCCTGGCGACGAAGAGGGACTTTTCTATCTCTGAAAAGCAGTCAGAGAACACATTACTTATTTCTAAGACTTATAACTCACTTTCTGTCCAAAGAAAGGCCAGCACTTTGTTTTTTAAACAAGGAGGTTGAAGTCTAATACCACCTGGAGATAACATTGACAGCACCTTACCTTTTTAACGAGAAAACCCTCTTTCAATATTCCACTCCCTTCCTCCATGCTGGGCCTGCAGCCAGTAGGTCAATGAGCCGTCTGAAAAGTCTGCAAGTAACTGCAAACCGATTCCTCTCACTGGAAAGTTTTAAAAGGTGGACTGACTTCCTTATCCACCTCTTCTGCTGTGACGTCTGCTCCCCTCCCTACTCAGGAGACAGCAAGCAAACACTGAGCTGGCAAAGGGAGAGCACTTGGAATACAAAACAGGGAAAGTTTAATATACGGTCATTCTACCATAACACCTCTCCTCCTACAGCTCAGAATGGATCAAGCTCATTGAGTGACTCAGGTAATATTAACCAGCCATCTGATGACACAACACAGGAAGAAGACAGACCTTCTATAGGTGGGAGCCAAGAACCAGAGGTTACAATGTTTTGTTGATAGGGCATTTCCACCTTTGATATCTTAATGGAGTGTGTGTGTGTGTGTGTGTGTGTGTGTGTGTGTGTGTGTGTGTAGGTTCTACAGCCTAGAAGCTGCAACAGCAAAAGCTCTGGATACCATAGGTGTACATAGCAGAAAAGGTTATATGTAAGGTCTTCTCCTTCGCTACAGGGGAATTCTAGTTAGTAATGTAACTGCGGTGGGAACAGTGGCCAAACAAGGTATTTTTCCATGCATAGGAATGCTCATTTACTTGAATGAAAGCATTAACTGTACCCTCTTCTATATTTCTCCCTTTCCTTTTGTGTTTCTCCTTAGTGAACTGTCCAAGACTAATGCTTCTTTTATATGTTTATCCTTTTAAAAAGATAACACACACACACACACACACACACACACACACACACACACACACAGAGAGAGATACATATACAAAAAGGAGAGGTACAGGGTAGAGAAGCAATTTTCAGGGCATATTTTAGTTTTGTCTGTTTAAGAAATGGTGACCAGTTCTTTCCCTCTGTGTTTTGTTTCTTTTTTGAGCAGGGAAAGTCTGGTTCTTTCCCTCCATATGCAATAAATGCACTCCTCCCTCCTGTGTATTGCTGTCCTTGCGTTCTATCAGACCATCCCATTCTTTGTTGTGGGCGTGTGTGCTTAAGGGTGGTCTTGCTAAAAAAAAAGAAGAGGAGGGCGAGGTGGTTCTCCACTCAACCATGGAGGGAGAGAGGTCCTATTTAACTCTATGTTCTTACTCTTGAGTAGGCATGACCAGGAGTAAGAACATCTTTAAATAAATGTGGAAAATAGGGTGGTGGTGGTTCATCCCCACACCTCCCTACAATTGTGAAGCTTCACAATTAACGACTTATGGTTTTTTTTTAGAAATGGAGCGAAGCACTAGTGTGCCGGTACCCGAGCTGCAGTGCACATTTGTTCTTCTTCCCCAGTAAATGTTCCCCAAGCCAAGCAGCACCCTCGGCCCATGTGCTCCCTCCTGCTTCCTACAAATGGCCTCCCTTTCTTCTCTCACCGGAGTTTATTATGAACTTAGGGGAAAGTACAGTGTGTTCTTTTACCATTATTGCACAGTTTCAGGCTGCCGTACTATTTTATTTGCGCAGAAATAAAAAAATGTTTTTTACAAAATAAAAAATTAACTGTAGGGGAAAGGAGAACGTAGGGGGCAGGAGATTTTGTCAGCATAGCAGCACTCCAGGTGAAAAGATACATGATCTGAAAGAGCACAACAGTGCACAGATGTGGAAGTGCCCAGCGCTCAACACACTAAGGAAATGGAGAGGGGAACCATGGATAAAAACCAGATTTAAAAAGTAGGTGTAATGGAGGTCTAAGGCTCATTGAGTTATAGGCAATTATAGATTTGTACTGTAAATAGATCTGTACGTAAATTCAAATTTTGTAATTGCTTTAATCCTGTTGATTCCCCCACCGCATAGATCACAGTTTGGGGCCAAATCCACTATACAGGTATATAAATTGCTTTTTATATGGCATGCTCTATACCAGCAGCAACAGAGAGCTAGTGTAGTGGCTAAGAGATTGAGCTACAAACTAGGAAGTCCCACATTCAAATCATGCCTCTGTCTTGAAGTCACTAGGTGGCTTTAAGCAAGACACTCTTGCTTAGCCTCAGTCACCCTAGCTGCAGTATAATGGCTTAGACTACTGCAGTATGCTCTTCTTGGGTCTGCCCATGAATAGGGTGACCATATGAAAAGGAGGACAGGGCTCCTGTATCTTTTACAGTTGTATTGAAAAGGGAATTTCAGCAGGTGTCATTTGTATATATGGAGAACCTGGTGAAATTTCCTCTTCATCACAATAGTTAAAGCTGCAATTGCCCTGCCCTCTTTTAAATCTGGTCACTCTAGTATAGCTCCTGCACTTTAACTATTGTGATGAAGAGGGAAATTCACCAGGTTCTCCATATATACAAATGACACCTGCTGAAATTCCCTTTTCTATGCAACTGTTAAAGATACTGGAGCCCTGTCTTCCTTTTTATATGGGCCCCCATACCCATGAAGAGTATATGCAGGTTGCTTACCTGTAACTGTGGTTCTTCGAGTGGTCATCTATGCATCACACATATGGGCTTTGCGCCTGCGCAGAGACCAGACCGGAACTTTCTATAGCTGAGTGGAACGCTTTTGGCGGGAACCCCTCCCCCACGCTACCGTGCATGTCCATGGGGTTCCCGCCCTTACCTCAATTTACAGGAGTCCGACATTGTGCCCCCATAAACATGAGTGTAATTTCAATAAAGTACATTCCACATATAACTGTGTCATTTGTAAGTCTCACACCACCAAGTGGGGATGGTGGGTGAGTTGTGTGAATGCATAGATGACCACTCGAAGAACCACAGTTACAGGTAAGCAACCTGCATTTCTTCTTCGTGGTCTCTATGCATCACACATATGGGCGAGTAGCAAGCTGACATATTTTCGGAGGTGGGTTGGTGCATCATCTGAAGATCTCCGAGAGCACTGTCCTTCCAAACGAGCAGTCGTGCCTAGCACGGGTGTCCAAACTGTAGTACCCAACAAACGTGGATGGAGTGGACCACGTTGCAGCTCTACAGACTTCTGTCAAGAGAACACCTCTGCTGAAGGCAACAGATGTTGCGACAGCTCTGGTAGAATGAGCTGTCACAGGTTTCACAAGCTCTAGTTTAGAGATAGAGTAAGCAAGTTCAATTGTCTCTACAATCCAGCGTGACAGTTGCTGGCATGAAACAGGGAGTCCCTTATAAGGCTCACCATAACAAATAAACAATTGCTTTGTTTTCCTAAAGTTCTCTGTCCTAGCCTTGTAAAAGGCAAGAGCTCTCCTTACATCAAGTGTATGTAAAGAAAACTCAACAGGTGTTGTTGGATTCGGAAAGAAAGCTGGTAGAGTGATATATTGGAACAGATGAAAGGTTGACACTACCTTAGGCAAGAAGGCAGGGTCTGTGTGTAACACAACCTTATCTTTGTGAAAGATAGTGTAAGGAGCATCTATCCTGAGAGCTCTAAGCTCACTTGCACATCTAGCAGAAGTGATGGCTACTAAAAAGACAGTCTTGAATGTTAGAAGCCTAAGGTCAGATAAGGCCATGGGCTCGAAGGGCTTCTTTGTCAATGCCTGTAACACCACTGATAGGCTCCATGGTGGAACGATACTCTTTACTGTCGGTATCATATTTTTAAGCCCCTTTAAAAATTTCCTCGATGTTGGATGTACAAAAGGTGTAAAACCATCCATGCCTCGATGAAAAGACGTAATAGCCGCTAAGTGAACTCTGATGGAAGTGAGTTTGAGTCCCTGTTGATAAAGTGCCATAGGTATTTGAGAATCAATGACAAAGGGCAAGATTCAGGAGCTTGATCGTTTTCCAAGGCAAAAGTTTGATATCTCTTCCACTTTGCCGCGTAAGATTTTCTCGTTGAAGGCTTTAGTGATGCCAACAATATATGGTCTACAGTTAAATCTTTGATACGAGGGGAGGAGTGGATGATATCCTCCATGCCGTCATCTTGAGGGTCGACAAGTTTGCGTGTCGAACCCTGCCCCGGTGTCGAGACAACAGTGTCGGTATCGACGGGAGTTTGATGTAATTCCCGTTCGACAGTCGAAGGGCGTGGGAGAACCACGTCTGTCGAGGCCACCACGGTGTGACAAGGATGCAGTCCGACCTGTCCGACTGGATCTGGCCAGTACCTCGTCAATAGTGGAAACGGTGGAAAGATGTAAAGGAGATTTCCTTTCCAGGTCCTGGTGAAAGCGTCTCCTAGCTAGTGCTTTCCTCTTCCTGCTCTGCTGCAGAACTTGGAACAGGCTGCGTTTTCTTCGGTAGCAAAGACATCGACAGCAGGGAGGCCCCAATACTGAAAGAGATCGTCCCTTACTTCAGTATCGAGCTCCCATTCGTGGTCAACGTGAAAAGACCTGCTGAGGGCGTCCGCGATGATGTTTTCCTTGCCCGCTACATGGATCGCCATCAGGTGAGTATTTCTCTTTATGCACCAGTTCCAAATCCTGAGTGCCGATCGATTCAGAGGATGAGACCTTGTCCCACCTTGTCTGTTGATGTACGCCACTACCGTGGTGTTGTCCTTCGCGATCAGGACGTTTCGGCCCTCGATCATTTGTGAAAAAGTTTTTATTGCATTCTCCACCGCTAGCAGTTCTAAGTGTTTGATATGATGTTCCCTCTGGGAAATAGGCCAATGACCCTGAGCTATGAGGGAGTCGCAGTGTGCTCCCCATCCGATCAACGATGCATCCGTCGTGATCGTTACCGAAGGAGTGTTTGTTGGAACAGAACCCCTTCTAGGAGTGTCGACATCAAAAAACCACCATTTCAGAGATGCCCTTACTTGCGTCAGGATCGACAGGTAAGTTCGCCGGGCATCGTGTCGAAGATCGAAAGTTCTTAAAAACCAGGCCTGCAATATTCTCATTCTGAGTCTTGCAAACCTGATGACTGCAGTTGTAGCTGCCATCAAGCCTAATAGCCTCTGAATTGTCCATGCCGAGACCTTTCGGCGGCTCTCGGTAGCGATGGCTAAATCTTGAAGGGTGCTTGCTCTGGTCGAGGGCAGGTATGCTCTCCCGTCCCGAGACGATAGGGTTACCCCTATGAAGTCCAGCTTCTGCTGTGGGGTCAAGATGGATTTCTCCTCGTTGACCCACAGACCCAACGAGTCCAACAGGTTGAGGGTGGTTGAAATGTCCTTCTGAAGCGTGTCGCTGTTGTCCGCTACCAGAAGCCAATCTTCCAAATACAGGTATATGTATATTCCTTTTTGTCTTAGCTGGGCGCACACTACCGCCATCACCTTTGTGAAGACCCTCGGTGCCGTGGCGAAGCCGAAGGGAAGAACGGCGAACTGGTATTGAGATGTCCCGATCGAAAAACAAAGGTAAGCTTGATGCGACTTCCTGATGGAGATGTGGAAATACGCATCCTTCAGATCCACCACAGCGAACCAGACTCCTTTGTGTAGGAGCTGTAGAATAGAAGTAGCCGTTACTTCCACCCCCGAAGAAAGAGGAAGGACATCGAGCTAGATGGCATACCCCGAGTTGATGATAGTGAGCACCCAGGAGTCCGATGTTATTGACTCCCATTGATGGTAATGTGGTGCTAGGCGGTTCGCAAAGGGAGGTGGATCTGGGATAAAGGAGTCAAACCCGCTGCTTCTTAGAGAAGTCGGGCTGACGTTTGTCCCGCTGGTATCTACCCTAGTAAGGTCGCTTCCTTTGGAGCTGTTGTTGTTGCTGCCTCTGTTGGCCTTGGTAGTAGGGCCGCTGCTGTTGTTGTTGAGGTGGCGGTCTTGTCCACCGTCTTGGCTTGTACTGGGCAGGCGGAGCAGAGAAACCCATCTTCTTGGCCGTTGTACGAGCCTTGTATATGGAGTTCAAGGTCTCGTCTGTCTTACCATTAAATAAGCCCTCGCCATCGAAAGACATGTTCTCAATCCTGGCTTTGGTGTCATGAGCCAGATTGGCGGAGCGTAGCCAAGCATGTCTCCTCAAAGACACGGCTCCCACCATCGAGTTGGAATGGCAGTCAACTTGGTGTCGCACTGTCGACAATTGTTGCCTGGCTATGGCTGAAGCTTTACTTTGGAAGACTCGTGCCAGCTCTTTTTTGTCTTCTGGGAGATGTTCACATAGTGATCCTATTTTCTCCCAGAGGAAGAGCTGGTATCGTGCCATGGTAGCCTCGTAGGCTGATGCCCTGATGCCCAAAGAGGCAGAGGAGTAAATCCTCCTGCTCGAGTCATAGCCGGTGTTTTCCAAGATAATTGAGCCGTTTGCCTTAAAGCATGTGGAATAGGGATGGCAAGTCGTTGGTTGTGGACTGGGAAAACGTCGTAGATTGGATCTACGACCGATTCTTCTGTTTGCTGGATCCCCAGTCCTAATGCCTGAGCCATTCTAAGCATATGGTCAGAAAATCTGACCATATCGTCGGAAGGGGAAGAAGGGTCCTTGTCATGAACCTCATCTTCTGGTGAAGGCATCGATGGAGTAGCCGACAACCCCGACTCAGAATCCGATGGGTAATTATCCTCAGGCGAGGATACTGTAACCACCTGGAGATCTACATGCTCTGTCAGTACCGTGGTAACCGCGGCGGCCGATGCCAATGGCTGCGTACGGTGTCGAGGCGTCGACACCGTGGACATTTGGTGGGCGGGCAGTGGAGGCAGCGGTAGATGACACACCCTCGATGTAGGCGGAGGGTGCGCATAATATTCTTCTTGAGGGTACTGATGGTCACCCTGGAAGTATCGTTGTGGGCGATATCGATCCCATTCATAATCGCCACATACTGATTGGGGATAAGAGTATTGAGAAGCTCCTTCCCATTGACGCCTTGGAGTGTGCCTTGACTAAGGCAGAAAAGGGATTAGTCCCTGAACTTCTTGCGACCTGGCAGGCTCCCGGAAAGAGGCCGCTGAAACCGAATCCTGCAACTCGCCCTCCGATAGACTGGGAGGGTGTGTCGGTACCGTAGCCGTCGGTACCGACTAGGATCTCGATATCGAGGGAGGCCTCGGTATCGAAGCGGTCGGTATGGCAGGAGGAGTAGAGTGACTCCTAGCCGGTTCCGCCGTGCGGGATGACCCTAACGAGGGTTTTTCCGCGTCTTTCTTCTTCTTCTTCTTCTTCTTTTTCTCCATTTCAGAAGAAGATTTGGGAGTCCGGGCCTTTTTGGAGATTTTCCTGGCCGCAGAACTCGCCAGTGACCATCCAGGCGTTAGGGGTATCTGAGCCCTATTAGCCGCTCTGGAATGTTCAGGCACCTCAGTGCAACGGTCATCAACGGACTTACTGGTTGCCGTTTTATCCATCGTTGTGGCGTTGGAGGCCTTGTCCGTGGCCCTGAGGGCTTTTTCCCAGAGTATAGAGCGAAGGTGGTCAGCTCTATTTTTCCTGGTTTGTTTGGTGAAGGCCATGCAATGATGGCAAGCCTCTACCTTATGGCCTTCACCCAAGCACAAAATACACAGCGAGTGCCCGTCAGTTGGAGGGAGCTTAGCTCCGCATTTCACACATTTACGAAATGGGGCCTTAACTGCCATACAGCTAGGCACCGCGACCGAAGTCGCTGAGGAAAATCTAACTCCTATAAGAATATATATATATATATATATTTAAGGATAGAATAGAAGAGAAACGTTAAGAAGCAAGAAATGAGCGAACAGAGAAAAGATTTAGAGTGAAAGAAGGATTTTAAAGAGAAAAACGCGAAGAGGTTTGGTTCTATGGTCTAAGCACAATGGCGGACGACGAAGAACTGAGGTAAGGGCGGGAACCCCATGGACATGCACGGTAGCATGGGGGAGGGGTTCCCGCCAAAAGCTTTCCACTCAGCTATAGAAGGTTCCGGTCTGGTCTCTGCGCAGGCGCAAAGCCCATATGTGTGATGCATAGAGACCACGAAGAAGAACCAAAAGTTTCAATTGATGCAAAATATAACAACTTGGCACAGTGCACAGGATTGGGACCATATTACACCTATCTTTGTTGCCAATTGCATTCCAAACTCATTTGGGTGTAGGTTTTAACGTTTAAAGCCCTAAACAGCTTATGACCTGGCTATCTAAGGGACCGCCTGTCTCCTTATGAACCTGTCTAGGTATTAAGCTCTGCAGGAGAGCCTCCTCTTAAGGGCACCATTAGTCTCCTGGTCACATTGTGAAAAGGGTGTTGCTCCCAAATGTAATATACATTTGTCACACACACATTCCATAGGGTCACTCTTGTGATAAAAATAATGAAAATAAAAAATATTTGATTGGCCAAGCACAATCCCTTGCACGTACATAGGTTATTTTGAATCATGGCAAGGAGTACAATTTAAAGGCCAGATCCACATGAGCTTTCTATTTCCCTCCACAAAGGAAAATAGTAGCATACACAAATGTCCCTGAGAATGCGCGAGTATATGTTATGCGTATGAGGGTGAGTATGTGTGTGAGTGTGTGCATGAGAGAGAGAGAGAGAGAGAGAGGCAAAGACATATTGAAGCTGCGGGCTAATGGCCAATAGTTTCAGTCCAGCAGATGCAGTGTGCGCTCTGGCTCCCAAAATGCACAGAGCTTCTGTTTGTGCAAAGGCTTCTCTATTGACTTCCATGTCAGGCAAATGGAACTGCCTCTGACGTTGCCATGAACAGGGGGGAACTCCTAGATTGCACAGAGATTCACATGTGCATTGGAGACTCACAGAGGTATCGGTCTAGGTGAAAGCCTTTAAGATCAAGGTGCCAGCAACGCTCTTCCTTGTCATTGTGTTGCTTACCAGCTTTCCAGGTCAGTGGCTGGGAAAAATAGGCTTCTGTAGTAAAAACCACAGGACTTTAAATAGGATATAGTGAGATAAGAATGTAGTAAAGGAAGAATTCATGCTGTGCCTAATACTCCTGAATACTTGCTGTTATCTCACAAGAAATAACAATCTGAGCTCTAGTAGTTTGTGAGTCACAGGACAGGAAACATTAGTCACTGAGTCATTGTCTTCGCATGCCAGCCAAGCTGTGTGCACACACATTATTGTGGAGTGGGTGGGTGAGAAATGAGCAGGCATTTGTTTTCATCTTTATAAAGCACTGATAAGTTGTTCTATCAGGAGAAGTCATTCCAATAATTTGCTTTCCTTTTCACATACAGATGTTAACCCTAGACAAATGTTCACTAAACAAAAAAACACCTTTCCATTTAATATGTTGTGTCAAGGGATTTCCATATTTACTCAAGCTACAAATGAGAAGGCTGATTGTAGACTGCTGCTTAAAAGTGAAAAATGCAGGTATATGGGAGGCAGAACACGTGCTCTCTCCTGCTCATGCACAACCACCCATGGGTTGTTTAAACCACGGGGTGGTTATGTGTGAACCAAGTTAATGGGTCTTGCATGTGTCTTCCTACCTTGAAGGGTTGGTGGAGGAAACACAGTGGTCTCTCTCTCTCTCTCTCTCTCTCTCTCACACACACACACACACACACATTCATACATATAAAAATTCAAACTCACCTACATACCAGTACTGTGTGTTAACAAAATTGCATGTCAAGCTTCATTTTAAGATCATATGTGTGTATACATTGCCCAGTACTTTAAGGACAGGGAATGATTTGATTTCTCTCCAACCTTTATGTCATTTTTTTTTTTGACAAAGTGGCCATAGCTCTCCAGATGGTCAGATTCCAATTCCCATCAACCCCAGTCAGCAGAGTCAACGGTTAGGGATGATGGGAGTTATGGTCCAAAAATATCGCACATTACGAGAAATGTCCCATACACACAATCATCATGAAGTTTGGGGATAAAATTTGTAATAGTTCTCTCAAGAGCACACAAAGTTAATTTCAGCATTGCCTAACTTGTCATTACAAAAAACTCCCAGTTTAGTGATAAATGTAACCTCATGCAGCAGAAGACAGGTAGAAGCCTGCATGGGAATTATAAGGCTCAACTCAGACGGTGATGTCAGCGTCACAGACATAGCTGCAAGATCTAAGCAGAAGATTTGCTTTTTGCTCTGTAGACCACCCACATTGAAGGAGGGGGAGCTGGTAGTGAGCTACCTGTTTGAGATTTCTGTCTGAAGCCCTTGGAAATCAAAATATAGCTTGCAGGCGTATTTTTCATGTATCTCAAAGCCTTAGGCATTAATGCAGCAGCAACAGACCTCCAAATTATTAATGAGAATTTCACTTTTCTGCCCTGGGAACCATAAGGGGTATATTTCCCTAATGACCCCCCACCCCCTATCCCTGGTTGAGATTACTGGCGGGAAATACAGCTGCATGTAGAGAATCTTGGGATTTTTCTGTGCCACTCCAGAGGCATAATTGAAGTGTAGCTCACAGATGTTGCCTTAGTAGAATTTCTAATTGTTCTGCAGCACATATTTCCTAGTAGTCCCTAGGATGTTGAATATACATTTTGGTATCTATATTACTACACTATATTACTGTTGTTATCCCGGTGCTCACTACACTTTTCATCAGCCTGAGGCAGTATGGCTAATGGTAAGGAATTATGGGAGTTGTAGTCCCAAATATCTGGAGAGCACCAAGTTGCCTATCCAGGAAATAAGATAACCATTAACCCTTCATTCAGCAAAGGAAAATGTGAGAAATATTGGTCACATTCCATTGCTTAAAACCAGTTATTTATTAACTTAAGTATGGGAAGACTTTTGAAAGATTCCCCCATTCAAAATACGCTACCCTCTCAAGTTATACAAGTCTAGGAACTAAAAATATAAAATACTAGAAATTGTTCCTTTCTCTTTAAAAAAGAAACAGCTGTATGCAGAATATCTGGATGTTCTGATGGAAACTTAAGAGCACAGAAAGACTGTTTCTTGGAGATTTTGCATGGTGGACTAAGAAGAGCCAAGATCCAATCCCTGCTCAGGCATGAGGTCCACTGGGTAGTCATGGGAGTCACTATCATTCAGCCTAATCTACTTTACAGGCTTAGCATGCCTTACCCTGAGGTCCTTGAAGGGGAGGCAAGATAAAGATAGTGACTAAGATTGCAATCCTATACATACTTACCTGGGAGAAAATGGCATTGAGGTTAGTGGGACTTACTTTGGGTAAATGTGTAGGATTGCACTGTAAAAAAAAGAAGCTCTTTGCTATGTAAAGGTTGGTTTGATATTTTTAAATAAAAACAATACAATGAATATCTATTACTTTTAGTCAAATTAAAAGTTTTCTTGACATGGGTTGTGATTTACCCAAGGCTCTTCAGGATTGAAGTGAAATAGACTGCTGCAAATAGAGAAGAGCCTACATAGGTCTCTATAAGACAACAAATAGGAGAAAGGAAAACTTACTCATGCAAAATTCCAGTATGTTAGTAGCTTCTGTTATCCTGACAGGCTGCCTTCCATTTCACTTTTGGATATTGGCTCCAGGTGCCTGACAGCTACTGAACAGAAAATGACAAATGACTTTTCCATTGGATGACCCTCTGGGGGATACACAGTGGGAGGAGAGGAAGGGGAAGTCCCATTATACAAGCATCTATCAGCTCACACGTTGTTAGTGGGGTTTGAAGAACTAAATAGGTATGGGGTGTACCAGAAGAACAATGTCTCTATCAAGAAGTCAGTCATAAGATTCCCTTTCCTCCCCATACACCTATTAAGGCAATTGAATCTAGTAGCCTCTCCTATTTCCAAAGAAGCCGATCAGTTTATGGTTAACCTTCGGGTACACACAAAACTCCAGTTTCATCCAAGAACCTTTGCATTGCACTGTGGTTACAAGCTAATGGAAAAGCTTAAACATGAGCACAGGAAAATGGCAGTCATTTCCCCATCATTTAAATGCAAAGCACAATTTCTGTTCTTCCACCCTTGAAATGTTAAGCAGCTGTGTTCCAAACAGCCCTAAAGTTGCCTGTACTCACAAAAACCACATATGCACTGATCAGGGAAGTCAAGCACTATTAGTTAAGGTGATGCATATTGCCATCTTCAAGAGCTGTATTCATTACTGTTACCACCTCACCTCTCTATGCTACAATTTTAAGAATGTGAAAAGGAAGAAGAGAAACAGATAAATATCCAAGAAATTTATTGAGTATCCGCTTGAGTACAGTCTGTGGAGGAATGTTGGTTTAATTCTCACAAACCTCACTGACAGACATACTGAATGGTTGCCAATCTGGAATCGTTAGATATGAAAATATTAAGGACAGCTTTCAGACAATGCTCGGTTTATTAGGGGGAGGGGAATTAAATCTTCAGTGAGAGGACCTTCCCTTTGAGGAAATTAAGCAGCACGTTGTAGTAGATGGTTTCATGTCTCTTCAAAATTTGGTCGCATTAAAAAACTTGAAAATCAAGTCTTTCTCTTGTGGAGTTTTCAATATCAGACACCTTGTCAGTTGAATGTGTCTTCACTGGTTTGGTGTGTATCCCTAGAATTGCCACTCTATACTTTCACCCCAGGCAATTTAGTCTTCAGTTTTTGCTTCCATCTCCTCGGCATCGTCATCTCCATCCACTTCAGCATTTTCACGCTCCAACCTTTCCAGTTGTCTTGCCAGCTCAGTCTCATCAGTGTCAGTAACCACCTTGGGCTGATAAGTTACAAAAAGATGAACATTTTGTTAGCTTTCTCTATGACCCAGATACAAGTAAGCAGACAGAACTTAGTGCAATGGCACTGAACACAGATGGCTTGTCCAAATGTTAAGGATGGTGATGCATCAACCTGTAAAGCTGTCAAAAGGTTTGTAACACCAGTGGACAACATTCGTCTACATTGCCTGGGAAAGATGCTGTCACAGCTCCATCCTAAACACTTTTACACAGGCCTGAGAACTAGACTGCAATTTAGCACAGTTAGCATCAGGCTGCCTTCAGTTATTTGTGGATTGGGATCACAAAGTCACCATATCTGCTCCCAGCCCACTCTACAGCACCTTTTCCAGTGGCTACAGAGGATGGTTGCTGGTTATGTATGGTGTGGTATAGGTATTTTATTTAAGTTTATAAGATAGAATTTTTATTTCATTTGGCTTGTTTTACCCCATGAACCATTTAATTAGATTGTGAACTCCTTGGGGAAAGAAGTGTTTGAATTTGGAATCTGTAAACTGTAAAGGCAGGAGTGCACAACTTTTTTGGCCCCGAGGGCTTCATGTGAAGCTGGCTCAGGTACCATGTATGCACACGCATACTGCAAATCAGGAAAGGGATATCTGAATCAGGATCGCTGGGGAAAGGAATTCAGTAGCAGGAGCTCAGGGTACCCCTGGGGTTGTACTTAAGGCCTTAAGTTGCAAGTCTGTTCTAAGCTTATGAGATACAGCTGGATACAAATCTAAAAAGTAACTAACTTTTCTATTCTCTCCAAGAATAGAAAGGAAAACAAAAAGATGAAGATAGTATGCTGGATCACATACTGAGATTTTTAGTGTATAAAATAGGTAAGACAATCGCAGTAAATCAAGCACTGTTTCACAATTTATGGCTTTAGTGATTCTTTACCATAGAACCAGCAACAACTGCTCTTGATTTAAGGCAAACACCCAAACATCCCAATTGCAAGGCAAATTGGAGGAGAGGGGAATGGGAGGAGGACCATTTACTCCAGAACGGTTAACATATTAGCCAGACAGCTGGAACCTCAAAAGTACTTACAAGATAATACTCAATTACTTTTGATCAAGTGGATTTCTCTCTTAATTCTACCTTTCCTTTTCATCAAACCCAGGTGAGGCAGTGGCTGTTCTGAACCAGTGCCTGGGTATGGTAATGGACTGGATGAGGGCTAATAAACTGAGACTCAATCCAGACAAGACGGAGGTACTGTTAGCGGGTGGTTCATCTGTCCGGCGAGGTGATGTTTGCCCTGTCCTGGACGGGGTTGCACTCTCCCTAAAGGATTGGGTCCATAGTTTGGGGATGCTCTTGGAGCCAGAACTGTCACTTGAAGCACAGGTGAACTCAGTTGCAAAGAGCACCTTTTATCAGCTTAGGCTGATATACCAGCTGCGCCCTTATCTGGACAGAGATAGCCTAGCTACAGTTATCCATGCTCTGATAACCTCTCGTTTTGATTACTGCAATGCGTTATACGTGGGGCTGCCTTTGAAAATGGTCCGGAAACTTCAACTGGTACAAAACAGGGCAGCACGGTTACTAACAGGGACCGGTCAATGAGACTACATCATGCCAGTCCTTTTCCAGCTTCATTGGCTGCCAGTCCAGGTCCGGGCCCGATTCAAAGTGCTGGTATTAACATTTAAAGCCCTAAACGATTTGGGGCCAGGCTATCTGAAGGAATGCCTCCTCCCGTATGTACCTGCCTGGACCCTAAGGTCATCCTCAGACGTCCTTCTCCGCGAGCCCCTGCCAAAGGAAGTAAGGCAGGTGGCTACCAGCAGGAGGGCCTTCTCTGCTGTGGCACCCCGGCTGTGGAATGAGCTCCCTAAGGAGGTTTGCTTGGCACCTACATAATATGCTTTTAGATGCCAGGTGAAGACCTTTTTATTCTCCCAGCATTTTAACAGTCTATAAATAAATTTTAATTTGGTGTTTTAAATTTGTAATTTTGCATTGCTGCTGTTTTTATCTGGTTGAGCTTTTATACTGTATTTTATATTATGGTTTTATACTGTTGTTTTATACTTTGAATGTTTTTAATTTTTGTTAACCTCCCCGAGAGCTCTGGTTATTGGGTGGTATAGAAATGTAATTAATAATAAATAGATAAATAAATAACAAATGCAAGCACTCCAGCCCAAAGCAATCCCAGTTGTATTTAGGATGGAATATTGAGTTGAGGGAGTTCAGTTTCTGCTTGAATCAGCCTTTGGGGCTGAATTTCCAATAGTAGCCAGATGTGTTTGCAGAGTGAATTTACGAGTAAGCATGTACAATTTGCAGAATCTTTCTATTACGATAATCAGAAGTGACATTTCCAATAAAGGGAAGATTTTATATTAGTTTTGTGTTAACAGCGTACCTATTGTTTATTCAGACTGCCAGCATATTTTTGATTGAAATGTTCAGTTATGGTGCTATGCTATGAAGAATCAGGAACAGGTGAGACTCCCCAGGAGTAAGGAGTGCATCACACCCCCTGCTGGACAAAATCAACAACTTGAAACTGGCAAAGTCCAGAGCTGTTCATTTTACCTTGCAAGCCTCTTTTTGTGTGTGCAAATTATTTCCCGGTCCTCAGAGCTCTAATTTAGATTACTGTGGGGTGAAAGTTGAAAGAGGGAAAGAATAGCTTTCTCTGACCTCTCAACTGCCCAAGCAGTGACCATTTCATTGGCAGATGGGCACAACTGGATACAACCCATTCTCTATGGTCTATTCCATAGTGCCAGAAAACAAGTGAAATTTGATGTGTGAGTTATCTAGCATATTCTATGGGACTGCAAAGTTCTGAGGTAAAATACTATTTTAAAATTAGGGAATGCTTCAAAACTTCAGTATGATGCCTCTGAGGATTTATTATTATTATTATTATTATTATTATTATTATTATTATTATTACTACAACTAAGTTTGGGGCACAAATAAATGGGACTTAAAAATCATGCCGTTTATTTAGAAAGTTGTATCCTGCTTTTCTTTATAAAATAAACCAACATACACACTTAGATGTAGCACAACCAGGTGCTTATATTTTGCGGAAGGGCTTGCCTTGCCTCCTTCTGGACCTTTCCATGCCTGATATTCCTTTCTCCCCACCCCTTCATTTCTTTCCCATCTCCCCCACTTCTTCCTATTTCTCTCTTGCTTATCCCATTTTTCCTTCCTCAAAAATTTGTCTTCTGGTAGGTTTCAAGGAAGCGACAGAACCACCAACTGATTCTTTCTCCTTAGTCCTATCCCTGCCACAGGAGGCTCATGAGAAAAAAAGGGCATGCTGGGAAATGTAAATCCCCTGGTGGGAAATGCATATGCCAGGCCAGCTTTGCATGGAAGGAAAAAGTTTAAAATCTCTCCCTCTCTCTCAGCAAGAACCGTGTGTTCATCATGGGAGGTGTTCATTTGTACCTGCAGAAACTGTGTTAAGGACCAATGAGTTAGAAGAACGAATGATACTTACTTGCATCTGTACATTGAAGACGCCCCTCTTCTCTTCAATCTTTTCTTTGATGACAATCATGGCTTGGCTGAGGACAGAAAGGCCTTCAGTCCTCTCCAGCGTTGTAGTGGTCATCACATATCGAGGAGGAGCTATCAGATTTATCTACAAGAGGGGTGAGATAACTTTAGACTTGCTTTGAAATGTTTAGAAGAAAAACTAGTTATTGATAATGCAATTATTTAAATCTTGAACACAAGAAATGATTTTATACTTGCATAATGTGTGAAAAATACTACATGAAGATAAGACAGACATACTTTTGTTCATTTTCTATATTAAGGGAAGTTTCCCCACATTTCTAAAAATGCATAATTTCAAAAAATAATTAGTAGAAAAATTAATGGATAATTGGGGCAGTTTCAAAGTTGTAAGTCGTTTTTTTCAGGTGGACTATCCCCACTGCCCCCCACCCCCCATGTTCTATTGAAGGGGGAGGGATTAAAACCACAGGTAGGCATCATCCAAACTAGTTTAGGACATTAAAAATGTTCATTTCAAAATTTTCCAGAAAACCCATACCAACGAATGCCACTTACTTTAATGGGCATGCTCTCTGTAGAACAGCTCAGGCCAGCTCTCAGAGCTTCTTTCACTGCATCAATACCCTCGTAGCCATAACAAGCAACTTCAATATCTAGAGGGGCCAAAATTAGATTTGATTAAAATATACAGGAAACTATTCTGAAAAGAGAGCCTATAAATGAAAATCTCTCATTTATTCTATTATTACTGAACTGTAAGTAGTTAGGTAACATTGCATTTTAGGGTAACATGTAAGTGAAAGCTAGCAAACACACAAACGTTATTCCTAACATTTTCTTCTAAATTCATCAAGATTCACTGTACTACTTGCCACCATCAGGTCATATGAACATGCTAAGGAACTGACCCAAATGAGCTGTGTTCAATTTCCACCTAACAATGCCAGTGACACAGTGACACAAACACATCCCTAAAAGCAGAGGAAACATAGGAAATTCAACCTTCCTCTTCTTTACAGCTCTTTCTATAGCCTCTGTTTGATGTTTTACTTCCAGAAAAGTTTGACATCACAGCAATTTTATTCAAACCATGTAGAGAAGAGCCACTTCCCAGCCACTGTCACTTCTTCCCACCCTGTAACTTTCCACCTTTCCAACCTGCATCATTATACCGTCTTCTCTACCTATCCTCCCCCAATCTCTGCTTCCTATACACTTCTTACTTCTGGGGAGAGGGCCCATCTTCCCAATCCTTTCAGGCTTCTGCAAAATCAGCCTAAAGCTGTCAGGAGCACAAAGACTGGTAGACACCACCACCACCCTTTTGACTTTCTGAGAGGTTTTGTACCTAACACCATACACTGTTTCCCAGTAAATTTTATATTTTAATGTACCATTTTATAATTTAAAACACATTCTATATTTTAATATGTCCTCCTTTCTCTCTCTCTAACTAAGAGTGCTTCCTAACAAGGCTTGTATTGCATAATTGCTCTGCATCATTCATAGAATTTTACATGGACTCCTAATAATGTTGTCTTTAACTTATTACCCCACCCGTTTTTCCACAGCTTCTCCCATCTTTTCTCTCTCTACAGAAAGGAAAATACACAATAGCTGCACACAGTGTTTTTTTGTTTGGAAGTGCTAGGAGGCAGCCCTACAAGTACCTTAAAACAAGTTTCACATAGGGAGAAAAGAGATTTGGAAACAGGATACCGATATCTCTATTTTCTTAAAAACTGTAGTTAGTAAGTGGCAATTCTCAGTACTATGGGAAATTCTTATCAGATGGCAAACTGTTTTAGAAGGTTAGGAAAACTTACCATAGGCATTTTATAACCTGAACCTGATTCTAACACGTGACAGAAGTGTCCTATTTAATTCAAAGGGCCTTTAATATTGGCTGCAGGCAAAGCTTCACAGTTGTTCAATATAAACATGAAGCTCTGCATGTAACAGGGATGGACAAATCACAAGAAAGTGGAGCTGTTCATGAACATATTGGTGGCCCAGATCTAGTCAACTATATTTAGTAACGGGGAAGTTTCTTATCACTAAAGACGACAGAACCACAATATTTGAGCTTTATGCTTTAAACTGTTAATTTGCCAAACACTCCTTTGCAACACTAATTTAGTAAACAGCATATATGTCAGTATTAGCCTTAACAATCCTGCAACCCACACCCTAGTGATTCATAACATCTAACTAGTATTCCTGTGGACAAGACTGATCTAACATAATTAGTGTTGGGATTTATTACCATATTTCTTACAAAAAGCTTTAGGGAACTCCCATGTTTCCTTATAATCATGAACGGCTAAATCCTGACAGACTGCTCAAGTAATTCATAACTATAAACGCTACAGGCAAGATGTGCAAAGCTTCTTGGGTAATTTTACAAGAGTCAGGTCTAACAGCTTAAGTCTGTGATCTCATCTAGTATTCATACAACATTTGGAATAAAAATAAACCAAAGTTTAAATCAATTGGGCAATCAACCACTTGTACAGAAATGTCAACATGGATCCAATTTTACCCAGAGTCTTCCCTGTTCTTTAATGTAGCTATTCCTCCTCTATATTCATCAACTTAACACTCTCTCCGAGTTTAAGCCAGCCATAACCTTCCCCAACCTGGCGCCTTCCAGATCCCATCATCCCAAGCCGGGATGGTCTTCTAGAGGGTACTAGATTGCGGAAGGATTCAATAAGCCACAATGCAAGGGTGGGGAATTTGTGAACTTCCACATGACTACAACTCCCAACATTCCTCACCAAACATCTGAAGGGCCACAGATTCCCCTCCCCTGCCATAAAGTATGAAAAGGATGCATATTACAGGACATCCAAAGGATAACAACATGACACCAGCTTTCCAAGAACATTTTAATTAGGCCCAATAGTGTAAAAATGCAATAAAAGAGAGGCCACTTCAAAAACCCTTCATAAAAAATTGCAGTCTCATTTAAGAGACTGTAAAAATGTAGTTTTTTAATTATTTCAGTTATCAAATTGTTAATTGTATCAAAAGTCTGGGAGCTCTTTAATTTTTTCTCAGGAACTCTCCATTTTCTAGAAGTCTAGCTCCAGAAATCTATTAGATTTCTTTTGGCTTTATTGCTTGAGAACATTAAACTCTTTTCCAATAAAAAGTTTTTCGAAGTCTAAGTATTTTGAAATGTTTATTCCCTCAGTGTACATCCAAACATTGCCTAGCCATGGTACATACAGTTTTCTATCTATTGGTACCTCCACTTGAATAGTTGGCACTATTTTAGCCAATGTCTACACTTTCCTTCATAGTAAACTCCAAGATATTTTATTCATCCAAGGATATTCTTTCATTCATACAGTTATGTTCTTCCAAAAGACTGTAGCCATGAGCTCATTCTAAATTAACAAATCATTATTTCTTTAACCAATTCAGGTTTTGGGACTCACCTGCTCGAATTTTGACGGCTTGTGGTGTCAGACGCCTATTAATATTGTCAATGAGCACGCGCTTCTCATCTTCTGTTAGATCCAGTCCATCCAAGATTGCGGGATCCCTAGGTTAAAAAAAATCATAAACGTAAGCTCACCAGCATGCCTTAAAATATAGGTGATAGGAGAGAAAGGAGCAACATTAAGGTATTGTTTCCAGAAAAATCATAGACTATACAAAGAAGATATAAGTTTGTTTGTTCATCCTTCTGTACACAAGAGGGCAAGAAATAGGGATCATACTTGTGTGCTGCTTCATTTTCCTCTGCTCTATGCAAATTCCCCCTCCCTTCCCTGGGTAAGCATGGCATGGCATCATGTCTGCACTAGTGCTAACCCAGGATCAGAAATGTGGTGTGCTTACGAAACTGCATGCTTGAAGGCAGCATATGCATAATAAAAGCAAGGAGGTATTTGCAGAGAGGTTGTGTGTGAAACTGCTCTCCAGTCTCTTAAATATATTTGGAAGAATAGCAGGATCACATTTGCATGGGGCAATGTAAGTCAGACAAACAGTCATTTATCTAAGAAGTTAAAATCCTCTGGCACAAATCTTGCACAAACAGACCAGGTTCTAGTTCAACTTCATTCTCATATTCTACCACAACTGTCAAGTTTGACTAAGGCTTAGTTCTCATTGAGGTGCTAACCCTGCATCTTGGCTGTCCCACTTCAGAATGCAGCATGACTGAATTACCTCAAAAAAGAGGAAAAACCCAACTCCAAACAAGAAAACTAAGTGTCATAGAGAAAATTCTTGCCTAGCCTTCTCACTGGCATGCTTTTATAAGGAGGAACATTCCATCAGTAGCAATGAACATGAACAAGCAGTTAATGCAGAGAGAGGTGCTCTTAAATGATATTCAAATTACTAAACTAACTTCCCCTGAAATCTTACTAAAATCTAAACATAAATCATAACTCAGCTTAAACAAAGCTGCCATTTGTTAGTCAGGATCAGACAGAGAGAAGATTGGATCCAGAGTCATCCTTCTGTCCATGGAAAAGTTCCTTCCATTCACAGAAGCAACTGAAATCCAGTAAAACCTTCTGTTAGAGAAAAAGAGTGTTTTTCATCAATTCCCCCTTCAGTTCCCAGTGCCACTTCTCATATTGTCCTGGAGGGTTCACCCACACCCGCTTTAAAGCGGGCTGAGGGGGACGGAGGAATCCATGAAAAGTGCCTCCTGCCTGCCTTCAGTGGCAGTATCCCATAAGTTGACTTCCACTCATGGGGAAACTTGAATTCAACCCTCTGCACCTGGCTTTTTACATTCATGCATAAATTTTTAAAAAATCAAAACTACTGAAACATTTGGGATAAAAGTAGAATACAAGGTGGAAACGTAGTGTGCTTACGAAACTGCATGCTTGAAGGCGTCATATGCACCATATCCCGGCCTCTTATACTTGTCATCAAATACCCAAGCAGTTCTCTGGAACAGGCTCTCCAGTTGTTCATCCTTTGTATATTCTAAAACCTCAGCAACATGGCGAAGGATGCTGTAAACCTAGGTATGAGTGGGGGAAAGGTTAGGTAAGAATGCAACAACGATACCAAAGGCAATAAAATAAATTCAAATGATGGCAAACTTATATATATAGTCTGACAACCCCTTGTGCATTGTGCACATTAAAGTGATCTTCCTTAAACAAACATTAGGTATTTCATCTATGACATCTGCGCAATATATAGCTAAGAATCTATTTATTCAGTTATTTATTGCACTGCTGATAGTGTAAAATAAAAGCCATAGACCAGGGATGTGGAACCATGAGTCCATGGAAGTCCCCCAGCTGGCCTGCAGAGCCTCCTTGGATTCCTTCATGGGGAGAGGTTGAGCCTGTTATAACAGCGGGGATGCAGATGGCAGGGGGCTAAGGTGGGACTGAGAGGAGCAGCTGCTCTTCCCAGCTCTGGCTGAGTCCTTTTCTGCAGCATCCCCATGGATACAATATGCACCGCATGAAGCCAGGAACTCAGCCAGTGTTGTAAGAAGCGGCTACTCTTCCCAGAGTGGGCAGAGTTCTTTTGCATGGTGGGCACCTCATGGGAATCATGTGCACTCATTAGCTGAGGACTAAGCTGGTACTGGGACAACAAGGTGCTCCTCCTAGTGCTGGTTGAGTCCCTTTCTCTGTATTGAGAGAGAGACACAGAACTCTGTGTCTTGCACAGATGAAACTGGCCATGGTCTTGTGTCTTTTCAGCATGGAGAAAGGCAAAATGGGTGGGTCAGTTACTACCACCCTGTTGATGTCATCTGACCTATGGAAGACCTTATGTAGGGCAATTCAGCCCCACCCCTCAAGCAGGTTTGGCACCCTGGTTTAGAAAAAATGTTTCATACTTAGTTATAAAACTTGGTCACTGCAACTACCTTGCGCAGATGAAACTGGCCATGGTCTTGCGTTCTTCCATCCTATCTTTATTCACTCTCCTGGTATAGAACGTAATTGGGGAGGTGACTTGAAATGCAGCCTTAGCTGTATGGGAACAGCTTTTCGGTAACTGGCTTTTTCATAGCTGGGGTAATGTTTAAGAAGGGCCCACTAGGTGAATTTGTTTTCTGCACAGCTTATGAAATGTTTGTTCTCTTGCTTGCACTATTTGCAGCAGCCCTCAGCCCAGCTTTCCAGAGATCAATTGATGCACGCAGATAGTGTAAATAATATGTAGGAAAAAGAAAACAACTAATGAAGATTCCATGAACAATACCAACCCAGATCTACATAGTCTATGACTGGGAAATCCAACCAGAAGCACTTTAAAGGCATGAAATCACCACATAGATGAGTATGGGTACTACACCCTACATAACAGCCATAACAGAATACACTGAAATTCTGCTAGTTTTATTAATGTTTTCATGCAGCCATGAACCAAACTTTTACACTCATGCTGGACATCGTGCACTGGACAGCAATTAGCATTTGTATGCAATTGAAAAAAACACTGTATCCAACAAACTACAGTGCAATAACATTAACACAGTTTACAGCTTTAGGCTGTTAAGATTAAACAACCCATCGGACAAAATCAGATGTTGTGGACTTTCACTCACGTGATGAGACAATCTCCTCTCACCCTTCTTGCATCTCTCCCTCAACCCCACCGGATGCCCTCCCAAAATCTATTTGAGGCTCCCCGAACCATTCAAGGCAAGGAGGGAGTTGCAGGGGCAAGGGGAAACCATCCCCTTCCCCATTCTGCTGATAGATGCCACTCCATCAGCAGGATGGATTAATTGGATAACACTCATAATTGCCAACAAAACCACTCTTCACTTTGGTGATTTCTCAGGAATTTCTCAGCACCATGTACACTGATGGTGCTATATAAATAAAATAATAATAATAATAATAATTTTCATTTTCTTATTCAGTCTACTTATTTAATAGATCTAAATGCCCACCCTTTAGGGTGTCTATCCTCATAATGCAACTTATAGTAACCAATACCAAATAACTAATAAACACCAAAATAATCAAACATAAAGTATACAACTATATAAAACATAAAACACAAGAAGATAGTAGTAGTAGTAGTTGTTCTTGTTATTATTATTATATTTATTTGTATCCCGCCTTTTGCCCAGTTACAAAATGATGCCTAAAACCACTCAAAAACTGATAAAAATAAAGGAAACTTTAGGATTTTTCTAAAAACAGGGTAAGAGTTGTACGCATCTCCCTGGGAAGTGAGTTCCAAAGTGACAGGGCCATTACAGAATAGGCCCTGTCCTGGTACTGCTGGAAGAATCAGAGAGCAGGCCTCAAAAGCAGACTGCAAGGCTTGGGCAGCTTGAGAGCTTAGAATAGTACTTGCAACTGCCAAACATTCTAACCATTAGTTAATGCTGTTGCATAAACTGGGTCACAAGGCATTCTGCTACAACTTTTAAGGTAAATTTTTCAAAAATTACATACACATTTACCAGAAGAATGTATTTCTACTGCATCCATCAGCAAAGCAGGAGAACAATGACCAACCAACCATACGGGAACTTACAGTTTTTGATTTGGTGAATTTGTCTTCACATTTAACTGCCTCCTCTGGGGAAACTCTTCTTTTCGACAAGTCAATATAACCTAATACAAAACACATTAAGGATCAACACAAATCCTCAACTGTTCTTCTCTTCTATGAAAAATGTCCGGTCAATCCATATAGTGCAGTAGGAAATTAATAAAATTTGGGTGATGGATGAATCAGTTCTCTTTTTGCTTCCCAGTCTAATGGATTTACATACAAGTCAAACATAGCTTCTAAATTATGACAGAAAACATCAGATGAAAACAATCATGCATGGGCTAGATCCAGAGATGGAGAAGCAGAATCCCACTCACACAATGCAGCTTTCTTGGTTCCTCCCTGCACCCCCAAGCAACTTATCAAGGGAGGTGTGATAGGGCACACGGGGTTGCAGTGGGACAGAGAAATTGGAAGAATTCAACAGGGATGCCTTGCACAAGCGGCAGTGCCTTTTCATTTGTGCAAAACTTCTTTGGATTGAAGCACTTGGATTTAAAACGGCACTCAACAATCTTTATCAACTTACCTTTCTCTTTATCAACCCTTATGACGACGACACATTCATTTCTGCCAATTCGGATGAGTTTGTTTATAGAACGGATACGTCTCCTGGACAGCTCACTGAGTAGAATCATACCCTCAATATTGTTATATTCCAGAAGGCTAACATAGGCTCCCATTTCTGCAATGGACCGGACGTTGACCATAACCACATCTTCTACTTCTGGAAATTTATGCTGGTAAAATCTACAACTTAGTCCAGGCATCCTGCAATATTGGGATATAGAAGTAGAAGCATTTATTCATTTTATAATAGCTACAGCTACTCGTGGCAAAATCAAAGCAAGGCTCAAAACGAGTGAACAGAAACGCCTATCATTTAGCTTCTTACTTCAGGCATTTGTAAAACAAATTATTAAGGTTAACTAAAGGATAACTAAAATAAAACTCCAAGGGGTTTATTACTATGTAGTTCGAAAAGTAAAATGTTAGCAAAGTGCTCTGGAAAAATATTGAAAATAAAGCACATTAGTTGTACGCTGGGGATTGCTATCTCAGGGGAAAGTGGTAAGCAGGCTGCAAACCTAGATTGCTGCATGCACATCCCAGTGTGAATTGGGAAGTCCCCAATGCAAATCTCCCCTCACCTAAAAACTCACTAGGTGGTCTTAAGCAAACCACTCCATCAGCTTCAGGCCCAAATTTGCAACAAGACTGACATACCTTATGGAGTTGCTGAAAGAACTACTGAGAATGTACACAACATTCATCTCCACCACCTATTCCAATAGATGCTTTTCAGTTTCTATCAGACACAGATCCTTCTCTTCAACTTTACCTGAGGAGTGCTTACTACCTTGACAGGACGGTTTCCCCTGGGGTAGCTTCCAAAGCATATGTGACTTGTTGTGGAGCTGTTTTGACATTGGGTTTCTAGGTGAACAGCACTGGAAAAACTGAGTATGGAGAACCTAGATCTATGTCATGCTTTGTTTAATTCATTAGATAATACAGACCAAAAACAATTTCAACTTCCCATTCTTAATGAGAGAAATTATGTTTGCAATTGTCCAAGGCTTAAATTTGGGAAAAGGTTAAGTTATTTCAGGAATACATTTGGAAGCCACAAACTGAAACAACAGATTAATGGAAAACTATATGAAAAATCTGAGAGTGCCTCTGAAAGCATGACTGTGTTAACAGTTTTCTAAAAGAGCAAGAAAAAATTCTTTACATTATTTTATGTCTACCATATGGAGAATTTTCCAATAAGGAACTGTAGGAAACATACAAAGAAAATTATCTTGGATGTTCCAGATTAGTTTACTGTTAATGTATTTAAAGTTTACACTAAACCAAAAGCCCCCTCAAAAGTATCATGAGATTAATTAAAATTCAATGCTGCAAGGTGGGATGTAATGGGAGTTCCCCATCCACCCCACTCAATGCTCCATTCATTTCCCCTTTTCTCTGTGCCTGAGAATTGTGTATTTTCAAGACAGTCTTTTATCTTGTGGTTCTTTGATCTTGTCATGGCCCAAGCTGAGGAGTGCAACATCTTTGCTCCAATTTCAAAGGCCCCCACAGACGGTGATAAGTGAACCCAGCAAAGGCAGACCATTTTCGCTTGATTTTAAAGTGAATAATTTTATGAACACCCTGGAACTGTGGCAGCTTTCCCAACTCTTCACTCTGTCTGGAGAGACAGATCATGGAAGGGAAGTGGCAGAAGCACATTACAGACGAGAAAGCTTCCTCTTAGGACCCAAACGGGGGAGGGTAATATTAAGTTGTCCGAGGGCCGGGTGGGGGGGAGAACCACTGTTTCCCTGCAACTGGGAGAGGGGGAAATGTACCAAAGGCGACCATTTGGAGCGCGCCGGCTAGAACAGTCCTTCTCTTTCTCTGCACCCTGAGCCGACATGTTCCACACTACAAGTGCATCGCTGTAAGTTCCCCGGTCTTTCTTCGTCCAGTCCTTCTAGACGGCAATTTACAAATCCTCCCACAAGGCAGCAAACGTGGATGTGTGACAAAACGTAACTCGGCGGGGGACGAAGCGGCGGGCCTGGGCGGGAGCCCTTTTGTGACACACATATCGCGCAATTCAGCTAAGGGAGGGAGGCCTGGAGGAAAGAAGCGCGGCGAACCCGCCAAACCCTCGCGTCGGGAGCCGTTTCCGCGGGTCCGTCCGTGGAGAGGCAAGGCCTCGCCATCTCCACGCCCTGAAGCACAGGCGGGGCTCCGAGCCCTTCCTGGAGAGGGAAGCGACGCCTCAGCCATGTCGCGCCGGAGAATACTCGACATGGCGGACCCCCGCCCACCTCTGCCCGTCCGCAGTTCCGCGGCCGGCTGGGATCTGGAGACCGCGCAGAGCAGCCCGCCCCGGCCCCTCCTCTTGTGGGCTACCCCAGAACGAACTCGCGGGCCCGGGCCCTTCTCACCACTTTACCTGTCCGCTCCACAGGCCCCACTCGCTAAGCTCTGGGGAGGAGTCTCCGCCGACTGCGCGTATCCGTCTCTTGTCACAGCGTGGACCCTCTTCAGACTGCGCAGTCGCCATCCCGCCTCTTCCTGTCAGCCTTCGGCCGGAAGCACTTTCATTCTCCGGCTCTTATAGGTCTGTGGAGCTCGGAGAGATGGAAAAGCTGAGCCCTAGGAGTGCAATCTGTACTCGCCCTTTCGGACCGTAATTGAATTGCTTTACCCTCTATAGAAAAAGTATAAAATGAGGAAGGCTACAGTCTGAAGACGGAACTTGCTGGCTTCTTTAGACCCACTCTTTCCCCTTCCAGTTAAGAGAAAACAATTGAGAAATCCGGAAATTTCATAAATTTATTTATTTCATTTATGTACCGCCCCATAGCCGAAGCTCTCTGAGCTGTTTACAACTGTTAAAAAGTGAACATTAAAAACAAATATAAAAATTTAAACCCATCAAAAGCATAAAAACAACAATATCCATTTAAAACAAACTATTCTGGGGTCAGTTAAAAGCTCAGCATATGTATATACTTTTTAAGCTCAAATCTCAAACCTTAAACACGTGATAATGCAATATAGGCAGTAAGGTGTGTCTTACAACAACCCTGCAATGTATCCACAGCTGTTAATATTTCAGATAAGTGGGGGAGCCGAAGTTAGTTTGGATTTCTCCCCACTCTGAATAAATTCTTGAGCTCTATTGATTTGTATGCAGCCATGTTGCATTTTTAATGTATTAAAAGTGTTAAATTTTCCACATGAAACGAGATCTGAGTGACAAACATCAGGAACTCCTATCTTTGCTCCCATCTTATATTTGGGGGAAAGGCATGATGCTGATCAGTTGCAACTAAGCTAAAGTGTCAGACTGGGAGTTGGGAGATCTGGGTTCTAGTCCCCACTTGGCCATGGAAACCCACTGGGTGACTTTGGGCCAGTCACAGACTCTCAGCTCAACCCACCTCACAGGGTTGTTGTGAGGATAAAATGGAGAGGAGGAGGATTATGTATGCCGCCTTGGGTTCCTTGGAGGGGGAAAGGCAGGATATAAATGCAATAATAATAATAATAATAATAATAATAATAATAATAACTGCTGCATCTACTGTTTTTTAGGGGTAGCTCTTTCTTCCTCCCCGAGAAGGCCCAAAGAGTTATAACCCTGCAATGTAGTCCACATGGAAGAATTAAGTGCATGAACTGATCTTTTCAGAAAGGGAGTCGGAGGAACTGAAGCAAACAATTGTGACAAAATGATCAAGTTCTTGACCTTATTGACAAATTGAAAGCTAACAAAAGTCCCTCATCAAAGGCACTTGAGCAAATTTAGCAATCATGGAATGAGAGGAGAGTTTGTCTTATAGATCGACAATTGGTTAAAGAACAGAAAGCAGAGATTAGAAATAAACTGTAAATTCTCCCAAAGGAGGGATTTAAACAGTGGGGTCTCACAAAGATCTGTTTGGGACTAATGCTTTTCAGGTTGTTCATAAATGATCTGGAATTATAAGTGAACAGTGCGTTGGCCGGGTTTGCTGATGCCACCGAATTATTTGGTATGGTTAAAATGAGAGGCCCCAAGAAATATCTCCAAACTAGGAGGAAGGCCATCAACACGGTGAATATGGTTCAATGTAAGCAAGTGTGAAGCGATGCCATCTGCCAGGTATACTTTAGGGTGGATTCCTGCATTGTGCAGGGGGCTGGACTCAATGGCCTTATAGGCCCCTTCCAACTCTACTATTCTATGGTTCTATGATATACTCTGATGAGATCTGAGCTAGCAGTGACTGACCAAGAGTTCTTGGGGTTGTGGTGGACAACTCAATGAAAATGTTGAACCAGTGTGTGGCTCCAGTGAAAAAGCAAATTCCATGTTAGGCATAATTAGGAAAAGAATCGAAAATAAAGCTATCAATATCATTCGGCCTTTGTAGAAATCTATGGTGCAACCACACTTGGAATATTGTGTACAATTTTGGTCACTGCTCCTAAAAATGGATGTTGTGGAATTGGAAAAAGTGCAGAAAAAGAAAATGATCAAGGGAGTGGGAACTTTAGCTTACAAAAAAAGCGAGAAAGGAAAGAAATGATATTTACAAAATTATGCGTGGTGGGGAGAGAGTGGATAGGGAGACATTTTCTCCCCCCTCATAATACTCAGGGTCATCCCATGAACCTGATTGGTAGAGGAGATTCAGGGTAGCTAAAAGGAAGTACTTCTTTACAGAGCCATACAACCCGCTAGACACTCTGCAGGCATACCTAATTTAGAGTCAGTGCGCTTTCTAATCCGTCTCCCCTTGGTTTTACGGTGTTCAGAATTGTCATTGTATATTTAATATCTATGGTTTCAGCTCTATGTGTTGTCGACGGGTACAAGCACGTGACTTCCGTTACGTAGGGAGGCAAGTATAGCGCAAACGGCAAAGGGCGGGTCTTTGGCGAGGCTGCGCCTTCCCTTTCGCCCGGCGTCGAGTTGTGGAAGCGGAACAGGAGGCCTCGCTGCCCTTGGTAACCAAGCGGAGTCACGTGACGGAGCCGAGAGCCCAGCTGAAGGAAGGAGCGCTCGGCTTTTCTGCGGTGATCTGCCTCGACCGTTCTCGGCAGGATGTCGGGCAAGGACAGGATCGAGGTCTTCCCTTCGCGGATGTGAGTCCCACTTTCCTTCTAGTCCCTCCGGCCTGCTTCTTTTACGGGGCTGCTTGAGTGAGGATGGGCCAGGCTGTCTTCTGCCCCGTTCCCCACAAGATGACACTGAGCGCTGGCGGTGGGTGGGTGGGTAGGTGGGTTTACCCTCAATTCAACCTACCTCGGAATAGTTACCCCGATCACCCTTTTGCCACTCTCTCACACATACAATCACGATGTGGCAAAAATATGCATTTTTTCATTCTGTCAAGGCAGGCTAATTTGGAAAGTGGGGTTGTAATCTGTATTCAGTGATGCCAGAAACGCAATGAATGATAGTTATTCTAGATTACTTAATTTGGGATTAAATAATGTGTGTCAAATTCTGTACCCTGTACACCACATATTGTTGTTGTAATCCTAGTGCAGTCACTGGTGCATTGGTTGACTTCGGGTAAATCTTTCAGCTTTTGCTTGATATCTGCATAATTGGCAGTAGTGATCTATATCTCAAGTGCTAAGGGAAAAGTGATTGACATATGGAAATTTATCATTTGAGGCTCCATCCCCCCCTCCCTTCAGACAAGCCAGACCTAGAGGTTTAAGAAAATGGGGAAGTGAAAATCAAGTTATTGCCAGGTCAGAACAGCAAGTGTTTTGTCATGTAGTCAGATGTCTTTGACAGTTATGGAACAGGGTTGTCACTGTATCTGAATGCTCAGAATGTGTCATAGCATGGCCATTGGATAAATATTTTAATACATTTTTTACTGGAGAGATTGATCCTATGCAGAATTGGGTGTGCATAGTGCTATTCATTTCATTTGGTTTAGGATGTGCCTAACTGTTAAGAACCATTAGAGTATTTACTCCAACCCCTTCTGTACACTAAGAGTTCAATCCAGTGAATATTTGCTCAGAAATAACTTCCATTAAGATCAATGAAACTTACTCCTAGGTAAGTGTGTATAGGTTTGCAATCTAAGTGTTGCTAAATTATGCTGGAAAATATTGAATATAAGAAACAGGACCCTTGCTTACTGTAATCAGACAGGCTGCTATTATTAGCTTTGGTCCTTTGGAAGACTTACATGCACACACAGCCTTGTTGAATGTGACATGTTCACTCAGTGATAGTATTTGATAATCTACAAAAATTAGAACAACTACAGTCAGAGACATTTTAATGTTCCTATATTGAGGCTGAACTTGCTAATATTAATGTACATGTAACACCATTGGATCACAATTGGAACCTTGA
This sequence comes from Elgaria multicarinata webbii, assembly GCF_023053635.1. Lineage (NCBI taxonomy): Eukaryota > Metazoa > Chordata > Lepidosauria > Squamata > Anguidae > Elgaria > Elgaria multicarinata. The sequence goes on along the minus strand of NC_086172.1, from coordinate 123,878,661 downwards.
CCTTTCAAGTATACTATAATCTGTTTTCTAACTATCTGTCCAGTAAACCTTACATTTCTAAATAATGGTGTTTCATCATGACTTAACAAAAGAGCAACAGATCTTTCTCAAGGTGATTTCCTCCTACCTTTTAAGATAATCTTTAATAGGAAACTTTAATATTGAGTACTCTCCTAAATGTGACTTGCTTTGGTCAGGAGAAAGAGAAATTAAACTAGTCAGCTAAGATTAAAAGAAAGTATTAAGGACTTTGGTTTTCATGCCTTGCAAAGAAGTAAGTGAACATACATGATCTGTTCTTACCCACTCTTGTTATAAGTACAGATTCCTGTTGGCATAAATACTGTGAGATCAGACATGCTTCCAGTAGGTTTGCTGAATCTGGTGTGACATTCTTGATAGTAAACAGAACCATGTTTAAATGTACACACACAGTTTTGCTGGACCTTGTTCCAGCTAGTAAAAGCGTGAGACTGAGATAGTAAAGTAGTGGTGCAAGCCAGTTAGTGCAAGAATATGAAAACCACACCTATGCCTTAAAAAAAAAGTTAGTCCTCTTCCTTAAGCTGATCTTCAGTTGAGGCCTTTCCTGTGATGCATTTTAACTCTTTTAAGAAGTTGACATGAAATCACATTCAGTATTTCAAGTGGCTGCTGTACAAGGTTAATTTATCCCTTAAGGCTACAGTTATTTTTCCTTGGAGATCCTTGGGGATTGTGGGTGGACACAAGACACTATGCTCATATGAGTCAGGCAAATGTGTAGCGTGGGTACAGACAATTGGTCACCACATGGCATTTACATGTTAACTCACAATCAGACAATTGCAAGCAAGCTGGAAGATGCTAGGTGAGCCAATGTTGTCTTCCTGCTATATAAGAATCAATATGGCTTCTGTAAAGATAAATTCTGTCTCACTGACCTTTTAGAATTCTTTGAAAATGTCAGTAAACATGTGGATGGGTGATCTGGTACACAGTATTTATTTGGACTTCCAGAAGACTTCTGACAAAGTCCCTCACCAAAGACTCCTGAAGAAACTTAGCAGTCATAGAATAAGAGAAGTCCTTCTACAGATTGCTAACCAGTTACTGAACACAAAGCAGAAAGTAGGAATAAATGGTAAATTTTCCTAATGGAGAAACATAAGCAGTCCCACAAGAATCTGTATTTGGGCCAATGCTTTTCAGTTTGTTCATAAATTATCTGGAATTTGGAATGAATAGTTAGCTGGACAGGTTTGCTGATGTCCCTAAATTATTTAGGGTGGTTAAACAAAAAGGAATTGCGAAGAGCTCTCCAAATTTGGAGAAGGGGCATCAACATGGCAAATATTACTGTAAACAAGTGTAAAGTCATGCACATTGGAGTAAAATATCCCAACTTCACATAGATGCTGATGGGATCTGAGCTAGCAGCGACTGACCAAGAAAAGGATCTTAGAGTTTTGGTGGACGGCTCAGTGGAAATGTCAACCCAGCCAACCCAGTGTGTGGCTGCTGTAAAAAAAGGCAAATTCCATGTTAGGCATAATTGGGAAAGGAATAAAAAAAATTTAAATGCCAAGATCATACTCTCCTTCTACAAATCTGTGGTACGACCACTTGTGGAATGCTATGTATAGTTCTGGTCACCACAGCTAAAAGAAAAATGATATTGTAGAGTTGGAAAAAGTAGAGACTAAAATGATCAAGGTGCTGGAGCCACTCCCGTACAATGAAAGGTTATAACAGCTGGGATTGTTTAGTTTAGAAAGAAAGTGAGTAAGGGGAGACATGTTAGGGGCATACAAAATCATGCATGGTGTGGAGAAAGTGGATGGGGAGACATTTCTCTCTCTCATAATACTAGAACCTGAGGTCATCCCATGAAGCTGATTGATAGGAGATTCAGGACAGCTAAAGGAATATAGCTTGTAGTTAAACTATGGAATTCACTTCTACAAGATGTAATGATGGCCACCAATTTAGATGGTTTTAAAAGGGGATTGGACACATTCATGGAGGATAAGGCTATTGATGGTTATTAGTCCTGATGCTACCTCTAGTATCAGAGGTAGGATGCCCATTATTATTATTATTATTATTATTATTATTATTATTATTATTTATATAGCACCAACAGTGTACTTGGTAATGTACAAAATATACAAATAAAACAGTGATACCCTGCCTAGAGGCTTACAATCTAAAATCACATTAAAACATATGAAGGGGGGAAGGGATTCACAAAGCAGAAATAAGAGAATAACCATAGTAATAAGAACAGTAGATCAAGCTAAAATACCCAAAGCTATTGAAAACAAATTTGTTTTCAAACGCGTTTTAAAATCTACAATGGAACTCGTGGTACGTAGTTGCTCTGGAAGAGCATTCCAAGCAAACGGGGCAGCCAGAGAGAATGGGCGAAGCCGGGCAAGAGAGATAGAAAGAGAGATGCCCATGTACATCAGTTGTCGGGGAATATGGGCAGGAGTGTGCTATTGCACTCATGTCTGTTTGTGGGTTTTCCATGGGCAGCTAGTTGGCCACAGTGAGAACAGAATGCTGGACTATATGGACTCTTGGTTTGATCCAGCAAGGCTCTTCTTATGTTCTTATGATTGGGAAAGTATGGTAGCAAAAACACATTGTTCACCTTATTGGACAATATCCAATACAACACAAGTACTACTGTAAATTTTGTTACGTTCGTGTAAGATAGCACAACAACAATAGTGTTAGCCAATGTGATGGGATTCCTTGGAAAACCTGGCACAATAACTAATGCTATTGGCATTGTGCTAGACTGCAGCGGTTCTCAACCTGTGGGTCGGGACCCCTTTGGGGGTCGAATGACCCTTTCACAGGGGTCGCCTAAGACCATCGGAAAACAGATATTTCCGATGGTCTTAGAAAACTGTATTGACTGAACTATGTCATGTATCATCTTTTGTATTATTAAAGCTATTGTTATGTATTATTTTCATTAGCAAACCATCCCATGACAATGGATCGTGTAGAGAAGAACGAAAATAATTTTATGGCTGGGGGTCACCACAACATGAGGAACTGTATTAAAGGGTCGCGGCATTAGGAAGGTTGAGAACCAATGTGCTAGAGGTTCCTTATGCTAGGACAACATAATTTATGTTATTGCTCATATCACATGAGTAGTTACAGTTCACACGTAATGGTGGAAAATCATGGATTAATTTACCCATAAATAACCTACAATTAGTAGTTAGGTTAACTGTGGGTTCACTTGTCACGTAGCAACCCCCAATTGGGGTTGAATATTCAACATATGCACAGTGGCATATTGTGGGATAATTAACACACAATTTGCTGCTATTACATGCAATCCAAACTACTGTGTACCATATATGATGGGGTAAACCAGTTCTGAAGTCCTCCCATCAACATTTCTGAATCCTGTAGGAGCTTCTCCATAAAAATAGTTTATCATCTTTGCTTATTTGCCATTGGGCTTACTCTCTTGTAAGTGTGTTTAGGATTGCAAGCTAAAGCTATAATCTTACGTACCCAGAAACAAACTTCACTGAACACAGTGGGGCTTACATCAGAACAGACAAGTTTAGGGTTGTGCTGTCAGTCATGTATCCAGTGGGAGCAATCCTATGGCCCCTAGATAAAGTTTGGAGAGCCATAGGATAGTTTGGATTCCTGGCTCCCTCCTCCCCTCACAGCCAGAGCAGAGAGAACTGTGCCGGCTGCCTCTCTGAGCTGACAAAAGGGACCTTGGAGAAGAGGGAAAGGGACATGCTGGTGGGCTGGGATGTAAGGGAACTGAGGGGGGGCTGGTTTACGCTGTATTTCTAGGCCTTGCCAGCCTCTGTGGAGCCCCAGCTAGACGGCTGAAAAAGAAGACTGTGTCTTGTTTTTAGGACTGTGTCTAACCCTTTTTGATTTTGGCAGGGCTCAGACCATCATGAAAGCCCGTTTGAAAGGAGCCCAGACAGGTCGCAACCTGTTGAAGAAAAAATCTGATGCACTGACTTTGCGATTCCGGCAGATTCTAAAAAAAATTATTGAGGTAGGGGGTGTTTAATGCTTGAATTTTGGACTTCATTTTTAAAAAAGAAAAAGCCCACATGAGAATTAATTCCTGTTAAAAGTTGTAGCCTCTATGTTGGTTCAAAAAGTTGTAGCCTTTTTTTGGGGTTGTATTTGCAGACAAAGATGTTGATGGGTGAGGTGATGAGAGAAGCTGCTTTTTCACTTGCTGAGGCAAAGTTCACAGCTGGAGACTTCAGGTAAGGCTCACAACTTGGGGTGTGGTTGAGGGCCGTCATGTGATACATTTGGCCTTTCTTTCCCAGGAAATGAATTAATGGCCATCTTTCTGTTTGTTGAGGTATTTGTGGGGTAGGAGGAATTCTGTAGCAGACCCCCTATAAGAAGAAAAAGGCGGCAAACCCATAGGAAATAAAATATATTTCAAAGGGGCCTGCAGAGATAATTGGGAGAAGAAAAAAATCATGGGGGAATAGAGTAAAATTTGAGTATCAAAATGTCAGCTATCGTAAGAGGCAGGCAAGCAAGTTTTTGTGGCTTTATGTTATACAGGGAGCCAATGATTACTCTTGAACTAATATACAGTGAGCCAGTCACAGTGTATCAGAGCACATTCCGAAAATCTGAAATCAGCATGGCTTGATATTGTCATTAATTTGAATGTTATTAAAAGCCAGAAATAAGCATCGCTGGGGCTTCAGAAAAGCTATAGAAAAACTATGCATCTCTAAAATTTAACTGCCTATTTTACAGGTATAAATAATCTCAACTATCACACATAGATAAGGAAAGTGACACTGCATCTTTAAATGCTTCAAGAACTTGAACCATCAGTTCAAGCGTGTGAACCACCAGAACCATCCTTCATAGGTTATTAAGATATTGTGTCTTATATGCACTTTTATGAGAGTAAGCCTCATAACTGGGACTAACTTCTGATTGTGTAACATGTGCTAGAGCTAGGTTTTTAAAATGGTGTGCTTGTCTGTTTCTTGTAAAATAAATATGATAACCTCCAGAAAACTAAGCAAATTGATTGTCAGTTGTTTCCACAGATCATTGAGAAATGCATATAATATTTTCAAAATGAAAGGTCTTTTGTTTCTGCAGTACTACTGTGATTCAGAATGTGAATAAAGCTCAGGTCAAGATCAGAGCCAAGAAAGACAATGTAGCAGGTGAGATCCGGGGTCCCCAACTTTTCTGAGCCCATGGGCCCATTTGGAATTATAAGCAAGTGTCATGGGCATTGTCATAAAATCAAGCTGTGGCAGGGAGGGTGTGAACAATCACAATATTAACTTCTGCAACTCATTGTACATAAGGTGAACTAGTGAGACTCAAAGATAAGTAACTTGCCTAAGATCCTGAGTACAAGGCAGAGGTGGGGTCTGAGCCCCAAAACACAAAGCCACTCCTTTGAACTCAGAGTTTTCTGTTCCAACAAAACAACCGTTCTGCAAAAGGCAAACCAATCCATTTCCCCAAATCACTTCTAAAAAAATTCCTCTAAAATTAATACATTACCTGTACATACATGCTCACCTTTTTCACTCCCAGAATTATCATTCAAACAGGACTTGGCTCTTATTTTTCCCCCTTCCCCAGGCTCTTCCTTACCCCATCCCTTACCTACCTTTCCTATTTCCAAGGCACAGCGACTTGCTTACTGTCTCCTCCATGAGAAGAGTTTTAATTGGACACTGCCAGCGAAGAATGAGAACAATTCTGATTGGTCTCTTTCTTCTCTCTGCTACTAAAGTCTAATTAGAACTCTTCTCTCTTTTCACTCCTCTCCTCTTTCCTGACTCTGTTGGCCATTCAGAATGATAGGCGGACCTGAGCATGCACCGTGGGGGAGAGTGAAGATAAACTGGGGCTCAGCAGCCATTGTAATTCGTATAATCAGGTAGTGAGGGAAGCAGAGAGCCTGGCAGGCATTGGTAGGTCTCTGTGGCCACACTGCTGCTTGCAGGCACTGTGCTGAGGATTCCTGTTCTAGATAATCGTAATATGACTATATAATAGGTTTATATAAATCCTTGGAAAACTTGATACATTTCATAATAGGAACATGTATTTGTTTTTGCAAATATTTTGGGCTGTTTGTGGAATTAGTTTTCTGAATGCAGTGAACACATCTGAGACACAGTGCCCCAGTTCAGATGTAATATTCCTGAATCAACAAACTGGTTGAGAAAACAAGTGACAAGCTCAAGTGCTCCCTTTAGAGGAGATTTCCTGGTTTGTTAACGCCATGGTGTCATGTGACATTTGAACCAGGAAACTGTGGTTTAAACACTCCTTACAAAGCAGGATCATTCCCTGGGTCAAAAGAGTATCAATTTCAGCACCCAAAGGATATAGTCAGTACACATAATAGAGAACTAGACGGAGGCTGGAATGGAAATTGGGAAATGTATTATTTGCACAACTTATTGTGTGCCTTTTACAGGTGTGACTCTGCCAGTTTTTGAACATTACCAAGAAGGAGGAGATAGTAAGTAAGAGTAACTTTTTTCTTTCTTTCTGAAGAAGGCTTTTGTGTGAGCTGAGCTTCAATAAGCTATGTTTAATTGAAAGCCCTGGAAACCATATTCTTCTGGCATAGCTGAATGATTTAACAGACAACGTGAGGTCTTGTACAGCTAAAGGACTGTCCATTTTTATCTGATGAGGTTGTTTTCAGGTGCTGGAGGAGAGGTGAACATATGAAAGTATATAGACAATACCCAAGACTTCCCCACCATCCCTTGAACATTTGATTCCCTTTTAGATGCAATTCTAATTTGGGGGAATTAATGGAAGTCTCGCTGTTTACTTTAGTAGGGTCAGCATCATACTCTTTATAACTATTTGTATTTTCCACACTAGAACTGGAAACTGAGATGTGTGGTTTGGCATCTCTCATGCTTGGAACTCTCCTCCCGTCTGTAATGTCCTCTGGTGATGTATTTTTGTGTTTGAAAGTTGATTTTTCTTCTTGATGAGTCCACTAACTGTATTGGATGACTTCTTTCAGGTTATGAGCTGACTGGTTTAGCCAGAGGTGGGGAACAGCTGGCCAAACTGAAAAGGAACTATGCTAAAGCAGTAGAATTGCTTGTAGAACTGGCCTCCCTTCAGGTAGGTAGAGGAAGAAAATGGTCAAAAGGATGTTTGGTATTAATTAATTAAAGAATGTTTGGTATTAATTAATGAAATATTTCTAGACCACTTTTCAGGGCAGGACTCCTCCTTAGGCAGTATGACTGTGTTATAGGGCAATGCATCAGCTAAAGGAGTGTAGCACTGTACATAGTACAAACCTTTTTTTAAAAAAAAAATCTTAGTACTTAGTGATCCTGTTCAGACAACATGCTAAGCCATGGTGGTTAAGCATTTTGAGCTAAACATTATGGCCTAGTGTGTTATGTGAACCATTCCTAACCATGGTAACTACATAACCACGGTTTAAACAAGCTCACTAACCATTTGCTGGAAAGGGGTTACCAGCCTAGCCATGGCTTAGTGTGTCGTCTGAACAGGCCCAGTGAGGTACTTTAGTATCTGTTCCATCTCTGACACATTAAACTGCAGTTATTCTGGAAAAGAGAAGAGGAGCTGTGTGCTGTGTTCCAACCAGGTGACTGGGTTGTGTGGAGGATTAGTGGCAGTGGTACTGCAGCAGGTGTACGTAAGTAGTGTTAGGTTAAAGGGAAAATAGATGGCCAAACACTGATTAATTGACAATTGCAGAAACACCACCTTGTTGTATTATGAATCTACTGTAGTCTAACTTCCTTTGGAAGGAGCTCATAACTGTCTTGTAAACTTGTATCTATCTGCCAGCTGGTACAACATTTATGTGCATAGATTCATGTTGTATAACTCCTTCCTCAGGCCATTGTAACTGTATAGCCATTATGGTACCTTCCAAATGTTTTGGACTACAGCTCCCAGACTCTTTGGCCATTGGCTGTGACTTATTTACTTTTTATTTATTTATTAAAACATTTATATCCCGCCCTATATAACAAGGATCTCAGGGCAGCACACAGATAAAATCATACAGATAAAATTGAACAATAAATATATAATTTTAAAACAAATTAAACCATTAATATGCTAAAACCAGTATGAAATTTTAAAACAGTAAAATCCAATTAAAACAAGACAGTGTGCAGACTGGTGGATTTAGCCATCAAAGGCTTTGTTAAAAAGCCATATCTTAACCTGGCAGCGAAGTGAAGCCAGTGCCGGCACCACTTGGGCCTCCAATGGGAGGGCATTCCACAGCTGGGGTGCCACAACAGAGAAAGCCCTCTCCAATGTCCCACCATAGCGTATATCTTGCGTTGGTGGGGCACGGAGAAGGGCTCCTCCGGCAGATCTCAAGTCTTGGGCAGGCAGACTTATGAGAACTGTAGTCCAAAACATCTGGAGGACACCAGGTTACCCTTGGTATAAGCTATTGGTGTTTCCAAGCTGGTGTCATCCAGATGTTTTGGACCAACTCCCAATAGCCCCAGCCTGTTTGGTCTGGCATTCTGAGCACTGTAGTCCAAAACATTTGGCAGTTACGAAGTTAGGAAAGACTGGCCTCTAGGATCCTCTTACCTGTACCAGAGTTAGACAAATTCCACTCCCTGCCTCCAACCCCATTCTAACTTGAATTTGCAAGTCAGGACTTCGAGTGGCTGCTCTGTGTCCTGCCATCCTCTATACCAATCTGGTGCAGAAACTGCTGTGTCAGTCAGCGTGGCAGACTGGGCTGCCAGTAAATGTTCTCTTTAGGGAAGTTTGTATGCAAAATGGCTGGTGAGTAACCACACCACCATCATGCCAATTCAGTTTGTGATCTGTCTTCATAATGACAGCCCCAGATATTTATGCAAATATGCCTTTGCTTAGGGTTGAGTTTCCAAGAGCCAACCTGCCATGCCTCTTTGGCAAAAATACTTCATTTTGTACTCCATTTTTTTTTTTTTTTGCTTTTTATAGACTTCATTTGTTACACTGGATGAAGCTATCAAGATAACAAACAGGCGTGTGAATGCTATTGAACATGGTAAGTGAAAGAAGCTAGTACTTTGGTGCTGTTGAGCATAAATAGGCAATGTTATGTAGCTTTTGTCAATACAGAAAGCTGTGGGATATTTCTCTGCTTGCTGTAGAATCTGCATCTGCCCACCCTATATCTTGTAACAGATCGTGCTGCATTTGCACCACATTATTCAGAGTTACAGTGATGGAGAGGATTTTCAAGAGTCCATTTCATACCACCATCTTGGAGGAGGATAGGAATCCAGACGAACTCTCCCTGACACAAGCTTTTTTCTATACCACTACAGGACATGATACAATCCCGTGTTACATTCCAACAATGACCCAGAAACCTCTATTTTTTGAGCAGGGTATCTCAGATTGGACAATTGAGCAATGCTTCATGGCCCATTTTCCAGTACTTTCTCTCTCTCCATAGATAATGTGGCAAAACTAAACCCCCAATCTCAAATGTCCTATTGGTTTAGATCAGAGGTGGGCAACTTTGGGAGGCCCCGGGACCACTTTCTATCTCCCAGACTTCTCCCCATGAGCCGCAATCCTGCTGCTGCTTTGCTGTGTGGTGTGGTGGGAAACCTGCATGCACTCCTGCTGCTGCTTTGCTGTCAAATTTTGGCAGCAAACCACAACAGAAGCATAAAAGGACAAACTTGGCTTGTTTTCAAGATAAATATAGCCCCTTTAAACCTGTGTCAAAATCTAACAGCAAATTGCTAGGGTTTTTTGTTTTTGTTTTGCTGCTGCACTGCCAAATTGCGATGGGGTGCTAGGGGCCACAGGGGAGGGTGAGGGGCTTCATCTTGCTGAACCCTGGTTTCAGTGATGCATTGGGCCAATTCTCATGACCATCATATGACCCTTGCCATTTCCTTACTTCAAGGGAAGTGGAAGGCTTGATACAGCTGACTTTGGTGAAATAGTTGCTTGGATATTGCTCTGTTGTCCTACCACATGAAGTTATCACAGCAAAACAACAACTTTCATTTATCTTGTTGAACGCTGGCCACTGATCTGGGCATTTTGTATAATTATCCAGCAACTGTTTTATTATGTAACATCTAAGTATTGCAGGGAGGCCACTATAGGCTGAGAGTTTCATTTTAGTACTGTGAAGTCCTTACATCTGTGTAAATATGTTTAAGAGCAAGGTGCCAGAGTCCCAGGATTTTATCAAAAATCTTTGCTTGTTCTTTAATGTATGTTGCCATTCAAAAATACAGGTTTTACCACAAGCTGTTGTGATGGCCACGAACGTGGACAGCGTTAAAAGAGGATTAGACAAATTTATGGAAGATAAGGCTACCAATGGCTACTGGTCATGATGGCTGTCTATTACGTCCAGTATCAGAGGCACTATCCTCTGAATACCAGTTGCTGTGGAACACAAGCAGGAGTACACTACTGCATTCATGTCCTGTTGTGGGCTTCACACACTCATCTGGTTGGCCAATGCGTGAACAGAATGCTGGACTAGATAGGTCTCTGGTTTGATCCAGCGTGGCTGTTCTTATGTGGTGTCTATTATTTGCCAGGAGATCTAGGTTTTTATATGGATGTCCTCATAGCATTTATATAATATCTGCTAGTAACATTTCACTTTTTCATAGTGATTATTCCCAGGATTGAACGTACCCTGTCTTATATCATAACTGAGTTGGATGAAAGAGAGCGAGAGGAATTCTACAGGTAAGTGACTTGGCAATCCAAAAATGGAGAATTTTGGGCAGAATCCAATGTTGTGCAAACAAACGAGGACTTTTAAGATGGGATGTTTTCCTCTACCCTCTAGCTCCCCCAAATCTGCTGCCCAAGGTCCCCCAACCTTCCGAGCAGATTTTGAGGGCAAGCGTTGGGTTGTAGGGTATCATCCCCCTCCCAGTTCCATTGGTGGAAGTGGTTCTATCAGTGGAACAACGTAATTGGATTTCACCCACTGAATCTGGAGAAATATTTGCTTTGCAGAAATTGATGCAAGACATGGAAGGTGCATTTAAAATCGTATGATACGTCATTCTAGTATTCTGGTTATTTAGGACATGAGAGTTGCTTCAGGTATTCACAGAAATCTATTATAGCAGAAAGGTAACTGGGTTCTAGGTTGGCTTGATAAGCACCAGTTTTTGTCTTTCAAAGAGCTGGTTCACATATGTTTGCATTTTTTGTTTAATTGAGCATCCCCAGGGACCATCATGTGGAGAAACACTAATGTGAACTGGGTTGCTTTATAATCCACCCAGAGTATGTTTGCTGTTGGGTAGATTAAAAATATAATAAAAAAATATAAATATGTGGGTATAGCAGCAGTAGCTGAGCCCAATTCCTGTGATTTCGTTTTTACTTCCTTTAGTCTTTGTGGTCTTGAGAATCACAGATAACTGCTGGAGGCTATATTGTCGTACAGCCTGATTCATATTAATGTTTCTCTACATGATCTTATATTGTGGGACAGTCAGGAGAGACTCAATGGAGAAGTAGCCAGCTTGCATCTGTGACTTGCTCCAAAGCTTCAAGTGAAGTGGTATATAAAACATAAGTAGGTGATACATGGCACATGTATGTTTTGGTGTAAAAAAAAATTGTACTATAGAAGCAGTAGTTTCTTAGTCACAACCATTTTTGGTTAATGGCTATTTGATTTTGACTGTTTTTAGCACAGTCTAGAATGTTGTGTGTGTTGATTACTGAACTTCTGTTTTATTGAAAGAAAAAATGTGCAAGAGTGGAGATCTGCTAAGGTTATTAAAACACAATTGATTTGATTCTAAAGCATTGGCAGAAAAGATGCAGAATTCTGTCAGATCTGTTGAACCAGCAGTGTCCTAGTAATAATGGTGTGAAGGATTGCTTGGCAAACGGAGCAGAGCTGATTTGGTTTACCATGTTCTTGGTTATTACTTGCAGAAGTGGAAAAAAGTTCAAGCCATTTTTAAATTAATAATAATAATGCCAAAGCACCAGCCAGTTAAGGCTACAAACAAGTCTAAAGGGGGCACTGAGATTGAAAGGTGGTGTGTGCTGTATGGAGTGCATGAGCACTTTTACACACCCTTTTGCATGCCCACCTCCAAAAATCATCAAAATAGTGGTGTATTTTCCACATGGACAAAATGTTGTGAAATAGTGGGGTTTCACAAATGTTTGTGAAACCCTAATTAGCACTAGGCTCCGCATTACTGTCAGTGTCTTATAATTGGAATAAGAGGAACAATACAGATTCACTGACCATTGTGGGTAGATGTAGCACCCACACATAGAGGGCTCCCTACGTGGTATAACAGTTGCTTCCTCCTCTTCCAGTCCCTCCCTTTTCTTGGAAGTTTATTCTTCTAGCCTTTCCCAAAAATGTGGTGATAGGGGTTTTTTGGGGGGAGGGGGAGGAGAAGGGGGGAATCCAGATAATGATCCTGCCACACTTCCTGTGTTAAAAAACAAATAAAAACTAAGTAATAAGACATTTTTCAGCATTAGCAGTAACTTGGATCACCTTGCTCTGCAGATTAAAAAAGATCCAAGAAAAGAAGAAGATACTGAAAGAGAAAAATGAAAAAGAACGAGAATTACGGAGGGCTGCTGGAGAGCAACAACGTGAACCAGTCAATTTGCTTGCAGAAGAAAAAGATGAGGATCTTCTCTTTGAATAACTACTTACATGTATAATATGTGACTGAGAGCAGTGAGTTTGAGATACAGAACTGGAAACATTGTGGTGCTTTTTTACGTTGTGGCTCTTCTTTTGGTGTATTAGCCTGAACTTTCTGCTTATGCTGCTTTTAACCCATGAATGTTTCTGTTGTTGAAAACAGCTAATGTGTGATAATGTTACAGCCTTGCAGCTGGAAAATTTCCAGTACTACCTTCCTTTCTCCATTTCATTCCTTCAGCGGAGAAGAACTGGAGCATTTGCTTCTGTTGTTCTCTGTTATATACTTAAGATTCCCCTTTATCCTTTTCTTGTATACTGCCAAATTCTTGTGAGCAAAAGTTAGTTTTAATCTTTGTGTTCGCAAGTGAAAGCAATCATAACTGTGCAAACTTATTAAATGAACAGGATTCTTATCAAAACTTGATTGAAAAGAACTGTAGCTGCATTTCGTTGGTTTTCCTTTCCTCAAAGAAACTACTTCCATGTTAAGTTGTATCTGTCAACTCATTTATGCTGTAAAGTCAGTAAAGGAATATGTCTAAACTCAGGTTTTGGTTTTTGTCAAAATTGTCCATTAAAACTTCAGTGAAAAGGAATGGGGAACAGTGGTCTGTACACAATTTGTTCCTGTATCTAAGCAACTATAATCAGCTCTGGAGTGGGCATTCCCATGTCAAATTCTCCCAGCCTCCATTATGACATCAAGTTCTGTTGAAGAGGTGGGGAAGGTCTCATTTGATTGCCACTTGCAGGAGCGTAGAGAAATGTATGTGCAGCATAGGGTAAGTTACCCTAAGTAATACAGGAATGTTGTTTAGGGTGGCACATCCCTGGTTGTGCAGAATATTCTGCTTTTGAACTTGTGACCAAAAACAGTAATCTCACTATACAGCAGGCAGTGCATCTACATGAGACCCCTATGCATTAGCACTTAGCAACACAACTGTTGGTATAATGTTCTCCTACAGTGCATTGTACCTATTTTCTTTCTCCCAGGTGTTAAAGTGCTTCTAGTTTTACTGAATTAGGAGTCTGGAAGTCCCCTGAGTAGTTCAGTCATCTTGACTGTGGTGTGTTAGTATAGCAGTTGAAAGATGACTGGATATGGATATTGTTTTGTGAAGGAAACATCACACAATTGTTCTACATATGTAACCAAATGTGCAACTGCTTCATTCTAACAGGTACTAGGTCAAGCACCCATTAAGTGAAATTATTGAGACAAATGGCTGGCATCAAGTTACTGGTTCATTTAGTGAACAGTTAGGCAATAATAGTAACTAAAACAGCAACCGACATTGATCTAGCTGAACTAGAACAATCCCAGGAGTGAGATAAATTGGCAATAATGATTAAACTGAAAGCTTGTGCTTTAAGCAGCATAAAACTTGTCACTACAGGTCTATTAGGCTTGCTGTGGGAATGGGCTGCTAGAGTTAAAATTATTTTGCCTCGCATCATCTTGCTCATCATGCTTCTTAATTAACTGTGTTCACCTATCGTTGACTAAAAAGAAGCAAGACACTGTAATTCTGAATGAATAGATGACAGTGGTATTACTTAAGGAAGGAAGGAACCCAAGAGGATACATAAAGAGAAAACAGTTTCAGTGCTTTTGTGTTAAAGGAAGACAAGATAAGGCTCCAGAGCTTGGGATTGTATCCAATGGGGTTTGTCCACCTGTGGTAGAATAGACTCCCACTCCTCAATAGCAGATTTGGGGCATGCAGTAGGGAGGGAGAGCTAGGAGAAATGCTACACTATGAGCAGAAGTCTGCTTGTGTGATGTTGGATATATGCCATACCCTAAATCTTCAGCTATGCTTCACCTAACTCTTGAATTTAAGTAGATAAATACTTTTTTGTCCTTATTGATTTTAACACTAACCATTTGTGTCTCAACCTCTTCCCTACTTTTTAAACTAAAAATGGTCATCTTACATGCAGCATTTTTAGTAAGGGTAGGGGGTAGTACTCGGTATCCCCTTTAACTTGACCACATGGCTTTGTTATGCAAGGTTGTGATTTAGGGTATCTATCCCAACTACCTTTAAATGAAAATACATTACGTGCTCATGTCCCAATATTTGAATTAGGCTTTCAAAATCACTAACACCTGAAAGTTTAGGAACCATTGTAGTAGGGCTATAAAATATAAAACATAGGAGGATTTTACATGCTTAGATGTTACTGGTTGTTCAGATAAAACCGCTTAAATGTGTATCATTGCAGAGGGGTGCTTTGTCTCCTCTTTGTCATGATGTTTTAAAAGCAATAGGACTGTGATACCAATCTTCCCTTGGCTAACATCCACCCTTAGTTTCTTCGATACCTTCTATTATGCTTGCTACATTACCGAGGTCAGCTACACTTTTTACACAAAAATAGTACTGAAGGGAAACACTACATGAGAGATTTGGGGCAGTGGCAGAGAGAAGAGAACTCCAAAGTGTGTTTGGAGGCGTTTAACATGAGTTGTGAGTTCAAAATAAGGTTTACACAGGACAAATAAAAATCCATACACATTCTCCCTCCTTCCCTCCCAAACGGTTGGGCAAGTTTGCAGACGGGGTTAAGGTTCTGGTGTATACCAAGCATATACTTCATATGCAATATGAGTAAGTAGTGACCTTTATTTTTGGTAAGCAAATAATAATGGTGCAAGATATGCTAATTCCTTTCCAAAGGATACTGAAAAACCTCCACAATTAAACACATGCAATATTCAAGTTTCATTTTTCAGTCAAGTACCTTAATTGTCATCATGATGTTACAAATTGTGCCTGAAGTAATAGGCCAGATTTAAATTATGCTGAAACATAAAAAGCAAGAAGAAATTTATAATATTCTTAGACCCACTTCACACATTCTCATGATGCAATTGCCAGTAGAACTAAATCACATGGCCATGTCTCTATGATATTAGTTATCCATACAAAGCTGAGGCAATGCAATTTGGGGGAAAGTATTTACCTGGATAAAACACAGAGGGCCTTTGATAGCAACCCCAAGTAACCTTTAGTCTGCTAATCTGTGAAGAATCTGTATCCTATAGATAAATATTTGCATCGAGAAATTACTATGTTTAATATTGCATAGATTGCAGTGAATGTCAAGAGGACGTCAGGCTAGAAAAATGGTGAGCTGGCTTTTGTTGCCACCCATTTTGCTGTCTCCATCCAGTACATTGTGGTTTTACGAAGTACTACTCTACCACCTCTGACAATAGGTTGTATCCAACTGTGATCAGAAGTAGGGACACTGCTTGCAGAAGAGATTTCCCTGCCCCCCAACTCTGCTCCAGAGAGATGAGGGGAATACTCTGGATCAGAGTTTGGGTGGTGGTGCAGGGGAGGTCCCATGGTGTGAGTGGAAGTCCACTCACATATTGGAAGGAACACAATGACAACCAGGATAACAGCAAAGATTTATACCGACAACTTGGGGCAATTCTGGCTACAGGCTGCATTGCAGTCCTTTTATCGAACTCCATACTTTTGTTTTCTGGCACAATGACCTGTAATAAGCCAATAAGAACCGAAATATATTAGCTAAAAATACATTTACAGTGATTTACTTGTAGGCTAGAAATAGAATTTTACATTTTTACATTGATGTACAATTGATAACATCTCAAAATAGAGTGCAGGTACTTGGTATCAAGCTTCAAATAGGGGCTATTTATAGATACAGGTAGGGTTACCTTAAATGTTATTGGAGTCATCCCCTCCCTCTCTCTCATGTTTAAAGACACATGATTCATGGTTTGTCAACAGGGGTATCTTAATTAAGGAACATTTCCCCCCATTTAACTACCTTAGCAAAATGCAGTACAATGGCTCTCAGTTATGGCAAAGCTATTTATAAAATGGAATACTGTCTGCTTTGGAAAAAGTTTTGAATTCCCTCACCCTCTTCCAAAAATACATGTCTACTTTTCTGCAGGTTAAGATTGCAGAACATCCTTCCCTGAAATACACACTTCAGGAGTAGAGTAGCTGAGAAGTTTCAATTCAGTTATTATTGGCTGATCTTTGAAAGACCTGTTAAGACCTTTTGTGGATTACTACTGTTTATTACCATTATATTTCTTTAACCAGAGCTTAGTGGGATTGTTATACCATCATTCTTACTGCATACACAGATGCAAGTAGTGGCACACCTAACAATATCTAATAATTTCTCTATCCAGAAGACTATAACCACTCAAGTTCTCAATTATTTCACAAATTCAAAAGGGGGATGGAAAAAGCAAAAGGGTTTTTATTGCTTACCACACTAACTCTTTAACATACTGGTGTAGCATGACAGTATTTCATCTACTGTCCTACCATTCATCATGGATTGCATCAGAATTTACTTAGGTTTAATGTACTGATAAAAGTATTTTTCCACATGTAATTTAAGTTTAGACCTCAAAGGCATCAGCACCATGCTACTTACAGAAGGTGACAAATACATTTGGATAATCCACAGAATAATGGTGCAGACATAAACCCCTTTCCATGATTTAGCCATGGTTGAAGGAGTGGGAACAGGCCAGCCCTTCCTTCTTGTGTGCAAATTCTACCACTCTTAACCATGATTCATATCTGCACCTATTTTAATCATTGTTAGTGCTTTCCAGAGCAACCCATAACCTAGGATTTGTAAACAGCTCCAAATGGCCAGAATTAACATCAGTATAGATGTAACAAATCATAGCTAAGCGGAGTGAGGGTCAGATTTGAATTTAATAAAGGAAGGGCCTATGTGATCTCACTGTCCATCCCTGATCCCATTAGTTAAAAAATGGGAAACTTTACATCCACATGGGTCAAAATTCTGAATTTTGGTGACTCCTATTACATCAAATCAAAGAAAGGACCACCACAGCATTCATCTTTGTGCCTTGCAAAATAGGCAAAGTTGACCATTTAAAACAAATAATTATTTGTCAGCTTCAACAACGATACACATTGATTTTTCCATATTATTTCTATTTCCTACCCAAAGGCTTTATTGGATGGAGGCACATTGTTGAGTGATTTTACAATATCTTGATAAATGTGCTACATTTTAAGACCATTGCATATAATCTGCATAGAAGGAGAGCTGATGGGTATTTCCAAATTCTCTTTTTTCCCATGGTGGAGGATAGATCATAATACTGAGGAATTTCAGTTCTTAAGTAACTTTTTCCACACTCTCCATATGCCAATATATATACTATGTCCAACTATGAACACAAAAAATATCAATCTTGCCTGGATTTTTTTGTTAGATCTTTTAGGGGAAAATATGAAAGTACATGGAAAGACAGCTAATTCTTCACTATTATATTCAGCTACATGTTGAAGTAATTCCAGTGTATGACAGTATATAAAAATAAAAGCTATGATTGAGAACAAAGAAAAACTATTAATATTCACATTCAAGGGTGCCACCAACAAAGAAGCAACAAAACTAGTCCATTTCAAAAGGCAGCTACAGTTGGAAGCTTCATAGATGGAACAGCTGGAATATTTGAACCTTCATGGGCATCTCAATTGCACATAGGGATATAATGGTTCTAGAAAACAGAACATGCCAAGTTCCTAATTTAGTAACGTTCACATTATCTTACTACTCCAGGGCAATAACTTGGTTACTTAATATTAACTCCAGTTAACTACCTACATGACCAACAGCCATGAGACATCTTGTGCCTAGGTATAAAAATACAAGAAAATACTCTAATATTCACCATCCCAAAGTCTGTGTTCATGGTTATAAAAGACAATTTTACATTGTAAGGAAGCAAAACCTTTAAAAAATCCATATAAGAATGCCTATTTTCATAAAAATATAGCTTCCCTTCTAAAGTCTTCTACAGTTCCATTGGATAACAGGAGCTTCCAATTGAGTGATGTAGCCAAGAGAAAAACAAATTCCATAAAAATATCAAATCTAAATATCAACTTATATATATAATTCACCTTCCATTGGACTTAGAGTTATTTAATAAGCTGTCAATCTGATTTACAAAGTAACTAAAGACAAAAAAGTTTGAAATATTTACATTGTACACATTTTCAAAAATCGTAGTGCTATTAGATAATGGAATGTTTCACCACTAAAAACAAATTCAAGCCTAAGAGGGCAACTCCGGATCAAAGTGGCCCCTTATAAAGTTGAGAGAACTTGCAGATTAATTCCTCCATTACCCTTATAGATTAATTCCTTTGTCCAATATTCTGTAAAGGTATTTTTGAAAACTACAATCATGTCCACAAGATCATTAAGTTAACAGTGTTAAATAACCAATATTTATAATGATCAGGGATCATTTATATATACTTGTTTTAAGAACAAAACTCTAGACAGAAAAGGTAAATTTAAAGCAGCTGGTTGAAAGGCTATTTGAATTATTAAAAATGTAGTGGCTTGTTCAGAATGCCCATGTCTGATAAAAAGGTAAGGAAAACCCAGACATTCTAAATCACAGTAGAATTGTCTCAGACTGCATGTTATTTTTAAAAATGTAGTACACTGATCATCAGTGCACACAGAGCTTAACCTGTCATCTAATATCTAGGATGAGCAGTCTTCTACTGTCAGAGTTCTTATCTCCCTTGGACGTGATCTCTTTCACCGTAGCCAGGAGGATGGAACCCACTGAGGTTCTGTATCAAGTTTGTTAATTAAACGAAGTAATTCTTGATATGCTTTATCGATATCAGAATTCACAATTGCTGTATCAAAGTAATGGCCATTGTTTTGTTCCATCTCTCTGGTTTTCTCTATGATATCTCGTAGTTCTTCTGGCTGAAATTGAAACAAAAAAATTGGAATAGAAGTAAATATGCTGCATTAGCAAATATCTATGTCTCTCACTGTCTCTCTCGCACACGCACACACACAACCAATCTGAATCTCACGAAGAAGCAGAACAAAACTTCTGAATAGAGGAAGCAAAGTACTACAATGGAGCAGGCCTGAGTCAAAACTGGATGCATCCTTCAGCCATGTAAATGTTTTCCTGGAAGCTTCAACTTGGAATGGAAGTTCATGTGGAGTACTATCCCTTCCATTTATTTTCATTAAAAGCATCCTCCTGGATATCTCCCCTCACCCAGAGGAAATAAACGTGAACAGTTTTGATAAGAAAAACATTATCCCTAGGAAAAGAAATTGGGGAAACTATTTACAGAAGTGAGTGTCAAGTGTAGTTTGAACTTGATTTACAAAATTGCTACCCTGATTTAGACTGTCGTCAACTCTTTGGGGAAATTATTCTGATATCTGTTCAGCTTGATTGGATCCTACAGAACACTAACAATATCTAAAATGAGAAACTACATGAATCATGAAGTTACCTCTCACACCAATACCACACCTCCAACAGAGACAATATCAACATCCATTCAAACATTAGCAGAGGGATGGTACTCATGATAAAGAAGTAGCAACCATGTGAATTAAGGACCAGCATATAGCCAGTGTCATCATAAATCAATAATAACTAAATTCCTCAAGGTTAAAAATGATACATCCAGATGGCTCTGGGGCTTTTTTTGGCGGATATGGCTGGCTTTCAATCCATGGAATGCAGAAATGACACAATTGCTCCTGAATAACCTCTTTGCAGTAGGCTCCATGGTACACTGCGGAGTGGAGAGTACTGAAACAAAATAGGGAACTACTTGAAAACAGAGGAAAACTGACAGATGCAATTGAACACTGGTGTGTGCCTATGATTCGGTATATTCAGGAGCAGTGAGGGGCGGCAGAGAAACAATCTGTCTCTACTGAATCCTCTAGGTGCCACCCAATAGAGCTTTTCAGGGTTGTCCGGGGCTTAATACATGCTAGCCCTAAAGACTTGGTGGATTCATCAGAGGCCTGCTGTTATATGTTTGCAAGACACTTCCAAGATAAAATCTCTTGCATCTGTCAGGACTTAAGACTCCAGTGTTACAGCAGCTGAATCAGGTGAGGTATCCAGAGCACAGTCCTGACCAGTTTTCTTGGATGAGTTGCAGGTGGTACAGTTTGAGGATGTTGACAAGGTGCTTGGATATGTTCATGTAACCACTTCCATATTGGATCCTTGGTCTTCTTGGCTTATAAAAACTGGCAGAGAGGGAACAGCTTCTTGGGCTAAGGAAGTGATCAATGTCTTCTTGTGATAAGGAGTGGTCCCGGGCTTCCTGAAAGAGGTGGTGGTGGGACCAATCCTGAAGAAATCCTCTCTGGACCCAGAAGACCTCAGCTTCACACTTCAAAAAATTACTTAGAATTAAAGAACTCTCAGTTCCAGAACTGAATGGAGCCACACAAAAACCTTTCTTCATTTCAGGAGTGCAATTTAAGGTGTTGTGAGAAGTAATTTTATTACTGCTGTTATTAAACAAGTCAGACTAAGAAATATTTGCTGTTCTACTGCAAATCACCCAGAGATCAGTGAGAAGATCTACAGTAGACATACTGCCCATCCCAACTGGAAACAAACTGATAGCAATTGTAATTTTTTAAAGTACTGTCCTAATTTGTGCAACCCAAAACATCATGTGTGCATGAGAATATTTTAATGAAATGTTCTGGGTGAACTGATTAAGTAGTAGGTGAATTGACATACTGCATCTACTTGCACACAGGAGATAATGGACGTGGAAATCCCAGAAGATTTGAACATTCCCTAAATAGATGGCTGCTGCTTATTGCTGCATTTCTTCAAATTCTGGTACAAACAGAACCAGTTGACTATTGATTTGGCATGGAATGCCCCTCTCAGCTTCCTGAGACATCTGTAACAGAAATTCACCAGAACATCTCTGCCTTGAATATCTTTGTCATCATTCACTTTGAGTGATGAGTTTGAATTGGAGAAGACATCTCAATGTGGGCTATTAATAACTTGATTCGGTATATGGAGAACTAAGAAAATTGTATATCACAAGAGGAGATTGCTCAAGAGTTAGGTGTGGTTAACTTACCATGGCTGCAATAAATCCAACACAGTCCTTCTACAGCCGTGATTAACCACTTCAAATTCCTTTTGCTTTTTGTCCTGATCTAACTAAAACAACTGAGCACACAATCAGCGACAGCTGGGCACCACCACCAGGTGGCAGAAATTGGGAAGAACACATAAGAACAGTGCTTCTAAAATATTATATTCCCACCCACCCCAGCAGACAAAAGAGACAGACATTGACCCTGTTCAGATGACACACTTAATCCACGGTAGTTAAGCATTTTGAGCTAAACATTACGGCTTAGCATGTCATGTGAACCATGACTTAGTGTGCCGTTTGAACCATTCCTAACCATGGTGGCTACATAACCATGGTTTAAACAGGCCCATTAACCATTTGCTGCAAAAGCTTAACAGCCTAACCATGGCTTACTGTGTTGTCTGAACAGGGTCACTGTATTTGAAATCCACAACTGGTATGCATTCTATTTAGTATAAAGTGAATGCCCAATAAAGTCAGGATTTTTGCAGAACTTTCTAGTACTACCTAACAAAGGAATGCTCAGTGCCAGGCACCTCCTCCCACTCTGCACCCAATATTCGGTTTATATAACTTTTGAATAATTAACATGTTGTTATTCTGTAAATAAGTACTCCAATCCAGTAATCACCTTTGTGCATCTAATTGCTGATGCTGATGTATATTCAGACACAAGCAGCAGGGGCTTGTGGCACCCTTAGAAAAGAGTAGCGAAGTTCATATACCCAACCATGGCATAGAGGTAAGCCTGGAATCTAACCTATATGTTCCCATTCTGAATTTCTGACTGCTTTGCCACATAGCTTAGCAAATGCACTTCTAAGCACTGCAGGCAGAAAATGGATTATAGTATACATTAGAGTGACACACTCTCATACTTTGAGTTAGAGTTGTAGAAAGCTTAACGAACAGTACTGTTGTAAACATTGTGTATGAGTTTTACCTTTGGATTTTTGCCCTCTTTGGCCAGTAATGCACGAAGCCGCTCTTGTGAAGGTGGTGCAATGAAGATAATATATGGTTTCAAGTCTGAATTGCGTAGGCTCTTCAATGACTAATGGGAAATAAAAAGTTATACTATTAATATTCATATAGAACAAAGCAAACTCAATATTTATACCAATTATCTTCTGCCAATACAATTTTAGCATTGCAACAGTATAGGAATAGTGAATTTCTATTCTAATTATAGTAGAAGACCTCTATCCTGAAAAGCCAGTTAGCCCCTGGAGGAACTAGCTTAGCAAGTTAAGTATGTGACCTCAAAAACCCTTTAGTTTTGAACAGTATAGGTAACCACAAAAAGGAAAAGCTATACTGTATGAACTAATATAAAATTATTTATACTGCAACTGGAACTGGATTCAGGGAAGCTGAGTCCAAGACCAGCAGCCATTCTATCTATCAAGACACCATTGTAACAGACACCAGGAGAATGAAGAGGGCTACGGCTGCAAGACACCAACCTAAATAATGAAAATCCTCTTTATGTATTTCTAATATAATTATGTGTACAGAAACACTTTTTATTTTTAAAAAAATTCCAAGGCTTTACTTTCAGACAAGTGACATCCTTGCTATGACTTGCTCTTTATCAGGAAAATAAAAATGTAATATACCTGCTAGTATTGTTTTCAAGCATTTTATAGGGTAATTTTCTGTTCCTTCACATTTAGACTGGGGAACACAGATCACACAGTTCAAGGGTTAGCAAGATATGACCCAGATACTCCCTTACATTATAGCTGAAAAGATAAGGATTTTTTTTGGGGGGGGTATATCCAATACAGCCTTCCCTAATCTATTGGACTACAATTCCCAGAACCCTCGAACCAGCAACACTGGTTGAGAGTTTCAGGGAATTGTAGTCCAACATATCTGGAGGGCACCAGTTTGGGGAAGGCTTGTCTAACATAATTGTGTTATAAACTGAACTAGAACTGCTTCTCATTTCACATGGCAAATGGGTTATTGTAGTATCTGCTGTGATCAACAGCTACATTGGGATGCACCCACTGCTTATTTAGGGATGCACTCCTTGCTGTTCAAGCAAAGTTCAACTGGAAAAGGGAGCGATCTTATATTATAGTTCTAAAGTTGTTTTATTGTCTTTGTATGTTGTCTATTTTTTTGATTCTATGTTTTTAAATTTTGTATATCAATTTTTAATGTTTAATCTTTTAATCTTTGTAAACGGCCCAGAGAGCTTCGGCTATTGGGTGGTATAGAAATGTAATAAATAAATATGTGTGCTGTAGCAAACACTGAGGTAGGAAAAGTTACAATGCGTGGTCTCCAAAGAGAATGTTGAGGAGCAGCATTTCAAAGTTCAGAAGTATGTTCAATGCAGCCGCCGAATGTGCAGTGGGCAACTGATGTGCAAATTTCTAGCCTCCATAAAAGCAACCAGAGTGAACATTAGGAAAGTTCCAAAATACGAAAACTGCATTCATATAGTGATTTCACATAGGTTGATTATTGTGCTAAACTAAACACCAAAAAGAAAGCCAACAACATGTTCAAACTGAACTACTGCAACCTAACATCTAGTACAGGAATGCAAAAGGTGTGGCCCATGGGCTGCCAATGGCCTCCTGAGCCCTGTCTGGCGGCACCCACATTTGCCATCCCCGGAAAAAAAAACAGAGGGAAGCTCTGGAAACAGGCTGACCCTGTTCAGACAACACACTAAGCCATGGTGGTTAAGCATTTGAGCTAAACATTATGACTTAGCATGTCATGTGAACCATAACTTACCATGCTGGGTAAACCATTCCTAACCATGGTGGCTACACAACCACAGTTTAAACATGCTTACTAACCATTTGCTACAAAAGGATTAGCAGCCTAACCATGGTTTAGTGTGTTGTCTGAAGAGGCCTGCTCTGTATGGTTCCTGCCATTGAGCAGGAATCTCTCTCATAGAGCATCCCAGGAAGCAATGGATGAAGGTTCCTTCCCCCTTTCTGAGATGCTCTAGGAATGAAATTCCTGTTCTACGGCAGGAACTATCGAACCTGTATCTACAGTCTTTTCCCTCTCTTTTTTTGTATTGGCGTAGCTGGGGTGGGGAGGGGGCTTCAGCACCTTGATGCTATGGCTGCAAGACCAAGAAATGTTGCTGCTGGGGTGAGTGTGAGTGGGAACGAAGTGTGCATGTATGTGAGTGTGTAAGAGAGAGAAAGAGAGAGGTATTTGAGTGTACATGCATGTGCAGCCCCCACTCTGTAGCGGGCATTTGATGCAGCCCTCAGAACCTTGAAAACCTTGTGCACCCCTGACCTAGAATTTCAGTGTCCAAAAGCTGTTCCTTTACCTGTGTATGAAGATTTAAGAGACATATCTTTCCAGAATTGATCACTTGCCGGACAGAGTCTGTGCTGGTACCATACAGATTCTTCTCAAATTCGCCATGCTCAATGAACTTTCCTGCTGCTATGTCAGTCTCAAATACTTGTCGTGATACAAAATGGTAATCTCTGCCAGCTATTTCATTGTCTCTCCTATTTCGTGTTGTATCTGAAATGGCCAGGAAACAAACCAAAGTTCAGACTCTTAAATCTTTGGAGAGTGGAACTGCATCGAAGACATTATTATGCTATGTCAATTTGCAAAGCTTCTTGGAAAGAAACCTCTTTCAGCAGAATGCTCTTGTGCTAAATAAACAACATTGATCTTTAGTGCTTTTCATCCTGAAAGGATTACAAACCCTTAACTGGGCTCAAAAATTAGTTCCATAATGCAGTAATTTCTGGCACATGTCCAGCCATGCATAGCACATGTTCAGTCATGCAAATGTACTCATAACAAAAAAAAAGTCACATAAAGCAGAGAATATTGCATGCAACTGAAACTACAGGAACATACACAGGGTGGCAAAAATGACATTCCTGTAAATGAGAATTTAAGTTCAGTTCAATAAAGGGCTTGTTCTTGTGAATGGGGTCAAATAATTCTCTCATTAAGGTTAACTTCATGTTTGTGAAAGACACTTTTAACAACACATACAAACCCATTTCGGGAAGAATTTACTGAAGCAGCTTTTCTCCAAAGCAATGTACAAAATGTGCACTGGACTTAACTTGCGAAGTGGCATAAAATCAGTCAACGATGGTTTGATTTCAAAATGTAAGACAGACAGTGACCTATATCACCCCTTCAACTTACGAGGAACTGCAGAAGCAAACCGGTCAACTTCATTGTTCATTAGCCTTTGCCGCAGTTCATTTTGACCACAGTTCTGTGGACCAATCAGGACAATGGGTCTTTTCCTATTTGCTGGTTGGTGATAAAGTGACATTTCCTCATAAGTCAGGATCTCCTCGTTGTCATAATCTTCAAAAAGAAAAGCCAAAATAAAATATAAATTTTCTTCATGACTATGAAATACACACAAGTTTTTAAAAAGTGTATCCTCTTTTCTGTAATAACCCTTGTTCATTTTGAGTCACTGAATGGCTGAGAAACAGAAGTACTCTTTTTAGACAATCCACACTATTTCTAATTTAATTAAAACCATTTCTTCTCTCTTCCTTTTGTTTTATAGTGCAATTCTTCCACCTATTACAAAGAAGGGCAACTCACTGTCTGTAGCCAACACATGGCCCTCAGAGGCCTTCTTTGTGGCAAGTGTGATGGGTAAGATGGCATGTAAGGGTCATCCCAGCATTTTGTCTTCCCCAGCACATCTTTACTGAACTTCCCCAGCTAGTTATTATTATTATTATTATTATTTATTTATATAGCACCATCGATGTACATGGTGCTGTACAGATAACACAGTAAATAGCAAGACCCTGCCGCATAGGCTTACAATCTAATAAAGTTGTAGTAAACAATAAGAAGGGAAGGAGAATGCAAACAGGCACAGGGAAGTGTAAACAGGCACCGGGAAGAGTGAAGCTAACAGTATAGAGTCAGAACAAACTCAAAGTTTAAAAGCTATAGGGAAAAGAAAAGTTTTTAGCTGTGTTTTAAAAGCTGTGATTGAGTTGGTAGTTCTCAGGTGTTCTGGAAGAGCATTCCAGGCATGAGGGGCAGCAGAGGAAAATGGACGAAGCCGAGCAAGGGAAGTAGAGACCCTTGGGCAGGCAAGAAGCATGGCATCAGAGGAGCGAAGAGCACGAGCGGGGCAATAGTGTGAGATGAGAGAGGAGAGATAGGCAGGAGCTAGACCGTGAAAAGCTTTGAAGGTCAACAGGAGAAGTTTATATTGGATTCTGGAATGAATTGGGAGCCAATGAAGAGATTTCAGAAGCGGAGTGACATGGTCAGAGCGGCGGGCCAGGAAGATGATCTTAGCAGCAGAGTGGTGGACAGAGACCAGCGGACTGATGTGAGATGAGGGGAGGCCAGAGAGGAGGAGGTTGCAGTAGTCCAACCGAGAGATAACCAGTGCGTGAACGAGAGTCTTGGCAGAAGAGACAGACAAAAATGGTCGAATCCTGGCAATATTATACAGGAAGAAACGACAAGATTTAGCTACTGCCTCAATATGAGGAATAAAGGAGAGCGAGGAATCAAATATAAAGCCAAGGCTATGAGTTTCCTTGACCGGAGTAAGCGTGACATCGTTGACAGTAAGAGAGAATGAGAGATGAGGAGAAGGTTTAGGAGGAAAAACAAGCAGTTCAGTTTTTGCCATATTGAGTTTCAAACGGCGATGAAGCAGCCAGGCTGAGATATCTGAAAGACATGCTGAGATACGATCGTGGACGTCAGGAGAAAGTTCCGGAGATGAGAGGTATAGTTGTGTGTCATCGGCATACAGGTGATATTGGAGGCCATGAGATTGAATAAGTTTACCCAAGGGCAGCATGTATAGAGAAAACAGCAGCGGGCCAAGCACCGAGCCTTGCGGAACCCCTACTGAAAGGAGAAAGGAGGAGGACGAGCTGCCGTTAGCCGACACGCTGAAAGAGCGACCCTCTAGATAGGAGGCGAACCAGTTATAGACAGAGCCACAGAGTCCAAGGTCATGGAGGGAATCTAAGAGAAGATCGTGATCAACCGTGTCAAAGGCTGCAGTTAGATCAAGGAGAATAAGGACGGAATAATGGCCCTTAGACTTGGCAGTGAGAAGATCATTGGTGATCTTGGTAAGGGCTGTTTCAGTGGAATGCAAAGGACGGAATCCAGATTGAAAGGGATCCAGAGCAGAGTTACTAGAGAGAAAGTCAAGACAGCGAGAGTAGACCACACGTTCCAGAATCTTTGAGACAAGGGGCAACAGAGAGACAGGTCGGTAGTTAGACAGAGAAAGTCGATCAAGAGTGGGTTTTTTGAGAATGGGAGAGACAGTAGCATGATCTGTTTGGTGGAAGTGAGATTTAAACAGGAAAGAAGAAAGGAGTAAGGAAAACACTGGATGATGTTTGTATGTTTTCAGAAAGTAGATAAAAACAAGGATGTACCATAATTAACTGTTCCTCAACTATGTATCGAGTATTAATTTATATTCTGTGACATACAAACAAGTAACATTAGATTTTAATAGGAACTGTCTTTAATGAAAGAGTTAACTAGCCATGGCACTGAGGTGAATGCATTACACATGTCAAAACACAGACAAAGCATTAAGATTTCCCCAGCATTAGATGAGCTGCCTGTAATAAATTCAATTACCTTGAAATACTTTGAATTTAAATGAATTAAATGAATAGTAAGTTGGCTACAAACAATACCTGGTTAATGAGTAGACAGGCAGAGAGAGAGAGAGAGAGAGATGTTTAATAAAGCCATGATTTGGCACATGCACATGGGCTTTTCAGCTCTACCCTTGAAGTAGCAGCCATTTATCCTGAAGTTTAGGACCCTTCAGAGCTGCACCCTGAGGTGCTGCTGCAAAAATGAAAAACCAGCTAACCATCCATAACTCTCTGGTTCCTGGTGAAATGCAGAGACAGATTTGGCTCCCTCTGAGGAGGTATGAGCACAGTTTCCCAAGTGCTTTGGAGACAACTAATTGAAGACTCCGAGCCCCTCAAAAATAAGGGTTTTGAGTGGCGGGTGGAGGGCTGCATGCATGAACATTAACATAGTAATATGGCACTCTTGAATATTTCTCACAAACTGAACAAAGGGAAGGAGAAAGAGGGAACTAAAGAGTGGAAATAATTTATTTTACCCATACTGAATGGATGCATGCAATTAAGTTATATTTTGTACTTAAAGTGAGCAATTGAGCTTTGATCATTGTGCCTTTGGAAAACAAGGAAAAAAGACCCTTGAAAGAAAAATTGTGACCAACTAAACTTATCCTATTGATACTTTATTTAACTAGAAAAAAACCTTGATGTCAATTAAAATCCTTCCTTACCATCATTTTTATTGGCATTATACAAAACTTTCTTCCGCTTTTTTTTGTTTTTCTTCGCACACCAAAGTTTCCCTAGAAGTAAAAAACAAAAAGGAGTCAAAGTTGTCCAACTACTTAACAAAGCCTTTCCTGCTGGATAAAAAATAAATTATAAAGCAAATAAAATTGCAAGGGGGTGTACAGAAATTAACACCAGAAAGTCTCAGCCCACAGAGGCTTACAATTTAAAAAAGAGACAATAGATGTTAGGGAGGAAATAAAAGAGAAAGAAGCCCAACTAGGATAAGCCAAATTACTGTTTTAGGGAGGTACCTCAATGTCCACACAGAGGATAGTCGCCATATCAGAAATATATACATATATACACTGTATGTACAAATCTCACAATTGGCTATACTAATCACTAGCAAGAATAATAGAAGATAGGCTTATAGAGTTTTCACTTTATATTTAATTTCATATACCAGTACTGGAACAGTCTTCTGTCAATGAGACACCACACACATACACATACACACACAAGGTTAACTATTCCTTCTCTTGATCATTCTTGGTTATTTATCAAGGCTGGATCCTTTATCATTATCATGATGCCAACTGGTACACAAGGAACAAAACTAATGCCATTCAGAGCTTGTCTGGCTTTATTCACGGCCAGAAACACCTGCTCATGAAACCACATTTTAAAGGGTAAAGCCCCTTCTCAAGTGTGTGGAGATAGTTGTGAATATGGGTTCATTATCAGTAGGCTATTTGGACTGCCCCACTACAGAGGTAGTGGGGCTCAAGTTCTGGGTTTCTTTTAACATTATTAGCAATTGCAGGGATTTCTTGAAAATTTTCACCTACCTGATTTTTCTGGCTCTTTGTCTTCCTCTATAGTTTGCTTCATAGCTTCTCTTTGCTGCTGAAAACTTTTTCCTTAATAGTAGAATACATGTACAAGGGTAATTAGTATTGGGGGAACACTGTCATGGTCATTACAAAATATACCACTATTTCAAATGTGACTATATTTCAAAATGGACAGATTTTGATTACTTCTAGAACTCTGGGGAAGGTAATCCCATAATCTTGCAGTAATGTGGGGGGGGGGGGAACTGTTTCACATTTCTGTAATTACTTAGATTTTCAAAGCAAGCATCTCTCACTTATTGATTTTTTTAAATGGGAATATGGTAACATTTAGATTAGTAGAAAACTTCCAACACAAAATGTCATGCTTTCTGTGGCCTGGTTCAGACAACACGCTAAACCACGCTGTTTAACCACAAAATGGTTAATGGGATGCATTAAGGTCAATGCATTCCGTTAGCATTTTGTGGTTAAACAGCATGGTTTAGCGTGTTGTCTGAACAGGGCCTGTGTCTCAGGGGCCAGTATGAACCAAATCAAAACCAAATAGAAATCAACAGCTTGGTGGTTCACATACAGTGCTAGCCCAAACTTCTTTCTAAATACATATACATTCCAAGACTAAATACCTGGAATAAGGCCCGCCAAAGGCTGATTTTCTTCATCTCCATCTCGGTAGGCCTGCCACCAGTTTGGATCTTCTTGGCTGATCACATGAAGTATATCCCCCTTTTGAAAGGATAGCCCTAGCTCTCTGCAAGGGACATAGGGGTCATCAGATGGATCATAATCAAAGTGAGCTTTCACGTGAATCTAGGAAACAAAGAAGCATAAACATAAAAAACTAGTATAGAAGGCAATTAAAATTAGAAACATTCAAATCCTTTTTCATACATTTGACAAATAGAAATTAGCTAAAACAGAAAACAAACAGAAAGCACACTTAACCTATGTCAAATACCTACCTTTGCTAGAAAGTGGAAAGATTAGCACATGGACCAGTAATCCCGCTCACCCACTCCCACCAAGAAAGTCATTCTGGACAGTAAGTGTGAAGTGGAAAGAGGAGGGCTTTTAAAATAGAGAGCCCAAAGAAGAGCATTTTCCATTTTGTGATCCAATAGAAAGTGACCCAAACTATTAAACAGTACCCAAAATTAAAATTAAAACTAAAACAGTTTCTTGCCACATGTTCCCCACTTCATAGCCAATTCAACTATACAAGAGCTAATTTTTTAATATTGCATGAGCAGAGCAATCCCAACCCTCAGATCTTCTGGCTGGTAGATGTTAGTATGGAGGAGAAGGAGTGGTGGAGGGGATGTTTACCCCAGAAGCCTAGTTACAGTTGTGGAAAGCTCTGCAGGTACACATCTACTGCTGGCAGTAGCAAGCATTAAGCCCCAAAAGGGATCCAAAGATCCTCAAGTGGTATCCAAAGATCTCCCAAATCCTCAGGTTTGGGCCCCTCAACTATGCTAGCCTGTACCTGGCCTAGTTCATCTCCTTACCATCCACTTCAACAGGTGGGATGCAAAAAATAATAATCTGTCACCAAATAATGGGAAAAACCACAAGTTTGCTTCTCGACCTCCCATCACCAGTGTAAGCCAGCAGGGCTTTGGAAGTGGTGGAGATTCCGCCACTTCACGTCGCTATCCTCATTTAGGGTTGCCCTGTAAGGCATTATATTAGCAGTTTATAGGTTGACTGAAAAAAAAAATTCCATAAAAGGATGTTATTATAGCTGTACACTGACAAGTATTATCCAGAAGCAGAAAGTGCTGGAATAAGGGCAGAGCATGTGTGAACATTGCATTTCATATTAGATCAACCTCACTAGCTACAAAGTTTGTTTCTTCCTACCTGCAAACAGCAGAAGCCCTTATGACAGTGGTTCCCAATGTTGCACCCGCAAGCACCTCTAACAGAGCCCACAAAGCTCTTCACTCCTTCCCCGCTTCAAAAAGAAATTTAATAAAAACTTGAAAAATGTTAGGGTACCAGGTTCTCCTTCTTCTTCCTGAACCTGCTGCGGAACAGCTGTTCAGCGGGCAGAAAAAGAAATTAAGGTAAAGGGGCAGAGGGGAGAGAAAGAATGAGGCTCGAGGCTGGTGGGGAAGCAGCAGCAAGACAACAGAAAGTGGCGACAAACAGCAAGATAAAGGGGTGAATGGGAAAGAGGAAGGCTAGGAGCTTGGAAGGGAAAGAAATAAGGCAGCTAGGGATGAGGAAGGGAGAGGAATAGTGAGGAAAAGGGTTGTGGGAGAGAAATAGTGAGGCTAGAGGATAGGAGTTGAAGGAGAGAGGGAGAGAGAGTGTGTGTAAAGGGGAAAGGTCTATATGGATAGAAGAAGATTGGGCGGGTCAGGAAGAAACTCTTTCCATTTCCCCTTCCCTCTCAGCCTCACTATTTCTCCCCCCCCTTGACTAGCCAGACCCCAGGGCAGCCATTTTATGACTAGCCACATTCTCCATGGAAGCCATTTTGTGGTGGTGCCCACAGCAGTTTCTCAAATTCCCAAATGTACCCATAGGTCCAAAAAGGTTGGGGACCCCTGCCTTATGGTATTTGGGTGTGTTTTGAACTGCCCAGACAGCTTCAGCTATTGGGTGGTATAGAAATGTAATAAATAAATAGAATAGGGTAAAAAAAATGCCACTCTGAACTCAAGGAAAAGGTACTCATATTTCTTTGAAGAGTGGCTGTAAAAGGAATACCCTGATAGAATGAAGAAAGTTGGGGAGGAGCAGAGATATAAATATTTCAACTAACAGCATAGGCCAGATCAAGAAAATACATTTCGATTAACATCTGGCACTATAGAAAAAGAAATTAAATAGCAAAAATAGTATGATAGTCTCAATTCTGCACTGTGACATGAGTATTTTGTTCAAGATGTTTCTAAACTGAGAAGATCCTTGCCAAACATTATGCAGTTCATGTGCTGGAAGGAAAATGTATTAATTTATTGATTATTTTAATTTTTAATTAATTAACTCAAGTCTAATTTTATGCCAAAAATGGTGTTCAAAGTGGCTAAAAATAATAAAATTCAGATTAAAAAAAACTTTAGTTAAAATGAGGCAGGTGGCTACCAGGAGGAGGGCCTTCTCTGCTGTGGCACCCCGGCTGTGGAATGAGCTCCCTAAGGAGGTTCGCTTGGCACCTACATTACATTTTAACAGTTTATAAATAAATTTTAACTCGGTGTTTTAAATTTCTAATTTTGCATTGCTGCTGTTTTTATCTGGTTGAGCTTTTATATTGTATTTTATATTATGGTTTTATACTGTTGTTTTATACTTTGAATGGTTTTAATTTTTGTGAACTGCCCAGAGAGCTCCGGCTACTGGGTGGTATAGAAATGTAATAAATAAACAAACAAACAACATAAAAACAGATCCAAAAATCATCTTTAAAATACAGCAAAAAAAGAAAGAAAAAAGAGACAAATAGCACCAAACCAATTAAAACAACTTTACAAAGAGGTTTTGTATTGAAGACTTTGACTCTATTGTAAAAGTTAACCTCATATGGGAGACAGAATAAATTCATTGTACTTAAAGGTCATGTGAATGAAAGACTGCCTGCTCAATAGGGCTTATCCTGCCCTCCTTTAGGCCACTATACCCAAAAAGCCTTTTAGGCGACTCTCAGGAAAGGTCTAGGAAGTATTGACAGGAGAGCTTACATGAGCAGCATATGACTAGCTATAGACTTCTGTTCTATTTATCAACTCAAGTTTAATTACCCAGAATGCCTTTTGGTCCAACATCCCATCCTATCTACTTTCTCCGTACTCTTAGATAGGGGAGCTAAATGTCCTAAACCATTCCCTCCGGACACTCGTATGGCTGTCACAGAACACATTTAAATTAATTTATTATATTTTAGTCTGACCAATAATAAGAGTTATTTTGAGTGGATTTCTTTCTGTTCCTCACATAAAATCCATACCGTGGAAAAAGTATCGATTGAAAATACATATATTTACCTCTATCTTGCCTGAATTAAGTAATTTGTTTGCCTTCATCCAGCCCATTACTGACACTGCTAAGCTTAATTTTACAATTTTTTCCCTTTGTATAATGAATGGATGGCCTTTGTAGTATATTTGAAAATGTGACGTTCTGGGGAAACTCCCCATTCAAAGCATAGGTATGGCTGCATTCAGACAACACAATAGTCAACAGTGGGGCATTAATCAACTCAACATTTGTTTATCTAGGGGGTACTCCCCATACAAAATAATAATCAACCGTGGTGTGGATTAGGATCAGCGTTGAGTTGACTATTAGTCTACGCTGAGTTGACTCACTCATCCTCCCCACTCTCTCCTCCCACTAGTATCCCATCAGCCATTGCTGTCAAAAATCTATCCTGCCAGCTGGACTAGAGGAACAGCCCCTGCTTTGACCGCTCTTGCCTTGCAACTCTGTGGCTGATCAAATAACCAACAGTGGCCAAAGAAATAACCAACGGTGCCCTCCATACAACACAATAACCAATGATGGTTCAAACAGCCAAGACTGCACATCATTGGTTATTTTGGTCAAATAACCAACCACTGGTTAAAAAACTCCCTCCACACAACACGATAACCCATGGTGGGTTAAATAACCAACTGTTGACTATTTAAATCACCATTGGTTATCATGTTGCCTGAACCTAGTCAGTATATTCTTCAATGCAGGAGAGTTGTGTGACTTTTAAAGAGCAACAAAAACAAAATCAACTGAATATTTGCAGTTTAGTTGTTATATGCTGTAAATGCACTACAATCACTTACCACAGTCTCCTTGGTAGGTGGTGGTTTGTTCTGTTGACTGGGAATCAGCACAAATGTCAGAGTGCCATGCATGTCCGCCTGTGAGAAAAAGCATCAGTAAGTAACATCTTATAACGGTCCTGAGGTTGCATAGTGAGCAAAAAAACTTTGGGTAGGAGAGAGGAATTTGAAGCTGCTGCTCTTGCCAGCCTTTCATCTCCCTGAACTCAATCCTAGTTTCCATGTCTCTATTTGGGTGTGCTCTGGCAAATTTGTATGAAAAGCTTTTCAGGTCCACCAGAGAAGGCATAAGGAGAAGGTGAGCAACAAGAATGGCAGCATGTGCTTCAGGCCACAATTGGGAGACAGAATGCTTTGTTAGATGGACCTTTGGTCTACTCTAGCAAGACATTCATATGTTTATAATTCAATCAGAGTTTTTACTGTCAACAGGTAGGGTGGGCCCAGATAATGCCAGGCTACATAAATGTTAGAACAACAAAGATAGAGCTCAAATGGAGCTCCTACTGCTAAACAGTTGGGATTTACTAGGTAAATGGGAATGGCACTCAGAGCCAAAACGAGGTAGAAGAAAGGGGATACATACAACGTTCTATTTATAATTTATATAATGCCATCTATGTACATGGTGAGCAGGTATGACAGATCCCTACCCCAAAGAGCTTACAATCTAAAACAGATACAAGGCAGAAAAGAAAAGGGTGCAGAATGGAGGCATGGGTAGGCAAGGGAGAAATATGTGATTATTTCAATTATATGTACTTTGGCTTCGTTACAATAAGATTTAGTAGGTAATGTGTATTAGGTTTCAGTGATGGCAAGTAGCTTGAGGGACCAAGAAAGAAAAGGATTATGAACTGCAACTGTTATCTGGATGAGGGAACAACATTCTAGAGGGAACAGGAGAAAGGAGGTGGGAAGAGGGAGAGAGATGAAGGAAAGAAAGGGAAGGATAGCAAAAGGATGGACCAATCTTAGGGAAAGTCTTTGCCACAGACTTCTAATATGGCTTTTCCTAGACAGGGACAAAGACAGGTTGCTTACCCGTAACTGTAGTTCTTCGAGTGGTCATCTGTGCAGTCACACATATGGGCTCTGCGCCTGCGCAGGGCCAGCTTCGGAAACTTCTATAGCTGAAATCTTTTTTAGGTGGGAACCCCTCCCCCACCGTCCACTGAGCATGCTCAGGGGTTCCCGCCTAATCCCCTCAGTTCCTGAAACCACCTAGACAGTCTCACTGAGGAGAATCACCAGGTGATCAAAAATAATGACACCATAGTGGGGACGGTGGGAGGGTTGTGTGACTGCACAGATGACCACTCGAAGAACTACAGTTACAGGTAAGCAACCTGAATTTCTCCTTCGTGGTCTCTGTGCATCACACTTAATGGGGCGATTAGCAAGCTGACTACCCGGAGGTGGGTGGTGTCAGGTGATGGATGAAAAATTCACGGATTGCCGATAAGACGGCACAGTCTCTACGCGCTCTGATGTCCAGATGGTAGTGACTGGCAAAAGTCAGAGGTGTCGACCAGATATCCGCTTTGCAGAGGTCCGGTATGGCAATACCTCTTTCAAAATCTGTAGCAGTGGCCCCTCCTCTGGTGGAGTGAGAGCGAACTTTCCCCTTCAGCGGGGGCCAGCAAGTTCATAGGCTAATTTGATAGACTGAAAAACCCCAGCAGATATTCTCTGCAGAGATGCTTGGACTCCCTTTTGTCTGACACATAACAAACAAAAAATCTTAGGGATCTCCAGAGAGTCACTGTTCTGTCCAGCGTATGTAGTGTCGACTCAAGAAGAGTTGTCGGCGCAAGGAAAAGCTTGGCAGAGTAAAATCCTGTCCAAGGTGAAAGGAGAAACAACCTTTGGAAAAAAGCTGGGTCCAGTCTAAGGACCACTTTGTCAGCATGAAAACCCGTATAAGGTGAGTCCATACGGAGTGCCGCTAACTCTGATGTACGTCTAGCAGACGTTATGGCAACAAGGAATGCCACCTTAAAAGTCGGTAAATGCAATTCTGTCTTTGCCAACGGTTCGAAAGGCTTGGCAGACAGTGCTTTGAGCACCATGGAAAGGCTGTATTGCGGAACAAAGGAACGAAGGGTGGAACTGTATCTTTCATCCCTTTCATAAAGCGCTTAACCAGTGGATGAGTGAAGACCGAACAGCCCTGAATCCATAATGTGAGGCAGAAATCGCTGCCAGATAAACTCTAAGTGAGGAAACTTAAGGCCTCTTTTAACAAGGAAAAAAGGAAAGTGAGGATGGTGGAAATAGGCTCTGAAAGGGGTTTCTCATTCCTGCTTAGTGCAAAGGAGGAGTGAGCTTCCCATTTGGTAGCATATGATTTTCTAGTCGCTAGTTTCTTAGCTGCTAGAATTATGTCCCATATATCAGGGGGTAAGGATTGACAGTCTAACATTGTGGTTTCTACTATGAGGTCCAGAGAGCTCAATAAATTGAGGATTAGTCCCACTGCCTTCGATAGCATCCTCTTCTAAGATGCCACTAGAAGCCAGTTGTCTAAATATAGGTAGACTTTCACCCTGTATATGCAAATGAACTGCCATATATTTTGCAAACATTCAGTGGGCTGTGCTTAGGTCCAATAGACGCACCCAAACTGGGACATATCGGTACCTATGATAACCCCAAGGTACCTCAGGCGAGTGTTCT
Source organism: Elgaria multicarinata webbii (assembly GCF_023053635.1). Lineage (NCBI taxonomy): Eukaryota > Metazoa > Chordata > Lepidosauria > Squamata > Anguidae > Elgaria > Elgaria multicarinata. Next base: position 123,841,332 of record NC_086172.1, on the reverse strand, counting down.
GAATGGCTATATGGAAGTATGCATACTTATGTGTATGGGGCAAAACCTACTCCCTTGTTGAGGAACAGCATTAAGAAAGACAGTGTGTCATCTGTAATTTGCTGGTTCTGATGCAGTAAACGAGATGAGCAATGAGATTGAACAATCCTTCACCATCGGATGGTAGGTCCTCAATCTAGTTCACAGAGTGAGACCTGCTAATCATAGGTATGCATGCAAAGCGCAAGAGCGCGCACCATCGCTCTCAACTCACAGTGAAGTGACGGGTTATGTAAAGTTGCTGACAAGAGGAAAAGTTGTATCTGGACATCATAACTAGATAGTGTATGACTCTGGGGCCCAAAGCAGATGAATATGTTCTGAAAACTCCCCTTGGGGCTAACTGAACTAATATAGAATTGGAACACGGGTGCATAAAGAAAAAACCCCATGTCCATTACTGGACCTTATGTAAAGATTCTGCACTTTCCAATGTCAGAGCCATCAAAGAAGGGCCCTTCCAGGAATTTTTAACTGTCAGAAGCAGTGCTGGGAGGGAAAATATCGACACTGGAGTTGGCTTCTCAGTACATACAGCATGAGATACAAAAACCTGCACTTTATTTTCCTAGTTATGTGTCTCAATACCAAGCCTGGTCATTCTCAATGACCGGGAAGTGGTATAAGTCCTCCAAAGGAGGTTCTGCCCTGTGTAGGTGATGCAGAAGACAGCAATGTTGAGACCGACTGATAGTCCTCAAAGGATTGAAGGGAATTGGGTCTATTCTTATGCTCTAACTCATCTTCCCCAAGTTGATCTCCTAATGTCCCATGGAATGGGGGTGGAATGGGGAAGAGCTAAGTAATTGTGCTGACGCATTGTGGCTGTAACAGCTGAGCCCTGTGTATCGGTCGCAATGACAGTGATCACGGTTGTACGTATCCCCATCATGGTACTAAAGCCAGTACCCATGCTTGTATGGTATTCTCAGGAGACGTGGCCCGTTTAACACTGTATGCCCTCCTCTTCCAAGGAGGGGGAGAACCCCAAGAATGATGACATCAGACATCATGGTAATAAAACGCTCTCCATTGAAAGCAAAGCACTCAGAGAGACTCTGGAATGGGGACCTTGAAATAGGTGGTTTGCTTGCAAGGTATACACTGCCTGATGTGGTGGACAGATGTCCATTGGCTTTGGAGGGGAGAGATATTACATCTCACCCTCTGACATTGAAGCTGCATGTGAGATGCCCTCTTGGTATCAAGAGTCTCAGCGTTTGTACCAAAGAGCTATTAAAAACCAGTTATGTTATTGTAATTTTCAGTACCAAAAATTTCAACCTTGGTACCAAAAAAAGTCAGTTATGTTCATTGCCAGTGTCAGCATAGAGAACTCCAGCGTCTGCATTGTAGATGCTAGTTATGTAATTGCCACTGTTGGTATCGAGGGCTCCAGTCTGTACCGAAGAAGCTACATTGTTGCCAGTCTCGGCATTGAGGGATTCATTCTTGGTACCGAAGAAACTAGTTATATTGTTGCCAGAGTCGGTACCGAGAGGCTTCAGGCTCCGCACTGAAGAAGCTAGTTATATTGTTTCTCGGTATTGAGAGCAGTCTAGGTACCGAAAAGTCACAGGCTAGGCACTGAAGAAGCTAGTTACATTGTTGCAAGTCTCGGTATCGAGAGGCTTCAGTGTACTGAAGAACCTAGTTATTATTGCTACCGAGGAGGCCAGCCATGGGGACTCTAACAGTAGTGGTTAGATCTGGCTTCCATCGAACGGCAGATCCTCTATGCGGGTGCGTGCCTGCTGGGACAGCCCTGCGGACCTCAGCTACGCATGCCTTCATAGCGCAATTGAAACTACCATGGCTTTGAGGCGCAGTCCGTAGCGTGGCGTGCTGTATTAAGCTATTGTAGAGAAAGTCTCATAGCCTCAATACAAAAACATCTGCCAGTTCCCTTTGGTCATCTGGCAAGAATCCGGAGAGAGATGTAATCTTTCCCCATAAAAAGAGCTTACGTTTTGCCATTGTGGCTTGGTAATTATGACACGAAGGGATAAAGCTGTAGAAGAGTATACTCTTCTCCACAGGCCGTGCAACCTACGGCCTTCTTTGTCCACTGGTGCATTATTTGTATGTAAATAGGAACGGGACAATTTAGTCCTGCATCTTATAAATATATGTTGTCTAGCCTCCTCGACGTTGTGGCATAGAGGAGGGCAGCTTCCATGATTGTGCTGTGTGCAGCAGCACAGGCAAATATGGAATAGCCACTGGGGTTGATGACCCACAGTATACATCATCGTAAACTGGGTCATTAAATTTCTCTATAGGTTGGGATATTTGAGCCCCTAGGGACCTTGCCATTCTTTGTACCTTATCAGTAAAGTGTGCTAAGTCCTCTGAAGGGGACACCACGTTTGCAGTGACCACGAGGTCATCTGGTGGTGATGTATCTTGTGAGGAGTCCGATTGGTAATCCTCCTCCGATGGAACATCCAGTCCCATGTCTGATGTAGGCAACGTTTGCAATGCTTCCGACGGTACCGAAGCGGTTGGTACTGCGGTTTGCGTTGGTTGCGGAGCGTGCCTTGATACCGATGGTAGAGGCGGCAGTGGCATGGCCAAGACATCCTCTGGGAAGGGTGGAGGGAAGATCGCTTTGGAGGGTGGTTGGCGGAAACGCGGGTACAGCTCGTGTTGCCGTTCCTACAGATACTGATAATAGTAATCTTGGTGCCTTCTGTGTCTCCAATCCTCGTAATAATACGGAGGATACTAGGGAGGTTGCCAATCAGCGTAATAGTCCCACATTCTTGGAGGGGACAGATGTCGCTCGTCATAGGTCATATATTGAGGACCTGAATGAGCTAAAGCCGGTGAACGACCCCGGTCGTATCTGTAAGGAGGCATATGTCAGTATCGATAGCCTTCGGTATCGACCGGCGTTTGCTGGGGCACTTGTCGGTACCGACGTCCGTCGGTATCGATGGGCTGTGGTTCCTCTCGGTACCGAGGGGAACTGGGACCCCGATCAGGTACGTTATTATCCAGGGAGGAACCTCTAATTTCGCCTTCCGAAATTGATGCTCTTACGCTGGGATCATCTGTCGGTACCGTGATGATCTGCAGCGGAGAAAGTATTGGTGAGCTGATACCATGCCCTGCCTGGGGTGGAGAATTCGATACCGGTGGTGCGGATGGTGTCGCCCATCTCGGTATCGAAAATGGTCTCGGTAGCGATAGCCTTGGTATTGGGCTTATCGGTTCCAGAGGAGACCTTTGCAATGAAAGGCTCGACATCGGGCTCCTGTGCCCTGTCGGATGCCTCGGTACCGAAGTGCTTGGTACCGGGCTCCTCGGTACCGACGAAGTCGGTTTCAATGGTTTTTTCTTCCCATTTTTCGTCTTAAGTTTGCTCTTTTCTTTCTGGGGTTGTCAGTCCCAGAATGCTCTCTCACTCTCTTAGAAATCTTCTTTGCCGCCTTTGTTGATGCGGACTGAGAGGAGGAAGGGGGAACCGATAAGGCTTCACTCTGCGCGGGAGGAGGTTGGGGCATAGACTCCATTATAATAGGAGATTTGGAGCGTCGAGATCCTCTCGGTACCTCCACTGCCTCCAACGCCTTTTTTCAGAACAACGCCCGAAGGTGGTCTGATCGGGTTTTTTCTCGCTTGCCTCGAGAATTTTAGACAAAACACACAAGATTCCACAATGTGTGTTCCCCAAGCAAAGCAAACAAAGGGAATGTCCGTTGGTTAGCATGATCTTCAGCCCGCAAACGGGGCACTTCTTGAAGAGGCCTTGATGTGCCATAAGCCACAAGGCTAACTAACAATATATATATATATATATATATATATATATATATATATATATATAATAACTAAAAAGAAAAGATTAGAAAACTGGAGAGAAAAGACAAGAAGGAAAATAGAATATTTTCAGCTGAGGTAAAGTATACCCCACATGAGAAGTCTCCACAAGCTGTTGACCCTACAGGCGGTTGAAGAGAACTGAGGGGATAAGGCGGGAACCCCTGAGCATGCTCAGTGGACGGTGGGAGAGGGGTTCCCGCCTAAAAAAGATTTCAGCTATAGAAGTTTCCGAAGCTGGCCCTGCGCAGGCGCAGAGCCCATATGTGTGATGCACAGAGACCACGAAGAAGAACCTAGCTACAGTAGTGCATGCACTGGTAACTTCCCAATTAGACTGCTGCAGTGCATTTTACGTGAGGCTGCCTTTGAAGATGACTCGGATGTTGCAGCTGGTGCAAAACGCAGAAGGTACCCCAAATTCCAGTTCAAAACAGACTAGCTGTCATGGAAAGCTGGGAAGTTAGGGGTACATTTTAGATATGCATTTAAGTGTTTAAGTAGGATCATTTGTTAAATCTAGGCCCCAATGCTCTTTCCTATCAGTAATTATAAGTAAAGAACCTAGTTTCTACTTTTGGTTAGAGAGTTATCCAATCTTCAATTGGCACTCACTAGCCATGTTCCTTAAGAGTCCATGTTGTTCCTCTGCCAGGGAGATTTGATTTAACTCAGCTATCACTATGCACCACCTGAGAGAGAATGTACCTGCCAATTATGCTAATTAGGCCATGTTTATAGGTTTATAATTCTTAAAAGCCAGGAACAGATTATTTAATTGACTGCAATGTTACCGTATTTCTTCGATTCTAAGACGCACTTTTTTCCCTAAATAAACAGCTCTAAAAATGGAGTGCGCCTTAGAATCGATGGCGTCTTACAATCGATGGCGTCTTACAATCGAAGAAATACGGTATATTCTGTGCGTTCCTGTTAATATATCTACTGTTTTAGGTAATATAATCTTGTATATTCTGATTTGGGTAGATTCTGAACCAATGGGCCCATTCACACACAAACACACACACTCAACTAATATAATCCTAGGTACTTATCCAAGATTACCAAAGTTTTACTGAAATAAAATGATGTTTCACTCCTTGGACTGGACTTTAATAGACCTCAATGGAAGAACAATTTCAGAATTGATGAACAAACTGTAACATCTCTCCATGCCTGACATGCTAAAGGCAATATTAGGAGATTGGTCTCCTCTGACCTTAAGAGAATTTATCAAGACTCAGGCGGTCTCCTAGATATTCATACCTAACTGTTTGCTAAGTATTCCTGCTCCAAACTTTTTAAACAGCTTCAGCAAAATATTTGAATGACTGAGCTGGAATTTAATAGTTTTGAATAAACAATTAAGCAACAATTTAGAATGTCATGAGAGTAAGAAACAGATTCAACATACCAGTAAATCAAAAACCTCATTAACATCTTTTCCACGAATTTCGATTCCATTAATTTCCAGAACTTCATCACCTTCATGCAATAGGCCACTCTTTTCTGCAGCACCTCCCTTTACTATTCGACTAATGATGACTGAATCCATTTCATTGCGTACTGTAGCACCCTGCATAATTGAAAGTGACAATTTAAAAATACCAGTTTGTTACCTGCAATCAAAAATAAAATCTAATGAAAGGTTTAACTTAACTAACTGGATTTACTGAAACATTCAAAGTATTATATGTTTTATCTTTACAAAACCTCCTTAAATACAATGCTCTTGGTGTAAACTCCAGGGTGGTCACTGTAACGTCCTTGTTCTGGTCCATTGATGACTTGAATCTTGAAGTTTGGCAATGACCACATGTGACTAATGGCAACTCCTGACTTTGAATGATGTAAGATCAGATCAGAAACTGAAGTATAGTGGTTAGACTAGAGCCAGGAAGACCTGGGTTCAAATCCTCTATGAAATATCCAGGGGTCAGCCTTTCTCTCATGCTAACCCACTTCACAGGGCTGTTGCAACAATAAAATAATCATGTATTCTGAATACTATCCTGAACTTTGAGGATGGACAGGAAAGAAATATAATAAATAGTTATAACTTTCCTGAAAGTTCAACATCCCTACAGTTTTTAAACAATAGTTTAGCTTGTATAGTGACCATACTAAAGAAAGTCTAAAAAAAAAGGTTTTAATACGGAATGGCCCCAAGTATGTTTAATAAGGAGAGTATTCAGCTCATCAATACATATTCTTCCTGTTTTTACACTGATTGTGGATTCTTATGCCAATATGTTTTATTGTGTTTTTAAACATTATTTTAATTGTTTTATTACTGTTGCTCTGGATTTGTTAGCCCCTGAGGAAGATTTTTTTTTAAAGTAGAGTCTAAATGATTAAAATTAAATTAAATTAATGTATTTCACATGATATAAACTGAAGAGAATCCAAACAGATTGATTTATATAAAGAGTTATATCTGATGCTTTTAATTCTTATACACTATTTAGGGTGGCTTACAGCAATTAAGGTCAATTATAAAATACAATACAATATAAAATACAATACAATTCTATAAAAATAATATATAAAACCAATAGGTTCAGCATATAGCAAAGACACTGGATAGGAAATTATCTACTGGGTAAAGCAAAAGCCTTCTGGAATAAAAAAGTTTTTACCATCTGGTAAAATATGGCAAGGGCAAATGAGCCACACAAGGCAAAAAAATCCTCAGTTATAAAAATGTAATCAATACTAAAAGCATTCAGTAGCAGCAACTATTGGAATAACTATAGGAGCAACTATTGGTCAGAAGCCCAGTCCCATGGGTTGGCTATATCTGCATCAGCTCAACCGTGCAATAACTGTGTGGCTAAACCAACTCTTGTGCCAATGCCTCTATCTTTGATTAACAAAAAATGCCTACCCCTTAATGAAATTTTAGCACCAGTTTTTGAGACTCCTATGGTTTAGAAGGGATCATAAAGTGTCATGTCATGATGAAGAGATTCTTTTCTTGACATCCCCCAGCTTACTGGGTAACAGTATAAACATGGTATGCAGTGGCAAAAGCAAAGGACAGCTAAGGGTAGAGGAGCAGTGAAGCGGTGAAGAAGGTTATGTTACGATCAGGTCCCAGTACCTGAGGGTAACTACTTAACTGGTTTGTCATAGAAAAGCACAATCCTACAAGGAACAGCCTAAGCATAGCTGCTTATTGGACTGATTATTATTCATGGAGGAATTCTTAAATGGATAAAACAGTGGGAAAGCATATTAATGCTCGTTATATGAATAAGAACAGTACAACTTCAAAATTTGTATCTTAAACTGATTTTCAGGAAGAATGTATCTTCAATCACTGATCCGATTTAAACTGTGCCTTGTACAATACAGGAATATGTCTTTAAGTTCAACTTTCCAAGAAATGCTTCATTTTACACACAAGCATACATATGAGAAACCATCAGTGGTCTTCTTACAAAAGAATATAACTAAATTTTCAGCATAGCCTGAGAACATGAGTCAAACCTAATCACTTCTCAGTTTCACATGCCATTCCACAGAATCAATGGCACAATAAGAAAAGTATGTGCACGTGTCTCCTCTCTCATACCTCAGTGAGTATGTCAGGATTCTTTTTGTTTTGTTTTGTTTGAACAAGAAGAATGTACCACAAATATCAGACCAAGAACTGTGAAAAATAGTAGCAAAGCGATCTTTTTTTGGTGGTGGTGGATCATGTTTAAGTATACTCACCAATGGAATATCTCTAGCCTTCTCAATGCGAACTATTTTAACTGTCTCTCCTCCATACAAACCAACATTCTCATAAATCTTTTCATCTGTCACTGGCTCTGGTTGCATTTCCTGCTCAGCAACTTTATCATGAGCCAAAAGCAATGCCTGGTGTAAAACAAACAGAGCCATTTATAGAAACTTACATTCACACATTGTAATTAATTTGTACTAAGTGGAACAGCCTAAGAATTCCAACAAGCAAATAAAAAGATCCATCTTATATACTATGGTCCAGGAGAACCATACTTTATAACTTCCTCAGTATGGAAAGAATTATATATTCAAGAATCATAGTGATTTTATGAATAGAAACTGTGAAAATTAATGTAACAGAAATCAAGCCCTGCCCAACTGCTACAATTTTAATTTTTAATTGCAGCTGTCCTGTGAAGCAGCAGCACATAAGCATGCTGCCCACACCTGATACAACATCTGACCCAGGCCTGCATCATATGCTTTCGTCATATGAATTATGTTTCAAAGTAGTAATGTCTGCACATAGCACAGAACACACATAGTAAGAATACTGAAATTTACATTGCAGGAGATTTCACAGTCAAAGATGTAAGCTTCTTAGTTTTAAATGCGGTGTGTCTTTGTCAGATAAAGCCACTGCGGCACAAACATCAAACAAAACTCCAGCCGCATCCACAGTTCTGCCCAGCATGCAATTATTATTTCTTTGTATCATGGAGTTTATCATATGGGACAGGAAAAATGTATATGTTTGAAAGCTGTTTATGATATAGGCATTAAGAAAGCAATGGAAATGTTTTACATGTTAAAATAAGCTCTTATTTCTTACCTGAATATGAGGTGCATTTAATAAAGAATTAAGCTCTACTCCATCTTTCTGATGGCTTGGTTTCAAAACATTCTGTACCTGAAAGACAGGAGAACACAAGAAATATGCTGCTAAACACCCTACACCCATACACATACTATATGCTGCACTATAAAAATGCCTTTTCTAAAACAAGTAAGGACAGAAGTACTTGTTACATCAGCAAGACTGGTTCCCACCATTTTTCTTAATATGTTAAACAAGAAAGAGAGGGTCTGCACGCATACATTTTCAACAGAGAAGTGAAAGGATGAGGGTCTTAACACCTTCCTTCATGCATGGTTTCTTCCCACTGGGACAGTGCTTTCAGAGCAAAACATGGTAGGCAAAGAAGAGTTAAACATTTCCTCCTGCCACCTCTCATCTAGAAATCTCTCCACCCATGCATTCACTTAATTTAGCGAACATAGGATTCCAACAGTGTTTATCAGTACCATGTTAGTTCCACCACAAGCTCTCTGTAATTAAAATAATAATTCTTTAATTAAATAACGTTCTAACTGATGGGTGCTGCAGTCTTCTACAGTAAGCATTACAACTCTTATCAAACTGGTTTTCTACAGGTTGAGTTTTCCACATGGCAATTCATAATAGCATGTGAAAAATATATTTATAAAATAATGTAGGAAAGACTATGAGAATTGTATTTTGGTACAGATACATAAGATGGGGGGGAATAATTAAAAAAGATTCATGTGAAGGATGTCAGGAAAAATAATTTATAAAGGAAAGGAAGTCTGATCTATATACAGAAGATCATTTTTGCACTTCAGAGGGAATATCTCCCTCAGTGGTACTGTGGCACTAGCTTTGATCCATCATCAGTTGCTTAGGAACAGTAAGAAATAAAGAAGGAAAGGGACGAGTGTGTGAAGCTTGTTTGGTCTGTTTCCCTGATCCAAACTGAAACAAATCAATGGAGTTGTCAAGTTGACTTGACTGGATCACAAATAGCTTCTGATTTAGCCAATTTTATTCTTAAGTGTAACTTTTTTTAAAAGTGTATTTTCATTATATTTTTCCAAAATATAAATCAATGATTAACCAACAGATATAGTGTATTTCCCCATTAATTAATATAAGGTCAAAATTTCTTGATCAATTGGTTACATTGTCTACCTTTTTGGACCTTATATAATTTTAGTTTTGCTACAATAGAGTGTTCATGAATTCGCCTTTCCACTTGTGTTTGTGGGAGGGAATCGCCAGGATTTAGCAATACAGATTCTTGTTGAATGGCCCATAACATATTAACACTTGATTGCATCTAAGGTAAGGACACCCATGCAAGAAGAATCTAATGGAACAATTCCTGCACATGGCAGCCCCCTGAAAACCCTCTCCTAAGTTTAGGGAACTCTCAGGAAAGGCCTGGAAAGTAGGATGGTAGGCTGCAGTGGCAAGGGGGAATCAGGGAAAATAAAGTGGAAGCTGCTTACTCAAGCTGATTTCCCCCAGTTTCTTGTTTTTCCATAATCCAAACTCTCCCAACTAACCATAAGATTAAAGTCTGAATCATAAATATTTTCAATGTATTTATTATCGTATTTATTAAATGCCTCATAAAACTAGTTTGCTAATTGCTGCAACAGTAAATGTTGGACATCTAGTTCTATGTCCAATAGTGCTGGTGCACCTTGCCTTTTACTTTCATTGGCAACAACTGCTAGGAGTCTTTTGACCTGCAATCCTTGATGTATGCAATTTTATTCCCCTTAATGTAGTACTGAAGAATATTTTGTTTAGCAAATATAGATGCACTGGAAATTCCAGTCCTTGCGTGCTGATATCAGTAAGACCTTCTTGGCTCCATAAACCAATTTTGAGCATAGATAGCATAATCCATATGTAGTACGGAGAGAAATCAATGCAGAAAATCCCACAGTTGCTTTATCACTATCATGGAGACATAAGCATGTTTAAATTTTGTTTCATGCCACCTTGGGTTTACCCTAAAAAGGTGTCTTAGTAATCTTTTAATTAATTAAATCAATAAAATGGGAAGCACCTGGAATAGTGTAAGACTTGGTGCTGAGGGCTACAGGGGGCAGGGAATTCTAGAAAAAAATCACCTTGCCTCCTTCTTCCAGTGTTGTGGAAATCCAATGAATACGTATCTGGATCCAACCCACAGTATTTAACTTGTAGGCACATGTATAGGATCAGAGAATAAGATACTCTCATGCTAAAATTCTACAAGTATTAATTCTGGAAGAATCAAGCCCTAGCAAAACTTGTATGCCAGATGCCAGATCTTTTTAAATTGTTTTGTAAGAGAAGAATAAGTCTGTGTATATGCCTTTAGAAATAGTAAAACGTTTGTCACACAAAAAGCTCTGTAATATGATATGGGACTTAGAATGTTTAAATTTTGTTATCATGCTACAGAGCATTCCATTTCAGAAACTATTGTCTTGAATGTTGCATCAACTGATCTTTGAGGTCAACACTCAAGCTATGTTTCCCTAGCCCTGGCCCTCAATTTTGTCAAGTTTAACTGGCTTTAAAATCAATTTAATTAAATTTGAAGTTCAACAGCTATTTTTATAACAGAGACAGAGTGCACTACATTATTTTAGGGAGTTAATCTCCACATAAATTCCTTAAGCCTGTATGCTTTACTCAGCCTTCTAAGTAAATTAAAGTTTCAGAAAAATAGATAAATCATATTTTCTTTGTCTTATTAAACAAGGAAATGCTTACACTGAGAACTATCCAAACAAACCAACAAACCCATTATATAGCATTTAAACAAGCTACAAAACTAAAAGCATCTTTAAAGTTGAATCTGTAACCTTTGATGAATTAGTCAGGGTATTACTAAGACTGCATTCTAATAGGGCGTGTACACAGCATCTCTGCAATTACCTAATCTATTCTGAAATATTTCCTCTCAAAGCTGCCTCCAGAGGAACTCCAAAGTGCTTCTTCAAATCTCGAGTTTAAAGAACAATTTATGCTTTTTTTGAGAATATAAAGTATATTTCATGTGCACTGCTGACAAATTTGTACAACAACACAATCACACCAACATTCTCTTTAATTCCATATTGCCATAGCATGAATTGGATCCAATGGTGCTGTTCCAGCAACAAAAGACAAACCACTAGCGAAATGGATTTATCCTCCCTGCAGCATTCCCCCACATGCCCCCAAATCTGCTCCAGAGAGTTGAGCGAACCCTGTAGAGAAGATGTGAGGGGGAAAGCAGGCTTCAGGGACTTTCAATGGGATGTGAAAGTCCCATTGTACAAGCAGCTATCCTGTTGCGTGAGCAGACATCCGTTTGCACAATGTTGGATCCAACCCTATATGCGAAATACTTAATAAAGGGATAGAAATAATAATTGTCTAGACAGAGGGTAGAAATGATGGGAGAAATTAAATTTGCTTTAGTTCTCGAAGACCTCATGGCCATCTTTAGGCAAAAAGCTATACAAGGGCTCTTCTGATACAGTAGAGGATCTGGAATTAAACAACTGGCCCCATTGTCTTGTGGTATGGAATAAGATGGGAACTCAGGGAAGTAAATTATTTATAGATCCAGACTTCCATTTCTGATGGGTACGATGCAGAGGAGCTCTTGAAAATAGGTCAAGTTCATTATTTAAATACAATAAATTGTAGCCATAATTTATTGGAAAAAAATATTTTTCCAACTTTGTGATTCTATCTCAACCTTTAATATGAAACCTGCTAGTGAAGTTACCTAGCCCCTCTGAAGAAGTGATTAATAACTAAAAGGTGGCTTCCCCATTTTTCGTAAGGCAAGACATGCTAATAAATATATGCACAGTATTATAGTTTAGTCAAATATAATGGAGAATGTCCACTAAATGTATATGAAAATATATACTACTTTAGTCTGAAGTGCTTTGAAGTCTTTAAAAGTACTAAAAATGCTTATTACTACCATCCGTACTGCTATCACCACCACCACTCCCCATCTCAACCACTAAAGAAACTGTAAACAGCAAGAAGCAATTTGGATGTAAAAATTCTAAGTTGGAAAAGGAATATGGAGGCTATTAAAGTTCTTTATGTAATGTCCACTACCAAACATGCAATAGTTGTAAATCGTCTTGATTTTTTGGCAGAAACAGAATAGAATTTATTCTACAGAAATTATTAGCACAGTTCTGCAGTCTGATTTACTAAGGTATCAAATGTATTCTGACAGATTGCAAAGTATTTTGTGGCAGGGGGTGGGGGACTAGGCTCTGAATGGTCAATTAATACCAATTAGCTTTACAAAGGATCTGCTCCTTATGAAGAAGAAAATTGTGAGAATTTCTTTGTTGGTATGGATCAAATTTTTGGACTCTCCTTGGGGGTATGGATGCGGCACCTGGATGCTACTGAGAGAAGTGGACAATTCACATTTACTCCCAAGTCCACATCAACTTTAACTCTGTCTAATCATTTTAACTAGTTAGTACAATAGAAAAATAGAACACATGAGTCATCACCAGAGGTAGCAGAAACAGAAAAGATTAAGATCAACTCAGCCATCTATCTGAATAGCAACCAAAATCACAGGCAAAAGTCAAACCTACAGTATATCTGTTATATTATGCTGCTACATCTCCAATACGCTTCCCTTTCCAGATGCTATTAATTTAGGAAGTGCAATTCAGAGCTGAATATAATACTACGGCCTTACCTAGATCTACCTTCTATCCCATGACAGAGGAGGGGAGATCTCGCATTGTGATTAACGTGAGATCCCTCTTCCATTTACATGTAAGGCGCTATGACCTCAGGAGGAGAGGCGTCGCACCTGCCATTTTTTATTTTAAAGAAGACGGAGCACACGAACGGTCATGTGCAAAGCTAATTTTTTTTAATTTTAACTTAATTTCCCCGCTCCCCCCACCCTACCCCTGATGTCCAATAGTATTATTTTACTTTTTTTTTTGAACAGATTACCATGTCATACATCATATCATGCTTTTGGAAATTAACTTAAAATCAGAAGTTATTTGATGTGTGACACAGTGGCCTGCTGCTTAAGAAACACAAGCCTAATGTCTCCTTTGACATGCAGAATTAGTCAGGTATCCCTTTGAATGCTAGGCACTACTGAATTGTATGCAAAGAACTAAGCCTGAAGGAGGAAGCTTGCAAAGATCAGTTCACTTCAATTAAGATACCGAATTTGCCATCTTAAATTCCTACAGATACAAAAGCTAGCTTTCAGATTCTAAAGTTAATTTCTTTGTTTCCCCCCCTCTCTATTTCAATGCCATGCTTATGATTGGCAGTTTGGAATAAGCAGACTACTAGTAGTTTAATTATCATATAGGAATGTATGCAATACATACCTCTTGTGCAAGCTCTTGTGCATTGGAGATAAGAGGATATGGAGGACTTGCTTTGTTCATATGCACGGTAACAGCATTATGTATCTTAAAAGCATTTTGAAAGTCAGTGTTTTGCACAAGCTGTAAAATTAGAGCAACTTCCTCTTGACTTTGAGGATCTACCAAAGTGTGCTGGACATGCTTAAGAGAAGACAGCAGCTCATCAACTTCTGAAAAAGAAATAGATACACATTAGTTAGCCTGGATGTACTAGATACATGAGACAAACACCAGCAATCAAACTGGCTACATCAATAGTGATTAATACAGAATTGTTTATTTCCTGCATTAATGAAAGACACATGTCAAATATGAAGAACTGATCATGGCATAAAACAAATAGCAAGCCTTTACAGAATACTCCCTTAACAAATTAGTTCTACAAAAAGTAAAAAAATCCTCCTTCCAATTGTTTTTGCTAACACTTCAGTAAACCATAGTTAACAGTGATATAAAACTGTTCAACAAAATATTTGTTCTTCACCTTTTTAGCATACTCAGGTCAAGTCATAATACATTATTGTCCAATAAATTCCAATATTTGAACAGGAAGATCATTAGTTTATTAGCCATATATTACTTAGTCTTTCTGTTGCCAGTCTGTTTCGGATGTTTCAGAATTGTTATACAGGAATATGGGCAGATGATCGTGCATGTAGCTGTGCTGGTGTTCTTGGATCTTTGGACTGCATAGTAAATTCCACTGGTATTAGATGGATTGGTCAGGATCTCTGATCCCTTTCTAAAGCTCCATACATATATAAGAACAAAGGAGTAGCTCTTTCTAATTTTACTGAGATGTCAGGGCAGCAAGAGTACAGTCACCCCATAAATCCAGTGTGGATCACTGAGGGTCCACTGGTGTCAGCACTACTGAGCTGAAGTCACAACTCTGTTCTCTGGCTTAAAACCCAAAGAATTTAATTAGGGAGGGTGAAGGGAAGAAGATGAAGCAGAGAATGCTCTATCATTCCACAGCACATCATATATACTGAAATATGAAAGGAAAAGATAACAGAAGATGAGCTCTTAAAGTTATATTCTCTCATCCAAACATAAAAGCTCTTTATCTCGCTTCATCACTTTTCAAATGTACATAGTCTGAGAAGTCAAAAGATTTTACTACTAACTTTTAGAGGGTGTTTAAAGTAAGTAATATCTAGAATTAGGTGGGATGCATATTTATCTAACCTAAACCATATATTGGGAGTCAACAGCAAAGAAGATAACCAGTTGACAATCCATATTTTGTGAGTAAATGTGTTAATATATTAAATGTTAACAGTGCAGTAACATTTCTGCACCCCTACAACATATTAGAAAATTTTAATACCTATGTGAGGGCTACACGGACTCTAGCCTGATTAATAATTTACTTCTCCTGAATGATATCCTACCAACAAAGTTCTTGCATCACACTTGTTTCCTAGAATTCTCCCTCTCTCTCTCTCTCTCTCTCACACACACACACACACTAACTCCATCAGTTTACAGTTCTTGCAAGGGTTAGATTTACACTTCAGGTGCAGTAGGACAAGCCATAGTCTGCCCTACAGCAGTGTAAGGTTCCATAAACGTGGGCTGTAAGATGCTAACAGCGTGGTCCTATGCAAATCTACTCAGAAGTAAGCCCCACTGAATTCAATGGGACCTTTTCCCAGACTGTATTCCCATCGAAAAAGTGAACAGCTAAAGAGGTGTAAAACAGCTTCCTACTGGTCAAGTAAAGAGGAATCTATTCCATTTGGCTTCAGAAATAGCAATAGATGATTACAAGTTTAATTCTAGATTTGATACTCCTGACTTTTAAAAATAGAGATATATTACACTAACTATGGTTATATTTGATCTCCTCACCCAATACCTCATGAAGTACAAGGGGCTGCTGCCAGAAGTAAAATCTTGCCCACCCTTCCCCCCACTTTGTGCATATGTGCGTGCACATGCAGGCAGACAGAGAGACAGGCACACATACCCCTACCATTCTATTCCAACCAATGCTTTGTTAAAAGGTGGTCTACTCACAAAAAAGGAAAAGTTTCTCATCAATTATATAGATCTGTTAAATGACAAAAGCTATGTCCCTACCTGATACTCCTTTTATTTTCTGTTAGGAGCTAAGTTGCATCTTTTGGGGGGGGCTTCAGCAGCAACAGGAAAGATATTCAATCTGTATACTACTCAAAAGATTGCAGAGAATAAAAAAGATGTGCAACTGGAGGGGAGGATTCCTTTTCAGGATGACAGGAAAGCAGATTGGAAGGAGGGAAAGGAAATTGTTGCTGGGTCACATTAAATAAATATTATAGGAGGCATCTTTGAAGAGGCTGAAACACATTCTAGTTTTGGGACAACCCAAGCAATTAACAAATGAAAGTCATTTTCTTTTGGATCCTCAGTATCAAAGGCAATGCATGGCATGATTCAAATATGACATATCCTTCATGTAGGTAATTCAAGTAAAAATTGTGAAGTGGGGAAAAAAACAGCTGCAGTTTCTTAGTTTTTATTTGTCACACAAAAGTCCAACTATAGCCTACTTGCATCTTGAAGAGAAATCACAAAGGCAAATAGAAAAAAGAGTGTTCACTATGAACAGGTATTATTTTGAATGTAGATTCACTTTTACTTATCATTAAGCAATACAGGTGAAGTGTTTCATTCATTCATTTAGAATTTTTGAGGATATGTAGTCGTGTGACAAATTAGTGAAGGAAAGAAGCAATGTTAGTGAAGTACCACATCCATAAGTAGATCAGCAATTATGCACTGCCTTTTCTGAATGACTAAAAAATAAAAATAGTACAGAATGTTTTCCATACCCACACATCTTAACAGAATTTGACAGATTTCAGAACAAGCTAGAATTTTATTTTGAAGTTTAGCAAAGCTTTAAATCCTGGATTGAAGAATCCAGAAGCAGAAAGATAGGGTGTGTTGAATGAAAAATGCAAGCTTTCAGAAAAGACATTGCAGTAGAGCTCTTAAGTACTCATTTTCTTCCACTTAAAAAATAAATAAATAAGTATTTCAATACATTCAACTGGATTAGGGTTCCTCATCAGCACAATTGTTTCTAAGGCTGAAAAGTTTAGATTTAGTTTGCATTTAATTCACAAAAATGGCTCACATGGGTAGTTCACTCAAATGACCATGAACTACTATTTGCCCTTGCTTTAATACATCCTTCTATCCCTAATGCAGGAAGAAGGCAACAATGTATGAAATTTCAGTCTTGTTTTATTGTACTACAAACATGCTGATATAGGATACTGGAAGACAGCCAGAGTCCAAAAACATTAAAACAATGGCTGGGATTCATTTCAGCTCACCTTAGTCTTACATCAAACTCTAGTGGTCAGGTGAGAACATATGGAAGAAAATGTTCCTTCCCAAAATGGAGATACATTTTCCAGATTTTAATGATACACACAGTATCAGAGTGTATCTTGACCGAAAAACATTTCTTCGGAGGCTCTCCCCTGTTCCCACCCACAGCATACACACTCCTAAATCTGCATCAACTTAACCAAATGGGTCTAACAATTTCTTGGCTGCATTGTAACAGATTTTATTGTTATACACCTATAAATACTTAACAGGAAGTATGCGCAACAAAAAACAATTTCTGTGTAAACATGCATAGGATTGGGCTGTAATATAATTCTAGCTAAGAGTTGCTAGTGGCATCCTAGGTTTTTGTTTTGATTGCTTAATGCTAGAACTGTTTCAAAACAAATCATAGCAAAGCTTTTAATATTATAAACATCTAGTTGTATTAAGGCCAAGCACTCTGGGTAGTGTCAATAAGGCACAATATGGCAATGATAACTTAACTTGTACAAGGTGGCCATGCCAAACTTTGATACAGGTATATGTTCTTTTGTTGGAAACCCAGGATCCACTGGGGATGCCACTGATATACTAGATGGAATACACTGTACTGATGTAAATTGGGTAGAAACTGTGGTTGAGTTGTATACAGAAATGGTCAGCCAGATCTACAGTTCTCACATACTAACGCTTGCATTTTCAGGTCTTCCTTGCTTCAAAGACTATTCCCCCTCCCTCCGCCCCATGCAGGATACAAACAGGAATTTATGCATTGGCTTGGGGAAAGGCTGCTTTGGGAAACAGGGAGACACACAACATTGTTGTCAAGGTTCAACAGCTAAGCTTATGAAGGTAGAAAGTTCTCTGTCCCCATATAACCTCTTATGGGGAAATAGGCAAACACTTGTTAGTTCCTTTCTACTAAGGTCCCGGAGGGACCTGTATTGGGACCAATTCTTTTCAACTTGTTCATAAATGATCTGGAATTAGGAGTGAGCAGTGAAGTGTCCAAGTTTGCTGATGACACTGAATTATTTAAGTTAGTTAAAACAAACAGGGATTGTGAGGAGCTCCAAAAGGATCTGTCCAAGCTGGGAGAGTGGGCATCCAAATGGCAGATGCGGTTCAATGTAAGCAAGTGTAAAGTGAATAATGTTGGAACAAAAAAAACCCCCAAACTTCAAGTATAACCTGATGGGATTTGAGCTGCTGGTTACCAAACAAGAAAGAGGTCTTGGGGTTGTGGCAGGCAGCTCAATGAAACTGTCAACCCATTGTGAGGCTGCTGTAAAAATGGCAAACTTAATGTTAGGCACTGTTAAAAAAGGAATTGAGAATAAAACTGCCAGTATCATACTGCCTTTATACAAATCTATGGTGTGATCACTTAGAATACTGTGTACAGTTCTGGTCACCACACCTAAAAATATATATTGTAGAGCTAGAAAAAGTGTAGAAAAGGGAAACTAAAATGATCAAGGGACTGGAGCACCTCCCCTATGAGGGAAAGTTACAACAGCTGGGGTTGTTAAGCTTGGAAAAAAGGAGGCTAAGGGGAGACATGATAGAGGTGTACAAAATTATTCATGATGTGGAGAATATGGAAAGGGAGGCATTTTTCTTTTTCTTCCATAATTCAGGACAGATAAATGGAAGTGTTCACACAGCGCATAGTTAAACTATGGAATTCACTACAAGATGTGGTGATGGCCACCAATTTGGATAGCTTTAAAAGGGGGTTGGATAAATTTCTGGAGGAGAAGGCTATCAATGGCTACTAGTCCTGCTGGCTAAGTGCAACCTCCAGTATCACAGGCAACAAGCCTGCATATACTAGTTGCTGGGGAGCGTGGGTGAGAGGGTGCTGTTGCACCATGTCCAGCTTGTGGGTTCCTGGTCGACAGCTGGTTGGCCACTGTGTTAACAGAGTGCTGGACCAGATGGACCCTTGGTCTGATCCAGCATGGCTGTTCTTACGTTCTTTTTATCTTCAATACTTACTTGCATTTAACAAAAGTAACAGGATGGGGGGAATGATAATAAGCAGGAACACAACAGACATAGGGGAGCAATTTAACCCTTTCCTCCTGAGGAAAATCCCTCCTCTGAAGGTGACATTTGCATTGGAGGGAAATTGATGCTAAAGATTAGGCCTGAAGTCAAGAGAACTCCAGAACTCTGGGGCTATGTTTCAGCTATCTGCAGGAGACCTTGTTCACAATACAGAGGGCCAAACTACAACTGCTCAAAACCAGCCTCCATATTGCAGCTGGAACAACTTTAGAATGGCTTGCATCACTGTAACAGCCAGAGGGATTTGATCTCAAGCAGGGCCAGAGATGAAACAAGATAATCAGGAGCAGGTAGCCCCTAATCATTGCTTAAGGTGTGAATGCTGCCCAAATTGTATTTTGAAAACTCTTTGGCAGCAAAGCATCTCTTCTCCATTGCCAATGTACCTATAAAGTACCATCTGGCAGAGTATTTCTAGTTAGTGAAAGGAGTGAAGATGGGCTGTCTCTCCCCAAGATTAAGCCATCCTATACCTGCTGTGATGGCTTTCACACGTATTAATCCTCCCTGCATGACATTTTGACTTACATGAACAGAATGCGCTCATGAGTGAAGGCTGTAATGCAGAATGCAGCCCTTCTATGCATAAACATTCTGTAGCTTTTTCTATTTGAAACTATGAAAAGTAAAGTTTGTGGGAACGGTTTAGATAGAAACAGACTTCTGCTACAGAAAGCAAAACCTAGAAGATAGAAATTATTAAATATTGAATTTGGTCGGGTTACAGGCTTGCAAAAATCAAGTCATGACTGAAGCATGTTTTTCAAGTCACTTCTCTCCTTGTTTGGCAACACAGCTACACATGCAAACTAAATACAACCAAAACCTTTGAAAGCTAGTATGTCAACAGTGTGTCAGACTAATACAGATGACAGTAACTAAAGTGACAAGTTGAAATGTTATTCTGTAGCTAACAAATTATTTGCTGCAAATGAAAGTAAATGGGCAGATTTGCACTCTGTTGTGATGAACTATATTGGATGTAACCATTATACTTCAGATGTTTCACTAAACAATGTTTGAAGGAAGCTTAATTATAGTTTTAATATGACTATTCCGGGTTCCAGCCACTCCATTCTAGTCTCCCTCTCCAAATCTCACAATAATTTTTTAACCTTCTAGGGAGCACTCCTACATCCCCCAGTGTCTGGGGCAACATAGGATTGTTTGGGTTTGGGGCTCCAAGGTCGGGAACAGTAGTCCCCTCCCCGTCATAGCCAGTTGCGGTTCTGGCTACATCTCCACTCTCAGAAATGGAGTGTGGAGACAGGAAAAGGGGCATTCCCAGGGCAGGGAGGAGACTGGGGCATCAGTCACAGGACCACTCCTATGGCTGCCCCAGCCTCCTTCCCTCCCCCCTCCGAAACACCCCTGCTGCTGGACAGGTGAAATCACTCATCTAGCAGAAATGCAGGGGTGTCTACAAAGCAGAGGCAAAGATCACCTCTGCTCTCCAGCTGCCCTTCATTAGATGCTCGGCAACCTCTGAGTACAGAGGCTGCCAATCATCTTCACAGGATTGCCCCCCTAGTCAGTCCTTGATGTATACAAATCTTTCTGTCTGAAAATATAGTTGCTAGGAAAATGTTCTTGAACATCTTTATTCAATTTTTATGTCCCATCTGCTGTACAATATGTAATTTATGACAATAATCCCATTAGGTTATAATTACATACATTCGCAAACAAGATGCTCATCTGCATACTGCTCTAGCATGGGTCATGCAATGCAAGATGTGTGCCAGTCTTTGCAGTACCATAGTGCTGTTTATAATTTCACATGCGTTGTCTCTGGTACTATGTCCAATACCCTTTTCCAGGATGGACAGGAGCGGTTGCCAACTTCTGCATTGTCAGTGTGCATGTGTCAGTGATGTGGGGTGTGAAATTTTCCAGTGCTTTATTTATCCGCAGAAAAAAAATCCATTTCAGAATTTATTAGTAACAATGAAGGGATGCCAATTGCAAATACAATGTTCAGCAAACGTGGCAATTATAACAGTGTTTTCCAGGTGATTATCCCTAGCACGTATGTAACAAAATACATATGTCACTGAAATGCATACATGTCTTACTGTGAAATGGAACTATTCAGTAATGACAGTGAAACTGAAGGTGCACCAACAACCTCAGCGGAAGTAAGCTGAACTCTATTCAAAAAGATGAGTTGTTGTCATGATAAAATTGATTGGTTTATCAACAGTTTTCAGTGCTGTTTTTTTATGCCCGCTAAATTTAAACTATGTAAAGGAAGCACATGCTACTGTCTTTTTTTATTATTACAAGTATTCTCACATGTTCTTCTGCCACTACCCTATCACTGAAAATAACACTCTGGCGCCTGGCAGCCCACTGAATCGCTTGTTGGCAGGTTGGCAGAAGCCCTATGCTGCAGGGAAAGAGGTTGTGCGAAGAGCCTTCCCCACATGGCCTCTTACCCTCAAGAACTGGGTTCCTGCAGGAAGCTCAATGTAGCAGGAAAAAGCATACATGGGGGTGACCTCTAACACAACTTCTTTCCCTCAAGAACTGCTGGCTTGGATGTGAAGTTAAAGCTTTCTAGCAATTGCAGTAATTTTCAGCAGCACAACAACGGTGGGGAGGAAACTTTAACCTTGCCTCCATCACAGCAATTCTCCAGCGTAAGAGGATATCTGTGCAAGCCCTCTTTCCCTGGAAAATGCCGCAATGGGGGGGGGGACAAGGTTAACCCCCCCTCCCCATCCTAGTGATACTGCACAATATTGACAGGGGGAAGGTAAAGCCCCTCCACCATCACAGTGATTTGCAGTAGTAATTGTGGACACACAAATACTCATTCAACCCTTGACCTGAGAGAAGATGGTTTGAGGGCTTTAAACATTTGTTTTCCTTCTTTTTAGTCACTTTAATGCAAGACTTAATAGACAATGTAATTCCCTTTATGTAGAACACGCGCAACATTATACGCCCTTGAGACTTACAGTACTAAGTGCCCTTATTAGGAAGAAAGCCTCACTGAGCCCATCAAGACTTACTCCTGGATTTTTCAAGGGGACTTGCACCCCCCTTGAAAAATCAACAGCTCCACCACATCAGCACTGTATTCAGCATCCAAAGACAAGGAACGCTTCTTCACAAAGCTCTCTTGTTTGCCTACCCATCTATTCCCTCCATGCCTCTCTTTAGTGTAAGGAAAGGTAGTGAGAAAAAGCCAATGAAAGAACACTTTAATCACTACCCTGGCCTCTATGCTAGGGCTCATGGTTCATTGAGGGGGTTAGGAAAATGAGAGAAGCCCAGCAATGGAGGTTTGGGGAGGGGAGATGGGGAGGGAGAGACAAAGAGGGAGAGAGAGGAGAGAAAAACAGACAAGGAAGAAATAAATGGTGGGGAAAAGGCTCCCTTAAGGCAAACAAACCTTTTGCCTTATGACTCAAGAAACAACACAACAGACAAAATAAAGAGGTGCGTGTTGAGCACTGCTTCATTTGGTCTTTTGCTTACATCTCCCTGATACCACACTTTCTTCTCACCTTCTCTCTAAAGGTGCTTGGCAGGTTCCACACATTCCCCAGCCCCCTCCACTAGCACACTGGATAGGTATTCCAACCATACCCTGCCTCCTCTTCATTCTGGTTAGTCAGAGGCATGCAGGAGTGGTCTTCCCACTTGAAGTGTGTGGGCCCAGAGGCATTCTCAGGAAATGAAAATGGCAACTGGAAGCCAGTACTTGCTTTGCAGTGTGCCCAGGCTGCCTGTTAAAGCTAAGTGAAAGACGAAGGGACACTACTGCTGCAGCAGCTTAGTAAGGCTGGGGTGGGGGAGCAAGAGCAAAAACGGGCAGGGTTATTGTGGAGGTGGCGAGAGGGATGGGGAGAAAGTGGGGCAGGGGGCTTTGTCGATCAGGTTGACAATTTGGTGGTGTTCAGTTTGGTCACCAGATGTCCAAGTGGTATCCATGGCATAGAACATTCCTACTTTCCATGTGCCTGATTTCACAGCAAAATCACTGGGATTTTGGCATCAGCAGCCACTTTTGGCAGTAGCAGGAGATGGGTGCAACCCTTGCAGGATTCCAGAAGCTGGTAATGCAGCCTGTACAAGCCCAAGAATTTCCCTTCCCCAGGCTTAAATAGCTTCACTGGCTCCTGGTACACATCTGAACACAATCTAAAGTGCTTACTTTTCAAGCCCTACATAATTTGGGATTTAGATACTGCAGGATTACTTATTCCCACATCAATCTGTCTGTGCACTATGATCACCAACAGAAGCCCTCCTCCAAGTGCCCCCCCACCAGCTGCATTAGAGACAGCCTTCACTACGGTGCTCTCCTCAGGGAACCTCGTGCTCTCCTCAGGGAACCTCGATTGGGTCTACAAATGTCTTTTCAGCACCAAGAAGAGATCATCATCATCATTTATTATTATTATTATTATTTCTTTTTTTCTAGGCTTTGTAATCTTCTGTGATATTGTTTTCTACTACTGTTTTATGTTTGTGTTGTTTACCTATTCTGATGTTTTGTACTTTTTTAGTGGAATTGCAATTGTTAGCTATTCTGTATAATTTACCAGTCTGCACACAATAAGCTCCATATGTAGCACCAGTGGCCAGAAGTTGCCATGTCAGAGGCAGCCATAACAATCTATACTAAGACAGCAATGTTCAAATATATTCTGAAGACTCTCAGTAGAAATGGGAATCAAGCAGCCTTTATCACATTAATGATTCAGGTTGTTTTACATTGTAAGAGGGAAAATTCTATTTGCAGATCAACAGCAACTTAAGTGCAAATTTTTCTCTTGTTATAGTCATCTTCTTGAAAACCTAACAACCTAAATATCAATTTTGGAGCCCTAAAATAGTATTTTATATGTAAGTTTCATTCCATTTGCAATCTATACATACCTAGGATTTTCACAGCGCAATGTGGGCTCTCCAGAATAACTCCTTCTCCTGTTTCAAACATAGGGTTGTCTATTCCAGTTTTGGGAGGGATCTGAGCTAGCTTCTTCAGACGTATAGAAGAATTCAGGTCCAGCTCCTGTTTCTTTCCCTCCTCTTCCCGTCTTCGCCTCAGGTCCTCTTGCTGTTGCCGAATCCGCTCAAGTTGAGCACTCCGCCGTAGTGGCATCATCCTAGTTCCCAGATCGCTAGGGCAATCAACAGCCATCTCTCTGTGCTTCTGAGTCTCCTCCAGAGGTGCAAGATCCACATTTTTTGTTTCACTGTCAGAATCTTCTGTTACATGTCCATTCATATGAGAGGTTGTCATTGTTGTGTGTAGTAAGCTGCACCACTTGTCAGACATAAACTTTATTATAAAGCCTATTTTCTTGACAGTACCACTTAAAATCCATTATAGTTTGAAGCAATTCTTCTGACGCATTACCAAACCAGATGAAAAGACATATCCAGCAACAGAATCTGAAAAAAATAATAGGAGAGTTAATGTGCAAAATCTAACCTATACCTCTTGCCACTATATTCATTTTCTATCAATAAATTTAGCAGGATTACTCAGGCACACAGAGATTTCTATATTCCACCTCTGGTTGCTGCCCAATGGGACACACTAGACTAAAATTTGAAGCCTTGCACTATGTGTAAGTACAAGTAATTAGACTACAAGAGAAAGAGAACCATCCAGCCCCAAACTGAATAGGTGTTCATCTCTGTAATCCATGCAGACCCAGAAATGCCCTGGGCTGCATATGCAATGGACTAGTAGACATGTGCATACACACAGTGCACCTGTACTTGGATGAATGAAAGACGTTGCTTCAGAAATCTTTGTATTGTCCTTCAAGTCTCAGCCTTTCTGGAGCTACCCTTGCTCCAGCTTAAGTGTTCCTCTACTGCAAACCAACAAATCATCCATCTCCACTAATTATCAGTTCCTGATCTCTCTCCTCAGTTCTCCTTGTTATTCGCAATAGTAAGATGGGAGATCAGATTTAAATAATTAAGGATGCAATCCTAGGCATGTTTAGCTGGTTGGGGAATGCTGTGAGTTGTAGGACTTTTTCTTTCTAAACATGCATAGGATTACATCCTAAGATGCTATGTATCATCTTATTTATTTATTTATTATTTATTTATTTCATTTCATTTCATTTCTATACCGCCCAATAGCCGAAGTTCTCTGGGCGGTTCACAAAACAGCAAATAGCTTTGAAAATCATGGTTCTGCCCAGACTTTGAACTAGGAAGATTATTTTTCCCTCTTTACTTTGTACTACAAGTTTTTAAGTTTGAATATTTTGAAAATATCAATGAGCATGCTTCATATTTGTTTTTTAAACTTAATTTATCGCTGAGTGAGTTAGCTGATTTAATCATTTCATTAATATATGATGATTGTCAAGGGCAGATTGACCATGACATTACTGCAATGTATCATGCTTAATAAAACAAGTTTCTGTTTACACTCTTCACTTCCTTTTACTCCCAACTACTTAAACTTAATCACAGAATCTGAAGGAGTGCTTTGTTTATGAAACCTTGTTCTTGGCCTTAGTATATTTTCTTTATTACCAATTAGTGTGTGTGTGCGTGTATATATATCAAGTTGAAAATGTAGCTTACTAGTCATGTATTTCAACATAAAAATTACCTTGTTGGATCATACTAAAAGGGTTCATCTAATCCAGCCTTCTTTTTACAATATGACTAGCTGCAGGCATGACATGAAAGTGATGGCTATTATTTTTATTTCACCCCAAACACAAGTAATAGCCATCTGGCACTTAGACGTATACTGCTGCTAGACATGAATATTCCATTTTGCTATCATGGGGGAATAACCATTGATAGACATATCTTTTATGAATTTGCCTAACCCCTTTTTTAAAAAGTCATCTAAACTTGAGGCCATAACTGTATGCTGTAAATTAATGAGACTCAAATAGGGTTTTGGCTCTGGCAGGGGGCTTCAAAGCATCCAACAAAACAACAGTCCATCTTAAACTCTAGTAGCAACAGCTGTAGCACTTTCAACCGTGATTATGCTCACACTGCATGACAGAATCATATCACTTAGTGGACTACATCCAACTTTACACGAGTGGATTTCCGCACGCACAACAGAAGTTTCCCTTCCCATCCTCATAAGAAGTTGATAGCCCCAATTTTCTGCGACAGATCTGGGGTGCACAGTGACTGCAGAGGGAGAGGAAATTCGATCTACCTGCAATGCCCCTTCAATCCACCACTGAATACAACCCTACATCAGCAGGTAAAGTTTTGTCTGCTTCTGAAAACCAACTCTGTCCATGTTATGTCATTTAAAATTACAACTGCCATTTATGTTACAACTGCCACCCCCAATGTCAATATAATCTCGATAGGTTGTATTTAAGGGGAGGGGAACATTCAAGAGACCCCTCATCAAATAATTCTGCTTAAAGTGATAGTCATCGGAGAGAAGTTTTCCATTACTTTTTCGATAATTGAAAAGTTTAGAGCAATGAAAAGTCTGCTTCTTCTCAAGGCTCTAAGTATTCTATAAATCAAAGCATCTCAAGGTTTCACAGACAGAGATAAACCTGCAGTTTGTAGAATGTTAAGCCTAAAAGACTTAACCCATTACAGGGTAATCGCTCACAAGAAAAAGGAATTAATTTCATGTTGCTTCCTAGAAGTGTTTTAGATATTTTCCCCCAAGTATTGTATAGGCAAGATAAGAAATTATGCCTACACTAATAGAAACTGCATCCAGTTATACAACCTAATATGTACATTACAGCCCAGATTAGAGGCCACAATTAAATATTGCATAACTTTGAACCATGTAAAAAGATCCTTCACAGAATGGAAGTGGCACCACAAAGTGGCAGCACATGTCCACTAAAACAGCCTTGCCCAACCTGGTGCATTCCAAATGTTTGGGACTACAATTCCCAGAATTCCTAACCATTGGCTAGGTTAGCTTGGGTTTATGGGAGCTGAAGTCTAAAACATCTGGAAAAAAATCTTCTCTTTTTGCCCCACTGTAAATTGACTGGCACCAGAAACATCACTGTTTGTGCTGTATACAGTTACCACTATAACACAGTCCTGAACCCTTATACGTACTTTTTGAAAGAAACGAACAAGGAATGTTCCAACATTAAATTTGTATTGTACATTTCAAGACAGACAAGAGAACCCAGCCATTAAATGCCTATACCCTTACATTTCAGATATAGTTCACACTATATTGGTCACTAGGAACAAACATTACAACACAAAGTTCCAGAAATCATCATCACAACATTGATTTGGTTCACACGTAACACCAAACCATGGCTTGGCACTACAAAAGCAAGCCTTGTGCTCATGCACTTCCTCCTCCCATCATGCTGTTCACTTAGAAAAACTATGATTTGCACTTGCCCTCAAACCTTGTTGTACAGTCCTGGTTTTCAGGGCAGTCACAAGCCAAGTACTAACTAACTAAGCAGAGCATACAAAGGAAATAGGGAGAGAAGAGTATGTAACCACAGAACTAATTCCTGTACCATGGCTTGGTGATCTAATCCTTAACTATTCAGCAGCTGCTGCTTCCAAGTAGTGGATATAACATTTCCACGAACTTGTACATGTAGATTTGTATAACAGAACAGCAAGACTAAAAACTATCACTGTTGCTTTGGAAAGAGCACACACCATAAACAATTATGTAACATTAAATGGTGACCCATAAAATAAACATAGTACACAATAATTTGTCAATCCAACTATCAAGCAAGGTTTCTATTGCCTTCACCTACAGGTCCTATGTAAGGATCAAAGTTAGGACTGCCTAATTATAGTACCCGATATATTTTCATTTATGAACAGACTTTGGATCCAAACCATTCATTATGTTTTCAACTTTTGATACCAAACTTTTGCTTGGTTGAGTTTGCTGGAGCTGACAGCAGGGGCATGGCTGCAATTTTCACAAATTCCTCCTTCATAATGCAGCCCTGAGGCTGGGGAACCTTCAAAAGAGCACAAGAGCTGGCAGCTGCAGGGGAAAGAGGGTTATCAGCAAAACTCACCTCCACATCCTTCAGTGGGAAGGCTTCATTGTGCCCTCATTCCCTTCACAACTGGAAGGAGCCCTTCATTTGTGGAGGAATATGCCTGGATCCAAACCACTGTTCTCAGGAACAGAAACCTTCAAACTGAGTCCTACAATCCTTTTTTCCTTGAACATTTTATGTTATGAAAAGCCTGTACAATTTGTTGAGTTCCACAGAGGTTGTCAGACAGGACTAGAAAATGTACTACTAGTTTAATTGTAACCTATCACATGAAGTTAGCAAACAATGTATTTTTTACATATCAATTTTCTTTTACATATCACCATTTTTAACGTATCAAATTTGGGAATATTAAATATTTTGTAATATATCAAAGGAAAATGTTTTGTAAAACATCAAAACAAAATGGCTTCAAACAAGTTAAAAGGCAATCATAAAGATTCAGGTTAAAATTTCATTTCAACAGGCCATCAGCACAAACTGCCTTTAGAAAAGCCACAATACTTAATCTGTGAAAGACAAACTAGCTTTGGTGTTTTGTAGTCAAATTTAGTTATTGATGAAAGCAGCTGGAGGAAAATAACAAATATCCCAAATCAGATGTATTGCTTGTTGTCAGTCACACCAATTTAGTCAGGTCAACTTTAATCTAAGACTGAAAGCTCGAGCTGATTAATCACACCAGTTAAGCAATGTTGATATGCCTATTTGGGGATTCTCTCACTAGCTATTATCAACTTTGTGTTCAAAGTCACTTCATACTTTCTAATAAATAGTTAAAATATTCAATTGGGGGAAAATGAAATGATGAAGGACGCTGAATGTGCATGTGCATTATGGAGTTAATTTCAGCTATTGCAGCTTTTGCCTACCCATATAAATTTATGGTACCAGCATTGAGTAGATACTGAAATAGTGGAATGTGGTTTCATTCCGTTAACTTCCTCTATGCCTCCCCACCTTTGGGCAGCAGCTGGAACTTCTCATTTATAACAGATTAGCATTCCGTTGGCACTCTCTAGAGCTGAATGTTTGTTCCCATAGCAACAGCTTTGCCAGCTAGCATGCAACTCATGAAAAGAAAAGAAAAAAACCTTACAGGATAAAATCACACTCAGTCTTCCTTCTATCTTTTCAGATGCTTCTCCTATGATTTTAGGCAACAATGATTAATTAGCCTCTTAAGCCTGTAAATCAGAAAATTAGATGATTACTCATATGAAAGCTGTACAACATCTTCCTACTGGCTGTGTCAGGCTCAGTTGGCAGATGGCTAAAGCTTCCTAGTAAGTAGTAGTAATGATGCCAAAACCTCTAAAGAACAGCACGTAAACTATCTGCTCCATTTACGTCAGTCATTTGAGACCACTTAAATACTAAATGACTCAGGTGAAATTCACTTCATGCAATAGGCATAAAAACAGATTCAATTCAAAATATTAATTATTTGGTTCAATTAGACTATATCCACTAGCAAACCTTGATGAGTGGACTGTTTAAAAGCGCAGCTATTTCTTACTGCCCCCCATCCCCAGGAAAGATATTCCCAACATTCATATCCTCTAGATCTTATCCAAAAATAGGGGACAAAATAATTCTACAGTTACAGAATAATCCTTCTCTCCCCAACCAATGCTATCAATTGTCCATCCTGGAGACAATCACACATCAGCTCCTAAGCACAGGTAAAATGACCATTCACAATCATTGTTTAGAAAATATAACTGAGTTTTAGGTGTCATTTTCAATTAGATCCAAAGAATTGTGTTTCATACGCACAATGGGCTTTCCCACCTTCCTCCATGCTGTACTCCTCATGCACTTCAAAAAGCTGGTTGATAAACGAAACAAAATCCAAACTGGTACCACAGCGAGAGATTACATTCATAGGGGCATGACTCAATGCCAAAGAGGGCAGGTCATATCTATCCATAGATCGGTGCCGAGCTTTAATAATTCTAACAACAGAGATTTTTAATGCAGTAAAAGTTTCAGCATACAAAATTCAAAAATTGCTCAGTCTAATGTCAGCTACGATGGCGGTGGTCGAATATGCACGTTTCAGAATGAGACCTCTGCAGGTTTGGTTCATTCATTGCTTCAACATCAATCGCAATGCACGGACAACATATTTTCAGTTGCCAAGCGAAGTGGGCCAATCATTGCGGTGGTGGATGGTCGAGGAGAATGTATTAAAGGGCATTCCATTTGCATGTCCTACCCCATCCAAAATACTGACTACAGATGCGTCGATGTCAGGTTGGGGAGCCCATTGTGGAGTGCTCAGGGCACACGGGATGTGGAATGCTCAGGAAAAGATGTGCCACATCAACTATTTGGAACTGAAAGTGGTGGAGAAGGCATTGAGAAGTTTCGAGAGTCATTTAAGCGCAAAGGTGATTCGAGTAGCATCAGACAACACAACTGTTGTGGCGTATTTGAACAAGCAGGGAGGAACAAAATCCTCTCTGTTGCTACAATTGACAATGCAGATCCGAATTGGTGTGTCGACAGAGACATCAGGATTGTGGCCATGTAGCAGGGACGGAAAATATAGTTGCGGACAGGCTGAGCAGGATGACAACATAACCCACAAGCGGGAGATACATGCTTCGGTGCTGACAACATTGTTTTCTCGATGGGGAGTACTGAAAATAGAGCTTTTTGCAACAACAAGCAATACAATGAGGGAAGCTGAGCAGTGGAGAATTGACAATGTACAGAATCAAAAGACACTTCAGATCTGAACCAGTATTTTTCTAACACAGTGATCTGGTTCACATGACACAACAGCCCATCATTGCTTAATTTGCCTGCAGGGGCTAGCACTGTGGCATGGCACCCGGCTTGTTGTGGGTTATCGTGTTGGGCAAACCCAGATGGCAGGGGCTGTTTGAGGGTTAGACAAAGAAGCCATGGGATATTTGAGGGTTGCCTAAATCTCAAACAACCCCTGCTGCCCGGGTTCACAATATGACAAGCTAGGCGCCCAACAGCAACACGCAAAAATGGCACCTGCAGGCAACTAGCATAATGAGAAAGCCCCCAACACTAAATTGAGACATGGTGGGCTGTTTTGTCATGTGAATCAGAGCAGTGAGTCCTATGCAGAGTAGACCCATTGAAGTGAATGGGATTTAAGATTTACTAAGATTGTAGTGCCTGAATTTGCTTTCCTTCCCCCCCCTCCTCCCTCCCAATTCCCTTTCCTTTTGTGTCATGTCTTTTAGATTGTAAGCCTGTGGGCAGGGACTGTCAAATACTTTTGTAAGCCGCCGTGAGAGCCTTTTTGGCTGAATGGCGGCATTAAAATGCTTAAATAAATAAATATAAATAAATTTAAATTAGTCATGCCTAATTTAAGTTTCATTTATTTCAGTGGATTTACTCTACATAGGACTAACTTTGGATACAACCCATTTTTAGCTATCTCAGTGTAACTACTTAGAGATGTACTTTTTAAAAAAACATCATTTTTTAAAATTTGGAAATATAACAACAAAACAAAAACAGGTGGAATCACAAAGAAAAACAAGAGGAACATATAAAACATATCCATACACAATAATCATTTACATCATCCTTAATTTTAAAAAAAGGAAGAAAAAAAAAGAGGGGAAATAGATTTGAAACGTAGCAGGCCATACATCTAAATAACCATCCACATGAGATTAATGTCTGTTGGAGATAGTGATCAAATGTAACAAGAGCAGTAAGATCTTCAGTCCACTGAATGATAGGTGGTTGGTATTTATCCTTCCAAGCTTGAAGTATCTTTGCAACAGTAAGTGCTCTTAGCATCTATTTATTTATTTATTTATTACATTTTTATACCGCCCAATAGCTGAAGCTCTCTGGGCGGTTCACAAAAGTTAAAACCACAATAAAACAACCAACATGTTAAAAGCACAATTACAAAATACAGTATAAAAAGCACAACCAGGATAAAACCATGCAACAAAATTGATATAAGATTAAAATACAGAGTTAGAACAGTAAAATTTAAATTTAAGTTAAAATTAAGTGTTAAAATACTGAGAGAATAAAAAGGTCTTCAGCTGGCAACAAAAGCAGTACAGTGTAGGTGCCAGGCGGACCCCTCTGGGGAGCTCATTCCACAACTGGGGTGCCACAGCAGAGAAAGCCCTCCTTCTAGTAGCCACCCGCTTCACTTCCTTTGGCAGGGGCTCATGAAGAAGGGCCCCTGTAGATGATCTTAAGGTCCAGGCAGGTACATATGGGAGGAGGCGTTCCTTCAAATAACCTGGCCCCAAACCGTTTAGGGCTTTAAATGTCAATACCAGCACTTTGAATCGGGCCCGGACCTGGACTGGCAGCCAATGAAGTTGTAAAAGGACTGGCGTAATGTGATCTCGCCAGCCAGTCCCTGTTAGTACCAGCCTGTTCTGTACCAGCTGAAGCTTCCGGACCGTTTTCAAAGGCAGCCCCATGTATAACGCATTGCAGTAATCCAAACGAGAGGTTATCAGAGCATGGATAACTGTAGCTAGGCTATCTCTGTCCTGATAAGGGCGTAGTTGGGATAGTTTTATATTACAGGGTTGTAATATAAAAGTGTATGAACATCCGCAATCACAATTTTTCAAGAACAAAAATTATATGAGCAATGACTTCCAACCAACAGCGAATTTATCATGGGTTGCCACAATCGGCTACAGAGCCGCTTGTTAAGAACACATACAAAAAAACAACCACTGCGCTGCTCTTCACGATCTCACCAGTGCCACTTCCAGCCCCCCTTGCCAATGATTGCCTTGCCACCGATGTCCAAACAGCACTTTGGAGGGACAGCCATTTGTTTCCCATCTTGTTTGTTCATTTGTTTTTTCAGTGATTCTGGACGACACAAATGTGTTCGTAATCTTTTATTCCCCCCCACAATTCTTTCACAAGTGTGCACTTGCCCCAGCACAATATATGTAGTCTTGCTTTGTCAATGTCCTCATAGATTGCAGCTGTCAACAGGAGCATTGCAGTGGTAACATACAAGGAAATTGACAAGATGAGGCTGCATATAGGGTAATTTGCACACAGAACAGAAAACAAATCAAGATAATAAAATTAAAAAAGGAACAGAAAATTACATCTGTTAAAGTAGCAATTCCGTCAAGTACAACATTCTTTAAGAAAAAAACAACAGGGGAGATTATTCATGTTTCAAGAAAAGCAGACCAAATATCCATATATTTATCCAATCGTGAGCAGCGCCATACTCCAACCACAGTGTTGTTAGGTTCTCAGTCCATTCATTGCATTATGTGAAGTGAACATTTATACTTCCAGTGTAGTAATATCAGTCTTTTGGCTGTCATAAGGACTCAAAAAATCCGTTTGCACTGACCATACATTAGCTTCTGGGAGACTGGTAAATAATTTAGGAAGACATGCACATCATTCAATATTAAAGATTGTTCCAATATGAAGTTTATCCTTATTAGTAGCTTTTAAATGGATATTGTCTGTTTTTATGCTTTTTATGGTTTTACACTTTGTACATTTGTTTTTAAAGTTCACTGTTTTTAATCTTTGTAAACTTATTATTTATTAATAAATGTAATAAATGTAATAAATAATAATAATAATAATAATAATAATAATAATAATAATAATAATAATAATAATAATGGCTTCATCCCAAAAGGACGCAACTATTTGGCATTGCCAAAATATGTGAATAAAAGGAACATTAGGGGTGTTACATCTCCAACAATTATGTGAATTAGACAAGTGTCCGTGTTTGCCAGCTAAGAGAGGAGATTTATAGCTGTCATTATCAAATGTGGAGGCCAAGCCAGAGAAACTGCAGCTGGATTCCTTAGTTGGCTGGGATGCAAGCAGAGTCAAACAACGCGGTATTGGAGTCACAGAGCAGGGCTTCCAAATGCAGGCTGAGTTGGGGCCACAGTCCAAAGGGACTCAGTTCAGCAGGGAGTCCAAATGCATGAAAAGCTGGATAGGCTGAACACTGGGGTGTGTGGATTGTTTCCCGCATCTTCCCTGAACTGCTTTGAACCTTTTAACACCTGACATCAGGAGCTCGCAATTCGTTCCCTAGCTTTCGAGCTCTGGCAGACTGCTGATGCTGATCTCTGACTCTCATCAGCCTGTGCTCAGCTGGGGTTGGAGGAGCCTTGTGAACCCCTTCACCACTGTCCGACACTTTTAAAGGGGCTTCAGCTGGGTCTTGCCTCCACTCTAATTCTCTATTTCATTCCTGCCTTAAACCCTATCATATTTATTTACTTATAATGGGTATTTATATACATGGATCGTGGGTTGAAATGCCTGTTCAGCCTCTATAAGTATAACAATGGGGATGCTCAGGAGCAATCGTATCCACCGCCCTGGTCATTTCTCCATTCCAGAGATGACAAAATTGCCTGCTGAGGCAACAGGAAAATCCCCAAGAGCCATCAGGAAACCATTCAGATCCATCAGCCTCCTGGGGTGGACCATCTTAATCAGTCCTCCACCCCTGAAGAGGTTCTGAGTGCCAGCAAGTCTAAATACCACCAGGTAGCGACAACAGAACTGTAGAAAGTTCCTCCACTATCAGATCATTGTCACTCCATCCAGCACAGAAAACAAGGTCCAAAGTGTGCCCAGCAGCATGGGTGGGGCCATATACTACTTGGGACAGCCCCATGGTTGTCATGGCAGACATGAAGTCCTGAGCCTCTCCTGACAGGGCAGCCTCAGCATTTATGTTGAAATCCCCCAGCGCAACAAGTAGAGGGGACTCCAACACCAACCCTGAGACTACTCTGGCTAGCTCGGGAAGCGAGACTGTTGAGCAGCGGGGTGGACGGTACACCAACAGAATCCCTATTCTGTCCTTACACACATTCAAACCTCGCAGACTGTGGGACAAGGCACCTGGTCAGGGGGATAGAATCCCAATAGACCAAGGCTACTCCACCTCCCTGCCCCCCCAGGCCTTGCCTGCAGCTGGACAGAGAACCATGGTGGGCAGAGCTGAGAGAGTTTAACTCCCCCAGCTTCGTCCAATCAGGTCTCTGTGATATAGGCCAGGTCAGCATGCTCATCCAGGATCAGGTCCTGGATAGTATATATGATGATTCAAAGCCTATTAGCAGGTATTTAATTTGTAAATCCCGTCCAACAACCATCTTTATTACTCAAATGCTCAGAAAATTTGAAGTAATTGTCCATCAGTTAAGATTACACTTTTAATCCAAATTTGCCTCCAAAGAAATCAACTATATATGGTGACATCCTTTCCCCAAAACTATTTAATATTTACATGAAACTGCTGGGAGAGATCATCCGGAGGCATGGGGCGGGGTGCTATCAGTATGCTGATGACACCCAAATATACTTCTCTATGCCTTTGACATTATTATTATTATTATTATTATTATTATTATTATTGGTAATACCTGCAACTACTTAAGAGCCGTTATTCTCACTGCAGTTGGGCATTGCAAAACTATATCTTCTCTTCAGGTTGAAACCTTGCCATGTAAGCAAGGATGTAAGCTTATGTGGCAGGGTGTTGGGGTTTTATTCTTTTACTATGTACACTATGTACATTGATGGTGCTATATAAATAAATAAATAATGGCCACATGCTCTGTCATACTTGTCACTACTGCTTCCTGCATTTTTTACCTGTCTGAGGAAAAATCCAAGAGATTAGGGTTTCATCATTCAATGTCCTAGCGACTGAAAAACTGAGAAAGAGGTGCTTCCTCACCTATATAATGGGCAGTTCACCCAAAATGCCACAGCTTGTAGTGGCTTACTTAA
Organism: Elgaria multicarinata webbii; assembly: GCF_023053635.1. Taxonomy (NCBI): domain Eukaryota; kingdom Metazoa; phylum Chordata; class Lepidosauria; order Squamata; family Anguidae; genus Elgaria; species Elgaria multicarinata. Next base: position 123,805,306 of record NC_086172.1, on the reverse strand, counting down.
ACCTTTGCATATCCCCACCCCCAGCTGGGTTCACACAACACAACAATCCACAGTCAGGCTTGACTGTTCAGGATGGTGCCCATGGATGCCACAGCTTAAAAAAGCCATGATGAGGCATGGTGTGTCATGTAGCCTAGTCATAGACCCATTTTGCATGATCACCGCAGCCCACTACGGCTTATTTAAGCCATGATAGATTGCAGTGTGTGCCAGCAGCCATTTTGAATATTCAAACTACAATGGACAGTTGTCGTGGCTTAGCGTGATGTCTGAACCTAGAGAGGATAAGTTGTTGACATGGGGTTGTCAGTGAGAAACAGCTTTGTTATCTTGCCTTTCCACTTCAGAGAATATTTACTATTGCTAAATGTCTTAAATTAAATGTTTTAATTAAAAATATTGACACATAGCCTCCCTCAGAATAGCCAAAATAAAGGGTTGAATCCAAGTAATTCCCTCTGCTAACTGAACGCTTCCAACCATGAAACAGGGAGAGGTGCAATTCCCACCCACCCCCGTATCCCCTCATATCTGTAAAATTCATAAGGATTTCTATCCACCAAAATCAAGTTCAATTAGATAAACTGTAGATTTTGTAATTTTCTGTTGGGCTGCAAAATTTAATCATTAATACAGTGGTTCTCAACCTTCCTAATGCCGCGACCCTTTAATACAGTTCCTCATGTTGTGGTGACCCCCAACCATAAAATTATTTTCGTTCTTCTCTACACGATCCATTGTCATGGGATGGTTTGCTAATGAAAATAATACATAACAATAGCTTTAATAATACAAAAGATCATACATGACATAGTTCAGTCAATACAGTTTCCTAAGACCATCGGAAATATGTGTTTTCCAATGGTCTTAGGCGACCCCTGTGAAAGGGTAATTCGACCCCCAAAGGGGTCCCGACCCACAGGTTGAGAACCGCTGCATTAATATGTTCTAATACTGAATTTCTTACGAACGCTATGCTTAAATCAATGTAGCTGCTAGAGTTCTCAAAAAATACAAATAGGTAGCATTTACCTAAAAATGGCCAATCTTACAAAGTAAACATGATAAAGCTTTTAATATCTCCTGAATTCTGTATCAGTTTGAGAATTTAGACTAATTACACCAAAATAGATGTCCCTGATTTTTTACATTTCAAAAACATGAATTCAATAAGCAACATTCTAGGGATCATTTTGTATAATATTCTCAGAATTAATTGATGTGATGTTAGATTTGAGAGAAGATTGCTTGTGCTTACCCTTCTTCATCAAAAATAAATAAATTATAGGCTTCGAAATATTTTTATTAAAAGCCTAGGAAATAATTGTCAGAGATATTGGGTTGGATACAACTTTTGCCAGTAGAATAGAAACTGCTGGCAAAAGAGACTTCCCCTCCAAAGGTTTAGAAAACCCTCCTGAACAGATTTGGGGTCATGGGGGGAATGCAGGGAGTGGGGGAGGATGGAGACATTGGATTTAAGCCAATGAGCTGAGGCAATCCCACTATTTAACTAATGGCCTCCCTTCTGTTAGCAGCCCTGAAACATATTACAGCAAAAAGAAATATTTTACAAATCAAAACGATTGCAGATTTGCACTGTGTGAGTATAGCAAGTCATGAAAAACAGAAGTAGTCACCTCTGTTTAATATATTACACAAGAACTGTTGCTGAGCATTATGTTGTAGATTAGGTTAATGTTCATCTGAACTTGATCACTAGATGATCTTGACAACCAAGCCTCAGTTTGCTATCTGTAAAATAGAAATGATGGCTTATTTCACAAAGCTATTTTGAGAATGAATGAAACTTGGATTACTTTTCATTACAAGGGACTAATATAGCCAAAAGAGGAACAAAGAACAATTTGTAACCTGGGACATTACTGAATATTTTTTGATTTTGCAAGAAAGGGATTTTTCGGTCATCAGATATCAACTACACCCACTTCAGGTAGGAGTGGTGTTTGTTAGTCATTACTAGTCGTCATCATTTTAGTTTCATTCTATTTGTTTTACATTTACAAGAACTTTCAGAGAGCAATCACATTAATCACAACTGTTTGTCTCATAGTACATCAGATTTTTCAGTACACTAAATACTGATGTAGACATGAAACAGAATTATGTAAGATCTGGTTACAATATGGGCATCTACTTAAATTTGCTAAGTTTAATATTGGAGTTTTAGTACCACCATGTTTTTCAACTGCATGTGGAATGCTAGTTTCGACTTACCTATCAGAATGATACAGATGTGTCATTTTTGAACACGCCTACGTTTCACTGAAATTCTAATAAGAATTATATCCTGTGAGTTTTTAGGAATGCTGCTTTATCAGTTTGCCATCTGAACAACACAACCAGAATTTCAGAAGCTTGGTTTGGATACTTGAATAAGCCACCGTTGGAGAGGTGATATGTTGACTGGATTCAGATGACTTAACGCACACCATCATAGGTTATTAACCCATGATGAGCTGTGGCATCCATAGGCACCAGGCTGCATATGCAACTCCTGCTCGAGGGTTGTCACGTTGTCCGAACTTGGTGAGCGTGGGTTATGTGAGGGTTAAACAAGCCTCACATAAGTCTAAAACAGACCACGTTATGTGAGGATTGTTTAGCCCTCACATAACCCACACTTGCTGGGTTTGCCTGACATGACAACGCCCGAGTTGGACTTGTATATTCAAAATGGCGGCTGCACACAACTCACACGCACTGCAGCCTCAATGTGGGTTAAATAACCCACAGTGGGTTGTCATGTCATGTGAACAGTCCCATCAAGTCTTTTGTGATACTGGTCGAATATGGATGTCACTTTAAGCCATGATGATGATGATGATGTAATAATATTTTATTTTTACCCACCTCTCCCTCTGGATCGAGGTGGGGAACAACATTAAATACAAAAATACCATAAAATGCATAAAACTGATTAAAAAGCATGTAAAACTGATAAAATATTAAAGTAACAATGATGGCTTAATAATCTACAGGCATTGAAAATAAGCTGCTGGCATCCCCCACACGATTCCATAAATAAGCTTCTGTGCGTATCTTATTAAACTACTGTGCGTAATCTGACTCATCCCATCAGCCCTTGTCCTGCTGCAGACCTTCCACCCCAGCAGTGGCACTGTTTTACCCATTGACAACATTGCAGCAGCCTGTTGTAACCTTACACAATATCCCAATGAGAGGGGAGAAGTGTGATGGCTCTATAGCACTAGAAGTTTGCAGGATCGGGACAAAACTTCATACACAACCATCCCTAGTCACAAGGCACACAATGCACCATCAGACCTCTGCACGATCACATACAAAGGAACGAAAACGCTGGGAGCACCAAAAAGCGGGATGGCGCAGATAAACCTTTTGAAGTTTACAGGAACGTGACAAAATCTCACACACCTGACGCACCCCCAAAACCTCTGTAACCCTCTTTTTTGGTCATTCGCTAAAGCCCTATAGGACTAAAACACAATTGCACATTTTCCACACAGACACTGCTGGCATAGATGATTTTAGGTGCTCTGAATTGCGCATTTCCTGCCATAGACACTACTGAAATAGCCCATACGAGCTGTTTCCATTACACAGAGAACACGCATGAAGAATAGACCAGAGGAAGTGATCTGAACCATTCTTGCCATGCAACACTATAAGCAAGCAAATTAACCCATGGTGCCCAGCAGATGTCACAACAATGCACAATGAATTAAACAACCCACTCTGCAGACCATGGGTTATAGTAGCTCCAATTACCTGTTTCCCTGGGATTGCAAAAGCAAGGGGAAAGAATGCTCAGGCCCCATCCAATGGCCAAATGAACAAGAAACACCGACACCAACACCAGACAGGGAAGATCTGCTTGGCCTGAACTGGATATAAATGTCCACTTGCAGCTTAGTTCTGACTTTGAAGAATTGATCTCTCTCCTCTACCTTTTCACTCCGCTCCCTTTTTATATCTTTTGTTGATCTGAGATGCTTTAGAAATGACAACTATTTGGAAAGCCAGAGAAAAATACAGTAAATAAAATAAAAATATATCAAGGTACCAGTATGACTTTTTAATGCATGAAAAGGCCCAACTTCAAGACAATGTCTGATGGACAAGTGCAGGTCCCCTCCTAAATGGTTGGGAGAAATCTGTCATTCAGGTTAAAACAAATGCGAACATTCCACCAACTGAGATCCATCTTGCATTTTGAGAGAGCCCTCAGAGCCACATAAACTACACCCAATACTAATAAAAAAAAGCCATGACATAAACTAAACTATAAACTCTTCGGTTCTAACAAGGCAAATCAGACATACGAGTCCTAAAACCACTGCCATATCCTCTAGCAAAACACAAATTTCTGAAATATCAATTTTGATTCAATGTCAGAAGAAGGAAGCAGATATATCAGGATGTATTGATAGATCTCTAAACACTTTGCTGTCATCAGGGGTCTGCAGGTTTTGGCAGGCCTCGGTAGCCAAACAAAAATTGTGGTTGCCAACTTGCTGCTCCTGCCCCACAGTGTAGCAGTGGTCAGGGAAGCCCACGCACCATCGTATAGGAAAGGCATGGAGCGAGTCAGCTTTAGCTGAAACTGCATAGAAGTGTCTGATACATTCTGTCAGCAGCAGCAGCCAGAATCCACTTGCACTATCCTTTCCAGCAAGAAAGCCTAGTGCAGAGGGCCACCTCCATGAAGAGGTAGAAGACAGCAAGAAGGTTTTTGGAAGCTGAGCCAAGTTCTGGAGCAGGTTCATATGGAGGCAATTCCTGAGATGCCCCATCTCTTGGCAATTTAGAGCTTTAAAGGCCAAAGTCAACATACTGGTGTCCAATGAAGCTAATACAGAGCTCGCATAATATGATCTGACTGTTGGCACAAAATATATCGAGCCATAGTCTTGTGGGCTATGTGTCCAGACTATCTTCAATGACAGCCCCACAAAGTTTACTATATCTAATTCAATTCGGAGCTGACTGGGGCATGAATGACCATGGCCAGGGCTCATTTGTCCTGGAAAGTACATAGTTGGTGCAGACATAATCCAAACTGCATATCTGTTGCTTCAGGAGGCATGCAACCCAATCCAAAACAGGTCTTCCAAGATCATCAGAATCAACAATCAACAGATTCCCCCATCTTACCTTGATGAAGTTTCAGGTTTTTTCACCTTCATCCATTCAAAAATGGCCTCCAAACACTGGTTCATAATTGTCACTACCACCCCAGGATTAGTTTATAGACAATGAGGCAGAGCTGAATGTCTTCCACATACACTGGATGACATCTCCCAGCCCATGACCTCACCCATCAGTTTCATGAAGGTATTAAAGAGCATGTCAGACAAAATGGAACACAACCACAGAAGCAAAGTCTATGGAGTAGAGCGTGCAGCAGTCCCATAGCACCACCCCTTGGTACCAGCTCTTGAGAAAGGATCTAGAGCTACTGCAAAACAATGACCCCCAAGCCCATCCAAACAAGGCAACCCAGAACAAAGCCATCAAAAGCTAATGGGAGATCCAGAAGAATCAACAAAGTTGCACTCTTCCTACCTATCTCCTAGTGCAGATCATCCACTAGGTGATCAAACCCAAGTTCAACACCTGGGCTGAAAACCAGATTGGAACAGAGCCAAATGATTGGCTAACCACCTCATACACAAGTTCCTTAACTAAAAATGCAGGGTAAAAATACTACTGTCAAGTGGATTCAGAGCTGATTGGAAAACAAGAAGTGTTCATCATTGGTTCCTCAGCAAACTGAAGGGAAGCTTTGAGTAGGTCTCTGTACTTTATACAATACTTTTCAACATCATTATCAATGACTTCATGGAGGGAATAGAAAACACCTAAAAAGACAGGAATAAAATTCAAATGATCTTGATACAATGGGAAATTGGGCTTAAACTAACAAAATGAAATTGGGCTTAAATTAACAAAAAGAAAGAAATGTAGGGTTCTGCATTCAGGCAAAAATGCAGAATGCACAGGTATAGGATGGGAGGGGTGGATATGTAGTTTGATAATAATACACATGAAAAGGATCTTGGGATTGCAGTCAATCACAAGCTGAATATGAGAGAGCAGCATGATGCAGCTGTAAAAAGGCTATATTAATTAGAACCATAGTATCCAATCACATGTAGTAATCATTCCAGCTTATTCTGCACTACTCAGACCTCATCAGAAGTATTGGCTCCAGTTGTGGGCACCACATAATGAAAAGGAAAGAGACAAATTGGAACATGTTTAGAGAAGGGTAACAGATGGTCAGAGGTATGGAAAACAAGCTCTATGAGGAAAGACTGAAGGTAGTGGATATGATTAAGCCTAGAGAAGAGAAGGCTGAAGGGGGACATGATAGCACTCTTCTAATACGTGAAGGCCTGTCACATAGAAGAGGGTGAAGACTTGTTCTCTGCTGCTCCAGAGGTCATGACTAGATCTAACACGTTTAAGTAGAATTCTGTTGAAAAGCAGGAATAACTTCTTGACAGTAAGAAATTTGACAATGTAATCAGTTACCTAGAAAAGGGTGTGTGTGTCCCTTGCTGAAGGTCTTCAAGCAGATGTAAGACAGCTATCTCTAGTGGGTGATCTAGATTTCATGGATCAAACGAAAGGGTGGAATACAAGGCCCCTCCATCTCCATGACTCTAAGAGACAGGACAACAGTTGTTTAAAGTAGAAGGGTTAAGTGAAGGCTTCTTCTCAAAATGTCCTACTACTGTTTTGTTAAGAGGAAGTAGGACCTCATTTTCTCGCAAATTGGAATTTATAATCTCCTTGTCTTGCAGCACTAATTAACCTGGATGGACATGGGCTCAGGAGATAAATAGGCCTCACCTCCAAGAATATTGTCCACATATTCAGATTGCACAAGCAGAAAGGTATCCATAAAAGGGCACCTAAATGGAGGCCTAGATCAGATTCTGTTCTAACAATGGCATCTATGTCAGAGTGGATGAGAGCAATTTTGATTTGGTTTGAATATAATGTATGTGCACTTTATCTGTTTAAAAACTACGGACCTGGCCTCAGTTAATCATATGCTGGTTAAATTCAGACTTAGACTTTATATTTAAAACAATTCAAAACCACTTGAGAAATTGTTTTTATTAGAGTACTTGTAAATATTTTTAAATATAAAAGCATACACTTCCCCTCAATGTTCACATGTTGTGTCAAACATTCTGTTGATATTCCAAGGCACCATTTAGAAATCATGCTAGGCAAAAATCCTGGGTATATTCTTTATCCCCTTTTGCTATTGCCTCAGTATAGACGTTGCAACTCGTCTCCAATATCTCAAACACTGGGGTGTCTCTTAAGACTGGGCCATGTAGTCACCAGAGAATAGGGATGGACTGTGCTATGCCACGACACTCGCTATAAAAATTTCACACTGGAATCTGAAAATATTGCAGGAAATGCTTTCATGGTTCCATACAGCTAGGTAAAGAAGGTGGCTTGATTCCTCATTAAGTTTGCAGTACTGATAAGTCAATTGGGTCAGGTCCATTTGATATTTAAAATGTTGGATACATGGGTTTATGTTCTTTAATTACATAGACCCAAGCCCTTACTATTCCTTACATATTTATGAACTCTTGCTTTATAAAATACATTTTACTGTGTCATCTGGTGAGGAATAGGAGGTGAAATCTGGATCAGATTTTTCCTAACACACACATTTCAAATTGGAATGACAATTGCCTTCCAGTTCAACCAGAGTCTCTTGTCGGCTTTTTGTAAATTCTTCTACACCTCAAGTCCCCAAAGGCTAGACTTTTCAAGAATGTCATCTGCTGAAAACTGATGGGAGATCTCCTTTCACAAGGTAGGGACAGTATGCTTTGTGGGTGCATAGAAGAATGTATGTCTTGTGGGTGCTCAACCCCTGTGGAATCTCAGCATGACAGAAGAATCACAAGATAAACTTCAACAATAAACCAGAGTCCAGTGAAGCTGTCATGTACATCAACAAGTGGTTACACTGATGAGCAGGCAGTAATAAAAGACTTGTGAATAATGTACAAATAAGCTTACTAGCCTTCAAAAACTTTTATTAGCACAGAACTTGAAGATTCATGGTAGTTTACATAAAAGCACTATATTTTTAAAATAAAATATAAAACTATATTTATGAATAATGAACAACTAAAATTCAAAACAAGAAATTCAGCAGTCAGCAAAATTAAGCAGGACAGCACCTTCATCAACTACAAAAGTAAGGTAGAACAAATGGACTTTGCAGCTCTCACTAAAGACCAGAAGACAAAGGAGCCAGTTCTGACTTCCATTCTGGAAAAGCTCTGTTCCTTGCTGTTGACATTTTCAAAAGTAATAAGGTTAAATGCAGTAGGGCCACATTAGAGAATCTTAATTAACATAGGGATCATACATGACAAGGAAATCTAAGATACATTAATTCCAGGATATGATGGGCTTTAAAGGTAAAAGCAAAAACAAAACAAAAACAGCTGGAATTATTTAAGTATTTCATTTAGTCTGCATTTATGTGAACTGACCCAATTTGCACTTCTGGGACTAATATTTTTTTTCTTTTATTTTGAATATTGGGACTAATATGTAGATTGCAATGCAAGCATACTTCAATTTCTGCACTCCTCTAAATTTTATAATACAGTTCTCTGCTCAAAAATATATAAAAATGTGTATAAAATTTACATTATGGGTAAAACACAAAAAAAGCATTTCAACAATTTTATATGTATTTTTTAAAAATATTATGTAATTATATTGCATTTTTAAAGTTTAAAACTTTGTAAACTGACCAAAGAGGTTTCACTGGTGGGTGATAGAAATGGTGCAGAAATGGGATGCAATCGATTCATGAATAAACACATGTGAAATTGTCATGGAATAAAAATAGAATGACCCCCCACCCCCGGCCTACTATCAGCACATTGAATTGCACCTAAAGTTAACAGATGAGAAGCTTTACACTGGTAAACTTTTTTCTTCTCAGACATTTGGCCAACTGCAATAATGAACTTGAACTGGTAAATGGACACGAGACTGGAGAATAGCAAACATATAGTTTATATCAATACAATAGACAAGTTATAACATATGAGAAAATAGACTTCCATTTTTATAGGTATGATAAAGTTTTGAAGTATTTTACATCATATGTTTAAACCAAGGATACACAGGCAAAGTACTTTTACTGTATGCATATCTAGAATTAGGGGGCAGGGAGAACCACCTGGTAAGCTACAAATCCAATTTTGATTCCTAAGAATTTAAGCTATATATTTTTAATCCATATATAATCTCTCATGACAGGTGTAAAATATTATCTTCAGTTCAACTATTTTCCATGATGGCTTACAGTGGTTCTCAACCATTTTTGCTCCATTCCCCCCTTTCACCATTGTTCAGAATATAATTCCCCCCTTTCCAAGATAGTCTAACTCAAAAGGTGCATTCCAAATAATATGCATATAATATTGAAAATCTTTTATTTTTTTCTATATTAGTCCCATTTAAAGGGACAACGCAAACCATGGCCCCTTTTACATTCTCAGCTCCCATGCTTTGTGTTGCCCCTTTAAATGGGAAGCTTGAAACTTCCAGGATTGTGAGGGAGGGAGGGAAAAGAGAGCAAAGGCCTGGCTTTTACAGATGACATGACACTTTTCTGGGATGTTTTTAATAACATGTTAGGAAGACATAATCTACAGGACATCATACTTTGCTGAATAGTGGTCCCAATTCCCCCCCTGGAACCCTAAAATTCCCCCCTGGAAATTCTCCCCTGGTTGAGAACCCATGGATGACAACTGTGAACTCTTTTTCCCACTCAAGGTGGCTTATTTTTCCCAAATAAGCCACTCTGAGAACATCGCAGTAAGGGTAACTTATCTATGGTGGACTAGCATGTCATCTGTCACACCAACATCAGTTACAGAGCACTCAGCAAGAACAGCAAAAAACACAGCCACCACTCTGCTCCTCTTAGGCGATCTCTGTTCCCGAAATCTGTCTAGCAACATATTGCACTGCTGTCGGTAGTCCAACCCCTTCGCCACCTGACTCCTCCCATCCTACAGGGATGCGCTCTGCAAAGTTATTTTTACTCGCACATCTGTCTAATCGGTGGAGCGTCCTTGAGCAAACTTGCTTTCCTGCCATACTCAGCTGTATCTCCCACTACAAATCAGCTCCACCACTCCTGCACACTTAATCTGTGGTTAATTCCTTATTTTTCCATGGAAAAGCAAACTTGTACAATTATCCAGTAGTGCATCTTCTGCCTCACCATAACAAGACCTGTTTATTAAATTTCATCCCATTCATGCAAACCCTATTTTAGTGCAATGTTCCCACTATGTAAACATTCCTCCTTTACAGTCAGGCCATCACTTCCCAACACAGCAAATGCTTCTTCCCCTTCCTACATTCCACAAGACTGAACCTCTCCCACCAACTATTCACTGCCACTGTCAGCTCCCAAGCTAGCCATCCAATGCCCCCCAAGAACTGATGCCAAATAATGCCTTGGTAGATTCAAAACAGTATTAAGCAAGCCAAAAAAGCTGCTTTGTATACCAATAAAAAGTTTCTGTTTACTCTCTGTTGTTGGTTTGTTGCTGGTGAAGGGGGAGCTGTCAAAGTTTTGGAAAGTGGGGTGGGAGGTAATGAATAATGACTGAGAAGAAAAGGAAAGCAAACAGGGCAGTGTGTAGGGACTGACACAGGACTGAGAACAGGGGGAACCTGCGAAGGCAGAAGATGATGCCCCTAGTGCAAAGCACCAATCTGAGACAAAGAGGCAGTGCAAGGGATGGTGGAGTATGCCTGATCAGGCAGGAGGACTGCAGGGGGAGGAGGGGCGAAGGGGAAAAATAAACTACACTGTGTAGCTTATTTGTCATATAGCCTATTGTGCTCTAACTGACAATTTTCAAAATAAGCCTCTGTGCACAGCTCATAAGTGACCAGGTTCACGTGTGAATAGGCTCTCAGTCTCCTCCAAGACAACCCCCCATCCCAGTTTCTGTTAAGTGACTGTGATGTCACAGAATGTTCACAAACATTCTAAATTTTCAAAGTTAGGCTGCTGAAGAAAGCTGGTAACTAACATCTAAGGTAAGCGGTAAAAAGAACAGCCATAAATCCAAGAAGAAAGAGCAGCTGGGGTAAACTTTCGTCTCTACCCTGGACTCAATTAGTAGACACTACTATCTATAAGGACTTTCCCAATCTGTAATAGGGGATTAAAATGATACTAATTAAGAATTATTGAGAAAGTATGCTGTAAACACTCAAAATGCTACCAAGGCCATACAAAATTGTGGACCCCTGGTTTTTAAATTGTATGAAATAGAGATACTGGCTTGCATTCAACTGTGTCCATACACTAGAACTGGAATGTTGGAATGGATTCCCCTTCCCCTCTGCAGCCCCCCCAAATTTGCGTCAGAGCGGCGGGACACCCTCTGGAGCAAATTTGGAGGCAGCATGGGAGGGGAGTTCAAGAATATGCATTAAATGAACAATCACAGTGGTTCAATAAGCAAAGCAACCTATTGCTCCATTTTAATTTGGGAATCTTTTTCTTGAGAGATTTCTCTAAGTGCTCCAAGCCTTTACTAATAACTGACAGAGACTACATGGCTTTGAGAGAAAGATCATCAAGCCATGCTTTTAATAGCACCATTTCAGAATTCAAGAGTAGGGCACAAACACTTTACTAATGGGATACAACTTGCGGCAGTGTCCAACCAATCCCAAATGGGGGATACATTGAAGGTTGGATTGCAAATAAGCCAGTGGGTATTTGCAACTAAGTTTCTATCAGAATAACTATTGAAGCATTAGCAGTGAATGATATACCATTTTTAAATGAAGCAAAATGGATTTCTGTCATTACCTGCAAGTTGGCCAGAGATAGAGATGCTTTTGAGGAATAGCTCTCTTTAACAAGGCAAGAAGACTCAACCCACATCTACCCTCCTGAAGTGGCAATGCTGCATATTTCAATGTGAGGCAGAGTATACATGTTCTGTTCCAGCTCCTTACTTCTCATTCTATACCCAATCCCATAATTTTACTGACACACTGAATCTCTAACCTTACTCACTGGTTCCCCTCTATTCAGCACTGGTTAGACCTCATCTTGAATACTGCATCCAGTTCTGGCACCACACTTCAAGAAGGATGCAGACAAAAGGAGGGGGTTCAGAGGAGGGCAAAGAGGCGACTGGAAACAAAGCCCTATAAGGAGAGACTGGAAGACTGAGAGGAGACATGATAGCACTCTTCAAGTACTTGAAAGGTTGTCACACAGAAGGAGGCCAGGATTGCTTTTTGATCATCCCAGAGTGCAGGACACAGAATAATGGGCTCAAGTTACAGGAAGCCAGATTCCGGCTGGAGTTCAGGAAAAGCTTCCTTACTGTAAGAGCAGTATGGCAATGGAACCAATCACCTGGGGAGGTCGTGGGCTCTCCCACACTAGAGGCATTCAAGACGCAGCCGGACAGCCATCTGTCAGGTATGCTTTAAAGTGGATTGGGCTCGATGGCCTTATAGGCCCCTTTTGACTCTACTATTCCATGATTCTATGTCATAAAGATTGGTTTCAGACTGCTACTTTCAATGAGAATACCTCACTACTCTACTGCTGCCTATGGATACTTACCAGATAAGTAATGGGAGTTACAACTAGAGAAGGACATATCAGTATATTTCCAGTGTCAGTTTCACTTCAATTATTTATAAATCTATTTTATCCTGTTTCCATGATAATCTACACAGTGACTGGGTTCAGACAACATGATAACCAAAAGTGGTTTAAATAGTTGACGGTTAGTTATTTAACCCACTGTGGGTTATTGTGTTGTGTGGAGGAAATTTTTTAACAAACGGTTAGCTATTTGGCTGAAATAACCAAAGAAAATAACCAACGATGCACAGAGTTGGTTATTGTGTTGTGTGGAGGGCACCATTGGTAATTTCCTCAGCCACCATTGGTTATTTCGTAAGCCATAAAGTTGCAAGGCAAGAGTGGTCTAAGCAGTAGCTGCCGCTCTAGTCCAGAAGGCGGGATACATTTTCAGCAGCAATGGCCAAGGGCTGAAGGGGAGGGGGGAAACAACAACTGGGCCATAGCTTTGTGGGCTATGTGTCCAGACTCAACTCAACGGTTGAGATTTTAAGACGGTCTCCCCACACAATATATTCTAACTCCATTGCTGTGTGACTGTGAGCTACCGTGCAATGTTTGATTGACAGTTCCTCTGCCCTCTTTCCTCCCCCAGTCATCTTGATTGTATCCCATCAGCCATTGCAGCAAAAAACAACAACACCCCAATCTCAGTGGCTGTCCTAGAGCGGCACTTGCTCCTTTCACCGCACTTGCCAGGGAACTCTGTAGCCAGTGGGAAAAGTCAACTCAATACAACAGAAAGCTCCATGGAGCCCTCCATGCAACACAACGGCTGTGCCGCAACTGTCCTTTGCACAGCGTGGATATTCAGTGTGGGGTATTTTCCAAAAAACTCCACTGTGAGGTGAAGTTTTTCCACCAGACAATACGTTTCTCAATAGTGGTGTGAAAACTCCACTGTGAAGTTCTAAAACCACTGTTGAGAAACATGTTGTTTGAACTGAGTCTATATCCGCAATAACCAGCAGAGGTCTTAAGTTCACTTATTACTTTATCTAAAACTGTTAAGTTAAATCTATGTATAGTGAGTGATTATTAAGCATGTTAAAACTTGGAGTTCAGGATGAAGTTTATTTCTTTATTATCATCTCTGCATCCTTATTTATCTACAGGTTATTCTTGCTCTCAAAGCATTTCTGAACCATACAATTTTACATCCAGGGCTTACTTGCAGGAAGAATTAACAAATCAAATTGTTTGGAGAAGGTTAATTGAAAATAAAAAGAGAAGACATTTTCAAGACTTCCTAACTGTGCAAAAGAAAAATAAGGTTTTAAAAATGGAAGAGCATCTTTCTTCTACTTGGCACCACTTTTGACGGCTAGAACTAAGATGGAAGATAGGTTTTAACATATAGTATTTTAATCTTTTATAAATACTGTAACACAGTAGCCATCAGGAGAGAAACTGAAAAAATAAAGACATGAGCTCCAGATTGACTTGTCACTAGGTGATGCCCTTCTAAGCTTTAAATGACTGGATAGAATAGGTTGTTTCAATGGTAAAAGCAGATCCTTAATACTACTAGCTCAAGAATGACTTATCGACCACCCAGCAGGAGAAAAAAGCCTAGCTGATCAGCTCTTAGCTCATTAACTCTAAAAGTCTCCCTTAATACTACTGTTAATGAAGGGACCAAATTTAGAATTCATCTTCTTGCCTGAACAAGATGAAAAAGTTCCTTACCCACAGTGGGAAAAGATTAAAAACAAATCCAGTTCTTTCCCCCCAGAATTACCAGTTAGTTTCTTCCAAAGCTGATAAATAGTGCAGGTTGATGATTCTGTGATGGTGAACATAAACCCTTAATTTACCATTAGAACTAACTGTGCCGACACCACCCTATTCAGAAACACAAAGCAAACCAGCTATATTGCATTTTTATATATTTTTAAATGTATCAATTGCCTTTCCAAACATCATTACTCAAGCTGTCTAAACATTAAAACCACAATATAAATATACCAATAAATCCACCTGTCTGAAGCACAAACAAATTATGATCATGATCCATCCCAACTTAAGCACAGATTTCAATGGGCCTATTCAGATAATACACTAAGCCATGGTTAGGCCGCTAACCCTTTTTCAGCAAATGGTTAGTGAGAGTATTTAAACAGTGGTTATGTAGCCACCATGGTTAAAAGTGGATCACACGACACGCTAAACCATACTGGCCCCATTCAGAAGACACCTTAAACCACACCTCTAACTACAGTGAATAAGACTTTTTACCTTATTCACCATGGTTACAGCCATGGTTTAAGATGTCTTCTGAACGGAGCCAATGTTTAGCTCAAAATATTTAACCACTGTGTCATCTGAACAGGTCAATGAGAGAGATTAAAGCATGCCCTTAAGGGCACAATCCTATGCATGTTTAGATAGAAAAAGACATACAACTCTGCGCATCCCTCCAACCAGCAATGCTCACCCACTGAAATCAATGCAGCTTAAAAGTGTTTAACATAACAAGATTGTGTTATCATATTCTATGCATGTCTACTCAGAATCAAATTTAATTATTTCAATGAGACATTCGTAGCCTAAATGACATTACCTAGGCAAGGAATGTATTTGTTACTAGTGACACAATTATTCTGCTGGAAGTGTTTCTTCCTATGCAGCCTATGGCTATAATACTAGATATACTTTCTTGTGAGTAAGCCACATTAAAATCAGTGGAACTTAGTTCCATAGCCGTAACCACAAGATCAGACTGCATGAGAAATTTTCATTTAGTTTCTCATGCACAAGTATGCCTAGGATTGTAAATAAATTAACTGTGCTGCTCATTTTGCTGCTCCTTGATTTTTTTAAAATTGTAGTTGGAAGTGTTTTTAACGCTGTGTTTCAATGTTATGTTTTTAATATTGTGAACCGCTGAGAGATTTTATTATATTCAGTGGTATAAAAAATATCACAAATAAATAAATAAATATTAGAACATGATTAAAATCCAGTATTGCCTACATTCTTGATTATTCCATACAAGTCAATGTAATAATGTACACTGATGTTTTCAGGTCACCTGCTAAAGTAAGATCACTTTTAAGAGCTTGAAGATGTTAACAAACTCTTGCCAAATTAGTAAACCTAACTATCAAATCCTTAACTATCAAGTTTATTCCAACAGTTTTTAATATAGAAAATAGGCAATATTTTTGGTTTCCCCCCTGTAAGTCAAACTACAGAAATTAATCAAGGTAATTTATTCTTACAGATCAGCTTCCGGAAGAAAACATCTGATGACACTGCACATTACTTAAGAATATCCTATAGTGTCTAAATGTCTTTTGAATCTTTTTTTAATTAAATGAAAGTGATCTCTTATAACCCTCATCTTCATCAGATGGAGACAGCTACCTCTGCAGAACAATAAGTAAAATAGCTGAACCTCAGTGACTACTAGAAATAACCATGACTACCAAGTCCATCCAAAACTTGTGGACACCGATGTGTTCCTTTTGTAATGAGATCCAGCTACTGAATTCAACTGGGAATTTTAAAATTTGCCAACATATGGTATGATCTCAAATTGGCTGTCAATACACCGCCACAGGAGTGGTGAAGAGAACAGGATTTTAAGTCAGAATAGGAAAACATGAAATGCTAACCTTTCCCCTTTGTATGCTAACCTTTTCCCTTCTCTAGTACTTCAATGTTTTCAGAAATGTTGGCTGAAAACCAACAAAAAATACACCTGTCATTCACCTTGTTGAGCAAAAGCAAACTGTAAGGCCATGAATGTACAACAGTTACCGTTCTCATTTTTCCACATTGTAGCTGGATTTTCTGCACTTGCATTTGTTAAGTATAAAGAAGACAGTTTCAACTTTTGTCTGTATTGACAAATAAATTGAGGATGGGGGGGAAGCACATGCCTTGATGCTTTTACAAAATTACATCATCAGGATACATTCAGAGGATCAAAGTAAATTTCTTTTGAGGTTTCTCTACAAAACATTTTTTAAAATATGCTTTCTTGGTCAGGGCTTCTGAATGGTACCACAGTATTTACCCATAGCAATTAATCCCCAAAGGATACATTTGGTGCTATATGCACAGTATGCTGCTGAAACACCAATGTAATCCTTCCTGCAATAGCCCAGTATGCCGGTAGAGACTAATGGGTTTACAAGGCCAATTCCCCAAACATGGGACTTCCAGTACGTTGCAAAAAGGGGGGCAGGATTAAGCGCAGGACACACTGAAATAGACGTATGTGTGAGCCAACAATGGAAATAGCTACATCGAAAGAACCGAAGAGACAGCAATGGCAAATAGGGCTCATTGAACTAACTTGAAGTTCCCTTGGTACCAGACAAACAGGGAAGCAGCTCAAAACGCGGGTCACACAAACAAATGCAAGCACCGCAGGATGAATATACCAGAGCATCAACATAAACCATTTGCAACCAACCATACGGAGAAAAAGTGACAGTCAACAGGACTGTCACTTCGGTCCCCCTCAGGCACGTACACACGTACAGAGGGAGAGAGAGGTGAAGAGAACACAAACAGGCAGGAAAGGAAAGCACGGGGGAGAGGCGGGGTTGGGGGAAGAGTTC
Organism: Elgaria multicarinata webbii; assembly: GCF_023053635.1. NCBI lineage: Eukaryota > Metazoa > Chordata > Lepidosauria > Squamata > Anguidae > Elgaria > Elgaria multicarinata. The sequence continues at coordinate 123,788,020 of NC_086172.1, read as the reverse complement.
TCGGGAGGCAACCAGCCAGACACAGAGACAAAAGTTCACACAGACACACACGGAAAGGAAGGAGGGGAGGGGAGGAAGGAGTGGAAGATAGATATAGATATGAACAGCACCTCCGTCTCTCTCTAACTAGATACCCCAAGAAAGGGAACTCGATCTCGATCTCCACAGGACTCCCCACATACAAGACCGGTGGCGATAGCAGCTCGGGAGGCGGCGATCTGGGCGAGTAACTCGGGGACAGCGCGGGCCCCCAGGGAGGGGCGCTCCCCCTCTCTCCCCGCCCTCTCTCGGGGTACCTGTTGAACGGCTTCGGCACTGAGGAAAAGAAAGGGCGTCTCACCTTCGCCTTCCACATGACAACAACAGCGGACGGGGCTCAGCCTCCGCCGTGAAGGGCCGGCGGCGAGAAGGCGCGCCCGGCAACAGTCCACTTCTTCAGGCCCTTCGAAATAACCGAGGCAGGCGGCGAGACAGAATCCTCCCAATTCGCCCCGCGCGCAGCCGCCAGGGAGGAAGAGACAGAACCAAGCGCCACAACTTCGGCGACCGCCGCCGCCAACCCCGCCTCCTGTGCCAGATCCCAGGAACGAAACCGCCTTCCCACCGCCCCACCCCCACCGCGCGCGCATGCGCACAGGCGTCGCCCTCTCGCGTTCCTCGACCAATCCTCAAGTCCCTCCTCGCAAGACGAGGAGGCGTGGCTGGGAACGTGCGCCTGCCCCTCCGCGGCTAAGCTTTCTGTAGACGTCACGGCCATCAAGCGCGAGCTCTCCTCCGCCTCCTCTCACCTCTCGCGCTCTCTCCCTTTCCTGAGTTTCTCTAACCGTCGTTTGCCAAATCGGGCAAAAAGGCTTCTCTCATGCGGTGAGGGAAAGGATGGTGGTGAGAAGCGTGTGTGGAGGCTGTGGTGGAGCTATCGCTCGCCCTGCTGAGGCTTTCTGTGCCTTTAACAGCTGCATTATAGGTAGAAATGAAGCAGCAGTCGTTTCTCATTCCTGCATTTCCATGGTGATAATCACCGCGCCAGCTGAGTTTCCCCTCATACTTTTTTTTAAGTGAGTGTGCCGTTCAAGAGATAGAATGTTTTGGTGATTAATAGCCAGTCTTTAAATTAATTAATTAAAACATTTGCAAATGCCAAAACCTAAATAGGTGCTTTAAAGGAACTGTAAGAACTTTTAGTTTGATAAACAAACGGTCTCACTCATTTTTAGAAGGACAAGCCATCTTTTATATTTTCTTTTCATAATATCCTTGTTTATAGCCATAAAAAGAGCATGTGCCAACAATTCACTATCCAGCTGATAAACTTTGCCCTCCTCACTTCTCTGTCTTGCTCTCATACATACCTTTACCCTATTTCCTTTTTAGTCCAACATGAGAGCCCAAGTGAGCTAAACTCATAAAAACTTTCATGGAGGGGAGGCGCCAAGCTCCTATTTATTTAATGTAATAATTTCCTTCTAGCTGTTGCCACTTAATTTTTTTTAAATAATGAATTGTTAGTGCCTGTAATGTGTTTTTGTGTATGAAACAATCTTCTAAATAAGGGAGGTCAAAAAGATTACCACTATCAGACAGACTTTTATTTTGGTTGCTAAAATCCTTTGAAGCTTCCCTGAGGTTCCTAAGTATTTTTACTAGGAAGTCTTGTTGAACTAAATGGGACTTACTTCTAAGTAGTCATGTGCAGGATTGTGTTGCATGTCTGTTTGCAGTTCTCTCCAGACTTAATGGAACTTACATCAAAGTAAGGCAAGCAAACATAGGATTGGGCTGCACAGCTTCAATGCTGCACACAGGCTTCTTCAATGATTGAACTCAGTGGCTCTAAGTAGCCTAAAACTATGTTCTTTAAGTCAGAATTAAACTAGATTTCGTATATTCCTACTTAACATTTCTTCAAAAACTGAGCCACAATCAAAATACATCTCCTAAAAGTGGAATGTCCAACTGTAAAAATTCAGAAGTAATATAATATCAACTCTATTTCTTTCTTGTAGCAAGGCAAGAGAAACAAAGAAACCTGGAATTACAATGTTTTAACTACAGAAATTTTGTTGAAATAATACAATGAAAACTGGTATGTTGCAAACCTGTCACTTAAATATACACTGAACTTATTCTGAAGTACACTACAGAGATGTATAGGAAGTAAATCATGGTGCACTGGAGAGCCGCTGACCAATATCTTATGGGCCATCTAATGCCTCCAGGGTGGTGAAATTCTTTGCAATGAACATCAGACTAAATAGACCCTCATCTAATACAGCAAGACATTTCTTATGTTGTTAAGCAAGGCTACATATTAATCAGGATCAGTTCTAACAGGTAAGTTATGTCTTAATTGTTAAGAGATGCCAAGGATGCTGATCTGCTTTGTACATTTAATGCACATTGGTGAACTAAGGATTTTAGTTTTAAAAAAAGTGTAGTAGTAAATCATGCAAAGCTGAAGTTTGTTATTATTTATTTAAATCATTTTTTTACGCTGCCCTTCAGCCAATAAAGTTAGAATGGGCAACTTGTATCTTTTCAAATGTTTTGCCCTACAACTCCCATCAGCCCTAGTCAGCAAAGTTAACGAGGGCTCATGAAACTTATAGGCCCAAACATTGGAGGGCCATAAGTTGACCACCCCTGCAGTAAAGGCTCTAGGAGCAGTTTACAAAGATCAATCATAAGACAGGCCCTCTCCTCAGGCTTACAATTTAAAAGACACACAAGAAAATGGGATTGGGAAGGAGGAAGAAAAAAAACAAGCAAACTTGGGCACTAGTTCTTATCTACAACTTTCTTATAAGAATTAGCTGGAATGGAAACAGCTCAAGTAGAGGAGGCACCAAAAATTGCTGGTGATGGAATTGCCCTCCTTCCCATCTCTCCATTCTTTAGCTTGATGGAATGGCTGCTGCTGGGTGCCAGTTGACAGATGGAGGAACATGATGGAGCTGGTTTCTAGCAGAGGTGATAATGGCTATGCTTTCCATCTGTCCTTTTGCAGCCTGATGGAATGGCCATCAGCTGTTGGAATCAAATTATCTAAAAATGAAATAAATAGGTAGTGTAATGATTACTCCAGTTTTGCTGAAGGCCTCGCCCATGAAGGCTCATTCAACTGACACCACTAGCAGTAATTCCAGCAGGCTGTATCAAGGGAAATGAGAGGGGTAAGCAGGGCTATCCCACCAGCTGTGCTGAAACATTTAATTTCCCCCCTTCCCTCCCTATTCCTTTTTACTTGTGTATCATATATTTTAGATTGTAAGCTTGTGAGCAGGGGGTGTCTCCCTTTATTGGTTATTGGTAAGCCACCCAGGAGCCTTTTTGGCTGAGGTGTGGGATACAAAATTCTAAATAAATAAAACTTCTAAAGTAAGAACCTATTTCATACAACCAGAAAATAGCAGAGAAATCCAAGGTTCATAATTTGTTGTTACTTTTCTTTGTGTATTTTTAATTAAAATAAATACTGTGATCTTTGGATACTAATCTGTGTTGAATTGCGTTGCTGAAGAGTATCTAGAAAGATCACACAAGATATGTATTTTATATTAGAGCCATTTCTTATGTAAGGGTGGGATAAAAAGGTATCCTCCTGTACTAAAAATAAAAAGCACATCTAAGGGGGAAATGTGTATATATATATATTTAGTAAGTATCCAATATGTAATCCAAACTAGTTTATATATACACACACATTTTACAAAAGAATTAAGGTTGGAGTGTTTTTAAAACATTGACAAGTGATTTAAAATTATTGCTCATTTAGAGTCCATGAAGAATTTCTTTTAAATTGTAGTATGATGCTGTGGGAGTCAAAGGTCACAACCCAAAGAAACAATATGCAAATAGAACAGACCCTGGATTGGGGGACCCTCCAGAGCAGATTTGGAGGGGAGATTATGCAGAAGGCCCATTTTACAAATGGTGTCCTGCTGGTGAATATGGATCCAACACATTGAGCTCAGCTGAAGACAGCTTGCTGCTGCATTTCCCATTATCCAAGAAGCAAATCACTTTTTAAAAGCAGCTTAATTATTTGGCAATGGATATAGTTTTAGTATCACTATTTAAACAAAACTCCAGTTACATATATGATTGTTCTGTTCATACATATTGAACATAAGAACATTTCTAAATTATTTTTATTTATTTATTTGTTTATCATACTTATACCAAATGCTCCATCTACTCCAGCCTTCTTGTTCACACAATGCCTAGGCAGTTGCCTGCAGGAAACCCAGAAGTAGGACATGTGTGAAATAGCATCCTCCTGTTCATGTTTCCCAGCAATTGGTTTCCCCGCATTGATGTACTGCCTCTGATACTGGAGGCAGCATATAGCTATTAGGACTAGAGACCATTGATAGCCTCATCCTCTGTGAATTTGTCTAATCCTTTAAACCTTGTAAAGCAGCTCATAAACTAAAGCTCAGAAATAGACTCATCCCAAGTTTGAGAGTTCAGATTAGCATTTAGTTTAAAATGCACACAAAAAGGACTCAGTCCTTGCATACCACAACCCTTCCTAAATTAGATACCCAGTGTCAGCCTCTTGCACCCTCAGAGAAGCTTGAACCACATCCCTTCCCAAATCATCTGTTGTCCCCTCCGATGACTGTTGTCCTCTCTCCTAGATAAAAAACCATCCATTGACTATTATGTTGTTGTTTATTCGTTCAGTCGCTTCCGACTCTTCGTGACTTCATGGACCAGCCCACGCCAGAGCTTTCTGTTGGCTGTTGCTCCCCCTAGCTCCCCCAAGGTCAAGTCTGTCACCTCCAGAATATCATCCATTCATCTTGCCCTTGGTCAGCCCCTCTTCCTTTTGCCTTCCATTTTCCCTAGCATCAGCATCTTCTCCAGGGTATTCTGTCTTCTCATTATGTGGCCAAAGTACTTCAGTTTTGCCTTTAATACCATTCCCTCAAGTGAGCAGTCTGGCTTTGTTTCCTGGAGTATGGACTGGTTTGATCTTCTTGCTGTCCAAGGCACTCTCAGAATTTTCCTCCAACACCACAGTTCAACAGCATCTATCTTCCTTCGCTTAGCTTTCCTTATGGTCCAGCTCTCGCAGCCATAGGTTATTACGGGGAATACCATTGCTTTAACTATGTATACCTTTGTTGTCAGTGTGGTGTCTCTGCTCTTAACTATTTTATCAAGATTTGTCATTGCTCTCCTCCCAGGAAGTAAACGTCTTCTGATTTCCTGTCTGCAGTCAGCGTCTGCAGTAATCTTTGCGCCCAGAAATATGAAGTCTGTCACTGCCTCCACATTTTCTCCCTCTATTTGCCAGTTATCAATCAAGCTGGTTGCCATAATCTTGGTTTTTTTGGAGGTTTAAGTGCAACCCAGTTTTTGCACTTTCTTCTTTCACCTTCGTCATAAGCCTTCATCATAAGGCTCCTCAGCTATTATCCTTATCCCTAAATAGAAATTCTCCGTACCCAGAAGGCTCAGATGCTCTACATTTCCACTCACTGAAAACTAGTGCCAACCAGTAGTTCAGCCACAGGCTCCCTTGCTTTAATTATATTGGCTACAGCAGCAGTTGGGTCAATTAGCTAGAGCTATATAAGGATGCAGGCTTGTGAAGAAGCCAGCTCTCTGAGGGCGAGGAGCCCCAATGGTAAAGTGCCTCAACCTCAGTGAAAATGTGTTAGCATACAAGCAAGTTAAGCACCTCTTCAAGTTTAGCAACAGGAAAAGGAGGCTAGGGCATTCAACTCTTCCCTCCCTTCTCATAGTAACTGTAAATAAATATAAACAAATAACTATAAATACATTTCCCACTTTCTCCTAGCAAACAACTTAGTTTTTCAGGTAAACAAGCCCAATACTAGCGATGATGATATGAATGTAGAAAGCCAGCAGGGGTGTGGGGGCTATGCAGTGTATTGCACTGAGTGCCATATTATGGCTCAATGTTTATAATTTGTTCAGTTTTGTTAGGCACTGGGGGCATTTTTGGGATAAGCCACACCTATACAAGAGGTTTGGGCTCCACTTGAACCAGACTGCTGGTGCTAAACATAAAAGAGGTGGGAGAGCAGCTTTTAAACTGAACCCTTGGGGAAAGCAGACAGCAACTGGGAAGCATACAAATCATCTCTAGGGGATGAAGATGAAAATGTTTCCAATTGTCCAAATTAGAAGCGGAAAAATAGGCCATAAGCATATGGTGAAACACGATAGCCAGTCAAAGAGGCTTAAGTGCCATAGCAGAAGATGTACACACCAGAGACATCTGGGGAGGGACACTGTGTATAGGTTTTCTATAAAAATGCAAGCCAAAAGGCGAGAGCTGGAGTGCCTGGTCTTAAAGGAAGGCCCTAGTTATAGTGGACATTACCGAAACCTGGTGGGAATGGAGAAAACCAGGGGGAGCTCTGTGTATCAAAGAGGGCATAGTGTTAAGCAGGCTAGAAAACCTAATAGGGCAGATTCCTTCACAGAAGCACTACGACTGACAATACTGGGCTCCAAAACTAATTTAGTATTAGAAACATGCTATTGTCCCCAAGACCAGAATACTCAGGGTAATCTTCAGATGAAAAATGAAATCAGGGACACTTCCAAATGAAGAATAATGGATGACTTCAATTACCCCACATTGACTGGATAAATGCAAGTGTGGGGAGGGAACGAGAAGGGTTACAGAATAACTGTGGACGTGGTTTGTGTATTATAAAATATTTTTTTAAAAAAATCAAGAAAATAAAATAATGGGACTTCCGGGCCGCACCTCTGCTCCCACACCCAAGGTCTCACAGTGCTTCTAGCCCTGCTCCTGACATCCACATTAGAGCAATTGTTCAGGGTTCAGAAAGCAGGAAATGCTTATGCCTGTAGGCTTACCTTTGCTAATGTTCACATCTAGTCCATTGATGTCAAAGACAGAACCAATAGTGCCACAAAACTTTGAGGCACAGCCTTGATTTACATGTGTCTTTCTTTCATGCTATGCATGTGCAAACATGGCTATTGCCCCTCCTTCAGAATTAGTTTCTTTTACATGATCTGTATAAACTCTAATATTATCTCACTAAAGCACTCTGTAAGTTCATTTAATAAACAACTGTTACATCTAGAGGAAGACATTTGTAGACACTGTCCACTTCATGAAGTATTAACCTCAATTTGGTAAATTTATACATATGTTTGGGGGAGGGGGGATTGTAAATGACAAGGTTAGAGGGAACTGAGAAACAAAAGGTATAGACAGTGATAATTACCTTAAGTGTGACTATTCACAAAATATTCACAACAATTCACAACAAACATCATTGTATTAGTGAGTAATCACTGCACATATATTTGTGGCAAATAATTGGGATCAGGATTGAGGATCAACAACCATCAATGTGTGAGTGGAACAAAAATATCTGGCACTGACTATTAATGTACTAGCTAACATTATAAAAAAAGTTGGGAAGGACAAAAAAGTAGAAGGGACTCTTTAGAATCATGGAAGAAACAAATTAATAATAATAATAATAATAATAATAATAATAATAATAATAATAATTTATTTCTTACCCACCTCTCCATTTGGATCGAGGCGGGGAACAACATTGAATATAAAACTCATAAAAACTGATTAAAAACATAGCATACATGATTAAAACATCCTTAAAATGTCCTAAAAACATTCTAAAATTTCACTGGATAGGCCTGCTGGAATAGATCAGTCTTTATTGCTTTTTTAAATGCTAAAAGACTTGTCAAGTTGACGAATTTCCTCCGGCAGGCCATTCCACAGTCTGTGAGCAGCAGAAGAGACGGTCCTCTGTGTAATACTTGTCAGCCTAGTTTTGGTTGACTGACGTAGATTTTGGACCTGAGTGTGCGGGCGGATTGTACGGGATTGTCCAATATTTGTTATTGGAATAAGAGAACCAATAACCAAAATGTGGAGTTGTGTTAGAGATATGATTTTGTGAGAGTAACTATTAATGAATGAATTTAATAGATTTACAATGAATGAAATAGGTAGCAATTCCAACAATTTTGGGGGGAAGAAATGTCAATTTAATTTTATTTGTGTGTTTTTTTCTTTCTGCCTCTTTGGTTTCTGTATTTTATGATATTTATTTATTTATTTATTATATTTATATACTGCCCCACAGCTGAAGCTCTCTGGGCGGTTTACAACAGTAAAAAACAGTAAACATTTAAAAAAGTATACAAAATTTTAAAAAACCATCAGAAACATATAGACAACAACATAAAAACATTATCCATTATCCGTTAAAAACAAACTTAGTGTTGTTAAATGCTATTAAATGCCGGGGAGAAGAGAAAAGTCTTGACCTGGTGCCTGAAAGATAACAGTATTGGCACCAGGCGAGCCTCATCAGGGAGATCATTCCATATATACCAAAGAAAGTAAATTAACAATTAATATTATTACCTAAATATATTTCTTCATCACATTAATACTGAATGAAATAGTTGGGGAAAAAAACCCACATTACTGTTTCAATAATGTTTAATTTTATATCGGAAGAGACGAATACAGTAGTTTCTAGATCTCTGTCTCCCATTTGAGCATCTTGTTTTCTTGGTTTTTGATTGGTATCTTCAGTTTTAGTTTCTTTTCACACTGTTTGTATGAGAATCCATTTTTCACTGTTACTTGTAATAAAGTACCTCAGGCTTACTGACATTCTTCAGGATCCCTGCAAAGAAACAGGAGGAACATGAGGAAAATACCTAGGAAAGCAGATAATAAAGAAAGTGTAAAAAAAAAGTGTGTGTACATGTATGGGAGATAGACAGGAGAGAGAAAAGAAGAAGTAATATACAGAGGTGTGTGTGTGTGTGTTTGTGTATGTAGGAGGCTGGTTGGTTTGTGTGCAGGCATATAGAGAAAGTTACCTTTTCCTTTCCTTTCCACATTCAGATATTAGTCTTATTAAATCACTACACAATTTTCTGTCATAGCAGTTATCTACTCTTAGAAGCCAATTTTCAGTTGTCCACTTCAGAGATAGACATTAGATCCAATATCCATTATGCTGAAAATACAGTTTTTAATACTAGCTATCACATCTCTTTGTTTTGTCAGCTTTAGAGTGCTTTCAGGTATTTCAACTATTTGGTATGATATGAAAATAGTTATATGAAATGTAACTGTATGAGTTACATGAAACATAATTTGAAAAATAGATCTTTTGGGACAGCAGTCTGAAAATTACAGCAACAATTACATTTGCAACAATGTGTTGGGAAGAATAGAGGAAAAGTTGTGGTGGAGGATCTAAAATAAGAAGGGTGTAAAACAAAAAATGATTAGATTACCTAGAGTATAAGGGGGAAAGAAAGATTAATCAGAGGGAAGACAGTTGCACTAGAAATAGCTAAAGATTTTTAGGAGTACAGTACAGCAAAAAAAAGTAATGGTGTGAAGGAGGAAAAAAAAAGAAGGAAGAGAGTCAGTTTTTATCTGTTTATAGAAGTGTTCTGCAAAAACTTACACCCATCAACATTTTCGCCCACTCCTTCAGCACTGATGATTGCAGACACTTGCTAATATAGAAAATGGTGGTTTATTTAGGACATCATAAGAATAAAGAGGAATCATTTTACTTTTAGTGCTGATGTACCCTCCTCCCTGGATATTTTGTTTGATTTTGTTGGCTGCTTATCCCAATAAGGAAATCTAAATGGCAATTTCGACTCTGATGACCTTGGTACATAGTTCTAGATGCGGTATTTTAATTTTAACCTAAATATTTACTAAAAGTAAATATTGCTGACATTGTGCAAACATAGACACATTACTGGTTGCCATGGCAAATCTCTCCTCTCCTATTTTGAAACTGATTCAAGTTTCCAACATCCCTCTATCATCTTGCACATGTGGTTAGGTTTACTCTTTGCTGGACTATGTGTTCTCAGTATTGAATAATTTCTCATTTTCTGACATTTCTAGTAATTAGGCTACCCTGAACTATATGTATAGCTTATGTTGTGGAAGTGCCTAAACAATCTTTTTGTACCCACATGAAGTTACATTATCTAGAACATAAATTCTACATACTGCATAATTTGCAGTTTAATTGCATAATTTTTGTGTAGGCATTCTTACAATGTAATCTTATAAATGAGTAGACTTGTAAAAAAAACTGCCAACATCCTCATTCAATTCAACTTAGTACTGACTGAGGACAATGTACAGAAAGGTTTCTGAAGGTGAAATTTAAACACTGATCTGCTTCTTACTGTACTAAGCTGAGATAATGGACAAATGACAGTTCATATTTCCATCTGTTTCTTATCTCACTTTCCCACTTTTATGATGATATGTAATGAAATGCTCTCAGCCTCTTTCATGTATTTGGGAGTGGCTCCACAAGCTCAATGAACTGGGCACATTTATGTGGTGTTAAGGTCGTGGCAGCAAGTTGTACCTCTTCCTTACATGCATTCCAAATGTCTGAAAGGGATTATTGATTTTGTCAGGGTTGTTACCTATAAGAGCTTTTAAAAACAGGTCATGCTTAGTGAAAGAAGGAATATTAAAATTCAGAAGAGACCCTAAGATTCAAATAATCTTTACAGGCTGTTTGAAGATGGTATGATGAGATGAGTGTATTTAGGTCAGAAGTTCGCAACATTGTCCAAGAGGTGGCAACAAAAAACGTCCCAAAGAAAAAGAAAACCAAGAAGGCAAGATGGCTGTCTGCTGAGACACTGGAAGTAGCCCAAGAAAGAAGGAAAGCAAAAGGCAACAGAGATAGGGGGAGATATGCCCAATTAAATGCAAAATTCCAGAGGTTAGCCAGAAGAGATAAGAAATTATTTTTAAACAAGCAATGCGCGGAAGTGGAAGAAGACAATAGAATAGGAAGGACAAGAGACCTCTTCCAGAAAATTAGAAACATCGGAGGTAAATTCCAGGCAAAAATGGGTGTGATCAAAAACAAAGATGGCAAGGACCTAACAGAAACAGAAGAGATCAAGAAAAGGTGGCAAGAATATATGGAAGATCTGTATAGGAAGGATAATAATAGCGGGGATAGCTCAGACGGTGTGGTCAGTGAGTTAGAGCCAGACATCCTGAAGAGTGAGGTTGAATGGGCCTTAAGAAGCATTGCTAATAACAAGGCAGCAGGAGATGACGGTATCCCAGCTGAACTGTTTAAAATATTGCAAGATGATGCTGTCAAGGTGATGCATGCCATATGCCAGCAAATTTGGAAAACACAAGAATGGCCATCAGACTGGAAAAAATCAATTTATATCCCCATACCAAAAAAGGGAAACACTAAAGAATGTTCAAACTATCGGACAGTGGCACTTATTTCACATGCCAGCAAGGTAATGCTCAAGATCCTGCAAGGTAGACTCCAGCAATTCATGGAGCGAGAATTGCCAGATGTACAAGCTGGGTTTAGAAAAGGCAGAGGAACTAGAGACCAAATTGCCAATATCCGTTGGATAATGGAGAAAGCCAGGGAGTTCCAGAAAAACATCTATTTATGTTTTATTGACTATTCTAAAGCCTTTGACTGTGTGAATCATAACAAACTGTGGCAAGTTCTTGGTGGTATGGGGATACCAAGTCATCTTGTCTGCCTCCTGAGGAATCTGTATAACGAACAAGTAGCAACGGTAAGAACAGACCACGGAACAACGGACTGGTTTAAGATAGGGAAAGGAGTACGGCAGGGTTGTATACTCTCACCTTACCGATTCAACTTGTATGCAGAACACATCATGCGACGTGCTGGGCTTGACGAATCCAAGGCTGGAGTTAAAATTGCAGGAAGAAACATTAACAATCTCAGATATGCAGATGACACCACTTTGATGGCTGAAAGCGAGGAGGAGCTGAGGAGCCTTATGACAAAGGTGAAAGAAGAAAGTGCAAAAGCTGGGTTGCAGTTAAACCTCAAAAAAAACCAAGATTATGGCAACCAGCTTGATTGATAACTGGCAAATCGAGGGAGAAAACATGGAGGCAGTGACAGACTTTGTATTTCTGGGCGCGAAGATTACTTCAGACGCTGACTGCAGCCAGGAAATCAGAAGACGTTTACTTTTGGGAGGAGAGCAATGACAAATCTTGATAAAATAGTTAAGAGCAGAGACACCACACTGACAACAAAGGTCTGCATAGTTAAAGCAATGGTATTCCCCATAGTAACCTATGGCTGCGAGAGCTGGACCATAAGGAAAGCTGAGCGAAGGAAGATAGATGCTTTTGAACTGTGGTGTTGGAGGAAAATTCTGAGAGTGCCTTGGACTGCAAGAAGATCAAACCAGTCCATACTCCAGGAAATAAAGCCAGACTGCTCACTTGAGGGAATGGTATTAAAGGCAAAACTGAAGTAATGAGAAGACAGGATACCCTGGAGCAGAGGCTGATGCTAGGGAAAGTGGAAGGCAAAAGGAAGAGGGGCCGACCAAGGGCAAGATGGATGGATGATATTCTGGAGGTGACAGACTTGACCTTTGGGGGAGCTGGGGGTGGCAACAGCCGACAGAAAGCTCTGGCGTGGGCTGGTCTATGAAGTCACGAAGAGTCAGAAACGACTGAACGAATAAACAACAACAAGAGCAGCACCTACAGCACCTCAGACTAATATGGATGAGCTTCAGTTTATTCCCCCTCACCAAGTCCATTTTCACTATTACTTCCATGAATTTATACTCACTTCCGTTATATGTAAAAATAATGATCATGAAGTCAAAATAGGAAAATTTCATTCATACCTGAAGTCTGCAGTCTTTTTTTTGTATGAGAAAAAGATTCTTGTTCCCTGAAAACAGTAAGAACAATAAAAAAACTAATAACTTTCTACTACAAGTGTATTAAAAAGGCTTATCAGTTATATTGTTGTTTCAGGGCTGAACAACACATCTCAGCAAATATGGCTTTCCAGCCTCATATTTAATAAATAAATAAAACTCCTTACCAATGCAGGAGAAGCAGTAACTGTAGCAGTAACTGCTCTGAAGAGGAGCTGTGAAAAGGGATGCGGGAATTAATATCTCCCCTTTCTGGAGTAGCTGGAGAGTGCGGAAGTGTTGAAAAGATGGAGGACACCGATAAGTGTCTGTTCAACATTTAAAAGCAGAGGATCACATTGCCAAGGAGGAGATATTGTTCCCCCTACTTTTAGTGCACTTACCCCTTTGGCTCCCCCTTCCCCATTTTCAGTGCTTTCATAGATCCCTCCTTTCTTTTACTATTATCCCCTCCCCCCCTCCTTCACAACGATGTGCAAATTAGCCCATATGTAAACTCATCTTGACCATTTCCTTGTATGTTAACTTACTCCACTTTGCAGCCCCAAGGAAGGAAATTGACCAGGCAAGACTACACTTATAAAATAGACTTAAATGTGCACTTGTATACTTGTGAAAGACCAACAATAGTACTATTAACAACAAAAAATATGAGCCAAATTGTGCATTTCTGAGGGGCTGAAAAATAAAATTTTAAAAGCTGAGGAATGAATGGTGGTAATTTCAAAGTGCCATTTTGGCTTTGTTGAAAGGGCAATCACTGGCAAGATTCCAAAGAGTACCTGGCACAGTCTGTTTTGCTGCTCTTGCCAAGTGGCTCTATAGTCAACTGTGGCAACCCAAGATAAAACTGGACTCCCAAGTTCAGATGACATGGCAACCCATCATGGGTATGAACAACCCTACAACTAGCCATGGGTTCTTTGTGTGGCTTGTTTGTGAAAAACAAGTCACCCTACAGAAAACACTCCGGCTTTGGATGACATGACAACCAACCATGGCTGGCTGCCTATGATGGGTTGCCATGTCATACAAACCCAGTTGGTTAACTGTGAATTGTTTGATCCATGATTAACCCATAGTGTTTGCATTCACGTCACAGAACAACCTGAACCAATTGGAGGTTGTATATACTTAACTTTCTTTATTGCGATCTATAGATCCATAAAAAGAAAAGAAACAAACAACAAACAACCAAACACAAGAATCAGACATGAAATCATACAGTTAGAGCTATTATCAACTTTAGTCTAATACACAAAGAGCTCTAATCTTGGCTGCCACTGTAAGAAATTTAGCAACAGCCAAAGTTACACTTGAGGACTTATCTTCCAACAAAAACTTAACATAAAATTTGCCTGAAGTTCTGGACAGTTTGCTCAACAATGGGGTAATCATAAGATGGCGGGCCTGATTATAAAAGCTACAGGACAGAAGGATATGCTCCATCGTCTCCACTTCCGTATTCCTACAGGGGCACCGTCGTTCCTGATAAGGGATACCAGCATATCTGCCCTGAAGTAATTCAATAGAATAAACATTGCATCTGGCCTTGGAGAAGGCAATACGATATTTAGCGACCGACAAGTTCTTTAGATAGTCAGCCAGCTGAAGAGGCCCAACGTAATGAACGTGCAATGCACTGGGAGAGCAAGAAACATGAGAGGAGGTTGTATATTAAAAATGGTGGTGGCACACAAGCTGGCAAATCATGGGTTATTTAATTTACCTATGATTTGCCACCATTTCATGCAACCTGGGACTCAGTTTTGGACATGAGCATCTTTAATGTGCCTTGTTCTAAACAAGTGTCTCTCCAACTCTGGGTCCAAAACTGAGATTCTTCATTCTGAAAAGGGGGTGGAGGTTGATAGCTCTCATTGTGAACTTTATAGGAAGGATTTTACAACCAAGGAATACATGAAGAGAAAACTCCTGAAGCAGAGGTACCTAATGTAACCCAAAAATATTGAAATAGAAGATAGAAAACAGACGTTCAGAATAATATGCCTCTGTAATCCACATACCTAGATTTATTCTTTCTGATAGTCCTGTCCTTTAATTCTTGTCTATTTGTCGTTTGTTTCTCTGAGTCTACACTGGGCTTTTTCATGCAGCTGTAGGAAGAAACTGTGGCTTGGCTCTGGTTCTTTCGAAATTCTTCAATAGGACCCACTATATCAGAAATGGTGACCCGCTTGGAAGAGGATTTCTTAAGGACTTGTGTTTTTATTGGCTCTTGGCTGGTTTGTTGATTTATGGGAGGCTCTACTTTGTTGTTTTCCTTTGAAAACAATGAGGAAATAATATTTTGTAAAAACTGGATATATAAAAACTCAATACACAATCAATAGCATTGGGATTCTGAATTTGCTGTGAGGAGTCAGAGCGATCACTGTGAGGAGTCAACAAATTCAGTCTAAAGCAATTTAGTACAGCGGCTTAATGACAAAAATCCAGTTTTTGCACAATAACTATTTGTGTGTTTTTTAATTCTAGTTTGGGTTAATGATAAAATTAGTGTTTTATTAGAATAGGATGCTAACAAGTCTTTCTAGGAGTACCCAAAGGTGTAGCTAATGCTGTGCTATTTTTGGAGGCTGGTTTCCTAACGGTTGAGACCTAAGCGTGGATAGTCACTCTAAACTATTGGCTATGTCTACAGTGCTTATAACAGCAATTACTACCATTAGTGCATTGGATTTTTATGTAAGTTCTTTCTTTAAGACCAGGCAATCTAAATTGGTTATTATTTGCTTTTCTCAGGAATTAATGGTTATTCTAAAGACAAACTGTGCTTAGATGCAGTTTTAGATATAGATCACCAACATAGCATAGCCTTTGCCAGGAAGTATTGTCATCCTCTATGCATGTCCTAATCCTCTACGTTCCTTATTCCCAGTATCTTCATTACTAAAGTTGATGGTGGCCTTTTCACTCTCTAAGTGTTATGCTTTGCTGTTTGCTCTATTCACGGGTCATATGGTAGGAATTTCTGCTGCAGAGCATCAATATGAATTTGGGTCAGATTGAAAAATCTGACTTGCATATTCTTTTCCACTGACATTTCTATAGTGCCTTGCATGAAGAATTTATTTGTCCACTCCTTTAATTTTACCTGAGAAGGTTTCTTGGTTTTTATGTCAACTTTCTATTAGCAAAGACCATACCCTATCTTATAAGGGGGGTGTTGTTGTTTGCTACGTAACTAAATAGTAGTGGCAAAAACAAAAAAAAACAAAAACAAATAAATTTATTTATTTAAATTGACAGCAGAATATATATCATCATTCTAAGAGTGTCATCAGATGGGTGGATTTTTGCTTTTCCCTACTGTCACAATGGCCTCCTGCTGATGTCCCACAATAGCGACACTCTCTTTACATGGGGAGAGAAAGAGGAAGCAGCAACAATCACATGGCCCATTCAGGGGCCGTTTATATTGCGCCACTTTTCCTGTACACAGCAGAAAATGGTGGCATATTCCATTTAAAACAACAACAACAACAACGGATCAAAAAGGAACTATTTTGTCATGGAAAAATGAGCAAAAGGAATGGGTGCTACGTGGGAGGCGGATGTCATTGTCTAAAAGATGAGTGAACATCCAAAAGTGGGCAGTAGTGAGCATGTGATAAAATGCTCATCTGATGATGCTCTAGTCAATAACAAATTATCTGAAACATGCACGTTATTTTGGTTCCTTTGTAGATCTAATGTAATTGGTTTGTAGACTGTATAATTTGAAAATTGATTAAAGGAATTCCCATTGTTTAGGGGCTTAGCTTCTCATGGTCCTTCCTTTTTTAGGCAGGAACTCTGATGGGGATCCAAATACATATATAGACATTGTTGTCTAAAAAACACATGAACATCCGTAAGCAGGCAGTAGCAAGCATGCGATAAAACACTTGTCTCATGATGCTCTTAAAGTTCCTAAGGTATTGTTTCTAAACCATCCCTTTCCTATGAAGAGGTGTTGTGTCCATCTGATTATCACTCACATTCAGTGTTTTGTTCCTGATGGCTATATTTTCCTCCTGGGTTTCAAAATCCTTATATAGAGCATTAGCTGAAGAACCTCTAGATTTAGATTTCAGTTGATTGATGAGCCGTGTCCACTGACAGAAGAGACGGGCCTGTTTCTGTGGTGGAGCACAGAGTTCTAGGTAGTAGGCACGGCCGCTCACCAGCTTTAGCTTGATGCGTCTCTTCTTAGCAGAGTGAATAGAAAGATCTACAAATTTCAAGGGTAAGAACCTGCAAGAAAATTCTCATTATGAATTCTTGAAAGCCGTACTTTACTGAGTCATCACATTCAAGGGGGCTGGAAAAATTGGATTCAAGAGAACAGGGAACATTAGAATAAAAGAGACCTATTTCAAGAAAGGCATTGTACACTTGCAATTTGAGTTGTATATTGGCAGCAGAAAGAAAAGGCACACAATGCATCTCCAATATGCTTTTTATCATAGAAATTAGACTTGTTCAGCTCATGTAACAGTAAAAAGCCACACGATACTCATTTTCAATACATACTGATCTCCCAACTGCCCACACTACAGGTGAAGAAGTTGCTGGATAATTATGCACACACAAAAGGTTTAATATGTTACTTTAACACATTAGATGTACTTTTCAGTCCTGAGGGCCACATCTGGTGTCAATATGTGCATGCATGTGCGGACACACACACTCTTCCCCCACCCCATCTCCCTGTACAGGCATGGGGAGGTTTCACCACTCCCAATCCCCAGCGATCTCCAACGGAATTGCTGTTTCCCCACTACTAGTAGCAGTGAAGAAACAGCAATGTTGCAAGTGCTATCACTGAGGGTTGGAAGAAGCATCCCCCAATGATCTCCGGGGAGATTACTGTTTCTTTGCTACCAATAGAGGGGGGGGAACCAATCACCATGAGATCACTACTCCAGCACTGTTAATAGCAGTGATGGAACAGCTTCCCACCTCATAGTCCATCTGATCATATGGGTAGTGGGGGAAGTAGGTGGAGTCCCCAGCAGCTCTGTGAGCCACACTGGGAGTGGCGGATGGCTGCATGCAACCTGTGGTTTGTGCATCTCTATGCCAAACTAAGAATACAAGAAATCCCATCTATACCCTCTGCACATAGGGTTTCAGTGCTAGTCTCATTTGTGGGAGAAAGTCCGTTAATAATTCATATTTGTTAGTCATTTTGAAGATTTATTTATTTAATTGTAAGATGGTCAAGAAATAGTACAGGCATAAGAGTGCCTATATACGTAAGCCAGAAACTTCATTTTACCGTTATAAAACTAGAACATTCTAAATGTTAATAAAATCTAGACAACTTGTTTGAAGTGTTTGAAATTTGTCATGGAGTATGTTCTTGGTATTAGCCATGTTCTGACCAAATTTTAGACAGACCTGTTCACACATAGCCAAGATACAGCCATTTAGTAACTTTCGGTTCATTTTTCTGCTGTTTGTGACCATTTTTTGGTTCACAACCATTTTCCCCCTTGCCTCTTTATAACTACATCAAAACTTCAAAGATCTTTCCCTTCCTTTGCTGGTAAAAATTTGCTGTGTTTTTATTAAGTAATAAGATTTTTAAAAACTCAGTGCAAGTCAGATTTGGGCTAAAAAGCAAAGGGAGAGCCTTATTTGTAAGTGAGTGCAATATGTGAGATTGTAGAATGTGTGAACTGCTCATATAGCACCTTAACTTACTCTTTCCATGTTTTTATTTAATTTATTTATTTAACTGTTATTTGAAACCAAAGGTTCTTTAATATTAGTGTTGTTTTTATTTTTACCCTATGGTGTATACACCCAATGCACTTGTTCCTTAGTACTGAAAAACGTTTTGGGTTTTTTTGGTCAGAATTAATACTTCTTCTATTTCAGTGTACTGATATTTAAACAAATCCTTTCAATACATTCTTTACTTGTATGGCCTGGCAGCAGCCAGTCTATCAGGCTGCAGCAGTGGAAAGGACGGGAAGTAGGGCCACTTCAAAAGGTCAGCTGAGAGACTAGCTCCAGCAGGCCTTGCCTCAAATGTCATCGGGCAGCAGCCATTCTATTAGGTAGTAGCAGAAAGGAGCGGTGGGAAGCTTTTGTTCTGCTTTCTGTTTTACTGGTCATTACATTAGCAACTACGTAAGAAAGAATTGGTGCCTGAGTCTACATGTTTTCCTCATCCTTCCTCTTCCCTTTATCCTTTTGTGTCATATATTTTGGAATGTTAGCCTTTGGAAAGGGACTGTTTTGTTTTAGTTGTCTTATTAAGTAAGCTGCTCTGGGAGCCTTTTCAGATGAAGCGTGTGGTGGTAATGATTTAAATCAGTAGTGTGAAACCTGTGGCTCTCCAGATATTGTTGCACTTAATTTGTTTTTAACTATGCATATTTATTGTTTTATACTGTATGCTTTTATCTGTACGCTGCTCTGAGATCTTAATGATATAGGGCGGGATATAAATGTTTTGAATAAATAAATAAATAAACTCCTATCAGCCCCAGCTAGCATGGTTAATTATCAAGAATGATGGGAGTTATAGTCCAGCATCTTACCCTAACCCTTATTTGAAATAAACAAATACATAAGTAAATATGAGTAGTTGGAAACAGGATACTGGCCTAGATGGACACAGTCTGATCCAACAGGGCTCTTCTTATGTTTTTATTAATTTAAAACAGAGGTACACAACCTTTTTTTTGCCTCAAGGGCTACCAGTGATGCTGGACTGGGAATTGCCGGCAGCATGCACATTCGTGTGCACTTCCACACATCATCAATCTGTATGAGGATCTCTGGAGGAGGGAGTACAGAGCTCTCTTTCCACCTCCTCCCCCAATGGTCCAGACACAGATCATTCTTTTGTCCCTGCTAGCAGAGGTGGGAAAAGAGAGATCTGGGTGAGGATCTCTGGGTGAGGTAGTGGATAGCACAGTCAGTGTGGAATTTGGCAGTCAGAGTAGTGGGGTGGGCAGGCAGGCAGGCAAAGTAAGGGCCTTGGGAGGCTGCAGGTTATTCACCTCTAATTTAAAGTATTTGCATACCACTCCTCATTATACTAGATTCTGGGGCACTACGCAAAACAGTTATTATTTATTTCTAAGATTTATTAGTCATTCTGTAGCTGTTTTTCATGATGATAGGCATTAACACAGTTAAAATCTAAAATCCACATATAAAGAGAAATAGCATAACAAAACAATCAATTAAAAGCAGCAGAAGCGAAAACAGATATTAGAAGAACTAAAATTATAAATGCTAAATCTATTTAAAAACACAGAATAACAGTAGAAATTTATTTATTTAATTTCTATACCGCCCAATAGTAAAAGCTCTCTGGGCTGTTCACAAAGGAGTAAAAGGCCTGAGAGAATTTTTAAAAAAGTATTTTGTGCTGAAAAAAATTAACAAAGTAGGTGCCAGGCAGACCACTCTGGAAAGAGTATTCCATAGCTGGGAGACTACTCCTGAAAAGGCTCGTTCCAAAGTAGCCACCCCACCATACCTCAGCATGCAAAGGCACCTGGATCAGGGCCTCTGAAAACATTAAATAAACAATATAAGAAAACATGGTTCGAAGATAAAAGCAGCAGACAAAACCTCAAAACAGGCAACATCAAACTATTACGCAGTTTGCCTCTGTAAAGAAAAAGAAGGAAACCAAACTATCCAAACTACTGCATACCTCAATAACTGTTTTCTGAGTATCAGTAAGGACAATGGTTTTGTTTTAATCACATAGCATATGTTAATCGGCTCACCACTGCAATGATGTCTGTGTTAGACTTAGCCATTGGAGGTGTCCCTTCATCCTAGCTGTAAAACAGTGCCACCAACTGGACAAATTCTGGTGTTGCTAGTATTGAAAATTTAATTCATGATGTGGACTATGTTATTTATAGGCATTTTATTATTTAGGAGAACCTGTGAAAACTGGAGAGACTTGGTCATGTTTCCCCCCAACAAAGATATGACAGGTGGAATCCATACTATTTTTTCAGCCATTCACTCCTCAGTATTAACTCACCTGGTGAGTACTAGTTCATCTTCAGAGCATGAACGCTGTGTACATGCTGGGCGTGTTGAAATGTCTACTTGGGAGGATGAAGGGGTTGAATGTGCAAGCAGCATCACATTTGGCAATGACAAGTTTGGACTGGAGGCAAAAATCCCCATGGTCACATAGTTGGGACGATTATGAACGTAAATTGATTCACCTCTTCTATTGACCTGCAAAGAGAGAAGTTATTTGAAGCATATTAAAGAAATAGTGTCATTTTAAAAGTATCTGGAAACCCAATGTAAGTAGAAAATAGAAAGAAAATGAAGGCATAAGCATGCGTACCTGCAGAAAGGGAAAAGAACTCAATTCCAATCAAAAGTATGCAATGTTAGCATAACTGAAATGGCAGTGGTGTGGAAAACCCCAGTATTTATTTTTTTATTTATTTATTACATTTATATACTGCCCCATAGCCAAAGCTCTCTGGGCGGTGTCCACGAGACTTGAATATTCATACCAAGATCCCCCTAGTTGGGTGCAGCTTAGGTGTTTGTGACTTCCATGACCATTAGAGGTCTGCCTTGGTATGGTCGTTGGTCAGATGAAAGAAGTCCTTTCTGATCATGGTGTCTGTCTAAGCTGTGGAATAACGTCTTACCATCATGGTTCTTCTTTGGCAGTTGGTGAAAACCTGGCTCTTTCAGAGGGCTTTTGTGATGGGTAAAGATTAGATATTTAAGCGTTACTGATGATGGGGCGATTCTTGATTGATGTACAACTTTTTTGTTCATATTACTATGTATTATTATTATTATTTTATTTTATTATTATTTTATTGGTTGGGGGGAGCTAGCTTTCTAAATTCTTCCAAATTTTATTTGATTTTGATTTTGTGGTGTTAGCCACCTTGTGGTCTTTTTACCAGAAAGGCGGTGTACGAATTTATAAATACATAAATAAAAAATAAATAAAATCCAACTATTTGTGGAGCTATTTTTGCATCCTTCTCATTCTTTATTTACCTCTTCTGCTA
Source organism: Elgaria multicarinata webbii (assembly GCF_023053635.1). Taxonomy (NCBI): domain Eukaryota; kingdom Metazoa; phylum Chordata; class Lepidosauria; order Squamata; family Anguidae; genus Elgaria; species Elgaria multicarinata. The sequence continues at coordinate 123,766,214 of NC_086172.1, read as the reverse complement.
TTTCTATGAAGTTATATCTAAATTTCTAGTGCAAAAAGAGCAGTGTATTGACTCTTCATACCTTTTCAGACCCGATCATCCTCATTGCCCTCCTCTGAATCTGCTCAAGCTTGTCTGCATCTTCCTTGAAGTGTGGTGCCCAGAACTGGACACAATTCTCAAGATGAGGCCTAACCAGTGCTGAATCAATGGGAACCAGTACCTCGTGCGATTTAGAAGCTATACTTCTATTAATACATCCCAAAATAGCATTTGCTTTTTTGCAGCCACATCACACTGTTGGCTCACATTCAGTTTGTGATCTACAATAATTCCAAGATCCTTCTCGTTTGTAATATTGCTGACCCAAGTATCCCCCATTTTGTAACTGTGCATTTGGTTTCTTTTTTAAAAACTCCCACCCATCTTGAACTCCTTTTTTCATTAGGGCCACTTGCCATGGGACCTTCTTCAGCAAGTTCATAGCACTATACCGACATTACACACGGCTGATATGATGCCATTAACTTTTATTACGAGCTTATCTCCAATCTTTTTGAAAGCGGGTTAAGGGAGGAAATGTGCAGGCAACGTCCTGGAGGTTGATCACATCTTGCAAGTGACCTGCAAACTTCTGTGTGTGATTGTTCATAAGCATGCATCTGTAGAGACATTCTAAGTGTGAAGAGTATAAACTGGGCAAAAGCCAGAAAATGTAACATGGATATAGCTAGGTATCTGCTTTTATTTATAATAAGGAAATATGTATAAAAGTGTAGAAGTGTGTTTATATGAAGCATGAAATGTGGAAATGGGAGCCTTAAAGCTGAGTCCGTTTATTTATTTACGAGTGACATGTCCTTCTTCTAGCATAGGCTGTCCATCAGGTTGACCCAAGAAAAGTTCTGTATCAAAACCAGGCATGAAGCCATATTGAAATGGATCCATACACCTGGTCATCCAAAGTGCCTGGATTTGCATGGCTGCCACCCACTTAACCTCCTTGCCTAAAGAGACATTTGCAGCTGGCTGATAGTTATTAAGATTATCAGTGTCTGAGGAGGGTTTCTTTAGAAGACTCACAATCACCTATTTTCAAGACAGCTGGGACCATTCCTTCTCATAGAAGTATTAATCACTCTCCTGGACCCAGCTGATGAATCTTCATCTGCTAGTTGTTATTGGCTGTTATTGGGCAAGTGATAGGAGACAACCCTTGCATCTTGTCCATTTCTTCAGACTGAATTAATTGAAAATCATTCCATAATCCAAGACTAGACCATGTTCTGGACACATCTAATGACGGTACTATAGAACCCATTGCATCCAAATTGCAACAGATGTCATTAGTAGTATGCTCTGCTTAACTGTCAATAACTTCCTCTAAAAATCCTGGTTACCTGAATAAAGTTGCTCTCAAACACAGGAGCAGATCTCAATGGAATATATTCTCCTCTGTCAAGAACTTTTTGAAGATCTCCCATTATAAGAATGTAACTTGCAGATTCTGTGTATTTGGTCCAGCTCCTAAAAACTGGTTGCTTATTACGCCTACATACAAGACAAGAACAAAATGATATTGGAAATTGTTACACAGAAAACATTTGATGGTGGAGACAGCACTATAATATGCTACTATAGTGTAGTAGAGAGCACTATGAAAATTAGAGTGTCTAACTCTTTGAAAGGCTATTTAGAATGACAATTCTAAATTATACTTTCAAGAGGATAATTTCCTGAGGCTCTTGAACATTTCAGCCCTGTTTTTTACATATCAATGGAAATTTTGTGCTAGTTGCTCTGAACAAGAATGAGGGAAATTCAGAACTCATAACAGCTTTGGGGGGCTTCCAGACAACTGCACTTAACTATATAGGACTGGAAGAGACCTGAGTGGTAGGGGATAAAGGGTAATGGGAGATGCAAACTAAGAGAAATACCACCCCCAAGCCTTTTGCATTGTCAGAGGCAATTCTGGGATGCATGTATGATTGGGCTCAGCAATGTCAGATATGGTGTTCCTTGCCCTTTGAGGCCAGCTCCTGCATCAAGTATGTACCACAACATTGGCGCTGGCTCTTAGCAGATGGAGGAGGAGTAAGGAGAAGGGTAGCTGAGCCACTTAATTGGGCTGGTTTCTGGCAGGAGCCCAGCTGATAATCTTAAGCACCAACCATGGGGAGATTCTCTACTAAGTATCTATGTTGCTTCTGAAGCACAGTTGGTATACTTTTGATCTTTATTGGCAATTAATGAAACTCACATGCCTCTTTAAGCAGATAAAAGCCATTATCTTTATAGGGCTTTCAAAACATTTTTTAAACTAAAAATGCATAATAGGTGGAGCCAGTAAGCAATGAAGTATTATTTCATCTTCACCACCACCATCATACTGTTACATTTTTGATAGCCACTAATATTATCTCCCTTTAATATTGTGTCTCCTTAAAAGAGCTCCTATATCTTATTTTCTTTATACTTTATTTTTCAGAGAGTACTTTCTTATGTGGAGGAATAGGCCAAAAAACACCAGGATGCACAAACATTAGATCAATGTCAAGTATTTCCTCATAGTTTCTCCAAGCAATGGTTGATATTCAGAGATGAGGTAAAGTCATGTCACAATAGTGTCACCCTCCAGAAAGTATAGCCGTATTGCAGTAGCATTGTAATGTATGACCTGAAGTGACAGGTCATTAGCATGTGTAAGAAGCATAGAAATACCTTGTTAGAGAAAAGGCTATACTGAAACCCTTTCCTTGATACATTAGTTTTCTGTGTCAAGGGAATTCCCCCCCCTTTTTTTTAATGTGGAAACATTCAAATAAGCAACTCCCACTTGTTATCTGAAGTGGTACAGTTCAGAAAAAGTTTACCACTTGATCCTGCTGATGATGTAAAATGGCCTTGAGACAGCTTTTAGAAAGTGTGCTTTATATGTTTACAACTGAGAATATGTTTTTGTTACAGCAGTGTAAATAGTTAAGAAAACGCAGGTTAATCCAAAATATTTTCCTGATTATGTTATTTATTATTTTTGGCAAATGCTAGACTTGAAGAAAAGAAAAAGGAAAGCAAGAGCATTTAGACAGCAAATATATGGTCATGGTGGGGAATGGTGAGCACTATGCCAGCTAAAATGCATGTTACCATAAACATGTATCATATCTTTCTTTTTTTACCTTCAAGCACACATGTGGGACCCTAATTTGGATCAGGGAGTTTTAAATATTCCCACCCAGCTGCTTTCCCTCCATAAATTCACACTCCCTGCTTGCGCAGGAACTAAAAAAAGATAAAAACACTTCCATTCCAGACCATGGCCCACGTGCTTACCTGAAGATTTAAAAAAAAGGAAGTTAGGAGCATCTGTACATTATGTATTTAATGTAGCATGTAGTTTAGTCCTCAACCCACGTCATGGGCTTCTTGAAGATAAAATATGGGAGGGAAGAACTAAATACGTGTGTTGAGCTCATTGGAAAAATGGTGGGATATAAACGTAATAAATTTCAGCATGCTCACTGTTTTTGTTGTAGTAAAAACAATAAAGAGTCTTGGGGCATCTAAAGTAAATGCAGGCAGGCTGAACCCACCCATTTGCCTGACACAAGATAGTGGGTGCTTGTTTGTTTATATGGTAGTTCAGCAGTGCACGTTTAGGATTTTGGTGCCTGTGCTTTATTCAATATTTTTAGAGTTAAGGTATGCTAAATCCAAAATATGCCCAACAGAATTAGTAGGCTACTCTAGAGTTAAAAGCTACATGGCTAAGAATGAACTTTAATCAAAGGGTTAATTTTTTTAGAACAATTAGGTATGTATAAACTAGAGGGGGGATTGAGAATATACCATAATGAAGGAAATGGATACATAACCAGATTATACATACCTGTATAGGTTGCCTGTAGAGTGTTTGTTGGACTTACCTTCACTCTTCTAAAAAATATTGTTTGGCTTTAAAGATGGCAAGTTGAATTGACATTCCATGGTAAATTCCTAGAATTGCGAAGTTCCTTTTAGTCTTTCGTGACTTCAGTTGGCAAGATGACTTTTGTCCTTGCAAGGTAGTCATCGACCTAGTCAGGAGCAAACTGGTACAAGTAACAAAGGTTTGAAAAAAATACACCTCCCCAGTTCCAGAGCGTTATGAGGTAATAATGCCTTATCAGCATATTTGAGTCAAACAAGGGAACGCAACCATTTCTACCATGATAGGATAAGGAAATATTTTCCTGAGACCCATAGCAACACAGAGAGGTATAGAACTATTTCATGTAATAAAATTAAATCAGTGCTGGAAGAGTATGGCATTTCTGTTAATAAGACATAGAGTCAACCAAATTTAGCTCTCAATAACAGATATTAGACTTAGGCAAAAAAAAAAAAAAATCCCCAAATTAAAAAGAGTAAAAAAAAATAAGCATGAGGTTTCAAGGGGAAAAACCCTAACAGAACATGCTAATAACTTTTTAAAAGCACATTTTTAAAAGAGCACAGAACTTCAGATACGTTAAGCACCAAATCTCAAAAGCGCATTACGCTATTTTAAAACTGCTCATTAGAGGTTCAAAACGCAGACTTGAAAAATAGTAAAGCATTTCAATGATACAGTCTTGTCTTTACCATGTCCTTGATTCCAGAATTATAGTCTTGATTTCTTTGGGGCATCATCAGATGAGCGTTTCTGTCTGTCTCTTCTGCCAAGACGCTTGTTCATGCACTGGTTATTTCTCGGTTGGACTACTGCAACCTTCTTCTCACTGGCCTTCCTTCTTCTCACATCAGTCCGTTGGTCTCAGTCCACCACTCTGCCGCTAAGATCATCTTCTTGGCTCACCGCTCTGATCATGTTACTCCACTTCTGAACTCTCTTCATTGGCTTCCAATTCACTTCAGAATCCAATATAAACTTCTTCTGTTGACTTTCAAAGCTTTTCACGGTCTAGCTCCTTCCTATCTCTCCTCTTTCCTCTCACACTATTGCCCCGCTCGTGCTCTTCGTTCCTCTGATGCCATGTTTCTCACCTGCCCAAGGGTCTCTACTTCCCTTGCTCGGCTTCGTCCATTTTCTTCTTCTGCCCCTTACGCCTGGAACGCTCTACCAGAACATCTGAGATCCACAAGTTCAATCGCAGCTTTTAAAGCTCAACTAAAAACTTTTCTTTTTCCTAAAGCTTTTAAAACCTGATGTTGTTTGAACTCGATACTGTTAGTTTTACCCTACCCTGTGCCTGTTTACCCTACCCAGTGCCTGTTTGCATTCTCTTCCCCTCCTTATTGCTTTACTATGATTTTATTAGAATGTAAGCCTATGCGGCAGGGTCTTGCTATTTACTGTTTTACTCTGTACAGCACCATGTACATTGATGGTGCTAAATAAATAAATAAATAAATAAATAAATAAATAATAATAATATTGCACTCTTGTTACTGGGCACTCATGGATTTTCACAGATCCTATTCACGTGTCGTCTGCGTCCTGCACGCCTCCCGCCCCTTCTAGCCTTCTTTGCGCGACAAATTATTTTTGAGATGGAACTTGCTACTATCTCCTGTTGTGTGCAGGAGAAGCAGCACAATCAAAATGGCCCACTGAATGGGCCACGAGCACATTGTTTACTTCCTCTTTTGAAAGAGCAAATAATGAGGGACAAAAGCGCAGGCAGAGAAACAATGGTAAGGAAACTTGATTTCCCACAGTGTGATGTCTCCCTTGGAGTAGATTCCGGTAGGAAATTAGGATAATTCTTTTTTCTTTTTCTTTTTTTTGCAGGCCTCTGACCAGGATGTGATTAGTGTTTCCCTGCTGAACTCAGAATATTGTAGCTATATTGAGTTGTGCAGCCATCTTTCTTCTTGGCTAGAGTGTCCAATGGTGTCTTCTATTCATAGAGAGATAGGAAGCTCCTTTCCGTGCAGCCTGTGTCTCTCAAAAATTCTGGATTTTACAGAGGATTTAAAAAAGTGTCTTCTGTTTTTCCTTGGTTCATTTAATTAAAGCTTAACCATTGGCCATGTTTTCCTTTTATATTTAGGGAGAACTTGTATTCCTGACTTTAGCTAAAAGAAAAAAATTGTGCCTATGTTGTACGGTTTAACTGCTTTTCACAGTTCCATTGCAGGCAGGTCTCTAAAACAATTAATTCCAAAAAGCTAAATTTTCATCTTCCTTTCCTCCTTCTACTGTTTTTGTCATCCAAAAGTGTTATAACATCCAAAGTGTTATACAGAAAAGATAAATAAGGAATTGCTTGATCCAGTCAAGAAGTGTGGTCAGCCATAGAGTATAATATGGCCACAGTTCTGATATAATCAAGAAAATTTAAAGAATTTAGGAAACAATTGTCCAAAATGATATCCTGAGTCCCAACAGAAGTACAAAGAGATTATATGAAATTCAGTATTTCCAGTGAAGAGAATGACAATGAGGTGTTTGTTTGTACGGGACAGAATTATAGTAATTCATCCTGCTCTTGCATCACATTGTGCCTCTTTAGAGGTACTGGATCCTACATAATCTGCTTCTCTGCTTTTCATAATTCCTAGTTCCTGCCTATTTTACAAGTGTTGAGCTAGCATTCCTGGCTCAGCTAGTTCTAGTGATGTACTTCATATCTCTAACAAAGGAATACAAGTGATAATTTTAGTTTCATTGAGAGAAAACCTAATTATCTCAGGGAGAATTTGACCAAGGCCAGGAAAATAAGTATCTTAATTTTCTGATCAAGCATATGGAAAGTATTTAGAATAAATGTTTTAAAAGTTTGCTTTGAAACCTCAATCAAGCACCTTCTGTTTTCAGAGCTTTTTCTGACAGTTGAGTTGAAGAGTTCATTACATTAGTGATTTTCACAAGGAGCATTGAAGAGCTTTCAGGGGATAATTTTTAGTTCTAGCTATTTTCCATAAAGTTTGAACTAGTGACAAATGAAAGACTCGACACCTATTAGCAAAATCCTTAGTCATCCAGTTCTCTAAAGGTGATATATTATCTCTTTTATGTGACATGAAGGCTGACAGAATTTAATATCCTTCTACAAGAAAGAATGAAAAATGTAATTGTTGTAATAGGAGACTTGAAAGAGGGCTGGTAAAAAAAGCTATGAGGTCAGCCCATCATCCTGCTCACCCAGAAAATATTGTGTTAACATTTCCATATACTAGTGCTGTGCTTAGAGATCCAGTAAGGATTTTGGTACCAGCTGACCCATATGCAGTGAGGGCACAGCTGGATTTGCATAGCTGGATGAACAGAATTAGGCACTGCTGAAAATGATTTCAGAGTGGAGTATTCACATGATAGATGCCACAAAGTAAATCTTCAGATGAGAAGGTGAAAATATATCAAAGAAAATTATAGGAATAATATTCTATTTGAGTAAAATCTACTTAAATGTAGATTTAATTTTTTTTTATGATAGTCCTATTAGATTGAAACTTCCAGCAGATGAACTCCATTGATTAGTCCAGGTGCAAAAAAAGACAGCAAATCTCTATTAGCACCTACCATTATGCCTAAAAGACTGAGTAAATGGGCCTATTTATCTTTTTAGAGAGCAATCCTATGGCCCCTAGACAGTGTCTGGGGGATGGGGGGACATAGGATCGTTCATTTTCCTGGAGACAGGTCTCCAACCTGGGAGTCAGGAAACCACACTTCCCACTCCCTACCTCTACCTCTTGTAGCCAGCGCAGAGAGAACGGAGTGCGGAGATGTGGAAAAGGGGACGTTCCCAGGGGAGGAGAGATTGGGATGACTGTGGTATGCCGTTTCCTATGGCTGCCCCAGCCTCCTTCTCTCCCTTGTCAAGGTGCTGCTACGAGGTAGGCGAAACTGACTATCTAGCAGAAGTGCAGGCAGGGCCGCTGCCAGACTATTTTGCGCCCTAGGCAAGGAGAGCTACTTTCATCCACCCACCCCCAAAAATGCCAACTTTGATTTTTTTTTAATACTATTTTTATTGATTTTCAAGTAAGGACAAATACAATAAACACACAGAGAGTAAAAGAAAACACTCAACAACAATATAAATGTTCCCACAGCACCACTATAAAAAAGCATGGGTGTTCATTCCTTCAATAAGCACTTAGTACAGAAAAAGATGCAGGTTAGGTTAGAACCTCTGACCAAAAGGATTCCTGAGTCATTGGGGTCTAGGTTCGCTAGGATTCACATTAATAAATGTGAAAAAGTCCAACCAGTTTCCCAAAAATGTGTCTGATGTTGTTTCCCCTTTTGCTAACCTGCTATGTTGTGTCAATTTATCATTTAAAGCTAGTTTCCAAATCTTTTATCAAACCAGCGTTGATGGTCAAAAGCTCTGTCGCTTTTCCAGAATTGGGCAATTTCCCACCTGGCTGCAACCAGCAAATGGGTGACCAAGGCTTTGGGAATAATGTTTCTATTGGCATTCCTAAAAATAGAAAGTAGAGCCAGTGCTGGGTCAGTTTCTACTTCAGCATGAATAATGTTTGTAATGGTTTGGAAAACTCTTGACCAAAAAGTTTTGACCTGTTGACATTCCCACCAAAGATGAATATAAGTGCCAGGAACGGAGCAACCACGCCAGCAGAGCGGGGATATATTACCACTAATATGGTGCTTTTGCTGATATTGTTTTATAGGGTGCTGATTGTCACAAGCTTTTACATTCACCTTCAGTGAAACTGGTGCACAGATCATGTTCTCAAATAATTTTTAACCCTCCCTTATCTGGGAATTGACAATCCAACATCATGTGATATATATCAGAAGCTCCCCCTTTAACCTTTCTAGAATAAGTCAGGCAAGCTTTCTCAAATATAGTAAGCGAGCGTGGAATGTTATGGAATTGATATAGAGCATTTGCAAAAGAGACTATTTGCATTTTTTGGAGCCAGGTACAAGGGAGTGGGCTCAGTTTTGCCTCTAATTGTTGCATTGATATGATTTTTCCTTGTATAAAAAGATCACGAATATGGAAAAAACCTTTTTCTTCCCTACCTGCAAATTGTCTATACTTAAATTGATCTCTGAATCGGGGGTGGTCTAAAATCGGGGTTAGGGGGGAAGGGGATGGTGCAAACCATTTTGCCCACTTTGCCCATACCTTTAAATTTGCTTTCAAAAACGGGTTATTAATTGTTTGAATATGTTTTTTCAGTGTTGGAAGGAATGGGATCGCCCTGATCGTAGGGATGCAGGGGGCGCTTTCAATTGACACCCACGGGATTGCTGTCTCATTTCTAATTATTTTGAGTAGTTGCCTCAGTTGAAAAGCATCATGGTACAGCCTAAGATTTGGGACACCAAACCCCCCTAGTTTAGTTGGTCGGAATAGTGTCGCCTGATTGACCCGGATGCGTTTGCCCCCTCCACTGAATGCGGATAGAGCTTGTTGCCAACGTTTGAACTCATTTCCTGGAATCTCTACTGGCAGGATATGAAATAAAAAAGACAGTTTAGGCAACAAAGTCATTTTCAGGGCTGCATTCCTCCCTAGCCAAGATAATTTACATTTCTTCCACAGTGTCATATCTTTTCTTAGCACATTCCATAAAGGATCAAAATTGCGTATACGCAGTTTTTTGATTTCCTTAGTGATCTGAATGCCTAAGTATTTTAAACTGCCAAATCTTAAAGTGACTTTAAAAATTCGTTGAATATTTTTCTGTTCAGCCAAAGGGATATTAACACAGAGCAAATCAGATTTGTCATAATTGACCTCCAGACCAGCAACTTCCTTGAAGGTATCCAGATGTGTGCGAAGAGCAGGAAGAGCAACCTTAGGTTCTGTTAACATAAGCAATATATCATCAGCAAAAAGTTTGATGCAATGATGTCTCCCATTTATTCTAGGCCCCGATATAGCTGGATCTGCCCGAATTGAGGTTGCTAGGGCTTCTATTGCAATGGCAAAGATAAGTGGGGAGAGTGGGCAGCCCTGACGTGTGCCTCTAGTTATTTGAAACCTTTTTGATTCCCAAGAGTTAACACATACTGTTGCCTTAGCATCAGAGTACAATTGCTTCAATGCCTTAAGAAATTGATTACCAAATGCCATTTTATGAAATAAGCGGAAAATAAAAGGCCATTCCAAGCGGTCAAATGCCTTGAAAACATCAAGAGAAAACAGCGCCAAAGGAGACTTTTGGCTTTCGCTGTGGTGAATTAAGTTAAGTATCCTGCACACTGAATCTGCTAAGTGTCGACCTGGCATAAAACCTGTTTGATCTTCATCTACATATTCTGTTATAAACTGGTTTAGACGATGAGCAAGGATGTGAAGAGTTTAGCATCCTGATTAAGAAGTGCTATTGGGCGATAAGAGTTCACTAGGTGGGGATCTCGTCCTGGCTTAGGAATGGTTATCAAACGCGTGCATTTCCAGGATTCTGGAATCTCCCCACCTTCTAAAATAAAATTAAATAATCTCACTAAATAGGGAGTAAGGGTGACGTTAAAAGCTTTATAAAATTCCCCCCCAAGACCATCTATGCCTGGTGATTTCCCGTTTTTTAAACGTTTTATGGTCTCTTCTATCTCCTCAGCTCTTATGGGACTATTAAGAAGAGTTCTATGTTCTACTTTTAATTTAGGGATAATCAGCCTGTCTAAGAATGCGTCTATCTTGGTCACATCAGGGCTGTCTGTAGTATATAATTTTTGGTAGAAATTTTCAAATGCCTTACAAATTTTCTCATTCTTATAAAGAAGGTCCCCCTGAGGTGACTTGATATGTGAGACCCGAGATTTAGCCATTTTTCTGCGTAAGGCTTTGGCTAAAAGCCTAGAGCTTTTGTTGCCAAATTCGTGATAATAACGATTAAGAAATGCCAAGGATCTATGTACAGTACATGTGTCTAAAGCAATAAGTTCACCACGTTTACCCATTAGTTGTCTGTATGACCTTTGACTGCCGGTGCGTTTAGGAAGCGCTTCGAGATGAGAAATGTCGTACAGTAGCCTGGTGCGTGCTGCCTCTCTCTTCTTCTTTATCTGTGAAGCCTTTTTGATGCATGATCCTCGAAGAACCGCTTTCATAGAATCCCATAAGATATCAGTTGAGATTTCTGGCAGGTCATTGAATTGGAAGTATTCAGAGAGATCTTTTTGCAGTTGTTCTCGAACTGATTGTTTAGTTAAAAGATGAGGGTCCAAGCGCCAGAAATAAGAGTTGGTGCGATCTTCTGAAAGTGTCAAGTCAATCCAAATTGGGGCATGATCTGACATTGTGATGTTGCCTATGTCAGCTGTAGTCACTTTGTCCTTTAAGGGCTCAGATAAGAGGAGGAGATCTATACGGGAGTAGGAGTGATGTCTTGCAGAAAAACAGGAAAAGTCTCTATCCTGAGGATGTAGAACTCTCCAAATATCACACAAGCCCTGTTCCTGAAGAAGGTCCGTGAGAAAAGTTGAGGATTGGGGTCGACCAGACTTAGCCTTAGAGCGATCCATCTCATCATTGGGTACAGTGTTGAAGTCACCTCCAAGGATTACCTGACCCTTTTTAAAAGTGTCTAGGGTAGAAAACATACCCTGAAGGAATGAGCATTGATTAACATTAGGGGCGTAGATAGAGCCAATTGTGAGTTGCTCAGAGCCCAAGAGTCCCGAAATGAAAATGTAACGGCCTTGTGTATCACAGCATGTGTCCAAGATCTGAAATGGGCATTGGTTAGCCACAATTATGGCTACTCCTCTTGATTTGGAAGAACCAGGGGAGCATACGTAGTGTTGAATCCATCTGGCCTTAATTTTGTTTTTCAATTGAGATTTCTGATGGGTCTCTTGTAGCAGAACGATGTCGGGTCGCTCTTTCCTAAGCAGCAGTTCCACTTTGGCACGTTTTGTTATGGAACCCAGGCCCTTTACATTAAATTATAGAATTTTCAGTTTGGCAGCCATCGGAGTCCAGAAAAAACAAAGCTATTGGTAAGTAATGCTTAGATGATATGAACCACTGCATAGAAAGCAAAGTAGAGGATATAGGACACCCAGTGAAAGCATGCGCGTGGAGGGAACTACCATGTTGAACAACATTAATAGAACAAAACAACATAACAAACAAGCACCACCGACTGGTTGAGGTCTGAACAAGCGAGACCTCCACGAAATCACTCGAAGTGATCGTCACCTGTGGGCGTTTCCAGGGGGCAACAGGAGGGGAAATAATTCTAAACATCTGATATGAAAATTATAAAGTTTTTTTGAACCGTGGGCATTGCTGAGAGCCCACATAGATGGGGTTATAGATATTCAAAGAAAGCCTGTTAAATATGTGTGTAGGAGGTGCAGTACAGGGGATTGGGTGAAAGCCAAGCCTCCCTAGTAAGCCGTACAAATCAATGAGTATCCATATTCAATCTGGGTGAGGGGAGCGACTGTGGTCTGGAGAACCATCTGCCCTTGTTAGACGACGTTGAATTCCATCCCTTCTATTGTGCCCTCGAGCAGTTGACCAATCTGGAGAGTGGCCACGTGAGCCCATGGGGGTGTCACCTGTAGCAAAGTCTGGAGGATCCAAGTGCAGGCTTTTCAATAAGGCAATCGCCTGGGTTCCAGATGAGGCTGTGTAGAAACGACCATTTTGCTGAACCACTAGTTTAAAGGGGAAGCCCCACCGGTAATGAATGTTGGCCATACGGAGAACATCTGTGAAAGGTTTAAAATGCTTACGACGTGCAAGGGTGTCTGGGCATTAGTCCTGATAAATCTGAAGAGCTACGCCCTCATATTTGATTGTACGGAGAGTGCGCAAAGCTTTGTATATTTGCTCTTTCTTTGTATACCGTTCAAAGCATATAATAATGTCTCTCGGGGGACCGCCATTGTTGTTTGCCCTTCCCAAGGATCGATGTGCCCTCTCTATGTCTTCTCCTGAAATCTGGGTTCCTAAGTTTAAGCCAGAAAGCCAGGTTGTTATGAACTTGATCATGTCTCCCCCCTCTTCTTTTTCTGGGATCCCACGTACCCTAAAATTTCGACATCTGCTGTGATCTTGATGTTCCTCCAGCTGAATGTGCAAATCTCTCACTGCATCTGTCATTTTCTTAATTTGGGATTGTGATTTCATTCCCATTTCCAGGGCTGTATTTGCAGATACGGCCGTTTCAGCTTGTTTGTTGGCTAATTCTTTTACTGTGACTTCTAGCGCTTTAAAGGCTACAGTCCAGCTTTCTGTTAAATCATGTTTTAATTGCTTGATGTATTGAAGGAGATCATGATTGCTAACAGTCTCCTCTAATTCCCTGCTATTTTTTCCGGCCTTAGGCTTTGTTGCTGCCATTGCGGCCTTCTCGGTTTTATCTGCACTGTCAAATAGGCAGTCAGTGTCAAGGCCTCTGAGACTTGTTTTTTTTGCAGCTTCTCTCTTTGGCTGCAGTCTCTGTTGCATCCCCTCACTATTCCCCCCACTTTTAAGAAAAAACTAGTGCTTAAAGCCAGTTTCCAAATGCTTACTGTGCCCACGGTTCAGAGCAGCAAGAGATTAGGCCTTCATCTTGAGCAGAGTTAAGCCACGCCCCCCGCCAACTTTGATTTTTAAGAACATATGTTTCCTGGAAAAAATAAGCACAAAACTTGAAACTGCTAAATTTATTTTAAAGTGCAAGAAATACGTCATGCCAATTATAGCAAACAAATTGGAAGGGAACATTTATGGGTCTAAAATGCATTATTTAATAGGAATATCACCTCCAAATCATCCCTTCCAACTCACACACACACACACACACACACACTCCGCATCACTCACTCCAAACAAACACACGCATGAACACATGCATTCACTCAAAGACCCCATGCACCTCATTCACCCATACATTTTCTCTCTCTCTCTTCTGGGCGCGTTCCGGAAGTCCGAATGTGGAGCTGCCCCACCCCCACCCCAGCGTCCCTGGCTTCGCTTCGGCTGCGCGGGTGTGGGGCGCCATCTCGCCCACCCAGGCCCAGCTGAATCCTCGGGCTAGGCCGGCTCACAGCCAACACGCGTGAGTGCTGCGCTGTGCCAGGCGCCCCTCTTAGCTTGGCGCTTTAGGCGGCCGCCTGAGTGGCCTCTATGGGAGTACCGGCCCTGAGTGCAGGGCGGCTGGAGTGCGGAGGTGAAGATCACCTCCAGTGTCTTCGTTTGGCCTGCATTGGATGCTTGGCAGCCTCTGAGTCTGGAGGCTGCTGACTACATTGGATTGCATCCTTAGGGTCTCAATGACCCTGTTCAGGTGACACGCTAAGCCACAGTGATTAAGCACCATGAGCTAAACATTATGGCTTAGCGTGTTGGGTGAATCATTCCTAACTATGGTGGCTACATAACCACAGTTTAAACACGCTCACTAACCATTTGCTGCAAAAAGGTTAGTGGCCTAACTATGGCTTAGTGTGTTGTCTGAAGAGGTCCATTAGTACACATGATTTGTGCTAACCATAGTTTAGAAGCCAAACCAGCGTTTAAAGTTGCCTTTCTATTTTAATTTCTTTCCCGTTCAGCACCCAGTCTCTACATGCAGTCCAGTCCAGAAGTAGAGCAATGGCTAATTCAGATATCAAAACACACCATGGTAGCACACACTACAGTTTGCAAACTACAACAAATCATTTTTCCTGATTCTGGTTTGGTAGTTGATTACGAATGATGATTGATACATTTTCCTTAGCTATGGTTTGAAATTATGCCTGAAACAAGCCACAGTATCTTTACAACAAAAGGTTCGATAACCCAAAATTATGTGTAAGCAATGTACTTCTGCTGCATTTGTCTCCCAACTTATTAATGTGCTATTGTGATTCCAATTTACTATCTCAAATTGAAAGCACACTTTGGAGTCCTTGCTAAAAGGCACACATTTACTGGGCATTTTCACATGTAATGCTAAGCCACCATGATTAGTGTTGGGAAATGACCCACATGGCTTAGTGTGTCATGTGGAGGGAGAAAAACCTGACCATGATGGCTAATAAACCACCCCATGTAACCATCCCCTAAAGTCGGGTTCAGGGGCCCTGGGATGCCTTACCGTTTTGTCTGTTGGGATCTCTGGTTGTTGTTGTTGTAAAACATATACAATTAAAACATAGAAATATACAAAAGGTAAAAACATGATTAAACCCGCTGTAGTATTAAACATTTAAAACATTTTAAATACAAATGACAATAAAAAATCCAATGCATAAACAGAAGTCCAGATTATTCCTCAAAGGCCTGGTTAAAACAGCTGTTCCATGAAAAAAACAGTGACCATAGAGGTGGCCGTCTAGAGTGGCCACAATTTTTGGTGAGGCTCTAGCTGGTGCGGATTTTCTCACTAGTTTGCCGTGTGCTAGCTACAGCATTGGGCGTGACCTGATCCTGCTGCTGTGGCTGCTTGGATATGCGGCTGCAGTGGTGGGAGGGGGATGGAGGGGGAGTAGTAAGTAAACCACGCAGTGCTGTAGGGTTCCCGGACGTGTGATGAACACATGTCGTGGTTTTGCTAACTCTCCCGCTCTGTAGTTACCCCAACCACACTTCCCCCAGTCACGTGTGAACAAGCCCACTGAGAAACAACTCTAAGAAATGCTTTCCCCACAAGGAATTGCAAAAGAAGCCACTGTCAATTTAACATACCAACTCCATTGCAGAATACAGGTTGAAATTATTAGCCGAAAAATAGTCCAGAACATTAACAACTCCACCTGAACAACATTATTGCATTATTTGAGTATATAGGCATGGGTATATTCAAATAAATGCTGGGTCAGCTTTAAAGCTCCTCTCCAAGGAAATCAGTACATCATCTAGAATGTATGGTTATGGGAGACTATTCAAATTCTCTGTAACAATGAACCTGTGTCAGCATCACACAAAATATGTAAGAGATGGAAGAATTTCAGCAGTGTCTATAACTCTCCTGTAGGAATTACAAAACAGCAAGAATCTCACCTTTGTTAGGACCCCAAGTTGTCCAACATCTTGAATAAGGGACCTTCTGGGAAATTGTTTTCTTCCTAGAGCCACTGTAACTCCTTTGAAAATCACAGATCTCTTGGGTCTCAAATAACTTCACCAGCCATCTGCCTTGTTCCTCTGTTCCTAACTTGATTAGTCCCTACCCTTCCCAATTCATGTATGAACTTCCTCTTGGCAGCAGACTTTATATGTGCAAAGAACTACCTCCAGTGCAGAGCTTAGGCTCAATGACTAGGTTTGCATGATTGTTGCAGCTCACCTTGGCTTATTTAAGCCATGAAAACCACGGTGCCCGTGGGCGCTAACCTGAATATTCAAGCTGCGACTTCGTTTGAACGTGGGGACTGTGGTTTATGTGCGGTTTAAACAATCCTCATAGAACCCATAGCCTGTTTTAGGGTCTCTACCAATCTTGTACCTATTCCTCTCTGTTCTACTCTGCCTGAATTGATCTTGGATTGGCTTACTGGCTATGGATTTGCCTCATCCTGGCTCACCTGCTTGGGAAGATCCATTCTTTTTGGTGGTACTGATTGTTCTGGGTGATAACCAGAGGCTCTAATTCAGTAGAGCAGGACTGGGGTCCTCTAGGGCATGACAACCTCCTCCACTTCCAATAACAAAGGGCAGGGTTTCAACCTCGCTTTTCCTAATGTGAATTCTTATAGTCCAGATGATCGTATAGGAATGTGTGGGGTTGCTGTTTGGCTGGTAACCAGGTAAAAGAGATAATTAAAATGTGCTGTAGGAACTGAAACTGTTTCTACTAAGGTGGCAACTCAAGGTCAGTACTAACTTAAAAGCTGAAGCTGACAACCAGCAGTTGAGCTCTGACTTGTATCCCCACCCCCAGCTCCCAGTGATAGTTGTCACTGGAAACAGAGTTTGCATGGTTCATCACTCTGAAGTTGGGCAAGTTTATGGGGATGAGATATACAGAGTTCATTTGGTCATCATTTATTTATTTATTACATTTATTTATTTATTTATTACATCATGATTGCAATACCTTGGCCTAGCGGGTCTGCACTTGTGCCTTCCCAAGTCTGTCTCTCTTTTTATTGCTAACGCGAAAGGTTATCGCATTGTAAGAAAGCATATTTCCATCTGGTTGGTTGTTACTTTGATTTTGTTTGCTGCAATCATGCGTTCCTATAGAGGCTTTTTGCCCAAGTGACCAATTCTTAGTGAGATTTTTAAAAATTAAAGGAGAAGGATATTCTCACTGAAAAGTGCAGTGAGGAAATGATGCCAACAAAGACTGAGAACAACCTCTTCTTTTTTAAAGAGAGAATAGGCCAGCATTTGAAAACATGGGGTTCATTTATAATTCAGCAGGTAAGTGATGCAAAGGTGATGCAAATCCTGTGTAGAAATATGGTGTAAATTTGGTCACGCCCTCGGTATGCTACAGGGAGGCTTTTTGATGACATAGTGATGAATGTACCAGAAGCATTTTTTCACGACTTTTCCCTGTAATGGAGAAACAAAGCCTCTTAAGTTTTTTAAATGCAAAGTAAATATTGTTGATACACAATAAAGGGTGCGTGATTAAATGAAAACCACAGACAAATAAAAAGATCAGCATAAAGGGCTACTCCATACACTGGACTATAATGTGACTAACACATAAATCAGTGTTGTAAATAACTATGGGTGAAATCCAATGTCATGTGGGCAGATTTCTGCTTGAACAGTTGGACTTTCTCCTCCTTTCCTGTCCCCCTCCAAAATCAGCTCTGGAAGGTCACCCAACCCTCCAGAGCAGATTTTGAGAGCATGCAAGGGGCTTCGGAGGTGGGCGGGTGTCAAAGAAATCACCCCTGTCTATTCCACTTCCATTTTAGATTGTAAGCCTCTGGGCAGGATACTGTTGCTGTTTTATTTGTACATGCTGAACAGCACCAAGTACATTGTTGGTGCTATATAAATAAATATTATTAATAATAACTAATAATTTGGTTGGTGGGAGGGGTTAATCGGATGCCCTCCCCCCACATATGTACGTAATACTGGCATAATATGATCATAACGTCTTAGCTGCCACATTTTGTACTAACTGAAGTTTCTGGACCATATTCAAGAGCAACCCACATGCAATGCATTGCAGTAATCCAACCAGTATACCAAGGCATGGATCACTGAAGCCACCTTGTCACTGTCCAGAGGGTCATAGGAGACTGCTTAAGTAGTAAAAGGCACTTTGAGCCACAGAAGACACTTGTGCCTCTACAACAAAACCAGATCTACAAGTATTCCCAAGCTATGAACTTGATCTTTAGGGTGAGTGCAACCCCTCCCGGAACAGGTTGAATGTCATTTAGCAAACAATTGAACCACTTACCAGCAGTACCTCTGTCTTATTTGGATTGGTCTTGAGTTTGTTGCCTCAGCCAGTACATTACCACGGGCAGTCATCTGAAAGATTTTGACTGGCTCATGTAGCTAAGACTCGACTTGATGGAGATATTAGTCTATACTCCAGGTTTAACTATGAATTTTTACAGCATAACCCTATGTTTAATTTATTAATTTATTACATTTCTATACAGTGGAGCTTATTCCCCAGTAAGCAGAAACAGGATTGCAGCCTCAGTCATAAGGCCATGCTGTACACTATTCAAGAATGCCAGGATCAATACCAAATCAGTGGATAGCTATACATTCCACATGGGATCACCAAAAATATTTTACCCTGTTCATATTATTGTAGAACAGAGGCATGCACGTTTCACATTTTCAATTGTATTTTTTAAAAATCGATGTTAGCTTGACAATATTATACACGTAGTTATTTTGTCGCCTTTCCCCTCCAGTTGTTTAAGACTACAACTTCCATCAGCCCATCTGCATGGACAATGGTTGGGGAACTTGGGAGTTGTCATCCAACACATCTCTCATGGTTGGGGAAGGCTGATTTCAGTGTTAGTTAAATTATAGTATAATGTACAGGGCACATCTGTATGGGAGTCATTTTTAAAAAGATAACTATGTTAACCAGGCATAATTGCAACAAGGCTAATTTGTAGGAACTTTCTTTCATTATGCCATATCTTGAAGGCAACGTTTACAGCAGGGGTGGGCAACTTGTGGCCCTCCTGATGTTTTGGCTTACAACTATCATCTGGAGGGCCACAAGTTGCCCACCCGTGGCTAATAGTCATCTGACTGAACCTAGACTAATTTCTTGCACTTTTTACTGACCAGCCAGGAAATGAGTTGTATTTGCCTGGTAACTATTGGTATGGATGATTCTCTAGTTGTAGCAGAATCTTTCCAAAGGAGATCATTTTAAAAGTGAAGAGAGAACTTATAAAGAGAGTGGTTGTGGCAACCTTACCAGTTTTACAATTATATCTATTTCATTTAAATGCTATGTTCTAATGTAAAATTGTACTAGTTTTGTTTCGAAGAGTATATGAATTAACATATTATCCAGGGGCTCCAGTCCAATTTTAAGATTAAAAGGGGAAAAAAGGGAAACCCCACTGGAGATGCCAAAAGAAAAAAAAGCCAAAGGCAAACAGGTAGAACAAAGGATGTTTTTTAATACACTAAACCAAATCTACCGCGTTTCGGACCCTTAGGGTCCTTCCTCAGGGTAATTTGTCATAGTGTAAGGTGTATCACCTATTTCATAACCCCCAGTCTCTTATACTCTGAACATAGGAGACTGGGGGTTATGACGTAGATGATATACCTTACACTGTGTCAAATTACCCTGAGGAAGGACCTAAGAGTCTGAAACATGTCAGATTTGGTTTATCGTATTATTAAACATCCTTTGTTCTACCTGTTTGCCTTTAATTTTAAGATTACACAAGCAAGAAGGCACCACTTTATTAACAAAGAGACTCTAAATGTTTAATTTTTGAGCCATTATATCCTCCCACCCCCACAAATAGCAAATACTGTTCTTACTCCTTATTAAACAACAAGGCTAACACAGTCACATTTTAACTAATGATCCAGGAATTTTTTTTATTCATTTAAGTTTCAGTATCATTACAGAAAATGTTATGGTACAGAGTTGTTTAACATTAGTTTTATTTCTTTTTTCATTTAATTTCCACATGAATGCTGGTAACACTAATATCTGTACAAGATCAGTCTTTGATTTTTTTTAGATTTTAATTCTGTACATTTTTAAATGTATTGGTTAAAAAGGCTGTCAGCACTTAAGGAAGCAATTTTTGTTGTTTGTTTAAACAAAAGGTATCCAGTTACTGCCCAATAGTACTGAGCTGGGTGGCTGCTGGGATGACAGATATCCCTGAACGCGCAGCAAGGGAGGAAAACCTCGGGGCTTGATCGGGTTCCCAATGCAGCCACTCTGCTTTTGGCACTGTGCACATAAACACGAGATACGATAAAGAACAAGCAGAAGCTCTCTGTGAAGCGGTTATGAAGCATACTAATAAGGGAAATCCAAGTGTTGTCTACACTAGTATAAATAAGCAGACAGCCTTGTTTTAAGAGCATAAGTAGTTGTATCTTAAAGATGAGAAAAAACACAAGTTCTGCAGGCACCTACCGCTGTCTACTAAAAGCTACCGCTATCAGAACTAGCATTGAACACACAAAGCAATTGCAAGAAAGGAAAAAGTTGCTTTGATATAATCAGAATAGATTTCTTTAAGATTTGTTTTTAAAGTTTTTTTTAAAAGGTATTTATTTAAATCCATTTGAAATATAGTTCGAGGTGTTGACTATACTGATCAACTTTTATCCAAATCAGAAAAACTAGCTGTGCCGTTGCATATTACAGGATACAGTCAATGATATGTGGACATGCATCAAAACTTCTCTCTTGCTGGTGACATCATAGTCTTCCAATGACCATGACATCGACCACCTCGCCCTTATGAAGTTCCACATACTGCTCTGTCTTTGGAGGTAGCATCAACAGTCCATTGGCACTGCGCATACTCATCAGACGACTGCTCATCTGATTCCCTACAGGGAAGCAAAAATGTCTCATTAGCAGAGCAAATGCCACAGACCAGTGCAACGCCACCTTGGCTTAAATAAGAACTACAAATAGTATCATAGATTCATCTTGGAGATCAGAATAAGCTTTTTTTAAAAATAAATAAAATAAAAATGAAATGAAATGCTGGGCTAGCTTTCTCAGAAAAGTCGTTGGAGCAAAAAAGCTTCCTGATTTCAAAACAGCTTCAGAAAAAGATATGAAGAGTGATTTATGATCTGCTCTTCAGTTTCAGTCCAACTACAACATTGAAAATACCACGTTTGTCCTAAGCTCCTGGGTCTCTTTCTCCTTCTGTAACATCTGAGATATATATGATGGTAGAAGGAAAGCTGGGTATCTAGACCTGCCATAGTGACAATGCATCATACAAAATCATTCTAGCTACACAAACTTACTCCCATGTAAACTCAGTGGATTTAACTCTTGAGCAGACATGTACAGGATTGCACTGTAAAGCATGGTAGTTATGAAGTGAATTGTCTAGCCATTGCCAAACTACTTATGCTGGATTCTCACTAAGCAGTGGCTGGGTTTGCAGGATTGCAGGGAGAAACAACACAATATAGATAGTTTCTTCTGTCCATGTGCTGTTCATGTGTTTGGCATTTACATAACTACCTGTGCTGTGTTGTGGGTTGTCATGTCATCTGAACCTGGCATGTACAGCACTGGGATGACCTCTAATCCACCCCACAACCCATGGCTTGTTGTAGGGTTTGTGGGGTGGGTTAGAAGCCACCCCCATCACACTGCAGCACAGATAATTAGGTAAATGTGGGCAGGGACAACTACCCATACTGCATTGTTTCTTCTGCTGATTGTGCAAATGTGGCCAGAGACTGAAAAAGGAATTGAGCTGAGAAAACCTTGCATTTTAACTAATGATATAAAGATATGCAGTGGGGAGGGGACTATTCTAGCCTAAAAGCAACATAATTGTGTTTCTGTAATCTAAATGAAAAGGTTGGAAATCTAGGAAAACTACATTTCCATGAAATAATTTCTTTTACAAAGAGTGAAATAATTGAGTTATACCTCTAATAATGTTGGCTATGTTCACACAGAATGATAAGCCAGAATTCCAGAGTATCCTGGCTTATTGTGAAGAAGCTCCATGCTGGTGAACACAGCCCATTAAATTCTTCTTTGCTCCTTCACAGTATCAAACCCACTAAACAACCAGGAAGTCTGTATGAATTGGGAATTATAGTTTTACTCTCTGTACAAGCCAGAATTCGCAAGCAGAGTTTGCTCTTGTATTACAATTCCTAGCTTGCTTGGGAACAACAAATGAAAAGCTCTGCTTCATGTGACAAACTAAGTACACCCTTCCTGCTTTGTTGAATGGTTGTGGTAAACAGAGAGGAGCAAAGTGGGAGCAAACAGGATGTGTGCACCAGTAAGCAGGACATCCATGATAGGCTAAGATTCCACAGAATCCTGGCTTAATATTCTGTATGAACACGGCCACTGTGGCCTATTATATTTTATAATATTAGCTAAACCAATCCACCAAAGTCAAGAAGCAAGCCAACATGAAAGAATCAAGGTTCTTTCAACTTATAAAGTCTTTATTTTTCTGAGGTACATGAAAAGCACAGTCAAGATTCAGAATTAAGCCTATGCTTTATTCTAGATAGAGAGAAGCTAATCTATGAATTTTCTTTGTATATAATAATGTCAGTGTGGGCCTATTTTACAGATTATTTAAAGGATATAATCATATTTATTTGTTAGTTAAGTACATATTTCAACATTATACAATTTTTCATTCTTTACTTCTATCCACCCCCTACGCTCCCAAGATCTTTTTTGCGTGCTTTCAAATATTTGCTGACAGGAATTCATAGGACAAACACAATATATTGTACCTACGCTGTATCAATGAGTCAGTGGGCTGGTTTGCATGTTATGCCACCATGAGCTAATTAACTTCCAGGGCCTTGCAGCACATGTTGGCCCTCATTTTGAACGTGTGCACGCTGTGGTGTGTGAATCCTGGCAGTGGGGTTATGCGAGGGTTAAGCAACACATGGTTTGCATATTCAAAACGGCAGCTGACATGTACTGATTTGACAGTGCATATCAGGTCAGTGTGGTTTTGTTTATAATAAAATGCAGGGGGAGAGAAAGGGAGCACGAGCTAACATCCAAACTAGGTGAAAGATGCATGTGCGAAGAAAGGATTGGGGTCTGGGGATGGGAGGATCTTGGATGTTTGGCTCCCTGTTTCAGATGTAATACAATGATGAGCAGAGGAAGTGCAAGTCACTCATGCTCCCTCTTGTTCTCCATGTTCTGCAATATGTGAACCCAGTTAGGAGCATAAGTGTTAGAAAATGCTTGTCAGAAGCTAACCTGTACTTTGTGCCCAAGGCAGTGGTTCTTGGTGATGCCAAGTCAGTATGCACCGATGGTATTCTGGACGAGGGTCCAATTTCACATCACATGATAACTGCAGAAAAGCATGCAGACAAAGAGAATACAATGTCATTTCCATCTTACTGAAAGGATTCCACCATGTTAAGCAGTTTTAAAATCCACAAAACACCTGCCAAAAGCCAGCCCACAAATGCAAAATGTTACAATGGAACTGGCCTGAAATTTGCAGCAGAACTAACTTGACTAGACTAGAGAAAAGCTTGAGAAGTAAGCACATTTTTCCCTTCAAACCTCACACTTAAAAATTGTATAACCTTAATGCCGGAAATCCACACTTTGTATAATTACTCTTATTTCCCTGACTCTTTCCTAAACTGTACAGTTGCCAAGTGCAACTCTATGCCATCTTCAATCTTCCCAGGGATTTTTGGTTCAGTGGTGAAGAGAGACTCCTATATGAAACTTACAAATGTTTTAATTCTGATATTTTTTTTAGAATAATATACTACCTGAAGTATGAAATAGACTTGCTTGAGGAGGTGAAAAAGGAGGAAAGAGACTCAAAATAAAATAGAGAGAGGAAAAATATTACAGGACTGTAAGGCATAGGGATGGGAGAACACTAATCTGCCTGGAAAACCTATGGGGCTTTGTGAACATTCCTTGTGGGGCTTTGCCATCAAGGAATTTGACAAGCATCTGCAAACTGCTTGCAAATCACCCCCATCCACTTCGGAAGCAAAACATTGTTTCCCCGTTGATTTAAGTAGAGGAAGTTAAAGAGCCCACAGACCTCAAAATGGATGATGGTAAGGCAACAGAAATCCACCACTAAAGACTTTTGGGGCAAGAAGGTCTTCAGTGGTGGACTGATCTTTGCTTCCCACCAGCTATTTCTAGAGCTTCAGGCTCTTTAACCCTCCCTATTAGCATAAATGGAAACACAATGTTCATACTAATAAGACAGATAAAGAGGCTGCATGCCATAAATAACTGGTGTGGGGCACACAGCAACCCACTGCTGAAGTCCCTCTTGTCCTGAAAATCTTGAGCTCTGAGTTGCTGATGGCCCCTTACTAGCTTTTTCAGGAATGTAGGCTCTTAACTGTCCCTACCGAAACCAATGGAATCATGATGCCACAAGAAAAGTTAAAGGTTTTGCTTTGGTGCCATTTTCTTTGCTTTTGAAGTGGGGAGCAAAGAACCGGTACAGAAAGCTAGGGTGAGCTTAAAAGTCCAATCAAGACTTAAAGCAGCTTCAGCCAGACCTGAAATCGGCTGCAAGCATTCAATCAGAGAGCTCCCATTTTTGACTTCTCCCCTCTTTTCAATGGAGTCATTCCATCCCTAGTCTGGCACTGAACATCTCTAACCAGAAACTGCAAACAGAGCCCAGGGCCTTTGCACCACTGGGGCAGCTTGCAAGGAACTGCTGTCTGAATTCTGCAGTACTTAGTGCACAACCACTGCAGCTTTCAGCCCAACAGGGGATTAAGTAGCCTCAGTTGTTAATAGGGTCCCATCTGGCCTTGTTATATAAACTACTGACTCTGAGTGGATTAAGTCACTCACAGATTACCAGAAACCCTACTTGAACTGAACTCTGGTTTGCCTAGTTGCCTGTATTCAGGCCTTCAGCCCTGACAAGGGTGGAGAAAAGAAGAACCTTTTCTGAAGGTATTGAAAAGTCCAGGCCTTTTTTCTTTAGTCAAAGAACACCACGCTATTGGATCACAGCTTTCCAAAGGACCCATGTTTGTGGGAACACAATGTTACTTACTTAATGGGCTTCTAGTAATGATGCATCTATGTACTACCTGAAGTAGTGTGTCAAAGCTCTTTCAGCCCAAGGGCCAAATTCAATTTCGGAGAAACTCTCAGGGGTTGCATTCCAATGGT
Source organism: Elgaria multicarinata webbii (assembly GCF_023053635.1). Lineage (NCBI taxonomy): Eukaryota > Metazoa > Chordata > Lepidosauria > Squamata > Anguidae > Elgaria > Elgaria multicarinata. The sequence continues at coordinate 123,741,032 of NC_086172.1, read as the reverse complement.
GGGCAGGGTCAAAGGCAAAAGGGGTGGGGCCAAAATGCCAGCCTATTTTATCTTAAAGCTCTTACTGCCAGTAACTAAACCTTAGGAGAGGCGTGTCAACCTTCTAGATTTATTTTTTTAAAGGAAACTACCAAAGAACCAAATTGGGGACCCAGGTATGCCAGATTGGGATTGCGGGCATAAGGTTCAACCCCCCAATGTGGTGATTTTACTATACTACATAGATTAGTAAGGCTCAAACAACATGCAATGGGTCAGCTCCAATAAAGTATTTGCCTCTGGATTTTCAGAGCAAAGGACATTTATTTATTTATTTATTTATTTATTTACAACATTTATATACCACTCCCCGTTCAAAATTTTGGAGTGGTGTACAAGATAAAATCCAATGAAACAGAATAAAAATTTAGGTGGGTGATGCTTATTTATTTATAATTTATTAAAACGTTTGTATCCTGCTCTATTATCACTGGGAACTCAGGTCGGCATACAGATAAAATCAGAACAATATAAACATAACTTACACAGCTAAAAATGTATTAAATCGTTAACAAATTAAAACTGGTAGAATTTTTTTAAAAGCAATAAAACAATTAAAAACAATTAAAACTATGTGTAACCATGGGGAATTTAGCCCTCAAAGGCTTTGATAATGAGCCGTGTTTTAACTTGGTGCCAAAATGAAGCCAGTGTCGGCACCAGTCAGGCCTCTAAGGGGAGAGCATTCCGCAAGTAGGGTGCCACAACACAGAAAGCCCTCTCCCACACCCCACCATAATGTATGTCTTGTGTTGGTGGGACACAGAGGATGGTTCCTCCAACAGATCTCAACTCTCAGGCAAGCATATATAGGGAGAAGCACTCCCTCATGTACCGAGATCCCAAGCCTAAGGGCTTTGAATGTCATTGCCAACATCTTGAATTCCAACAACAAGCTTATTGGCAGTCTTTATAAGATGTTCCAGTGAGCAATCCAGCTGCTGCATTTTGCACCAGCTACAACTTCCACGTCAACTTCAAGGGCAGCCCCACGTAGAGTGCATTGCAGTAGTCTAATCGGGAAGTTACCAGTGCATGGACTACTATGGCTAGGTTGTCCCTGTCCAGGAAAGGCCATAGCTGGCGGATCAGCTGAAGCTGACCCCAAGTACTCTGGGCCACAAAGTCCACCTGGATGGATCTAGGTGTACTCCCAATCTACTCACCTGCTCCTTCAGAGGGAGTGCAACCCCATCCAGAACAGGTTGTTTACCCAATTCCTGGACCTGGGAACCACCAATCCACAGAGCTTCTGTCTTATCATCTCCCTGCCTGTGGATCACCTCCATGCAGCCTCTCTACCAATGCTATTTTCTCCTCAGCTGGGATCAAATACTGGAAATGAATTGTGCTTGGAGAGAGGCTATGGGGGAGGTAAGCAACGGGCAGAAGAAGGCTTCAGTGTCCCTAGCTGCATACTGCTTTTTGCTCTCCTTTAAATATGGCTGGGGCAAACCCAATGTCACAGTAAATTTGATTCTAAGTCTTTAACAAACTGTAGAGGGGCTGTTGCTATGACCTTGACAAGATTAATTTTTAGATCACTTAATCAGATTTTACTAGTTCTTAGTAGTTCTGCCAGTTTCAGTTTTAGTAACTGCTACCCTGGATTGCAAAACAAAATTCAGAAGATAATCAGGAAGAACACAGGATGACAGTACCTCAGTTCCTTATCTGAATTGTATCATTCAGTGATTTTAAAGTGGCTGCAACTTTTCATCAGGATTTTAGTCTTTCCTCAGAGAAAATGGCTATACTTTGGATTATTTCATTTCTAACAGCACTTATCTCCCTTTTATCTGAAACAAATACATGTGTAAATCTTCTTTTGGGTTTCTCTGCCTGATATTTCTGATCCCTACAGCTTATAACATCAGCTAAAATGAAGAAAAGGTAGAAATTGTGTTTCTATGTCCATTCTTTTAGAAATCTAGTACATTCTGCATTACCCAGTTTTGACCAGAAGCAAGAGTAGACATTCTCAATTTTTTCACAATACAATGAATTATGACAACTTTGACAACTTTGACATAGAAAAATAATAATGGAGGTACTGTAACGTGTCAGGCTTTATTCTTCCTGGCAATTTCCACTGTTATTCACAACACTCCGGCTAACAAACCTACTGAAGTAAACAGACTCTAGATTTGCTAAGCTGGGAAGCTACAGCCAAAGGTGTGAGAGCTTCAGGTGAGAACATTTTGACAGAGAGTCTTGAGCAGATCTTCCATTTATTTATTTATTTAAAATGTTTCATGGTTGTCTTTCAGGGCAGAAGCCCTCCCAAGGTGGCGTACAGTAATAAAACACATATTTATTTATTTATTGCATTTTTTATACCATCCAATAGCCAAAGCTCTATAGTGAACATAGTTAAACTATGGTTCTGTAGCCACCGTAGGTAGGAAAAACGATGTTTACACAACACACTAAGCCATCATGGTTAACTCAAAATGCTAAACCATCATGGTTTAGCATGTTGTCTGAACAGGGTGCTAATGGTGAAAGTAAACAAGGATCAGGATTGCAGGGAGGAGGCTGCCTCCTAGTCCTATGACCATTACTAATAGTGGCGCTAAAGCAATGACCATGTCTCTGGGGCGGGGAAGGAACAGCAGCTTCTTCCCTTCCCCAGCAGTCCTGGGGCAGCCTTACCACTATTATTATTATTATTATTATTATTATTATTATTATTATTACTACTACTACTATTATTATTATCCCGCCTTTTGCCCAATACTGGGCCTCAAGGCGGTCTTACAAAGTTTAAAACATACATTTTAAAACACAGGAAAAGAAATGTAAAAAAAAGAAGAAGTTTAAAATACACAACAAAACTATAAGTCATTAACATAGTTGGAGGACCAAATTACTCTCCAAAGGCCTGCTGGAACAAACAAGTTTTAGCCTGCTTCCGAAAGCCCATCAAGGAGGGAGCCAGTCTAGCTTCCCTGGGAAGAGAATTCCAGAGTACTGGAGCAACCATGTTCCCACCAAGCGCGCCTGTGAAGATGGTGGGACTGAAAGAAGGGCCTCTCCAGAAGATCTTAAAGCACTGGCAGGCTCATAAGGGAGAATACGGTCTTTCAAATAACCTGGACCCAAGCCATATTACTAGCTGTGGTAAAGCAACAATTGGGTCGGGGTTGTAGATGTGATGAAGGCTGCAGCGTCCTTGCTCCTCCAGCGACTATTTTTAGTGACCCTGAAGCGTATCTGAGTTACTGTGTATGCATATTAGTGAGTGTATGTGAGTGTGTATCTATGTATGTGAGTATATGTTAGAGCATGTGTGTGTATGCATATGTATGCGCATATTTACGCATGTGTGGCCTCTGCTACCTCAGCCAAAACCCAAGAGGGGGCCAAGAAATTGTGCACACTAGTTTGAATGTAATTAATTGTAATAAGAATCCTCCCCAGTCCTTCTTGGCTTATGATAAAGCTTGAGAATCTGTGTTCTAATGCAAATACAAAAATATCTGAGAGTTCAGTGAGATTGATTCTTCATTATTCATATGATATTCTGTAAGCTCAATAGGCTTGGTATATTGCACGGTCACCTCCTTATTCCCCCCCCCCCTTTATTATTACAGCCCAATTCCTGGAACTGAGGAGATCTCAGATGCTATTTTTCTAATATTGTGACACTAATGTGACTAGACTGAACACCTCAGAAGCTCGTCATATTTAAAACTCTTACCCTGGCTTTTATGATAGTGGGACGAGGATCCAGGATTCCCTGCATCTTCCTCAGTGCTGGGACAACAAAAAGATTGCAGGTAACAACAGCTGACACAGGATTCCCTGAAGATAAAACAAAACAGTTGACAGGTAAATAATTTAGAATGATGAAGAACTGTTATGTTGCCATATCACACTTCAAGATTCCGTAGCTACAATAGCTGTAGAGGAACTATTTCAGCTTTTTTATTTTTGCATATGGAAGACATACAAGTACATAGCACGTAAAGATGAAATGACCAAGGCATACACATTTAGGGTCCAATACATACTAGATTTGGTAGGACTTCCGATTTGTTTTGTATTTTTTGCGCATCAGTGAAGATAAATTATATTTATAATTTAACAAGTCTTACCTGGAAGTGCAAAAATTATTTTTCTTACACCATCAATATCCAAAGTTGCAAAGGTGGTTGGCAACCTAGCAAAAAAAGTCAGTTGTTAAAACCATGAAACAAGCTTTTGAATTAATTCTGAATAAACACATATTTATTTCAATTTGTCTTAAAATCTGAAAGGTGTTTGCTGTCTTAATTCTTGCAACTCTCCACACCCTTAGGAGCATTGTTAAGTGTAATTGTTTTTATAAAACAGTGTGAAAACAACTGTTTTCATGTATTTATGCATTTTGACGTATATTTATATCTGAAACAAATTATTTATATTTATGTCTTTTATAATGTATATATAACTTTTATACATTTAAATCTGATACAAAGGACTGTATTGCTGGCTGAAATGAGATGTTACAGAGGATCTGTGGCTGTCACTAAAAGAAGCAGCCCCACATTTTCTTCTTTCCCTCTTGTAATGCCTAATGAAACAAAATACAAGGTTTTATAGTAACAGTTTGTGAGTGTCTCTGCCCTTCTTGAGAAGCCAATGCAGTGGTACCGGCAGGGAAAGTTTCAATGTGCCTATGTCATGTCACATGTTTTGTTTTACTTTGATGCTATGGGGAGGAAAGTGAGACACTTCTAGTTCTGGCCTTTGAATGGTAATAGATCATTCCCCCCTAATAGTGAACTCAGATAGTAATAAGGACCTATTAGTTTGGAAGAAAAATGGGGCCACCCAAACATAAGGTAGCGGCTTCTACACACTTGGGGTGGATTCCTTAGGTATGCAGAAGTACATAAGTTTGTAAAATAAAAAGAAACAAAAAGAAAAAAATGGCTTGAGAAGCATCTGTGAGCTTTAGGGCTGTATAGATTGTTGAGGTGATAGGAGAGAGAGAGGGGGGGGGGGAAAGGAAACAGGAGATGGGAGAAGAGAAATCCCCAAACAACTTAAGGTAAGTACCTGAAGGGCGGGGGCGGGGGGCGGAATAGGGTTGGAAGAATGTTTGCTGTGAGGCTAAAAATTATCCTCCCTACAGAATTTGGAGATGTTTCAGGAGGAAGGAATGGACCATCTTCCCCCCTTTCCAATATATTCCTGTAAAATGCTCACTTTTGGGGCTGGCAGCCCCAAAGCTCATCCTGCTAACGTTTTAGGGAGATAGGAAGATCCATATACTAGATCAGAACACTGGTCCATGTAGCTCAGTAATGTTTACTGACTGGCAGTGGCTTTCTGGGGTCTCAGACACAAATCTTTCACATCCCCCCAGCTGATCCTTTTAGCAAAAAGGTGTCCTTTCCCCCCTCCTGAATCTCCTCCCCTCCCACACAAGCACAATGAAGCCTGAACAGGACTTCAAGGTTCCTGTTTCAAGTTGGTTGACCTTGAACAGGAGACTTCTGTTTCCATATAAATGTTAAGTAATGATAGAAATGAGGAATTATCTAAAGCTTGATTCATAAGTTATAATGGTAATGTGTTTACCAAATCCTCCTTTTGCTTATTTGGGGTACCTTACCCAGCAAGGGTGTATTTGCGACTGGATGATAGTTGACTAGAGTGACTGCACCACAGGAGTGATTGCATTACTGCCTTCTTCAAGCTCTAATTTATGCTACTAGCAACCAAGTGGTAATGTAACGTAAGTGAGAATGCATTTGCATGCACTATGGTTCAGATGCAGAGCCCAATCACATGAAAAACAGGTTATAGGCACATAAGCAATGAATCAGGTCATGCTCTAAACAATTTTGCTTAAGGTTGTAAGGAAAGTTTAGATCTCCCCAAACATTTTCTTTTTTCTAACCCTAACTCCTTCCTTTAGTTACTATGTATTCCTCAACACCAGGGATGAAAACCAACTTAATACAGCTAAGAGCTTTGTTTATTAGCATATCTGGGTATTGTTCTTTATTTCTAGGCTGTAATTGCCTGCCACATGTATACATAAAACTACCTTTGTGGTTCAGCAGAAATGCTAGACAGCTGCAGTTTTTCCAATCCTGTAGTTCTAGCTTTGCTACAAACTTACCTTAGTTTGATACTACTTCACTGTCATGGCCTTCCTAATGGACCCTAGGAACTGTAGTTTGGTGTGGTGTAGAGAATTTCTGTTAGAGCCCCCTAGCCCTCTGCAAAACTACAATACCCAGAAGTGCCTGGGAAGAGAGAATGAGAGTTAAGCTAGTTTAAGTCCGATAGGTATATGCCATTGCGACTTCTATCTTGCTTTCTGTGCCTTCCTAAGTGTCTCTCCTTTGCCACTTTCAGTTCTTTCTATTGCCCACCATCAATCAAAGGTACAGCTTGATCTAAAATGCAGACTGAACCAATATTCTTTGGTTGGGGAGGGAGGGGCTTTTAACACAATACACTGCCTGGTCTTAATTGTTCACCAGTTCTTGCTTTGGAATAATCTCTCTCTCTCTATAAAAGCCCAGACTGCTCCTCCAAGCCAGTTATAGTTTTTGCCCTCTGGTGCCATCTAGTGATGTTTCTCGGAACTGCGGCCTTCTATGGAAGTTCCAAGTTCCGGGAAAGAGAACTGCCAGGAGCTTCCGGCCTAGCAGAGGGGACAAAACCCATTAACCTCCTCACCAGACTGCTCCTCTACACCTGTCGTATGAGGGGCTTTTTTGCTAGTTTAGTAATAAGAGTGGATATGCAAAAGGTGATACAATTTCATATTCCATATTTAGAAATACATTTTCCTATAGAATGTAGTGTAAACATGAATTAAAAACCTTCCAATACTACCCTATTTCTTCGATTCTAAGACACACTTTCCCCCCCATATAAACATCTCTAAAAATGGGGTGCGTCTTAGAATCGCGGGTGTGACTTAGGGTTTTTTTCCTGTTGGTGGTACTGAAATTAGTGTGCGTCTTACAATCGATGGCATCTTACAATCGAAGAAATACGGTATATGCTAGGATATCCAAAGCTGACTCTGACTGGAAATATTACTTACCCTGGTTTCATAAAAACCCTGCCAAAGTGAATCTGAGCGTGAAGATCAATATCCAGCACCTGTTTAAGATAGTCCTGTTTTAAAAGCAAAGAAAAAGTATTCAAAGCTATTAATTAAAACATGTGTAGGATGAAGCTTTCCCCAATCCTAGAAGTGTTAACATATTTATTTATTAAATTTGTAGCCCGCCTTTCCAACAAATAGTGCTTAAGTGTCTGGGAGAATGCTGGGAAATGTAGGACTTCTTTCCATCTAAGCATGCTTAGAATTGCAGCCAAAAATGCAACAAAATACAGTAAATTAGCAAACAATTACAAAGCGCCACACAGACCTGCTATTACTCAATCCCGAATTTGCCAAATGCCACTTGACCCTCTAAGAAGTTGGATACCAACTGGTCAGGGGTTGCAGAGTATGCAGATTTCAAACAATTTAAAACTGCAACAACAGTAAACTTACAGGAAAGGCTTCAAAATGGGCACAGATATGGGACAGGTGTGTGAAAATATTTGTAGTTCTCCTGATATCCAGGATATCTACATGTGCAGGATCGACTGAGGACTATGTGGCTTGCACCCCTCTCTGTCTGGATGGGGCAATACTATCCCCCCTCCTGTGAGTAATGCAGGGGGGGGCTTGAGGAGGTGGGAAGGGAGGTGTCTAAGCCCCAGTGCACTCCTGATGATGCTCCTGGAAGCTGAATAGGGCCTGGAAACCTCTGAGCTTCTCCTGGCTGCCTTTTGGAATCTGAGGGGCAGGGTGTGTGTGTGTGGCAAAGAGGATCCAATCTATATTGGGGAAGGCTCAGGGGCTTCTAGATTTTGCTGCTCTTCTGATGAGATAATTACCAGGCCTTTTAAAAAAATTCAACCCCATTTTGGAGTCAGCCTTATTCCATATTTTTTTTAAAAAAGCCAAAAAGTTGAACTCATACAACTTTGGTGGACAGATCCAGATGTGAACCATGCCCTGTGAGTTATCACTAGAGCTTAACATTCCTTAATGTATTTTGTTTCATCCTGTTGCCTTATCTCTATTTTATACTCCTTGCTTCAATCAAACAAGGTCCTTTGCATGTACCTTTTCCCCCATGGACACGCCTCCTGATGTGATGATGACATCAGCACGACTGATTCCCTCATTCAAGGCATTAAGTAAATCATCTGGACTGCAGGATAATAAAAATAAACAGATTAGTGGTAATTAATTTGTAGATTCTATATACTTCAAAGGAACAAAATCCCATACATTTCTGCTAAAAATCCACAAATGTAAACACATTCTCTTAAACTGGCAAAACACATTTTTCAACAGTAGGACTATCAAGGAACTGTAGTAGTAGTTACTGAACTTTTGTGTGTGCACCAGAAGTGTTAATTCAATGCATGAGGGATCTTTCTGATATGCAGTTTGCTAGTCCATGCTGACTCTGAATATGGCAATATTAATGTACCACCTCATATATCACACTTCAATAACTTAGACTGATGGGCTACAGGGTAAGGTTAGGCAGCAGCAGAAAAGGAGAGGAAGAAATCATAATAATTTACCTTATGTCTTTCAGTGTTAATAAAAACCCCATATTTTCTAATATTTTCTTTATTCCCTAGAATTTATTATAAATGACAAAAAAGATAAATTGCCTCACCTCATTTAATGTTGTTGGAAATAAAAATGTTTAAGAAGACAAAATGCCCCAAATTCAAACTGAATTGTGGTCTTTGCAGTGGTGTTTGTGGGCTCTCATTCCTATTCCAGTGCAGTTCTGAGTTACAACTGCACTGGCTTAGCTGTTCATGGTATCCTTGTCACATATGTGACAAAGATGAATCCAGGAACACCCCAAAACTATGTACCTACTTTTTCAGAGGGAGTGCATTCCCATCCAGAACAGGCTTACAGCCCAATTCCCAGTCCTGGGAACCACCCACTTATACAGTCTCTGTTTTATCACGATTTAGCTTCAGTGTATTAGTCCTCATCCAAGCCATAACTGCATCCATACTCTGGTTCAGAACATGCATGCCTCTCCCAGTTCAGATGTCACAGAAAAATAGAGCTGGGTGTCTTCAGCATACTAGTGACACTTCGATCCAAACATCCTAATGACTGCATCCAACAGCTTCATAAAAATATTAAATACAATTGGGGAGAAAATCGTGCCCTATGGCACCCCACATCAACTGCCAGGGGACCGAGGCACAGTCATGCAATGTTATTCTCTGGAACCGACCCCGCAAGTAAGAACTGAAGCACTGTAAAACAGTGCCTCCAATTCTCAACTCATGAAAGCGGTCTATGAAGGCTCATCTCAAGAAAGTGGTCAACAGTACCAAAAGCTGCAGAGTGATTGAGAAGTAAAAGGGTTAACCTCCCCTTCTCTCTCTCGTGAACAAGGTCATCCATCAGGATGACCAGGGTCAATTCCATCCCCAAACCAGCCCTAAACTGTAATGGATCCAGATGATCAATTTCATTCAAGAGCATCTGCAGCTGACACGCTACCACTCTCTGGAGTACCTTACCCAGCAAGGGTGTATTTGTGACTGGATGATAGTTGACTAGAGTGACTGCACCACAGGAGTGATTGCATTACTGCCTTCTTCAAGGCAGCAGGGATCACACCATCATAAAATGATTCATTCATGATGCCTCTGATCCATCCAGTCAGTCCCCTGTGGCTAGCTCAACGAAACCATGGCAGGCCAGGATTGTGAGAGCATGTGATGTGTACAGATGCAAACATCTCAGGCTCCAAAAACTGAAACTGATCCCACAAAACAGGATAAGACAATGCAGTTGACATCTCAACAGGCACTGCATCAAAAGCAGCATTCAAGTCAGCACAAATGTGGGTGATTTTATCCTTGAAGTGTCTCACAACTCATCTCAGCATGCTTTCTTGACCTTGGTGATAGCAGAAACACCTCACTCTGGCACCTCACTCTTGGTCACTTAGCATTTGCCAAGTATGGAAGAGTAGCAGTGAGGCACTGCTGCTTTCTGGAAGCACAGAAAAAAGAAGGGGTAAGCAGTCTGCAAGTCTCCTACTCTGTCTGCCTCAACTAGCCACTAGCGGAACTGAGCTGACATTCTTATTTTAGAATTCAAAATGGTGGAGGGGAATGCAAATGACCATGTTCTTCATTAGTAAGGTAATGCGTGAATCAGTCCTAAGGATGGGATCATATGTATAGCGACATGATAATTGCAGCTATCTCAATAATCAGAGCAGGGGTGCAGAACCAATTTTGGGGATGGGGCTGAATGGCATCCCCACCCATTTCTCTGTGGGCCATATGACATCAAGTATCCATGGCCATGTTCCGGTGCTTGGACCAGGGACCAGGCTTCACAGTGTACCCGCCTTTCTGGTTAGGAAAACTCATGTGGAGCAAAACAGAGCCACTCCTCCAATGGATGAGCAAGAGGTACTAGGTTGGATCTGCCCTGGTTGGCAATAAAAAGGGTTCTTCCCCTATCAGAGCTAACAGTGGGGGTTCTGCTGGCGCACATTAGCAGGGGAATCCTCACTGTTAGCTCTGATCTAAGATAACAGTAAGGGATGCCCTCTGAGGAGATTCCTCCAAGGGGTGGAGCCTAAGCCAAACCTCCACCCCTGGAGGAACTTCTAGAGACTCCATAGGCCAGACTGAGGTGCCTGGTAGGCTGGTTTTGGCTTGCAGGACAAACATTCTGTCTTTTGTGAAATTAAACAATTACGTGGAGATAAGCCTATTACTTGTTTCCTGTAAGTCTACAGAATATGTGGATTCTCCCCTACATTATTGTCCTGTTCCATCTGAGCTTCCATCATCATCTCTGGGTCACAGCTCAGGTGAGGCAGCACAATGTGGAACAGGTAGATCATGTCTGGGACTTGAGTTAATTTCAGGACCATGGACAGTAGTCCTAGAGCTAGAGCACCAACAAATTACTCCAACATTGACTGGGAGCAACTGATAGGGATTTATAGTCTTGCCTGGAGACTCCTTCTGGAAACTCCACTCCCTCAGATGCTGTATTTGGGCAGCAGCCTTTTCCTGAAGGCACTGGCTTCTCCTGAGGAGTAAAAGTTAGAGGACTCAGTTGGGGACTGCTCCACAGGGTCTTCACTAGAGGAGTCTGAGGTCCACTTCCCTGAGTCAGGGGGCAGTGGAGCCTCTGGGGGATCATGTGGATATGAGATCCATGGCAGTAGGTGCCAGTCCAGAAGGACCAGGTACTGGTTCTGACACTTCCTCAGAGTCACTGTTGCTGGAGGCTTCAGTCTCCAACGGCTCCTTGTCTGGGCGATGACACTATTTTGTATGAATTGTATGTTGATTTTTTTTTATACATTGTTATAAACCGCCCAGAGATGTTCAACTATAGGGTGGTATAGAAATGAAATGAAATCAATTGTAACCTTCAACAGCCAATTTCCAAAGAGTAACATCAGTGATTGTTCAACAGAATGTAATGTAGTTCTTGTGATAGATAAAAGAGCAGCAGATTGCTAACACTGATCTACATACTCTCTGCATCTTATGGCTCAGATTTTTGCATTTAGTGAAGTTAGTGCTGGGAAGAATATTTGCTTTGTAAGGAAAATCTGCTGCTCAAGGAACTATGCATGTTGCTAATTAAATACAGGACCAAGTTTTCCCTGGATAATTAGGAATCACCACTTTCAGCATATTTGTACAAGGCTTTGGTTTGTACAGATTTCCAATACTGAACTCACTGTGCTTTGCCACCAGCCCGACTGCCTCTGAAACGATTGTGATCTCTGTTACCTCTGACAATCAAAGAAACACACTTACTTAATTGCTCCACTGTCCTACCTTTAATTTGTAGATAAGATTACCAAACTGCAGACAGTGCATTAACTTTGTAAATCAGCCATATTTAAACAAGCAGTACGCATTCAAACAACAAAACTTGGATACAATGCCACCACTATTAGCCTGTGGAAGACAAGATTAAGGGGCAACTTAATAGATGACTTCAAATGTCTGAAGGGTTGTCAAGCAGAAGATGGAGCAGACAAGATTTGAACCAAAGGGGGGAAACTTCCAGGAAGGAGATTCTGGCTAAACATTTCCTTAAACTTGCTAATAGTAAGAGCTGGTTTGGCAGGCACTCCTTCACTGGAGGTATTTAAGCAGAGGCTGGATGGCCGTCTGCTGGGGATAGTGAAGCTGCATCCTCCACTGCAAAGCCTGCACTGAGCAGAGGGTTGGGCTGGATGACCTCCAAGTCCCTTCCAGTGCTTTGATTCTATAAAATACTAGTTTCTTACAGATTAAAATAAGTTTTATGATATTCTTCTTTGAAATAGTACTCATTTCCTATCTATGGTTTTAAAAAAAGCCGTTAGGAGAACAGTGTCTTGGGGTGGGGTGGGGGGAAGATTTTTTGGATTCCAGAATCCAAGGCTGGAGTCAGCGCTTTGACCTTGGAGCCTGGAGTCTGAGCTCCTCCCTGCCAGCAGAGAGAGAACTGCACCAGCTGCCTCTACGAGCTCACCAATGCGAAAGGGGGCGGTTCTGTGGGTGAGTTGGGGAGGAGGCCAACTTATGAAGACTCCACTGGCCACCGCAACCTCCTTCCCTCTTGCTCCAGCTAGATGGCCAAAATCGCCCATCTAGTGAAAATGCTGGGTGAAAGGAGCATGGAGGCGATGATTGAGTCTGCGCTTCTCTTGCCCTGCATAACATCCTCATCAGTCTCCAAGTTCAGAGACAGTATTGCACCCCAAGACTAACAAGATTAGCAGATTGATTACTGCTTATGCAAGTTGCCTTAAAATAACTCAAAATGAATACTTAACACTTAGAATAGTACTCTTTTTGGAAAACCAGATCAGGAATGCATAACATCTTGCTTGCGTGCATTATTTTATTAGAGCCTAGTTGCACTGAAGTGGTAAATCTGTTTTTGAGTGTATCAATTATAACTGCAGGTGGCGGCTCCCAAGATAAAAATGCCTCTCCTTAGCAAATAGTTTCCTCCATGTAGGAAATTGAATGTTGGGCAAAAATGTTTTAGTCTAGCCTTCCCGACATGCTAGTTTTCTGTGTGGAGGGATTTTTTTTAAATCTCAGCATTTCAGCATGAGTCCCTTAGCTGCAGTCTGAAGTGGTAGGCCTAGAACAATGCAATTAAAATGAAAAACCACAAAAGTCATCATCCAATAACCCAATGAGCATCTAAGGGGACTATTTTAACTGAAATTCCAATAGAGCTTTTATTTGACCTTCATTTTAATACCTCTCTCTGCTAGAATACTCATTTTTGCTGATGTAAGTTCCTGATCCCTTATGAAACATTTTCTGTAACTTGTTCATTAAAATTGGCAACCATCTCTGTTAACCCTCTTATTATATCATCACTTTGAAATACACAGTTAATATGAAATGGAAATTAAGCAATATGGCATGACAGGATTGAGCACTGGGGACTGAATTATCACAGTACTCTTCCAACTCAATTCTCTATAGATCACAACAGACTCCCAGGATCACTCCTACAGTGTCCTCTTCTTCACTAATCGTTTTACCCAGTTGATTCTCTCAATTACTGCAAGTTGTTTCTATCATATTCATATCTGAACATGGAATCACTATTTAATACATCAACTAAAACTCTTATAAATAAAAGTTTCAACTGTCAAAAGGTTTTGAATTTTTTGCCTTAAACTTGGAGCAAGAGATCCCCACTATCAGCTAGCTTACACTCTACCAATGGATGTTAGGACAGTACACATGAGGCCTGTGCAGAAAACAACATTGCAGAAGTCTACAATCTATCTCAAAATAGCCTCCCTGTGATGCATAAACATGAGAAACAATGCATCCTCGACAGGTACAGAAACCGATTAACAAATTCTGGTGTTCAACATCTCAAGGCACTGTAGAAGGAAAAGCTATTATGTCTCCCAACCAGAACCTGCAAGTACCATTAAAATAAGAGATTTCCAACCAAATAAGTTATGTACAAGACTGATCCTCCTGTTGTCAACACTAACACAAAATTGGGAGCTTTGGTGGTGCCCACCATACTTCAGTGCACCACAATACTGAGGATATGCAACCTGCCTAAATCTTCAACAATGTATCTTTTCTAAAATACATATTAATGTACAATTTCCCTTCTACTCATTTTTCAATGTATTCTTTTGCCTCTATGCTTGCCCTTTGGGCTTGGAGAGAGTGTCCTTGAGCATATTATAATGACCCATCCCCACAGTTGTGAGTGGGAATATGCACTTTGTTTTCATTGTCAAACCTCCTTTTTTGTCTGGGGTTATATCTGTATGGATTGTATTTGCAAAAAGCAGTAGCAGCAGGAGTTCAACCTCGCCTAGAAATTACACACTCTAATCTAGAAAGCTTTCTTCTGAATAATCCCTGCTATGCTGACGTTCACTGTGGCTGTCTGCCAGTGGGAGAAATTAGTCTTTGCACAAGGGAAATCTGCAGATTCGCTCACTCACTGTGGCACAGAGCGAACCAGAGCGACACAAGCAAAACATGACCGGGATTCCCCCAACCCTGCTCCACATTCACCCCAAGAGCTGCTAATGAAGAATCAGCAATAAATAGTCCGTTTAGCACTTCTGATGCTGCTGGCCTCCTCAAACCTTACTGCAGCCTCCCCACCCCACAGTCAATTATGCACTGGCAACACTGATGAAGCACATGCAAGGAAGAGGGATGCGGCACTGTTGCGTTCAATGAAAGGGCTATTCTCCATGAAGCAGGCAGTGCGCACACGCACAAGCAAGGAAACAGGCGCAAGGAGCAATAGCCACATGGGAGGAAGGGTGGTGAGATGTTGGTAGATGCCATGGAAAGGGAACTGGCAAAGAGGAGCACAGGACCATGAGCTCCAGCAGGGACAGATGTGGGATAGTGAAGTGATGGTGAGCCGTGAGCAGCGCAAGCAAAACTGCAGCAGCTGCAGCAACCATTATTATTATTATTATTATTATTATTATTTATATAGCACCATCAATGTACATGGTGCTGTACAGAGTAAAACAGTAAATAGCAAGACTCTGCCGCATAGGCTTACATTCTAATAACCAGCGCCGGCAGTAGACAGAGTGGCGGTAGTAAGTAGACGGGGATACAAGGGAACTAGCAGGTACATTAGGGGCCCTTCGTGGGTGCAGGCGCACCCATGAGTGTTTGGTTGCCAACCCCTGCACTATGCACTTAACGTATTGTCTAGTTTAGCCCTAAACGTTTTGAAAAACACAGAGTTGCTGCCATTCTGTATCTCTTTCTCCCCTTTTGTACCACCTAAGTAAATGATGCCTTTTTTGATGTCACACATCACTACACTGTGCTTTCCATCATGCCCACTCTAACAGCACTGGCTTTCACCAGCAAGGGTGAAGGAATGCACAGCATAATGACATCACGTCACTTCTTGTGTTTACCTGTGTCTTATAAAAAATATGGGGTGCAATGGACATGGCGGCAACAGAAACCTCAAAGAAATGCTAGGCTGTGCGCCTGGCATCCATGGCTTCCTACAGCTTCGGTGAATGACATGGCCACAAGGCCCAGTGCACCACTTGAGTTTTAATTCAGAAGACCTTATAACATCACTTCTCATCTCCAATGTATCCAAAAAGGTAAGAAAATGTGGTGGCCCACTAAAACAAGCAACCAAACAAAATACACCCTCAACCAAACAAAAACAGAGAATCATGAGTGAACAGTGTGTGTGTGTCTCACACAACCACACAAAATCATGATGCAACCACTGCTAATAATGATATCCTCAGAGCCACACAGCCAGGGCCAGGTCAAGGCCATGATGAGTCCCAGGGTAGCTGCCTGTAGAGAGCCTCCTATTCTATCCCCAATACTGAACTCACACACAACACACACACACACACACACACACACACACACACACACACACACACACATTTTTCATTACATGTTTTAGTGGAAATCATCTTCCATGCTTTCCTGGAAGAAAAAAGACTTTTATATCTCCTTCCATAGTAGAAAACTCAAACACAAACACACACTTTCCCTTTTACAGCATACAGCACGCAGACACAGAAAACATAAATACACATTGATATGCTCTCTCATACACACACATTTAAGAAAGAGAAATAGACCGACTCACTGACTCATTCAGATGCAACAGCCAAATAAGACACACATGTACACAGCCAGTGCAGCCCCAGGGCATTTTGCTGCTTGAGGAGGAACAGTAAATGCCTCTCATTTCTCATGGGATGATCTGGGCCAGTCACAACCTCTCAGCCCAGCCTACCTCACAGGATTGTTGTGAGGATAAAAAAGGGGAGGAAAGACAGGACATAAATGTAATAAAATGAAGTAAATAATTTCATACTAGAAAAACATAATTATCTTATACTATGTTCATAATAAGCCTCTCCCACAGCATGTTAAATGGCCACCTGTGCATTGCACTACTGTGTGCACATATTTCCATGCATGTGCACTAGAGATGAGAAGCATCCTGTACTCCACTTGGATGTTTATCATATACAGACCTTGGACACTGAAGACTGACACAATTCTTATAACTCATATTAAACATTTGTAAAGCATTTGTAAAACATCCTCTTGTTTCTCATATACCCCACCCATATGCTTACATCTTCTGTATGAACATCAACTCAAAGAAACTTTATTAGTAGCAAAAACATAGAGTCTTGTTTTTGCTACCAAGGTGCCTATACTGTACTCCTTTCGTCGCCAGCTGAAGACCTGTTTATTCTCTCAGTATTTTAACACCTAATTTTAACTTAAATTCAAATATTACTGTTCTAACTCTGTATTTTAATCTTATATCAATTTTTGCTGCGTGGTTTTATCCTGGTTGTGCTTTTCATACTGTATTTTGTATTTGTGTTTTTAGACTGTTGTTTTATTATGGTTTTAATTTTTGTGAACCGCCCAGAGAGCTTCGGCTATTGGGCGGTATAAAAATGTAATAAATAAATAAATAACAAATTTATTCTGGCATAAACTTTTGCAGACTATAGCCACTTCATCAGATGCATGTGATATTATGGGGATTTTTAGGGTTTTATACGGTGTGTGTGTGGTGTGGGTTTATAAACTGAGATCAGGTCAGAAGGAAATTTATTGAAGGAAATGAAGTATCTTTCTTTTCATTGAATACTTCACAATCCTATTCTCTCCCCTCACCACTGCATTCCCCTAAAAATAACCCCAACCCACTAGCCAAAGAGATAACAACTCTGAACTATAGTGCAGTGATGTCATACACTACTCTCCCTCCCAACAATATGGATACAGCAACTCTAGATTACTTGCAGTGCTGGCAGAACCCATAGAATTCAGTCAAACACAGCAGCAAGTTCTCAGGACATTCAAAATCCATCCTTATTACAATAGTAATCATGATTACAATAGTAATAATAATAATCCATGCAAAAGCACCATTACATTCAGTGAGACTTACTTCTTAGCAGACCTACATATCCCATCAACCCTTCACCTCTCTCTATTACACACATACACACACATTAATTTCTCCGGAATATATAACAGTACAGAGAAAGCAATTTGTGGTACAGTCCAGTTTTAAAGCAAAGGGGTGTGTGAGAGCAATAATAATAATAATAATAATGATAATGATGTCACAATTATTCCGTTAGTTACATCAGCCACTGGCAACACATAAAAAAACAATGTAGAAAATTTTCAGAAACTGGGCCCAGCAAAATACATTCACTCCAACATCCAGAAAACAGTCATAGTTAAAACATGCTCAATTGTCAGGAAACTCTTGAATCAGTAAAAGACAGCATGACTTGGTAAAGCTCATCATGTCCATCTAGAAAAACTGCCACAAGCAATAATAATAATAATAATAATAATAATAATAATAATAATAATAATAATAATAATAATTTCCATAGGATTGCTCTCTTACTGAGCAAATCAAAACAAATAATAAAAGTTGGGATTATTTGTTGTTTCCACATTTTAAAATACACTGTTGTTCAATTCCATTTTAAGCCCTGCTTTCTGTTCACCTCCAACATTTTTTCAGATACAGTTAAAGTGTTTCATGTTAATCATCCTCCAAAACAATTTAATACATTGAGTGCAATTATGTTACACTATTTAAAGAGGTTAAGTTTAGCGGTAAGAAAAAAATAGTGTCCTGTCTGCGTTAGTCATGTACTCAGAAACCGTTGAAGAGCCTGAAGGAGACAGAGGCAGCTTGTCTTTGATGCAGATGTTGTATTGGATATTGCCTTTAGAAATGCCAAGTACCTAGAGACACACAGGCTGTGTCTACACCAGCTGTTTATTCAGGGATTATATCGAAGCCATCCCTACTGGGCCACATGACGTTCATCTACTCCCGCGGTGATCTCGGGTTATTCAGTTATTCAGAAATATCACTGACTAGATTTGTAGTGACTTTTCCGGCTCTCCAACTACAATCCCCAAGTCTGCAGCTGGTGTACCCCCCTTCGCAAAGCTGTTGCTGTTCGGCATAAGCGCCTGACACAGTGAACAGCCAATCCGCTGTCAGAGGCACGTGGATGGGCATCGGCGTGTTTCATCACCGAGTGTTTCCTTTTTTTACACAAACATATCGATGCGCAGGAGCACATTTTCGACATACTACCTATCCCTCCCTGCGTTGCTGAGTGTCTGCGCTGGTGCGCATCTTGGAGGAGGTATTTTAAAAAAATTCCATGCCCTGTACCCATCTGTCCAGTACTGCCCACTTCTTCCAATACACATTCAGAACCACCGTCACGGGGCACACGCCCCCCCCCAACAGCTCTCCTTTACTTGCGGGAAACTTCCCTCGCATGTGGCCTGTGAGCAACGATTGCAGAAGCAGGAAACCTTGCAATTATCCTTCCTCCGTTGCGAAAGGGCTGTAGGCGTAGATTAGGCCACATATTCGCAGTAAAAATCAATGGACAAAAGGAGAAGAGAGAATTTTATATATTCTACTGCCAGAATTATCCTGTCTGGACCTGAAATTAATGGATTACTTTAATGCAATGTTCTTGTGACAACACTGGTAGAATGGGGGTGGGGGGAAACTTCAGGGCAGAACTAGACATTATAATCAACACAGGGCTACTGCAGAAGGTAATGACATAGGCAAGTTGCCTAAACACATTGGAGAACTCAGTTTAGAACTGCCATTTTTAGCAGCAGTAGTCCAATGTAGAGTGTAACAGCCAATTCTTCTCCCACTACCTTAATAGAAGTTTAATGGTATAAATACATTAAGATGTTATGGAATGCAATTTTGAAGATAAAGAATTCTGGAATTCTACATTTGTAGTCCAACGCTAGGAATGTTTACTCAGAAGTATGTGTGCTTAAGAGTGGAAATATAAAAACAATTTCTGATTGTTTTATGAGGCAGATTACTAAAAAGCCTATCTGCAGTTCTTTAATTTACCCTCTATATTTGAGAGTTCACAGTGATAGGTTGGGATTCAACGAGCTGTTTTGGGCAAACTCAAATACAGAGATTTCAAAAGCCTTTTTATTTTCTCACTTCTGATTTGACTTCAGTTAGAATCATATCAACAATTTTAACACCGCAAGCACTACACACAGAGTGCATTTCTGTGCACTAGAGAACTCATTCAAAACTCTATATGAGACTTCCCAGTGTGTGCTGAAATTCAGTGTTCAAAACATAATAAGCTTTTGGGATTGTTTCCCTTGAGTAAATGCAAAGCTGTGGTATCTTAGAGTGGTATGATAGTTCCACTGGGTGTACCTATTGTACACAGCAAGAACTATTAAGCCCATCCCAGTGTAGTGAACTGTAGTACACATTTCCCATGTCCCTACTAAAAACCCTCTGATGGTAGATTGATCATGAAAGTATAATAAACACACCAAAATGGCATTGCCAGATATAATATTATGATCAGCTGAAGTCTTCTGTTATGGGACCAGGACCCTGAACCCTCTTCATCACAAGAAGAGGCTCTGAAGATCACAATTCATGGAGAGGATTTGGTTACAGAAAGGCATCACAAAGCTTCTACCTCCCCAGGACCCAGCCCTCCTGCATCTGGAGTTGCTCACAGTGCCATCTTTGTACTCTGATAGCTCCAACCATGAAGAGTCTAGCATGCCACAGTAAATTCCGTGTCATTGTATCCTGAGGCTGCTAAAACAGGCCAGGCCCCTTTAAGAGACAAAGTCTCAGTCAGTGTAGAGGCTGGGCCATCCAGCCAAAAGGAAGCCAAACCCTACTTCAATCTCCTGACTTAATCTGCTCCATGTTGGAGCAACATACAGACAAGCTTATGCAGCTTGCAACCCCAATACCACTTGGAGCTCTCAAAAGTCCAAGCTCTCTGCTGTGGCACCCCGGCTGTGGAATGAGCTCCCTAAGGAGCTTCGCTTGGCACCTACATTATATGCTTTTAGATGCCAGGTGAAGACCTTTTTATTCTCCCAGCATTTTAACAGTCTATAAATAAATTTTAACTTGGTGTTTTAAATTTGTAATTTTGCATTGCTGCTGTTTTTATCTGGTTGAGCTTTCAAGTTGTATTTTATATTATGGTTTTATGCTATTGTTTTATACTTTGAATGTTTTTAATTTTTGTGAACCGCCCAGAGAGCTCCGGCTATTGGGCAGTATAGAAAAGTAATTAATTAATAAATAAATTAAATAAATAAATAAATAAGGTGTTACCTGTTCCTGCCCGCCTGAGAAATCTGCCTTGCCCAAAACTTCGTTAAACATTTGGCCAGGAATGTTGCTATGTTCTTAAAAAGATCTGGGGCACAGGCCCATAACACAAATTTGCATCTGCTTATCTAGTCAAAGTATGTCAGTGTACACCTCTAATATATGTATTTGTGTGTGTGTGTAGAGATAGATAGATAGACAGACACATACATATATTAGATGTGTGCACTGACTCCCCATCCCCTCTTCAACTCAGGCCCCAATTCAGCAGTTTGGAAAATATCCCGCTTCTGCTTGGGCCAATTTGGAGTCTTTTCACTTCAGCTCAAAACCCGAGTCAAGGTTTGGAAAACTGAGTCTTCAAGCTTCCTGTTGACTATCATGGGAAATTAAAAACAACAACAACCCTGCAACTTTTTTCTTGGTCAAAACTGGATGATAATTGCAGGCATAGTAGCCCCTCAGGAGGGGATTACATTTGCCCAATAGCAGATATTGGGCCTTTGTATTTTGATTTTCTTTTAAAAGGAACTACCAACAACATTTTTATTCCTTGGAAAAATTTGATGAAAATTGGTTTTTGTTGCCCCAACAAAGATCATGTCTGCCAAATTACAGGCTGCCAGGAAGAAGGCTATTTCTGTGGAGGCACCCTGGCTGTGGAATGAGCTTCCTAGAGAGGTTTGTATTGGTGCCTACATTGTAGTCTTCCCAGTACCAGGTGAAGACCTTTTTATTTTCCCAGGAATTTTAGCATTTTAGCATTCTTGTCTTTTAGTTCTGCTGTTATAATTTTTTTTACTGTATTTTAAATCATTGCTGTTAGGTTTCATTCTGGTTGTACTTTTATACTGTACTCTTAAACTTTTGTATTTTATATTGTTTTTATGCTGTTCTTGTGGTTTTAATTTTTGAGAACTGCCCAGAGAGCTTTGGCTATAGGGTGTTATAGAACTGTAACAAATTAATAAATTAAATCTCCCTCTACCGTTCTAATCTAGTCTTCTGGGGTTCCCCAGGTGGCCATAGGCCCTTCCATCTGACCGCCAATCATTTGGTGATTTCCCAGCTTATCTGCAGTTTTTCCCTATTCTAAAAGGATGTAATGCCTCTCCTAGGGCATAGTTACTGACAGTGTTTCTAATATTTTAGTAACTAAAATTTAGTTACTAAAATATGCTGATATTTTTGGTATTTTGGCCCCTTCCCTATTGCCTTTTGCCCCTCCCACCCCTGGAATGCAGCACCTGAGAGCATCTCCAAAGTGGAATTTGGTCTGTGGGCTGAAAGAGGTTCATCACCCCTGGCTGGTCAGAGAGGACATAAATTGTTGCTAACAAGTTTTTAAGCTCTTCTGAAAACAGGTCATAATCCCTGCTTCAAAGGACAAAATGTGACAGTATTGTCAGATATTCAAAAATAGTAGCAATATTATGATAAAATGATGAGTTATTAAAAAGGGTACATACTTATCTCCCACAATCCCCAAGTTGATTGTTGGGTACCCATGTTCTTGAATTGTTGCTAGAAGAGTTGAACGATTGCTGTCTCTAATCTTTCCTGGTAATAGGTCATCTTCAGGATTCAATAGCTATAGAACCAAAAGACAAAATAGTTGCAGTTTCAAAACAAGCAAACTTCAAACCATGATTTCTGAAGCTGGTTTGTTAAACTAACCAGAGTTTAGTAAAAACAATGTCCTCCAGTTCACATCTAACAAACTTGGATTTAGGAAAGTGAACGCTGCTGAAGTCCATTTCTCATTCACATAGGAGAAGTGAGAGAGACAATGTGTGAGCCCAAGACATATTTGAGATTGTTCCAGCTTGTGCACGTAGAACTAAATCATGATATAGTATTATATCCAAACTGGGATAAAAATCAGTTTAGGAACATATGATAATCAAATTAACTGGATATTTAAGAATTTATTAAGATTGCTAGGTATGATAACAATCTTTAAGATTGTGAGCAAGTACTTGTTTATATAACACCTGTGTGCATTACCACTATGAAAAAGGCATAGCTGTTTCTTGTTCCCCTCCCAATAATGACCTTTTCTTAAAGATTTGTAAAAGTCCAAGTTTGAGAATTCTTCAGAAAATTAAAGGAAGCAAGTAGAACAGTACAATCGGCTGGTTCTTAATTGTTGAGAAGAGAATGATTTTTCTGTTCCTTCTTATTCTTTTTCTTCTCATCCATCCATTCTCTGTTTTTCTATTCTGAATGCCTGCCTTTCAATACAGTTGCAAAGGTGCAACTTTGGACTTAATTGGGTTGTACCCATCTGTGCCCATCCATTGGCAGAATGGACACTACTGGTGGAATTGATTCTTCCTCCCGTCCCCACTGCAGCCTCCTGTATACTTCCCAAATCTGCTCCGGAGAGTTGGGGGTCCCCCAAGAGCCGATTTGGGGAGGGTGCATGGGGAAGAACGCATGGGGAAGTCTTGCTGCATAAGCAGAGGTGGAGCCCACTGTAACTTTCTATTAAAACACCCCTTTGTGCATTGGATTCCAAATCTTCCAGGTCAATGTCAATGTCACTTTCTCAGCCACTGTTTTACTAGTTTACTTCACAATCTAAGTGACTTTGCTCAGTTTGGTTTTAAACTTTTGGGTGGTGTGGTTAATTTTTACTTGTGCACTGAGGTACATACATATAATACAAATACAGCATTTTCACAGCATCTTTCTATGAAAACAGATATTTATTTATTTATTTATTACATTTCTATACCACTCAATAAAAATACTGTTTTAGCAAAAAAGTATAGTTAACACTGGAAAAAGCCTTTAAGGAGGTGATGGAAATTGTAGTCAAAATACAACTGCAATGCTTGCAGAAGACTACTCACTTCATTCCCTGTAGACATTACTGCAACTACTGGAAACTTGTTAACTTCAACTTCTGTTACTCCAACAGTTGCTAGAAGGCCTATCTCTGACGGACCCATGTGGGTTCCCTTGGCCAGCACACATTCACCTCTTTTAATGTCATGGCCTATTGGTCTGAAAATGCACCCAAATACAAAAAACAAAAAAATGAATCAAGTTAGATGATTGATTGCCAACAAGGACCAAATCCCTGTGTGAGCTCCTCAGTTGAGAGGGGTCCCCCAGACTTTCCCTGCTCCATCAACTCCATGGTATAAAACACAAACTTAATCTGGTAATCTGAACATACACTTCTCTGGTAAGTGAATATACATTACATTCACACGTTGGTAAATTGCCAGCACCCCAGCGCACTAAGGCCTTTGCTAGACCAGGCTATATCCTGGGGTGATACCCGGGATTGTCCCTGTGCGTCCAGATGACGCACAGGGGATCCCGGGCTCAGGCAGGGATATTAGCCTACCCTTTGGCACTGGTTTTTCCCACAGTCTTGGGCTGAGCCTGAGATCGCGAGTGTGTGTCCCATTCCGTGGCTTTTCCCAGCTCCGCGCAATTACTTGCGCATAGCTGGGAGAAGCCACGCACGGGGTGCAGCGCTCCCCAGGAGCGCTGTGCCCATCGGAGGCAGGGTGGGGGGAGCGGGGAAATGAATTTAATGTAAAAAAAAAACCCTTACTTGTGCACACGACCGTTTGTGTGCATTGTCCCTTTAAGAATGAAAAAAATGGCGGATGCGACGGCTCTCTTCTTGAGCTCGTCGCGTCTGACGTCTAGACTGGAGCAACATCCCGCAATACTAGCATCACGGGATCTCCCCTCCTCTCCCCAGGATTTTAAGGTAGGTCTAGCAAAGGCCTAAGTCTCTTATAGTAAGCTCAATAAAGAAATAATAATTATTCCTTAGGGCAAAGACAGCCACCATTGTCTTACTGTAAGAATTGGTTGGCTTGCTAGTCTGAGTAGTTTCATTTGGCTTCAGGTTTTGTTCTGGAATAAGCATACTCAGAATACACAGGATTCCAACCTGTACCCCATTAGGGAAATTATGGACCTAGGCAGAAAGCGTTTTTGCCCTTAGAACTTCTCCCAGGTCGGTGCTCTTGCCAGCAGTTCCTTCTTCATCATCATTTTCCCCTTAGGGGGCTGACAAATGCCTTGACTGGCTACCCCCGTTCTCTGTAATAGCTAGGTCTTCTCCTTTGCAGTGAATCTTATTGCTGTCTTGCCTTATAATTATCTCCTCCTCGCTCTTATCCATTCTACCTATTTCTATTGAACCTTCATATCAGTGGCGCTTCTCCTTTATTCTCTCTCCCTCGGCGGTTATCTTTGGAGACTTTTCCTGCCTCTGTTACCCAGCTTTCATCTATTCCATTATATCCTTCCTCTGTCTCTTCTTCAGCTGTTCCTCCACTTGCCTCTGTCCTCCTTCTTTCTCCACTGGCTGTTTAAATAGTTCTGCTCTGTCTTGGGGATCCACCCACCCTGCCTTTCCCTATCACAATACCTGTTTCTGCAGCATGCAGAGCTGCCAGGGCCCGCCATCAGTCCAGGAGTAGCTTTTCATCTGGGAATGTTGCTCCCTCTCCAAACTCCTTTCACAGCTGACACCCTGATCAAATTTTAGAAGCTATTTATACTAGATTAAGGTTGGGCAATTTGTGGCTCTCCAGATGTTTTGACCTACAAGTGTCAGCTGTTTTTTATTTTTAAAAACAATATGCAGATAATGAAGACAACCAATTCACTCACCTGATATCTTGGCCTGGTCGAGCCTGCACCAGAATGCGTACTTCAAGTTCTTCAGTGCCCTGTATTTAAAGCATCACATATCTTCATATTTGATAAGACAAGTAATATTATATATTTCTTTCAGCTATGAATGGATCAATCTCAGTTATGCTACAGCATGATATGATAATAATAGTTTTAAGGTCATATGATCCAAACACAACCTAGTACTTTCAAAATCTGTTAAAGACAATACTGTAGCCTACAATCTATTATGCAATTCATTGCCCACTGTGGCGTGGCGTCTGTATTTATTTATTTATTTTTAACTCAACATGGTAATATAAATATTGAGAAAAGGAGGGTGTTCTTGGACAAGAAAGGTTCAGGTTTATGTCTGCTTGCATCCCAGGTCAGTAATCATAAAAATAAAGTTGAATGTGCAGGAATGAATTACAAAACTCTAGGACTAAATAATGACAACAATCTGGACCAGGATTAAGTGAGCAGATGAGGCCTAGGGACAGTCTGCAGGTCCAGATTGACATACCTCGAGGTCTAGGCATTTGACCTAGAGACGTGAGGTTTCTTACTCCCAAGACTAATTGACTAATAAATCAGTTTTTAAAACATAGAACATGTTGCAAAATCTCAACAAAATGCATTTTTAAGGATCCTGAAGGAACGAGGATGCTTCTCTTAAGCGTGTGATAAGTATTTAATCCTTTAATTAGTTATCTTGAAAGAGACCTATTAATTATATAATGAATGAATTTGAAAGGTATAGCAGCTACAGCTATATAACTCCAGATCCCTCCTAAAGGTCCCAAATTTCTTTCCCAATATCCCTCTTCCTCCATCCATCAGTCCTACTCATCCACTCCCTCAAACCAATCAAGGCAGAACCAAAAATAAATCATACAAATTCAATTCTGTTCTTTGTTTCAAATTTGTATTGAAGTATTTACACTTCTAAGATTATAGACTACTGAGTGATTTCTTGGAGCCATGGTGCTGTACATAGCAGTGACAATGTTTAGTTTTCACTCACGTCATCTGATTCCCTGATGAGTTCTGTGTCTTCCACTTGCACCACAGCATCAGCACCACAGGGTATTGGAGCACCAGTTGTAACTCGCATTACCTGACCAGGCATTACAGTCTGAGTTGGCTGAAACATATCAGGAATGTCCATTAAAAAAAAAAAGGAACAGAAAACTCTGAGAGCCCCCAAACACACTGCAGAAATAGCACTGATTTTTTTTTCATTGTATTACATGCAACTTATTTTCTTACTAAATTTTCATTAGCCCTATCTTCTCTAAACTAAGTCATAGGGGGTTCCTATCACTAGCTTCCTATGGGGGTAGCTATCACATTTGTATGTAATATTGAATCATCACAAATCATAATAACTGAGCCCTTATGACAGCTAAGAGATTCATATTACTATGTTGGAAGGATAAATGTTCACCACCTATAATGCAATGGACTGAGGACTTAACAATGTTATCAACATTTGAATGGGTGGTATATAGACACCACTTGTAAGTGGATAAGAACATGGATATTTGGTCTGCATTTCTTAAAA
The DNA here is from genome assembly GCF_023053635.1 of Elgaria multicarinata webbii. Classification (NCBI taxonomy): domain Eukaryota; kingdom Metazoa; phylum Chordata; class Lepidosauria; order Squamata; family Anguidae; genus Elgaria; species Elgaria multicarinata. The sequence goes on along the minus strand of NC_086172.1, from coordinate 123,714,009 downwards.
CCTATGCATAATTCTCTTCCCTCCCTTTTTTAATGAATGGTATATCTGATGAAAACCAAATTACATTTCTATGCATGTAGTATTTGTTCTCCCCCCACATACAATTTGTTTTCTGTTCTGTTTTGTTAAATTCACAACAAAAAGAAGGGAAAAAACAATTCATGATATCCTTTTTTCAGAAGTGATCTAAATGTATACATCTTATTATATAAGATCATTCTGTTTATGACAAATGAAGAAAAAAAAGTAAAATTTGAATATATAGTACTCACTTGCTCGCCAGCTTGGGATTCCCCAATGATAAAACGATCCCCAGGTCCATCAGCAGCTGTGAGATAATAAAACAGCAAGATCATTATAACTGTAGATAAAGCAGCCATTAATAGGATTATTTTTTTTACTATTCTTCACTTCATCATTACTCTCCTTAAACACGTATGAAATAGCGTGATTTCTTTTTAATGAAAAATTGGATTTGACCATTTTTGCAAAGCACAACATAATTAGACAATGTAACATAGTACACCAAAATATTAATCAAATACACCATTTGTCTTGATTTATATAAAAGGTTTCAGCACCTCACTCCAAATCCACTTGTAAGATTTCTTAGTATAGTACTTCCTTGCAGGTTTTGTTTAGCTATTATGAATTTTGTAGAGTTAACAAAACATAGAGAATTTCTCATGTTCTCTACATGCTGATACAATAATGCAAAATAATCCTTTTTAGGATTGATCCATTTATGCCATGGACTTTTCAAAGTGTGGCTTGGAGAAAAAAACAAAAGGGGTGGTAGCACGCTGCATGGGGAGGAGGGGGCACGAAAAGCCTGTTGCATGAACAGCTTTGTGTTCACACAAAATCTGGATATTATTTATTAATTTAAAGAAGCCTAGCTTAAAAAAATAAGTAGGCATTCCCTGCATGTGCAGATTGTATTTTTATTGCATTTGCATTTGTATACTGCCCCATAACCAAAGCTCTCTGAGCGGTTCACATTGTATTGGATAACTGCACTACAGCTGCTACTCCAAACAACTTGACAATTTTTCTATAGCATATGTAGTATAATGGTTAATCCATCAGTGATAAACAAGGTAGCAGTCCTGCTTTGGGAACTTATTTATTATCTATTTGTTACATTTACTTTCCCCCTAAGAGCTCAAGACAGTGTACATGATCCTCCTCCTCCTCCTCTCTATTTTATCCTCACAACAACCCTGTTCAGATGACACATTAAGTCATGGTAGTTAAACATTTTGAACTAAACATTATGGCTTAGCATGTTGTGTGAACCATGACTTAGTGCCCCATTCAGACAACACGCTAAACCATGCTGCTTAGCCACAAAATGGTTAACGGAATGCATTCCATTAACCATTTTGTGGTTAAGCAGAGTGGTTTAATGTGTTGTCTGAACAGGGCCAGTGTGTCGTGTGAATCATTCTTAACCATAACCACGGTTTAAACACGTTCGCTAACCATTTGCTGCAGCCTAACCATGGCTTAGCGTGATGTCAGAACAGGCCCAGTGAGATTCATGGTCAAGTGGGGACTAGAAACTGCGTCTCTTGAGTCCCACTCCAACACCCTAATCTTTACATCACACTGGCTCTTAGGTCCAGTTGATTGTACATCTATTACATTATAGCCTAAATGAATGTTAAATAGTGGTAAGCATGTGGAACTGCACACAACAATAAACTCTATTTTTATTTTTCTTGGAAACCTAGCATGGAATCATTAACAGGGAGGTGATGGATTTTATTACCACATATTTGTCTCCCATTAGATGAACTGCAATAGGGACAAAAAGTATATGATAAGCGAGTGTCACAAGTTTGTGTGTTATTAAGGGTTTTCAAGAACCATGGGCAGTTTTATTGTTAAAACATGAAACTCACTTAATATATCAAATCTGTGGCTTCACGCATAGTATGACAGGAAGCCATAATGGAAATGTTCAGGAGCCCTGAATTTTTCCTTGTGTCTTAAACAACAACAAGTATCTGTTCCACAGAACTGTATAGATATATCTATATTCAGCGGGATTTAATGTCATGTTTTTTTAAAAAAAGATATATCCTAAAGTTGGTTACTACCAACACAAATTGTCTGGTGGTCTCTCTCTTCTTTTGAGGTGTGCCTCTCAGAGCATCTGTTCTGGTAAATGGTTTTAACTTTGGCTCTAAACCTACATTTTTCTGAGATGCTTGAAATTGCCTGGAATTAAAGAAACAGGTTTTGTGGTCCTGCTTTTGCTACTAGCCTCTGGAAAGAACTCCCATGAAGAGGGTATGCCCTGCTCTGCACAGGATTTCCCAAACAAAAACTGACATAAAACTTGTTCAGTGTAACTGGTACAAGTTATTTCTCTCTTTTCATTGCTTTCTGCATGAAAATAGCATAGAAGCCTGTGAAGACTTGTCTAAAGTAGTCTGGCAAATCAGCAAATTAGAGAGAAACCACTTTCTAATGGTTCTAGCAAACACATCTGACAACATTTGCCAGAATCATTTATACTTTGACATCCTTATGGTTAGTGCCAAGAAAACAAAAATAACAACAGCAGAAGGACTGTAAGACTAAGAAATTAACATTTAAAACCATTAAATTGTAATATCCTACATACATCAATATAATTGATAGAAAAATGAAAAAAAATAGACTTGACTTATCTTTATATATTTCAGCTATGCATAGATGGGCATTTTCTACAGAATAGTAGAAGCAGGATATGTGCCTCCACCTTGGGTACTAATTCATAAATCCCTCAAAGGACAAATGAATGGAATAAAACTTGTAAATCTCAAATAAGCAAACCTTTAAAGAGTAATAAAAGCAAATATTGAAAGGCCATTTTGGTTATGTTTGTATCAATTTTATCAAGACAAAGACTAATGTGACCCCCTGCCTTTGGGCACCATTGGACCTGGTGTTCCATACAGCATATATAAACAACTTTTAAAATGTCACTTCATGGTCAAAATCACTGACATTTACCTCTGACAGCATAGCCATCTTTTACTGAAGCTGGAAAGGGTGGTAGGTTGTCTTTTGCATAAACCTCTTGGGCAAGGACTCTGCCCATCCCATCTAATATATAGTATATATATATGACAGAGAGGGGGGAGAGAGAGAGAGAGAGAATATGAACATGTGTTGGCAAACTCAGACTACAGAAGGTTTCAAAAGATTAACATCTTATATGCATGATACTTCTCATAAAAGAAGCTGTTAAAATCAGAGAGTGATTGGAAGAATTTATTCAAGAACAAAGGGAAAAAGCAAAGAGCAATATTTAGATTAAAATGGAAGCACTGAATTAAATGTACAATGTTGAGAGTAAGGGCAAGTTAACAGAAGAGCAAATACATTGATTTATTATTATCATCATCATCATCATCATCATCATCATCATCCCACTCTTTCTTCAAGGAGTTCATGGTGGCATATAAGCCTTCCCTCTCCATATTTTATCTTCACAACACTAAAAGCCAATTTTTCTAAATTTTAAACTTTTTTTTTAAAAAAAACAAACACTTAGAAACTCCTGTCCTCTTTTTCTTGTTCCATCTTTCCCAATTTCTCTTTTTTCTTTGTTGACATTCTGAGCCCTTTGAAACAGGATCTACGCACTCTTTAGACTGTTTCCACTGAACCTTTATAGCTTGTAAATGTATCATGACTTCCTCTTACCTTATTTATATGCCCACCTAATTTAGATAAGCTCAAGATAAAGCAATAAACAATCCCATTATAAATACAAGAAAACGACAAAGGACCAAATCACATTAAAATCCCAATCCTGCTGGACAGACAACATAAAAAACAAAACTAAACAGAAAAACCTGAGTAAAATTCTTATTTGAAATGTTTTCCAAAATTGAGCAAGCTTGTGCTCAGAAAAGCTTCCCTGAGCAGTGAGTTTTATCATCAAAAAGATTTGCTACACACTTTCCCAGATCTTGCATAATGTAGCTAAAGGATCTCAAAGAGACCTCTCTCGGCAGATGTTAAAAAGGGCATCAGTGTGGAACAAGGGGATGTAACTGTTACCTTTCTAATATAGACACTTCGCTTATTCATGGCACTCTTATTCCATTTGTAACACTGGACAAAGTAGAGGGAGGAGGCAAGTTAGAGTGCGCATTTTTGTATGCTGCACTGAGAAACAAAGAGGAAGGCAGTAACAATTTCTGGCCCAGATTATCTTCTTCTGGGCCGAAGATTCTTATCCAAGTAGAAAAATCTGGGTATAGTTTGGGTGACTTTATAACTCTCCTGGACACGTTCCTTCCATATGTTACCCATTCTTTCATTTCTTATTTCCCTATTAGAAGCTACATTGAGAGACTACTTGGGCCAGGTATGTTGTCTCTGTAGAAAACTACACGTGACCTTGGTCTGGGATTTTTCCCTTCTTCTCCCCCTTCATAGTATTAACAGAGAAGAAGGTGTTAGGGAAAGGTGGCGCCCTATATGTCTCAGGGAGTGCGCTGCTTCTGCTAGGGATAGGAAAACCAGCGGTTTCCCAGCATGCCAAAATCCTTTGATCATTCATTTTGAAGCTTTTCAAAAGTGTACATTCCCCCCACTAACTAAAGCAATTTTTAAAATGTGTTTTTTTTAAAGTGCATATTGTTTAAAAAACACCTTATTTTTAAAAATGTGATAGCAATTTCAGGAATTTGCACACATTTCTTGGAAAAAAAGCACTCCTGCTTGCATTTGGGCTTGTGAATGCACGATTTGTGAACAGAAACAAAATTCTTGTATATCCCTAGCCACTGCATGATATCATAAGATCAATGTAGTAAGCAAGCCCAGTTATGTTTCCCACCCTCTTGCTTCTACTTTTAACTGCCATCCTCATCCAGGTGTACCCTCTTAGTAGTATCCAATGCTGTCACAGTACTAAAGACATTGTGCTAATGTAAAGCAAGGCTAGCACAATGCTAGTAGCACTTGATAGGCAAAGAAGAAAAGCAGTGATCTTCTGCTGATTTTAGGCATATTAAAAGGTATTCCACAAATGATCAATAAGAACAACAGATAGGGCACGAGGTAAAGTTTTTTCACAGTATGGAAAGTAGTCTTACCACAATTCCTTAAGTCTGGTAGCTGGAAAACGCCAGGAAGAGAACTAATGATCAGTGCTCTGTGTACTGTGTGTGCAAAAACCAAAACCAACACGCTTTCTCTCTTCTTAATTTAAAAAAAAGAAAAAGTGTGCCAAGGTAATCCAGATTCTGGACAATATATTATTCAACACTACGGCTAATGTAAATTACATTGCACCAGCATAAGTGACCTCTTGTACAATGCCAATAGTGTTTGTTGGTGCAATGGGTTTCCCAAAAGCTGTCACATCAGCTTTGTAAAACTCGTGCAGGGGTGGGGGAGCTGCCCAGCAAGCTCGCAAAGCCCTGCTCACGCTGTTCTGCCCCAAGGAGGTGTGGCCCAAGGAGGTGTGGCCCAAGGAGGCACCATTTTCCTCTGCTGCCCCTCATGCCTGGAACGCTCTTCCAGAACACTTGAGAACTACCAACTCAATCACAGCTTTTAAAACTCAGCTAAAAACTTTTCTTTTCCCTATAGCTTTTAAACTTTGAGTTTGTTCTGACTCTATACTGTTAGCTTCACCCTTCCCAGTGCCTGTTTACACTTCCCTGTGCCTGTTTGCTTTCTCTTTCCCTCCTTATTGTTTACTACAACTTTATTAGATTGTAAGCCTATGCGGCAGGGTCTTGCTATTTACTGTGTTATCTGTACAGCACCATGTACATCGATGGTGCTATATAAATAAATAATAATAATAATGGTTGGGGAATGCACACTTTCTGGAAGCCTGAGAAGCACTCTTTGCCGCCGCCCCGCCCCCCCCCCCCCCCGGCACCAATCAGGGCCTTAAAGGCCCTCTTAGGCAAGGTAGCCTTGCAGTGGGGGGAAAAGGGCAAAGGACACGGGTCAGGGTCTGTCCTAGTGCTGGGCAGGTCCGACTTGGCTCATGAGGGCTGGACGCAGGGGCGCTGCTGCTCTTGCAGACCCAGTTGGACATTTGATACAATGCTAATAACTACTGGTGTCGTGGCAAAGGTCATTTACAGTAGTGCAATATAATTTATGTTAGTGGTAGTATCACTTCTATATAATTTCACTTATTTTGCACAATATAAATGATTGTTTTCTGTTTCACAGAACTCCTAAGGTGCTTCCTTCACATACTCATGAGCTCCATAATAATTTCAAATAACTATATAATTTAACATGTATAAAGAAGAATGACAGGCATTTCACAAAAAACAAGAGCCACTGTGAACTGATGTAAGGTGAAAATGTCTCATAAAATCAACTGTCAAGGTACCACTTCAATCCAGCCCTGATCTTGGTGCTGCATTAGCAATTCTTCCCAACCATTATGCAGCATAGTTTGCATGACTATGAAGAGGATAGAAGGGGGATGCATGCCATCTTACAGATATTTTCCTCGCATAAAAACCTATTGAAGCCAATGTAAAAGCATTCTAGCCCAAAATACTATATGATTTGCCAATTAAGTATAGTATGCATACTGCTAAACTCTGACTGTCCAAGAAAGAGAGGCAACAATACTACCCCAAGCCGGAAGTAAGCAATTGATCACTTCATACTCCCTGCCAGCTATAAATATTTTCAGGGTAACCTGGAGTCCTTTGCTTACTTGGCTTTCAAACCCTGGTGATGCCATGCCTTATAACCTTCTTGAATTTTGCACCTGCATCTTCACCTTGCTGCTTTTCATTCCCCGCATTCAAGTTTGACCTTTATTCTTTTACATTCCTGCCTCTGATTTAACTCTCTGGCAAAAGACTTAGCTTGTTCTAAGGACTCCATGCTGGTATGGTATCATCCCTGATCTTGCCTTTGCCTCTCACTTTTGGGACAGATGTTTTTGTTGTCCCAGACAGTAATTTATTCCCAGCTCTAGTCCCTCATCCTTCAGATCTGTTACAAATAGGGATGTATAGATTTTATTAAATCTGTTCTGTCCGTGTTTCATGGATTGTCAGGCATCTTTCATTCTGTCATCTGCTCATTGACAGAATCAGATTTTATGCTATTTTTTTAAACCAAAATTTCATTGTGATTGTTCTAATTCACAATAGTGTTAATGCTCACAAAACTGAATAAGCTGGTCCGCTAGCCCACAGAATTTGCGTGACTCAGGAAAAAGCTAGTCTCCTTCAGAATCTTCAAGTCGGATTAATAGAAATCTGAACTTATTCAAATCCATTGCGGATTTCTCCAACATCACTAGTTCCAAGCAACAGATGGTGGCTACATATGACCTGGCTCATGATATTGTGAGAGAACAGTCCTAGAGCACAGTCAGACTTTATGACAGGAACCTGGTGATTGCTACTAGCATAGGTGTGCACAAAGGGTGTGCCAGGTGTGCCCAGGCACACCCTAATGTCTCAATCATTAAGCACCAAATTGGGGGGGGGCATTGAGTAGGGATCCAGAGGGGGGTCCAGATGCAGCAGGAATGGTCCTCCGGCTGCTCTCTGGCTGCTCCGCTGCTCCAAACAGCAGGCTGATGCTCCAGGCAGGAGTGCAAAAGAATCATTATGCCAGGAGCCTCTCTGCTGGGAGCCACCCTTCAAAGAGGCCAGGAGGAAAGGGGCCTGAAGGCTAATATTGCCTCTTAAACCCCTCCTCTGGCCAGCGTTGCTACGAAGTCCCATCAATGCTAGGGCTTGAGGAGCATCTCCTCCTTCCACCCCTCACCTGTAATGGCCCTCCTGTGGTCAGGCAAGCCGATAGTGGAGAAGGGCATCAGTGTCTACAGGGTTTAATAAATAAATAAATAAACAAATAAATAAATAAAATGTCCTTTATGACTGAGTATTCAATAAATGTTCACCTTTAAAAAAAATCCCTGGGTGCACACCCTAATGAAATGTGTTGTGCATGCCTATGGCTACTGTTAGTTTTACCCTACCCTGTGCCTGTTTGGTGCATTCTCTTCCCCTCCTTATTGTTTTATTATGGTTTTATTAGAATGTAAGCCTATGCGGCAGGGTCTTGCTATTTTATTGTTTTACTCTGTACAGCACCATGTACATTGATGGTGCTATATAATTAAATAATAATAATAATACTAGGGATTCAACTGCACCTCTGCTGGAATTCATATTCTCTCAGAATCAACATCCCCACACACTGTAGTTACACATCCATTCCAACCAAAGCGTTGTAAGGATCACAGACATAATGCATATGAAACACTTTGAAATCCCCAAAGAGATAAGTATAACTTCAAAATAAACTAAATGAAAATCAAACAGTCTTCTCTCTGGATGCCTGGGGTGATATAAAATACCTCGATAATTTATTATTTCTGTTCCAAGTACTGGGGTCATCTCCAGCACCGTGATGAAGGCTTTGTCCATAGATGTTAATGGAAATGGAGACATACGGTGTCTTCTTGCTACCTTTGTAATGTCTACGGCACTATGACCTGCAGAAGAGGAATATGAAAATTAGAAACATTTTCCTGTTATATTCTCAGAAAGATAATACCAGGTTCTCCCCACCCCCCAATAACAATTGCTTACCAACAATACAGCAAACAAACTCTCAAATACATCCCATTGTGGAATGTAAACACCAGCTTGGATCTGTTAATTAAAAGTGTACTGCACTAAAGAAAAAAATGTAGACACAACTCGGAATTAAGCATGTAATCAGCAGAATCAAACATTTTAAACAGTGTTGAAAGTACTACTCTACTGAAAAATCCATTGGTTTTATTGATGACTATAGAGCATTTATTGATTTGTAAGCAAAAGAGATCAAATATCTCCTAAAAGGTATCTTATTTTACAAAACTTAGAGTGATATCTCCAAGAGCTGGCCTGAATCTCTGAAGATTCTCAAAGCTCTCACATGCTCAAATACAATGAAATACCATATCCTGAAGTACCAACATTTGAATGACATTAGAATGTGCAGTTCCATCTCAAGGACAAATTAGTCTCAGCCTTTTAATAAATCTATTAATTAATTAATTAAAAGCAGAAAACGGTTGAAGCAAAAATTGTTACTTTGAGATTGTACAATTGTACTTCATTTATTTATTTTTTATCAAGAATAAAACAGCCAATGAAACTCAAATGAAGGAAAAAGCAAATGCCAATATAGTCATCTATACAGCAATGAAATAAGCACTTTTTCAGCATGTTTCTCATAGTATGGGTTAGGAATAAGAAACAGAACTGGAGCCAGAATTTTGATACTATACACAGATTCTCTCTTCTCCAAGGCTCAGTGGATCTAAAGCACTTCTTTATTCTGAAGCACAAAGAAAAAGAAAAAAGGTACCACCGAAAGAGAATTTCCTTGGTAAAATGTATTGGATATAGATTTGGAGCTCTGTGACCAGAAGGGCTCCTTGTTTGTGGAGGTAACCAGAATCTATCAGAAGCTTCCCACTGGAGGAAAGGGGGAGAGTGGCAATTTTATCTGATTCCCTCTTCCTTCTACAGTCCTCAGGGCCAGTTGTCATGTAACTCTTTTAGTGTCCTATAACTCTTCAGAACAACATGGGCGGTGGTGGACGGGGGCTGCTAGGAGAATAAGAAGTCGGGGAAAATGCCACTCTCTCCCTTTTCTCCAACACCAATAACACTCCACTAAGCACAAGACTGGATAAAATCCAGTCTGTGGTATCCAGATTGTAGTACTAGTGGCAACAGAGATTATTAAGAAATGCTTCAAGATGGCTTTGAAGATATAATCAAATAGTCTACAAATTGAATAAATAAATAAAATACTGAAGAAATATTTTGCCAATTTTGATTTAAGAAAATGCATTAGTGTTGGAAAAACAGTTTTTACCCCTCCCTTTCTTAATGCCCAAATATCCTCACATTTAGTGAATTATGGAGGATGTTGTTTATTAAATAGTTTTCATGGTTGACCATGATTTGCTTTTAGGCATAACACTCACTTGGGGGAAAAAAAAGGCAGAAATCAAATGGTATAACAAGGCCAAAGTCTGAATTTATTTGGCTCTGCGTGTGGTTGAAATCATGGGAATTTAGATTCCCCAAATAATATCTGTTAACTGAAATTTCTCAAGCTTGCCATCTTTTAAAGAGTCATTCATTATTACTCAACCTCAAGAGATTAAAAATTCTGAAAGAAAAAGTCAAGAAGATAAACAGGACAAGTCAGCTACAGATTTTATTTTTAAAAAAAACCCTGTAGTGTGTAATTGCTCTCAAGGGGAACATTGGTTACAGAGTTTGTTCTCCAGCCCTGTGGGATTCCATGCTGCAACTGCTAACAGGTTTAAGTCGACTGCCTAAAATAACTCATTGTGTTCTTCAAAGGAATGGATATGCTGAAGAGGAAATTGTCATTCATACAAAGGACGAGAATTTATTTTTATTTTTTCCAACAAACCTAATGAAATATTGACTGCCCAAACACTGGAAAAATCCTGTAACAGCATGAACATTAAAACATAATAAACAATGTATTGCTGGGATCAGTGTGGAAGAACAGTATAGCATATCTGGTTTGCATCTATATTGTTTAGAACAAAAAATAAGAAATTAATCCAAAAGAAGAATGCAAGTGAAAGAGTAAAACATTCACTCTTGTTTAGAGCTGGTAAACATTTAACCTTACTTTACAACACCTCAATTCCATTAATTCAGACGGGGCAGTGGGGCTGCTAGAATAAATATTATAAATATAAATATAAATAAACAGAAGCCCAAATAGACATCTAAGAGTTCTTCATCCAATCAGCGTTGAAATTCTAACTCAAGAAGAAGGCAGGCCCCCACAGATGTTATGATGCTAAAACTACTAATTTACTATAATCTAAACTAGTATAATGTGCCACAAAGACAGAACAAGATCTAGAAACATCACTTCACACTTGATGCTAGGAGGCACAATGGAAAGCGTCTGTGACAATCCTATAGAAACGATGCAATTTAGGGTATTTTTCAGAGGATTGTCCTAGGAAATGTTGTATGATAACTAGAGAAGCAGAAACATATATTTCTGATCTAGATCCAAGATTTAGGGTCCTTGTAATTCTCACCTCAAATAAGAATCAAGAAAAATCAGTGAGAATTTTCTCCTTGAAATTCCAACCCTGAATTTTGAGCTTTCATTTTTTAAAAAAATCCAGTCTCTATCTTTTTCTTACAGATACCGAATTCCACTGATTGCTTGATAAGAAGTAAATATATTGTATTTTATATTATTGTTTTATACTGTTGTTTTATACTTTGAATGGTTTTAATTTTTGTGAACCGCCCAGAGAGCTGCGGCTATTGGGCGGTATAGAAATGCAATATAAATAAAACTGTTCATGCCTTGCAGTGTTCTAGAGAATGAGTGCAACGGCACTCAAACTGCACAAACTGGTGTACAATAAAGAAATAAAAAATAAAATATATATAAAACAACACAGCAAAAAAGTATTAATGAACAGGAATCAAATAATAATAATTGAAAAACCCACACTCACGTTGCAGAGCGAGCACAAACAAACAGAAAAGCAGCCAGAATGATTGATAAGCAGTTCGTACTTCTTTTTCATATATTTATATTATTGAGATAGAGACAGAGGCCGTTTCTACACCTGCCTTTTTTCCAGGGATTGTCCTGGGATCATCCCTGTGCATGGAAATGACACACAGGGGATCCCGGGAGAAGGTAGGGATGATCCCTCCATTTTCCTGGGAAAATCCTTAGGTGTAGAAAGGGCCAGAGACAGTGTGTGTGTGTGTGTGAGAGAGAGAGAGAGAGAGAGAGGGAGAGAGAGAGAAGTTTTGCACTGATTTGCAAAGGCCCCTCCATCATAAAATGTCTGGTTTCAGACTTGCTGTGAGGAGCAGTAAACATTTTCTGACTGTGCTTACCCTAAAACATTTGGATTGGTGGAAGTCAATCAATGCATTTGGTCATAACAATAAACTATGGTTTTCTCATTACGTAAAGCGCCTTGGGGTCATCAACTCCACATTCCTTCCTCTAGTAAGCTTTCCTTATAGCTAACCACAGTTCAGCATTATGGCTGAACCAACAAACTGTATTATTAACTATGGTTTTACTGAAACAAGCCAATTTAGACTATGAGCCTGTTCAGATGACACACTAAGCCATGGTAGTTAAGCATTTTGACCTAAATATTATGGCTTAGTGTGTCATGTGAACCATGACTTAAGTGTGTCATGTGAACCATTCCTTACCGTGGTGGCTACATCACCACAGTTTAAACACACTCACTAACCATTTCCTGCAAAAGGGTTAGTGGTCTAACCATGGCTTAGCATGTTGTCTGAACAGGCCCTATGATTTACTGTCATGGTTGAGGACCTTACATTATCAGAGGATGAGGCTCCTGAGTTAACAGTTCAGGGAGACGGCTTGTAATAGAACAGAATTATGACATCTCTATCTCCTTAAAATCTGGTTCTCTAGGAAAGCCCCAGGGAACAGCTCTCTTCAGCCAGAGGAGGTTGTATTTCCAAACTAGGATTTTGAGGAAACTAGTCAATCAACCATTCTTCATTTACAGTCAATGGACCAGTAATACATCATGTGAAGTACACACATATCAATAAAAATACATGTTAATAAAGAAATGAAGAATATAAAATCTGTAAAACCTATAATCAATAAATTTAAAAGAAATAATCAAATAAGCATGAGTAGCCTAGTGAGAATATCCAGATTCAGAAATTTGGCTACTTGCTCTGTAATTGATTGATTGGTGCCCTGGAATGAAATTATCATAAGGGACTCAGGAGAGTCACTGGGAAAAACTAGTCATGAAGATATCACCATGCCTCATCTACTTCAGTGTCTGCTGAAAGACAGAAGGTCCCTTTAGGGGAGAATTCTTCAATTAATACAGAGGCAGAGCTAGCCAGCCTAAAGGATGTCCAAACTAGTCACAATGACCCTGTTCAGACAACACGATAAGCCACGGTGGTTAAGCATTTTGAGCTAAACATTATGGCTTAGCGGGTAGTGTATACCATGACTTAATGGGCCTGTTCAGACGACACTTCAGGGACTGTGGTTAGCAAAACTGTGGTTCTCTGGAGTTAGCACTAACCACAAGCTGTGCTGTTGCACATGACAGTTTAAGCCATGGTTATAGCCGCTAACCCTGCTGCAGATGGTCCAACTGGGATTAGAAAGTGACCAGGGTTTAGCAAAACACATTGCAAATAACACCTTAAACTTTGCTGCTTAAACAAAAGCCATAACCAGCAACAAGGTGACTTCTGAACGGGCCCAGTGCGTTGTGTGAACCATTGCTAACTGTGCTAGCTACATAACCACAGTAATGCTCACTAACCATTTGCTACAAAAGGGTTAGCAGTCTAACCACAGTTTAGCGTGTTGTCTGAACAGGCCCAATCCATTGCTTCTTGGAGCAACATACAGGCAAGCTTATCTTGTTCTAGCACCTGCACCTTGTCTCTCTGGGAAACCTGATTCCTGTTTGGTAGGCTTCCCATGTCCTCACAATGTAAAGAACCTCAGAGTGCCCAATGACTGCAACAGTGCTTGGTGGCTGAAACAGAACATTTCGATAAACCATAGTTAAGATTAACCACAATTTAGGATTCAAACATAACACTAAACTATGGCTAACTGAAAACAGAAGTGAAAGCTTCTGATCTCACTGCAGTCATGTTGGCGGCAGAGGGGGCGCACAAGTCCAAGGCTTGTTTCATGTAGCAATAAGCCACAGTTTATTACTTCATCTGAATGCAGTCAATACAACTGACATTTTGCCTCTCTCCCAGGAATTGCTCCCCCCACCAACTAATGGAAGGCAATGCCTATTGTTACTTATTTTAGAATTTTATTTTGTTTTTTCTAGTCATGGGGAAAGTCTAGAAGTGTGAAGGTCATCAAAATCCATCCGTGAGCCTTGGAACTGTTATTTGGTTACAACGCTGTCTTCCGAGATCTCATCAGGCATTTGTATATATTTTCAAGCATATTCTGCAGCCATACAAAGCCTAAAACATTAGTTTGAAAATAAAGCAGACATTCTCAGTTCTGCATCCCATTCTGTGCTTTGCACAAAATCATAAAAAGCTTGCAGTTTATAGAGATAATGCTTGCCGTTGTAGAGATAAAACAAAAGTGGGAATTACCATTTGCTAATAAACACACAAGGATGCAATACTTACTGGCTCTGAGGATGTTCTCCTTACTGCTGCACCTGGACTGGACCTGCAGAGACAAACATAGAACTGATGAGGCAGATCAAACAGGCATAAGTGGCTATGGAAATTTAATGGGCAAGCTCCTGGGAGGTGGAGATAGAGGCTATACTACGTTTTTTTTAAAGAAAACTTTACCAGTTATATCTATTACATGACACATATTTAACGTTGTGATTGTTGGTTGACTGTCTAAATCAAATGGAAACATTAAACATAAAACAGACTGTAGAGCAATTTTTTGGGATAAAAATTTAAGATTAATGTAAAGATGCAGATTCAACTTCAATAACAGACTTAAATTCTAACTTCATTCCAAACATAATGGTGAGAGAAAGGTAACTAGTTCTAGTTCTTACATTTTGTTCTGAAACACTGAATAGTACAAAATATTAACATTTTGTCAAAGATACTTGAAGTTGTTTTTATGGATGTTCCACGCTATCAACAGTAAACGTTCTATGAAACAATTCTTCTGTTCTGGCAACCTTTAGCAATTTTGTTTCACAACTGGATCAATCACTTTCCTTTGGAGACAATAGATTTTATATTGTACAGATGTTTAAGATTATTTTGAAGAAATGCTATGCTTGGCTTGAGTGTATTGTTTTACATTTTAAAAGCCAGTATAAACATGGCACCTACTTAATCTATAATATAATTTGCCACTAGGCACTCCTTGGGCAACTAGGCAGTATATGCTTAAATGCGACCTATATGGAACAAGGACTTTGTTTCGGTGATCATTATACTGGGCTGTCATGCTAAACAATAGTTTAGTATTATGAGTTCAAACCTTGGCGGATCTTGGGTTTGTGCTTTCCTCCCTTCCCACCCTATTTGTCCACCAGAAGAGGAGACTGAAAGTTTGTGTCTTAATTAACCAGAATTCCCCATTATGTCTGATTTTGAAGAACTTTGGTTTAAACCAAGAATGGGGAATTATTTTCCTATAATTTCCTATAACCCACATGAAAAGTCAATCAAGGTCCACCCATTGGCATGTGGAGCTATATCCGATGGTATGTCGATTGCAGAGATTTCTCTCTGCCTACTCCATCTCTCCCTCCCTCCTTTCCTATGTGCCATCCTACATGAAATTAGGATGAACTGTGGTTTATGATCCTAGCTCATTCAATAATCATAGATTAAACTAACCAGAGTTCTTAGAGTTCTTTGAGTCTTAATATAGCAGGGAATTCTGGTTAGTGTACAAGTAAAGCATGTGCTTCCAATCTCTTCTGGAGCATGAAAGGACAAGAGGGGAATGTGCACATAATTCTAAATTAAATTTTAGTGTTATTCTGAACCAGTTCATTGGCTAGTTGAATCTATACAACAGCTGCTCTAGAGCTATGTAGAATTAATGCTCAGGAGCCAATGGTGTGATAATTTGCTGAAAATGCAGGGATACCAATGCATGCATATACTATGGGAGCCACTAAAAATAGTAACTGGGTGACCGCTTGAAAGTTTTCTTTTTTCTATGCTTGTGCACTTCCAGTGAAAATGATGACACTTGTGTAGTTCACATTATACCATTATGTATACAACTAAATCTATAGCTAAAATAGCATCCTGCAAATAACATGAACAGTTTTCTTTTGACCTTTACTGTTCAGTAATACAACTAGAGGGAAAGAGTGTAAGTTAGATTTCAGTCCAGAGTTAACATTATGAACATAATTATTGGGCTGGATTTCCTCCCAGGGCCAAATGTATTTCCAAATGTAAGATAGCCACTCCACCTGCCTCATTTCAATGGAGGGAGCTGAACCAGGTGTGAATTCTTCAGTGCACAGCTAGATAACTCCCCCACTAGAATTCATGTGGATTTCCTAAATGTAAGAGATCTGTGCATGAATTTCAACATGTATTGATGGCTGAATCAGGGAACAGAACATTTGTATGTACCGCTAATGGAACAGCTTGCCTTTCAAAATATTTGTTGCTTCGAAGAACATAAGAGCTATGCTGGATCAGACCAAAGGCCCATCTAGTCCAGCATTCTATTCCCACCCTGGCAAATCAGATGCCTATGGAAAGTCCACAAGCAGAACATGAGCGCAATAGCACCCTCCTGCTCATATTGCCCAGCAACTGGTATAAAAAGACATACTGCTTCTGGTACTCGACATATTATATAGCTGTCATGACTAGTAGTCATTGATAGCCTTATCCTCCATGGATTTGTCTAATCCCCTTTAAAGCCATCCAAGTTGGTGCCAGACACTGTACCTTGTGGTTAGTGAAGCTGATAGTTTAATTATGCAATGTGTGAAGTGCTTCCTTTTATTTGTCTTGAATCTCCCACCAATCAGCTTCATGGAATCATCCTGAGTTCCAGTATTATGAGGCAGAAAAAAACTCTTCCCTGTGCCCTTTCTCTTCACCATGCATAATTTTATACACTTCCATCATCATCTTTTGTAGAAATCAGGAAATAAAAAGTCAAATCTTCCAGATTGTTATTTGTAGATTTAGCTGTAAGTGAACCACGTTTACTATGGAGATTACTGAGGCGGGGGGGGGGGGGGAATGAAACCTGTGATGCTGTCCTGCGGTTACTTTTGAGTACACAACCATCTTTTACATATGAACCCAATGATAACAGAAACATAATTTATTTCTAAACCTCTTTCTTCTGTTCCACAGCAGCTTGCCCCAAACATACATCTACACAACGAATTGGAGTCTACATCATTAACACGTCTGTTTATTGCGATGGAATAACTTATGATAATAATGTTGCAACTTAGAGTGGCTTATGGTTATCCTTCCCTGAAAAAAATAGTTACATTTTAAAAAAAGCAAAAACAAAACAAACCCTTCCACAAAAACATTACTACACAGTTTTACTTTAAATACAACATCAATGATGTCACATTTTGGCCCAGAATTGCTTTCCCCTTGCCCCAAGATTACACACACACATATATATACTAACAAAAGAGAAAATTGTTTTCTTGAATCCACTATAAACAATTCTGGACCAAAAAGATAATATGGTACATCTGTGCAGTGTGTGTGTGTGTGTGTGTGTGTGTGTGTATGCAAGTAAACGAAAGAGAAAGACAGAATATGATTTGGATTGAGACAGTGAAACTCCAAAGATGTGGTATGCAAAAGAAATGGGGCTGTTTTTCATAGATGGGAAAAAACCAGTAAATGGGTAATGGGCAAAAATAAAATACATAAACCACATAGACGTAAAAGGTGAAAAAAGTACAGGAACAAAACACAAACACAGAGACAATCTATACTCTAGGTTCTAGAGAATGGTATATGGAAAAACAAGCATGATCTAGAGTCACAGGTAAGAGAGGGAAGATGGTAAAGACAATACTAAAGTAGTAAAATGGAAGTCAAGAGAATCTGCAATGAAGAGTAGAAACAGAAGGAGCCCATAACCATAGCGCAAAGCAATGTTTGCGAATGGAAAACAGCTCCTTTGAGCAGTAATAGTTACTCTCGAGTCGTAGCCTCTATTCCTCCTGAGTTCATCTTTAAGCCCTTCCAATTTATAGTGGAGCTAGCACATGGACAAAAACAAGAAATTTATAATGAACAAAACAGCCGAAACTTGTAGGATGATTCATCTAATTTTAAAAAGATTCTGAGACTAATACTCCTCCAAAGTTGAAAAGGAGTTGCAAAATTAGGTACCTGGTTTCAAAAGCAGCTTCCAAGAATAATCTTCTTTTGTGCATACAAAGTACTTAAATGACAAATCTGTGGGCTGTTTTGGAGGGCCTCACTGTAGGCCCGAAGTTTACAATTAAACACTCATATAATTAACAAGCAAGTATTTGGAAAACTAGAAAAGCAGTGATGGTATAGAGATGCATGATATGAAAATTACACTCTATCTAGATTTGAAAGTTTCCTATCTGCAACTCCAGTTGTTAGATATAAATAATACATCTATAATTCAAAAAGGAAATGAGTAGTCATCAGCGCTTCAATTTTCTGCATAATGTATGCCAATATCCTGTATTATAACTTTATTTCAAATGGGCTCATTCAAAATTATTTTAAATTTCAAAGAAGTCCATATTATTCCAATACAAAATGATGACCTAATTAAGAATGGTTTCAGGTGCTAGAAGAACTTTGGAGAACCGGAAGCACATATGACTTGCATTTTCCTCCATATTTCTCCATATGATATGAATTCTACGGGAAATGTGAAGTTTACTACGAAGTAAGTAGTAAAAAGTTCCATTTTGGAAGATATAGCAAAGCACAGGGAACAGAAAGCAAGAAAAACTGGTACTTCCTGCCCCCCTTGTTTCTCCATACATCTAAAGCAACTATGAGGCTGGATTCATATATTAATAAAATGTTGTGTGAGCTGAAGTATGGCTGCTTCCCAGGTTATTCTGGTAATATCTGAAGGGAAGTGGACAGGCTAATAGATGTGGTTACTTGCCATGCTTGTGTCTACGTCAGTGTGCAGAGATATGTAAAACATGATCCTTCATTTGTGACGTTGGACATTTATGCTGCAATCCTATGCATACTTACCTGGAGGTAAGAATCACTGAATATAGTGCTCTTGCTTCCAAATAAGCATGCATCGGATTGTACTTCTAATCAAACTCTGGTAATTCCTTCTCACCCATAGACAGCTTCAGATAAAGTAACATGTTGATCTCTTCTGTACTATAATTCCAGACATGTTTTTCTGCATGTCTTCCCTTTGCTCAGAGTTCAGCTTGGCAAAATAACTTTGCGCAAACTGGAAACCAGCATTATTCTGCAGCTACTCATGAGTAAGAATGAAAAAGCGTGACCTAATTTGCATAAATTTGACAGCAAGTGTTTTGACAGCTGGTGACGTCACTTCCAGCCACGTGGCTTTGTTTTGGTCACGTGACCTAATTTGCATAAATTTGACAGGAAGTAGGGCCATCCTACTACTTACTTTCATTGTTTTGAATTAAATTTGTAAGCTCTTTTAACATTTGTATTGTAAATGTTGAATAACACTTCCACAAAAATGTGCATTAAGCCACAAGTGAAATAAAGCACTTAAATTAAGCAGAGGAAATGGTGAATATGTGACACTTGCTAACTTAACTACCAACTTTGATAGATCAAAATCATGAAATCTATGACTGCCAACAAATGTTTTAAAATCCTTCTTTCATCCTTTATGTAAAATCACAGTACCTCTGAAGTCAATGCTACAAAAGAAATTGTATGAAATATCCATGCTAAACATGAAAAATTAAAAACATAACCAGCTGCACCAGACCAAAGCCACACTATAAGAAAAAAGCAGAGAGAAATTTTGAACATGTGACTATAATCTTTTAAAAATGTCCATAAATTACTTACCTTTTTATAGATCATAACAAGATTAGCACAGAATAGGTACAATTAAAAGCCAAGACAGTCAGGATAAAATGAATTGCTACACAAAGACGAAAAGTTGCCAGCCCAATATGAAAAGCTAACTCTTATGAAGAACATTTCAACTCATGTTGAATACAATACAAGAAGACTGACATCAACACATAATTTTGCCATTGACAGAGTAATGGTTCTTTTCCAAGCAGAATAGGCGAAAGCTAACCCATAATCTATATAATTTATGGGAAAGCTTATCATTCATCATCATAGCTGCATGCAGTATGTGGAACCACCAGCAGAAACCCATACTGTAGATACAGGGAAGGGTAATGGATTAGCTAAGCTGTAATGAAGGAAGCAAGAGAAGCAAAGCACAGCAGCAACAAGATGTGAGAGATGTTTATTTTTCTAACTGACCATAAATACCAGATTTAATGTTTTAATATTCTTCAATATTGCATATACTACATTCTGTGGCTTTGCACTAATGCAAAATTATTATCACCTCTATTAATATCTAAAGGGTTGTGGCAAAAGAGATATAGTTTAGTATGGCACAAAGTTCTGTTTCCCCCCCAATGAGCACTGAAGGACTAGTAAACATCCTAAAATTTATCTCTGAAATATAAGCTCTTACTTATAGTTGAGTGTTTCTTTAGTTTAAAATATCTCACTTGAATACAACTGATATTCCTTGCCTTAGCACCAGTGAAAACTCAGTAAATGTTGGTAAATTGATACCACTTCTCTGACAAATACCGTCTAAAACAGGCTTTGAATGTTACCAACTCAATACTACTTGCTGAATATGGTCTTACTTCTTTATCCATCTAGCAATGCTTCTTGTAAAATTTAAGAGGAATTTCCACAAACAGTATCCACACCTATCATTTCCTTGTGCAAATTCATCCTTGAAATTTACAAGATGTGCCACAAGTTGAATGGAGAAGCAACTGTAAATTTAAACTGGTGATACTGCTTTGGTAATGTCTGAAACTATTTTTCTAAAATTTGAAGACATAAAAAATGTAACATGCAATGTGGGGAAATCTGACAAATGCTAGTATCACATCTTACAATATGAAATTCTTAAAGCTAGTTATGTGAATTGCAGTATATTACATTTTTATATATCTTTAGACATGGATGCTAATTGACCAACCATACCATGATGATGAAAAATACTATTAGGGTACCCAAATACCTTTTCCACCTTTCATCGCTCAAGCAAGCATTCATTTCAAAATATCTGGATTATATCCAATGGTATCGTTCCACCAACAGCAAGGAACTGCTGGTGGAATAGATTTCACCTTTCCCCCTGCACCCACTAACTCTATTCCTATGAAGCAGATCTGGGGCATGCACAGGGTGATGAGAGGACAGGAAACTTTACTGTGTGAGTAGACTTCTACTTGAATTGAACCTGTTTTTCTTTACTATTGTCAGGATCTCTTAAACACTGACTTCTTGCGACTTGTTCAAAATCATTATGGATTCTGTAACTATCAGAATTTTGCTTTTTTTCTCCCTTGCCCTTCATAGTCATTTGATGAGTAAAACCTATGAATCAAAAAATCCATTCCAGCCACTGAAACTATTGAAATAGTTTAATGAATTCATATTTCTTTTAAGATTCCTTGAGAGGACTTTTTTTTGTCTTGAAAGGCAGTCTAAAAATAGTTAATATCAGCAGCAGCAGCAACAGCATCTTGCAGGCATGAAGATGGGTGTTGATACATTGATTTTGCATCTCAGATTGAGTTTTGCATATCCACTAACCAGATTATTTGATGTAAGCCATTTTGCCTACTCAAAATTGTTTTGAAAAGATCTGAGAATATGACATAAACTGGCTGCAGAGGTTAATTTTTTATTCAGTATGTTTCATTGAGTTATAAAGACATAGATATGGGATTTTTTTTCTACATCTTGAAATGCAATTTAGAAATAATTTATACCTAAAAACACTATAATCTCTCTTTTTTGTAATGGGGCAAAACAGCCCTACTTCTAAATAGTAATCAAACATGGATATATGCTTTCCCATTAATAAAGCAATTCCAGGAATGACCATAAGTAGCATAAAAAAAGACTTTGGAAAGTGAAAAAGTTTATAGAAAATTCTATGCAAATTAATCAAGTTGTTAAAACAACAATTAATGAGGGAAAATGATAAAAGAGCCAGTTTCAGATAGTTACACAACAATCCTTAACCTGTAATGGCCTCCCATCTCCCAAGAGAGGTAATTTATCACTGTGGTTTATAGTACCATGTCATCACTCTATCCTCCTGATGACAGGCAGACATACATTTTATTCCTCCATAACAAAGGTAGGAGACTGACTGCTATAGAAGTCCTACTTTCCCCCCTGTATCAATCATGTCTATGGAAAGAAAACCTATATCACTGCTCAAGCTAGGGAAAGGAACTAGTAAGCCATATTTCTCCGTGCTTCCGTGTACAGCTATACATCATAAAGACTTGCTTTAGTCCTATATAAAAAGTGTATGTTCCCTGATCTCATCTAGATAAAGTTTAGCCAGAACTATCCATAAGTGAGGGAAAAGTTTTAATACATATCACTAACAATAAAAATGGACCCAGACACAAATACATTATGTAGTATTTATGGGGGGTGTGTGTGTGTGTGTGTGTGTGTGTGTGTGTGTGTGTGTGTATGTCATTCTTTTCCAATTTTGATAAAAAGAGAGAGAGAGAGAGAGGGAAATTCCGCAGCAGTAACTGCAACAGTATTAAGAATGCTATTCCTAAATTCAGTAAGAAACATAGATATCTATGTCTATTTAGACATTGTTTTCAGAATGAAAGCGTAAGGTTGAAAGAGGGTTAAAGAGACTGCATAAGTATTACTAAATTATATCGACAGTTAACTGGTATTATCTGGCAGTGGTTAGTGTATGCTACATTCTTGAATAAACACAGGCATTACTCTGAAGAAGAAAAGATTGGGTGGAGAAGAGAAACAGAGCCATCAAATATAAGTCTGCCATACAGCACAATTAAAGTATGTCCTAGACTGGAGAACCTAGCAGCTGATAACTGGGCTGAGGGGGGCTAGATCTATATAAATCCTGTTATGTGAAATGAGTTATATGGTAACGTTGGAGAACAGCCTAAAATCAGTAATTGAGAAAGAAAAATGGATTGCACTATAGAGGACAAATTCCAATATCACATAAGTGCAGCACAGTGAGATAACTCTGATAAACCTAAGAGTAGATGGTATATATACCAAGCAAGCGTTTTCGAAAGGCCTGTGTTGGAGAGACCGTGGAATGGTATGAAATACAAATTACATGTAGTGGAAATACATCTGCCCGTATGTTTATTAATTCTGGCAAAGTCTAAGCACATATGGAGACTCACGGGTCACAAGATGCCAATGGAACCACAGCTAGTTTTCTGAAATGGGGGCTGGAAAGAGGTCCATTACTCCTCACCATAAGCAGCTTATTGTTGATATGCTGTCAACTGATAAGCACAAAACTGGAAAGCCCTGCTAGCACTATCAATTTCTCAATGGGCACCAAAAACTAGAAATACAACAGTTATGTGAAACCTGTCAGATCAAATGTGAACAGCACATGACTCACAAAGACGGTTTTGTGAACCGCCCAGAGAGCTCCGGCTATTGGGCGGTATAGAAATGTAATAAATAAATTAAAAAAAAAACATGTTTTGACCCTTTTGTGAGACACAGAAAAGAAAATGAGCATGATTGGACAAAACCAAGCATCTACAGATGCTCTAAGAATAAAAAGCTGAAAAAATATTCTGAAAAATGTCAGTAACAAACAAGTTTTATAAACTGGAATGAAAGAGAGCCAATGGATTACTTAATCCAACTCCCTTTCGTACGGCTGAGTACCCTAATGAATCACTGATAAAGTCTGGTCCAATAAACTTTTTCCCAGAAGTATGTAAATATTTTAATTTGGGATGGAAATGAAAAAAACTAAAGTAAGGTCACCTGATGTTAGTTGTACATAATAGGAAGAATACATTTTTCAATCAAAAGATTGTGTTTATTTTGTGCAAGGTTGTGTTCCTTTTGTGCTCTACTTTTCGGCAAGATTTCCATTTTCTGAAAGAGGCTGTCTTTTCTCTAAGAGCTTCCTTGTCACTGCTGCTTAACCACACTGATGATCTCTTGGAAGTATCTTTCCTCACCAGCAGTATACATATTAGCTGGGCTTCTATTGTTATGGTTTTGAGTAACAGGATTCTGGAGAGAGTTTCTGATTTCTTTTACCAGTCCCCAGTTTTCCTTGGCAATTTTCAACTTACATATTTTCCCCTTTTATTGTGAATTTAATGATTAATATAAATTAAATCTTAACTTGCACTACTAATGTGCAGTAAATGCCTGAAGTGTGGTGTCCTTTAAGCTAAGGTTAATTTTCCTACTGCTTTTGCTTTATTGCCAATGGCCAGGCCAGGAAATAGGACTGAGAAAGCAGCCACCACTAAACTTTTCATTAATGTGGCACATTGCTTCTCCACATTCAGCTTGTCCTCCACTATGCATATACAGGTAACATCTCCAAGGGAATTAGGGTCAAAGAAATCTATTTCAGGGCAGGCATTGAATGAATACAGATGACAGCTTGATGTGTGGAAAATATGGAGAAACTGTAACGACTTAGTAAAACAACAACAACCCCAAATCACCACACATGCGAACATGTGACATAAAACCTTTATACCACATGTGAAATGATACAGATAACCAAGCAGCTTCGCAGAGGAAAATTCTACCACTGATTCGGTTGGTATGTATTCATCCATAATCTAGGCCATACCAAGGTAAAATACAGATCCAAAAGCCAAATGAAAGCATAATATTTTTCAGCTATAGGAAAATATTGGATAGCCAAGCAAAGAATTCTTTGCTTTAGTAAGGGAATCATCCAAACCATTATGAAGTATTATATCTACTGGGATTTTAACACATGTAAATTAATATAAAATTATTAGCCAATGATGCCTTCCTTTACATTTAGTGGGGGTGATTAAAAGGCAGATATCTATTGACAAAAGAACAGAAAATCCACCATCTCCCATTAAAAAGACAGAGGCCAGGAACCAAAGAGCCTTACCGTTTGTTCCACACACCAAAGAGGCTTTGCGTGAGTGTGTCTGAACAGCAGCCTCCCCATCCCACCAATCCCAATGCCACATAACAAATGTTTTTGAGACTTAGGGGACTTTCAAAAGCAGTTTTTTATTTGGCGTAAGGGTCTGTTGTTCCAAGAAAAAAAGTTTCTCTAGGTAGGCATGCCTAAATTCTCAGGCATGATTAAAATAGATGTTCAGATCCTACCCAATGCTATCAGATAAACAATAAAACAGAATTTGGATAGGTCTTCACTGTAGAACAAGAATCAGCTATTATAAAATGGAAATATTGGTTGCAGTAGCCTTCCCCCTCAGTGAGACCAGCAAAGAGCCATTTCTTAATTAAACTATTAAGGCTACAATCTTTACATATTAGCAAACTCATTGGAGGATGCTTCCAATTAAACATGCCTTATAGTACATTGTAAAATGACTGGATACATAGGAAAAAGTATAAACAAACTGCTAAGAGTCTTACATTGAGGTTTAGAGAAGTACAGGTACCCAGTAGTACCAAAACTCTCAAAACATATGATTGCAATAGCATTACATAGGATTTGTCTCAATTCATAATGAACGCCAATTTGGCATTTATTCATATTATTTCCTCAAGACATTCTCATAGTGTGCAGACAAGAGTTCATGTGCTGGTCCTTACTTTCTTATGACTGGAATACTCACATTTGAGAATATTTAATTGATACCTAAGATGTGATGATGAAAATCTACAATGTTAAAAAGATGTCTTTCCATTAATGATCATCAATGACCACTGTAGTATAATGGCTACTGTATTACACTTACACATGGGAAACCTATCTTCAGATTCCTTCAGGAACTTTTTTTCCTTTGATTTGAGTTGCTGTCTGGCAGTTCCTTGGGAAACGATTAAGCATTTGCATAAAGAAATTATAGATTTATGGGATGTAGAAAACATGTTTTTCTAGCTACTATGTCTGTGTACACACACACACACACACGAATTCTGCAGTGAAAGATGTATTTTCCTGACTGCTATTCAAAATCACTGTCAAGGCTGATTGAAGCATGTAACGTATCTTATTGTCAGACCTGTTTAGAAGTCAGACTGCCTTAAACTTCCTAAATACCAAGTGTCAGCTTTTTAGCTCGTATGGAAGTAACTTAACCATTTTCATGTGATCTGGACAACATGTATATCAGTTTTCAACTTCTGAGCTAATATGGAAATATTTTTATCATTTTGGGTTCCCTCCTCTTTTGAAAGAGTTATACAAATGTCTCATTTTCAGACATTTCACGCCGCTGGGGTACCTTGAATATTACATATAACCAATTGCAGCTTGCTAGCTTATACTGAAAAACCTTAACCACTGTGGGATTTAGGGTGAGTCCATCCATCCCAAGAATCTATATATACAGGACACTGGATATATCTTACATATTTTCTGAATGTATTTCATTAACTGCCCAAATCATCACTTCTGTTTTGCATTTTTCAAACAATGTTTTGTTTTTAAAGAGATGATTGCTGGAGTTGTGGCCATAGGTAAAATTCAATTGAGTTGTTAAGTGAGAAACACTTTAAAAATCTATAGAAGTACTATTTAAACACACACACACACACACACACACACACACACACACACACACACACACACACTTTAATTCATGAAGTTTCTTTTTCTAGTATCAATTAATATTCTTTATTTACACATTTTGCCTATTTTTTTAAAAGGTATTACATCCTACTTGTAAAATTGTAACATAGTAGTCATTTTGAAATTAATGATTAGCATTGTTTCTTACTTGCATTTGGCAATAGACATTAAAGAATGATAATGGAAGAGTTCCAAAGGATGATAGCTGAAGAGTCTATTGTTCTCTTCTCATCCACCAAACCAGGCCTTCAAAACTTGTGACTCAACAAGCTGAACACAGTTACTACCAGAAGCTCTTGCTGCTTGCTGGGTAACTTAAAACAGGAAAGTTGTTATTTACCTGGCAGGCAAGATACATTACTGGTGAGCAACATTCTGTTTAAATGTGCAGACTTGAATTGAACACTGCTTTATCCGAAATGAAATAATGCCAGAATAAAGTGTAAATAGTAAAATTTTATTTCGACCTTGACCTTCATAGTCATTGTCTTTAAATAAACAGAGACCTCGGTATAATACATTATTTGTGTACCGTTATACTATTTTTTTTATGTCCTTGATATAATTGTGGTATCATTCTTATAAAAGAGAATAGGGCAACATAAAAAAGTTCTGAGTTCTATTATTCACTTTCAGAAGCAATACATGTTTTCATATTCCTTTTCCACATGAAAAGCTCTGCCAATACGTATCCATATTCAAGGACTTTTATATCACACTTTCCCTCCTTATTGTGTGAGAGACAAGGCACTACAAAAGATGCCTCTGCTCATTCACATTTATTTAATTGTACAAAATCATTTTCAAAACTGAATATAATTTTGATAGATATATATTTGACTGCTGCTGTGCCTTCCACAAGCAAACTTCCTCCATTATTCTCTTTCAGAATTTTTAGAGCCAGAGAGAGATGAAGAGAGTCACGGGAAAGGGGAAGATGATAGTAAATGGTTGTGGTAAGAAGGCAGATAAAAAAAGTACCCACTGAAAACTGTCTATGGGAAATTTCACAAATAAGTACACTTTAGACTTCCATTCACATAACAATCTATGAGACACAGAGCTGAAGGCCAAGTAATTTTATACATGAGTGAAGCCAATGTAATCTAATATTTTAGGTGAAAAATTGATTGGATATATCTATGACCAGAGGAGCTATAATTCATTAATTATGGTTGTATGTTTAATAGTGTAACTTAAAAGACTCCTTAAACAAGTATTATACATAAAGGATACCTTTTATTAGAGATTATGAACTTCTACTATAGCAACATATGCTAAGATATGGAATATATAAAAATATAGCTACAGGATATTCTACCTCTCATGAAGCAAGTTAGTACTCTGCATACTAGAAAATATCAACTAGAGAAACAGAACATGAATGCTCTAGGAATGTATTGGCAGCTTATTGTAAATAAATGCAGCCTTGTCTAATATGAGTTGCCTATAATGCTTAGTGATGATGAAAACATTAAGAAAACTTCAGTAGAGTTAATCTAATGAAAATTTCCATACACCATCAATCCATCAAGCTACAAACGCAATTTGGTTGCAGCCATTCAGTTCAGGCTCTTCTTTTCGGAATCCCAGAATTCTAGAACTTGTAAGTTGTCTATTTCCCTTCCTGCCTTACCTGACTTTCTCCTGGTTTCTCAAGATGAACTGTCTAAAATAGGAGCTTTCTGCATACCAGTGCTAATTTCTTCTAAAAGTGGGTGTCTGCTATTCAGGTAGACTGCAATACATTCTTCTTAAGTACCACCATTAGGAATCTATGCATCAGAGCTTGCTGTTCCTTTTGGTCTGACAATTTGACAGGTCTTTGAAAGAAATATTATACCTGTAATCTCAGCAAAGGTCCACATTTCTCTGATTATATATGGAACTGATAAATTATGGAAGTATTGGTACATACTGATAGGAAAAATCCAGATATCTACAATAACATTTATTCTCCTAAGGAAATAGTTTATTGTGATTTACTGTAATTTCAAACTGTCATCCTTTTAAAAATGGGTTTTTTAATAGCGCTGAAAGTCTGCAATGCATTTACATGAAGGAATAATAAAAATAATCTCAGTCTATCCATTAGGATGAAAGGAAGACATGTCTAGTACAAGAAAAAGATGGAAAAGGAGGGCATCTGATAATGCAAGAATATGTTCTCCTCTAATAGTGTTGACCATAAAAACCAAAAAAACTAAATGTGCATCACCAGATGTCTTTAGAGGAAATGCTGTATTTTAATCTTTCACATGAGACCTGAAGATAGATGAATTGTATAATTGATCAACAACAAATAATTAGCTCTTTATTTCAATTCAAAGAAAGTCTAATACCCATTTGGTCAGCACTTTTGAAATGTGCCTCTTCTCAGAGCATCAGTTTTCAGGAAAATGAGGGCCTAATCTACACCAAGCAGGATATTATACTATGAAAGCGGTATGTAAAAGCCACACCAAGCAGGATATAGCTTCCTGACTGTTAGAGCAGTACGACAATGGAATCAGTTATCTAGGGAGGTTGTGGGCTCTCCCACACTAGAGGCATTCAAGAGGCAGCTGGACAACCATCTGTCAGGGATGCTTTAGGATGGATTCCTGCATGGAGCAGAGGGTTGGACTTGATGGCCTTTATGGACCCTTCCAACTCTACGATTCTATGATAGCGGTATGAAAGCGGTATATGGTATGTGTCAATGGGCCCCAACAGTTGTCAGTGCATTGCAATACTGCTATAAAGCAGTAGTGTGGCTCCTGCCTTTTATATACCACTTTCATAGTGCAATATCCTGCTTGGTGTAGATTAGGCCCAGGTTTACATCATCATCATCATCATCATCATCATCATCATCATTATTATTTTATATAGCACCATCAGTGCACATGGTGCTGTACAGAGTAAAACAATAAAATAGCAAACGTAAGATAAAATTTTGCTTTTACTAAAGCTTACATAATGACCCATTGTGGCCATCAACGTTTTCAGATATGGAGGCAGATGCCTTTGGCCACTTGCTCTCCCTTATTGCTTATTACATTACATTACAATTATTACATTACAATTATTACAAATGTCATGTTATTGACTTCCCAAGGTTTGATGTTTAATGTTAGGTTTTTTCCAGAAGACAGAACCAATGAACCCGTTATTTAAAACAAGATGGAATTCAGGTGTTTTGGTTATTCATATTACCTACATCCATGTAGATATGATTTTGCCTTATATATGCTAGTGCTTTTGTACCTTAAAACCAGGTCATGTGTAAAAACATGGTCTAACTTTTAGCTCAGCATCTCTATTAACTGATCTGATCCTGCCAACCAGATGCCACTGGGTCCACCCCTGTTTCTCTCCACATCTGGTATACATAAAGCAACATCAACTAAAGCAATTAATGTGAGAATTTGTCATAGCAACCCTAGCTAAATCAAGAATAAATTTGTATAGGCCTCCCTCTATGTATGTGTGAGTCTGTATCCTGTTTGTCCTGGCGAGTGACAGACACAAAGGAAAAACAAAACATCTGACTGAAAAGGCTCAAGTGTGCCTTAAAGATCCAAAAGCAGAGTTAGAAAACACAAAGCTTGCAATATAGTGGCTCCATTAGTCCTCACAACTGTCAATCCACCCAAGGCGTGAAGTCAAATGCGCTTATATAGCTGCTCAGTTTGACCTGTGTAAGAGGGCAACAGTTGACAATAAAGCTCTGGTCTAATTAAGAAATTAAACAAAGCATGCCTGCCCTGGCCATGTTGGTGTCAGGAAAAAGAAAGCTAAAATCTTTTCTGAAGAAGCTATTACATGTTTTTGACCATTCCATGTTTTTGAAAATAATAGCAATTTTGCTTCTGTATTTAATCTCGCGCAACTGCATGCATTCTTTAGGTTAAAAAAAATATCTTACCACTATAAGTAATTAAAGTTCAGGAAAGCCCTGGCAAAATGCATTGATGTAGCTATTTCACTTGATTGTACGATATCGTGATGCAAAAGTATTTGAAGGCATATTAGATGTATCACATTTAGCTTTATGTATACAGCAGCTCATAGGATTGGGGAGTGGAGTTCCAGTATTGCAGTGACTGGTCCTCTCATGTTAGTGCCAGGACTTGGCTGCAAATATCAGCACTATAACAGGACAGACATGCTGGTGCTTTCCTCATGCACAGCACAGCTGCAGTTTGTTATGCACATTCAGGGGATGAATTGTGTTCTTGGAATGCATAAACTAGACAACTTCACACTTCTGCACTTCTGTTTTTATTAAGTTAAGAGGCTTTTAGAGCTTAGCATCATTTGCCAGGTATCGAATGCACCTTTGAAGACTACTGTTTATATCATCCTTCTTAAGGTAGAAACAAAATGTGTCCTTTGCCATAGAGACTGATGTTAGCATTGTCTGACGTGGAGAGGCAGTTTTTTGTCACCATCACAACTGTGTCCCAAATTGCAAGTTCTAGTTCCCATTGACTTCTATGGAATAAAAGTAAATCCAGCCCGTCATATTGCTAGACACTCAGATAGCATTTGTAATATAATAACCAGCATGGCCCATCCCTTCCCATATGTACTGAGTTTTGCTACCTGCATGAGAATTGTTATCTATTTTCTAATAAATCCTCCTGTCCTCAACACACTGGACTTTAGCTAGGCATGCTGCCACCATGCTGGTTGCCTTGCAACACACTTGGCCATGCTTGATAATGTGAGACCACGCATTATCACTACCTACTCCTCTCTAGACCTACTTTCACAAAGAACATAAATAAGGGAACATGAGTGTAACTGAGGTATTTATTAGGAAGTAGCCAGGGGCACTGTAGTGTGCCTAGCATAGCAAGTACACATCTGGCTGGGATTAGGAAGGCAGGGCTGAGAACAGTTCCTAAAGGGATTTCTATTATGTTTACAAAGCTGCTATGCAGAAAGTCTCTGCATGCACAGGGGGCGGGATGGCGTAGTTTTCAGTTTCTTTGTAACCACTGCATCCTGATGATGTTTGAATAGCAAAGGATGCATGCTAACCTATTAGTACGAATCTGCACAGAGTAGATATTACATCCGAGGCATACTTCAGTCCTTTCTGGAAAGGTAGATGGATAATATAAGCTCAGCCCTGTTCCACAGAGGTTTTTCAGGCACCTGAACAATCTGTGTTTCTGGACATTTCCAGTCACAGAGAAACTTGTTCCAATATTTGTAAACAGTCTATTTAATAAAAAAAGAACTAAGGAACAGTATTATGTTGGATTAAAGGGTAAGCGATTCTGCCAACATCCCCAAGATTTTGGGGGTGGGGGGTGGGTGGGAATAGTTACACTACAGTGTCTAAACTATTTAATAATAAATGTATACATTTTCAAAGTAATTATTACATGAAAATATAACTATTAATTTCTGTCTACTGCCCATTTCTGAATGCCCTTTCTACCACAAGAGCTCAAGAGGTATTAATGAACTTCTGAGTAAAGCTATTTTTAAAAGCTGCACTTTAAAAGTACTTCACTTTTTGTTTCTGTGTATTCATTACACAGTAACATTATAAAAAGATTATTAAAGGCATCTCCTACTAAAGCTATGGTGCCAAAGAGTAAAAAGTTGGTTCGTATTTACACCACAGTGGTTTCAAACTGCTACGGTGGTATTAAACCATGCTTGGACATGGTTGCAAGGTGAGCATGCAGAGACAATCCCACAAACTGATTTTTCCTCACTTCTGCATGGTGCAAGATCAAACCAAATTAAATAAAATTAAATAAAAGGGAGATGAGTGAGAAATTTGACGGTGAGAGAACACGTGCAAAGTATACCTCAGAAACACTATAGGTGGATGAGCACGAAGGGAGCCGAGCCTGGTTGTGCAGCGGGGAAAAGAAAACATTGTTAAAAAAGAAAGGGTGGTACAATAAGGGTTTTAGAAGGTCTTCTGTTTACGTGGTTCCAGCACTGAGACATAGCAGGGGGGGTTAATCAATACCAGATTCTGTCATATGCAAATATTTAATAGATTAGGCCATTTAAGGTGGAAGCTTCAAATGCAAGTATTTTAAGACTGTAGTTACATATAAATAAAAAATCTGAATGAAGACTGAGTTTTAAGTTTTCAAAAGAAGCAATGTAAGTATGAACTTATTAGAATGCAGAATTCAAAACTCAGTGTTGAATTTCATTTAGTTTATCTTGAGCTGTACAAAAATACTGAAGTTTCTTTCTGTATTTTCTAACATAAAGCATCTTGTTGGGTGACTGATTATTTTGATGTACTAAGAAATCCATAATTTTATAAAAGCAATGTATGCTTAAAAAAAGGGAAGAAGATTCTTAGCAAAATATTATAGTTTTATTATTAATTAAATGCCAAAGCTTGATCAGAAACATGTTTATGCAAAAGTAAGTCCCACACAATTCAGTGAAATCCATTTTTTGTGTGAACATGCTTAAGAGTAATTGGTGCCCTAAACCATAAGCTATTTAATGTGTGTAAGAACTCTCTTATTCACAAAAGACTTCAAGACAAAGTATTTGCCCCAGTTTTGAGGTTTGCTTGTTTTCTTGCACTTTTGGGAGGAGGGGACAAAAGTTTGTGTTTTCCTGTTCCACCCAACAGATGACCCTGTCTCTCCTCCACAGTCATCTGATGTCTATGTGTTGGACATAGTGATATAATAGGCAGGGCCGGTGCTACCATAGAGGCCACTCAGGCGGCCGCCTAGGGCGCCAAGCTAAGAGGGGCGCCAGGTGAGCCAGGCCGGGCCAGCCTGAGGATTCAGCTGGGCCTGGGTGGACGAGATGGCGCCCCATGTCCGCCCAGCCGAAGCGAAGCCAGGGACGCTGGGGGCTCCACGTTCAGACTTCCGCTCAAATGCTGTCCTCCCAGAGCCGGGAGGCCGCTGCCAGAAGAAGAAAAAGCACGTGGCGAGTTCGACCCTGGCTCAAGCCAGCCTCTACCTTACTCCTGAGGAAAGAGCACTGGGTCGCCTCGCCTCTCTCCTCAAACAGGCAGCGATGTCCAGGCAGGCAGGCAGGCAAGCAGGACTCTCTCTCCCTTCCCCCAGGAAAGCTAGGGACTTGTGGACGTTTCACAAGGCAAACTCTCCTGCTTCCCAATCCTGTGTGCGTGGATCAACAGGACTTGCATCCGAGAAAGCTTTGCACTGGGAGGCACCAGTGCGGCCTGATCCACCTATGACTCCTTCCTCGGAAGCCTTATTCCCCCGAGTAAACGTGCGGAGGGAATCAGGACGCCAGGCTGCATAGCGGGTTGCGTTCGCATGGAAGTAAGTCCTGGTGAATTCCAGATGGCTCGGTCCCAAATCTAAGTGAGCCAGTCCCAGCTCTCCACTTGGCGCACATGTTCAGACTTCCGTGCAATTGGGGTGGTGGTGCAAGTAGCTCGCCTTGCCTAGGGCACAAAATAGTCTGGCACCGGACCTGATAATAGGGCAGGACTGCGCTGACAGTCTTCTGCAGCCTTTTAAAAAAAGCTAAAACCACTGTGGTCTACCAATATGATATGTAGTCTTGGTTTGCACTTTTCTTTAAGAACACAATAAGTATCTTGCTGGTACAGAACAAAGTAGTTCACCTTGTCCTGCATTCTTTTTGCAAGAATCCAAGCAGTCAGGTACTAGCTGGCCCACTGGGGGCCAGTGGTCTATCACTGGACTGTTGTTTGCCTCCTGCCCACTGACATTTGCCTCCTCCCCACCTCAGGAATAGGAACTATGCAAGTGTAATCCAATGCATACAAGCTCATGTAATCATTACCAACTGGATCTATGAGCATAAGCTACATTTCACTGGTCAATATAGGAGTATGAGGTGCTGGAGGAGGAATTACCTCACTTTGCACAGTGTCTACACACCTGAACCGTCACGTAAACTGAGCTAACATTGGGCAGTATCCAACAGGGCTCAACTGATAACATAAGTTAGGTTGTGTTCGTGTAAACTACTGTAGTGCAACACCAATAAGAACTTAAGAAGGGCGATGCTGTATCAGACCAGGTCCATCTAGTCCAGCACTGGAGGAAAGGGTTAAATTGCTCACTATGTCTGCTGTGATCCTGCTTATTATCATCCCCTACCCTGTTAACTTTTGTTAAATGCAAGTAAGTATTTAAGATCAAAAGAACATATGAACAGCCATGCTGGACCAGACCAAGGGTCCATCTAGTCCAGCACTCTGTTCACACATTGGCCAACCAGCTGTCAACTAGGGACCACAAGCAGGACATGGTAAAACAGCACCCCCTCACCCATGTTTCTCAGCAACTGGTGTATATAGGCTTACTGCGTTTGATCCTGGAGGTAGCACATAGCCATCAGGACTAGTAGCCATTGATAGCCTTCTCTTCCAGGAATTTATGCAATCCCATTTTAAAGCCATCCAAATTGGTGGCCATCACCAAGTAAATTCCGTATTTCGCTATGTGCTGTGCGAAGAAGTACTTCCTTTTATCTGCCCTGAATCTCCCACTAATCAGCTTCATAGGATGACCCTGGATTCTAGTATTATGGGAGAGGGAGAAAAATGTCTCCCTATTCACATTCTCCTCACCAGTACACCTCTATCAGGTTTTCCCTCAGCCTTCTTTTGTTAGCTGGTGTAACAATTCCCTGGAAAAATAGATGCATCAGCCAACGCTATTGCCAGTGTGCTACTGTCGTTTACACTAGGATAATGTCATTTATGTGAATGGTTGTGCTGTTGGATACTACTCATTTTATACACCTTGGTTCAATTAAACTTTAATATTAAGAACTGCTGTCCATGATCAGCTAAGGCCTGAGGTGATTAATTAATGGAGGAAAATTTTTAACTGTTAAGGGAAAAATTTAATCAGTGTAAGTGAGAAATAAGTGCAGACTAAACTCCTTGCTAGAGCAGGACATAGAGGCAGAGGGTCACTGGTCCATTCTGAAGGGGCGGGTCCAGAAGATGGTGCTCCATGACTGTTTCAACACATGGCTGTTGGACTTTGGGATGCCTCTGGAATCCGTTTTGCTTCCCATGTTTATTAGCATCTTCCTGATACTAGTGCTGGGGTGAAGTATTTGGCCAAGCTTTTGGGGGGAAACTTTTGAGAGATGGGAGCAAACCTCTCCCAAGATTGCATAAATTTCGGGGTGGTGGTGGTTTCCCACCGGACCTCTGTGTGTGTGTGTGTGTGTGTGTGTGTGTGTGTGTGATTTACTTTGATGACACAGCCAAGGGTCTTTTTTTCTTTTTCTTTTTAAAAATGCTAAGCAGCTCCACCCAGATGGTGATCTGTTGCTCTTCTGTTTGCAAATATGGCCGGAATGCCCCTGAGAATGATGTTACATGATGTAGAATTGTTCACATGGATATTCCTGGGGGGAAAAGATTACTATCCCTATGGGCAGTCAAAGGGGGCATTCATCTTTTTTCCAATAGAATGGCAGCTGGGTTTGGAGAAGGGACATGGCTTTTTTGTTGTTAAAAACAAAACGAAAAACAAAGGATCATTCCTCAGCCACCTTGTCAAGATGTAAGCACCTGCCTGAAATGTATGTATTTATTACATTTATATCCCACCTTTTTCCCTTAAGGAAACCAAGGCGGGGTATATAATTCTCCTCTCCATTTTATGTTGGGCTGAGAGTCTGTGACTGGTCCAGAGTCACCCAATGAGCTTCCATGCCTGAGTGGGGACTAGAATCCAGATCTCCCAACTCCAACACTTTAACCACTATAGTTAGCATACTGCCTCCAGAGACTTTTGCCTGCTCCACAAATGTCACAGATACTTTGTGGGGGATAAATAGTCCCATAAAGCCCCACAAAAAGAGTCTAGGTTGCCCCCCTCTCTGTTTCCCTTCTGCCAGCAGGCAAAGATGCTTTTATTCAGGGAGGCCTTCAGCACATTAGCTGGTCTATTGCTTAAATTTGTAGTTTAATTTTGTTTTTAATTTATTTGTTTTTATGCTATATAATAAACATTTATTTTTAATCTGGATTTTTTAATTACCCGCATTGAGCATCATTTTTTGGCAGAAAGGTGAGTTAAATAAATAAATCTGGAGCTGTTACCACCTGAGGTGAGCTGAGGTGTTACAACCAAGCAGACAACACAAAACTCTCTCTCTCCTTTCCATCTACTAATCCCCGGGAGGCAGTGGAAACCTTCAATAACTGTCAGGAAATAATTTTGAGACAATTGAGAGGCAGAAAACTGAAACTTAATCCAGATTGAGATGGAAGTACTATTAGGTGGAAGACCTGATCTGGATGGGTGCTTGCAACTGGTTTTGGATGGTGTTTCACTCCCCCAAATAGGTACAACACTTGGGTAGTACTTTTGGACACAGTGGTATCTCTATGAAGGCCATAGATGATTTCAGTGCTAGTACAGCAAGCTTAGGTTCTATCTGGAGAAAGCAGACTTGGCCTCAACACTTGCATCCAAGCCAGACTACTGCAATGCTCCTGCCATAGGTTGCCTTTAAACACAGGCCAGAAACATCAGCAGGTGCAAAATTCAGCCATCAGAATGAGCCAATTTGATCATATTATATCAATTTTGCAAGAGCTGCATTGGTTAACTATTTGTTTTCAGGCTGAATATAAACTGCAAGTACTAATACTTAAAGCCTTGAATGATTTGGGACCAGGTTAATTTGACCAACTACACTCTTATGAAGGCTTGGAACTGCAATACTGGACTGAATGCCTCTCCTGAAAAGAATCTACCCAGACACTATGAGCAACATCTGAGGGTGGCAGCAAGGGAGAGGCCCTTCTCAGCAGAGGCCCCCTGACTATGGAATGAGCTCCCCCACTGAGGACCTTCTAGTGCCAACGTTGTCATCTTTTCTGCACCAGGTTAAGGCTGCCCTCTTCTCCTAGGTATTTAATGACATACGATGGGGCACTTATGTCAGCTATTGAAAGGTCTACTATTGAAATTGTTGACTGAAATTGTTTTTAGCTGTTTAAATTATTTTAAATGTTGTAAGTTAATTTTTTTGTGGGGTGCGTGTGTGAATTGTTGTGAACTGCTCAGCTTCGGCTATCAGATGGTATATAACTATTATTGTTGTTGTTGTTGTTGTTATTATTATTCCAACTACAACCTTATGAACTTGCCCAGGTCTGCTTTCTGGTCTGCTACTAAGGTTAATCAGGTTTGCAGATTTCAGGGAGAGGGCCTTTTTAATGGTGGCCCTGAACATGTGGAATTCTCTCCCCAAGAACTCAATTTTGTCTTCACATTTGTAGTCTTCAAGTGGATCCAAATATGTTTTTATTCTGTCAAGATTTTTATTGGTTTTATCGATAATCCTTTATGTATGATTTTATGTAATGCTATTTTATTATGTTGTTCTCTCTCTCTCTCTCTCTCTCTGCGCGCGCACACACACACACACACACACAATTAAGCTGCCTTATGAGGGTTTGCCCTAAAAAAGTAAAAACAAACAAATAAAAACAAATAAATGCAAAAGTTCCACCTTAAATAGGCACCGAATCAGGCAATTATTTTGGTTTTCCATTTACTTGCGGAGGCATTAGACAACAGCTATTACACAATACTTTAAAAAACAATATAATTGTCCTACTATATTAATTTGTGCATCTGGCTTAAATCCTTTCCCAAAATTATTTTTAAATCTCACCTATGATTATTTAAACTGGTTATGTCATTCTCTGATGCATCCTCTTTTCTTTCATATATGTTGTCTTATATGCAAAGTATCTGCTGTTAACGCTGTATGAATTTGGTAGATGGACCACATTCACCAAGATTATTCATGGCATCATCACTAACCACTGGCAATGCTGGCTGGAGTTGATGGGAGATTTTTTTATTATAACATTTATATCCTGCCTTTATTCCTCTTACAAGGAACCCAAGGCTGCTTACATGGTCCTCCTCTGTTCCATTTTATCCTCACAACAAACATGTGCAGTAGGTTAGGCTGAGAACCAGTGACAGGCCCAAGTCACCCAGTGAGCTTCCATGGCTGAGTGAGTACTAGAACCTGATCTCCCAAGTCCCAGTCCAACACCAACCGCTACATTACACGGGCTGTCACATTGTTGGAGTTGGAGTCCAAAAACATCCAGCCCTACTATAAAATAAATGTCCTCAGCCATTTTAAATATTGTACAGTGGAGGAAAACCATTTTTAATCCCCAACTGTCTCATCAAAATTTATGAGTAGCTTGTGGTTGCCTTAATGATAACTTTTCTTTTATCGTACAACTTTGTAAAACACTTGGGGGAACATATGGGGTCAGAACAGCATCTGCCCAAACTCAGGATCACTATTCACATTTTCTGTCTGTGTTCATGATTACTGCAAAAAATCAACATGGGCACATGGAAGTAAGAAATAGCCTCTCATTTGCTTCACAGAAGGAATAGATTTAAAATGGCAGATTTAAAACGCCCCCCGTGCAGGTTGCTTCCATACTAACTGTATTTGAAAAATAGATATTTGTTCATACAGTTCTATACAGTGAATCTAGTTAACACTGTTGCCAAACCACTGCAATCACTGAAAGGTGATTACCTTAAAAAAAAAGTCCCAACAGTAAAATCTTGCTATTTTCACATATCCTTTGACTTTGAGTCAAAATAGAGTTGCACAATTTTCTTACATTTGACCCTGGGGGATTGATTTCTATGACTATGGTACGATTTACGTAAGTTAAAATACTGGCTAATCAAATTATTTAAGGGAGCAGTCCTATGTCCCCTAATCTGGGGGGACATAGGATTGCTTGGTTTCCTGGCTCTGAGCTTGTAGACAGGTCTCCAAGCCAGGAAACTACACTCCCCTTCCCCTTCCCCTCTTCCTCGTAGCTTGCATGTTGAGAACTGTGCCGGCTACTTTTCCGCGCTTGCAAAACAGAATGCAGAGATGGGGAAAAGGAGGCGTTCCTGGGGGAGGAGAGGAGACGGTAGAGGCAGCCATATGAGAAATCCTATGGCCGTCCCAGCTTCTTTCCCTTCCCCAAAGCATCTGCTAGGTGGGTGAAACACCTGTCTAGCTTAAAGGTAGAGCAAGAGGCCCAAGGCACCTTTCGCTCTGTGTAGGATACTTGTAGACCTCCAAGTTTGGAAGCTTACGAGGACCCAGCATCTCTTTCTTTCAATGACATTGCCATTCTGGATTTTGTATGGTGGTATGAAGAATGCACCCACAATATAGAAGACTATGAATGAACAAGGACATTTGGACATTATTGTAATGTTGGAAGGGCAGGTGTGCAATTGGAAGTAAATAAAAAGGTGCTGGTTACACCTGTTAGTCAAGTCCAAACTTTTATGCCATTTTCAGAACATGATGCATTTTTAAAGTTTTCCTTGTAATGTTAAGAGCCAAACTCAATGTGACATTTGTCATAGTTTGTCCCTGCGTGGTTGATGTTTCTTTAATAAATAGCTGGTACATGAGTTGGAGAGCAAGATCAGGACTGTTGTATGTGGAGAAGAGAACTCTCAAAGGAATAAATATCCAGATACCTGATATGGCATGGAGTATTCACTTAAACAATTGCCTAGTAGTTTATAATAGTCTTCAGGTGACACTTTGATTTTTGGAAATGATTTCCTTTCCTATTTGTGAGACTACAAACTAGCCCAAATTTGATCAATTGTTAATGCAGACTAGGTATTTCTTTTAAATTAAATCCTGTTGAATTTTTCAAAATTTTCATGGATATCAGAATGAAACCCCGGCTAGGAAAAAGGAAAAGAAGAAGGGAAAGGAGAGAAAGGGGGGAAATGGGAATAAGAGGACAAATCAATCAGATTTGGTGTTACCAGCCAGCAGAAGTTTTTTTAAAAATCACCGAGTGAAATCGTACATTTACTCGGAGAGAGCATCCTTTGACATTTCCTTCTAGGTGATCTCTGAGCTCCTCCAGCTTTCGATGGAGCTACATATAAACATCAGAAAATGAATTGAAAAAGCAACCTGTTCTCTTTTCATGTTGTTTCCGTTTTAAAAAAAGCTAAGGTCATAGTGTAACACATTTCTCACTGCCTTTGTAAATACATCTAATGTTTTTACGGCACAAATATATGCTCTATACACTCTGACAGAGAAACCCCACTATTTGGTTAAATCAGCAATGAATTTTAACATGTAAAATTTAATTCAATCAGTAAATGCAGGTTCTTTAAGGATAATTGCCTTTAGCATGCTTCCTAATTTTTAAATATTATTTATAGCATGCCGAGAGCTGAGCATTTTTGCATCTTCTACATCATTTTCTGTGGATGCATTTTCAAGCACTGAAACAAAGGCATAGTCTTCATTCAACTTCTAAATACTCATATTCTTGTCTAATGACTAAATTATAATCATGAAATTGTAGGATTTAGAAGACATTTAGTATTTCTAACTCAATTGGTTAAAGAATTATTTTAAATGCCAATCGATTAGATTTAAACATAATGTATGGGGTAAATTAGTTTCAATCATAATATAAGTGAACTAAGGAAGTTCATAGAAAGAAAGTTGACCATCCCTTTCCTGTCCCTACAGTTGTCTGCACCTCTCAAAAGCCTCTCCGTTGAGCCTCTCCAGCACAGGGGACTGTTGGAAGACAGCAGAGTCGCCCAAAATTGAGTGGAGGCACCTTTTTGCAAACACAGATTTTGGACTATTCCTTTCTCCCCCAGCATCCCATGCCACATTGTTCAGGAGGATTCCTGATCCTCCAGAGAGACTTTTCAGGGTAGCAGGAGGGGATCAAACACTTCCCTTTTGTGAACATGTTCCTATTCACTATCTTAGGATCCAAGCCATTGAGTTCAAAACCAGAATGCTGCATTTATTAAAGTATACCTACATCTTTATGGCAAGGATTAGTTATTTTTGAAATACCATTTGAAAGCTGAATTCACAGCACCTACTAATGCACAAATTATATCCCTCACCTGCAGAAAAAGAAAAAAACTCACAGAAGAGACAGTGAGGAATGTTGCAGATGCCTTTCAGTATCTTTGGCACAAATATAACAGCAACCTTTCTTCTTCTTTTCTATGATGACATCAATTGCGTGGAATTGAATGTAGGAAATAGGTGTATAATTACACATTTTCCTTTCCCCTGTTAATACTCAGTGCAATAACACTTTCACAGAGAGCAGCTGTATAGAGCGGTATTAAGGGAAAAGAGGTGATGGATTGTCCTGGAATAAAGGTGATGTAACACACACACACACGCGCACACACACACACACACACACAATAATTTCTCTTAAAAATTAAGGAGGCAGGATTGTCAAGGAGAGTGCAGAAAATGAAATGAAATCAAAATTAGTGCTTCATATGGTGCAAAAAAACACACACCAAAAATCAAAACAACCAAGTGGAAAAAGTGAAATACTGCAAATATTAAAAATGAAACGCCACAATTACTGCTAAATATTGACAGGGTAGCCTATGCCATGCCATGCATATCCAGCATTTTAATAAATCTGGATTCATGTCTATCAAACACATCAGCATCTGTCAGAATACTGTATGAATGGGGATAGATTAAACTCTCATCTTAATGTGTTATGCTATAGGAGATGGACGCTAGTTTAGACAGCTGACTGGTTCTATTAAGACACCAGACATATATGCAATTCTTTAAATTAATAAAGAAAGCAGTAAAGGGCCCTAACATTTAATTTGAATAGTGTGTTTATTCAGAAAGGTTTCACAAGATCTCTCTCTCCCTCCCTATTCCCCACTTTTTTTTGTAAAGCACCCACACAGACACCCACACACACTAAATTCACCTATTTCATTTACACACACTGTGTTTCTGAAGAACTGAGAAGACTAAGAGCAGAATCCAATGGGTACTTACGCACCTGCTGATTCTCCTCCGCCCCAACAATTGTGTTGCGCAAGCAGCCCCCACCGCTTGCTCAATGGCTATTTGGCATTTCTGGGGCAACCCAAAACAAGCGGAAATGCTTGTTTCTGGAAGGAGGCAGGTCGGTGGAGTTCCCTTTTGAGAGCTCTACTGACCTGCCTCCTTCCAGAAACAAGCAGTTCTGCTCATTTCAGGGCTTCTGCTAGCAAGCGCTAAATCTCCTCTGTGTAAGCGGTGGGTCCCGTTTGTGCAATCCAGTTGGCGGGACCCACTACTTCCAGAAAGGAATCAGCAAGGCAGAAAAAAATTGGCAGGGACATAATTCTGCCCAAAGAACAACAAATACCATTCCAATTATCTTTGAAAAAGGAAAAGTGCATGTTTTAAAATGATTTCATTCAAACACCACTTAAACTAGAATACCTGCATTTAAGCAACCTTATTTAAAGAAATTAAAATAAACCATCTTTAGTGCAACTAAGTACGTACAAGAGAGGGTTGGATCATGTCCTAGATCTTTATGTAGCATAACTTCATGTTACCCTGCCATCTATAAGAGAAGTGCTCGTGCTTCCCAAATGATAGGCACCTTTAAAAAGCTACGGCTCTTTTTGAATATGTGGTAAAACTGAGAACTAGTTACTTCACAACTTGCCTTCAGCTAACTGCATTATAGTGGCTCTTGT
Source organism: Elgaria multicarinata webbii (assembly GCF_023053635.1). NCBI lineage: Eukaryota > Metazoa > Chordata > Lepidosauria > Squamata > Anguidae > Elgaria > Elgaria multicarinata. The sequence goes on along the minus strand of NC_086172.1, from coordinate 123,671,062 downwards.
GTAGCACAGAAACAAACAAAATGTGACCCAACAGTGATAAAAACAATGAAATTAAAACAATGAAATGGTGAGTTAATGAAAAACCCCACCCTCTGCTTTCCCTCCCCGCTCCCTCCAAAACAAAAGTGTAGGCTATAGAAGAAAACTTGCAAAATAAAAGTTAGAAACATATTTACTTTGAGGGATCCAACTCTACTAGTAACTCCTTTGCTTTCATCCGGGCGTCTAATTTGCTACAATGGGGGAAGATGGGTAAAAAAGACAGAAGAATAAAGAAAAAAGTGAACGTAAAAAAATTTCTACACAGTCAGTTAGCAGTGCATGCAAGACATCAATTTGACTTTCTGACACACTTCTAGGGAACAAGGACACAGACTCTTATTTCTGGATCACATTTGCGACTCGTTTTCTGGATTCTTCTCTTTAATGGTACTACAGATTTGTACTGAAAGTGCGCATGCTATATTTGTTAATCATTGTTTTTTAACAATACATATATCATAGTATGTTCTGAGAGCCTGGATCTGTTTCATGAAGGATGAAGTACTGACACAAAGATAGGACAAATGTCTGTGTCTTTTTGCCAGGTCAGCGATATAAACTTGTGTTACGTGCTACAGTTAAAGAGCATCAAGCATACAAATTAGAGACATGGTACTACAAATTGAATTTCAGCTCTACTAAATATCATCAGTGATAAGTGGCAGAATTATATGCAGCTGCCCCATGTTAAAAGGAATTAGGATATTAGCCACTTCCCTTAGTTCCCAATTAAATAATTTTGCTGCCGAGCCAGAAAATTTTAATGCCATACCAACAGCAACTTAACAATAGCCAAGGCATGTCTTAGTTCTGTTTTCAACACCATCCTTCTTGTTCTTTTCCTTGTTTACATCAAGATAATTCTATATTGTGTAGAGGAATGAAGAAACAGTTCTGTAAATACTGCTCATCAAACTTTCATATCGCTAGGAAGAAAATTTTAAGTAAGTGGAGAAAAGTTATATGCTGCAGCACAAAATCTGTCTTTTTATCAATTTGGTTGTGATAAAACCTAATGAACAATAACAGAGCCAAAGCTTTGCATGTGGTTGATGTGTCATGAGTCCAGATAAAATATTTAGGCCTATGCAGAGAATGGGAAAGGTTCCCACTGGAATGGGCTAGATAACAAATAAGGTAATACCGGGTCAACATAATAACTGTGACAGGTTAGTCTTAAAACCTAGGACATGTTGATAGTACAGAAGATTCCAATTTATCCAAACTACAGGGCAGTATCCAACAGTGACATTTTGCAAACTCAAATAGTGCTAGCAGAGCTCCACTGAATCTTTTCGCTGCACACGGGGTTACCCATTATGCTTGTGCAGCCAGTTGCACAATGGCTGCAAAGCAACCAGCGGCGTAGCATGTTGCAAACAGTTGTGTAACTGACTGAACAATGGAATGCATACCGCATTGCACAACAGGAATGCATTATAGGTTGCACAAGAGTCATGCAAAAACACTTGCACAACCACACTTGAGCAAATGTAACTTTAGTTGGATTCTTCTCATGTGCATAGTTCAGAACCTAGTTCTGAACAACATTTGCACTAATGGAATGACACATTTGGATACTGCCTAGAGTTCATTTTTCCAAACTGAGTAACAGGATGGCCAGGATTTGTTTGGTAACAGTTAGTAATTCGCCATGGACTCTGGTCGTCCAACAGAGCAATGTGCCATGGATTCCCTCTGTCTTAATATTTCTGTGCCTTAATTCCTCATTTATAAAACTGGAATATTGCACAAGTGTTCCGATCAAAAATTAGTAAATGCCGACAAGTGTAAGCAGAGAAGATAAAAGCGAAAATGAGAAACACAGATGTGAAAAGTGTCACTGCATTATTTTGTTTTCAAAAAGGAATTCAGACCTTGTTCACACGTAACCATAACTCAGAGTATGGGTTGAGTACAGGTTGTTGCTGAATTGTGGTTTGTTGTTACATGTGAACCCTGCACTATGGGTTAACTATGGGTTGTTACCCATAAACAACCCAGAGTTCATTACCCAACAAGAAACCATAGGTTCTCTTCCTGACTTGTTCGTGCTTAACAACTCATAGTTAAACCATAGTGCAGCGTTCACATGTAACAACAAGCCACAATTAAACAGCAACCCATGCTCAGGGCTTTTATTACATGTGAACCAGTATGCCTGTTAAATACCTAGATAGAGAAATGAAACTGACAAAACCACAGAAGAGGGAACATGGAAGTCAGGTGACATAATAAAACAGATATCATAATGCAGCAGTTTGGAATAATAAACAATGGGGAATGGGAAGCAAGGGAAAGGATCAGGGAATAGGAGCTAGGAGGAAAAACCAATGAACATGAAGCAAAGTTTAATCACCTTATGTATATATCTCCCCATCCAAGGGAAGGTATTTTATTAATTTAGGGTACAATCCTATACACACTTACCTGGGAGTAAGCCCCAATAAACTCAATGGGGCTTACTTCTGAGTAGACATGTATACTATTGCACAGTTCAGCTCCTTTAAAAAAGTTGAAATAAAGATAGACAAATAAAGATAGTATTGGAGGTATAGCACTATAGGATATATAAACATCGGTTTCAGTAAAAAGTATTGAAAGGAAGGCTGAAGTTTAGATTCCTAAAGATAACTAATTTCTTCTCTAATAATAATGGGGAATATTAACTTATAATTACAAAATTCATCTCCCTCCAATAGGAGCTGTATGATTAAAGAAAAAGAAAATATGCAACAAGTATGTTTTTCTAATAATAACTGAAAATACCATGCTTTTCTATTACTCATTTTATTTTATTTTAAATTGTTTTAAATTCGTTGCAAAATTGCAATTTTTGAACCAAATGATATAAGCAGAAACCAGTACATGTCACAGTGCTTTCAGTAGAGTGACATTCTTGGCTTTGATCCAAAGATTCCTCTTTTGCTTGCGTTTGTACAGGGTTACTGGGAGGGGAGGACTTCTTCTCTATCTGCAGCCTCCCCCTAACTCACTCTAGAGCATTGGGGCCATACAGAGCAGCGTTCATGGTTGGGCAACTTGTGGCTCTCCATACTGGGCTGATGGGAGCTATAGGCCAAAAAAATCTGGAGGGCCACAAGTTGCCAACCCTATTTCTAGATGCACTGTCCACGACAAAAACTTGTGGCTCTTACCCAATTTGTGTTGTTTAGCCTCTAGATCAAGTCTTGTCTTGTCAATTTTGCATCTAAGTCTAAAAGTTCAAAGTTCATTGTACTAGCCAAAGGCCATGACAAATACACCAAAAGAAAATATTCATACGTATAGTCAAAACATGAAATTTAGCTCTCCCGTCAACTCTTCTTTTACCTCCTTTCTTTCTGTCTTACTATCACCTAATCCTCAAAGCTTCTTGTCCTGTTTGCTCACTTCTTCCAATAGAGCACATCCTGTCCTTGTCCTGATACATAATGCCTAGTTAGGATATAATTGTACTTGCTATCACCATCTTTACCCACATATTATATCTAGCTGGATGGGATCAGAGCTATTAAAACCTGTCATCCTGTATTTTCACTTGTGTGTAACAATATAAGAAGGGTAGGAGTGGATTTCTATGCCTTCCTTTCTACTTATCTACAGATTAAATTTAGCCAGAGTTGATAACTGCAAAAAATGCATGCATGTGAAAGCTTATAGATCCTGTTCAGGCAACAGGAGCAAGCAGTGCCTAGCAGCAATGGGGATACAAAAAGAAATGTAAAGGTTGCTTACCTTTAGGACAGAATCCTTCTGGACTGGCCCTGATCTGCCACACTGAGTGATGTGCATCCAGCCTGAAGCCAGAACCATTCCCTGCCGGTGCCCATGTAAGCAAAGAGCCCCAATATTTGCTGTTACACTGCTGAAATAGTGTTCCTAATGATTCCCTCTATTCTTCTAAATCCCTTACTAGTATGAGAACATTTTGATTGAGAAAAAAGATGGCAATATGCGCAACTTGATGGAGCTACTCTGGAAAAATGACATTAATGGGAATGCAAGAGAAATGACAAGAAACATTTCACCTGCAGAGGCCAGTAGAGGAGTCAAGACTGGAACAAGGACCCAGGTCTGCTCTTCCAAACTCCTCTGAAGTTGAAACCAAGCGTGTAGTGATATTGAAGGGTGTGCATTCAATTCCATGTTTCCATTCTACAGGTATCTTTTAGGAGGCCTGTGCAACCAAAGCATTTCTAACGGAGAATGCACTCACGGAATAGGAGGAAGATTTGACTGCCAGGAGGTTGCACTCGGCAGTACACAGTAAAATATACCATTCCTTAGATTTCCTAAAATTTCCTAAAATATACCATGTGATGGCTTTACTAGAATGGTTAGATTTAGTCTGCAGGGAAGTGCGTATAGTGATTAATAATGCAAAGTGTATTCTAAGTGCGATAGCTAAGAAAGTTAGGAAAGTCATGTGTGGCTAAAGGTGTATTTTTCCCTTGTAGAAGATAATGCAAGACGTCACAAACATTACTGCTATCATGTCACTTATTTGGGGTTGTTGAAGATAGGTTCAGGGGTTATTAAAAGACACTGGTGCCTTTCAGAGGCACATCAAGTATCAAGTCAAGACGCTGAAGTAAAAACAAGCACCCTACGTTCACAGAGGGTCCTGAATGAGGACAATGAGAAGCTATCTGGTATTGTCTTTCGGTGTCAATGCTATTGAAGCTGTTTGTTGCAGTCAATGTACACAATGGTACAGCTCCAAGATTGGGGTAGAGCATCTTGGACATTTTTGGAGTACTCCTATCCAAAGCTAGAGGAGGTTTCATTTTGAAAAGCTATGATTTTTATTGACATGCCTTGAACCAAAGTATTCTAGCAACCATGTGAATTGGGAAGGAATGGTTTGAAGCATGAGAAGAAGCTAGTGTCCAAAGTACCAGATGCTGGCCTGCAGCAAAGGCGCCAGACTGACTAGCTATCATTCTATGTTAAATTGTTAAGAAAAATAATAGGAGTAGACTAAGTTCACAATGACACTGCATTCAGACAATCAAATCTCTGTTTAATGTCAAGGCATGAAATAGGTTTTTGCTCCCACCCCCACCCAGACCATTTGCTCATTTAGGAGCCACAATTAAATCAGGAACTCCCTAATTAACCCTAGGTTCCTGTTTTGTCCAAACCAAGAAACTACGATTATCAGCCTTTGAACAAACCAGGATCCCAAACAAACTTCAAACTGCCATTTAGGATCATGGCTTATTCTGAAGCTTCTATTTTATTTATTTATTTAAGGATTTTTATGCCGCCATTCAGCCAAAAAAGGCTCTCACGGCGGCTTACAAAAGTATTTCTTGACAGTCCCTGCCCACAGGCTTACAATCTAAAAGATTGTTACATTCTAACCATAGTTTCCTGGCTTGGAAAGAACAGAAAGCTATGGTTAATTAGAGGCTTGCTAATTTAATCACAGCTCGTGTGAAAGGGCTGCATAAACGGGCAAAAGGCTCATTCATATCTCAGCTTATTAAGCCAAGGTACGATCTTCCAAACCAGGCTTATGTGAAGCAGAGAGATTCTTTCGTTCTGGTGCCCAAATAGCTAAAAGGAATGTTCCCCAACACTCCCTTCTTCCATATTTAGAAATGAAAACAAGTTACCTTGCACTAGTATCATTACTTCAGAAATGTTTCAATTTATGTAGACTGCACATGCATCCCTCTAGTATGACTGAATGTGTTATCCTATAAACCAAATACTCATCTCTATGAAGGTAAAATGAAGGGGTGTGTGTGTGTGTGTGTTGCAGCTCCCTGAGCTGTTATTTGGTCATCAGCTTTATTCTACAATTGTGAGATTTATGGTCAGAGAACGTTCTCTCTGTATGCAGATATATAAATAATGATACCATGGGACAGGACAAGCCATGAATAAAAATAAAACCAAATGTTTGCAATCATTCTGAAAGACTTAAATACATATTTTTTAAAAATGGCAAGAAGTCATTTTAACTAGAGAGATGAATGTACAATGTTTGTTAACATTCAGCTTAGGGGACTGAAATAATTCGAGTCAGTTTGTCTGAGGACAACAACTATTGGTATAGAATTTTAGTTTCATTAAGTTTGAGGCTGCTATTTGTTCCTCAAAGAGAACAAACATTGTTATTCAATGTCCTGCACATAAGTATTTTTTTGTCATAACAATTCAAGTAACATTATGACATATTTATACCATCTCCATTTTGTAACTCCATAAAAAGATTGTTATAGTTCTGTTTTTCACAAAACTATTTACACGATAAGAAACATTTTATTTTAAGATGACCCATGCAAATAGAAATTAAAGGCAGACATCTCAAGACTTAAAGGGAAATATACAATCTCATAAATCCAAAAAGAGAAAAAAGCTGGGACGGAAAAAAACTACAGTTGCAGGAAATTATAGGTTAACTTAAATTAGGCCTTTAAAAAGTGTATCATAAGGGCATATTTAGAGCTTATCCCATATATTTTAGGAAACCACTTAGAAATATATTGGGCTGGGTCCAGATTTAATTAGTCACACTTAAATCCCATTTAAATCAATATGGGTTTATTTCAATGAGACATGGGAAGCAATCCTATGGCCCCTACACAGCATCTGGATGGTCACAGGATACTTTGGATTTCTGGACCCAAGGTCGAAAACAGTGCTCCGACCACGAATCTGCACTCTGTGCCCCCTCCCCCTCACAGCTAGTATCGAAAGAACTGCACTAGCTGCCTCTCTGAGGTTGGGATTTTGACCTCAGAGAGGGGGGTAGAGGGGGCATTCTGGTGGGTGGGAAGGGGACTGGCGAGGTCAGAATATGAGGTGTCCTAAGGCCTCCCCAACCTCCTCCGGAACATCTCAACTAGATGGGCAAAAAAGCCCATCTAGCAAAAATGCAGAGTGGTAGGAGGTTTACGAGCGTCCAGTGCAGATTGGGAGGAGTGGGAGAGTCTATCGTCACCTCCACTACTCCTCCCACTCTGCACTGGATGCTCATAAGCCTATGGGTTTGGAGGCTTACGAGCATCAAGGATGTAAATCATAGAGTTGCACCCTTAAGGAAAAATGCACTATACATTAACAACCATTATTCATCATATCACCATCACCATCATCATAATTTCGTACCCGCCTGTCCCTCTGGATTGAGGCGGGGAACAATATTAGATACAAATACCATATGCATGTCTACCATTTCCCATGAAATATGTGCAAACTGGGCACCTTTTATAATACTCAAATCATAAAACAGATGAAAATGCTAGTACATTAATTGAAACTGTCTTTAGAGAATATGGCACTGAACACATATGAACTTTCTCAATGTATTCAATTAAAAATAGAAAAGTATTTTACTTGTAAAAAAAAGCTTCAAGAAAGTGAAAAGTTAGTATGTGATGAGAAATATAAAATATTGTTCATACGTACAAAATATAACAATATATATTCCACATTAGAGCTATGGAAATTCTTTATATGTAGAAGATAATTTCTCCAGAAATTATTTGTCTAAAATATTTATATAATCTTTCCTTATGTGCAAATGTGTGTGCATACAACACACACAGTACAAAGTAATTAAACCCCAAATAACTCTGCAAACTTTAGCACCAATCAAATAAATCTGAGCAGGCTGTAAAATGTCTCTAGTCTAAAACTGTTCAAAATAAATAAGTTTTACAACCTCTCTAAAAGACCATGAAAAAAGAGCACTTTCTGACTTTGGTAGGGAGGTAATTTCAAATTTTCAGAGCAATAGCAGTAAAGGTATGTTCTTAGCTACCCTTCCCCAATGTGGTGGCCTCCAGATGTTTTAGACTCCAATCATAGCTGTCTATTAGTCATGCTGGCTAGGGCTGATGTGAGATGGGAGTCCAAAACATCTGGAGGGCAACCACATTGGGGAAGGTTGCTCTATGCAATTAATGTTTTGCAATGCTAGATCAATTTTTGCCATTTTTAGGACAAAAAGGGGCAGTTTCAGGGGATGTAAAATGTCATTTAGGGGAGGAGGGGATCACATCCAACTTATTTTTCTCCTTTTTCCAAATGGCTGTATGCAGCCACTTTGTACCTCTCTCTGCTGCTTCATGTTGTTCTTCTCTCTCTCTCTCATGATGTAATCCCAAGCAATCAGGGACCAGATACTGATATTATATCAATCAGATTTGGTGGTGCACTGTTGTTACTGAAGGGAACAGAACAGCACTGTCCACGGATTCCTTTTCTATTTGCAAACACCCTCGTAACCTTTTCAATCCCATAAAAAAAAAAACAACAACCTGAAGATTGAAGAGGTGGAGATTTTCAAGGGGCACAATAATATCTGATAAATTCAGGCCCCAAGTCTGGCTCAACTCAAATTTCTATTTATTTATTTATTTACTTCATGTACTGAAGATATACAGAATAGAACCTGACATACTGATTGTAAGAAGTTTGGAGGCTCATGACGAGCAATGCACTGTCTATTATTCCCAGGCTTCAAAAGGCTTATAAAATAACAATTGTGATAAACTGAGCACAGAAGCGCACAGGCTACTAGTGTGGTTGCTACAGAAAATAATGATTTTGTTTTCACCTCCTAAAATTAATCAGAAGTCAAGGTGCATTGTTTTGTGCCAGCTGTAACCTCAGAACTGTCTTCAAGAACAACCCAGTGTAAACCACACTACATTAGTCAATCACAGAGATTAAAAAACACGGGTAAGTTTGGTGAGATCCAGTGTCCCAAAATGGAACACAGCCTGCACCACAAATGGTAGAATAAAAATCTAGGTTTATTTAGATAGACTGTGAAATGAATAATGTCCATGTGGACTGTAACATCTTTGAGAATATTTGTTTATGCAAAGTATGATGACATTATTCTATGTTTGTATTTGAATGCTGGAATTAGATTTTGAACCACTCTACAAGAAAGTATCTTAAATTCCAATGCTTTGTAGCAACAATACATTTCTCCCCTTTTTAAGGTGATAATTTGCAGACACCTTAGAGTGGAGATCCATATGGAAGCCACTGTTTCCCTAGCCAACGTGATGGCTGAGTTCCCCTCCAGCACGTGAAGGTACGGTAGTAATTATATTATGTAGACTTGGATTCATGCAAGAGATTCTGATCCAAAAGAGACTCATGCTGGTGGAAGTGGAGGAGGGTGATTTTCACTAATCCCTCCTTCCTCCTGTAGTCCCCAGTACCACCTCCTACAATGTTCCAGGGGGTCCTAATACTGTACCACATTTTCAAGTGGTACAGAAGGAACTGGCAAAAATTGCTTTCCCCACCCCTTTCTGGCTAGTAGGAACATCCTGTGAGTGGAATTCTGCTCATGAAAACTTAGAATCTAAGCCATAATGTTTAGATAGATCTCAAATCTTCAAAACTGGTGATTAGTGGAAAATATAATCTTAGGCAAGCAACAAAGTATCAGAATAAGTAGGGAAACAATAATAATGAAAATTTGTATTACACAGAGGCAAACAATGTTCTTTCAGACATCTATAAATTTGATCTAAATTCTGCTTGTTCAAGGTCAGCACAGAACAACAAGTGAGCAGGGAGATGTAAAAAGTACCGTATTTTCCGGCGTATAAGACGACTGGGCGTATAAGACGACCCCCAACTTTTGAGAAGATCTTCCTGGGTTAAAAAGTCATCTTATACTGGGCGTATAAGACGACCCCCAACTTTTGAGAAGATTTTCCTGGGTTAAAAAGTAGTCTTATACGCCAGAAAATACAGTACTTTCAGAGCTTTAAACAGGTTTGCTGTTTAATATGCAGCCAAGACCCTGATGTATTGTAAGAAATAAATAATAAATATAATAGTCTAGCGCAAACTGAAGGAGATAGGTTTGTTTAGCTTGGAGAGGTACTGTAAAAGGGGTCTTCAATTGCTTTAAGGTGGCTTGTGATCAACAGTTGTCCATGTCTATTGTAGGCAAGATGAAAAGAATGGGTTCAAGTTGCAACCAATTTAGATTGTATGAAAAAAAATGTTCTCACTGTAAGGGTGGTGAGGCAAGAATTCCCTAGATGTACTGCAGAAACTTCACTTGAGATTTTTATGAGCAGTTGAACAAATGTTTGGTTGGATCAATATTGGGTGATTTTGATTCATGAGAGAAGAGAAGTAGCTGGATGACCTCTGAACAGAGATAGGAAGCTCTCATTATTTTAACCCAAAACAATGGGAGAGCCTGAATATTTTTTTTCCAATTTTAAAGAGAGCCTGAATATTTTCCCCAATTCAAAATTGAGTGTTTGAAAAATGCCCTCTTATCCTTGTCAGCTCTCCCCATACTCAAAAGCCCTCTCCACCTGTCCTCACCTCCCAAAACACATTTCAAGCAGCAGTGGTCCAAGAAGCAGCAGCAATGCACAGGGAAAGAGGGAGGCCATTTAATTTCATTTCTTTCTGCCTCCCAGGTGTGTGGATTAGCTGCCCATCAAAGAGCAAAGCCCAGTGACTGATTGGGGATGGAGTTTTCCCCGAGGGCTGCTACAATGCTCTTTGACATGCTGATGAGTGTGTCAGGGTGGCTGAGAGGAGAACTCAATCTCGCATTAACAAATGGGCCTTAATCCCCAGGGCACAAATTAGAACATATGGGAGGTGGAGACAGAAAGGAGAGGTGGAAACAGAAAGAAGGAGATGTAAGACACCAACAATTTGTTGCTTCTTCAGGGGGTGGAGCTACCTTACCCTCCCAGACCAGAAAAAACCCTCAACCCTGTAACTAATGGGGGGGAAACAAGCCTACGCCAATGGTGTACAAACAAGAACATTATCAACTTGTAACAGGTAAAACAAAAATGGTAGAACATGCTGGACAGTGAAGGGAACCATCCCAGGAATCCTTTACCTCCCCACATGTGTGGCAGTGGAAGAAGCCGTAATTGCCTCTAACTCTTCCTCCTTAACAGAATAATAAGTGGGGCCCCGGCAGGGTGGGCAAAATGTCCTCCGTGGAGCTCTCAGAACAGAAATTCACAGTAAGGAAATTCTGTTTTCTTTAGAGCTCCACAGAGGGCATTCCTTCACACTGGGACATAATAAAGTGGTATGACAACACAGCACTTTAAAGGACTAGTATTTAATGCTTTGGCGTCTTCTGTAAAAACTTGTGCCCAAATGCAGCACCCATAGAGGAAGCAGTGTCAATTTTGTAAAGCTTAGCACCCTGCGTAAAGATGCCTATGTGACTGCCTTACATATATCTAAGATGGGAAAATGTATCTTAAAGGCAGTAGGCGCTTATGCTGCTGCCTTCAGTTAATGCACAGTGATCCCCCCAGGCAGATCTGTCTCAAGAGTTTGATAGGCCAGCACTATACATTCTTTCAACCATTGAGAAATGGAAGACTTCTCGACAACTTGGCTCCCAAGGTCTTAAGAGTCAAAGGAAATAAACAAAGAGCTGGAAACTCTGTGAGTGGCGGTTCTATCTAGATAGATTATCTAAACCCTTCTCATGTTTAATTTATGCCAACTCCGTTCCTACAGATGAACAGGGTTAGGACAGAATGATGGAAGAGAAATCTCCTGGCACTTATGGAAAGCAGAATTAACCTTAGGAATGAATGAAGGCTCAGTACAAAGTACCACCTTAACATCGTGAAATATACACAACTGTGGATCAGCTGAGTTGAAACTCACCTTGCAGATGTTATAGGCAACTAAAAGGCCATTTTAAGAGGGAGCAACTTAAAGGAGCAAGCAGCTAGGGGATATATTAAAATGGTCTACCAATCAGAGCTATAAAAAAACCAATTCAGGTTCCAGGCAGGAAAACTATGCACAACAGAGGAAATAAAGAGAGCCACTCAATTTAAGAACCTTTTGAGGTGAGGATGAGATAAAATGGGTGGTCTTTCTTTACATCCTAGCATGTTGCTAAGTGTCTCTTAATTTTACTAGTATTCAAATTCTTATCCAGCCCCATGTAGAGAAAACCTAACACTTCCTGTACACCTCCAGGAGCTGGAGCCCTGTCATTCTTCCAGCAGCAAACCAAAAAAGCATTCCAAGTGGTACTATGGACCTTGTTAGGAGAACTTCTGGATGACAGAAGGGTATTAAGAATAGATACCCCAAGCTTAACAACTACTGCCTTTCATCCTCTAGGCTGTTTGTTGGAAGAGGTACAGATGCGGGTGCAACACAAGACCCTGGAGGAGCAAATCTTTCCTGCTGGGCAAGCAGCAAGGATCCTGGATCAACATGTTGATCAGGCATGGAAACCACAGACGCTGAGGCCAATATAGGCCCACCAGAATCACTTCTACTGATGTTCTCCAAATTTTGCAGATCCCTTTTGGTAGGAATGCTATTGGAGGAAAAGTGCACAGTATTTATTTATTTAATTACATGTATATATGGCCCCATAGCCGAAGCTCTCTGGGTGGTTTACAAAAGTTAAAAACAATGAACATTAAAAACGGATATACAAAAATTTAAAACCATCAAAAGCATAAAAACCAATATCTATTTAAAAACAATATCGATTTAAAACAACTATTCTGGGGTCAATTAAAAATTCAGCATACGTTGTGAACTGCCTGAGAGACAAGTCTTAACCCTGGTGCTGAAAAGATAACAATGTTGGTGCCAGACGAGCCTCGTCAGGGAGATCATTCCATAATTGGGGGGGCACCACTGAGAAGGCCCTCTCCCTTGTTGCCATCCTCCGAGCTTCCCTCAGAATAAACACTCGGAGGAGGACCTTAGATGTTGAGCATAGTGTATGGGCAAGTTCATGTCGGGAGAGGCGTTCCGTCAAGTATTGTGGTCCCAAGCCGTGTAAGGCTTTATAGGTTAAAACCAGCACCTTGAAACAGTAGCCCCTTGGAGCACAGTTCCTCCACAGCATCTGTGTCTGCTGCTGCATGGCATGGGAACCTTGAGAAGAAGACAGGCACTTGTGTGTTGCTTGGTGTGGCAAAGAGATCCAACAATGGTTACCTAAGCGTTTTGATGAGGACCAGAAAACCTTGAGGGTTGAGAGCCTACTCGGATTCTGTGAGAGATGACTGACTGAACCAATCTGCTTTCAGATTGGACAATTCTGCTAGATGTTCTGCAAGATGGACTTGAGGGAGATCTCTGTCCACACCATCAGAACCCAGGTCAGCCTGTTCAGTGACAAGGACTTCATCCCTCCCTGTTTGTTCACTTAAACCTTGGCTATAGTATTATCCATCCTGACCAGGACATGTCTGCCCACCAGAGAGGAACAGAACACCAGAAGACCATGGAAAATGGTCTGAAGTTCTAGCTAATTGATACTAGAAAGCTTATCTTTGCCAGACAAAGTCCTCTGCATGACTTCGTTCCCAAGTTGAGGCCCCCAAACAGGCTGACATTTGTGATGAACACTTGCTGAACTGGAACTTTCAGGTAGACACCCTTCTCTAGTCTTTGTGGCTTTCCAGGTCTCCTTGAAAGATTGGGGTGAGGGAACCATCATAGGCCTTGGAGGGGCCTGCAGGAAGGCGATCTTATCCCATCTACACATTGGCTCTGGAGTTTCTTTGAGAGTCGGCTCTTTGAATTAGAGGACTTGAGCTCCTCCCCAAGAGCTCCGTTCCTTTGCAATGGAGTTCCGAATCAGACCCATTTCCCACAGAAGGAAGTTCAGGCCTTTTACTACTGTTCTTTGCCCCCATGCCCTAAAAGGGGCTTGTTGCCTTCTTATGCCTGTTCCTCTGCCTTGCCTTATTGACAGGGCACAACAGGAGGAGGAAGGGTAGGGCTAGCTGAACCCAATGAGATGGATGCAGAAAGGAAGCCAGAAGATTGAGAAGAGGGGGAGGAGAAGGATCTACCTTCAGATCTACAGTTCCACTTGTGTCTGTGGGAAGACCTTCTTCTTCTTCTTCTTCTTCTTCTTCTTCTTCTTCTTCTTCTTCTTCTTCTTCTTCTTCTTCTTCTTCTTCTTCAATATACAGAAGCCAAGGAAGATTCCTCCTTGGAGGCATGCCCCCCCCACCCATTCCAAGATTGGCATGGCCTGGGAAACCTGCAGGCTAACTAGGTTTTGGGCCCAGCATGCAAACTGAGCCAAGGCCTGTTCCATGGCCTGGGATGTGGGCCGGCAAAACTAACCTCTGAGTCCTGGCACTGAAGAGCATCCTTTCCCCCCTTTGGCACCAAACTTGTGCCCCAATCTGCTACTCAGTCTCTGTGTTTCTTTCCCGTCATAGTGGTAAGGGTCAATGGTGTGACTCAACACTATAGAGAAGGGAGAGAAGCCGCGTGCAAGCAGCCATTCTCCTGGCTGGCACAGCCAACACTTATTCCAGAGCTGTGGTGGAAGGCCCAGAAAAAGTGGCATCAAAGCTAGATGGAAGCTACCTGCTTGCAAGTCCACCCCTGTGAACATTATGTAGAGCTAGACCCTTGCTACGAAGGGGTGGGGAGGAACAAATGGCTGCTCAAAAAAAGAACACTAAAATTTAAATAAAAGAGAAAACAAGGTCTAAAAGCAGGGCCCTTAAGAGTACCAGCTGAACTTGACCATGTAGCTCACTAGACAGAGCTGAACTGGGACGGCAAGGTGGCTCCTCTTCCTGAAGAAGCGACAAATTGAATCTGCCTACGTGATCCAAATGGAGGCACCATCCCAAACTGAAGGTCTGCGGAGCTTTGGCTTATGTGGAGCTCCGGAGATCTTATCTTTTTACAATTCTGGGTAAAGTGCTTACATTATTTTAAACACTAAACAAACAAACAACTACAACAATGTGTTCTTCTCATAGGAAATGAGAGTGGAGAAGCCTCTCTTCCACATTCACACCTTACCTCAACCAACAGTCCTCTATGAGATCTCTTCTAAATCAATGAGTCTATACTCTTCTGCCAGCCAAAACACGCCTTGAATTTCAAACAATGGCAGTCATAAGAATTATGTAATTTTACATATAAATTAATACCATATGTGGACTAATATATAGAAAACATTTTCAAATACGGAGGCATATGGTATTGCATGTGCTGAATATTTGAGCATTGTGTAACACACAGTGACTCCTATACAGGCACTCTTGGAGGATACTGATTATCTAGATCCATTCCAGTCTGGGTTCCGATCTGGTTACGGGACTGAATCAGCCTTGGTCGCCCTGATGGATGACCTTTATCGAGAGAGGGACAGGGGGAATGCAACCCTGTTAATCCTGCTCGATCTCTCGGTGGCTTTTGATACCATCGACCATGGTATCCTCCTGGATCAACTCCGTGGGATGGGCATCGGAGGCACTGTTTTACAGTGGTAGTGTTTTCAGAGAGTAGCATTGGGTGACCAGTCCTCGGCCTCTTGGCAATTGAGCTATGGAATGCCGCAGGGAACCATCTTGTCCCCAATGTTATTTAACATCTATATGAAGCCGTTGGGAGCGGTCATTAGGGGATTTGGAGCTAAATGCCATCAATACGCTGATGACACGCAGCTCTATCTCCCTGTGACAACTGAATCAGGTGAGGCTATGCAAGTCCTGGACCAGTGCCTAGACTCAGTAATGGACTGGATGAGGGCCAATAAACTGAGACTGAATCCTGGCAAGACGGAAGCCCTGTGGGTGAGTGGTTCCTGAGTCCGGGAGACAGGCTCATTGCCTGTTCTGGATGGGGTTGCACTGCCTCTGAAAGAACAGGTTCATAGTTTGGGGGTACTCTTAGACCCATTTCTGTCGTTGGAGGCTCAAGTAGCTGCCACGGCTCGGAGTGCCTTTTACCATCTTTGGATGGTTCGCCAACTATGGCCTCTCCTGGACAGGGATAGCTTGACCACAGTGGTACAGGCATTGGTAACCTCAAGTTTGGATTACTGCAATACGCTCTATGTGGGGCTGCCCTTGAAGCAGCTCTGGAAGCTGGAGCTAGTGCAGAATGCTACAGCTCGGCTCTTGTCTGGAGCTGCCCCTTTCCAGCATGTAACTCCTCTGCTGAGGGAACTGCACTGGCTGCCTATTCACTACCGGGCCAGGTTTAAGGTTCTTGTACTTGTGTACAAAGCCCTAAACAACTTGGGACCAGGATACCTGAGAGAGCGCCTTCTCCCTTATCAACCTACCCGGTCACTGAGGTCATCCGAGGGCCTGCTACTGGTGGTTATTATTATTTTATTATTATTATTATTTATTACATTTCTATACCGCCCAATAGCCGGAGCTCTCTGGGCGGTTCACAAAAATTAAAACCATTCAAAGTATAAAACAACAGTATACAACAGTATAAAACCATAATATAAAATACAATATAAAAGCTCAACCAGATAAAAACAGCAGCAATGCAAAATTACAAATTCCACACAGATCCATCCTCCGATTGGAATCCACCAGGGGAAGAGCCTTCAGTGTGGTGGCGCCCCTCCTGTGGAATTCCCTGCCTCTGGAGGTCAGGCAGGCTCCAACCTCGTACTCCTTTCGGCGCCTCCTGAAAACATCTTTATTCCAAGAAGCCTTTCTTTAACATGCAGCCTTGGATTTCTGTTTTTGCTTCTTTTTAAATTTTTGTTTTAACTGTTTTATTCTGTTTTTATTTTCATTTTACCTTGTACACCGCTCCGAAATTTTTCAATGGGGAGCGGTATATAAATATTCTAAATAAATAAATAAATAAATAAATAAATAAATATGACACAAGTTAAAATGAACACAGTTCATGAAGTCATTAGAAACACCAGGATATTTTTTTATCAATCATACAATTGTAATTCGTAGCAGTTTTAGACATAATACATATGCACAAATATTTGATATAATTTGTCTATGTTAGCCACATATAAAGCAGGTCCCTGATCACATGGAGAATTCTTTTCAAGCAAATAGGAATAGAACTGCCCTTCAGACCTTGCTGCACAACATCTCCCTGCATGCCCCATCCTCATTTAGCTTTCATAAACTAAAATAATAATAATGTATAAAAAGAATGATTGTATCTTATGGATACAAGAAAGGATGTGGAATACATCAGTGCAAGTGTAAAATCAGCAAAATGACTATAACTGTAACTGTAACCTTTGAGAAAGCAGAATTTTAAATAGTTTGAGGGACTGAACTGCCACTTCAGAGCTCAACAGAACTTTCTGATCAAATTTGTAGATATACTAAATGAACTCATGGGTAATAATAAAGTTCCTTTTAACCAGAAGGATATCATCCTTGACTTGTGCTGGGAGACTTTGGCCACCTAGTCAGAAATGGCTCAGGACTTTAAGGCCTCCATGGGTCTGTTCCAATTAGTATCCGATCCAACTCATTTGCAGGGCATACTTTGGAACTGGTTTTCTGTGTAGGAAGGGATGGCGGTGATCTGGGGGTGGAAGAACTTTCTATAGTTCTGTTGTTATGGACTGATCACTACCTGGTGGTGTTTAGGCTTGCTGGGACTTGGAAACTCTGCAGGGGTGGGCGAGATTAACATGGTCTTAATTCATCAGGAGACTGATGAATCAGGAGGCTTTTTTGATGACTCTTGAGGATTTTCCTGTCACCTCAACAGGTAATTCTGTTGAAGCCCTGGTTGACAGACAAATGGCCAGGGGTGGGGGAGTTGATTCAGTTGCTCCTTAGAGATACTGGTGGAAAACTTGGAATGTGTCTGATTGAACATGGGCTAGATTGAACATGGGCTCATTTTAAAGTCAAGTCCGTGGCAGTGAGGGTGACAATGTGTCTGCCACCAATGCATCTGCACATGGTTGCCAAGAAGAGCTTTTCAGGTGGCCAAAAGCCTATTACACCCAGGCTTGCAAGAAGTGGACCATTTGATAGCCTGTTGTCACCAGTATGCGCAACACTTTGCAGATAAAATTGATCATATCCATGCCAACTTGGATACCCTAGCTAATACAGGTCTGATTGTAATTTTGGCCCTGCTTGTCCAGTTATAATTTTTTAAAAAATTATTAATTTTTGTGAACTGCCCAGAGAGCTTCAGCTATTGGGCAGTATAAAAATGTAATAAATAAATAAATAAATAAAATAATAATGGTTACTTTTCAATTAGTAGAGCTGGAGGATATGGACAGGATCCATGAAGAAGTGAGGCCTACCCCTTTGTATGCTGGAGTATTGCCCTTCTGGGTTTATAAACCATTATAAATTCCCCTGGTGGATTCCAATCGGAGGATGGATCTGTGTGGAACCACCAGTAGCACCATGTACATTGATGGTGCTATATAAATAAATAATAATAAATAAATAATAATAATAAAAGCAGCTGGAGGAGGGGGGACTGGCTGGGTAAAGGTAGAGTGGTGAACTCCTCTTAACAGAGATCTTTGTTTATAAAACCCCTCCCTGAACTGCACTGTATTGGATAATTTCCAGCTAGTTTTTAATATTTCATTCTTGAGTAAGTTGCTGGAGCATGTGGAGACTACTCAACACCAGGGATTTCTGGATGAGGTGGATTATCTAGATTCATTTCAATCTGGCTTCAGGCCTAGTTATGGACACTACTTTGGTTGCCTCGGTGGACAGTCTACTCTGGGAATTGGACAGGGGGAATATGTCCCTGTTGGACCTCTACTATTGACCATGGTATTGTTCTGGCGTGTCTCTCTGTGATGGTTTTGGGACGCACTGTTTACAGTGGCTCCTGTCATTCTTGGAGGGATGAATTCAGAAGGTGGTGCTGGGAGATTCCTATTCAACACTGAGGTTATTGACCTCAGAGTTTCATCTTATCCCCCATTGCTGTTTACTTTATACATGAAACTGCTGAGACTGTCCAGAGTTTGGGGCTTCATTGCCACCAAAATACTAATAACACCCAATTCTATCTCTCCTCCATCTAAATCCAAGGAAGTTGTTCTAGTTCTAAATTGGTGTTTGATGTCAGCAATGGACTGGACAAGGGTGAACAAACTGAAGCTTCATCCAGACGCAGAGGTGCTCCTAGTCAGTTGAAAGGCAGACCAGGAAATAGGGACTCAATCTGTGCTGGATGGGATTACAACCCCCTGAAGACCCAGGCTCGCAGTTTGGGTGTACTTCTGGACTCAGCTTTGAACTTGGATACTCAGGTTTGATGGTAGCCAGTAGTGCATTTGTGGAGCTGAGGCTATCACTCGATAAATTGCTCCATAAATTATGAATTAACTCCAGATACAGCTTTTGGAAGAAAGTGGGATCAACTGAATTGGGGGCAAGAACGTACATTTGATGCCTTTTCCTTTTGTTTTTTCTTTAAAGGGTTTTGTCATGTGAATATGGCTTTCTCAATGTTCTGCTCTGTTATGGCACTGGACTTAGCAGAATGGCTCTGTTAGACCCTGGAGGTCTTTCTGAATGGAGTTATGGTGCCCGGAATCTCACTGGCAGTCTGGGAATCTCAACTTCTTAAAACACTAAAATCAGGTATATCCTCGTTCACTGGCTTACAAATGAAGTCCTTCCAGTTTACTGGAGGAACAGGGTCCTTTTTCCCACTGAAGGGCTGTTTACCCATAGGAAGTCAGTTGGGGTCAATACACACATACTTCCACAAAGATTTAAATCAGGAGTGAAGAATCATAGGCATGGGGGCCAAATCTGGTCCATGCTCCCTTCCCCTTCCCCTGGCCCCACCTCCTTTTCCTCAACAACCAATTGTTTGGTGGTTTCCTGGCTTCTCTGCAGTTTTTCCCCATTCTAAAATGTTGATGTTGCTCTCCTCAGACTTGGTTACTGGCAATTTGTTTATTTATTTATTTACAATATTTATATACCGCTCCTCATCCAGGAATTTTGGACTGGTTAACAAATAGAATAAAATAATAAAAACATATTAAAATGCATTTTTAAAAGGAACAAAGTGCAAATAAAACCACGGCTGGTCATTCAGAGAAAGCTTCCTGGAACAACGTTTTCAGGGGATGCCAGAAGGAATACAAGGTTGGCACCTGCCTGATCTCCAAAGGCAGGGAATTCCATAGGAGGGGGCTACCACACTGAAGGCTCTTCTCCTGGTGGACTCCAGTCAGACCATAGGTCCATGTGGAACCACAGGAGCATGCCCTCAGATGACCAGGCAGGTTGATAACGGAGGGCTTTAAGCTAAAATATGCAGGTATTTGGGGAGGTATACCTCCCACTTTTGCCTTTGGCTCCACCCACCACTCGAATATGGCAACCAAGAACTTCTCCAAAATTGAATTTGGCACTCAGGCTGTAAAAGGTTCAGCACTCCTGATTTAAATAAAAGAAAGCAACAAAAATAGATGGACATTATCACTAAATGCATCATTCCAAAAAATGAGACACTTCATTGCTTAATCAAACATTTATTCTTCTATACCCTTACATAATAAGTTAATTTGAACATTGTTGCAACATCCCAGATCCTAAAGAACCAATCAGACAAGGGACGGACAATGCCCTTCTTCCAAAGTGAAGCTACTGAGATTTTTGCTGCTGTCAAAACATTAATGATCACATCTGTCTTTTCCATACAATCTTTTAAATAATTAAGCAGTATCCCAAGAGGGTCCATTAAATGTTTATATCCCATTATCTTCGCAATGTAAAACACAACCAGTTTCAAGTAAAATTTGATTTATTGCAATGCCAAATAATCTGTACCTGGAGAACCACATCTCTAGCATCCTATTGTACTCGAAATCATAAATCTTCTTAATTTTATAGGATTTTAATCGCAAGTGATACATTCCAAAACAGAACTTAATAGAACATATTCCCTCACAAGGGCATTAATTGTATAACAAATCTGAAAAAATGGGTACCACTTTATATCATGTATATCAAACTTTTTCTGTAAACCTTACTGTAAAAATCTTTAACCATTGTCAAAACATTTTCTTCCTACTTAGATATATCACCTAAAATGTTTATTTCATTAATTTCTTCATTATAAGCCAAATATGTACAAAGTGATATTCCAGGTGCCAGCTAGAATCTGTATGTTCTCCAAACCTCTGCCATAAGTCTTAAGACATGGAATCATTAGCAATCTATCCATATCTACTTTCCTCTGATAGCATAGTACGTGTCCTATAATTGGATATATGGCGATTTGCTCCTACATTTAAATGCTCGCTTTATTGATCCAATCCCAAATATTTGCTAATCTACAAGCATTATCATACTTTGAAAATATGGTTAAATTACATCCTCCCCTCTACCAAAGAAAACACAAAGTAGTTAAAGCACTCTTAGGGCAACTTTTATCTCTATCACAGCATGTTAGATGGGGAGGTTTAAAATTCTCTGTCCAGTGCACCACAATGGGGATGAAGATTGTGCTGGCGGAAGAGGCAGGGATGTTGGTCTGGCTAGGATGACTGCCATAGGCTGCTTTGGGAAGCCTGGTGGGACAGAGGTTCCTCATCTCTGTTTTTAAAAGTCTACTATACAGTCATCTCATATTTATCTAGGAATGATATATTTTGTAGCTGCCCAGAGATATATGGCATGTACACACATGTACCATATCACATGCTTCAATATTTGAAAATAGACATTATGTATTTACGAAGTGGTCAATTGTTGTGAGAAGTTGGACTACAGTATGTATGTGGCTAACATAGAATCATAGAATCATATCAGAATAGTAGAGTTGGAAAGGGTCTATAAGACCATCGAGTCCAACCTCCTGCTCAATGCAGGAATCCACCCTAAAGCATACCTGACAGATGGTTGTCCAGCTGCTTCTTGAAGGCCTCTAGTGTGGGAGAGCCCACGACCTCCCTAGGTCATTGGTTCTATTGTCGTATTGCTCTAACAAGTCAGGAATATAGACATGACATGTCAAATAATATTTGTAACACGTGTATTACTTTTGTATTATTATTATTATTATTATTATTTATTTATTTATATAGCGCCATCAATGTACATGGTGCTGTACAAAGTAAAACAGTAAATAGCAAGACCCTGCCGCATAGGCTTACATTCTAATAAAATCATAATAAAACAATAAGGAGGGGAAGAGAATGCAAACAGGCACAGGGTAGGGTAAACAGGCACTGGGTAGGGTAAAACTAACAGTATAAAGTCAGTATGATTGTTAAAAGCTATCCTGATCTTTTTAATGACTGTATGTATTGCGTGTATATCGTCTGTCATATGAGTCACTCTGTGCTCAAATATTTGCTCAAATATTTAACTATACATGCACACATATGCACTAACCCACAACTCAAATCTGAAAATGATCACTATGCATTAGTCCACATATGGTACTATGAAAAACTGAGATATGTTAGTTGTAACGGTTGAGTTATGCCACCATACTAACTAACTTGAAGATGATCTGGGGATTTCAGTCTGTGGAGTATTCTGCTGGTTGTCTTGTTAAGTGAGATTACACTAATCCAACTTTTGCTTGCCTGGACCGGCTACCAATATGTCTTTTAGCTCAGTGTAAGTGTTGGTTATTGTCATAAATCAGGGAAGCACAACCCACAGGTTCACAGGCTGAATGAGGCCTCCCAAGGTGTTTTGTGAGGCCTACCGTGTCCTCTTCAAATGTTTACTTTTTCTTGCTTTTATCATAGTATTTTTTGCCAATTTATCCTGCTGTTGCCACTGATACTCCCCATGATGTTTCATGCCAATCTGAGAAAGTGTACAATTTTGTGCCCCCTCCTCCACTGCCAATTGACCCCCTAGTACCACTGCTGGAAAGAGCAGTTGCTTTAGACACCATTCTCAGAGTGCCAATGCTTTGTGCACTGGAGACCACAGTGGCTGAGTTCACCCAACGTGCTAAACCATCATGGGTTATTGTGTTGTTTGAACACAGTGCATTTTCCGCAGGGTGGGTTAACTTGCTGTCTGAATGCAGGGTGGGTTATTGTATTATACGAACACATCATATTTTCCACAGTGTGGTTTATTTATTTATTTATTTTTAACTCATGGTTTGTTGTTGGGTTGCTCAGGGGAGGTAATAAGCCACACTGCATGGTTAACAAGCAACCCTGTGGAAAATGTGCTGCGTTCACACAACACGATAGCCCATCCTGCAGAAAAAAGCACTGCATTCCAATAATACGATAACCCATGACCCCCTGGGTGTTGACACTGTTGTTGCTATTCTTCACAAGAGAGTAAACATGACCAAAGTAAGTGGGGAAATTGTTGGTGCTATTTTACAGTGAAGTAAACAAGAAACTAAATGTAAGAGCCTGTTCAGAAGACACCTTAAACCCTGCTGGCTAAGACTTTTGCTTAAGCAGCAGGGTTGTCTTGTGAGATACGTTTTGCTAAACCTGGTCACTTTCTAACCCCAGTCGGATTGTCTGCAGCAGGGTTAGCGGCTCTAACTGTGGCTTAAAATGTGTGTGACAACAAGGCTTGTGGTTAGTGCTAACCCCAGAGAACCACAGTTTCGCTAACCATAGAGCCTGAAGTGTTGGCTGAACAGGCCCAAAGTCTTGCAAATGAACAGGTGAATTGTAAAATAAAGAATAAAGGGGAAATAATAATAAACATCAAATAAGTAATAACTTTAAGGTTGAAATCAATCACAGTTGAATTAATTTACAATTTATAAATATATCCCTCTTTTTTCTGGACATGCCCTTTTTGATGTGTGCCCCCTGAGAAGTCATCCAACACTCAAGGTGGATCCTGCCCCCAAAAGGTTTGTGCACACCTGTCTTAAACTATTAAATGTCCAGCATGTCTGCAAAAATAGAATATAACTGAGTCCTGTTAAGGAGTTTATATAATTTAGTTCTGAAAAAAATTACATTGATAATATCAACTTCACTACAGTGTATCAAATAGCATGGATTAATAGGGCCATTCCAAAGTATCTGACTGAGCCCTCAAGCTATTTTTTTTATCTGTACTCTTTATCCTATGTCCAATCTTTCTTATTCCCACTCCAAGCATCATTTCTTGTTTTAATTCTTCTTCTATAATTCCTTCCTTCCTTCCTTATGGCAAAGGGCATTCTTCTTTCCCAGCTGACTGTACTTTTTATGGTAGAGTCTATTATCCCTTAATACATTTTAATACCTAATTTTTCAACAGTCTTCTGCCAACTGCTGTATTTTTCTTTTCAATATTAATATCCTATATCTTTGGGATATTGTATATATTACATTTGTCAAACAAATACCTTAAAGGTTACAACAGTACTGTGATATCATCAGAAAGGCAAATTGGCTTGGCCAAGCCAATTGAGGGCACATGCTAATTAGGGGATGATGGGAGTTGCAGGACTTTTTTCTATCTAAACATTCATAGGATTGTGCCCTTAGTTAACAAGATACAGAAACCTCTTTTAGCAGATTGATTCTCATTAACTTGTTCAGTACTGCACGGAAGTCACATTGTCTAGTGTAAAGGGAGAAGATGACAAGAGAATGCGACTAACAAGAATGCACTTTCTAAAATGTCTGAAATCTTTGACCTAGTTACTGATTATCATACTCAAACTCTGCTTCTCATTTTATACCTAAAGTTAGGGCAGCAACAAAATGAGAAATTTAATCTTCTGCAAATTAAATTCCCCATCATGCTCTCTGAAATGAGAATTAGATATAGCCTTTGGCTAGATAACTAAGCTATAGTGCAAATATTTAACAGTAAAGAAAGAGGCTTAGTCATAATGAGCATTATTCTCTCTTCTCTTTTTTCTGTCTCACTGAAGTATAGTTATATTGGCTTAAAACTGGTGTAGCAGAATGGAAAACCAGAAGCTTTATTAGAAATTCTTAGTCCTTTAAGGCATTTATTAAGAGGGCTTCCTAGAAAACCTTTCCCGTTTCCAGCAACCATTGCTATATACAATTTTACTTTAGATTTCATTTAAATTACGTTTATCAAGAAATGTATTTCAAATGGCATGCAAATGCAATTTCAATCAGTTCAACTTAATAACAGGGTTCTACTCTTAAAGGCGGCTGATAATATTTTTAGAAAGATGAATCAGAATTATTTAAGGGCCAAATTATACATACAAGTCGTCTGCTTTTCTTTCCTCTACATATCCTTCCCAATAAAGTATGGAATTGAAGAGATATACACCAGTGTGAACTGAGATATGTGCAGATATAGCCAGCAATAATAAGCAGTGATTTGTCTGATAATGGTTGATGGAAAAAGAGCTGTTGTGATAGTGAAAACTGCTGCCTTCAACTGCTGGCTGTATGCATTTACAGCCCAGTTCACACCAACATTTTCCTATGTGATTCTGCACCTAGGGACAATCAGCAGGGATTGCAACTAGTTTGCATGAATGAACTGGCCCTTAAACTACTAATGAACTAATTCCTTCTGCAAGCTAAAAATACAAAACTAAATCAACGAATTAAAATGAGCAAGAAAAATGTCCTTAAAATAGGCTTGCCTTTTTAAAAAGAGCATAAATTCCACCCTTTTATAGCATGGATGCTGAATAGCTAGAAAGGATGAGGATTTTGTTAAACTTCTATATTTATTAAATGTTAGGCTTTATTAAAAGAGTGGCTATTATAATTGAGTCTTCTATACAATATAAAACAGCTGACCTATAATATGTGGTGTTGATAAAATCACATATATTTATGCCCCAGATAGACCACAAAAGCAGGTCTTTATTTATTCATTTCACACTGTTATTCATATTGCAAAGAACTGCACATCCGGACCCTTGAGTGACCCAGATCAGGACAGATTTGAGAAAAGAAATCATGATGTTACTCCACCAGCATTCATGATAGAAAAAGTATTAAATTTTAATATACAGATTTTCTCTGAAAAGAGCAATAAAAGTGAAAAAGAAAAATTCAGACCTTCCAGATGTAATAATTTCCCATTTGACATATAATCAAAACACTATTTAAACAAGATAGCACCTAAAATAAACCCAAAGCTATCCAGTGCAAGTTCAGCATGAGATAGAAGGAAGGCAGGTTCTAGCATCCCAGTAGTACTTAATGGAATTCTCAAGTGCATTATTTCTCAGAGTTACATCCTATTACCATAAAACTTAAGTTTTCCATTAGTTTGGTATTTGTTCATCTGTCAGTATTCAAGTACTAGTCAGTGAGTAAGCAAGCCAAGCTATAGAAATAGCAGGGGATTCAGAGTTTAACAGTAATAACTATAAACCATTAGGGCTTTTGAAAAGATCAAAAACATGTTCCAAATTTGTCAGAAGACTCTAGCTTTCAGCAACAACGTTGTTGTTGTGTTTTGTTTTGTTTTTAAATTAAGTCTGTAAGCATCACCACTGGGATTTTTCAGTCCTCCACTGAAACACCTTTTATTAGCTATACTAGAGAAGACAGGACATTGCAACAGACAAAACACACTGCTCTAGAATTATAGTGTTTTAGAAAGTATTCATTTCCCTAATGAATAATATAGAAAGAACAAATACAGGTATATGTGGCAGGATATTCAAGTACCTACCAGAAGGGACAGGGAAAAATGGTTTATTCAGCCAAATCTGAATTTCCTCTACTTTTTCCACCATGGGCCTTGAACCATGGATCTTAGGCTAAATGCAGTCGGCATATCTCCTCTTCCCTTTCCCAGCCATGATGGGATAGAAGTCACCATGGTGCATCGATCACTTATTAATTCTCCCAGCTGTACAACCTAATACTGCTATTTGACTTTTACTTTTACATATGGTTAGGATTTCAGGGCTGGCACAGTATGTATGATCAGATCACTAGATACATAAGTGAATGTATACAGATTTGCGAGCTTTGGGAACAGGCTGGTATGTGATAATTTAAGGGCAGTTACTTTTTGAATCAGAAGGGGAAATGGAGGAAAAGGAAAACAGGGACCGTGTAGTATCAAAGATTGTGGGGGCCTTCTTAATTCAGTGGTATTATATTCTTTACATACAGAAAGACCAAGGTTGAATCCCCAGGATCTCCAATTAAAAAAAGAAATCTCAGGTAGCAATGGAGGGGAAATTCCTGTTCCTCAGACCATGAAGAGCTGCTACCAGCTGGAATAGACAATACTAGGCTAGATGGAGCTGATTAAGAGTGTTTCATATACGAGGGTATTGGCGCATATGGATTGGGGGAAAGGGGCTGTTTATCTGTTTAATTAAATTACTGAAACCAGTTATGGGGTTTAAAAAGGTTTGAGAGCAATTGCTCTAAATAATAACAACAACAATAATAATAATAATAATAATAATAATAATAATAATAATAATAATTCTTACCCGCCTCTCCCTTTGGATCGAGGCGGGGAACAACATTAAAAAAGAATCAACACATCTTAAAAAAGATTGATTTTACATTGATCTGGGTAGGCCTGCCGGAAAAGGCTAGTCTTCATCACAGAGAGAGTTAATTTTACAAATCTCCTCCAGCAGTCCGTTTTGAAATATTTCTGGTCACGTAATGTGAGATAATATTCATACAAGGGAATCGTGGTTCTTGACTGCATGGAATTTCAACCATTCTATCTTCTCTTTTAGCTTTTTTTTTTTTTAAAAAAACTTTAATTCTCTGAAGACAATACCTTAGCATAGATATTTCTCTCTTTTTCAGATCATATATACTAGCCTGCAAAGCATTCAAACCCCATTTTACTTTAGCTGCATGAACTTTCCTTATGGTATCCTCCTTTGAAAGTAACCACTTGTCAACGTAAAGTTTCATGCGTCTCTTTGGTTTGATTTCGCCTGAATAACGGCAACTGACAAATAAATGTGAAACATTAAAATTCTGCTTAAACTCAGTTTCTAAAAACTGCACCTTTTCTACTAAGATGCTTTTTTTCTACACAGAGAAATTAAGGCACAGACCTCAATGACTGAACTTAAAGTTTTCACTTAACTTATTCATTTGTTTAATAAACTTCAAGGCTTTCTTTCAATAATGGTATCTTGAAGAAAGTCTCAATTTATTTTGGAATCAAAGCCCCCTAATCATAGAAACAAATTCAAGTACAATACAATTTTAAAGGTTTAAACAAGCTTTCACTTGAAGCCTATTTTATGCTGTTCAGCCAATACCTCAGTAATCCATAATAAATGTCAAAACATTTAAATGAAGATAGCTCAATGAGTGTAGGTTAATATAATTTGCTGACAGAAAATGAACAAAATAGACAGAAAAATAAACCATTAGACACTTGCAATTGTTTTAAGAGGTAGAATAATCTATGAAAACCATGATCAATTAGATAAGATGGAACACTTGTTTACCATTTCCTCTATTAAACACGGTAATATTCAATATGTCAGAAATAAAGCTTTGTGATATAAAAACACAATTGACCAAAGATGAAGAATTCAAATTCTAAAGAAAACATGATACTTTTAGTGGTTTTGCTGTTTACCCAACTTTACTACAAATGTACTGTACGCTGAATATTATACCAAACATATTGGATCACCTGCATGTGTGAAAAAAGTGTGAAATACTATCTAAAATACTGACTAGTGGTCTCAAAGGTTGGCATTAAAACTTTCTATATAATTTAGAGTTTGCAAAGAGGAGGCAGCAAGTATCCAAGTTAGGCAAAATTGTTTGGCTTGAAAGTATTTTAAATATGTTAATAAAGTTGAGAATAATAAGCTGGAGAAATGCCACAGCTCAAAGAGGCATAGATGCCTTTACAGATATCATATTATTAGTCTAGTTCTATTACTGAGAGGCAGGGCTATCTGTACTTTCCTTGGTAAATAAAGCACTGCCAGTGTTTAAAAGTATATTTGCTGGTATTGCAATACAGGGGGAAAAGGAGCACTTTCAGATATGAGAAACGTTTGTATAGACTAGCAGGCCTAACAGTAATGATTCAATAGAAAAGCAGCAATTTAGAACAAGATCTTTCATACTCTCTTTCTTGTATCACAATATTGCTTGGGTAAGCAATACATGTACAAGTGAACTATGCTGTCTTTCACTCATTTATCACTCTTAACAGTATAACCTTGCATGCAAGCTCACCTTGAGCAGCAGAAGGCATTTAGCTGTCAGACAGATTATACATCCCATCTCTGAGTGTTGGCTATGCAGAGTACTTACTTTTGGTGTTGGGCAGGAAGCAGTGGAGAGGCGAGAGGTGGCCTGGGCACGAGGAGATTCCGAAGGAGTAGTGCTAAGTGAGGCTGTGTCTCGTGGAAGCACCTGAACACCACGAGATATGATGGAATCTGGAATCTAAACATGAAAATAAATTGAGCTGATGTGTCAAAAAATCTTACTGAATTATAAAATAGCTCAGTATCCAAATATTCATATCCAAAGTAGCCTAAAATAGTATATTGCCTACATTCTTCCTCACAATTAATCTAGCAATACTGTAATCTTTTCGTAATTCAGACAGCAATTCACTCAGGGACCCTGCATGATGAGGCAAAAGGACTGTTGTAGTCAAGACTGATTGATAAAGGAGATGGAAAGTCAGCTGGTTCTCTAGGAGCAGCAACTGACAGCAGAACCTTTCTTGCTGTGCCTTGAGAGCAAAACATAGATGTGGAGAGAGAGGAACCAAGCTGAGAAGAGCTAATGGTGGGGAGAGAGAGAAAGAAAGTTGAGCTTGATTGTGGAAAGGCTGAGCCCTGAAAAATGAGGTTCTAGTTCTCCTGCCATTCTGTAATATTCATTAACTTTTGATTCCAACCCCCCCCCCCCAATACAGTTGGGATTCCTTTCTCAATTAAAATTGTAATTTAGCATTTATATCCTTGTTTGCCTTTTGAAACAGAGTAG
The DNA here is from genome assembly GCF_023053635.1 of Elgaria multicarinata webbii. Classification (NCBI taxonomy): domain Eukaryota; kingdom Metazoa; phylum Chordata; class Lepidosauria; order Squamata; family Anguidae; genus Elgaria; species Elgaria multicarinata. Next base: position 123,641,385 of record NC_086172.1, on the reverse strand, counting down.
GCTTATAGTCCTATGCAAGTTTACTCAAAAGTAAACCCTATTGTTCAGCAGGGCTTACTCCCAGGTCAGTGTGCACAGTCTGTGGACTAATTAAATAAAAGTCTGTGCTGGCCTCAGCTAGTGATGGGTAAATTGTGCTGTTTACGGATTGTAGGGGAGCAAGATGGCTCCAACACACATGTGGAAGAAAAGTACAGGAAAAGGAAAATAAACCTCAGTGGGTAAAATGCTTCTATCAGAAGCCACACGTTACAAGAAATCTGTCTCTAATGGAAAGGGGGGAAAGCATAAATTTAAAAATGGCATGCAGTCTTGCCCACTTAAAAGAAAAAGACTGGTCTTGTTCTTTTCTCCCTGCTCCTGCTGTATTTTTCCATGATTAGACATTAATGAAAGGTTGGTGTTTTGTGCACAAATGCATGCACAGAAGTATTTCAAACTATGGAGACCTAACTGAGCTGCAGGAATGTTCTTGTTGCTAGCTGATGTATTTGGATGGTGGTAGTCGCTTTTGTTTTGTTTTTGGCTCTTAGTGCAGTTCAGTTGGCTGGCAAGCTTAATTTATTTATTTATTTATTTAATTTATTTTATTTATATACCGCCCCATAGCCGAAGCTCTCTGGACGGTTTACAAAAGTTAAAAACAATGAACATTAAAAAAGTATACAAAATTTAAAACCATCAAAAATATAAAAACAACAGTAAAAAACAACAGTATCCATTTAAACAACAACAGAACTTGTAAAAGCTGAGTGTTGCTTCTAGTCTTTGTGAGTGAAGGGAGATGGGGCTTCTTTTTCCCACCGCTGACCCCAATTTTGTTGTCTTTCAAAGAAGGCTCATGTAAAAATATGTCTATTATTTTTTTTAAAAAATTGGGATCTATGTGTCAGACTTCGTCAGATTAAAAGTAGTTGACTGGAATCAATGGGATTTAAGTTAGTTATGACTAACTTAACTTCTATTAATTTCAGTGGGGCTACTCAAATGTAACTAACTCTGGATGTAACCCTATGTCACAAAAGATACTTAATTCATGCTATTTTTCTTTCTCAAAGAACTATCAGTATGATACATGCTCCTTTTCCTTTGTTCACCCACCTTATTGGCTTGAGCTCATGAGACTTACTTCTGAATAAACTTATCAGATCATATGTTTTTCTTATATTTGTGTTTTGTAAATTGTCACCAAGCACATAATATATTATACATAAAATAATGACTTTTTTGCAAATATAAATTTGTTTTAGTACCAATACATCTGTAAAATTGGTAAGAAAAACCTGATGCTTGGATTACTTCAGGACAATGTAAAAAAAAAAAAAAAGCTTACCATTTTATTATTTGCCTATTAAATAGCCAGATGTAAAGAGAAGCCTGAAAAGTACATCTTTAAAAAGTCTTCTCATCTTGACCATTTTGAGCCCCTGTACCTTAAAACACTTCTCAGTTCTGTGAATCTACTCCCAAACCATTCAGTCAGATTTTAATTATATATAAATATGGAACTAATTAATGAAAATGGGTCTTTACTTGGCTCTATCTTTCACAATATCCTCTTAATGAAAAATTAAATTTCAGAGCAATCCTATGAACCCTGGAAGAGTGTACCAGGGACCATAGGAGAGGGCAGATTCCCACACCCGAAGCCATAGACACTGCTATCACCTCAGAAGAGGGAATCCAAAATCATTCTGTTTGGGTACCATCCATGGCTACCCCCATGGGTACATTATACGGAAAAAAGATGGCTGCCGGCTGATCTATGGGTACATGGGAGCAACCACCTTTTGTCATACATGTTTCCTAGGAGGCATGGGACTTGTCACTCAAGGGGCGCTGGCAACATCAGTTTTAATGTGCACAGCAGCAGCTTGGCTTTCTAGTTGTCTGGAGCTGCTATCGCTTAGTTAAAAAATATTTATTTTATTTAAAAAGCAGATCTTTGACCATTTTTTAAAAATGCAAGCAGTTTAGTAGCTTTTTAGCAGTAGAATTTCCAGCAGATTGCAAAAAATCTCCATGTTAATGTTGAAAGACGATGGAATGGAGCTTATTTTGAAGACATATGAAAGTGACATGAATCGAATTTAGAGTGATCCATCCATCCCTGGCACCACCACAGAAAATGCCCTTTCTCTTGTTGCCAACTGCCTGACCTCTCAAGGTGCAGGCATGTGGAGCAGCGCCTCAGAAGATGATCTCAAATAAGAAATAGATTTGTACTGGAAAAATGACCCTTCAGTCATCATAATACACTAAGCCCTTTAGATCTGTAGCAGTTTAAACCAACACTTATGGAACAGCCACAGCAGAAACAACATCTAAGAACATAAGAAGTATCATGCTGAATCAGAACAGGGGGAATGGAATTTCTACATCCTCCTCCTCCTCACAGAGCCTTTATCAATCAGCCCTTGTCACAAGGAAGAGTCAGGAGCTGCTGACTACTCCACTGCCAAGGTGATTGCCCCCAGACCAAAAAAACTGTTGTTGCCTGGCTCTGACTGCTTGGTGTCATACTTTGGGAAGGGGTATTCTCCCCTCTTGTCACCATGGAACCTTTAAAGAGCAGCAGTTGGAACAGCCACAACAGCAACGTTAACACCTAAGGCCAGGGGAGTAGATCTTTACATCAACATCTTCCCAGAACCTTAATCAGTCTCTATTCCCTTTAAAAAAAATTATAATATTCTTATCTGTTTACTTTCACTTATTGTCAGCTGTGTTAGAGACCTGCTGTCATACAGAAAGGCAGGCTATAGATACATTAAATATATTACAAAAGTAAACAGGATTATAAACAAAATAAGGACATTTTCATATTAATGTCAAAGGTTCAAATCCAAGATAAATCAACAGGCTGTTGCTACATAAAGTTTTTGATTAAGATTATGAATAAATATGTCATGAATATGAAATGAGCTTGGTGTCTGGCCCCATCAATCCTAAATCAAGTCGTATGGGAAAGAAATCTTCACCTCTTTTTAAAAAGTATAGTGGGATAATTATGATAAGTGTTGTCATTTGCTGTACATAGTAAAATTTCAATGTCTAAAATTTATTCAGCATAAATGTAAGGCATTATTTAACAGAGACACTGGTGAGGTTTGCCGGGAACAAGTTTCAGGAGCTTGGGAACATTTGTTCCAAAGGATGCAACAAAATTAATTAAAATCCAAGCTGGAGAATACTTCCCAGCTAAACATGGGTTTGAAGAGTTGTGAATGGGAAACCTGTTGTTAAGGGGCAAAAACCTAGCCCCTATGGAGTATCCTCTTGCCTCAGTAGTCCTTTGCATGGAGTTAAGAACATAAGAAGAGACATACTAGATCAGACCAAGGCTCCATCTAGTCCAGCACTGTGAACACACAGTGGGCAACCAGCTGTCGACCAGGAACCCACAAGCAGGATACAGGTGCAACAGCACCCTTTGCCCATGTTCCCCAGCAACTGGTGTATGTAGGCTTACTGCCTCTGATACTGGAGGTAGCATATAGCCATCAGGACTAGTAGCTATTGATACCCTTCTCTTCCAGGAATTTATCCAACCCTCTTTTAAACCCATTAAAATTGGTGGCCATCATTACATCATGTGGTAGTGAATGCCATAGTTTAACTATGTGCTGTGTGAAGCGTGTTCAGAGGAGGGCAACCAGGATGATCAGGGGTCTGGAAACAAAGCCCTATGAAGAGAGACTGAAAGAACTGGGCATGTTTAGCCTGGAGAAGAGAAGATTGAGGGGAGACATGATAGCACTCCTCAAATAGTTAAAAGGTTGTCACACAGAGGAGGGCCAGGATCTCTTCTCGATCCTCCCAGAGTGCAGGACACGGAATAACGGGCTCATGTTAAAGGAAGCCAGATTCCAGCTGGACATCAGGAAAAACTTCTTGACTGTTAGAGCAGTATGACAATGGAATCAGTTACCTAGGGAGGTTGTGGGCTCTCCCACACTAGAGGCATTCAAGAGGCAGCTGGACAACCATCTGTCAGGGATGCTTTAGGGTAGAATCCTGCATTGAGCAGGGGGTTGGACTCAATGGCCTTGTAGGCCCCTTCCAACTCTGCTATTCTATGATTCTATGAAGTACTTCCATTTATCTGTCCTGAATCTTCCACTAATCAGCTTCATAGGATGACCTTGGGTTCTAGTATTATGAGAGAAGGAAAAATGTCACCCTATCCACATTTCCTACATCATATGTAATTTTGTATACCTCTACATGTTTCCCCTTACCTTCCTTTTCTCTAAACTAAACAATCCCAGTTGTTGTAACCTTCCCTCATAAGGGATGCTCCAGTCCCTTGATCATTTCAGTTGTCCTTTTCTGAACTTTTTCCAGCTCTGCAATATATTTTTAGGTGTGGTAAGCAGAACTGTACACAGTATTCTAAGTGTGCTCACCCCACAGACTTGTATGAAGGCAGGATGATACTGTCAGTTTTATTCTCTTTTGCCTTCTCACTGCCAGTTTTCCTTCGACAGCCTTTCTGCAGTCTTCTAGGCAAAGCAATGGACACATTGCTAAGAGGGCTACTTAGAAGAGCTGCCCCTTGGAAAATTGTGAGGGTGTGTGAGGGCACTCAGCATGGGAGGTCCTTGGACTTGGCTAAGTGTGTCCATGGACCATTTTTTACTGCTGCATCATTTTTCTGTTCCTTGACTTGGCTCAAAATTTGGGGAAGAACTCTTGATTGTTGACCAATTAATACAAGATAAGCAGAGGAGAGCTTGTTCTCTATTCTTTTAGCCTTTAACATATTTAAGATTATTTTTGTTGTTGAGGTTGTTGTTGTTATAGTTGATAATAATAATAAGTTTTCCTATAACAGCTCAACAGCATAAGAAGTTACATAACGGGAACACTCTTTAACCTCTTTAAACTGCAGAGTAAACAGCCAGAACTTTATTTGATGTACAGCAATATAGCATTACCAAGATAATTCAAGCAACTGTTACGCACACTAACCATGGAATATATAATATTTAATTATTTATTTTACATAAGTACAGTATTGTTCAGATTCTTTGTTTGTAGGAGATCCAACTGTTCAGATAACAACATTTAATCAGGAATATCTAGGTTTTTTAAAATGTTCTTTCCCAAAGAAATGCAGACAGTGAATTAATTTATTTAATCAATTCTTATTTTTACTCTTTTTGGATGTTTTTGCCCTCACTGTTCTGTTCTTTAGCATTCCAATCACTATGAGTTAGTTGACTAAATCCTCTATAGGCTCTCTACAGATGCTTGTAGAAAGCAAGGAGTAAAGAGGCATTTTAATATTTTGCCCAGGCTACCCACAATATTAGGTAGTTTTGGTAAATAAGCCTAGTTTGGGTATTTTTTGTTAAGAATATCAGAAATCTCTTACACCTTTTTACTCCATAATGTGTTTGACTCTTCCATCTTTGCAACTGGCTCTACTAAACTTTTTAAAATTCCAAACATTAGTTTTACCATCAGTCTCCAAGTGAGACTACTTTAAGTAATGAAATTTTAGAAATAAAATCCAGAAAGTGAGCAGTCAACCTCAGTAGATTATGGGCTGATAACAGAGGAAGAAAAAGGCACAACAGAATAAACAGGAAAGCATACTGAAAAGGAAGCACTCTTTAAGTCTTAAGGGCATGAAAATAAGAAAGACACCAGATTAATACAAATGAATAGAGATGAAGACAGACTAAGGTATTTGCTCAATAGAAGCAAATGCCATCCTTCAGTATAAAAGCCTTCGAAATGTCCAATTAGATCACGAAAAGAACTGGTGTCTTCCCTTTTTCACTTATGGAAGGTTTTCTTTCTATTCTATTCTAGGTTCTTATTAAGAGTGATTCTGCCCAGGGTGATGAAGAAGCTACTCAATCCCCTTTCCTCCTCAGCTCCACTTCAGCCTTTTCCCTCTTTTCCACTCATGGATACATCCTAGGAAAGTGAACCACTGAGTTCTTGCCCAATAGGTTCTTGCCCAACAGACACAAAAGAGATGGCAGAAGTAAACAGTGCAGAGCAAACAAAAGAACAACAACATGAGCATACAGTGTGAAAGGGATATGGTGGTAGATAATACACATAATATAAATAGAGACAACTGGTGTAAAGAGCCTGGGCGAAAATCTCGTACAGCACAGTTGTTTGGTTTCATGAGAAAGAATCTTTAGAAGTCATTGGGGAAGCAAACTTTAACACATTAAACTTCAAAATTGTAAAAGAAAGTTCATTTCTGTTGTCTTCACATTCAGGTTCCATTATGCAGAAGTGGATCAGACTCACATATATAGTTGTCTACTTACCCTGTGGAGCCTTATTCCCATTTGTTCATATAAAACTACTGTTGAGAAATTATTTAGCTATTTCAAAATATCTTTCAGTAGTTTCATGGTTTTCTGTGTTCTTACTCCAAGAAGAAACCTTAAAGTGATTGGTCTTCCAATGTCTTCTCTATCCCCTCAGGCTCACATCCATTGTTATATCAATTCAGTCTCTAGTGTAATGGGCAAACCATAATACACCCTTTCCCCCAATGACCTAAAGATCTTAGAACAAACTTGAATGCATAAGTTATATAGGATTTTCTGTTATTAAATTATTTTAGCACTGAGCACACACAGATTAGTATAAGATAATAACTGACCACCGGAATGAAGCCCATACAACAATGTTTCTTTCTTTTTGGGGACAGGAAAAGTTGATGCTGCAATTTGTTCAAAAATATTCTTAAATGCTGAACTGAATTAATTAGGCAGTATTATTTCTTTCCCAATGACTTCAAAATCTGAGAACATGGAATATTTTACATAATCTGAAATTTATCAGCCTTTAACGTACAACAGAATGTTTTATTTTCTTTCTGTTACAAATGTATTTTGTATTTCTAAACATGCTTCTTCAAAACTAGGAAGAATTTCATTCATATTAAAAGCTTAAGAAACTAGGTGTTTGGGGGGAAATAATTATGGGATTTAAGACCAGATGGCACAACATGTAATGCTTCACTTCCCTGAAAAAACTGGCTGATGTTCCTCTATAACTTCCATGTTAGTGTTTTTTATACAATTAAAATGTGGAGTTCACTAAAACAAAATTATCTTTCTTTTAGTAATAGAGAATTTATTCCAGGAACATTCTGCCTTGTTGTGATGAATTACATGAAGAGTAACATATACAGCAGTCTTTGGCCATAGTTAGACCTAAGGTTTATCCCTGGATCATCCAGGGGTCAAACCTGTTCATCTAGGTGACACACAGGGGATCCAGTGCTCAGGCAGGGGTGAACCCTGGATGATCCCAGGATAAACCTTAGGTCTAGCTGTGGCCTTCCTCAACATGGTGCCCTTCAGGTGGTTTGGTCAACAAGTCCTGGGATTCCTAAACATTAGCATGGTGGTTGTGGCTGATGGGAGTTGAAATCCAAAACATCTGGAGGGTACGAGGTGGGGGAAGGCTGATATATAGGGACAAGAAGACTCCACCAGGCATACAAAATATAGCACAGGAAGAAATTCATTTCCATAGTCCTTTAGCAATCACTCCAGGGGGAAAATCCAAATTCCACAGTTAGGCAATAGCTTTATTAGAACCAACCAAAGTGCCACAAAACATTGTTCAAGCTTTGGAGTTGTCCAGAACTCAGTATATGTGACAGGAGATGGAGGAAGAAAGGAATATTATGCCTACACCAAACCTTCCTAATAATAATAATAATAATAATAATAATAATAATAATAATAATAATAATAATAAACGTATACATAATTGTAGATTTAAAGGTTACTTATTTGTTTAATCAGAAATGTTTACGTAACTAACACATTTCTATTAATCTTTTTTGGATATAGGGGTGTGTGTGCGTGTGTGTGTGTCAGGCATTGCTTTTTTTGTCCCAGCATTCTAGATACCTGCAACAACTACCAGCCACTACTTTATTCAGTATGCAATCACTAGGCGAACTGAACCTATACTGCAGACCTCATGGGCATATGATCTGGTGTAATTTTGGATATTTTCTGTTTTCTACACCAGTTGCTGTGGAATATGGGTGAGAGGGTGCTGTTGCACCATGTCCTGCTTTGTTGTTCCCTGTTCAACAGCTGGCTGGCCACTGCGTGAACAGAGTGCTGGACCAGATGGACCCTCGGTCTGATCCAGCATGGCAATTTTTATATTCTTATGTTTTGCTATGTCTAACACCTTCAGTATCTGAATGTGGATGCCGAAAGTACCAATTTTTTTTTTTTGGGTGGGGGGGGAGAATCAGGGCAGGGCATTTTATGACTGAAGGGAAACAAGCAACTTAACCCTTGCTTCTTCTCAGCTTAGTTACTTAGTTACTTAGTAGTAACCCCCCTGGTTACTACTTCAGGGGGAGAAATTGGTTAAGCACACTCAAATGTCCTCACTCCCTGAAGCAGCCAAAGAGCCTAATCCCTTCCTGCAGCACAACTTCAGGGGCTATAAGCCCCTCTCTTACCCCCTCTATCTCATTTCAGTCTGGGAACGGAAGCACCCACCCTGGAAAATAAATAAATAAATAGGGCAACAGCTGGGTTTCCTACATTTGTATCTGCATGGAACCCAGACCTGCAGCCTTCAACACCTAGATGATGCTTTCTGACAGGCTTTAGTGCAACGGAGTAGGGAGACGGGGAAAGAGCAGGGGGAAAGGATGAGCCAAGGCATTGGACAGTAAGCAGGGAAAAGAGAACGTCGAGGTTCATGGGGATGAGAGGCCTGGGGAGGGTGAGTGTGGCGGGACAGGAGCAGGAAAAGGAGGAGGAGGGATGAGCAATGGGAAGGAGGAGGGACCAAAGATCAGTAGACAGAGGAGAAAGGGGTGGGCAGGTGAAGTGAGGAGGAAGAACAGAAGGAGGGATGAGAAATGGAAGAAATAGGAAACCATTTGAGCACATTATGTATTCCTGTTGTTGCTTATAATATTCCACAACTTGCTTAAAAGTAATAAAAAATGAATTTTACTTTACTTTATTTATTTAAAACATTTCTTGGCCGCTTTTCAGTGCAGAGGCCCTCACAGGGCGGCTACAAGTGGCTACGTTTTAGAAGGATGGAGATATTAATGAAGTGTTGAGCAATAGAAACACTAGGATTAGAGCAGCAATCTTTACTAAACTGAAAGGGAATTAATTTACCTCTCCCTCCAGAGGTAAAAGGCAGGCAGAAGGGACATGCACTAGATTTGGTTCATTGGCTGAATGAACATGCATATAAAAGAAAACTTGTTGTTATGATGGGAATATTCTAGCTAACATTATCTTTGTAAAAAGTGCAGCTACGTGACTTGTATAGCCAGAGAGCTCCGGCTATTGGGCGGTATAGAAATGTAATAAATAAATAAATAAATAAATTGTATATCCATTGTGGAGAAACACTTCATTCGGAAAGAGAGAGGGAAGGAGATTCTTCCATCATATCTTGTGCCCCAACTCTTCCCCAATAACTCTAGGACTAGTGTCTGGAGATGGAGTGTCTTCTTCCTTCCCTCTCTTTTTCTCCTCTGTCTTTCTCTCCTTCCATCCCTATCTCACCAAGAAGCAGGGAGTGAAAGAATCTGCCTTCTTCTCTCTGCCCTGCATCTTAGAAGTTTTTAAGTGGGAAGGGGAAAGTCAAGGGGAAAGTCAAAGGGAAGGAAATCTCCCCTCTACTGTGGTTGCTCCCAGACCTCCCCACCTAGGTCCCTGGCAACAGAGATGCAGATATTCATGTCTGCTGAAAGGACAAAGTTCTAAAGACTAGCCGACTATGGTGACTAAATTCAATTACAGATCTTTTACGGATGCTCATAACCTCAGCTTTCCAACATTGTTAGATACTGATTTTCAGAGTTAGGTTATTGTTGAGATTCCAATTGTAATGTGAGGGAGCTATTATTTGCTGTGCAGGGGAATTTAATGCCTTACTAAATGGCAATATTCATATTCTCTTTAAGCCACCACACACTGCTTATTTAGGAAAGGACACTGACACACATACAAAAGGCAATTTAGAAACTCTCTGTGCAATTTTCATTTTGTGAGTAAAACAATGCCCCCCACCCCCCAAAAAAGAGAGAGAGAGAGAGAAAAGAGAGAGAGAACAGGAATTTGATCACTAAGTGACAGAAAAATGTCAGCGATGGATAATCAGTAACAGCATCTACCAGAAATATCTGCCTGTAATCCAAGGCCAAGCAATTTGAAGCCTAGATGTAGCCACCAAGGCTCTTTGGAATTACAAAGTAGCCTTCTAGCTTTATGGTAACAGAAATACCACAGTATGTGAAGTCAAAAATTTCTGAGGCAGTTTTCAGTGCTGAACAAATTGCTCAATCCTGTTCTAAACCAAAGCAAACGCTTCAACCGGGGAGCAACAGAAATCTTAAAATTAATACTTCACAGCTAAAATAAATGATCTTAAACACTACATACTTGATAAGAACGTAAAGAATAGCAATTTAGAACTTGTTTGCTCAGAAGCAACACAGTATGTTAGTGCAAATAGAACAAACAGCTGTATCTCTTCCTTATACGCAGAAAGGAGAAGGCAGTATGTCTGCAGATATTAGTGTAAAACCCTCTGGTAGGTGTGTCTTACCGGTTTTCCTGCACTGCCTGCTGCGTGATGGGAATAACAGATGAGACCAGGAATGGGATGTTCACCTTTTGCCATGATAACAGCAGAACTGGTGTAGGATGGATGCTTCTAATGTACAATACATAACAACTATGAATACAATGACAGGAAAACATAAAACTAAACAAGCAAAATGACAGAGGGAACAAGGGTGAAAACGGGTGGAATACCTAAAGGTGTTTAAATTAGCACAACCAGTTTAGATCTCAGGTATTTTCTTCATTCCAGGAGAGCACATGGTTAATATAATTGCAGCCCCTTGGACTAGGGTGCACCTCTGGATGTAGAGTCTTATCCAGTGCCCAATACCTGCTGCCCACATGATCTCAAATGTGGAGGTAAGGAAATTAAAGAGTACCCAATTCCTCCTCTCCTGCTCAGCCTTCCTCCCTGTCATGAAGTAATGGTGAAAGCTGTTTCTTCCTCGGCTTCCTTCTCCCTTCTACCGCATAAAGTACTGAAAGCAACACAGCCTCACCAGAGCCTCCCAGTTTCTTCTGGGATGGCCCAGGACTTTCAGTGGGCATAGTTGCACCCCCAACATGGTAGCAACCAGGCTGCAACTTGTGAAACCACTTACTTGCGGCTCTTCAGAAGGAGTTGCATATGCCATCCAGAAATAAACACACTGATATTTTCCTTGCCTGGAGTGTATGGGCACGTACTTCACATCATTGCAAGTGGGGTGGTGAGGGCATCATCCCACATAATCAACTATTAATACAAAGCCAACTTCCACCAGTGACAAATGACTAGCTGCAGCATGTTTTCGCACATCTCGCATACACATTTAAGAAGAGTTTTACACATGAAGAAAACAATTAGTGTATGGAGATGATTTGAAGAATGTGAATCTTGATCTTAATAATTTCAGTTACAAAAATGATGATATTTAGTGCTAAATTCATAAAAAGAGAGGGACTGGATTTCAAGCTATCCAGACACATAGTCTGCAATCATATCCACACTTACCTGGGAGTAAGTCCCATTAAACTTAGTGGGATTTACTTCTGAGTAGACATGTATAAGATTGCCCTACAAGATCTCTGCTCCAGATGTTGCCCAGGGTTCATCCTTAGTTTGCCAGAGCTCAGTTCTGTCAAAGCTTATGCACTGCTAACATTCCAACTAGATTAAAGGATGTTTAGCAAAAATTAATTCTTCATAGAGATATAAGAGGATATCTATATCTATAATGCATATTTAAATTCCACTGATTTTTTTAATGGATTCTGACTTAAGAATGTCAGAATGGATTCTGACTTAAGCTGGGCTGCATTCTTAGGTCTCATCCAAATATAGCATTGATGGTGCTATATAAATAAATAAATAAATAAATAAATAATAATAATAATAATAATAATAAATCCAGAGATTCACAAGAGCAACAGCAATCTTGATTCATGCTGCTGTATTTGTACAGACCCCTTCACTCAATTCGGACCCCACCTTTCCACTTAATAGGTGATCAGCATGAGATGGGTGGTGACTCTGCAAAGGCTGCTACTGCAGAGATAGAATTAGGTGAGGATAAATGGCTAAAGTTACCATTGCACAGAACCACTACATTCCTATATAATAGATGTTTTGAATTAAAGGCAATGGTTAAAAAAAAACTAAGCAGCATCATTATTCACAAAAGCAGAATGCCTCTGCTCCTTCCTATAGCCTTCTGAATCTGCAAAAAAGCTTCTCCAGTTGTTGAAGAGCTTCAGGAATGGTGTTCAGCAGGGTATGAGTGTTGCAGCTGCAAAGGAAAACGGATGGAAATGGGGGCTTCCTTTGCTTGAGCACAAGTGCCTTCCCTTTGTGGTACGGCACTGCTAGATTTTAAGTAATTATACTTGATGAAGTGAAAGAAAACCTAGGTCATATATAGAAAACCTAAAATTATGTGATTAAACACAAATACCTTTTATTGCAGTAAGTACAAATAGACAAAAATCAAATGTGTTCCTAAAAGGTAACTAGCTGTTCTGGGAAAGTACCTGAGATAGAAACTGATGTGCCCCTTTGCACAGGACCTCAACTCACCTTAGCTGCAATGGCTGCAGCAGTTATATGCGAGGAGGAACTATCCTCTGTTGAAGCAACTCCACTATCTTTTTTCTCTTCCTCCTCTTCCTCACACTGTACACCTTTGTCTTCTGTCTGCTTGTGTGGGCTGATGGTTGGAGGAGGAGAAAGAGGTGGTGGTGGTGAAGGTAGATCTTCAAGTTCATCATGTACCTCTTTTACTTTTACAATGGCATCCCGTAAAAGGTCAATGGCATGAGGTAGGGCTGGCAGTATAAACTGAAAGCATTCCTGTGCATAATGAGAAAAATGACAATGAAGACTTACCTAGAAAAGTTAATAACTATTGAGCAGTTCTAATATTATAGTTAAGTAGAAATCTGAATCCATATGTTATTTTTTATGTATGTTATGCACTTTTTGAATTTGCTAAAGCTCTCCACATCTTTATTTTTTCTATTTAACTTTACAATGTGTACACAACAGTTCTACTCCCTAGCCTTTCCCTTTACATACTTTACTCTTAATGGGCTGTAGCATGTGATAAATCTGTGGCTTGATAAATTTTACGAGCAGAAATTTTAGACAAAGCTACTGTTGTAAGAAGTGCTTTTTTCAAAATAGCTTGACAATATCGATTGTATTTCATTATTTAAATATTAAAACTATACAGTATCTGTGTTACTGCTAGATTCAACTTTTTAGAAGTTTTCATTCTTTTCACTATCTATCATCTTTGTACTCTATTTGTTACTTGTTTAATACATGGAGAAGTTGAGGAAATAAAACTTGCCTGCAGGCATGCTATCAGTTCCTTGGACTTGATTCTATTAAAGTGGGACTTGGGAGTCAGTCCAGATGAAACTTTTTATACATTAGTCGACATAGTCCAATTCTTGTTTACACATTCCACCAAATTTGAAATGGGAATTATATTTTGGATGTATCCTAAGATCACATTGGGAGTTTTCACATTGTGCAGACTTTATACTGTTAGTTTTACCCTACCCTGTGCCTGCTTACCCTACCCTGTGCCTGTTTGCATTCTCTTCCCCTCCTTATTGTTTTACTATGATTTTATTAGATTGTAAGCCTATGCGGCAGAGTCTTGCTCTTTACTGTTTTACTCTGTACAGCACCATGTACATTGATGGTGCTATATAAATAAATAAATAATAATAAATAATAAATAACATTGCTCTGACTTAATTTGCTTTTGGGAATGTCCATCTAGGCCTTTTTGAATTTGTTCCTACTTGCTGTTTTGTGTTCCCTGCCCTCCCTCTTGTAAGAGGGAATATGTGAAGCTGGCTTATACTAAGTCAGGCCATTGGTTTTTCTAATCCAATACTGCTCTACTACCTAAGATTCTTTAAAAAAAGGGGGGGAGGGAGAGAACTGAAGATACAGGATATTGAACCTGGAACCTGTGCAACATGACACAAAAATGAGCAAGAAAAAAACAGATAATGTAGCAGGAGTAAACAGTACTTGAAGATATCCAGAAAAACTATTTCAAGCTATTCCCCATTGAAAGCCTAGGTGGCAACTCTAGGAAATGGGCAGGATTGTACAGGATAAGACTTAATACGTATTGGTAGGTGACATAATGCTGAAGTTCATGAAGTCCAGATAAAAAGAGCGAAGGGAAGAGCTTTGATTGTTGAGACACTGGCTTACTAATTCTCAAGTTCTAGTATTATGCTTATTTTCTACCCCTAACCCCACCAGCAGCTTGTATAACAAGTTCAGTAAGGCAGAAGACAGAAATTAAAAAACAACTTAAAAGGTTGGTTGTAGGAATAATGGTATCCAGTTTCTAGAATTTTAAGCTGTCCAGCTTTAAATGCTACTTGAGAGTATGTATAATTGGTATACATACTTGGTGTATATATACAGTATAATTGTTGTCATTATTTCGGTCTTGTATTTTTGGTGCCTTTGTTCCTGTCTTGTATTATTTCTTGCTACTTCACATAGTCCTTTCCCCCCTTATCTACTTCACTGTACTCTGCCTGACTGTTCTTATACTGTTATTCCTCATAGAACATAATTGGCATACTATATTGCCCATTCATTTGCACTCAATACTTACTCCAAATAAACACCCTTCCTTCTAAGCCCCTAAAGGAGATTTGCTTCAAAACTCTAAACCAGCCTTCCCTAACCTGGTGCCCTCCATCTGTTTTGGACTACAACCCCCAGCAATCCTGACCATTGGTCATGCTGATTAGGAAATCCAAAACAGCTGGAGGACACCAGGTTGAGTAAGATTGCTCTAGACCTTCTCTCCCTCATTCCAAGTCTCCAGAATTCATATTAGACAATTTCTTTCTGCTCCCGCGTTTTGAAAAATAAGGTGGAGAAAACTGGCTACGTGGGAGTCATTTAATTCTCTCTCCTGGCTCCAATGAAGCTCCAACCCTGCCTACTTATATAAGAATAAGACAAATCTTGAATCAGACAGAAACACCATTTAGTTCAGCATCCTGATTGATACCCATTGTTAAATTTTTCCTACATGAATTTGTCTTTTAAAGCCAGCTAAACTAGTGGTCATTCCCTCATCTTGTGGCAGGGAATTGTATAAATTAATTAGATGTTGTATGAAGTACTTTCTTTAGCCTGTCTTAAATCTGCTACCAATTAATTTCCTACGATGTCTCTACAAGAGAAAAAGAAGTACAGTGAACAGGTAAACAGAGGAACTAGGGACAACCAACTTCTGGATTGTCAGAGCCATTCTCCATACAGCAGTCCAGGAGCCCAAAAGTAGGGCTGTGAAATGGGCTCCAAATGCAAATACATATATATATATTTTAAAGGCAATGATCATATTAAATGTATCGAAGAGGCCCCTGAATCAAAATGTGCTCTTGGCTTATTACTGGCAAGTAGCTTGATCTGGAGAAAAGAGAACATTAAGAGAACATTTTTTTTGCTCAATAAGGTTCATGCCCCAGACAAGTCTAAACCAAAGAACAAGTTGAGAAATTTCTATAGAATTGTAGAAGTAAAAACAAGATGTCAGCAAATATGAATACATATAGAGAGGTGGGATTAAAAGAGTACAGTAGCCAATCAGAGTACTGGAAGCAATCATATCATATATAATGTTCAAGTGTAAAACTATCAAAGTAAAGGGAAAATTGGGTGGGGTCACTCTTCAGCAGGGGGTAACCTCTGCTAGCAGAAAGCTGTGTTGGTAATGTATGCACCATGCTTAGTTTTGTTTTCTTGATCTGTTTTGAACTTTTGTCAACAAGTACCATTGTATTATTTTCTCTCACTAATTTTCTTAAATAAGTTTGCTTTTGGTTAATAAATGTTTTAAAATAGAATCTCGGGGATCCAGTGGGCATATAAATAAAGTAACTGTGATGTTCATGAATGACTCAGACCTTCTCAGCATCAGGAAAACCACATCGCTCTGAACCCAGATATAGACAGGAAGTAAAAGCCTGTCAGTAGTAAGCAAGTGGTCTGCTTAATTAGATTTCTTATCCTGAAATTTAACTCTTACAGCTGCACATACCTGTATCTCATAATCTGAGTGGCTCTCTGTGCAGTCACACAAATGGGAAATCAGCATGTGCAGGCCAGCTGAGATATCTTCCAGAGTTTCTTCAAGAGCACGAGGCTTGCTTCCCACTCCCCTTAACCAATGGTTTCCCTCACCTTCACTCATGCTGAGGGGAGGGGGAGCACACCATCCCCCAGTTTCTTCCTGAAAATGCTGGGAAGGCCAAAATAATAACAGGTTTTCAAGTCAGGTTTCTTACCTGTAACTGATGTTCTTCAAGTGATCTTCTCTGCAGTCACACACATGGGAGCGGTGCCTCTGCAGAGCATTATCTTAGAAACTTCAAAGAGTTTAGAAAAATGGAGTAGGCATTCTAGTCCCACCCCTCAAGAGGGAAGTCCTCATGTTGTATGCATGTCATGAAAGGCAGAAAAATACCTTTTGACTCAGTTCCTTCTTAAGTGCTACAACCCAGACAACCAAACTACAAGCCTGCAGCGGGGAAGGAATATGGATTGTGGGATTACACAGAAGATCACCTGAAAAAGTCAGTTAAGCAACTCATTTTTCTTCTCTGTGATTTCTGTGCAGGTGCGCATATGTGAAACTAGCATCCATAGGAGACTGAGTTTAGTACCAAGAAGACCTTGCTTAAGGATGTCATCAATCTGGGGCTAAAATGATCTTGGCCTTTGAAAGGAAGATTGTATTCTAAGCCTCGATGTCATGAATCACAACCAGGCATAACACCATAAGGCGACAAAGCCCAAAGTTACTTTCAGATCAATCAGCTAGAAGGTGCTTGGTATTGAAGTGCTATTTAACTAGCTGAGAGGCTTTAACAGGAATACTAAGCAGCCTTTGGCCATTGGGCAAAGAATCCAGAAAAGGCAAGATCTTCTCCCATAGTTGTGAGGCGGATGTCAACCAGAGAGAGGGCTTTGTTCAGTAATGGTACCCACTTATAGAATGCTGTCCCCAAGGAGATTCACCTGGAGCCATCATTTTTGTCTTCTAGGTACGGAAGCCGGGGGGGGGGGGGCGTTTATACCCTCAAGCACCTTTTGGATTTTCAATCTATTGTTTTTATTTGGTGTTTTGTTTTGTTTAGTGAGCTACATTTTTATTTTGCATTTGTTCTTTTATATTGTGTTAAATGAGCCAGGAACCAATTTTAATGAAGTGTAGCATATACATATTTTAAATAAATAAATAAATACAAGAGCTTTCATAGGAGAAGCTCTGGGTGAGTCAAGCCAACAAGTGGTATTGTGCATGGAAAAACAGGGTGAGCTGGAATGCTCCATGGCTGTGTGGGCATTATAATGGGTGCACTTGGTACTGGGGTTAGTGCTTAGAAGAAAGCAGTAGTCAGTGTTGATACTGAAAAATAAGTTATTGTAAAGGTAGGAAATGATACAATGACTGCTGAAGACAGAAAAGGAAGCACAAATCGAGATGGGAGCCATGAGCAGAATTGAAGCAGTGATGGGCAAAGTGGCGAGAAACCATAATATGAGAATTGGCTCTGATCCTGATGTAGCGGTGTGCAGAGGGGAACATTAATACTGTAGCTGTTGGGCAAGAAGATGGCTGATGATTTCCAGATATGGAAATGCTTAGATTCCTATCCTTATAAGGGTAAGAAGGGAAGTTCTGATAAGACAACTGATGGCTCTTATGTGGAGAGTACTGAAGCTTTTGACAGAGTTAAAAACCTAGACCTTGGATTATCTATCTGAGTTGTTTGCATTTTGATTGTTTATTTGGACCACTATTTTTCCATAGCATTAACTGTACTTCTCCAAATATACATTTAATAAAATAAGTTCTTTTTAAAAAAAAACAAATCCTGCCAGTGAGGGTATTGCTGGCAAGGAAGGGAGTGATGTCAGCAATCATCCTAGGAAATCCCCCCTCCCTACAGCAGCTTTCCCCAACCTGGTGCCCTACAGTTGTGTTAGACCTCCATTTCATCAGACACAGCCACCATGGCCAATGGTCAAGAATGCTGTGATTTGTAGTCCAAAATATCTTGAAGGCACCAGATTAGGGAAGGCTGCCCTATATTATCGAGATTGGTCACAATCTCAACAGGGTTTTCCCTGTGAGAGAAATTCTGCAGACTATAGGAGGTGCTTCTATGGCATGGAAGTTGGTTAAGCAGAAGAACATGAACATCATGGAGAAAGTGATCACGAGGGGAGAAAGCCAATGTAGCTTTCAATCTCATGTTCTGAATCTGAAGTGATGATTTAGACATCTGAAAAAGCACTATGTCCTGGAGAAGGCATGCACAGGACATACCAAAGACACTGGGTAATCCAGGACTGGTTTGGGAAAAGACTTAACTATCAAAGCAGTCTGTCTCAGAGATAGAACCGACATAACAGGTATGGTAGATTAAACCATCACTGGTATAATTGGTGGAGACAACTGAATCTCCAATACTACCTCAATAAGAGACATCTGAATTAATAATATATGCACAGATGTGGATTGTCCCAAAGGTAATGGGAAAATGCCTTGGACACATGGGAGTAAAATATCGCTTCTTAGAACAGGCTGATTTTGTAAATTTCAGGCACTGCACAAAGGAGTAAATTCTGCGATCCACCTACAAACATAAAATGCAACAGTTGTGCTGTCCAAGATGAGAACCATCCCCCCTGCAAAGAGAGCACTTTTGGAACGAGTTTCTTTTATTCTTATTATTAACATTTATAAACCGCCATTTTCTAAAAAAGTCATCAAGGTGGTATACAGCAAATTTGAAACAATAGAACTGTAACACATTTTTTTTTAAAAAAATAAAAAACAGTAAAACATCATAATATTAAAGCAGCTCTATATAAGGCTAAATGAAAGAGAAGTGTCTTTGCACCCTTTCCAAAAGCCAAGAGGGTGGGGGCCAATCATAGTTCTTGAGGAACGCATTCCACTGTTTAGGTGTAACACAGGAGAATGTTTTTTGCACACACTCAAACAGACCACTGCAGGTCACGAAACCCTCAAAAGGTATCTTCTACTGCTCTTAATACCTGGGGAGGGTCATAACAAGACAGGTGGTCCCTTAGATAGCCAGCCCCTGACCTAATTAGGGCTTTCAATGTTAAAACTTGAATTGAGCTCAGACAGAAATTGGCAACCAATGCAGGTCTTTTGAGAGAGATGTAATATGGTCCTGACATTCTTTATTTGTCAGCAGCATAGCTCCTACATTTTACACCAGTTGTAGCTTCCAGACATTCTTCAAAGCTGGCAAATATTCCAGCAAGAGGTTTAGACCTGCTGGACTCAGCAGACTCCTGGAAACACCAGTTGAGAGTTGCGCCTGGCTTTTCTCCTACTCTGCCTTCCTCGCATGGGGATGGCAGATGAGGAGTCTAGTGCTCTCAGTCAGCACTTGATGTAACCAATGTATGGATAATCAGCTCTGGCACGAGCTCTCCCACTGCCTGAGGCTGAAGAATGCATATGCTGCTGTCACTCCAACACAGCCCCTTATTGCCACTGCTGACCCCACCCCCTTGCCACCATTGCACTGCGTTGTGGCACACACCCCACTGCTGCCATGTCACTCCCCACTGCCTGCTCTGACCTGCGCTGAGTTGGGACTCAGACGGCTCCTGGAAGTGCCATTTGAGAGCACTTCACTACTGATCTGCCTTTCCTAGACAGGGAAGCAGGAGGAGTGAAGCTCAGCATGCTCTCAGTTGGCGCTTCCCAAAGCCAGTTGAGTCCCAGGATTAGGACACAGCCAGTTCCCAGAAGTTCCAGATTGGACAATGTTACTTTCTGGGTAAATCGAATCGTACTTTTGTGCCATTTACTGAGATAAAAAAAAATCCGGAGAGTCCAAAATGTAACAGTCCCAATGGGCACAGCAAAACTCAGGACTCAGCTAGACCTAGCGGTCTAGCGTGACGGAGGGGTGAAGATCCCGCGAAATTTTTATCGTGAGATCTCCCCCCTCTGTTCACATGCTGCGCTTGATGACTTCAGAGGGAGAGGCGTCGCACCCGCCATTTTGGTTTTTTTCTTAATGAAGAAGATGTGCATGAGTGCTTGTTCACAATAGGTAAGGGGTTGTTTTTTTAAAAAATAAATAAATTCTCAGCTCCCCCCACCCCACCCCCAATGGGCGCAGTGCTCCTGAGGTCCCGGCTCCTCACAAGTAACTGCAACAAACCGCAATGCCCGCACAGACGTTCCACGGTCTCGGGCTCAGCCTGAGACCATGGAAAAAGCGGGCCTAAAGTGTAGGGTGAGATCCCGGGCCAAGGGAGGGATCATCCCTCCCTGATCCCAGGATCCCATGTACGTCATGTGGATGCACAGGGACGATCCCGGGGATCGCCCCAGGATTTTGTCCCATCTAGCTAAGGCCTCAGACTGTAAGCTCATCTCACTAACTCTATATAATTATAGCTAGTCAGAACGTAAACAGAAGTAAGAGTTAGAATATAATAGCTGAAGAAAGAATCATAGGATCATAGAATTGTATAGTTGGAAGGGGCCTATAAGGCCATCGAGTCCAACCCCCTGCTCAATGCAGGAATCCACCCTAAAGCATACCTGACAGATGGTTGTCCAGCTGCCTCTTGAATGCCTCTAGTGTGGGAGAGCACACAACCTCCCTAGGTAACTGGTTCCATTGTCGTACTGCTCTAACAGTCAGGAAGTTTTTCCTGATGTCCAGCTGGAATCTGGCTTCCTGTAACTTGAGCCTGTTATTCTGTTATAGTCTGAAGATACTATAGAAATACTATTTCTGTGACAGCAAAGACAGTAGGAATGATGTGCTCCACTTTCTCTCAGCGTGAATCAAGTTGAGTAAAATAGTTGGTCAAGGAAGTCACACCTTATGCTACTGGAAGACCTCTGGAAGGCTCTAAAGTTGGCCCAGACAATGTGCAGTTTCCACATTGCTGCTTTATTGAATGGTCAGGCTCCATGATAGAATTGACACCATCTAAAGGTAAGGGCTTCCCAGTTACACAGCACATGTGCAGGCAAATATATAAATTTGTATATTATATATACATATATACAAAATCAAAAATAATTGCATTGTAATAGAATATCTCATACAACATAAACATAGTTTTACTTCCTTTCTGAGTGAAACTGTGGCTAAACATTTGTAATATACCTAGATTACATTTTGATAGGGCTTCTGAGGGCTAGATAAAATTGCCTCATGGCTCGATTAAGCCCGCTAAACAGCAGTACCTAGATAAACCCATCACAGACTTCTTAGCCATTCTGACTAAAATTGCTTCCTGGTGCAAAACGTAGTAACCACTGAGATGGTAACCGTGAAGTAAAACATATCCTGTCTTCTCCACAAAATGTTTATTGGCCTTCTAGCATATTTTCTCTATTTACCGTCACAGCTCTAGTTATAGTAGCTTATGATGCTTTAAAATATATATTTCTTAAATGTAGCCAACATTATTTGATATCTGACGATTTTTCATTCCTACAGTTGATCTAGGGGAGACTATCACAGAACTTTATGCAAAAACTTTATTCTACTTTGCAGCCTTTATATCTACACACACACTTTTAAATCTGGAAAACAATTCACAGTATTTCTAAATTACAAAATACTCTCTGAGGTAAGTGACAGACAATATTTGTTTTTATATAACACACACACACACACACACACACACACACACACACACACACGCTTAAAAATTGTTACCTATGCAGGATTCAATTTTCTACTAGAGAAGCACTTTATTTTTAATTAAATACATTTTTTAACTTTCTGTATTCTTATAATTGCCTAGCTCAGTTCAACCGCATAAATTCATATATTCCATGAAGCTGGAATCAGCAAGGAAACAGATGTGTGTGTACGTGTGTGTTACTGAATTCAAATCAATCAGTGAATCAGATAGTTGTTGTATCTATGCATAATTTGATTTTCATGCTGGCATGCCAAATGCCATAAACTTTTTAACGACATAAGAAAAACTGTGCTGAATCAGATCCAAGATCTATCTAGTCCAACATTCACAGGCATGGATAGCAGGACATAAGCACAATTTAGCACCCTTTCACTTGTGTTCCTTGGCAACTGGCATCTCAGAAAAATACTGCCTCTGATACTAAAGGTAATATATAACCATCATGACTTGTAGCCATTGATAGCCCCTTCCTCCATGAATTTGTCTAATCCCCCTTTAAAGCCATCCAAGTTGATGGCCATCACTACACCTTGTGGTAGCTAATTCCATAATTTAATTATGCCCTGTGTGAGGGAGCACTTTATCTGTCCTGAATCCCCCACCATTCAGCTTCATAGGATGAATGTGCGTTCTAGTCTTATGAGAGAGGGAGAAAAACATCACGCTATCCACCTTCTTCACACCATGCATAATTTTGTACACCTCTATAATGTCCCCCCTTCCCTTTTTTCCAAATTAAAATGTTTTCCTTACAGGGAAGTTTTCCATTCCTTGATCATTTGGTTGCCATTTTCTGAATTTTCTTCAGCTCTATAATATACTTTTTGAGGTGCACTGGCCAAAACTGTACACAGTATTTTATTTTATTTATTTCATTTATTAAACAGGTCATAAATAAATTCCCTCTAGGGGTTGTACAATTATTTTCTGTTCTTTAACCAGTTACCAGTCCATAAGAGGACGTCTCATCTTACTCCATGACTACTAAGGCTGCTTAGGAGTCTTTGACCCCTATCCACATGTTTACTGATACTCTCAGAGAATCCTATAAGGTTAGTGAGACAGGACTTACCTTTTGCAGAAGCCATGTTTATTTGTTTTCAGCAGGGCTTTTATATCAGGGGTACAGAACCTCTTTCAGAGTATTCAAAGAAGCTGTCATGGGGACCTTCCAGTGGTGGATGGGGCGAAACATGGAAAATACCACTAAATTTTGCTTACTTTACTGTCACTAAGCCAATGTGGTGTAGTGGCTAAAGTATTGGACTGAGAGTAGAGAGATCTAGGTTCTAGTTCCCACTCAGCCATGGAAATCCATTGGGTGACTTTGGGAAAATCACAGACTCTCAGCCCAGCCTACCTCACAGGGTTGTTGTTGTGAGGAAAAAAGGGAGAGGAGGATTATGTACACCGCTTTGGGCTCCTTGGAGGAAAAAAGGCGGGATATAAATTCAATAATAATAATAATAATAATAATAATTCCTTAAGAAAATAATTTTACTAAAATGGGCAAAAGCTGGGATATCGCCAAAAATTGGTGGTTGGGGGAAAGAGTGGTTGCCTTCTGGGAAACTCCAAAGGGCTGGATTGGGAACTCCAGTGGGCTGGATTTGGCCCCCAGACTTGAGGTTCTGTACTCCTATATTATATATTTGAGAATTTAATCTTTAATAATTCTTTTCATCAATTTCCCCGAAAGAGATGTGAAGCTAACAAGCCTGTAATTTCCTGGATCCCTTCTGGATTTCTTTATTACAAAGTGACATTACACTGGCCACTCTTCAGTCCTCTGGTACAGAGGACAATCTTAGGAACATGCTACACATTTTGTTAGAAGATCATCAATTTACATTTGAGTGCTTTAAGAACTCTCACTAGATAACACCTGGACCTGATGATTTCTTTGTTTTCAATATGTCAAAGAAGTCTATAACTTCATCTCTTCTTACCACCATTTGCCCCAGTTTCTCACACTCCCTAACTGAAAATATCAACTGAGGCACAGGTATTTGCCCTACATCCTCTACAGTGAAAACAAATGCAAAGAATAAATCCAACCGCTCAGCAATCTCTTTCTCCTCCATTAGTAATCCTTACCACCACCACCCCATCATCCAAATGTCTAACTACTTCCCTAGACATCCAAATGTCTAACTACTTCCCTGGTTTCCTGCTTCAGATTATTTAAATAATTTTTTTTATAGTTGGCCTGGATGATATTAGAAACATGCTCAACATTCTTCTTTGCATCCCTGATTTTATTGTTGTACTCTGTACAGCACCATGTACACTGATGGTGCTATATAAATAATAATAATAATAATAATAATAATAATAATAATAATAATAATAATAATATCTGACTGCATTACCTTTGTGCAAGTTTGTTTTTTAGTTTGTTCTCATTTGGGCAAGACTTTTATGTTCTGAAGGGAGTCTTCTTTTTCTCTAACAGCTTCCTGGACATTGTTAATCATGCTAGTGATCTCTTGAATTTTCCTGATCTGTGGAATCCATTCTATCTGATTCTCTATTATTGTGGTTTTGAGTAATCCCCAGCATTCTGGGGAGTTTTGACCCTCTTGACTTTCCCTTTCATCTTCCTTTTTGCCAGCTCTCTCATTTTGGAGAACTTTCAGCTTTTGAAGATAAATATGACTGCTGGATTTCTTTCACTTGGATCCTGTGATAGGTACAACTACACTGGTGTTATTTCTTTAATTATTTTATTTAAGAACAAAATCAAACAAGAATTAAACATTGTGCCACTCACATAAAAGGGAAAAATCTTTTTATATACTAGTGAATGGACCTGGCTTTGTATGTGTTAGAATAGCACTTATTTAGAGGCAACAAAGCCTTCATGCAAAGTTGCATAGCTGTCAGATAGAGTCACACTGTTCTTGCTTGTCTGGGTTAAGCTATGGCTCCTGGTACCCCCAGGCATGGCCCCTGCCATACTGAACCCTTACAGTGAAGCCTTCAAGCAAAGTTACACAGCTGGTAGACATGGGCAGATTTCACCCATCTGAGTGAAATCATAGGCACTGGCTCTACTTGTAAGGGCGCTGCCAAGATGCACTCGTATAGCCCCCTGTGGGAGTGGTCTGCCCACTCCATTCTCCTGACTGCAGTCTGCCCCACAACAGGGTGGGGCAATAGGGCAGTCATATAACTTTGTCCCACAGGCTACACCCCATGGCTTCAAACTGTATCCACTGTAAAGCTAAGTTGTAGTCAGGGAAACGTGTGGCTTCAAACACATGGACACATTGAAATTAATTAATGTGATTTCAAATTAAAAAAGAGAGAGCCAAGTTCCACATCCCTGGGGTCCCCTTAATATGCATGCCAAGTTTCAGGTTTCTAAGTTTCATGGCCTTGTGCTATGGTGCTTACAGACCATAGCGATAGGCGAATACGTGATGTTCGCACTTGTTGAGGTTTTCCAAATTCCTCCTTGAAGCCTGATTAGCTGCATTCATGTTCCCAAATTTCAATGGAGAAAAACACACATTTTTGATTGGGAACCTTTAAAAACATTTGTATTTTTAAAAGTATGCATTTCCCCTAATTGTAACAAAATGTGTATTTTTCCAGATTGAAAATGTGCATTTTCCTCCCCAGGCTAAAGCGTGACAATGTGGATTCTTGGGGTGTGCGTGTGCATGTGTGCATTTTTTGGGAGTGCATAATTTTGCAGTTTCAAACATAAATGCAAAGTTTGGGAAATTGCAAAAAATTCTAAAGAACTGTGTTGCTGCTCACGTTTGCAGTTGCGAACGGTATATGTTTGCATAATTTTGAACACGAA
Organism: Elgaria multicarinata webbii; assembly: GCF_023053635.1. NCBI lineage: Eukaryota > Metazoa > Chordata > Lepidosauria > Squamata > Anguidae > Elgaria > Elgaria multicarinata. The sequence continues at coordinate 123,615,695 of NC_086172.1, read as the reverse complement.
CAAAATTCCCATACATCCCTAACACATATCCTCTTTTAATATTGTATGTTGTTTAGGTGCATGCAATAGTGAGAGCCACACTTCAGTAGCATCTCAAATGATTAATGGAGAAAAAAAGTAGAATACCCATAAGTGTGAAAGACAGAGGAAAAAAAGAGATTACAAAAATTGTTGTCAAAGAGTTCACTTGTTCCAAAGAAGTTCTTCTCCACTGCATTCAGATGTCATATTCTCCAATCCTCTAAATCACATGTTCTGAGCAGGGCTGGCTCCAGGTTTGAGAAGGGGTCCTGGCAAGGTGAACATTTGCAGGCTCCCTTCTGTCAGTGAGCCACCCTGGCTGTGGGTTTACCAGGCAGCAGGCACTATGAATTTCCATTGCCAGGTGAAGATCTTTCTCTTTTCCCAGGCATTTTAAGAACTGTTTCTAGTGCTTTTAAGTATTTTATTCTGCTTCTGCTTTTAATTTAGTTTTATTTATTTTTTGCTGCTGGTTTTATTCTGGGGTTTTATTTTGTTTTTGTTTTAAAGTTTGTATATGATGTTTTTAATGTATTGTACTATGGTTTGAGTGATTCCTCCAAATCAGGGTTGAAAGTCAAGATTCTATCTAACCCATAGTTCGATCCTGACTTAAACCACAGTTTACCACTTTCGACCTCACAACAAACTGTTTTGGTGAATCAACAAGTGCTCTGTTATGCTAGATGCAAGACGACAGTGAGGAAGGAGCACCTGTGAACATGACCATTGTGTTCAACCATGTTTTGGAGAATGAGAGAATATAGTCTGAATGCAGACACTGACCCTGTTCAGACAACACACTAAGCCGTGATGGTTAAGCATTTTGTACTAAACATGATGGCTTAAGCGTGTCGTGTGAATGGCGTTTTCCCTAACTATGGTGGCTACAGAACCAGAGTTTAACCACACTAATTAATCACGTGACACAAAAGTGTTATCGGTCCTAACCATGGCTTAGTGTGTCATCTGTAAAGCCCCTGTGGTTAACCAATACTCCCATAGAGCTCTGTGGCAAGAGCGGCCGAAAAAGCCACTGCTGCTCCTGCCACTGCATGAGATTGCCATGGTTGAAATCTGCCTAGCAACACATGATGCAGCAGTCAAGAGCCAGCCCCCTTGCTCTCAATCCCCACCCACATTACACAATTTGAGAAGCATGATATGATGAAGCAGTTTTTGAGGGAGAAGGTGAGGAAGAACTTTTGAAAGATGAGGGCACAAATGTGGTCCGAAGCTGAGGTGGGGGCCTTCATAGCACTTTAGGGATGTTGTGGGAGTCTGCAGGGTTGTGTGTGTGGAGTCCAACAGACTCCCCACCACCACCACCTGGGACCACACTCACCGAGCTGTGAGCACTGCCTGTCCTTCCTCACAGCAAGATACCTGTCCTCATAGCGAACCACCAGGTTTGTGTGGGTGGGTGGGTAGGATTGGAGCCTCTTTTTTTTGATAAAAGGCTGTCTATGAAAACAAACAAACCAAGATGCAATTTTTGCATAAAATGGTGGCTCACTACAAGGACTTACAGCTCCATGGGGCTTGCCGGGCGCTCCCTGAGCCATCCCGAGGCATGTGCCATGCAGCGAGCAGGGGTGGATGGCGGTGGCAGCTTGTTGAGTTCCTGGCAAAAACAGGCACGGATGAGTCTGTCCACCCCTATTAGCACCTTGGGGCAGTCCTGAGGCCACATTAGCCACGAAAACCTCTTGCCATAGTTCTCCAAAAACTTACAGAAGGGTGGATACTCCCACACCCTGCAGCAGTGCAAGGGGAAGCTACAGGCAATCAAGAAGGGTGGTTAGGGTAGAGGGTGGTTAGGCAGGGCGGAGGGTGGTCAGGGTAACCACGCTGTCGACCATGGTTTTGTGATCATGTGGTGGGAGCATGCAGTGTGGTTAGTGCTAACTACTATGCACCGTGGTTAGCCTAACCACTCTTCTCTAAGTTACGTCTGAACAGGGTCACTAGGTTAAAATGTGTGGTCTGGTGATGCATGCTAGTTTTTTAAAATTGAAATAGCTGATGGTGGTGGATCAGGAGTAGGGCTGTGGCATTTTTTTTATAAACCCCCCCCCCTCTACATCACAGTCCTGATGAACCACCCTCACCACCATGGAAACTGCAATTTGACATGGGAGGGAAGCTGCCACTGGCACTAACGGACTGTGGCATGGGAAACATTTTTTTTAAAACAACAACAACAACCCTTCACTTACTCACACCTACTATTTAGAATTAAAAACAACAACCATGCATCATCACACTATGCATTTATGTAGTTTAGCCCTGACACATTCTATATAAGCACAATATTATAAATTCAGATGTATGCCTTCATCCAGCAGTCTGTTCCATATATAGGTGATATGATGCATGCAAAGAGTTCCCCTATTCAGAATGACTTCCCCAGTTATTTCAACAAAGGATTGAGGTAAATGATTAATAATTGGCCTTTAAATACCAAAACATGCAATGCTGGCACAGAGACTTCTTTTGGTGATTAGAAGTAACACATTGTCGTTTTCACAGGATTTAGTACTAACTGTTCATTAAAATAAGGTACACTTTCCTGTTGTAATTTCATTAGTGATTGCTCTTCTTTTTTTTACAAATTATGGAAGTAATAGACAAAATTATTCCCCTTCTTCAGAATAGTAATAAATATTATTAGAATTTCCCCCCAAGAATATTGCTTACCTGTGACCCTTTCTTGCTACCTGGAAGATTAATTATGAGAGTTTTCCCTCTGATTCCACATACAGGTCTGCAAAAAGAGAAGCAGGGCTGAATACCAGTGCATGAAAAACATCAATATTAAACAGAAATTGTTAATTAGACATAATGGTCACCTATGGTAGACACAAGAGAGGTCTTAGAATGTGTTCAACCAAAATAAAAAAATGGATCCCAACATTTTTATATGATGGCTAAATTTGATTCTAATACATTTGACAGAGAAACTCCATCCACATATACTTAAGTATTACAATGAAAGCTTTCAGGGCGAGCAATCCTATGGTCCCTAGACAGAGTGGGTGGGGGGCATAGGATAGTTCAGATTCTTGGATCCGAGCTTGGAGTCAGCATGATGGCTGCTTCCCTAAGGTCGCAAAGGTGACTTTGGTCAGAATGGAAAGGTGGGCGGGGAGTGGAGAGCGTATGCTGTATCCCCAGCCCCCCCCCCCAGCTTTCTTCTTTCCGCCTTCCTGATGTCACAGCTAGGCGGGCAAAAGTATCCATCTAGTGAAATTACAGAGTGGGAGAAGCACAGAGGCGAAGATTGCCTCTGCTGCACCTCCCACTCTGCTTAGGATGGCCATAGTATTGTGCCCTAAAGGTGGGAACTAAAGTAACTAGCCTAAGTGAAACCGTAACAAATTTTAATGATTAGGTAATACTCTCTTTGAAAGAGAGCATGTGAGTCATTAAACAGTAAGCAATCTACAGTTCAGGGGATTAGGAAGAAGATACTTCCCATCATGTTTTAAAAACATGGCGAGGGATACCTGTCAAGTGGAAGACAATATTTACTTTTAAGCAAGTAAATTTAGTAGTGTATCTGCAGAAACGGTACATTCTCTGAATACTAAATAGGAGGAGCAACAACACATAATTTCATATAGTTATTTCTGTAGCTTCTATTGGAAAAAAACCCTTTAGGTTAGCTTTATTATTATTATTATTATTATTATTATTATTATTATTATTATTATTAATTTATTTATATAGCACCATCAATGTACATGGTGCTGTACAGAGTAAAACAGTAAATAGCAAGACCCTGCCGCATAGGCTTACATTCTAATAAAATCATAATAAAACAATAAGGAGAGGAAGAGAATGCAAACAGGCACAGGGTAGGGTAAACAGGCACTGGGTAGGGTAAAACTAACAGTATAAAGTCAGAACAAAATCAAGTTTTAAAAGCGTTAGGAAAAAGAAAAGTTTTTAGCTGAGCTTTAAAAGCTGCGGTTGATCTCAAATGTTCTGGAAGAGCGTTCCAGGCATAAGGGGCAGCAGAAGAAAATGGACGAAGCCGAGCCCAGCCTAATGCACTCCAGGGGTGTTTGACTACACTTCCCATTGTCCCCAGCCAGTATGGAGGCCACACTGGGTGTGGATTATGGGACTTGTAGTCCAACACATATGGGGGACACCAGGTTGGGGAAACCTGCTTTAGGATTTTTCTGCTTGAATGTGAACAACAGATATTGCTTTTTCTTCCAAATAAGGTTACTCAGGAGTAGGGTTGTCACCTGGTTAAAGAAATCCTTGTTGATCAAATTAGCTTTAGTTGTTTAATCAATGAAATTTGAATGTATTTGCATAAATCTGAATATTTACAATAAACTAACAGTTCGAAGTTCTTTCAAAGGGGAATCTTGACCTTAAGAGCCTGCTTGGAAATGCCTAGTGTGATGTCTTGCCTTGGTGGTGGAGTAGGCTAATCCAAGCTTTTTCATTACTGAGCTCACTAAGAGGTGATAACCAGTAATGGTGATGGCATGTGAGAGAACTATGAATCTTTGAGCCTGTATCTAGCTCCAGGGCCTGTCATCCAAACAGGAAAGGTGCAGGAAAGTAAACGTGAAGGTGCATTGCTCAAAACAGCACAGTTAACTGCCTTTGTCACTTAGTGTTTCTGTACGGTTCTTTGTACATATGCAATAAGAACATCCAAAGAAAAACCTAGAAGCAATGAGCTACAAAATGGAAACAAGAAAAGACATGACACGGGAGAAGGCAAAGCTTTGATTCAAGTTCTTTCTGATCCAGTGTACAAGGCAGGGCCACTTGGACGTTACTGTTTTCCTTTTCGTTTCTTAACACACAAAGAGGGGTGGGCTGTCATTTAGGGTGAGGACACAGAGCCCTGCTTATGAGTCATGCGTCAAAGTCCTAGGTGCCATAAACTCAAACTGATAATGACGTTTTTACTGTTTGTTTTTACTGCTTTTAGGGTTACTGCTCTGCTCCAGGTCACACACACAGAGTCTGACAAGTCACCACTCCAACGAGGCCTCTGTTGTTTTCCAGAGTGGGTTGTCACATGCGGAAAGGGAGCACAGCTTTGAAAATGCCCCTTTCCCTCCACGCAACTGTATTCTCTCCAGCATACCAGGCAGATCATCATGTCCTCCCCCACATGTATAGGCATGGATGCCATACATAGGTATACCCCTGTGTCCCACCCACCAGCCACCCTGGGACCAAAGGATCCAATGACAGAAAGGGCATTAAGGAGGATGCCCACAAACAATCAGTGAGCAATTTATTTCTTGTCCAAAGGGGCTTGCCATGCATGCAAAGTGGAAGCAAATGGGCAGCTAGCTATTGTGCTGTTCTCCCTGCTCCTTGATGACAAGGGCAGAGCACACTTTTGGAGCAGCAGAATAGTGGAGAGGTCCACGTAGGCCCTTTCTACACCGTATGGGTGTAGAAGGAGGGGGCGCGATCCCGGACTTACCTTCTTCCAGGATCGTCCCACGTGTCCAAATGGAAGCACGATGGATGGGAGGAGTGATGTCATGCAAGTCATTGCAGCCATTTTTTTAAAGGAGCAAGGAGCTGGAGTGCACTCGCTCTCCAGCAAAAAGTAAGCAGAGGGAAAAAGCCCCTACCCTGCTCCCCCCACCCCCGATTCCTTCCAGCCCAGCTCCTTTCCTCTACTGATCCCTGCTACTTGCGGGGAGGAGGGAAGAAGCCGGGATGGGGGCCCACAGGTCCTGCAGTCTGGAGATTTGGCTGCTAGCTGGAGGCACCACTCCTCCAGGTGCTGACTGAGTCCTCACTTGACCTTGGAAGCTCACTGGCTGACTTTGGGCCAGTCACAGCCTGTCAGCCCAACCTATCTCACAGGTTTATTGTTGTGAGGATAAAAATAGAGAGGAGGAGGATTATGTATGTCGCCTTGGGCTCCTTGGAGGAAAAAAGGCAGGAAATAAATGTAATAAAATAAATAAATAAATAAAAATGTTTGTATTCTAGATTATTTAGCTGGTTAAATCTGTTTCAGTCTGGTCCAAAGTATAAAGCGTGTAGAATAAAGAATCACATTATCAAATGTATAAAATAATATGCTCAGATGACGTGTTAACGTAGGTGTTTAATGAATTCAAATATATGCAGAATTAACTGGTGAAGTGTTGGGGTCTTTTAGCAGCCTGTGAATCCATAACTTTCCCTGACACGCCCCATTCTGGCCTCTACCATCCTCTATGAATATTGTGGGCAGGTCAATGATGGTGCAGGAAGCTTCTACCATCAAACCTCCTTTGCCGCCTGCACAGGCAGAGGTACAGGGCATCCTACAGCCCCGTAGTCACTGGCCCCACAAGGAGCAGAGCATTGCTCCTTTAAAGATATGAATACATTTATTACTATATGTATGTGATACTGAGTAGATTACATATTTGTTATGTAGCTGGAGCAGTGGAAACTCTTGACTTGAAATGAGTTGGGCCTAAATAAACTGTTTCCTGTGCACCTTTGAGGTTCCTTCTTCTTTTTCCATTGAAGAAGTAACAAAAATTAAATACAATTAAGTGAAGCCAGAATATTTTTTATTTATTTTACAGCATGAATGAAAAATTCTTAAAGTCACCTAGAAAAATTAGTAGTGACCCGACAGAGATAAGTAAATAAAGATAATTGTTTACAATACTCATTTTCTGATGGATGGCAGTAGCACAATAGCGCTCTTGTTGTCATTATTCAACTTAATGGAAAATTAGTAGCCCCACCCCCACATGCATGGTATTTACCTTGCCTTAAGATATTCGCACACAAACATTTTAGAATTTATTTCTGAAATGGATTTTCTTTTTAAAATTTAGAGGGGAAATAAAACACGGTGGATCTTGGATGCAAGCAATTAATTCTATTGGTTATAGTGAGCCTGAACGATCTCTTGGCCTCTTCAGATGAAAGGGAGTGGCAGCCCAACTCGTCATTCTCCTCCTTCAGGACCAGCCCTTCCTGTTCTGTTGACTCTGTCCAGGCTCTGTTTCCTTTCTACCACCCACCCCATATTCCCTCCCTAATCTGTCATTTGAATGACTTACTGATGCTGTTCAGATAACACACTGAGCCATGGTGGTTAAGCATTCTGAGTGAAACATTATGGCTTAGTGTGTCATGTGAACTGTTCCTAATCATGGTGGCTACATAAACACAGTTTAAATGCATTTACTAACTATTTAATGCAAAAGGGTTTGCAGCCTAACCATGGCTTAGCGTGTTGTCTGAACAGGTCCACTGTTAGAACACAAGCTAGGTAAGCCTCAAGGCAAGGCATCTGTGTTCCAACACCACCCAGAAATACATATATCACTCACCACCACAGCCCAAACTGCTAACAGACTGACATCTAGGGATGCTGTTATTCTCTCACCTGCCCATATTTCTGGAGCTTCACATCCTCTCAGTTCCCCAGAAGATTCCTTGTCCCCAAGGATCCCATAAGGATGTAACCAAGTGCTATTCCTATCTTGTAAACTGTTAGGGTCCAGACTACAGAAATAGTAATAATCGATTTTCAGAGGCCTAGGTGTGTTAGTCTGTTGCAGAAAAAAGCATTGTAGCACCTTAAAGACGAACAAATTCAACACTACTTATTGTCACCGATGGCTACCAGCTAGAACCACTCCAATGTATCATCAGTGATCTATAGATCATCCTGGATTATGATACTTTCCTCTCACAGGCCTGCAGTGGTAGGCGTGTTCTTGCTTACAGACGGCCCTTCAAGTTAAAATAGCTACTCACCAGTAACAACAGACACACAAACACAGGGATCACATCTTGAAACAAACCCAGATGCCAACTCTGTCTCCACATCTACTCTGGCAACATCATTCCAGGTAGAAAAGAGAGGGGGCAAAACACCACAATGCAGATGCGAAAAGTGAGACAGGCTCTGGTGTTGGTAAAAATTCTTATCTTTAATGAAAATATATTTTCTGCAGCGTACTGAAGAAATATTTTTTATTAAAGATAAGAACTTTTACCAACACTAGAGCTTGTCTCACTTTCTGCATCAACATCATTACAGGACCTAGTAATGTCAACCACAACATTAATGGTTTGTTCACCTGCTCATCTTCCGATGTCTTATATGCTATCATCTGTCAGCAATGCCATTTTGCATTATACATAGGACAAATACGCCAGTCCCTATGCAAAAGAAGAAATGCACACAGATCTGACAGAAGAAATGGCAATATTCAGAAACCAGCAAGAGAACATTCAACAAGTCACTCTGCCACTGATCTTAAAGTGGTCATCCTGGAAGAAAGAAAATTCAAAAGGAAACTCCAGTGTGAAACTGCTGTAGTACAACTTATAAAAAATTTCAATTCTATTAATTTGGGCCTGAACTGCGACAATGTTTTCCTCTACTACTACACAACATGTGAATGTACTTAGCAGTGCGAAGATGGATTGTGTTATCACAAGTTACTGCTGCTGTAAAAGGTAAATTTGTATACGTTTATGCTCTAATGGTCACGGATAGTACTTTTTGCATTCTACTGCCATTTAACCCCAACTTTTACATTTCCCCCACTTTACATCTATGTCTATATAATATATACACTTGACAACTGAAGATCATGCCCCATGCATCTAAAAGTGCTTTGTGATCTGCACTGGCTTCCAGTCTATTTCCAGCCCCAAGTCAAACTGCTGGTATTAAGTTCCAAAATCCTAAATGGCTTGGGGCCAGGTTACCTGAAGGATTGTCTTCTCTCATCTGCCTGGATCCTAAGATCATCTTCAGAGGCCCTCGTCTGGGTGTCCCCCGAAATTAAATGAGATGGGTGGCTACCAAGGAGAGGGCCTTTTTGGTTGTGGCCCCCTGTGTCAAGGATTTCAAGCCCTCTCGCTGAGTAGTGAGGCAATAGAGACCTGCTGTGCAATCCACAAATTCTTTTATTCAGTTAATAGGACCTTTTCATACCTGTAGTGTCTGCAGAGGCTCGGAACTGTCCTCTGGGCTTAATTATCTAAATAGGGCTTTTGTTAAGGGAGCTACTAAAAGCAAGGCAGATATTTTATTTATTTATTTATTTTATTGCATTTGTATACCGCCCCATAGCGGTTCACATAAACATGCATCCAACTAATGGATGGGTATCCCACCGTGTTCGACAGGCTTTTTCTGGGCACCTCCCTTCAGAAAGGATCATCCCAACACAACCTCTGACAAGCAGCCAATCTGTTGGAATGTCCCCCACCTCCTCTCAGCTCTGCTGGCTTAATTCAGTGGTGGGTCAGTTCACTGGCATCTGTCAGTTCCTGTGCCCCTCCCCCCCCGCCTTCAACTGAGGCCGGGTTCCCATGGGTGCCTTGGGAAGGTTCTTCATTGACTCCTGGAGAGTCTTGAGGAATTTCCTCCTCCGCCAGCTGGACCTTCTCTAGCTTTGCCTCCGAATCTGAATCAGAGTCAGAAACTAAACCAGGGAGCTTGGGCCCAATCCTGACAACCTGGTTGTGGAATGTCCTGTCTAGAGAGGCTTGACTGACACTGACGTTGTGGTCTTTTCTGTGTCAGATGAAGACCTTCGTATTCTCTAAGGCATTATATACTTTCAGCTTTTGTTGTTTTTAAATCTTATTGTATTATTTAAAATCTTTACACTGCTGCTGTCTTTTACTTTGATTTTATAATGTAGTTTTAAACTTTTAACAAATACATTGTAGTTTTCAATTTAAACTTTTAAGTTTTATATTATATCTTATCAAGTTGTATTTTATAGTTTTAATTGTTGTGAAATGCCCACAGGGTGCTTTCTATTGGGCCATACAGAAATGTAATTAATTAAAATAAAATGTCTTTAAGCTGCCAGGTTCTTTGTTGTTTGTAGTAATAATCATGTTTTAGAAACCTGAACAGCAAATTCACTCACTTTTGGAAAAGCGAGACAACTAGACTGGAAACCAGTAACTGTTATGCACTGGAGAGGTACTGTGTGGTCCTTTTCCAACCAAGATAAAGCAGTACCAGAGAAGAAACCTAAGCCAGTTCCCAGAAGGAAGTCTGCACAGGTAAGACAGGGATGGAGAGACAAAGTGGGGAAGTGAAACTGGCAAGGGGTGGCAATCAGGAAAAGGACTACAGAGTAAATGAAGCATAGCAGAGACAAATATGGGCACAGTGAGAACCAGGATTTGTGGGCTGCACACAGAAATGCTTTATTACACAAAGTTTGCTGACAAAAAGGAAAGGATACAGATTTATCACACGGAAGGGCTGAAGGACGGCAAATGATCCATGAAGATATTTGGGCCCAAGAAAGCCTAAACATTTCGAAAGAGATGAACCAACTCAAGGAACAGGGCTCTAGTCCAGCTCCCAGAAAGTCTGTGGCTCACCCAGTGGTGATGACCTTGATAGAAGCTAATTAACAACAGCACACAGAATCACTACACTACATTTAATACTACTAGTGGCCTATTGCTCATGAAGGAGGAAATTAATATTGTTCTTTTCTTTTCTTTTTATCACCCACCACCTTCACCTGTAGAAACAGCTATGCTTTTCCACAGACAAATCTACCACTGCCATGATATAAGGGAAATAAAGCAAACCCGGTGTTCATTCCACCACCCTGCCTTCCAATTTCTCCTGTTCTACTGAGTAAACTTACCCGGAGTCACCCAAACCAGCATTTGCCTCTTCTCCCACTTTCTGCAAAGCCTAGTTAATTAAAATCATTCATCTTCCCCTACCTCAACACACACCTGTCTTTCTGGTCTAGTTGTCTCATTAGGGTTTCAAGCCTGAGACCTTGGGGGGCTTCTGTCCCTATAACAGCTGCATAGGTGGGGTGGTTCAATTTATTCTGTGCCTCGGCACCGTCAAGATTTGACATGCTCACACATGACTACAGATCAGATGAGCCAATTAGTAACAACCAGTACTAATGCACCTCAAAACCCTTAGGCTATTACAATGTAGTTTAGGTGAATATCAACCACCACAGCTTATTAAATTACAGAAATAGTTGGAAAGATCGGAGTCTTAAACTAAGAGATGGAATCTAGATATAGTTAGTTATACAAAAAGTACCATAAGAGATCATTTAACAAAAGTGGTTAATCTAGAATATCAAAGAAAAGCACCTCTCTAGAATGCCAGAGAATCTATGGGAAGCTGACATACTAGAAGATGGTAGTGGCTCACATAGGCTTTTTCCAGATTGCTTCTCACCACGTGACCATCAAACAGTCTTTGAGTGCACCATTGCATTGTTGTGTGAATTAGCAGCACACAGATGTATTCAGCAGCAAATTCTTCCACTGAGATTACTTTGTTTTTTGTAGGTGTCACAAACAGAATAATTGAATTACCTTGCTGAATAATCTTGTTCAGGGGAAATTACATGGAGGAAAGCAATTTGTTACATACCTGTGGGACCCAGCATGGGTTGCTGTGAATGCTGGGAGTTGTAAGACTTTTTTTCTGTCTAAACATGCAAAGAACTGTGCCCTTAGTCATTTAGTGGAAAAGAGTCAGGCCCAAATTAGAAATGATAGTGACAGATCAGTGTGTTGAAACATGGATCAATTTCCTTCATACAAATTACGTTCCTGCAATCTGTTGCCCTGAAAGCTTTTTTCCTCAGAAGAGTTTTAATTCCAGAAATGTGCTTGGCTGGGCAGTGTACTAGGCAGTGGGAAGGATCTCTACTTACCTGTATACCCCTTTGCTCTTTTAAAAAAGAGATCCCCCTTTTCTATGTGATCAGGGCAGAACTATGATTAAGAACATGTATTTTTCCAGGACATCTAGTTTGGATCTGTATTTCAGAGAACTTCCGTAATAAGCCTTTTTGTTCCTCAGTGATATTTTGAAGTCTTAGAGACTTCCATTTATTAAGCTGCTTAACAGACACATTTATGCATTGTCCTAATCATATTCATAAGCAACTGACAGTTTCACACCAAATTATTTACTGCTTCCCCTCTCAACTATTCAAACCTTAGACATACAACCTGGAAAAGCTTTGATACCACCTGGCAAACATCCCTCTGCTTTACTTATCCTTTATTTACACTACCAGATGCCTTTTGGCCAGCTTCTTATTTTATGTTTCTTATCTCCAATAATATATTTTTACCATTTTCGTGATCTGTAAATGTGTCTCTATTATTATGTACAAACTTTCATTGATCCTTTTGGTCTTAATTTCTCATTGTGGACAAAGAGGAAAATAAAGCTGATCAAATGCTTGAACAAAATGTTCAGATTGGGAAATTATTCCTCTTTTGATTTATTCATAGGTTTTCCCCTTAATTTTACTGCAAGAAAAATTTAATATAATTATTAATAGGAAAACACCCAAATAAAACATTGGGCTGTATCCTACACTGTCACTCCACTTATGCTATAGACATACCGCTAGTATAAGTGACCTCTAGCAGTACACCAATAACATAAACTGATGTGATGAATTTTCCCTTATGCTAGTGGAACATCCATAGCAAAAGTAAAGGAGCTGTGTTGGATATTGCTCAATTTCTGCTATTTTTCTCTATCAGTGACAGGCCAAAATCACTGATCCCCCCCCTCTAACAGTTGTATTCTTGTCAAATATATATCATTAAATCTTTCATTTTACCATTCATCTTGAAAGCTAAAAATGACCAGCTATGCAAAACTAATGGCACTGTTTTTCTTCATCATGATCATTATTAATTCCTGCTAATATACAGTCAACGAAGTAGATTTATTTGACTACATTTAGATATAATAAATTGGACCCAAATCAGTTACACCTGTGTTACATGCAGACAGGCCACAATGCAGAAGTGTATATGCTTGTGTGCATGCATGTCATTTATGCACCCTCTGAATTTGTTTTGGAAAGCTTCCTTCTCAGCAACTGTCTTTATGAGGTGTTTATAAAGAAAGATGTGGAGGCAACTGCTGAAAGAACAACTCTCAGAAAACAAATGATCTGAAACTACAATAAAATATATAGTAACTGACTGCCAGAACGAACTAAGTAGTGCCTGCAAGTTAATCAATGGGCTGGTGCTTTCAAGGTATACAATATCTCAGATCTGCTCATGTTTTAGCATGGTAACTTGCAATGCAATTCTAATACATGTATAGTCAGAAGTATGTCCCACTGAGTTCAAGGAGGCTTACTCCAAGGTAAGTGGGTATAGGATTGGAACTTTAGGCTAATTTTGTGCAACCTTAAAGTATTGCTACTTTCAAAATTATTCACTTAGAGTAATCTTATCAAGAAAAACCACTTACAGTGATTTTCTGAACTTGTGGCCATGGTACAAAAACCATTGCTACCATTTCACATATATGTGAGCAGGGCTAGCCAAAAAGTTGCTGGCATCCACAGACTCACTAAATAGGCTTTAGGCAAGCCATTATCTCTCAACATCAGCTCCCATGACAATTTGCAATATGGGTTAATAATACTGACCTTGCCTACAAAATTGTTATAAGAATTACTGAAGTAATGTACTTAAAGTGCTTTGAAATCAATGTACATAAAATGTGTTGAAAAGTTAAACAATATTATTTTATCTGACATTTGGCAATAAAGTTTAAAAATAAAACCCATAAACTAGGGGTAGATAATACATGCCCCACATGTTGTCCCTGCTGGCTTTTTTTTGGGGGGGAGTCCCTGCTCCCACTCAAGTTGCCACTGCTGCATTGCCACTGAATGCTCCTTGTTTTAATGCAAATTCTTACTCCACAGGGGCTTCTGAAAAAAAAAAAGAAGCAGGCGTGTGCTCCCTATGTGCCTTGCTTTAAAGCAACAATGCAGCTTTTTTGTTGCCACTGAATTTCAGCAGCAATTTGGTGTCAGTGTGTGTGCAGCCCCTATTGGATTCCAGGGGTCAAAAATTGGCCCCCGGACCCTCTGCAGTCACCCACCCCTGCATTAAGGAGTTCTTTCCCCTCCTGAACACAACATGCCAGAGCTACCTAAATGTTAAATCAAGATCCATGAGAGAAATATATCTACCTGAACCTGAAAATGAGGAAGAGGCCAAGAATCAATGTATTGCTCAATGCAGCCATTCCACCATCTTAAATATTTCTAGAGAAATAGTTTGCTTTGTTATTTTTGTTAACATTCTTACCTAGAGAGCATGCCCAGAGGTGTAACATTAAGTGATCCCATCAGCATTGCCAAGGCCATCCCTGGGGCCTCTCGTTCTATTACTTCTTTAGTAGCCTGTAATCAAAGATTAAACAGCAGACTGAGTGAAAACAACAAAAAGAAAGTAAAATAAATATAAAACTAACTAAAACGTATGAAATCTCAATTATTTTCCTAAAAACTACTCAACATGAGTTTCAGTAGTGAATGTTACAACCCAGGGCATAGAGTCATTATACACTCATCCCACTAAAATTAGCTTCAGTGGGAGCCTACGTCATCTTCCACCACATTTTCTATTACTTATTGCCTATTGTATAGTGCACATCTGCTAGGTTTATGCAGAGTAGACATGCATAACCATTAGTATGCTCAACTGATTAAAATAGCATTTAGCTCACCAGTGGTTAGTGTTACCAGTAAACTGGACATTGTATAGGGTCAGTGGAAGGAAATAGCTCATATAGCGTTTTTAAATTATGATTAAGCATCTCCTCTTATGCAGAAAGTGCAGGTTTTCCACCAATTCTAGATTTCATAAATCTGGTCTGTCTCCACCCAGAAGACTTCTGGGTGCTGTGATAATATGTGCCACCTACTTTGTAGAAGAAATGACTCAACGAAGGAACTACAACTTTTAATAAAGAGTCAAAATTGGAGTGTCAGAAATAATATGAAATAAAAAAAAACTGGGGACAGCCTTAAAAAAATAAAGCCAGGTTTAAAACAAAACTGGGACTTAATAAAAGCATATTAAAGCAAAGTATAGCATAATAATCTCTTAAAATTGAATCCATAACCTTCCATCAAACACACATCTCAGTATCAAACACAGGGTTAGCTTAACTCTAACATTCTGGTCTGAAGGAAGGAGGGGAGAAATGCAATTAATGACAATGTTGTTTATGTACTTTGGTTTTCCAAATGGAATCTTCAGCTCAAATTCAAACAAGCAAGCATGAAGGAGGAAGGGAGCTTGTATAGCAGGTTGTGATAAATCAAGCTGCCTGGTCTTGTTAAAGTGGTGGGTCTACATTCATCCAGCCCAAGCTTTACAGCTAAGTTCTTGGCTGCCTATTGGTTTCTCTTCCCTGGCTCTTCTGGCTGCCTATTGGCAAACATGATAGTTCCCTCTGGGGCTAAGAAAAAACAGCCCATCCTTTATGCAGTTGAGCTGTCTGTATGGGAAGGACATGGCTTGGCTGCAGTCCAAACTGAAACTAGACAGCTTGAACTGTGTCACACTCAGACCTCTCCATTTGTTCAACTGCATAGCTGACCTGGGCTCAACCTGTTTGAGTTTTTCAACCTTTCTCGCCCTGCATACCTGAACAGTTAGACCACTGCTTTCACCTGTATGAAATATATGGTGTAATTTATTAACTGTGTGGTCCTGTTTTAGTTCACTAGTCTTTGTTATTTAAATGCGGCCTGGGGACGTTGACTATAGCTTAAAACTTTCAATTTGCGGGGTGGGAGAGGGGAGAAGTAGAACCCTGCCAAGTTACTTAACATTTCTAGAAAAACTGTATACATTTGACATAAGGGATGATGTAACTCCCCACTACTAAACAAGTTTGGTTGTGGTTTGACTAACTACAGAACTAACTGTTGTAGAATCAGTCTGTTAATTAACTTAATGAATAAAATGGATGTCAGATTTACTGACACCTTACCTGTTCCTTCAATCTTGAAGATATTTGTCCCTAATCCCAAACATATAGAGACTGGTTGTGACTATGTAACGATGAAAGTACTCTGCACCTGGTCAGGCTACTACTTCATATTTCCAAGACTGAACAATGGCATTGAAATTACGTTCTGATGCTAAACATTGATGAGATTAAAAACCTGATATCTTTGTATGTGGTTGAAATTATTCGTTCTTTCAACTTGGGGGGAGGGCTTGTTTTTTGAGAGGCTGTATTGTGTTGTTGTTCTTGTTGGTTTTTAATAAAAAATAATGCAACCAGAAGAAAAGAAGTGTTGTTGGATTTTTTCAGAGCTCTGATGTACTTGTTTTGTTTTGGTCAATAGCCATTTCCCTAAAAACACATGACTTCATGAACTTATGCCATGTAGTATGGCTTAATTTCTAAATGAGAGGTGCTGGGACTCTGTTTTGGAAGTCATGCTCATACCCTCTCTTACTTAAGCCTTTTCTTATATCCATGCATGTGTAGTTGAAATTTTTTAGTGAGGAGACCATGGCACTCTGTACATGTTTAAAGATATACTTTCATTTATAAGAGGTATGGGCAACTTGTGGTACTCCAGATGTTTTGGCCTACAATTCCCAGCCACTCCAGCCAGCATAGTTAATGGTGACTGATAGTGGGAGTTGTAGGCCAAAACGTTTGGAGGGCTACAAATTCCCCACCCTTATTTTATAAGTGCTGTACAAGACCTTGTATGGGGAGTGGACTTTAAAAAATGCAGTCCAACCAACTACAGAGACACACCAACTGACAATGAGAATACAATGGGCAGCATCCAATACCGCTGCTACATCTCCACTGGTTCCCTTGCACTTGCAGAATCCACCACAAATGCAACATGAACTAACGCTTCCTAAGGTAACCCTGGAAACATTAGAACCTGAACGGGACAGGTTAGCAGCGCTCCCTTCTGTGAGCTCCGCTGTCCTGTGTCATTTCAGAAACTACTGTTTCTACTTATTTCTCATTGCTTTGGGAACCGCTAGGTTCCTATTGTGCTAGCTATAGGTTCTGCTAATGCACAGGCAGCATTGGATACTGTCCATTATGGTAAAGGCTACTTGTCTATGAAAAGAAAACATAGAAAAATACCTATTCTTTTTAGAGGAAGTATTTTTATGGCCAGTAAATAGCTCATTATGGGTTTGATATGGTGAGTTAGAGACAGACAGGTAATTATAGCTCTTAGGCTCCAGCCCCTGAGCTCCAAGAGATCCCATACTACATATCTTTAGGATAATCTAGTAAACCAGTCTAGATGATCTTGCACATCTAATTGTAATGTTCACAGTAAACAAATAGATTGCCACCACCCACTTTTTAAAGGAAATACCTGGAGTCCAAATTGTACACTGAATTAAACCCAGCCTATGGAGCTTCAACTGAAGTTTGTGGTTGTGGAGAATGAAGGGCAGGACGAGATTGCTTTGAAATTCAAGTTGTTTTAAAATAGCAGTTAATTCTCTGTTCCACCCCCACCCCCCCGTAAATTGACAAACAAAAGGAAGGGCAGATTTAATTAGCTGTTCTCTCTCCCTTTCCACTCTTGTTACTAATGGTTGCAAACATATTGGAGAGGAATACCCAAGTACCCAGATTACAATCCTCACAAATCTAGAGAGGAGAAAGAGCAAAGCAAGTTTGGGAGGTAGGCCACCCAGCCAACTTTCAGCTCAATGCTAACTGTATTTACTCAGAAGTAAATCCCACTGATTTAAGCAAGTAATTATGCTTAGGACTGAGTACAACTTTAAAAAACAAATATAACAAAAGATGGTGTCCCTTTCCTCAATTCCCTGCTACAAAGTCTGTTGCTCACTGTCCCTTAGAATCCAAGAGTCCTTACTTTTTTCCAGATTCTGGAACTTTTGTTTCTTTTTAAAAATCAAAGTAGCTGAAGGTGAGGAACAGATTTGAGGGCTGTAGTAATGGGGGACTGGGATAGTCCAATTTAACACACACACACACACACACACACACACACACACACACACACACACACTTTCCCATGCAAAGGGAAACATACAAGTACCATACTGGTATATGTAAACTTCCTCTTCAGGCAAATAGCTGCCCTATGGAGAGATTTAAACTGGAAAAATGTTGCAAGAGGGAAGGATTCATTCCCTAGAATGAATTCCCTAGATTAATTCCCACCACCACAGGGGGGGGAAAACCAGCCTGTGGTAGATCCTGGTCACAGATGTCCTGTGTCATATCTAGTTTGGCTCTTACTGATTTTGCAGCCAATTATCAATCTCCCATGAAAGTTTGGGGAACTACTTGTGAGAGGAATCCCTTGATATGATTAACTTTCAGGAAAAAGAGACTTTTTTGGACAAAGGAAGTGTTTGCCTCATTTAGCCTTCCACTCATCCAGAGTGTGACAATGCAGAGAAAATTGGTCAATAATAAAAGTGTGCAATTTTCATTAACACTGAGTCTTGTGGGAAGAAATTTTAGAGGGTGAAGAATTCAGTATTTCCATTATAAAAACACATTTTCCACCAGTTCCTTTGAGTCTTGGTAAGAGGTTACACAGTGTGGATACCAATGATAGTCTTCACATCACTATAAGGTGACACAAATCAAGATTTCAGTAGTTTGTCAAACTTTGGTTGATAAACCTCAGCACTTCAGCTTTAGTTAATTTGCACAAATACAGAGCAAAAAAAAAATCCAAAATCCAAAACCTAACAGTATGCCTGTGAACACGTACTGCTGAAGAACATGATTGGGGGGAGTGCTATTGTGCTCAGATCCTGCTTGTGGGCTTCCCATGAGCATCGGGTTGGCCACCATAGGGATAGAATGCTATACTAGATAGGTCTTTGATCTAATTCAGTAGAGTTCTACTAATGTTCTTACTTGCTTTTTAAAAATTGGGACTAATGTGGGTTTCTTTAGGACAATCCCTTGAAAAATTGGCTTATCCTGGGGTACTGGGGCCATTGGAGAGTAAGAGATCTTTCTACAGCATATAATATCATTGATCATGATGTGTAGATGATACACAAGTGAGACCTTGATACACAAGGAAGTATTCTTCAGTTGTTCTTAAACAGTTAAAACTTCTGGATCCGTCGCTCCAAATGACAGCACAGATAGATGCGATGGCCAGGAGTGCCTACTATCAGCTTCGGCTGATATGCCAGCTGTGCCCTTTCCTAGAGTTAAAAGACCTCAAGATGGTAGTGCACATGCTGGCAACTTTGAGGCTCAACTTCTGCAACACACTGTACATAGGGCTACCTTTGTACCTAACGTGGAAACTTCAACTAGTTTAAAATGTGGCAGCCAGGTCACCAGCGCACCTAGGGGTGACCATATTACACCAATATTAAAATTGCTAAACTAGCTGCCAATTAGTTTCTGGATGAAGTATAAAGTGTTGGTTATTACCTTTAAAGCCCTACATGGTTTGGGTCCAGGTTACCTGTGGGATTGCCTTTCCCCATATAATCCACCCCGAACACTTAGGTCCTCTAGGAAATATTTACTTCAGTCAGCCAAAACTAGGCTGACAACTGTTACTCAGAGGACCTTCTTTTCTTCCGCTCCCAGACTGTGGAATGGCCTGCCAAGAGCGATTCATCAACTTAATACTCTCTCTGAGTTTAAGGCAGCCATAAAGACTAGTCTTTTCTGGAAGGCCTATCCAGATGAATTTTAAGATGTCTGATTATTATTTTAATATTGTATTGGTTTTATATGTTTTTAATCAGTTTTATGCATTTGATTTATATGGCATTTTTGGATTAAATGTTGTTCCCTGCCTCAATCCAGAGGGAGAGGCGGGTAAGAAATAAAATAATAATAATAATAACAACAACAACAACAACTGGTTTCAGTTTTCCCATATCACACGGGTGCCTCCTAGACCCATCAAAGTATCTTGAAGCCCAGTAACAGTGGCAACATTCACTAGCATTAATTAGTGAGAAAACTGTAACCCTTTCTGTCAGAATCATACTTGTTGACCATCATTCATGCTTTTGTACAGTATATGCAAGATTAGGCGACTAAAATATACTCAGCATAGAGATATCCTTCAGAGCTTCATCAATGAAGGTATGGTATAGAACGTGGTGTTTTGCCTTCAAATAGGGGCATCATTTAATGTAGATTACATTAGTGACCCAGCATCTGTAGTGGACTCCCCAATATTATGGGGAAAATCTATTCATTATGTACCATCTGTAAACTGCTGTAAACTGCTTGGGCCCTATATACCTGAAATCTGCTCCACCCCAATAAACTATTGTCATTTCCAAGATCCATTAAGAATGACTTTTTAAGTTTGCCACAGTTGTGCCAGATTGTGCTGAAAAAAGACTAGAGGTATTTTGGGTGCTTTGCTCTCAGTAGCCTCAGTGACTACTCCCCAACTGCAGAACCCCCATCCCACAGAGATTCACCAAATCCCAGATTTGAGTTACTTTTGGAAGTGGTGTAAAAACTGGGGCTGTGTCAGACAGGACTTTGATCTAGTGAAAAAAGTGCAACCCCTTTCATTGATTAGTGCTTTGTAGCACTACCATTTAGTCACCCATACTTAGGGTGACCATATGACTGGATTTGTCCGGGTTTTTGATGGCAAATCCGGGAGGGGGAAGGGAAATCCGGATATATTTTTTTTCAAAGAGCAGCTCTAATGGGAATTAACAAAAATGCTTATAACTGTCATTTTTAAAGATAAAGACATGAAACTTGGCACAATGGTAGCTCTTAGAAAGGGCTTTAGTCATACCAAATTTGAAACAGATCCGTTCATCCATTGATTTTTTAGGAATTTTTTTAAAATTGAGGTTTTAAAATTATTATTTTTAAAATCTTCATTTTTAAAGATAAAGAGATGAAACTTTGCACCATGAAAGGATTTAGGTAGAGCTTTAGCCACACCAAATTTGAAACAGATCCGTTCATCCATTGATTTTTTAGGATTTTTTTAAAAATTGAGGTTTTAAAATTATTATTTTTAAAATCGTCATTTTTAAAGATAAAGAGATGAAACTTTGTACCATGATAGGATTTAGGTAGAGCTTTAGCCACACCAAATTTGAAACAGATCCGTTCAGCCATTGATTTTTTAGGAATTTTTTTAAAAAATAAAGTTTTAAAATTATTATTTTTTAAACTGTCATTTTTAAAGATAAAGAGCTGAAAGTTGGCACCATGATAGCTTTTAGGTAGAGCTTTAGCCATACCAAATTTGAAACAGATCTGGGGCCAGTAGCAAACCCTGTTAACAACAACAGCAGCTTGCAATGAGTGAAGATACAGTCAGAAAAGATATTTGAGGGAAGGGGAGAATGTAACACACAGAGTATAGCAAAAGCTTCAAAGTACAGCAAAACCTACAAAAGTAGGAGTGAGTGAAGTTAATTTCAGATACATTGAATCTCTCACTTATTCTTTATTTCAGCGATTTTAACATTAAGATGTTATGTAGAACAGATTTGTCTTAAATGTGTGCTGTAAAATCAGACATGACAAAGGCTATGTTCGGGTGGGCATGCCCCCTTGGTACTGGACATGCCCCCTTGGGGGCGACCATGTTGTCCTCCTTTTTGGTTTCCAAAATATGGTCACCCTACCCATACTGACATCCATTCAGAGTGAGACCAGTGTAATGCATGAAGCTTTACACTTGCCCTGAATTGTCTTAAATTTACCCTCATTGATAGAATACAGCCAAATCCAATTGGCTATGCAATATGACATGCTCACTATGTGTTTCCTGATTGGCTGGAATTTCATAGTGAAGGAGAAGCACAGTGGCCAGGGATAAGGAGGTATTTGGGTGGAGTTTTAATATTTTATAGATTTATTTATTTTAGGTAGGGCTGCTCCAAACCATCGGATTCTGTTTACATTATCATCAAAGGCGCTTTCATTTTTAAAGTGTTTGATAGCTAGTTTCAAATTTTGTCTATGTTTTGTCTAAGCCCTAGACTCAAAACAATGTTCACGAAGAACATTATTATTATTATTATTATTATTTTATTGCCTTTTTTCCAATACTGGGATTCAAGGCGGCTTTACAAAATAAAAGCATATACAGTTAAAACATATAAACAAATATACAAAAGTTAAAACTATAATATATAAACTATATATAAATACATACAAAGTATTAAAACATTTAAAAGATTAAAAACACACACCAGAGGGCTGTTTTCAACATATGGTTATCCCTCCCCGATCCCTTAGGCTTGGAGACAAATTGAATAGTGTCTAAACTTTTTCTAGATCTTTCCCCCCATAACAATATGATTAAAACTCGCTGTTACTTGCCTATCATTTGTAAGCCCCCACTCCTTGCCATTGGCTGAGATGCTGTTATGTTAAGGAATGCAATCAAACACTTCTCTACAAATTTTCTATATAAAAACACTGCTGTTATCTTCTCAATTCGCATTTTTTTAAAAATTTCTTTCAGGTGCTATACAGTCTTTACCAGCAATGCTAAGGAATGCAGAATAAATAATGAACTTTCTAGACACAATATACATAGTGAGAAATTAAAGAGGGGACAGCTGTGTTAATCTGTTCCAATATATCAAAAAAGAGACTTGGGCACCTTAAGGAAGAAGCCATTTATTATGGCATAAGCTTTTGCAAGCCACAAAAACTTATAACACAGTACTAAGGTGCCACAGGTCTCTCTTTTGTTTAAGCACGTCCTGGGGAGCAGATAAAAAACCAATAATGGAAGTTGCGTAATAATTTAAAAGGGAACAGATGCTTCAATAATACTTAACATATATATGGTGCTTTCAAGTGTTCAAAGAACTTCACATGCATTATGTAGTTGAACTTACAGCAATCCTGTAAGGTAAAATCAGTATTATTTTGTCCCATATTGCAGATAGGGGTGGAGTAACTGAGGCTGGGAGAGAGTGGCTTGCTTAAGGCAACCTAATGAGTTCATGGCAGAGGTGAGATTCAAATAACAAACTTTCTTGATTCATAGTCTCTTAATCACTAGACTACACCAATTCTCTTTACGAATTATATCCACAAAGTAGAGGCTGCAAAAGAACCTTTGACGTCTGCATCCTTTGACAGCTTTTTCCATGTGAAAGAAGGGATAGATTGAGAAAAAAATATTTTGAAGATATGGGCTGTTGCTTAAAGTAGGATTTACTACACTAGAGCAACCTGTCGTTTTTAATTTAACTAGTCAGAGGTGCTGTGAAACTACCTCTTTGTTTCCAACTCTGTAAGTGCAAATTTATTGCTGAACACACAACCACCACAATGTAAGCATAAATCGTATCACATATGAATTCAAACTTTAACCAACAATCAAATAACCAAAATAATACCCTCATCTCAACATAAAATAATGTATTTATTTAATACATATTTAATCACTTAATAAGGTTTATCATTAGAAAAATCTGCTGCGCACGCGCGCACGCTAACGCCATAAACCAGCCTTGTATTTAAGCAGTAGCCATGTCATAGGTAGCCAGGAATTCAATGCAGGCCTAGTAGGCAGAGTGGTACAGGAGGGATGGAGTGCTCTGTCCTTCTTCTCTGACAAGCACAAATGCCAAGCATGCTACTAGAGGAGAGAAGCTCTGTCCTCTATAAACGGCACAGAAAGTCAGCTTGCTTTCCCTTTTCTGCCAGTCTCTAGCAGCTTATAAAATGCTTTGCAGGCTAGAAACTTTGAGGCACTTATTTACAAGATAAGTGCATGCAATCTCTCTCTCTCTCTATCCCCATTAAAATGGAATGACTTTTATGACCAGTGGGGCCCTGCTGTTAGACTTTAGCTAACTCAACATAATGTAAGTAGTATGCATCCTGATCCTACTCATCTTTACTCAGAAATAAAAGTCCCATTTCACAAAGGATTTCAGCCATAGAAATGTACTTGTTATAGTGTACGTTAGCATACTTTCACTTATTATCTACAATGATGGTAATTACAATAAAAGTTGTGTGCGTGCCTGTGCATGTGTGTGTGTGAAAAGGGGATTGTTAATATAATGTAATTATTAATGCATTGGAAGGTTCTGAATAAAGAGAGCTTCGGTTATTGGGCGGCAAATGCAATTTTTTTTTTAAAAAAAAATGTAATTAATTAAATAAATAAATCACACACCCAGCACAGGGTGTTGGTTGTGAGGTTCCAACAAAACGGGATCCATCTGTGTAATTCCTTTTTATGATCTGAATCCCTACTGGATTGGAGTAACTCTGCTTCTAATAACTCAATACAATCTTTTATGTTTGTACGCAAGACAAGTATTTTATGTTTGAAACAAGTATTCTATCAAATCAAAACTACTTGTGGAGTTGATTCATGGTAACAGCAGGAAAGCCATAGGACTATCACTATCCAATATACAAAAATCACAATAAAAATAATATTCTAAAAGTGGGCTTGTCTTCTAGATTTAATGTTTTAGTACTTTTATTGACAAAATAAAAGGATTAAACCCCCACATTTCTTTTGAAGAGTTACACTGAAATTCTAACAATACAACTGACTCAGACTTTGAAAATCACCTAGGATCATAGGACTTCTAGTAAGATTATGAATCTGCACTTTAGCCTTCTAGAAATAGCAAAGGCTGCTAATTGGCAATTAAGACTTCTGTAGAATAGGAAGTGAAATAAACACTAAAATTATGATCTAACATTTAGGATAAAATTAGAGATTCATGTTCTTACAGTTAAGTCTGCTATGAAAATACATTTCCAATCTTTTATCAGGATACAAATCCTTTTTGAGTGATCAGTCTTAGACATCAGCCTAAACATTTCACTGTACATTTCATTGCCATGTGTTTTTCACTGATTTTTTTTCTTTCAAAACAGAAAAATGCATGCAAGTATTCCTTACTATTTGAGAGGCTCTCAAATTATAGAACAATTCATCACATGTGAAACCTGTTCCTGTACTGTATAGAATGATTAAAAGTTTTCCCCCACCCAAAGTCCTACTCCTAGAAAAGCAGTAGATCACTGAATTTTATATATAAAAGTTTGTTTCTTTGTTTGAATATAAAGGGACACTCAGTCATACAATCTACCCCCTCTAGTCTCAAGTGTTACTATCCAGGAAAATGTCTGCCGTACAAGGAACTGCTTGTCTAGACAGTCTCAGAGGTATGTGGGTCAAACACTTTATAATAAAAAACATTTTTCTCCATTCAATATGACAGTCTGGTTTTATTACTTCAGGTATGTCTATAAGCTAATAGACATGTAATAACTATATTTGACAAAATTCAACTGTTATGATTTTTGGGCATTGAAGAAAAATGTTTTTACAATACTGGGAAAAGCAATTAAATGGTGATATTCTGTGAACAGACAAGGTAGTAAATAACATACATAAAACATGCACATTAAACACTGTATGGCATTCATACCAATATGCAGATACGTTTATAATGTAGAGATGTATGTTGATATTATATGCACCCAGTGTACACGTAACCTTATAATGCGCACATATGTATAATTCCTCCCCTTTCAACAAATATTTTTAAGCTTCTCAAAAACAGTTGTACCCTAATTTATGTATTGAGATTACTTTGCCCTTGAGCAGAGCGCTACTTTGAAGATAATGTTAGTTCTGAAAGGATTTCAAAGATAGTGCAAGATGCAAAACAGCTCCATAAACAATGATCATGCAGCCCATCAATACAGTTCAAACCCATTCTTTAACTTCAGAAGGAAAATGACCTTGACAAATAGTCTTAGCTAGCAGGCAATGTGATTATTAAATATGTATAGGATATAAAATTCTAAAAATGGAAAGGACAGCAAACCCAGCTAAGTAGTTTTATCCCATATGTGAAATTAAATATAGTGACTTCTTAGAATATATATCTGTCTTTGTCCTGATAGTAGAATCCCATGGATGAAGTTGAGTTCTGCTTTTTTTTATTGTGCCTTTTCGATGAAACAGAATTTTCGACTTTAATCCACATAAGTTGGTGCCCCATTGTTTCAAAAATTGGTCCAATAAAAAGCAGCAAAGTATCTATTAATCACCTCAAAATCCTGGTAATCAGAATGAGCAGTTCCCTGGGTACATAAGGACTGGATGGACTGGACATCAATCATATGACTGGAAAAAACAGACAGGGGCGGTGGTGAGGACAGAATGGCAGTATCATCCAAAATAACCCCTGAGATGAGGAAAACTGAGGTTTTGGTCTAGCATATTACCTTAGGAACAAGTTGTAAGCTAAATTAATTCAAAAGGCTTGGGAAATGGCAAGTTATTAAAACAAAATGAGAGAAGGGAATGAACACATAAAAGCAGGACCTCAGAGAAGGATTCTGAAAAAACAACGGGAGAGAGCAGAAGGAAGAGATGTTGGTCTCCGTTACTGAGAAAAATGGTGCTCACACAGGATCCTGGTTTGCACAAATAGGACTGGGGTAAAGTGGTGTTCAGACTCTTCACCTAAACAAGGCACATACAAAACTGGGCAGGGAGGAAATTGTTCTTCTGTTAGTAACTGCCCATATCTCATAAGAAAATGTGGTATTCTCATTGAGAATGGTGAACTGTCAAATAATATAACCAAATTGGTTTTTTAAATCTTCAAAATTTGCTATCTTCCAAAGATTAGAACACATACTGTAGATTAATGGCATATTGTATTATAATACCTGGTCTATGTCAATTATCATCTGCTAGTCTCTAAATTATGTTTTCCCCTTTACTTCTACTTATTGTTCTAATTGTTTCAATTGTTGTAAACCACCCAGACAGCTTTGGCTACGAGTCAGTATAGATGTGGTGGTGGTGGTGATTATGGTGATGATGATGCAATGGTTTTATCTATCTTAATTTCCACTGCAAAACATTTAGTGGGGGAACACAAATGTCAGTTTAAATATTTGCATCTGTTTCCAGCTCCAAGATTAGCAAATTCATTTTTTTCTGCAAATAAATTAATAAGGGAATATATGAATAGTGTGTTAATACTGTGCCAATAGAGAGGGACCCGAAATGTGGCAGCTATATTCTATTTGATTAACTACTTCAGATAATCTATGCTGTGCAGTCTTCATAGGCTTAACAACTAAGAATTGTGTCAGTTCATAATACACTACTTCAAAACAGGTACAGGAATGCCTGAGGTCAGGAGACTGGGGGTACATTACTGGCACATTTAGATGATGAGGAGAGAAATTGAACTGTAATGAGCTTGGAAAGTGAGCAAGCTGTGAAATGGCATAGTTAAGATGAGTTGCAAGTATAGACCAGCTATGTCGTGATTTAACTACAAGAAAACACACAGCACACAGATGTGGGCTTACGATCTTTTCCCTTACAATTGTTATATAAATAGTAAAGAAACCTTTCTGCCCAGTTTGAGATCCTATTTTGTTTGGTTGACAGCATGTTGACCTCATTCAGATGGGTTATTTTAGGCATTTCTGATGTAGCTGTCATTGCTTAGTATATGGCTCATGGCCAACTAGCTTAACAAAGCGCTGCACTTGCTTCTTCTCTTCTATGTCTGCTGCACCAGTGAACTGAGTACAGCCTCTGAACTATGGAAGCCACTGGGGTAATTTCTCTGGCAACTCCAGAGTACAAACTATTTAAATCCAATAGTTTCACACTTCTGAAATGCTATTAAATACTGGACAAAAATTCAGTTCACCTTAGGCATAGGGCCCATGGGTAGAGATTCTCGTAGGCTTAGCAAAGTCCGAGCCCTACTTCTATCACTTCCAAGACAAAGACATGTAGGTGTATGTGCAAGCAGTACCACAGGCCATTAAAAGGAATAGAAGGCCTGGCGCACCTCCCATACCCCGTCATCCAGCTGTCACCAGATGACTCATGCTCCAGTGCACAAAGAACTCCCATTTCCCCTAATGACCCTTCACTCTGCATGCATATGCATGGGGGAGGAGGAGGAGAATAAAGGGAGACAGGGCTACATTGAGCCTATATGAATTGTCCGCATGTGTGCTCCACTCAACAGTCGACAGGATCATACCCAATGATTTATACTTTATAATTATAAAATTATTACAGAATTCAGGATTAGAATGACCCCAACCCTTGCACAAATGCAAACCTTATCTGAAAATAACAAAATGACATCTAATGTAAACTACATGCCAAACCATATGTCACCAAAAGTAATCCTGTGCTATAAAAGCAGAACCATAATGTATAGATACAAAGTGGTAAGGGGGAGGAAGGGGAGATAGAACAAGTTTTCTGTTGAATTGTGAAAAGTATTGTCAAACTACACAAAATGACACAAATGGATTTTTTAAAGATAGATAACAGAGAAAAGGACAATTCAATAAAACTCTTTTGAGAATAAGAACTCGTTATTTGCACTTTCTAAAATGGAAAACTCTAAAAAAGAATCTAGATTTAAAACTACAGAGTAAACACATGAAATTAAATGGAGAAAAGGGGTGAAACCCAGATCAAGTGAGAGGAGAAGGGTCCTAATATATGTCTGATTTAAAGAAGGAGCTACTGACCTAAAGTCCTAAAAGAAAAGGGACAAAAATTCCTGAAAAT
Source organism: Elgaria multicarinata webbii (assembly GCF_023053635.1). NCBI lineage: Eukaryota > Metazoa > Chordata > Lepidosauria > Squamata > Anguidae > Elgaria > Elgaria multicarinata. The sequence goes on along the minus strand of NC_086172.1, from coordinate 123,587,274 downwards.
CAAGCGTGGGTATAGAATGGTGAATAATGGATTTGAAATATGAAGGTAATTCTGAGAGAAGTTTTTGACAATGTAACAAATTGGAAGCACATGAGTTATGCTTCTAGTTTTTTACTCTTCTCCTTAATAATCTTATGAGACATTGTACACTGCCCTTAAATTTTTTAATTGGCAAGGTGGTGTAGAAATGCCTTAAATGTTTGTCTCACAGAATCACTGAAGGTTGGTCTCACAGCAGGAGTGAAGGACTTACTTAAATTGTCTGTCCCCAGAGTCTTATGGAATCTCAAGGATTCCAGAATGCTATGGGGAAGTTTCTGGTAGAGAGAGAGAGAGAGCAGATGATCCTGTTAAGGGCCTGGTCTCACTATGGAATGGTGAAGTGAGGCAGGTCATCAGAATCACCCCTTCTGAGCACCCTCTTCAGCACTGTGGAGCCTGAGTAGCTTCATGGTTCTCTGCTGAGCTTTGGATGATAAGACAAACTAGATGAAGGCTAGAGCACTACTGACATAGGACTCACTGAGGGGATGACCATACATGTATAATCATGGCTGCTGCTTGGCAGTGAAATCATCGAATTACATCCTCAAGTAGCTGTCCAGCTAATCACACAGTGATTTCTGGGTAAATGATATAAAAAAACTAATTGACAAGGTAGTTTGGGTAATATCTTAAGAGGGAAAATTGAGTTGAAGCCCATTGCTCAAGGCCAAGATATTATTTGAAGGATGACGAATTGCAAAATTTAATGGCCTAATAGAATTTAACACTTTATTACTTTATTATCCAAAGATGAAAATGTATTTGAAGTTTTCATGTATCAATTAATGAGCGAAAAAAGGCACAGAACAACAAAAAACTTGATGTATAATTGTCTAGAAAGATTGTATACTTATTCCCTGATGATGTGGACATATCAGCTTCTTTACCATCTAGAAGGTTACCAAACATGTACCAATCTGCTGAGTAGCTGGTAAGAAATTTTGTAATTAGATGAAATCTCTCCCTTTAGATTATATTTAGAAATATTGCCTCTTTTTAAACTACTAGTATCTTGAGATCTTATACTTTTCCTAGTGGAATTTAACTATTATTGCTTTATTTAAAGTCAAGTTTCATTTATTATTTTAAATAAAAATGAAAAATGGACCAAAAAGATTCTCCTCTTATTAATTCTTATTAGCACAAGCCCAAAATTGGATCTATTATCAATTTCTGGTGTATACTTTTGAAGTGTATTAATCATTCTATAGATAGTTCACTGGCAGTTAAAAGCTTCCTAAAACTGAAACTATAGAATTTTAACAGCAAAATAAAATTAATAAGATATGCACATCTCTTCACAAGGACGATGTACAAACCTCCTTTTTAAACATAAGAGAAGGGCAAGATGCAAGTCATTCACAATTCCTGTTTCAGCACTTGATAGTATGTTTAGTCACTTGCTGAAAAAACAGGTTTTGGAAATCTTTGAGCTGATTGTTCAAAATAGTTATACAATAGAAATGGATGGCACAATACAAATACAAATCAGGAAGCCCAAGAACATTAATTTCTGAATTATGGCACTTTCATGAGACCAAGGATCCACATAAATAAAAGGCCACACACAGATTTAAAGATTTGTAGCACAGGAGAGGTATATCTACTGGGCATCAATAAAATCCTTGATGAGTGCATCAACATTTATAATGAAGAACATTATGTAAGGTGGTATCAATTCAAGATGTTCCCATATATCGTGCCAAATTAGGTTTCAACTAAAGATAATTTTTAAAAAGTAGCATGGAAAATGTTCGCTACACACTGTAACACTAAGCACACTGTAACTAATTAATAATATTAATCTCTCAAAATGATACATTGAGTAACCCAGTTAGGATGGTAATTTCTCAAGCACAGAATAATGAGCACAGATGTTATAAATGATTGATTAAAGCAAGGGCAGGCAACTCTTTTAGACTGCAGGCACATTTGACATTTTGAAAAGGTGTCCCATGCATCACCACAAATTGCTATGGGAGGCATGGCCAATCACAAGAAGTTTGGGAGTACCCCCTTGTGGATTCTGACCTTTTTCTCTTTCCTCCGCCACCATCTCTGGATTCTGTTCTCCCTCCCTCCCCCCCCTCCCTCTCCCTCCCCCCTCCACTGACTTGAATAGAGGACGGGAAAGGATGCACTGCCAAAAAGTGGGGTAAGCCCATCCACTGTCCAGGACCCAATTGCTCCAGGGGTACTTGGTGGGGAGTGAGCTCTCCCAAACCATTTTTTTCCAGAAGAGGGCATTTTCCTTTAATTGTACTCAATCTGTACTCCAAGAGGTTTGACAGCCACACTCAGAGATCTTGGCGTATGATGCATGCTGCATTGCCAACCCGTGGATTAAAGCATGTTATAGTTTTTAAATCAATATTTGCTTCTTTTGACCCTCAAGTTGGTAGCTCCCCACATAAAGCTATACTTTTAATTTGGTGCCTCTTTCAAAAAAGCAGTCCTGCTGACAAATTGTCAAGAACAGAGATAGTTGCAACAATATTAACAGAGGGAGTGAAAGCAACAAATCCATTTTAGTAATATAAAACACCAAGAAAATCTAGCTCTAAAAGCAACTTCAGTAACAATACCAAGAAAAGTGTGCACAGAGAAGCTTTAAATGCAGTGCAAATCATGCTAACGAAGATATAACAACATTCGAGAATCATGCTGAATTAGACAAAAGTCTATCTAGTCCAGCCTTCTATTCACCCAGGGGAAGCTCACAAGTAGGACATGTATAAAATAGCACTCTCCTGCTCTTGTTCCCCAGCAACTGGTATCCAGCCCCTGATAATGGAGCTAATCTATAGCCATTATACCCTTATCTTCCATGAAACTTGTCTAATCCCATCCATTTTAAAGTGATCCTAGTTGGTGGCCATCACTACATGTTGTGGTAGTTAATTCCATTTTTAACTATGCACTGTGTGAAGAAGTACTTCCTTTTATCTGTCCTGAATCTTCCCCCATTCAGATTCATGGGATGACCCCAGGTTCTAGTATTATGAGAATATTATGATATTACCCATTTCCCCAACAAAATGCATAATTTTGTACACCTCTGAGCACAACAGTCCCAGACATTGTAACCTTTCTTCATAGGGGAGTTGCTACAGCCCCTGGATAATTTTAGTTGTCCCTTTCTGCATTTTGGTTCCATATATTTTACCCCTTTTGTAACGGGCTTTTGAAAGGAACATTTGGTGATATCCATCCAGTATCTTCCCTCCGATGGAACAGGATCTCTTACCAGAATGGATTCCCCCTCAGCACTCATGCCCCACAAATCTGCTCCAAAGGGTTGGTGGACCCTTCAGAACAGATCTGGGGAGTGGGGCAGGATGCAGCAGGAGAAGAGGAAGATAAAGCTCTATTGCACGAGTAGAAATCTGCTCGCACAACATCAGATATAACCCATTGTCACATTATGAACTTATATAGACAAGAGATACAAATACTGATTAGAAAACATACTTTCAAGTTTACAAACATTTACAAATCAGAATACATAAAGATAACAACAATGCAATCTGACTGTAATATCTTGACTGGCATTTCTATGTTGTCTCTCATGGCAATGAGATTTATAAAGTAACTCTCCTCTTTTGGGTAACATTAAAGTTAACCAAGAAAGTATTATTCAGTGGAATTCATGAAATAAATATTTTTTTCTCAGATAAAACTGCCTAAAACAAATGCAAAATTAATTTAAATAGTCAGCAGTCAGGGAAGTGTTAATTGGGATACTAGAATTGTAAGTTTTTAGCTAAATGTTTAGTCTCTGTGTTTACTATGAGTGCTGTGTGCACTCCCCAGATGTATATCTCATAATCACCCATAGTTAACAGCTTACATTAAATTCACAAAGGACTCATTTGTTTTGACTTGGCAAGCCATTAATTATTTTCTGGCTCCAGTTCTCCCACTATAAAATGATTCTATAGTAGAGTATTGCCAAGATATTATTTAGTGCTCACAGACTATAGTAATTTACATTAGAGGAACTCATCACCACACATCCAAATCCTCTAGCAATGTCTAATTTCTCTTTGACTTTAGTTCTAACAAAACACTTAATACATTTATATTTATTAATTTTTTATGCTTGGGTTTCCTCCAAAATGCTCAAGGCCACATACATGGGGTTATTTTATCTTCAAAATATGTCTGTGAGATAGCTTAGACACACACATACACAGACAGACTTTTCCAAGAGCACTTAGAAAACTCCAATGTTGAGCAGTTGGATTTCCCAAATTTAAACCTAATACTCTAATTGCTACATTTATTTGAACATTCTGTCAAATAAAGCATGGTTAACAAACTATGGGTTGTTTGTGAGCACATGAGTGCAAGTGAGCAGGCTGGTTCCTGCCTCTCATCTTCTTCCACTTTCCTAAATGTGACATCTGAACCTGGAGTTTTAGCCCACATTTTGTTGTCGAGTTAACTCTGGGTTGTTTAACCCTTAAAGGTAAACCCAAATTTTCTGGGTTTTGATACCATGACAACCCAGGAACAGAAGGTTCCTGGGTCATTTAGGAAAGCGGAAGTGACGAGCACGCAGGAGACAGCGCACTTGCTCACTTCCACAGCTACATGTGAACCGAGTCTCTGTGTATATATGCATCAACATACAAATCCAAGGGTTCCACTTGTCCATTTTTTGGTATTAGAACTGACAGCGTTCCTTGTAGCATTCACATTGATGGTTAAACTTGCATGAAGAATACATCTTCTTCTGTATAATGTGAAAACAGACATTCTTGGGTCTGTAACCCAAATTAACTGGCAATCTTTTCCTATATATCGCTGAGTATCATTTAACTTTTGTTTCAGCATGAAGATATCCATCAGAAAAACTATGAATGTACTTGACATTTTTTACTCCTGCCTGACATTTCTAAGAGCTATAATTGAAGCCTGCACAAACTGACCCACAAAGTCTAACATAGCCTACCAGCCATGTCCTGTGGCCTGACAAGTGCTTGCAAGCCCTCCCCTCTCTCTCACACACACACACTCTCACACCAACACTTTTTGTAGGCAAACAGCAAAAACAGGAAGACTTGTATGCAAAATGCAGCGGCCAGATTGATTTCGGGAACCAGAAGGTTTGACCATATAACACCTGCTTTGGTCCGCTTGCACTGGCTGCCTCTATGTTTCCGAGCCCAATTCAAGGTGCTGGTTTTGACCTATAAAGCCTTACACGGCTTGGGACCACAATACCTGACGGAACGCCTCTCCCGACGTGAATATACCCGGTCACTACGTTCAACATCTAAGGTCCTCCTCCGGGTGCCTACTCCGAGAGAGGCTCGGAGTGTGGCAACGAGGGATAGGGCCTTTTCGGTGGTGGCCCCCAGACTATGGAATGATCTCCCTGACGAGGCTCGCCTGGCACCAATGCTGCTATCTTTCCGGCGCCAGGTTAAGACTTTTCTCTTTGCCCAGGCATATGGCGGCACATCCTAATCACCCACATGTTTAGTTTTTAATCGGTTTTTAATGCTTTATGCGTGTATGTTCTGTGTTTTAGAGTTTTAAACTTTGTATACTTGTTTTTATCTCAATTTTTAGAATTTCTGTAAACCGCCCAGAGAGCCCTGGCTATGGGAGCGGTATATAAGCATAATAAATAAATAAATAAATAAATAAATAAATAAAAATAAATTGTATGTCCCTAATGGGCCACCATACATGACTGAGTGTGGTTTGGTGGGACATATATTTTACTTAGTCTAGTAGTAAGCTTTAAAAGTTCCCCATCCCACTTATGCCACCTGTGTTTGATGTACTAGAGCCAGCTGTCCCAGCAGAGTTGTAATAAATTACAAATTGAGAACACATACCAGTTCTCCAAGGATCCTATTTGTATAGTTAAAACATTCACATCCCACCTTTCAAAGCGGCTAAGAAATAAATAAAATGAACAATATAAAATCCCACCAAGCATAATCGTCATCCAAGGAGCATCTAAAACTGCAATGCAGAACAAGTTAACACACCAAAAGCAAATCCAAACAAATGACAAAAGGAACCCACACCTGTAGGTCTCAAAGGTTAATAATGATCTCCAGAAAAATACTTCCTAGCCATTCATTGGAGGCCAACTAATACCCTTAACAACTTTTTATGTACAGCCATGAATAAAAGTGGCAAGTTGGTGGGACAGTAAGTGTGATACCTAAGTGATTCATTTCACTCTGAAATCTGTTCTGAAGTTCTCCTCTGTCGTACTGCTACAGCATGAAGTTAATCAGGGCAATCCATCACAACGGATGGTGCAACCAAAATGGAAAATACAGTGCTGCCAAGCCAGCTACAAACACACACACACACACAATTCCATTCTCTTTTCTCCACCACCAATCCACTTGGACACAACCAGGCCCAGGCCTGCTATGGGATAAGAATATAGCTCTTATCCCATAGCAACTGTACAACCACCTCAAGAAAAAGAAACCATGTCTTTTGCAATATAAGAAAAGCGTAGACAGAAATGTAACAAAAGCAAATCAAGAACATCACCCAGAAAGCATTTAGAAGGGGAGTCTGTCTGTCTGTCTGTCTGTCTGTCTGTCTCTCTCTCTCTCAAATACATACACCACAACAAGAAAATGGCTGAAAGGCAGAGCTCTGAACTAGTTAGGTGGGAAATCTTTGGGTATACTTCTTAGTTGAAAGCTAACAGAGGAAGGCAACAGAACAAATTGTTGAGAGTGCACTTAATATCCTGCATCACAGAATGAGTAGCCTTTAAGAGAGGGGGAAGATATTTGTCAAGCATTATTTTATAAGATCCTCCACAATTTAGCACTTATGAAAGCAATTAGATGGAATGTTATGTGCTATACAAAATTTGATTTTTATAGTTACAAAAAATGGTCAAACCCCGTGTATATATACCAGCCAGTTGAGGATATCATGCATCTAATGAAATGGACTGTAATAAAAGCAAGCCATACTAAATTTGTTAGAACTTTAAGATACCACAAAATTCTTTGTTGTTTCTATTAAATCTGTAACCTCTAAGGATGTGGAGAGATTTCTTGGAGTTGTAAGGATGACCACATGATTTAGATCCTTGATAAATTGGGCTAATTAAAGCCAGCCAGGAGGAACTAAGGTGCCTACAGGCTGGGATCAATGTGTTCTTTGCATATATTTTAATGAATTAATTTAATCAGATCTGTTAAAAAATTAACACTAAATGTGACTAAACATTTTTTATTTATTTATTTATTTTATTTAAGGATTTTTATGCCGCCATTCAGCCAAAAAAGGCTCTCACGGCGGCTTACAAAAGTATTTCTTGACAGTCCCTGTCCACAGGCTTACAATCTAAAAGACATGACACAAAAGGAAAGGGGATTGGGAGGGAGGAGGAGGAGGGGGGAAAGGAAAGCAAATTCAGGCACTACAATCTTAGTTGCAAAGTTCAGCAGTTACAGGTGACAGCAGGAGGGAGGGGTCTCTCAGCTGGAGCTGGACCCAGGCACGGTGGAGAGGTGCCTGGCTGCTGCTTCCTTCCTCACTGGTGGACTCTGCAGTGACAGTTGGCAGCAGGAGGGAGGGGGCTCTCAGCTGGAGCTGGACCCAGGCACGGTGGAGAGGTGCCTGGCTGCTGCTTCCTCCCTCACTGGTGGCCTCTGCAGAGACAGTTGGTAGCAGGAGGGAGGGGTCTCTCAGCTGGAGCTGGACCCAGGCACGGTGGAGAGGTGCCTGGCTGCTGCTTCCTCCCTCACTGGTGCCCTCTGCAGAGACAGTTGACAGCAGGAGGGAGGGGGCTCTCAGCTGGAGCTGGACCCAGGCACGATGGAGAGGTGTCTGGCTGTTGCTTCCTCCCTCACTGGTGGCCTCTGCAGAGACAGTTGGTAGCAGGAGGGAGGGGGCTCTCAGCTGGAGCTGGACCCAGGCACGGTGGAGAGGTGCCTGGCTGCTGCTTCCTCCCTCACTGGTGCCCTCTGCAGAGACAGTTGACAGCAGGAGGGAGGGGGCTCTCAGCTGGAGCTGGACCCAGGCACGATGGAGAGGTGTCTGGCTGCTGCTTCCTCCCTCACTGGTGGCCTCTGCAGAGACAGTTGGTAGCAGGAGGGAGGGGGCTCTCAGCTGGAGCTGGACCCAGGCACGGTGGAGAGGGGCCTGGCTGCTGCTTCCTCCCTCACTGGTGCCCTCTCCAGAGACAGTTGGTAGCAGGAGGGAGGGGGCTCTCAGCTGGAGCTGGACCTGAATGAATGAACATGAATGAACACACGACCAATAGATTGTTTTGAAAAGTTATTATTCTGTTAAAAGTTCTGGACTGTATAATGGTGAAACAACTTCAGATTTTGCCTAGATGAAGCATCCTTTAACAATTTATTTCAATCAGAGCTGTGCCTCTCAAAATCCTCCACCCCTTTTGTGGGCAGAGAAATTGAGGGGACAATTCCCCAAATTTCTCCAGATGGCGGAGAAATTCTCCAACGGTTTCCCACAGGTAGGGCCCACCATTAGTTCAGCTTGAAGCACTTCTTTCTTTTTTCCTAAGGTTTTTTTGTTTGTTTGCTTGTTTATTTTTTGTGCTGCCACTGCAAGTGACAACAGCATCAACTGTGTTGGCTGTCTCTATAATGCAGGTGTGAGGGGGCAGGGTTGTGTCCAGCTCCAGGCAAGAGGTGGAGCTAGTGAAAATCTGTCTTTCAATTTCTTGAAAATGTTCTGTTCTCCTTGAAGAAGTTTTTCTGCCTCATTCTGCAGGGCATTGTATAGTTTACTTTAAACTCTTTTGTGGCATTTTTGAGTTTAATCACTATAAGGTGCCTGAGGGTGCTGTGTTTCCCCCCCCCCCCTTTCTATTATATGCTTCTCCATTGCTCTGCAGCCTCCTAGGCTGCCCATGTTTCCTGATCTGAAAAAGCTTTGTGGGAGAAATTACCTCATGACATCTTCCCTGAGTTTTAATTGAAGTCTGGAAAGCCAAGGAGGCTACAGGCTGCCAGAAAGGTGACTGTACAATGAAAGACAGGATGTGCACATGCTTCTTGGATACCTCATAAATAAGGTAAGCATAAGAACCCCAAACCCAACCCATGAGAATTTCTCTGAAATTTTCTTCTCTGGATTTCTTTTCAAAAGGAATTTCTTTTCCATCAAATTCAATAAGAAGGTTTTTTTAAAAAAAGTGGGAGAAATTTTTAACACAGCACCAGTTTCAATAAATTTCCTTAATTCATTTCAGTTACTGATTGAAGATTTGATATAAAGATGTTTAACCACACTATAGAGCAAATTTCAAGGAATGACATTTCTAGAAAAAGAGGAAAATCTGGGTAGGAAAATTAGAGAGAAACAATTATATATTTTTTCAATCTATTAACTTTTTAGGTACCCTTGAATTTGGAAAAATAATCAGTTTAAGAGAGCAAGCCTATGTCCCTTAGACAGCATCTGGGGGGACATAGGGTTGATCGGTTTTCTGATCCAATCTTGTAGACAGGGCTTTGACTTGGGAGCTAGGGAACCATGTCCCTGCAGCCAGCATGGAGAAAACCATGCTGGCTACCTCTCTGTGCTCATAAAACGGAGTGCGAAGATGGGGAAAAGGAGGCATTCTCAGGGGAGGTGACCAGGACAGCTGTGTTACACTGTTTCCTATGGCTGCCCAGCCTCCTTCCCTCCCTCTCCAAGGAGCCTTTGCTAAATGGGTGAAATTGCCTGTTTAGCAGAAGTGCAGGGAGGGCTGCATAGGATTCCTGTTGGTTTCTGAGTCTAGAAACTGACAGGAATCACAGTAGGATTGTGCCCTAAGATGCTATATAGGTGGTACCCTGCCTCATATAAACTTAACAGGCCTGTTCTTTCTGTGGTAATTTCTGACATGCCTACACTGATAAAAAAAAAAATCAGTAGCTAGGTTTTGTCTATTAAGCGAACTTCAAACTATGGTCTTAAATCCCAGGTTTCCCAGTTCAAATAAAACAGGAAGCTACAGTTAATTGGAAACTTCTGCAATACTTTCAGTGCACCACAAAGGGAAGAGAGAGGGGCTGCATGCATGGGCAAAAGGCTCAGGCATATTTGGCTTAATCATCCAAATGCAGACAACGTTGGCCCAAGAATATATGCTTCTACCAACCTAAAAACCACCATAGTCCTGATTTTCACTCTGATATTAAAGCTATACTTTCTCCTATGATAAAATAATTAACACTGAAAGTAAACATTATGGTAGAGGTGTGGCTACTGCTGAAAATAGCAACCCTGTGTCTCGTCTTCCTCATTCCTACATAATATCTAGAGAAACTAACCATGTGACATGATACCATTAGGCTGCAAGTTTCACGTCATCTGCTCCACGTGATTCGTGGCCATGTACTGGGCCAGAAAAATTCACAGCATGATCTCCCATCACACATCTTCTATCACTACAAAAACACTCCCACACATTAGGGTGAACAAGGTGCACTGCTAGTTTTTATCAGTCAGATGAGTCAGAGCCACAGTGAGGGGTGCTTCAAATGTAACAGAATTCCTATACGGAAACACTTCTATGAAGGAACCAAAATGAAACCCGTGCAGATAAGACCATGTGAGGATCACTCATTGAGTGTTTTGCTCAGTGATCTGCAATGTCAAAGTGTCTTTTCTATAAAGGTTGTGTGATAGACTTAAGTGCTGTTATGTTGAAGTGGCTCTGAGACTTTATTGCCAGCATAGCTCCTCGCTGTGATTTCTGTCATATTTAAAGTGGCAAAATCCATGATGTAAGTCAAGTGGTTACTTCTGTGCCAAATACACTTCAGGCATTTCTCTAGTTTTTCAATGGAGTTGTCTCCATTCTCCAACTGGAGCTACAGGTCTTCTCTGCATCATTGTTTATTGTGGCATATAGGAGAGGGGAGTGATTTGTGAGCAGCTTAGTGTTTGCAGATACTTGTCTCTCATCTGAAGATGCCTTGGTCTTGCTTTCTTTGGATAATTGAAGAAATGTGAGATCTGTTTCTGGTTGATCAGTGTCTTATATTGAAGATTTAATGAGATCTAAAGATCTGTGAATCTGCAGAATCTGCTTCAAGGATTACGTGATAAATCATGACACTTTTAGACAAGTACACATCTTGAAGCTTACTGCTATGGGGGAACTGTTCTGAAGAAAACAGGAGTTGGATAAACCATCACCTGGGGTAAAATGTTGCAGGGAATGGGGAAGAAGAGAGAATTATATTTGGTGTGGTAAGTAGTCTTCAACATTAATACCAGCTCTCAAGATTTTAAAAATAAATACATGATTGCTCACACTTAGCTTCAAGTCCAGCTTTAAACAGTATTGTTTCCTCATTATTTCCAATACTTTAGTAGAAGAAAGTTACAATAATTATACAAAGTCTTAAACATAAAATATAAAAGCAGAAGTGATCACCTATTTACCAGGAAAATATTAGAAATGAAGCAACAAAAATTGTGAGGGTCTGGAGGCAAAACAATGCTGGTACCACAACTATCACGAGAGTAGCCTGACTGGAGGCAATACAGATACCAAACTTTCAAGAACATCATCACATGTTCGGTAAAATATGCACTACACAAATCATTCAAAATACCCAGAGTAAAGACCACAGGAATTAACATGCTATTGATACCATGAGATTTGCAGGCAGCAGATTGCTAGGGAGACCGGAAGTCATGGCTTGGCAAAATTAGACGTACCTGGTTAGAAGGGAAAGAACAATCTTTATGAAGCCAAAAGTGTTTTAATTTTGACAGAGTCTTTAGTCTCTGGCTACATTTGATGTTCAACCTTTTAGTTAACTTCCTAAAATTTTTACACACTTTCAATGGTCTTATTACTTCAATATATACCGCTATTCTTCTGTACTCCCAAACAAGACTCAAGGGAAGAGTATAACTGCCCTCAAGTCACAACTTGTGTTGTTGTTGAGTAATATATACTGGGGAGGGGGATTAAAGACATCCAGTATCAACAGAATTAAGACTGCATTTTTAAAATTAATTATTTCAATGGATATACCAGCAAGAATACACGACCTTTTTCCACATAAGAATTAGAAACTCTGTTTCAATGGTGTAAATTGATTTTCTAGGCTTAATGAGAAATAAATAAATTACGAGTCATTCTGAAGAGTTTAGAATATTTGCTGATTACACTACAAAAAGAACAAAGAGCTTCTTGTGACGCAAACAGAACTGTATGATGAGGGCCAAAGAGAGCTGACAATGTCCATTAGGATTTTTGGGTGAGTGTTTCAGGATGTCTGAATTTTTAAAAGTCTGAACCTAAAATAGCAAAGAAGTCCAAAACAGACCAAGATATCAAATAAATAATGTGAGTAGCTCTTAAAGGGAAGGAAGAAAAAAATGCACATTAAGAAATTAGAACTAATCATTCTCTTGAACTGTGAGAGACCAAACTGTTGCAAATAACTCAGCACTTTTAATTTAGTTGTGATTGCAAGAAATTAAATAATTCAACTACCAACCTAGAATATAGTAAACATCTCGTTCATATAATAGAGAAATTTTCCTGAAAGTGTTAGTAAAACTTTTTTTTTTCTGGATGAAGGATTGCAATTTGGGGCAATAGATTTTTTTAAATGCCATACACAAATATGAGGACAAATTGAAATAGCTTTTAAATACGAAGAATAACTTAATTTGATTAGGAGTTGAACACTAGGAATGTCAAAGATGGGGAAAAAACTATTCATGCTGGGAAAGAAGTTGTAAACGAAAGTAATGCCATTTTACTTTAATTACAAAAAACAATTCCACAGCTTCCACAAAAATAAATATTAGTATTATGTATAACAAAGTCTCTAGTATGTGCCATTTATTATCTCAGCTGAAAGTCCAAGGTTTAGGCCGCATATAGGTTTGCTAACTGAATGGTGCTTGTGAAGAAAGGTTCAGTTTAAAACCTTAAGATTTTAGTTGTATTTCAGAATTAGATGACTGATGAATGCTTCAGAAAAGGGAAGATTTCTAGGATTAGAATAGGATAATGAAAATTCTTCCAAGAGCCTCTTGGTTCCAACCAGTGTAATTTGTGGCCCTTTCAAAATATCAACACGAGGCAAAAAGCAAAAACATAAAACTTGTGCTGAGAGCTGAGGCTGATAATTAGTGATGATCATGCAATAACTCACAGGTTCCTCCAGAATTGCTTATAGTTTAAACAGCTGCACAATATTCCAAGAAAATAATTATCTCCTTGTCACACAGAACCCAGTGCTACAAGCAACATGGATTCTAACAAAATTCAAATATCTGTTTATTCAATATGAAGCCATCACTACAAGTCTGAGCCGACATGATTCTCTGTTAGTTGCATAACAGTGTGACAGTGGGAATATTTGTCAAGTCAGGTATTATGTTGTGTGCATGGAGAAGGCAATTAGAAAGAGAATTCTAGCAACAGAAAGAGGCTATGCCTATCATGTGGAGCACAGGCAGAAGTGGTCCTTAAATTTAGAATATAATATAAGTAATCTCAGTGTTGTACACTGGGGTTTATTTGTGTAAGGTCTCGACATCTATCCATACTTTTGTATTGAGAGTCACTAGGAGGTTTTTAAACAGCTGATACCTTTTTGTCAGACCTTCAAGAACTCTCCTTAGTTAGAATGTGAAGCACAAAGGTTTGCTCAGAAAAGTCTCCCCTCCCCAATTCTGCCAAAATCATAACAATAAATGGAATCTCCTTTGCTACTTTTTGGGATGGATGATAGGTTATAGTATGCTGGAATGACACCAGCTACATCAATGGTGAGATGTCACCAGCTTTTCTTGTCATACCACAACATGCCCTAAACACATGTCCTGTACTGGGCCAATATCCATTTGTTTTTCTATGGCTTATTTCTGCTTTATTGCAGATACTTTTGTCTTTTGTAATTAGTGAAATAGTCATAATTCATTACATTTGTCTCAGTAACTCTTTAAGACCAACACTGCATAACTTACTACACACTTCATCAAGACACAGTAAGACAAACTCAGAAGTAAATAAATTGCAAATGCCTCCTTTCCTTATTTATGGCCATGATTTCTTTCAACAGAACAATAGATCCAAACTCCAATCTGCCTGAGTTTGCTTCACTATCAATAAACTGGAACAAAGATTAACTATGTTATGCAACCAAAGGCATTCCAATAATTTGAATAGTAAACATCAGGCACTTGTTACTAAACTTATCTTGTGAAGTTCCTTAGTCCTATGAGTTAGCTCACAGAAGAAAAGGCTATAAATGAGATCCAGACCTCCTCAACCTTTCTAGGGGCTGAGATTGGGTATTCTGATAAAAAAAAAGATGCAAGTATGTGAGCTTGAACAAGGGCATGTTGGAGCTGGATTAGAGCATGTTTTCACTTCCTCACTTTTTTAAACTTGCATGTTTGGAAGGGTAAGCAGTAAAGAAACAAAGAGGAATGGCAAACAATCGGCAGATGGGTAGGTTGGCATAAAAACTGCAATGCTAGTGTGCAATCAGATTCCAAGGGCAGCACAAAGTCAATGTAAGCTAGTGGTCAAGCGAACAAGGCAGGAGGGGAAAGACAGACAACAAGTTGATAGAGCAGTATCAATCAGCGGGTGCACAAAGCATCAGGACAGCAATTCCATGAAGTCAGCAGATGCACACAGCAGCAGGGGAGCAAAGGTAGCCAGTCACAAGAGAAGAGATGTTCAGTAAGAGGTAACTGCCCATTAACAGTCATATACAAAAGGCAGCAAGAGGTCATGGGCAGTACCTTGGTAATCCTAGGTTGTGCAATCAGTGGATCATTCCAGGCAATCAAGCAGCAAAACAGTATGTTGCAATGCCAGGCAGCCAGCAGTAGACAAAGCAGAGAGAAAGCAATGAGTGCCATTATCATTTTTTAAAATGCACAGTTCGAAGAGGACCATGCCCCTGACTAATCAGATAAAGCTGCTGGCAAGGACGAAAGAGAAGCTTTTGAATAGATTGCCAGGTCAGTGGGATGACAATGGTTTTTTTGTGTTTTTGTAAATAAGAATATTGTAAGTGAAAGAACCCCAGAATCTGGTTGCTCATCTTCTAATAACAGCATTAGATCAACACAGTGTATCATGAAAATCCACAAGAGTACAGCACACAAATGAAAATGAGGCTGAGCCCTGATGCTTGAGGGAGGCCCGGGGACCCTCCTATAAATGAAATTAAAAATGAGAATCCACAAGGAAATTAAAAAAAATGGGAACGTATCTAATATTGTTTCTAATAAATGATTTCAAAATAAAACAAACCAAAATACTAGCAAAGAACTGGATTAGAAATGATTGGCTGGGATTGAAGATGTTGCTTACCCCTCTCTGGAGCCCACAAAATGGGAATGTTGGGAATTTCTGCAGCAGAAAAACAGAAGAGAAAAAGGGATTTCTGACTCCCAGATTCAAGGAAAAGCAGGTCAATTTAGGGATGGTGATGTGCTTAGAGCACAACAAGAACCGGACAGAACCTTTTGCCCATTCCCAGATGCAAACGTTTTCTGAGATTTGAGAAAGGTTTGAAAACCCCACAGCATTTTAATATAACAATCTCCCACCTCTATTCACAAAACAATATCACTTACCTGTAATTAATTTTCTTTGAGGAGTTTGTCCACATAGAGCCTATTTATAGGCGAGGGCACCATCTCTTAGGAAAATAGGCTACAAGGATAAGTTTAAAAAAACCTTCAAAACGAACTGATGCAAAAGAATAGGCACTCTGTAGACAGTACCAAGTGGTAGAAAGATCTTATAAGTGTATCAATAGTTTCTCCTAAATACAAATTCACCTTTTGCCTTGAAAATTAAAATTAAAAATGGGGTGTGTTTTTCAGTAGAGGGTGGGACTTTATGTGGACAATACTTTTCTAAGAAAATTAACGAATTACAGGTAACTTTTCTTCCTTCATTAAGTGGTTGCCCACACAGAGCCACACATATAGATGAACAGAGTCATGCGTGGAAATCAGAAACTGGTGCAAGGACCTTCATATATGATTTATAATTATCTATAAAATTCTCTGTAAAATATTTTTTCTTCGTGGAAAAGTGATGGTTTGTGATAAATTGATTAGGTGTTTCAAAACAAGAAAGAAGGAAAGTAGTATGTAGCTGAGATATAACAGATCTCTCTCTCTCTGGGTATATTTTATAGATTTGTAATACCGTATGGCAGCAAAAAAAGAATAATTCATTTAATGTAATTTAGCAATACAGAAAGCATTACAACATACTTTGGTCTACGTATTCTTTAGATCACAGTGTGAAACCACACAAGCAAATATGCAATAGAAAATTATCACACTTATGTGACAGTAGTGTCATCTCACATAGTATGTTCTAAAACAGTACCCCAAGGAAATCCAGCTGGAAAAACTTAAATGCACTCTACTTTACTAAACAAAGAACTATCAAAGCTGTACGCCTCATGGATAAACGTTCAGGTGAAACATCAAACTACTGAGGAATATATTATATAAAAAAATGTAAAAATCAGATCCCTGAATATCCTGCTCTTCATACAATGTAATTATAATTAGTTGTATACTTGGACTATTTTATCCGTTTAATAGTTGATGGAGTGTAAAACCAAAGGAAATATGAATGTAAGTGTTAATAGGCTGTGTTACAAAACTGCATGCAGAAATTAATAAAAGATACACTTTAGGGCAAAAAAACCCTAACTTCACCTAAATGTGGATAGGGTCTAAGTTGGCAGTGACTGACCAGGGAATTGGCTGGCCTCTTGTAAATTGCAAAAAAGGAGAATATGCATTACCAAAAAAAGAGGACAAAAGAGGACACTGATTTGCATAAGTTTTTCATCTGCTGGTTTATATGTATAGATGCAAATTTAGCAATACAGTACATCTTACCATAGTGTAGAAGACAGTGACCTTTTGCCTTGCTCAGCCTGCTGTGCAGATGTTGTTTATGGGCAATTTCAAGGCCCAGATCTTCCTTCTGATCGTTCTACCGGACCAGGACTTCAAATAGAGGATGCTTTCAAAAAAGAGGACAGCCCTCAAAAAGAGGACTGCTCCCATGCTCATCCTATTGGGAAAGGGTTTCAGGGTTGTGGTGGATAACGCAATAAAAATGTTGACCCAGTGTATGATTGACTGAAAATGGCAAAATCCATGTTTGGGATCATTAGGAACAGAATAAAAATAATGTCTTTGAACAAATCTGTGGTGCAACCACATTTGGAATACTGTGTACAGTTCTGCAGCATAAAAAGGATACTGTAGAGCTGAAGAAGACTTAGAAAAGGGCAGTTACCAAAATTATCAGAGGGCTGGAACAATTCCCCTATGAGGAAAGGTGTAGCTATTTAGCTTAGAAAAGGAGAACTAGAAACTGGCTCCTCAAATGAAGCTGAGATGAACCTTGTGGGAGATTCAGGACAGACAAAAGGAAATACTTCTTCACACCACACATAATCAAACTCTGGAATTCTCTAGTACATGATTTGGGGATGACTGTTAACTTATATGGCTTTAAAAGGAGATTTGACAAATTCATGGAGGATAAGGCTATCACAGGCTGATTATGAAGGCTATATATTACCTCCAGTATCAGAGGCAGCATGCCGCTGAATACTAGTTACCAGGGAACATGAGTGGGAGGCTGTTATTGTGCTCATATCATGCTTGTGGGATTCCCTACATGTATCTGGTTGGCCATTCTGGAAACAAAATACTGGACTAGATGGTCTGATCCAGTAGGGTTCTTACATTCTTATGGAGGTTAGGAGAAGATTTATGGGTCCATAACTCTGGCTTAAAATAAGATGGCAATTTGCTGTGCCTTGCAGCCAAAGAAGGAACAAGAACTACTTGGGAGACTACAAAAATCTGAGGGCTCAAAAGATTATCATGCCAAGAACAAATAATTTCATCCAGCAATAACCTATGAATCAAAGTCACTGTGCTAAATGCTATACTAATATCTATGGTTGAGTTTATTTCAAGCTTAAAAATGCATGGTTGGCAGCAAGAAAGCCCCTTTGTCTCATATAGGGGACCTGTGCTATCTCCAATGACAGCTAAACCACAAGCCATATTGCAAACTGTTTTTGAAACTCCACTCAATTTCAAAACCAGCTTGTAATACAAGGATCCTGTTCAAGAAAAACAAATATAAAGCTTCTTTAGCTTTTTTGCTGAACTAGTTTCATGGTTCTTTGAATCCTGGGAACATGTTTGAAATTGAAAAACATATAAAACAAATAAATAATAAATATTGAAAACAAAATCAGAGCATTTTAATCAGTGATGGCTGGTATGTGTAATGGGCTCTTATACACTCTTGTTTCAGCATGTCAGAATACGGCATATATCATGTATAAAGGCAAAATATTACTTGAATGTTAATAATATAAAGATGAGATGATATCTTTTACAAAAAAATCATCTATAACTATACTGGCAAATGGAAATTAGTTTTATTTAGGATATTGTAGCAGTATGGTAATATAATTTGCATTCTTACAATGGAAAGGGTCAATAATCTTTGCAGAACAGCAGTCATTAACTTTAAGAAATCAAGAAAAAGAAGAAGTACTGCTATTCATGATAGCAAACATGTAAATAATTAGCTTATTTGGGCAGATGTACTACTGCGTCATACCAACAAAGGTTAACCAAACCTCTCTCTTTGATCGGAAGCTTCATTTGTCAATTTATCTAAAGATGATACTGATTCAAAATAGAGATTCCTGTTATATCAATTTCTAGGGTTTGGTAAAATAATATATCTGCCTCATTTTATCAATGTAAAATAATGTTTTATACATAATATAAAATAAGGCAGATATAATAGCAATCATAACTGAATGATAATTTGATTAAAATCACTGGAATGTATTTCCAAATAAATGAATTTAGGTTTCAGATGTTTGTTACTAATATACCATTAATAAGAAGAACCAAGCATAGGACATCTTATTGCAGTATTAAGCACATATTGTTTTGTGTCTAATGTGCTTCCATTATCAAAAGTATATGCATCCTGGAGGAATGCTAGAATTCTTAAACATTATCCTGCTGTTGGTAATATAGGAGTAATGTAGGTAAAACAATGTTTTGAATAAAGCCATTATATAAAAATAGGTGTGCTATAATGTTGGGAGATCATTTTACGGAGCAAGTTATTTCATCTAATCAAACTAAAATGTATTAACATTAATTTGCTCCATTGTCACATTTCATAACTCAATAGAAAATACTTAACGTCTTAATTAGCTATCCTTAATTTACTGAATGATGAAAATTACTGCAAACACATTAAATTGACAAAGGAAAAATGAAAGGCATAATGTGATACAACATAATATAACACCATTAATAATCTCCAGGTTCTGATTATGAAAAAAATGGCCCTGTCAAAGAAAACAGGTAATTAATCAATTAATACATATAATTCCAGAGGGCGTAAATTCCAGAGGGCATAAGAGTCAGACTAAATTGGGGTTCTTGGAGTTCTTTCCCCCTACAGGTGTTAATATAAAAAAGGAAAATAGTATCACCAGTGACACCAGTTATGAATGGGCATACATTTGGCACTGCACTGAAATGTCACAGATCTGCTGCTAACCTTGTTGCATCACAGCCTTTTGTACCCACCAAACATATTTTTTACATCTCTCTTTGTGTTTGCATGAGAGAGAGAGAGAGAGAGAGAGAGAGAGAGAGAGAGAGAGAGAGTCATGCCCCAGCTGGAGCAGTTCTCCTCTAAGGAGGAGCTAGAGCTTCCATAATTAGCAAACACAACAGAACCACCCTTGACAGGAGACTTGGGGTAGCCTGGAACCTCAGGGGAAATGGGCCTGAAGTATCAGTCTAGCCATTGCTGAAAATAGTATCTTTTTCTAGCTCCTACTGCCTTGTATCCTACAACTAAGGATGGTCACAGCACAATGTTGCAAATTTACTATCCTGTTCACTTTATGTTATGGCTGCTAAAAACTGTATCTGCAGGTTAAAAGCTCCATACTGCATCTGGGCATCAGTTAAAATGGCCTTCCCACCAACTAAGTGAAGACTAGTAATAAACTCCATAAAGCCTTTTTAAAATTGTCTCACCGAGAAAAAGATGGATGTATTTTCTATCTTATCCATATTAGCAGAAAGCACACTTAACTGAACTTTTACAGAATTTAATTTTCATTAATATAATACAGTATAATTTCTACCTTAACAACTCAACCCATGCTGTCTCCCAAACAATTAATCTTTTCCACATTTTGCAGGTTTAAATTTCTTACAAAGGGCTTTTGAACCCTTTCCCATTGAAATTAAATCTAGGACTAGTATTTCTAAAGCATACATTTAGACCTATGTTCAGATTTTTGTTCAGTTTATAATTAGGGTGTACGTTTAGGAAAGTGCTAATTGAGGCAGTCTTATGAATAGAAAACTTTTGTATTTCCAAGGGGGGCATCTGATCACATCACCTTTTGATCACCACTATTTATTTATTATTACATATATATCCCACTTTCCCCCCTCCAAGTTAGCTTACATAATTGTCCTCTCCATTTTAACTTCACAGCAACCTTGTGAGGTAGGTTAGGCTTAGAGTTACCCAGTGTGCTTCATGGCCCTGTGGGGACTTGAGCCTGGGTCTCCTGAGTCCCAATCAACTACACCATGCTGGGTCTCTTAACTAAAATCACTTTTTCTAGATGGGCCCAGCTCAATGAATTTTGCTTAATCACCACATCCTGCAGCAGTACCCAGTATCTAAGTCACATACCCTTGTTGTACATGGGCCCTCCTAATCTAATTGGTCACAACATAACTGTTATGTGTGAGTGTGTGCATGGTACAGTGAGCTATTGACTGTCATGGAAAGAAAAATTGTTTACTTGTAACTGTTGCGCTTCAAATGATCATTTGTGTAATCACACATACAGAATGTATTTGCAATTCTAGAAAAAGCATAAACTCTCTCATAATCTATTTGCATAATGTTATATCTTTTTTAAAAAAACATGTGCCAGATGGATGGCTGACCAACTTTTATATCGTCTGCACAACGTTGGCCCCACCTCGGCTGACCTGCTTTCCACACCACCAATCAAACTGGCCAACAGTCACCACTTTAAAGGGAATAAGATAAATTCATGGAAGGTAAGTGTATCAGTGGCAACAAGTCATGATGTCTATATGGAACTTCCACTGAATACCATGGGTAACAACAACAGGAAAGGGCTACTGTCTTCATGTCCACTTGTGGTCTTCTTAAAGGGATTGGATTGTGGGAAACAGGAGGCAGGACTAGATGGATCTGTAGACTGATCCATCAGGGCACTCCTTGTGTTTTTATTCCACACTCACTTTGTCCCTGCTAAAGTGGCAACCTATGCCTACAAGGCAAGAGTGTGCTAGTTCAACTCTCTAATACAAGCGGCTGAAATAGTATTGGTCTCAAATCAGTTGTTGAGTCAAATCATATAAGCTGTGTGATCACACTGGTAGAAGGACACTTGTGTCCGATACTATTCACACATTGAGGCACTAATAATTAAAATAGAAGAGTATATTAGCCATTTCTCAACAGTATTAACATTCATATTATGCAACTCAATTAACTACCATAATATTTTAAAGATTCTTTTTTGTTGTTCTACAATAAACCCTCATGATATACAATGGTTCCTACATTTACGCATGTGTATGTGTATATACCTTTATTATGTATGTATTGGAATATTTTTATACAGTACTTCCTTTCATCTTACAATACCAGGGTGGTATATAAATATAATAAAAAATCCAATACCATATACAATAAATCTAACAACTATAAGTAAATAGCAGGAAATCCTTCAAGTAGACCAGTCATTAGCTTAAGGCAAACCAACTTAAAAAGCTCAGGCAAAAAATAGGTTTGACATGGCACCAATGGTGTCAGTCACATCCTCCATGGAACAGAAGAGTCAAGGCAAGCTGATATAAGGAGAGGCACTCCTTCAGATATTTATGTCCCAAGCCATTTAGGGTCAATGCCTTATTACATTCTGGCTAGTTGTGTAGCAGAATCAACAGGGATACTCCACCAATTTCCTGTGTAAATTGTAGACCACTCAGTAGCCCATTGTGACAATTTTGCAGAACACTTTGCAGATAAAATCACTTATATCCATGCCAACTTGGATACCATAGCTGATACAGGTGTGTATGTTCTGTGTTTTAGAATTTTAAATTTTGTATACTCATTTTTATCTTAATTTTTTAGAATTTCTGTTAACTGCCCAGAGAGCCCTGGCTATGGGGGCGGTATAGAAGTGTAAATAAATAAATAAATAAATAAATAAATAATGCAGGTCCAGCTAATATAACTTTAGGCTCTACGTGTCCAGTTCTAATGGATAATTTTCAGTTTGTACAGCCTGAGGATATGGCTAGGATCCCTGGAGAGATGAGATCTATTATGCGTGGTTGACTTTTGCCTTTCCTGGCCTATAAAAGCATTTGGAGGGGACTCCCCAGCTGGCTAAGGGGAGTGATAAATGCCTCTTTACAAGAAGTTGTGATTCTATTATGACTAAGTAAGTAAGTGGTTTGTTTTCTGATTTCAAAAAAAATCCCTGAAATTATATTGGTTAATTTCTGATTGGTCTCTGTGATGAGGCAACAGGGGTCACTGTACAATCCCCTAGGTATTCTGAGTTGCCTAGAAGCAGTAGCCAACCAGTTAGGGCTGGTTCAACAGAAGAAAAGAGAATCAGAACAGGGGCTCTTTAAATTGATCCAAGACTCTGAGGGAGGAGGCACAGGACGGAAGCCTGAAGGCGAGAGGTTCAGAGGAGTGACTGAGCTGGTATAAAGAGGTTCATGAAGAGTGGCAAACCACAGCAATGGGAAGAAGTGAAGACTGGAAGACAAAGAAGGGTATAGGAGGAAGGGGAGAAGACCAGCTGGGTTTCCTTGAAGGCCAGAGTCCTACAGCAGAGGCAGGAACTAGTAAAGACAAAAGAGATCTACTTGTGCAGCCAGCAGCAGTCAGAAGCCCACAGCAACAAGTGGAAGAGAAACAACTTGCTTAATTCTCCAGCAAACTCAAAAACAGATCATTTTGACTCTGCAACTACTTATCAACCTCAGGCATTATGTAAGCAGTCCCTCAGATACTATAGCTACTGCTCTAGGTTTATGCACTATAAACCCACAAGCTACTTGCACTGTAAACATTCAAGCTGCTCCAGCAGGTACTTACCAGTACTGCTCTGAAAGTGTATGTCTCATCCGGTGTCTGTATATCCTGGATCCTGCAGACACTTAGGTTTATTGATGTAGAGACTGAGGTCTTATTCTGGAACTACTTGCTACACTTGCTGAGAGGAGATCCTAATTCAGAAGCAACTATATGACTAATCCTGTGCTATAACAGGAATTAATTAGGGTGACCATATGAAAAGGAGGACAGAGCTCCTATAACTTTAACAGTTGCATAGAAAAGGGAATTTCAGCAGATGACATTTGTATGCATGCAACACCTGGAGCAGATTGGTCTCCTAGTGAGGGAGAAAGATCCATTCAGCAATCTACTCTCCCTGCCCCTCCACAGCCTATGTTAGTGCTGTACTGTATACTCAGAGTGGACAAAGCTAGGAGAGATCTACTCTCCCAGCTCACCCACCCAGGTCTTTATGACACACACTAAGGTCAGCCCCTTCATCCTCAATTAAATTGTGAATGAGAGCTGTTTTACTGGGGACTGACTTGAAATTTCAAGCTGTTTCCCCAGGTTAAAAGGCAGGTTAACAAGGTAACCTGTTTGGGAGGAGGATGAGAAGAGTGGGGACACTTCTGAGATGTATTACTGCTCTTCCCCTCAACTCAGTAATCCAACTCCCTGCACTGTAGGTAATTCATATCCCCTTCAACAAGGAAATCTAATTCTGACCGCTGGGCCAGCAAGATATAACCTCCAACTCCATGAGTTTGGCACAAAACCAGATGAAACTGTCAAATGGGGAAAGGTCTCTCCTACCGGTTGGTGACACTGCTGGAAATTCTCCACTCTTTCCCAATGCAGCAATTAATAAGGATTAGGGGATTAGATGTAAACAGTCCTCAACTCTCCTCTGCTGTTCCAGATGCTGACTCTGAGCTTCTTGCCTACTTCATCTCTGTGTGTGTGTGTGTGTAAGTAGATATATCGTGTCACACAGCACTAATATAAAATATAGGAATTCAACTTAAGTCATATAGAAAAAATCCACAACATTTTACTATTACGATGAAGCAGAACATGAAACACTAAATAGGATTTGGCAGTTCAGAGAAAAAAATAAATTCCATCAGTTAAGTTGAAAAGTATCCAGAACTTAAGAAATTCTTATAAGGAAAGGATGGCAAAGGAGATTTTTGTCCTAGTAGGCCAAAAGCCCTTGAAGTTGACTACTGTAGATTTTATGCAGGGTTAAAAATACATAGGTCTGATAGAGGAACTAACAACAGAGTAGTGATGATATATGGTAACATTAGTCAGCAATAACAATTTATGGTAAGCAATGCAATAACAATAACTATAAATATTATGTAGCAAGGATGCTGGCTACTTGGCAGAGTTCTGAGCAGCAGTGGCAAGCAGTTGGACTGCATCAATAATGTAGTAGCAGCTAGCAGTAGCAAATTGTCATAAAGAATTTATTTTTTAGAGAGATATTGAAGTATTTTCAAAGGGGTAAATATAACAAATTACTTCAAGGTAAGAATAATGCAGGCATCCCATACAAAACCGCAAATCAGTAAAACATAGAATTTAAAGAAACAAACGTCTGAAGCTTAAAGCAAGGTTCTGCATTACACATATATAACTCATGTTATAAGGAAGTCTCATTACAAAATTACATTAGTTAGTGAGAGAGAATTTATATGTCATGTGGCAAAGTGGACTATAACTTAACTTATAGGTCAAGAGCTCCTGCCCCTTACCAGTAAGGCCACAGAGTTTTCCAGAAGGTCAGAGAGAATCATTTCCAGCACAGCAGGGGAGCTGTCCAACTATGGAATTACCTAAACCGCCCAGAGAGCTTCGGCTGTGGGGCGGTATATAAATGTAATTAAATAAAATAAATAAATAAATAAATAATAAACTGGGAGCTGAGCCAGATGAGGTATTTAGGTACCAAATAAGCAACTTTGTAGTCATTTCTACTGCTCCAGTACTTCATGGAACAGCAACAGGTTCCCAATCCTGAGCATGTGTTGATTCTGGCTTTCTCCTGCCAAGTAAGGCAGGAGAAAGGAGGCCCCTGCGCTACCAGATGGACACTTGAGTCTTCTGGACTAGACCTTTGCTCAGAAGCCACCACAGCTACTAATGTGATTTTTGAGGATCTATAGCTGAGAGATGGGAACAAGCAGGTTGCGCTGTGTCCCTTGAATCTGTGGCCTCTCGAACTGGAGTACCTTTCTGGGGGATGATCGGGGGGGGGGGGTCAGTCTCTGCTGTCTCCCTTTGATTTCTATAGATATTAGGATCAAAGGGATTTTCCTCTTCTGAGAAGATCTTGGATTTATTTATTTCATTTTTATACTGCACAATAGCCAAAGCTCTCTGGGCGGTTCCAGAGAGCTTCGGCTATTGTGGTCTGGTTCCTATAGAAAGGTGGTAGAGCATAAAAGGACCACAGATCAGCTGAACAAAGGACTTCTGAAATACTGTTTTTTTCACTGTTAGTTTAGTTTCCTTGTTCTAGTAAGAAAAAATATTATAGCACACAAAATAAGTAACAAATAATGAAAAGAAATAAATAAGCTGCCAGGTTTTTCTAAAAGAAAAAACAACAACATTATTATTTAAAGGTGTAGATGTAACAAGGCATATTAAGGACAAAGAAGTGGTATGCCACTAATTTCTGAAGCTAAAACAAAGAAGTATTTTTCTCTTTAGCAAACCTACTTAATTAGCTATGTGTAAGAGATGTAATTATACAATGTTTGATATGTACATTTAAATTTGTGATGTATGCACAACAATGAAAATGTATTTGAAGATTTATTTATTATACAGGTATTCTTGCTAGGGAACTAAGATTTTTATTTATTTAGATAGTGTCTTCAGTGTGCATAGTGCTTTACAGAGTACAAGAGAACAATCCCTGACCAAAGGAACTTGCAACGTAAAATTTGATGCAGGTGAAATTGAAGAGGTGGAGGTAAAACGGAGATAGAATATGCAATGGTTTCAATTACACATGCTTAAGCTTGATTACAGGCTTAGTTTGCTGTATGACGTGGGACCGGGGGGGGGGGGGATTACCCAAAGGCCTCATGTGGGTATTGGGGGAAGGCTTTGAATGAAGTAAGAAAGGTGGCATCACACAGGACTTCTGGAAGATAGTTCCCAGCCTATGGGGCAGGAAAGAAGAAAAGACAGAATCTTTTGAAAGAGCAGGAGCCAACTATTATTAGATATTCATGGTTTAGAAAAAGACTTAAAAGCATGCATCAAAGGGGGAAGTCCTTCAATGGCTACAGTTGGCATAGGAACAGGTATAAGTAATGATGAACAACATTTGTACTTTGGAGAAAAAATATATTTTGAGAAAACAGATGCACCAGATTGATTTTTGACATAGTAAGCTAGAAGATTCTCATAATAAATTATGCTGAAAATAAGGATAAAATGCAACAAATTCAGGAAATTTTAAATTATAAATGTTTATATATCTTAGCAAATATCCAAGGTAGGAAATTTTTCTAGCTTCTAACTATCCTTTATATAATTGGAGAAGAATTAACATGGTTAGAAGCTCCAGCTAAGGTGGGGGAAGTAAGAAAAGCAATTAAAAACATGAAAACAAATATGGCAGTTCATCTAGATCAGTTTTCAGAATATAAGCAAAACATACATATTTTGGCACCAATTTTAAGAAAAGGAATTAGTTTTTATTAGAAAATAACATTTCAGAGACATGGGGCATGTCTAGAAGGGGCGATATCCCGGGGATCATCCCTGTGCGGCCACATGACACACTGGGGATCATGGGAACAGGAAGGATAATCCTTCCCTTTCCCTGAGATATGGCCCTACACTTCTATCCCGACACCACGGGAGGTGTGGGCTGCTGTCCAGGTTTTGTCCCGGCTCGTCGCGAGTAACCGCGAGGAGCCGGGCAGAGGGCACAGAGCTCTTCGGTGGGTGGGGGGGGGGAGAAAGGATTTAAAAAACACACACAAAACAACACAAGCCCTGCACCTTTTCGTTGGAGTGCTCATTTTCAATTAAAAAAATCCCAAAAACAAAATGGCAGGCGCGATACCCTCTTCCTCCCAGAACATTGTGTGCAGCGTGTAGACTGAGGGGGAGGATCTTGTGATCAGCATATTGCGAGATCCTCCTCCCTCCAGGCCCTGGTCTAGACATGCCCATAGAGATGAGCAATAATAATACTTATTCCAAGACTACAAAAACACCCAAGGACAAATTGATATGAGTCTCATCTCTCTACTGAATGAGGAGTATAAGCTACTTGTATTAATTTTGGTAGCTTGATTAAATAAGACTTTTCCTCAATGTGTTGTAGAATATCAAATAGGTTTTATCTAACATAGATAACTATCAGTTAACATGAGGATAATATATATTTACTAAAGGATTATATTTACTAAAAGGGTTTTGATGTCTTTGACCTTTGCCAGAGTCAATCAGCAATTTTTGAAGTCAGTTATAAGGTTTGGGAAGCTGAAGAACTATGGGAGGAAAACTGGTTAAAAACATTTGAGAATACTTTATATATGGTTAAGCATATATATTTAGTAAGGTCTTAAGAAGGGAGGAAAAGATCACATGTTTAGAATGTAGTATACAAACTGGAATAATTTGGTATTCTACTAGAACTGATATTTAATTCAGAATGTACTCCATGGAAACAAAATTTAGAACAAATGATAAATTTACAAAATTATTAATTTATTCTGTAATTCATTAGCTGCTGGAAAGGAATGAATTGACAAAAGGAGTTAATTATGGTTTATACTGATTAAAGTCAAACTGTAGTATGATGTAATTGTGGACAAAACATGATTTTGTTGGATTATAGTAAAGAAAAACAGAGGAGAAATACAGATATATATTTTTAGAGAAATGTAAAGTGGGAATGAAGATGGACAGGATAAATATATATTATAAAGCATATGCTGATTATTAGGAGAAAAGATGATAGAACTTCAATATGTATGTCTCTCTTTCCTGTGAAGGGACTGGACAGTGAGGTTCTGAGAATAATTGGACAGTTGGAGGGAGGTTAACTGGGGTTAAGGAATAAGAGGGAAGTTATAGAAAAGGAGTATAGAGAAGCAGAGAGTGTAGAGAAGCTACTAGGAGGAGGGCTTTCTCTGTTGTGGCACCCCGGCTGTGGAACGAGCTCCCCAGAGAGGTCCGCCTGGCGCCTACACTGTATTCTTTTTGTCACCATCTGAAGACCTTTTTATTTTCTCAGTATTTTAACACCTAATTTAACTCAAATTTAAATTTTGCTGTTTTAATTCTGTATTGTAATCCTATATCAGTTTCTGCTGTGTGGGTTGTGCTTTTTATATTGTATTTTGTATTTGGGTTTTTAGATTGTTGGTTGTTTTATTATGTTCCTCATGATTTTAATCTTTGTGAACTGCCCAGAGAGCTTCAGCTATTGGGTGGTATAAAAAATGTAATAAATAAATAAATAAATAAATAAATAAATAAATAGTATCATGGGAAGATGGCCAGCCTGCAGCACCTCAACTTACATTTAGAATCATAGAATAGTAGAGTTGGAAGGGGTCTATAAGTCCATCGAGTCCAACCCCCTGACTCAATGCAGGAATTCACCTTAAAGTACCCCTGACAGATGGTTGTCCAGCTGCCTCTTGAAGGCCTCTAGTGTGGGAGAACCCACAACCTCCCTAGGTCATTGGTTCCATTATTGTACTGCTCTTACAGTCAGTAAGTTTTTCCTGATGTCCAGCCGGAATCTGGATTCCTGCATTTGCCACTACCTCTCAATTCATCCTAATTCCTGAGTGAGAGAAATTCCAAGTATTGCAAGTTGATTTTTAACCTGGGAGAGAGCAGCTACGGGCTAACTCCCCAGTCACTGCTGAGTAAATTCAGCCTTCCCCCCTTACCTCTCCTTGGTCAAGGTATGAAGCATGAAAGTAAGATTTATCACTCTGGCAAAATATTGTTCAATTGTCAAAAGTATACATTCAAATTTGGGTTCTAAATTTAAAAGGTTTATTGAGAATAAGGTGGCAATATAAGGCATGAGGGGGCAAATAGATAGGTACCATAAATAAGAAACAAAACAGTTTAAAATAGACATTTTTTAAGACTAATTTTGAACTGAGGAGCAAGGATCACCCATGCTGTTCAATAGCTGACAAATTTTCATAGAGAATAATCTCCTTTTTTTAACCTTGTGAAATCAGGGGAGGGGTTAACAGGAGAAGTGGATCCTCCAGTCAGGTATGGCCATATGGGTATGGACACACCTCTAGAGGTAAAGTTATAGCACTTGGTGCATGACATGTCCAACACAAAGAGAGATGGGCCATTGGCACTTTTAAACAGCACAGGAATGTGGAAATTAATTCAACACAGAACCATCAGAAATTCCACCCTGTTTACAACAAGGAGATCTTCTATTTATCTATTTCTATGTGTGGGGAAGGTGGGGAAATTTAACATAAGGAAGTTGGTTGATTTTGTGTAGAATGTTACAAATGTGTTGTTGCTTACCCAGTGTTACTTAGACCAAGTCAATACGCATGTCATTATTTCATAACAATAATTACATTATCTTTGTATACTTGAGGGTACACAGTAATGGAAGGAAATTTCTCAAGTGCTGGTAGCAGGTTGATAATACCAACAATAGACCTCACTGCCACAGAGTGAGATATCGTGATATTATGGAAGGTGAAAGAAAAGTGAGAATATTTTTCCAAAGTACATTATTGGCATGAGATTCATAGTAGTGGACATCTTATATTGTTCTGTTCTCATCAAGATAAAGAAGCACTCCTGAGAATCCTTTAATTCTAATGAGTTTTCCAGCTACGATGAAGGGCAAAAATTATTAATGGGCATTCTGTTATTTCCCCTCTCCCCTTAAGGTTGAGCAGAAATCCAGTAGTTTCCCCTGTCAAATTTTAAAAGAGTTTTTAGCAGATTACCACAGATTAATAAAGAATGTTTCCTGATACACTCTACTTCCTTTGTTGAAGCCTAATCCCTTTACCATTTACAAATCATATTGTTGCATAACAGCGAAATATAAGAGATGAGGTAAATAATCTTTTACTGCTGCCTCCTAAAGTTCATGAAGCCTCTTTCAACCACAAACAAACCTACACAATAATCATTGCAATTTCTTCTAAAGAATATTAGCAATCAAATATCTCAGTAATATATCCTAGAGGGCAGAGATCAGAATATCTATTCTACTTTATATGCATCCAAAAAATTCTCACTCTCTTTTTCAGCATAAAGAAACATACTTCATAACTACAGGTGCTCATTGCAGTGGGAATTTGGTGCAACACAATAATAAATTAAAATCATACTAAATAGTATGTAGAAGAAATTTAGAGAATTCAAAACACTTAACATATATTATCGTGAAACTACCTCCTCAGAGAGCTATATCTAATTATTATTTTTGTACACTACTTTTCCCCAAGAGGCTCAGAATGGATTTTATTCTTCTTAGCTGCCTCGCACATTTTTATGAAAAGGCAAGCCATAAATATAACAATAATAAATAATAAATATTTAAGATTCAAGGCAACCCTGTTCAGTGAGATTCGACAAAGATACAGTGATTTTCCTAAAGCCAGACAGAGAACTTCATGGTTGGACCTGAATTTAACATTTTTGTAAACCTCTTACGAGAGCTTTGGCTATTGGGTGGTATAAAAATGTAAAAAAGCAAACAAACAAAAAACGTACAACTCTCTGCTCTGTCCCAATGATTTTCCAGCTGTGTTCCAAGGAATCCTGGTGGGTTTTTTTTGGAAACTTATCAGAGGTTTCTCAATGAGATAAGCAATACCAAAAAAGATTCTCTAGAAAACATCTTCCTCATTACATGGCAGGGTGTTTTGTATTTTGTTTTATTTTGTTCTGTACAGCACCATGAAAACTTGATGGCCCTATATAAATAAATATTATTTATAATATTTATAAATAATAATAATACCAACTTTGATCTGCTCTGGGGTATATTCAGTATATTCAGTATATTCTAGAGCAATAGCAAGTCCTGACAGGCCTAGTCCAAGTCTTCGATGAACAGAGTGTGCACCCCACAACGTATCCCAGAATCTTCCATGATATACAGCAGTTCTTTATATTGTTCAAGACACAAAAGTTACTGTGGAAGATTCCCTGATACTAGAAAATTTCAAAATTATTGCTCCAGTCAGTGTACCACATTGGCTGTCCAGAAGCATGTCAGATATTACTGTACATTTTTACTGTTTCTATCAAAATCTAAGACCTGCGTAACGAAAGAATCGGAATAAATCCTATTACCGTCTTTCTTCAACTTTGCATAGGAAATGTACAGAAAAGCATAAGCAAATGCCAAAAGAAAATGGAAGTGTGTGGTAAGAGAGCGAAGAATGAACAGAACAATAGCTACAATTTCATTGAAATTCCAAGTTATTAGAGAATGATATGGGATAACAGCAGCAGCCCTTGCATCTTTGTTATTGTGTTCAGGATCTATACCTCACATTGAGTCCATTCTATCTGCCTCCAAAACCGGGCAAGTAGCTTGGGTTTTTGTTAGGCACACAGGTAAATATACCATTGTACAATCCCTTTCTTGTTGTTCCTTAACAGATGCCATCTTTAGCTTCAGTAGTGGGCGGTGCTCATTGGGGCTGGTGGGATGAATGGTAAGGTCCCCATAGGCAAAGCCAAGAGGGTCACTGTAGGAAGAGCTAACTAAATAGAGGCCTTAGCTAGACCTAAGGTTCATCCCGGGATCGTCCTGGGGTCATCCCTGTGCATCTAAATGACACACAGGGGATCCCAGGAGCAGGCAGGGACGATCCTGGGATAAACCTTAGGTCTAGCTAAGGCCTTAGTTTTCTACCCATCCTCCTCTATTGCAAAAAGCCCTACACAGGAACAGATAAAAGCAGTCTGTTGCAAAGGGGAAAACTGGGGCAAATTAACTTTACGATCATGCCTACAAAGCAGAGTGTATGTGCATGGGAGAGATTCCATACATCAACACAGGAAAGAAGTCTTTTGAATCCACATCAGCACTACACAAAAAACACAAACTGAAACAAGCTAACTTCAAGATTATGAGTTAAAAAACAAAGGCTTGATGGGGTTATCCACACAATTGTACAAAAACACTCATTTGTACCAACATTTTTCTGTTCTAGAAACACACATACACACACCACTGTTTCACAACAAAGGGAAACTGAGGCCTTAGCTAGACCTACCGGTAAGTCCGTGACAAAGGAGGGGAGGTCCCGCAATGCGAGTATCACGGGATGTCACCCTCGTTTACACGTCAGGTGTGGAGACCTCTGGAGGAGAGGCGTCGTGCCCGCCATTTTTTATTTTTTAAAGGAACGGAGCACACAAACGCTCATGTGCAAAGGTATATTGTTGTTTTTTAGCTTCATTTCCCTGCTCCCCCCACCCTAGCCCTGATGGGTGCAGCGCTCCTGGCTCCACGTGAGTAATTGCGCGGAGCCAGGAAAAGCCGCGGAAACGGGCCACACGCTTGCGGTCTTGGGCTCAGCCTGAGACCACGGGAAAAAGCGGGCCCAGAGTGTAGGGCTTTATCCTGGGGCCAGGGAGGGATGATCCCTCCCTGAGCCCGAGATCCCGTGCATCATTTGGACGCATAGGGGCGATCCCAAGTATCAGCCTGGGATAATCGCTGGTCTAGCAAAGGCCTGAGTCAAGTGGCATTAAGCTCATGGATACAAAGTAGGCCAGGGCACAATCCACAAAGCCACAAAAAAAATATCCTTTGGGGCCATATTTTACTAGTCTAGCACAAATCCCCATGATTTGTGTTACTTGAAACTGAGTCAAGTAACATTAAGATCATGACAGCAAGAGTTCAAGACCAAGAGAGCAAAATGGGGTGTGCATGGAATCTACACACCCACACTCTTTTGGCGCATGTCAGCCAGTAGAGTTGACACAAGATCGAGTTGGCTCTGCGAGGGCAGTGAATGAGGAGTAAATCCATAGGTGCGAGGTTAGGGCCGCATCTGAATGTTTGCGAGTGCCTGGAAAGTATGCTTTCTGGAGCCTCTATAAAGTGCGCAATTCCCCCAGGTACCCTTGTGTTAATAGGGCTCAGCAGAGGCTCACACAGCCTGGCTCGTTGTAGCGGTTCACGTGAGCAGGGCATATGAATGCTCACAGGGTGGGCCATGGCCGCATCTGCTCAAAGGAGAACAGGACTGAAGACCAGCAGCAAGCATGCCATACTTTCTAGTAAGTTGCTGGAGAGTGAGCCTGGAGGTTATCTTTTTAAGATCTGAGAGAGGTGGGAGAGTACTGTTGCCTCCACACATAATATAGGACTGCCTCTGTCTAGCACTCCCTTAAGGAACTCTGGCTACACTTACGCAAACAGACAAATTTTCTATCTAAAATTTCAGACAGTTCCAGACCTTCTGGACAAAGTTCCACATACATAATTTGTTTTGTTTTAATTTCATTTGTCACTGAACACTACCCTGAGTGTTAGAACGACAAATATGAAATTATTTAAATAAATAAAATCTGAAGGTAAAATATAGAAATAATTGTATTAATTAACTCTCAAAACAGTTTATGCACCGTCAGCTTGATATGTATATGTAAAACTAATAACAATAATCCCCAGACTTTTAAACTGCTAGAATTTCATGACTATACTTTGCATGAGGCTAGAATTGTGTTAATCCAGAATCTAGATCTATAATTTATATTAGAATACATTAGCGTAATGCTTTTCACTAGAGATCTACCAGACTGATTTTGCTCATTTTTAAAAAATAAAAGTTGAGCAGTGTAGATGTGCAGAATTTGAAAAAAATTCAAATCTTGAGATTTAATAGCAAAACAGTATGTTTATTTGCTCCATTCCAAGCAGTCTCCTATTGCTCTATGGTTCCGTGCCGACTTATTTGCTCCACGCCAAACAGCACCTCATCTGATATCACGTGTTTTCAATGTGAAAATTAAAGAAATGCAAAATGATCTTTTTAAAAAGAATGCACCATACAGCACTTAATCTGTCATCACGTGTTTTTGTTCCAGTCACAAGAGAAATGGCTAAATATATTTTCATCCAATCATTCTCAGACTACTAGTGCCTGTGTCAAGTGGTGACATGGGCACTAGTAATTTATACTAGTAATAAAGTAGGGTGTATGTCCCCAGCCCTCCATGGGAAAGGAATCCCCAACATTAACTCCCTTTCACATGCCACACCCATGAAGACTGTGGGAGATGCCAGTCTTGGCTGCCACATGGTGGTGCCAGACGAGTTCCTTCCTCTGTGCTGAGAGAGGCATGGAGCTCCACTGTTTGCAAGCTGTTTGGCACCGAGCATGCACAGGCAGTTCTTATTATTCACTTTAAGAAACTCAGCCTAGAATAGTAAAGGCTTGAAGACATTGCAGGACAAATGAGCAAGTGATCTCGCCATTGGTGCAGCAGTATTAAATAACGTACTCTGGTCCAGATTTAGCAACACCACTGAATCAAGCAGCACATGCTTAATTAACTCATGATTGGCTCGGGCAGGCACAGAAATGTAGATATGAATGCACACCCCAAACAAAGAATGGTTTCCCTCCAGTTGAGACTTAATCATCAACATCAAATTTCCCAATTTTTAAGCATCACAATTTTGAGGCATAGCACTGCCCTGTTTAGATGCCCATCCCAATCCAACCCTTTCAAGACCCTTGGTAGCTTTACTGACAAGTCATCTCAATTTATGGTAAGTAGCCCAAAACCATCATTGACTTTGCCCAAGTCTTTACTTCTCTTTTTTGTTCCATTGTCATTTTCTGGCGCAGAGTTTTGTCCTTTTGCAGTCTTTGTTCAAACCTGTTAAGAACGCTGTACTGTAGGTCCACAGTATTCCTGGCCTCACCATTTTGCTGCTGAAATTGCTAAAGGTTATGGCCACCTGAGGCAAGCACCCTTTGTTAAAAATACTTTGGTTGTGTGACAAGCCCATTTAGTCCTGGTTGTGTCCATTGGCTTTTGCCCGTTCTGCTGAAATCTCTACGTCATGGAACTTGGGGTTCTGTCTGAGCCTCGTCAGACATTTTCCTCCAGAGCATGCGCTCTGTTCACCTGAGTCCCCACTTTAGCTGAAGCAGTGACCTCCTTGCAGCTTCTTTCAAGGACCCATATTCTTTGCTGAAGCAAGTTTCACCACACTCCATCTTCTCCTACAGGACAGAACTAATGAGATCCTAGGAAAGGTACTTTTAAACCCTCTCCTAAAACCATGTGTGTGTGTGTGTGTGAGAGAGAGAGAGAGAGAGAGAGAGAGAGAGAGAAGGTGGTTCCTGCATGGGTTGAGAAAGGCCTAAGAGAAGGGGAATTCTCACTAAGATAGGGGCAGAAACACCACAGTTTGAAGTTGACTTTTGGACCAAGGCATGTTAGAAAAGCCACAAGCTGGGGTCCAGGTGGGTTTTGTGCCTCAGTTTGATGAAGGACACAGCGTCTAAGCACAGAGCTTCTTCCTGTAGCATCAAACCATGATTTGCTATTATGCATGAACAATCATAAAGATGAACAGTTAAGTGGAAAAAAGTGAAAAGGTTAAACACAAGAGGAATGTAATAAACATGATATAAAGTGGAAGAACATAGAGCCAATAAAATGTAGAAAGGCAAAATAATAATAATAATGCACAGAGACAGATTCCTAAAAGTTTAGAAATAGCAAACCCACATCCTAAATGCAGTTAGGGTGAATTTATAAGGCCATTTTGACTTCCACAGAACGAAGCTATCCTTTCTAGTTAGTGTCAAGTATGCATATTCTTCTTAGTACTTTTAACATTTCATTTTGGGATTAGATTGTAGACCAACACAGATTCAAAACGGTGATTGGCTTGGCATACAATCCAAACCCGTACTGATCAATTCAGAACACCAAATCTAGGGGAAAATGCAGCTCTGACAACTAACAAAAAATTAATACACTAAAGTACTACTCATTTTTAAAGAAGCAACAAAATAAATATTAACACACTGAGAAATGGACGAGTAAATCCCAAAATCAATTTTTTCTTTATCCTTTGTGCCTTCCACAGAATTCTCTCTCTGAGCTCTCTCATTCTGTTTTTAAATTTTAATTTATTGGATTATGACTATGCAGCAAATATTCTTCAGCACTAATACTTATAAATTATGCTGCCAGACAGGACACAAAAATGTTAGCATAGTGGAAAAATGGGTAGTAGCTATATGAGAGGAAGAATATAAAATATATTTGAAGTACATTTGCACCCTTAGAGGTCTAAATGTCAGAATGCCCTAACTCATACAAAATGTAAGATAAAGAAACCCAAAGAATAAATTATTCATCACTGTAGCCCTTTCTGCTAATCTACCTACCTGCTAACAGAAGTAACTTGCAGTTATACTGAACACATTATTCTTCCTCAGCTTTTTATCATAATTTTCATCTTTAAAATGTTTCAAACACAAAGCAGAAAAATGACCATATCCAACTAAATCTGGATACGGTACTCATATTGGAGAGAAGTCGTGTCATGAGATATATAATTACCACAACTAGTTAAACCCTGCTTTCAAATGCCATCAAACTACATTGCTGCAAGTCAGTCCTGCAAGAAAATGTTCCATAAAATTCCAAAGCTTGGATGCCAATGGACATTTTCCACTCTCAGAAGAAAGGACGTGGATATTTCCCCTGCTTGCAGCCAGGATATGTCAGCCATGGAAATCACCCTTCCTTGCCAGGCTGTCCAAGCCTGCGCACAAGCAAAGTGACACAGACTTTGAGTGGTATGCATGCTCAGAACATGCATACCACTTCCTCATCACGTCCCTCAAGACGGTTTGCCCTCAACTGTCAAAATGTGCCTCATGCTATGAGTGGGCAGCTCAGCAGAACCACACCCTGGCATTCACCACTGTTCCCTACTCTCTCCCACTCCCCTTTCCCTCAGGTGAGTACATGCACACACAGTTCCTTTATCTATTTCTTGAGGGGGAGAGGATTATCCCTTCTGCATATGTTGTGGCTCGCCTGAATATGCAGAAAACTCTGGTTTGTTTGCAGGTAGCTTTTTTCATCTCCATAGGGTCACCCAAGTTCAGCATAATATTAGCCAAGTATCACAACATCACCACTTCCAAGACGCAGTTCAGTGGGGCTTAGAAAAGGAACATCGTAAAAACTAAACAGGGTGCAGCTCGGTAATTTTAGATCTTGGACTTAATAGTATTATGGAGGCCCCTTTTAGAAGGCCATGTGAATGACTTCAATTGTGAAGTGCACAACTAACATTTCTATTCACTCCCTACCACCATTCCATGCTTTCCTACTGTTTCTACATTGCTAATATGTTAGAATAATGACTACAACAAGAGTGTGTGCCAACCCCAATTTTATGAGCATGTGCAGTTTTTATTTTAAACCCACTTAAATCATAGAACCATCATGGCTACATGAATAAAATGGAGTTTGCTTCTGCTGTCTCAGTCACCTACTGCTCTCTGGATGGTCATTGAGTGGAGGGGCTGTGGGATCCTGAACGTTTGCCCCAAGGTCTAGTCCTAGCAGCACCACTGTTTTTGAACTATCCTGAAACTTTTCTATCCAAATATTTCTACTTTAGATAGTGATTATTCTGTTGTGTGTATTACATCCACTTCTCAAGGAATAATTCAATTGCTTGGAAAGTTAATTGATGCTTATCTTTTAGAGAGAAGTTCTTAGCCTCATCCAACCTCCATTTTTTAAATAGTGATTTTTAAGACTGATAAAATACTTTAGTATAAAGGTACAGCTACATACAATGAATAATTACTAGTGTGTTTAGACTATACAAAGAGTAATAAGATAAATTTATTATAATCCAGATTAATCCCAACTCTTCCCACTCCCAACACACACAATACCACATATAAATGTAGACCGCCTCTACATTTGATGTACTAATTCTGACAACTCGTATGCAACAGAAATCGACATGAAAGTTCCAGTCTTCATGATGGATGAATCAGTATTAAATGCGGAGCTTGTTTTCCCAATTCATTTGCACGTGCAGCAACATGGGAATCACTTCAGCATGATATGTGGATTATGTGATCACATGGGTCTTTCCACCTAATTAATAGCCTTCCTCCCAACAGAATTCCAATGGCATTGGGATGATTTGCACATGCAATCTCCTTATTCACATATAGTCCCCTGCTTTGTGGGTTTACACCTCACAGAAGCAGCTCCCACACTACTGGCTGCATGTGTGAAGGAGACCCAACTTTGAATTGCTTGAGCATCCCCTCCTATAACACACACAAGACCCCACAGTGCCCAAGTGTCTCAAAGGAAAAGAGTAGAAGCAGGGTCACCATGGCCTGAAAACATAAAGTTTCCTGTGGGAATACTCTTAGGGAAGGAAAAATCCTTTAAAAATAGAGGGAATTGGAATGGACTAGTACTTTTCCTTTTGGCTAAACCAAGGCATGTGCTCGGTGGGGCTGGAAAGGTCCTTACACCTTCTCTGGTAACTATTCACACCTTCCTAGTGAGGCTTACCTTATACTCTGACAAGCAATACAGTAGAAGAATCTGTGTCCTACTCATTCATATGCCTACCAATAATGAAAGTAAGATATGCAGGAACAATGGAAAGTAGCCTATGCGCAAAACACAAGCCTCCTGTTGGCAGGAGAGTAAAACCATCTGATCACTTTTGAACCTTTTGAGAGGTATTTTTGGTTTTAGAGATGGAACATTTGATATTATATTAAATAGGAACATTCTAAAGCATCATATATAGAACAAAATACTTTAGAAATACAGATGGTTTTAAAGACAAAACTATCTCACCTCTGGTGTGACATCCCTTGGTGCGAACCCTGTTCCTCCAGTTGTTAAAATCAAGTTAAGTTCCTTTTCATCACACCAGTCTATCAGTGTCTCCTGAAAAAGAAGAACAAAATAATTACATTTTATTTGTTCCCAGTCCACTGAAACACAGATCCTCTGGCTTTCAGAACCTCAATAGGTTTATACAAAAGTTTGTTTTAAAAGGAATAAATAATTTTGTGTACAATACAATTCCCCTAGACCACACTATGTACCTGCATACAGATATTCTCTTGTAGAGTGGCGATTAACCTTGCAAACCTTTCAACATATCACATTCATCCACATGTACTCCAGATTTGATTCTATAGAGTTAGGTAGTGCTGTGATTTGCTACTGTCATCTGAATAGTCCTTCAAAATGGGCTTCATACTGTGATCAAATAATAAATGAGAGAGAAAATTCAAACCTGTTCATCTTATTTGATTAACTATGATTTTATCTACTTTATACCTAATCCTAAATATAGATACGTATGTAAACCTCATTTAAATTGTGTGTGTGTGTGTGTGTGTGTGTGTGTGTGTGAAGAGATAATAAAACTGCAAATTCTTTCAATGCTCTCAAATTCCAAAAATATCTCAAATGTAGGCTGACAGCCCTCAGAATGGAATTGCTCTTCTTATATTATCAGTTATATTATCTCTTTTCACCAAGAAAGTGCGTAAAACGTTTGGTTTACCAATTTCAAAGTTCCCAACACTGAATAAACAAAACTGTTTAGTTTTATAAATCCCACCATCCTGTTCTGAGAAAAGGAATATTAGCTCATAATCCAGAGCAAGAAAACAGGAGCAGCAAACAGGGATTTTTAAGTAGGAGAGGTTGAAGAGGCAAAGAAGGCCTGTTGCCATGTGCTCTGCCACATGGTCCAAGTGGGAAGGGCTTCTGCTGCTTGAGCGTAATCCCTGAGCTAGTCAGAGATGGGGACAGTGGCTACACAGATCGAAGTTGCTTGCCAGTCCCAGGGAGCTCACAATCAAGTGAACAGGAAGAGCAAATACGGAGCTTTAAGTAGGAGTTTAGCAGGAGAACTTGAGCGGTAATCCAGGAAGGCTGTATCACTACCTACAGAGAACTAAGAAACATGACTGGGAATGGAGCTGCAAATTTTGTGCTATGGGGTAAGATGCAAGATGAAAATTTTGTAGTAAGATAACTACAGCTAAAGCAAATGCAAGCTGGAATCCCTGCTGGAAGAAAAAGTACAAGGGCTTGAAGTGTGCCTAACCACACTTCAACATCACGAAGATTAAGTACTTCCGGACAGAACACACGGAGCACTTCTGGAAGGACAACAGGAAAGGGCAATTTCTAAAAAAGAGGGAGGAAATCAGACA
This sequence comes from Elgaria multicarinata webbii, assembly GCF_023053635.1. NCBI lineage: Eukaryota > Metazoa > Chordata > Lepidosauria > Squamata > Anguidae > Elgaria > Elgaria multicarinata. The sequence continues at coordinate 123,546,750 of NC_086172.1, read as the reverse complement.
CAGGAGCAAATATGGAAAAATGTCGCAAATAGAAACAAGATGAACAGGAAGTATCCTGTTTTTTCCAGCTGTGAGTTCAATTCCCGGACCTCCCCACAGACCAGGAGTGGGCGACAAACAAAAACTACAACTCCCAGCATGCCTTCTGCCGAGAGCCGCAACCTCCTTCCCTTAATGTTGGCTTGTTGTTTTCTGTTATAACTAAACCACAACATTCCAAGACAGATGCAAGAATTACTGAATAAAGTTTATGATTTTTATGCAAAAGCCTGGCTTTACTATTGAAACAGAAGAGTGAATGGAGGAATGACTGGCAACTAAGACTAGAATGGAATTTATTTATTTATTTATTTATGGTGGGTGGAGTTAGTGGCAGTTGGGGAAAGTCAGTTAGTGGGGGCCGAGTTAGGACTGAGAGATAGTGATGCCAGTACTACACCTCCCAGCATGCTTTGGGTGGCCCGCAGGTGCCCATGTCCTCTGAGAGGCGCTTTCCAGTGCTATTGTGGCTGATGCTGCTCCTTGACACAGCATCGAGGGGTAGCATTGCCAAGGAGGGAGGTAAGCGGCTGTCAGTGGACACGCACAACGCCAGCCAAGTTCTGCTGGGACTGCCTCAGCCCACACTTCTAACCCACAAACTGCTCCATCAGGAGCCTGTACTGAAGGGCCAGGACTGTGTCGGGCACTTGCCCCCCTGATGGCCGCAGAGAGATTTCATCTCTCTGATGAATGTGCCAAGGGTTAAAAGATGGCTTCTCTGCCAAAGGGTGGCTACAAGTGGCTACATACCAGATTTGCATCCCTTAATGGTGGACATCATGTCCTAGCAGACAAAGGGAAAAACTTTCGACCAATAGAGCATTAAATGTAACCTATGACTCATTGAGATTGTGCACCTTAACTTGAAAATTGAATGTAACTTAACTTGCTAATCCAGAACTGACCAACAGAAGGGTTAGAAAGAGACTAACACCCTCTTGTAGTCAGGGCCTATATATACTGTGAGATTCCTTTATTCTGTATGCCTCCATTTTATGGAACCGGAGAGCGCCCCAATACTGCAGTATCAGAAGTAAATAGATTAAGTGTATTTTCCAGCCTCATGTGTTTGATTGGCTATTAACATGCCGGGTAAGCGGGCCTTTAAAGCCCTGTTGTTAAGGGACAACACCTCTTTGTCAAGCCTGTTTCTGGTTATGCACAGAGTGTTTCCCTTTCCTCCTCCTTAAGGGTGAAGGCTGCATGTGTGCTTCCCTCAGTTTCTGAGAAAACCGATATCAGGAGGGGGTGCCTTTGAGCATATCCAGAGTTCAGCCTCTCAAACACATGCTGTTGTATCTAGTTATGATTTTAAAACCACACATGGCAGGTGGAAGGAGGCATCGCAAATGGGTGCAGCCCATTTATGTAGGTTGTTTCCTTTTATGTGGAATTGGGTTGACTGACTTTAGGAATCACAATGGCTGCCAAAGGCCAGTAAATCTGTCCTCCTACCCAAAGCATGCTGGGAGATGTAGGCGTAAACCTAGGTTTTTATTAAATTCTTTAAAAAATACTTAAAACCCCAATATTCATGTTTTAAGATTTTTTCTGATCCATGTACATGAAGTCCTGTCTGGGTGAACAGCATTAAGGCAGTTACCATATGCAGAAGTGGGTAAACATTTAGGGACATACATGACACACACATACTTTCCGCTTTATAGGTAGAGACAAGCCCAACGCGCTTCGGCCTCTGGCTTTCTGTTAGGCCTTCTTCAGGGGATTGTGATAATGTCTGCAGAAATTATTTACAACAGAATTGCTTTTGTCTGTCCACTGGTGACTAGAAGGCCTCAGGGCTCAGCCCAAGAGTCTGTTTTCATTAGCAGAACTGAGTCTTGGAATGTGGGAAGAAATGCTTTTCCTTCACCAGTGAGAAAATTGAGATATGTGTATCTGTACATATTTTTAAGAGGCCTTCAGTCATTAGTTTCCCTTTCCTTTCTGGAGGCCTTGGCAGGGCATCTATTTAATTCTCTCTTTGAGTGGGCTTTGGAGCCAGGCAGTCTGGTGTGTGGGTCCTCAGGAGTTAGTCTTCCCCTAAGCGTTTTAACAATAAAGGAAACTGTCATTGTTACTTGGCAGTCAAGGCCTAGGGTGAGCTGCTAGTTGCGCAGGTAACCTCACCTAGGATTACCATATGAAAAGGAGGACAAGGCTCTTGTATCTTTAACAGTAATGTAGAAAAGGGAATTTCAGCAGGTGTCAATTGAAGAGGGTGAAAATCCCTTTTCATCACAACAGTTAAAGCTGCAGAAGCCCTGCCCTCTTTTTATCTGGCCACTCTACTATAGCTAGTGTAGCTTTAACTGTTGTGATGAAGAGGGAATTTCACCCTCTTCAATTGACACCTGCTGAAATTCCTTTTTCTACATTACTGTTAAAGACACAGGAGCCCTGTCCTCCTTTTCATATGGTCACCTTAGCTCACCCCCATATTGACCATGCTCGAGGGACACTACACAAATGAAGCCTCCTATCTCCCCACATACCAATAATTTAGGAGGAGGTTGCTTAGCTCAGGATCGCTTTGTAGACCTTTTAGAGGTGAGATATAAATGGTTTCATAAATATAAGTTGTTTTCTACCACAAAAACACACATTTGATTTTCTCTTTGTTTCTACCATATATTCACTAATTCCAGCAACTGAATTCACAAAATAAATATGTATTTTCCATCTGTTTTTAAAAACAACTTTATCAGCACAAGTGAAAGTAGGTAATTGTTCCCTTATAAAACTCATATTTGGTTGAAATGGTTTATAATTAAATAAAGGGAGCAACAGTATTCTGCACCAACTGAGTTTCTTAATCATCATCATCATCATCATCATCATCATCATCATCATCATCATCATCATCAAAGGAAGCACCTAATATAATGCACTGAAGTAAATCTAATGTAGATATTACCAGCAACTGATAACTTTAACACGGCTATCTCCATCCAGGATGGGTTGCATCTGATACAAAAGCCAAATGAAATGGAAGAAGCAAATTTGGAAAGAATGAGAAAATCATGATCCAAGCTCAAAAACCTCATCCTAGGCTAGACCTATATATCTTCCTTCTCTCATTAGATTAACAAATTGTAATTTTTCTGAGGAATTAATTTGGCAAAACTCACAATTTCAGCGTAAATTTGGAAGACAACAGGCATAGAGTTTACCTGCAGAGCTTCTATTTTGACCACAAAACAGGTAAACAATATAGTGAAGGATGGAGATGGAAAACAAAGCAGTCCAAATACACATGCATTTGTGAATTGCTTGTTTCTAAACAAGCTAGAACTGCTTGTTCATTTTTAAAAGAAAATTTCATACTTAATTGTTGGTTTAAAATAAACAGCAAGATCAACCACAGCTACTTAAGTAGATGGCCATACTAATATAGTAAAGTACTGGTCTTGCTCTACATTGTTTCTGTTTCATAAATCTTATTCTTTGAGAGACTAATTTGTTAAAAGTTATACAAACTTCAGATCCCCTACTTGGAATTTGATTTTCAACCAATTAAAAATTAAATAAATTAAATTGCTCCTCCTTGCCAGTTATTTTTCCCAGCAGGGTTGCAAGCATCTGATATACAGCCCTATGATTATTCCCAGAACATTTTAGGCTAAAACAGCAATTATAGATTACAATGCAAGAAAATAGCTCCATGATTCAAGAATAGCTTGCCTCTAGATGTAAACCAGAATTTCTTTCCTCATGAATTTGTATATGTCATTTCTCTTTCAAATCAACATTTCAAAGAGATGAAACTCTGGACAAGAGACTTGCTTCTAAGACAACAGACAGATTTACTGGGTAAACATTTTATTATCACCAAATTAGTACCAATTATAGACAGTTTTGTAAAACAACCAGAAATAAACAAACTGGAAACAGTCAAGGGGTAGATTCCCAATGAAAAGGACCTCAACAGTTAAAGGTATTAGATAATAGGAACATTTCTGCATGCTTCCAGATATTAGCAGATGACAGAGAATGTGTTGTATGAACAGCCACTTGTCTTGTTCCTCCACCTAGCTTGATCGGTTACTTTCTCCTACCCCCTTCTCTTCGCCTCTGTAACAAGCAACATATGCTCTCTCCCTGAGGGAAGCAAGTAACCAGGTCTTATGCCTTTGCTTACTTACACTCATGCACTCAACTTTAGGGGGTGCTTGTAGTTAAAACAGTATTAGTATTAAAGGAAATAAACACAGGCTAGAGCCAGTTTAGAGGAAGTTAATTCCAACTTACTTTATTACATTGTTATATTTTCAGCACCAGATGAAGACTTTTCTCTTCTCCCAGGCATTTAACAGCATATGTTGAGTTGTTAATCTGACCCCATAATAGTTGTTTTAAATGGATATTGTCTGTTTTAATGCTTTTTATGGTTTTTAAATTTTATATATTGGTTTTTAATGTTCAATGTTTTAATCTTTGTAAACTGCCCAGAGAGCTTCGGCTATCGGGTGGTACATATAAATGTAATAAATTTATTTATTTATTGCATTTCTATACTGCCCAATAGCCGAAGCTTTAATATTAAATGCTGTTTTGCCATGCTTTTTTTGTATAAAGCAACCTTGCTGTAAGTCACACCAGACTTTCCAACAAAAGGCTAACCACTTCACTGAAGCATAAAAGTAAACAATTTGCAACTTCAATGCAAAGTAAGGGACATGTTCTGTTCTGCAAACCAAAAGAGCCTTCAGTTTATGCTGTCATCACAATCAAAGGAGACCACATTACTACTATGGAAAGATAGCTCAATATGGCCAAATAATTATTTCCTTTGCTAACATAAACCTTCATCAACAATGCCTACTGTGGTTGATTTATGGGCTGATCTATGCTGGCAGTGGGTCCTGGACCCAATGTTTACTGGTTGGAGACAGAGGACATCATCTTGGGGAGGCACGCAACGGCTTGCCAACCTGCCCTCATGTTCCTGGGCTGCTGCCGTGGATGTAACTCACAGCAATAGCAAGGAATATCCTGTGTGTGGCAGGACCAGCAGGTAAAACCAAGTTAAAGATCCATCTTCCTTGCAGCAAGTTCAAGTGGGCCCTCCCTTGCCTGCTAACTCATCTGTGTAGTAGACCCGAGTTAATCTCTCATAGATTAGAACAGAGGAAGATACAACAATTTGAGACATTTAGGATTAAGCAGCCATCCATGAAAAGCCTGGATTAGGATTTTCAAGTACTCTAGGACTGTTGACAAGCAGTAAGGAATTATGGCTTCAATGGGTGGTTGCCCTGCTTTTTGGTTATTTCTGTTCAGTTCACGTTTTGTTGCATTCCCAATCACCCAGAACAGTAGGACACAAAATAGCATCTTAAGTTACAGGAAGGCAGAATTTGGTTAAACAACAGGCAAAACGTCCTAATGGTTAGAGAAGTCAGAAAATGCAGTGGTCTTTCTGACTCTGGAAATATTCAATGAGAAACTGGACATCTGTCAGGAATACATTAAACTGGACTTGATGCCCTAAATGTCCCATTCTAGCTCTAGGATTCTATTTTGGTCAGACATATGGACATATTTCGTGAAGATCAGGACTGATCACTTTAATCACTTGTTCTTACTATTCTTGTAGCATCTACATAAACTGTGGCTTCAAAACTGAATCCGAGGGTCTACTTTCCATCAGTTCTGCTTTGTTTTCCCCTATAAAACTCCACATCCCTTGCTAAGAGAAGACAATGTCTTTGAAGATTCATAGAGATGCAATTTTACTGTCTAAAAACCATGTGTGGTAAAAATTGATACTCTGTAACAGCCACTATGCTGACTTGTCTTTTTAGACTCCAGCATCATCATCATCTTCTTCTTCTTAATTTATTTATTTATTTATTTATTTATTTATTTATTTATTTATTTATATAGCACCATCAATGTACATGGTGCTGTACAGAGTAAAACAATAAATAACAAGACCCTGCCGCATAGGCTTACATTCTAATAAAATCATAATAAAACAATAAGGAGGGGAAGAGAATGCACCAAACAGGCAGTATAAAAGTCAGAACAAAATCAAGTTTTAAAAGCTTTAGGAAAAAGAAAAGTTTTTAGCTGAGCTTTAAAAGTTGCGATTGAACTTGTAGTTCTCAAATGTTCTGGAAGAGCGTTCCAGGCGTAGGGGGCAGCTGAAGAAAATGGACGAAGCCGAGCAAGGGAAGTAGAGACCCTTGGGCAGGTGAGAGACATGGCATTAGAGGAGCGAAGAGCACGAGCGGGGCAATAGTGTGAGATGAGAGAGGAAAGATAGGAAGGAGCTAGACAGTGAAAAGCTTTGTAGGTCAACAGGAAAAGTTTATATTGGATTCTAAAGTGAATTGGAAGCCAATGAAGAGATTTCAGAAGTGGAGTAACATGGTCAGAGCGGCGAGCCAAGAAGATGATCTTAGCAGCAGAGTGGTGAACAGAAACCAACGGACTGATGTGAGAAGAAGGAAGGCCAGTGAGAAGAAGGTTGTAGTAGTCCAACCGAGAAATAACCAATGCATGAACAAGAGTCTTGGCAGAAGAGACAGACAAAAATGATCGAATCCTGGCAATATTATACAGGAAAAAACGACAGGATTTAGCTACTGTCTCAATCTGAGGAATAAATGTTTTATTGAATACATTTGCACTGGCTCTGTTGATAGACCAGTTCCATCAAGCTCCTCCCTCCTTCAATTATCACCTGGAAGCAGAAGAGGAAAAGATCAGGTTGCAGAAGAGGAAAAGATGGGAAGAGGGCCACATAATAGTCTCTGTTGAGAGATCAGCTTCACTTGGCTCCTCCTTCCCTGAACTGTTTCCATTCCAGCTGGCCATTATACAAATAACTATGAAACCTTTAAGAATCAGTGCCTCGCTTGTTTTCCTTTTCCCTCTTCATCATTTCCCCTTTTCGTCTTTTAGATTGTAAACCTGTGGATAGGGACTGTCATGTTTTGTACTGACCTTATGTGAGCTCTTCTGGATTACTTTTCAGCTGAAGAGAAGAGTAAATCTGTTTACTACTACTACTAAGGATGAGGAGGTCAGCTTTCTATTTTGGCTAAATCTACGTTGTTTTTTAATTGATTAAACTTTTCTTTAAGAATATTCCTCTGTTTACCTTTGGGAGTCGAAAGCTCTGATCCAGACCCATACAGGAAAATAAATACATCAAAAGAGATGGTCCCTTGGATACCTAAACTTTCAATGATTGTAAGAATTAAACTCAAATACAAATAAATACATTAATATTAGTTGAATCATGATGGTAGAAAGTTTGCAAATAGTAACTGAGTCTAAAGGCCAAAAGTAACTGCAGTTGATTAATACTTATGAGTTCTTGAGAAACAGGGCCATTGCTAAGTACATGAAAGATCCAGGGAACAAGCCCAGAACATAAATGTGCATGTGTATGCATATACACATACATAGGTATATGCTGTATTTTGTATTTGTGTTTTTAGATTGTTGGTTGTTTTATTATGTTCTTCATGGTTTTAATTTTTGTGAACTGCCCAGAGAGCTTCGGCTATTGGGCAGTATAGAAATGTAATAAATAAATAAATAAATAAATAAATACAGGTTGGCAACACTGGAAGGTCTAGGGGGCATTTTTGCTTCCTGGACCTCCCCAACCCCGCAGGTACCCTGCATCATAGTAGCTACATAGCACTCAAAGAGCCAAAAAGCTTCAGATGCCATTTTATATATTTTACAATTTTGTGGATGGTGGGGCTGTACAACATTGCCCTCCACATTGTTAATAAACATGTATACACATGTGTATGGACACACACAAATATATATATATATATATATATATATATATATATATATATATATATCTGTATGAATGTTTGTGTGTATGCATACAAATTTAGAATTACTAGGATTTATTCACATTTCACTGAAGTTAGCAAAAAATAACAGTGAAAGGAGTGCCTCTGAGCATATGCAGAATACAATTCTCTCACCACTGAGCAACTGAGGCCTACCCCACCCACCATACAGATTAAAGCCTCAGCATTCTGTTTTTGGAGATTAAGCACTGACCATATCTATTGCAAAACTACAACCAGATTGCATACATTCTGTACCCCTCCAAAAACAAACCCTCCTCATCAGAACTAGAAGGACATGCAACAGCACACTCCTGCCCATGTTCCACAGCAACTCCTGTACAGCCATTGACAGCCTCATCCTCCATGAATTTGTCCAATCCATTTTTAAAGCCATCCAAATTGATGGTCATCACTATATTTTGTGGAAGTGAATTCCATCATTTAAATATGCACTCTGTGAATAAGTACTCCCTTTTATCTGTCCTGGATCTCCCACTAATCAGCATCATGGGATGACCCCAGGTTCTAGTACTATGAGAGAGGGCAAAAATGTCCCCCTATGCACATTCTCCACACCATGCATAATTTTGTAGACCTCTATCATATCTCCCCTTACTTACCATTTTTCTAAGCTAAACAATACCAGTTATTATAACCTTTCCTCATAGTAGAGTTGCTCCAGCCCTTTGATCAATTTAGTTGCCCCTTTCTGCACTTTTTCCAACTCTATAATATCATTTTTAGGTGTGGTGACCAGAACTGTACACATATATTTGTATAAAGGCTGTTTTATACAAGAACTGACAGTTTTATTCTCAATTCCTTTTCTAATTATGCCTAAACATGGAGTTTGCCTTTTTTAAAGCAGCCACATACTGGACTGACATTTTCATCGAGCTGTCCACCACCACAACCCCAAGATCGCTTTTTGGTCAGTAACTGCTAGCTCAGATCCCATCAGGTTATACTTGAAGTTGAGATTATTTGTCCCAATGTGCATCATTTACACTTGCTTACGTTGAATTATATTTATCATCTGGATGACAATTCTCCCTGTTTGGAGAGTTCCTTTCGCAGGTCCTCGCGATCCCTTATTGTTTTAACCACCTTAAATAACTTGGTGTTAATTTTCATTTTTTGGCCTCATTTTTCCATCTTCTAGCAACACTTCATCAGTCAGATGCTACCTCCTTCTTGTTATGTGCAAGCTCTCCTTGTCTCCTCCTCTCCATAACTTAATTTATGCCAAGACTTCAATTTATGCCAAGGGATCTGTTTTCAATTCTAGGGCTAAGTTATGGAGAAAGTACCTCTGAACATGTACACAGTACCTTTTCCTCCCTACTGAAGCTAGAGTTCATGCAAAAAATAAAAACAGAAATGACAAAACATGCACAAGGTTGAACTGAAGTGGTAAGCGAAGCCAATGGAGTGAAATAGGGTGGGCAGTTCATTACGCCTGCAGTAACATGCTCACAACTGTGAATTTACTTTTGAGTAAACATGCAGAGGATCAAGCTGCAAAAACTAAAATGGGCTGCAGTCCTATGTACGTTTTCCTGAGAGTAAGCCCCATTGACATATTTAGGATTGCTTAAGTATTTATTTCCCTCACAATAAACTCCTGTTTTTAGTAAAGCTTTTCGTTACATTGCTGGATGATGACAACTGACAAAATAGCCCTAGATCCCTTCCGTGGCAACCATGTGAATGCACTTTTCCTAGGAGTTGGATGAGGAGGAGAAGAAAAATAAATCCTTCTGTCTATTTCTATAAAGTCAAATACAGTTCGGAATGTCTGTTACTCACCACTCTCCCCTCTTGAGAGTTCCCCAAGATTTGCTCTGGATGCAATAAAGATGAAAAAGAAAAACCAGAATAGGATAAGGGAGAAAAAGAGAGGAAAAGAATGGTGATTGGAAATGGAGGGGAAGAAAAATAATTCCCAAAGCCAAGTAGCTCTTTTCAGAGAGATAGCACTTTGGAAGAATTGGGGTAGAGGATGCGTGAAGGTTCTACATACCTTACTTAACGTTATGTGGTGATATTGCTGACGGCTTCCCCCCTTTCCCCCCTCTTTTTTAAAATGATAAAGCTTATTTAAAAGCTCCACTGGGGAGGGGCCATAGCTCAATGGTAGTACATGTTTTCCATGCAGAAGGTCCCAGGTTTAATCCCTGGCATCTCCAGATTGGGCAGGTAAGCATGTCCGTAACCCGAGAGAGCTGCCAGTCAATGGCCTCAGCTATACCTACTGGTCTCGCGCGATGGAGGGGTGAAGATCTCGCAATATTTTTATCGTGAGATCTCCCCCTCTGTTTACACGTGGCGCGCGACGTTCTCAGAGGGAGAGGACGTTGCGCTCGCCATTTTCTTTTTTAAAAGAACACAGAAGATGTGCATGAGCGCTCGTGCACTCAAAGGTAGGTGTTTGTTTGTTTAAAAAAGTTCCCCGCTCCCCCCACCCCCGATGGGTGTAGAGCTCCTGAGGACCTCTGCGACCCATGCATGGGTCCTGGCTCCTCATGAGGAGCCGTGAGGAGCCAGGACAAACCATGACGCCCTGCCACAGTTCCACGGTCTTGGGATCAGCCCAGGACCACGGAAAAAACAGTCTCAAAGGGTAGGGTGAGATCCCGGGGCAAGGGAGGGATCATTCCTCACTGATCCCAGGATCCCCTGTGCGTCATGTGAATGCACAGGGACAATCCTGGGGATCACCGTGGGATAAAGCCCCATCTAGCTATGGCCAATGTCAACAAAACTGGGCTAGATGAACCAATAGCCTGACTCAGCTTCCTATGTTCCTACGGCAACGCCATAGGTAATCTGCACAGTCTCTCCAGCACTTCCTGGAACATGCTGACATATAGCCGTAACCCTAGGCTAACCATATGAAAAGGAGGACAGGGCTCCTGTATCTTTAACAGTTGTGAGGAAAAAGGAATTTCAGCAGGTGTGATTTGTATGCATGCAGCACCTGGTGAAATTCCTTCTTCATCACAACATTTCAAGCTGCAGGAGCCCTACCTTCTTTTGTATCTGGTCACTCCAGTATAGCTCCTGCAGCTTTAACTGTTGTGATGAAAAAGGAATTTCACCAGGTGCTGAATGCAAACAAATGACTCCTGCTAAAATTCCCTTTACTATAAAACTGTTAAAGGAACAGGAGGCCTGTCCTCCTTTTTATATGGTCACCCTACGTAACCCTCCTTTTGGGTTATGGCTATTTGTATTGGAGAAGTTAAAGGTAATGGGGGCAGGGAGAAGTCTGTGGAGGTTAATTCATCCTTTGCTATGCTGAACCCACTGAGCTTCTGTAGAACCCAAAAGTTCCAGTTTGAGCAGTAAAGTTCAAATACTAGTATGGAATATCAGTATTTCACAGGAAATATTTATTGCAAGCAAGATCCAAGGAGTGGGCATGTAAGAGTAGAAAGGCATGAAGAGGAGGGGAAATGAGCAGGCTGTGGAAAGAGTGGTTGCAGTGTCTCCTATAGTTTAAAAGTCTTCTGCCTTCATAGTACACTGCAAAAGTGCTCTGCAAAAGGAATGAGTCCTAATGTCTACTAGTCACTGCCGAGCTCAGGGTTGTATTAAGCCACATGATGTTATTGGGGAATCTCAAAAGATCTGGAGCACAGCTCAGATGATCTGGGGGCATATGACCATGTGTGTCATAGAATCATAGAACAGCAGAGTTGGAAGGGGCCTACAAGGCCATCGAGTCCAGCCCCCTGCTCAATGCAGGAATCCTCCCTAAAGCTTCCCTGACAGATGGTTGTCCAGCTGCCTCTTGAAGGCCTCTAGTGTGGGAGAGCCCACAACCTCACCAGGCAACTGATTCCATTGTCGTACTGCTCTAACAGTCAGGAAGTTTTTCCTGATGTCCAGCTGGAATCTGGCTTCCTTTAACTTGAGCCCATGTCTTCCGATTGCAATGCCCAAGGTAACCTGAATACTAAAGATGTTAAAGTCCTTTCATGATTTCAATGGCTCTTACATAACTGAATTTAAAGTAATTCATCCAACAGCATCTCAGTCTAATGCTTATTTCAGCAACTGCTTTTTTCAAATTACAACGCATTTGTTTTAAGTGCATCAAAATGTATTCCAAACACAAAATAGATACCACATGTCAAATCAGGGCACTACAGATATGGAATGCTCTTATGGAGCAGTCTCTTGAGGTTAAAATAAAAATGAACTAATGGTAGAGAACTATCAATTAATACTTCCTATTTAAATGTCAGCCACATGACAAACTGATATTTCCACTGAAGACTCATCTAAAGAATTTATTGGTAAGGCACTCAAAAGGGAGCACATCCACACCCAGTCACAGATGCTATGAAAGTAAAAGTAAAAAAATGCATCTACTAATAATTCTAAAAGCAGTGTTGATAAACAATTTAGAATTTTTGAGAGTGTCGTGGGCATTCTCACAAATGACTACCACTGGGACTTCATTGAGATTCATTTCATTGCTCTTGATGAAAATATTTCCCTTTATTTTTTTAAAAAAAGCTTGTTCTTCCCCTCCCACACACCAGCTACAAATTTATACATTCAAGTAACATAGCATTTATATTGCTGTTTTCTAACACAGCCACATAATATAGGAAAGTGTGGGTCTTGATCAGTAATAGGCCTATTTTAATCTTGTATCTAAGACTTTTTATTAGGAACATGAAAAACGAATTATCAGTTCAAGGGAAAAAAGATTGCAGTGGTTAAAGGCAGGCAGATTACACAGATTACACTTTGGATACTGGCCAATGTTTAAACTCTACGAGTAAAGTAACATATATATAGTGCATGTATGAAGTAGGGTGTTACAGGAACATACATTTTGAAGTTTTTGTAAACTTCAAACAAAGACACAGTAGTTTCGTTACTAAAATCGGCATAGTTTTACTTTTAATGTAGGTAACCAAAATAAGTGTTCCCAACTGTTACTGTTGTGTTTGAATCAAACACTAAGTGGTGCCTTCATCTATGAAAGGTCTACTTCTTCATAGGAATAGAAATCTCCCTGTGCAATGAGTCATTTTTAGAACTGTGAGTTTCATGGAAATCCCTCAAGGATACTGAGTGTGTGTGTGCGTGCACACACGCACGGTCTCATAATGTTGAAAGAAAGAGACACACACAGCAACCTTTACAAGAATATCGTACCAAGCTATTTATGTACCTTAAAATGCTTCTTTAGAAGTGATGTGCCCTCTTCAGTGGACAGGTTTGCATGATCAGGGAGGGAAAACAAGCCACTGTGGCTTATTTTCCCAACCCACATGTGCCGGTCAAATGCCAAATAATGACCATAATTACCCTCACTGTCCTCATGACATCCTAACTTGGCAAGGGTGAGTGGCAGGGGAGGTTTACAAACCTAGAACAAGCCACGTTTTAGGGGACAGTTTGCATACCACCCCTACCAGAACTCTTGCCAGATTCAGACATCACAACAAGCCATGCACAGCGAGGGTAGTTATGGAAATTAGGAGACATGTGGCCAGCGCATGTGGGGCGGGAAAATAAGCCATGGTGGCTTATTTTCCCTCCTTAATAGCGTGGACTCAGTCACTGTTTTCACATCTGACTACTTCTAATTTTTCGTTAAGAGGATGAATGTATCAAACAGTCCATTTCTATACATGTTTGCTCTAAATTAAGTTCTACTGTATTGCATGAGACTTACTCTAAGGTAAGCTTACATGTAATTGTAACTTGGAATACTTGAGGCATTTGTTTGCTACGCATTTTGAAGCGAACCGACCTGATTCACATCTCCCAAATGATAGTGTGGAATGGAATTTAGTTTTGCAGCTCTGTCTACAATTCTACAAGCCTGGTGGTTTTTATGCAGACATTCCAAATTTGGCTAAGTGTTCCTGGGAGTGATGATGTACTGTCTTTCCAAGGGATTGTATGGGGGAAATGATGGCTGCCTGCATAAGTGTATGGAGGCCACCAGGTTTTCTGTCTGCTTGGAGCAGCTGTAACTTCTATATGCGGAAGAGACTTTCAGACTAGAAATTCAGCTCTAAGTCCACTCGTGAGGTATGATTTTTATTTATGAATTTAAGTGTGCTTTTTTCTTAAATAATTCTCAAGACTGTGGGATATAATGAACCAGGAAAGAAACAAAAGCAAAGCAGACCGGTGGAATTGACAGATCTGCCCAGACCTACATATAATAAACCTACTAAAAGTCCTCCCCCAAATGAAAATATTTTAATAAATATTATTTATTAAATTTTCAAAATATTTATTTACTGCATTTCTATACTGCCCAATAGTCAAAGCTCTCTAATAAAAATGTGTGTTTGTAGTCAAAATATCTTAGTAGCATTTCAAGTCAAATATGGTTGTATTCATCATTTGCAGTGAGAATATCTTAGCACAAAATCTTCTGTTCTTATTTTGGTATGGTTGAAGAAAGCCTTACAGCTTTTTCTTGTGTCTTTTTTAACCCTGATATTAAATGAGTTCAAAGTGATCAATTCAGCCCCAGGGGAAAACAGTTTATTCTGTTGCTGCAGTGTTTACTTTCTCATTTTCAGCTAGAAAAGAATTAGAGCAGGTTCACTCTTGCACATACATCATTTGTTTTCTCTGCACTTGAAGACTAGAAGTTGAACATCTGAAATGACTCCAACTAAAAAGTAAAGAAATGATGGAAGGTAATATGGAAGTTCTATTTGTTTTATTAGAACTGTGATGACCCATTCTCATGAGCTAGTTATTATACACCTGCCCAGACCTTAAGAACAGGTTCATCAGTCCTTCCCTGGGAGCCCCTGAGATGGGTGGCTACTAAGAAGAGGCCCTTTTCTGCGGTGGTACCACAGTTGTGGAATGGGCTTCCCAGAGAGGTTCGCCGAGCCGCCTACATTTCAGTGCCAGGTGAAGACCTTTTATTCTCCCTGGGAATTTATTTTTTCAATTTGATTTTATCTGGTATTGTATTTTAAATTTTTGCACTGCTGCTGATTTCTCTTTGGTTATTCTTATATTGTAGTTTTAAACTTTTATATCTTATTTTATCATTATTATGCTCTTCATGGTTTTATTTTTTGTGAACCGCCTAGAGAGCTTCGGCTATTGGGCGGTATAGAAATGAAATAAATAAATAAATAAATACTCCACTGGTTTCCTGCCAAAGATTTCCATGGTTTGCCCCTGAAATGTTGTTTGTTATAAGTGGCCACTCTGGGGCAGGTAGCAGCTAGGAAGCAGGGGAGAAAAGTGATTTATGGCAGAAAACTATCTGGATTGGGACTTTGCAACTGCTGTTTCCCTGACATCATTAAGCATAGCTTTGAAAAATGTGAATAATGTAATGTGTAGTTTGGCTCTTCAACAAGGTTGGTAGGAATTCCAATTGTCACTCAACCTTTGTAACTCCCTGGCCAAAGAGATTCTTTTGGCAATCTCCCTGATGGAATGCCAAAGGTGAATAATAGAAAGCTGAGAGTGGGATGTTACCCTTTTGAGGCTTTCTTTATACTTTAGATTTAATTTTTAAAAATCTATTTTACTTTTTTAATTTATTATGTAAACCACCTTGTGTTGTTCAGTTTAGAATAAGAAAGGAAGGGTATAAATATTCTAAATGAATGAATAACTAGTACCATTTTCTTTCTTATAAAATGTAAACTAAACTAATAATCTTTCTCATCCCTAGCAATGTCATGGTGTTTTAAAAATTATATATACTAATAGCAAATCAGGTGCTGAGATATGTCAAGTAGTCAAAACAGGGCTACTTAGGAACAAAGTAGTAATATAAGCATGTTTGAGTGAAAATCTGTAGACGTATAGAACAATGACATGGTACGCACAAGATGGCAGCCCATTGTGGGTTAATTTACCAGTGGGGGCGGTTGTGTTGTGCTGGGAGTCCATCGGTGCCTGGCTTGCAATGCTGTGCGAGCCCAGGAGGCAGGGGTTATTTAAGGGTTGTCTAACCCTCAAACAACCCCTCCCCCTTAGGTTCACATGACACAACAAGCCACGGAATGCCAGATGCCTGTGAGCACCATGCAAAATTGATGCCCAACATGACACAACAGCCCCATGGGTAAATTAACCTACAGTGGACTGTTGTGTTATGCAAATCAGCCCAAGGGGGGCACCTAAAGGGGCAACGGGGGAACTGTCCAATGAGAACTAAGTATGCTCAGTGACCAAAAAATGTGTGTGTGTTTGAGGGGGCAGACTGGCTGGAACACTGAACAGCAGCACTTGACACTGCAACATTTTGTTGCAGGTCCAGGTTGTAAAAATACTAACTCAAACTGACCTGAAAATCTAATAGGTCAATTCTCTGAGACACTGCAATTATGCTCTGCCATTAAGATGAGCTTCCCATCTGCAAACAGCCCTCTTGGTAATAATTGGGAGATGATTTATTTATTTATTTATATACCTCCCCACAGCTGAAGCTCTCTGGGAGGTTTACAACAGTTAAAAATAGTAAACATTAAAAAGTATAATTTTTTTAAAAAAAACATCAGAAACATAAAAACAACAGTATAAAAACAACAGTATCCATGATGACAATGATGATGGATTATGAAGTGCTTAAACTTCCCCCAACTCCCTTCTACATAATTTCTATAGGATGAAGCCAAACCTTTTAACTTTTGCACTGAATGTGAATTATTCTAGTGGAACACTGCACATGTCTTAAAACAGATGCCTTTCAAAACATGGGGTGCAAACAATTTATTTAAGAACAGAAATAACCCCATCTAGAAATGCCTGTAAAGTGAGTAAAGGCCATGAATCTCGAGAACTGCACAAGTACTTCTGCATCATCAACAGCAGGGCTTTCATTTTTCCCCCTAAACCATAGCCCAACATCAGAAGATTTTAAATCTCTGTGAATTTCAAAATTAGCTACAATGCAACACTGGCTGGCTGTGCACACATCATTGTATAATGGTAACTCCATCTTAGATCTGACAAGGTAATGGAAGTTTGTTTCAAGATATTGGTTAAGGTTTTTTCGCTTCCTGTTGCAAGTTTTCTAAAGATGTTCAGTTAATTATCAATGAGATCACTTATTTCCGAGCTCAATCCAAGGTGCTGGTTCTAACTTATAAAGCCTTACATGGCCTGGGACCACAATACCTAATGGAAAGCCTCTCCTGACACGAACCTATCCGTATACTACACTCAACATCTAAGGTCCTCCTCCAGGTGCCTACTCCAAGGGAAGCTTGGAGGACGTCAACAAGGAAGAGGGCCTTCTCAGTGGTGGCCCAATTATGGTATGATCTCCCTGATGAGGCCTGCCAGGCGCCAACATTGTTCTCTTTTTGGCAGCAGGTCAAGACTTTTCTCTTCTCCTAGGCATTTTGCAGCTTATGTTGAGATTTTAATCGATCCCAGTTTTATTTTTAGGTTTGGATGAAAGCTCAAAGTTGTTTTTAAAGGTAGGTTGCCTTTTGTAAATCAATTTTTAATGTTTTAAACTTCTGTAAATAGCCCAGAGAGGTTGAGCTATGGGCAGTACAGAAATGTAAATAACAACAACATCTAAATTTTCTTAGATTTATGAGAGAGAGAGAACTGAATTTACGTGTGTAATGACATCTCTCTGATGGCACCTAGGACTGTGAAACCTGCTCTGTATCTCACTTGGTCCCAATTTAGCCGTCTTAGGCTTTGGTAAAAATCCACGTTTAACTTGGTGCCAAAACAAGGCTGCCGTCAGTGCCTGTCAGGTCTCCAAGGGCAGGGCATTCTACAACCGGGGTGCCACAACAGAAAAAGCCCTCTTCCATGTCCAACCATAATGTATGCCTTGTGTTGGCTCCTCCAATAGATCTCAAATCTCAGGCAGACATATACAGGGAGAGGCGCTCCTTCAAATATCAATGTCCAATCTGTTTAGGGCTTTAAATGCTATCACCAACATCTTGAGTTTTGACCGTAAGCTCATAGGCAGCCAGTACAATTCGTTTAAGGCTGGTGTAATATGGTCGTTACGTGATGTTTTGGACAGCAGTCTAACTGCTGCATTTTGTACTAGCTGCAACTTCTGAGTCATCTTCAAAAGCAGCCCCAAATAAGAGTGCATTGTAGTAGTCTAATTTGGAAGTTACCTGCTCATGCACTACTGTGGCTAGGTTGTCCCTGTCTAGGAAAGGTCACAGCTGGCGGATCAACCAAAACTGGCCCCAAATACTCCTGGCCACGGAGTCCACCTGGGCCTCCAGTGACATGGATGGATCTAGGAGTACTCCCAAGCTGCACACCTGCTCCTTCAGAGGGAGTGCAACCCCATCCAGGACAGCTTGCTTACCCAATTCCTAGACTCGGGAACCACCAATCTACAGAGCTTCCATTTTATCAGGATTCAGCTTCAGTTTATTGGCCCTCATCCAGTCCATTACAGCCTCCAGGCACTGGTACAGCACCTTCACCACCCCAGCTGACTCTGACAAGGAGAAATAGAGCTGAGTATCAATTGGCTCCAATAATAATAATAATAATAATAATAATAATAATAATAATAATAATAATAATTTAAAAATGTGTGTTTTAGTTAAAGCATGCTAGTTCTGGGTGAACTTTCCTGGACAGACAGCAGCCTCTCCTCCACAATAAAATTGGGTTGGATTAGGAAATACCTAGCACAACATTTGAGCTACATTTTCCCAGTCATTCATGTTACAAAAGGGCTTACCCTGACAGAGAGAAGTAGTCTACAAATGCATTTAGAGATACATGTCCCAGGCAAGCATGGTAACCCTGTGGGGAAGAAAATGCGAGGGAGACTGGAGCAGGCAGGGACCATCAGAGCCTGCTTCAGTTGGAACCCCCCCCCCCCTTACAGGGCTAACATCTTCACCTTGTGGGGAAGAAGGAGCTGTTGGTTTGCCCCTCCATTGGGAGTTGAGAGGACGAAGCAGGGCCTTCCCACCAGCCTAAACAGTCTCCTTAATTTCTTTTTTATTTTCTCCCTCTTCCCTCCCCATCCACTTTTCCTTGTGTGTCATGTCTTTTTTAGAATGTAAGCCTGAGGGTAGGGACTGTCTTCTTTATTGATTCATTGTAAGCCGCTCTGAGAGCCTTTTGGCTGAGGTGCGGGATAAAAATACTCTAAATAAATAAATAAATAAACATATGGCAAAGAACTCCTAAGCAGCCAGATCACCACGAAAATTTGCAATTACCAAGCTAATTTTGAATCAAGCTGAGGGGAATTTCATTACTTATACAATAGCTTCAGGAAGCACTCAAGATTATAAACCTATAGCCTTTAATGCTTTTCTCTCTCTCAAACAGCAATTCATTTTTGTATGACACAGCTAAGATTATTTTTCATCCTAGAATAAATCTAGTTTATTAAACTAGTTGCAAGTATAATTAGAACATAAACTAGAGTTCCAAAAAAGTAGAAAGATCAGGATGGATTTAAAACTGGCATATCTGTGTGCAGTTTCCTTTATGATATGCTAAATACAAATAGAGGGTTCTCGATGAGTACATGGTGTTTTTACAACTGAATTACCTTTATAATGCAATCCTAACCCTGTTTATTTGGAAGTAAGCACAGTTGTTTTAAGTGCAAATAAGATTCCCATTCCCACCTTATTTATTTATTGCATTTCTATACAACCCAATAGCCGAAGCTCTCTGGGTGGTTCACAAAATGAATCAGAACCTTCATGTATGCATGTTTTGAAATGCACCTTTACTACTTTTTCAGGTTCTGATTCATTTACAAATGGTAGCTCCACTGAAACCTTTTTAGGGCTAACTTCTTTCATGTTTCTCAGAAAACTCCTGCTTTCGTTGGGAGGCAAATGATGAGGCTTGCTAAGTAATCTGCAAGGCTTTTATTATGCAACAAATGTCTCTTCTACCTGAAGAGAATCTAACCTCTTGGAAAGTCTCCCTAGGCAAAACTATGCAAACTAAAGCAAGACAATTGTCTGCTCAAGAAGAATAGGAAACTACTTCTTAAATGCCCGTAACTTCAGGGAGCCTGGTGAGGAAGCAGGTTCTGGCATAATCGAACCGACTTTCTCATGCCTTCGTTCTGCGCTGTGCGTTTGAGCTTCTGGCAGACCTTAGCATCAGCTAGCTTGTCGGGACGCTCACCTCCGGAAGAAACCTCACTTCCCACTGAGTGTGTAGGATTTGGCCTTGAGGAGATAAGCTCTGGAGAGGGCTGACTCCCAGCTGGAGAATCGCCCATGAGAGCTTCCTCCCCCGCTAGTACAGGCTGGCTGGTGTCTGGTGCTGCATCTTCTAGTTCTGAATCTGATTCTGATTGATAACCTGAAACATCTTCTCCCAAGACAGGGGCAGTAGAGTTAGACATGGCAACTTCAGCATAAGACTTACAAATGAACACACGTCTGGTTTTATTAAGAATATACTTAAATACTTTCTAATATGCAGTAAAGTCAATAGCATACTCTCAGATCTGTTCAAAAAGAAATATAGGGCCTTGTTCACCTCAAAAATATCCTCACGTTTAACAGAAATCTAAGATACAACCATTGATCTTACTTTGCAAATAATACCAAAAGGTATGCTTTTTAGATAATTATTCAATGAAGTTCTATTTTTGTTGAGGTTTTCCATATATGAAAAGGAGAAATTTGAGGCTGATAGAGAGATAAAGCTAAACGTTTCAGCTTCAGTTGGAATAAATTACTCCAATGCAAAATGAAAGAGGTACAAAAGCTTAAAGGGATGAAGAATCTAATCAAATAGAGTAACAGCTCATATCCACCACACCACTCTACAAGAAATGCTATTACATTTAAACACTGAGAAAATGAAATTCATTTTAAACAGAGGACACAACATTCTATACAATGGCAGTCCTCTCTACAGAATAGGACATCCATGATTAAAGTTATTTGCTTCCGAAATTAGGTACATAATCTTGAGCATCCTCAACCTTGACTAGTAATCTAGATTAGAATGAAAATTAGTTTCTCTAGTTTTACAGTTGGTAGTAAAAAATAATGTGATGATCTGGAGTTTGTTTTGTTAACCAATCAGTAGTAACTGCCATCACTCGCTTCTACTTTGGTTTAAGTAGAAAGTTGGAGGAAATCTTACTCATTCCATCTAAAGGGGTGGCTTGAGTAGGGTTTCCTCCAACTGTTGGGTGTACTTCTTGAGAGTAGGTAGACAAGCAGTCAAGCCCCCAGTCTCCACTGGCTAACTCTCAACTTGTCCAAACCCCATTCCCTCCCTACCTGACTCAGGAATGTAACCAAACTTTCTAGGCCATGTGACGAGAGCAAAAGAACAACCCCACTCTTGGAGTTTGGTCCAGTTTCCAATTTAAGAAACAAAGATTATTATAGGTGTATGGCAAAAGGAGAAAGAAAGTAGTTACTAAAGGAAACAAGATAAGAAGCTCACTAATCTATGATCAATTCTTTACAATAAATTACCACATTTAGGAGTCACACACAACATCAGAGGTTAGTTAGGAGAGGCAGCAAAGGTTTTATGTGCCTGTCTAATGGAAGCTCTGATTTCACATTTATTCAACTTGGATGAAGGAGGAACAGGGTAACTGTCCAATTAATTATTCAATCAGGTGGGAAGCACATAAGGAAAAGATACTAATTCCAACCTTGATGAAGATGGAGAAAGAAATAATGGAGGCAGCCAATGTGTGACTTCAATTATTGTTACACTGACAAGATAAATGTGCATTCTTGTCATGACAAAGAGACAAACATTAATGACTGTGCTTCAATAGAGTCATAGAGCTAACAAGGGGGAGACAACCTTTCATTTAGTATGTGATATACTGGATAGTCTCAGACTAGGACTACCAGAATTCAAATCTTTGATTGGCCATGAAGCTCAGTGAGGGATACTGGACTAATTGCTAACTTACCTTACAAAGTTATTGTGATAATAAATGGGAGAGGGGGCATCATGTACATAGCCCTAAACCTTTTGGAGGAAGGGCAAAATAAAAATAAAGTAATAGTAGTAACAATAATGCTGAGTGATACTCAGTATTAGGTTTGAGAAGCAATAGTTATTAAGCTGCTTGGTGACAGGGACTGCAACACTATAACTGTGTTGATGATACGGCGAGTAAAGAAAGAATTTGAGAAGACGGAGGGAAAGTCAACAAACATTTTCTAGCACAACCAGGATCTTTAAAAATGGCAAAGGAGTGAAAGAAGTACCGAAGGGAGATTTAATTTCCCATGATTTTTCTACCTAGCACAACAACACTACTGCTTATAGCTCTTACAACATAATACTAAACTTATTTAAATTTATAGAACATTTTTCCATCTAAAAAAGCTGAAAGCGTTTTAAAATGGAAAATCAAAACATTAAAAACACACATTCAATTTCATTTTAAAACTAGCAGTTTACAAAGGCATCATTGTAATGTGCCTGGCTGGTCTAGCTGGGGTGGGAGTTTCATAATCAAGATGTAATCACCAGAAAAACAAAACATGCTACTGGTGGCAGACAGCCTCATGGTAGCACATCACCTCTACTACTAATAGGGAAGTGCGAGGAACAGAATATATGGGGAA
This sequence comes from Elgaria multicarinata webbii, assembly GCF_023053635.1. Classification (NCBI taxonomy): domain Eukaryota; kingdom Metazoa; phylum Chordata; class Lepidosauria; order Squamata; family Anguidae; genus Elgaria; species Elgaria multicarinata. The sequence continues at coordinate 123,524,318 of NC_086172.1, read as the reverse complement.
AGATACTCCCTAAAAGTACACAGGGACAAGGTGAGCTTTAAAAAGATCAGAACAAGGACTTCTAATTTAGCCCAGAAACAACCTGGCAATCAGCAAAGCTTAGAAGGATCTATGTTGCATGCTTTTAGCAGTTAACATATTTAACAATATTCCCAGGAAATATTACATAAAAGCAAAAACAAATTACAAATACCAAACATCAGATCGTAAGAGACACAAGAATGATAAGGCAGATGATCTCAAAAAACAGATAAAAACATTCAGCACAGCTAATATTATGTCTGACAGGTCTGGGAAAATATGAGGTATTTAACAAAAGTCATATTGCCTCATTCTGAATTTTCCAGACTTTGTCAATGGCACCCCACATAAAACCCATTACAGTAGTCAAGTCAGAGGGTAACTGTAGCATATAAAGTCCACATTCATAGTCTCTAAGAAAGATGGTATTCCAACTAAATAATACACTCGGTGCCACAGCTGCCACCTGGATGTGCAAAAAACAGCAGAATTGGTCCAGAAGGACTTGCAAATTATGAATTTGCTCCTTAAGGGGAAGTGTTACCCCACCAAGATCCAGGTACTGGCTGCTGACTTTGCAAGTCAACTTATTAATTTTAATTGTCTTTACTATTTTTTTCTGGGGAATGCTGGGAGTTGTAAGACTTTTTTCTATCTAAACATGAATAGGATTGTGCTCTTAGCCGATTAACAGCACGAGTATCAGTCTATTAGATTTGCAAAGAAAGCAGAAAGTAAACTTTGTTTTAGACAATGCACCTGTTATTTGTGTTAGCACTTGTATTTTTAAAAATGTTGACTTAAAAATAAACATGTTGCCTAATTAATCAGGGACACCTCAGTCAACCAAAGGTGTTTTTGTAGATTAATCACCTAATTTTGCAACCCTAATCCTCAAGTCCATCAGCTGGCATGGGTTACGATGCCACAGAGGTACCCCTGCACTGGTGGAGAGTTCTACCATGGGGGAGGGGTGATTTACACCAGTTATACTGGCCCCATTTATGCCTGCAGAAATCTCCATAGATGTAAGGCTACCACAGTAGCTAGTGAAAAGCCCCTAGAAATGGTGTTCTTGGGGCAGATTTGGATTCACTGGATCCCCCATTACCCATTAAAGACCCAGGATTTCGTCTTCAACCTATACCAGCTTCAGGGTGGTGTATGCATTTCCCTCCCATTGGAATCAACGTAGGGGAGGGGGAGAATTCACTATCTGGAGAGAAAAATCCCCCACATGCTTCTCAACCTGAGCACTTATGTTCAACCAGGGCAACCAAAGAAGTCACAGCCCAGAGTCAAACCAGGACATAAAAATTTAACAGTTTCAGAGGCCCAAATGGGTAGTCTTTGTGTTGACTTATTCTTGCTGCCATAACAGACAAAAAAAAAAATCAGACTCTTTCAAAACTAAAGTGGTCCAGTGAAGACAGAAAATTAGAGTCCTTTGTAGCTACTAGGAGGTGGCTACTAGGAGGAGGGCTTTCTCCGCTGTGGCACCCTGGCTGTGGAATGAGCTCCCCAGAGAGGTCCGCCTGGTGCCTACTTAAGACCTTTTTATTCTCTCTCAGTATTTTAACACTTAATTTTAACTTAAATTTAAAATTTACTGTTTTAACTCTGTATTTTAATCTTATATCAATTTTTGCTGCGTGGTTTTTTTATTATTATTATTATTTTTTATTTATTTAAGGATTTTTATGCCGCCATTCACCCAAAAAAGGCTCTCACGGCGGCTTACAAAAGTATTTCTTGACAGTCCCTGCCCACAGGCTTACAATCTAAAAGACATGACACAAAAGGAAAGGGGATTGGGAGGGAGGAGGAGGAGGGGGGAAAGGAAAGCAAATTCAGGCACTACAATCTTAGTTGTAAAGTTCAGCAGCTACAGGTGACAGCAGGAGGGAGGGGTCTCTCAGCTGGAGCTGGACCCAGGCACGGTGGAGAGGTGCCTGGCTGCTGCTTCCTCCCTCACTGGTGGCCTCTGCAGAGACAGTTGGTAGCAGGAGGGAGGGGGCTCTCAGCTGGAGCTGGACCCAGGCACGGTGGAGAGGCGCCCGGCCGCTGCTTCCTCCCTCACTGGTGGCCTCTCTTTTTTATCTCTTTTTTACCTCTCAGTTTTATCCTGGTTGTGCTTTTTATACTGTATTTTGTATTTGTGTTTTTAACCTGTTGGTTGTTTTATTATGGTTTTAATTTTTGTAAACCACCCAGAGTGCTTCAGCTATTGGGTGGTATAAAAATGTAATAAATAAATAAATAAACAAATAAATAAATAAATCTAAAATGTGGAGAGAGAAAAAACTCCAGAGGCACAGTTGTGTTTAGGAAGAAGACAGGAAGAGTTATATTTTGGTTCAAATTGAAGTGTGTCACAACCTTAGAAAGGAAAATCCAATCTGGCTTAGAGATGTGGAGGAATGGGGAAAAATGCAAAAAATCAGGGGAAAAAGTCAAGTGCGTAGCAAGGCTTGTTGTAGCTTTTTCAGAAATAGACTTGCAAAGGTTCAGCAATATTTTAGTCCATTTCTGTCAAGGGTTACCCAATACAGTCAGTTTGTGTAACAATCCTAGAGCTACCTTTAGGTAGTATCCAATGCTACCACTATATTTACTTATACATTTGACGTAACAGTAGTGTACACAACCTGTAATGCTGCACCAATAGCATAAATTGGCAAGTCAGGTTTCCCCAGAAAACCCATTGTACCAGCATACACAATTGGTGTAGTACTATGCTAGTGTTATGGTAATTGCATAAGTGGATACTGCCCATTGGTTTCAGTTCAATAATAATGATCTTCAACTGTAATCCTCAGAATCCATTGCTGCTTCAACAGCCCTCACAGACCTGCTCTCAAATTGGACTGTCTTTTCTATGTTCCTTTTCCCACTCTCTCTTCCTCCTTTTCTCCCTCTAAAAGGGCAATACTTTCCCTGGTCAAAGTCAAATCACATCATGGCAGCTGGGAAATGTACTCCCTTCTAGACTCCACAGTCTATTACAATATCTTCCACTTATGCCTCTATGCTGATGATGCCATTGTGATTTCTCAGGCTCGTTTGGCCTTAAAAAGACTACTGAGTGGCTTTGCTAAATACTATAAAAATAATATTTTAACAACTAATGACTCAAAAACTAAAGTACTGGTATTTTCTATGAGGAATGTAAGATTCCCTTGGTCTATGGGGAAAAACAGAATTGACCAAGTTGATTCATACAAATACCTGGGCATATTGTTCCATAAAGTTCTAAGTTGGAGAGTGCATTGAAAATATGTCAAGGCCAAAGCCGAACAAAATGTGGGTGTGCTAACCCATTTCTTCTTCATGAAGGGTGGGAAATTTCTGCTAGCAGCCACCTGGGTCTTTAAAGCCAAAACTGTGACTCAAGGTTCTTTTTGGGGCTCAAATCTGGTTCCCTCACTCTAAGAGCTCTCTTGAAGGAATTCAATGCCTTTTCCTCAGGTAAATATTTGGAGTTCCCAGGTGTGTTTCTGGAGCTGCCCTTAATCTGGAGGCTGGGCTAAACTCGCTAAAATGCTTAGCGGGATATACTCTATACACTTTTGGCTCCGTTGCTGCCTTGTGCTTACTCCCAGTTCTTTGGTCTCCAAGGTATTGTCAGAGTCCTTTGAATCTCCTTGGACAAAAGCAGTGGTGCAAAAAGTCACCTCAGTAGGGCTTTTCCCCTCCCACTTGCTATCCATGGACATAGAAAGTGCCAAATCGACTGTTAGACAGAGATTACTGGACATAGACCATTAGGAGTTCCAAGGAGACCGTGTTCCCCTCAGTCATTGGGTCTACCAGGCCATTCCTGCAAAGATAGAATGCCATATTTGGGATGGCTAATTATCCCTTAATATAGGAAGGCATTCTCCTTGGCAAGGTTCAATGTTCTCCCCTCCAAGCTATTAGAGGGCAGATTCAAGAAAATCCCAATGAATAATAGATGCTGCCTCTGTAATAATGTCGTGGTGGAGTCCATCTTGCATGTTCTATTCTATTGCAGTTATTATCTAGAGGCTAGGAAAGACCTAATATGTCCTATTATACAGTGTTTCCCTGGTAGCTCTCCTGAGTCTCTTATGATTATTTTATTCCAGGGTGCCAATAAGCCTATTACTGAGCAAGTGGTCAAATTCTGAATCTGTCTATTTTCATCAGACCACACATGGATGTTTGATGATTTCTTAATTTTATTTATTTTCAATGTGTCCATGTGGTTGAAGAAACATCTTCAGCCACTAGAGGTAGACTTGCTTAACCAGAACATTGCTATGCAGTCCATACAGTTTGAAATCAGGGTAGATTTGTAGGTCAAGAGTCAGAGTTATACGCCTGCCCCATTCGCTGTGAGGCAGCACCACCCTCATGGAAATGGAATGGACACACTACTCCCTTAGGGACTATTATTATTTTTTTATTCAGGCTCCAACTACCACTACAACTGATCCAAATTATTTTAATATGATTTTAGTCAGCATAATTTTTCCTACAATGCATACTATGTTATGTTTACATTGGACTGTACACACAAACTGGGAAGCCTGTATGAAATACACAACATTGATTAAATCAGGCAGAGAGTATGCACATTCAGGAGACATTCACTTGATCATAGCACTTGGCAGGTGCTACTCAATTATCTCTGTCAAGTTCCGTAGCACACTTGTTACCATAGAAACAGACAGCAGCAGCAAAAGCGCCAGACTAAGAATAAAGACACAAGGTCTTGAAATTCTTAGCAAGTTTGACAACATGGAATTTCTCTTAAAACATCAGTTCCTGAAATAGTTAAAAGTTCCATCTTCTTCCAAGAAAATATTGTTTCTATGGCTGTTAGTTGCAGAAAATCTTGAACATTTATTATGGCCGGGTCCAAAGGGTTGTGCGTGGACTTCTATACGTACAATGTGGATATTTACGTTGTCCCCTTCTCACTGCAGCCTCTCACACCCATGAAAAGCTGCTCCTGAAGGTTGCGGTGGACCCTCTTGAGTGGAATTCAATGAGGTACAAAGGGCTGCAGTTGGCAAGGAAAATGAGCAAATCTCCGACATGCATGGTGTTCTTTTGAATTTCAGCCTAATACCAAAATTTGGGATTGACAACAAATTCACTCTTATTTTGGGGGGATAAGGTGAACAAATAGCCATTTATAATGATAGAAGCACAAAAGAATGAAAGAGAACTGAGAAAAGTGCAGAAAAGGGCAACTTAAATGATTAAGGGGCTGGAGCATCTCCCTTATAAGGGAAGGTTACATCAACTGGGATTGTTTAGCTTAGAAAAAAGGAGCCTAAGGGGAGACATGATAGAGCTGTGCAAAATTATGCATGGTATGGAGAAGGTCGATAGGGAGACATTTTTATCCCTCTCAAAATACTAGAATCCAGGGTCATTTCATGAAGCTGATTGGTGGGAGATCCAGGACAAATAAAAGGAAGTACTTCTTCACACAGCGCATAGTTAAATTATAGAACTCACTACTACAAGATGTAGTGATGGCCACCAATTTGGATGGCTTTAGAAGGGGGTTGGATAAATTCCTGAAGGCGAAGGCTATCAATGGCTACTAGCCCTGATGGTGGTGTGCTATCTCCAGTATCCGAGGCAGTAAGCCTGTGTGCACCAGTTGCTGGGGAACATGGGTGGGAGGGTGCTGTTGCACCATGTCCTGCCTTGTTGGTCTCTGGCTGATGGCTGGTTGGCCACTGTGTGAACAGAGTGTTGGACTAGATGGACCCTTGGTCTGATCCAGCAGGGCACTTCTTATGTTCTTAGAAGTGAGATTTATTTATTAAACATGTATCCCATCTTTCTGCAAAAAGGTGTCCAAGGTGGCTTCCTTAAGATTAACTTCCTCTGCTTCTAATCCCCTTTTAAATCAATCCAAGTTGGCGGCCATCATTACATGTTGTGATAGTGAATTCCATAGTTTAACTGTGCACTGTGTGAAGAAGCACTTCTTTTTACCTACCCTGAATCTCCAACAATTCAGCTTCATAGAACGACTTTGGACTCTGGTATTATATGAGGGGGGGGAAAACATCTCCCTAACCACTTTCTCCACTAATTTTATACATCTCTATCATGCACCCTCAGAAGAACATAAAAAGCGCCATGCTAGATCAGACCAAGGGCCCATCTATTCCAGCACTCTTCACACAGTGGCCAACCAGCTGTCGACCAGGGACCCACAAGCAGGACGGGGTGCAACAGCACCCTCCCACCCATGTTCCCCAGCAAATGGTATATATAGGCTTACTGCTTCTGATACTGCCTCCCCTTCATACACACGGTGTTCTACGCTAAAAAAGCTAAAACATTACAATCTTTCTGCATGGGGGAATTTCACCAGCGCCTTCATTATTTTGGTCGCCCTTTTCTGCACAATTCTTTTTTAGGTGCAGTGACCAGAACTGTATTCAAAGTGTGGTCACACGACAGACTTGTATAAAGGCATGATATTAGCAGTTTTAGTTTGATTCCTTTTCTAATTATTCCCAATTATGCCCTTTTCAGCAGTGCATATTTTCATCAATTTACCCACTACAACGTCAAGATCTCTTTCTTGGCTTGTCACTGCCAGCTCAAATCCCATCAGCATACACATGAAGTTGGGATTTTTTGCTCTAACATACAGCATTTTACTCCATTTGACATTTTAATGTCAATTCCCCTGTTTAGGGAGATCATTTTGGAGATCTATGCAATCCCTTGTTTTAACCACCCTAAATTATCTGGTATTGTTAGCAAACATGGCTGCGTCACTGCACATCCCAAAGTCCAGATCACTTATGAACTAGTTAAAAAGGAAAGGTTCCAATACAGATCCTTGTGAGACTATAGTTTTTATATTCCTCTATTGTGAGAAATGACCATTTACTCCTAAATTTTGCTTTCTCTTATTTAAACGCTTACCAATCCATAAAAGGATGCTTCCTGTTATTCCATAAGAGCTAAATTTGCTTAAAAGTTTTTGGAAAGGGTTTTTGTCAAAAGCCTTTTGGAAGTCCAAGTAAATAATGCATATCGGATGACTCCTGTTCACAGGTTTATTGACAGTCTCAAAGAACTTTAGAAAGAGTTCATTTAAAGAGATAGGGCGTACCTTTGTATAAGCAATGTTGATTGTTTTTCAGCAGGACTGGTCCTTATATAAAGCTTGATAATTTTATCTATAATAATTGCCTTCCATCAATTTAAGCCAACTGCCCTGTAATTACCCAGATTACAATGGATCTCTTTTTTCAGAACTGGTATTACAATGGTCACTCCTCAGTTCTCTGATACAGGGGTGAACCTAAGGATACGTCAATTTTGTTAGAAGATCAGCAATTTCACATTTGAGTTCTTTAAAAACTCTAAGATGGATATCATCTAGGCCTGGTGGTTTATTAACTTTCAATTTACCAATGAAGACAAGAACTTCATCTTTTGTCAACACTATTTCCTCAGTTTGTCAGATCTCTTCCTGAAAACATTCGTACAGGCACAGGTATCTGTCTTATATCTTCTGCAATAAAGACAAATGAAAATACTTCACTCATTCTCTCCACCATCTTTAGTACCCCAACAGTCCAACTGCCTTCTAGCTGGTACCCTGCTTCTGATATATTTAAACAAATATATATTGTTAGCCTTTATGCTGTTAGTGATATGCTCCTCAAGTGCTTTTTTGCATCTCTTAATATCTGCTTGCATTCAAGAAAAAGGGACCAACAAATGAATGAAAAGAACAAAAACATTTTTATTATGCTGTTCATTAATTATGCAGATTGCTCCAGATACTGCAATAGCTGTTAAAGGAGGCACTTCTTAAATTCTGCATTTAAAGCATCATTTTTGCATCTAAGTATGCATTACAAAATGATGCCCTTTAATAATGTAGAAGCAAAATATATTGAAATACAAAATATGTATTAAAATATATGATGAAGTACAAAAGTAAGTACTGTCGTAGAAAAATACACGGAAGTACTGAAAGCATCAATAATGAATACTATACCTTGATTTCTTCTATTTCATCTGGTACTATCTTGTATGCAGACACAGTTCCCCCCAGCCTGAAATTTGGAGAAGAAAATATTCTCATAATTCAGTAACACATAGGATGGAATACATACATTGATGTTTACAATATAAACTCCTCAATGTGATTAAGTTCTAGGAACTAACTATGCTTGGTTAGCCAAGAAACTACATCTTATGTATAACTGAAGCAGTTCATATTGACGTCCTGAGTAAAAGAACTGAAGCTGGTACATTATCCAACACAATGGACATTTTACCAAATGAGCCTTAAAGAAGCTCTTGTAACGGAGTTTGAAATGTTAAATGTCTATTTGCCAAAATGCTTATTTGTACATTACAAATCTCTCTCCTCCACTTGTTTTCCTTGGTGCTCAAGAGAGGCTGTGTGTGAAGTGTTGTCCCAATCCTTCAAAGTCCCAAGGTTTTATAGCTACCTCCCCATTTTGAGTGCAGTCAGGATTTTTTGCTCCTTGGTGAGCAGTCATGCAAGGTTTTGATGTTGGATCAGGTGCCTCCTGACTGCAAACTTCCAGGACTTTACAGCTGAAACAGCACCACTGCTCAGGTGGGAGGACTGCAGCAGGATAGGGGGTGGGCTGTGAGTTAAATTGCACACAACAGCTCATTAGCCCATTTGTTTGGTGGTGGGGGGATTGTGGACTATTTTAAAAAATAAGCTACTGTGCAGAATGCCTTAAGATTGGATTTTGTTGTCTAATAGTAATGAATGATCAAAACTTTAAATGAAGAACTTCCCCATTGTCACCTTTCTTAAACCTTGTTCAGAAAAAGATCTAATCTAGTCTTTAGTCAAGTTTTAAATTTTGTTTAGTTGTTTTGGGATTGAAGTCATATTCCAGTATTTGCATAATTTTATCAGACTTGGAGTACTTTAAGCCATTATATACAATGTTGTATTTACTGCAATAACTGAGGTATTGATTCATTTTTTAAATTTTAATAAATGAGTCACCTGAATTCAGTGAAGCAGTCTAAAAATAACTGCATCCGGCCTAGCTGTTGCCATTTACAAGAGTGCTCAGATGCCACTTTAATTAACATGAATCTTTTCTCAGACAGCTCGTGTTATTTAAAGGATGCTGGAGCACCTACTCCGTTTTTCCATCGTGTGATCTATATGATTTCTTGAAAGCATGTTCTAGTTTATATTGAAAAAACACTATGCTCTTTTATGAGTTAGTTCAGCTTACCAGAACCTGATACCACCCAAGGGTTTTTTTGGCTACAACTCCTAGCGTTCCTGATTATTGGCTGAACTGGTCGGCGTTGATGGACGTGTGGGCAGCAGGCTGAGGAAAGTTGAGTTAGAGTGTTAACTCAAAACACAGAGGGTGCAGATGGGAGGTGGGAAAGAGTTACAGCATTTTAACTCTTATTATACTAACATATGTGAAACAAAGCATGTTTCACATTAGACAAATTTTAGAGGAGTGGCTACTTTCCAACAATATTATATGTACAGGTGAAAGTGTATTAACGGTTATTTGTAATGGAACCAAACTGCTGACCAAGCAAGCTAGAAGAATCAATGCCCTATTTATGATAATATATTCCTGTGGGCAGTAAACTAGATATATGAATGTAGGTTTGAATTCAAACAAATATACTCCATTGGATAATAAGAGTAGCTCTGCCTGAAGTTGGGTCAATTCTTTTGTCAATTAGGTAAATGTGATCAAGTGATGACCACGCATATCTGAACTGGCAGGGACTATCTTGTTGTGAGTCCTGCAATATATGGTCCCTGTTCTTCTGTCTGGTTTGTTTCTCCCTGGCCTGGTAGAGCAGGGCCCTAACACACTTCAAGCTGAAAGGGCTGTTTTTGCTGACCATCAGATTTTTGCAGTTGTTAAGAGGTTGTTGCTAGGCTCAATATTTAGCATTGGATAAGATGTATTATTTTTGCTGCTTTGGTTTTATGTTTGTGTATTTCTATTGTTAGGCCATAGTATGAATTATTAGTGTTTCAGTATATATTGATATCTGTATGATTATTTAAATATAATTGTTAGTGAATTATCTTTAAATGTTATGTTTCATTATGTAGAGTTGACTGACGTTGTGAGTGAGATATGTTCAGCATGGTATACAATCAAAAAGCAGCATACAAATAAACTAATGATGATAAAACTACTGCAAGTGTCTCAAGAACCTTGCTTATTATGCTAATGAGAACCAAAGAGAAACTTCATTGTTGTTAGTAAAGAAAAGACATTTTAGTCGACAGAATTGAACTAAGAACACTATGGTCCAGATGAGACAATATGTTCTGTGATGTTGTCCCTATAGATTTGGGGTAGATGGGTAAGGTTGCACCTTCTACTTCACCCACCTCCGACGACACCCAACAACCACATATGGAAAAAATGTTTGAGTACGATGGACATAGGCCTAAACCACATGAACCCACCTACTAGAGTCATCCATGCTACCTGGATCAATGACCAAAAAGACACACATTTAAATGTTGCAACCATCCATGGGCATCCAAGGCTGTGATCATATATGGATTTCACATAAGATTTAGCTGGCCATTTCCAAAACTTCAATTACAAATTGTGAATCTTGCTCAACTTTCATCTGATCTCGTGTGAACCTGCCCCCGCAACTTAGGATAGACAGCAATAAGTCTTTCTAACCTTAACGTTTAAGTTAAATTACTACATGGCTAGGAATCTAGTAACATTTAACTAGTTTAGACTGGTGGGATTTTAAGGAAGATTCAATTTAGGGCTTAATAATAACAATAAACCATGTAGTAGTAATAGTAGTAGTAGTAATAATAATAATAATACATTATTCTTAAAGTTTAGTATTCTTGCATAAATTGTTATTATCTTTACATTCCCATTTTACTGCCTTATCCCTTAATTTTCTATTGTTTCTATGTTTACATTTTCATTCCCCTCCCCCTTGGCCAAATATTACATGCATTTAATATTAAAAAAAATGTAAGTGGAGCCATAATTAACAAACAGAACATGAGGGAATAACACCCTCTTGCTCATGTTCCCAAGCAACTGGTATTCAGATGCATACTGCCTCCAATACTGGAGGGAATATATAGCCATCAAGATTAGTAGTTATTGATAGCCGAAGTGAGCAATCCTATAACCCCTAGACAGTGACTTGGGGGTGGGGGATAGGATTGTTTGGTTTACTGGCTCTGAAATCAGAGACAGGGCTCCAACCTTGGAGGCCAGTAAATTGCACTCCCCCCCCCCTCCACCTCATAGGACAAAGAGAACCGCACCAGCTACCTCTCCATGCCTAAACACCTGAAGGCAGAGATGGGGAAAAAGGGGGCGGTTGCAGGAGCAGCGAGGGGAGGAGACTGGGGAATCTGCCTCATGTAGCTTCCTATGCTCATTCCAGCCTCTTTCCTCCTGCTCCGAAATGCCACAGTAAGACAGCCAAAATTGCCAGCCCAGCAAAAATACATGACAGCCAGAGCAGGGAGGCAAGGATCACCTCCATGCTCCAGCTGTCTTGCATTAGGATTCCTGGCAGCCTCCGACTATCAACACAGGATTGCACCCTTATCGTCCATGACTTTGTCTAATCCCTTCTTATAAGTCATTCAAATTGGTGGCCAACCTTCATTTTGTGATAGATAATTCCATAATTTAACTATGTGCTGGGTGAACAAGTACTGATTTTTATCTGTCCTGAATCTCTCTCCACTCAGACTCATTGGATGATCCCAGCTTTTAGGATTAGGATCTCCAACATGGTAGCTATGAACACCAATGTGCCAAAACTCTGGTCAGAAGAATCACTCACTAGTAGCATCTTTCTTTTTTCTGGATTCAGCTTCAGTTTATTTGCCTTCATCCAGTCTATTATCGCAGCAAGGCACTGATTTAGCACATCCACAGCCTCACCTGATGAAGGTGAAAAGGAGAAGTAGAGCTTTGCCTCATCAGCACACTGATGGCAATGCACTCCAAAACTCCCAATGACTCTACTCGACAGTTTCATGTAGATGGTAAAAACCATGGGGGCCAAAACTGACTCCTGCAGAACCCCATGCTGGAGAATCCATGAGGCCAAGTATTACCTCCCGAACACTACCTTCTGGAGTCCGTCATCCAAGTAAGAGTAGAACCTCTGAAATGCAGTAACCTCCACTCCCAGCTTAGATAGTCGCTCCAAAAGGATACCGATGGTAACAAAAACCACAGAGAGATCAAGGAGAAGCAACATTCATGCTTCCCTGGACTCTCTCCCAACATGTGGGCTCTCCCACACTAGAGGCATTCAAGAGGCAGCTGGACAAGCATCTGTCAGGTATGCTTTAGGGTGGATTCCTGCATTGAGCAGGGGGTTGGACTCGATGGCCTTGTAGGCCCCTTCCAACTCTGCTATTCTATGATTCTATAGGTTATCAAACAGGGCGACCAAGGCCGTTTCCACGGTAAAACCCAGCCTCTAGTCAGACTGATATGTCTCCCGATAATTTGTGTAAGAAGCACCACTGTTGTGCTTTCCAGGGTTGCTGCAAGGGGTGGAGGAAAACCATCTCCATTAGGATTTCCTCTCCTGAGGTCATAGCAGTGTCTACAGCCTTGAAAGGGAAACCACATCCTAGGGACCACAGGATTGCTTCCTAACTGAGCTTTTATTATTGTTCTTGGCCCAAGCTTTCTTGAGTGATGTGATCCTCCTGAGTTTCCCTTTTAACTTCCTTTTTACCAATCCCTTCATTATTATTTTTAGAAGTTTCCATTTTTGTAATCCATTGTACTTTTCCATTTTAGGAGGGGGGAAATGACTAATTTAGATTACTTTAATATCAGTTTTAAATGCCTGTGGTCATTCTAGCCTTAGAATGCAACACGATCTGCCGACATATGAAATAATTTTTGAAGATGTCCATTCAAAACTACCACAATGGAAACAAATAATAAGAAGAGCATAAGAACTGCCCTGCCACGAGGCTGGGAAGACTTCAGGGCTGGTGAGAGAAGAGAACTGGGGGAGAGGACTGCTCTATCATCCACAGCAGCCTGCTGCTTGTGCCACCTCCCAGTTCCATTGATTGCAGAGTGGAGCCAACTGCCAAGGTTCTCTCCAGCCAATTGGCAAAAGAGTGCTGTCTCCAAGCCTGTTGAGACCTTGAGGTTTGAAGAGCATAAGAACTGCCCTGCCACGAGGCGGCAGGCTGCCCCAGTCAGGGCATCCTCGAAGGGAGCAACACCAAAGGGGGTGCGCCCCTTCGGGATGCCATGAGGGTGAGGGTGATTCTCTGTTTCTCTCTTTTCCCTGGGCTGTCAACTCGCTGTTTCTTTTAACCATTACCTCGGTTGTGTGAGAAGAGTTTCTCTGAGTGAGAGCAGGGATCTCATGGGAAATGATATAATTACTTCTTGTGTCCTCCCCACCCAGAGTGAGAGGCAGAGGTTGGAGGCTTCACCTATTATAGCTGCTTCATCTGCCCAGAGTGAGAGGCTGTGGTACTTGAAGCAGGAGGCTCTCCTGTGTGAGAGCCAGGGGGAGGAGTGTGGCCACACATCAGGTAGTAGTAGAATTAGCAGTTACTAAGGGAGGGAGATTGTGTGTGGATGGGAAAGCACTTTATAGCTTAATTGGTAGTAGCCTGATGTCCATCTGTGACCAGTGGCTGGCTACCACAAGTGAAAAATGTGACTGTGTTGTTTGTATCGCTGAGTTTGAATAGTGAGTGCATAGGTGGTGTAGGTACAGATGTTTTTGGGAGGCCGTGATGCAGGGACACATGGAGGGGGAGCCACTATTCCAGTGATTTGCGGCAGAAGGAGATATGGCAGGAGGAAGGGGTTGCAACATCAATGTAGAACGGGTTTCAGGTGTCTTCACACTGTTCCCCTTCTACCCTCCTCCTCTAGCTCTCATGAACCTGGTAGCTCATCCACTGAGCCCTCCTTCCTTGTGGTGCTACTCTTTAATGCCAGGTCAGTCCGCAATAAGACCTCTCTTATTCATGATTTAATCCTGGATGAGAGGGCTGACCTGGCGTGCAGTGGGTGAGCTGGGTGAGGCTGATCTGACTCAGTTCTGCCCATCTGGGTACTCAGTGTAGCACCAACATAGATTGGAGGGACGGGGTGGGGGAGTCACCGTGATTCATAGATCTTCCATCTCTATCACCAGGAAACCACTCCATCTTGGAGCAGGCCTTGAGGGTTTGCACCTGGTGTTGGGCCAGAGAGACAGATTAGGGATGCTGCTGGTATACCGCCCACCCTGCTGCCCGGCATCCTCCCTGACTGAGCTGGCAGAGGCAGTCTCGAGTGTGGTGTTGGAGGAACCTAGGACGGTGGTTCTGGGTGACTTCAACTTTCATGCTGAGGCTGTCTCTGGAGCTCCAGCTCGAGACTTTATGGCCTCCATGACAACCATGGGGCTGTCTCAGTTTGTCATTGCCCCAACACATGAAGCAGGGCATACCCTTGGGTTTTTGCTCCAAGCTGTGAGATGGATAGTCTGAAGATTGTGGGGTGTGTGTGTGTGTTTCCAAGTAACCCCATTGTCATGGTCGGACCATTTCCTGGTGAGATTTGAACTCACGGTGTTACTACCTCCTGCAAGGTTGAGGGACCCATTCAGATGGTCCACCCCAGGAGACTGATGGAATCCAATGGATTTCTGAATGCTGTTGGCAATTTTCCAGTGGAGAGCTGGTGATCCAGCCGAGGTCCTAGCCTCACTGTGGAACAGTGAGATGCGGAGGGCCATCGACTTGATCGCACCTGAATGCCCTCTTCAGTCCTGTAGAGCCCGCTCTGCTCCTTGGTATACTAAGGAGTTGCGGTCAATGAAACAGGCTTGATGTCGGCTAGAGCCCAAATGGCGCAAGACTCAAAGCGAAGATGACCGAACACGCTGTAGAGCACATAATCGTGCCTATTGCGTGGGAGTGCGGGCAGCAAAGAAGGCTTATTTTGCTGCCTCCATTGCGTCCTTGAGTAGCCATCCAGCAGAGCTCTTCCGGGTGGTCCAGGGGCTGCTAACATCATTCCCAGCAAATGGGGCCCTGGCTCCATCAAGGACCCGCTGTGACCTTTTTGCATCACACTTTGAGGACAAGATCGCTTTCCTCCGCAGCGAGCTTGACGTTGTTTTTAGTGCAGCTCCAGTTGAGGTGTCCGATGCCACCATCTGCCCAATTTTGTGGGATCAGTTCCAGTTATTGTGGCCTGATGATGTGGACAAGGTGCTAGCAGCAGTGCGACCGACCACTTGCCCTCTCGATCCTTGTCCCTCCTGGCTTATAAAAGCAAGCCGAGGGGGTCTGACTGGGTGGGTCCAGGGGGTGATAAATGCGTCTCTCTGGGAAGGGGTGGTCCCTGCTGTCCTTAAGTAGGCAGTAGTGTGACCACTCCTGAAGAAGCCCACCCTCGACCTGATGGTATTAGGCAACTACCACCCAGTTGCTAACACTCCTTTTTTAGGGAAGGTACTTGAGAGGGTTGTGGCGGAGCACCTGCAGGCACTCTTGGAGGATACTGATTATCTAGATCCATTCCAGTCTGGGTTCCGATCTGGTTACGGGACTGAATCAGCCTTGGTCGCCCTGATGGATGACCTTTATCGAGAGAGGGACAGGGGGAATGCAACCCTGTTAATCCTGCTCAATCTCTCAGAGGCTTTTGATACCATCGACCATGGTATCCTCCTGGATACCATGGCACTTTGTTACAGTGGTTCCGGTCCTACCTACGGGGTCGTTTTCAGGGAGTAGCATTGGGTGACCAGTCCTCGGCCTCTTGGCAATTGAGCTATGGAGTGCCGCAGGGCACCATCTTGTCCCCAATATTATTTAACATCTATATGAAGCCGTTGGGACCGGTCATTAGGGGATTTGGAGCTAAATGCCATCAATACGCTGATGACACGCAGCTCTATCTCCCTCTGACAACTGAATCAGGTGAGGCTGTGCAGGTCCTGGACCAGTGCCTAGACTCAGTAATGGGCTGGATGAGAGCCAATAAACTGAGACTGAATCCTGGCAAGACGGAAGCCCTGTGGGTGAGTGGTTCCCGAGTCTGGGAGACAGGCTCATTGCCTGTTCTGTATGGGGTTGCACTGCCTCTGAAAGAACAGGTTCATAGTTTGGGGATTCTCTTAGACCCATTTCTGTTGTTGGAGGCTCAACTAGCTGCCACGGCTCCGAATGCCTTTTACCATCTTTGGTTGGTTCACCAACTACGACCTCTCCTGGACAGGGATAGCTTGGCCACGGTGGTACAGGCATTGGTAACCTCAAGATAGGATTACTGCAATGCGCTGTATGTGGGGCTGCCCTTGAAGCTGCTTCAGAAGTTGGAGCTAGTGCAGAATGCTGCAGCTCAGCTGTTGTCTGGAGCTGCCCCTTTCCAGCATTTAACTCCTCTGTTGAGGGAACTGCACTGGCTGCCTATTCGCTACTGGGCCAGGTTTAAGGTTCTTGTACTTGTGTACAAAGCCTTAAACAACTTGGGACCAGGATACCTGAGAGAGCGCCTTCTCCCTTATCAACCTGCCCGGTCACTGAGGTCATCCGAGGGCCTGCTCCTCGTGGTTCCACATAGATCCATCCTCCGATTGGAATCCACCAGTGGAAGTGCCTTCAGCTGTGGAATTCCCTGCCTCTAGAGATCAGGCAGGTGCCAACCTTGTACTCCTTTCGGCACCTCCTGAAAACATATTTATTCTAAGAAGCCTTTCTTTAATATTCAGCCTTGGATTTCTGTTTTTGCTTCTTTTAAATTTTGTTTTAACTGTTTTATTCTGTTTCTATTTTCATTTTATCTTGTACACCGCTCTGAAATTTTTCAATGGGGAGCAGTATATAAATATTCTAAATGAAATAAATAAATAAAGCAAAATAAATATTTTAGAAGGGAAAATAGTACTTCACTGTTTCTAGTGCCACAGCTTCATCACATTAGAGGAGAAGGAATCTGCTCTATCTGAACTGTCTGAAAATACTACAAAGCAGAACTGAGAATATCTGAGACACTACAAAAGATAATTGTGTGTTTCTAATTCTTAAGAGTTTCTAAACAATATCATCGTTTAAACGACTTCCAAATTCAGACAGAATCTTAAAATTGTTCTGCCATACAGAAGGGGAAAAGACAATTTGCTTGCATGTTTACAACATGGAGGAGCAATTTTAGTCTGCTCCATCCAATTGGTAATTTAACTATGGAAGTCATACATTAAATCAGACAGACAGGAATGTCAGCTGGGCTTAAGGAAAAATGTGTTCAATGACTTTGAAAGTTCCCATTGGGGCATCAGATGCTTGACCAACCAGCTCATTAAGCAACATGATCAAGATTTGAAGCTTCACAAGAGAATATTCAGAACTTAAAAAAAATCCTCATAAAACATTCAAAATATCATTGTTTAGACAAAGAAAAATGCTTTTAAAAAGCCATTTTGAGATATAGTTGGTAGGTTGATGACTCCCTAAAGTACAGCTATTTATTACAATGGGGACTAAACAATAAATTCTTTTTCTTGCATCAAACTGAAGATAGCATTTTTTCATATAGACATAGATATTTTCAAAGTAAGTGTTCCTTTGGGAAAGGCACAGGGAATATGTAGCAGTACAGCAATCAATGAATTATCACAGAGTTATTTCTCCCATCTCTTAACAAACCCCACTCTACTTGGCAAGCAATATTTTTCTTTGAGAGTGCTTGTCTTCCCTTAAGCATATCAATTATTCCCCAAGAAATGGATTTTTCCATCAAAGGGATCTGTGGTCCAACAGTGGTGCAGGTCATGACCTTTCACAATAGAAACCCTTTTCCACATCATTATTCCAGCCAAGCAGATTGGGTCAGCAGCTTTACTCAACTACTTTAACAATGAAAGAAACTTTAGCAAACGCCTATGTAAAATACAACAAAAAGAACCCCTAATTATGCTACACCCAGTAAAGTATATATATTGCTGTTAATTTGTTGGATCCCTAGTTCTCTTCTGCAAACAGAAGAATTCCTTCTGTCCAGCAAAGTGAGGTATGAGGTGTGTGTCTTGTCCTCCCTCCATGATTAGCGATGCCTCCATGATAAGAGAACTAAGTAGTGGGTGATTAAACAAAAAACCCACAGTCCTCCTCTAGTACCATGTACAGATTTTCTATCTTAGGTGACAAAGGGGACATTAATCAGGGTTTATTTCACAATTATTTAACAATGTGGAAAAGTGCTGGCAATATAAGGATCCTTAGCAGTGTATCCAGATCTGATTGTACTGGCTGGAAAATTAGATCAGCAATCAGAGCCAACAGTGGCATAATGTCCTGACCCAAGGATTTGGCCATCCTAAGCACTTATTTGGCATAGGGTCAGACATAGTTAGTCAGTGACAGTGGGGTTTGATCCCCAATGACCTCATCCAGGGAAAACGTAGACGTGATCATGGATGACAAAGAAGATAAATCAGAACAATAGTCATTGCGATCCTATGTTTGGTCTGTCATGTCTATTAATGCTTATTCACAGATTGCCCACGTTATCTCTAGTTCAGCCTTAAGCTTCTGTGCCTAGAATATTTATTTTATTTAATTAAGGGAACAATCCTATGGTCCCTGAGAAGGTTCCAGGGACCACAGGATTTTTCAGATTCCCTCTCCTGAAGGGATAGACCCTGTTACAATTTCACGAAGGGGACTTCACGATCCAATCCCAAGTGCTGCAGAAAGAACTGTGTTGTCTGCTTTCCAAGTTCACAAAGGCAGCCTCAGCTGATCTTATAGAGGTCAAAAACAGGGCGCTCAGGTGGGCAGGGAGGCAAGGGGAAAGGAGAGGCCAGGATACACAAAATCCTATGGTTTCTCCAGTCCTGGTCACCCCTGGCAGTACAAGTAATCTAGATAGTCTCAGAAGTCCGTCTAGAGCTAAATGTTAAAAAAAGGATGAAGAGATGAAAATTGCCTTCGTTGCTCCTCCCATCCAACTAGCAGCAGCCAAGCAGAGTACTCAGAAGCCCCCAAAGGCTTCCGTCTAAAGGGCCGCAACTCCAAGATCAGAGGCTTCCATCTAGTGGGCCGCCTGTTAAGGGAAACCTTCCCAAGGCAGCTTTTAAAATTAAAACCATAAATTACAATAAAGCAATGATAAAATAGTAAGAATAAAATAGCAAAACATTAACAATTAAAACCAGCTAGCGCCATCTGTACAATGGCACCCAATAAACTAGCTCAATTATATGTCAAGGTGACAAAGTAAGTCATGAGGACCTGCTTGAAGACCTGCAACAATGGGGGAGTGGGAGACATAAACTGAAACAGATTTCCACAAGTGGATTCCCACTACCAAGAATTGTACATGTTTTAATTTTGTAAACTGCCTTGAGTCCCAGTACTGGGAAAAAGGCGGGATATAAATAAATATAATCATAAATAAAAATAATACCAAGAAGGCCCTACAGGGCCTCCAACACTGCTCTCAGAGTACATGCAGGTAGGTATTGGTGAAGGCAGTCCTTCAAGTAACCTGGACCCAAACCATGTAAGGTTTTAAAGACCAATGTCAGCAGTTTAAATTAGCCCCAGAAATGTACTGACAACAACTGCAGCTAGTAGAATATAGGTCTTACATTATTAGACTGCCTCTGACCTACCAGTGCTCAAGTACTAGCCACAGAGTACTAACACAGGTTAACTATGAAATAAGGACTACATTTATTTACCAGTCTTAATTTTACTAGTTTCATATTTATGGTCTATATACTTTTATGCAAGGATATTTAACCAGTGCACAAATAGTGACTTTTGACACAATGGCGAAGAGTAAAGACAATGTGCTATAATAAACCTACAAAGTATCACTATCACACACACACACACATCAAAAAACTCTCTTAAAATCCACTATTTTTACATACAGTAACTACGAACAGGTTTTAATGCAAATCACCATAATGGCAGTAGGGTGCATTTTTACCTCTTTTTCTTCAGAGCACTTTCTTGGAGCAGCAATCAAAGCCTCAAGCTGGGCTCCTTCCAAGCTCTATCACCTGACTTGAAATGCTTATTCATGCATATTACTATCCTGGATAAATGTCAAGGTATGTTTCATAGCTGTTATGCTCCTTATTTTAAGCTGCCAAATGTGTGTACACTTCCAAGCTCACAATAGTACTTCAAAGCTGATGAAAATAGTTACTGGAGAATGCCTCTGCCCTCTGCAAATCAGCCACAATTATATGACCTTCCAAAGAATTCCAGGTTTTTCAAACCTAGCTTCCCATTTTTTATTTTTAAGAACTAGGCTTAATTAAAAAAAAAAAGAATGAAAAATATTATACAGCCCTATATTGTTCAGCAACTAAATATCAACCCAATCACAGAATACTAGAGTTTGAAGTGGCCTATAAGGCCATCGAGTCCATCCGCCTGCTGAATGCAGGAATCCACCTTAAAGCATACCTGACAGATGGCTGTCCAGCTGCCTCTTGAATGTCTCTAGTGTGGGGGAGCCCACGACCTCCCTGGGTAATTGGTTCCATTGTCGTACTGCTCTTGCAGTCAGGAAGTTTTTCCTGAACTCCAGCTGGAATCTGGTTTCCTGTTACTTGAGCCCATTATTTCGTGTCGTGAACTCTGGGATGATCGAGAAGAGATCCTGACTCTCCTCTGTGTGACAACCTTTCAAGTCTTGGAAAAGTGCTATTATGTCTCCACTCAATCTTCTCTTCTCCAGGCCAAACGTGTCCAGGTCTTTCAGTCTCTCCTCATAGGGCTTTGTTGCCAGACCCCTGATCATCCTTGCTGCCCTCCTCTGAACCCCCTCCAGCTTGTCTGCATCCTTTTTGAAGTGTGGTACCTAGGACTGTACACAATACTCAAGATGAGGTCTAACCAGTGCCAAATAGAGGGGAACTAGTACCTCACATGATTTGGAATCTATACTTCTATTAATGCATTCCAAAATAGCATTCACTTTTTTTTGCAGCCACATCACACTGTTGGCTCATGCTCAGCTTGTGATCTATAACAATTCCAAGATCCTTCTTGTTTGTAGTATTGCTGAGCCAAGTATCCCCCATCTTGTAACTCTATATTTGGTTTCTTCTTCCTAGATGTAGAACTTGGCATTTATCCCTACTAAATTTCATTCTGTTGTTTTCAGCCCAGTGCTCTAGCCTATCAAGATCACTTTGAAGTTGGTTTCTGTCTTCCAGGGTATTAGCAATCCCACCCAATTTTGTGTCATCTGCAAATTTGATAAGCATTCACTGCACCTTCTCATCCAAGTCATTAATAAAAATGTTGAAGAGCACTGGGCCCAGGACTGAACCCCACAGTACCCCGTTTATTACCTCCCCCCAGTTTGAGAAGTTATGATTCTGTAGCCAATTGTGGATCTACCTAATAGCTGTTCCATCTAGCCCACTTTTAGCTAGTTTGCTGATCAGAACATCATGTGGTACTTTGTCAAAAGCTTTGCTGAAGTCAAGATATGTTATGTCCACAGCATTTCCACAGTCCACAAGGGAAGATATCTGATCAAAAAATGAGATCAGGTTAGTCTGGCAGGATTTCTCTTGACAAATCCATGTTGGCTTCACTGCATTGTTTTCAAGGTGCTTACAGATTGACTTCTTTATAATCTGGTCCAAAAATTTCCCAGGGATGGATGTCAGACTAACTGGTCTATAGTTCCCAGGTTCCTCCTTTTTGCCCTTTTTGAAGATAGGGGCAACATTAGTCCTCCTCTGGTCATCCGGCACTTCACCCATCTTCCATGATTTCACAAAGCTAATAGGCAGTGGTTATGAGAGTTCTTCTGCCAGCTCCTTTATTACTCTAGGATGCAGTTCATTGGGCCCTGGAGATTTGAACTCGTTCAAAGAAATTAGGTTTTCCTTGACCATTTGTTTATCAAACTCAAACTGCCCCTTCAGCTTGTACTTCACTTTTGCCAGGGGGGGGTCATAGACCCGCTTTTGGGAGAAGACTGAGCCAAAGTAGGAATTGAGCACTTTGCCTTTTTCTTTGTCCTCTGTTAACAATTTGCCATCTTCATTAAGCAGCTGAACCACCATTTCTTTCCTCTGTCTTTTACTATGCACATATCCGAAGAAAGCTTTTTTGTTGCTTTTGGCATTCCTTGCTAGCCTCAGCTCATTCTCAGCTTTAGCCTTCCTGATGCCATTCCTGCACTTGTGTTACCTGTCTGTACTCTTCTTTTGTAGCCTGGCCTTCCTCCCACTTCCTATATGTGTCCTTTTTTGTTTTCACGTCATCTCTAAGCTTTTTGTGGCACCACATTGGTTTCTTCTGTTGTCTTCTGTCTTTTTCCTTGTTGGAATTGTTTGTAATTGTGCCTTTAAACTTTCCTTTTTTAAATACTCATCATGCAGTCCTTTTCTCATTAGGTTCACTTGCCATGGGACCTTACTTATCATAGTTCTGAGTTAATTAAAATCAGCTTTCCTAAAATCCAGAGTACTCCGCTCAGCCTCTATCCGAGAAACCTCTTTCAAAGTACTGCACAGATAGTACTGCACACCAACACAACTGGAGCATATTACTTCAACGTGCAGCCCCCTTTGTTGGAAAGGCTGCGGAGTAAAAGGCACGTATTTCCATTTATGGTGGACTTGTCCACATATACAGGGATTCTGGATGTTAGTACATAGAAAAATAATGGTTATTACTAGAGAAATGATTGTATACGATCCAGAATTATTTTTACTGTCAATATACAAAGGATCTAATGTAAGTCTGAAATGTAAAGATTATCATTTTTGTTAATTGCCGCTTGCCAGGCAATTACACAGCAGTGGAAAAAACTGGAAAATTTGAACTTACCTGCATGTTACCGAACTATATGGTCTGTGGCAATATCAGAAAAAATAACGCAGGATTCGCTTCTGATCCAAGGAAAAACAGAACTACTAGCATTTTATGCTATATGGTGGAGATTTATTCAACATACGTCAGAACCAGATTTACAACAATATATGCCCACTTCCACTCTGAGCATTTGAACATTATAACAACAAATGAAGATCACACAACACATTAATTAGTTTATTAGTTTACTTGTTTATTTCTTTTTCCTTTCCTTTCTTTCCCCCCTTTCTTTTGTCTTGCTTTTTCTCCTAAAATTGTATTAACCAAATGCAACAGCTGATTAAACCCCAATTGTTAGGGGACTGTTCTATTTTCTGCTATATCTAAAAAAAAAAAAAATCTAACATATGACCTGGTCTTTCCAAATCTCTCTCTAAAACTACTGAAGATTCCCTTTGGATTTGCAGCATGAAATTTCACAGTTTAACTAGAAGCTGGTGTGCAGGTGTCCTAATAATAATAATAATAATAATAATAATAATAATAATAATAATAATAAAATAATAATAATAATAATAATAATAATAATAATAATAATTTATTTCTTACCCGCCTCTCCCTTTGGATCAAGGCGGGGAACAACATTAGTACAGGAATCAACACATCTTCAAAATTCTTGATTTTACATTGATCTGGATAGGCCTGCCGGAAAAGGCTAGTCTTTAAAGCTGCCTTAAAATCACACAGAGAGTTAATTTTACGAATCTCCTCCGGCAGGCCATTCCACAATCTGAGGGCGACAGAAGAAAAGGTCCCCTGGGAAACTGATGTCAGCCTAGTTTTAGCTGACTGAAGTAAGTTCACCCCAGAGGACCAGGTAACCTGGACCCAAACCATTTAGGGCTTTAAAGGTAATGACCAACACTTTGTACTTTGCCCGGAAACTAATTGGCAGCCACTGAAGTGATTTTAATGTTGGGGTAATATGCTCACCCCTAGATGTACTGGTGACCAACCTGGCTGCCATATTTTGAACTAGTTGAAGTTTCTGAACTAGGTACAATGGTAGCCCTATGTAGAGCGCATTGCAGAAGTCAAGCCTTGAGGTTACCAGCATGTGCACTACTGTCTTTAGGTCTTCCAACTCTAGGAAGGGGTGCATCTGGCATATCAGCCGAAGCTGATAGTAGGCACTCCTGGCTGTCGCATCTATCTGGGCTGTCATTTGGAGCGACGGATCCAGGAGCACCCCCAAACTGCAAACACAGTCTTTCAGGGGGAGTGTAGCCCCATCCAGAACTGGCTGACCCACCTCCAAACCTAGGTCAGAGCCCTTGACAGCAAGTACCTCTGTTTTGTCTGGATTCAGCTTCAGTTTGTTTTTCCTCATCCAGCCTATTACCGCCTCCAAGCATTCATTCAGAGGAGACACACTATCCTTAGCTGATGCTGTTATTGAAGGCATAGAGAAATATATTTGGGTGTCATCAGCATACTGATAGCACCCCGCCCCATGCCTCCGGATGATCTCTCCCAGCGGTTTCATGTAGATGTTAAACAGCATTGGGCATAGGATGGCACCTTGTGGTACACCATACAACAGCTCCTTTTTTGAGGAGCAACTATCCCCAAGCATCACCATCTCGAATCTACCCGAGAGGTACGCCCGGAACCACTGGAGCACAGTGCCCCTGATTCCCAAACCCCTCAGGCATTCCAGAAGGATACCATGGTCGATGGTATCGAAAGCCGCTGAAAGGTCCAAAAGTACAAGCAGGGACACACTCCCCCTGTCAATACTCTTGCGGAGATCATCCACTAAGGCAATCATAGCTGTCTCAACTCCATATCCTGCCCTAAAGCCGGTTTGAAATGGGTCTAGAAAATCTGTATCACCCAAAACTGCTTGGAGTTGGAAGGCAACTGCCATCTCAAATCACCTTGCCCAAAAATGGAAGATTTGATACCGGTCTGTAATTATTAAGGTCCAGGGAGGGCTTTTTTTAGAAGCGGCCATACCACTGCTTCTTTTAAACATGGTGGAAAACTCCCCTCCCTGAGAGATGCATTAATAATATGTTGTAGTTGTAGTCTAACTGCATCTCCTCCCTGGGCGACCAGCCAAGAAGGACAGGGATCGAGACCTTGTAGGTCCTTTCCAACTCTGCTATTCTATGATAGGACAAGTTGTCTTCCTTATTCGTTCTTACTCGTAGTGGTGATGGAAAGCAATGGCCTCTTGCTTTCAACAGGTCTGTGACCAGCCAAGTCTACTGCAGACAGTCAGCTGATGGCTGTTAATAATTTCTCCTTATTCTCTGAAAGAGGAATTCAGCTGTCCTAGAAGTTAGAGATCCCTAAGTATTTAGAGATTTTAATTTTATTTTACTGCTTAAAGACACGTAACTCAAAATTATTATAACCTTTCAGGTGAAAAGTTAGGTGTTTAGGAGCACCTTCAGGATTTGCAATGTAACTCTGAACTAGACAGAGTGTAGCGGTGGAGGCTTCCTTCCTTTCCACATTTGATGGGAGGCTGATTTTTTTTTCTTAATAAGGAAGTCTAACTATGTAGATATCTCACAGAAAAGTTAACTCAATTCCAGAGAGGAACTTAAGTAAAAATATAAGATAGCAGGGTTTAGGCAATTTTAGTTCATCCAACAAGGCATCACTAAAAATAAGTTTCAAAGTAAGCCTTATTTGGACTTTTATTACAACTAAAGGTGATTCAAAATACAGTTGAACTGATATTGAAGCTGAAAGCTAAGAACTATATGTGCTTCAAGCATATTTTCTTATGGAATTTTTTGGACTTCATTTCTCACTTTCTAGTAGTTTATATGAATATTTCAGTATGTATTTATGTCTGCTTTGTCTTTTCTGCTTATTTTTAATGATTTGTTTAGTACAGCATTACTATATAAACACACAAAGGGGGAGAAAACTCATGACCATTTTGTTTTATAGTGCAAAAAGCAATGTATACAAGCAATGTATACAGAGAGCAATTTATTCAGTGTCTGAACACAGTCTCCTAACACAAATGCCCAGGATTAGAAGCAAAGAAATCTGGGTTTAATGCTCGCTCTCCCACTACCTCATTCTGCAATTATGTGTTTTAAAATATGGGAATTTGCATTAAAATGATTAGAGAGAGAGAAAGCTATCTTAACATTTTATGAAGAATTCTTGAAGAGAAAAAATGGATTCAGGCAATCAAGGACAGAAAAATGAATGCATTCCATAATATCTAAGGCAGAGATGGGCAACGCACAGCCTGCAGCAGCCCCTGCAGCCCTCTCCCTAATTAAAAAAATACATATACAAACAAATGGTACTCTGTTAAAGGTACTGAATGTTACAAGGGTCAAATTTAGCTTAGCATAGAAGTAAAATTTAACCTTTTTAGCAATATAGAGCTGTTTGCTGCGGTCTTCTGATTAATATGGGGAGACTCCTCAGTTTGTGCACAGACTTTGAGATCCAGATGATTACTTCTGCTTGTACCATGTGCCTGGAACAAAGACTTCTTGGCAATGAGCAACCATGAGATAGGGTGATTTCTTCTGCAGTGAAGGAAGAGTCATCTCTGTGATGGAAGAGTACTGCATATATGTGCACAGCGCCAGGTGATAGCCAGATCAAGAGATTCAAGCCTGTTATTTGTCCATGACAGGGAATCAGAAAGGAATTTAGAAGGGGCTCAGGAGAAACAAGCCATGATGGAGATGATTACCTTTTGAAGGCTGGCCAATAACTGGAGACAGGTAAACCTTGACAAAAAGACCCAAGAGATGCTCTTCCCCATGCCTGTCAGAAAGGAAGGTCTTTCAGGCCCAGGGACTTCTTTCACGCCTATTGTCCAACACATTACCAAATCAGAAGGATGGCAAGTCTCAACCAGAATAAAAAACTACCTAAAGAAAACAAGCTTGTAAGAAGTCTTCTTCCATTTCATGACTCATGGCTTTCCAATAGGGTATCTCTCCAAGCTTGTATACCACTTTCAGATGGGTTCAGCAAATGGTGAAGGACGGCTATCTTCAGGAAACTGCTTACCTTCCCAACAACCATTTCCTTTCTTTCCCATGCTTCAGAAATCCAGATAAACTTATCAGGATCTCCAGAGTGCAACACTCACCTTCTAGAGATGAGCTAATGAGCTGGTTCCAAGTGAATAACCCTCCTCTGGGGTGGTAGTCATTGTTCTGAACATGTCTAAATACATCACGGCAAATACATGTCTAGGGGCTGAACAAATTCCTGGTGAGAAACTAGCTCAGGATAGAAACTCACACGTCTATTCAAATGTGACCCTGGAAGACCTCTTTGCTTCTCTAGACCTTATGTATCATGTCCTGATGCATCTTAGTCACCACTGCTTTCTGAGATTCTGTGTTACATCTAATCAATGCTGATTATCAGGTTCTACTTTTTGGTTTCTAATTGGCATCTAGAGTCTTCACTTAGAAACTGGTGGCTCACATGGGAACATCAGGGATGAAGACAAAGTCTGGATGATAACTCTCTCTATAGGAACTCTTAACAGCTTTTGTTTGTAGAAAATGCTAGCAGGCTGCTTGGCCATAGGACAGGCACTGTAAGCTCCAAAGATAGTTAGCAACCATGGAGATGATCACTTTAAGAAAAACTTGTCCAAATGCAACAAGGAAAGGATAGGAAAAGTGACAGCAAAATGAATTTGCCTAATAATCTTGCAGGTTAAGTACACAAAGGCCTGGTTCAGACAACACACTAAACCATGCTGCTTAACCACTTGTTGTCTGAACTAGGCCGAAGTCAGATCTAAATATCAATGTGAGGTTGGTTTGTGGTTGCTTATATCTCCAGCACCTATCCTCTAGAGTAATGCCTAAGCATCGGAAGCGAATTTGTGACCAGTGCACTCTGTACATGATTTTTTGTTGTATTAATCTCAGACTAATATCTGAAGTAGGTTATTTAAATGGTTGCAGGGCTGCTTTCTAATGTTTTAAGTTATCATTAGGTCGGTGTTCAATTTGTCTCTTCTAATGTTCATATTGATGGCTAAGGATTCTTGGTTGGCACTGCATAGAAATTTGTTGGTTGAGTTTAATATAGAGACAGCTTCTGCTAGCTAGAGGAGAGTCTGCTGCACTTAGTACATTGCTTCTATGCTATGCTTGAGCTGCAGATAACGCCAGGCAGTGCTGGGGGATAACTGATATTCCTCTTGAAATTCTCCAAAGGGCTTCAATACATTGTCTTCAGTCAGTAGCTGGAATAGGGGGCTTATACCTTTTCCTTCCAAGGTTTTCTACATGATCAGCTTACGGGTAATAAGGACGTGGGGATTATTATTTTATTTTATTATTATCTTGCGGGGACAAAGGAGTGTTTGTAACTCATAGACAGGGCTCGGAGCCAAGCAACCATGCTCCGCATCCCCCCCCTTTTAGCTGACACAGCAAAATGGAGTACAGTGATGAGGAAAAGGAGGCATTCATGAGGGCAGGGAGGGGAGGAGATCAGAGATGCGGGACTAAGAGGTACGCCCAACTGTCTCCTGTTCTGCATTGGATACACATAAGTCTCCGAGTTTACAGGGTTACGAGTAGCCCAGGGTATACCCCATAGGACTGTGCCCTAAATAACTAAAACAATTTCAATTCAGTTTCAATAAAAGATCTGCTCAAGACAGCCAATGTAAGTGCCCCATCATATACCACTGAATGCCATTAAATGCCTGGGCATAGAGGGTAGTCTTAACCTGACGCAGAAAAGATGACAGTGTTGGCATCAAGCGGGTCTCAGCGTGGAATGCTTATTCCATAGTTGGAGGGCCACCACTGGGCAGGCTGTGTCTCTTCTTGCCACCTTGGAGGATGCACTTGGAGTAAGGCCCCAGATGTTGATTGTAGTGTCCACATAGGTTCACGCTGGGAGAGGCGTTCTGTTAAGTATTCTGATCCCAAGTCATGTAAGGCTTTATAGGTTAAAACCAACCATGTAAAGCTTTATAGGTTAAAACCAGCATCTTGAATCAGTCTCAGAAGCATATAGACAGCCAACGTAAGTGGACCTGAATTGGTCTCATGTACTCAGACCTTCTAGTCCCAGTTATTAATCTGACTGCCGCATTTCTCATCCAGACCACTGTCACAGCCAAGCACTGATTTACCGTATTTCTTCGATTCTAAGACGCACTTTTTCCCCAATATAAACATCTCTAAAAACGGGCTGCGTCTTAGAATCGATGGCGTCTTAGAATCGCCTGCAAAGTATGCTGTTATCCCTCCACCCTGTTCTCAATGCCCAGGTGGCTCAAGGGCTTGTTGAGCACCTAAGCAGCTCTGCACTCACCATGTAGGCTGGGGAATGTGCTTGGCCTGATTGGGGGCCTCAGCGACGATCTGCGGCTGCCCTGGGCCTATTTGTGCTCCCCAGAGCTAACCGGGCTCACACACACACCAACGGAGCTCCGAGCCCTAAGCGGGCCCCGCCCACCGCACCACGAGCACAGCCGGCCCGGTTGGGCCTAGTGGGCATGGCTATGCGGCTCTGTTCGGGTCGGGCCTGGCACGCGCCTCGCCTTGCGCATGGGGCCGGGGCGGACGGGCGGGCGCTGCAGGGCTCGCGGAGGGTTGTACGAGGTGGGCGGGCGCCGCCGGCTTCTTGCAGCTGCTGGTTCTGTGCAGCAGAGGAGGAGCAGCAGCGCCGGCAGGGAAGATGGAGGCGACGCCCGGGAGGTGAGTTGCTGGACCGGAGTGTGGGCGGGACGTGCAGCTGCGCCTCGCGAACGACCCCCTCCCGCTCCCTGCAAGAAGTGGTGGCAGCTGGTAAAGCCTCCGGGCCCTTGCACGTGCTCCCCGGTTGGCCCCCACCCACATCTCTTCCCTTACCTGCCTGCAATCCGCTCCCCATGCATGGCAGAATATTTTTTCCCCATATAAACATCTCTAAAATGGGGTGCGCCTTAGAATCGATGGCGTCTTAGAATCGAAGAAATACGGTAGCACATCCACAGCCTCACCTGATAAGGATGAAAAGGAGAAGTAGAGTTTCATGTCATCAGCATACTGATGGCAATGAACTCCAAAATTATGAACCTACTCAATGGTTTCATGTAGACATTAAATAGCATGGTGAACAAAATCGACCCCATGCTGGAGAATCCACAGGACTGAGCACTACTCCCCAACCACTACATTTTGGAGCTGGCCATTCAAGTAGGAGTGGAACCACTGCAACATAGTGCCTCCACTCCCAGCTCAGTCTTGGCAGAATGTTTATTTTGAAGATATTTATTTTCTCCACAGACTCATTGGTAGCCCTGACCAGTTGATCCATTCTGCCTTTCCTTTATTTATTTATTTATTTATTGTTACATTTATATCCTGCTTGTTTTCCTCTGAGGAGTGGGGCCTTCCCTACTGACACAGTCTCTGATTTTTGCCAGGTAATTTTGTAACCTCATAGCTCACTAAAATGATCCATCAGGGACATTAGCTTTGGGATGGATTGTTGTGGGTCTCAAAAGGAATAGGAGTACAGCACCTGCAAACAACGTGATTTTATATTCCTGGTTTGCAATGGTTGTACTCCTAATGCCATCAGACAAAGTGCCATTTGTCTGATGGCACATGCCAGTGGCTCCAAGTTTCAGTGGGCATCTCTGATGTACACCACATCACAGCTGAATGAGTTTTGACTAGAAGTTATTTGTTAGGACTCAAGCTGTGGACGCTTTGTAAACCGCCAAAACTATCCTTAGCTATCGAAGTTTCCCAAAACGAGCTCCATGCAGTTGCAGAGCCTATAATGTGTGATGCACAGAGACCACAAAGAACAACCAAATGCTCCAAACCATCAAAGCACACCTGGAGTTGAGAAGCCACTACCTTTTCCAGTATCTTACTTAAGAACACCACATGTGATACTGGACAATGGTTATCAAACACCAAAGGGTCCAAATTTAGCTATTTAAATAGGCGTTTAACCACTGCCTTTTAAAGGGAAGTAGGTACTATACCCTCCCTAACAGTTACCTTTACAATCTTTGAGGTCTAGATATTAAGCCAGGAAAGGCATGGAACCAAAGAACATGTCCTCAGGCTGCATTATTATTATTATTATTTATTTATATAGCATATCTATCACAAAAAGTCTACCAGTAAGCAAACTTTTGGTTTGAAAGATCCCCACTCCACCCCACCAGAGTCCCAAGATCCACCACCAAGAGCTAGTCACAAATTGCCAGTGGGGGAGGATAGAACCAGTCACAAAATGGCAGCTTCATCCCATGGTCAGCCATACACTGGGGGGGGGGAAGGGCTGCTTCAACTGTTACAGAATTTGCATTTAAATTACTATACATCTTAAACATAAATGGAAGGCCTGGCTACAGTTCAAACATTTTAATATTGTTTTGTGCAAAAATCCATTCTGCCCATACTTAGCTCAAGTGAAGGGATATTATTTGCGAAAAGGAGAAAAAAAGAATTTAAATTTCTCAACTTGAAGCAAACAAAGTTCATGCAGATGATTTTTTCCTGCAAGTTTGTAATAATTTGGTATATAATTGCTGATGCTAATCTTAAACAATAATGGTGGTGAATGCACTGTTATACTGTTGCTGATCTTGTTTCTTCTCCATCCTTACCCAGCTCAGGCCACTGGCAGTTACTGTGCACAAGAAACCCAAATCTGCACAGGCAGAAGGGGCTGAGCTCACCCTACCCTCACAGACTGTAAAAAGCTCATTCTTTCCTTTCTCCTCTCCAGAGGCGTTGAAGAGATGCTGCTTCAGGAGCTGCCAGAACCCCACTAAGGTTCAGCTGTAGCTCATCAGAGTCTTTGGGAAGAAGTCCTCCGAGGAGAATGCTTATACATGAGGAACCCTATACACACAAGGAGGCCTTTCTTGCAACCATATACTTTTCCTGAGTGTGAGGACTCTGGCCTGTGCCTTCAGGTGTTATCACTCTTGGGGACTCAGTAGCAGACACACCTCTGCCTCTGAAGCAAAGCTCTCTTCCTCTTGAAGGGGAGAAGTGTTGGCAGTCTCCATTAAAGGCCCAGGTTCCTCTTAGAGCGTTGGCATGGATGGCTCCTGAGCACGGTCATATACTGGGGGCTCCAGGTCCTCCTCTGAGGAGGAATCCTCTAGCGGGAACATGACAGAAGGCTTATTTTGCTGCTTCCATTGAATCCTTGAGTAGCTGTCCAACAGAATTTTTCTGAGTGATTTGGGGGTTGTTAACACTTTCTCCAATGAATGGACCCCTTGAGGACCTGTTATGTCCATTTTGCATTGCACTTTGAGAACAAAATTGCTCACCTCCGGTGACACTGTTACTAGGGCAGTTCCAATTAAGGTGTTTGACACCACCAAGTGTTGAATTTTGTGGGATCAATTTCAGTTGTTACAACCTGATGACAGAAAAGTGTGAGAAGCAATGTGACTGACTACATGCCCTCTTGATCCTTGTCCTTCTTAGCTAATAAGAGCTAACCATGGGTGAGGGGTGTGTGACCAGGTGAGTCCAGAGTGTGGTAAATGAGTCTTTATGCAAACAGGTGATGCCTGCTCCTGCCCATGAAGAGCCTGTAATGCAGGCACTCCTGGAGAAACCCATCTGGACTCAATGGCATTTAACCACTACCACCCAGTTGCACATACCCCTTTCTTGGGGAAGGTATTCAAGAGCATTGTGGTAGGACAACTGTAGGCACTCTCGGAGGATACAGATTATCTAGACACATTCAATCTAGATTCCAGGCTAGTTATGAGACTGAACCAGCCATGGTCACCTTGATAGATAGATGACCTTTATAGAGAGAGGTACAGGCGGAATGTGATTCTGTAAATTCTGCCATTACTATTTACCACAGCATCCTACTGAGTGCAGCAGTTCAGCTGTTGCCAGAGATGCCCCTTTTCAGTATGTAATTTGCCGAGAGAATTGCACTGGCTGCCAATTTGCTACCGGGCCAGGTTTAAGTTTTTGTTATTGGTGTATAAAGCCCTAAACAATTTGTGTCCAGAATACTTGCTTTATTTATTTATTTATTTATTTATTTATTTATTACATTTTTATACCGCCCAATAGCCGAAGCTCTCTGGGCAGTTCACAAAAATTAAAACCACAATAAAACAACCAACAGGTTAAAAGCACAATTACAAAATACAGTATAAAAAGCACAACCAGGATAAAACCACACAGCAAAATTGATATAAGGTTAAAATACAGAGTTAAAACAGTAAGATTTAAATTTAAGTTAAAATTAAGTGTTAAAATATTGAGAGAATAAAAATTGAGAGAGTGCCTTCTCCCTTATCAACCTGCCCAGTCACTTGTCAGCTGACAAAGTGATCCTGGTAGTTCCACATGAGCCTGAGGTCCATTCAGAGTTCACATGCAGTAGAGCTTTTAGTATATGAGCTCCTTCTCTGGCCATTTTTTTTATCCATTTCAATTTGTCCTTCACTATTAGATTTCTCATTGTGTATGTGTGAGCATCCATGCATATGGGCATCCCTTTCTCTTGAGTGTAAGAGGAAGGCGTATGGGTGGATGGGAAGGTCTGAGAGGACTGGTTTGATAGTGGTGAGGCAGGACTGCTGGAGAACTGGGGGAGATGCTGAAGGGGCAGCTAATAAAGCAATCTAGTGGAATCAAGTCAAGCTTCTGTAGGAATATTTTGATCTGGAAATTGTAGGCTTGGAACTTTTTGACTTACAGGCTCAGGCTCTATTTTTCCATAGATGAAAAGATATTAAAGATGTTCATGACCGTGTACAGATGGTGTGCACTGTTTTGCAATTTTCTCCATGTCAATACATTCTTTGACCTGGCTTGCCTCCTATTAGAAATTAAAATTATTTTTCCAACTCTTTTCCCCCCTCCTCTCTCTCCATCTGTTCAGAGGAAAAAATTAAGAGACACACAGAGGGCACTAAAATCTTCTGTGCTATTTTTACACTCTTTCCTACAAATTCTGAAGTCACAGAAGCACAGCTGAAAAGATTTTTCTTAATCAATTAACAGAAAAAATAGTGTAGTTTTTTAAAAAATGAAAACAAAGGAAATAAACCAGTGGAAATATGCCTCTCAAGGACACGAGGGTGAAATAGTCAAAGCATCAGGCTTATAGCTGTGCTAAGCTTTGGTAAAAATGTTAGGTTTGGGGTCAGTGAACGTTGATTCCTGTGCCAAATCCACCTCCCTCCTACCAGCCTTCCTTCCTCCTCCTCCTTCTAGAACATCCTAAAATACCACAGAAGAATGGAAGGAGAGACACACAGAGTAATGAAACCAGGTTTACAGTTCTGGGGTGCTCCTGGATCCAGCTTTAGGTGACTGCTTTTGCCAGGTGTGTTTGCATTGTGTTTGGATTACTGAAACATGTTCTAAGTGGGACTGCCTTTGAAGAATTTCCAAAAACCGCAATTGGTCTAGAATGTGCCCGTCAGGCTACTGACTGATGCCAGGGAACAAGGGAGTCACATACTTCTAATAAACAACTGTACTGGCTCCCAATTTGTTCTGGGAATACTACAAAGTGCTGGTTAGGATCTTTGAAATTCTGCAAGTTTTAGAGCTAGGATACCTGAAAGACTGCCTTATTCAATGTGAGGCTCATTAAGATAATCAATCTTAGCACTAGATTTAAACTTTGTTGACCAAATGCAAAAATATTGAAACTAATAAAAATAAAAACAATGTTGTACCTTGCTACAGACAGGATAAGTTTTAAGTAAATCCATAGTAAAATCAGAACTGAAACTTGTGAAGCAATATAGCATGCTTACGTTATTATGTCAAGCAATGTTTGCTGGTTCAAAGGAATTATAGGCAGAAACCCTTCAATTTAAAACTGCCATAATAAGATGGGGAAGCAGGAGGGACACATAGAAGTTAGGTGCATGTTCCTTTCCCCTTACAATTCACTTTAAAAAGACTAACATAAGAAAATCAGGCATTCATGTTACCTATTTTCTTACATGCTGTAAACTGAAAATGGAATTGTTCTATTTCATATCTGTGCCTTCATACACACACACTTGGAAATAAATACTTACAAAGAAGGATCTTGGACGAGGTCTTTAAGGTTTATCCCACTACGATCCTCTGCAAGATTCCTGAAGCAACTATCGCTCACTAAAAAGAGAGAGAAATTTAAGAAATGAACACATGTGAAGGATACACTGTATCTTTGAACCAGTTAACAGGTGCTGGTTTTGTAGTAAATTTTAATAAAGGATCTCAGAGCTCAGATATTGTACTGTATTCTAAAGTATTTAATGAATTTGCAGATAGGTTGACTGAAAAAAACACAATGTCAAATCATGCTACTAAATACTAAGGATGAATAAACACCTCATCCAGGAATCAAAACACTGCATGCTTTTAGTTCTGAACACTCTATCACACAACCTAATAAATCAAACAGGAAAAGAGACTCTGAGGGCCAAACTAGACACAACAGTGATGGGCATTCGTTTCTTTACACATATCTACTTTGTTCACATCTAAGGCAGGGGAATATATTTTTTAAAGGTGAGGTTACTCTGGAAAGAAACACTATGACATAGCTTTAAAAAATCTTGTGGAGGTAGAAGTGGTCTCCACACATTTCTGAAAATTAAAAGCTGGATCCAGATTAAGTTAGTCACACTTTAATCTTACTGAAATCAATGGGAAAGTTAGTCATGATTAACTTAAATCCCACTGATTTCAATTGGTCTACAGTATGACTTAGTCTAGATCCAACACTCTGTATAGACCACATGCTGTCACTCTTAATTTACCAGCTGATTATTCTGTTTTGTTCAATATATAAGGCCCAGAAGCTACAAAATCATTTTAATCCACCTGTTTTTGTCCCAAGCCATGCAATACTTGCAGTGACCGAAAGCTGGGACAAAACTACCAACTATAAAGAGGATAAGAATAAACTTCAAAATGATAATTGCTTTGTTTCTGATAGGTCAGTGTTCCATAGCCATACATACATATCTATGTGCAAAAGTCAGGCAGGGGAGAATTGTATAGTGGATAGCATAACTGAGAAGTATTTAGCAGATCTAGTGAATCACAGAAGCAGAGCATTCATAAAATGGGAAGTAACAGTAGTACCATTCTGTTCAGCATTGACATAGGTCTCTACTGGAATACTGAACCCAATTTGCATTATCTATAGATTTATTACCTTTAAAACTCAGAGGTACTAGTCAAGACAGTTCTGTAGTGCTGTTTCCAGCAAGGTTAGGAAATGGTAGAAGGAGAAGGAATAGAATATGAAATGGTGGGGCAGTCAGTCTTTCGCATAACCATTAGACTTGAATATATGCTCATAGCATTTTACAATTTAACATTCTATACTTGTAAACATCAGGCACTATGGAATATTATTAAATAACACCAAACATGTGAAATGAATAAGAGAGCATATGATGTGTAAACATTAGTTAAGGTGGTAACTTCCTAATGCCCTTCAAAACAGCCCAAAAGAGAACTGTTCACTTGAATTTGCTCAAATAAATATTTTATGCACACTATTAGACAGAGGCATTCGTGCAATAAATGCATGTAATAAATAATAGGGAGAAAGTAGTCACATCTTAGCATCCACATAAATACAAGTGTATTCATGACTCACTACAGTTACTAAAATGCATGACTGAGATGTCTGGGAAAATGTTTTTAAAGATCAGAGAAATTTTGTTTTTCAAATAATTTTATTTTAAAATATGCAGCATAATATATGGATAACCAGAGATTGCACACTTCCATATTTGTTTATTTTTTTCAGTTCACCTTTACTGCATTCTTGTTTGCTGTGAAATATAAGCCATAGGCTTTTCTCCCCTATTATGAGAAAGTATGCTGAATTTCTGATAATTTACATTAAAATAAACTATTTGATAGCAGTTTGAGGTTTTCCAATACATCTTCAATTGTTTTAACATTCTTGTAGTCTTGGAAGAACCCAGAATGGTGGTGCAGGGTGAGTTCAACTTCCACACTGAGCTTCAGCTTCAGCTGTGGACTTCATAGCCTCCATGCGGCTGTTTCAGTTTGTCATCAGCCCACTCCAAGCTGTGAAGTGAGTAATCTGAAAATTAAGTGGGTGGTGCCAATTAACCTCATTGTCATGGTCAGATCACCTTCAGCTGAGATTTGAACTGCAGGGGTGGGGGAGCCATTTAGATGGTCCATCCCAGCAGACTGATGGAACCAGATGGATTTCTGAATGTTCTTGGGGATTTTCCAGTGAAGAAAGCTGGTGATCCAGCTGAGGCCATAGCCTCACTGTGGATCAGTGAGATGTGGAGGGCCAGCTCCGGCACTTTGGAGCCTGTTCTACTCCCTGGTATACTGAGGAGCTACGGTCAACTAAACAGGCTGAACATTGGCTAAAGTGCAAATGGCACAGATCTCAAAGCAAAGATGACCGAGCATGGTCTAAAGCATGTAATCATGCCTATTGTGTGGTGGTGCAGGCAGTAAAGAAGGTTTACTTTGCTGCCTCCACTCCGTCCTCAAGTAGCTGTCCTGCCAAGCTTTTTCGGGTGGTCCAGGGGGTTATTAATACTCTCCCTAGAGAATGGGGCCCTGGCCCTCTCTATGACCTGCTGTGACATTTTGCATCACATTTTGAGGACAAAATCACTTGTCTCTGGCAGCAAACTTGATGCTGTTGTTAGCGCAGTTCCAGTCGAATTGTCCAATGCCACCATCTGCCCGATTTTGTGGGATCAGTTTCAATTGTTTTGCCTGATGACGTGGACATGGTACTTGCAGCAAAGCGACCAGCCATGTGCCCTCTTGATCCTTTCCCCTTCTGGGTAATAAAAGCTAGCCATGGGGTGTATGACTGGGTGAGTCCAGAGTGTAGTGAATGCTTCTCTATGGGAAGGGGTGGTCCCTGCTATCCTTAAGCAGCCAGTAATGCAACCACTCCTGAAGAAGCTCACTCTGGACCCGATGGCATTAGATAACTATTGCCCAGTTGCAAATGCCTGTTTCTTAGGAAAGGTACTAGAGAGGGTTGTGGAGGAACTGCAGGCACTCTTGGACAATACTGATTATTTGGACCCATTTCAATCTGGGTTTTGTCCTGGTTACAGGACTGAATCAGCCTTGGTCACCCTGATGGATGACCTTTATTGAGAGAGGGACAGGGGGAATGTGAACCTACTAGTTCTTCTCAGTCTCTCACTGGCTTTTGATACCATCGCCCATGGTATCCTCCTGGATCGACTCCGAGGAATGGGCATCAGAGGCACTGTGTTACAGTGGTTCTGGTCCTA
The DNA here is from genome assembly GCF_023053635.1 of Elgaria multicarinata webbii. NCBI lineage: Eukaryota > Metazoa > Chordata > Lepidosauria > Squamata > Anguidae > Elgaria > Elgaria multicarinata. The sequence continues at coordinate 123,486,144 of NC_086172.1, read as the reverse complement.
TCTGCAGGTCTGATTTCAGAGAGTAGCAATGGATGGCCATTCCTCCCCCCCCCCCCGCAACTATTGAGCTATGGGTTTCCGCAATATCTCCAATGTTGTTTAACATCTATATGCAGTCCTTAGGGGATTTGGAGCCAAGTGCCAGCAGCATGCTGATGATAGACAGCTCTATCTCTCTGTAACATCTGAATCAGGAGAGGCTGTGCAAGTCCTGGATCAGTGCCTAAACTCAATAATGGACTGGATGTGGGCCAATAAACTGAAACTGAATCCTGGCAAGATGGGGAAGGGATGTTTTGGGGGAAAGATGAGACATTCTGGGAAGATGGTGGTCTAAAGGGTGATATGGACCAATGGATTCAAATATTAATTTATTTAAAAAATCTATTATGAGGGAGGTCACTGACTTTGAGACGTTGCTCTGAGCCTAGAATGTAGGCCTCAGTGACTCTTTGGTTTTGCCTGGGAGAGATAGAAGCCTCTCTGCAGGGAAGGATCCCCTTTGCAGAGTCAGTATGGGTGGCACAGGATGTGTGAATATTGAGCTGCAGGATTTGTAAGTATGTCTCATTTTGTTTTGCCGAATGAAAGGTTTGTGTGTTTGTTAAACTTTCTCCTTTCTTTTATAAAACACATTTAATTTTAAAGCTTGAATAGATGTTTTAATTTTTTGTCTATGAATGCAAACATTCTGTCCTCAAATGCACCTCACCTACAAACCAAGGCCAAACTAAGGCCATTTGAGATGGCTTCCCCCATACAAGTAGCTTATAAGCTACTGTAAATAGCTTATAAACCACCATAGCTTAAAGTGATGTGTGAACCTGCCCATAGTTGGGAGGAGTCTATTTCTGAACTTTATGAGTATAAGACCTAAAAACTGAGCCTATACTGAGCCCAGTCTGAAGCTAGCCTATACTTTACTCTTCCACTAGCTATGACTGCTCAGTGACTCCTGTCAATATAAACCTGTGTATTACTTTTACTGCTCCTTTCCAAACTTAGGTTTAGTTTTATTATGTTGTTGAGGTTCTCTTCAAACACTCAAGAATCTCTGTTAGAATAAGGCTGCAAGAACTCTAATTTCCTGCTGGATCTCCCTCCCTCCCCACTGCCCCGAGATTTAGCTCCCAATTGTAAGCTTGTAAAGGGTTACCTTTCTACTCCCTTTACTGTGCCTTTGTTGTGGTTGGTTTCACAAACCTTTTGTGAGTTTGAGTTTTAAATTATTACCTGAGAGAATTTAATAAATGAATGAACGAATAAAAACACCTTGAAATTAAACACTAAAGAATCAGTCAAAACTATAGGCAACATAAAATATCCAATTAAAATCAACCAACAGATGGGCTTTCATCCCATTGCCAACACACATTATCTTCTACAAAGATAAGGTGAACTTCACAAGAGATAGAATTCCAAAGACTGTATGCAGCCAAAGGAAAAGACCCTGTCTCATGTTCCCAATTGCACCTTTGACATCACAGGACACTGGGGAAACCTCATCTGCAGAATGTATTGACCGAGAAGGTTCATATTGGAGCAGGCAACAGTTCAGTTATTATGGTCCAAAGTCATTTAGGGCAGGGGTGGGCAACTTGTGGCCCTCCAGATACTGTTAGACTGCAACACCCATTACCCCTAGCCAGCATTACCAATAATGAGGGATGACGGGAGTTGCAGTCGAACAACATCTGGAAAGCTACAAGTTGTCCACCCTTGAGTTAGGACTTTAAAGGTAAAAAAAAACACAGCACTGTGAATTAGTGAACCAATGCAGTTCTAATAAGGGAGTCAGACACTCCCTATACAATGGTCGAGCCAAAAGTCTGACCACAATATTTTGATCCAGCTGTAGTTTTCAAAGGCTTTCCAAAGGCAGCCCCATGTAGAGCACAATGCAAGAGTTAAAGTGAGAAGTAAATAGGCCATATATCACCATAGCCAAATCTCATCTCTCAAAGAAAGAATACAGTTGGAGCACTGCAACAGCCATCACCTGTGCAACCAGCCTCAGAACTAAGTACAGGAGAACTGCCAAACTGAAAACCAGATTCTTTAGTGGGGAGGGGTGCTATTCCATCTAAACCAGGTTGAACTCCTGTTACTAAATTAAGTAATATTACAAAACAATGAAATATCATGTATAACTTCCTTCAAAAGATAGTAAATTAAGAAACAACAAACATGCATAGGCATTTAAAATGTGATGCCTATTAAACAATAAGGCCCTAATCCAGCAAAGGTAAGCATTCTGAATTCCCTGTGGGGAGATTCAGTCACAATATCAAACCATGCTCTGGCATTAAAGGAGTGAGCAGGGTCAAGCCCCGGGTTTGCATATTCTGACTTCTGATCATGATTTTTGGAAGACCATAGTTTGTTGTTTCAGTTGCATGTAAACAAGCCATGATTTTACACTCTGGTAACTATTATAGCAGATAAATCCTGATGCATGAATGTTTTAAACTGATGGGAGAATAACAGCATTCAAAAGGTGGAAAAATACTTCTCAGGCTTCAAAAAATACCTCTTTCTTTTAGGTATGAGAACTATTCAAGACATATTCTGAGTCGATATGAGGCAAAAGAATGGGTGCTAACTGTTAAATATGATATTGGTTGTTGCAAGCAACAACAATTTGCCTCAACCAGTAGATCCACATGGCAGAAGATGTAGCCAAAGGGATCTGAGTCAATGGATGAGCAGCATCAACCGAACCACAAATATTTAGCCAGAGCCAACATACAGCATACTAATTATATTTCTGTATCTCTGACTTCTTATAAACTAACATAGTATTTGTTTTGTTTTTATAGCCTCTAAATGTGTTATTTGTTTGGATATAGGAGAAGGGCACTATGAAAGCAATAAGAGTATGCGAATTAAAATCTGAGTCCACAAGGAGTGAAAATAAAAGTCATGATAATATTGATAAGCCATTTTATAATAGCAAGCAGAAGAGTCAATAAAGGAGATAGTAACTAGTACCATGAACTCCAGCCTTTAGTTAATTAACTCCAACCTTTAGAGAGCTAGATTTTACAGATCAAGGTCAGGATTCCGCACATCTCCCTATTTCTCAGTTACTGCCATTCCCTGTCTCTTCCCCCCACACTCAAGGCCAACTAGCTGTGAAGGAGGCAACATGTGAAAAAGTCTGGTTTTGCACAGGTTGTTTTGGGCTTTTAAAAATGGAAATGCTCCAAAGGGGGCTGTGAATTTCAAAGTACCAGCAGAGTGGGACAATTGCTTAAAATCCTCCTTCAGCTGATTTCCCACTTGTGAAAAAATATTCAAGATCCATCTATTTTCCCTTATAAAGAGAAAAACAGTTTGGTGAAGGAGATTTTCATTGGAAATATAAATAGCCTGCAAGGAAAAGATTAGATACTCCTCAAATTCACATATCCCTTGGCTGTCTTCCAGTAAACAAAGAAAAAGAGTCAGGACACCACCCAGGTGTCTTCCACATCACATCTAATATGGCTCTCATTCACTCTCCAGTCTTGTCTCTCTGCTTTATGCTACTGTCCACATTTTTAGAGTTAGTATCTTACAATGTGGGTATAATGATGTTTGCAACTACAGAAAATGATGAATTCTTTAGCAGCCTAAAAAAATAATCATGTTCCTAAAGCTTTTTGCCTCTATGTCCATTTCCTAGATTTTCAGTAGTGACAATGTTGGTGTGGAACTCCCACCGTAAAGAAGCTTGTCTAGCTTATTCTCTTGTGCCACTCAGAACATTGGTGAAAACATCCTCTTCAGGAAAATACTTGGGAACTGACCCCTTGACTCCCTGTATCTCTTTTCATTGATTAGTTTTGAGTCATAGTTTTATATAAAGCTTGTGTGTATACATATGATGCATTAATAGACTTGTAGCTTCCAAATTGCGCAAAGTACTGGTTCCTTCAAGAAGGATGCAGACAAACTGGAGGGGGTTCAGAGAAGGGCAATGAGGATGATCAGGGGTCTGGAAACAAAGCCCTATGAGGACAGATTGAAAGAAGTGAGCAAGTTTAGCCTAGAGAAGAGAAGGCTGAGGGGAGACATGATAGCACTCTTCAAGTACTTGAAAGGTTGTCACATAGACGAGGGCCAGGATCTCTTCTCAATCATCCCAGAGTGCAGGACACAGAATAATGGGCTCAAGTTACAGGAAGACAGATTCCGGCTGGACATCAGGAAAAAAATTCCTGACTGTAAGAGCAGTATGACAACAAAACCAATTACCTAGGAAAGGAGTGGGCTCTCCCACACTAGAGGCATTCAAGAGGCAACTGGACAACCATCTGTCAGGGATGGCTCAATGGCCTTATAGGCCCCTTCCAACTCTACTCTTCTATGATTCTCTTGCTTTTATTATTCTAATCTGTTTTGAGCCAGAGGGCAGTATTTAAATGCAAGGAAAAATTATGTATGAAATGTATATACATGTTGGGACTCTAATGGAATTTTAACAGAAAACTTTGAAACTAGTAGATTGTTAATAAATTTTACAATTTAGTAGACTAATTTATTCAGGGAGCAGGTACATAGACATTGGGCAGCATCCAATTGGACACAACCATTACATAAATTACACTGTGCTAGGGTAAGGTTCTCTAGCGCAATGCCAATAATGTTACCTGTCACAGCCAGATTACCTGGAAAACCCACCACACCAAGTAATAGTATTGGTGTTGTCGCAGAAGTTCCTTATGCTAGCGCAACACAATATTTATATTAGCGCCATGTCCATTGGCCATTCTAAATTAGAAAATGTTTTACAGCTAATAAAACTGACGCAGTTTACATAGTAAGAGGGATTCAAGTATCTTTTCAATTAACACAACTTACTATATCTGAGTGTTCTTAGAGATTTTGAGCAGTCATGGAGTTTAAGAAGATGACAGCCTTTTCACTGGGTGTCATTCTACTGCTTGCAGAAACCCTGTTTTCATTCTTGTGCAAATGTCAGATCTAGGACTTTGACTCTGATTCTGCAAGTTATTGTGCAAGCTGTTACACAAATGCTTTGACACCTCTTTGTGACTTCATTACACTAGATGCTGTTCACATTAGTTATTCCACTAGTACTTGTGTAACTATGAGAACACCCAAACCTCCTGTACATGGAAAAGGCAGGTTTGTATATTTTCACACCAAAGGGATAGATCCAGTATCAGCATGGGGGCCACAGCGCTTTCTCTCTCTCTCTCTCTCTCTCACACACACACACACACACGGGTGTGGGGAGGCTTTAACCTTGCCCCCATCCCAGGGTCTTGCACAAGATTGCTGGGGTAGGGAACACTACTTCAGGATCTTTGAGGGAGGAAAAGGCTAAAGCGTCCTCCCCACCATGCCCCTGGTCTGGATTGCTCCTTTCAGGTTAAGGTTGTTGGTAGACTGTCTCAGGACATGGGATCTGTCCTGCTGAGTATGTGGGTTGGCCCATTTGAAGATACTACTGTACCCAAGTTTCCAGGAAAACAATTAAGTCTGGGATGCTGAGAAGACAGATGAACCAAAGTTCAGATGCAATATGCAAGGTAAGACATAGCATGGTCAAGTTCCAGGACAGTCAGCCAGGGGGGAGATTCCACAAGCAAAGTCAACCAAAGCAACATCAGATACTTTCTGCACCAAAGAAAGACAAGCTTATCTTGCATGCTATTGCAACAACTGGAAGACTCAAATTGAGCCTTAAATAAGACCTGCAGTTCCTAGAAATTACACACACGGCCTTCTCCCCTAAAACAGGCTGTGCTTCATTTTAAAGCCTTGGGATGCGATGACATGGAGGAAACTAGGATGTGGTGCTTGGTTTTCAAACCAGAGTCAGTCTTGAGAATGGCAATTCCTCCAGAAGCAAGCGGGGTGGTCCCAGGAGCTTCTCTGGGGCCAAGACCTATGATTACAAGGGGGAGCATTGAGGGCACTACAGTGTGGCTACATCCGCTTCTGGGTATGAGAGTTCTCTATTGGAGGCTTTTCCTTCTGAGGAGGGGGAATTGGAACTGTTGGTCATTACTGCTGGAAGAATAGGATATTTTAGCATCATCCCCTTTCCAGTGATCTCAACTGGTATTACTGCTTCTGCACAGCCATTAGCAGCGCAGATGTAATGATGACAGCTGCTTCTTCATCATCAGGAGAAACCTCCTCCACCTCCCAGTGACCTCAATTAGCAGATGCAATGATGCCAGTTGCTTCTGGGTTGCTGGGGGTGGGGGATTATAAGTCTTTAGCCACTTCCCAGCAACCCCAATCAGCAACACTGCTTACACTGTAATGTGCTCTTTGTGAGGTTCCCTCTGAAGATGACTCTAGAACTGCAGGTGGTACGCAGTGACCTGGTTCGCTCCATCACAAAAAGCCATCATGGCTTGTTGTGAATCATGGCACGTACTGGGCACAATTTATATAATCACTGGCTGGTCACAGCTTATCCTTATGACAGTCCATGGGTTATTTGAGGGTTGATTAACTCTCCAACAACCCATACTACCCAGACAACATAATAAGCTGCAGATGGGCAATGATTAGGCAAATCACAACCAGCATGCACTGTGGCTCACAACAAGCCACCATGGCCCTTTTCAAGAACAGAAAAACCTGATGAAGTTAGTAATGTGTCTTGGATGTCTAGAAAAACCCATGAGTATGAATACAGTTAAGACATTTAGAAGAAAAAAGTTTCATTGCTTTAAAACTGCCATTAGCCAAATATCTGCATTACAGTGCTGTTGTTCCCTGCTATTTTTTTTTAAAGAATGTTCTCTGTCACAATTTTTTTAAAAGAATAATCTGCAAATAGTGGCAAAAAAGTTTCTTCCCATGCGCAAAAACAACTTTCAGAGGTTTTATTTGAAGACAACTCCAGCCAAAGTTCTTTTGAATGAACATTCACGAAAATCTGCTGCCAAAGACCAAGCCATGTCTGTAGAATATCCACATCTTAGTAATTTTAGGGCTTGTGTAGGTAATGAATGTCTTTCTCTAGCCATGCACCTTTAACATTTGCCTGGACACTTCAAAACTCAGAGAAAAATTAACCCAAATTTAAAGAAATCCCTATTAATCCTTATTCAGTTATTAGGAAACTATATCTATTAGACTAAATGACACCTATGCATGTGTAGCTTGCTTCCATTTTCAATTCATAACCCTTTCTTACTGGACATTGGCCATGCATGTGCAAAACCACATCAAGACTTGGCTGTAAGTACAACTTTTATCGTTCAGTGGAAAGGATGCTAATATCTTGGACAACCTCTTATCACTGTGAGAGAGGCAATTGATTCTCTTGACTGCAAGTATCAGCTGTGTGAAATGAAGACTTACAAAATGGTATCTTGGGCAGGTTCCTCAGAAGTGTAGAACGTTCTTTTTCTAGAGCGTTTCTGAGCATTTTAAGTCATCTTGGGACAAACTTTCACTCTCCTGAATTGAGGTGAATTGGAGTAACTTTAATAGAATACGTCCTCTGTAGCAGTGAGGACAAATTGCTCAAGGACACTTTTCTGACCAGGTGTTTGAATATATTAGATTGTAAGCCTATGCGGCAGGGCCTTGCTATTTACTGTTTTACTCTGTACAGCACCATGTACATTGATGGTGCTATATAAATAAATAATAATAATAATAATAATAATCAAGAATCCTTCCTGAGCAGTGATTTAAATCAATACACAGACATGTTTGTGTTGTGCACAGCAGTAACTGCAAGAAGAAAAAGAAACAAGCTGAAAATTGCTACAAAATGTGACTGCACCAGTTTCTGAAGTGAAGTGAAATTTTAGAAGTTTCCAAATTAACCTAGAACTTAGGAAGGGAAGAATGTGGGACAGCGCCATTCATGGAACAGTACTGACACAAGAGTATTCTCCCTGTCTCATAATACTAGAACCCGGAGTCATCCCATGAAACTGACTGGTGTGAGATTCAGGACAGATAAAAGGAAGTACTTCTTCACACAGCACATAATAACTGTGGTATTCACTTCCACAAGTCAGAGTGATTGCCATCAATTTGGATGGCTTTAATTAATTAATTTATTTATTTATTATACTTATATACCGCTCCCATAGCCAGGGCTCTCTGGGCGGTTTACAGAAATTCTAAAATTGAGATAAAAACAAGAATACAAAATTTTAAACTCTAAAACACAGTACATACACACATAGAGCATTAAAAACCAATTAAAAACTAAACATGTGGGTAATTAGGATGTGCCGCCATATGCCCGGGCAAAGAGGAAAGTCTTAACCTGGCGCCGGAAAGATAGTAGTGTTAAGAAGGGGTTGGATCAATTCTGGGAGAAGAAGGTTATCAATGGCTACTAGTCCTGATGGCTATACGCTACCTTCAGCATCAGAGGCAGTATGCATATGTACACCAGTTCCTGGGAAGCATGAGTGGGAGGGTGCTGTTGCACTCATGTCCTGCTTGTGGGTTCCCTATCAACAGCTGGTTGGCCACTGTGTGAGCAGAATTCTGAACTAGATGGATCCTTGGTCTGATCCAGTATGGCATTTCTTATGCTCTTAAGAGAAATCCATTCATCCCCATGCTGGCTGTTTGCCGTAATAAACTTGACTGAAATTGAATCCATTCTTCCCTATTTTTTTAATTGAGTTCTCTCAGCTATTTGGTTCAACATTAGCAACAGTCTTGAACAGTGAGGATTGCTGTTTTTAGAACTGGGCTCAAGATGTCAAGTACTAGCCAACCAATCCTAGCTCAGGAAACATTTTCTAATAAGTAACATAAAGAGAGTCTTTCCTCAGTAAGAACTATTGAGGAGATTTATCAACCTAAGAAAAAAATGTAAATGTACCTCAAGTCTGTAGAAAGTCTTTATGCAGATTCCTATAAAATTTGAAAGAAACATCACTAAAGATGGAGGTCTAATTTTAGGAAATCTAAGGAATGGTGTGCACACTAAAGTATCTGAAGAACTTGATTATAGGGGGGAAGCTGTTTAAAATCTTTCGGAAAAATACAGCTATTCAGGGTTCTCTTCCAGTTTTCATTTATCTTTTCTGATACTCTTAGAGACAAAAGCATCCCCCCACTGCTTCTGAGTAAATTTGACACAACCTTAACTAGAGTTGCGCTACTCTGAAACTGTAACAAAGGAGCTTGTATCAAAGACATATAATTAGTGTTTAGCTCTTTGATTGTAAGAGGTGCTGAAAATCTTAAGCCATTATTAATAGCCACTTCCAAAAACAAGGCTCTAAATGCCATATTATCGCTAAATTAGATTCTGTGAACTATCTAAAGATAAAACAAGTCATTACTAAAAATATCTGTGTTTCTTGACGGAAATGTAGTAAGGTCTCTCTATCACAAGAGAAAATGAAAGCATTCTAAACTCTAGGTTTGCAAGGGTACTTGGATAATACAATACAAAGATCCACAATCATCATGGATCAGTTCACATCTTTTAGAATGTTTCACAGATATGGTATTGCCAACTGTCCTAGGGCTGGAAATATGATCATAGCTAAGTAGCTTTCTAGGTAGTTTTGCTAAGGCTTTGTAAATTCTGCTCCTGTTATTTTATCCAGTAGTCCAAATACTCGGGATCATAGTTACACACACACACACACACAAAATCACTATTCCTAACTATGCCTTGTATCCAAGAGATATTATTGTGACACCATAAAGAATAACAAAGAATCTAAGGGCACAATCCTATTGATTGTGTCCTCAATTATCGGAATCCCGCAAACTTGGAGGCTTCTGAACATCCAATGCAAGGTGGGAGAAGCGGCAGAGGAGATCTTCGCCTCCCCATCCTCCCGACCTGCATATTTCGCTAGATGGGCTTTTTAGCAATGGTGCTTTGGAGGGGGAGGGATATAGGCTGGCAAAGTCTCAGGATATCTTATACCCTTCTCTCTCCCATCTCCTCCCCTCCCACTGAAATGCCTTCTTTCTTTCCCTTCTCTCCAAGGTCACTTCTTTGACCTCAGAGGGCACCCAGCACAGTTCTTTCCACTTCAGCTGCAAACAGCTGGTGGGGTGTGTGTGTCAGATCTTTGATTTCCCTTCCAAGGTTGGAGCACTGTCCCTGACCTTGGAGGGAGGGATCCTCACTATCCTATGGGTCTTCAGACACTATCTATAGGGTAGAAGATTGCTCCCTAAATCACTTTGGGTAAAAGAACTATGTCTATAAATAATATACCAGGCAATACAAGAAGTTGATCTCCATCCTTATAACTAGATCTCCATCTTTATAACTAGCTTTATAACTACTCTTTATTACAAACACACTTTGGAAGAAAAAAAATCCTAACTAAAGTAAAATTGTTTTACACATACAGCTAAACATCATCATCATCATCATCATGTTCTTAATTTCTTAAAACAAAGAAGAATGTAGTTGTGCAATCCTGGAAGCCAGATTCGGGTTGTTAGATAGAGACTGAAAGCTCCTACCAAGGTAGTTTTCTGTGACATGCTCCTCCGGTCTACTTGAAAGGGTACTTTCAATGCACAGGACAAGCTAGACCGGTGAAGTGGAGGAGTCACAATGCATGGACAAGAAGGGTATAGATTTGCTTGGCACTACAGAACATTTGGGGACAAGCCATTTCAACCAGAATATAATCGGGCTCCTGCTGCTTAACCTCAAAAAGGTGGCAGAATAATTTTTAAACTGATCACTGGGAAAGATCAACAGGAGCTTGAGAGCTTCTGGTTCAGGATGAATTACTTGATGAGGGTAAAAAAAACACATGGTGGAGAGGCCACCAGTGAGGGAGGAAGCAGCAGCCAGGCACCTCTCCACCATGCCTGGGTCCAGCTCCAGCTGAGAGCCCCCTCCCTCCTGCTACCAACTGTCTCTGCAGAGGCCACCAGTGAGGGAGGAAGCAGCAGCCAGGCACCTCTCCACCGTGCCTTCGTCCAGCTCCAGCTGAGAGCCCCCTCCCTCCTGCTACCAACTGTCTCTGCAGAGGCCACCAGTGAGGGGGGAAGCAGCAGCCAGGCACCTCTCCACCGTGCCTGGGTCCAGCTCCAGCTGAGAGCCCCCTCCCTCCTGCTACCAACTGTCTCTGGAGAGGCCACCAGTGAGGGAGGAAGCAGCAGCCAGGCATTTCTCCACCGTGCCTGGGTCCAGCTCCAGCTGAGAGCCCCCTCCCTCCTGCTGTCACCTGTAACTGCTGAACTTTCCAACTAAGACTGTAGTGCCTGAATTTGCTTTCCTTTCCCCCCCCTCCTCCTCCCTCCCAATCCCCTTTCCTTTTGTGTCATGTCTTTTAGATTGTAAGCCTGTGGGCAGGGACTGTCAAGAAATACTTTTGTAAGCCGCCGTGAGAGCCTTTTTTGGCTGAATGGCGGCATAAAAATCCTTAAATAAAAATAAAATAAAATAAAAAAATGTTTTTGATCACCTACTACAACATGATAACCAGACAAAGGGCCATTGGGGAAAATACAAAACATGAGAGAGCCCATCATGGATGGGCTCACATATCATGTTAAGCCACAGTGGGTGGGTTGCTCGCTTTTAAATGTACACTTCTCAGTGTCCTCCCATTCAACAGTGAAAGGGGGGAGTAAATACCTCCCCTTTATGGACTAACTGGAAACTTGGGGAAGTGTTGAAAAAGGGGGTGACACTGAGAAGTGTCAGTTTAACACTTAAAAGTGAGAGGACTTTTAAGGTGACTATAGGGAAGCTGAATGAATTCTTTGTGTCTGTTTTCACTGCAGAAGATGTCAGAGAGATACCCATAATTCAATTGACATTTTCAGGAAGGGAATCTGAGGAACTGAGGCAGGTAGTGCTGATAAGAGATGAAGATTTATTTATTTATTTATTTATTTATTTTATTACATTTATATACCGCCCCCCAGCCGAAGCTCTCTGGGCGGTTTACAACAATTAAAAATAGTAGACATTAAAAGTATACAAAAAAATTTAAAAACATAAAAACAGTATAAAAACAACAACAGTATTCATTTAAAACAACAATTCTAGATCTTATTGATGAATTGGGGGGACGGGGACCCAAAACGATAATTAGCTCCAGATGGTATCCATCCAAGAGTTCTTAAAGAACTCAAATGTAAAATTGCTGATCTAACAAAAATAAGCATCATGTTCTTAACATTGTTCTCTTTATCAAAGAACTGGAAAGTGGTCAATGCGACATCAATTTTCAATTAGGAATCCAAGGAATATCCAGATAATAAAAGCCAGCTAGGTTAGCATCTATTGCAGGTAAACCAGAGGACGTTTTTAGAAGATAAACTTATTAAGCTTATAGAAGGACAAGTGTTGTTGAAGGAGAATCAACATGGCTTCTGAAAAGATAAGCAATAAACATGTGGATAGGGGTGATCTGGTACACATTGTTTACTTAAACTTCCAAAAGGCTTTTGACCAAGTCCCTCAGCAAAACCCCTGATCAAACAAAGCAGTCACAGGATAAGAAGAGGGTTGTCTTATGGTTTGGTAATTGTTTAAAACACAGGACCCAAAGAGTGGGAATAAATGGACAATTCTCACAATAGAGGACTATAAAGAGTGAGATCCCCAAGAATGTGAATTAGTGCTTTTTAATATGTTCATAAGTGTGGCCAAGTTTGCAGATGATACCAAATTATTCAGGGTGGTTAAAACAAAAAAGGGACAGCAAAGCGCTTCAAAAAATTCTCTCCAAATTGGAGGAAATGAGCATTAAAAGAGCAAATGTGGTTCAATGTAAACAATGCACATTGGGGTAAAATATCCTAACTTCACAAATACACTGGTGGGGCCTGAGCTGGAGGTAACTAGACAGAAATGGGGTCTTGGGGTTGTGGTAGACAGCTTGATGAAAAAATCAATCTAGTGTGTAACTGCTGTGAAAAAATAAAATTCCATGTTAGAGATCGTTAGGAAGTTATTCAAAAAAAAAAAGCTGCCAATAGCATAAGGGGAAGGGCCGTGGCTAAATGGTAGAGCGTATGTTCTCAATGCAGAACGTCCCTGGTTCAATCCCTGGCATGACCAAGTAGGGCTGAAAAAATCCTCCCTGAATCTTGAAGAGCCGCTGCCAGTCATACTGAGCTAGACAGACTGATTCCATATAAGGCAGCTTCCTATGTTCCTATGATCACAATCCTGGTTACCACACCTCAAAACGTATACTGTAGAACTGGTGAAGGTACAGAGATGGGCAACTAGATCAAGCGGCTGGAACAAATCCCGGCGTGAGGAAAGGTTACGAAATGTGGGGCTTTCTAGGTTAGAAAAAAGGCACATAAGGTATCTGGAGACCATGAAAGGGAAGAGGGAGAAATTTTTCTTCCCCTTACAATAGTAGACTCCTCTCAAAGCCTACTAATTATGATGGCTACATATTACCTCTAATAGCAGAGGCATTATGCCTCTCAATACAAGTTGCTAGTGATCATGAGTGGGAGGATGCTACTGCACCCTTATCCTGCTTGTAGGCATCTGGTTGGCCACTGAATGAGCAGAATGCAGAACTTGATAGATCTTTCATCTGATCCAGCAGGGCTCTTCTTACGTTGTGTACTTAAGGGGGGTGTATTGGATTGTTGGGGGGGGGGAAATGCAAGCAGCAAAACATAATTGTGTTGAGAATAAAGAAACTATTCATAGTATTGTGCCATTGTATTTTGCTAGTAATAGCAGACTCCATACCACCAACCTTGAAAGGGCAGGTTTATTATATTAACATTAACAGATTCAGAACTACTTAACTACAGAAATTATTTTATTCATTTAACAAAATGAAGAGAGAGAGAGACTGGGTTCGGACAATACCATTACCAATGGTGGGTAAAATAGTAAACGATGGGTTAAATAGTCAATGGTTAGTTATTGTGTCATCTGTTGCAACTTTTTCATACCATGGTTGGTTATTTGGCCAAACTAACCAACGCAAATAGCCAACACTGCAGAGTTGATTATTTGAACAACCGTTGGTTATTGTGTCGTGTGTTGGGCACCGCTGACAATTTCATCGCACACAGATGGCTATTTTCAGCAACCGCAGAATCTCCTGGCAAGAGCGACCAAAGCAGCGGCGGCGGCTCTAGTCCAGAACTCACAATGGCTGATGGGATACCAGTGGGAGGACTGGTGGGGAGGGGGATGTGTCAAATACACTGTTGACTAATAGTCAATTCGACACTGGCCTTAATCCACACCCCCTTGATAAAAGCCTATGCGGCAGGGTCTTGCTATTTACTGTTTTACTCTGTACAGCACCATGTACACTGATGGTGCTATATAAATAAATAATAATAATAATAATAATAACCGTGGAGTTGACTATTAACCCACCATTGACTATTCTGTTGTCTGAACCCAGTCAGAGTTGTTTGCCAGTAGCTATTGTCCCCATAACAAGAACAGAATGTAGCAGAACTTACTTGGTCCATTACTCTCCAAAGCTTCCATAAATGTAAGAGTTGCAATACTGAATAACTAAAATTAACAATTCAAATTTCAATTGAATACTTGATCTCTGGTGATTAACTAAAATGCTTCTAAAACTGATATCGGCCTTAATCCTGCCTTGTTACCTATAAAGCAGGAAAATCTGAATCTACTGCGTTATTCCTGTAATAGGCACAAAGCATTCCCTTGCTCATGCATATATTCCCATGCAGTTTAAACCATTACTACTCCTTATCTCCGCTGGGGAAATTTTATCTTATATTGCTGCTCATATACAGCAGTTATTACATGCTGCAACTAAGATGTTACACAGTCTAATGCCTTTCAAAACAATACCACATAAAAGTTTTACTCAAGCAAGTAGGAAAGGGGAAAAGAGCAGGATCATTTCTGAGCAAATTCTCATAAGAGGTTCTTTGTATTATTAACCATCCCTCTCTCCTGGAGGCATTTTCTCAAAGCTGATGGGACAAGTCATGTTTTACTCAAGGTTTGTCTACATTTTTAATTTCTCATAGGGAAGTGCTGACCTGAAGATGATTTAGCCTGCAGTCTACCTAGGGCACATATGCTGAGACGGTCTGGAAATAAAGAGTTGCCACCAGGATCCAGATTACTATATAAAAGTTAACTATTTTAAAAGGCAACACATTTCCCTGGTAACATTTCGGCTGCAATTCTATAATTAGGTACTGGGTATGGAAATATCAAGCTACACTCTAATTTTTCACATACATTTTCCATGGTTCCATAGCACTTTACAAATAATTCTTCAAAATTTCATAATCTGATGAGAGTTTTCAAAATGGTGCCTTTCATGTGAGTTAAGCAACTGCAAAGACAGCATTGCTGTAAGATGAGTAGAGATGTGAAGGCCTGGGAAAAACTGGAACTTTTTTGGGGAGGGGGAACCATTTATTTCAGGAAAAATTGAACAGCTTTGGATTATGAAATGTTTTCTTTTGGAATTTAAGTCAAAGTATTTATATACTGTTACCTAGCTTTTACTCCCCACAAAATGATTCCTAATGTAGTAACACTTTTATAGAAAGATGTAAAAAGTCAGGACATAATGTTTGTTTTTCAAATCCTCTCTGTAAGGTTCCCACCATAGTTATTTCTTTCATTCCCTATTACAATTATTGATCTAAAGTATATTTTACTGATAGACATTTATGCTCAGTTTCCCAACATGTAAGTAAAGTCACCATTGTGCATTCATGAAAGTTTGGGTTTTGTTCTATAGAGTCCTGTGTTTCTGATGTTGTAGTATTCATTTCATGTAGTTCTAATCTATTCATCCAATAATTATAAATTTACTAACCTGGTTTACTTTCAAAAGTTTTTAAATATAATGATAATTTATGAGCAAACCAAGTTATACATAATATAACTTTAGGAACAGAAAGGGCAGTATTTAGATTGAAAACAAGCTAAATGTCGCAGTTCTGAGTCTTCTCAGCAGTTTGTCACTGCAATGGCTGCAGGGGACACACTCAAGAATACAGGAGGCTGAATGTGGCCTGCAAGCCATGTGATTTAGGGCATGGCTTTACCAGAAGATAGGGGATGATGCTCTTATGGGAAATGTGGTTGTCCTAAAAGACAATGAAGCAGAAACAGCCAAACCTCCAATATCAGCCAGCAACACCATTATTGTGGAGCTTGAAACAGGGAAATCAGGAAAAATCTCCAAATGTATTATTACCACCTTCAAATTAAAAATCCATACTGCTGGATACAAAAAACTGCTCAACATCATAGAAACAGCAGACGTGGTAATTTTTCAGTATGTTTTCTCAAGAACACACAAAATTTCCCCTCCTCAAAATTTTAGAATTCCAAGTTGGGACTAAAAATTCTTCCATTTTTAGTCCAAAATTGAAATTCTAAAATTCTGATAATTCATAATGTTATGTATGTATACACACACACACACACACCAGTCTGTAGTGAAGGGCAGTAAAATGTTATGAGTGGGTCAAATTCGGTGACTTAAGCGATCACACCTCTTCCCTCATCCTGAAATGGTAGTTTTTCGCATGCAGGAGGATTTCATATACCATCTCAAAATCTGAATCTGTGCTTGATAAGGAAACCATACAACATATAATATACACATTTGAATGAAATCCAGAGAAGATTGAGAGAATATGCAGTAAGAGAATTTCGGATTCTGCATAGATTCATACTAGTCATTAAAACTGCCATCCTAGCTGTTTATGATTCTACCGCTATTCTGCAAGGAAACCCTGCTTAGCAACAACAGTCAGAGACCCATTTTTAAAAAGCCAGGTGCAGCAATCCAATATTAAAAAAAAAAAGCCAGAGAAGTCAGCAATGAAGTACCCTTTTCGTTTATTCCTCCTAATCACGAAAACCCTTTACTATTCAATACATCCAGAGCACAGTGAGTCCTAGACAGACAAGTGGCTATTTTGAGCCTTTGGACTTGGAGATTAATCCACAATATAGCTGTGCTCTTGAAACTGCTGCAATCGTGCAAGCCCCTTATTTTTGTTTGGCAAGGGAACCTTTGAAAGACTAGCAATACGGCAACATGATGTTGACTGCCTTACAAAATGATAGCATTTTTTCTTTAAACTGACATTATTCTATCATCAACTATCTGTCATTAATCTCATCATTTAACATGAGTGAGCATATTTAAGACAATAATGCATAAAACAGTAAAATACCACTTGTGAAAGCAACGGTTTTAGTGGACCCAGATTTTTGTTCAGATACTTTAATAATGAAGTAGCACAATCCTTTAAACTCTAAAAATTACTATTTGAGTACCAAAGTGCCCATAACATCCTGAGATTTTTAAGTATGGCAGAGTACTGAAGCATCAATGTCTTAAAGATGAAATCTGAGGAGCTCCCTGTGTATGCCTAAAGTACTTCCAAATGCAAAGGTAGTTTTGCTGATTTTCCCTTCCTGCTGTGATGCCCTTCAGCACTACTGAAGGAAGACAACCCTGGATGGCTGAATAGTGTTATTAGAGCCAAACTGTTGTTAGTCCAGACACCAGGTGAAGCTGGAAATCGTGGGTCAGATGCTGGAGGAAGCAAGTTACAGAAATAGGTAGCAGCAAAAGCAGAAGCAGGCAGGAAAATACATCTACGTGGAGGAGGAGGAGTGGGGGAATGCGTTACTCCTTAGGTTGTGATTTACAATTGAATGGTCATTCCCTACCCTCACCTCATCACCAGCCCAATTATTCCAGGTCTGCCAAAGGAGAGAAACATTATCCGAAGGAGCGAATTATCAACATGCTGTGACTAACAAAATCCAGCAGAACCTCACTACTTCCTGATAAATTCCCAGAACATTCCTGCAGAACTTCAAAGCATAAAAACATCCTCTTTAAACAAAAATTCAGGTTCCCAAACAGGACAGTGTGGCAAGTGTCTATCCCCTAAACCTAATGCCCCCTTTCCACTTTGGTTATCTATGTGTCATTGAGAACTGCTGTTTCTTAAATTAATAAACTGGCTTAGGAGCCAGCCCATAATTTGACATCTTCATCAGAGACCCTAGCCCTGTTGTGTGTTCAACCACCAAAAGAGGTTAGGTTGGTGGGTACATGAGGCATAGGTTTTCCTCTAGCTCCTGTAAAAACACCCTCCAAAAGTCAGGCTTGGTCCATTCCTATTGAGTTTTAGACAGGCAGTAAAATCTGTATTGTTTTGCCAGGCCTTTGGTTTTTAAAATGCTGTTTGGTCTGTTGTTTTTAAAGAATATTGTCTTTGCTTTATGTTGCTGGGTATTATTGCACATAGCTTTGAGGGTCTGCTAGGCAGAAAAGCAATATATAAATAATTAATAAATAACTTGAATACAGCAGCTGATGAGAATCTGTATCTACATCTCTGTACAGATGGGTGCCATTTTAATAGAAAGAGAAGGGATAGATTCATTCGTCCCACTGAGGTGATCAGTGCCCTGCGATCAGTGATGTTGCACAGTGTCACAAATTATTTACAACTTGCAATTGTTAACAACTTAAAATCAGTAGAAAAGTTTTAAAAGTAATAAAAACAATAAAATATATGTATGACCATGGGGAATTTAGCCCTCAAAGGGTCTGATAATGAGCCATGTTTTAACTTGGTGCTGAAATGAAGCCAATGTTGGTGTCCGTCAGGCCTTCAAGGGGAGGGTATTCCACAACCGGGGTGCCACAACAGAGAAAGCCCTCACCCATGTCCCACCATAATGTATGTCTCATGTTGGCAGGATGCATAGATTTGGGCATGGAAGGGAAGTTGTAAGCAAGCACAATATATGACATGCACAATATCATCATTAATCATGAAGCACATCAGTTAAGGCATTATTTTTATTTTATTTTTATTTATTACATTTTTATACCGCCCAATAGCCGAAGCTCTCTGGGCGGTTCACAAAAAATCAAACCATAATAAAACAACCAACAAGTTAAAAGCACAACCAGGATAAAAACCACGCAGCAAAATTGATATAAAATTAAAATATAGAGTTAAAACAGTAAAATTTAAATTTAAGTTAAAATTAAGTGTTAAAATACTGAGAGAATAAAAAGGTCTTCAGCTGGCGACAAAAGCAGTACAGTGTAGGCGCCAGGCGGACCTCTCTGGGGAGCTTGTTCCACAACCGGGGTGCCACAGCAGAGAAAACCCTCCTCCTAGTAGCCACCTGCCTCACTTCCTTTGGCAGGGGCTCACGGAGAAGGGCCCCGTAGATGATCTTAAGGTCCGGGCAGGTACATATAGGAGGAGGCATTCCTTCAAATAACCTGGCCCCAAACCGTTTAGGGCTTTAAATGTCAATACCAGCACTTTGAATCGGGGCCGGACCTGGACTGGCAGCCAATGAAGTTGTAAAAGGACTGGCGTAATGTGATCTTGCCGGCCAGTCCCTGTTAGTAAATGGGCTGCCCTGTTTTGTACCAGCTGAAGCTTCCGGACCGTTTTCAAAGGCAGCCCCACGTATAACGCATTGCAGTAATCCAAACGAGAGGTTATCAGAGCATGGATAACTGTAACTAGGCTATCTCTGTCCAGATAAGGGCGTAGTTGGTATATCAACCTAAGCTGATAAAAGGTGCTCTTTGCCACTGAGTTCACCTGTGCCTCAAGTGACAGTTCTGGCATCAGTCTTAGCTTCCAATTTCCTGGCTTTGTGGAGCTTCAGCCAACATCAGATAGCCTTAATTCTGTGTTAAACTAGCAGGTTTTTGAATTTTACTGTGTTTTAAAAAAGAAATTCTCTCCAAGGTATCTGAATCTGCCTTCTTGCAAGTCAATTTATATGATACATGGGATTATAAATAAATAACGGTAATCATAATTGAATTTCATAGTGCACACTTATTTTAAGGTGTTTTTTTGGTAACCATATTTGCTAATCAAAAGCATAATAGTAGGTTAATACTTTAGTTAGGAATAACCAAAAGGCACAATCTATGGAGCCAGCTTTTGAGATATTCAGCAGACTTCTTTGTGCTGAATTATAATAAAAAAGGGAACGTCTAGCTGTTTATTGAATCTCCTGCAATTTATACTAAAGGGTGTAGTTCCAAATGGAAGCTGCAATTCTATTCTGACTCTCCAACTTACATCTATATAAGAAAACATGGGATTGAAGGTGGATCCGAAAACTTGTCCAGCTTTGTCAGTAGGGCTTACTTCTGAATAATCTGCATAGAGTTATAGTTGATGATAGCAGTAGTTCCAACCTTCCATTCCTATTTACAGACACATATGATTTACTTCTGAATATAACTTATATTAGTTTTCTTTCTCCTCTCCTTCTCCATCAGCCATCTTAAAAGTAACAATCAACACCAACAAGGGATTCTTCTTCCGAAACTGGCAGGATAGCCTACAGTGTTTTAAGAAGCAGATAGCCCAATCTACAAATATTAACTCTCCATTCACCAGAGTCTGTTACAAGCATTAGCACTGACAGCATACTGATAGCATAGCCCTGATAGCATCGTATTTCCAGCTTGCGGAATGATTCTGAAACACACACACTATTATTTGAGTACACATATGTAAATGAATAGATATGCCCTTCTATGTTCAGTCAGCCTGCACAGGATTCCAGCACTTTTCCTTTCCAACCCCTATCCCTTTTTCATCAGTTGTAAGAGCAATTCCCTCAGGATTCACAATTATCTCACTCTTATCTCAGATAACTGTTTCCTGCTACTAGAGTTTTCTGTAAAGTTCAAAAACATTTTATTTATTTATTTATTTATTTATTTATTTATTTATTTATTGCATTTTTGTACCACCCAATAGCTGAAGCTCCCAGGGAGGTTCACATGGGGGGAAACAGGGATGGGGTTAGGGGGAAAACAAATTTTGGGGGAAATGGAAAAATAAGCAACCCTTTTTAGTGCTCTTTATGTTGTTATATGACAGTGCTCCCCAACTTGGTGCCCTCCAGATATTTGGGCTTTGGCTCCCATCAGCCTCAGGCACCATAGTCAATGGTCAGGAGTGCTGGGCATTGCAGTCCAAAATATCTGGAGTGCACCAGGTTAGGGAGTGCTGCTACAGAAACATAAAGCAGCCTTTATGTTCCCAAAATTATATTATGTACAACTTGGTCCGCCAGGGCTGCAGATTGCTCTGGGAAAATGGTTTTTTTGGGGAAGAAAGAAGACAATGGACTCGTGTTTCTTTGCTGAAGTAAGGAAAAGATTGGAGTTAATGGGGACATATTTCTGGCTTTCACAGGTCCAGGTGAGCAAGAAAGCCAGAGGGCCTTTGCTGATTCGCTTAAAGGAAGGTGACAAAAGAGTCATGTAGGCATACCTGCTTACACAATATTGGGTTTTCAATGTAAAAGGAATTGAATTCTTAAACAAGAAGGTTTATGAAATCAACATAAAGTATTTCATGGTGGGGTCTTCTCTGGTTGTTTACTCACTGCAAGCAGAAGGCTAGCACAGCAGGGACTGAAGGTTTAGCGTAGTCCTCTCTATGATGATTTAGTTTTTACTTGCAGGAAGGATTTTTTTGGGGGGGGGAATCCAAGACGTGGGCGCACATGGAGATGATGCCTTAATCTGTAATATTTTTGACCAGGGATAGGCAACCTGGTGCCCTCCACATGTTTTGAAGTACAACTCCCATAAAGGTCTGGAAACTTCAGCTGGTACAAAACAGAGCAGCCCACCTACTAACAGGGACTGGCTGCCAGTCCAGGTCAGGGCCCGGTTCAAAGTGCTGGTATTAACTTTCAAAGCCCTAAACGGTTTGGGGCCAGGTTATTTGAAGGAATGCCTCCTCCCATATGTGCCTGCCTGGACCTTAAGATCACCCACAGGAGCCCTTCTCCGTGAGCGAGGCAGGTGGCTACTAGGAGGAGGGCTTTCTCTGCTGTGGCACCCCGGTTGTGGAACAAGCTCCCCAGAGAGGTTCACTTGGCACCTACATTATTTTCTTTCCATCGCCAGCTGAAGACCTTTTTATTTTCTCAGTATTTTAATACCTAATTTAACTTAAATTTAAACTTTGTTGTTTTAATCTCATATTTTAACCGATATTAATTTTTGCTGTGTGGTTTTATTCTGGTTGTGCTTTTTATATTGTAGTTTGTATGTGTGTTTTAAATTTGTTGGTTGTTCTTATGCTCTTCATGGTTTTAATTTTTGTGAACTGCCCAGAGAGCTTCGGCTATTGGGTGGTATAAAAATGTAATAAATAAATAAATAAATTTGTAATTGTCTGACTAAACTATAATTTTAAATTTAATAGACCAAACATATTTTTTTTAGCAAACCAAGTTATACATAACATATTTTAAAGTTCCTATTTAATGACTCATAAGAAGGAACATCAATGAGTAATCCCTGAAACATACAAATCATCCTAGAAGCCAGAAGAAGCACGTTTTGAAACGTGGTCTCTAGTGGTCAATGCCATACCTATGCAATAGGAACTAGGTTACTGAGTTTTAGGTAGAGGTTTCCTTCACTTAATATTACATGTACACATACATTGCTGGTAGAGGGACACAGCAAACAAAACCTCTCCCTCCCCAGAAAGCATATATATGCATACATGTGCCTTACATTCCCTCTCTTCCCTTGCCCCCCCCCCCACACAGGGGAGTTACAAAACACTGCATTATCTCCATCACCCTCCCACACTCAAGCATGTGGAGAAGGAGAATTCCCCCCAACACACACTCTTCTTTTCATCAATACTCCTGATCAAGGTGGGGATATACCTTCTTCAAAGCAAAGGGGAACCACAGCCAAGCTGCAAGACAACTTCCACTCAGTTCAGTAGTGATGAGACACTGATCATGTCCTCACCAATGGGCCTGTAGTTAGTTCCAACATGCTAGTTAAAGGCCCTCAGATTATTTTACTTCAATAACAGGAGACCTACCTTCAGCAGCAATCACATTCTGCTCTTGCCATACACATCCTTCCATCCAGCCCAGTTCCTGTCCTTGATTTGTACACAGACTCGACAAGTTTAGAAATTGAATCTAAATGCATATTTCTATGACATTCCTCACCTCACCGCACACACACACACACACACACTTCAAAGCTCAGATCAGGAAACTAGTGACATAATACTACAAACTATTTGAGACAGCAGCAATTGTAGCCTCAGCAATACACTTTTGAATTGTACACTGCCTTCATCACAAAAAATATCAAAATCTTTTTCCAACTGCAAACCATCAACATTAAATACTATTGATATGCAATGTTAGATTATCTGTGTCTGCCTGCCTGCCTGTCTCCGTACTAATACATTCAAGTTTTTAAGACCCAAATATTCACTATTCCTGTATCTTCTTATGACACAGAAATAAGTGCAGTTAAGTACAATACTTGCTCTCTTATAGTTATTTTAATTACAGTTTTCTTGGCCAATAAACATTTTGTATGAATTGCACATTTCAAACTCAAGTATACAGAGTAAAATTCTGGCAGGAGCAGGTGTATCTTATAGTTAATTCATGAGCGAGCAACAACAACATTTCTTATGTTACTCTCTTGACAGAGTGAAACACAGTAAGAGTATGTAACAACTAATTAGAAAATGTGCTGCTCAAAGGCTGTTCAAATTTGGGCTGCTTCACATAAGCACTGTAGAATAATGGAGCTAGAGAAACTTTCAGGTTCACTGAGATTAGCCCTTGTTGCAATGAGAAAGAATTCATTTCCCTGAAACTATCACTGAGATGTTCATCCAGCATCATCTAAACCAGGAGTTGGCAACTCCAGGACCCCTGAATGCACTTGCCAGATCCCTGTTGTCCCCTTCCTCACCTCCACTGCTTCTGCCACTACTTCTGCCTCCTGCCATGCTGAGCAGTTAGGAAGCAGGAAATCAGCAGACTAGGAGACTTATTTCCCAATCTGCCATCTATCCGCCTCCTGGGATAGAGTGTGATGGGAGGCAGAAGCAGTGACAGAAGCAGGGGGGTGGGAGTGGGGGTGGAACAATGGGGTGGAAATGGAAGTAGTGGAAGCAGAAGCAGTGGGGGCAGGCAGAAAGAAGGGGAGGCAGTGGAGAAGGAAACCCCAAATGGAAAAGAGTGGGAGGAGGAAGAAAGAGGGCCAAGAAAAGCAGGAAACTTGGAAGGGGGGGATGAAATGTGCATGCGGGCCTGAATATATATATATGTGTGTGTGTGTGTGTGCGTGCGCGTGCCTCACCCATGGCACATACACACACAGCCCTGGAAAAATTGTGACATGTGTCCACAGGCCCCAAAAGGTTGCCTACCCCCAACCTAAATTGTCTGTGATAAGTATCAGGTGGAAAGCACGATTTTGGCACTCTGGTTAAGTGTTAAGATCTTAATAATTACCACAAGAGTGTAGCCTTGATTTATCATTGTTCTAAATAGCAACATAGAGATGTAAATGCTTCTAGTGCAGATGAAGAGAAACCATCAGATCGCAGCATTGATTTCTTCTAAGAGAGGTAATTTATTATATTCTTTTATGTCAATAAGCATCCAGGGAGAGGTGGGTGATGGTGTAAAAGTTAAGTGAAGACTTGCTTAGAGCAACTTCCTCATCTACCAATTAGCATTGTTCATGCAAAACATCCACTGTCTTTGAAGGCACTTAGTCTGAATCTGACAGAAAACACTCACTGTGAATATTTATTATTATTATTATTATTATTATTATTATTATTATTAATTTATATAGCACCATCAATGTACATGGTGCTGTACAGAGTAAAACAGTAAATAGCAAGACCCTGCCGCATAGGCTTACATTCTAATAAAACCATAATAAAACAATAAGGAGGGGAAGAGAATGCAAACAGGCACAGGGTAGGGTAAACAGGCACTGGGTAGGGTAAAACTAACAGTATAAAGTCAGAACAAAATCAAGATTTAAAAGCTTTAGGAAAAAGAAAAGTTTTTAGCTGAGCTTTAAAAGCTGCGGTTGAACTTGTAGTTCTCAAATGTTCTGGAAGAGCGTTCCAGGCATAAGGGGCAGCAGAAGAAAATGGACGAAGCCGAGCAAGGGAAGTAGAGACCCTTGGGCAGGTGAGAGACATGGCATTAGAGGAGCGAAGAGCACGAGCGGGGCAATAGTGTGAGATGAGAGAGGAGAGATAGGAAGGAGCCAGACAATGAAAAGCTTTGTAGGTCAACAGGAGAAGTTTATATTGGATTCTGAAGTGAATTGGAAGCCAGTGAAGAGAATTCAGAAGTGGAGTTACATGATCAGAGCGGCGAGCCAAGAAGATGATCTTAGCAGCAGAGTGGTGAACAGAAACCAACGGACTGATGTGAGACGAAGGAAGGCCAGTGAGAAGAAGGTTGCAGTAGTCCAACCGAGAAATAACCAATGCATGAACAAGAGTCTTGGCAGAAGAGACAGACAAAAATGATCGAATCCTGGCAATATTATACAGGAAAAAATGACAGAATTTAGCTACTGCCTCAATATGAGGAATAAAGGAGAGCGAGGAATCAAATATAAAGCCGAGACTACGAGCTTCCTTGACTGGAGTAAGTGTAACATCATTGACAGTAAGAGAGAATGAGAGATGACGAGAAGGTTTAGGAGGAAAAACAAGCAATTCAGTCTTTGCCATATTAAGTTTCAAACGACGATGAAGCAACCAAGCTGAGATTTCTGAAAGACATGCCGAGATACGATCGTGAACATCAGGAGGAAGATCCGGAGATGAATGATATAATTGTGTATCATCGGCATACAGATGATATTGGAGGCCATGAGATTGAATAAGCTTGCCCAAGGGCAACATGTATAAAGAAAACAACAGCGGGCCAAGCACCGAGCCTTGCGGAACCCCTACTGAAAGGGGAAAAGAAGAAGCCGAGCTGCCATTAGCCAACACGCTGAAAGAGCGACCCGCTAGATAGGAGGCAAACCAGTTATAGACAGAGCCACAAAATCCAAGGTCATGAAGGGAATCTAAAAGAAGATCATGATCAACCGTGTCAAAGGCTGCAGTTAGATCAAGGAGAATAAGAACGGAATAATGGCCTTTAGACTTGGCAGTAAGAAGATCATTGGTAATCTTAGTAAGGGCTGTCTCAGTGGAATGCAAAGGACGGAATCCAGATTGAAAAGGATCCAGAGCAGAGTTACTAGAAAGAAAATCAAGACAACGAGAGTAGACCACACGCTCCAGGATCTTTGAAACAAACGGCAACAAAGAGACAGGTCGGTAGTTAGACAGAGATAGCCTATCAAGAGTAGGTTTCTTGAGAATGGGAGAGACTGTAGCATGTTTAAAATCAGAAGGAAATGAACCAAAGGACAGAGAAAAATTAATAATATGAAGCAAGGAAGGGAGGATAGCAGGGATAAGATTAATAAAGACGCGAGAAGGGATTGGATCACGAGAACAAGTGGAAGGCTTCGAAGAGCGCAGTATTGTAGACAGTTCATCAGCTGAGACCAAAGGAAACGCAGAGAAATTTGCAGGAGGAACTGACAGATGAGGAACAGGAACTGGAAGAGGAGCAGAGCTGGCCAGATCAGAGAGAATAGTTTGGATTTTAGCATTGAAAAAAGAGGCAAAGTTATTGGCAGACAGAGAGGCGGGGAGAGATGGTGGATTAGGCTTCAGAAGAGAATTGAAGGACACAAAGAGCCGCTGAGGATGCATAGCATTTGACTGGATCAACGTTGAGTAATACTGCTGTTTGGCCAGTGAGATGGCAGAAGAGAAAGAGGAGAGTACAAATTTGTAATGGACAAAGTCTGCCCAGTCCCTGGTCCTACGCCAAAGGCGTTCAGCTGCCCGGGAACAAGAGCGAAGGTAGCGGAGGAAAGAGGTGAGCCACGGTTGGGGTTGAGAAGGGCGAACTATCCGAGTTGTAGATGGAGCAAGAGTATCAAGAGTTGAAGATAAGGAGGAATTAAAGAAGGAGACAGCTGAGTCCAAGGAGACAGCCAAAAAGACAGAAGGAAGAGAGGAGGCTAGAGACTGAGAAAAAGCCTCATAATTGATAGATTGCAAGTCCCGACAAGAGCGAGAAGCGGGACGTGAAGGAGGAGGATTATGAGTAATATTGAAAGAAACTAGGCGATGATCTGACAACGGAAAGTGAGCAGTAGAAAAGTCCAAAACAGAGCAATTCCGAGTGAGAACAAGATCCAGACAGTGCCCAAGGGAATGTGTGGGTCCATCAGACCAAAGTTTAAGATCATAAGACGAAGATAATGAGTGAAATCGTAGAGCTGCAGCATCTTGAGGGTCGTCCACATGAATATTGAAATCACCCAAAATAAGAGTAGGACAGTTATCAGAGAGGAAAAAGGACAGCCACGAATCAAAATCAGAGATAAATTTTGAGGACGAGCCTGGGGGGCGATACAGAACTGCAATCCGCAGTCGCAATGGAGCGAAAAGCCTCACCACATGTACCTCAAAGGAGGAAAAACAATGTGAAGGTGGAATGGAAAGAGGCTGGAACTGGCACAAACTAGATAATAAAAGACCCACACCACCACCCCGACCCTCTGGGCGACTAGTGTGAGAGAAAGGGAGTCCTCCAAGAGAGAGGGCAGCCGAGATGGCGGTATCATGGGCAGGAAGCCAGGTTTCAGTAAGAGCAAGGAGGTGGAGAGACCTAGAGATAAACAAGTCCTGAATGACAGGGGCCTTAGAAGCAACAGAGAGACAGTTCCATAGGGAACACGAAAAGGCAGCTGAGAAGAGGGGAGGCACCGAATAGGAACTAAGTTAGGAGAGACGAACTTGGAACGAGCCATAAGGAACAGATATGAGGAGAGAAGAATTGAGAGGAGAAAATGAGAAGATTGTGTCCTGAATCAGAAAGTAGCAGCGACCGGACAGCGGCTGGGGTTTTCCTCCGGAGTAGAAGTTCCGCTTGACTAGCTTCGCGCCCACGGCAGAGAGCCTCAGGCCGAGAGCCTTTGTGCTCGCGTCCTTCGGCTCGCGCTGAAGGCTCGCGCCTCCAGCAAACTGGAGGCTGAAAAACCTAAAAGAGGCGGAGAAGATGCTGAAATTCAAACAGACCAATCAATGTTGCTCAACAGCTTCTCTGCTGAGCTTAATAGCAGCTGCTCTTCAAACTGCAAACTGGAGGCTGAAAAACCTAAAAGAGGCGGAGCAGATGCTGAAATTCAAACAGACCAATCAATGTTGCTCAACAGCTTCTCTGCTGAGCTTAATTGCAGCTGCTGCAATTTATTTTCATAATAAAAATCAGACTTATTAAAATCATACAAATGACAAGCCTCTTATATAATATCCAAGCATAAGAAATACGTTAACTAGCCAAACTAATGTGTACCTTTCAAACAAGACCTTTTATTAAGACTTCAGAAATAACATCTCACATTGAGGTCCAGGCCGCTCACCGAACCCTCCAGAGGCTCGCAGGGTATAGCAAGCGGGGGTGGATGGCAGCAGTGACTCTACAAGTGCCCACAGGGTGTGGTGAGTCTGTCCATCCCTACTGCAAGCCAAAGGTTGTTTAAAGTGGGCAAACCTGTGTCCCAGTAATAGCAGCTAGGAAACAGCGACTGTAATGACGCCCACTAGTGTGGGCGAGTAGGGGCTTTAAACATGCCTTCCACCCAGTGATCCTGCTCATGAGTGTACATGCATGTATGTGAGAGAGGAAGGGAGTGTGTCTGAGTGTGTGTTTAGCTTCTGTAATACTTACATAGCTAACTTTAATTCAGTGAAGTAACCAGGAATCCCCTTGTGGTTCCATTTCATTCCCCAGAAATAGCGACCTTATCTTGACTCCACCCAAAGTTGCTGCCCCTTCGAGAAGCCTATAAATGCCCTTGAGTTTGCGCATCTAGCATCATTCTTTGACTGTGGGACCCAGTGTGGATTAACTGTTGCACAGCTCCAAAAATCGCCTAGGATTTGCTTGGCTCAGTAGCCCATTCATGAAGTTTCCTAGCACTCTCTTCTCCTACACTGGTGCCTAGTCCATTGTCTCCCTTCTGATTGAAACTACCTCACTGTTTGAATGTTCCTGGTGAAGACCCCACTGTGGTTCTCTACTCAGCTTCCGTTCGTGATTAAGATCCATACACTATGAACTCAAAACAACCTTTGTGCAAGCTATGCCATGCAGGACGCTGTGTCACTTCTTAAGAGCTGCTGATTCTAAGCTTGGAGGTTCACCCATTTGGTGGGCAAGCTGGGAGCCTAGGGTATTTTGCTGACATTTTTCAGGTGTCAGAGATATCAGAAAAAATATGAACTTAATGTCATCACATTTGCTGTAGTTATTGTATTTAATTTGCCCCCTGTATTCTTTGCATTCTTCATTAAGCATTTTTATTCTGACATCTTGTGCAAGACTTCTAACAGCCTACCTAACAAATTAAATCTCGTGACTAAATATATTGTTGCCTATATACTGTATCTCATAAAAGGATATAGAGAATATGAGTTGAAATCATTTTGATTCTAACAGATATATTCATTCTGTTTCATCCACACTGTTCACTGCTCACCTCTTTGCCTACCATTCTTAATTTAAGTGAAAAGCAAAGTTGAACTTTTTGCCCACCTAAACTCAGGAAAAAGTAGCATACTGTTCAGATAAGGCTAGCTGTTTAGGTAGTAAAAGATATTACTATTAATATTTTCTGTTCTTGACATAAATGAATGTAGACGTGATGAAATATCTGGAGGAGTGAATAGAATTCAAAGCGGTTCATCATTAAGCTAGACCAAAAATATTAGAAGTCGAGGAAGGGAATTCATATATGTCCTAAATTCAAGTACCTTGTTTTGGAAATTGAAGGAACTGTTATTCAGAAGTACTGACCAAAGAAATAAAAGAAATATATTACTTCCATTGTAAAAGAGTCCTAGCTGAAGTACCTTCCTTTGTTAAGCATCATGTACCAACTCATCAATAAATATGTAAGTATTAGGGACAGAGCCAAGAGATTTCAGGACAAGAACACCTGTCCTCATCTTGACTTCTCCTATTGGGGAAGCTCAGAAATGTCATATGGCTTTTTAAAAAGGCATGCTCCGAAAACAATTCTTAGAAAGCTTTTTGAAATATGCTCTGTGATTACAACTCCCACTTTGTATTTTTGTGTATGTTCTATGTCAGCCTTCCCCAACCTGGTGCCCTCCAATGTTTTGAATTTCAGTTCACATCAGACCCAGCCAGCATAGCCAATCATCAGGAATATGGGGAATTGTAGTCCAAAATATATGGAGGACACCCGGTTGGGGAAGGTTGCTCTATACACTCATACCAGATATTGTTACGTAAATATTGCTTGATATTTTGAAGTAAATATGCGTTATATAAACTATTTATCAAGCTTTTGATTTGATTTTTTTGTACAATAGTTTATTGGAACTATAATAAAAAGCCAGTTAAACCCTTACTAGGGGGATTTATATAATCTCGTTAGCTGAAAACACTAAGTTCCCTAAATAAGAGGGGCACAAAACTTTCTTCAGGGTCTTGAGTCAACTCGAATTCTATTCCTCAAGCTAGTTTTCCTTCCTTGCCACTTTGCACTGAGTTCCCTTGATTGTCTTCATGTTTGTTAGTTTCCTAGAAGTGGACAGAATTCAAAGACAGACTTTAAGGCTCTTCATTCCAGATTCTGTTTTTTGCTATCAAAATTGTAAGGCTCTGCATTCCCTAATAGCAGCGCGTAGCTGTTCAGTATCCGAATTATCACCTGTGGTGACTTTTATCTGCTGGGTGGTGGAGGATCACTGTGCAATTTGAACACCCTCCCCCTTTTGATTTTACCATATTGTGTGATAAAACAGAACATGTATGGTTCCCCTTTGATCATTCTTCTCAAACTAATTTACCCATTTTGTTCAAGTGTAGTGCATGGTTTCTATATGGATTAAACTCTGTAAAACATCACTACACTTCTGAGTTAAGAGAAAGGAAGTCTTTTTTCCCCCCTTCAGGGGCCTGGATGTGAAAATGAGCTATTCGTTCAAGTAGAAGGGAAGAGAAGGAAGAAACTGTTAAGATCATATTGCTATAGTTTCTCAATTTAAAGTGACAAACAATAGAAAAGAATGATAGTTACTGAATGAACAGAGATCTGTTATGGTGGAACATGTATGCACCAGGTAGAATTTTTCCAACGCTTTTATTTTTCCATGGGAAAAAAATCAATTTCATATGTTCATTAGTAACAATTAATAGATACCAATTGCAAATACAATATTATGCAAGCTTGGAAGTTTCAATGATTTAAAAGAGTGGTGGTGCTAAATTTTGGGTTGCTAAGCTGTATTAGTATGTCAGTGGCTTTTAGTAACTTTTAAACAATTGTAGGGGAATTGCTATTGTCTTTAAATTTTCACAAGTATTAAAATAAAAATGTCTACATGTGGCAAATTGGGACAAATAAAATAACTTTTCAAAGCTTCTTTTGTGTACTAAGTACAATTAAAATAAACCCCAGGGCAGCCTTCCCAGATCTGATATCCTCGAAAGGTTTTGGCCTACAATTCCCAGCATTCCTAACCATTGGCCAGGAATACTGGAGCTGATGGAAGATGAAGTTCAAAAACAATTAGAGGGCAGCAGGTTGAAGAATTTGCTCCAAGGCATCAGAAAATGTTCTGAAGTTAACTGAATTTTTTGCTTCAAATTAAACTAATTTGCATGGAAAACTTTCCTAGAAATTTTTCCAATGCAACGTTTTTATAAAACCCGTCTCACTATGAGAGACAGAATCCTAGTTGGATTTTGTCCTTGGAGAGCGCGAAACTCCTAATTTTTAATATACAATTACTATAAATCCTATTCAAGGGACTCAAGTAGGGATGTACAAGAATTTATGTTTGCAAGTCATTCAAAAATATCATGTCTGTAATCTTGAATGCAAGCAGTACAATTATCGACAAGAAATGTTAGCAAATTAACAAAAATTATGATCACATCTGAAAAACGCATTTTAAAATGGGTGTTTATGCTTTAGTCAACAGAGGTAGAGTGCACACTTTTGAAAAATACACATAGTAATGCAACCTTTTCCTTATTCAAAATGCACAATTTTGCCATTCAAAGAAGCTAAGACAATAGACAGAAAACGAAAACAGGAGCAAGGTGAAATAAGCTTGAAACTGGATTTTGGACAATTGAGGTGAGCTCAAAAATCTCTTCTATCCCTACAATCAAGTAAGGGTGGTATTTTTTAAAAAAACCATTTAGCATTGTACTACAGTTGAGTTATCATTTCAAAACCACCACAACCCTTACCATTATTTTTCCCCTCACATATTTCCTTAATGATTACATGATGTGAAAGTATCATAGAAGACCAGTTGTGTTTCTTCTATAATAGCCTTATGCACTGACACATTACTTTCTGTAATAGTGCTATACCAGGTCCTGTTCAAGTATTCAGCAATTTTTCTCAAATAGCATATTCCAAAGAACATATCCATAAATAATGTTCTAAAACACACCACTCATACTGTATGGACATTTCATTTTTTGATAGATTTGGAGTCCTTTCCCAGTTGGAGCTGCTGATTTTATCTGTAAAAATAGAAAGTTGCAATAACCTTACTCTTTGTATGCATAATGAATTATACATTTTATGTAGGGACACTATGGACTGAGAAAACCAGTATCAGATCATTTTGTGAATCAAGACACTTCATTAATTTCATTTTTATTCACACTTAATATATTATTTTCTTCATAAATCATATATGTTATGATGTTTTTACGATGCCTTCAAACAGAACTAGAGTTGACAAGTTTTGCATATCTGTTATACATTATTGTCTTAGATAATCAATTTAGTAAGCCTGCTACAATTTTAGACCAATAGTTGTCCTTAGACAAGGCTCCAAAAGAACACCCTTGGCATGCGCAATTGTTTTCATCAGTGCCCACTTCCTCATCATCCTACTTCCTCTTGCCAGATTTCAATTTGT
Organism: Elgaria multicarinata webbii; assembly: GCF_023053635.1. NCBI lineage: Eukaryota > Metazoa > Chordata > Lepidosauria > Squamata > Anguidae > Elgaria > Elgaria multicarinata. Next base: position 123,453,303 of record NC_086172.1, on the reverse strand, counting down.
CAGTTATCATGTGCTGAATATCTGAACTTTAAAAAAACAACATGTCTTGTTCAAGGAGCAATTTGGGAGCACTCTCTCAAACATCCACAGGGTCAGGGGTAATCAGAATATGCTCTTCTTGATTACTTGGTCCTCATGTTCTTTTTGTTCATTCTTCCTTTGGAAATTACTAATGGAGGTGGGGGTGGAGGAAGTATTTAATGGAGTAAAGCAAATGTACACTCACAAGAGCTATTGCTCTCATTTCCTGCTTGTGGGCTTCCCATGGCCATCTGGTTGACCACTGTGGGACCAGACTGCTGGAGTAGATGGACGTTCAGTCTGATCCACTAGGGCTCTTATGTTCTTAATGCAGCCTCTGTTTGCTTTAAGCAAACCAAATGGCCTTAAAATCAAACAGATAGTGGAGGTTAAAATTAGCTTTTCTCTAAATTAAGCAAGTAAATTTTCATCTTAAATTAGTGAAAAACTGCAGTAACAATAAGAATAACCTGTGGTTTTTATACAGGGTTTATTGAAAGATGGAGAATGAGTCTTTCCTCGACAGCTTAAAAGTGTTGGCATTTGTTTAAAAAGCAACAACACTGTTAATGTGTATGGTTAATGTATGTGGCTAATACTACAGTTAGCTAAAAAGGCGATGGTTCAAAATCTGAAGCAATATACTTCTGATTTGATTTTTGGATTTTAAGTAGTATTCAACAATATCTATCTGTTACCCAATTACTCATTCAAAAACACAAAAACAGAAACGCTTCCATATATAGCCAGACTTTCCCACTTTAATGTTCAATCTTTCTAGTCACTTTTGTTGCCTTCAAGGTTATGTCCCAGTAAAACTCCAGCTCTGTCTAGTTTAGGCTGCAATCCTATACTCACTTAGCTGGAGCTTACTTCTGAGTAGACATGCCTAGGATTGCACTGTTAGTGATGTCTACTTTGAATATAACTGAAAAAAGGGCTGCCTACCCCTGAACTCATATTAAACTATGAAATAACAAGAAGCTATTAACACACTGCCACCAGCCTCAATCCCAGAGGTCCCCAACATGGCACTCACAGGGATCTCCAAAGGCCATGTTGTAGTGGTGTCCGCAGCAGTTTCTCAAATCCGCAAATGTGCCCATGGGTCCAAAATGGGTCCATCAGGTGCTACAGCAGTCCAGGTTTTGGTGAGTTTCAAAAAAAGTAACAATTCAATACTGTGCCCCTGTCCATCCATGGCTTTTGCTTAGGGAAGTGTATGGATGGAAAAGGAAAAAAAGGAATGAAACAGACTCTTCTCAAATTCCTAATGGAAGCTTCCAGAAGCATCGTTATTTCCTATCGTACTTAAGTGCCTACAATAAGCAATGGATTACACCAACTGCCAATAAAATTAAAAGATTAAATGAGTAGGAGTACAGGAATACACCACGTTCCAAATGAGCTGGCAATATCAATGCCCAGTTAGCTTCCAGATATCCAAACACACAAGATGATAGAAGTAGCTGCAAGTTGGAATTGGCCAGATTCCAAAACACAAAGCAAGTGTCAGAGACATCAATAGGAAACACTTTCAAAAAGAGATTCAAAGCAAAAACGGTTTAACGGTTTTTAATGCTTTATGTGTGTATGTTCTGTGTTTTAGAGTTTTAAATTTTGTATACTTGTTTTTATCTCAATTTTAGAATTTCTGTAAACTGCCCAGAGAGCCCTGGCTATGGGAGCAGTATATAAGTGTAATAAATAAATAAATAATAAATAAAAACCAAAGACGGTACAGTTGTCACTGGAACCATGCAGATATACCAATCTATAAATCAAACCCTAATTCAGTGAAACGGGTACAATACCACCTTGGTTTGAGCCTGGTCACCCTTTATTGAATGGAGAAACCAACCTTTGAAATTGAAATGAAACTAAGGGTACAATCCTATGCATGTTTAGGCAGAAAAAATCCCCAGGGTTCTCCAGCCATCCATATTTTCTATCTAAACATGCATAGGATTACACCCTAAAGCTTTCAAATTTTAGTTGCTGTTCATTGTTATCCAAATCTTGTGTTTTTGTATTAATTGTGGTTTACTTTTAATCTTGCTCAAATCACTAGCAGAATTTATTGTCTAATAGCTGATTGTGAATATTCTACAATTCCAGAAAAAAAGAGAATTAAGAATCCTGAAACATCTTTAATTTGAAAAAAAGCAAGTTCCTAGTCTTTATAGGTAGACCTGCGGAAGTCTGATAGCAAGAGCCAATGCTCCTGGCCTCTCATGAGGGTGTTCAGCAGTGACCTGCATTTCCCGGAAAATTCTGAATTTGGAATTTCCCATAATATTTTCTAGTGCAAATTAGGTTAATTTGCATAGGAAAAATCTCAGTTTGCTTCATAGTATATTCTGATCCTCTGGAGCAGTGGTCTTCAACTGTTCCAGACCCAAGAATCACCTCAGACTCCCAACCTACAACATGGGACCCTCTTTCACAATTTTCTTGATGGCCAACATGGTGGCAACAGCTCTGCCGTGACCCATCTGGACTGATCTCATGACCCACTTTTGGGTCACAACACACCAGCTGAAGACCACTGCCCTAGAGAGAGGTCTAATTTAGCATGTTTACTTTACTTGCATTTAGTAAACAACAAATAAAAAAAGGTATCCCATGTTAAGTTTTGTTCCAATATACCACAAGTATTATATCTGAAATATTTGAGGGGGGAAATTAAAGCACACTTAATGTGATTTAAATGTTATATTATTTAGAATTTTTTTATTGGAATATTTGTAAAAATTTAAAGACAATAGCACATACTTTTCTTACATTAATTTTAAAAAACAAGAACCCGAAGTTACAGTAAATGTTGACACAATAATTAATCTTAGAAACCCAAAAAACTGTGCATGGTATCCATGGTATACCATTTATTTCAACAGATAACTTTCATTCACTCAGGTTGTTGGGGCACATTCAGTTTCACCATCACTATTTACTAGTTCCATTTCACTCTGAGACTTATATGTATTTCAATTATATAAATGTTTGCTGGATAATCACCTGAAAAACACTAATTACAACTTTGAAACTGCAAAGCTTGCCTAATATTGTATATGCAATTGCCACACATTCATTTTTACTTATGCACTTATGAAATGGAAAAAAATGTCGACACTGGAAAATTTATTGCCCCACATCACAGGTGCACAGTAGCACACAGATGACGAGAACTTGGAGTGTGATTTTCATGTCACAATGAGCTTTAGAGCAGACAGAAACGGAAAAGAGTAGTTGGAAGTTGGAAAGGGGGGCATTCAGCTCACCCCTATAGCCTCCTCCCTTCAAAGTTTTGTTGGGGAGGATCTAATAGCACTTCCTTCCCACTATCCATCTTTGGGTCTCATCTCCTCCCCATCCTTTTTTGGTTCGTAGCCTTTATAGTCGAAGAGGAAGCTTCTAACACAGCCTATTCTCATATTACAGCAACTGCCAACCCAACCTGTGCAGTAAGTATCTGAAGGAGATGGGGGAATTCAAGGAAAGAGAAGCCTTTCAATATCCTAAAATGGAGATGCAGAGGAGAAAGGCTTTGCCTGCTATGCTGAATTAGATCCAATTGCCTGTGGAAAACACTCAAGTAGAATTTAAGTACAATAGCACCCTCCCACTCATGTTCCCCAACAACTGGTATACAAAGGCATACTGCCTCCGATACTGGAGGCAATATCATGACTAGTAGCCACGAATCGCCTTATCTACCATAAACTTGTCTAATCCCCTTTTAAAGCTATCCAAATTGGTGATCATCGCTACATGTTGTGGTAGCTAATTCCATAATTTAACTATGCATTGTACTTCCTTTTATCTGTCCTGAATCTCCCACCATCCAGTTTAGTAGGATGAAGCATAGGAACCCTACCAGGAAAAAGCTGTCAATCTTAGGCCATCTGTAATAAAATAATAATTCTGACATTATAATCCCTCTATCAGAGACTGAGCAAGCAAATACATAGGAGTATTTCTCTTATCTTCTCTGTGATAGAGGCATTATGACTGCTATGAGGCAGGCAGAAGTTGAACATATTAAGCAATGGGAAAACTTCACTTCCCAAGCTTCATCTGTTGAATTTCTGCCTCTTATACTACTCCTAAAAGCATTGAAATAAAAGCTATGACAAAGTTGCTCACAGTCACACTTCTGTAGGGCAAACAAAACTGCTTTTACATTATTCACTAGTCTGCAAACACACACTTCTGCCAGCACTTGGAAATTATTTCTGAATTACACATAAGAAATTATAATAAAGCCACAATTCTAAAAATCAATAGCATTTACTTTGGAGAACATATGTTTGGGACGGAAGCATTTACATGAAATACAGTTATTTCTTTTTCAGAAATCTATGATGTGGGATGAAGCATTCCCCCCCTCAACGTATTTTGCCCTTCTGTACCCCCTATAATAGCTTTTCTGGTATTGCCACTGATCTCCATACAGTTTGATACAGAATATTTTATTGGCTTTAGAAATATCAGAAATCAGAGGAAGTATCAAATTTAAGGTTTCTACTGAAGAAGTGGAAAGATTTGGCTATGTTGCACAGCTCCTTACTTACAACTTACACAGTCCCTGACCATTTGTCATGTTGACTGGGACTAATGGGAGTTGTATCCAAAATATTTGGATGGCACTAGATTGCCTACTCCAGCTTTACATTATCATTTCCCAATCATTATTAAGGGTTTAAAATACTTCAGATCACCATATGTAAAATAGGTGAGTCAACATTTACATCAGTTTATTTGCACTTCAGTCAAAATTAAATGCTCTTGGGCCTTAGCTAGACCTAAGATTTATCCCGGGATTGTCCTGGGGTCATCCCTGTTCATGTAAATGACACACAGGATATCCCGGGAGCAGGCAGGGTCAACTCCGGGACAATCCCAGGATAAACCGTAGGTCTAGCTAAGGCCTTAGACTACCCTGTTGTCAATAATAGCTTGTTGTAAATAATAAAATTTTGGCCTTTTTAAATATTTATTAAAATTCATTAAAATTGATCTATTAAAACATTTGTATTCTGCCCAATATCGTTGGGATCTACTTCATATACACTTCCCTTCTTGCAACCTATGGACAGAATCCAATGCTGCCCATCCACTAGTGGAGCTGGCTGCCAATTCTGCTCCATGCGCAGCCAGTCCTGCCAATTGCTATCTGCAAGCAGCCCCTACCACTTCCGGAACAACAATGTAGCATTTCTGGAAGCAAACCACAAATGAGCAGAAATGTTCAATTTCTGGAAGGGAGCAGGGCAGAAGAGCTCCCTTATGCAAACTCCGCCAGCCTGTCCCATTCAAAAAAAGAAAGAAAAAAAGTAGTTTCTTCTCATTTTGGTTTCTCTCCAAAAACACTAAATTGCCATTCTCCAAGTGGTTGTGGATCAGAATTGGTGGGGCTCGCAGTGCAGGCAAGGGCAATATTGGTTCCTGTCCTATATCCTCAGATATCAATCCCATACATGAGGAAAGCCTTTAGCAATACAGTAACTCCTCAACAACTATCACAGCATTCTCTCTCTCTCTAACTCTTTCAGCCTGCCCATCACTTTGAAACCACAATGCATGACCCAGGAAATCAGAACCCATGTATTTGTACCAAGAACATATAACCACCAGTTCACCACTGAAATACGGCCTTTTTTGTGGATCTCTGCATTCCATTGAGAGGACTGGTAAGATGTTGAACACCATATGCCATGCCATCCCTTCAACCATGCTTCCAGAGCTTCAGCATTTTTATTATTTCCGCATTTTTTGTTACAGCACACTGGTGCCCACCTGGATAAGCAGCATCGGCTGGCAGCCAGTGGCTTTAATAAGCTTTGGCAACCTTTCAAGGATATCTTTGATGCAGGCTCTGGGCAAACAGCACAGTTCCCAGAATGCCAAAGCAGGTCAGCAAACAAATCCCTTGGCACCTATCAAAATACATTCCTAATCAGAGCAACCCCTCTGTTTCTTTTGGGAGCAGGGAACTGTCCATTACTGACCTTTGAACATTTATCAATGTTTTCTAGCACACAGCATCTCCATTTGTTTTTGACATATTCTCTACTATTTCACTATGACCAGAATCTCTTGTTTTCTCACTCTGCAGCAGCCTCCACTTTTACTTCCTGGTAAAACTTATTTATGATTTTAAAATTTAATAGGTAATACTAATGTATATTTCTATACTTAATTGGTGAAGATATTCATTTTATTATGTTTAGCTTACTAACCACCGGAAGAGACTTACACAAAGAACTACTTCAGTTTTACTATTATTTCAAATATTGAATTATTTTAAACTAAACACACTGTTTTAGGCTTTAAGCTTAGTGATTGGCAAGTGCTGTCCCGATTCAGAGAGGCACAATCTGGAAGTGATTGTGGAACTTTTTCCTATCTTAATATGCATACGATTTCATTCTAAGCTATTTAATTTTAATGGCAGTGGGAGTGGGGATTTCATTCAGTTCACATTTTGATAAGAACTTACCAAATTCACACTTCCCCAAATCAAGGTCCAAAATGGAATGTAGTTATCCTTGATATTTATACTCCTCAGAGTTTTGTGAGATGGTTCTTCGAACAAAAATGCATATTTTAGAAAAATGTGCACCCCAGGCCCTGTAACTAGAGGAAGAGCCTAGCAGTGATATGGGGCAGAAAACTTACCATGAATTTTTTTTCCTAATGAAAAGTTTTCTAGTGTTTTATTTTTCTTACAGAAAGTTTTCTATTTTGTAAGTCCATTAGTAACAATGAATGGGTTGTTGTAGATGAGCGGTTGCCAGCGTATTGCATCTAGTTCTGGGCACCAGACTTCAAGAAAGATGCAGACAAGCTGGAGCGTGTTCAGAGGAGGGCAACGAGGATGAGCAGAAGTCAGGAAACAAAGCCCTATGAGGAGAGACTGGAATAACTGGGCATGTTTAGTCATGAGAAGAGAAGATTGAGGGGAGACATGATAGCACACGGAGGAGGGCTAGGATCTTTTCTCGATCATCCCAGAGTGCAGGGCACGGAATAATGGGCTCAAGTTACAGGAAGCCAGATTCTGGCTGGACATCAGGAAAAACATCCTGACTGTTAGAGCAGTACAACAATGGAACCAATTGCCTGGGAAGATTGTGGGCTCTCCCACACTAGAGGCATTCAAAAGGCAGCTGGACAGCCATCTGTCAGGTATGTGTTAAGGTGGATTCCTGCAATGAGCAGGGGGTTGGACTCAATGGCCTTATAGGTCCGTTCCAACTCTGCTGTTCTATGGTTCTATATCATTCCCATTTCTTTGGGTTGCTAACATTTATTAGTGTGTTAACAGCTTTCAGCACGTTTGTTTCTTTTCTTAAGTTTAACAATGGGCAGTATTCACCACTGCCTGTCCACAAATGGGACCCACTGCATTCTAATGAAAATTTCTACATAATATAAAAAATTAACATCATGTTACTTTTTAAAAGCTTTGCTGTTCGCTAAATAAAAGTTCTTAAAACTTGCTAAATTAGGTAATTCTCTAGGGTAGCTTTTCCCAACCCTTCAAATGTGTTGGACTTCAACTCCAGCCAGATGGCCAAAAGTCAGGAATGCTGGGCATTGCAATCCAAAACATCTGGAGGGCATCAGATTGGGGAAAGTTGCTCCATACAATCCAACAGTTTTCTGATGCAAAGTAACCTCTATGCAAAATTTTCCAGAAAACCCACAAAACAAATGCCTGGACCAGAGTACATTTTTTCGCAGTTCAAGCACTATCTTAAGTAAAAGTAATATGAAAAGGAAAATAAAACTTAGGCATGTGTTAAGTATACTGCAGGTTGCTGAAGGTAATGGAACTTTAACCTTAGTAACAAAAGCAAGCATTTGTGGTGGTATCTTGACTGAAAAAAAATCAAGGGCCCTGTGGCACCTTGTGATTTACCTAATATTTTCACACAGTAAAAACTAACACCCATGTAGCACAGAAAATAAAATGTTAGTGCTAAGCCAGTGGAAGTACTTAGAACAAGGATTCCACACACCCCCGCCCTTTATTAGTTGATTTATAGTTTGCGGTATCTTCAGTAGTGAAAGACAAGTGAAAAGTGGGTGAGGCTATTGCTGCATTTATCACACGTACAGTTATCAATTGACTAATCACTTTAAAGTTCTGCCATCCTTTTCCTTCTATCCAATTAAAACTGCCTATTGTTAAAACTTCAAGACTGATTCCTTTTTGAGATACATTACTTGCTATAAGACAGTTTATTTATTTATTTATTACATTTTTATACCGCCCAATAGCTGAAGCTCTCTGGGCGGTTCACAAAGCTCTTAGTTACCACACGTTATTAGAAAGAAACTTCATATTAATATTTCATTCTGTTGTATTCATAAGGAATAAAAGTGCTGTTTTAAAAAATGTGCCCTAGACACAAAACATGATTAAAGTTTATCTTCACAAGTTAACTAGGTGTAGTTTTCCTTTTGGCATCGATGATATGCATATCGCTGGTTCCTTTTCAAATATGTAGCAAGTATTACAGAATGCACAGACAGTTCTTGTCATGTCAGTAATATGTGAACGGGAAAAACTTCTCGTTTACCATCATCATCCATCTCTGATTAAACAAACAACAATTATTACAAGATTTTGTCAGACAAATCCAGGTATTTCAAGAGATTGTGCCAGAATATTGTGTAATATTGGGTATTACAAAATATACATATTCCAGAATTTGGGATTAAAAAACCCCACCTACTACTTGGAAATAGTAATACCACTATAATATTTCTAAAATGCTTTTAAATAAAAAAGTGCTTACAAGGTGGTTCTGTCTGCATAAGCTATGTGCAATAAGTCCCTACTTCAGATTTCATTACAGCCATGAACCAGCTAAGCAGCCTTAGGCAAACCACTCTCAAAGCCCATGTGTAATATAATGCTACTTCATAGGATTGTTTTAAGAAGTACTGCAATAAGATATAAAAAGTTCATTGAACATTTGGAAACATACGATGGCTTGGATCCTAACTCCTTTGAATAGAATTCCTCTCACAGGGTACTCTCACAAGAGGAAGGTGGATTTTCAGCACTTTCACTTTCCCTCTGAAAATATGCTCCAGGATCCTCTAGAGCAGTAGTTCTCAACCTTCCTAATGCCGTGACCCTTTAATACAGTTCCTCATGTTGTGGTGACCCCTAACCATAAAATTATTTTCGTTGCTACTTCATAACTGTAATTTTGCTACTGTTATGTAGCAAAATTATGTAGCTCGGTTCCTAAGACCATCGGAAATATGTTTTGCGATGGTCTTAGGCGACCCCTGTGAAAGGGTCGTTCGACCCCCAAAGGGGTCGCGACCCACAGGTTGAGAACCGCTGCTCTAGAGCATCATGGAAGGTGGTACTGCTGAGAAAACTACCAAAAATTCCCTGCCCCTCCCCCTTCTGCCGTCAGAATCCTCCACTGGATTGGAGTTCCTTCCATAAACAGAATGGCAACTCAGGATCCAAACCTTTATAAATAGTTGGTTTTATTCACTGTTGCACAGAAATGAGAACTCTCAGCTGATTTTATTAATTAATTATTAAACTTATATCCCAACTTTTTTTCTTCTTGTAAGGAATGCAAGGCAGCTCACATGGTCCTTCTCATTTCCATTTTATCCTCAGAACAGCCCTATGAGATAGCTTAGGTTGAGAGTCAGTGAGTGGCCCAAAGTCACCAAGTGTGCTTCATTCCAAGTGAGGACTAGAATGGAGTCTCGGGAAATCTAGGTTCAACAGTTTAACCACTGCACCACACTGGTTCTCCACATTTAAACACATATATAACAATTTACAAGCATCAATAAAGCTACTTTTTATTATGATTTGGGTAAGCAATCAGTGGTTATTTATAATGCCACTACTTTCTTCCACATAGCCAGTATGATTATTTAACCTACAAATAATCAACTGTTAACCGGTTAATAGCACTTCAATCAGAGATTATAGCATCATGGGCAACCTTTTGCTCTCCACATGCAGCAGTTAGGACTTGCACACCAACAGTGGGGCAGGACTTGGGCTCCCCTTTCCCCGCCTCACACATACATCCCTCCACTATTTAGTATTTATTATATTTTTAACCTTCCTAATAGCCTACGCTCTCTAAGTAATTAAAACCATAAAAATACAAAATAGCAATAAAGCAAGTTTTATAAAAATATACAGAGATGGCACCAATCAGCTGGGGAGAGGAGGATGTTCCATAATGTGATTATTGAATGGTGACTAGCACTAGGATCAGCTGAAGAGCACAGACTGGCATTTCTCAGCTACATGACTTCCCAGAGAGGAGGCTAATCAGCTGGGGAACAGGCAGGAACTGCATGCTGCACAGAAGCCAGCCAAGAGGCAGATGCAGTCCACAGGTTGCCCATATGTGGTTTATAAGCTTGATAGTAATTGCTAATTGCCATCAAGAAGGGTCCAAATTAATGTCTACAGGTGAATTGTTAATACAGAGGCTATCTATAGCATCAAATTCTCAACAACAAACCTCTCTGTATTAAGAAAGGGAAGAGACCATTGAAATCTTAGCAAGAATTCCTGCAATAAGCCCCTAACTTGAATATAAAGTTATAAATGTACCCTGGTTTAGGCATTACCTAAAGAATTTGCATAGTGCAGCAAGTGTATACTTCTTTTCCTACTCCATATGGATAGCATAGTATATGAGCCAGGGCATCCATATGACCACTTTCTCAGTTCAGACAATACATTTCTCAATGATGGTTTTAGAACTTCACAGTGGAGTTTTTATACCACCGTTGAGGAATGTGTTGTCTGGCAGGAAAATTCTACACAATGGTGGGTTTTTTTTAAAAAACAACAACAACTCCACGTTGAACATCTACACTGTGCAGAGGAGAATTCCTGCGCAACCGTTGTGTTGCTGTTGTGTGGCGGGCTCTGGGAGTTTTCTGTTGCACTGAGTTGACTTCTCCCACTGGCTACGGAGTTCCGTGGCAAGAGCAGTGAAAGAAGTGAGTGCCACTCTAGAAGAGCCACTAGTTTTTTGTTTTCTTTTTCAGCAATGGCTGAAGGGATAGCATCGGGAGGACTGGGGGAGGAAAGAGGGTGGAGGAACTGTAAATCAAACGTCATAATGGATTTTACTCAACTCCACGGTAACCCACAGTCACACAACAGTGGAGTTAGAACATGTGTTGGGAGTACCCCCTAAAAACAACTTAATGGAGTTTTCACACTGCATTGACTAATGTGTTGTCTGAACTGAGCCAGAGACTATTAATATGATTTGCCTCAAATGTCCCCCCTTTTTCTTCTTTTTTTTGAGGCAGAGCAATTGCCTATCCCTAGGAATAAAAGGTATGACTAAATTAAAGCCACTACACCATAAAAACCAGCACAAGTATTCTTTCCTTCTGTATACTAAAGTGCTCTAAAGGTTACTTTCTATTGCAGAGCAAGAATGCAAGAAAAAGTACTACATATACTGCGGGGTTAAGTACTTTAGAAGAAGGGGATAAATCTAACATTTCACTGTTGCTCAGGGAATTTTGCAGCACAAGCTGATCTGGCATCAAACATCCAGTAATGACAAACTAATAAGATTGTACCTATTACCTGTACATTCCAATCATACTCCCTGTACTTTGTCCAATACACACCCTTGAAACCTACAGTAGAACAGAATGCCTAGAGTAATGATTTATTGGTAGTTATAATAAGACTAATGCAAGTGGTTTATTGGTAGTTATGATAAAATGAATGCAAATACTGGATGATGTTGAGTCTGGGGTTATCTTTGTCCATTTTCCCTATATGAAATCAAGTTGCCATTCTGTCCTATGTAAAAGTGGAATTATGTTATACATCTTTGTGACTGCATTTCTGTACTTTGACTGAATTTTGTTACTGCAAAAATCTGCATCAGAGAGTGACTGATAAGGCCATGTCAAGAACTATTCTATCAGTTTGCAGTTCATCTGTTCCAATCTCACTAACACAGTAACGAAGATCCAAGACAAAACCCTTTCTACGAACTATCCAATAAAGGAATGGTGGTGAGGAAATCACTATAAGAAACTGTCCTGTTGACTTCCACAACAATAATAGTTGAAACTCTTCTAGTTTCAATCAAAAGGAACTATTACCATCATTACCCTTACTATCCTCATAATGGATACTGAAGAATAGAAAAAATATCTTTCTACACTAAGGTATAAATACATGCAACAAGTTTCTGGTTATTCTCACAATCTTTATTTTCATTGTAGAGAACAAAAATATAGTTGTATGCCTAAGACTGCTTATGAAAGATCAAAGTTATATTTCATCATAAGGAAGAATTCATGTGTTAAGTGCTTCTGTGATGGGTATTTCCCCTTTATAAGTTTTAGGTACCACTACAAAACATGACTGTAACTACATTAAACTCATTTAATGATTTTTAAATACGTAAGCACTATTTTAGATAGAGCATTGAACGTTTTCATCTGTTTCCTCACCTCTCTCATGTTGAATATGAGGATGTCTAAATCCCAGTCCTCCCGAACCACATAACTAAGTTTTCAAAAACCGTTTTTGATGCAGTAAGGGGATTGCTGTTCAAAGACAGGTGTCAAAACTCCTGCTAGTCATGCACAGGCCCTTGAACACACCTAAAGGTAACAAGAACACATAAGAATGCAAGAGCTCAAATGGATCAGACCAAAGGCCCATCTAGTCCAGCATCCTATTTCCCCACAGTGGTCAACAAAACTTCTATAGAAAGACCACAAACGGTGCATGAAAGCAATGGCCCTCTTGGTGTTCAACATAGCCATAACAAGTCTAATCCTCCTAAAAAACCCATTTCTCTCCGGCTCTTAAGAAATCTTGTTGTGTTCAGGAATTAGATGGGCTGGGGAAATATACTTATGTGGAAGAAGCTGGAATATTTTTTCAGCTCCATAAAGTGATTGGGAGAATCAGCACAGCTTCAGCTCGTCAAGGTTCTCCAAGTTCCACCTCAAATTTTGGTCTGCCTTGCTCCTATTTCCAAATGTGAGGGGTTTTAATTTGTTTGAATGGAAAAGTGTACATTTAGGTGCACATATTTTAAAGTGCACACTTAAGTGATACTTCTCCCCCACTGACAAAAGCATAAAAATACTTGGTTGTGCTTTTCTCCAAATGCGGCTTTTTTAAACGTAATCTCAAGCTCGGGAATATGCCCGGAAAATATATTCATGTTTGGGGTAAGAACAGAGAAAGCTCTGGTGTTTCATAAATTGAAACAAAATTCTTGTATATCCCTATTATGGACTAGGAGTAACATGCCCAAGAGACCATCTCAGCCCCCATGTGCTACTGCAGTCTAAGTTAACGAAAAGCTGTCTTGATCATATGCTAGGATTCTAAGAATATATTGCACTGATCTGGTCATTCCCTCCGCCCTGCTGTCTGCTCTGCAAAGTACTATGATTTGTTTTTATTTGAACTGAACTGTGAGAGTAACCAAGAAGGAAAGAGTATATGTTTTATATTACATTTTATTTGTTTGATGTCTCAACATACAATGCTGTCAAAGATATGTATGGGGATTACACAAGAAACCGCAAATTTGTGGAGATAACCCCTTAAGACACACAGGATATCTACAATGAATGAATGTAATTAAAATGTATTTAAAATGACTCAATGATAGAATATATCAGATCAAACTATTTATTATAGGAGCAATGTATCACACAATCAAAGTAAAAAACATGAATATTGACATAATCCACTGAAACTAAACCAAAAAGCCACACAACACTTCTCAATACTTTTAGCCTTTACCCAAAATATTGCAATATTTATGTTTAGAAGCACTTTAATAAGACTTTACTAATATGAAACAACTGAAAGATCTCAAAAGCTCATACTATACAAGTGAACAAATTTCCAATTATTCCTAATATGCTATAGATAAAACTTAGTGGTGATAGAGGAGATGGACTGCAATCAGTTTAGATATCATGAATTACTTCCAAAAAAGCCTATACACTATGTTTGCAATTTATTATAATTGCAGAAAGTGTCTTTGCTTGAACACACAAATTGCAATTATGAACTTACAGCAGGTAAAACTTAAATTACACAAAAAGCACTAAGATTAACAATGCCTACCTTCTGAAAGAGTTTCACAGTATACCGGCTACAAAAAAATGAAGAAACTTCCCTATTGTTTGAAACTGCACTTTTTGCCATTCTTGATACTTTGCTACAAAATGAAGACATCAAGCCAGTTATACTTTTTGCAAGATGCAGATATTCCTTACAACCCTCTTATATTGTATTTATCTTTATCAAAGATCTCATTGTGCCTATAAGACCCAAAGATTAATTATATTTGCAAGTAGGAAAGACAGCTGCACCCAAATAAGAAAGTTTAAAGATTTTTTTATAAAAAGCAATTGTACTAGTTTTATTCCCAGCAATAACATAAATAATGTCAAAACTTTTATACTAATAAAATAATCCTAGTCTGACAAAATATTTAAAACATATGCAATAAAGATTTCACATTTACCTATGCTTTCCCCCCTCATATTACTAACCTTCTGCAAGTAACCTTGCCTCCTAGGAAATAGATGGGGAAGTAAGTATGTAGACTGGAAGACAACAAAATCCCAGCAATCTGATTATCATACCTTGCCAAACCAAATCTGCCATATTTAACAATCCAGCTGTCTGTGATGCAGAAGTATCATTAAGATTTACGTTTCTTTTACAGCAGCAGGTTCTAGAACTTTATTCTGCTACAATAATGTTGCAGGAAAAAGCTTAACAGAAAAAAACAAAGAAAATTTCAGGCACAACAACTACATTCTAATAGCAACTACTGACAATGAAAATCAGGAGCTGGCAGTTTCAGTACCAGAAAGAGAGAACAGCACACTATCAGACTCCGGGATTTCCCTCTGTCACATTCAGACTCAGGAAGGTTCCAAGTAGCTATTCATAGGCAGACCATAGGCTCCTCCAAAATCTGGGACAGCCAAGTACACAGTAAACGAATATAGAACATTCTTTTTAAGACATTTGATTTAATACCACAAGGCTAAATAAATAACTTTCCAATTTGCTATTCAACTCCTCATTCAGCTATTTTATCCTCTTTTACCCTGCAGACTAAAATTCTTCAGTGGACAGAATTCAGCTCTCACCAAGTCCCTATAAGTAGATGAACAAAAATGTGCACAAGAAAAATCTCTACTTAATATTTTAAACACCCACTCAACCCCATCCCCCCATCACTACACAACTCTAATTTAATCTCATAGATCATTTAAACCCTTCAGTTATCTTTTCAAGATATGGCTCACTGCTCCAAAGTCAAAATTCCAAAAAAGACACCTGGGCAATCATATCATCAGAAAAATAGCAAAGGGAAAGGTGGAAAAAATCAATACACATTCACTACAAGGCTTGCTATGCCCTGGAAGAGATTTTCCCAAGTGAATGCAGGGATGGCATCAGAGGTCAGGACCATCAGGAAACTGTCAAGGCCCCAACACCTTAGGAGCACCCAACAGTACAAACCACTGGCTATTTGCCACTGAAGGCCACCACTGTTGAAGGAAAGTGTGGGTCTCCCCCCTCTCATGCTGCTGTCCACCTCCTGCTACACCTGCCCCAAAATTAAGCCAGTGCTTGGCAATTCAAAGAAGCTTGTTTGTCTGTCTTCTCCCTCTAGGAGACAGGGCATTGCGCCCAGCATAGCTACCCAAAGGAGGAGGCAACCACATGAAAGCGGCTGCTCCTTGGCTGAGCAGGTGAGCGAGTGACAGTAGCAAGGAACAGCCACTGCCTCTGCTCACTCACACTCTCCCTCTGGGTGACCACTCTAGGAGGACTGGGCCTACAGAACTCAATCCCAACCAACATGCTGTCCAGAGAGTAGCACTAGGTGTTCATTACAGCCAAAACTACTCAGTCACCTGCTCAGGCAAGTGACAGTGGCAAAAAGTAGCTACTTATTCCCGCCCACTCACCTCTGGGCAGTGTGGGGGGGGGGGGCAATCCAATTTGCCATGCTGTCAAAAAGAGAGAACAGAGAAGACAGCAGATCCTTGCAGCCTCCTCTACTGCTGGCTTGGGCAAGTGAGCATCATAGGGCACAACTACAAATAGGAGCAGCCGCTACCTCCAACTCACTCACTGTCTCCCTCTGGGTGGTGCAGATGGAAGGGCCCAGTGGGCCCAATCTCAACTGCCGCGCTACACGAAGAGAGTGTGGAGGCGTTGATAACTGGCTGCTCCATTGCCCACTTGAACTGAGAAGTGGAGGCGGCTACAAGGAGCGGCCACGGCTGCCTCCTTTTCCAGCTCTTTTAGCAGCGCAGCTGGTAAGATTAGATCAGCTGGGGGAGGGGGGAGGAAGGGTCCCCACCAAGGGCATGTTATCGGGGGTCCCCCACCCAAAGCTTGGAAGCACCCTTGTAGCCATGATTACACACACACACACACACACACCATTCACAGTCGCGTCCCGGATTGAAGATCCAAAGCCGGAAGAAAATAAAGATGGATTTGCAAAGATATCTATTCCCGAGAATGAGGAATGCTGAGCTCGAATTCCTCCGGGGCCTGTAAAGAGAGAAGCGGATCGTGCCGTTCCTGCACTCGCAGCCTGGCCGGGCATCCACTTTTCCCAAGCACCTTTGCACCTGGATGGATCTCCCTTCACGCCCGAGGCAAACCCGGCATCTCCAGATCCACTCGCCGCCGACGCCCCCCCCTCCCCGCGTTCCTTTCCCCCTCTACCTCCCACCACACGGGTTATTTACGGGCCAGTCCCCAGCGGGAGCGGCGAACTCGAGGCTGCGGCACTGAACAGCCTCCCGCCCGCATGCGGCAGCAAGAGCAGCAGCGGCGGCAGCAGCAGCGCCCAATCCCACCATCTATCTCCACGGTCGCCCGCCTAGCCAGCTTCTGCCATCCCCCCTCTCTTCCATCTCTGCCGGCGACGGCCGTGCGCGAACGAGGCCGGGCTCGGAGGGGAGCCGCGGGGGAAGGAGCCGAGAAGCTCCGGCTCCCGGTGCAGCGACGGCGGAGCCACGACAAGGCAAGAAGGCGGTCGAGGCAGCGGCGATGGCAGCGGGGACACCCAGTACGGAGCGGCCTGACCACGAGCCCCGACCCGTAGCCACCTCTGCCCCCGCTTCCCAGTCGCGGTTCGTTACCTGTGAGGACCCCGACGCGGATTTGGTGGTCGTGGTTCGTTAAAATCATCCCCTCCGACGCCATGTTTCCCAGCGCAGCCACCGCACTGACAGGGAGGCGGGTGGGGGGGAGAGGGGGGGAGAAGGAGCGCGAGAGCGGGGAAGGGGGAGGCAGAGGAGGGGAGAGGGAAAGCGCGCGAGGTGGAGCCAGCGGGAAAAGGAGAGGGGCGGGGCCAGCTTCCAGAGAGGCGGTCCTGTGGCTAGGCAGAAGTGCACTGAGGGGGCGGGGCGATGGACGGGAGGAAGGCGGGGCCTAGGGAGGTCGGACGAACCAGGCCGGGCCGAGGAGGAGCCGAAAAGAACGCGGGCGAGTTCTTAGCCAGAGGAGGACTCCTCAAGTGCTGGGCCCAGGCAGTAGCAATCGAGCGCCGAGGGAGATGCCTGTGTTCTGTTCTACTTCTTTTCCGCCGCCTCCGTCCGATCCGATTGGGCTACGAGAAGAGCTGGGGAGGTCCTGCTGTGCCGGTGTGTGGAGAATCCGAACGATTGGGGGGGAAGGGGGGTTGTTTTTTACGCAGAAAATACATGAATCTTGCCTGTCTGCAAATTCCCAGTGCCTATTTCTGTATTCATGGAACGGCAGGAATATTGAGAAAGCTCCCAAGCCCTGCGTTGGTAGGAACACGCCGATATTTCACTGCATGCACCTGCACTGCACCCACACATGCATCAGTCACCATTTTTTACATCCACACGTAATGGACTGCATCACGCTGCACTGGCACATATTGCGCTGCATTCATACGTGCAAGCAACGGCACACGCACCTTCTACGATTGACGGCCACTCTCTCGCCCTCTAAACACATTCCACTTACCCACGTTACAGCCACGATTATTGCTCTGCATTGCATGTGCGGTACATATGCCAAATGGGAATTTGTTGGTATGTCAACGGGTAGAAAGGCTGGGAAACGGAAGAAGATTAATGCGGAGTTCAAGTAATTGCAATAGTTAAATGCAAACAACGAGAGCTTTGATCATTTAATTTGCTCATCAGTGATGTGTGCCACATACAAACACACTGCAATGCATTCTCCCACATTCCATTCACATTCACTGTATTGCATAACCCTGCATCACTCTGCAGGTTCACACACCTGCATTGCTTGTAAATACAGCAATAACATACCATGGTACTGTACAGGCTTTCATGTACTATGCATGTACCAAATCTTTGCAAACACGTTGCTAAAGGCCATGATGGGAGCTTGGCTGTTAGCATTAAAAATAGATATAGTATCAAATCTGGGAAGAAAGCTCATGATTTCAAAGGATTTTTAAACAAGACACACACAAAACCACCATCCAATCACAGAGCACATCTGCCTCCACATACTGAACTAGGAAAATCACAAATCCACCAGTTGTGAGCGCCATCCCAGCACAAAAACACAGACCTGAGGCAGGGATCCTTGTGACTTTTACAGAGCAAATCTCCCAAAATAATAGCATGTCACAAAGCACATCTGTCTCCACAGACTGAACCACAAAAACCACGGGTCCGACATTTGTGGTTTCTTCCACAGCACAAAAATATGGATTCAAGACAGGGATCCTCATGATTATTACATGGAAAATACCCCAAACCACAATCCAGTCACAGAGATTATCTGCCTCTACAGACTGAACCAGAAATATCCAGGATCTGCCACTCGTGGGCGCAGCT
Organism: Elgaria multicarinata webbii; assembly: GCF_023053635.1. Lineage (NCBI taxonomy): Eukaryota > Metazoa > Chordata > Lepidosauria > Squamata > Anguidae > Elgaria > Elgaria multicarinata. The sequence goes on along the minus strand of NC_086172.1, from coordinate 123,434,364 downwards.
ACAGTGCAAAAGTATGGACCTGGGGCAGGGATCCTCATGATTTTTACATGGAAAATACCCCAAACTACCATGAAATCAAAGTGTGCATGTCCCTCCACAGACTGAACCAGAAAAAACACAGATTCACCGCTCGTGGCCATGGCTACGATGGAAAAACATGGATCCAAAATAAGGATCCTCTTGATTTCATTTTATGTTTTAAAGCAAACCCCCCCAAACCACAACCAATTTAGAGAGCACGTCTGCCTAAATGAACTGAACCAGAAAAAACATGGATCCGCCACTCAGGGGTGCCTCCACAGCACAAAAACTTGGATCCGAGGCAGGGATCCTCATACTTTTACATGGAAAATACCCCCAAACCACAATCCAAACAGAGCTTATCTATCTCCATGGATTATACCCGAAAATAAAATGGGATCCGCCACTCGTAAGTGCCTCCACGGCACAAAAACATGGATCTGAGGCAGGGATCCTTATTTTAACATGGAAAATTTCCCAAGCCACAATCCAATCACAGAGCTTATCTGTCTCCACAGACTCTGTACCAGAAATCTGAGATCTGTCACACGTAGGCGCAGCCATGGCGCAAAAATGAGGATTTCTGGTTCAGTCCATGGAAATAGACATGCTCTGTAATTTGATTGTTGTTTGGGGAGGTTGCTCTGTAAAAAAAAAAAAAAAGTCATATGAAATCAAGAGGATCCCTGGCTTGGATCCATGTTTTTGTGCCATGGCCACAGCCACAAGTGGTGGATCCCTGATTTTTCTGGTTGGTGTGTGGAGGCAGCTGCGCTCTTTAATTTCATGGTAGTTTGAGGTATCCCCTGTCCAGGTATTGAGTGTGTGTACCTGAGTCTGCAGACCATGAATAGACTGGGTATTCTGTTAGTGTACCAGCCACCCCACTGCCTATCAGACTCCCTGGCCGAGTTTACTGAACTGGTCTCAGAGTTGGTGTTGGAGTCACCCAGGCTTTTGGTCCTGGGTGACTTCAACATTGCATTCGAGACCAGTTTTTTAGGTGCAGCTCGGGAGTTCATGGCATCCATGACAAATGTGGGCCTATCCCAATTGGTCTCTGGACCCACACATTCAGCAGGACACACCCTAAATGCTGTTTTCAGTTTGGAACAGACAGTTCTGTGGGCAGATGTGATAAATACCTCTGCGTTGTCATGGACAGATCATTTTCTGGTCAGGGTTAGTATCATGGCTGCCATCCACCCCTGCACGGGTGGCAGACCTATTAAGATGCTCTGCCCTCGAAAGCTGATGGATCCTTTTGGATTCCAGAAAGCCTCAGAGGGTTCTATGGCTGGTATCATCAACAATCCTGTAGAAGACCTGGTCAATAGATGGAATCAAGATCTGACTAGGGCTATCGACATGATCGCCCCCAACATCCTTTCAAATTTGCTTCTAACCGGGCACCCTGGTACACATAAGATCTCAGGGAGCTGAAGCAGGAAGGACAATGACTAAAGCTCCAATGGTGGAAAACTCGACTTCTATCCGACAAGACATGATATAGAGAACATCTTTGTTCCTATGGAGTGGCAATACATGCAGCAAAGAAAGCTTTCTTCTCTGCACACATTGCATCTGCAAATTTGCATCCAGCAGAACAGTTCAGGGTGGTAAGGGTCTAACTCAGGCACCTTCCCCTCTGAACCCGCTCTTAGAGCCTTTGGTAGTTCACTGTGAGGCCTTTAACGATAATTTCACAGATAAAATCTCTCGGATAAGAGCCAACTTAGATGCGGTCATTATAACAGAAACTGACAATGGAGTGTCCAGCGCCTCTGTGAGTAGGATTACACTGGATCGGTTTCAGTTGGTGAGTACCGAGAACATGGACAAACTGCTTGGAAGAGTGAAGAGGACAACTTGCCCTCTTGATCCCTGTCCTTCTTGGCTGGTTGCCCATGGAGGAGATGCAGTTAGATTACAACTACAACATATTATCAATGCATCTCTCGGGGAGGAGAGGTTTCCATCATATTTAAAAGAAGTGGTGGTACAGCTGTGTCTAAAAAAGCTGGTAGTGCACGCACTGGTAACCTCAAGGCTCGACTTCTGTAATGCGCTCTACATGGGGCTACCTCTGTGCCTAGTCTGGAAACTTCAATTAGTCCAAAATATCGCAGCCAGGCTGGTCACTGGTTCACCTAGGGGTGACCACATTACACCAGTTTTAAAATCACTTCACTCGCTGCCGATTAGTTTCCGGGCAAAGTACAAAGTGTTGGTTATTACCTTTAAAGCCCTACATGGTTTGGGTCCAGGCTACCTGCGGGATCGCCTTCTCCTGTACAATCCGCCCCACACACTCAGGTCCTCTGGGAAGAATTCTCTTCAGCTAGCAAAAACTAGATTAACAACTGTTACCTAGAGGAACTTTTCTTCCGCTGCTCCCAGACTGTGGAATGGCCTGCCGGAGGAGATTCGTCAACTTGACAGTCTTTTAGAATTTAAAAAAGCAATAAAGACTGATCTATTCCGGCAGGCCTATCCAGTGAAATTTTAGAATGTTTTCAGGATGTTTTAATCATGTATGGTATGTTTTAATTCGTTTTAATGTGTATTTTATATCATGTTTTTATATTGTTTGTTTTATACTTTGAATTGTTTTAGTTTTTGTGAACTGCCCAGGGAGCTTTGGCTATTGGGCGGTATAAAAATGCAAATAATAATAATAATAATAATAATAATAACTACAGACCACTATCAAATCTTCCATTTCTGGGCAAGGTGATTGAAAGGGCAGTTGCCTTCCAACTCCAAGCAGTTTTGGATGATACAGATTTTCTAGACCCATTTCAAACCAGCTTCAGCGCGGGGTACGGAGTTGAGACAGCTATGGTCACCTTAGTGGATGATCTACATTGAGTATTGACAGGGGGAGTGTGTCCCTGTTGGTGCTTCTGGACCTCATGGTATCGTTCTGGAATGCCAGGGGGGTTGGGAATCGTGGGCACTGTGCTTCAGTGGTTCCGGTCCTATCTCTCAGGCAAGTTCCAGATGGTGATGCTTGGGGATAGTTGCTCCTCAAAGAAGGAGCTGTTGTATGGTGTACCACAAGGCACCATCCTATCCCCAATGCTGTTCAATATCTACATGAAACCTCTGGGAGAGATCATCCAGAGGCATGGGGTGGGGTGCTATCAGTATGCGGATGACACCCAAATATATTTCTCTATACCTTCAACAACAGCGTCAGCTAAGAATAGTGTGCCTCCTCTGAATGAATGCTTGGAGGTGGTAATAGGCTGGATGAGGAAAAACAAACTGAAGCTGAATCCAGACAAGACAGAGGTGCTTGCCATCAAAGGCCCCAACCTGGGTTTGGAGGTGTGTCAACCAGTTCTGGATGGGGTTACACTCCCCCGAAAGACTGCGTTCGTAGCTTGGGGGTGCTCCTGGATCCATCGCTCCAAATGACAGCCCAGATAGATGAGACGGCCAGGAGTGCCTACTATCAGCTTCAGCAGATACACCAACTATGCCCCTTCCTAGAGTTGGAAGACCTAAAGACTGTAGTGCATGCACTGGTAATTTCGTGGCTCGACTTCTGCAATGTGCTGTACATAGGGCTACCTTTGTGCCTAGTCCGGAAACTTCAACTAGTTCAAAATATGGCAGTGAGGTTGGTCACAAGTACACCTAGGGGTGACTATATTACACCAATTTTAAAATCACTTCACTGGCTGCCAATTAGTTTCCAATCAAAGTATAACGTGTCAGTTATTACCTTTAAAACCCTACATGGTTTGAGTCCAGGTTATCTGCGGGATCACCTCCCATACAATCCACCCCACACACTCAGATCCTCTGGGAAGAATTTACTTCTGTCAGCCAAAACTAGGCTGACAAACATTACCCAGAGGACCTTCTCTTCTGCCTCTCCCAGACTGTGGAATGGCCTGCCGGGAGAGATTCGCCAACTTAACAGTCTTTCTTAATTTAAAAAAGCTATAAAGACAGATCTTTTCCGGCAGGCCGACCCAGTCAAATTTTAAGGTGTTTGGCTGTTATTTTAATAATGTATTCACTTAATATGTTTTAATCAGTTTTATGTATTTTTGTATTCAATGTTGTTCCCCACCTCGATCCAGAGGGAGAGGTGGGTTGTTGTTGTTGTTGTTTGACATGTAAAAAACATAAGGATCCATGCCTCAGATCTGTGTTTTTGCACTGTGATAGCACCTACGAGTGGTGGATCCGTGATTTTTCTGGATCAGTCCATGGGGGCAGATGTGCTCAATGATTGGATGGTAGCTTTGTGGGTGTCCTCTTTAAAATCATATGAAATCATGAGGATCCCCATTTGATTTTATGGTTCCTTGTTTTACACAGGCCCTCAAATCTAGATTATACCACAGTTGCTTACATTAATCAGAAAGATTTTACTGCAGAAATGCCTGCATGCTACAATCCACATTTGTTGTTCATGTATGCATTGTGCAGCCCCTTTACATGTGCTGTTTTGACAAGTTCAGTGGGCCTTCACGCACACACATCTACAATAATTTATACAAAAATAAAAAATGGTTAGAACAGAGACAATTGTTAATTTCTGTAGCATTAGGAACTATAAGTTTCACTTGCTGGTCTGTTAGATAATGCAGTTGTGATTATTATATAGTTTATAGTTTATAATTATTATATAGTTTATAACAGCATAGAATTATAACTTCTATATATTTTTAGCATAACTGTTTATTTGGACTTTTATCTTACTCAGGGCAAATTGCGACATGATTAAGGCAGAAGGCAGAAATAAAATATACAAACAAAAAAAAAGTAAAATACCAAAGTGAAAACCTCAGATCAGCATAAATATTTTCCACAAGCTCAACACAAATTTACCCAAGCCACTAAAAAGCCAATCAGAGCACAAGGATCTTATCATAGAGCTTATCATCACACCAGTGTTATACTGTGCAATCACTGCGAATTGCATGCAAAGGACTCAGAAGTTTTCCACCTTATAATCTGCTTTGATTGTGAAGTAATGCATCCTGCCTTAATTGTGCAATAAAGCAAAAAGATTCACCATATTTAGCCCCTACTTTTTGAGCGTATCTTCCAAGCTGCCGCTGGGGTGCAGGAGCAATATTTTAAAGAAATGCTTACATCTGCGTAAGCTTTAAAGATAGACACCAAAATTGGCACAGTAATAGCTATTAGGGAGAGCTTTAAGCATACCAAATTTGAATTGAATTGGGTCATCCATTGGTTTTTTATGATTTTTTACATTTCCCCCCTTAAACTCACTTTAAGGATCGCTGTCGCCCGGTATGCAAAGGATCGCTGCAAAGGATCGCTGTCGCCCAGTAGCAAATGATCTCTGTCGCCCGGTAGCAAAAACAACAACTGCGAAAGCTTAGCAGTACGGGGGTAATACAAGGGAAGCAGGTACGTGGGATGAAGCTTATAGTTTCCAGGTACGAGCTCCACAATTGTGGAGCAGTTACTAAACCACATCTCTTTATATGGTCCAATTATCTACAGTTGACATCTGCGGCCTAATCCTATGCATGTTTACTTGGAAGTCAGTTTCACTGTGTTCACTGTAGCTTACTCCCAAGTCAATGTACATAGGATTTCAGCCTTATTTACCTATTTTATTTATCTTTATTTTCTGCTGTTCACATGGTATACGAAGCAGCTTATAAACACTTTAAAAAAATAGAACCCTAGAATAGTAGAGTTGGAAGGGGCCTATAAGGCCATCGAGTCCAACCCCCTGTTCAATGCAGGAATCCACCTTAAAGTATACCTGACAGATGGCTGTCCAGCTGCCTCTTGAAGGCCTCTAGTGTGGGAGAGCCCACAATCTCCCTAGGTCATTGGTTCCATTGTTGTATTGCTCTAACAGTCAGGAAGTTTTTCCTGATGTCCAGCCGGAATCTGGCTTCCTGTAACTTGAGCCCATTATTCGGTGTCCTGCACTCTGGGAGGATCGAGAAGAGATCATTCATATGGATTAATGCAATAGTCAAAAAGGTATGTCGGCCAGTCTCAGGGAGTCAAGACAGGAGTGTCATGGAGCCATGGAAAAGACGCACCTATGGAAGTCTCAAAAAGATTAAAATCAAAAACTGCACATTTAGAAAGTTATATGGGCCAATGGAGATTTTGGAGCACTGCTGACATATGTTGCCCCATTAGGAGGCAGGACATCATATTGTGCATCAGTTGTATCCAGGGGTAGCTTCAAACATCGCTCCTCAGTAGTAGAGGGGTGGAGTTTTGTTTTGCAATTCCTACACTTTTGTATTGGTTTTATACTGCTGCTTTAACCAAGGAATTGATAGAAATTATGAACAGAGTCCGTTGCAACACCCATTATTTGGGGTGCTACTTGATAATACTTTCTAAACGTTGATGTGACTAGTAAAATTCACTTCTTTTTTTTAGGTTACCGAAAAAAGGTTTTTAGGTTTTTTACCTTAAAGCATGTTCATGCTATAATGACATTTATTAAAGTTGAGTTTGAAAGATATCCACTGGAATATTTGACTCCCCCCTCGAAACAGCAGAGTTACATGGCATATCACAATCTACTTTTCGAAGTCAATAGTAGCCTTACAAAGTATCATGGTGGTCTGTTTAAGAAACCAAATCCCCAAAGCAGTGTTAGACATGCAAAACTAGTCATGTGTTCCTTTGGATCTGGGACTGTTAGAGTGATACACCCCTCAGTTCTGCAAGACTCAGAATGGCTCACAACAAACCAAACCAAAATTCATCTAGAAATAAAAACAATTACATAAATAATTAAAACTGTGGCTTAATCTACACCAAGCAGGATATTGCACTGTGAAAGCGGTATATAGAAGGCAGGAGCCACAGTACTGCTTTATAACAGTATTGAAGTGCACTGACAACTGTTAGGGCCCATTGACATGTACCATATACTGTACCGTTTTCACACCACTGTAACTTGCTTGGTATGGTTCCTGCCTTTTATACACTGCTTTCATACTTTCATAGTGAAATATCCTGCTTGGTGTAGATTAGGCCTGTGTTAGAGAATAGAGAATCAATTGTGACACAATAAATTTATTTATTTATTTTATTTATTTATTTATTACATTTTTATACTGCCCAATAGCTGGAGCTCTCTGGGCGGTTCACAAAAATTAAAACCACAATAAAACAACCAACAGGTTAAAAGCACAATTACAAAATACAGTATAAAAAGCACAACCAGGCATTTAATACTAGTAAAAGCATGAATTTTAAAAAATGACACCGTTACTAACAGGTTGACATTTATTTATTTGTCACCCTTGTCAGTTTTTAGCAGTTGTTTGTTTTAGCTACTTTACTATCACTTGTGGATTCTCCTTTACTGAACCTGTGCTCTGAATCTCAGAAAAGTTTCTTCTAAGCCACATATTTCAAACTTTCTTTCAAATATCTCACATGGCTTTTATCGTAAGACAAGTTGCATGCTACAAAACTGTTTCTCCTATTTGATTTATTCCATATCTCAGGCTGTTAGTTGCTCAGTATATCACAAATATTAGATTTGGGTTCACCATTAATTATATTCAGGTTGATGAAATGCAATTAATATACACAAGAAAAATTCTAATCAACAGAACCCTTGATTATTAACAAATGGTGGGAAATGAAACCAGGGAATATATGAGTAACATTAATGAGGGTTAGGTTGCAATCTTGTACCTATTTACCTGAGAGTAAGCCCCATTGAACTCATTGGGACTTCGGAGTAGATATGTATAGGATTGTTTTTTATATAATCCTGGAGATTAAAGTGTTGTCTGTGTGGCAGGGATGCTTTAAAAATAAATTCTCTGAAAATTATCTGAGGCAAAGAAGATTTAAAACATCTGCCTGATATTAATTCTTTAACTCAATATTTTACATGGCCTCTGACTTTGCAGTAATTCCTGCTATTTTAAAACTTGCTATCTATATTGCAGATAGTTTATTTGGCTGGCTCAGGGGGTCAATAATAGGATACAGGATTTTACTTCTGTTTCATTGGTGTGAAGCCAAGTTAAATCACAATACTAGCTGTCTCAGTAGATCATTAATAGAATTTTATCTCCATTACCCAAGTGAGGTAAAGGGACTAATTGGCTCAATGGACCAGCAATACAATAGAGACATTTATTTCATTTAGTGCAGAGAATTCAGGAAGCTCAAATAACTGTCATATAATAAAAACAGTAAGAGCATATATAGCCTATCACTTCTAAGTAACATTCAGCCTGTTGTGTTTTTAATAAAGATTTTATTAGTTTTCCAAAACGAAATGAACCAAACCAACAAAAAGGAAAAAATAGGAGAGAGAGAGAGAGAGAGAGAGAGAGAAGGGGGGGGGTGTAAATGGATAAAAAGAAGCATATCAAATTTAAATCTGATTATTGATAAGAGGGTAGTACATTTAACATTATAAAGTTTGTCATGCAAAACTGTTTGAAAATAAAAACACCTGAAAGAGGTTGCTCAAAGTTTTAAGCATTTATCTGTAAAGAGAAGACTATTCTGTACAATTCCCTTTCTAAAAATGTTACCTTTGAATGCGAGCCAGTATGTAATGTTAGCCAGTATGCAAAATAATCACCCCCTTTTTTATAAAAATAATTTAGCTTGCAACATTTATCTGGGCTAAGTCCCACAGAACTCAGTGAGACTTACTTCTGAGTAGACAGGCATAGGATTGCATTGCTAGTATATGTATACCCCCACTATGTTCTACAAGATTCAGGTTGATTCACAGCAAAGCAAAAAATGGGGCAGTAATACTAATGAGGCATTTATTTCTTTTATTGATGGGAATTCAAGAAAGGTCAAGTAACTATCTTAGGGTAAAAGTGGTGATAACCTTTGCCAACAGGTTCACTTGGCACCTACATTGTTTTCTTTCCATCGCCAGCTGAAGACCTTTTTATTTTCTCAGTATTTTAACACCTAATTTAACTTAAATTTAAACTTTGCTGTTTTAATCTCATATTTTGCTGTTTTAATCTCATATTTTAACCTATATTAATTTTTGCTGTGTGGTTTTATTCTGGTTGTGCTTTTTATATTGTATTTTGTATTTGCGTTTTAAATTTGTTGGTTGTTTTTATGCTCTTCACGGTTTAATTTTTTGTGAACCGCCCAGTGAGCTTTGGCTATTGGGCGGTATGAAAATGCAATAAATAAATAAATAAAATATAGGATTTCATTTTTAGGTAACAACTGTAGATCATATAATATATATTATATGTACTTATTAAAGTTTCTGTTATCTGACACTTTCTTAGACCCTTCTTTAGAAGGAAAAGAAATGTTGTTGCAGCAAATACACTTGAACTGCAATTCAGTAAGAAATACAGTCAAGTAACAAAAATCCAACCACAATATAAGGGGGCTTTATAGAGTGGAATATATCAATATAATATTAAAATGAAAAGGGTCTATTAAAACTGAAGTTGTTCCAGAGGTAGGCTGAAATCAATATTAAACACAGCTTTTAAACAGATTATATGTGGGGCTGCTTTTGAAAACAGTCCGGAAACTTCAGCTGGTACAAAACAGGGCAGCCCGTTTACTAACAGAGACTGGCCGGCGAGACCACATTACGTCAGTCCTTTTACAACTTCATTGGCTGCCAGTCCGGGCCCGATTCAAAGTGCTGGTATTAACATTCAAAGCCCTAAACTGTTTGGGGCCAGGTTATTTGAAGGAACGCCTCCTCCCATATGTACCTGCCCGGACCTTAAGATCATCCACAGGGGCCCTTCTCCGTGAGCCCCTGCCAAAGGAAGTGAGGCAGGTGGCTACTAGGAGGAGGGCTTTCTCCGCTGTGGCACCTCGGTTGTGGAATGAGCTCCCCAGAGAGGTCCGCCTGGCGCCTACACTGTACTACTTTCGTCGCCAGCTGAAGACCTTTTCATTCTCTCAGTATTTAACACTTAATTTTAACTTAAATTTAAATTTTACTGTTCTAATTCTGTATTTTAATCTTATATCAATTTCTGCTGCGTGGTTTTATCCTGGTTGTGCTTTTTATACCGTATTTTGTATTTGTGTTTTTAAACTGTTGGTTGTTTTATTATGGTTTTAATTTTTGTGAACCGCCCAGAAAGCTTTGGCTATTGGGTGGTATAAAAATGTAATAATTAAATAAATAAAAATTACAATTCTATCAACAGCTCTCTCTCTCTGTCTCTCTCTGTCTCTGTCTCTGTGTATTTCATAATTGTTTACCAGTTTGTTCAGTTTCAATATTTTGTGATGATTTGTGGATTCACTCTACTGAATCTAGGGCTCCTGTGACTTCTAGGGATTTGTTTGCAATGTATATTACAATTTTTTTAAAAGGTTTTTTGAAACTACCAGGAACTATTGAAAGATCCTTCAAATTAATTTGCAGGATCTGAATAGATAATATGCTATAAACTCTTGTTATATATAGGATTTGTTAATTTATGAGGTGTTTTAATAGAGCAGGAGTGTGGGCTACATGTAGCCATCACCACCACACTGCAAAGATTTGTGATGGCAGGAAAGAAAATTAGGGTTTATGCTATGGAGTGGCCAAAACGCCAAATTTAGCTTGTGAATATGTTAAATTTGGCCTTTTACTGCTCTGTAGTGGTTTGCCACCAAAATTCAGTAGCAAACTACCTGTTCTTTTGCTGCTAGTGCCACTGAATTTGGCAGCGTGGTGGCGGCAGAAGTGTGGTTGGCAGGAGAATCAGACACCCTCAATGTTGTCCACTCTTGTAATAGAGTTGATGTGTATCAAGAGGTTGTTCCACCAGGCTTAGAGAAGTCTTGCAAATAGTGAAGTTGCACTTATGAAAGTGTTTATTCATGACTGATTACAGAGTGCTTTCAGCGTATTAACTATTTTTTTCATGGTCTGCAAACTTAATGGAATATCTGTTCCAAAAGTAACCCACCATATTAGCTATGACGATGTAAGCTGTTAGCTGGCTGGCTGATCTAGGCCATAATCTAGCTCTTCGCTCACTCTCCAAAACTATGCCTCAGGGCTTAACAGTATGTATAATTTAAAGAAACATCCATTTGCCTTTCCTCTAACCCTTCAAAATAGCATAGTATCAAAAACATTGCAATGATACTGGATCACTTTGGTGGTGGTTTTTTTGGGGGGGGAGGGGCAAATTGAGGTATCGCCAAACTGTACAAGACAGAAACTTGAGGAAAAAGGAGGTGCCATTTCCCTCCTACTGAGGTGCTCAATGGCTGAGTTCCCTTTCTCCCTTCCTAATACAAGAAAAGGTCACAACACTTGAGTTGGCTGGAATGAGTTTAGCAAAAGAGAAACAGATTGTGGGCAGGGCTGGGCAGAGGGTGGGCAGTGCGGCCAGTTGGCATGGGCCAATGATTTTGAGGGGGCCTACTCCGAGTCCCCCAGGCAAAGTTGCTTGATTATTCTGTTGTTGTCGATGAATTTGACCAAAGAAAAGCACGTAAAGCATTTCTGAATGTGAAGAAGTGATGTCTTATATACATCTTGAATAAAAGTGCTTGCCATTACCTTTTTTAATAAATCGTTCTAGTTCATATGTATTTAGAACTGATTAAAAATACTTAATGAGCAGTTTGAAATGGAGCCTACATTTCCAATCTGGCTTGGGCCTATTACCAGCTTTGCCCGGCCCTGATTGTGGGTACTTCCAGACAAGGCTTTTATGATACCATCACGCTGCCTCATTCAGAGATTTTTTTTCTAGATGATGACATCTTTCATACTTAGCCCTTCCATTTTTTCCCCAGCACTTCTTCCGTCTCTTTCCTTACTGCAAAAAATATGTTAAGGAAAGAAAGAAAGGAATCACTGCACAACGTCTTCTTGATAGTTAGCCCTAGGAGCCCTCCATCTGGAAGCATCCTGTGTTTCCAAAGTTGACTTGGATATGTTGCGGCTTTTGGGGTACTGATGTTGCCTTAAAGACTAGCATTGTCTACCTGTGTGCCTGCCTCCTCTCCACCCTGCCCATTTGTTTGTAAATAAACCAATATTTCAAAAGCACTGAAACAGTCTAGTATTCTTTCCTCCCAAAGGAATTACCCATGTAAAACAGGGTTGAGCAACTTGTATCCCTCCAAAATGTTGTTATTGGTTATGCTGGCTAGGGCTGATGAGAGCTGCAGTCCAACAACAACTGAGGGCCACGAATTGTCTATCCCTTATGTAAAAAGTGCAAAACACTGTTCTCAAGACAAGAGTGTGATTGAAGCATATGGGTGTGGCAGGAGAAACTTTTGGGTCATAAGTACACCTTACATTGCTAAACCTGTTGCACCCCAAAACCAGGAACAGAGCAGAGCACCCCATCGCTACTCCATACCCCATCATTTCCTATCCTTCCTTACCATTACTTTCCAATCTGACAGTGTGTAACACACAGTCAAAATATGTTAATACTGCAATCATATGCACATTTATACATAGGTAAGCTCCACTGAATTAAATGAGACTTTCATCTGAGTAATCACACATAGGATCAGACTGCCCATGTCTAAACTTTCAGCATTGGCATCATTTGTACAGGCAGAACATAATTTCAATCATGATGAAAATGCTAAGGAAGGCATGTACACGAGGTCTACATTGTATTTTTGTTAGCCCTCTTCCCCCTTGCTGCAGGTACATCCGAGTGCTCTAATGAGCTTCATCAATCTTCTGCTGACACAAGAATAAAACATTATGAATAGGGAGAGTGGTTTACAAGGAGTGCTTTGTCTGCATGAGGATCAACTAGTGAGGAAGCAGAGACGTCATGACAGGTTTGGCCCGACATGGATGATATTTGGTAATGACAGCAGGGCTGAGCAAGTTTGGCCCCCATCTATACGACAATCGAATTGCTCCTCATTAAATATAAACCCAAATTTTCGTTGATTCAAATGTAGGTAAATAGCGTCACACTGCAGCAGCAACACCGATTTATTTCCTGAATTTTTAAAAAAGTGAGTTATAAATGCGCACATGCTCATTGTTGCATATACAGTGATATGACACTATGGAGGAAAGAAGCTATAAATTTTATATGCGGAGCTCCACAGATTCATATAACACACAAAACAGGAACGGGGGGCGGGAAGGAACAAGGCAGCAGAGGGAAAGGAACGAGGCTACAGAGGGAAAGGAACAAGGCAGCAGAACACGTCTCTGTCTGGCTGCCCATTTCTCCCTCTTTCTTTTTGTGAAACGCCCAGAGAGCTTTGCATATTGGGCGGTACAGAAATGCAATAAAAATATAAATACAGAAATAAATTTGTTTTAAGAAGCTTTCCTGCGGAGCTCCACAGAGAGACTTCAAACTAAAATCGGCACGAACAAACAAGGCAACCAATTGCTGCAAAATCGGCCAATCACGTTGTCCTACCCTCAAAGCTCCGCCCACATGTCAAAATCCAATTTAACTCCCCCAAAGACACATAGCCATAATGCGGTGCAAACTCGGACATGATCTAAAAGTCGCAGTAAATCATGAATGCAAAGATGCGCATTATTGGGTTAAAAACCTGGCACTACGGCGAATGGACAGCTGCCTCATATAACCTAAAACACGAATATGCGCATTTAGGTCAGGGTAAACGAGCCATGTAGACAAGCCTCAGGTCTTACTGTCTCAAAGAACGATCTCCATCAGAGGCCAGCTTCTCCATGCCTGAAGGATGGCTGGATTGCTTGCTCATTTGAGGTCCATCTGAGTATTGCTGAGGGGAAAATACCACTTTTGCCTGCCACCTTTGACCACTTTTGTCTGCCACCTTTGTGGCCTGGTGAAACAACCCATGAACAACCCACAGTTCTGAGTTCATATGACACCCCATGGTTTAAACAACCCAGAGTTTACAACCCAACAAAAAATAAGGTGTTCTCTTTTTGGGTTGTTTGTGGCTAATGAACCAGTTTGTTAGCATAGCCACATTCACACATAAAAACAACCCAGAATTTAACAACCCATGCCATGAGTTAGCATTTTATTTATTTATTTATTACATTTCTATAGCGCCCAATAGCCCAGGCTTTCTGGGCAGTTCACAGCATGATAAAACACAATACAAAATCTTTAACAAGGTGCAAACCAAGCTAGAAGCATCTCTGTAGCTCCGTGCAATGTTCTTAGGCAAGCTACATCTCAGACCACATATGCACAAGGAGCAGAGGAGGCTGTATAGATGCTTTTTTGTGGCTTTCTGTACCATTAATGCACAGTCCTATTGGGATGCCTGTCAGCTTCTGAACTCAGAAGCTGACGGGCATCCTAACCAGAACAGGAGAAGCATGGTAGCGATCTTTGGCTATACAATCTGCCCTCTCTGCACTTTTGCTAGAAGGGCTTTTTCCCTGTCTAGCTGGGGCTCTGCAGAGCAGGAGGGAAAGAGACTGGGGAGGCCAGAGGATTCTTCATAAGTTGGTCTCCCCAGTCCCCTCCCCTCCCTGCCCATAGAACAACCTTCCTCTTTGAGGTCACCAGAGTGCTGTCTGTGACCTCGGATCCAGGAGTCCGAAATATCCTACGGCCCCCTACATGCTGTTTAGGGGCCATAGGATTGCTTCCCCTATAGTGTATAATAATATTTGTGTATTCTAATATTTCTTTGCCCTTTAAATTTAAATTTTTGGCCATGTGACAAATACTGGTAATCTAATTTGTTTTATTTTTATTTTATTTATTTGTGACATTTATATATCGCTGAAAATAATAAAATTTCTCAGTGTTTCACAATATGAAAATACAGTATTAAAAACACAACATTAAAAACACTTCCAAGTACAGTAAAAAAGAAAAGAAAAAAGAAGCAGTACACTGGAGTTGCCTAATTAATTTTTTTTACAGCCTAGGGACACCCTTGATGAACAAGTGTGCTTTCAGGAGGCTTTTTAAAGTTGTCACATTTTCTGCCTCCCAAACTACGCAAAGGAGAGTTTTCCAGATGGTGGGTGCCACTACAGGCAATCCCACCATCTGGGTACCTCAAGGCAACATTCTGTTCATTTTGAAATGACCAGCAAGGCCTTCTCTGCTGATCTTAAAGATTGCTTGGGTATGTAAAAGGTTTTAACTAGCACATAGTAGAGGTCATCTATATATAAAGATATGGCTTTAAGTGTCTTTGAGGTTTTACCTCTGACTTGTATCTGAATCATATTAACAAGGACTTTCTGTCATATTTAGCAGCATCAAGGCCTGTGGAATTTCAAGTGCATCTTTTACAAATGTTGCCAGAAAATCTCCCCCCAACCATTTTTTAACATTCTGCTTCTGTCAACCTTACCTCATTAAGGGATTATGATATGAAAAGCAGGGGTGTACTTCAGTCCTCTGAAATAAAAAAATCAGTTTAGTCTGCAATCCTATACACACTTCCTTGGGAATAAGTCTCATTGAATTCAATGGGGCTTACTTCTGAGTACACTTGTATAGGATTGCACTGTCAGATTCCTTATGATCTAACTGTTATTGAAAGATGCTGCTTCTGTATCTTTTGATCCATACCTCCCCTGGATTTGTGTGGGAGAGAAACACGATCAAAACTGATTATAATAAAAGTTAGAACACAGAGGAAAGTGAAGCAAAATAGTATTCTGTAACTGGTTCAAGGCATAAAGCATGAGCATATCATATTTTAAAAGTTTATTTTGTCAATTCATCCAGGTTGATTCTATGCAAAGGTTTAATTTACTGTTTTACTCTGTACAGCACCATGTACATTGATGGTGCTATATAAATAATAATAATAATAATAATAATAATAATAATAATAATAATGAAACAAATTGGGACATACAGGTGACCATGACATAGGTAGTCCTTTCAAGACTATGGTGAGATTGTGGTAATCAACACCTTCCCCCTCAAATTTGGGCAAATTCTTCATCTTTCAAAAGATTATTTGATTTAATCTGCAGAAAACTAGGCACACCTAACTCAGTTAAGTACTTTACTATTGATATGGATGATACTTATGCATAATGTTCTGAATTGCACTCATTATATAAAAGAAAATAATATGATTTTGTGGGTCATCCATGATTTAAAAAAAATCATTTGCAGAAAGCAAAAGAAACAATGGGAAGAAAGAATCCTGATTATTTGACTCAAAATCCTCAGAACAGCAATATAATGCATTGGAGCTAGAGTTGGGCTCAGTGGAGTTCTGCTGGTACTGGAGGAAGGGGTCAAGCCAAGGTGGTGATTTTTGCCAATTCCACACCCCTCCACAAACCACTGTGCCAGCCCCCAAAAAGCTGCACCAGTGAGTCAGGGGCCCTCCTGAAACAGTGACTAAGGCCAGATCTGCACCAAACAGGATATGACCCTTAGAAAATGGTTTGAAAACTGTATATGTATTGCGTTCTGGGGCCCAACAGTTGTCACTACTGTTATAAACCATTTAAAAGCAGTAGTATAGATCCTACCCTGGTCTGCACAATCACTGCAGCCCACCATGGCTTGTTTAAACCACAGTGGGTTGTGGCACATACCAGTGTGTGCTGGGCATTTTTTGAATATTGAAGCCATAGCTTGTCATGTCATCTAAAACTGCACTGCAGGGGCTGTGTGAGGGTTAAAGAACCCTTGCATATCCCTAGAACATGCCATGGGTAATGCAAGGGTTATTTAGCTCTTGCACAACTTTTGCCAAGCCTGTCTGGATGACACGAAAAGCTGCGGCCACAGCTTGAATATTCATAATGTCCTCTGGCACATGATACCATGCATTGCAGCCCACTGTGGCTTAAATAAACCAAGGTGGCTTATTTTATTGTGCAAACTGGCCCAGTATGAGAGGGGGCACCGAGGGCGGAGGGAATTGGCAAAAGTTGGAACTCTGGTCTCCTTCTCCACCAGAAAGCTTCCACTGGATTCTAGGTCTCTCAAAGATCAGGATCAGAAGGACTCCTTCCAGAATGGCACGTCTGGATCCAAGCCATTGTTTACAAACATTGCAGCTAATTACATTTTATAAGAAGGCTTCATCAAAGTTAAAAATGTTTTATGTGTTATAAAATAATTATTTATTTAGCATTTGGGCCTAGGTATATATGTTTGTGTAGCTTTCTGTGTGTAGTTGTGTGTGAGGGCCTGGTGATCAACAGAGATTCCCAGTGTCTTGGAACAGGACTGAAGTTTCTTTTGTATCAAACGACATAAATCCAACAATGATCAACAGGATCAATGATTAACAAGAGCACTGAAGTAAGTCAGATAGAAAACACAGAATTGTCTGTTGATGTAATGAAAGGCTTTGAATGTGGGGCTAGAATTAGAACAGCAACAGAATTGGCAGTCATGCTCAGTACAAAATACAGAGAATTAATGTAGTTACTAGAAGCAGTACAGGTCAGGACTGAGAATTATACTCTCTTTTAGCATGCAAAATCGTTGGCCTACAAAATAGGAGAGTTTCCAGCAGGTTCAGAAACTTTCTAGCTTTTGTCTTTGGTTAAAGAGTTCCGAGATCACTATCTAAGAGGTATAAAGGAATGAAACCCTGCAAGGCAAGATACATACAAATTTTCCGGGAAATGTTTTTGGAATGCAGGGCAAGAGGTACCACTATAGGGTGGCAAAAGTGACCAACTTTAAAAAGGACAGTCCACTCTTTGAAGGCATCCTCTATTTGAAGGGTTGTCCAATCCAAGTCCAGTTTAGAGACAAAGAACCACAAGGGAAAACAAGGGCCTGGTAGACCGAACTGGCATACAGGAAACCTGGTCACTGTCTTCCCCACTATTGTGATACTTACTGTACTTTTAATATATAGTAATTAGACTATAATGTTCTATGTATTATAAAATAATAATTTTATATTTATTTATTTATTTATTTTATGCATATACATTTTAATTTTTAATTTAAATGTTTTAATTTTATGCAAATCGTCTACTTTGTCCTCTCTTTTTTGGTGATGCGTAAATATCCACCCTAGATAGCAAAGCGTATTGAACAAGGAAACAACAGCCCCGTAACAACCAAGTAATGTGTCCATTCTATTAGAATCACCTGGTTCTTCTGTCCTAAATGGCCATTTAGGCTGCAGTCTATGCATATTTAGACAGTAATAAGTCCTGCAACTTATTTCTGTCTAAACATGAGTAGGATTGCGCCTTCAATGTTTTTAATAGCTTAAGGGAGCAATCCTGTGGATGGCGGGACAAATATTTGCCCCCAAAGCCTTTACATCTTGCAAGACACCTGCACCAACCTTCATAATAGGCTACCTTGCGAACATTTCTCCAAAATAGAGATATTCGTCATCCATATGTACCTCTCTTATACATTCATAAATTTCATAAAGAAGCAATGGAATGTTAAGATATACTTCTGTGTTCTAACAAAGGCAGAAGCATTAGTGCGGACATGCAATGTTAAGTATACTTTTAAATAAAAGGCTTTATACTTTATTCTGCCTCTTTTATTGGATCCAACAAAGCTTGGATCCAACATTTCACAAGCAGAATTATTGCACACAACTTACTCTTGTGCAATGGGACATCCCCTTTCCAATCCCCTTTCTGCCCCCATGTGTGCCCCAAATCTGCTCTGGAAGGTCCCAGAGCAGATTTGCTCTGCAGGAGGAAAGGAAATCCATTCTGCCAATAGTTTCCCTTCCACTTGCAGAATAAAGTACAAAGCCCTTTATTTAAAAGTATACATAACAATTCTAGCAGAACTATCAGATATGCATAGAACTAAGCATGTCTATCCCATTGCTATTTCCTATTTCCTTTTTTGGGCTGCCTCCCTTCAGCTGTATATAATCCCGGCCTACAAAATCACCACAAAGCCTTGTAAAATGTAAATATTTATATAAAAAGGGAGTAATCCCACTGAAAACATGATAAGTCTTATATGAAAAAGAAAGTATAAGACAGTGCCTGGATTTTATACACGATTCCCAGGGACACACACACACACACCCCTCAGTCAACAGGAGCACATTTTCAAGGAGCACCTTGAAAATGTGTTCCTGTTGACTGAGGGGAGGGGGTCCTTGGGAATCGTGTGTGATATGGTGCATGGAGCTGAAGACGGGGCCGGGGAGCTGTCAGAAATCACCCTCTCTTTATCTGAATAGAGGAGTAATTTAGGATCTACGCCTTAAACATCCTGATTGTTCAAATATTTTTCAAAGCAGAAATGCCAGATGAAGCACCCTCAGTTCCATATCCAGAATCACATATAGATTAGCATTTGAATCCTGCTCACGTTTGATGCTGCTGACAAAGCTATATAGATCTCAAATGGAAGATACTAATAATAGAGACAGGTCCAGTAATAGAACGTTTTATAATAAAGCACAAAAATAGTTCCTTTGAGTTATAGGTCATGCTTCCAACAGGAAATGAGTATACTATTTTTTTTTAAAAAATGTCACACTTAGGTTTACACCTGAGCCTCCGACATTCTTTTGTCATGTATTTTGATTAAAAGGTAACTAATTATAACAAAGGAAGTGCCATAATTAATGAGTATGCCTTATTATAGCTATCTTGTAACTTTCATTTCCTCCCCCCCCCAATGTATGACTAATAGATTTCATAATTAACAGTTATTTAGAAGAAAGAAGCAATTGTCAAATAGAAATGCAAAGGTGTGTGCTTTCCTCTTTTTCTGCTTCATTACAGAGGTTAATTTCTCTAGTTCCAACTGGCTTTTTCTATAAAATGTAAATCACAGTTAGCTTAATTCCATCGTCTGGCAAAGTGTATCGACACCCTTTCGTGTCTTGTCAGACACGAAATCATATCTTGTCAGACACGATCCTCTCCTTAAAGCTTGCACAACACGCCAATGTGGCATACTTTTCTCTAATAATTATACCATGGGATTTGTTCTTTACAGGTAGGCCAGGCATAAACTTTCCCACAGTACTTAACGAAAACTGAAATGTGCCTCAGTAGTGTGATATTCTTAAGCTCTTGTAGTTTGAATAGTTTATTTATTTGTAGCCAGATACTATTCCCAAAGGGTTAGATGCATTCTTGTGCTCTGAACCATTTTCACAATGATTCCAAGTTTTTGAAATAAGCTTTCTTGAATGCTTCATGAGTCCAATGCTTTGTGCCTGAGTAGGTATTTGGCAGCAGACATGGATCTGGGGGGTGGGGGCAGTTGGTATTGGACAGCTGCAATAGTATGGGGGAAGGGAGTGTGCGCTTTGCTAGAAAAAAGCAGCAGTTGGGGAAGGTTTAAACAGTTCCTACCACCACCATTTCTCCCCTGCAACTGGATTTTCCATTCTGGAATATTTGCTGTGTCACTGGCAAAAGCAGCGGAGATGATGGAACGACTAAGCACTCCTTTGCCTGCTGCTCCTCCCCCCATACAAACCCTGTTGCCCACCCCCTATTTTGCAGCTGTTCAGCAGTACAGCTTTGCCAGGCTTGTGTCCGCTGAGAAACGTCTAGTTTAGTGTTAAGTGGAAGATCACGTGACTTGAACAAGGTAGGAATGTAGGACTCCAGCTCAACAGTGGGGTTAATGATTTCCCAATCCAAAATAGACCATTTCTTAATTCTGCCTTCACATATCAGGTATCCTCCAAATGTGTTCCCCACAATTCCTCAGCCAGTATGGTCAATGGCTATGCTAGCTGAGGATGATGGGAGTTGTAGTCCTATGCATCTGAAGGACACCAGGTTGGAGCTGGCTGTCCCTAATCCATTATCCTTGATGTTATTCTCGATTAATGCTATTATCTATTGAAAACATGACACAAAAATGAAAGATTGAGAGAGGGAGCCAGCTGCCCATCTCAGCCCTGAAGAATTATACCACCACCGGTGGGTTAGATTCCTTGACTGGATTTTCCCCCAAACACATTATGGGAGTTCAATGTAGGTGAATAGCTAAGGGTGGGGTCTCCAGTGTGGTGCCCGTGGGCATCCATATGCTTACAGACACTTTACTTGGCTCCCACCAGACTCCTCATTCCTCCTGATTTTAATGTTATCAAGATTTTTAAAAAAAAATTAAAAAGGGTTTTGTTTTGTTCTTAAATGGCAAGTTAGGAATATCTGTTGCTGTGAAATCCAGCCCTTTTTTGGCTCAAGAGATTCCTGCTGAGCACCTGATTTGCCACGTTTCCCCCTCGAAATTTGTGAACTTTCCCATTTTTAAAAACTGTGTAAATAGAAATGTGTACAAATTGTGCAAATACCAGCAGCAATTTTCATAAAATACAATTTGTGGTCACAATTTGCACACATTTCTATTTATGCAAATAAAAAACCCCCACAGAAAATCCGCAAACTAGCCTTACTCAATACAGATTGAGTCGGATCAGTTTATGGGGAAACAAACTCAAGTCCCAGGGGGACGAGTTTATGAAACCTCAGCGAGCTCCACCTCCCTGAACAGATTCCTCCAACATCCTCTGTTGGATTCATTCAACTGTCATGGGGATGGTGGAAGAGCTGTAGATTTATTTATTTATTTATTTTGCCTAAAGCTTTGCAAAAGAGTATACTTGCACTGTCTGAAAGGAACTGAGAATTATTGTGTTGGATCCTAAGAACAGGGCTATCCCAAATCCTCCTTCCCAGTACATCTCCCTGAAAATCCCAACCCCAAACATGTTCCTGAAGGTCTGGCACCTGGGAACACCACAGCATGTGACATGGCAATGAGGATGATCAGGGGTCTGGAAACAAAGCCCTGTAAAGAGAGACTGAAAAATCTGGGCATGTTTAGCCTAGAGAAGAGAAGATTGAGGGGAGACATGATAGCACTCTTCAGATACTTGAAAGGTTGTCACACAGAGGAGGGCCAGGATCTCTTCTCGATCATCCCAGAGTGCAGGACACAGAATGGGCTCAACTTACAGGAAACCAGATCCCAGCTGGACATCAGGAAAAACCTCCTGTTAGAGCAGTATGACAATGGAAGCAATTACCTAGGGAGGTCGTGGGCTTTCCCACACTAGAGGCATTAATGAGGCAGCTGGACAGCCATCTGTCAGGTATGCTTTAAGGTGGATTCCTACATTGAGCAGAGGGTTGAACTCGATGGCCTTATAGGCCCCTTCCAACTCTACTATGATTCTATGGGAGGCTGCAGCTGGAGAGGTTATCAGAGGAAATTGGAAACACCTCTTTGTGCAAGCAGAATTGATTTCTGCTTGTATAAGCAGCTCTTTGGATACAATCCACTGTTATCCTAGAACAGTCTTTTGCAATCTGGTGACCTCCAGAGGTTTTGGACTACAACTCCCAATGTTCCTGATGATTGGCTGTGCTAGCTGGGCTTGACAGGACTTGAAGTCTGAACCATCTGGAGGGTGACAGGTTGGGCAAGGGGGCTGGGCTGCTTGTGCCATTTAATGCATATTTACCAGCTGAAGGAATGTAATAAATCTGACTTTGATACTTACAATAATTTCATACAACACTGTTTATAACATGACATTGTCTGGATCTACCAAATGCTACAAGTATCAAAACTGGAACATTTTTATTTATGGCTTTCCCTTCCTGGTCAATATTATGAAGAAAAATGGGGGGAGTAGGAGAGTTAAGAGGGGCCCAACTCCCCACTGCTCTGTGGACAGCGGACAAATAAATTACCTGGTAGACTGTCACCACGCTTTAACTTCCAAATCCAGCCTGAGCCGGGGCATACTCAGACCTTTCAGGACACACTCGGGGAACAGAAAGAAGAGTTCAAGCTGTTACCCTCTAGTTCGTGATGTCAAAAAAGCCAAAGGCAAAGGGGTAGAACAAAGGATGTAGTTTATTTAAAAAACAAAATCTGACGTATTTCAGACCCTAGGGGTCTTTCCTCAGGGTAATTCAATAAATGCAAGGTATCACTTCTATTTTGCACCCATGGTCTCCTATGCTCCTTTAGGCATTACTATTGGGGTTTTCCTTTGGGGAGGCATTTACCCTCTATTTTGCACCTCAAGCACAGAGTTCTAAACAGTAGCAAGACCAAAGCAGAAGACTCTGAATTTAGTACTGAGGCTTAAATGGATTAAAGCACACACAAGCCTTGAAATGAAAATGAAATTTATTAACAATAAAGAAGGGGAATAGGAGTAAAAAAGGTGTACCAATATCAGAAGAAACCAAGAAATCCAAAACAATCAGAGGAAACCTTTCAAAAACAGAGAAACCTTTTGAAGCAATGCTGCAGGCAAAAACAATAAAGTACTACTTAACTTATCCTATACTTTACTCAAGTAAGGCTCTTCATAGAAGACAGGATCTAAAAGTTCCCAGACCCAAAAGCCAGTTATCGAACAAAGACTGAAGATCAAAACGAAGACTGGATTGAAGACCAGATTCACCACTAGCTCCCCTAACTTTATACTCCCCCACAGCCCCTTGAGAGATGTGTGAGGTGAGCTTCCATAGCCAATCACTGTTGGGCTGGATAACTACCTTGGCTTCCAGGAGGGGAGGGGAGAGTGAAAAGCTATCACTACAACCCAGCTGAAATCAGTACATCTAATTTTGGCAGAAATTCAGCTCTGACCTTGAAGGCCTGGAGACTTGAAAACCTTATGATGACGCATTCAGATGCATTTAGCTAGTGCGTGCCAGCCCCTCATCTAGCTTGTTCTCAGTGGCTAGATCTCATAAAGAAACTGGATTTCTTCACAAATATTGAGAGATCAAGAGTTGGGAAAAGGAATTGACACATTTTCTTTGGGAGAGGAAATTGCTAGAATTAAGGTAAATATGACAGAAGTTTACAAACCCACAGGATAGTAAGACTTACATCCTTAGGGATTTGTACAACTGCGAGTCCAGGGGAGTTGTATATGCCATTCAGTATCCCTGTAAACTTTTGTGTGTTGGTATGACTACGTGAAAAATAAAAATAAGAATTTGTGAACACAAGAGCTGCATCAGAAATTAAAGACTGCATGCCCCCATAGTGAAACATTTCATCCAGTTGGGACATTGTGAAAAGGATGTTAAATTCTGGATTCTGGAGAGATAGACTGGCTCTGGAAAACCAATGGAGAACAGATTGAAAAAGAGGGAACTCTTTTGGATATTCACACTTGGGACAACAATGCCAAATGGCTTAAATGAAGAATGTAACTGGTCTTATATTTTATAAGAGTGGATCTACACTATTTGGTATTACCCGTCTTTAATTATTTATTAATTGTGGTTTTGATATATTATGAGTCCCTTTGAAGATTTAGGCAGGGTGGGTTTTTTTTTAATCTTTAAGGGCCCTTTGTTCCCTATGCTGATAGCACAGCTGATTATTTATTTATTTATTTATTGCATTTCTATAATTACCTGACTGATTAGTCATATAAAGGAAGCCTCGCTTTAGATTTCCTATCTCAAATGTACCTTATCAGGCACGAGAGTTGAGGCCAAACCAAAACGCCTGTGAGTACTCATTTTATTTTTGGTAAATATGTTTTTGCACTCCTGTAGAGTAAAGGTATAATTGAGTACTTCATTTTTTATTTCAGGGTGCATTCTATCTACCACTTTGGGGAATCATAGAACCATAGAATAGTAGAGTTGGAAGGGGCCTATAAGACAATCGAGTCCAACCTCCTGCTCAATGGCATATATGCTTTTCTGTAGATTTTTAGTGATTGGGCCTGATGATTGGGCCTGATGAAGACTAATAAGTCAAAACGCATAATAATAATAATAATAATAATAATAATAATAATAATTTGTTACCCGCCTCTCCCTCTGGATCGAGGTGGGGTACAACACATGTACCCCGCCTCGAACTCATTAGATTCTGGCATATAGCCAGAGTCTAATGAGCACTGTTTTCATTCCATCACTTTATCTATTAATGTGTAGGAGTGCTCTTTGAAAGTATTAATAATTCAATTTTATATGCATTAAATTTTAATTTACATGTATAACTTTTTTTTCCTTTTAATTGTTTGTTCCTAGTTAAGGTTAGCACCTTGTTATCTGTGTCTGTATATTCTGTATTATTAAGCCATTTCAGAAATTAAAAGAAACATATAAGTTGATGTGGGCAAGGGATTTTAGATATAGCTATTGGAGTTGAAGTTTAGTGGAAGCGCTTTGACATAAACAACAACAAAAATCAGTTTGTATGAAATTGAAAGAGGCCCAGTTCGAACTTATTTGTCATTGATACTTGGTTGTTGGAAATGTGGTGAATTGATGTTGGATTATTACAGGTTGTGGGTTTGGGGTTGTTGTTTTTTTTGGTTTTTTTGTAGTTGCCTTGGAATGTTATTATATCGGAGGGAAATCTTTCATAATATAGAAAAAATAATGAGGTTTAATTGGATATTTTTTGTAAGTGGGAATAGGCATAGTGAAATGAGCTTAACTAGCCAAATCTGAGGGAAACAAAACTATGGATTGAGTAGTGATGATATATAGGGATGGTAGTGCAGGAATAACAGGAAGATTTATGGACATCAGATGTAGAAGGAGATGTGTATTCCTCCCTGGATGTTTGAATTGTTTCCCTTAATCGTGCTGTGTGAATTATAATTGCATATCAGCAAAAGAATATTATATATACAAATACCAATTAAAGGCTGATAGATTGAGAAACAAAGACACATCAGTAGAGACTGCAGTACCAAACGCTACTTCAAAGATTGCGCTATAAATTATCTCATTAAAATGATTAATTATGTGGATTTAATGTATTTAGCAATAAATCATAGTTATTTTCTAGACATTGTGTTGACACCTATCCACCAAAAAGTAATGCTGTTATGTGTGTTGCAAACTGGTATTGATGGTCTATAAGAAAGCTGTCTAATAAATATACAGACACATTATTTGAGCAACAGACACACTTCTTGAACCATCGCATTTTGATGATATAATTCAGATTAAATTCTGAAGCCAGTTCAGATATTCAGACTCCTTATTGCAGTTGTGGAAGTCTCTCTGATGTCTACAGTTGTATAAGCAATATGACATGTGGAACTTGAAGATCTTGAACATACATTTTCCTGGCTGTGAAATGCCCTCCCCAGAGAGACTCACCTGACGCCATACTTTAGTGCCATTTTTGATACCAGACAAAGCTCTTTTTATTTTATTATGGTTTTTTGTTGTTTTATTATGGTTTTAATTTTTGTGAACCGCCCAGAGAGCTTTGGCTATTGGGCGGTATAAAAATGTAATAAATAAATATTTCCCCTGGCTTTTAATCTGTTTTAACTTTAAACTTTTTTTTTACTGCCAGGAGTTTTATCCTGAGTTATTTGTATTTTATTTTAATTAGTTTTTAATTGATTTTTTTATTAACAAAACACCAATAAACAATAAAACAATTTAGGAGTACATGGACTTCAGTCAGCGTAATCCTGTATTACATTGCAGAGATTGCCCCTCACCTATCTTCTGTTCATTTATCATACTATCTTCATACCCTATTCTACTGTATTTTTGTTATTGAAATTTTAAATACTGTAAGTACTTATTATTATTATTATTATTATTATTATTGCATTTATATTCCACCATTTTTCCTCCAAGGAACCCAAGGCAGCAAACATAACCCCCTCCTCTCCATTTTATCCTCACAACAACAACTCTGTGAGGTGGATTGGGCTGAGAGTCTGTGAGTGGCCTGAAGTCACCCAGTATTTATTTATTTATTACATTTCTATACCGCCCAATAGCCGAAGCTCTCTGGGCGGTTCACAAAAATTAAAACCATAATAAAACAACCAACATGTTAAAAGCACAATTACAAAATACAGTATAAAAAGCACAACCAGGATAAAACGATGCAACAAAATTGATATAAGATTAAAATACAGAGTTAGAACAGTAAAATTTAAATTTAAGTTAAAATTAAGTGTTAAAATACTGAGAGAATAAAAAGGTAGGCTTCCATGGCTGAGTGGGGACTAGAACCCAGACTTCCCGACTCCCAGTCCGACACTTTTAGCCACTATCCCACACTGACTCTGATATAAATGTATTTAGGAGTGGTGAACATCCTGGAAGTTGTTGTGATTCCTAGTTCACATATCACATTGCATATGTAACTGCAGAGCTCAGTATGTCATACATACATAAGTATTATTTTAAAAAGCAGTATCTCCATCTCAGGGATGTTGATGCTTCGGCAGCCACTGCATCAATTTATTAATTAATGGTATTTATAATTACTATTTTTATACGGTCTGATTTGCTAAAAGGCCATCAAGGTGGTACACAACTATTTAAAACAATAAAAATGATTTAACCCCCCCAAATAACATTATAAACAGTATAACATTATAACATTACTACATAATTTAAAAGGCTAAATTAAAAAGATGTGTTCATATGAACGTATGTGAAGTGCAGCTCTCAACCAATTTAAGACAACCAATGAAGAAGAGCTCTAGCTAGGACTGAGGATAGCAGCTAAAAGCATCACCTGTGAGCCTTACAAATCTTTGTACAATTTTCACCTCAGCCACAAATGACTACTTAGCTCAGCCTTTCACCCCCACCACATACACACCATCCGTCTACAATAGGCAAATAATACTCAGTCGTAAATTTGCTGAAACAATGTATGACGCAGCTCAACTAAAGTTTGAATGAAACAAAACCATGGATGAGTATTGATGATATGGTATTTAGGGACAGTCATGTATAAATAAGAGGAAAACTGTTCAGTTACCCCAGGATTCATACACAGTTTCGAGTAATTATGCTGTGTGAATACTTGAAATGCACTGGGACCATAAATACATAATATAGATTCCTGTTTCTTCTTCTTGATGAAGACATTATCGCCAGATACTGGAATGCCTTTTAGGGCCTGTGTCATCATCTGCTGCTGATGCCTTTCCTTCAAGGAACTCAACGCAGTATACCTGTTGCCCCATTTTATCTTTCCCCATTTTATCCCTAAAACAACCTTGTGAGATAGGTTAGGCTGAAAGATAGTGATTGGCCCATTTTCACCCATTTAACTTTATGGTTCAGTGAGGATCTGAACTTGAGTCCCTCCTGTCCTAGCCTGGAATTCTGACAACTATAACATTCTCAAACGTTGAGAAGCTGGTGCTGTCAGTTACTGGATATAAGTTACTCCAGAATTAGTCCACTGTTCTTGCACAGTGGTTTCTGCTGACTAATTTCTGGGCTGAAGAACATCCTTGTCCAACTTTTGCAAACTGCCCAGAGAGCTTTGGCTATTGGGCGATATAGAAATGAAAATAAATAAATAAAATTTCTGGGTTCTAAAGCATCCTTGCCCAGAATCTCACTGCACAAAAACAAACTGAGCTGCACAGATAACTTCCTCAAGAGCTACCCAATGGCTGTTACAGCCTAGTAGAACATTGATTTTTTTTTTTAAAGTATATGGATGCCATTATATAATTCTTTACTTTGCCCACAATTAGAAGTGTGTGTTGAGATCTGGACACTCCAGGTTAGATCCAATGGTGTTTCAACAGCAGATGGGAAATCCCTGCAGGAATGGATTTCCCCTTCCCCCTGTAGCCCCCAGATCTGCTTTGGAGGGCAGGGTCAGACTAAAGGCCTATCTAGTCCAGCATTCTGTTCTCAGTGGCTAACCAGATGCCAGTAGGTTGAGGGAATAAGCCCATTTTTCTTGCAAGCAAAAATTCGAACAATCATAATAAATTTTGCATGTATTTTTAATTTGTTGTCCACATAACAATCTTCTCATGTTTTTCTTCCCTTTGTGCATGAGAAATGCAATATAATTATGTATTTGTCAAAAAAAGTTTATTTTAGAATGATAGCACATATAAAAACTCTCCATGGCATGTGTCATCTTGAATTTAATTTTTTTCCTGTAGCATTAACAATTCCAAGCATGAGTCAAAATTATGAGTCAGGACCCCAAAATTCTTAAAGTTGGCAAAGTTGTATTACAAGATAATAGTAAAAAAAAATAGTTTAGGACTCTGCTTTGCCACTTTTTTTAATTATTCACATTTATGGTATTGATCCAGATCTAGCAAAAGATTCCCCCCTTACCTTCAAAGCCCACTATGGGCTTGTCCTCCTCTTCTACCTCTATACCAATATATCCCTGCCCGTGATCTTTGATTCTCTGAGTTCATTGCTCTTCACTCTTTGAAGGCCATCTGCTTACTCAAAAGATCTGCCACCTTTCTCCCTTGCTGTCCCATATACTTGGAACTGTCTCCAAGATCACCAGAATGATGTCACCTCTTATTTCATTCAAACCCCTCCTTTTCTGTGAAGTCTTGAGCTTAACCCCATAGTTCCTCTGTCCTGCCCGACTCTGGCCTTAGCTAGACCTAAGGATTATCCCAGGCAAATGGAGGGGTCATCCCTGCCTGCTCCCGGGATCCCCTGTGTGTCATTTGGATGCACAGGGATGAACCCAGGACAATCCTGGGATATAGGCCTGGTCTAGCTATGGCCTGAAACATCCATATATTGCTTCCCGGGTTACCCGTGGCTTCCCCTCCCCCCCACCAGTTTTGAATCTTAGACTGGAGGGGCAGTAACCTGTCCTCTTGTACTCTGTAAGTAGAGAAGGAAAAATCTTTTGGTTTTTGTTTCTCTCAGTTCCTCATTTTCTAATTTTAAGTTTGGTGTGTCCCATTTCCACATCAGTGTGAGATTTATTTTAATTGCACAAAAATCTACACACATTTTGTGTGCATTTCTCTTCATACACACACAATTGCATGCATTTTACCTAATTTATACTTCTTTTTTGCAATTTTATTTATCTGCCAATTTTTCTCCTCTCCTCCTAATAAAAAGACTCTATGATCAGGTGGTGGGGAAAACAGCATTTAAGTCATCAGGACCTGATGAAACACACACCTGGGTGCTGAGGGAACCAGCTGATGGAAATTCAGCGTTACAGACATTTGTATTTGAGATCAAATGGAGGACAGACGTGATCCCAAGGGACTGGAGAATGACACCATTTTCTATCTTCGAGTAAAGGAAGATCAAGATAATTACTGTCTGGTTCAAGACTGGTATATCAGGTAGTTGTGGTTTGGATTGGGTTATAAAAGTGCCCCTGCCAAATGCAACTGGAGCAGAGCCTGTCCAAATTGCATTTGACTTTACCTTGGCATGGGAGAGGGTGCAGCTGCATCTATGTACTTTCCCCTTGATGGCTAGAAATGTGACTGTGGGAGCAAGAATTATGATAGGAAAGGTGTCCAAATAACATGGGACATATATATTTTTCTACTCCTCCTACCATCCCTGGGGCCAGTACAGGCCATTTCAAATCTCCATTGGTAAAGTGTATGTTTGTACATGTATAAATCAATATTAGTTAATTCAGTTCTAACCTAATTTTTAAAGCGCATTCAGTTTACGGCAAGAAAGATAGTCTTTCTACCTATCAGAGCCCTAAAATTGATGTATAGTTAAAAAGCAAAAATGTAACAAAACATAGCCAAACAATTAAAAGCAAAACAAAGAAAACTGTGAGTTCATGAGAGTGTTCACCACCTCCACCAGTGATGTATGAGAATTTCATTTCTGTTCATGTAAACATGTCCCATTCATAATCCTAAACACAAACATGAGCGGGAAGGCTTCCCCCCCCCCAGAAATATTTGTGAATTCGTGAATTTGGAATCCCATTAGAAAAATGTGCATTTTTCAAAAACTACATATCTCCATGCCTTAGTAAATGGGGGGGGGGAAGTGTGCAATCTTGAAAAATATGCAGTGAAATATACACTTTTCCCATTTGAAATGTGCACTTTTCTGATTTGGTTTGAAAATGAAAATGGGAGCAAGCCAAAATGAGCATCGAAGTAATTTTTGGAAAATTTAGGTGAGCTCAAAAATTGCTGCTTCTCCCTTCTCTTATCCCCAATGTTTAAAGATGTTCCTTCGATGCAGAATTTTTTGATGTAAACCTTCCTTGGTGTAAGTTGAATGTACCCCGGAAGTTAGATTAGGGCGCAATCCTATGAAGATAGATGGCAGCCTCTGAACCGCAGAGTATCCAGTGCAGAGTAGCTCCAGTATGGAGGCGATCTTCACTTCTGCTCTCCAGCTGCCCTGCAGAGGCTTCGGGGGGGAGGAGGGAAGGAAGCTGGAGATACCTTGTATCCCTGCGTCCCCACCCCTGGGAATGTTCCCTTTTCCCCATCTGCATGCTTGGTTTTGCAAATGTGGAGAGGTAGCCAGTGTGTTTTTCTATGCTCCAGCTATGAGGGGGCGGGGAGCATGGTTTCTTGGCTCACAGCTCAGTGCCCTGTCTCCAGCCTCATATCCAGGAAACTGAACAACCCTACATTCCCTGCAGGTGCTGTCTAGGGGACATGAAATTGCTTCCTTAGGATCTGATTAAACAACCTGGATTTATAAGTGTATAAACCTATTATGAACACATCATTTTATCTATGTAGATTTGACATGGCCTATACTGACCCCAGGGTTGGAGGCAGGAGGTTTTTGGTTTTTATTGCTATATCATATTATTTGATAATAAAGGTTCTCCTATCCCACTATTAATGGCAAGTGAGGCAGAATGTGATAGCTGTACACATCATTTGCTGAGCATACAATGTCACATAATTGCAACATCTACCCCCAAAGTAAATGTTATAATATCAGTATTTTATTTATTTATTACATTTATATACTGCCCCACAGCCGAAGCTCTCTGTGCAGTTTACAAAGATTAAAAGGATTGGATTAAAAAGACTGAACATTAAAAATCAATATACAAAATTTTAAAACAAGAACATAAAAACAGCTAACATTTAAAACAATTTTAAAACACTCTTTTAAGACAGTGGCGTTCAAACACTTAACTGGTATCCATTTTCCCCACCCCCTTGATTATGTGTTATTAGATAAAAAGGCAATGTTTTCTGGGTTTGTGTACATGTGTGTGTGTGTGTAAGTGTAATACATCTTTACACTAATGCAGAAAGCAATTTCGATTTCTGTTTCTTCCTCATTTTCCCAGCCCTTTTGCTAATTGTGTGTGTGTGTGTGTGTGTGTGTGTGTGTGTAAATCCTTTTCTGTGTTTTGTAGATGGCCTCCAACTGCTAACGGAATTAAATATATGATTTTGACATGAGCAATAAAACCAAACTTATTATAGGACGAGCGTTGTTATCATATTGAGCTCCAGAGTTTCCTTGTACTGATCTTCATGCTTCACTGAATTGTATTTAGCAACTACAGTATTTGATCAGACTGGTGATGGCCTCTTCACAGCATGTAGAGTATATTAGTCTGGTTTCAGGCAGAGCTGCCCATGGCAGAGACGAGATTCCTACTCCCTCTAGTGCAGCAAGTGTGCATGCAGAAGACACGGTCTATTACGATGTTTAAACAAGAACGGAGCAGTCCTTCAGTAGCTACACAGAAATAAATGTAACTATGTTAGTTGCAACTAAAGACCTTGGCATAAGATGTAAAACCAAGAGGCAGAGCGTTAAGATTCCCATAGGATATTTTTCTAAACAGTATAAATCTTTACTGTTTTGCTAAATAACAAGCAAACAATCAAAACACACACAACTAAATCTTATTCTACAGTCCAGTGACTATTGGATAACACTTCACTAAATACATAAAAAAGAGGACTTGGGGCCAAAACACAGTTTAACATTGTTTATTGGATAGATTAAAAATATAATAAATAAATAAATAAATAAATAAATAAATAAATAAATAAACAAACCAAGATGCCCCTGTATGTGTT
Organism: Elgaria multicarinata webbii; assembly: GCF_023053635.1. Lineage (NCBI taxonomy): Eukaryota > Metazoa > Chordata > Lepidosauria > Squamata > Anguidae > Elgaria > Elgaria multicarinata. The sequence goes on along the minus strand of NC_086172.1, from coordinate 123,401,697 downwards.
TCAACATTAGCTGGCCAAACTGACTTTCCTGTTTGTCAGGTGGAAATGGTAGTGATTCACATTTTACATGGGCACCACCAAGTGAAGGAGAGAAATGCCTCCATTCACCTTTTGCAAGTCTGGCAAAAAGGAAAAAACACCAGTTGTGTCAGGGGCCCAAGAGGCAGAGCTGCTGAGACTCAAACCCACAACACAGAGCAGTTCTCTAAGCACTCAGCCACAGCAGCTGTCAAGAATTAGACTCATTGGCTGGATTCACATGTAACGCTAATCCGCTGTGGGTCGTGTTTGGGAGTGCCTCATGATGGGTTACCTTGTTGTGCAGGGTGGTGTTTTTCCCACCCACAAATGGTGAATTACCCACCCTCTACAGTGGGAGTAAGGGCCCCCGAGTGGCTTACCATGTCATGTGGCGGATGCAGCGTTGATAAATGCGGCCACTCTGTGGCTAAGTCCCTGCTCACTGTTGCTGGGCGTTTAGTGGGCCTCCCTCTTGGTCCACATGGAAAAGGTTAAGAGATACCTGTACGAGTGTGGCCTTGGCGAGCAGTGAGCAAGAGTCTGCAGCTGGAGCTGGGATGCACAGTCAGTGTTTATGAGGGAGTGGGAGAGAAAAGGGAGTGGTGCCCTCTGAGTGCTCAGCCAATCCTCATGCCTTTGCTTCCCTCCTCCTTTGGGACATGAGGGGGAGATGGCAGTGCCTGAACATATAGATACTCCTTTCCTTTTGGGGTTGCAGTGGAACCCTCCGTGTGTGGTGACAGCATGTTCAGCTGCATGCACCTAGGCTGTCATCCTGCTAAGCGAAAGGGCTCACGAGGGTCTGACCAATAGTGGCAATGCTGAAGTACAGGGCGTCATCTGGGTTACCAGGGAATTTAACTGTGTGTGTGTATGAGTGCCCTCCCCCTGCATTGGGAGACATTGCTTTCCACTGCTGGGGAGAGGAAGAATAAGACAGTTCAGAGTAATCACATATAGCAAAGGGGGGAAGGAGTGAGGAGACAGCTGCAGCCTTTCTACACACCACATGGTTGCCTCTTCCCTTGCTTACCTGTGGAGGGGTGCACCGTCCGGACATCTAAAGGTGTTGGAATGGAGTTGGATGTTGGATATTCGTGTCTGAAGTCCAAAGGTGAGGTACCTATTAGGGTTCTAGAAAGTGAAGTGTCAGCAAAGTGTTCAAGTATTTGAGAGATAGGGTGTTAGCATAAAGTGGCTCACATCACTCTTGTGGGCTTTGAGTGTGTGTGAGATGATCCTCCTGTGTGGGTGTGCTGTGGCTGGGTGTTGAATTACACTGTGTCTTATGCACTGTCATGGCTATGGGGCAGGGTGCTTCCCCCACTCCCATTGAAGCCAGTGGGAGATTTCTTTCCCCAGGTCCAGGGCTGGTGTGAAGTTGCAACACTGATGGAGGCGTGGTTGTATTTGGAGGAGGATGGTTTCAGTGGGCTCCTACCCAGCATGGGCCATGTGCTATCCATGACTCCAGCCCATTTTAAATATTCTGCAGTTGTATCTCACTGGCAAAGCAGCTCTGCCGGGGAGTGTTCCACTAGCGTAGCTGAGGTGTATCCATTGTGGCAACGACATACAATGTCTTCTCCTGGCATAATAACAGGCTTCTGCCACATCCATTGGACCTCAGCCAATGGACTTTGGGTATAGGATTGCACCCTAAATCTTCTAATGGAATACTCTGACATCATTTAGTGAAAAAAATGCAGTACAAGCACCAATCAATGGTTTTATGCTATATTTAGCATCACTTTGCCTCTCAGTGGCTGGTAACAGCCAGTGTGAAGGGGAAATACAGACAGTAAGAGGGAGTATGAAAGCTGGTATAGGCTATACACTAAAATTCTCTCTCTCTCTCTCTCTCTCTCTCACACACACACACACACACACACTCACACACACACACGAGTAAATTTCCCCTGACTTGGTAAATAAATTCATTATTTCATGAGTCATCTTTAAATGGCATGATTGCTGCAGCTTGTTTTAATCTCTCAAACTCTATTTTTTTTAAAAAAATGGATTAGCCTTTTGCGTAATTAAGAAACGATTAAGTAGCAGCCATGATTAGTTTTAAAAATCCTTCTGATTAGAAACAGATTTTTACAACACAGAATTGCCATTTGCAATCTACACTCATAAAACATCATTTGGTTGGAATATTAATATGATTATATGGCTCCCCTTCCTCACTAAATACAGCATAGGACAAGATGCCATTTTGAATTAAAATAAACTGGATTGAGATCATGGCTTAGTAAGTGCAATAATAGGGAAGAGACACAGTGTCATCAAGTCCTCTGCGGAAAGAGCCACTGATTTATGAATCAAGATAGAGTAAAACTATCAGAGCACAGTCAGGGAAGAAGGAAGCAGAAGCAGAGAGCCACTTGGTCAGTGACCCTATTTCTCAGCCTGCTTGTTTATCACAGCTCCAACCATAACACATTATTGCTTCTTTGCATCTTTTTTGCCAACAGCACCAAGCCCAGACCTCTTCTCAATCATCCCAGAGTACAGGACACAGAATAATGGGTTCAAGTTACAGGAAGCCAGTTTCCAGTTGGACATCTGGAAAAACTTCCTGACTGTTAAGACGACAATGGAACCAATTACCTAGGGAGGTCGTGGGCTCTCCCACACTAGAGGCATTCAAGGGGCAGCTGGACAGCCATCTGTCAGGTATGCTTTAAGGTAGATTCCTGCAATGAGCAGGGAGTTGAACTCAATAGCCTAATAGGCCCCTTCCAGTTCTAATATTCTATGATTCTATATGACACTTTCTGGCAGCTTCTGGCTCCCAGGGCCACCACTGACACCTAATCTACCCCCCACTAGAAAACATTTGGGGGAGTGCCAATAACAGCAGATACCTGGATCCGGGAGAGATGCCATTTCAATTTCCCATAATGCTCTGGACTGTGGGTGGCCCAGTTGGCCACCCATAGTTGTGCATTAGAACACCAATTAGCTTGTTTTTCCAATAGGGGCAAAAAGTAAGTTTTTGGTGCATAGCTAAGCTCCCCCTTGTCCAATTTGCCCCATATAGACAGCCATGGCACATAGATAGCTATGGCAATTTGCTATCAGAATAGCTTGGTTTACTGACTAACAAAGCTTATTATGGGATGTTATAGGGGGAAAGGATTCACCCCCCAAGTAGGGCCTCATAGATGAAAGTTATCATTGAGATATAGGTCTGTGGGGAATTCTTTTAGTGAATTGGCTATGGTAGAAATTTTTTTTAGTGTTAAAATTCAAGAAAAAAGCTGTTATCCCTTCAGTGCTGACAGTGGCACAGGGTAGGGGGTGGTGGAACGAATTGGAAGTGGCATATGGAGTGGAAACTGTGGGTGCCAAACCGTGAACCCCTGTACTGCTGGCTTAGCTGTTTTCACTCAGGCATGAGGGGTCAATTCTGACTTGGCATGCATAATCACCTCACAAGTCCAAGCACTCTGGCTGTTGACTGATAGGTCGCAGAGCTCAGTGGTTCAACAGTCACGTGTGCATTCCAATGGGCTCCTGCTCTTCGTGACTTGCCACACATACACTGGTCCCTTTGCCCAAGGCACATTGTGGTTTGAAAGGAGGCTGGCATTATGGTTGAAAAAACGATTTCCCAGTTGTTGTGTGTTCAGTTCAACCATAACTCATGAGCTACCGTGGGTTTTGCCACTGATATAGCATTACACTGGGACAAGGTGCCCCTGCTGTGGCTCCTTCTGTGAGGTCAGAACTCCAACCTCATCGAGAAGGGAAACAGACATGTCAGGGGCCTTTTGGTGGATGAGGAGGGAGAGGTCATGGATCTGAGGTGCCTTCTCAGTCTGACCACACACCCTGCTCCTGAGAAACATGGAGAACGTTTCAAGAATGTTTTCCTGCCATTGTTAGCCAGGGATTGGTTTTTCCACTCTCTATGAATGGAGGAAGTCCTACCTTCCCTGCCTTCTGCCCTGTTAGCTTTGCAGACAGGGCCTGGGATGGAGCAGAGCCTCTGATTTCGGATGCTCTGCACTGAGGGCATAGAATTGCTCTCTTAGTCTGTGTATCTGAGCCATCGATTTCAAGTTTAGCTAGAGCTCTTTTATACCGCATGAATCATGGCAGAATCAAAGCATTTTAAAGACTTTATAGCAGGTTGACATAACCTTCACCCACGACAGCCTGAATTCTCATGTGAACTTTTCGGTGGAGAGAGGCAAACATACAGATACATCCTGTTCAGTTGCAGATGACCTGTGGCAACATGCCTGACCTAGAATTTTAAAAGAACAAATCAATAGCCTTTTAAAAAGATGCAATTTATCAAACCTTAGCAAAGTTGTCAGGGAACTCCTGAGATTTTCCAAAAAATAAACTGAAAACACAGTTATCTGTCAGAATTTCATTAGAGGGAAGCCAAATTGAAGAGAGAAACAATCTAGCTGAACTCCTGGAAAGAAGGGAATTAAAATCGCTTTGAATAGCTCTTCACATGTCACAGGCAAAATTATGAATTTTAAAAGAAACAAAAAAATTATTTTCATCACATAACAAAATGGAGAGGATGAGATGGAATAGAGTGGAGCAATGATGGCAGCATACATAGACTTGCAAATTACTTCACAAGCTTGCATTTGCTTTAAGAATACTTATGAAGTCTAAAGATAAACCTAAAAATAAATAAATAAATCAACCCCTCAAGTCTCAGCCCTAAACATATTACAGGGGAGTAATTTCCATTTAAATAAATGGTGTTCCAGAAATGTCATCCTTTTATTTGAAGCAGCTGTTCACATATTTTGTTAATATGCTAGTAGTATTACGGTGGTTTATCACTGACACATCTGCCCCTTACAAACATTCCTGGATAATAATAACCTAAAATGGACTTTGGCAGGTCAATTTGTTTCTTCATGATTGTTTCAAAGAGCCAAGTGTAGTTTTTGTGAGGCAAAAAAGAAAAGGAAAAAAGATAAAGCTCCTGTGCAGATGCTATTAGTTATTTTTTTAATGTGTGCGTGTTTATACATGCACACACACTACTTTATAGCCTGAGCCCTCAAAGCAGCTTACAGTTATAGTAAAATCGTAGTAAGTACAATAATATATGTAGAGAAACAATAGGTATAAAAAGACCAACGCCTGAAGGCCAATTCCTTAGCTATTTCTCCAGGGATCATTAAAGAGAGCTTGGTGGAATGTCCTTGGAACACCTCACTCAATAAAGGGAGAACCACCGAGAAGGCCCTTTTCCAGTGGCAATCCACATCACTTCAGAAGTTGAGGCACTTTAAGCCAGGTCTCCTCAGATTATCATGTCACATCATTTTGGTGAATGTACATGATCCTAGTGGGTATTGGGTATGAATAGGAAATATGGCAAAATCTGAATATTTTCTGGGATATCAGTTCCAAGACAAAGTGATAGTGGGAAATGTCACATTTTCCTCTGTTATATCAGGTTATCATTAATCTGAGATGACAGAGATGGTTTAAAGTCCCTTAACTGGATATAGAGATTGCAGTCATGGGGATGAGTTAATACCTTTGATTTTTTTCTCTCCTTCTGCCATCAGTAATATGTTTCATATCAGCCATTACTTTAAGTACTTCATAGTATTTCATTTCTATACTCAGATTAAGATGGCTTGTTGAGGACAAAATTGTAATGGGCACTGCAACCATATCGACCAAACCAAGAGGGCTCCACTACACCAGGGCTTCTACCTGTGGGATCCAGTTAGGGCCTCCCAGAGTCAGTGTTGAGAAGAGCCATACATGCACCTGAGACAATGAAGTGCTATCACTGTGATTGGAGCAGTGATTGACAGTTACCTCACTCTAGCAACTATCTGATACATTCATGCCCTTCTGGTGCCTTTAATTGTGTTCAGCCATGTCTTGTTTCCATGTTTATTTGGTATCTGCTGATTGTTTCCTTAAGTGGGAATTTTTGGATTTTGTTAAGTGCATTGTGAAGTGTCTTTTATTTCATTATCCACTAATTGACAGAATTGGCTTTTTCTTTTTAGGGATGTTACGATAATTTCTTTCCACTTGTGTAGGTGCTGATGTGCATTAGGACAAGCAGACATTAGTGCTAATGGACTTGTACAATCTCCCCTAAAAGTGTAAAAAACCAAAAAACAAAGCAGTCTGCAGAAACCATGTGACTCAGAAAAAGCCAGTCCACTGAGGAATCCGCAGGTCAGACTGATAGAAATCTAAGCTCATTTGAATCTGTTGCGGATTTCTTCACCATCCCTAGTAGGATTGTTCATTCCCACCTCTCTTCATAGTATCGCCACTGGGTGTGCGTGGAGGAAATTGAACTGCTGGGGTTTGTGAACTCTTTCCAGTAGATCAGTAGTTGGCTACAAGCAAGATGAAAATCCCCAGACCTGGCACTGGTTTGTACCCACTGCCAACCTCTCCTATTAATTACTCTTCCTTAAGAGTCGAGGCATAAGGAACCACCAGGAACCTGAGTTCCACTGTTGCAACTGTGGCTGCAAGCCAGGATAAAGCATTATCACATAGGAAAGCAAGGAAAGGGTTCACCAAGGGTGGGGAGTCCATACCTCAAAGCAAAAACAACGAAGTGTCTTGTGGCACCATAAATGGACCTCTGATGAAGTGGACAGTGTCCACAAATGGCTTGTTAGTCTTTAAAGTGAGAAAAAACTCATTGTTTTTGCTGCAACAGGCTAAGATGGCTACCCCTGTGAAAATCGTTACAATGGAACATACCTCAAAACAGAATTCCCCCAAATCCATCCACCATCTTGGTGTTTATGACCTTGTTTTTTGATGGATGCCTTCCATGCATGGCTAACATGGAGGCACTGACAGTGAGCATCATTGTAATTTGTGGGTGGCATGTTTCCAAAGACTCTACGTGAATGGCTGTCACTTTTATTTTATTTATTAATTAAATTTTTACACAGCTTAATAGCCAAAGTTCTCTGGATGGTTCACAATTAAAACCATAAAATATGAAACAATAAAATACAGATGATAAAATGCAGATAAAATTATAATAATTAGAACTAAAATATAAAAAATAAAACCAGCAGAAGCTAGCAACATTTTTTAAAAAAAGACAGTACCAGACAAAAACAACTGAAAACTAAAATGCCTGGGAGAATAAAAAGGTCTTCACTTGGCATCAAAACGAGCACAACATAGGCACTAGGTGAACCTCTCTGGGAAACTCATTCCACCACTGGATGCCACTGCAGAAAAGGCCCTCTTTCTCTAATAGCCCCACACCTCACTTCCTTTGGCAGGAGTTCCTGGAGGACAGCTGAAGCTAGTCATCATCATCATCATCATCATCATATAATAATAATAATAATAATAATAATAATAATAATAATAATAATAATTTATATCCCGCCTTTTCCCCAGTATTGGGACTCAAGGCAGTTTACAAGATTAAAACATGTATAATTAAAACATATACATATAAATTATAAATGTTAAAATAGAATTAAACTTACAGTAAAATGAAAAACATGTTTTTTTTAAAAAACACTAACAGATTAAAAAAAAAAGGGGGGGGGGTGGAAATCTAATACATTAACACAGGTCCAGTATAGTTCCAAAAGCATGCTGAAACAAAAAAGTTTTTGCCTGCCTCTAGAAGTGCAGCACAAAGGGAGCCAGCCTAGCCAGCCTTGGAAGGGAGTTCCAGAGCCTTGAGCAGCCACCGAGAAGGCCCTCTCCCGCATACCCATTAGGCATGCCTGGGATGTTGGTGGGACTGAGAGAAAGGCCTCCCCAGAAGATCTCAGAGCACGGCAGGCTCATATGGGAGAATACAGTCTTTCAGATAACCTGAACCCAAGCCGTAGAGGGCTTTATAGGTGATAACCAGCAGACCGGAATCTAGTGAAGCTGTTTTAACAGGGGAGTTGTATGCTCCCTGTAACCAGCCCCGGTCCATTTTAGGGTCTGGGCTGATGTATGGGAGGAGACGATTCTTCAGGTAGCCTGGCTCCAAACCCTTAAGGGCTTTGAATGTTATCACCAGCACTTTTAATCGGGCCCAGAAATGGAGTGACAGAAATAGAGTACTGACATAATATGATTACATTGGCCAGTCCCTGTTAATAGTCTCGCTGACCTATTTTGGTCCAGCTGATGTTTCTGGACCATTTTCAAATGCAGCCCCACATATAATGTATTGCAGCAATCCAGACGAGATGTTATCAGAGCATGGATAACTATAGCTGGGCTATCCCTATCCAGAAAAGGGCTCCGTCCCATTGAGTCCACCTGTGCCTCGAGTGATAATGCTGGATCTAAGAGCACCCCCAAACTACAAATCTGATTCTTTAGGGGGAGTGCAACCCCCTCCAGAAGAGTTTGAACATTACTTAGCTGAGCAGACAAAACATGCACTGACAGTACCTCCGTCTTGTCTGGATTGAGTCTTAGGCCTCATCTACACCAAGCAGGATATTGCACTATGAAAGTGGTACGAAAGCGGTATATAAAAGACAGGAGCCACACCAAGCAGGATATAGCGGTATGAAAGCGGTATATGGTCTGTGTCAGTGGGCCCCAACAGTTGTCAGTGCACTTTAATAACGCTATAAAGCAGTAGTGTGGCTCCTGCCTTTATATACCACTTTCATAGTGCAATATCTTGCTTGGTGTAGATGAGGCCTCAGTTTATTGGCCCTCATCCAGCCAGTTACTGCACCCAGACACTGGCTTGGAGCACCCACTGCCCCATCTGGATTTCATAAAAAGGAGAGAGAGAACTGGGTGTCATTTGCATATTGATGACACCTCAGTCCACATGGCTAGATAACCTCCCCCAGCCATTTCACGTAGATGTTAAAGCATGGGGGATAAAATAGAGCCTCATGGCACCCCATGGCATAACTGCCAAGGGACAACGCAATAATCCCCCAGCAATAATTCTGGAATCAGCCATCCAAGGACGAGCACAACCACTGCAGTGCAGTACCTCCAACTCCCAGCCCAGATAACCTATCCAGAAGGGTATCATGATCAATAGTATCGAAAGCTGCCGAGAGGGCCAAGGGAATCTTGTTACGTTAGCCTTTTTTCCCCCTCTAATGGAGTTATTTGCTTTTTGACTTTGCTGCTGGGAAGCACAGAATCTCAATTAATTACACTTGTATTAGCTGTGATGTAGGACCATCTTAACAGGGTGGTAGGACAGGACTGCCCAAATATCTGGATTAATAACAAAAAAAAAATGCTCTTATCATAACTGCACTCTTATTATCCTTCCATTTAACCTGACAGAGATGTTCTGTATTACAGACTTTCCTCTACTATGGGTGGCATATGTGCTACACCATGATAGCAGCAGGAGGTACCATAAAAGACAGGCTTGTATCCCTGCCGGTGTTCCTCATGCTGAGCTACGTCCTGTTTCCTGGGTAAGTAAAAGGTACACCAATGCATGTGGGGCTGCATATAATGTTCTCCTGTGTACTATAAAGTGACAGTCAAGTATACTTTGGACTGTACCTGTGGCACACTCGCCATTGTTTTAGGTATTTTAGGATTCGAACAAAGCAATAATCACACCAGATGGTTTCCTTTGCCAGATTGTATTTAGAGGGAGAGGCAAGAGATTAACAGCAGAGGAAACACATGGAAAGTAACAGGCAGATACAGAGAACTTATACCTCTTCAATAACAGGGATCCCCGCTGCAGTAACAGGTGTGAGCCAGAGCTGGTCAGCCATGGTGTTATCCTTACCCACAGAGTGGTTCATCTTTATGAGCTCCCTTGGGGCTTTTTATAGTGTCTTTCTCCCATAGGTTCCAATGTATTCTGCCAACTCATGCTTGCATCACTAATTAGCTATCAACTACACCTGTGATTAGGGCTTCATTCTGGCAGACTATCTAGTGAATACATGGTTTCAAGGTTATGTTCATTAATCATGAGTGATCTGATTAGTTCATCTGCTACACCTGGCAATCCTGTCTTGAACGTCCTCCCTAAATGCTCCCCTTGGGGATCAGGAGAAAGTTCTGACACAGAGGATGAATGAAAGGAAAGGCTCAGGCATGGAGATTTGAGCATGGGGGAACCTTTGTCACACACCACTGTCACTCCCCTCGTCATCACAATAGTCTTCCAGAGTGGGTCCCGCTACACTTGCCCAAATGATTGGCCACTACTGTCTCAAACCAGAAGTCATTTAGTCTGTAAAAGATACCACTTTCTCCTCTTCAATCGTGGTGGGTGCCGAAGATAGGGTCTCCATCCCCTCTCCCTCTTTGATAGGTTCGTCCCTCCACCAGATTGTGGATCCTTCGCCTTTGCAACTGCTTCTAGCTTTTTACAGGCCTGTTTTGTTTTTAATTTTTGTAAATTATTTTTAACCAGGTGAGCAACGCAAGCTATAGCAAAGAAGTGCTCAAGAAATGGGGTCAAGAGCTAAGCTGAATAGTACAGAGCCCTGAATAGAACCAATTCATTATCTACAGAATATAAGTAATATGTGCAAAATCAAACCAGAGAGTGGTTGATTTCCCTGCTCCCCACCCAACATCTGAATTGCAAAAGCACAGCTCTTACCACATGCCTAGGATGACCATATGAAAAGGAAGACAAGGCTCCTGTATCTTTAACAGTTGGCATAGAAAAGGGAATTTCAGCAGGTGTCATTTGTATGCATGCAGCACCTGGTGGAATTCCTTCTTCATCACAATAGTTAAAGCTGCAGGAGCGGTACTAGAGTGACCAGATTTAAAAGAGGGCAGGGCACCAGCAGCTTTAACTGTTGTGATGAAGAGGAAATTTCACCAGGTTCTCCATATATACAAATGACACCTGCTGAATTTCCCTTTTCAATACAACTGTTAAAGGAGCCCTGTCCTCCTTTTCATATGATCACCCTACACATGCCCAAAGGGGATTAAATGCATAACAATTGTGAGACAGGAAATATTTGAAGCACACACACACAGAGTCTTATTCTATTAATTTGTTTGTTAGTAGCTTTAAAATAATGAAGAGAATCCAGGTAAATTAATCATGCTTTAAATCCTATTGAAATCAATAGGCTTTACATGCATAGTTTCATTTCGTTTCATTTATTACATTTCTATACCGCCCCATAGCCAAAGTTCTCTGGGCGGTTAACAAAAATTAAAAACCATTAAAATACATTATATAAAGTATAAAAGCATTCACATAAGGACCTAAAACAGATAGCATGCACAATGAAAGATATCTGAAACCATTTAAAACCATCAGCCAGAGACAATCTTGGAACTGATCAAAACACTCATTATAAACTGCCAAATGCCTGAGAGAAGAGGACAGTTTTAAAATGGCACAGAAAACATGACAATGTTGGTGCCAGGAAAGTCTCATCAGGTAAATCATTCCATAAATGTGGGCCACCACCGAGAAGGCCCTTTATCTTGCTGTTGCCCTCTGAGCCTATCTTGGAGGAGGCTCCTAGAGGAGGGCCTTGGATGCAGAGCATAGTTTAAGGGTCTGTTCACACTGGGAGAGGTGTTCCATCAGGTTCTGTAGTCCCGAGCCATGTAAGGCTTTATAGATCAAAACAACACCTTGAATTGGGCTTGGAAATGTACAGTCAGTCAGTGCAAGCAGGCCAGAAGGCAGCCCCATCTAGAGTGCATTGCAGTAATCGAACTTGGAGGTTACCAGAGCATAGACAACTGAAGCCAGGTTATCTCTGTCCAGATAGGGATGTAGCTGGGCCATCAACTGAAGATGGTAGAAGACACTCCAAGCCACTGAGGCTTTTTTAGCCTGAAGTGACAAAGATAGTTTCATAGTTTGATGAGGTTTAAGCAGGCTTAAGATTTTATGGATTGCACCTAGTGGCCCTATGGCAAAGGAAGTGGTTGGAATGATGAAACGTGAGGGGCCATGGCTCAATGGTAGATCATATGCTTTGCTTGCCAAAGGTCTCATGTTCAATCCCTTGCATCTCCAGAAAGGGCAGAAAAAAATCCCTGCCCTAAACCCCATTTGTCTGGCACTATTTCTCTGCTCTAGGTAAACACGCACCTTATGTATCCCAGGCATGTGGGGAGGGAGACAAGGAGCTTTAATTAATTTGCGGTGTGCGGCAACAGCTGTCATGTTCCGGTTCTGGGCCAGGTGAATGAACTTCGATTTCAGCATCTGCTGAGTGAGTTAGTGAGTCAGATCCCTGGCACAAGAAAAGTGAGAAACCATTGCTGAACCGGCAGAAACACAGGCGCTATCCCTGTTGTGAGAGGATGCATTCTGAATGAAATGGCCCTCGGCCACGCTTGTCTGACTCATTCACCCTGTGACAGGATTCTTAGGCAAACTGCACCGCCTTCCTCTAAAATACAAATGATCCAGCCCATACATATTTGGTCTCTACAGGGTTCTTAAGTAGAATAAACAAAGGCGCTGGTGCTGGGAAGACAGTGGGTTATATTTATGGGAATATATCAGCAGCAATAACAAATGTTCAGCAGCTCTCTGAATCTGGCCCCGAGTTTTCCTCTTCCCAAGGTTTTTCAGGTCATGGAGAATACAAAACCAGCTCTGTTTATTCCTTGCTGCTACCATCAAAAATCCATCATAGGAGGGAGAAATTTGAAAATGCACCAAGAAGGTTTCCTTTTATGTATAAACACGGATGTGTGTGTAAACGGGAGTGTGTGTGTGGGAGTCATTAATTCTAATTGCCAGGAGGGGATTGACACTAACTCAGATCTTCTGTCCCTATGGAGAAATAGAACCTGCCTGCTGAAGTGTAGTAGCACATCTTGTGGGCTGTGCACTGAATCACTGATGAAGTGCTGCAGCATCTGAATTGCGTGAATACGAGCAAATGTTGTAGAAGGAGAAGAGAGCATTTGTTGTGCATGCTGAACAAGACTTAAAATAGGCTGGTGTGTGTGTGTGTGTGTCTATGTGTGTAGCTATTAACCAGGCATAATCAGTTTGTTCAGTTTCATGTTTCACTACAAATTTCACACAAAGGGAGGTCATTTTGGTCTACTAATTGGTAACGGTTCACATGCTACAGCATTATTTCTTGGGTTCACCCAAACTGACAGTAGCTTCTGCCCCTCCAGGGAGCAGCTGTGCAGTTGAATTACCTGCACAATAAAGGTGCTAAACTGGAGAGGCAAGGAATCACAGGTATGCCGAGAACAAAATTAATTCTGCCGACTTGGGAAAGGTTATGAGAGATGGGGCGATGAATCAAACATATGAGCACAAGTTAATTTACTGCTGCAAAAGCAAATCAAGGGTACTTTGCAATAAAATATGCTTTCCCAATCCTGCTGGCTACTCCCCCAAGAAAATAAATACTAGATTGGTAGTTTCTCAAACACATGGATATTCTGGTTTTTTTTTTAAGACTATTGTCTTTTTATAAAAATAAGGAGGAGATATATAATGTTTAATTTTTCCTGTAAGTTTACACTTCAGTTTCTCAGTTACGAGTATATAACATACTCGGCTGGCAAGGTATGATTTCTATAACTATAATGTTTTCTTTGTCTTTTAAAAAATCAGACCAATATTTAAAGGTTGGGCATGTTTAGACATTCAGGTTATGGTTACAAGGACGAGGCATGCAAATTAGCAAATCATAAAGATACCCAACCAGAACAGCTCTTAGCCTTCCATTATTACTACAGGGTGGTGAACATGGCTGCATTATATATGATTGAAGGTAGAATTTGGTTTGGCACCCAAAATGTGAATATAACATAATTACAAGTCCTTAACTACAGGTATATGTGTGTGTGTGTGTGTGTGTGTATACACACACACACACAGAGAGAGAGAGAGAGAGGGGTCTAGAATCTGGTCACCTTTTGGTCCTCCAGATGTTTTGGCCTACAACTCCCATAATTCCTCATTGGCTGTGTTGGCTAGGCCTGATGGGTGTTGTAGGCCAAATCAAATGGAGGGCCACAAGCTGAACACCTGACGTAGATAATGGGTGCTGCCATTCAGTAGGGTGGGTGCTACAAATGGCAGTAGGACAAATGTACAAAGCAGGACGTATAGCTACCCTCCTTCAAACAACAGTTAATCTGATAAGCATGATACTTCCTTTCAGAAGAGGACATGTTGAATATAGTTCTGTTGTTTGTCTTTAAAAACAAACAAACAAACAAACAAAAATCTAAGGAATAAATAGACCATGGCAGATCAGTAGGCACTCTGTTCTTTAGAAACGTTATGAGAGGAATCTGTCATAGTTCTGGGAGACAAAATGCACAAGAAATGCTCTGAGGAATGCACACATCAGGTTTTGCCTATATTTATGACGTACAATTGTGAGAATTTAGCATCAGAAAAGCATTGCTAAACAGCGTGGCATACATTCAACCAATGGGTTATCACCATCCTGCATTGGATGGAATTCTTCATCTTACGTTTCAGCCAAAACTGGATATCCACTGTATTTTCAGAATATATGATGCACATCCCATATTGGGGAGAAAATGTAACATTTAAACTAGAATTAATCTATACGTTTTATAGATTCACAGAGCATGGCAGATTCTGTCAAAATGGAGGCTTTGGTGGAACGTCAGTACTCATGATACTTTGACAATTGTTTCCAGTTTAATAATTCCATTATTCCTTGAGTTCTTTATGTCAATGAGATTCTCTACATTAATCAAAAATCCCACACCCTTGCCGGGCTTTTCTGTACCGCCCAATAGCTGAAGCTCTCTGGGTGGTTCACAAAATTAAGACAATTCAAAACAAAAAACAGTATAAAACCATAATATAAAATACAATATAAAAGCATTCTCCTTCTTCCTTCTTCCCCTTCCTCTTCCTTACAGTGGGCTCCTTTAGAATGGTGGACACATGATTTGGAATTGAAAACTTCCCTTCTCAGCAGTGCTCTATATGTTCAACGAAACAGCACCATCTAGTGGCTGAATTATAGTGCAACACTAGTATTACATGCTGCAGATACAGTGCCATTAACTGTTATTACAGCTTATCTCCGATGTTTTTGAAAGAGGCATAGAGGGGTGAAAGCGCAGGAGACATCCTGGAGGTTGTTGACATGGTGTAAAAGACCCACAAACATCCATGAGTGATCAATCATGAGTGTACATTAAATCAGTCATGTAGAGAAGCTCATAAACTTGTAAAGGGAGAGGCTGGTGTGACAGTGTTGTGGTTGTAGGTAGATCATTTCTTTGTGTACTCGGTTTAGGCTACATTTTCAACATAGTTTTAACCTACTTGTACCACTTCTCTGTCCCATTCTCCTTTTACACTTTTCCAGAGACTGCACTATAGCTATAATTGCTCTCAACTCTCAAACCTGTAATTATTCCCCAGCAAGGCGAAAGATCTGGGAGGATATTTTATTAGGTAAATGACATACAGAAAGCACCCCTCTCCTCAAGCACCACTACTCTGATCAAATGAAGAGATCCTCTTCAGGTGCTTTTAAGTAAAAATAGAAATGTCCTGGGATCCAATTACAAATCTCTTGAGTAATCTCTTGGGTATTTTGGGGATAGGGTTCTGCACCATGGACAGCTCCTTTAGAGTTCTGGCCAGTTCTGACTAAAAACCCATAATGGATTCACAGCCACCAGCCTCCACTGCTTTGATCTGAATCAGTCACTGCTGGTATTTGTGCTTAATTGGATGCGTAGCAGCTAAATTTGAATTCAGGCAAAATGGGAGCAACCCTAATTTCCAGAAAAGGGAAGCATTCATGTTATTGAGTCTATTGTTCCTTCCTTGAGCAAGTGCACATGCTGGGAGTTCTTAAAGCAGTTTTGTAGCAACATCCCGCCCTTTAATAAGGACATTACTGTACTTCCATCAACTCATGGAACATGCCGGAAAGATCTGCTAGGATAAGAGTGTGGGGGTGGGGGAAATGTTTTGTTATATTTTCCTCTAGCTCTGAATATATACAGAGGAGATATGTTTATCCACATAGGTGGAGAAACCATTTATTTATTTATTTATAACATTTATATACCGCCCCCATAGCTAGAGCTCTCTGGGCGGTTTACAGAAATTCTAAAATTGAGATAAAAACGAGTATACAAAATTTAAAATTCTAAAACGTAGAACATACACACATAAAGCATTAAAAACCGTTAAAAATAAATAATAATTAAAATGTGCTGCCATATGCCTGGGCAAAGAGGAAATGTTTTAAACGTTTGTAATTGCGTATTTCATCTTATCCTGCCACATGATGTCTGGCTTGTAACGTTTTATCGCTTACCCTTCCTGTCGTTATATTTTCTGATGTTATGCTTATAAGTCATTGTATGATCTCTTATGTGGCCGATTGTATCGTAAGTAAGCGTTCTTTTTTCAATTTATTTTTCGTAAGCCAATCAGCTTCCTAGGGGCGTGTTCCTTTTCTTTCCACGACCAAAGTTGCAGCTGTTTTTGCACATTCTTGCCTCGTGTTCCTCTTTGCATGCAGTTCCATTTTCTGTTCTTGGAAGATTGAGTGTTTGTAGAGGATTTTTCAAGGTTAATTTGGTTTATATTGTCTACTACCTTACTCCTATGCAACAAACAACGCAGCTATCCCACCCAAACAGTTTGAATTTGAACGCAGCTGCAGAAAAAGCACAGCCTAGGGAGGAGGGGAATGGAAGAAAAGAGGAAGTGGGAGGAACAATAAGCAGACGAGGACTTGAGAAAAAAATGTTAAAACATACATTGTAAACGTATTATGTTATACCGATTTTAAACGTCCCTGGGCACATGTAGTTATTAATACATTTGGTACCGTTTTCTTCTCCGGTAGGTATGCTGGAGAAGAAAACAGTACGAAACGTATTAATAACTACATGTGCCCAGGGACGTTTAAAATCGGTATAACATAATACATTTACTGACTGACAAAACAACGTAACATATATCAGTGTAGATCTCCTCCAAGTTACAATCAGACCATTGTGTCACCTGATTAATTTGATTTGATGCTGATCGTGTGTATTAAGGATACCCCGTGTTTGATTATTGTGTTATGTTTGATGTGATTGGATGTTACATCTTTTTGTAATAAATGTAAAATTCAATAAAAAAAAATTGAAAACCAAAATAAAGGGGGGCAACATTCAAGTGCTCTTGTGATGTGGCTACCTGGTTTTGGAGTAGTTGGGGGTACTTTGATCTGGAGCGTAGAAGTTCTGTTTCCCTTGATGTTATGGAGCCTTGTCAGTGTATCAGTAGCATGTGGTTCCACTATCTAGCCATCTGACATAGAGCAGCCAAGCCTCATTCCCTCAGAGAGGTCTCACAATTTCTAGATACTGTCACCCTATTAAATCTTAGTAGATTAATCATATGAACTGTAATATACATAATATGAGTTGCATACATTTGCATACGGATCAAACGATAGTTCTAAAGAAAAGGGGGTTAGATGGTGCATAAATACAGAAAACAATGGTTTCCTCTTCATCTCCCAAGGTTTCAGGTGTGGTTCCTGGTCCCTGACAAAAGGATTATGTCAGTTTATCTGAGCAAGAGTCTGTCAGTTTTACAGTTATCTGTTCCCCTGTTTCACTCCAAGGTCAGAGTGTCCAAACACACTAATGGAAATTAGAAAACTGTGTTACACTGGAACAGAAATGGAGAAAGGTACTGTTAGCCTTTGAAAATCACAGTTAATGTATCCCTATAGTTTCCAAACAATTTTGCTAATGAAATTTCCTCAGAAACATTTTTTGATGTATGAATTATCTTATGATGAGTTCACTGCAAACATTTGATATTCTGATGGCAAAAGTAATGCAGCAGTGTAAGTTATGTAAGTCGAGTGGTAAAATGTTTGTACCCTGTTTGGGATCAATTATATAACTTGCCAGCACCTTGGATGCATTGAATATTATACAGTATATAAAGGACATAAATATCAACAATTCCAAACACGTATTTTGAAATTTTCTGAACATGTGAACTTAAATTAGCTTATTTTGCAAGCTTGTCTACAAGGACAGCCTTATTGTTTAGAAGAATCCCAACAAATATTAGTGGAAAATATTTTTCATTGCTCAGTCAGCTCTAGTAATTACATTCTGCTGACCTAGATTCTCCTTGCTGATGCAGTTGAGTACAGTATTCTTTTTGCTTCCTTAACAAAACTGTTGTGTAGCACTGCTGTGTGCCGTTAAGCAGCTACTATATTGCATTCCAGAAACAAGACATATCCCAGTGATGGCTCAATAGACTGCACACAGTACATACTGAACCCCTTTGATGGAAGTTGTTAGTGATATGATACATTTTAAATTCTATTCAATACACAAAGCAATTACCTACTAAGAGGACAACGCTAACGAACTGAGGAGCTTTGAGTCCCCGTTACAGCACCTTCTTGCAAAGATGTCAGATTATTGTAGGAAATTTCACAGTCTAATGCCAGGCTGGTCTTTAAGAGCTGTCGTTCCAAAATTTTAAAAATAATGACTACAACGTCCTGCAAAATATTAAGCTTGCTTAAAATAATCAGCTAGGGTGAGGGGAGGGGGAAAGCTAAATTTTGTTTATTTGCCAAATGTTTTTGAACCCAAAGGATCCTATGATAATCGTGGTTTCATTTTTATTCTCGTCAAATAAGAAAAACAGAAAACATCTGTTCCAAAGGGAAACAATAAATTTTCCAAAGTTCTTGTTCAGCAATTCTCACACTCTCAAGCTTTTTTGAAATGCTAAAATTGTTAGGAACCCTGCTTGCCATCCCTAGTGATGGGATTGCTATGATTGTTATGGAAACATGAAACCTGCTTCCACCATCCATAGTACCTGCAGTATCCCTCCTACTGACCATTTAAGCTATATATTCTAAGACACTACCCATATCTCAAAATCATGTGCCTTAACCCAAAACAACTGACAGCCCACACACAGTTGATAATCCATACACTCACCCAGTTGTCCACTATCTGGGCAAAATAGTAGCAGTGCCACTGATGCTGTCCACTTTAGGTTGGGCTGGGAGCCACTTGTATTGGAGGCCATTGTTTCAGTGCCTTCACCACACAGGATCACTAACTCTGCTATTTGCCAAAGCCTTTTCTCAGAGTATGGAAAAGAGACTAAATATAATCTGTTATGGTGAAGAATTGCAAAGAAACCTTCAAACAACCTATGGATTCCACCTACATCTTGGTTTGTAAGGTAAAGGAAAAATATACATGAATTTTAAATGTTAATAATTAGATTTAAATTCAATATGTTTTTGTAATATATTTTTTCTTCACCCCCCCCATTATGGTTGTATTATTTAATTTTGTTTTGGAAAATTAATATAATCTTTTAATAAAAACTCTACTATTAAGCAATCTGCCTGGCCATATACAATGTAGTTTGGAGGGTTGTGTCCTTAAGTGGGTAGTCCTATGCATGTTTAGACAGAAAAAAAGGATTGCATAGGATTGTGCCCTAAAACATCTTGGTGAACTCTGGTGCTATTTGCAAAAGCTCTCTCACTTGCTTAGCAGAACTGGACCCTGGTTCAGCACCCATCTGGGCCAAGAACACCTTTGCCTTAGACAAGCCACTATCTCTTGCCCTAAGCCACCCGTCTGCAATATGGGGGATAATAAAACTGATCTTTACAGGGTTGTTGTACAAATTATTGGGATAATTTATGTGAAGTACTTTGAATGCTCAACAGTCTGTTCAAGGCATAATATCAAAGGTTCAGTTGTTAACATAATTTTGTTTTGAGATATAATGAAATATCTCAGTAAGGGCAGAAGGGCTTCTGCCAAATGAATAATATAGGGTTAGAGATGGGTGGATCATTGGTTTAATTCCTGGAGAAGCAGTTTTGAAAAGTATCTTGATTCCAGTTTATTTTTAAAAGTGCTTAAGGAAAAGCATGCATAAAGAAAGAAGTGAAATGAAACATCCCCAAAAGAACAACCAAGTTTTCAATAAAGGGCTTTTGAGATGAGGGTTTGTAATATTGAATTAGTCTCTAAACTAGTTACCTGAATGTCTGTTTTGGAGTGGAAATCATATGAAGTCATGATGTGTGGTGGTGAAAGCAAAGTTAAGGCATGGTTGGCCAGTGTGAAGGCAACCATGGGTGAGCAAACATAGAGAAAAAGTGCATAAAGTTTGCAGGGGAAAACCCAGTGTTGTGAAAGCAATAGAAGAGCAGCTGATGAGAATTGATTAGAGGAATTGGGGAGGAAAGGACAGGTCTGCAGGACAGAGTTCAACAGCATATTCCACTCTGTGTCTTCTGAGTCCGCTAAAACAGTAAAATGCTACCTGTAGTTGTAAATTTGGTCCTTTTTAACTTCAGGACCTACATCAAATGGGTCTGAAACACCCCAGTGGGTAACCAGTAGTAATCCAAATAGACAAACATTTAATCCCAGTCGATATGCATCACCACAGACATGATTACAAATAAGAATCAATTTATTGAAAATTATTTATTTATTTATTTATTACATTTCTATACTGCCCAATAGCCGGAGCTCTCTGGGCGGTTCACAAAAATTAAAAAACATTCAAAGTATAAAACAACAGTATAAAACCATAATATAAAATACAATATAAAAGCTCAACCAGATAAAAACAGCAGCAATGCAAAATTACAAATTTAAAACACCAAGTTAAAATTTATAGACTGTTAAAATGCTGGGAGAATAAAAAAGTCTTCACCTGGCGTCTAAAAGCATATCATGTAGGCGCCAAGCGAACCTCCTTAGGGAGCTCATTCCACAGCCAGGGTGCAACAGCAGAGAAGGCCCTCCTGGTAGCCACCTGCCTCACTTCCTTTGGCAGAGGCTCACGGAGAAGGACCCCTGCGGATGACCTTAGGGTCCAGGCAGGTACATATGGGAGGAGGCGTTCCTTCAGATAACCTGGCCCCAAGCCGTTTAGGGCTTTAAATGTTAATACCAGCACTTTGAATTGGGCCCAGACCTGGACTGGCAGCCAATGAAGCTGGAAAAGGACTAGCGTAATGTGGTCTCGTTGGCCAGTCCCTGTTAGTAACCATGCTGCCCTGTTTTGTACCAGTTGAAGTTTCTGGACCGTTTTCAAAGGCAGCCCTTTGATTTCAAAGGCGAATTGCAAAATTAAACAAATTGGCATGGTGGTTATATAAATATAAAATCTCTCTCTGTGGTTATAAGAAAAGAGAGTAAAATGTAAATATCAGATTAAGTACAAGAATTGCAATTGCAAAAGCAGGTATTACAAATTTAGCTATTAAGATAACAGCTTGAGCTTCTAGCATTATTATGAAGGAAAGGAAAAGAACCTCTCGTGCAAGCACTGAGTCATTACTGACTCTTGGAGGGACGCCAGCTTTCGCTGACGTTTTCTTGGCAGGCCTTATAGCGGGGTGGTTTGCCGTTGCCTTCCCCGGCCATTATTACCTTTCCCCCAGCTAGCTGGGTACTCATTTTACCGACCTCAGAAGGATGGAAGGCTGAGTCGACCCGAGCCGACTGCCTGAAACCAGCTTCCGCTGGGATCAAACTCAGGCCGTGGGGAGAGTTTCAGCTGCAGAAACTGCTGCTTTACCGCTCTGCGCCACACGAGGCTCTAGCATTATTATGACTTCTCATTATTCACTTTTGTTTACTATTTGCAGTTTAAAGCTAAACTAAACTCTTTCAACTATACTAAAACATAATGATCAACCTTCTCTATGCTTTCTCTTAGCTTACTATCTGAATCTAAAAGCTATGCTAAAGTTCCTCTAGGCATGTAAAGAGTAAAAGTAAAAGTCAGAGAACTTCTAAGATTTGGAAATAACTCCAAGTTCCAGCTTCAGAAACTAAATCCAAATCTTACAGGCTAATGGTACTCTAAGGCCGTAGCTAGACCTAAGGTTTATCCCAGGATCGTCCCTGCCTGAGCACTGGATGCCCTGTGTGGCACTTAGATGAACAGGTTTGACCCCAGGACAATCCTGGGATAAACCTTAGGTCTAGCTACAGCCTATGTCCCAACTTTCAGGAAAATACTCTGAGTCCCAACTTCTAAAATTGTAAAGAGGTTCATAATTACCCAGCTCCGTCAAGTTCCAGTCCGAGGTGAGGTTGAAGAGAAAATAAAAAATTCCCAACTTACAGTTCCGCTACCTGTGCTTTTATACACTTGTTCTGGCTCAAAGGTTCGGGGTCAATGAGTGATGAGACCACCACCTTCCAATCATAATTGGCATGAATAAGTGATTAGACCACCCATTCACCAATCAGAAGTTAGGTGACTCCCCCTTCCCAATATTTCACGTGCTATACTCATGGGGTCCTAGACAACATGGCTGCTATATGGGTGTCTTATCTTGATTGGCGTCTAAGACATCTACTTTGAGCTCGTGTTCCTCATTAGGTCATGTTAGGTCATATTCCAGGTGTCCTGTTTGCTCAGTATTGTCGCTTCCCATGCCCAACTTCGAGTGAGGACATTTCTTATCAGCAGGTGCTACCACAAGATTTCAAAACAACTTTCCCTCCTAGTGGACACCATCTAAGCATGCTCCGCTTTCTGCCAGCACACTCACACACTCTCTCAGCATACTGTGGCTTTGGCCGTACTCTGAGAAGCCGCTTTTTAAAATGTCCACTGTGGGTTTCCCCTCCCCTTTCTTCAAAGACAGTCTAACATTGATTAGCATAGAATCAAACTTCAAGGTCTTCATGTCCATGACTCAGGAGTCTGGAATATACTTCTGGGGCTATTTCAGATATGAGTCTGGGGTCTTTTTAGGGGTTCTTCTTGTAAATCTTCCCAAAACCCTCACTCAAGCCACCCCATTCCAGATCAGATCATCCATATTTCACTTGAAGTAGCCTTCTTCTTGCAGCATAATTTAACTCTTTTAGCACCAGATTAACAGTAGTTATTGGTCTTCTATATGAAGAGACAACACATCAGTGTAAGAGGTCTAGATTGGGAATATTAATCAACTGAAGCTGAACTGATGAAACAGAAGTATTGTTTTTGGGTACTAATTCATCTCACCCTGGAAGACAGAAACAAAGTCCAAAGTGATCTTGATGGGCTGGAGCACTGGGCTGAAAACAACAGAATGAAATTTAATAGGGATAAATGCCAAGTTCTACATTTAGGAAATAGAAACCAAATGCACAGTTACAAGATGGGGGATACTTGGCTCAGCAATACGACAAATGAGAAGGATCTTGGAATTGCTGTAGATCACAAGCTGAATATGAGCCAACAGTGTGATGTGGCTGCAAAACAATAAAAACTAAAACAAATGTTATTTTGGGATGCAATAATAGAAGTATAGCTTCCAAATTGCGCGAGATACTGGTTCCCCTCTTTTTGGTACTGGTTAGGCCTCAACTTGAGTATTGTATCAAGTTCTGGGCACCACTCTTCAAGAAGGATGCAGACAAGCTGGACGGGGTTCAGAAGAGGGCAACGAGGATGATCAGGGGTCTGGAAACAAAGTCCTATGAGAAGAGACTGAAAGAACTAGGCATGTTTAGCCTTGAGAAGAGAAGACTGAGGGCAGGCCTCTTCAAGTACTTGAAAGGTTGTCCCACAGAGGAAGGTCAGGATCTCTTCTTGATCATCCCAGAGTGCAGGAGACGGAATAATGGGCTCAAGTTACAAGAAGCCAGATTCTGGCTGGACATCAGGAAAAACTTCCTCACTGTTAGAGCAGTATGACAATGGAAACAATTCCCTAGGGAGGTTGTGGGCTCTCCCACACTAGAGGCATTCAAGATGCAGCTGGGCAGCCATCTGTCAGGTATGCTTTAAAGTGGATTCCTGCATTGAGCAGGGGGTTGGACTCGATGGACTTATAGGCCCCTTACAACTCTACTAATCTATCATTCTGTGATCTTCAAGCCAGGAACTGCTACTTTTTCCAGGCTCAGCAAAGCTTCTCAGGTGGCCCCACCCTTATATACCTGAGAGAAACTGGAAAAGGCAGGCTCAGGGTTCTTTGAAGAATGGGGTGTAGAAATCAGTATTAGGAATTTTTTTATCACTCTTTTTTGTTAATCAGCTCTGTACTACCAAACATTTCCTTTGGTCTATGCTAACTTGCTTATTTTTACTTGTGTAATATTTTGAATATTTGTGATGACCTAGGATTATGGAGACAAAAGTTGAGTGTAGCCATACACATACTATGGATTTTAGGAAAACTGATTTTAATAAACTCAGAATTATGATAAGTAAGGTCCCTTGGCAAGTGAGCCTAACGAGAAAAGGAATGCAGGATGGGTGGGAGTATTTAAAAAAGGAAATTTTAAAGGCACAGTTACAAACAATTCCAACAAGGAGAAAAAATAGAAGACAACAGAGGAAACCAATGTGGCTCCACAAAAAACTTAGACTCAAAGAGTACTTATCAACAGAACCTTCTCAAACTGGGGAGAGGCAATGAGTGGGGTACCGCAGGGCTCAGTCCTGGGCCCAGTGCTCTTCAACATTTTTATTAATGATTTGGACGAGGAGGTGCAGGGAACGCTTATCAAATTTGCAGATGACACAAAATTGGGTGGGATAGCTAATACCCTGGAAGACAGAAACAAACTTCAAAGTGATCTTGATAGGCTGGAGTGCTGGGCTGAAAACAACAGAATGAAATTTAATAGGGATAAATGCTAAGTTCTACATTTAGGAAATAGAAACCAAATGCACAGTTGCAAGATGGGGGATACTTGGCTCAGCAATACTACAAACGAGAAGGATCTTGGAATTGTTGTAGATTGCAAGCTGAATATGAGCCAACAGTGCGATATGGCTGCAAGAAAGGCAAATGCTATTTTGGGCTGCATTAATAGAAGTATAGCTTCCAAATTACGTGAGGTACTGGTTCCTCTCTATTCGGCCCTAGTTAGGCCTCATCTAGAGTATTGCGTTCAAGAAGGATGCAGACAAGCTGGAGCATGTTCAGAGGAGGGCAATTAGGATGATCAGGGGTCTGGAAACAAAGCCCTATGAGGAGAGGCTGAAAGAACTGGGCATGTTTAGCCTGGAGAAGAGAAGATTGAGGGGAGACATGATAGCACTCTTTAAATACTTAAAAGGTTGTCACACAGAGGAGGGCCAGGATCTCTTCTTGATCCTCCCAGAGTGCAGGACACGGAATAACGGGCTCAAGTTAAAGGAAGCCAGATTCCGGCTGGACATCAGGAAAAACTTCCTGACTGTTAGAGCAGTGCGACGGTGGAATCAGTTACCTAGGGGGGTTGTGGGCTCTCCCACACTAGAGGCCTTCAAGAGGCAGCTGGACAACCACCTGTCAGGGATGCTTTAGGGTGGATTCCTGCATTGAGCAGGGGGTTGGACTCGATGGCCTTGTAGGCCACTTCCAACTCTGCTATTCTATGATTCTATAGATAATAAAACTGAACTGATATCTCCAAGCCATACTGTTGTGTAATGTTGCTAATTTGACTGAATGAGAGAGTTTGGAAAGATCCCAGATTCAGAGAGGGGATTATTGACCTTTACCTAGAGAACACTGCCCCAACTAGTATCTTCAAAGCTAACCCCTATCATTTATTCATTTATTTCAACATTCTGTGATAAAATCAAACACCTTGGAGTAATCTATAGAGGCTGGCAGAAGTGAAGAAACACAGTGATAAAGTCCACAAGGAGATTTTAGAATTCTCAAAACCCTCTGTAAAAGGGAGCGGGCTAACTCCCTCAGTTCTTATAAGTCCCCATAGTCTTCTACTTCTTGTAGCATAGAGCATTTCATGCTGGGTTTAACAGACTTGTGGTAAAATTATTTATGAGAAATTCATGGCATTTCAGGGACAAATATCAGCTTGTTATTTGAGACACCACTACATCATGTATTTGTTATTTCTTGTCCCCAGCTAAGAGTAATGCTATCTCACTTGTTAACTGGGTAAGCACGAAAAAGCTATGTTGATTGACAGAGACTTTAAAATAACTGATATAATCTTAAAGTTAAATTTTTACTTAACATGAATGTAAAAGAAAGTTTGCTTCATGGGCACTGTAATTGCTTTTCTTCTTGGCCAGATTTTCACTTTAGTGTCATATGACACTGTTTTGAGGATAATGCTGATAAGTCTAGATTAGCTAACTTACCAAAATTGAAAGACAGTTAACTGACCACTTCCATCCCTGTAGTTTCCCCCTTCAAAATCTTCTTTTTAGTCCACTTATGAGACCCCAAGGGATGAATTGAATGAACTGCTAACTAATGATGGGAGAGGGGGGTTTGCAAGGTGCTTGTAGCAGCAAAACAGAATTTGCATGGTTTTCAAATTTAGGATATACGTCTGAGTTATTGTTAATAGGCAAACATGAACCTTTTTATTGGCACTATTTCTTGCTGACACATAAAATATACAAAACAAAAAACAAAGGCTCCTAAAATCTAACATGATATTGAACTTGACAAGCAAGCTTGTTACATTCCTTTTGATCCTATCTTGCCTGGTAGACCAATGCCAACATATTCTTTGCCACCTTTTCTATATCACTTGTTAGAGATAAAAAAGCTGTCTACTAATTATAAAATCACCACCTCTAAAGGTACAGAGAATTTAGATACGGACAAATCTATCAGTTTTGCTTTCCCACATTTGCTTTCTTTTTTTAAACATTTCCAGTTCTTTCCATGCCATTTATGAAGAAATGTTTAGATATTGGTAAGGTCTTATATTTAAAAAATGAAATGAATGAAATGCTCATCAATTGGCCCCAGCCTAATTCAATAGGTACAGCTATTTTCCAGCATGGAGAGGCCCATATTATACATGCCTGCCACATAGCCATTAAAGATAAAGAGCTGGTCAGAAAGAAGAGGTGGCAACCCTGATTCAGTACCACGAAAATGGTGAATACACAAGGATTGGAAGCCTGAGGACAGAGAAGAAATTAACCAAATATGCAAGAAACCAGTCCTGAAATAATTTCCCCCTTCCTAATCAGAAAGAAACACCCTCTGCGAGAAAAAGAAATAGTTTGAAAAGGTTTCATAATTTTGCCAAGTTGAGGAACTGCTCCCTTGAACCTCTCCCTTCTTCCTCGTTCTCCAATACTTACCCCAAACCAAGAGTGTTAGGGACTCTGATTTACTTAATCCCCACCTCTTTTGACCTCTCACACTGACAAAACCCATCCTATGGGAAGCTGAACAGTTAGCCTAATTTAAGCTCCAAAGTCAACCACCAATTTTCCCATAATACAGTTCTCTTCACAGGCTTTTGAAGGTTCTAATTTATTCGTATGCTTCTATTTGAATTGTAATTGCTCTGTCAAGTTACTCCCCCAAAGTAATGAATGTGCATTTTAAATTCTTGCTGGTGCTTAATCAATTTACAATTATTTGAAGGGGTGTGTGGGTGTGGGTGTTATTTGGGCTTCCCCACTTTGCCAAAGATGCTGTCTTGCTAATGTTAACATAGCTTTTAAAATGATGTCTATCTTGAGAACACGTGCAAGTTTATACACATGTCTAGAAGAACACATTGCATAACAGATGTACACAGAAGTCTCTCTCTCTCTCTCTCTCTCTCTCAAACCACTGACCCAAACCACTTTTTTTGTTTGGCCCCACCCACCACCGGAATGTAGCCCCTGAGGGCCACCTTCCCCTGAGGAAAGGTGGACCTCGGGAAGGAAAAGGGTCCAAACTCCTTCTCTAAAAACAAATGAAGGATTCCCTGTTTTAAAAAAGAAAAGTTTTTAGCTGTCTGCTCCAATTGCCAGACATCGCTTTTGGCCTACCAGAAACATGACGAGGCAAGTTAAATCAGCAGTGAGCAAAACTTACTACATGCTTAAGGGCCTACTACATTCTTCTCTTTGTGATATATGGAATATGTGGGCTACTGTTTCTTTGACTTTCTGGTAGTTCCAGAGTATGATGTAAACTGATATACTAAGAAGGGTCTGAGCTGAGATTGATACTCTGCTTTGTGCATCTGTTTTTTCTCCCTTGTTCTTATTTCTTTTAATATCACTCACTCAAAATAAAGGTTTGCTGGAGTTCATGATGTCCCTTGTGTGACGCTTGAAAATAACACTCTTCTGCATTAATGTCATGATTCCAGTTCTGACAGCATCTATCTAAGCTTCTAAATGTCATGGAATGTGACAATAAGCTGCAAAACATGTGCTTGCACACACAAGGGAAATACACAAGTATGTTGCAGTGGTATATGTTCTGCATGCAAATTCCAGTCTTATATCACTGTGTAGTTCCAAAGGTGTTTTTTTTTAATTTTAAATAAAGCCTTGTGCCACTCTATTTCTATTAAATACAGAATCAGAACAGTAAAATTTAAATTTTAGTTAAAATTAAGTGTTAAAATACTGAGAGAATAAAAAGGTCTTCAGCTGGCGATGAAAGGAGTTCAGTGTAGGCGCCAGGTGGACCTTTCTGGGGAGCTCATTCCACAGCAGAGAAAGCCCTCCTCCTAGTAACCACCTGCTTCACTTCCTTTGGCAGGGGCTCACGGAGAAGGGCCCCTGTGGATGATTTTAAGATCCGGGCAGGTACATATGGGAGGAGGCGTTCCTTCAAGTAACCTGGCCCCAAACCATTTAGGGCTTTGAATGTTAATACCAGCACTTTGAATCGGACCCGGACCTGGACTGGCAGCCAATGAAGTTGTAAAAGGACTGGCATAATGTGGTCTCGCCGGTCAGGTTGACCACTAGGTATGGCAGAATAACACAGCTTCCTATGCCCTTACCTCTGAAGCGGGGGGCGGGGGCGGGGAGCAATAATGATAGCTGCCCTATCACTTAAGATCCATTGGAACGTTGTTTCTTATTCTGTAAGCAATCTCTGAATACTTTGGCTTAATTGGATTCTGAGTCTACTGTTTGCATAAAACAGGGGTGGGGAACTTCTGGACTAATCTGGGCCACGGAGGTTTCCACCCGGACTGCAAAGCCTCCTTGGATTCTAATTGGAAGGGCAAGCCCTGTGCAAGGGAATCCTCCTGTTATAGTCAATCATATATCAGATATAGTAGTGGGGATAACTCGCTGGCATGGCGAGAAGACACCTAACTCTGGTGGTGGTGGTGGCTCCAGCCCTGCTGGCCGAGTCCATTCATGCATCACTTGCTGATCCCATCAGGATGACAAGTTATGTGTGAAGCTGGGGAACTGGCCAGCACTAGGAAGTGCTGTATGAGGCTTTGTCTCTGCATTAAGAGAGGCATGGAAAACCATGCCTTGCCCAGCACCAAGAAAGGCAAAGTGGGCATGGTGAGGCCACGGCCACTGACATCATCCAGCCCATGGAGGGCACCAGTGGTGGTGGCAGCAATTTGGACTCACCTTAAAGTATTTTCCCACCCCTGCTATGCAACAATTGTGGAGAGTAAATTTATATTATTTGTTGGTGAACTCACACCATTGGTATGAAGTTCTGTTCTGTTTTGATTTGATTTTCACTCTTTTTATAGGCAGTTTCAAAATGGGAGATCACATCTGGTTGACCTGTTCCTAACCTAAGAACCACATCCATCCATCCATCCATCCATCCATCTATCTCCCCTCCCTCTTACCTTGACAGTCCATCCCCCAAGCAATCCCACCCCTCCCTGCCACCAGCCAGTGATACTCCACGACATGTGTCACTGCAGATGAGCCCTATGCCTTCAGTACAGCTAAAGTGGGGATGGGATGGGTACAAGTAGTCACACTTCACCCCCAAGCATCCCAGCATGCCTGGCTACCTCAAGAGTCTTTCATGTGCTGAGCATGAAGATCTGCATAGGGGTCTGTAAACTTGTTCAGCTGAATGTACGTATACAGCTCCTGGGATTGGGAACCCTGATAAGCAGGGCTGGCATCAAGGGTAGGCATGGTTGGGCATTTGCTGAAGGCCCTCACCCTAGCAGGGGTTCATTGACAAGAGGTCCATTGACAAGTTGCTCCTACACTTCACCATGGAACTTCCTTATTACCCTGCTTCTTATCCTGGCCCAGACAATGGTGGTGGAAAGCAGAAAGAACACGTGATGCCACTGCCTACTTGCTCACTGGGGCCCTTTCTACATCATCCATTTTTCGAGGGATCATCCCTGGATCATCCCTGTGCCTCCAAATGACGCACAGGAGATCCCGGGAGCAGGGAAGGATGATTCCTCCATTTCCCCAGGATAACTGAGACCTCAGTTATCCCAGTTTTACCTGCTGTTCTGGGATGATCCAGAAGATTGAGGGTGGTGTGGATGCCCATCCCAGCTTCTTCTCTCTTCCCTGTGAGTACTGAGGGTCTTCAGAGGGAAAGAGCCAGGCCAGGGGGAGTCCAGGGTCATCAGGGGTGGGGTGGGGAGAGGGGGTGGGCCTTTTTTTAAAACCTTAATTTTTGCTGGCGCGCTCTAGCTCTTTCTCTATAAAAAAAATGGCAGCAGTGATGGGCATGACGCCCGTGACATCGCACGGCCCACGTGGACTGAGGGCGATGATCCCAGAAGCAGGTAAGTCCAGGAACACCCCCTCCCCCTCCCTCTACACCCATAGATGTAGAAAGGGCCTGGCTCTCTGCCTGTCAAGCAAGTGGTAGCAAGAAAAAGGATGAGGAGCAAGTGCAGATGGTGACAACGGCAGAGGGAAGCCAGACTCATAGAGGGAGGGAGCCCATTGAGTATCTTGCCCAAAGGCCCTCTGAAACTTGGACCCAGCACTGCTGATAAGTTGTGATCACAGGAGCTGTGTAGGCATATCCAGCTGAACATGCTTACAAGCCCCTATGGCGACTTTCATACTCAACATGCAAAGGTCTCTGAGATAGCCAGGCATGCTGGGAAGTTTGGGGTGGGGGTACTCATGTATGTTTCATCCACACTTTAACTTTAACTGTGTTGCAGGCAAATGCCTCCTAAGCTCTATGAACATGTTGTTCAGTGTTCCATTACCATATTCCTTAGCGGGCGAGGAAACGGAAAAATCCATCTCATCTCCCAAGTAGGAAAGCTGTGCTGATATTCGTCCTAGATTTAAATTCACTTGATGAGGAGATATAATCTGTCCTCTCCCCTTTGCTACTTCAGATAAGGATAACAGAAGGGCTAAAACAAGGACTTGAAATTCTTCATTTTGTCTTGAGGCTACCCTATCCTAATGCTTGACTTCACTGAGCAGATTTGCTCTGTAAAGTTAGACGGTAATCATCTGATCTCTAAACAAGGCTGAGGAAATGAATCTGTATATTTTCCTAGCAGTTTAGTGTTTTACAGATAGGCAAACTAATATTCTAAATCAGAGGTTGAAGCAAAGGAGCATATCTTTTGCTCTATCTGCCATCTTTCCTTAAAAGTCAGAGACCATTAATAGTCTCAAAACAATAAAGAACAATTTCCCTCCCAAAAGAACAAGAAACATGATTTAAAGCAGCGTAAAAAGCCCCAAGAACCTCAGAATAAGACAGAAATAACTATAAAGAGAGCAACATTTGATACAAAATACGTTTATAAACATTTAAAACAAACTACTAGTGCCTGGAACAATGGCACTGTCCACTCCCATTATACTATGGGGTATAATTTTGCTATTTTTTGCCCTCTTCACCATCCATACTATGTAATGATAACTTCCATTTTGCTCTCCCCACCCCCATCCCTCATATCCATACTATACAATGGTACTTTTCACAATACCACCTTCTCCTTCTCCTTTCTATTCATTGCCACCCCCACCCCTACCCCTTGGGAGTGTTCAATGGAATCTTCCTTTCTGTTGTTGCTGCTCCTCCTGCTTCTAAGGAGTGCACTTGTAACACCTTTTCTATGGTCTCCTACTCCTCATGGACTACAGTCCTCTAGTACTGTTTTTATTATTTTAAACATTGCATTCCTAAAAACCCTGGGATCACAAGACGATGTGGAAAGGGTTCCCTGAGGCTAGATGGGTTGAGAACTAGTCATCTATGGCTCTGAAAACCATTGTGGTGTAGTGGTTAGTATGTTGGACTAAGACTGTGAAGACCTGGGTTTCAATCCCCACTCTGTCATGATGGGGGTAACTATGGGCCAGTCACATTTTCTCAACCAAACTTACCTCACAGGGTTATCATGAGAATATATGTGGTGGGGGTG
Source organism: Elgaria multicarinata webbii (assembly GCF_023053635.1). Classification (NCBI taxonomy): domain Eukaryota; kingdom Metazoa; phylum Chordata; class Lepidosauria; order Squamata; family Anguidae; genus Elgaria; species Elgaria multicarinata. The sequence goes on along the minus strand of NC_086172.1, from coordinate 123,369,633 downwards.
GGAACTCTGTACATCACCTTGAGCTCTCAGGAGGAAAGGCAGGATGTAAAAATCTATATAAATAAAAATGTAAATGTTCGTTTGAAACAGACATTATATCTCCGAAAGTTCTTCACCGATTGCTTTGAAATTTTGACACAACGTTGCATTCGAATACGCGAGCGTTGTTATGTAACTATGTTCTATATGGGGACAAAAGTTTTTCTTAAAATCAAGGAAATAGGCCTCCTCAAAACCAGTCCTGCTGATCATTGTGACATCGCCAACCAGTAAGCCAATCCACTGCCTCTGCCTCCTCTCCTATTTGCATGTTCTCTCCTATTTGCTCTTAGAGGTCATTGTGACATCGCCAACCAGTAGGCCAATCCACTGCCTCTGCCTCCTCTCCTATTTGCATGTTCTCTCCTATTTGCTCTTATAGGTCATTGTGACATCGCCAACCAGTAGGCCAATCCACTGCCTCTGCCTTCTCTCCTATTTGCATGTTCTCTCCTATTTGCTCTTATAGGTCATTGTGACATCGCCAACCAGTAGGCCAATCCACTGCCTCTGCCTCCTCTCCTATTTGCATGTTCTCTCACAATTGGCTGAGTGAATATAGATGTCACACCTGTGACAGTTACACGTTCTGAAGAAAGGTAACTGCCAGGAATTTCCACTAACCTCCTCACCGTAAAAACATCCTTTTTTAAAAACCAAACAATCTGCTTTACTTCATCCAAATAATGCCTCACAGAAGATCACACTTAGGTCATCGTACTCGCAGAGCGGAAGCACTGCGACGAGAAATTGCAAATCAGACTGAGGAAGAACGGGCAAAAAAGAAAACGAGAAAAAAAGAAAAAGAATGCCTCAAATACGTGCCAAGGAACCAGCCAAGCAACGTTCAGCCAGATTTGAGGATGCACGGTTGCGAGCACGGCAATCGCGTTCTACAGCTTCAGATCTGCTTTGTTCTCAAAGCTCAGGGCCAATCTTTAGAATTGTGCGGTTTAGATCTAGACACAGATTGCTTCTCACATGGACAATTATATATTGCGTGTTCTAGAGTCGGCAAACCAGACAATCTCTATATCTACACAGACAATGGAACAACTAAAAATATTGTATATCCACAAGCATTGTGAAATTAAACATATTAGAAACATCCGCTTTGTCTTTTCTTTCTTTTCAATTTAACCAGACTGAGCCACAGCAACGCGTGGCAGGGTACAGCTAGTAATAAATAAAATATATAAACAAAGGCTCTAATGGGGGGATTTCTTCCCAAAGCAAATAGCTTTAGAATAGAGAAAAGGATTAAATTCCCTCCCCTTGCCTTCTCTGATCCTACTAATTGCCAGCTTTTATTTAAAGGGCTGTCAGAGGATAGTCCTCTCTTTGACGGGATGTCCAGTCCAAATCTGGGTTAAAGAGAAGGAACCATAAGAAGAGATAACAGGGGCCTTGAAGTTAGCACCTGGGCAGCAGACTGAGCAAGCATAGAGGTCACCTGTATGGTCACAGTCTTCCCAGCTATCGTGTGAGATGTATTGTATTTCTTTTTAAATTATAGCAACTATTTCTAATTTTGCATCTATATGTTCAAATTAACATATGCACATTTTATGCAAATACATGTCCTCTTTTTGTGTATGTTGCATTTCCTCTATGTTGGCAATGTGTCAGCAGCTGCCCTAGCTATCTGCCATTTCTTTGTAAGTTGTATCCATTCCTCTACTATAATAGCCATTTGCACAGCTCTAGAAAAGGAAATCCGTATGCAGAAACAGGAGACATTGATGAAGATGCACAGTTAGATACATATTCACTACAATTCTCATCTGGGTACCACTGAACTGGCTAGATACATATTTTGATGTCTATCTCCATCGACAATTGTACACTCCTAAAACAGTGTCTTTAAGTGTTAATTCAATTCTGTTTTAGAGCTGGATTTCTGTTTTCCTCCATTTTTGTAAAACACCTCTCAATTTTGCATTATAGCAGACTCTACAGCTGTGAGGTGTTTTCCAAAAATTGTAAAATAATCACAATGAAAATGGAGAGATACAAGCACATGCTGCTGCTTCTTTTTAATGTCAACTTTTGTTTGCAAAACGATGGTCTGTTGAATTCATTGATGCTTGGCATGATGTGCCATGGTTCTTGGTGTTCATGGGGATTGCACATGTTCCTCGATGGGAGAACAGACCTCAAGCTATTGGCAATAGAACAAAAGCAAAGAGTTCCTTTCATATTGTTAACTTTACAGATTGCATTTGTTTGTTGCATCTTAATTACTGCCCCTGGGTGAAGAAGAGAACACGTCTGGCAAAGGGCAACAAACAACCCCCCCACCCAAAAAAACTTGTTTCACCCTCTGGAAGGACCATCCATTGTACAGCTCACTGCACCATGGAGGGAAAAGCAGAGGCTATATATAGGTGTGGCCTAGGGCAGGCACAGAAGCTGCACGCAAGCACAGTGATGCTAATCAGAAACCAAATAAAGCTGCTGTCTGAGTGAATCAGTTGGTGAGTCAGCAAAGCGTCTGGAAAAGGAACAGCAGGCACAGCTGTTGCTAGGATACCCTGGTTGCAGTAAAGAAAAGTAGCACAATGTGGTTTTCCCTAATTGATAACTCCCCCAACCCCCCTTTTCATTTACTTTCATCTAAAATAAAACTGCAGGATGATGTTAATTTATATTCCAGCAGGAGAATCGCGTGCATGGTAAGTACGGGAGCTACCCTAGCGTCTTATTCTTCATACCAGGCACACCCAGATATCGGGCTCCTGGGATTTTGGGGGTTTCTTTGACTAGATCCCCGAGGTCCACCAATGGGAGTCAGATGCAAGATGGTAACTTACAGGGGTGGAGCCATATTCAATACATTGGCTCAGTAGGGGAAGCCTATGACTTACTGCAACTAGGGTGAGCAAATGGCCAGTTTTCCCTGGAAATCTCCGGGTTTTCATACCCTGGGGGTTGGGGGCTTTAGGGGGAATGTTGAATATATTTAAAAACCTCTGGGAAAGCTGGTTGCAGGTCGTGCACTTCCAGACCTTGGGAAAGTGCACAGATAGCCTTCGCCATTAGCCTGACTGGGGAATATCTGCACACATGCAGACATCCTCCCATGCAAATGGCATGGATGACCTACGCATTTTCCAGAGACCAGACAATGCACAACCTCTCCACCACTTTCATTGCTGAGATGGAGAGATTTGCCCTTCCCCACCCAGGCCAGGCTGCCTGCCTGCCCAGCTGAGGTGCCAGGGCCCATGCCACCCACCTGCGCAACGTACCCAGCTGCGCCCAGCCAGCTGGCCAGCCACTGCCTCAGCCTCACCTGTCCCAGAACTCCCTAGTCCCGCAAGACATCCGGAATGTGCAAGTCAAAAATTTAAGGCTGCAGTCCCCAGGGAGTATGTTCCATTGAACTTAATAGGACTTACATCTGAGTAGACATATAGGGCTGCACTGAAAGTGCAGATAAAACTAATTGGCTGTGTTTACATTTGTGCTGTGCCTGGTGGCTCAGAAAAACATGTACACTTTTTAAAAAAATGCCTGGTAATAAATTAAAGGGTTTTTTTTAGTTGAGTAAATCATTCTGCCCTTTTACTTGTTATATATATTTGTATATTACCCAAACCTCACTGGAAGTGATTTTTTGAGATATTGAAGGAAGCATGAGAAAATGTTAAAAAGCAGCCATCTGTTGGACAGAAAGGCCATCTTTTAACGTTTCTTGTTTATTATAGTAACACACACCAGAAGCAAGAGATTTTTTAAAAAAGTTATCCCTTAATTGCACTGATTAAAATTTGTTACCATGATTAATCAACTATATCAGTTGATTCATTTACTTATTAAGACTGTAATCCAGTGCATGCTCAGTAGATCAGCTGCAAGTCCTGGTGGTCTTATATTTTTGTCTGAATGTGTTTCTTAATTGTCACTTCTAAGGGAGTCTTGTACAGTGATTTTTTTTAAAATGAGAGAAATTCTGTAAAGATGCTATATGACTGCTAACTGTTGCCACATAGTTTGCATTTTTGAACTTGCTTCAGGATTACTAGATGCCAATATAAAGTCAACATTTTATGCAAAACTAGGGTGCTAAGTTATTGTTGTTTTTTTATAAAAGGTGTTGTGCACTTTGCTTTCTTTATGTGTCCTTTAAATTATTTAGGCTGCAATCCTATGTTCAGTTACCTGTACATAAACTCAATACATTAAACTCAAATAAGCTTACTTCTGAGTAGGATTATGCTATGCTGTCTAGTCATAACTACAAAGTTAACCAGAATTAACCTGAACTTCACATTGACTATCCATTTCATATTGCTAGTATATTAAATGTCTGAGTTGTGGATTGTGGTGTAGTGGCTAGTCGGGAGATCTGGGTTCTAGTCCCCACTTAGCTATGGAAGCTCACTGGGTGACTTTGGGCCATTCACAGACTTTCAGACCAGCCTACATCACAGGGTTGTTGTTTTGAGGATTAAATAGAGAGGAGGATGATTATGTACACTGCCTTGGGTTCCTTACAGGAAAAATGGCAGGATATAAATGGAATAAATAAATAAAATGTAAACTCTGTAATCTTGTAACTTGTAGTTAGATGTTTTGATAGTGGTTATAGTAACAGGGTTTGTTAGAAACTCACCACTGAGGCCATACTGTGGGTGCTTATCACCAGTTCTCCCAATAGTGTAAACATAAAAATCTGCAAAAGGCTATGCCTCTGGCAAGATCTTTAATAGAAATTGACTTGTGAAAATCTAGTTTATATTACATCTCAAGTGTTACAATGTTTCAAAGAGAGCCACTTTTTCTTGCTCAATATTAAATTACATTGAATAGGATTGAGAAAAGACTGCAATCATACTTTCTCTCTTCTTTCTCCACCCTTACCTGGGAATAAGTCCTATTAAACTCAGTGAGGCTTGCTTCTGGTTAGGGCACAATCTTATATATGCTGGCTGTGGAATGCTGGGAGTTGCAGGACATTTTTTCTGGCTAGAGGATTGCACCTTTTGCCTCCCTATCTAATCTTTCTTTACCGCATATTTCCCATTTTCTGTTTAGTCTAGCACTGGTGTGCCCCCTCCTATTCACAGTGTTCTTAAGCTATTTTTTTTTTTCTAATCCAGGACCGGTTTTCTTTAGAAAAATGGAAAATAATAGATTTTCATTTCTATATATGAGGACCATAAAGAACTTTATGGTCCTCATTTCTTATATGAGGACCATAAAGAACTACCATAAAGAAATTTGAACAGCAACTAAAAATACATGTTAATTTCAGGTAAATTGAATGTCTCACTTGTTCTTTATTTCAGCGATTTTAACATCAATGTATTTTGTAGAACAGGTTTATCTTAATTGTGAGGTATAGAATTAGTCATGTTACCAAGGCTACGCACCCCCCTTGGGGGTGGTCGTGTCAAGATGGGCCCGCCTTGGGGACTGGGCATGTTGAGGTTAACACGCCTCCTTGTGGGCCGGTCATGTTGTCCTCCTTTTTGGTTTCCAAAATATGGTCACCCCACTCTTGGTGCAACACACTGGGTTTAACTGCATGTACAAGTACCGATCTACAGCTGAGTGACTACGAATCAGCAATTCCAACAATTTGATTTAGGGGCAGAGAGTTGTCATCATCACAAAACTCTTGCTGATCTATTGCAAATCATCCAGAGATCTACCAGTTGATCTCAATCCACCTTCTGCCCATTCCTGTTTTATACAATGTCTTTCATCATTCATGTTTATACATGTTTATTACATGTTTATATCTCGATGTGATGCTTCTCTTTTAATACTCAGTGCCTTAGAGCAATTCTTTTTATATTGTTGTGTACTAAATGTTGCATTATATACAGCAGTGTGGTTGTATTTATCTACACAACAGTTATATGTCAGAGAGAGCATCTCACTGTCCATTGTTGCTACAACTGTTGCTCTTCTTTTTGTTGTTAAGCCTGTGAGCTGTGACTGAAGTTTGAAAGGGTGGAAAATTTAATAAGAACCACACTTGTTTGCACAAAATTGCCTTCAATGAAATCCATGTTCTTAGCAGCACACTCCTCTGCATGTCTACCCAGCACTAAGTCCCATTGTATTCAATGAAGCTGATACCCATGTTCATGTGTATAGGATTGGAGCCTTAACACGCAATCCTGTGCAGATTTACTCAGAAGTAAGTCCCACTGTCTTCAATGGAGCTTACTCCTTAATCTGTTTAGGACAGCAGTCTCAGTGTAGCTAATGCAAAAACCTTGCATATCAGATTTCTTAGGCTAAACATGGACCAATTAATTAAGATTCTAGGTGTGAGAATTAATTTTAACAATTAATTGGTCTTTTCAATCCTGGGAAATGAAATTGCACTGATATATATTCATAAACTTGTAATATTGTCTCTGTAGAAAAGTGATATTTATGGACCAATCATGAATAAGGCCCCTTTTAGACACCCTTATTATATTTTTGGTTGCTGCTCTTGCTATTGTATAGGTTCTAGCACAAAGCTTCCTTTGTGTAAAAGATATAAATCTATGGCTGTATCCAATATGCCTTATGCCAGCAGGTGGCAGCTTGTGCAACAATGTTCTTTTCCCATGCTACTCACTGCAGTCACTGTGCCCCTGAAAGCCCTCTCCAGTGGGGGTTATTTCATATAGGGGTGTAGTAGGAAGGGACAAACACCTGAAATCAGATGGAGGAAACTGGCACCAGATGGAGGAAACTGGCACCCACTAGAACCTGAGTACCTGATCCCTAGGGGTGATCTTCTCACCTTCACTGGACGTTTGGCCAAAGTTGGGTGGAGAATAAAAACTGCATCATCATCATCATCATCATCATCATCATCATCTTCCTTCTCCTATAGGAAGCCAGTGGCTGGCTGGTTAAAACTCTCTTTTAAGGAAGAGGACACATTGGGACACATTGGTTCCAAATAAAGCTGTTCTGCAACTTTGATGTCCAGCACATGGATGTGAACCTAGGGCTGGTACATGAGATCTGAACCCATCACCACATGTAGAGAATGAACAGGTGAATCTGCTGCACATGCTTTTTATGGTATGCCCAGGGCCTAGCTCATACTTTCTATGGACCCTGGGTTCAGTGGAATTTCAGGATTTCATTTGTAAGTTTGTCTAACGCTGTTGCCAAGGTTCAGATATGCACACTATACACAAGAGTAGGCTGCATATGTATACCTATAAGTTCCTATGTGCCTATCAGATAGCAGCATCAATTATTTTTATTTATTCATTTAATGACTGATTGATTGACTATTCATTGATTGACTAAAGGCCAGTAGCCAAAGCTCTCTGGGTGGTTCACAAAAAAATACACATCACAATACAAGATAAAAAAAACATAATATAGTATTTCTGACACACAAAATGTAAACAATTTAAACAGTGAAAACCTTTGCAATACGATACTGGACAAAATAGAAACAACTGACATAAATGTCCCATCGTATGCTGTCAAATGCCTGGAAGTAGAGGACAGCCTTAACCTGGTGCCGAAAAGATGATAGTGTTGGAGGCAGGCAGACCTCAGTGACCTGTTCTGAAGGAAAGGGGGTCTGGATTCAGCTTCTCTACCTTCTGAGTAACTGATTGGCCATGTCAGCATTTGATTGGTTCTGATTTTGCAACAGAAGATGGATCTATACCAATTTGGGAGCCACATATGCCACATCCATTGCAGGCATGGATCCCACTCTTTAAAGAATGCACATGCAGTGTCTGAATCCACATTTGCATTCACCTTCACTAGATTGGGGCAACTACAATCCTATACTCACTTACCTGGGAGTAAGCTTTTTCAATGGACCTTAATTCTGAGACTTGTATAAGATTGTACTGGAAACACGTTAAACAGCTCAATTCTATGTGTGATTACTCAGAAGTAAGTGCTGCTGAGTTCAACAGGGCTTAATCACAAGAAAGTGCAAAGCTTAAAGCTACAAGTTAAATGTGAACAGGCATAGATGTGTGATAGAAGAGATCTTCTTAGTGATTGAAATGACTGTTATGAAAAGAAGTTTTTTAAAAAGTAGAAAAATATTTCCTTAATTTATAATTAATGAAATCCATTTTAAACCCCCCATAAATTTCTACTTATTAAGCATTTAGAAATCGATCAGTTACTTAAAGGCAAAAGAGACAGGTGAAATGTTAATATGGTAAGTAATTACAGATGCAAAGAATCATTTACCCAGCTAAAATTATACAATTAGGAGAGATCTTAATGCACCCTTGCAGATGAGACCACAAAGGTTACTAGCCCACACAGTTTTTATCCAGCCTAGTAGCCCACGTGTATCTATTTTAGCCATTTGTCATACATTGACAACCTGAAAGAAAAGAAGGATTTGTTCTCATCCAATCTTCAAAAAGCTTCTCTGCCTGGTTGCCTGGAGGTAATTCCTATTTACCTGTTGAGATTTGAGTAGCTACATGTAAGCTTGCCTTAATGGTCAGCTAATCAAGAGTGTTCATTAGAGTGTTTATTAGAATGTAAGCCTATGTGGCAGGGTGTTGCTGTTTTATTCTTTCAATATGTACAGCACCATGTACACTGATGGTGCTATATAAATAAATAAATAAATAAATGAATAAATAATAAATTCACCCTTCCTCCCCTCAGGGAAGCATTTTCACATAGATTCCTCTGATGCACAACCCTTGTGTGTAGCAGAGGAGTCTTGAGTGTGTTCTAAGGCACACTATCAGCATTTACATGGTGCAGACAAGATAGATATGTGGATTCCAACAACTGATCTGAGTAAATTGAAAGTACAACAAGATTTACACCTCATGTCATATTGATATAATCCCACCATGGGCCAGATCTGGTGGGATTATTTGGTATGCTGCCTCCTGTTAGAAAGGCAGCTAGCAGCGGGGAGGGGAGAGCCAAAACAGAATGAGTGTTTACCAGTCCCACATGCACACAAAAGGCTAAAATTAGGAGACCACGTCTTTCTTTAGTGAAGAAAGAAAAATAGCTTTACTCACAAGTATTCTTGCATATAAATGCAGATACAGCATATGATTTCAAAGAACAATTTGTTCAGTTCATTTTGTGTTTCATAACACAGGCAGGATCAAGAGAGACAAGCTCATGAGCACCCAGCAATGGAAGCAGGCAGAGGGTGGTGGTGGTGGAAGAATCAGAGGAACAGGAAACCACTGTAGGCTAGCTGTGTCCCAAATTCTGATGCATTAACTAGCTAAATACAATACTGCCCCCTTGTAATTTGTGGATGAGGTTGCAATGTTCCAAACAAGATCTACAGCTCATGTCATTTTGATATGATCCCATCATGGTCATGCTATATCCCTCTTGCACATTTATACTGTGTAGGACACACAGTGCCATCTGTTGTGGTATTTTGGATAATGTGAAATAAAAAGTGGGATATAATGTTAGAAAAGCAGTATACGGAATAGGTAATGTGCCCCAGCAGTTATCAGTGTACTTCAATACCGATGAAATGCACTAGTGTGGATTTAGCTCTACAATGTGCTCAACAGTTCTCTGCAGCTGTGCTTAGGGAGACCATATGGAAAAGAGAACAGGGCTCCTGTACCTTTAACAGTTGCATAGAAAAGCAAATTTGAGCAGGTGTCATTTGTATGCATGCAGCACCTGGTGAAATTCCCTCTTCATCACAACAGTTAAAGCTGCAAGTGCCCTGTGCTCTTTTGTTTGTGGTCACTCTAGCTATACTCCTGCCGCTCAATCGCTCTAGGTTTCAGTCAGAATGAGTCAGAACTCTAAAGGAGCAATCCAAATTGCTGAACCCTATCATCAAAATGCATTCAGCACCTTGGATAGCTCTTTTAGAGTTCTGACTGAAACCCAGAGGGGATCTACCACCCCACTGAAATAGGAACTACCAGTCTCCACCTTCTTGGTGATCCTACTCAGTCCTGGCTTCTGGCTTGACCATCAGGCCGTTCTGACATGTTCTGTCTCAGGCTTCCCACCTGCTCCTTCTTCACGCACCAACCATTCTTTGACACCACCCACAACCCTGCATGATAGCAGTGTTGGCTTATAAAGCAAAGCCATATAGAAATCTGAAATTACGAATACACTCTAGACCCCATAGAGGCTGATAAACCCCAGAGAGAATTTCCTTGCCAAAATAACTGCTGGTGCAATGAGAGCTTTCATCTTCTTAGAGCACCATTTAATGGTATGCTTAGGAGTGACTCATTAAACAGCAAGCAGCCATGCAGGGTTATGCCAAGGATTAAAGGAGTCTTATATCAGGACACTGGTGGCTTTTTATGCTGCCTTTTGACTGACAGCTTTCTCCAAGCACTGTGGGAAGCCAGTGACAGCTCAGCAATAGTAGCAGCAAATTATACAAGGGTTTGGCAGAATGGGGCCCTTATTTGAATACAAGGCTGCTCCAATAATACCAGCAGCAAGTGTAATTTCAGAAACCTCTTGACAGAATGCAGACTGCTCTGGGGATGATGTCTAATGTTATTGATTGGTAGATATTCTTTCTCCTGGGACTTCTTTTCACCCTAACACCAATGACAAGGCAAAAATAATGCTAGCAATGTGACTGTGCATGGCAATCCTCTGAATGTTCAGAATCCAGTGGGACTTTCTCCCAGGTAAGTGTGCATAGGATTGCAGCCTTAATAATGGAAGAGGATGGGATGGAGCCAACAAAGGCAGAGCAGTGAGAAGACATGGACTTTACAGAAGCTAATAAAAGGTATGTTGTAGGATTGGTTCACTAACTGACGAAGGTTTTGATATTCATGTAGAAGGAGGCAGGCAACGAGGCCAGTTCCCATAATCAAAACAGAATAACTTCTCAAGTTCTAAGTAGGGCTACATATCTAAGAGATAACTCAGATAAATTAAAAGTTATCCCTTAGATATGCATCCCTACTTAGAACTTGAGCACTGTCTGTATACATAAGCCTTGGCATTTTTCCTTTTGAACAGTCATCATATATTGGCCATGCAAGAACAAAATATAACCAATTACAAAAAGTATCCAGTAAACAAAGACAGTCAACCTGGCATCCTCCAGATGTTTTGGACTATCACCCCCATAAACCCAAGACAGCATGGCCAATGCTCAGGAATTATAGGAGTTGTAGTCCAAAACTTCTAGAGGGCACCAGCAATAGACTGTGACTAGATGACCTGTGTGTCTGCTCTCTGGGTGTTAACGGTAGGTCGACAACCTCAAGGCTCCTGTTCTGCTCTCACTTCTTCTGTTTATCTTTAAATCAGACTTTGACTGGACAGCCTTGCAAATCAAGGATGACGTCAAACAGAGCTCTGTCCTCTGTACAATAAGACACATGGCCACTCGATGAGTCTGGTACATCTGGTGGGTGGGGTGGCCATGATTCCACATCCACATGGTGTATAGGCTCTACATACTTTGAGTCTTGCCCAAATCAGCCCTGGTGTGCCAATGATGTTACTAGTTTATTTCACATTTTGGAGGTGCCTCATTGTACATTAAGAACTTAAGAGCCATGCTGAATCTGTAGAGAGTATGAAAGAAAGACTTGCAGCCATGTTAAAATAGGAGATAGCCCCTCCTTTATTGAACTTCTAATTCTCCCTTTAGCCCATAATAATAAAGCATGCCTCAAATCAGACCAAAGACCACTGTATGACCATTCTGGTCATACAGTGGCCAACCAGCTACAATATTACATTGCTATATTTAATTTAGAGAACAAGTATGAAAAGAACTCTAATGCTCTCTGAACGTCTCTAAATTGTTCTCAGGTTTTAAGCCTATTTTAGTAGTATTTTAAGCCTATTTATAGCAGTTTCTGACATTTGGTTTTAGGGTCTGCTTTTGGGAGATGTGATCAGTTCTAGTTCTGAATTATCTGTCTATCTGGGAGGTACTTTAAACTGCTGATGGCCCATTAAGAATAGCATAAACTGATAAAGGAGAACAGGATGGTAACTGCTTAGAGTTTTGGCTTCCTTTCATGCAAAGAAAGGACTTTTCTCACCATACTAAATATTTAATATTCCCTGATGCAAGAGTGTTCTTGCACTGTGTGCACAATCTGAGAGAAACCTGTCAAGAAAATCACTAAGAGAAACAAAATGACCCCAAACTGAACTCCGTGTGAGAGAACAGAAAAAATCTGGTATGTGCCAAAGAAAGGCATTCTGCACCTAGAGAGATTCAACAATCTATATGGATTCCATTTGGTTGGTCAGGAAAGGTAAGGAAGGAATGTTATGAAAGAGTGCTGTCTCGCTTGAAGAAACCATGAGTAGAAATCTTTGTGTTCAGCTTACATAAATGGATAAAAAATAGTGTTGCCTCCAGACCCTTCACGGCACCCACAGCATGCGGATTTACTGGGTGCTTGCTTTAAACCAGGGGTGGGCAACCTGTAGCCATCCAGATGTTTTGGCTTACAACCCCCATCATTCCTCACCATTGTCTATGCTGGTGGGAGTTGTGGCACTACCAACGTTTGGAGGGCCACAAGTTGCCCATCCCTGCTTAAAACCCTGGTCTTCCTTTGGTTCTGTGTTGTGAGGGGTTGTTTGTGCAATCAAAGACACAGAGGTTTGCTTGGGGCTGTTCAGCTGCTTGAAAAAACTCCACGTATAAAATATGCCATTGTGTTTCTATCAAGGATGCCCCAAAATGTGAAATTATGTGGTTCACTGGTAGAATCGATTATGTTTGGAATGGCAATATGAGTAGCAAGTTTGGAAGGCTAGCTAAAAAAACTTTAGTAGTATTGTTATTTAAACAGAGAATAATTATGAGCACCTGCACAGCCTGCGTGACTAAGAGCGAAATATTATCGCGATGTCTGCCAACCTCTGAACCCAGAGGCTGTCAGACATCCTACGCAGAGCGAGAGACATAGGGAGGCAATCTTTGCTTCCATGCTCCTCCCAGTCTGCATTTCTGCTAGACGGGTGTTTTTGCCTGTCTAACTGGGGCTCTGCAGGAGGGAAGGAGGCAGGGAGGCTGGAAGATTCTTTGTAAGCCAGCCTCCTCAGTCATACAACAGTTCCATGATGCTGTGCAACAATTTCCAAGATGCACTTTGTTGTTGTGCATGCTCAACAATTCATGTATACAGAATGACATCTCAGGATAATGGAAAACTTTCAACTGAAATTGGCTGGAGGAATCCTAACCTGATGTGCAAATTATGATTTTTGTTCGGTTTTCATCCATCGCTAGTTTTTAACTAATAATATTTGGCCGACACTTCATTGACTGTCACAAAGCCCCCTGAATCTGCAAAGGTCCTGGCTAATAGAGATGCATCAATCATGCCCAATCTAAAGTTTGTTTCTTAAATGAATGTGCAACTCTTGATTTTTCTACACATACTTGATTACTGTACACACATTTGATGGCAGGCAGCTGACTGTGTGAACTGACCCTATTGGAAAATACTGCCTTGAATCTTGAGTTGCCCTTCCATGGCCTTTTGCTTGAAGAAAGGGTTTAGATCCAGTAGAGGCTCCCATTGGTTGAAGGTGAACCCCTGCCAAAGGAAGTGAGGCAGGTGGCTACTAGGAGGAGGGCTTTCTCTGCTGTGGCACCCCAGCTGTGGAATGAGCTCCCCAGAGAGGTCCGCCTGGCGCCTACACTGTACTCTTTTTGTTGCCAGCTGAAGACCTTTTTATTCTCTCAGTATTTTAACACTTAATTTTAACTTAAATTTAAATTTTACTGTTCTAACTCTGTATTTTAATCTTATATCAATTTTTGCTGCGTGGTTTTATCCTGGTTGTGTTTTTTATACTGTGTTTTGTATTTGTGTTTTTAAACTGTTGGTTGTTTTGTTATGGTTTTAATTTTTGTGAACCACCCAGAGAACTTCGGCTATTGGGTGGTATAAAAATGTAATAAATAAATAAATAAATAAATAAATAAATAAATAAGGGGACAGGAGGCATTTTTTTTGCTACCTCTCTCTTACCCCCTGTGCCACCTCCCCTAGGGTTCCAGAAGGTTCCTTGATCGTGCAGAGCAGTTTTTGAATTTGGGGGTGGGGCGTGCAAAAGGGTCTCCAGGGCAAAGGCAAATCAGCAAAAATCACTTTCTCCCCCTTTCATCAGTGGAAGTGTCCCATGAGCCAAATTTCACTCAAGGGGAGGGGAGGGCCACCCTTTCTCTGCTCTGCAGTTCCTGAAGTGGCTGGTCTGTGTGGTGGGGCTTAGGCACAAATGGAAGGCTTTTTTTCCTATTCTTAATTGACACATGGGGTATGATTGGGGGTGTCATAGCATGCAGGGAAGAGAGATTAACGTTCCCTCCCCAACTGCACCCTCTTGAAAATTGCCCCCTCCCTGCATGGCAGCTAGGTTTAGGGGAAAAAAACCTTCCATTGACACCAATGGATTCCCTCCCTTAAGGTTACTTGCCCCATGGGGTGGAAGGCAGGGGAGAGGTTGAAGCAAGCGGGGAGTGTAGGATTAACCCTTCCCTCCTCAGCTGTCCAGCCGCCATCCCCTTGAAAATTGTCCCCATCCCTTGCATGGTGATTAAGCATAGACAAATCCTTTCATCAGCAACAATGGGCATCAGTGGTGTAGTGGAGACAGGTTATGGAGAGGTGAAACACCAGGCTGGTTTGATTAAGAGGGATGATGACAACGTGCACCACACTGGCTCCCTCAGACTTCCCTCTTCCCTCTGAGCTTAGCTACAGTCCTTGCAATAGCTGGGGGAAGATGGATGTCCCCAGCAGCAGTATGATGTTGTGAGCGTTCCCTGTTCTAATGCAAAAGTAATTTAGAGTGGCTTGGTCTTGAGTGGACAATTAAGATCCATTCACCTTTCGAAAGAGCTGCTCCTGAAGGAGATGAAAACTGCTAGAACTAGTTTGTTGCCTTTGAGATAAAATATTTCTCACCTGTGTTAGAAACAAAAACTTCTGGAAAATCTTGAGCTGGCTCTGTTAGATTGTTTGGGAATGTGATGGGTCTGTCTCCCTAGCCAAGGTCAAACAAGCTAGCTGCTACACTACTCTTTGCCTGCTCACCATTCTAAGACTGTCAGCTGATCCTAATAAACCGGGTATTGTGTTATGTATTGCAGCTCTTTGGCAAGTGCAGCCCCCCAGTGCAGCATGTGCCACACCTGGAATATTTTAAAAACTTTTTTTTGCAAACAAAATGGCACCTGGAGCTGCTATGGATGCCATTTTGTTTGTATGGTTTTTTTTAACTCCCCCCCTTTGTTTTTGGCACCCAAATGTATGTGTATGTGGCCGCAGGGATGCCTAGGTGGTGGCGGTGGTACAAATGGCCCCCAGACCTCCTGAGGTTGCTCATCGCTGGTAAATACAAACACAAAGAAACACACACATATAGATCAACACAGCTGCCTGGATGTTTAAACATTCCATGCTTATAAAGACCATCATGATGAGCGCCTGTACTCTGAAATGTATCACTGCACCACTGATGGACACTCTGGGCTCTGGCAAGAAGGTCTGGGACTTTGGGAAATAGATCCCCATGGATCCAGGCCTAGCAATGCCTGTATACCTGTTGTTGTTGGATGTTTACCTGAAAAACAACTTATTTGCTGGCTGAAGGGGGGGAAGGGTTAATTGCCCTGGCCTCCTCATGATGCTAAACTTCCATGGGTGCTTCACTTGTAGCTGCAAGGGTTCCGTGCTTAAAGGCTGGCTAAAAATAATTGTAGACAAACTCTTTTTTTTACCTTGATACTTTATCACTGGGGCTGAGATGAATCATCACTTGGGGCTCTTCCTCATGCTCATAGTTTATTTATGGTATTGTTTTGAACTATGCTTGCTTTCTGGATATGTATTTTTGTCTTGTGTATTTTTTTATGTTGTAAAGTCACTCTGAGCACTTTATGGGTAGAAAAGAGGGGTATAACAATAAATTGCTGAATTGATCAACAACAAGAAGTAAAAGCAATAAAGCCTGCATCCATAAAATTGGCAGCATTTTTAGGATTTTTAATTTACTGTACATTAAAAAGCCTGACCAAATTAAAAGTGGTTTGATCTGAGGACTGGATTATTATAGCTGTCAGGAAAACAGCCTTGGTAAAAGTATTCCAGAGCTGGGATGGTGCCATTACAAAGAAGGCCCTATCTCCACTACCACTCCACCTAACGAAGGGCACCTGAAAAAGGATCCCTGAAGTTTATCCTAGTGAACTAGCAGATGGGAGCAGGCAGTTCTTTAAATATCCCACCATTATATTGGCATACTCAGGAAAAAATAACCTAATTTTGCTGAGTTATGCCAATGTTAAATGGGCTAAAGCCCCCCACCTAAAATATGACCGTGGTAATGCTAGTTGTAGGTTGACCTAAAAAGCATTAGGAAGAATGCAGAATTCTTAGCGGAGCTGTGGAGAAATCTTTTGAGTCCCTGTCAGTCAGGTGAGGTGCAATTTTTTACAGCTCAAACAATGAGTCATATTCTCCTTTGGGGCCTTGTCCTTGTATTTCACAGGGTGATCCCAACTGTATAAAATAAACAACCCTCTGAGTTTATCTGCATGTTCAGCATACTCAAGAGATTCTAAAAGAGCAAATGGTTTGCACATCTGATCTCTTGCTTCTGATATAATGGGCCATATTGAGACGTTTGGGTCCTATTCACAGTGAAATCTGAAATGTGGATTACATTAGAAGTGGCACTTGCCCCTAACCAACTGAGTCATATTTACAAGAACTGTGAAGATCAGTGTTGGCAATGTGGAACTGATAAAGCTAATTTTATGCATATTTGGTGGGAGTGCCCTCTGATCAACCATTTCTGGGGGGAAATTGTACATGCAATATCTACAATAACACATATTTCTGTATCCTGTGACCCTCTAACAGTCTTGCTTGGTTACGTAGAGAAACAGATAGACCCCATTTATAGAGAAATGGTTCAGAATCTCTTGATTGCTGCCTGGAGTTCGGTTGCCAGAAGCTGGCAAAGTCTGGAAAGTAGCAGAAATGACCAAGCTAACCAAATATGCTTGTCTAAGAGACAGAAGTCTAAAACCTGCTTGTTTTTCCAATGCTTGGCATGCTTTCATTGTCTATATGAGAGACAGATCTAATTTAGACATCGATAGATATAACTGTTTCTCCCTGTTATAGCTTGACCAAAGGGGGAAGCTCCCTATAACCTCTGTAGTCAGCACCACTTTATACCTTTGTTAATTTTAAAATCTATTGATGTTAAATGCTATTGCAGCTTTTCTATTATTAATTTTGAAAGAAATCAATTCTCAATTTTTTGTTGCTCTTCTTTAAAGATCTGCTATTGGATGTAAATGAACAATGTAAAGACTTTGGTTTGTTTGCAATGAACTCCTACAGTCAAACTCTAGCAATACTCTAGTAGATGACTGTTCTAAGCTGTTGTGTTTCATTTGGATTCTGTATATGAAACTTCTGATGTATAATTTATGAATGCCAAAATGTATATTATTATTATTATTATTATTATTATTATTATTAATAATAATAATAATAATAATAATAATAAACCTTAAAAAGAAGAAGTGGCACTTGCACGGATAAAAGTCACTCACATTTCTAGAACCTCCTCTAGAATGTACTTTGTAATGTACTTTGGGACCTCTATCTGCACCAGTACTGTGCAATCCAACACGTTCCATTTCTTTCCTGCTGTATGTTTGAGTACTGTCAACCAAAGTTTTGTGAAATGATCATTAGTGAATAGCACTCACAGCTCTCTTTGTCAGCTATGCCATTTTTCTTCTGTTTTAAGTGCAATCTAATGGATTTTTAAAATATGATTTTGTTTTACATTGCTATAAATATATAGCTGGATCATACTAGGGAAAAATGCTTTTTTCACCATGCAGTATTAAACACTGCAATAATATGAGGTGTAGCGGCTAACAAAAAGACAACGCCTGCCTCCCCATGCTAACTTCTGTTCTCTAAATTCTATTAGAGTTATGGGATGTGTTAATTCACCCATACTATGCTGCAACTTGAAAGCACTTTTATGTAACCAAATTTGTAGCCCAGAACAATGTCAAAAGAATCAACATTACATATCCGTACCCTGTTTTCTGGCAAGCTTGCCAATCAGGTTTGGAAAAGATATAAAGATAAGTTCCTGCAGAGGGCAGCAGTTCTTTAAATTTCAACAACAGGCCACCGTTATAAATGGGATATGGCTGTCACAGTGTATATGTACTGTGGATACTAAAGACTTGTAAAAACGTGACATGTTTTGCTAGTAGTCACAGCTCCACCTTTCATGCTACTATGCCTTTGCCAGTATCAAGAAGAAACACACCAGTTCTAAGTTTAAATCTAGAGCCTGCCATTTGTAGCAAGAAGGTGGAGCTTTTAAAACATGAAAAATCCCACTACATTTTCAAAATATCTCCATTGCATCATCTTCAACCCATTTTCTTGCAGCTACACCACAATCCTATGAATTTACTTAGAAGTAAATCCCATTGTATTCATAGGGTTACCGCCCTAGTAAAGTGGAAGTTGGACAGCGAAGCTTTATGGCATTAAACAGTGCACATATGTATGTAGTAGTAGTAGTAGTAGTAGTAGTAATAATAATAATAATAATAATAATAATAATAATAATAATAATAATAAATTTCTTGCCCACCTCTCCATTTTGATTGAAGCGGGAGCCTTATGACAAAGGTGAAAGAAGAAAGTGCAAAAGCTGGGTTGCAGTTAAACCTATAAAAAACCCAAGATTATGGCAACCAGCTTGATTGATAACTGGCAAATAGAGGGAGAAAACATGGAGGCAGTGACAGACTTTGTATTTCTGGGCGCAAAGATTACTGCAGACGCTGACTGCAGCCAGGAAATCAGAAAGCGTTTACTTCTTGGGAGGAGAGCAATGACAAATCTTGATAAAATAGTTAAGAGCAGAGACACCACACTGACATAGTTAAAGCATAGTTAAAGCAATGGTATTCCCCATAGTAACCTATGGCTGCGAGAGCTGGACCATAAGGAAAGCTGAGCGAAGGAAGATAGATGCTTTTGAACTGTGGTGTTGGAGGAAAATTCTGAGAGTGCCTTGGACTGCAAGAAGATCAAACCAGTCCATACTCCAGGAAATAAAGCCAGACTGCTCACTTGAGGGAATGGTATTAACTGAACTGCTTGTTTTTCCTCCTAAACCTTCTCCTCACCTCTCATTCTGTCTTACTGTCAACGATGTCACGCTTACTCCGGTCAAGGAAGCTTGTAGTCTTGGCTTTATATTTGATTCCTCGCTCTCCTTTATTCCTCATATCGAGGCAGTAGCTAAATCCTGTCGTTTCTTCCTGTATAATATTGCCAGGATTCGACCATTTTTGTCTGTCTCTTCTGCCAAGACTCTCGTTCACGCACTGGTTATCTCTCGGTTGGACTACTGCAACCTTCTTCTCTCTGGCCTTCCCTCGTCTCACATCAGTCCGCTGGTCTCTGTCCACCACTCTGCCGCTAAGATCATCTTCTTGGCCCGCCGCTCTGACCATGTCACTCCACTTCTGAAATCTCTTCATTGGCTTCCAATTCACTCCAGAATCCAATATAAACTTCTCCTGCTGACCTTCAAAGCTTTTCACGGTCTAGCTCCTGCCTATCTCTCCTCTCTCATCTCACACTATTGCCCCGCTCGTGCTCTCCGCTCCTCTGATGCCATGCTTCTCGCCTGCCCAAGGACCTCCACTTCCCTTACTCGGCTTCGTCCTTTTTCTTCTGCTGCCCCTTACGCCTGGAACGCTCTTCCAGAACACTTGAGAACTACCAACTCAATCACAGCTTTTAAAACTCAGCTAAAAACTTTTCTTTTCCCTATAGCTTTTAAATATTGAGTTTGTTCTGACTCTATACTGTTAGCCTCACCCTACCCGGTGCCTGTTTACACTTCCCTGTGCCTGTTTGCATTCTCTTTCCCTCCTTATTGTTTACTACAACTTTATTAGATTGTAAGCCTATGCGGCAGGGTCTTGCTATTTACTGTGTAATCTGTACAGCACCATGTACATTGATGGTGCTATATAAAGTAATAATAATAATAATAATAATAATAATAATAATAATAATAATTAAAGGCAAAACTGAAGTACTTTGGCCACATAATGGGAAGACTGGATACCCTGGAGAAGAGGCTGATGCTAGGGGAAGTGGAAGGCAAAAGGAAGAGGGGCCGACCAAGGGCAAGATGGATAGATGGTATTCTGGAGGTGACAGACTTGACCTTGGGGTAGCTAGGGGTGGCGACAGCCGACAGAGAGCTCTGGCGTGGGCTGGTCCATGAAGACATGAAGAGTCGGAAGCAAATGAATGAATAAACAACAATGGGGAACAACAATAAATGATAAAATACATAATACTCAATTAAAACATAATATACATTGTTAAAAACACCCTAAAAAACATCCTAAAAACATTTTTAAAACATCTTAAAATTCCACTCGATAGGCCTGCCGGAAGAGCTCAGTCTTTATAGCTTTCTTGAATGTTAGTAGACTGTTAAGTTGATGAGTGTCCTCCAGCAGGCCATTCCACAGTCAGGGAGCAGCAGAAGAGAAGGTCCTCTGGGTAACAGTATGTTTTGTAATAAATAGTTGGGTGAAATGTAGGAGCTTTGTCTTTAGATAGAGATAGGATGAGTAGGTGCTCCCAGAAGCTGCTTCTTGGAGAACAGGTTAAGACCTGGGAGACTGGAGGTGGGCAAACACTCTCATCTTCAAAAAAGTGGAAATGGGATCTGGTTAGCTTTATGTCAATACCTGGGAAGGTTTTAGAACAGATAATTAAGCAGTCGGGCATTAGAAAACTGTGATTACAGAGCCAACATGGTTTCTTAAAAATGAATCATGCCAGACTAAGTCCTTTTTTGATAGACTTATTAGCATGGTGCATCAGGAGAATGATGCAGTATATCTTGATTTTGATAAGGTCGTCCACAATATTGGTCGCCCTGTTTGATGACTTATGCTGGGGAACTGATGGGGGAGTCCAACTCTATTGGTTCTCCTGGAGTTTCAGTGGCTTTCGATACCATTGACCATAGTATTTTTCTGGATTGTTTATCTGGATTTGGCATGGGAGGCACAGTTTTAAAGTTGTTCTTATTAATTAATTTATTATTGCATTTATATCCTGCCTTTTTTCCTCCAAGGAACCCAAGGCGGCGTACATAATCGTCCTCCTTCTTTCCATTTTATCCTCACAACAACAACTCTGTGAGGTGGGTTGGGCTGAGAGTCTGTGACTGGCCCAAAGTCACCCAGTGGATTTCCATGGCTGAATGGGGACTAGAACCCGGATCTCCCAACTCCCAGTCCAACACTTTAGCCACTATACCACATTGTTCTGGTCCTTTCTGGAGGAGCAGTCTTAGGAGGTGGTGCTAGGGGACTATTGTTCCACCCCATGGCCATTAGCCTGTGGGGTGCTACAAGGTTCCATTGTGTCCTACATGCTGTTTAACATCTACATGAAACTACTAGAGTAAATCATCAGGAGGTTTGGGCTGAAGTGTCATCAGTACGTGGATGATACCCAGCTCTACCTCTCATTTCCATCTACACTTCCCAGGGAGGCTGTGGAAATCTTGGACCAGTGTCTGGAGACTGTTTTGGAAACAGCTAAAACTTAATCCAGACCATGTGAAGATACCGTGGGTTGGGAAACCAACTACTCTTGATGGAAGTTTGCAAGTGGTCTTAGATGTGGTTGCATTCCCCATTTATAATAAAAGACCAATTCCGTAGTCTGGGAGTCCTCCTGGACTCTGCACTAACTGGGGAAACCCAGGTGGCTGTGGTGTCCAGAAGTGTTTTACCAACTTTTGCTGCTACTTCAGCTGTGACCCTTTCTGGAGAAGATGGACCTTGCCTCAGTTATCCATGCACTAGTGGCATCCAGGCTGGACTACTGTAATGATCTGTACATGAGCCTGCATTTGGAGGTTTTTTTGTGAACTGCCCAGGGAGCTTCGGCTGTTGGGCGGTATAAAAATACAACAACAACAACAACAATAATAATAATTTGAAGATGATTCAGAAACTTCAGCTGGTGCAGAATGCAGCCCATGGGTTCTGTTGGGGGCAAGGTGATTCGATCATATAATGCCTATACTGTGCAAGCTACACTGGTTACCAGTGTGTTTCTGAGCCCAATTTAAAGTGCTGGTTTTGACCTTTAAAGTCTTAAACAATTTGCGACTAACTTCCTTGAAGGAATGCCTTCACCCATATCAGCCTGCCCACACTTTAAGACCTGCAAGAGAGACCCTTCTCATCTGTACAACTATGAGAGCAGTTAAGTGGGTGACTACATGTGAGAGGGCCTTATCTGCAATGGCCCTACACTGTTGGAATAAGTTGCCATCAGAGGTCTGCCATGCTCCATCATTGCAGGCTTTTAAGAAGGTCTTGAAAACATTGTTTTACCTTGGCTTCCTCCTGATATAATTGCTGTTGCTGTTGTTTTGCTGCTCATTTTTATTACTTATTGTGTTTATATTTTTGTTGCTTTGAATATCTTAATGGTTCTATGTATTGTATTGCTGTAAGCTGCTTTAGGAGGGTTTCTGTCCTGAATGGCAAACAAGAAATATATTAAAAATAAGAGGGCAAGAAGGAGAGAATCATGTATGCTGCCTTGAGCTCTTTGGAAGAAGAGCAGGATATAATGTCCATTTTACTCCCCGTATATCATATATAAACAATGCATACAGGTCTTTGCGAAGTGTTATGGTTTGATTTTCTTCATGTTTCGTTGATGTAACCCTATTATTCTTTATCTTTTCGTGACATGAAAAAATGCAGTCAGCACTTTCCCTGCTGGGTGGGTACTTTGGGCTCACAGATCCCTCTTTATTATGTAATGAATTAATTTTTGTGTTGCACAATAACAGTTCCATTGTAGCACACAATACAGGAACTCCAATAAGCGGTTTTGTGTGTGTGTGTGTGTGTGTGTGTGTGTGTGTTCAAAATACATGCAGCTGGCAAACAGATGCAATCGGGTTTGCTCTCCAACAGTAGGGTGACCATATGAAAAGGAGGACAGGGCTTTTACAGTTGTAGAAAAAAGGGAGTTTCAGCAGGTGTCATTTATATGCATGCTGCACCTGGTGAAATTCCCCCTTCGTCACAACAGTTAAAGCTGCAGGAGACCTGCCCTCTTTTGTACTTGGTCACTCTAGTAGGGTGACCATATGAAAAGGAGGACAGGGCTCCTGTATCTTTAACAGTTGTATTGAAAAGGGAATGTTAGCAGGTGTCATTTGTACATATGGGGAACCTGGTGAAATTTCCTCTTCATCACAACAGTTAAAGCTGCAGGTGCCCTGCCCTCT
Source organism: Elgaria multicarinata webbii (assembly GCF_023053635.1). Classification (NCBI taxonomy): domain Eukaryota; kingdom Metazoa; phylum Chordata; class Lepidosauria; order Squamata; family Anguidae; genus Elgaria; species Elgaria multicarinata. Next base: position 123,346,263 of record NC_086172.1, on the reverse strand, counting down.
TTTAAATCTGGTCACTCTAGTATCGCTCCTGCAGCTTTAACTATTGTGATGAAGAGGGAATTTCATCAGGTGCTGCATGCGTACAAATGACACCTGCGGAAATTCCCTTTTCTATGCAACTGTTAAAGATACAGGAACCCTGTCCTCCTTTTCATATGGTCACCCTACACTCTAGTATAGCTCCTGCAGCTTTAACTGTTGTGATGAAGAGAAAATTTCACCAGGTGCTGCATGCATATAAATGACACTTGCTGAAATTCCCTTTTCTCTACAACTATTAAAGGTACAGGAACCCTGTCCTCCTTTTCGTATGATCACTCTATAACAGTGTAAAAAATAAGTGTGTGTGTGTATGTTATACACACACAATGCACCCCCCTCTCTCTCTTGCCTTGGATATTTGAGGACAAAAGGATCTCTCCAAATGTGTTGTGATTTGGGAATGGAAGGGAAGAGAGCACACTGAATTTGACCTACTTGGGAACACTCTGTTTATTGAACACATTGTTCACTCCCAGTGGAAAATCCATGGTGACATTTGCTGTTTTGATAACAGACTGAAGAGAATATTGTGCCTCTGACAGGCTGGTTACCCCCTGATGACTGTATAGCAAAGCAGAAGTGATTTGGGAAGCAAATCTGCTGAAAATAGCTGCATATACCATCACCCAAAGTGCATTTGATTAATTTCTTCTATAGGTCTTTTCCCCCAAAAGTGCTTTCTTTTGCTTTGCTTCCATAGCGGTGGGAACTGGCCCTGGCTGTCATTTAGATTCCTGAGTGGCGGGTGGGATATTTTCAGTTTTAGTAAGAAGCCTGATTATTTGTTCAGCATTGTCTTTGGACAATTTATTTATTTATTTATTTATTTATTTATTACATTTTTATACCGCCCAATAGCCGAAGCTCTCTTCGGTAAGAGGTAAACATTTTATCCTGTGAAAGGGGTGAGTTGAAAAAAGAAATAATTGAAATGACACATGGTTTTCTTTTCCTGCAGTACTTCCTACTGCAGCTTTTGATCAATGACTTTCCAGAGTAAGTCTATAGAATTAGATAAATTAATACTCCAGTCATATATCGAATCCATCTCTAGAACCATTGGTGAAAGGTTGCTCTTTATTGTACACTTTCTTGTGCCATAACATTAACCACTGCCAAAGATCTCATGCTAAGATTTGTAGGTGCCATCTTGGGAAGGAAAGGGATTATGCGTAAACTCTCACATGGGAGCATTGGGCTATTTCCAGTGGGGTGCAGCCATTAATGTAAATTACATTGCACTACCATAAACTACTCTAGTGCAATGGCTGGTGCGGTGACTTCCCAGAGAAATCAGTGGGCCAGCTAATGCCATTGCACAGTATAATTCACATTAGCAGTTGTGGCCTGTTGGATACTGCTCATTGTATGCCAGTTGTTGCTGATGTTGTTTTCTTTCTCCTTAAAACATGCTAATCACAGTTTACAAAATCTTCTAACAACTATTAATTGAGACTCTCCCAAGCACACTATCAATCAGCTTAGCCTTACCCAGAAAAAAAAAGGTTACTTAGTGAAACTGTTGCTAATCAGACACCCTACTAAGGTCCATAAATGACTCTGGACATTAGTAACAGCAGTGAGATATGTGGTTTTATATAATATTCTATATTGAAATGCAGCGTGTGGAGCCATCCAGTGGGCTTTAGTATAGATTACAAGTGTTTTTATAAACTGTGTTGCATTCAGAATTAAAATCCATGTACTCTCTGCTCAAACATACAATTGCAAGTGAAGCATGCATTTTTGTGTTTAATACTGCAACTCTATATACAGTATGTCTACTCAGCAGTAAACTCCATTGAATTCAACGCTATGTACTCCCAGATAGGTGTGCATGGAATTGCTGGGTAGATCAACACATGACACACTTAACAAGTAAAAACCAATAATTTTTAATACAGAGCAAGCCAAGCAAAGGCAACAGCCCAGCAAAGCAAAGGGTCGACTGTGAGAAATTGTCAGATGTGAAGAAACAGCACATCTGTTTCCAGCTGGGAGCAGAAAATGAAGAGAAAGCTCCATTGGTGTATCAAGTAGCTCTTAATCCCACCCATATAATTTCAGTTAATGCATAATAACACTAATATAATATTTCTGGGCTGTCAGAGATGAGAGACAAGAATACAAAAGCTACAAAGAGCCACAAACTGAGGTAACCGAAAATTACTTTTTACTGAAACACACTTTTATCCCACTGAGAAACTGATAAGTGGGCAGATCAAAGCCAGCCTATATTCATAAATAGAGAAATTACAGTGTTCCATACCTTATTTAAATGTGTTTCGTGATTTGAGTGATAGGTTTTTAAAGGCCATGTGGTAAGTTTAGTGAGTCATTTGTTCATGTGCCCTGATCCCCCCACCCTCAACAAAGCTTTGTGTGGTATAGTTTCCTCCACTTCCAGCCCTTCTACTTCTGAATCTCATGTTCAATATGTTATCAGTTTTCTACCAATTTTATAATTGTGAAAAGTTTCAGGATGGTGAATAATTCACATATCACTGATGTATAACATGCCCTAAAATTTTGTGAACCGCCCAGAGAGCTTCGGCTATTGGGCGGTATAAAAATGTAATAAATAAATAAAATGGCAAATTCATTGGAAATTGTAAGAGACAAGGAAGGAGAAAAGCATATAGTAGGGTATGTTCACAACATCTCAGAAAGTTTGTTGATTTTATCATGTCTCTGTCTCTCTCTCTCTCTCTCTCTCTCAATCTCTCCCTTCCTCCATTGCTTCCTCTTTTGCCTAGGCACTAACCTCCAAATTTACTCAAAAAATTAGCTCAGTCACAAGTTACAGATGGGTAAAATCTCATTAATAAATGTCACTAGGTTTATAGAAACTGTTTTTCCTTCTCTTGAAATTCCTCAGACGAACAGGAAATTGCAAATTCACATTGAAATTGCACTTTAGATGAAATTAAAGTGGCAGCTCTAGCATCTAGTAATTTATCTATTATATACTGCTTTATTACAGTTCAAAAATGTCCTCTTAAAAGAGTGTCATTAGACAGATAATTATATGGGGAGATGTTTCTGATTATATGGGTCATTAGGTTGCTAGGAATGTCACATTGTTTTCTCTTGTTTTCACCATCTCTAACTCTGAGATTATATTGGTTTAATTTATTTATTTAATCGTTTTTTTACAGCACAATTCTATGCCTGTTTACTCAGAAATAAGTTTCATTGTATCCATTGGGGCTTACTGCCAGGTAAGATGGATAGAATTGTTAAAAGACAGAACGAGCAATTAAAAGAGTAAAACAAACAAATTAAAACAAGCTGAGGAGTTCAGAGCCAAGCAGCCCCCACTGTAGCTCTTTCGAAGACACTGTTGTCACCTGCCTTTCAAGGCCAGAGTCTTCCCAAGGTGGTTTACAAAGTACAACATAAAACCAAAGTCTTTTATTTAGCAGTTTGAAGGATTGTGAAGACCATTTTTCCAGACATTAGAATAACAGCAGATGGCATACTTATAAAACTACATAAAGCTACCAGCAGCTCAAATGAGCCCCCAAGGATCTGAGCTTTAGCTGATTTTGGAGCAAATTCATAAACGTACGAAAGAATGGGAAGAGTGCGAAATGTCAATGACTCTTCAATCATTTTATATATTATGTTTTGCACCCAGGACCTTAAATCCAAATCCAAAATAAATGTGATCAGTGCCATTTATGAATGGCTCCCAAACCCATACATTTCAGCTTTTACTAGCAAAATACACGTGAAAGGAGCGCCAGTAAGAGAAGAGGCTTTCAGGACAGGGGAGGTGTATTGGAAGCTGTGTTGAATGTTAAGACAAAGAAGCCCTTGTGGTGGGCCCTGATTGTTGTAACAGGCTTTTCTGCATGAGGATTTTTAACTTACTGCTTTACCAAGGCTTCTGCCTCTGGATTCTTTGTAGGATTTAGATTAGCTCCTTTACATTAGCCCTGTCCTGGATGGGGTTGCAGTCTCCCTAAATGATCGGGTCTGTAGTCTGGGGGTCCTCTTGGATCCAGAACTGTCACTTGAGGCTCAGGTGAACTCAATGGCAAAGAGCACCTTTTATCAGCTTAGGCTGATATACCAACTGCGCCCTTATCTGGACGGAGATAGCCTAGCTACAGTTATCCATGCTCTGATAACCTCTCGTTTGGATTACTGCAATGCGTTTTACATGGGGCTGCCTTTGAAAATGGTCCGGAAACTTCAACTGGTACAAAATAGGGCAGCACGGTTACTAACAGGGACTGGCCGATGAGACCACATCACGCCAGTCCTTTTCCAGCTTCATTGGCTGCCAGTCCAGGTCCGGGGCTCGATTCAAAGTGCTGGTATTAACATTTAAAGCCCTAAACGGCTTGGTGCCAGGCTATCTGAAGGAACGCCTCCTCCCATATGGACTCTCTCATCCTCAGGGGTCCTTCTCCGTGAGCTCCTGCCAAAGGAAGTGAGGCAGGTGGCTACCAGGAGGAGGGCCTTCTCTGCTGTGGCACCCCAGCTGTGGAATAAGCTCCCTAAGGAGGTTCACTTGGCACCTACATTATATGCCTTTAGATGCCAGGTGAAGACCTTTTTATTCTCCCAGCATTTTAACAGTCTGTAAATAAATTTTAACTGGTGTTTTAAATTTGTAATTTTGCATTGCTGCTGTTTTTATCTGGTTGAGCTTTTATATTGTATTTTATATTATGGTTTTATACTGTTGTTTTATACTTTGAATGTTTTTAATTTTTGTGAACTGCCCAGAGAGCTCCAGCTATTGGGCGGCATAGAAATGCAATCAATCAATCAATAAATAAAACATGTATTTTTTTCTGGGTGGTTTTGTTCTCTGACTTTCTATATGTTTCATTACATAACCACTAGGCAGCAGTGTGGTATAGTGGAATTGTGGAAATACTGCTATTCAGGATATCCCAGACTTTGCTCAGTAGAGAAAAAGAAAAAAGCAATACTAGTTGCAATGCACAGGAGAGGCCCTGGACAATGATGATGTTGTGTAAAGCACCTGCAAACTACCTTGAGTGAGGAATGTCGAGCATACATGGAGAAAGGCTTTAGGTCTTGCCAGTTTTAGGCCATGAATTACCTAGTTCGCTTGGCACTTACATTATATGCTTTTAGACGCCAGGTGAAGACCTTTTTATTCTCCCAACATTTTAACAATCTATAAATTTTAAATAACATGGTTTTAAATTTGTAATTTTGCATTGCTGCTGTTTTTATCTGGTTGAGCTTTTATATTGTATTTTATATTATGGTTTTATACTGTTGTTTTATACTTTGAATGGTTTTAATTTTTGTGAACCGCCCAGAGAGCTCCGGCTATTGGGTGGTATAGAAATGTAATAAATAAATAAATAGTCACATTCGATTGACACTACATTGCTTTCAATGGCACTTATTTTCATATGTGCACTTAAAAAACTCTGCTTTTAGCCCAATCTTAGACCATTTCACAGAGACAAACACAAGTTTGCCACTAAATGTACACTCAGAAGTTATCTGCAGCGAGATGAATATACTGGTATGATATGTACATTTATTGCAAGGTTTTAAATGTAAACTTAGAACATCTCAGAAAGAGGTGTGGGGGAGAATCCAAAGCAGTGGAGGCTCCACACCTTGGATAGCTTCTTTAAGATTCTGACTGAAACCCAGAGCATATTCACCACCCCACTGACATTGAAGCTACTAGACTCCATTGGCCCATAGTTCAGGGGCAGAGCATATCCTTTCTAGGCAAAAGGTCTCAGGTTCAATTCCAGGCATCTCTGGTTAAGTAGCAGGCGCTGGGGAAGAGCTTTGTCTGAGGTCTTTGCCTGAGACCCGGAGAGCGGCTACCAGCCAGAACAGGCAATACTGGGCAGTATCCAAGAGTGCAGCCACTAATATAAATTACATTGTTCTGGTGTAAACTACTCTAGCACAATGCTCCATTAGCTTGCGCACCAACTAACCCTATCAGCATTGTGTTAGAGTAGATAAGAACACAAGAAGAGCCATGCTGGATCACACCATATAGTCCAGCACTCTGTTTACACAGTGCCCAACCAGCTGTTGACCAGGGACCCACAAGCAGGACATGGCGCAACAGCACCCTCCCAGCCATGTTCCCCAGCAGCTGGTGTTTATAGGCTTACTGCCTCTGATACTTATGCTAGCGCCATGTAATTTACATAAGTAGTTGTGCTCCATTGGATACTGCCCACTGAGTTAAATAGATGGCTTCCTATATATACCTAAAAATATGGTGTGTGTAGTGGCTCTCATACATTGGTGATGGAAGCTTCTATAACCAGCGACTTGTGCTTCTGCAGCTAAAGGCAAGCCAATCATACCTGATGCTGAGGAAAAGCTTTCCAAGCAACTCCCCCCTCCCTTTAATGCCAAATTTTTATTATTTATTTTATTTATTGCATTTTTATACTGCCCAACAGCCAAAGCTCCCTGGGCGGTTCACAAAAATTGGGGCAGTGCCGTTTGCATTGGCCTTCCTGGTTGCTATGGATCCCAAAGCAAGGAGGCCAGCAGGGAAACCCTGCCTTCTCCCCTCCAGCTTCAACATCTTCTCTGCTAGGGCCACATGTGCACATGTTTTCTTGTGTGGCATGTGCTGCTGCGCCCATGCTGGGAATGAGTCATGTGCACTTGTACTAAATTCAGCCCTGTTTTTCCTAGTTCAGTTAAGCTTCTCTGTCTGTTTAGCAGCTATGCAGGACAGTTATCTTCTCTTGTACAAAACATGCTGGGAAATTATGTCTTGGCATTGTGTGAGCTTCCAGATTCTGGCTTTGCGCCAGAGAATACTGGTGTTTTGTCACCTCCACGAAATGACTTAGTCCCTCCTGATGGCTGATAGCCTTTCAGTTAATTAAAATGTTTCACTGTATAATAATAGATGCTGAGGTGAATTCTTGGCCAAAGATGCTTCCTTTCTCTGCCGACATATTTATTCTCACTGACAGGTTCTTAGAAAATCTGAGAAGAGCTAATTACATGTTTCATCTCTCTTTTTCAGGGAAACAACCATCAGACAGAGACATTTGCTTTATCTTTCCTCTTTTGTTGAGGGAGACTATGGAACCATCACAGTAGGAGCAGCTTTATGAAGAATTAATTCTAAATTGTACAAAGCAAGCCAGTGAAGCCCTGGACGAGAATCTCTTTCTGAAGACCACTACCAATCCTGGATTTATAAATGGTTAGCTACATCCTTTATAGCTGCGTTTTATATTATATAAGAGTCCTGGTGATTCAAGATAAAACATTTCCTTCTCTCTTGGGGTTACAATTGTGTTCAATCTCATACTCTAACTGGAGTCAAGCAGAATTACCTCATGGATAGGAGGCCTCTGTCATCTGGCAAAAGGGATAATGGTGATTCAGTAGACAATCCTTTCTCATGACTCAGTGCCGTTACTGCACTGCTGTCTTGTGAGACAAACACACTGATAATGGTGGGGCAGAAGCAGCAGTTTCTGCAGCTGATACTCTCCCCACGGCCTGAGTTCGATCCCAGCGGAAGCTGCTGGCTTGGGTCGACTCAGCCTTCCATCCTCCCGAGGTCGGTAAAATGAGTACCCAGTTAGCTGGGGGAAAGGTAATAATGGCCGGGGAAGGCAATAGCAAACCACCCCGCTATAAGGCCTGCCAAGAAAACGTCAGCGAAAGCTGGCGTCCCTCCAGGAGTCAGTAAAGACTCAGTGCTTGCACGAGAGGTTCCTTTCCTTCCAATCACTATGTTTTCAGCAAATTACATTTTTGCTACTTTCCCATAGTGTGGCCACAGAATCCACAGTGCTCTGGTTCTGTTCTATTAAGAACCTATTTTATGGCTCCTACAAAACTTATGGTACAACAGGAAAGCACTGGTCATCTGAATCCACTGGATTATCTTTCATAAGCAGATGAGTTAATTTGGATAATATGGTAAATCAGGACCTGGCAATGAAATTAATAATCTTATGCAGTGGTGGAGTAATATGTAGGTAGTGAATTTTTGAGAGAAATGTAACTAGAGCTGCAATCCTATTCACAGTTATATTCCATTGAATGCAGTAGTACTTGCTTATTTCTGAGTAAACATGCCTTGGATTGGGCTGCAATCCTATGCACACTTACTTGGAAATTGGTCCTCTGTGCAGCTTACTTCTGAGTAAGTCTTACTGTACTTCTGAGTAAACATGCATAAGGTCAGGCTGCATGGTTATTATCCTAAGTACACTTACTTGGCAGTAAACTGAATTGAATCCACTGGGTGACTTTGGGCCAGTCAGGGACTCCCACCTTAACCTACCTCACAGGATTATTATGAGGATAAAATGGAGAGGAGGAAGATTATGTAAGCTGCCTTGGGCTCCTTGAAAGACTGGGGGCGGGGGGAAAGTGGGATATAAATGGAAGAGATAAATGAATAGTTGAGTGTGTTTAGCCAGAACCAATTTGCAGGTGAATTTAAGCAATTCAGATCAATTTGCTATTTATGGCACATGAAGCAACATGTGAGGTCGATCCTCAACATGGAGGTTAATACATGCAAGGCCTGATTTATGCAATTCTTCCTTCTCAAAAATACACTTATGGGAAGAAAATAATGTACAGACTGGATGTTTGCTATCAGAGCGGTCAAACATACCTGCATGTAAATCTCTATCCTGTGATGATGCCTTATGAACATTATTTTGCATCTTTCTTCTCTCATTGGAAACCAGGGCTGGTGTGATGTGGTGACAGGATTGATATAGCCCTCAGGCTCTTATCCACAGACACACAGGCAGAAAAATCTGGCTTCAGAGATCCATATAGCAAGATATTTTGCTTGTTGGCACTGCCAGATTTGATTTGGCTTGTTTATAACCCATTAGAACCCATTCAGCTGCAAAAGATTTCCCCTCCATTTCTATTTCCTCAGGCTCAATTTCAACCAATGAAATGGAAGAAAAGTCTAACTAGAATGTGAAAGTAGCTCACTTGAGGCACACAATGCAAATTTCAGCTCAGCAAAGTCGTCATACAAGGAAACAATTGGCCCAGAAATTTAAGGTAGTTAACCAATATTCTTTCATGCGAAGTAGCTTGTCGTCAAAGCACTCTGCTGTTGCAAGCCCCATGATTGCCCAGGAAGCCAAGTGGAAAGAAGACCAAGCTGCCACTAGCCTAACCTTAACCTGAGTTCGGAATGAGAGTTCAAATCATTGTAATGTTAAAAATAATGACAAAACACAGGGCATGGATTGGGACGTTGTGAAATCACTACCAAAATTATAATAGAAAGCAAGGAAAGGTGGATATATGCATGCATTCACTCATAGGTAGGGCGATATTTAGCAATTCTTAAGTAGTACTATAGGAAGCTGTGACTAGGTTGGCTTCCATCCTTGACTCTCAAGAGAGACACCCTGCATTAGGGTTGGATGCATAGCATTATTTACTGACAGTCACAAAAGTTAGGCACTATATGATTTCCCACAGCAGAGATTCAGTCAAGTAAGTATAGGGCTTGGCTCCCTCCAGAACTTGACCTCTGGCTTGCTGGCTGTCTCACACCTCATGGCACTGAGCTCCAGTGGCTCCTAGCTCCCCACCCCAATTGTCTGGAAACAAGAGAAAATTGCCTCTGTTTTCGCTCAGTCCTTCCCTTTGGCCTAGGCCTGCTCTTCTAATCCATCAGCTGTGCAAGGTGACCAGGTGTCCTATTTTACATTTCAAGAGCTGTCAGAGGAAGGTGTTCTCTATTTGATGGGCCCCAATCCATGAAATAGAGGACATCTTCAAATAGAGAGCTTCGGCTATTGGGCGGTATAAAAATGTAATAAATCTATATAAATAAAAATGAAAAAGACCGTTCGTTACTGTCGTTATATCTCCGAAAGTTCTTCACCGATTGCTTTGAAATTTTGACACAGCGTTGCGTTCGAATACGCGAGCGTTGTTATGTAACTATGTTCTCTATGGGGTCAAAAGTTTGTCTTAAAATCGAAGAAATAGGCCTCCTCAAAACCAGTCCTGCTGATCATTGTGACATCGCCAACCAGTAGGCCAATCCACTGCCTCTGCCTCCTCTCCTATTTGCATATTCTCTCGCAATTGGCTGAGTGAATATAGATGTCACACCTGTGACAGTTACACGTTCAGAAGAAAGGTAACTGCCATGAGTTTCCAGTAACCTCCTCACCGTAAAAACATGCTTTTATATCTCCGAAAGTTCTTCACCGATTGCTTTGAAATTTTGACACAGCGTTGCGTTCGAATACGCGAGCATTGTTATGTAACTATGTTCTCTATGGGGTCAAAGGTTTGTCTTAAAATTGAAGAAATAGGCCTCCTCAAAACCAGTCCTGCTGATCATTGTGACATCACCAACCAGTAGGCCAATCCACTGCCTCTGCCTCCTCTCCTATTTGCATGTTCTCTCCTATTTGCTCTTATAGGTCATTGTGACATCGCCAGCCAGTAGACCAATCCACTGCCTCTGCCTTCTCTCCTATTTGCATGTTCTCTCCTATTTGCTCTTATAAGTCATTGTGACATCGCCAACCAGTAGGCCAATCCACTGCCTCTGCCTTCTCTCCTATTTGCATGTTCTCTCCTATTTGCTCTTATAAGTCATTGTGATATCGCCAACCAGTAGGCCAATCCACTGCCTCTGCCTCCTCTCCTATTTGCATATTCTCTCACAATTGGCTGAGTGAATATAGATGTCACACCTGTGACAGTTACACGTTCTGAAGAAAGGTAACTGCCATGAGTTTCCACTAACCTCCTCACCGTAAAAACATCCTTTTTTAAAAACCAAAAAAACTGCTTTACTTCATCCAAATAATGCCTCACAGAAGATCACACTTAGGTCGTCGTACTCGCAGAGTGGAAGCACTGCGACGAGAAATTGCAAATCAGACTGAGGAAGAACGGGCATCAGCAAACGAGAAAAAAAGAAAAAGAATGCCTCAAATATGTGCCAAGGAACCAGCCAAGCAACGTTCAGCCAGACTTGAGGATGCACGGTTGCGAGCACAGCAATCGCATTCTACAGCTTCAGATCTGCTTTGTTCTCAACAGAATGAACGCGACAGGCTGAGAGTGGCTGAAAGACTTCAACGAGAAACAGCACATCAGCGTCAAACACGACTCCGTGGTAAACAATCACACGATTACAATCGCCTTGCATTCCGGTACAACCCAGCTGATGATTATAGTTTGAGGTGGCATGTTCTCATCGGCACTATGACTGAAGTGTGTCCTTATTGCAGGACTCTTAAATTTAATGGAGAAACAAAAGGAATGTGTTGCGCCGCTGGAAAAATTAAACTGCCTCAACTTGGAGAACCACCAGAGCCATTACAAACTTTGCTTGCCGGATATACTGCAGAATCAAAGCATTTCCTATCTAACATCAGGAAATACAACTCATGCTTCCAAATGATGTCGTTTGGCGCAGAAATCATCACAGCTCCATTTATGCCAACTTTCAAAGTCAAAGGACAAATTTATCATAAAGCCGGCTCCTTCCTTCCGTTTCAAGATAGTCAACATAAATTCCTACAAATGTATTTCATTGGTGATGGCAATGATGAATTGAATGCATGCTGCGGAATTTATACTGCATAAAAAGGTCCATCGTTTCAAAACTGCAGCAGCCACTTCACGAAAAAAACAATTTAGTACATTTGTTCAAAACAGCAATTGACATGATGCCATCTGATACACACAAGATTGTTATTCATGCTGACAAAACGCCTGCTGGAGAACATGTGCGAAGATTCAATGCTCCAACTACAGACGAAGTGGCAATTGTTATAGTCGGAGATCAATCTTGACAGGACCTTTCAAAGGTGAAGATGTCCTCATTCCTCGCATTCCTATGATTCCAACAGATATGCCATTTCAATTTAAGAGATTGCAATTCCCAATTCGATTGGCGTTTGCAATCACCATCAACAAAGCTCAGGGCCAATCTTTAGAATTGTGCGGTTTAGATCTAGACACAGATTGCTTCTCACATGGACAATTATATGTTGCGTGTTCTAGAGTCGGCAAACCAGACAATCTCTATATCTACACAGACAATGGAACAACTAAAAATATTGTATATCCACAAGCATTGTGAAATTAAACATATTAGAAACATCCGCTTTGTCTTTTTTTTCTTTTCAATTTAACCAGACTGAGCCACAGCAACGCGTGACAGGGTACAGCTTATAAAATAAATAAAATAAATAAATAGAGGACCCAGAGTCAAAGAACCGTATGGAGGGCGAACGGGGCTGTAAAGTTGCCCATTGGCTCACAGACCACCTAGTTCATCTTCCTCACTATGGCGAGTTGTATTGTATTTCTAATTAAATTATCACCTGGCACATGATACATACATGTGTTTGAGGATATACATGCTATATGCAATTACAGAGTGAATCTGTCGTTCGCGCCTTACATGCTTGCAGTGGCCTGTGGAAAAAACTAATGTGACACCAAGTGTACTCATAGCTGTGTAAAGTGTGGTGCCCCTCTGCCTGTGTAAAGGAGCCAATCTTAATCCTGCAAAGAATCTGGAAGCAGAAGCCCTGGTAAAGATGGGGTATTTTAGCCTTGTGTGGTGAAGCCCTTAGACTCAGTGTTTGAAGGCTACAGGTGAAACTCCTGATTCAGATTGAGGGCTCCTGATTCAGGAATGAATGAGAGCTAGAGAGGTTCTTTCTTCAGCCACAGAAAACTTATTCACTTCCCATTAGTCATGGAAGTATAAAGGTCAATATTTCTCCTGGAAATCACCACCTATCAATTTGGCCTGTGAACTTTCTGGGTTCAGTTTTCACTCCAGTGATTTTTAAACTATGGTCCGCGGCCTCTGGTATTCTGTGATTCAATTTTATGTGGCCCATGAGACTGCAGTGAATATTATAGAGGAAACTACTGAAGGCCTTTTCCAAAGCAGACAGTGACAAATTCTGCACTAATTTAAGGCTGTGATCTTTGTTACTGAATGTTCTCTTCTTAGATACATGTGTACACATACTACAAGACACATATTGCCTAAGAAAGAAACTTCAGACACTGACAATAGAATATCTTCTTGGCCCGCCACTCTGACCATGTCACTCCACTTCTGAAATCTCTTCATTGGCTCCCAATTCACTCCAGAATCCAATATAAACTTCTCCTGTTGACCTTCAAAGCTTTTCACGGTCTAGCTCCTGCCTATCTCTCCTCTCTCATCTCACACTATTCCCCCGCTCGTGCTCTCCGCTCCTCTGATGCCATGCTCCTCGCCTGCCCAAGGACCTCCACTTCCCTTACTCGGCTTCGTCCTTTTTCTTCTGCTGCCCCCTACGCCTGGAACGCTCTTCCAGAACACTTGAGAACTACCAACACAATCACAGCTTTTAAAACTCAGCTAAAAACTTTTCTTTTCCCTATAGCATTTAAATATTGAGTTTGTTCTGACTCTATACTGTTAGCTTCACCCTACCCGGTGCCTGTTTACACTTCCCTGTGCCTGTTTGCATTCTCTTTCCCTCCTTATTGTTTACTACAACTTTATTAGATTGTAAGCCTATGCGGCAGGGTCTTGCTATTTACTGTGTATAATCTGTACAGCACCATGTACATTGATGGTGCTATATAAATAAATAAATAAATAAATAAATAAATAATAATAATAATAATCTGTAGCAAAGGAAGGACGTCCAGAATAATCTGCATATACACACACAAGCTTCAGAAAACAAAATGTTGCATTTATTGACAGCAAGCATGGATTGAAAAAACAACTGGGGAAAAGTAACTTGATAGATAATTGAAATTCAAATACGAGAATAATGCACTGTTAAGACTTCAATGGGAATTGATATTGTGGGAATGTTAGTAGAATTCACGTGCAGGCTGGCTCCAAAGGCTAAACCAGGCTGTGGACGTGCACTGATTGTTCAGTAGGAAGGGCTTGTAAGGGCAAGGATACAAGGAGGGAATAGGGAGATAAGGAATCCCTAATGGCCTAATTACAAAAAAGAAGGGGTTGGGAATGAGTGTAGAAAGTAGAGGAGGAAGAAAGGGACTAGAAGGGGATTTGTGTTAAGACAAGGCAGTACAGTTGGGCCAGTTCTCAAGGCACAGCCACTGTAGCCAGGAGGGACAGGAAAAGGCTTCTATCCAACGTTTCACACACACTGTGCTTGCCTCCACTTTTTAATCCCTCAATTGTGGAACTTCATAGTCAACTAAGGCCTAATCTACACCAAGCAGGATATTGTACTATGAAAGCGGTATATAAAATGCAGGAGCCACACCAAGTAGGATATAGCGGTATGAAAGCGGTGGTATATGGTATGTGTCAATGGGCCCCAACAGTTTTCAGTGCACTTCAATACCTCTATAAAGCAGTACTGTGGCTCATGCCTTTTATATACTGCTTTCATACCACTTTCATGATGCAATATCCTGCTTGGTGTAGATTAGGTCTAAATCTTCTAGAAGACTGAAATGATTGTGAGATCAAATCTTGATTGCAATCCTTTCCACTGGCAGAAATAATGCATCAAAAACATTTAATTTGTATTATGCTTCAGTCAAATGACTATGAACCAGGGCTGGTGAATTAGAACATGTTTATTATGGGATGTTTATTCATTTTATATTGTTGATCGTTTTTATTGGTATTTTATGGGTATCATGATTATGTTTTAAATTATAGAACACCTAGCAATGATAAAACACCTACAGAGCATAATCTGTTTTCTGAAATTTCCCATCCATAGTCTTCAACACTTAAACCATCCTCTTGCCTCATCCAACACTGTATGTGATATAAACTGTGATAATTGGCAGATAATTGCCTTTTCACCAACTTCGAAGATTATTTTCTGGCATCTTTGTTGTAGACTATTTTTGCCAGCTCCGTGAAGTGTGCACTACTCCTTGGTTTCAGCAAACAAATATGAGGTACTGCCACAACTAACCATTGCAGGATAATTTCATAGCCATTTTTTCATTTAAATGTTCAAATATTCCATACATAAAGTTGCTTCTTGGGAGTTTTGCCTTCTCTTTGAAGTGAAGTGAAGACTAAAAACCTTCAATATTACTCTGGTAGCACAAACAGACTAGAAGATCTATGTCTTCCTCAATAACAGTATTGCATGATTTAGCACAATTCACTCATGTTGTGCTGGAAAGCTCCTTTTCTCCATGCAGACAGAGGCAGGAGCAATGGCCCCATGCCTATTGTCAAGCCAGGTGTCCCCCATCTTTTACCTGTGTGTTTGATTTCTCTTTCCTGAAGGAAGAACTCCACACTTGTCTCTATTAAATTTCATTATGTTATCTTCTGCCTGGTTATTTTAACCTATCAAGATCTTTTTGAATTTTGTTTTTGTCTTGTATGGTATTAGGTATCCCATCCAATTTTGCATCATCTACAAATTTGATAAGCATCTCTAGGGTAACATGTACCTGTGGCACTGATTTACGATGCCCAACCCTGATTTAATAGCTGCAATTATGCCCATTCTATAGAATTATTTCCATCCAGTATTGTGGTGTCATGATCCACAAGCCAAACTCTCTTGGCCTCAAATTTTACCTCCCCTACTTGGGCATAATAATACAGATTCTTGTTAGGATGACTGAGATAATGTATGTGCTGTACTTTAGGGGAAGGTTCTATATAAGTGGTAAGTATTGTAATTATTATCATTACTATGTCAGTAAAGGGTTTCAAGGCCTGAACGTAGTGCCAATTTGAATGCACAGCAGTGCATAGGATCAGGCTGACTCACATTTAAAATAATAAGCTTTTTGCTGGGTGAAAGAACCAGCAGCTTTAAAAGGAAGCCCAGTTTAGTTCTGAATGCTACAATCCATCTTTTAAATACAAAATAAGGTTGATGTAACATTTCACTGTTCCTTCTTTCTGTGCTTAGTGTTCTGATTTTGCCGTTAATGAATAGTCATATATTTTGTACTCTAGTGTACATTGATGGTGCTATATAAATAAATAATAATAATTACGCCAGTTTGTAAATATGAAGCTTTTGAAAATTTAGGCAATTTTCCCATCATGAAAACTATTGTGTTATTTGCAGCTCTATAAAGTATTGTCTTGGCCTCCCAACTTTCCCTCAGAGGTAGAAAGTTCCAGGAGTAGCCCTTGACAAGGTTGCTTCCCTTATGAAGGGGGACTGCAGACTTTAATGGTGCCTGGTGTAAGGATGGCTGGTAAGTGCTGCAGGTATCAGATTATACCTAACATTCTGGGACAAAGAAACAATGGGGCTTTCCCCCCACAATGCTAGGTGTGACCCCCTACCTGAAATATCTAGCAGTGACTAACTCATTCAGTTTGCAATCTCCATCTCGAGACTGAGACTAAGGCTGTCTTTAAACGAGTGATTTATAGCATGCTCATGACTGGCCACTCACGGATATCTGTGGGTCGATTGCATGACGTTGTCATCATGAAATTTCATGCCCTTTCCCCTCTAATCCTGCTGTCAGAAAACACAGAGATAATCAGCTTTAGAAAATAAATCCGCCAAATTGCCCCGTGTATTAGAGGTGTTGCACTATAATTCTGCCACTAAATGGTGCTGTTTTATTGATTTGAATGGAAATTCAAATTCAAGGCAGAGATTGGAAGTATTCCATTCAAACCATGTGGTGAGCCAACTGCAATCTTGGGACAAAAATGGAAGGAGAAAGCAGTGTTAATTATTATTTTTTAATGTAGAGAAGCTCTAAGTTGTAGACTGCATGGTCACAACATCTGTCCTAATCTTGTATTCTTTGTTGTGTGTCATCTCCCCCTCCCCCACATCTCATTTTTTCTACCATCAAGCATGATGAACACTTTGGAGAACCTGAAAGTGTGCATATTCTTTTGTGGCATTTGGATTGATCCCAATAAAGCAGCAGTAGGGTAGGCAATGTAGTGCCTGCAGTCAACAATGTGCTGTCAAGAAAGGTATCTGCCAAGTTGCTCTACTCTCCCACTTTTTAAAAATTAAAAGACAGCATGACTTGGCAAAGCCCATCACGTTCATCTAGAAAAACCACCATGAGCAAGAAAAGAGAGATAAATGATGATGATGATGATAATAATAATAATAATAATAATGGCAACCCTGTTAATTTTTAAAAAGATTTTTAAGAAGGATAAACAATTATCAGCAATTGTTACAAAATATACATCAGGCCAATTATACTGGGAGTTGCAGGCCAAAACATGTGGAAGGCACCAGGTTGCGGGAGGTTGATCTAGGGAGTGTTCACCAGTGTTTCGAGGATGAAGGAAATAATTCCAGTGAAGTCATGTGAACATGTCAATGCTGTGATAAAGCCAGTGATTCCATAAAATGTCTGATATGACATTCTTAAGACTGTGTTCATGCCTTTCTGGGTTTTTTTTCTATTGCTCCTAGGTGTTTTTTTTTTTTTAATCCCTCAGTCCAAATAAAACTTTGTTGAAGGTAATGATGCTTCTTCAATATTTCTCTAGTGCATTAGTGTTATTCAGTTCCCAAGATCTACTACTTTGTGTAGGCTAGTAAATGTCATGGAATGTGATGCTAAGCAACAAAGAGCACACAGAAAGAAAGTGCACAGATGTGTTGTAGTGGCGCACACTAAATAGGTTTCTGTTGGTGCTGAAAACTGTGGGTTGAAAGAAGTTGTTTTAGTGTGTTATGGCTCAGCCCCCACCTTCATCTTGTACACAGTCATTTGGACAGGTTACTTGTCCTTTGTTACTAGCCATGCCTCCCATGGCAGCCATTTTGTGGTGGTGCCGACGATAGTTTTTTCAAATTGCTGAATTTGCCAAAAAAGATTTTTTTTTTTACCTCTGTATTAATGGTATTACCCAATTGCGGACAATGGATATTATTGCTGCAATGCCACATACACAGTTAGTTGTCAGATGGGAAAGATATCTGTGAGTACAATCACCTTCTACAGAGCAATGATCAGAATGTCAAAAAAAAAAAAAATGTAGGACATTTCAGTCTGGCTAGAGATTCTTCAATATGACATTTCCACTATGACTTGTTAGGCTCCTGAACATGAAACAGAGTCTTCATTGGTTTACATAAAAGCATGTGCATGCCCAGGTTGTTTGGGATAAGGTCCTCTTACTCAACATTGTGGGACTCTATAATGCTCCCAAGGAAGAGGAGGTTGTGGGCTCTCCCACACTAGAGGCCTTCAAGAGGCAGCTGGACAACCATCTGTCGGGGATGCTTTAGGGTGGATTCCTGCATTGAGCAGGGGGTTGGACTCGATGGCTTTGTAGGCCCCTTCCAACTCTGCTATTCTATGATTCTATGAAGAGGGGAAGCTCCTAAGAATTTAGATGTGCTTGGAAGTTTCATTGGGCTACACAGAATTGTGGTACTGAACCAGTGCCCTTTCCATTTTGTAGACGATTTAGCTCTTCTTATCACCTCAGGTTATAACATAGCATTAACAATAGAATGATTGACACTGAGGGCAGAGAGGGCTCCATTTTGCATTTCTTTGCTTATTGGCTTTTAAATTGTCCTGATCTTATGACTTTGCACTTAATAGAGGGTATTTCCCCCCTCCTTTTTGCTGCTGAATATTTATGCAATCATAACTGTATTTCATGCCATTTGTGCGAAGCGTAACTCGGAGAAGCTTTTGAGAATGCAGAATGCTAATCTCTCATAGGCAGTATCATACAACACTCCACCTGTTCCATTGCTTTCAGGTGTTTCCATAAATCCACCACTATTAGATAGTAACTACCTTGTAAATCCCAAGTCAATAATCAATTGGCTAACACCCACTTTATGGTAATTGCTCTGTAATTAAACCATTAGCACATAGAACAAGCCTAATGTTAAAAGTTCTTAATCAAATATTTCCTCAAGGCTTTCTGTCCATAAAAAGACCTGATGGTTCATGATGCTTGAACCATGTAATTAAACAAACTTGGCTATAGCTGCATTATTTCCCATGCCTCTTTAATTGCCCAGTGATTTTAATGTCACCTTGTTATTGTTTAAGAAAGTCAGCAACACTTCAAAGAAAAGAAAACTGTCCTATACTTACATCTAACATAAATGAATCAATACAAACCAATTCCTCCACAATGGAAGCCTAATTACTCACTCTGTCACCCAGATCAAGTTTTTAGGTTTCCTAGTAACTGACACTGTGCAATTCCTATTTCAATTGCATCTTAAGATAACCCTCATTAAAGAAAATTCCTTTCTACTTTGTTTTTGTCCTTGAGTGAGTTCAGGTGTAATCAGGAAGCCACAATCAATACTGCTGTCTTGGGTAGACATACCTTTCTGCATTGTAGTCTTTTGAGAGGTCTCAAGAGTATTCTTTAACCATAACAAGCACACCATAAAAGGCAACTTGTATCTCCTGAACTGGTATGAACCAACTATGCGGGAAAGTGTTTAGCTGCTTCCAAATCCAACATTTCCCTCCCTTCAGCCTGTCAATTTTCATGCAGGAAGGGAGCCATGTTTTTGGTCCTGCTTATGTGGTTCCTTCATGCACACATGATGAAATAAATGTTAGGAAAAACAACAGAAGAACAACTTCTTCCTCACACTATTTCAGGTAAACTAACACTTAAAATCTGTGAATCTTGACTATTGGTTCAGGCTCCGCAACAGGTGTTGGTGATATAATAGATCTAAGAGGGCTCTCCTAATACAAGAGAAGTGGAGGAGGAGTGAGCCTTAAGGGGACAGTCAACACAGCTAATTCACCATGCCTGCCAAGAACACATACGACAATGGGACTGCTCCTCACTGAATATAAACCCGAATTTTCATTGATTCGAATGTAGGTAAAGAGCATCACACTGCAGCAGCAACAGTGATCTGAATTTTTTTTGTAGTGCAGTTATAAATGCGCACATGCACATTATCATATATACAATGATACGACGATACAGAGTAGAGACGAGGGGAGCTATAAATTTTATATGCGGAGCTCCACAGATTCAAATAACAGTCAAACCAGGAGCAGGGAGGGAAGGAACGACGCAGCAGAGGGGGACTGAACATGTCTCCTTTCTCTGGCTGCCAGTTCCCCCCTCTTTGTTTTAATAAGTCCTCTCTGCAGAGCTCTGCAGAATCAGAGAATTCAAACTAAAAATGGTGCAAAGGAATGAGGCAACCGATAGGTGGGAACGTGGAAAATTGTCCAATCTCTTTGTCCTACCCTCAAAGCTACGCCCACATGTCGAAATGCAATTTAACTACCCCAAAGGGTGGGAGGGATCATCAGACATTCCAATCATGGAATTTTTATATAATGTCTAATTTGCCCTGACTAACTGATCTGTGTTCATTACCATATAGTATGAAATGAAATGCAGGTCCACATTAACTCCATTTAGGGCACAATCTTATGCATGTTTAGACAGAAGAAAAGTCCTACAACTGCCAGTATTCCTCAGCTAACATGGCTGCCTGGGGATTGCTCAGAGTTGTAGGACTTTTTTCTGTCTAAACAGGCATAGGAGTGCGCCATTAATCAGATTAATCCCTCATTTTCCTCACCTTTTCTTTTCCTCCCTTCCTTAGTTGTCTTCCCCATTGTCAACCTTTAGATAGTAAGCTCCTTGGGGCAGGGACCTCTTGTGTTTTGTTTCTAACTTGATCAAATGCTATATACATTGTTGGTACTATATAAATAACAAATGACAATAGGCTCCCGAGGCTGCCATAACAACCACTGGTTCAATAACTACGGGATCTGCTGGGGTGAGCATTTGTGTCTCCCCCTCGGTGTATTTATCTTAGTTGTTATTTTGCCTTTCATTTCTTTGAATGAAACACTCCTCTTTTTTAAAAAAAATGGTGTCTACATCCAGCTAACTCATGCTTTTGATTCTGTAATAAGCGTTGCTTTTTCATGGCAGAATGCAGGGGACTCAGAAATTCAATTCCTACAGATCTCCTAAAATGAGAAATTGCATTTTTGATTAAATAAATTGGAAGCAAGTTGGATCTTCAATCATTATTATGACCAAAGTTCAAAGTACTAGGAAACTATAACAACACATAGTGACAGAGTTCATTATATCTGTAAACAGAGTAATGATGCTGAAATGGAATGGGTGTTAAAGTTGGCACATATCTCAGCTGTATATTGCAGTGTACCCAAAATGAACTCAGTAAAGCACTGAAAAAGAAGCAGCCAGGATCTATAAAATGAATGGAATAACTCCCTCTTCAATTATTTTCACTACAATTGAATAAACATCTGGGAAAAAATCATTTCAGGGAAAATATCTAAGATTTTGCTAGCAAATTTTGAAGTTTTGTTTCAATAATAGTAGACTTCCCCTCCTACTGCAACATAAAAATGCATGTCATGTTAGAGATGAATGAAGAAAGAAGGCAATTCAATAAAGAACAGACGACTCTATGGCAATGAAACGATTTTTAACTAGAGAAACCTTCTCCAACCTGATGCCTTCCAGATGTTTGTTTTCAGTTCCCATTATCCTCAGGCAGCATGGCCAATGGTCAGCAATGCTGGGAGTTGTATTCCAAAACATCTGGAGGGCACCAGGTTGGGGAAGTCTGAGCTGGAGCCTTTTACATGCCACTGCTGCTTTTCCTTTGCCAGACTCCAGACTTTTTGCACAACATCTCATGAACAGAAGAACATGTGAAGCTACCTTATACTGTCACTCCATTGCTCACACAGCTTAGCTCAGCAATGATTACTGCTTAGCACTGCGGTGATTCTCCAAGGTCTTGGGCAGAGGCAATCTCCAGCTCTCTATTTGGGGAAGGGTGGCCACTGGCGCAACACCAAAAGAGAGGAAATGCATTATCCAAAATGAGGACAAATGAGAATGCAGATTTGCCTCAAATATACATATGCTAATTTATATGTATAGATGCAAATTTAGAATGATTACACTAATTTAAAACAAACTACAGTACATCTCATCACATTGGGCAAGACAGTGATGAGGTGACCTTTGTGTCTGCTGTCCTGGTGCTCACTGTGTATGGACAATTTCTAGGTCCTTAAGAACATAAAATCATAAGAAGAGCCTTGCTGGATCAGACCAAGGGTCCATCTAGTCCAGCACTCTGTTCATACAGTGGCCAACCAGCCATTGGGCAGGGATGAACAAACACGACATGGTGCAACAGCGCCCTCCCACCCATGTTCCCCAGCAACTGGTGCACACCGGCTTATTGCCTCGAATACTGGAGATAGCACACAACCATCAGGGCTTGTAGCCATTGATAGCCTTGCTGCTCTCCTTTCTTATAGTTTTCTATTGTTAAATCAGACTTGGACTGGATGGCCCTTTAAATAGAGGACTGTCCTCTGTAAACTAGAACATGGCTACCCTAATCTGAGAGCCTTTAAAGTGAAGATGCCACAGATTGAACTTGGGACCATGTGTATGTCACAGTGCTCAACCTCTGAGCTACAGTGGACCTTTGAAGCCACAGGAGCTATGGAAGGAGTGTAAGAGGAAAGGATGTGTGTGATTTATTTACATAATTTCTATGCTGCCTTTTTCAATCTAGAAGGCTCTCCCAGGTGGCATACATAAAACAGTAAAATTAAATTACAGTTTTTAAGCCATTAAAACTTAATTAAAACATGAGGTTAAATGGCTACTCAAAATGCAAAACCAGTAAAATAGAGTGCCCAGATATCTAGCCATGGTCAGATACCATCAGCTATACCAGCTTGTCAAGGGCTTGGTGCAATGAGAATGAATTTGTTGGCCTTCTGAAGGGCATGAGAGAGGTAGCTTGGTTGGATTCTTCAGCCAAGGTATTCCACAGAGAAGGGAAATCACAAGATAGGGGAGGGGGGAACCTTAAACTCCTATAAGACAGAAATGGTCATTCTTGTAACAAAAGCAAAAGGAGGACAAAGAGTTTCTATAAAATCCTAATCAGGGCAATGGCTTATGCTATTCTCCCCCACCCCGAGCAATCTCTGAGAGCTCTCCCACCCTCAGAATGGGTACTTAGCTGAGAATTCCTTGGATAGTGGAATTTAATCTTGCTCCTGATGGAGTGGTCTTTTGGTGACACTGGAAGCTAGTGATATATAGGTGAAATTGCCAGCAGTTGTTGCATGGTGATCAAGAGGGAGAAAGGAATTCCTTTCTAGTCCTTTATGCCCTGGCAGGCTGCAGCAGAGGCCAGGGAGCCACAGCCAGCACTGTGGAAGCACACAACTGCTGACTAGTCACCCCAGTGCAGACACAGCCTACTGACATCTGCAGGGCTGTTTATCCAGCCTGCAACCCAGCCTCCATCACTCCTCCTGGTGTTTCAAGGTATAGAAAGAAAATTGCCCTCTATTATTATTATTATTATTATTATTATTTATTTATTTATTTATTTATTTATATAGCACCATCAATGTACATGGTGCTCTATCACCATGTAGTGGTTGCCGGTGACTTTGCCTAGTGAACCATCTTATTGGTGTTGTTGTTTGGTAACCCTTAAATCTCTTCTATGAAAGATGGAACAACAGAAAAAAAGTGTGTTTCTTGTAACTTCCCTCTGAGTCTGAGAAACTTGGAGTGTTTGAAGCAAGCCAGCAATGACTTAATCATATAACGCACAGGTTTTCATTTGACCCCACTTCAGCCTCAGTAGCAGAAACCATAGTTTGGGGCATTGTGAGGAAAACATATTGATTTGACTGTTTTTCTGGCACACACACTCTGGTACAAAGCACCCAAATCAGTGAGACTTTTTATTGTAGTAAATCTCATGGCAAAAACTTAATGGCACAACTTCTTATGTGCCATATAGTTTAAAGCAGAAGCCATAGGCACATTGCTTAGTTCAAGAAACAGCTCAAGACTAATCACTACAACTGTGACAAAGATCAGTCCAACTATAGTTTTCAAGTCGGGATCTCTATGGCTCAGAATACAAAGCAAGGTCAAGGGTCATGATAAATCCAGTCAAGAAATCATTCCAGGCAATTCAAGACATGGCCCCCAAGAGCAAGTTACGACCTAGAATTTGCACACACATACAAAGGTCAATCCAACAATACATCCTATGTTGGAATCTCTATGGTATGTGTGTCAAGGCAGACCAAAGACAAAGAGTCCAGGCAAGGGAGCATTAAGGGCTTTTAAGGCAACAAGGCCTGGCCCAAGGCAGGTCGCTGCCTGAAGCAGGGATGATCTGCTGCTGCTGCCCTCCTGCTTGCTTGCTCTCCTTGCACGCACCTCAACACTCTTCCCACCTGCCCGCTAGGCAGCTGGCCAGCTTGCTTACTGTTCTCTATGCATACCTGCCTCCCCAATATGCGGTATGTTTCCACCTCCAGGATTTGTGTGGTGTCTGCACATCATGCAAAGTATCATGAGACTTGTCACACTACTTTCCCGACCTCATGCAGGCACTGCACGCCTCCTGAAGGTGAAAACACCATACAGGCAACACGTTGGGGAGATGGGCATGTGTGTACAGGTGTGTGTGAAAAGAACAGTAAGTCAGCCATCTGGCTGTCAGCCCGGTGAGTGGGGGCCAGCAAGGCCAGCCAGTTGAGTTGAGCGGAGGAGAGGTGGGTGCAGCATGTGAGGGAGGGAGTGGGCAGCTGCTTCTTGTTCCTGCCAACTGCTTGCATGGCCAGCTGGCTGGCCCATCATGCAGGCAGTTGGCAGGACCATGAAGCAGCAGACCCTTTGGAGGAGAAGAGCACTACTTTTTAAAATCACATCCATGGTTCCCTGAATAGGACTTTGTGGCTTTCTG
This sequence comes from Elgaria multicarinata webbii, assembly GCF_023053635.1. Taxonomy (NCBI): domain Eukaryota; kingdom Metazoa; phylum Chordata; class Lepidosauria; order Squamata; family Anguidae; genus Elgaria; species Elgaria multicarinata. Next base: position 123,321,475 of record NC_086172.1, on the reverse strand, counting down.
GAGAACCATGGAAAAACAGTGATGGCAGAACCTTGAAGGCTTCATTTTCAGTCGGTTTTATTGCAGTGCCATGACTTCCACAGATAGGGAGAGATCTGGTGCAGCACAGTGACTAAGTTCACAATCCTATGTATGTTTAGACAGAAAAAAGGTCCGACTACTCCCAGCATGCCCCCAGAAGCATAGCTATGCTGGCTGGGGCATGGTAGAAGTTGTAGGACTGATTTCTGTCTAAACATACATAGGATTGTGTCAAGGCACACCAGCAAGACAAATAGAGACAATGAGAGAAGAGGTTTTTGCATCCACTGTTAATGTAATTTGTCACTGTCTGTACTTTCTGCATTTAATTTCTCTCTGACTTCACTGTTTACTTCATGAAATCAGAGAGAATATATACTGGCAGCTCAGTATAACACTACATGCAGAGTCTAATGAAGTGGGCTGCAGCCTATGAAAGCTTCTGTTAGAATACATTTGTTCATGTTTAAGGTGCCACAAGATTCTTTGTTGTTTTTACTGCAACAGTCTAACACAGCTACTCTTCTCGAAATTCTTGACCGTGTAGATCAGCCTTCCCCAAACTGGTGTCCTCCAGATGTTTTGGACTATAACTCTCATCATGTTGGCTGTGATTGATGGGACTCCAAAATATCTTGAAGTTGCCACGTCGGGGAAGGCAGGTGTAGATGGTCTATATAAAATTATACAAATCAAAATATAGACAATTCTTAATGTACTGTATAAACATCAAAGAAGCTGTCTGTAATAGCAAGCAGAAACCCTGAATCAAGTTGTAGTTGATTTTTTTCTCCACTAAGGGGAACTATTTCTCGTACTTCTAAGTCATATTCTGTGTTCTTTTTCTCTGATTTTTTTAAAAATTTTGTACAGCTAGTCCATGCTGCAGAACTTCCTCAAGTCTCAGGCAGCATGATAGTATGCATGTTCTCTTAGAAGTAACTCCAGTTGTATTCAATGAAGCCTACTTACTGTTATGTGTACGTAGAAATTCATCCTTTCTCTTGCAGTGGTGCTGAAAAGTTTCTTAATACATTCAGGGTGCAATGATTTTCATGGCTAGACAAAAAAAAGTTCTACAGCTCCCAGCATCACCCACCCAGCATGGCTGGCTGGGACATGCTGATAGTTGTAGGGTTCCTCCAGCCCTGTCTAATCATGCTTATGATTTTGCCCCTGGCTGTAATCTTAAACAGACTTATTAGACAGAAGGTCCCTTTGAACACAGTAGGACTTACATTTTCAGTCAATCCATTAATATAGGGGATGTGCAACTTGAACTGAACTTATATCTTTGATGTGTTTTACATGTAAATAATACATTTAATTGACTGCAAGCTATATTTTATGCTATAATTGCCCCATGTCAATTGAGAATTACTTGCACTGGAGGTTCTGTATGCTAGAGGCTTCAACAGATCCATGTCTGCTACATGCATAAAGATTACATCTGTAAAAAAACTGTTGTAAATTAATGCAAGTATACTTTCTTGGAGGTTATTCTTCAATTATACTGCAATCTCTGGGTCAGAACCCAGGGTCAACTTCAGCATTTAGGAATTCTTATGGTTTTAACTTTTGTGAACCGCCCAGAGAGCTTCGGCTATTGGGCGGTATAAAAATGTAATAAATAAATACTGTTCCTTCTTTATGTTTGATTCTGGAAAACCTATGATCCAAATTTGGATGTCAGAATAGTCTCTTCCCCTACACGCAAACCTTAGACATTATCAAACAACAGTATTTATTCACATTAAGGCATTTGATCTAATGGAGGCTCAGGATGGGGATAATTTTTTGATGATTCTCCTGCAGCCTCCTACATGACATTCTTCTGGAAAGTCCACCAGCCCTCTGGAGCAGATTTTTAAGGGGCATATAAAATTAAGTGGTATATAAGGATTATAAATAAATAACCTATGAAACTCAACAGTGACTTCTTGAAAAACTTTCAACAGCACAGAACAGCCAGCCAGTTTGTCTATGGAATGTATTACCTCCTGGATTTGCTGCATGCAGAGTGAATTCCCATATAGTAACCAATGGATAGGCATTTACATTAAGAATGGCGTTTTCCCCCTAGATGCAGCATCATGCGCATATCCTACTGCTGTTAGTGGCTGAGTGCATGTTTTGCTCATGGATGTTCTGTAGCATCTCCAGTTAAAAGATCTAAAGAGGTCAGGGAAAGACTTCTGCTTGAAATCTGGAAGATCCAATGCCTGTTAGAGTAGCAGTACTGCACCATGTGGACCAACAGTCCGGCTCAGTATAGGGCAGATTCACATAGATCAAAATTATGTATTTATTTCATTTATAATACTCCTCACTATTTTATCCTCACAACAGCCCTGTGAGGTAGGTTAGGCTGAGAGTCAGTAACTTGGCCAAAGTCACCCAAGTACCTACATGGCCAAGTAGGTACTAGAACCTTGATCTCCTGGGTCCTAGTCCAACACTCTAACCACTACACCACACTGGCTTTTGTTAGGATTGTTGCAGCTGTGTTTATTTTTTCAAAGTTAAAACTAAGCTAGGGGGCTCATCTACACCTGCAGCCCTTTGGGGAGTGGGGACGGACAATCACAGAGTTTTCCACTTCCGGGATCGTCCCTCAGAAGCTACACAAGTTGTCCCAGAAGTAAAGAGGGACATTCCAGGGTGCCTTTTTCTTTTTTTAAAAAAAGATGAGACATTTGCACAATTGCGCAGGCATGATCCTGCGTGAAGGTGAGATTTTTTTGAAAAATCACACACACAACAAACTTGGCGCTGGAAGACACCCAGCACCATCCCAAAGATAGCGAAAATGCTCTCCCCCCTCACTCCCGATGCCCACGGACTCCCCCGGCATAGCTCCGTGCCTGTTTCCTGAGCCCTGCTACTTGTGGGGAAGAGGTAGGAACCTGGGAGGGAGAGCCACACCACCTGCGGAGCTCAGGATGGTCCTGAGACTGGAGGAAAATAATGGGGAAAAAGCAGCCCCAGCTTTCCCAGGAGAACTGAGTGCTCATCCCCGGTTCACCCTGGGATCAGCCGTGCATCATTTGGACATGCAGGGAAGACCTTGTGACCACTCCGGGGTAAATGGCAGGTATAGATTAGGTCTAGGTAGCCGGTAATATATTCTCTCTGAGAAGGAATTATCACTTGCCAATACATAATAATCTTCTTGCACAGAATTAATGCAAGACCTCTACAGCTCTTTAATGGTGTAATTAACATGGGCTTATCTGCAGCCAGCAATGGGCACTAGACAGCAGACCTTTAACTTTCTACAGAAAGCATCATCAGACTCCACTCCAGGACTATCCTCCTAGGGATACTAGTGTAGCAGCTAAAGGGATGGGTGGTCTTTCTGAGGCTACCTGCCCAGTTTAATAATGATCACCATGGAGATAATCACAGAACAGACAAAAGTGCACACCGGGTTGATTTTGTTTGTCATGTGCTCTGTTTGGGAAGAAGACTACTCTAACAGCTTGTCATGTTTGGTTGATTTATAATTTAAACTCCTGCCTTTCCTAATAAATCTTTTGTCTGGCACTAGTCTGTATGATGTAGTCAACACATGGTACCCTAGATATCAGGAAACTTCTTGGGCAGTGTGAAATGACCCTGTGGTTCTGGCATTAGACCCAGGGAGCCCAAGGATAAACAGTGCAGGAAGATCGCCAACTGGCTTGTTTGCCTTAAGTACTCTTTGCATTCTCCATAATTTCTGGACACAAAAATGAGCCCTTCTGGGAGCTGGATGCCTTTTATCTTGCCTATTAGCATTTACGCATGATGTACACATAAGAAAATAAAGTTCTATGTAGTAGCGCCACAATACATTTTAGCTACTCTCTAGAAAACCCTAGTATAAACACAGAGTGTATTGGAGCTTTACCAATGCCTTTTAAAATTTAACTTCTCCTCTCTCAAGCAGGGCATGAGTGTAACGGCACACTCCCACCCATGTACCCCCAGCAACTCATGCACATAGGCATACGGTCTCTGATACTGGAAGTAGCACATTGCCATCAGAATTAACAGTCATTGAGAGCTTCATCCTCAAAGAATGTGCCCAATCACCCTTTAAAGCCATCCATGTAGGTGGCCATCACTACATCTTGTGGTAGTGAATTCCATAGTTTAACTATGCGCTGTGTGAAGAAGCACTTGCTTTTATCTGTCCTGAATTTCCCACCAATCTGCTTCATGGGATGACCCCAGGTTCTAGTATTATGGGAGAGGGAGAAAATATCACCCTATTCACGTTCTCCACACCATGCATGATTTTGTACACCTCTATCATGCCCCTGCTTACTCACCTTTCTAAGTGTGGTCACATGCACCTTCAGTTTGTATAAGGCAATTTTATTTTAAATTCATTTTCTACCTAAGATGGAATTTGCCTATTTCATAACAGCCACACATGGGCTTGACATTTTCATTGAGCTGTCCACCACAACCCCAAGATCTTTTTCTTGGTCAGTCCCTGCTAGCACAGATCCCATAAGCTTCTACTTGAAGTTGGGATTTTTTGACACAAGGTGCATAACTTTGCATTGCTTTGCATTTGAACAACATTTGCCATTTTGATGCCCATTCTCCTGGTTTGGAGAGATCTTTCTGCAGTTGCTCACAATCTGATTTTGTTTTCCATAAATAATGCTTGGAGGTTGTGGGCTCTCCCACACTAGAGGCCTTCAAGAGGCAGCTGGACAACCATCTGTCAGGGATGCTTTAGGGTGGATTCCTGCATTGAGCAGGGGGTTGGACTCGATGGCCTTGTAGGCCCCTTCCAACTCTGCTATTCTATGATTCTATGATTCTATGAAATAACATCATTCTCCTTCTGGGAATGCTGGGACATGTAGTCCCATCACACTCCATCACTACAGCCTTTCTTTTCTCTTACTGTAGAGAAGGTTTATTTATTTATTTATTATTGCATTTATATCCTGCCTTTTTTCCTCCAAGGAACATAATCCTCCTCCTCTCCATTTTATCCTCACAACAACCCTGTGAGGTAGGTTGAGCTGAGAGTCTGTGACTGGCCCAAAGTCACCCAGTGGGTTTCCATGGCCAACTGGGTTCTAGAACCCAGATCTCCCGACTCCCAGTCCAACACTTTAGCCACTCAGGTGGCCCAAGTGGGAGGTGCTCAAAATTGGAGCCCAGTTCCACTCGGACGTAGGCAGGATCTACACTACAGTTTTATAATGGCTTTTAACCATTTTGACAATTGTTGGGGCCCAGGGCACTTTCCATATTCCGTTTTCAAACCATTTTCAAAGTGTTATAACTTGCTTGGTATAGATCTGGCCCTACTCTTGAGTACGGCATTGAAATAAAGCATTCACTTCTGCCAGCATCCCTACTCAATTTCTCATGACATTTCTGCTTATCACAGTTTACTTCTGGGGTCCCTAATGTGGCAGCCATGCAAAGCTCTTCCCTCCCTGACTCATTAAAAAAAAACATTTTAAGAAAAAACTTGGAAAACATTACAACAGCCTTCTTTCACTCCCTTTTCAGCCTTGCTCTTTCTCTCCCTTCCACCCCCCTTTGCCTTGCTATTTGCTGCTCTCTCCCAGCCTTTCGGCTCGTTATAACTCTCCCAGCAGTGGCCGAGGCTAAAGGCAAAAGGGGCAGGGGCAGACTACCAAAGGTCCCAGCATGTTTTATCTTAAAACCTAAGGGAGGCATTTCAGCCTGGGGAAAAATACACCAAAGCTGAGAAACCACCAAACAATTGGTGGTCAGGACAAAGGCGTAGGGCCTGGGTCAGAGGGTGTGGCCATCTGGGGAACCCCTGAGGACTAGATAGGATAAGCAGGTAGGCCGGCTTTGGCCCACAGGCCTAAGGTTCAACACCCCTGCTTAAGCAACTTAGCTCTCTGAGAAGCCATTGAGCAACATTGACTAACTGCGATTGGTCTGTTTGAATTGCAGCTTCTGCTCCTCCCCTTTTCAGGTACTTCAAGCCTCCAGTCTGCTGGAGGCGCGAGCCGAAGGACGAGAGCACAAGGGCACTCGGCCTGTGGCTCTCAGCCGTGGGCGCGAAGCCGGTCAAGCGGATCCTCTACTCCGGAGGAAAAACCCCAGCCACGGTCCGGTCGCTGCCACTTTCTGATTCAGGTCACTGTCTCCTCTCCTCATTGTCTCCTCTCAGTTCTTTTCTCCTCATATCTGTTCCTTATGGCTCGTTCCAATCGCGTCTCTCCTAACTTAGTTCCTATTCGGTGCCTCCCCTCTTCTCAGCTGCCTTTTTCGTGTTCCTTATGGAACTGTTGCTCTGTTGCTTCTAAGGCCCCTGTCATCCAGGACTTGTTTATCTCTAGGTCTCTCCACCTCCTTGCTCTTACTGAGACCTGGCTTCCTGCCCATGATACTGCCATCTCAGCTGCCCTCTCTCTTGGAGGACTCTCTTTCTCTCACACTAGTCGCCCAGAGGGTCGGGGTGGTGGTGTGGGTCTTTTATTATCTAGTTTGTGCCAGTTCCAGCCTCTTTCCATTCCACCTTCACATTGTTTTTCCTCCTTTGAGGTACATGTGGTGAGGCTCTTCGCTCCACTGCGACTGCGGATTGCAGTTCTGTACCGCCCCCCAGGCTCGTCCTCAAAATTTATCTCTGATTTTGATTCGTGGCTGTCCTTTTTCCTCTCTGATAACTGTCCTACTCTTATCTTGGGTGATTTCAATATTCATGTGGATGACCCTCAAGATGCTGCAGCTCTACGATTTCGCTCATTATCTTCCTCTTATGATCTTAAGCTCTGGTCTGATGCACCCACACATTCCCTTGGACACTGTCTGGATCTTGTTCTCACTCGGAATTGCTCTGTGTTGGACTTTTCTACTGCTCACTTTCCGTTGTCAGATCATCACCTAGTTTCTTTCAATATTACTCATAATCCTCCTCCTTCACGTCCCGCTTCTCGCTCTTGTCGTGACTTGCAATCTATCATTTATGAGGCTTTTTCCCAGTCTCTAGCCTCCTCCCTTCCTTCTGTCTTTTCGTCTGTCTCCTTGGACTCAGCTGTCTCCTTCTTTAATTCCTCCTTATCTTCAACTCTTGATAATCTTGCTCCATCTACAACTTGGATAGTTCGCCCTTCTCAACCCCAACCGTGGCTCACCTCTTCCCTCCGCTACCTTCGCTCTTGTTCCCGGGCAGCTGAACGCCTTTGGCGTAAGACCAGGGACCGGGCAGACTTTGTCCATTACAAATTTGTACTCTCCTCTTTCTCTTCTGCCATCTCACTGGCCAAACAGCAGTACTACTCAACGCTGATCCAGTCAAATGCTAGGCATCCTCAGCGGCTCTTTGTGTCCTTCAATTCTCTTCTGAAGCCTAATCCGCCATCTCTCCCCGCCTCTCTGTCTGCTAATAACTTTGCCTCTTTTTTCAATGCTAAAATCCAAACTATCCGCTCTGATCTGGCCAGCTCTGCTCCTCTTCCAGTTCCTGTTCCTCATCTGTCAGCTCCTCCTGCAAATTTCTCTGCGTTTCCTTCGGTCTCTGCGGATGAACTGTCTACAATACTGCGCTCTTCGAAGCCTTCCACTTGTTCTCGTGATCCGATTCCTTCTCGCGTCTTTATTAATCTTATTCCTGCTATCCTCCCTTCCTTGCTACATATTATTAATCTTTCTCTGTCCTCTGGTTCATTTCCTTCTGCTTTTAAACATGCTACAGTCTCTCCCATTCTCAAGAAACCTACTCTTGATAGGCTATCTCTGTCTAACTACCGACCTGTCTCTTTGTTGCCGTTTGTTTCAAAGATCCTGGAGCGTGCAGTCTACTCTCGCTGTCTTGACTTTCTTTCTAGTAACTCTGCTTTGGATCCTTTTCAATCTGGATTCCATCCTCTGCATTCCACCGAAACAGCCCTTACTAAGATCACCAATGATCTCCTTACTGCCAAGTCTAAAGGCCATTATTCCGTTCTTATTCTCCTTGATCTAACTGCAGCCTTTGACACGGTTGATCATGATCTTCTCTTAGATTCCCTTCATGACCTTGGATTTTGTGGCTCTGTCTATAACTGGTTTGCCTCCTATCTAGCGGGTCGCTCTTTCAGTGTGTTGGCTAATGGCAGCTCGTCTTCCTCCTTTCCCCTTTCAGTAGGGGTTCTGCAAGGCTCAGTGCTTGGCCCGTTGTTGTTTTCCTTATACATGTTGCCCTTGGGCAAGCTTATTCAATCTCATGGCCTCCAATATCATCTGTACGCCGATGATACACAACTATATCTGTCATCTCCGGAACTTTCTCCTGATGTTCACGATCGTATCTCGGCATGTCTTTCAGATATCTCAGCTTGGCTGCTTCATCGTCGCTTGAAACTTAACATGGCAAAGACTGAATTGCTTGTTTTTCCTCCTAAAACAAATTGCTTGTTTTTCCTCCTAAACCTCATCTCCTCATCTCTCATTCTCTCTTACTGTCAATGATGTTACGCTTACTCCGGTCAAGGAAGCTCGTAGCCTTGGCTTTATATTCGACTCCTCGCTCTCCTTTATTCCTCATATTGAGGCAGTAGCTAAATCTTGTCGATTTTTCCTGTATAATATTGCCAGGATTCGATCATTTTTGTCTGTCTCTTCTGCCAAGATGCTTGTTCATGCACTGGTTATTTCACGGTTGGACTACTGCAACCTTCTTCTCTCTGGCCTTCCTTCTTCTCACATCAGTCCGTTGGTTTCTGTTCACCACTCTGCCACAAAGATCATCTTCTTGGCTCGCCGCTCCGACCATGTTACTCCGCTTCTGAAATCTCTTCATTGGCTTCCAATTCACTTCAGAATCCAATATAAACTTCTCCTGTTAACCTTCAAAGCTTTTCACGGTCTAGCTCCTTCCTATCTCTCCTCTCTCATCTCACACTATTGCCCCGCTCGTGCTCTTCGCTCCTCTGATGCCATGTTTCTCGCCTGCCCAAGGGCCTCTACTTCCTTGCTCGGCTTCGTCCATTTTCGTCTGCTGCCCCTTACGCCTGGAACGCTCTTCCAGAACATTTGAGAACTACACGTTCAACCGCAGCTTTTAAAGCTCAACTAAATTTTTTTCTTTTTCCTAAAGCTTTTAAAACTTGATGTTGTGCAGACTTCTACTGTTACTTTCTACTGTTAGTTTTACCCTACCCTGTGCCTGCTCACCCTACCCTGTACCTGTTTGCATTCTCTTCCCCTCCTTATTGTTTTACTATGATTTTATTAGATTGTAAGCCTGTGCGGCAGGGTCTTGCTATTTACTGTTTTACTCTGTACAGCACCATGTACATTGATGGTGCTATATAAATAAATAATAATAATAATAATAATAAGGAGGAGAGCAACCCTGTCCAGAACAAGTTGAATATACACCCCCAGAGACAGGAACCATTGACCCACAGTGGCTCCATCTTGTTAGAATTCGATTTCTTGGCTCATTGGCTCTCATCCAGCCCATTATTGGATCCAGGCACCAATACAGCACCTGCACAGATTCTCTTCAATCATACAAGAAAGAAAAATAGAGCTGATTAGAAATATCAATAAGGGAAATCTTCTGCTAAAAGTGCAGCAGAGAACATATAAAATAAATCCAATGAAATTTGTAAAAGGGTCAGGAAAGGCAAAATATAAAACAAGCATGCTGTCTCCATTCTGGAAATATATTTGAGTATGATATCATAAGGAGGCATGATAGCAAAGCTCTTGAATCCCTTCACAATCAGAAAAGATCAATTTCTCAAGGATTATTTCATATAGGGCAGTCTCAGTATGAATACAATATTGATTTCTTTATACATATTTAGATAGCCTAAGGCAGGAACAGTGGATCTGAGTCAACTGATAGAAGTGTTGAATTCATCTGGTTAATTACAATAAAATAAAATAAAATCTTCCACCTTCACTTTTACTTTATAAAGACCGGCTTTTGCAATGAACTTCTCAAAGTAAATTTGGAAATGATTGCATCTGCTTCTTGTCCCATGGGTAGCTTCTAGCAAATCTTTACTGGTGGTTGGGTAATTCTCCTGTGAGTTCAAAACACAGAGCCCGAATACTAGTCATGTACAATTGAATTCTCAGAGAAATTTATATCAGGAAAATGAAACCAGTTTTAGCAAAGAACCAATACTGAATAGTGGAATGCAAGAGAAACCAGCATTGGCACTGAAACAATTCAAGACTAAACAATGCTAAAAAGCACACAACTGCATACAAAGTCAATTGTTTTATACAACACAAGTAAAAGTTTTTTATAAGACAGATAAGTCAACTAAGTTGTTTTTCACAAGTCTGATAGTTTTATACAAAATCAGTAGGCGGATTCGTTATAAGACAGATAAATTAACCGAGTAGTTTTTCACAAGTCTGATTACAGGTATCCGGTGTTTATCCCGTTTCATCATATACTAGACTTCATCAGAAAAAACAGTTCCATTATCGCTGTGAACGAGTAATGCCATGGGAGTATGAGGGTTTGCAGACTTTATTTAAAAGTTCCGTACTGTTTGTTTCATACATATTGTAATGGTTCAGCTTACTGTTAACAAATAACTTTGTTTGGAAAGATCACATTGCATGGACACCCTACTAATGATTTTGAAAGTTGAGGTGATAAAAAAAATTCCTGTACTACTTCCATTAATATTAAATAAACAAGATAATGGATGCATTAGTTATATGAAGATCATCAATACCATCTTGGCCTTTGAATCTACAAGTGATAGGTCTGGTGGTGGGTAAACCTAATGAACAACCCAATAATTACCTACGGACTGCTACTTATACATGAATGTGATAATTTGAGTACTGGCACCTCTCAAATACATTTCCAGAGTGTCATTTTGTTTGCTATATTCTTATTACTGGAGAATTATTACTTGTGCTGATGGAGTGATTTGGTTTGGATCATATGCATTTATTGCTACTCAATGTGATAGACATTTAGTACAATTTTTGTCTAACCTGAGTATGAAAGGTACATCCCATCATGTATGAAAATGGACCTGTATAGAATGAATTGCATGTTTCTTTGAAAGTACACACCACAAGTAGTGGCTTAATCTTTTCCTGGCCACTATTTCAAAGTTTTTGTGTGTGTGTTTAAAAAAGAGGCAGAAACCTAACTCTATATGCATTTACTCCTACCATTTGAAGATGTGCATATATTTTGAACTTAGAAATGTGAACCCAAGTCAGAAGTGGTCCTTGGGGCAATTCAAAGGTAGATGCAGAACTTGAGTCAGACAAAGCAGCTGTCATGATCTACACCAATATTATGAAACTCTGAGGCCGTTGCTAGACCACGGGTTACCGCGGTGCGAGGCCCGTGCTTGTCCCTGTGCGTCCAGATGACGCACAGGTCCCGGATCCTGGCCTCAGCCAGATCCTGGCCTCAGCCAGGACTCGTGCCGCCCTGGCACCGCTCTAACAGGAACCGTTTGTAGCGCAGTTCTTCCCGTGGTCCTGGCCCAGGTCGGGCTGAGGCTGGGATCGGGGCATGTGGATCGTTCGGCCACTTTTTCCGGCTACTGCACTCAGCCTGCAGGACATGGCGATCCCTGTCGCCATGTCCAGCCAGTGATGCCTGCTGAGCAGGCATCACAGGCCAGACATGGCGACAACAGGAAAAGCAGGCTGGGGACAGTGGCAGCAGCAGCAGCAGCGGGACAGGGCGGCTGGGGACATCGGCGGCAGCAGGATACAGCAGGTGGGGACGGGGGGATCGTAGGCCAGGGGAAGTCGTGGGGGGGAATCGGGGGCAGGGGGGCAGGGGTCCCTAGTTTTTGTTTTGTTTTTTTTAAAAATACCTTACCTTGGCCGTTGGTGCACTCCTGCGCACGCGGCCGCTTGAAGGCAAGGGGGAAATGGCGGACGCGATGGGGCTTTCCTCGGCCCTTTCGCGTCTCACTTGTGGACGGGGCCTACAGGCCGCACTACTTCTAGCGCGGCTTGGCCCCTCCAACCACACGGATTCTAAGGTAGGTCTAGCAAGGCCCTTTGTCAGTAGCTATGCTATGTCAAACCTGTTTTAATTTTTTTTTTAAAGAGTGTTGCGTTTTACTTTTAGTTCATTTTTTTTTTTTTTTTTTTTAACATAAAAGTGCTCCCCCCTACCACGGGATCTTATTCATGTTTCCATAATCTTATTGCTTCCTCTGGAGGTGTTTCCCCTCTCCCCTTTAATAATATAAATTCTAGAAACGGTTTCTACTTCATTGTTTTAACATGTTGTTTTCCTTTGTTCTGTATTCAAAACTAATAGTAGAGTTTTGACAATCGCTGAAAATGGAGAACTCCAAAAAGAAGACATGGTAATGCTCAGAGAACCCTGAATTTTGTTAAACAAAGGCAGCATCTACACTACTGCTTATAACGGTTTATAATGGTTATGACAACTGTTCAGGCCCAGGACACATTACATATACCGTTTTCATAACGTTTTTAAAGTGTTATATCCTGCTTGGTGTAGATCGGGCCAAAATCACTATATTTTTGACTAGTGGCTATGTTCAGGGTTGCAAAGGCAGAGGAAGCAGAAAAAGAGAATTCAGAAAAACAGCTGGAGGCCGATCTCCATAAACTTTATGAAACCAACAACCAAAGAGGATTTTGCTGAGTTTCTGGAGATCCCTGAGGAACAATTTCACCTAGAAGAGTCACTGAAATTTCCTGTGACTGAAAAATGGTTTATAGACCTTTGGGACTTGAGAAGAAACGTCTGTTGATCCAAGGTAAACAATGTTTCAACTTGGATTTAATATACTTACTTTTTGTGTTGTACTATGGCCCTTCTTTTTAGTCACTGAAAGTTTTCTTTTGAGATATCGGACACCCAATCATCATGCCAGTATCTTGGGTGAAAAAAGATGCAAATGAAATTAGTATGCTGCTGTAAAGATCAGAATATTTTATGCAAAGGCCAACAGTGGCTTTCCATAATCATAGTTCTTGGGAATAGTTAAGTTTTTATAAACTGCACAATTTTACAGATGTCTTCATGAACTCTGTGAAAATGTAATCAGCATTTTGCTTGGAAATAAGATGAATGGATCACAAGAAACTACATAAAAATCGTTTCCACCTAAGCATTACTGAAAATGTAATAGAAGATTGACAAATGTAATGAACAACAACTTCTTGGAAGCAGTGAGAGATGCTTAATGCATCTAAATCATTGACATAATTTCGGATAGTGACTACTTAGAAATGGATTGGCTTTGGATAGTTTCCTTCATGTCAGTATATGATGGCTTGGACACCGTCGACGCAGCTACTTTCTAATTGAACATTCAAATTGCTAACACAGTGACCTCAGTTCTGGAAATAAAAGGATCAGTTGGACTGGTAGTGTTGTAGCTATTTGTGATGTGAATTATATACAGATGAGAGAGTATGAAATACTTTATCTACTCCTTGAAGGTGAGCATGATTTGAAAGCTAAATCTCTTCCTAACGAGGGGATAACCATGTCAATAGGATATGGATTCTTTATGTGCATACATGAATAAATCCCAACTTTTCAATTGTTAAGTTTTGACTGGGATGTTGGCCACTTTGTAATTTGTGTGCCTATGATATAAATTCGAATTTCAATTAATATAAATTCATTGAAAAGAAAGTATGGAGAATTTGTGATTCATGTGGTGAATTTTGTAATTGATAAACTGAACCTCTGAATGGTCTAAAATAGTGGTGGAGAACCTCTTTCAGCCTGAAGGTTGAATTCAATTTTGGGGCAGCTCTCAGGAGCTGCTTCCAGTGGCGCCAAATGCAAAAGGGATGGCAACAAAATGCAAAAGCACTGCAGCATATTGTAGCCTAAGTTTTAGGAGGGGCATTTCAACCACAGATGGGGATAAGCACTAACCATAGGGCTTCCTGGAAATTTGCTTTATCTTCTTGCTGTGAACTGGAATTCCAACCACTTGAGAGAAAAAGAAGGCACACTACTTATTACTGTGTTAAATTTGTGTGAGTTTTGATTTTTAATACCAAAAAAGTCAAGCGGGTGTGTGTGTGTGTGAGAAGAAGCAAAGGAGCTCACCCTAAACTCTTCCTTTCTGCTTGTTCATACATTTTTCCACACCTCCTCGGAAGCATTTTGGGAACTGGAAATCTTCCCTCCCTACTTCAGCCCAACACTAAGTAGTCATGTGCAAAATCTGTTGATACGAACATCCAGATTCTGATGCAAAACGCTGGAGTGTTCCTGCCAGTGCAAAAGAAGATGGATCCATCAGCTTGTGGAACTTCTCCCAAGCTGGCATATTGTTGCTCTCAGTATGCAGGAAGTTTTTTGGGGGGTGGGGTAGGGGAGGTTGACTTGAATCCTCAGAAAAGGGCCATCTGTGGGATGGTCCTGGAACCATGGAAAAGCCAGGTTTTCCACAGTTCCTGATATCCCAGGGTAAGCCCTTACTCTTCCCTGGTTGCCCCCGGGACCCCCTATACACGGACGATCCAAGGACAACCCCGGGATATAGGCATGGTGTAGACATGTTTTTCTAGTATAAACATATGTAATTTATTATTTTACATCTATGTTCTGATTTTCCTCCAGGAGCTAAAGATCTCTCCATTTATCTTCACAATAATTTGTGAGGTAGGTTAGGCAGAGAGGAAATGATGGGCCAAAGGTCATTTAGTGAAAATGGGAGGCATTTGATGGTCCTCAGGCAGCAAAATGTTGTATTTGCCTATTGTGTCTGAATAAAGCAGTGAAGCAGTCTGTGTCTCTTTCTGAGTTTGTGTGTTTGTGAGAAAGATGTGTGTTTGTTTTCTGTATGCTGTAAATGGGAGAGCTCATATTTGTATTTGAGTTCTCTATAATGGAAGAGATATGAGTCATTTGTTTCTAGACCATTTCCACTAAAAATGTTTTTGCATTACTGTTGTATATTATTGACTGTGTATGTGCATGCCTACACAAATGTCGAGTGTGAGTTCAGTACTGAGGATAGAGTAGGGAGCTCACTACAGACAGTGAGCCCCAGTGCCAATCATATTTATTTATTTATTACATTTATATACCGCCTCATAGCTGAAGCTCACTGGGCGGTTTACAAAAGATAAAAACAGTGAACATTAAAAAAATATATATACAAAATTTAAAACCACCAAAAGCTTAAAAAGAACAATATCCTTTTAAATCATGGCCTTGATTTAGCCCTGCTTCTATGCCCAAACTGATGGAAATAATAATAATAATAATAATAATAATAATAATAATAATATGCATCTGGAATTCAGCAGATCTCTAGTTTGTAGTATACATGAATGACGAAGTGATACATGAGCTCATGTGGGCAGTGGTATATGAACACATTCTGAAAGTGTAGGGATGCTCATGTCATGTGTAGATTCAAATATATGAACATCCCTCCTACTACCAAAGACAGAGATTGCAAACAGAAAAATTGTGCCTCCTTTGGCATCAAGTTAAATGTCTGTTGCATATTGCTTCTTGGTAATTTGCAAGTGCCAAGTAAGCCACCCTAAATATATAAGTCTGTTTTCTTCTAATGGTTTCGGAAATCTGACCCTGATTTTTTTATGCGATTCACAAAATGCACGCGGAAACAAATGCCGTGACAACAGGAATTCTATGGAAACCAGTTCTGTGGAAAGCAGAAGCTGTATCACCAGAAGAAGGATGGAAACGCCTGTTCCTTCCTGACACGCGTTTCCAGGTGATAAAGGATTCTGCTCAAGGCAAAAGAAAGCTCCTTTTTAATGGCTTATTCCAGCCTGACAAGAATTATTCTTAGTGACAAGAAAAAAGAATTGCTCTTGAAAGATTTGGACTTTGCAGTTAAAGTAGCATGTTATCACCTTATTTATTTATTTATTTATTTGGACATAGATATCCCACCTTTCTATGATAAAATGAAACTCAAGGCAGCTTACAATTAAAAATATAAATCCAAACAAAAATGAAAAATAAATATTAACGGTAAGAAAACAAACAGCATCTTCTTAGTGCAAAGGTTCTTGAATGGTACAGGACTCCGTACAACCATGTTGTATTGGGTTGTATGTCATAGCATTCATCTCCCAGTAGAACAGAGATCACTGGTGGGACTGACTCCCTCGACCCCTGAGGTACCTATATCTCCCCAAAATCTGCTTCAGATGGTTGGGGGACCTAGACATTACATGAATTGAGTACTAAGCAACTTATGTCCCCCGGAATGAAGGCTAGAAAGAGCAGGAGATGCGTGTGAGGCAAACAGCATTGTCTAAAGGACACATGGAAAACTGTGAGTGGGCAGTAACAAGCATGCGATAAAATGCTTGTCTGATGAAGCTCAAGGACATTTGTTATGGTATTTTGGATAATGTGGAATAAAAATCAGAAACAACGCTACAATAATTGTATATAGGGTGTGTAATGTGCCCCAACAGTTATCAGTGCACTTCAATACTAATATAAAGCAGTAGTGTAGTTCTAGCCCCAGAGTGGAAATGGGATGGCTGAACCGAAGCCTGGTAGTTTGATGCAGAAAGAGAATCAGAAACAACTTGACCAGTCTGGGAAAATCAACAGTCCTGAGAGTTTTGATACTTGTTTTAGCACTGGCTTGGTCTTTGCATAACGCATGATTTCCCAAACCAAGAAGAACTAGGCCCCAGCACTAGTTAGTTCTACTCCATAACCAATGTTTAGCTAATTGCCCAGTTAGTCTTCACCCCAGTTAACTCACTGACTGCTCTGAGGACATAGTTAACTGTCTTCTTTCTGGTAGCATTTCTGTGTACTGGGATACCAACAAGGCTTGTCTCAAGACTTTTCCTTCAGTTTCTACTCTGTTCCAGCAGCCACTGTCATCTCAGATTCAACACCTAATGCAGACCTTCTGATCACAGCTCTTTCTTGAAGGCTGCCTCAGGAGACTTCCTCGCCTTTTATTTCTCCCAGGCCTTTGCAATCTCCTGCAACATGCAATCTCAACTTTGGTTGCAGTCTTTCCTCAGCCACGCCTTGAGTCCCTTCTGCCTTCAGTCCTGACTGAGAGGTGCTGGACCTCTCTCTATGTACACTCCTTCCACCTGATCATTGGTTCTTTAGTGGGTAGAATTAGTGTCTAACCAAGGACCAACAGACAGAGATGGAATGTTCCCAATTCAACCAATTGAAATGTATCACCTTTTGATTCCATCCATCAGTAAGGCAGCTACCTCACTTTATTTGCTAACCTCCTATTTACAATGAGCTACAAAATGTCAAGTTAGTGACCATCTGGACTTTAAACATTGTAACACTTCTGTGGCCCAAATCACCAGGACAAGGTATAGTTTTTCTCACTTTACAGTTAACCATTCACTTCTCCTTCCTTGTTTCAAAACAAAACACATTAACACAATTAATTTTTCCCTCAGGTAATAATGGCTTCTTCACAGTTGTGTTTAATTATTTAAATGGTAAGTTTGTATGTAGTTCTATAAGCAATGGCCCTAATCCAAGAGTCCTGGGAGCGGGGGGGGGGGGGGGAATCTGGAATCCTGCCAATCAGCCTTAAGCAGTCCCTCTGCTTAATATCCATTCAGCAGGATTCTAGCTTAAAGGCTATGGGTATGTGCAGCTGAAGCTGTTAATTGAGCAGCCTGAGGGATCACACATGGAGTACCTGTTTCAATGCACAATTTGCCATTCAGCTAGGGATAGACATCTAGTTCCTAGCTGGAGCAGAATATATATGTGAATCACATTCTTGTTACATGATTTCAGTACTATACAAAGGTTTAAAAACAACCCCTCTCTTCTTCATGTTAGATATATGTACAGTGCTGTCAAAATACATGAAGTCTTATAGTAGCCTTCCCCAACTTAGCGTCTTCCAGATATTTTGGACAACAACGTCCAGCATGCCTGATGTCTTAGTTTTGGGGTAGTGATCCTGTCACCTTTCAGTCAAACCAGATTCATGGGTTGACAAAGTGAGACAAAGTCACAAATGGATCAGTTCAATAGTTTATTGATTACATACATGTGATAAATGGATGTAAAAAGAAATGCAAAGACACCTCACACATCCTTCAGCAGATCAGAGCAGTCCTCTGTCACAGCTGATTGTGCACTGGAGTTCCCATAGTACATGAGACACCACCCCATGGACCAACAGATTTCTCCAGGCTGGAAGTGCATATTTTCCCCCTCGGAGTGAGACCAAACAGTAAAACCAGCCTGTTTTATAGGTGTCTCTCCTAAGCTTCACAACCTGTAATTAGAAAACCACTCCATTTTCAGGAGAAGGGGGGATTTCTTTCACTTCTCAAAGGAGGAAAGAACAACATCCTTATCTCAAAGGAAGAGACCACTTCACATAGGCCGAACAGTGTGGCTGTACCTGCTTGGTACTAATTATATTTCTTGCTGTAGAGCTTGGCATACGCTTGCTGTAAGGGAACAGATAAAAAGCCACAGATATGGGGGCAAAGACCTTTAATCCAGTTAGACATCTATTAAAAAAAAATCTTACGAATGGTTTCCATATGTGACAAGAATAACAACCATGGGACATTTTACCTATATAAGTTGTTCCCAAGGGAGAAGATTCTGAGAAGAACCTCTAACCTCAAGAACAGTTAAGGTTAAGAACCATTTATGAACAATAATTTACAAGAACTACTCTTACCATCAGGTCTAAAAGCACAAGACTCCAAGAGCAAGAACTTGTAAGATGAATAACACTAGTGGCCTCTACAGATATAAAATAATGGAACTTTAGATGTCATGACCAGTAATTGTTTACTTTTGCAGATGTTATCTGTAGGAAGGTGTTGAACCCATAATGAGTCTGGGTTCAGAAGATGTATTTTATGTACAAAAATGGAAAATTAGAAATTGTGGTTTTGGGCAAAGGCCCAGGGATCTGAGGAATTATCCCTTTGTCACTTTTTCTAAATCAATCTTGCAACTTTAAATTCTTTGTTATTTAGCTTTATTATCTGTAGCCATTGTTTCTCTTGCTGATAGCTAATTTTCTAAAACAGACTATTATTAATCTCCTGTACTTTCATTTATTTTCTTTTGGAGTCTCATTCATTGTGCAAAACTGCTCCTGCCATACTTAGAGAATCATTCTCATTCTTATATCAATCAATGTAACTTTTGAGTGTTGATAAGTAATTCAAAACTTCCCTGTTTTATAATTAAGAGACTTCAGTCGACTGGGGGATTTAAAGCAATAACCCAGGTCACAAACCCACAAAGGGAAAAAGATCAGCCTTTAGACCTCCCCACAGCATGCCCAAAGGACCTTATAGGCTAAATATTCTGACAATGAAAAACGACGGAGTGGGGGAAAGATATGGGTAACAGTGTCAAAGGCTGAATGCCCCTTGTCTGTCCATGGGCAAGCAATTACAGTTGGTTTTTTTAAATTATTATTTTTAATTTAATACAAGGTCCAAGGGGGACATATCAAGAGGGCAATGCATGGAGAGGAGAGGTTTAACACTTCCTTCCCCAGCCATGATATCAATGGCTGTGGAAACATCTAAGGCAATTAGTTTTAGGAAAAAGCTCTAATTGGTGCCAATCAGCAGGGAGACAATTTTCACCAAGATTGTCCTGCGGATAAGCTTCTGTGTATACCTGCCTACATGAACTTGAGATATTAGTTATGCAATCAGATATAACTTGGGAGTCAAGCCTCTTGAAGACAGGAGGGAGTGCCTTGTCCCCCATCTTTTTTGTTACATTCTTGAAGACTTATAGGAGCCAACTTTGGGTCCTATAAGAACTCCCTATATCTGGGGCATAAAAAGTTGTTTTAAAATTTGCATAAGTTCTTTAAAAATCTGTATATCATTCTCTCTCCACTGATGAAGACCTTTTATGGTTGAAACGCATTTGGGATTTATGTTTGATGTTTGTTGTATGTGTACATACTTGTGTACTTATTGGTTTTAAGATTAAAAATATTTTCTACGAACACATTTTTTTTTAACAGGCGTAGTTATACCAAAATTTGATACATTGTTTTTACCAGTTTTCTTAAACCTATCTTGTTTTCAGAGGTGTATTTTATTTCTATTAAAATTATAGTAATCATTTCTAAATTTGAATATGCAAATTTTATGCAAATCTGTGCCTTCTTTAGTTCTCTTGTTTGATGCATTGTCTCTCTCTCTCCCTTTGGCAAACTGCCACTATAGTTCCCAGTGAATTGGGTCTAGAATAGACAAAAATGGCAGGCCACTCCTTCATTTGTAGATTCTGTTGGTAGTTTTACACCACCGTTTCTCTCTGCACCCTCCCCAACTGCATTCACGTGTAACCAGTGGCAGCACCAGAAAAAAAATCAGGGGGGGGGGGCACAGAAGGGGCAAAGTATATTTCTAGGTGGGCGGGCTGTATCCCACATGTTAAGATGTCTGAAAGAAAAATAACAGTGTATCTCACACTAAAACTGCCATCCCAACCATATATTCTGAAATAAGTCATATACTGATAAATTCAGGGTGTTTGTTTTTCAATATAGCATGTATTAGCATGTATTAGCCAAATTCAAATTACTGTAAGGAAAAAGGCTTTTAAAAAAAGTACAGCCACTACATAAGCATTTCCTTGACTTACAGATTAAACAGACAGAACACTTCCTTTTAGAAAACAGTTACTTTTGAACCAGTGCAGTGAGAACCAGGAAGGCAGACTCTTAGAAAAAGAAAACTGAGACACCTGGGGCCTGTACACCGAGGAAACCCAGTGCGTGTGAAGTACTAGTCTAAAGATCAAAAAGATGAAATTTTTGAAGATGAAGCTCCTGATGGAGCTGTTTTTTTTATTGCAATCCATTGCCTTTGTAGTAATATGGAATAAAAGAAATAGCAGGCATTGAATATGGTACAGATTAATTGATGAGTAAACATTCCTAGGCTTGCACTTTGAGTAAATTCCCCTCCCCCTCCACCCCTGCCTGCCAAGGAGAGGAATCCCCCATCTGCCCACCCACTGCAGTACAACCTACAATGCTTTATGTCAAGAAGATGGGAGAGGGGTGAGGAAAGAGAGAAAAAAGGAAGACACGGAGAAGGTACAGATTAATTCTTTCCTCCCCCTCTCATTTTTCTTGGCCTACTGTCCTGAGAAAAAAGGAAGAGATCCATGGAATAAGCAGATTAATTCTTCTGAGGGTGTTCTTGCTGCTCTGGCTGCTGGTGCCAGAGTATACTTTGGAGAACTGCCAAGAATAAGTTTAGGCATCAGGGTTTTTTAAGTGTGATGCTCAGGATCATAAACAACATTAAAAAAAAAGTCTGTATACAGCTTGTAAGTGGAAAGTGCTAATAGCCCTAACAAGTCATGATGGAATATTTATTTTGTGAACCTCCCATAGAGCTTCGGCTATTGGGCGGTATAAAAATGTAATAAATAAATAAATAAATAAATAAATAAATAAAATATAAAAACACTATTACCCATACTTGGGCTGGATCTACACTAGTCTTATAACGTTGCTAGTGTCCCTTTCTAACGTGGTTCTCTGTATCGGTTCTCTGTAGCTATAACGTTACTGCAGGGCACATTGTTAAATCCTTTCGTTGTTCTCCCTCCCTCTTCTTTGAGAGCTGCTGGGTTTGCTCTGCCCACTGCCTGCCTCATTCCTAGCCAGCAGTGCAGGGCAATAGTTATAAGCACACACAAACTCCCTCCCTCCCAAAACACCTTAACACAAGTCCCAGGGAACTGCCTGAATGCATAGGAGCTAGCCACTTTGCTGAAGCTAAGCAGGGCCTGGTCTGGTCAGGGTTGGGATGGGAGACTAAATTGAAAAGTTTTAGCAACAGCCTCATTTAAGCTCTGTTGGTCATGAGTTTTGGACTTTGGACCCTTGTTAATTTTCCTGCAGGGAGCTACAGCGATCCTTTGAGCGCTCCTCAGCTCCTTTGCAAAGAGGAGGGAAATGTTAAAAAATAAAAAATTATAAAAAATCAACCGATGACCCAATTTGATTCAAATTTTAAGGCAGGATGCCTGGGAGTACTTCACAATAAAAGCAGATTCTAAGGTGGAAAACTTCTGAGTCCTTTGCATGCAATTGTCAGTGATTGCACAGTATAAGGCTGGTGTGATTTATCTGTTGTAGCAGATAAGATAGCAAACGGGGCGAAGGAAGGAGAACAGGAAGTGGGCGGAGCAAACCCAGCAGCTCTGAGAAAGGGAGAGAAGAATTACCGGTAGGACGAGGCACATGAATCTGTAGCCACGCTGGAACTAAGAAACAGAACCTGTAAGTATGACTCATTTACAACGTTGGAGACCCAGGGTCACGTGACGCTATGCGTCACAGTAACCCATTCAAAACGTTAGAATAACACCAGTGTAGATTCCCACCTGGAAAGTGTAGGTGATTGGCAGAAGAAATCAACCGGCCTCTGGGCTTGCCTTGCTCTCCAATCCTGAGTCAGGGTGAAAGGGCTGTAAGAGGCTGAAGAGGAGAGGCTGCCCAGGGTGCTGCTCTAGCCTCGATCCTCTAAAACAGCTGTGCTTTGCCTTCGAGAAGAAGCCAGCCGCAAGTCAGGCCCACGTGGCTCCTTCTCGCTCCTTTACTGAAACCGAAAGAGGCGGAAATGCTTCAGCAAGGCTAACTGTTAACCCTTGTCCTGCCTTGCCGAGGCTGCCTTGTCTGAGTGAGCCCTCCTGGTAAAACTGGCTCTGCCAGCAACTGGGGTGGCAACTGGGGTGGCAAGCTCCTTCTTTGGGGGGCGCTCCCCCCCCCGTGTCCCCCCCGGCGCCACCACTGCATGTAGCAGTAATGTATCACAGTAAATACAACAGAAACATTCCTTTGATGCTTAGTCTAATAAACAAGCTTTTGTGAAGATCACATGACCCACTATGGGCCATTATTGTTAAGAGGTTTACTTCATGGTCTTCTTGTATTTTCTCTCTCTCGAGCAGAACCAGGTGAATCCCACAGAAAGGCTGAATCCCACAATGGATTGTGGGTTTCAGGAGATTTGAGAACTGACAGGTGTATTATCACATTGTATTGCATCTTGTGGAAGATTTACTACATGCCCAGATAAGAGACCAACTCAAAAGCCTCACTTATTGAAGATGTTCTAATTTGGATTGATTCGTAATGTGGAGAACAAGAAGTGAATCTCTCCCATGACTGAGATAAAATACACCCCAAGATAATGGAAAAAGTCTATTCAGTGGTTCCATATGGTGTTAAGAAATGTATTTAGCATTATTTATACATATCCATGTATGTACGTAACTTAAAGAGCAATCCTATGGCCCCTAGACTGTGTCAGGGGAGGGGGGCATAGGTTAGTTCGGATGGCACTCCAACCTCGGACCCAGGCCCGGTGCTGCCATAGAGGCAACTCATGCGGCCGCCTAGAGCGCCAACCAAACGGGGGCGCCGAACAGCGTACCTGGAAGCTGCTCTCCTAGAGCGGCTTCCGGGTGTGCTGTTCCAAACCTGCCGCCCCAGCCTCCGCCCAACCCCAGCGTCCTGGCTACTTTGAAGCCAAGATGCTTGGGTTGGAGCTGGCCGGCCCACGGGGGGCGGGGGGAGCAGCAGCCGCAGGGGCAGCCGGGCGGGGGGCGGCCCCTCAGCAGTGGCAGCGGCGGCTCCTCATGTTGCGGCAGCGACAGCAGCTGTGAGGGGGTTGGTGGGCCGGCCCGCGTTGTTGTCGTCCCCACCCTCCTCGCAATGCCCCGGCCCAGCTCTCGCCCGCAACGTGCTCCGGCCCCCCAACCCCAGCGTTCTGGCTTCAAAGCTGGGAGCGGGAGAGAGTGGGCGGGTGTGTGTGGGGAGCAGTGAGTGAGCGAGCGAGCAGGGGGGCGGCGGCTTCAGAACGTGCCTGCCTAGGGCACAATATAGTCTGCCGCCGGCCCTGCTCGGACCCAGGAGTCTGAGCTCCCTTCCCCCCTTCCCCTTGGAGCTGAGGTGGACAGAACTGCGCTGGCTGCCTCTCTGAGTTTTCTGTGGGCAGGGAGGGGTGGCGACTGGGGAGCTATCCCTGGCCTTCCCCACCCTTCTTCCCTCCCCCTCTGCAGAGCCTTGGGTACATGCACAAAAATGCCCATCTAGGAAAACTGCAAAGCGGGAGAATCATGGAGGTGACGATGGCCTCCGCACCCCTCCCACACTGCATAGGATGCCTGATACCCTCCGAGTTTGGAGGCTGATGGGCATCTAAATAGGATTGCGCCTTTAAGCAATAAACAAACAAAAGGAAATCCCTGCCCAAGGAAGTTACAGGTGAATCAATCCTTTCTGTTGCAATTCAAGTGCATTGGACATTTAACAATTGTTGGATTCTACCTCACCCTACCATGCATGTGTGCATGGATGCACACAGCCAAACATCACAACCTATAGAATTTCTTAGATAATTGCCAAACAATCTTTATATCTACTCACAAGAACTTTAGCTATAGCAACCTATATTCTTGATTCTGAACCTAGATTTATTTTACATCGTTCCTGAAGATCCTAGGGGGAAAAAGAGATCACATATACATTGAACTAAAAGCCTTGTAGAAACAGTTTTATTAATGACACCTCTAGTGCATCCTTCAGTTTCAATGGGGGGTGGATGGGAGGAATAATCTAAAGATACACAGCATTCAACAGCAGCTGAAAGACCTCTATGTTCCCTAGAACAAATGGTGACAGGCAAGATGTAACATTGCTCTCAGGGTATAAAGTCTCTGCACTCTAGTTAATTACTTACTGTGCTGTTTGCTTTGCATGAAGTTCTCTCTCCAGTAATTGAATATATCACTGGGTAACTTCAATGTAATTCATTACCATTGACTATATTTGTTACATGTTGTCTGCGACGTTGGGATCCTGTGTGGTGTCTGCTATGCAGATAATTCTTTGCTAGTTTCACACACTGAATGTACTTTTAGTACTTAATAGGAAGCAGATAATTTTATTAGGAATAAGGGACCAACATTCTGAGATGCCACTTCGATGTGTGTGTGCACAAACACATATGAAATAGACATTAAAATGTAATTTTTAAAAATTAACACAGTGTTTTGCATCAGCAGATCACAAGCCTTTTTATGACCCACCACCACCACCACACAGGGCTAATCTACACCTGGAGCCCTTTCACAACGGAAGAGGCATGCTCCCGAAGGTTCCCCGCTTCTGCAATCACCCCTCATGGGGCACACGCGACTGATCTGTACCGCAATTAGAGGAGTGCCGTTGTGGGAACACATGTGCCCTGTTAGAATGGTTCTGCATGTGTATCAGTAGAAGTGGGCAGGACTAGGCAGATGGGCACAGGGCACAGGATTGGGTTTTTTTACTGACTCATGAGGGATGTGCACCAGCACAGATATACAGCAACACATGGGGATGTTAGGACCTGTGTCAAATATGTGCCCCTGTGCAGAGATATGTTTGTATTAAAAAACAACAACACGATGGTAAAACATGCTGATACCCATGCACACGCCCCTCACAGCTGATTGGCTGTTCGCTGAGCCTGGAACTCATGGCGAACAGCAGCGACCTTGCAACCGGGGTGGTGGTGGAGCGGGGGGCAATGGATGTGAGAGAGGTGGAAAAAACATGACAAAAGCAGTTGGGGATATTGCGGTAAATCTGAGAGGTGGAGTCAAGATCACTGAGGAAGCAGGTGAACGTCATGTGGCCCGTTAGTGACGACTATGATACAATCCTGTAATAAAAGACTGGTGTAGATTCCCACACACACATCTCAAAACCCGGCAGGTTGTGTGAGTCAACAGAATGCTACTGAAAACAACAAATCTACACCTGTTTAAGCTAGGCTTATGCTGCAGCTTGCAACAATATTTTTTTGAGTATGTAGTTTAAGGCAGAGAATGAAGAGAAATCCTATTAACGAGTCTGTTTCTTTGCATTGTCTCAGCACCACAGTCCGCAAGGCAAAGTAAACACTCTTCTAGTCTTTATTAGGTGCAATGTAGCAAGGGTTTGATTCTCCATGTAGCAATAAATAAATGAAGATTCCAGAACTCTCTGGATCTTTTCAGCCATCACAGCTAATTTGGGCCTGATTTTCCAATTCCTTTCTCCAAAGGCAAGCAAGAATGCTCCAGGGAAAGGCAGCTCAGTGGTAGAGAACATGTACTGTCTGCAAAAGGTCCCAAATTCAATCTGGAGTTAGCGCGTCATCAGACGAATGTTTTATCGCATGCTTGTTGCTGGCCACTCATGGATGTTTGTGGCCTTTTCCCACTCCTTCTGCTCTTTTTTCCGTCAAAAAATAAGACCTGGCAAACCCAGTTTTTAAAACGGTAACGATACTTGCCACCATTTCCTGCTGTGTGCAGGAGAAGTAGCATGATAAAAACACCCACTGAATGGGCCACGTGGACATTGCTTGCTTCCTCCTTTCTTCCCTGTGTGAAGAAAGAGGAAGCCGTTTGTCCCAATTGTGGGACAGAAGCAGGAGGCAAAGCATTGGTAGGGAAATACGATTTCCTCCATATCTGATGAAGCTCTTAATCTCCAGGCAGGGTTGGGAAAAAATCCTGAGTCCTGTCTGAAACCCTAGAAGAGCCATTGGCCTAATCTACACCAAGCAAGATATTGCACTATGAAAGCGGTATGAAAGCAGTATATAGATGCAGGAGCCACACTACTGCTTTATAGCAGTATTGAAATGCACTGACAACTGTTGGGGCCCATTGACACATGCCATATATCACTTTCATACCGCATTCATACTGCTATATCCTGCTTGGTGTGGCTCCTGCCTTTTATATACCACTTTCATAGTGCAATATCCTGCTGGGTGTAGATTAGGCCATTGTGAGTCAGTGCAGGTGGGGGTAGGTGGACCAAAGGTCTGACATACAGCACCTCCTCTGTTTCTCTGTTTCTTCACAAACTGACGGACAGCAGTACAAAAGCTCTTCAGATCAGAACTTTCTCTCATGAGATAACAAGACACTGCTGCACTGAGTACACTTTGGATTTAACACCAAATGTTTGCTATTTCTTCAGATTACCTCCCCCCCACCCCCGGATAATAGCCTAATACAATACTAAAGATATTTCCAAGGCCAAGAAATAATATATAAATAGCATAGTGGAATGAGATGAACTGAATTGCTCACATTTTGTGACATAAACAAGCAAGATACAATCGGGTTTCTAGCCAAGTGCATCGTAACCAGGAATGCTACTGAAAACAACAAATCTACACCTGTTTAAGCTAGGCTAATTATTCCTAAGCGTTTGTTTCCACTAGTTGGAATTGTTGTTGCTATGCGTATATGCTTACAAGGGTTTAGCAGTTAATACCTGAAGTTCAGGAAAAGCCATGGAATGTTTTGAGATCTCTAGTTTAGCAAGATCAGCCTTAATTTCTGAATAAAGTGGAAGCAAGGGTGCTTCCAGATGAAGTCTTGTGTTCTCTGTTGCTCTTCTGTTCCCTGTTGCATCTTCAATTGCAACAGAGCATCTACACCAGTGCATTTTTTCTATGCTCGTTTTTTGGAAGCTGCTCCTTCCTCCCAACTTAAATCAATAAAGGTGCTTCTGAGATCCTTTATTACTTTAGGTCCTCTCCCTTTAGATGGAGGCATGGCTGGCTGAAGCAATGAACAGGAGCATTCCGCAGTGCAACATTTTGTTGCAGGTTCACTTGTTTAAGCAAAATCACAAACTGACATGCTAGATAAAAGCTGTAGACTTACTTTGGTCATATGGAAACATCCATCCATAAACCTAGAATTACATTGAGCCCCATGGAGCATAATTAAATGCGGAAGGAGCTTTGACAACTCTGGTCCCCAGTATTAGCATCGTCTATTCTATCAGAGGATTTAATGTCAGTTTCTGCTTTCCAAGTTAACTCCCGCTGATGGCAAATGCTGGAGGACATTGGCATTTAGTCGCTAGCTTTTCATTATAGACAAGCATCAGGCTTCAAGATAAATCAGACTTTACAAGGTCATGAAATGCCTTGTGGAAACATGGCAATGCAGCAGCTATGTGAACTGTGTAGAGAATCACAGATGCTAGAACTGATCCCACTTGTCAGCGTCTATGGATGAGAAAGATTTTAAAAATAATAAACCATGTCAGAGCTTCTTTCTGCAGTCTAGTGGTTAATGAAAGGCTGAAAACTTTGGTATGAGGAGAATGGAATATTGGAAACTGCCTCATACAGAGTCATATCATTGGGCCATCTAGCACAGTATTATTGACAACAGGGTGGGGAGAAGTTAGATCTCCAGATGTTTGGGATTTCAACTCCCAGATGTCCCTGCCAGCATGTTCAATGGTCAAGAATTCTATGAGTTGGAGTCCAAAACATCTGAAGATCTACTTTCTGCCCACCCTTCTTCTACACTGACTGAAACAGGTCTCCAGAGTTTCAGACAGGAGTTTCCCCCTACATTTCCCAGGCTTACCTCGTTTATAAAAGCTGCTGGGCTGGAGGGTGGGGAACTAGCAGAGTGGGTAAGTGTAGTGGAGAATACCTCTTTACAAGAAGAGGGGTGAGAGAGAATATTGGGTCCATTGCAGAGCTCTTGCCCCAGAGCCTATAAAAATCTGAAACCAGCTCTGGTGAACTGGTGCTCTGTGTTAAATCACATTACTTCATGGGTATGTAATTGGAAGCCTTATTAAAACTAGGGCAGGCTGACACACCTCTCAAAACGTATATGCAAAATTGGAATGGGACAGGAATGTGGGTCAGTCCAATTTTTCTGGGAATGGAATAAACAGAAGGAAAAGTGAACTCATTTGACAGAGATAGCAAACATGCAGACCTTGGTCTTACAGAAGGATGGACAGACGGGCCATCTCTCTTTCTGAATGCTTCATTGGCTTTCTGCCATTATCCAAACCCCAGGGAAGTCAGAAACCCCTCAGCTTTCAGACAGCATTATAATTATTCCATTTAAATGACTCTCCGCAGTGAATATAGAACTGTGGAACACAGAAGCACTGGGATGACAAATGCTCCCCCCTTTAATTTTTTATGACACTCTGCAAACATAATACTGTGAACAAAAGTGGCCCACTGAGCCCATACATGCGAGCTGTGCTCCTATCGGGATCCCATATCAGCCCGGTAATAGACAGGCCAGATGGCAAGGCACAGTGTTGCCTGTTTAACTCCAGCAAAGCTGTGAGTGTCCTCCTCTGTTGAGGATGAAAGATATAAGAGATGGCAATCATTAGAATGGAAAGAAGAGTTCCATTTTGTAAAGTTTCACCCTTTAAACTCACTTAAATCATGGCAGCATACTGACGACAGGAAGGAAAGCCGTTTTCTTCTGCTAAAAATAAAAAAAAACAAGCACTTGTAACCATGTTGTGTAACATGCCCAGCTGGCTGCTCAAAATAAGCAGCACAAGTTCTGCCAGCCCAGGAGCTGATGCTGGCCATGTTTGTCAGTGTCCCCATCATTTGCTACTCTCTGGGCAATTACATGGTGGTGGTGGTGGTGGCGGGTTGACTGTGGGACCCTGGACTTTGACCCCAAGATACAGCCCTAGCTGCACCATGGAAAGAAGCTCACAAGTATGGCATGATGAGAATAGCTACCCCATTTTTGGTTTCCATCATCTGGTAATTAAAGTTATATTTCTTCTGAACATTGAGCTTCCATTTACCTGTCATAGCCAAGAGCCACTGATAGATTTATCCTCTTTGCATTTGTTGAATGCTATTAAAAAGCCAAGTAAATTAGTGATGAACACTGCATTTGGTGGTAATAAATTCCATAACATAGTAATTCCTTGAACTTGGTTTCACTTATCCTGAATCCATTGCAAAGCAATGTCATTAAGTTGTTGTATTGTGAAAGAAGAAAACCCCACATCTCAATTCATGCTTTCCTTCTCATTCATAATTGTATTAAACCTCTATTTTAGTATCCCTTTGACATTTCTTCCCTACCCCCCCCACGTATCTAGACATTCCAACTGCCAACATATTTTAGTAGTGTTTTGTACTTACTCTTGTTCTAGTATATCACTTTTGAGAAGGCATAGGTGTGCACAAGGAATGTGCCAGGTGTGCCTAGGCACATTCCAATGTCTCAAGCAATAATGTCTTTCTGCTGGGAGCCACATCTCAAAGAGGCCAGGAGGAGGGGACCTGAAGGCTAGTATCACCTCATAAGACCCTCCTCCAGCCAGTGTCACCACAAAGCCCCACCAATGCTGGAGCTTGAGGAGTGTCTCCTCATCCGACCCCACCCCCCCAGCTGCAATGACCCTCCTGTGGTTAGGGAATCTGAACATGGAGTAGGGCATGAATGGAACAGTGTTTAATAAATAATTGGATAAAAATAATGAGTATTCAATAAATATTCTCCTTTAAAAATAATAATTAATTAATAATTTTTTAAAATTAATTTATTTTTGTGAACCGCCCAGAGAGCTTCGGCTAATGGGCGGTATAAAAATGTAATAAATAAATAAATAAATAAATAAATAAATAAATAAAATTCCCTGGGTGCACATCCTAATGAAATCTAATGAAATGTGCTGCACATGCCTATGTTACCAGCATCGTCTACAATAATGTAAGTGAGAATGCACCATAGATTCTTAGTTAAAATTGTGGAGGTTATCTTGAGCATGACTTGAATTTCTGCCTAAAAAGTATGGCTGTACTGTATGGCTAGAAAGCTAAAGATGCCTTTGATGAGCACTGATGATTATTGATAGTAGGTCGATACACAGGCAATAGGTGTTGGAGAGAATTAGTTTGGCAATTTGAATGTACCCATAGAGAAGCAAGATTGGCTGTTTTCGACTGGTGTAGTGATTATTGTGTACCACTGGTGCAACACTAGTGCTATGTTAGTTTCAATCCACTACCAAGGTATAATGTTGTGTTTTGCCAGAGCACTGAAATTTAGTCACAATCCTATTCCTGTCCAGCAGGCATAACCCAAATATAGGATTACTAGGCTGATTTCTTCTTTTCAGGTAATTCAAAAGAAGGGCAATTGTTTACAGGCAGGGCCGGTGGTACCATAGAGGCCACTCAGGCGGCCGCCTAGAGTGCCAAGCTAAGAGGGGTGCTGGGCGCAGTGCAACACTCACGCGCGTTGGCTGTGAGCTGGGCTGGCCCGAAGATTCAGCTGGGACTGGGCGGGCGAGATGGCGCCTTGCGCCCGCCCAGCTGAAGTGAAGCCAGGGATGCTGGGGTGGGGATGGGGCGGCTCCATGGTCGGACTTCTGGAACGCGCCCAGAAGAGAGAGAGAGAGAGAGAGAGAATGTATGGGTGAATGGGGTGCATGGGGTCTTTGAGTGAATGCATGTGCTCATGCGTGTGTTCGTTCGGAGTGAGTGATGCTGAGTGTGTGTGTGCGCACGCATGTGAGTTGGGGGGGATGATTTGGAGGTGATATTCCTATTAAATAATGCATTTTAGACCCATAGACATTCCTTTCCAATTTGTTTGCTATAATTGGCATGACGTATTTCTTGCACTTTAAAATAAATTTAGCAGTTTCAAGTTTTGTGCTTCTTATTTTTTCCAGGAAACATATGTTCTTAAAAATCAAAGTTGGCATTTTTTTGGTGTGTGTTTGTGTGTGTGCGTGTGTGTGAAAGTAGCTCACCTTGCCTAGGGCGCAAAATAGTTTGGCACCGGCCCTGTTCACAGGTTGAACGTCACTGGATATGAGAAGACAGGATTAATAAAGCCTGTCACAGTTCTTAGGCTCTTCGCTTAGCACATAAGGTTTGGTTTGGGCACCAGACCGAACCCTTCAGAAGCATAGATCTGAATCCCACACCGCACATGGCAGGAAGAGATGCTGAGAGAAAAAGCTCCATCACATCTAGTCAAATGCGCGGCTCCTGTCGCTTCTTCTGTCGCCACTCCCACTTTGCTTCCTAATTAGCCCCATTCAGTCCGGTAGGAAAGAGCAGCAACCGGACTTAATGAGGTTTTTTTTTGCAGCGCAATGATGGACAGAAGGGGCGGAAGACGGGTGAGAGGCAGATGATGTCATGGGAGTAATTCACCAGTGCCCAGTAACGAGCGTGCAATAAAATGCTCGTCGGATGGAGCTTATAGAGTGAGCGTCTTTGTCATTTTCTACTTTGTATTCTCACCATTCCTCTGCTACTCCTGAACTCAGTGAGTAGTAATCTCTTCCTGTCAGTCTTTGTCCTCATCTACACAGTAGTGATGAAACTGTGCTAGAAAATCCTATTATAGCCTGACAGTTTTGCTGCTAGCCTGTGCCAAGAAGTGGGTGAAGCCATGTTTTCCAGGAGAGGTTGTACCTGCACCAAAACCATACTGTGCTCACCATCTTCTGGCTACAAATTCAGCAGAAATCTGAAATGTAAATGCTCTATTAAGTGCTAGTAGTTTTCTTCAAAACTCCCAATTTGTCCACATTCTCCTTCTGCCTTTACTCCCCGCCCCCAGATGAACACCACACATCTGTCTGCAGGGTTCTTCTCAGTGCCTCTTTCACTCTGATTATGCACTTTTCCAGTTTGCTTTCCCCCCAAGATGTCACAAGTCTCTTCTGTCAGTTTAATCATTAAAAACATAAGAGCTGTGCTGGATCAGACCAAAGTCCATCTAATCCAGAGGTCTTCAACTGGTCCAGTCCCAAGACCCACCTTGGACTCCCAACCTGCAACATGGGACCCACTTTCACAATTTCACAATTGCCCAACATGGCAGCATCTGGACTGCCATGTTGGGCAATGACCCATCTGGACTGATCTTGCAACCCACTTTTGGGTCGTGACTCACCAGTTGAAGGTCACTGATCTAGTCCATCATGACGTTCAAACAATGGCCAACCAGCTGCTTGCAGGACATGAGTGCAACAGCACCCTCCTCCCCATGATGCCCAGCAACTGCTGTACATCTGATACTGGAGGTAGCATATAGCCATTACGATGAGTAGTTTCAGATTGTTTGATCCTCTTTTAAAGCCATGTTTAGGTGCCCTATCCTTCCTGCTTTTTTTTTAAAAAAATCTTACCATCAGATGGGATTGCTTTGAAATAGGTTTCTCTTGGTTCTGTTTGTTTGTTTATTTATTAATTACATTTATACCCTGCCTTTTCCCACAAGAAACCCAAGGCGGCATACAGAATCCTCCCCTCCATTTTATCTTCACTACAACAACCCTATGAGGTAGGTTAGGCTGAGAGTTAATGACTGGCCCAAAGTCACTCAGTGTGCTTCCATGCCCGAGCGGGGACTAGAACCTGGATCTCCCGACTCCCAGTCCAACACTCTAATCACTGCACCACACTGGTGTTGTTTAGTGTGTTGGGGGCTCAGTCCCCACCTCTACCTTGTACTCAGTCTTTTGGCCTTGTCCTTTGCCATGCCTCCTATGGCAGCCATTTTGTGCCCAATACCAGTTTCTCAAATTGCCAAAAGTGCCCATACCTGAAAAAACACTGCCCGTCCCTAGCATACCACACAACATCTGCACTGCCTGGCCCAAATACTCTCTTCCATTGCTGCCCAATGACACATAGCTCTATGTACACAAGTCCTCTCCTCTTCTAATCAGCCAATCAGTGGTGGTAGTCGTGTGTGTGTGTGTGTGTGTGTGTGTGTGTGTGTGTGTGCGTGTGTTTGTGCAGTCATTGCACCAAGTACAAATCAGTGATTAATTCAACAGAAGGACATTTAAAACTGATAAGACTTTTGATTTCTAAGATCCCTGAAGTTTGAAAGGCAGTGTAACCTTTCACTCATGGACCCACTCATGGACATGGCTTTAACGTTGTGTCTTATTCTCTGGAGTCAAAGTCATTTTCAGTTGCCTTGCCGACAAAAAAAAAGAAGAAAAAGGGGGAAAGGCCTATCAAATCAGATTTGCAATGTTTTATACCAACAGAGAATTACTTCTACCAGCAAGATGAAGTTGACTTTTAATGTAAATTCTGGCCTCCCTTCCATCCCCCCAAATATCGGCCTCTCTTCCAGGCAGTGACTTTCAGATATCTCTGTGCTGACCTTCTCTCCCAGATAGATCATGGCATTCCATCAACTTTAATTCTTGCTGGAACTTTTAATTCAACCAACTGCAGGGTTCATTCTTTGCTGAGCTCAAAGCATGCCATGGCCTTTCAGACATGATGACCTGCCATACTTTCGTTCCTCACGGTCTCAGCAGTGGCAGGCTGTCATCAAGAATAAGGGCTTTTGTAACACCTCACCAAAGAAGTCTTTTTAGCTGTTTGGGTTCAGTTTTGAAAAAGTTTGCCTGAGGTTAAATGGGGCAGCAACTTCGGTAGGAGAACTGTTTAGCGAGTGGTTACACAAGTGTTTTTCCATCGTGCTGGCAAGATGTCACCTGGCTCCACAGTGGTCTCTTAATTGATCTCAGTTCACACAGCTACCCACTGAGCAGCTGGAGATGATACATCACTCTGCACTCTGTATTTCCTTTGCCCTCAGAAAAGAGCGGCTAGGAATACATAGACTCTGGGATTCTTTCCAACTCATTATACTGAAACGCAGCAATATCCTATATCTCTTTCATGTAGGAGGTATTTAGAATTCCAAGTTTGTTATTCTTGGGCTTTTAACCAGAATGTATTTGGCTTTCATGTTATGAAAGAAGTGAGAACTCATTTTCTTCAAACTTTAGGAACACTGGGCAACATCCAATGTTGCTTCCGTCTGCAGAAAGTGACTTCCTTATCCTGTCCTCTCTTCTGAGTGTCCCAAATGCTTTGAAGTAGATTTTGGGGTGACGTGTTGGGTTGTAACGGGGAGAAGGAATCTGCTCCACTGATGGTTGGGATAGAGATGTCCCAGATTTCCATAGTGCTCACAACTCGGTTTGCATTTGCAAGCTGAGCTGTGGCTTTTCCTTGAACTCCACGGTTTATTTTAGAGGTTTTAAAAAATGAAATGTGTGCAAATTGTGGCTGCAATGTTTGCAAATTTGTGTAATTTGTGAAAATGACAGCTGAAATTTATGTCACTTTAAAAATATGAAAAATCCACTTGCTGCCCTGACTCACAGCAGACTGAGTTGGGCCAGTTAGTGGAAGGCTGAACCAAGTCCAGGACAGGGGTGTGTGAGACAGCAAAAACTCCTTGAGCTCCATCCCCAGACAGATTCCTCTGACGTACCTAGATGGACATATTTGGATTTCACCAGCGGACTTGCCGATTCATCAGGCAGAACCTCATCTTTGAAAGCTGGCCTTTCCCATACACATAACTCATGATTTCTTTTAGCATCTCTTCTCTTGTTCAGTTGGCTATATAAAAGATAATAATAATAATAATAATAATAATAATAATAATAATAATAATAATAAATTTATTTGTTATGAACTGGTTGGGTGGGGAGGACTATCCCTTCTGGTGGATCTGAACAAGGCACCCTACCTTTCCCCCTTTTTAAAAATTTATTTAACAGATTTTCTTACCAGCAGCTGGGATTACTGTGAAATAGGTTTCTGTTGGTGCGGAAAACTGGGTACAAAGCAGTTGTTTAGTATGTTACTTTCTACTGTTACTTTCTACTGTTAGTTTTACCCTACCCTGTGCCTGCTTACCCTACCCTGTACCTGTTTGCATTCTCTTCCCCTCCTTATTGTTTTACTATGATTTTATTAGATTGTAAGCCTATGCGGCAGGGTCTTGCTATTTACTGTTTTACTCTGTACAGCACCATGTACACTGATGGTGCTATATAAATAAATAAATAAATAAATAAATAATAATAATAATAATAATAATAATAATAATAATAATAATATGTTGCCGCTCAGACTCCACCTCTGCCCTGTACTCAGTCTTTTGGGCAGGTTACTTGTCCTTTGCTATGCCTCTCATGATGGCTGTTTTGTGGCAGGGCCCAGGACAGTTTCTCAAATGTCCAAGTCTGCTTTCAGCCCCAAAAGTTTGCCTACCCCTGCTTTGTACTATGCTAGGTATGCTATGGCCGATGAGCAAAGGTTCCAGAAGAAACAAATTGAGGTGAAAAGGGTTCCCTGAGGAAGGTAGAAAGTTTTAAAAGTGTTGGATGTGTGAGAATGTCATTCCAATGCCCTGTGGGTGGAGATATTGAGCAGTCCACCCTGAAGCCTTGCAGTACATCAGAACAGACTTGCCCTACATGAACCCTCACAAATGTATTCAATACAGGGTAGCCAGGTGCAAAAGAGGACAGGGCTCTTGCATCTTGAATAGTTGTGTAGAAGAGGGAATTACAGCAGGTGTATCTTGCATGACAAGAAGCACCTACTTCAACAAGCACTTGTAGGTTTTGCCCTGGTTCACACATTCTCTCAAAAGATATCATCAGTATGTAGGCAGCCCTTGGCTACCGGTATACTTAATATATTCCAATTCCTCACAAAACTAGAAATCATGTTAGAGTAAAATTAATTCTTTTGTTCAGATATAAGTCATACAGAATTTTTATTTCCAGGCATCACTCTCTTAGGGCTTTGCTTCCTGCTTCTCTTATGCAATTGTAATGGGGCTGTATTACACAGGGAAAACTTCCCCTCCTCTCTGTTCTCATGGTATTGAATGGGACAGTGCCCCCTACTGGGTGCATTGTAGCACAACTTCCCCTGTACACAGTCGGAAATCCTGAGATATTTCATTGGGGTATCACTGTTTTCTTTTTCTTTTGTTTTTTAAACGGAATCACTGGGGGAAGATGTGAGAGATTTGCAGGAAGTTGCTGAAGTTGTCAAAAGGACCCGCAGGCATCCATGAGTGGCCAGTCACAAGTGTGTTTTATTTTTCTCATGTGAAGAAGCTCATAAACAAGATCTCTCTTTTGTTTCTTTCCATTAATATCAGGATAACAATACTAAATACAATGCTTATACATGCATAGATTCAAACACATGATACATTCAACATCATCTTAAGTCAAGGCTTCTAAGTGGAGTAAAAACAATAGTTAGTTTCGAGCTTAACAAAATAGTTTGCAAGTAACATGGGGGTAGCTGATCCAAAAGGATAGCTCCCCTATGTTGTGTGTTCAAAGTTTTGAAGACTATTAAACATGCTTAGCTTGTTTGTACTACATTAATTGATGTTTTCCATTATGCCATATTCCTAAGGAAACATTTTGTTATTATGCCTAAATGAAATTATCACTTGTTGAGATAAATTACTATAACATACTTTCTTTTTTCTTTTTTAGCATTTCATGACATGTTAGAAGCGTATTTGTGACACAAAAAATATTTCTGACCCCATCCTGTCTTTGGAGTGCAACTTCTCAAGACATATCTCTGTATTTACGATCTACAAAGATCCTCCTTGTTGCCATGTCTAACTACGTTTCTGTTTTTATGATCTTTTTACGATTTAGGTTGCTATAAATCTAATACGGGCACCAATCTCCTTGTGCCTCAAGTACAAATCCTGGCGCCTCTTGCCTGGGTTCCTTTCTTATCAGTAAAGAGCACCAATGAGCCAATTATTAATTACTAATTGTTTGGCACTTTTATTTCCCATCTGGGAAGCCTCAAAAATAAGACAAGTTTAACCACTCTTGTCCCAAGAGGTCAAGCTGCATTGTATTAGCTATTGGAATTCCATATTTTTATTTATTTATTTATTACATTTCTATACTACCCAATAGCCGGAGCTCTCTGGGCGGTTCACAAAAATTAAAAACATTCAAAGTATAAAACAACAGTATAAAACCATAATATAAAATACAATATAAAAGCTCAACCAGATAAAAACAGTGGCAATGCAAAATTACAAATTTAAAACCATGTTATTTAAAATTTATAGATTGTTAAAATGTTGGGAGAATAAAAAGGTCTTCACCTGGCGTCTAAAAGTATATAATGTAGGTGCCAAGCGAACCTCCTTAGGGAGCTCATTCCACAGCCGGGGTGCCACAGCAGAGAAGGAATTTAGAATTCTCTTGGAGGAATTTAATCATTCAGTTTTCTAATTTTACAGCAAGGTGGTGCAAATATGGAAGATTTGCCACACACTCTCATGGCAGCAACAATAATGCTATGCTATAGATTTATTTATAGAAGATTCTGCTCTTATTTGTATTGGTGAATATTAGTGAGCTATTAGGGCAGAACTACATGTTAAACAGGATTGCCACAGAAAACAGTGTCCCCTTGTTAAATCCTGCCCACTACCACCTCCTTTATGCCCAGTCAGATTATCCCTAGGTCTTGAAGGAAATGGTCATTATTCCGGATATGGGCATAAATTGAACGAGACATTACTGAGGGATAGGGAATAAGTCATCATAAGGCTTCTGTTGTTAGTAATGGTCCCATGTTCCTTGTAATGTGTAGTTTTGGCCATTGGGAAAAGCTAGTTTACAATACAAATGATGAATCCAACTCATATTGTGTGTCCTAGATTCACCATCTAGTATGTATACGTCCCAGTTGCATATTGATTAAAGATCTTAGCTTTCTCCTCTTCTCTGAAATGCTGTCTTTTTCAAGTTTATACACAGTGCATTTTCTGCTCATAATATTGAAGAAAAATTGACTTTGCTAGGAATGCATCATTGGATGGAAGAAAACAAATAAAGAAAAATACCAATTGTAGTGTGCTTGCAGAAACCCAAGAGATTCCTCTTCTGCATTTTATTTTATTTACAAAATTTGTTTCTAGGCCCAGTGGAAAGCACATCCATATCCATCTTTGCTGATGTGTAAAAACTGCCACAGCACCTCACATTACCAAATAAATTCACTGCAAAAATGGGAAGGTAATTGGCACTTCAGGCAGGCTACAAATCTATGCATATCACTCACAGTACAATGATTGCAGAAATTAGTTAATTCAGGAGGAATATGATAATCCTTGAATCCTGGCATAAATCTTTCTAAAACTTGCATGCATTACTGCCATTGAGCTGGAAGATAGATATCTATCAGGCTGCTCAACTCTGTGCACTCCTGATTTAGATGCTAGTCATTCCACTGCTTTCACGAAAATGGATATACATCCCTATTAAATCTGCCAAAAGAGAATTCAAATGGCAGCATTCAATAATATTGAGGTAATCTGTTGCATTTATTTACTGAGCCTCATCTAAGGGTCATAAATCCTCAATTACATGGTCTTGCCTCCTTCATTATTTATTTTAATGAGAACTAATGATGATGCAAGGTTATCTGTAAGTGTGGTTTTATTCCGCTGCCATCCATCTAGGTTTCTCATGGTTCTCTCACCACAAGAGTTCCCAGTGGGTGTGTGAGGAACATATTAGAAACCTGTATAGGATGGATTCTTGCCCCACTAAAGACTAGCTGTTGCCATCTTAGACAGTGAAGGGTGTTCTTTGGAATGACCCTGTCAGAATACAGTGTATTTTACATAAGACAAAATGCTGGAGCTGCAGACACAAATGCCAGTTGTGTTTGTAATTCAGTCCATTTTAAAAATCGTATCATATTTTTAGGATAGTGTTGAAGCAGTGCCCAGCTCACTGCAAAAGCCAAATATATGCACAGTTTACACTGATTCCACAACTTCAATTTTTTTCTGTATCAGCAGACCGCATGCCCCCTGGCTAGCTATTCCCTTTCTTATACACTCTGGGGGAATCTACACAGGCCATTTATTGCAGGATTGTATCATAGTCGTCACTAATGGGCCACATGATGTTCACCTGCTCCCATGCTGACTCTCTTGCATCCATTGCAAAGAATGTTTGTGGTGTGCCCCCCCTTTGCGGGGTCGTTGCTGTTCACTGGGAGTTCTGGGCTCAGTGAGCAGCCAATTAGCATGTGCGTGGGTATCGGCACGTTTTACTGCTGAGTGGTGTTTTTTTTTTAATACAAACCTATCTCTGCGCAGGAGTGCATATTTGACACAGTTCATATCCTCCCATGTGTTGTTGTGTATCTGCACTGGTGTGCATCCCTCAGAAGTTATTAAAAAAAAAACAATCCCGTGCCCCATATCCATCTGCCTCGCCCTGCCTACTTCTACCGATACTCATGCAGAACTGCCGTAATGGGACACATGTGCTCCTGCAGTGGCACTCCTCAAATTGTGGTGCAGAGCCGCGTGTGCCCCATGAGTGGCGGAGCCAATGGAGAATCGTGGCTCTGATATCATGGGGCAGTGAATCCACTCTGGGTTTCAGTCAGAACCAGTCGCAACTCAAAAGGGACTATCCAATGTACTGAACCCTATCCCCCAAATAGGTTCAACACCTTAGATAGTTACCTTAACGTTTTGACTGGTTCTGACTGAAACCCAGAGCTGATTCACCATCCCACTGACATAGGAGCCACCCGCCTCCACTGGCTGTAGCATGTCACCGGATAAATGCTGTGTGAGGGTATTTGGCTGCAGTTATCCACTGCATAATCACACATCGGTGCCTTTTATTCTCTCTCTCTCTCTCTGTGGTCTCCCCAGTCTCTTTCCTCTCTCAAATCTTCAACTCTCTTTTAAAATTGCCTCATAAAAAACTCCTCAAAATCTCCTGTAGTGGTTCTCAACCTTCCTAATGCCGCGACCCTTTAATACAGTTCCTCATGTTGTGGTGACCCCCAACCATAAAATTATTTTCGTTCTTCTCTACACGATCCATTGTCATGGGATGGTTTGCTAATGAAAATAATACATAACAATAGCTTTAATATTACAAAAGATGATACATGACATAGTTCAGTCAATACAGTTTCCTAAGACCATCGGAAATATGTGTTTTCCGATGGTCTTAGGCGACCCCTGTGAAAGGGTCATTCGACCCCCAAAGGGGTCCCGACCCACAGGTTGAGAACCACTGTCCTAAGGGGTACCAAAAATGGTTGTGGTCCAGGCCTCTTGCCGGGAGCTACACTTCCATATGTTGGAAATACTACAGGGAGATTGTATTGGGATTTAAAGGAGAGATGCTGGCTTACAAATGTGCTGAAATATACACAGTTAAGCCACCCATTTGTGTGTGTTCCCCGACCACACACTACCAAGACACACCCTTACTTGGTATTTCTTAAAAATCTGTGAAAAGAGTGGATTATGTTTAAAACTTGTTTTGACATTTTTTTAAAATTATTGGCACCATCATCAACCCAATGGGGCTAGGAGACATGGCTACAAGCAGCACACTTCAAGTCATTAGCCCCAGTACCACTCTCACTGTATCAGGAGACCCACATCTCCTACTGTTTAATCCATCCTGCCAACTACTGAGGTAAGCAACAAATAGGGTCAACTCACAGGAGGATTACCCTAGTAATACAGTAATGCACAGATGCTTCATAAAGGCAGTTCAGGACCATGATAATGTGGGCATCTTTGCTGGTCTCAGGTTTTCCATCCTCCCCATCTGGGGCGTGTCTGCAACACACTGCTTTGGCTGTTAAATCCCACCCTCTAATTCACAGTTTCGCAGCTGTGAAACAGTGATTAATGGAAGGATTCAACACTGGCTATCCAGCGTGGAAAATTCAGAGTACTGTGTCACATAGCAGTAAATGATTTGGGTTTGAAAGACCAAGGTAAAATGTGGGTTTATGAAGGGTAAGTTGTAAGCAAGCATAATTTGTAATATTGCACAACATCATTACTGACTGCAGGACAACATGATTAAAACATCACTCTCAGCTTCCTGTTTCCTGGCTTTGCAGAACTTAAGCCAATATGAGATAGCTTTTACTATAGTTTTAAACCATCAGGCTTCTTGATCATTGACTCCTTTTGGTGCGTGGCCAAAGACTGGAAGAGGGATTTGGTCTCTAATATGCATGGTTGCATTGCATTTAATCTGCAAGTGAAAAAGCTCAATGACAAAATATAGGTGAAATTTCATACCATTAATGCCGATGCTACCTTGTCTGTCAAACCCTGTTTACGAGGCTGATGCATTTGCAACTCTTACTGCCTGTAACCCATTGTGATAGCATAAACAGTATACACACATTCACCCTGCACAGGAACCGTTAGAGAGGTCTTGCCCACATGTTAGAATCCTCTAGGCAATGAGGCCTGGCTGACAGACCAATGTGCAATTGGATTGTCATAAGCCTCTCTCTCCATGCTCAAGATGGCCTTGTTTCGCATACTGCAATTCAGTGGAGGGAGAAAAATGCCTTTATGACTTTATTTGTACAATGTCCGAAGTTGCCTGTGGCTCAGTGGCAAAGTGAGTGAGCAAACACATTCTCCAGGGTAAGGAGTGTCTCAGCAAAGAGCTTGTCTCTTTTGAGCCCACACTATTTGGCGCATTTCCCCCCCTCACAGACACATCAGCAAAGATATGCCAGGTTTTGCTCTCTTTCATTTGCAGAAACCAATGCGAAGCGACAGATTGGAAAGACACTGAAAATGCATTAATTTACACAACAAGCTCGAATAACAAGGCCAAGCAGGAGGAAGAAAGAATCAATCAAAAAAGGGTAATGGATATAAGTCCGCACTGATGATTATAGAAGTCTTGAAACCTCAAATAATAACCTTGCCCTGATTACAAAATGGCAGACTTCTCCATTCGAAACTGAGCCCCAATTGCTTGCAGGAAATGGGTACTTAAAACCCCAATGGGACAATGTACCATTTTGCAATCAAAGAGAGATGCTCTCAGATATAAAATATGCTAAACGTCTTAAATATTGATGTCACAAACTTCTATCAGACTTTAGTGTGTGTGTGTGTGGGTGTGGGGGGTTAGTTCCAGCAATGAAGAATGGCATTCTCTTATTGCAAGCAGGCTTAACCAAAACTTGTGTTGCTTCCATGGCTGAGGTTTACTGTATAAAGATCAGAACAGATTATTCTGCGGCATCTAGAAATATCAACAGACCGAAAGCTGCAGGTTCTCTCAATGGTTTATTGAACTTTAGTCCTTTAAAATTGAGATAGTGTGTACTCATTGTGCAGGGGCTGGAGGTGGGAGGATCATGCGTTGCAGTCCAGCTCTAAAGTATATGTGTTCCGTCTACTATATGAACAGACCAAGATCTATGTTCATGACTTTGCAAAAAGCAGAGTCTCTGATCATGCAGGCAAGCCTGTGTGTGCAGTATGTATGTATGAAGGGTTCAGACAATAGTTGGTAGGTACGTATGTTCAGACAATAAACTGAATGCCTAGAGGGGATGGAAACAGCAAGTACAATCCTAAGCCTCTTACATGTCATGGATCTAGATGACATATTGTTTGAAAAGGGGTTATATTTCAAGAGGTATTTCACTGACCTATTCAGCAATACTGCTTTATGGCAGAATGTTTTGTTCCAGGATTACTGAACTGCTGTGTTTATTCCAGTTTTGAAGAATGTGGATTGTTTTCAGGCAGAGGTTAGTTGTTGCATTATTATCTATGGGCAAAAGAATCTGAGCTAAGCCCAAGGTATATCAAAGGTGGGAGCCACACTACTGCTTTATGGTGGTATTGAAGTGCACTGACAACTGTTGGGGTCCATTGACGCATGCCATATACCACTTTCATAGTGCTATATCCTGCTTGGAGTGGCTCCTGCCTTTTATATATCACTTTCATACCACTTACTTAGTGCAATATCCTGCTTGGTGTAGCGTAGGCCACTGTCTGTGCTA
The DNA here is from genome assembly GCF_023053635.1 of Elgaria multicarinata webbii. Classification (NCBI taxonomy): domain Eukaryota; kingdom Metazoa; phylum Chordata; class Lepidosauria; order Squamata; family Anguidae; genus Elgaria; species Elgaria multicarinata. Next base: position 123,277,978 of record NC_086172.1, on the reverse strand, counting down.
TGAGGTATAAATGTATAAGAGCTCCATCCAATGAGCGTTTTATTGCATGATCATTACTGGGAACTCACAGAGTTTGCTTAGGTCCCTCACATGATGTCGTCTGCCTCCTGTTCGCCTTCTGCCCCTTCTGGCCTTCCTTGTGCAACAAAAAATCCCCTCATTAAGTCCAATGTTTTTTCAAACTCGGAATTGCTGCCCTCTCCTGTTGTGTGCAGGAGAAGCAGCGCCATTAGAACAGCGGACTCAATGGGCCTCGTACTCGTTCTGTACTTCCTCTTTTGAAAAGAGGAAGTAACTGAGAAACGAAAACACGGGCTGAGAAGCGAAGGTAGGGAGCGTGTTAACCCCCAGTGTGATGGAGCTTTAAGAGGGATATAGCATTACCATGAAGGGATTGTATTGATATAACACAAGTTGTAGACCTGGCCCAGGTGTTCAGAAGCTCCTATTCTTTCACTCTTAGTGTATGTCTGCTCACTTGTGCCATTATTTTATAACTGGAGTGTGGTTTGTGAACCTCAGAGTTCTAGGAAAAACAAAGTAAAACTGAGGTCTGCCCATCCCTGCCGTAGAGTGTCAGTGTGATGAAGATAATGGTAGATCACACACATGTTGAGGACTTGGAATTGGCAGTGTCTCCTTGTTGAATGTACACTCAGTTGTGATCCTGGGTTTACTTAGGGTGACCATATTTGGGAAACCAAAAAAGAGGACACCTAGTGTGTGTGTGGGGAAGCCGCTTTCTGAGTCCTGCAGAAAGTACGTTATTCCCCCGCCACCTTAAAGAACCCGATTCGAGTGGAGGAGGGGAAAGAATTTCATTCTGCACCACCACCATCCACTCCAATTGGGGCCTTTTCTATAATGTCCACGAATGACCCACTTTCCCCTTTAAGACCTCAATTGGAGCTCGGGGTGGGGGAATGATGTGCCTCAAGAAAGCATATCATTCCCTCCTGCCAGGCTAATGGCAGCCTTAAAGGGGAAGGTGTGTCATTCCAGGACATTATTGAAAATTATAGAAAATCCCCCCTGACACCATGGAAAGAACAAAAACCAGGACAAATCCGGGGAAATCCTAACAGTTGGTCACCCTAGTTTACTACTGCACAGTTCTGTGTGAATTGGTCCCCAAAATTCTGGAGCTTACATTAATGGATCATATGAAATGCTATGTGTACTTAAATAAAAAGCATACCTCTGCCTTTTTGTTTTGCATATATATATATATAAGAAACCAAAATGAGGAATGTCAGTTTTAGAAGCTTATGAAGACACAGGCTGCACTCCTACCTATATCCACTTAGCTGGGAGTAAGCCCCATTGAATTTAACAGGATTTACTCCTGAATAGACATGTGTAAAATTGCACAGATAATTGACTAAATCCATGCTGGCCATTGCAAAGACATTTTGTGTGTCTCTTAAAGGAACAAAAAACTTTGAAGACTGCTAGTTTTGGTAGAATCTAAACAAGACTGGTGGAGTCACACCTCATTATCCTCAAGAAACTAATGAAAGAGCAGAAGGGGGTGCGCCTACAGGCTAATTAACCTGCAGCCACTTCAGCATTCCTGCTAAGAGTGAAATTAAGATGAAAAATGCAATTAATTAAAGTATGGCTCACATTAGAATGTTAAATTGTTTCTCCAAATTCTCCAGTTGACATAAGGAAGCTGTGTACGCCAAGTATCAGAAAACAAATTAATTCGTAAGTAAAGTTGTGTTAATTCTTAAGCAGAATTGTGCTCAAAGGGTTTGGAAACATTGAGTTTCTCTGTCATGAGTAGACAGGGAACCCAAGGCTCTTAGAGGGAAGAAAGTTCATTGGATATCTTTTTGGAGGGATGGGGGATGTGTGTATTATATCTAGCACCATCTTCAATCTGAGAAGCTTACCCATCATATATCTGTGACTTGCAATCTCAACCCAAAGCCAGAAAGCCTTCATTTAAATCACTTTAGTACCACTGAACATCATGATTTATATTTTAATAATCTAAAAGCCATCTTTTAAATGTTATACTTACTAAATATATTCTTTTCTAGGCTTGTTGAAATGTTATTTGCAGATCACAAGCTTTGGAAGATAAGGTTAATAATCTGGAGGGTTTTTTTATAAGCACCCAATGAGCAATTCATAGTGGTGAGATTTGATTAAGATTTCTCCTTGAGACCCCAAGTATAAGTTTAGAAAACAATGAATAATAATAATAATAATAATAATAATAATAATAATAATAATAATTTGTTACCTGCCTCTCCCTCTGGATCGAGGTGGGGTACAACACAAATGCAAACACTATAAAATACATAAAATGAAATTCTATTGCCAGTTGTATTGCCAAGAGGAAACGGTGCTTTTTAGAATTCAGAAACAATGAACACACTAATGGGTGAAGGCTAAAGATATTGAGGTTCATCAGCCAAGCATTTTATCACATGCTCGCTACTACCCACTTACAGATGTGTGCATGTCCTTTAGATGTCGCTGTCCATCTCCAGTGCACCTGTTATGTCTAAATCTACTGTTTTGTTTTGGGAGAAAGTGTTTCAGGTAATCCACCAGAATCAGATTCGGACCTAGAGGAGGCAGCGCCAGAGACTAGCTAGCTTGTTTTAGTGGGGGAGGAACCTCTCACAGGCGATTCACCAGCTGAGAGTCAGCTCTCTTTAGAACTTATCTCTTCAAGTCTAAATCTACATACTCAGTGGGAAGTGAGCTTTCTTCCGGAGGAGAGCACCCCGACAAGCTAGCTGATGCTAAGGTCCGCCGGAAGCTAAAACACACAGAGCAGAAGGAAGGCATGAAAAAGTCAGTCCGACTAAGATTGCGCCAGAACCTGCCTCCGCACCAAGCTCTCTGAAGTTACAGGCGTTTGGGAAAGGGCTTCCTGTTCTCCTTGGTCAGACAATTGACCCGCTTAGTTTGCATAGTTTTGCCTAGGGGGAAGTTTCCAATAGTTTAGACTCTGATCAGGTTGGAGAGATGTTTGCTGCTTAATAAAAGCTTTGTGGATTACCTAGCAGGCCTCGTCATTTGCCTCCCATCAAAAGCAGGAGCTTTCTGAGAAACACAACAGCACCTCCCGCTCCTTCTGCTTGTTTTTCTGTTGCAAAATAGACCCCTTTTAATCTGACTTTTTTTAAAAATGAAATGTGCCGCGATCTCCTGCTGTGTACAGGAAAACCTGCACAATAACAATGGCCCCTGAATGGGCCATGCGGTCTTTCTTTACTTCCTCTTTCCCCTCTGGTCAGAAAAAGGAAGTAATGAGGGACAAAAGTGGGGGTGGAGAAGCAATGGTAAGGAAACACGATTTCCACCTGTGTGATGATGCTCATTATTAAGCAGGAACAAACTAACACAGCAAGTATGCAAAATAGTAAAGGATAATGATTGAAGTGAGCAAGAACATAAAACTAATGTCCCTACAGTCACTGGGACCCCCCTAAGAATCAGTGATGAATGGTCTCCAATAATGGCTTGGTACACAGCACCATCCGGATTCTAGCCTGCGTCGAGGTTCTACCCTGAGAGTTTCTCCGGGATTCAGATATACTATTATGCTCTTATTAATCCCATCCATGTTCTGGCCCTATTCCAATGACTTTGAGAATGTTTACATGCTCTTGCAAAGTGAAAGGATTAGCTCTAGCAAGCTGCAAGCAGCCAGCATCGATAGTCATATGACCATCCCAGACACTTCTGCCCATACTAGGTGGTAGAGCTTGAAGTCTACCCAAATAATGCCCTCTCCAGTCAATTGATAGCTCATTCTGAGAAAGAATAAGAAAGAAAGCAGCATAGCTGGGTATTTAAAGCAACAGACCCCAATCAGAAGTCGTGGAAGGAGCAATTGCTGGGCATCACTAAACTCCTCGATATACAATTGTCTTCCACATTTCCACTACAGTCTCCCATATTCATATGTGGGGTGACACAGCAGGGAATCTAGAACAATGTGGCCAACTAAAGCGGTCCCACCCACATAATAGCAAAAATGCTGTTATGCAATATTGAGATATATTTTGGTTTAATGAATTTGTATATTGTCTTTCATCCAAGGATCCCAGGGCAGTTTATAGTCAATTAAAATAATAGAACACAACAGATATAAATTATATTAAACAACCAATAATGCAATAAACAGCCACAGTTAAAACAGCAGAGGGAAAGTTTCAACATGTGTAATACAACTATACTACGAGATGGATCTCTGCAGTTGTATTGTATGTAATGCAATGTTTCTTTGTGCTGGCAGTTCTAGACAAAATAGTTATTCCTTTGCATGCTGATGCGCAGACATAGAGTGAACCATTCTATGGTAAGAAAACGTAGCTTGTACAATTCCAAAAGTGCATGAGAGGATGCAGTTCTGCAAGCCGAGGACCACTTCAGAACACAGTCTTTATGTGTTTATGGGGGAATCCGCACGTCGTTCTCAGGGCGCTTCCATCCGCCCCCAGTGCACCCCGAAAACGATCGTGTAACTCGCCTGTAAAAGAGCCGAGGAAGAAGCATCCTTGCCGGCGCCGGCACCCAACTCCCTCCTCGCCAGCCGGCTCGGAGAGCTTGGCAGAAGAAGGCGGGGTGGAGAGCGGAAGAAGCTCTCCACCCCGCCTTCTTCCCCCGAGCTCTCCGTCCCAGCCAGCGAGGAGGGAGTTGGGTGGCGGCGGCGGCGGCAAGGATGCTTCTTCCTTGGCTCTTTTACAGGCAAGTTACACGATCGTTTTCGGGGTGCACTGGGGGCGGATGGAAGCGCCCTGAGAACGACGTAGGGATTCCCTCTATGTTGGGGAAAAAAGGATTCCCTCTTGGGATGTCATGAGCCATGTGAGCAGTTTGTACTTCAGATACACATAAGGCCAGTTCTTATGCAACATTTTACAATACATGTGAAATATGAAGGGCACAGAAATGTCTTCACATTCCACGTTAAAATATACACAAGTGGAGGCCTTGTGTGAATTTTAAAGTGAAAAGGGGCTTTAAAAAAGGTGTGCATGATGTAACTTTCATATCTGAAGCACAGTGTGCCCTTTTTAAAAAAAAATGAGTAGCTCTGCTTTTGCAGGAGACAACAGCAGCTCTCTGCTGCAGGTGTCTCCTGCAAAAATCCCAAGCAAGGGAGAGAAAAAAAAAACTGTTATGTATGCTAGGCGGCACTGAGGTTCAGTGTTCCTGGTTTTTTTTTGGCCCTCTTGAGTTCTTTAGTTTGCCTGCTGCAGTAGCTCAAAGGAGGGATTTTGCTACACTTATTCTATAGTAATAAAGGACAGTTGTGCAAATCAAGCAAGCATTGCAAGCACATGTTTTTCCAGTTACCCAACACAATAAAAAGTCGTTACTTTTCTCCATGGGAGAAGCCTGGTGGGGTGGTTTCTGTTGGGAATATTGCAACCTCGTCTGCAAGATACTGGAAAGGGGCAGTTAATTATTTAATGGGAATTTAGGCCACAGCTAGCCTTAAGATCTCTATAACCCACAGTGTGGTTTCCTGTGGTTGTTTTCTTTTGCTCATCCCCCCATCTCTCTGGCCTTCCTTCCTCCTTTGCTGGAAGCATTTTTGTTTGCTTTCTTGCTTCTGCCAGTGTTATGGAACATAAAATGGACTGAACAAGCTTGGTGTCGGGATCAGGCCTATTCTCTCAAGTGTGGGGGAAGGGGTTTCAGGCTAACAATTTACCAGCCAACACAGGAAATGGGAGAGGAGATTGTCCCATGCTCTTTAGGAGCCAGGGATACATCTTCACCAGGCTTTATCAGAGAGAATGCTATCAACTCAGTCTGTGAGAACTCAGCTTTCCTCAGAGGGGGAAGGGATTTCATTGTTGACCGATCCCAGAGTCCACCATAGGGTCAAGCAGTTAGAGCTGAAAGCAGGGGGGAGGCTGCAGTTAGAGCTGCAGTTAGAGCTGAAAGCAGGGGGGAAGCAATCTGCTCGGCTAGCTTCTCACCAAAGACTTCTTCAGAAGAACCTTTCTGAAGCAAAAGTGGCTTGGTTTAGTCAGCCAAGTTTTAGCTTAGAGGAAAGCTCCTGGTGTTTACACTCCCTTCAGGTGTGAAGATATGTTTATTTGCTGAATAAAGTTTTGTGGATTACTTGGTAGACCTTTTTGTTGTCTTGCATTGAAGCAGGAGGGCTTGGAATCACGACACTCTCTTTGAAACTACACCTTATCTGCATATTTTATGCTCAATTATATTGTAAGTAAAGCTGTTTTACTTTCTTTACTAAAGAAGGGCATGGTCTCCTTTTTAGCCTTGTGTGTACATGGGAGTGGTAAATGCTCATTCTGTTCGCTTTTTGTTTTTCTTTGCTAACTGCTTTTCTAACAGGAGGCATCAACTCTAAATAATTCTCTTCAGTTTCTTTTCCTCACCACTGGGCTTTTGCACAAAGCAGCAGTGGCACATGACTTGAGCCTTCTGCAAAGCCCAGCATGAAGGCAGAGAAAAATGCACCTCCTTTCATGCAAAGAAAATAAATAATGGCTAGCCAGTAAGCCATCTCAATGTTTGTAGATCTCTGAATGCACAGATTCATGGTCAGATGGTCTTTTAATGAAATAGATAGAAGCACCTTTAAAAAATACATATGTATAATATTTGGAACATGTAATGTTCTTGATGAGTTGTGAAGAACCTTAGGGGATGCTGAATTCTTAACTGCGGGATAATTTGTACAATACCAGAACAAAGGGAAAATAAACAAAGCCTTTGCAATTAATTCTTTCAAGTTATCAAGTATTAGAAATGTACATGCTACAGACCTCACTCTCATAAGCTTCTTTTGGGCTGGGCCTCTTTACTTTGCCTATGTACCAGTCGTAAACTCGCCATTTGAACCCCATATAAAATCTACAGGTATGTCATGCTGGATTTTCAGTGTGATGCACCATCATGCTTCCCAGGTTCATAGCTTCAACACACCAGTGTTATACTGTGCAATCCCTGTGAATTGCGTGCAAAGGACTCCAAAGTTTTCCAGCTTATAATCTGCTTTTACTGTGAAGTACTCCCATGCACCTTGCTTTAATTGTGCTTCTTAGCCAAAAGAACGGACGTATTTTGGGCTCCTTTAAGAACAAATCTTTTGTTGTTCTCCAAGTGGCCACTGGAGGTGCAGGAGGATGATTTGATATTTTTAAACTTCAAATTAAACAAATGCTTACATCTGTGTAAGTTTTAAAGACAAAGCCATCAAAATTGGCACAGTAATAGATATTAAGGAGGGCTTTCAGCTTGCCAAATTTGAATCGGATTGGGTCATCTGTTGATTTTTTGGTGTTTTTTTACATTCCCCCTCCCTTAAAACCTTTTCCTGGTATGCAAAGGATCTTAGGAGTGCCGCCGCCCGGGGTGTGATTTAGCTAACAACAACAGCTTTACGCTATGGGGATAATTCGAGGGAAACGGGTACGTGGGATGAAGCTCTCAATAAAGTGAGTTGGAGCTGGGATGGGTGGGAGGCAGGGAGTCAATGGATCTCTGCACACAGAGAATATGGCAGAAACCAGCAATGCAGATTACACAGGAGAGAAGAATGTGCTTTCATTGTACAAGGTGATACACAGTGACCCAGTTTGAATGATCAAAACAAGCCACCATGGGCTTGTTTTAATCCCTGGTGTGTGGGATGCCATTTCCCAAACTACCCGCTTACACATGGTTTGTGTAGTCCAAATCCAAGTGGCATGGCTTGTCTGAGGGAGAATCAAGCCTCAAATAACCCTACAAAAGGCCAAGGGTGACTTGTCTGATTATGCAAACTGGATCAGTAAGTCACCAGTACAGCCAAAGCCCTATTCAAATGGTAAAAAGGCACTGATTTGCAAAATGGATGCTGAAGAACAACTTGTTCTGCTGTGTGCAGTTATGGTATACTGTTCTTAACCTAGGCATGCAGGCTCAGCAATTGGCCTCATTGTTATCTATGGAAAACAGGTACAACTTTTTTTTTATTTGAATCAGCGAGCATGCAAATGGACTTTGCATAAAGATCTGTGTTACTTCATGAACATGCTATAGTATTAGGAAAATAGGACCTGTGGCAATCCCGTTATCAGGCTTTGCAGGATTCTCTCTCTCTCTCGCTCTCTCTCTCTCTCTCTCTGTGGTTGTGTGTCTGTTATGTGCATTATATGAATTAAATGTTTAGTCCATATTTCATAAATAATGGAAGCTTTTTTGCTACCATAATTTTTCATAAAAGCTTATTTTTCAGACCAAACCCTTTACAGTCAACAGTTTTCCATTCTTCAGTGTCAAAGAGTTTTGTTCTTTTATATTCAGAGCTGTTGTTTTTGGAATAAATATTAACAACAACAAAAGTTAAATCATGCCCTATGTGTGGTAAACTCAATTGATTTAATAAAGACAGTTTAATTCTCCCCCCCACGTATTCTTAGCCATTTAAGCCTTTGCAATAAATAAATAAATCCAGAAGAAATATAACATAACATTCAGTTAGAACAAACGAACAGTTTTATCACATTTCCTTACACCTTAGTTATTCAGGAGCTACAAATCATGCTTGCCTTGCCAAAATACATTTGCAGTACAAAGAGAGAACAGAAATGAAACTGCTTAATTAGTCAAAGGTATTCAAGAAAAGGCTTTTAGAAAACTAGCAGTGCTATGTTGTGCTGTAAAAAGTCGGGGAAAGGGAGATGAAAGCCATTTTCTTGTCTTATATTCCTTCTCTGCTCTCATATCACGCAACTTTTGGTTGCTGAAGCTTCATTTAAGTCATTGCTGAGATGAATGGAATTGCTCCTTTTTAGCATTCCATACAGAAGCATACCATTTGGGCATCCTCTTTGTCTATATAAATTCTCTGGTAAGAGAGATTCAAAATTCTCAGAGAGCCAAACAGGAGGCAAGAGAGGCATTCCATGCAAAACCTTTCTGAACCAATTAAAAAGTCAGGTGGGCTTCACAAAGGCTACTTTAGGGTCACCCAAGAGCTTTATAACCCAGTGAGGTTTTTGGCCTTTTCTCTTTGTACAGTGGGCTCCCATACCAAATATCACAAGCCTCTTTGAATTTCCCTCAGTTCAGTAGAGGCTGGTGGCTCCTATTTCAGTGGGGAGGTAAATCTGCTCTGCGTTTCAGTCAAGTTTAACTTGATTTGGGGATACTGTTCATCAGCTTGGATAGGTCCTTTAGAGTTCTGACTGGTTCTGACTGAAACCCTGAGTGGATTCACTGCCCCACTGAAATAGTTGTCACTCACCACACTGCCTCACTTATAAAACGACTGGCCATATGTCAGAGGAGAATGGTGTCTAAAGCCACCTTGGGTTCATGGCACTAGTTGTATGATTTTTTGGGGGGGGGATGTCATCTTAGGTTTTAATCACTATATAGAACTGTGTGCAAATGGCCTCTTGAAATTCTCTACCCTATTTGTGGGCAGAGAAACTTGTGGGTACTTCACCAGATGACTTCAGAGAAAGACAAATTCACCAACAGTTTATTGGTGGTGAGTCTCATGATAAGCTCTGACAATAGCAGTTTATTTTCCCCCTCAGCTTTTGTTTTTGCTGCCACTGCACATGGTAGTAGCAGCAGCAACTGTCAGCCCGGTCACCATTTTGCAGCCACCACAATGCCCCAGACCTAGCACTGATCTGGGACATTATGAGAGAAAAATGGCAGCTGCTACCATAAAACAGAATGCTGGCAGATATTTGGAGAAAATTTCACAAAGTGGCATTTTTTCCTAGTGGAGTGAGAAAAAGAAAAAGCTCAGATATCTTTTTTAATGAAATATATTCAGAGAAATTTTGCCTGAGCTCTTGCAAGATTAAAATTAGGTCAGGTCAAATACAGCTGACACGTGTTGTACTGTCATAAGGGAGCTCTAAAGCCACAAGGCACTCAACGTATCAGGAACAGATTAAAATGCCAATATAACAGTGCTTACCACTTCTGCTCCATTGCCATGTTGCTTAGCATATTAAGTTATGTGCCAGTGGGCTGCTCTGTGAGGAGAATAACTTGTAAGTAAGGATGTATTCTCTTACACACAGATTCAACCTTACTTGTTTTTGAGGAAATCTTTCCAGCAGCAAACATAAAGTGCAGTTCCTTCTCAGTATGTTTATAGGGAAAGGAACAAGGTTATGGAGCGTAATTGGTGTAAGCACACTCATGCATACATATTGTAAACAAGGCGGATTTTTACAGCCACTGGAAGAAGGACCCATGATAGGGGTAGGTAGGTGAAATGTCATAAATCTCTGGGTTGGCCTCAGGAGTCAACATTGCTGAGCCTACACCCCTGCATGGAGCCCACTGCTGACCCCTGGAACCTCTTGGCCCCACTGTTCCTCCTCCTTGTTGATGCAACAGCATGCACGCTCTCTGTGGATGCAAGCAGTGACAAGAGTGAGGAGATGAAGTAACATATTTATCTTTCACTCTTTCTCTAGGTGTTGCATGGAGAGAGCCCAGAGGAAGACACAGTGTGGAGGAGGCGGTGTCGTCCCCATTTTGGGGGACAACAGCAGGCCCACTCAAAAGTGGTGGTGGGGCAACTGAGGGCATCTCCCTGAGTCTTCCCCAAACCCTGAATCCACAAACCAATCCTGGTCCTCATACCCCAACTACCCAGTTTCCCCTAACCACCTACCCCCCAAAGCAATGCAGGCTCAAACAAAAGCAAGCTTCATTGCTGATGAACATGGTGGTGATCTCATGCTTGCTCAAGAGGTTGGGGTCTCTTAGTCCACAACTCTGGTATCAGCTTGCATGTTTGCTCTTTCTGAACCTAGTCTGCAATCACAGGAGTTCGGCTGGAAGGTCTGCACGCTATGAAGCTGGCTATAGAAGTAACAAACCATTGGACAGTCCTCCTATTTATGGCCTAAGAGTGGACCAGAAGGAGAAACTTCTTCCTCAGTTCTGATCTAAAGTCCCACCCGCAGGAGTCGAACAGTGCAGCCCAGGTAGGTTCTTAGGTATGCTGTAGCTGAATGGTGACTGGTCAGTAGATCATGTGCCATTGCTCCCTTCTTGTCCCTATGCAACAGCCAGGGCTGGTAAGTAGGGAGCCACGGCTTTTCAGAAAGTAGGGCCAAAGCTCATTGATGGAACATATGCTTTGCATGCAGGAGATTCCAGTTTCAATAACTTTGGCTATAGGGTGGAATAGAAATGTAATAAATAAATCCTTTGCTTTTACAAGTAGAGCAGCTGCCAGTCAGGGTAGATCAGAAGAGGGTTTGTGGCTTTCCAGATGTTGTTGGACTACAATTCCCATCATGCTTAGACAGCATAGCCAATGGTGAGGGATGCTAGGAACTGAAATCCAGCAACTTCTGGAGGGTCACAATTTGCACACTTCTGGTGTAGAATATATTGCGTTAGATAAATAGTCGGAATCAGTAGAAGGTAGATTCCCAAGACCCTGGAATTTCCTACTGCTTATGGAGATGGAGAACCACACACACTCAACTAAACAATAAAAAAAGTATTTGCATGATATTGTTTCCTTTTAAGCTTTGGTTACGAGATCTTTCTACGCCATTCTTATACAGTCTAGGGCCTCAGCTAGACCTAGCAGTCTAGCGGGACAGAGGGGTGAAGATCTCGCGATATTTTTATCGCGAGATCTCCCCCTCTGTTTATACGCAGCGCGTGAGGACGTCGGAAAGTGAGGACATCGCGGACGCCATTTAAAAAATATTCTTAAAGAAGATGAGCGCACGAACGCTTGTCCACAGAAAGATAGGTTTTTAAATTTTTTTTAACTTAATTTCCCCTTCCCCCTCCCCCGATGGGCGCAGAGCTCCTGAGGAGCTCTGTGCCCCATGTGCGGGTCCCAGCTCCTCGCAAGGAACCACGAGGAACAAGGACAACACAAGATACCTGCCCACACGTTCTGTGGTCTCAGGATCATCCCGAGACCACGGAAAAAGTGGGCCTAAAGTGTAGGGCGAGATCCTGGGGCAAGGGAGGGATCATCTCTCCCTGATCCCGGGATCCCTTGCGCGTCATGTGATCGCCCTGAGATTTCACCCCATTTAGCTATGGCATAGGTCATCAGAGAACATTTATGTATGCAGTTCTAGACTTGATGAACTTTCAGAAATGAAAAGACTTGGGGCAAAACTCCGGTTAATAATATATCAAGTAAAAACGTAAACTGCCTTTACCTTCCTAGTTTTTACATTTATGTTTGACTTCTAGATTGTTCAAAGTGCAGCTAGATCAATTCCTAGGCAAGAAGGAATAAAAATTGCTAGAAGAAAACTAGCAGTGTCTGGAGACATTTTTCTGTAACTTAACGGGTTGTTATATGTTTGTCTTGCAAAGCTGGTGTGAACTAATATAAAAAATACTTCTGCTGTGTTTTGAATGGACAGTTTTGAATGGTCTTTTACATGGAGACGTTATGGATATCAAAGTATTGTTGACGTATTCATATTTTTGTTTGTTGATTTGTGATGCTTTCAGCTGAATGACGTTGAGTATGACTATACAGAAAAGAGGTGACTATGATTAAGATTTCGTATATTCCTACCTCATTTAGCACCTCATTTAAAGTCTTGGACACTGACCAATATCAGAGAGACAAAGCAGACTATTGGGAAACTGGTTCCGAACCACTGTGAGAATTCATGGTTGATAGTTCTAGTAGTTGGCCTTCTGAAGTTACTGGCAGTAAATTACGCCCATGGTCCTGTGTCTGCACAGGTCCCCCTAGCTTTCTGGATACTATCACTTGGGTGAACCAATAAGTGTATTGGCCCAGCTCTGCACACCTTACAAGCTATTATCCAGTGGAGCCACTATCTTGAATGATGAACTGTGAGGGAAAATTCTAGTGTGCATTAACCGTCAAGCAAAGGAGAGGGGGGCGGATAAGAAACATAGAATTAGAAGGGACTGCAGAAGTCATTTAGTCCAATCCCCTGCTCAGTGTAGAATCTGTAGTGCAGATGGTCCCCAGCCTCTGCTTAAATGCTTCCAGCGAAGGACAGACCAACCTTCTGAGGCAGTCTGTTCCACTGTCAAATAGCTCATGTCATTAGAAAGTTTCTCCTCATGTTTAGCTGAAATCTGCTTCCCTGCCGTTTCCATTCGTTCTAGTCCAGCAACATAGAATAGGAAGACAGGACATACCCATGGCTACGCCACTCAATAGCAGCAGAGGCCTCATGGTCTGTAGGCCTATCTCATGTTCAAGATGCGGAGGATGCAGCTGCATCGCTGCTGGCTGTACAGCTCCTCATTACAGTGATAGATGTTTTGCAATGTATGACACACTTGAAATGCTATTTTATACATTTCCCCTTTAAAATATTATTTAGAGACTTTGATGACAGAGAGAATTCTGTCTAACTAAAAAATGTCTCTCCATTCTTTGAATAAATAAACAAACGTGAGGTCAAAATTTTATCATCTCAATCCAGCCTAATCAACTTCGTAAAAGAACAACTCCAGGCAGCTAGGTTATCGTGCTGGGAATCAGGATGACGCCGGCTTAATCAATAAAACATATTCTGGAGGAAAGAGGGATAAGGAAGAGAGCTCTGTGGTAATTTCAGAGGCCTACAAAGCAAAGGGGAAATCATAGAATCATAGAATCATAGAATAGCAGAGTTGGAAGGGGCCCACAAGGCCATCGAGTCCAACCCCCTGCTCAATGCAGGAATCCACCCTAAAGCATCCCTGACAGATGGTTGTCCAGCTGCCTCTTGAATGCCTCTAGTGTGGGAGAGCCCACAACCTCCCTAGGTAACTGATTCCACTGTCGCACTGCTCTAACAGTCAGGAAGTTTTTCCTGATGTCCAGCCGGAATCTGGCTTCCTTTAACTTGAGCCCGTTATTCCGTGTCCTGCACTCTGGGAGAATCGAGAAGAGATCCTGGCCCTCCTCTGTGTGACAACCTTTTAAGTATTTGAAGAGTGCTATCATGTCTCCCCTCAATCTTCTCTTCTCCAGGCTAAACATGCCCAGTTCTTTCAGTCTCTCTTCATAGGGCTTTGTTTCTAGACCTCTGATCATCCTCGTTGCCCTCTTCTGAACACGCTCCAGCTTGTCTGCGTCCCTCTTGAATTGTGGAGCCCAGAACTGGACGCAATACTCTAGATGAGGCCTAACCAGGGCCGAATAGAGAGGAACCAGTACCTCACGTGATTTGGAAGCTATACTTCTATTAATGCAGCCCAAAATAGCATTGGCCTTTCTTGCAGCCATATCGCACTGTTGGCTCATATTCAGCTTGTGATCTACAACAATTCCAAGATCTTTCTCATTTGTAGTATTGCTGAGCCAAGTGTCCCCCATCTTGTAACTGTGCATTTGGTTTCTATTCCCTAAATGTAGAACTTGGCATTTATCCCTATTAAATTTCATTCTGTTGTTCTCAGCCCAGCACTCCAGCCTATCAAGATCACTTTGAAGTTTGTTTCTGTCTTCCAGGGTATTAGCTATCCCACCCAATTTGGTGTCATCTGCAAATTTGATAAGCGTTCCCTGCACCTCCTCGTCCAAATCATTAATAAAAATGTTGAAGAGCACTGGGCCCAGGACTGAGCCCTGCGGCACCCCACTCGTTGCCTCTTCCCAGTTTGAGAAGGTTCCATTGATAAGTACTCTTTGAGTCCGATTCTGTAGCCAACTGTGGATCCACCTAATAGTTGTTCCATCTAGCCCACTTTTAGCTAGTTTGTTAATCAGAATGTCATGTGGTACTTTGTCAAAAGCTTTGCTGAAGTCAAGATATATGACATCCACAGCATTCCCACAGTCCACAAGGGAGGTTATCCTATCAAAAAATGAGATCAAATTAGTCTGACAGGATTTGTTCCTGACAAATCCATGTTGGCTTCTAGTAATCATTGCATTGATTTCAAGGTGTTTACAGATTGACTTCTTTATAATCTGCTCCAGAATTTTCCCAGGGATGGATGTCAGGCTGACTGGTCTGTAGTTCCCAGGTTCCTCCTTTTTGCCCTTTTTGAAGATAGGGACAACGTTAGCCCTCCTCCAGTCGTCCGGCACCTCACCCGTCTTCCATGATTTTGCAAAGATAATAGACAAAGGTTCTGAGAGTTCTTCCGCTAGCTCCTTCATTACTCTTGGATGCAGTTCATCGGGCCCTGGGGATTTGAACTCATTCAAGGAAATTAGGTGTTCTTTGACCATTTGTTTATTAATCTCAAACTGCAATCCTGCCCCCTCAACTTCTGCTTCACTTTTTCCAGGGGGGTCATAGATCCGCTTTTGGGAGAAGACCGAGGCAAAGTAGGAATTGAGCACTTCAGCCTTTTGTTTGTCGTCTGTTATCAATTTGCCATCCTCATTAAGCAGTTGAACCACCATTTCTTTCCTCTGTCTTTTACTACTCACGTATCTGAAGAAAGCCTTTTTATTGCTTTTAGCATCCCTCGCTAATCTCAGCTCATTCACAGCTTTAGCCTTCCTGACGCCATTTCGGCACTTCTGCGCCACTTGCCTGTACTCTTCTTTTGTAGCCTGGCCTTCCTTCCACTTTCTATATGTATCCCTTTTTGTTTTCAGTTCATTATTATTATTATTATTATTATTATTTATTTATATAGCACCATCAATGTACATGGTGCTGTACAGAGTAAAACAGTAAATAGCAAGACCCTGCCGCATAGGCTTACAATCTAATAAAATCATAGTAAAACAATAAGGAGGGGAAGAGAATGCAAACAGGTACAGGGAAGGGTAAGCAGGCACAGGGTAGGGAAAAACTAACAGTAGAAAGTAACAGTAGAAGTCTGCACAACATCAAGTTTTAAAAGCTTTAGGAAAAAGAAAAGTTTTTAGCTGAGCTTTAAAAGCTGCGGTTGAACTTGTAGTTCTCAAATGTTCTGGAAGAGCGTTCCAGGCGTAAGGGGCAGCAGACGAAAATGGACGAAGCCGAGCAAGGGAAGTAGAGGCCCTTGGGCAGGCGAGAAACATGGCATCAGAGGAGCGAAGAGCACGAGCAGGGCAATAGTGTGAGATGAGAGAGGAGAGATAGGAAGGAGCTAGACCGTGAAAAGCTTTGAAGGTTAACAGGAGAAGTTTATATTGGATTCTGAAGTGAATTGGAAGCCAATGAAGAGATTCCAGAAGCGGAGTAACATGGTCGGAGCGGCGAGCCAAGAAGATGATCTTTGCGGCAGAGTGGTGAACAGAAACCAACGGACTGATGTGAGAAGAAGGAAGGCCAGAGAGAAGAAGGTTGCAGTAGTCCAACCGTGAAATAACCAGTGCATGAACAAGCGTCTTGGCAGAAGAGACAGACAAAAATGATCGAATCCTGGCAATATTATACAGGAAAAATCGACAAGATTTAGCTACTGCCTCAATATGAGGAATAAAGGAGAGCGAGGAGTCGAAGATAAAGCCAAGGCTACGAGCTTCCTTGACCGGAGTAAGCGTAACATCATTGACAGTAAGAGAGAATGAGAGATGAGGAGAAGGTTTAGGAGGAAAAACAAGCAATTCAGTCTTTGCCATGTTAAGCTTCAAGCGACGATGAAGCAGCCAAGCTGAGATATCTGAAAGACATGCCGAGATACGATCGTGAACATCAGGAGAAAGTTCCGGAGATGACAGATATAGTTGTGTATCATCGGCGTACAGATGATATTGGAGGCCATGAGATTGAATAAGCTTGCCCAAGGGCAACATGTATAAGGAAAACAACAACGGGCCAAGCACCGAGCCTTGCGGAACCCCTACTGAAAGGGGAAAGGAGGAAGACGAGCTGCCATTAGTCAACACGCTGAAAGAGCGACCCGCTAGATAGGAGGCAAACCAGTTATAGACAGAGCCACAAAATCCAAGGTCATGAAGGGAATCTAAGAGAAGATCATGATCAACCGTGTCAAAGGCTGCAGTTAGATCAAGGAGAATAAGAACGGAATAATGGCCTTTAGACTTGGCAGTAAGGAGATCATTGGTGATCTTAGTAAGGGCTGTTTCGGTGGAATGCAGAGGACGGAATCCAGATTGAAATGGATCCAAAGCAGAGTTACTAGAAAGAAAGTCAAGACAGCGAGAGTAGACCACACGCTCCAGGATCTTTGAAACAAACGGCAACAAAGAGACAGGTCGGTAGTTAGACAGAGATAGCCTATCAAGAGTAGGTTTCTTGAGAATGGGAGAGACTGTAGCATGTTTAAAAGCAGAAGGAAATGAACCAGAGGACAGAGAAAGATTAATAATATGTAGCAAGGAAGGGAGGATAGCAGGAATAAGATTAATAAAGACGCGAGAAGGAATCGGATCACGAGAACAAGTGGAAGGCTTCGAAGAGCGCAGTATTGTAGACAGTTCATCCGCAGAGACCGAAGGAAACGCAGAGAAATTTGCAGGAGGAGCTGACAGATGAGGAACAGGAACTGGAAGAGGAGCAGAGCTGGCCAGATCAGAGCGGATAGTTTGGATAGTTCATCAATAAGCTTTTTGTGGAGCCACATTGGTTTCCTCTGTTGTCTTCTATCTTTTCTCCTTGTTGGAATTGTTTGTAACTGTGCCTTTAAAATTTCATTTTTTAGATACTCCCACCCATCCTGCACTCCTTTTCCTTTTAGGCTCCCTTGCCACGGGACCTTACTTATTATAGTTCTGAGTTTATTAAAATCAGCTTTCCTAAAATCCAGAGTACGTGTATGGCTACGCTCGACTTTTGTCTCCTTCATAATCAAGAATTCAAGTATGACGTGGTCACTTTCCCCCAGAGTTCCCGTAACTGCCACTTTATCCACTAAGTCATCCCTGTTGGTCAATAACAAGTCAAGGATTGCTGACCCTCTAGTTCCTTCCAACACTTTCTGTAGGAGAAAGTTATCACCCATACATGTCAGGAATTTCTTGGAAGGGCCGCTTTTGGCAGTAATGGTCTCCCAACAGATATCAGGGTAATTGAAGTCCCCCATCACTACTACATCACACTTCCTTGAAACACTGGCAATTTGTTTCTCAAAAGTTTCGTCCTCGTCTTCTCCTTGATTGGGTGGTCGGTAGTAGACTCCGATTATCATATTCTTTTTATTCCTAGCCCCATTTATTTTAATCCAGACGCTCTCGACGGGGCTCTCAATCTCATCCGCCTGTATTTCTGTGCAGGGATAGGTATTTTTAACATATAGTGCAACTCCACCTCCCTTTCTATTTCTTCTGTTCTTTTTGAACAAGTTATATCCTTCAATTGCTATATTCCAGTCATGGGAGTCATCCCACCAAGTTTCAGTTATACCTATCAAGTCGTATTTGCCTTCATGTAATAAGAGTTCAAGTTCATTCTGTTTGTTTCCCATGCTCTGAGCATTAGTATATAGACATCGAAGACCATGTGTTTTATAGTCTGGCTTTGTTCCTACCTTGTTGCAGACACTATTTTGGGACTCTGTTGGAGCTGTTCTCTGTACTGTGGTGCATTGGCCTTCATCCATTGTTGCCTCAAAATTTACGTCTCCCACCCCCGCAAGATTCAGTTTAAAGCCCTCCTGATGAAGTTCTTCATGCTGTGGCCGAACTCATTCTTTCCAGCCCTTGTGAGGTGCAACCCATCCCTTGCCAGCAGTCCATGTTCCAAGTAGCGTAGCCCGTGATCCCAGAATCCAAAACTCTCACGACGGCACCACTTTCGAAGCCAGTCGTTCATCCGGAGTATTTTTCTTTCCCTTTCTAATCCTCTTCCAAGAACCGGGAGGATGGATGAGAAAACTACCTGGGCCCCAAAGTTCTTCAGTTTCCTTCCCAGAACTTCAAAGTCTGAAATGATTTCTTTGTAGCTCTGCTTGGCGACATCATTTGTTCCCACATGGATGAGAAGAAAGGGGTATGTGTCCGTGGGCTTTATGAGCTTCGGTAACCCTTCAGTCACATCTCTAATCTGTGCTCCAGGGAGACAGCACACCTGGCGAGTCCATGGGTCTTCACGACATACTTGGGTTTCAATCCCACGCAGCAGGGAGTCTCCCACAACGACTACTCTTCGCTTCTTCTTGGTTGACCTACCTTCTGTCTCTTGGTCACTGTTGCATGGTGCCTCCTGTACTTCTTCCTCTGCAAACTGTCCTTCAGTCTCATTCTCCAGAAGCTGAAAGCGGTTGCTTAACTGCAATGGCTCCACCGGTGCAGAACGCCCTCTAATTCCTCTTCTAACTGTCACTCTTTTCCAGGGAGTTTCCTCTTCATTGGCTTTCCTCCCCTCAGCATACTCCACTTCTGCTTCAGCTGGCTGTTGTTCTTCAATCTCATGTGCTTCTTGTTGCTGTTGCAGTTCCACCGTTCGGTCTAAGAACTCCTCGACTTCTCTTATTCCTTGGAGGGTGGACACTCGCTGCTCAAGTCCTCTCACTTTTTCTTCCAAAAGTGCCACCAGCTTGCACTTGTTGCAGGTGTACGCCATGTGGAGCTCAGGCAGAAACACGAACATTGCACACCCTTTGCAGGTCACTACCTCTAGGGACTCCTTTCCATCCATAATGTCACCTTGTGAATAAAGAAAACCTGAATTAGGCCAGAGTCCTATATACAATTACTTGGGAGCATGCCCCATTGAACACAGTAGGACTAACCACTGAGTGAACCTCCTCACAGGTGCTTTTCAGGAATTTGGCAGACCTTTGCATGTCTACTCAGAAGTAAGTCCCTTTGAATTCATTGGGTTCAATGGGACTTACCCCAGGTACTCCCATTGAATTCAATGGGGCTTACTCCCAGGGACATGTGTACAATGCAGCCTAAGGTACAGGTTCTGTGTACTCTTTACTTTTCTTTTGAAAAAGAAAAGAAAAACATCCATAGAATAAGCAGATACGTTCCTTGGTGTGTTTGCCATCCTGAACAGAAGAAATTATATAAATGTTATAATCTGTAGAAATACAATTTAGGCAACTACAATGCTCAGAACATCTCTGATTATCTGCTCCACTGCAAACAGGATTTTCAGAAGCCTGATGGGATTTAATAAAATACAGACGAGAAGTTTGCTACGACAGTCAGTTCCATCTTATTAGATGACGCTTATCTCCCTGCTCTCAAAACATACATAACTTGAGTATAACTGGGGGATGTGTTAATGCCTTATGTGTTCTAGCAAAAACAAACATCCCCCTCCTTCAGATTTAGCCTTTTCAAATTGCAACATGCAAGACTCCATTTATTCTGGTCTGAATCTCTGGATTGGGCAGAATTAAATGAATCAACAGCTGTTCAGATAGTTTTTTTTTTTTAAAAAAAAAAACCTTCCAAAAATTACTTTTGAAGTTGAACAGGACTCTTTACAGATTTCCTGAAAGGTAGTTGTTGTGTTAAAATAATTTGCTTTTTAGCCCTTTCAAGCTTGCTTTTGTGAATGCCTTTGCCTTGATGGTAAATTTCCCCCTTTGAAATAGAAGGTTCAAATTGTTCCAAATGTCAAGGACATTTCCCCTTTTCCGTGAAGGAAATAAAGAGAACCATTTTAGATCTAGATTTCCATCAGACAAGTGTTTTATTGCAGGCTTGTTGCTGGGCTCTCATGGGTTTTTGTGGGTCCTGTCACAACGTAGTCTGCCTCCTGCACACCCACTTCTGGATGTCCTTGCGCCACAAAAAAACCACCCAGAAAGTCTGATACATTTTAAAAAACGGAGGTTGATGTTATATCTTGCTGTGTGCAGAAGCAGCAGCATGATCAGAACCGCCCACTCAATGGGCCACATGCATGTTGTTTACTTTCTCTTTTGAAAGAGGAAGTATCAAGCAACGAAAGCGAGGGCGGAGAAGGGACAGTAGGGAAGCGGGATTCCCCCCCCCCCCATCTGACGGAGCTCCTGGAGCCCAGCAAACTGGCAGAGGGACAGAATGGGATGGCAAAAAGGGTATATAAAATAAAAGGATTTACACGTAAAGCCACTTATAAAACTGAGGACTGGAAAGCCACTTTCTCTCTTGGAATATTTCTTTTGCACAATCTTTAGAAAGTTGATAAAAGCCATAGATGATGATGATTTACTTGGTCTTCTCTTGTGCCTTAAGAATTCAAAGATCATATTTTTAATATGAAATATTTCCCTTAAAATTCAGAAGTCATAGGCATCTCTTACAGTGGAACTTATGAATGTCTACTCAGATGTCTCATTTAATTAAAAGGGTCTCACTCTCCTAGGTAAGTGTATATAGGATTGCAGTCTTAATTGTGACAAGCCTGAAATATAAAATCTCATAACCTGTCAATTGTCAAATACTAATTTATTTATTTATTTATTTAAGGATTTTTATGCCGCCATTCAGCCAAAACAGGCTCTCACGGCGGCTTACAAAAGTATTTCTTGACAGTCCCTGCCCACAGGCTTACAATCTAAAAGACATGACACAAAAGGAAAGGGGATTGGGAGGGAGGAGGAGGAGGGGGAAAAGGAAAGCAAATTCAGGCACTACAATCTTAGTTGCAAAGTTCAGCAGTTACAGGTGACAGCAGGAGGGAGGGGGCTCTCAGCTGGAGCTGGAGCCAGGCACGGTGGAGAGGTGCCTGGCTGCTGCTTCCTCCCTCACTGGTGGCTTCTGCAGTTACAGGTGACAGCAGGAGGGAGGGGGCTCTCAGCTGGAGCTGGACCCAGGCAAGGTGGAGAGATGCCTGGCTGCTGCTTCCTCCCTCACTGGTGGCCTCTGCAGAGACAGTTGGTAGCAGGAGGGAGGGGGCTCTCAGCTGGAGCTGGACCCAGGCACGGTGGAGAGATGCCTGGCTGCTGCTTCCTCCCTCATGGTGGCCTCTGCAGAGACAGTTGGTAGCAGGAGGGAGGGGGCTCTCAGCTGGAGCTGGACCCAGGCAAGGTGGAGAGATGCCTGGCTGCTGCTTCCTCCCTCACTGGTGGCCTCTGCAGAGACAGTTGGTAGCAGGAGGGAGGGGGCTCTCAGCTGGAGCTGGACCCAGGCACGGTGGAGAGATGCCTGGCTGCTGCTTCCTCCCTCATGGTGGCCTCTGCAGAGACAGTTGGTAGCAGGAGGGTGGGGGCTCCCAGCTGGAGCTGGACCCAGGCAAGGTGGAGAGATGCCTGGCTGCTGCTTCCTCCCTCATGGTGGCCTCTGCAGAGACAGTTGGTAGCAGGAGGGAGGGGGCTCTCAGCTGGAGCTGGACCCAGGCACGGTGGAGAGATGCCTGGCTGCTGCTTCCTCCCTCATGGTGGCCTCTGCAGAGACAGTTGGTAGCAGGAGGGTGGGGGCTCCCAGCTGGAGCTGGACCCAGGCAAGGTGGAGAGATGCCTGGCTGCTGCTTCCTCCCTCATGGTGGCCTCTGCAGAGACAGTTGGTAGCAGGAGGGAGGGGGCTCTCAGCTGGAGCTGGACCCAGGCACGGTGGAGAGATGCCTGGCTGCTGCTTCCTCCCTCATGGTGGCCTCTTACCATTAGCTACATGTTCTCTGTCAAATGCTGTCAGATATAAAATACAATTCTAGATCAAATATCAAATGATATAAGAAAAAATGTAATTAGATGTCAACTATCAAATACTGTCAATTTTTATTATTATTCTGTTATTCTATGTGGACTTAACACGGTCCACCCAGTGATCTCCTGATAAGATCCATGCCTTGTTAGCTACAGAAATGCTGCAGCCTCAGATTACAGTCATAATTAGAGCTATGCACAAATGGCCTCTTGAAATTGCCCTATTTGTTGCCAAAGAAATTTCACTTAATTTTCCCAGAAGGAGGAGAAATTCTCCAAGTTTCTCGTAGGTAGGTTTCACTATTGGCGAGGGTGTAGCACAGCTTCTTTCTTTGTTTGTACTGCTGCTACAAGTGGCAACAGCAACAACTGTGTTTGCAGGCTGTGTTGGCCATTTCTTATCCCCACAGTGTGATGGGGGAAGTGTCGTGTCTAGCTCCAGGTAAGAGATGGAGCAAGTGTCCTGTGCTAAAATCTGGGCCCATATCCAGGGGTGGGTTGCAGGGGGTTGGCTCCCCTAAATTTCTCTGTCACCCTAATATTTTTATTTACAAAAAAATAATTAAAAATGCTATGCAATTTTAGCTTTAAAAGGCCTACAAGTCCGATAAACTGTTCCCCTGGCTTTTGGTGCTCCCTCTGCACTTTTAGAATGGCTACAGGCCTGCTAAAATCTGTCTTCCAATTTCCTGAAAGTTTTCTTCCTCCATCAAAGATGCTTTCATGTTTATGACTCATTCTCAAGGTGTTTTATAGATTATTTTTAATTTGTTTTTGGTGATGTTTTTGAGCTTTTCTAATTACTGTGTATGTTTTTCTTTCTATTACACATCTCTCCATTGCTCTGTAACCTCCCAGGTTGCCTGTAGTTCCTGATCTGAAGAAGCTCTATGGCAGGAATTACTTACCTCATGGTGTGTTTCCCCTGGGCTTCAGTTGAAGAGCAGGAAGCTGAGTTGGCTACATGGTGATTATTATACAGTGAAACACAGGGCAGCCACATACACTCGTTGGCCACCTCATAAATAAGGTAAGTGGAAGTACACTGAACTCAGACCATGTGAATTTCTCTGAAATGTTCTCCTCCTTTGAATTTCTTTTTGAAAGCGATTTCTTTTCTATCAAATTGAGTGACAATGGTAAAAAAAAAATGTGGAAGATTGTTTTGGCACAGCACTAATCACAATACTATCAAATATTAGATATTATTGCATGCCTATTTCCAAACACTAGCTTCCAAACTGTCCACTGGGTTCTTTGGAACTTACACAATGTTTCTTAATGAAAATCTTTATTGCAATAGGTAAGCTCCTCCAAGAGACAGCTAGCTTACCACTACGGATTTTCCTCTACAATAAACAGCCGGAGGGAAGAGTTTGGTGTATTTGTTCTAGGAGAGTAGTGGTGAAATTGTGGCCCTTCAGATGTTACTGTGCTCCAGCCCTTATTAGCACCAGACAACGTGGGCAATGGTCAGGGATGATGGGAGTTGTAGTCCAACATCTGGAGGGGCACAGGTTCCTCATTCTTATTCTAGGAGCAGGTACAGTTCACAGTGTTTGATAGTGAAGAACATCAGTGCTCCCTAGATATGCCCCAATATTAGGGTGACCATATGGAAAGGAGGACAGGGTTCCTGTATCTTTAACAGTTGTATAGAAAAGCAAATTTCAGCAGGTGTCATTTGTATGTATGGAGAGCCTGGTGAAATTCCCTCTTCATCACAACAGTTAAAGCTGCAGGAGCTATACTAGAGTGGCCAGATTTAAAAGAGGGCAGAGCACCTGCAGCTTTAACTGTTGTGATGAAGAGGAAAATTCACCAGGTTCTCCATATATACAAATGACACCTGCTGAAATTCCCTTTTCTTTGCAACTGTTAAAGATACAGGAGCCCTGTCCTCCTTTCCATATGGTCAGCCTACCCAAAATCAGCTGTTGGGGAACATCAACAGGAGATAGCTGTTGTGCTCATGTCCTGCTTGTGGGCTTCCCATAGGCATGTGGAAAAGAGGATGCTGGACTCAATAGGCCTTTCGTCTGATCCAGCAGGGTTCCTCCTATGATCTTATGTTTCATAGCTGAGACAATGCAGAAATGTTTCTGGAAGGCACATATGTTGAAAATAGTGACACACCATTGCACATAAATATCAACATCGTCAAATACTATAAACTATTGTATGCCAACTATCAAATAATGGCATGTACCAGCAATTGTATTTCTTGTTGGAATAACGTATTATTGGGTATCAAAGATAGATATAGCTTTGTTTGTTGTTACTGTTGAGTTGTAAATAAAATGTTGTTGTTGGTTTTTTTTAAAAAAGGATAGATATAAATATAGGGATAATCTTTGACAATAATTGAAAGATAATATCTGGGGAATATTAGAGTTCACAATTTGCAAAGCAGAATTTTAAAAAGAACTTCTAGGTGTAAATTTGTTTCAGCTGTAGTTTCAATCTGCATTCGGTGGTTGTTTCTTTGTTCCGCCTTGGCAGGTTCTCAGGCAGAACTGGAATAGGGATTTATTAGTATTTGATGACAGTTTCTTCTGACAGATGACAGGCCGCACATGTGCTGAGGCCTCCTGTGCTTTGTAAAGGTCAGAAATGTCACCAACCTGCACAAGGTGCAGGAAGTCCCCATGACAAAGTCTAGGCCTGTAGAATTTTTAAGGAATAGTTAGCAGTGACACCAGGAAATACAGAAGCAGCAGAAAGAAAATGGAGAGAGCTGTTACAACACACAGAAGAAAATAGAAAATAGAAAGGGATTTTGTGTTAACCTTCTCATAGCAGATTTTTATTTTGTTAAATTTAACTAATCAAGTCATTTTGGTTTCGAAGAAGCCAAGTTTTCATTTAAGAAGAGATCATTACTGACATCTGAAGCCACAATGACACCATGAAGAGTTCTGTTTCAGAGCCTGGAATAGGAAAATTTGGAAACCAAAATAGATTCCAAATCTAGTGCCAGAAGTTTGTCAGAAACACAAACAAAAAGGCCTATTTTGCTACTTTCCCCCCAAGGGTGGTAATTCTTTCCATATCTAACTGACAATGGGAAATGATAGGAAAAAAACACAAGTTAATTTGATTTCTTACAATTTCTTACCCAAACTACAGATTATGGGAAGCATGTTTTTTAAAAAAACAAAAAACAAAAAAACTTTAGCTAGCTACTTTTATTTTGAATGAAAAACAGCTATGTTGGGAGCTCCAATCCAGGTTTCATTCTCAGGCTGGATCAGGGCTCTAGGCTCTTTTCCCAACAAAAATGGCTTCGTTCTGACTGTTGTTTGCTTCTGAAGGTGTGGTTTACAGTAAACAAGGCTTTTGGGGGTAAATAGCAGCCAGGAGGGTGATTTTTAGCAGGGAACTAGACTGATCTGGATCCTTTTCATTCAAATTCAAAGTGAGTTGGCCTAAACAATTTTTAAAAGGCATGTTCAACGTAATATGTAGTTTTACTCTGATGTGTGTACAAGAGAAGAATGTATATCATGGCAATTTTTTTTTTGTGTTGAACAGAACTGCCCCATTCTTATAGAAAGAAGAAGGTGCGGGACCAATTATAAAAGCAAAAGGGTGTGTGATGGTAAGCGGGATTCTCTTTCCTCTCACCGCCGGTCTCCTTGCAGCTCCTCTTCCTTAGCACTTTTCTCTCAGCCAGGGTCAACCCCAGTATCAGAGCCCTGACTGTAGGAAAAGTTCATGGCAAGACCAAGGTTGTGGTGGGGCGTAGAGGGTAGGGAGCCACAAGGAGTTTGGTACTCTTCTCCTGTGTGCTCCTTTGCCTTTTAAAATTAGACCACACATTCTTTTCTACACAATTAGGGCAGTTTTATGTCTAATTACATGGAGCTGCTGCTTTAAGCTCGCTTAGTCTTGGTTTGACTGCATTTAGGGTGGCCACTGATGAATCACCCCAAAAGATGAGCTGCATAATTGAAAACAGGGGTGGAGAAACCCTTTCAACCTCAGGGCCAAATTCCAGTGGTGGGTGGGGCCAAAAATACACACACCCTAGCATATTTTAATTTAAGGCTCTTGCTACCAGTAATTAAACCTTAGGAGAGGAATCTCAACATTTTAGAATGGGGGGGGGACTACAGAAAAGCCAGGAAACCACCAAACAGCATGTATATGATGGTAAAAGTGGGGGTCTTCTGGGGAACCCTAGAGGGCTGGATTAGGACTTCAGGAAGGACAGACAGTTCCCCACCCCTAATTTAAAAAGAGGGCAGAAGGGGACACATTTGCATTACATTCATATATTCACTATCACACAGCTGAAAATTTAGAAATAATCACTACAATTTAAATAGAAGTACATTACATTTGTCCATAGTGAGTAAGACTGTGACCTGTGGTCCTCCTCAATCTCCTGTCTAGGTACTAACAGTGGATGGGCAACTTCAAGGCCTCTGCTCTCCCAGCTTACGGTTCTTTATCTTTAAACCTGACTTGGACTGGATAGCCATTCAAGCTAGCACTGTCCTCTGACAGTCTTCTATAAATAGAGGACTACCCTCTGTATAGTAGGACACATGGACACCCTCACTATATGAAGCAGGTGTCAGGGGTAGGCAACATACGACCCTGGCCCCTGGTGTGGCCCACATCGCCTTTGATGTCCCTACTGAGTTCACCCCCTCCCCAAATTGTGTTTTTTTTTTAAAGAGCCCCCTGCAGTAGGATTGTGGAGCACTAAATGGGCTAAGAGGGTTACATTTACATTCAAGGTAAGCTAATTTTGACCCATTTAGTATTCCGTAGCTCCAATGTGGCCATTAAGTACATACACACATTTTTTCCAGGTTCTCCACAATGCCCCATAGAGTCAGCCCATGGTGAAAGTCTGGTGGGCAAAAATGGCCCCCCAAACCCTTTGCAATTGACCACCCCCAAACTAGATTCTTTCCTTTAAAATTAGATTACTTCACATAAATGTTCTGTTTTTTAGTGGGCGTTGTGGGGTGGTTGTTATGATAATAAATGCAACTTTTATTTGCATAATTATCAGTGACTGTTAAAAGTTCACATGCCACCATAACAAGCTGTTTTGCCACCTCACCGACAGACAAACAAATCAGAAACGTCCATCAACCGATATTAACGGATATCACTGCAATCAGGTTCTTTATGCAAAATTCCTCATTAAAGTTGGTAATGCATTTGGTCACAAATCACGGACTCCAGCACATGGAAGTGAAGAGTGAAGCATAATGATGGCAAACGTATACAGTTTGTTAGAGACACCCTTGGAATTTGGGGCATTACTCCAGTGACTTGCATAGGAGGGGGATCATGATTACAGGCGTAGATGAGCTTTGTTTGGGAATATCTTTGACAGCCAGTTTGCTTTCTGGCTGCCTTCCATTTGTAGGGTTTCTCAAGTGAGAGAAAAATTACTTCCTCTAGTTAAGTATGCATTCTGCTTTTGAGAAAATGCTCTAATAGCAAGTCACATATCTCTGCAGAAATACAGGATTTAAGGGCCAGTGCATCCGTTCTGTAGAGTGCGGTAGATTTTTCTGTGTAAGAATGATATTGAGGAAGGATGAAATTTTTAACACTGTCCTGCCAATATGGTCTATTCTAAGGGACATACAAATGAAACTGTGTGTGTACCTAACAGTTTACCTGCAGCACCCTCCTGTGTCAATGTTTGGTACTAGGGTTGCATTTTGTGGTGGAGCCCAACTGGTTAAGGAGCTCCCCATCTCATGCTTCTGTGGGCTGTTACCTGAGGCACCCCTCCCCAGCCTGAGGCCTCGGCACCATTTTGCCACCCCCACCCCCCACCATTTTAAATGTAGCATGCATCACATTCAAAATGGTTACTTTTTGAAATGCTTGTTATATGTAGCAGATTATATATTATACATGGACAGACACTGAAACGTTTCTGGATGAAACGAGAGACAACTGCAAGATCTTTTTGTCTGATGCATGCTTCATACTATGCTGTAACAGCTGGTTGAATATATGGATAGGAGGACAGGGCTCCTGTATCTTTAACAGTTGCATAGAAAAGGGAATTTCAGCAGGTGTCATTTCTATGCGTGCAGAACCTGGTGAAATTCCCTCTTCATCACAACAGTTAAAGTTGCAGGAACCCAGCCCTATTGACCAGAGACAAAAAGCCTCATCCCATGTACACTTTTGTTCTGGTTTACTCTCGAATTATCTCATTTCACTTTTATAGTGCTTATATAGCATATGAAAACTTGTAAACTTACACCTCTGCTGTAGCGTGTTGGGGAGATCCATTGAGGTTTACTCACACATGTTGTTATCCCCACCCCCACCCCAGATCTTCTTTGTACCTCCCCCTACCGTTTATTGGTTGTTTGAAGTGGGGACAACTCCTCCTCAGACAACAGGGATTGGGATTTGCTTCTCTTGTTACTGAACACCAAAGTAGAATGTTATGTAAGACTGCAATCAACTCTTTTGCATGCTTACTCAGTAAATAAATCCCATTGAGTTCAATGGAATGCATTTCCAAATTAGAGCCTCTCAGATTGCAGTTTTAATTTTTGCAACTTTAAAAAACGAAAAGAAACGGGGTGGGTGGCTGGGGTGGGGGAGCAAAGCGAGGTAGGGATTGGCCATCTCAACTCCCAGTGTACGGAGGAGGAGACTTCAAATGCAGTGCCAGGACCTCCAATGGCAGAGAAATTGAGAGGCAAATCACAGTTAGTGAGAGAATTAAGCCATCCTTTCCCATGTGGGGGCTCCCAATAAAAACTGGACCCCCATTGTAAAGAAAAGAAAAAGGTGGGGAGATGCAGGATCTCCCCATGGAGAACGTTTCCATCTCTGCTTCACCCTGTCTCCTGCCATCCGCAACTCAGCTTCACATGTTCAAAGGAATGGAAGATCTGTGTCCTTCTCCCACCAACTCCTGTTCAAATAAGAACAAGAGCAACACAAAGTAGGATGGAAAAGGACAGACAAGGACACACACTGATTCAGAAGCAGCCAAAGGACTTCACTTGAAACTGACCAGCCTTTGAAGAGGTCTGTTGCGGACCCATGGAGGAACAAGGTGTTTCTTTGCAGTTGAAAACACACACAGATCTAAAGCAGTGGTTCCCAAACTTTTTCAGGTCACCGCCCCCTTGGTTCCACAAACTCATGCCCAATGCCCCCTACCCTACACTATAAAAATCATTATCCAGAATAGCGGTTTTCAACAACCCACTAAGGAAAATAATTGGTCATGTTGACTGAGAATTGTAGTCCATCACATCTGGAGGGAACCAAGTTGGGGAAAACTGACATATAATCTCTGGAATATGAAAGCCATTAAAACTTTGAGAAAGTGGCCACCTCCTAGTCCAACGGGAGGAGTTGATGAAGTAGTAGTGACTAGAGCTGTGCTCCGGATCTGAATTTTGAGCTGAAGTGGATCACCTCTGGGCTGATTAGGGCCAATTTGGGTCGGATCCAAAGCCCTCTGAAGTGCCAGCCAAGCAACTGCCTCCGCTTGTGCTCTCCTGCTGATCGAGCCCCTGCCCCTCACCTGGACCCACCATGAATGCTGTCAGTCATATAGCTCCAGGTAAGGGGGCAGGGGGCTCGTGCAGCAGGAAGCTCACATGGAGGAGGGGTGCTTGGCCAGCATCGAGCTCAGAAGTCCGTCCCATACCTCCAGGTAAGAAGGCATAGGATTGTGCTGTAAAATGCATATTTTGCGCTTTTCTTTGAGCAAGTTGTAATCTCTATACCATTCTAATTAAAGTGCAGTAGTTGCCTTTTACTGCTGTTAGGCTAAATTGGCTCTAAGGGGCATGCAACAATAAAGCCAGCATCTCAATTAGCTGCCATGCCCTTCCTTTATATGAATTACTAGCAGGTATCTGGGGAACCTTTGCAGTGCCTTCAGTAATATCTCTACTGAACTCCATAAATATCCAGAAATGACCTGCGTTGATTTACAATTGTGACATAATTATGACATGGCTTGATGGTCATTATGATGGCATCTGCCCATGTTGGTGCACTGAAAGTCCTTGACCTGTTCCTAGCAAGGCCAGGATTTATTTTGGTGGATGCAGGGCTGGCACCAGTCTGAAAAAAATTGGCCTCCAGGTTAGTAAACTAGACATCAAGCAGATGCCCAGGAAAAAATCCAATAAGTCTGAGTGGTTTATGAACTAGAACGAACAATGTTTACCCTTCTCTCCCAAAACATCATTCTTTAAAAGAAATATCTGAGAGGTCTATGTGTTCAAGAGGGCTATGTATTCTGCTTTAAACAAGTCTATTTTTATGATTAAAGAAATGGGCAACAGAGGATAACGCTCAGCTTCTGATTATGTTAGCATCTGTCAAGTTAGTTGCGCCTTGCGTCAGAGAATCTTATTGTTTTATTAGCCCTCCTGATTCAAGAATATTAACATAAAAAATAAAATTTTCAAATGTGAGATCAATAAGAGCCACTTCTCACAAAGCATCAGTGAACAAGAAAGCATGAGTGACTCATGAAGTTGTTACATGTAAGTCACTATTACTCCTATTTTATAAATGGGAGACTGAGAGCTTTATCATACTGCGAATTGTGTGCAAAGGACTCCGAAGTTTTCCAACTTATAATCTGCTTTTATTGTGATGTACTCTGAAGTTTTCCAGTTAATAATCTGCTTTGACTGTGAAGTACTCCCATGCATCCTGCTTTAATTGTGCTATAAAGCCAAAAGACCTGACCTATTTTGCTACTAGTTTTGGAGCGAATAATGTGTTGTTTTCCGAGCGGCCACTGGGGGCACAGGAGCAGGAATTGATACTCTTAAGCTTCAAATTAAACAAATGCTTACATCTGTGTAAGTTTTAAAGGTAAAGACATCAAAATTGGCACAGTAATAGATATTAAGGAGAGCTTTAAGCATACCAAAATTGAATCAGATTGGGTCATCTGTTGATTTTTTATGATTTTTTTTTACATCCCCCTCCTTAAACCCTTTTCCTGGTATGCAAATGATCTTAGGAGCGCTGCCACCTGGGGTGTGATTTAATTAGCAACAACGACAGCTTAGCGCTGTAGTGGATAATTCAAGGGAAACAGGTATGTGGGATGAAGCTATGAGACCATTTCTACAGCAGCCTGATAATGTGGGCTGGTCACGGCTGAGTCCCTGTGCATCCAACTGTGCATCCAACTCCCGGAAGGAGGGACAAGAATGAGTTTTCCTAGGGATAAGTACTCCCTGGGAAACCCCAATTCTTCCCACGTTCTCGGGATCGTCCCAAGACTGCGGAAAGTGTGGCCGCCCGTCCTGGCTTCTTCCTTTCTCCCTACGAGTAGCGGGGAGCAGTAGAGGGAAGGAACCAGGCCGGAAGGAATCGAGAGTGAGGTGGGTGGCTGGCTTTTTTTTTAAAAAAAACATACTTTTTGTAGGAGCACACGTGTGCTCAGCTCCTTTAAAAATTTTTTTTAAAAAATGGCGGGTGCAACACCTTCCTTCCTCCTGGGATGTCGTGCTCACATTTAGACTAAGGGGAGGGTCTCATGATCAGGATATCGCGAGATCCTCCCGCCTCCCTCCCACTGGTGTAAAAATGGCCTAAGAGCTCCAGCAGATGACCGTTGTATTGCACACTCGTTGCTGGGCAGTCACGGATTTTCACACGTCCCTCTCACAATGTTATCTGTTTCCCACACACCTCCTGCCCCTTTTGGCCTTCTTCACACCACAAAAAAACACCCAGAAAGTCCAATATATTTTTTGGCTGCTATCTCCTGCTGTGCGTAGGATAAGCAGCGTGATCAGAACATACCACTGAATGGGCCACCTGCATGTTGTCTACTTCCTCTTTTGAAAGAGGAAGTATCAAGCAACGAAAGTGGGGGCGGAGCTCTAAGGCTGCAATTATATGCATACTTGCTTGGAGTAAGTTCCATCGAACAAAGTGGGACTTACGTCTGAGTAAATGAGCATAAGATTGCACTGTGAAGCTGCAGCCCTATATCCATCTATCTGGTATTAAGCCCCATTGCATTACTAGTAGTAGTACTAATAAGCCAAGATATACAACAAATATGTGTGATATTGGATTCAGGGTAAGGGCATGTGGATTCCATTTCCAGCTCTGCCACTTTGCTGGCATTTGTCCATTTTGCCTGTCAGCTCCAATTTCCCTTTCCGCAGAGTGCAAATAATGAGAACAGATTGCAACACAAAATCATTAGTGGCAGTGAAGTTGCTTTGTGCTGTTGCTTTAAAAGAGGAAACCCACCTGTCTCAGAAAGGCTGAGAGCCTGCAGGTTGCTGGCCCAGGCCTGGTGAAAATGGACCTGGAGGATAGAACAAACAGCAGGGAACTGCAGGGGGAGCAGAAATTAGAGTAGTTTGCAGGCTGCTAGTCATGCTGGTACTACAAGGCCTGGGAATGTTCCTAGGCCAAGCAGGAGTTGATCTAACAGTCCAGAGCTCAACTGAATAATTTTATCTCCAACATCCTATCCCTTTGAGTGAGTTACAAAGCATTTAAAGGGGCTTGAAGCCAAGCACTGTGGCACTGTCAAATCGCCTTCAATTGTGCCTTTTGCTTTTGTGGATATGAGCATCTCCTCCAGGATCCAGAGTCTGGGAATTTCTCCCCCTCCTGTGAAGAATAATTTCCACTCAACTCTAAATCCAGCCATGCAACCTCCTGGGCTGGTGATCCTGGCTTTAGCTAGACCAGGCTATATCCCAAGGTGATATCCGGAATCGTCCCAGTGCATCCAGATGATGCACAGGGGAACCCGGGCTCAGGCAGGAATCAACCCACTCTGGCTCTGGGATATAGCCTACCCCTTTGGCCCCGCTTTTCTCCGCGGTCTTGGGCTGAGTCCAAGACCGCAAGCGTGTGACCCGTTTTCACGGCTTTTCTCAGCTCCGCATGATTACTTGCGCGGAGCTGGGAGCCACGCATGGGATGCAGTGCTTCCCAGGAGCGCTGCGCCCATTGGGGGTAGGGTGGAGGGAGCGGGAAAACCTAACCCTCTTACCTTTGCGCATGATCGTTCGTGTGCTTCGTCCCCTTTAAATAAATTTTAAAAATGGTGGGCGTGAAGCCTCTCTTCTTGAGGGTGACATGCCTTACATGTAAATGAGGGCGACATCCCTCGATACTCGCATCGCAGGATCTCCCCTCCTCCGTTGCGGATTTACTGGTAGGTCTAGCTAAGGCCCCTGTCTCATGGGGATGATCAGAGGGGCCATCATCAGAGCATCCGGGGTCAAAACAGAGCTATAGGTGTATTATTTTCATCAATAGAGGCAGTTATGTAAAGAAGCCATACTTTCTTCATATTGCATTTCATCTTTCCCGTATTGCAGTCATGCTCCTGGTTGCGGTTACAAAAAATAAGCAGGGTGCAGCTATAGAGCTCCCATCATACAACTATCTTGTACCTAACGTACCAGAATTAAGACCTGTAACTGAGATAATGACACTTGTCATTCTTTGTAAAATGCATTTAGATTTAGTGGCGAAAAGTGTAATGGGAAGCCCAAGTACTTATGATAATGCAGCTAACCAATGTGTCAAGTGCAGTGTAAACTGATGCAGCACAGACCCAATGGGATCATATATATTACATTAGCATCTTAATAATGCAGGCAAAATGAGAGAGCCAACAAAGCATATAAAATTTAACTTAGTGCGGATGCTCTCAAGCCAAGAGAGAGAAAGCGAAAGAAATACAGTCACTAGCATCATCTGTAGATATAAAATTACCCCTGCTTAAATTAAGGCAATTGAAACAAGGGAACACATGTATTTGGCATGCACAGTGTTTGAAAAACATACTGGGTATGTTCTAGCCAAAATTTAGGACCCAGGTCCTTTTTGTCTGTTGGAATATTTCTTCTTTCATTCATGGAGCATAACCCTTTTAAAATTGTATTTATTGTTTTTACTTTTTCTATGTGCTTATTTATTTACCCAATTTTTGCATAATGATTTTACTTTACAGTTTAGATATAGGACAATCTAAAGAAGGGAGAGAGAAGCGTAATGGGGAGGCCAGAGGGGGGAAGGGTTTGTGGTTTGTATTGTTTAATAAACTAATAATAATAATAATAATAATAATAATAATAATAATAATGTTAAAGGGGGGACAACAGCACAGCTATTCATAATATCCCCCTCTCCGCCCCCACTCCCAGCACATCCCCCTCTGGCATCTACTGTATGTGGACTGGATTTTGTGCAGTTGACTTTGAAGTGAGATTAGAAGGACTGCGGGCTAAAATGTGTTAGAGAAATGCTTTGATAAGCCCTATGAAGTCCAGCCAAGTCCTTAGAAACTACCACTCTTGCCAAACTGATCAGTCAGGGAAAGAAGGGCAAAAGAAGCAGCAATCCCTGCTTGTTGGATTCTGATCTAAGGAGCTGAAGACCAGCAGGTAGAAATCACAGCAGCCCTTCCTCTTCCCCAGTAAAGCTCAAATCAGGTAAATCCCACAAACTCCAAGATTTAATACAAACAGTCTGAAATCACCAGGAATCGTATGACACCACAGTTATTAATGTCTTCTTATCAGCTGATTTCCCCAGTGAACCCAAACCTGATTTTTCTATTCCCGTGTTTTCCTTAATGCCATTGTTATTTATATGCCACCTTTCCTTAGATTCTATGGTCAAGTTGGTTTATATCAAAGCTGACAAGAATAAATTAAACAATAATTTAAAAATAAACAGTAAAAAACAGTTTGTCTATATTATCTCAATATCAAGAACAATGCACTTTGATTATTTGATGTGAGATCAACTAATGTGGAAATTCCCCTTGTTTATATTAGGACTAGCCCAAGCACTGTGGGCCCTATGGCTTTGGAGCCAGAGTCTGATTTGCAGTTACCTTGTTTCCCCGAAAATAAGACAGTGTCTTATATTAATTTTTGCTCCCAAAGATACGCTAGGCCTTATTTTCAGGGGATGTCTTATTTTTCCATGAAAAAGAATACGGTACACATTTATTGTTGAACAAAAAAAAAGGTCTTATTTTTGGGGGATGCCTTATATTACAGCGAGAGGCAAAACTGGAAGTAGGTCTTATTTTCGGGGGATGTCTTACTTTCGGGGAAACAGGGTAGATCAGGACTATTTAGAACCCAGTCCAGTTGTGGTTAGCCCAAGAACTGGGAGCTCAGCTCTGCCTAGCTTTCCATCTGATTGTAGGCCAAAGGACAGTGATACTCTCTATCAGCCACAACTCCAAGTTTCGACCTAAACTGAGGCCTCTGATTTACAGCCTGGGATTGGGGGGACTGAGCAGGAGGACAACTCCACAGGGGATAGGGGATTTTATTTATTTATTTATTTATTACATTTTAAATGTAATTTAAAATTACATGGGATGGGGGTGTATCCCAGGTTATAGCATCAACTCAAGAGTGCAGAACAGAAAGGCCCTCTTAGGCCACAGCTAGACCTAAGGTTTATCCTGGGATCATCCAGGGCCTGAGCACTGGATCTCCTGTGTGCCACCTAGGTGAACAGGTTTGACCCCAGGACGATCCAGGGATAAACCTTAGGTATAGCTATGGCTTCAGTTGTAATGCTCTCTTACAAGCCAGATTCCGTAGTCAGGATAGATTGTCGGGCCTTCCCACGGATTTAAGCTGGTGCAGAGGCTGAAGAGCCTTAGCTGGGAACAATGGCTTATTGCCCATAATACTTTCTTACCTGGCATTTTTGTGAATCTTGAACTCTTGTCTGACTTGAATCCTGTATCATTAATACTCTGACTTGGAATATATTGCTGGTGGGAATCTACACTGGTGTTATTCTAACGTTTTGAATGGGTTACTGTGACGCCCAGCGTCACGTGACCCTGGGTCTCCAACGTTGCAAATGAGTTGTACTTACAGGTTCTATTTCTTAGTTCCAGCGTGGCTACAGATTCATGTGCCTCCTTCTACCGGTAATTTTCCTCTCGCAACCCAGAGCTGCTGGGTTTGCTCCGCCCACTTCCTGTTCTCCTTCCTTCACCTCGTTTGCTATCTTATCTGCTACAGCAGATAAATCACACCAGCGTTATGTGAAATCATTGACAATTGCATGCAAAGGACTCAGAAGTTTTCCACCTTAGAATCTGCTTTGATTGTGAAGTAGTCCCATGCATCCAGCCTTAATTGTGCTCCTTTTGCAAAAGATTCGCCCCAGCCGCTGCTGTGGGCGTAGGAGCAGGATTTTAAACAAATGCTTACATCTGCGTAAGCTTTATAGATAGACACCAAAATTGGCACAGTAATTCAAATACCAAATTTGAATCAAATTGGGTCATCGGTTGATTTTTTATGACTTTTTTTTTTTAACATTTCCCCCCTCTTTGCAAAGAAGCTGGGGAGTGCTCAAAGGATCACTGTAGCTCCGTGCAGGAAAATTAACAAGGGTCCGAAGTCCAAAAGTCATGACCAGCGGGGCTTAAATGGGGCTGCTGCTAAAACTTTTCAATTTGGTCTCCCATCCCAACTCTGACCAGACCAGACCCTGTTTAGCTTCAGCAAAGTGGCTGACTCCTACACATTCAGGCAATTCCCTGGGACTTGCATTAAGATATTTTGGGAGAAGGTTTGTATGTGCTTATGACTATTGCCCTGCCCTGCCCTGCCCTGCCCTGCCCTGCCCTGCCCTGCCCTGCTCTGCTCTGCTGGCTAGGAATGAGGCAGGCAGTGGGTGGAGCAAACACAGCAGCTCTCACAGAAGAGGAAGAACAACGGAAGGATTGAACCATGTGCCCTGAAGTTCCGTTGCAGCGAAACGTAAGTCACGCTAGTGTGTCCCGTGATACAGAGAAACGATACAGAGGACCACGTTAGAAAGGGACACTAGCAACGTTATAAGACTAGTGTAGATCTGGCCCTGGACTCTGACTTTGACTCTGTGTAGATTCTCGCCTTGGAACATTCCTTTAAACAAAGCAATGCCCCAATAGCCTTTGACTAGGATAACTGATTTATTTATTATTAAATATAACTGATTTATTTTATTTTATTTATTTATTTATTTATTAAAAACTTTGTATCCCACCCTATATCACTGGGATATCATGCTTTGCTACGAGCTCTGGAAAGCTGGTCTGTGTAACCTGATCTGCTGCAATAAAGAGTTTTGCTGTTATTTGTGTCCTGTGTCAGGTTGTCAGAGTGTCAGAAAGTCTTCCCAACAGTTGTGCATTTGCTGTTTACCAGTAAGTTTCCCTCTAAGCAGCTCCCACTCTCAAACATGGGAGTTGGCAGTGTAGGGGAGGAACTGTTGGTAGAAGAAGGTGCTAAGACACCGGCCCTTTCTACACCTAAGAATTATCCCAGGAAAATGGAGGGATCATCCCTGCCTGCTCCTGGGATCCCCTGTGTGTCATTTGAATGCATAGTAATGATCCCGGGACGATTCCGGGGGAAAAGGCAGGTGTAGAAACGGCCAGAGAGATTCAAAAGAAGTGGCCAGACTCCTTTTTTTTCTGTTTTAAACTTATGGTTTTATTATATTATGTTTTACTATGTTATTGTATTTTATGGTTTTAAGCTTTGTCTTGTAAATTGCCCAGAGAGCTTTCGATAATGGAAAGTACAAAAAATGTAATAATAAATAAATAAATAAATAAATAAATAGAAGTGTTGTAGGAGAATTGTGCGAATAGATCTCTCAACATCTTTTTTTCTTTATAGTCCAGGTGTGTGCAGCACATTTCATTAGGGTGTGTACTGGGGATTTTTTTTTTTAAGGTGAACCTCTATTGAATACTCAATCTTAAAGTACGTTATTTTTATTCATTTATTTGTTAAACACTGTGGACACTGATGCCCTACTCCTCACTTGCCTGATTGCAGGAGGGGTCTTGTAGGTGAGGGGGTGGGGAATGAGGAGACGCTTCTCAAGCCTTAGCATTGGTGGGGCTTTGTGGTGACACTGGCCGGAGGAGGGGCTTACAAGGTGATATTAGCCTTCGGGGCTCCACCTCCTGGGCTCTTTGAAGCGCTGCTCCAAAGAGAGGCTCCAGGCAGAGCAATTTCTTTTTATTTCTGCTGCCAGGCAGCTGGAGGACCATTCCCACTGCTTCTCGATCCCCCTCTGAATCTCTACTCAATGCCCCCCTCAATTTGGTACTTATTGCTTGAGACATTAGGGTGTGCCTGGGTACAACCAGTGCACCCGTTGCACACACCCCCATTTTCATGTTTTGTGCTCATAAAAACTTTGCCACATAATAAACAGTTTTCCTTGAAATTGAACCATGGGACTTCTGTGTGGAGCGCATGACAATTCTTCTTTCCCCCACAAATAGCTTTAGATGTAGTTTTGGTTGGTATAGGTACTATGACTTACTTTATGGGCATTTCACATAGTCCACCTTGAGGTACTTCCACAAGACTCTCATGCAAATAGCCACATCTTTCCTTACTTGCTTCAGTTATGCCTCTCATGCCTTCTCCTGGAAGAAGCACACAACTTTCATCATCTCCAAGATCACTGTCACATATAATAGTCTTCAACATCCTTCGTTGTGAAATGTATTGAAATGTTAAAGCAGAAATGACAGCTGTATGTTCATTAATAACATTGTGTGTCTTAAGTTAAACATATAAGACATATAGAAATAACAAGTAGAATTGATATAAATATATGTGAAAAAGAGATAGCATCAGGAAAGCAGTCTTTCCCAAGGAAGAAAGTTCTAGATTTTTATTTATGGCCTTTGCACAGATAGAAATTCTCAAAAAAGGAAAGGATGTTTCTGGTGGAATTAATTTATGGTCAACTTCTACATCTACTGGATTATTACTTCAAAGCAGCTACAGGCAGATGCTTATTTGATTGGGGAAGTAGTTTTGGGGAGGGGAAGTTAACTCTTACCCAATGCAATTTCCTCAGTTGAAATCACCATCCTTTGAAGCAGCTAATAACCCGTAACCAGTGGCCATCAGAAAATAAATAATAAAAAAAATCAAAGTGCCAGGCATTTTTATATCAGCAGCAGCTGAGGTGAATATAAAAAGAATCTGCAAAAATACATCTGAACTGCTGCATCAAACTTGGCCTTGATAAGGATTGATTTGATAAATCCTATGCTTGCCTCCTAAGCACACTTTCCAGGGAGTAGCCCATAGAGTTCAACAGGGCTTACTCTTGTGTAAACATGTTTAAGATTGCACTGCATCAAACGAGATTAATGACTAGCTTACCTCATTCTGCATTTACACTGATTTTTTGGATTATTT
Organism: Elgaria multicarinata webbii; assembly: GCF_023053635.1. Lineage (NCBI taxonomy): Eukaryota > Metazoa > Chordata > Lepidosauria > Squamata > Anguidae > Elgaria > Elgaria multicarinata. The sequence continues at coordinate 123,238,331 of NC_086172.1, read as the reverse complement.
TGTAACAGATAAATGTGGCCTTCTAATACGATTGTCTATAAGACTAATGAAACTTCCCAGAGACTCAGAGGGTTTTTGAGTGCCAAAACCTAGATTGAGTAACATTTTGAAAATGCTAATGATATATCCTCTTCCAGTGATTGCAGCAAAACCGCTCTGGTATTAAAAGTATGCCATTAGAGCATCACAGCCGAGCTTCAAGGTGGCTGCATGTACCAGTGGGTGTGAACAGAAGAAAGTGACTAATGAACTCAGTCCATTGACTTCCCACAGAGTTCTCTATGGAGGTTTTATTTCCGTGATTACATGGCTCCTAGTGTATGTCTAAACAGCAGGTGGATATAAAATGAAATGGCTTAGATTAAACACATGCCCACTTCCAAATGTCTGAAACGCAAAACAAAATGTGAATGGGGGGCTATTTCTCCTTGTTGTCCCCCTCTGCCTACTTGCAAATCACTACTGTCTAAGCACTCAGTTTAAAACCAAGACAATAGAGAGCAAAATTATGCCTCCTCTTGCCTTTGAATCATCATCATCATCATCATCATCATCAAACTGAAAATACAAATGGGAAACTTTTTAAAAAACTATGTCATCCCCACGCCCTTTATAAAGTTTTTTTCTTTTTACAGTGGCTCCCATTATTCCTGGTTCAGGCAGAACTGGAAGTGAAATAACTACAGAAAGTCTGTTCTGAATATTTGTCCTTTCCCAAGGTATATATTGCAGTGGCAGGGAATAATGATGAAGAAATAATATGTAAGCTTCTAAATATGCCGATTGCTTTTCCAGCTCAAAAACCAGTGGAAATGTAGACTGAACTGGGCTTTCCCTTGCCTGAATTACCAAGTTAGACTGAATGGTAGTGATTCTGATGGCCCTTCCTGAGAATGGCGTCAGTCATATGCGACTCGATAGGCAAGCATTTCTTGCCCACACACCTCTGCTTCACATGCACGTGGGCAAGCACTAACAGGAAAGTAGACATGTATAGGAGCACAATGTAAATTTTTCTTTGTCACACTGCTGTTAAAAGCATACGTGGAGGACCAGTAAAAATGGTGGCAGCCTGATTATAACACAAGTCTTTCTACAGTATTGCTGTTTTAAATTGAAAACAGGGATGACTGGATGGCAGGAGTGGAAGCTGTAATTAAAATGCATCTGTGTAAATCTTAAGCATGTCAAAAATCACTCAAATTACAATAAATTCAGGGCAAGAGGCCACTTGAGCCTTTCATCTTCCGGAAAGTCAAATTAAACAGCAACACTGCATTTCCTGTATCTTTTCTATGGGGAATATGTAACCCAAGGATGTGAGAATTTTACGTATGTGCAAATTAAATATGAATAGCCAGTTTAAATTATTTCTATCATGACCTAGATGTAAAAGACAATTCTCACTTAGCTGCAATACGCAGTTGCCCAAGTTTTCACCACTTACTTGCTTTCCTTTCCTCGAACAACACCTATAAGGACAGGAAAAAGATTTAGAGCTCCATCCATCATCATGTGAGCAGATCTCTGCTCATGCAAAGGCAGTTTCCCTTTCCTCTCCTCTCCGTGCACCCACTGTACCCCCAAATCTGCTCTGGAGGTCCCCAAATCTGCTCTGGCGGTCCCTGAAACTCTGGAGCAGATTTGGCATGTATGCAGGGGTCTGCAGGGAGAGGGGGGGGGGGAAATCTATTTGTCATGTTCCAGGACCCTGACCCCTCATTCTCAGAGGATGAGGCCCCTGTGTTAATAGAGCAGGGAGAATGATTGGCTATAGAAGTGGATGATGGGATTGTGGTATTGCTGCCTCCAGTTAAAAAGGCAGCTAGCAGAGTAAAAAACAAAAGGTAAAGCAGAATGAGAGTTTACCAGTCTCACATGCACACAAAAGGCTAAAAGATGTGGTCTCTCTCTCTCCCTCTTTAGCCTTTTGTGTGCATGTGAGACTGGTAAACACTCATTTTGTTTTTTACAGTTTATTCACAAATATTCTTGTACACAATATGCAGGCTCAGTATAGGGTTTCAAGTGAGTTTTGTATTCCTTTGCACGGACAGGAGCAAGCTAGAGCAAGCCATGTGTTCCCAGCAATGGAGGAAGGTTGGGTGGGGGAAGGAAGGAAGAGGAGGAGCTGGTAGTCTATAGAAATCCTAAGGCTAGCTATGACCCAAATTCCTATGCATTAACTAGCTAATACTATCCTCTTCCTGTAACTTGCAGAGGAGGTTGCAATTTCCCAGCAGTTGATGGGGTTTCTACCTAGGAAAGCTCCAGGTGTTTGGACAGCTGCTGCTTCAGCCCTTCGATATGACCTAGGCATCGTAATTTGTTGTTCTGACCACACTCTCCTTATGGAGCAGGACACATGATTTAAATAACTTCATTTCACACTGGGTTATGTTGTCACTATTCTTGGATTAGATGTGCAACCCAAACAGAGAGTGATTTGGGGTGGGTTTGGGTTTGGGTTCAAGGAATAGGAGCAGACTGGCTTTTAAAAAGGAAAGATGATTTCCTTTGAAGAAAGCTGCCCATATGTTGAGTACATTTGCAAAAGGGCAGTGGTGGAGAAATAAAGGTTACAAATATTCCAAGTATCTGACCTCATTCTTGGCAATCACGGAACGGTGGGAGAACTGTCCCATTAGAAGCTGGGGGAAGGCAATTTCTGGTTCCAGCGTGGGGCATAAGAGCACTTTTCCCTGCCTTGCTGCTTGATTGTAGCACCGTTCCCATGCGAAATTGAAGGCTGCTTGCTGAGGAGCCGCAATTGAAGCAAAAAGCCCCTTTCCCTGCAGTCTGCAAAACTCTTTCTCCGGCGGCTTACAAGCAGGGCATAGTCCTTTGCAGAGAATGGCGTTGGCAATTATACTGTGGGAGGACAATTACTTGGCAAATACATCTGTATAGTGAGTACAGTCAGGACTTGTCAACGTCTACGCTGCATTGGCTGTCCTCCCTCACCTGCTGCTTAAGGATACCCGGCAGGGTATTTGAAAAACAATGACAACTCCATCTCTGCAGTTAATGAGTCATGCTGCCCTTTCAGTTAGCGATAGTGGAAAGATAATGTCCATGCTCTGTCTCTTCTCTCCCCCCACCCCACAATGTTTCCCCCATATCAGTGGGGAAACATTGAAGCCATTAAGAGTGTCATCAAAACGTCTTAGTAGTCCCCACCAGCAAAGGATTTCTCATCATTGTTTTGCTGTTTTGGATTGGCTGGATGAGATGAGTTTGCAATTTCACATTTATCAGGCCAGTTATCCTGGTAAAAACAGGAAGTCTCCCACTGTAATATGCCTAGGACTTTCATAGCAGGCTGGCTGCAAAAGGGCAAGAACACCCTGCAACGTGCGGCTGGAGCAGATTGGCTCAGTGTGAATGGACTACACGGCCCTCTCCTTCTCTTTTGGGCAGTTCCATCCTGTCACACTGTGGTGCAGACAAGAAACAGAGTCCAGGGGCTTGTCTTGATGACGGGTTTGCCCCAGGGTGGATCCACAGTGGTGGCAGGTCATATGCATGATGCAGCCACCATCGTGAAGCCATCCAGGGGCAAACCCTCAAAGCTCCAGTTTAAAAAAGTCAGGCACTTACTGAGACTTCTTTTTATCTTGGAGCGAGGCAACGATGGCAACTGCCGTCTGTCCCCTTGCTTCGGAGCTGCGTAAGACGTGTGCCCCAGCCGATGGCCACCCCTGATTGGTTGCCTGGCCAGGACAGAGGGGAAGGGGTCTGCCAGCATGCTGAATGGCTGCTGGCCTGCCTCCTTGCTTCTCCGGCATGGGGAGAAGCCAAAAGAAAGGCAAAACAAAAAACTGGGACCCGAGGAGGCGTGGGCATCCTGGTACATGGGTGTGGTGCCTCCTCCAAATAAAAGGTAAAAACAAACAAACCTGGCACCTGAGGAGGCACAGACGCCTGGTGCACAGGAGTGGCACCTCCTCAAAAGCAAAGTTTTTTTAAAACAACAACAACAACCTGGTACCCGAGGAGGCGCAGATGCCTGGTGCATGGGCGGGTGCCTCCTCCAAAGCAAATGTTTGTTTTTAAAAAACAAACAAACTGCGATCCAAGGGGGTGCGGGTGCCCAGTGCACGGGCACTCCTTGAAAGCAAATCCCCGTGCTTGCTCCTTTGCATGGGAATAATGCAAAAGAGCACAAATGCAGGTCTTTGGGGGCTTGCCGCACCAAAGCACCATTGTTAAGATCCTGGGCAGGGCTGTACAGCTGACATTTATTTGGTGTGATCTTGCCATCACTATTCCAACTTGATATGGCTGTCAAAGTGCCCATCAGTTGCATTTTGTGTAGCCTTATCCTATTCATGTTTACTTGGAAGAAATTCTCATTTGTGCTTATTTAAGGACTGCGGCCTTCACATTTTGTTAACTCTTTCTTTGCTCCTTCTCTTCCAGTGCTTTGTACATCTACTGAAAAGAAATGTTTCATTGCATGTTAACTAAGAACACATAGGCAACCAACTGCTCTCCAAACATTCCCTAAAGTCCAAATTTTATTACCCAGGCATGTCTAGTTATTACATTTGCAAGAGCCCTTGTGCAAACTATTGCACACATTTTTTAATCTGACACACTCTCAGCCATAACTTTCCCACAATAGTCATGGCTGCTGTATATAGTCAACTCCACTATTGGCCTGTTCCACATTCACCCATTTTTGTAGGAATCGCCAGTCACTTCTTCAGCCAGCATGGATAGGTTGAGTTATTTTGGAGCTGTGCCTATATATACCCATTGAACATTTGGACCCAAGACTTTTAAAGTGTCAGCATAAAAATCCAAACATTAGTCTAGCATCAAAAGGATTAACTGCAGGAGCTTGTCCCAAAAGACGAATCAGCAGTACAGAGAGCTTCAGCTAGTGCTTTTCACAGCAAAATTAGGAAATTGTGCTGACTTGGTATTGGCTTCAGAAGCTGTCTCTCCATATTTATGTTCTCTTGCATGGGGCAAAATGAATAGCTTAGAGGAAAAGATTGTGAAACATTCTACTGGGGCTTTAAGACTAGAGAAAGGAAGAATTGGGGAATAACCTCTGTTTACAGGTTGTTCTCTTGTTAATTAATCTGAACAGTCTGTCCCAAATGTTTTTCAGCAAGAGATATCACTTGGGATCACCCAGCAAGAACCTAATTTATTTACAAGAACAGACAGCAGGTTTAGCACACCTACACCCACACTTCTATTGTGATGGTGCCAGTTCAGGGAAAGTAATTTTTCCATTTAAATGTAGCTGGTGTACTTAGTTTGCAATAGAAGGGTGAAACAGATCGGAACTATAGCCCATTCCTAGGAATGTTGACTCAGAAGTAAATATGTAGGCACAGTAGTGTTTACACCTAAGTAAGAGCACATAGGATTGCAGTCCTATCCCATCTTTGATCACTGCAAAGTAGAAAACCAATCATTTTTTTAAATTTAGCTGCTTTATGATTCAACAAGTTTACTTGTCTATCTGTCCATCTGTCCTTCCTTCCTTCCTTCCTTCCTTCCTTCCTTCCTTCCTTCCTTCCTTCCTTCCCTACTTTCTTTCATCACTGGTGGCCCCCAGACTATGGAATGATCTCCCTGACGAGGCTCGCTTGGCACCAACACTGCTATATTTCTGGCACCAGGTTAAGACTTTCCTCTTTGCCCAGGCATATGGCGGCACATCTTAATCACCCACATGTTTAGTTTTTTAACGGTTTTTAATGCTTTATGTGTGTATGTTCTGTATTTTAGAATTTTAAATTTTGTATACTTGTTTTTATCTCAATTTTAGAATTTCTGTTAACCGCCCAGAGAGCCCTGGCTATGGGAGCGGTATATAAGTGCAATAAATAAATAAATAAATAAATAAAAATAAATACATGCTAGATAATTGGAGATAGGGTGTTTGAGTGCTTTGAAGATGGGTGAAGCCACTCTTTCCTTCTTGGGATTGGGAGTTCCTTCTTCTTTCCTCCAGCATAATAACATAAGAAGAGACGTGCTGAATCAGATGAAAGGCCTATCTGGGATTCTGTTCACGGAGTGGCCAACCAGCTGCCTAGGAGAAATCCACAAGCAGGATATGAGTGCAATCGCATGCTCCCCCTCATGTGCCCCAGTAATTGATATACAGTGGCACACTGCCTCTGATCCTTGAAGTAATATATAGGCATGATGACTTGTAACTTTCTCCTCCATGAATCTGTCTAATCCCCTTTTAAATCCATCCAAGTTGGTGGCTATCACTGCATCCTGTGGTAATGAATTCCATGGTTTAACTATATTTCAGGGCCTGTGCTGTCGTCTTCCCTCTGTCCCCAAGCAATACTACATTATTTCATTATATTTTTGGTGGTCCATCAGGGCTTAGTGTTAGTGGAGTTATGTTACCTGCACTGATGTGACAGGTCTGCAGCCTAGAAATCCCCCCTGTATCCAGTTTTGCTCCTGAATATATGGGCTATGCTTTGCCTATCCATCTTGCTTGGATGGGAGGCAGAATAGCGGAAATGCCTACCTACTTTCATTCTAGGCCAGGAGGAAAGGCAGGCCTGTACTTTTCCAGAATGTTCAGTGACCGGGCATAGCACAAAGCCTGACTTCTCCTCTGCTGCTCTCAGCCCCCACCCACCCCGCAGTGTATGTGTGGGTGTTTATGGTGTGAGTGAAGTGGGGATGAGTGACTGCCCCTCCAGGCTGTAAGTCTCCTTCTCCTCCCTCTTCCTGCCCCATTGCTTGCAGCTCTGATCTTTCTTGGTCGCACTATTATGTGACAAGGAGACATGTTCATTCTTGCATCTATTATGGGAATGTCATTGTTTTTATTTCAGGTATTTTTATGAAAGGCAGATATCAATAAATTCATCCAAACTTTCAGGAACTTTCAATATTTCATAGAATTCACTAGTTTTCAACAAGACTAATTTTAAAGTCATTTTGGGGTGGGGCAGGGCAGGGGAGACATGTGATTGCAGCATCACTGTTTGTGTTCTATTAATGTTAGGAATAATTTTGGACCTGGCCTTTGTGTTCAGCTGAAGCCATAGACCTGTCTTTCACGCTCATGCTTCACATGGGCTTTGCCTCCTCGTGTACCAAAGTCACTCTGGTCCTGTTTCTCCTCTGCATCTCCTTGCTTTGGTTAACAGCCTGGACTTTATCTCTGTGCCTCATTGACTCTCCATCTCATTTCAAACCTCATCTCTAAACTGAGCTTTCCCTGTGCTTTATAATTTCCCTCTCCCTTATCCAGTGAACTAAAGCTCTTTGTTGACGTTTCCATCACACATTCTATCAACACGGGTGCTGCTGTGTCAAATAGCCCTGCCTCCGTGTTGCATGTGCTAACTTGTCCTGTCCCGGCCACTGTGCATACAGTAGAAACATCTGCAGGGAGGGGGCCTTCGTGCATACAACCACATGTGCAAAGTCTTCTGCATGATCTGGAACCCAGATTGTTCAGCATTCCTGATCATGTGGAAAGCTTCATACATATAGCTGTAAAGAACAAAGACCTTTGCTTGCAGATTTTTGGGTTGCATACACAGATGCCAGGGGGCAATGGTAGTCAGTGCCATGATGTGGGTGGGGCTAACCGGCACAGCTCAAATCCCCCTTCACACACGGATAGAATGTGTAAGGAAACCAACTGCATGGGTTTAATTCTCTCACCTGTCTCTCCAATTCTGGATTAGTCCAGAATACCTCGCACCAATCCAGCTTTATATAGCCATCAACACGTGTTAGCTTTTAAGGTGATGAGACCTATTACTGTATTCTTTAATTTATTTAGCAAGCAATGCCTTTACGCTATTGAGTGCTATGGTCTAGATTTTGCTATTTACTGTTGCTATTAAGAACAGCAAAAAAGGACTGCTTTTATCTTATTAAAAGCAGCATGGTAGTAAGTGCAAGACTATCCAGAACTCTGGCACAGGGCTAAAAGATGAAGACCTGTGTAAACTCATGGATATGTTTTGGTATGTTTAATACCTTCTCTGAGTCCATTTCCACATTTATTCTGTCTCTCCCCTTCCCATTTACACCAATCATATACAACAACATTCACATACCTCTCTCACATAGATGGAACATTCATGCACAATGCCTAACAGTTACCCAACACTGTGATCATGCTATATATACCTTGCTGAACTCTAGCACTCAACCAAGCATAATGAGTCAACAAAATGAGTTTACAAATCAATGAATTACAACCTTTGGCAGGGTGTCGTAATGCTCCGTTGATAAATGAAGTGAGCACTGTCCTCCCCCACCAAGGTCTTCTATGGCTGAGAATGGAAATGAGCTTCTCTGCACATACATTCAGCAGAACAAGTCTGGATGCACCTCCAGTGGTGTAGTGTTAAATGCTGAAGTGGCAGGCACTCATCTTGACAGTCTCCATAGCCAAAGGAGAGTCCCAAAAGTCAGGCAGGTGTGATGCTCCCTATCAACAAAGGACTTCTAGTAGTTTTCACCTCCACAAGGAACAGATCTTTTACAAAGTGAATGGCTCTTAATTGCCTATTCAAGTCCAAGCCTAGTAGTTTTATTGCCAATTGTTTTTAACTTGTTTAAAAAGTGGTTCTAAAATTTCTGAATGTTAAAGCTTTTCTATTGTGTTTCATCATGCTGTGAACCACACAGAGAGCTTTGGCAGTTGGGCAGTGTAGAAATCTAATAAATGAACTGAAAAGCCACCCCAAAATACTTTGCATTACAGCAGGGAACAATATATTATTTGTTAGGAAAGTTCATTCCCCATCAACTACTGTGGCTGTTGCTGCTAAGCTCAGAGGGCATAGGGAATGCTGGGGGTCAGTGTCCCTGCTAATAAAAAAGTCCAGGTGCTGTGTCCCTGGGAGCTCTGGCTCCACTGCACTGTTGTACGCCGCCCCCGTTTTGGTCAGGAAGCCAGGGGTGTGCCATTCCAATTGGATTGGGATGATGTATCCCCGGTTGCTTTAGGGCAATGGAGCCTTACACCCGACACCTCTACTGCTTGGAGGTCTCTCTGGTGCTCCTTCCTTCTATCAAGGTAAGCATGTTTGGGAAATGGTGATTGTTTGTGTTCTTTTTGACATCATCAGGAGTGTTAGTTTGGAGCGGGTCCAAGTTTAAGGAATTTAACTTGAGCTTGATCCTGAATTAGCTGAATTAGCAGGGTGGAGGTGTGTGTGTGGGGCCCAACAGTGTTGGCTCCAGGTTTTAGGGGCTCCTCAGGCAAGATGAAATGAGTGAACGCCTCCTTCTTCCCACCATCACCCATTCAGTCTCCCTCTGCCTCTGGATCCAATTAGCACTGCTGCCTAGTGGGGAAGAGCAAATAAGTCATCGTCAGGTGTTGTTGCTCTTTCTTCTTGCTCTGGTTATTTGCATGCCCTTTCCTCTAGGCCAGACAGTGGGCAGCAGACAGGTGCTGTTAGAATCTCCCTCCCTGGTGGTTTTCAAGCACAGGCTGGACAGCCTTCTGTTGGGGATGCTCTAGATCTGGGTTACCTGCATCTAGCAGGGGGATGGACTAGATGGCCTACAAGCCCCTCCCACTCTGTTATTCTAGCAGCAGCACAGCCAGGAGATTCCAATGGGGAGCTGTAGGCCACCTGCTGAGGTGTGGGCCTTGGCAGATGCCCAACCATGCTGACCCCTTACATTGGCCCTGAAGCTCATCCATCACTGCCTCTCTTCTCCTCCTCACAGATAGCAAGTAGCCTCATCAAATTGCTCAAGCCACACAGAAGTGGAAAGACAGAAGCACAGAGAGCTTTATATGGGGAGAGGGGGAAGTAGACCAAGGCCAGAGAGAAGAAGAAGAAAGAAAAAGATACACACAGGCAGGCCAAGAACACTAAAGAGAGAAAAAAAAAATACGTTTGAAAACAAAAGGACGGGGGGGGGGGGGGACGGACACACACGACTCTTCACAGTAATTTATCCAAGTTTTCTTATTTTAAAATGAGAGCATAAATCCTAATTTTAAAAAGAAACAAAACCCAGAGAACATTGGGAATCCAATAATACCTTTAATCTGGGGAGACTACATGTGACCTTTCACTACCCTTCCTCATCCTCTTGCTTGTTTCTTTTAACTATACTTGCACAACTACTTTCAGACCTCCTCAATCAATCTGACAAACCACGCCAACAGATAAGCCCTTGAGATGGTTTGACATGCAAACCTTTCACCATGTGATAGACTCAGGAATGGATTCTTTCACAGGACATAAAATGTGGCTGGGGTTGTCCACAGGCATAGCTCTAGCAATTGCAGTGGCTGGAAAATATGATGCCATAATAACAGAAATCAGTGCTAGCAACTGCTGCTGTCTCTGTAGACGGTCCACCTCACACATTATGTTCCCAATGGGGCACTGGTTCCATTACTTAGAGTGTATTTTGCTGAGGAGACCGTGAATATCTGTATCCATCATAGTTGTTTGTGCATCTTTAGAGGAGATGCTGCATAGCATTATTCAAGCTCCCCAGAACATCAGATCATGATATGTATCATTTACAAACGGTTATGTTTTAATGTTCCTAATTGTATTACTTCGCCATTCTCTACCACTGGAGAAACCACACCCAATAAGAGTTCCTAGGTGCTACGTTTTCTCTCTGGGAAGTCAAGAATATATATAACTATTCAGAGTCTCAGGAAAATACATGCCCTTCAGATCATTTACATTAGATAGTGACATCATCATCATCATCATTACATTTCTATACCTCCTTATAGCCAAAGCTCTCTGGGTCATTTACAAAGATTAAAAACATTAAAAACAATATGTGGCACATGTTAAAGATACTCATTTGCTCATAAAATGGCTGGATCCTTTCATTCAAAAGCAAGGAAGCTTACAAGCCAAAGTGGCTTGTTTAATTCTCCTGGAGAAGCCCTCCTGCCAACTGCTCTACTTTTCTCTCTCCCTTGAGCACCCAGCCTGGCTTCTGTGGGGGATATTTCTTGCTGCCTGCCTGGCCACTATCTCATGATCAATTACAGCATATTTCATTCCAAAAGATTTAGCCATGCTGGTGAGTAACAGCAAAAAAGAGAAAAGGGAGAAAATGAAATGAAAAGGAAAATAAAAAAGACAGGCAGCCTGATCCTAAAGAAATTTATTCAGAAGCAACTTCACCGTGTCAAGTTAGGCTTACTTCCAAGTAAATATGCTTAGGATTGTAGCTCAAGTGCATCTTAGAGCAGCCTTCTCCAATGTGGTGCCCCAGCCAGCATAGCCAATAGTCAAGGATGATGGGAGTTGAAGTTCAAAACATCTGGAGGGCACCATATTGGGAAGGCTGTCTTAGAGACTAAAAGATGGTTCACGTATAGACATACATCACTTGATTACTTTACGTTTGATGGCTCTCACACATAAATGTGTGAACTGATTCTATGGAGGAGCATTGTATTTGAGGGGATGGGAATGGATTTTCTGTTGTTTTATTTATTTATTTATTTATTTATTTATTACATTTCTATACCGCCCAATAGCCGGAGCTCTCTGGGCGGTTCACAAAAATTAAAACTATTCAAAGTATAAAACAACAGTATAAAACCATAATATAAAATACAATATAAAAGTTGTTTGATGTGTGATTGCGTATTCACACATGCAAGTCACATCCAAGGATGTGCATGCATAAAGGAACCATTTCTAACTGTTATATTGTGACATGGATTATTATATGAAACAGGTTTCTTCATCGAGCTGAGGGAATGAACTGAGATGCAAGTAGGTATATGTTCATATGGGTTGAGAACCAATCCAACAGGGTTAGAAGATAATATAACACACTCTGATCATTGTCACACTAAGGTTAGAAGATAATGTAACACACTCCGATCATTGGAGCACTACATTATTTTTATAGTGAGTAAATCCCCCATAATTCTCATTCAAGCCCTGAAAAAACAGGATTATTACTGAATTCGTGAAATCTCCAATTTACCATTATAATTATTCTTTTAAAGAAAATAAGAAGAACTGTGCTGGATCAGACCAGGGTCCATCTAGTCCAGCACTCTGTTCACACAGTGGCCAACCAGCTGTCGACCAAGGACCCACAAGCAGGACACAGGTGCAACTGGTGTACATAGACTTACTGCTTCTGATACTGGAAGTAGTACATAACCAGCAGGACTAGTAGTGATTGATAGTCTTCTCCTCTAGGAATTTATCCAACCCCATTTTAAAGCCATCCAAATTGTTGACCATCACTACATCATGTTAGTGAATTCCATAGTTTAACTATGCGCTATGTGTTCTTCCTTTTATCTGTCCCCAACTTCTCACCAATCAGCTTCATGGGATTTCCTCAGGTTCTAGCATTATGAGAGAGGGAGAAAAATGTCTCCCTATCCACATCATAAGTATTATGATGCAAATGGTAGGAATAAACAAGAAAGGAATATATTCTAAACTCTGAAATGCTAAGCCAGGGTCCATAGTTCATTGATAGAACAAGTCCTTTCTATGCATAAGTGCTTCCATTTAAAATAGATTTCAGGACCATGGAGAGTTGCTACAAGTCAGCATACACAGTACTGGGCATATGGAGCTATGGATCTCCTATTCTGTTTACATGTGTACAATGGTGGAAACTCAACCACTTGACTTCACCAGAATAAAGGCCATCGCCGCATTGTACGACAGGGCATTAGCATGAGAATGGGAGTCAGAAGGTCTGAGGGTTCTTCCACCATCGACTTGCTTTTGACTACTTACTTTCCCTATTTTTGACTGTGAATAATATTCTTTGTTTACACCAAAAACACATTCTGTGCAATGATTTGTGGAGGTGATAATTTGTTACCTAGCAAACAATTTACACAGGCTGTTCTGTATCATTTGCTATGTGCTAAAGGATAATATCCGCCGGTGGAAACACCCTGCATTCTCTAAAGTGTACCTCCACCGTTGTAACTTGTTTCTTCAAACTTCTACAGAGCAGTACAGTAAAACAAAATTGCAACTCTCCTTATACACTTAAATGATAATTTCCATGTGCGGTAGACATTTTCTCTTTATACATCTCTTTGATTCAGTGTGTTTGTAATTTGGACATCCTCATCTATGTCCAAGACAATAGTCCAAGGTGAAGAGTACAAGTTATATGTAAAGTTACCAGGATGACCTTTTTTGACAGAGCTTTTGTCATCCTGCAATAGCTGTCCATCAACAGCTGTGTGACGGGCAGAAATTTCATACTCACTGTGTTTCTGTGCTGTGAGAGGTTGCAGTAATTGAACTTCTGCCCATCATTCAAGACACAGAGCTTCTGTCGGGGTGAGGATGAGGAGGAAGATGACAACCCTAATTGTATGATATACTGACAGTGCTCTAGGGATAGAGAGACTGGTCTGATTGCCAGGTTTCAACCTGAACATCTGCCCTTTTAAGTCCCCAATGCACTGGCACATGAGGTAGCCAAGACCTCTCCCATCTGTCCCTCCCTGTTCCAGTCAGCTATTCATCTCCCCCAGCTGTTGATTGGCACACTTGTATGCTACATGACAGGGCACCAAAGCGATAAAGCAACAACAATAATTTTTTAAAAAATTACTAATACACGCATGCATGCACACATACACACACACAGAGTATTGTATAATAAGGTTTGAGTTAAAAGAAGTTTAAAAACAGAATGTTCAAAGCAGTGGAGACTGGTGTCTCCAATTTTGCTGGGGCTGTAAATCCATTCTGTTTGTCAGAACCAGCCAGAATGCTAAAGGAGCTATCCAAGGTACTGAACCCATCTCAGGGATGGGATTCAGCACTTTGGATAGTTCCTTTAGCATTCTGGCTGGTTCTGATTGAAACCCAAAATGGATTCACAGCTCAACCGAAATCAGAGCCTCCAGCCTTCGCTTGATTGAAGCCTTAAACCACATTGAAAATTCAGTGGAATAAAAAGATCTAAGCAGGCTGCCTGAAACCTAAAACAGAAAGCGCTTCCGAATGGGAATGCTACAGTAAAAGGGCCCTGTTTTTAAAGGGAGAGATCAGATCTCTTGGTTGAAAACAGGGAGCTACAGAACTACGTGGTAAACTGCTTTTAAAACTTGGGGTAGCATTTGAAAAGCAGCCTGTTCCTATGGCTTTCAGAACAGGTTTGGCATACAGAAATTTAATAGGCAATGTTTCTGTGGCTAAAACGTCAGTGGCTAAATTCCTGTGTACTGATTAAAGCACAGAAACAGGACTGGTAAAAAGAAAAAGTGGCTATCCAAAGAGCTGCTGCTCCTACAGGGGGGGAAAGTCAGAAGGGCCACTGGGTGATGGGCCAGACTTGGGTAGTGCCTGAGGAAGCTCTGGACTATAGTCATAATTCCTAAAACATCTGTCAATGGTCCATAATGCTTCAGAATTGCTTTCCTCCTTCATTTACCTCTACAAGAGCCCTATGTGATCTTCAAATATTCAGAGGTCATGATTTGTAGGATAGCTAGGTGAGAAAGAGAACAAGAGCTTGTGGTGTAGACGAGGGAATTTCAGCTGGTGTAGCTTGCATGACAAGTGACACCTACTGAGACTCCTTCTTCTATGCAACTAAGGCCCTTTCTACACCTAAGGATTATCCCAGGAAAATGGAGGTATCGTCCCTGCCTGCTCCCTGGATCCCCTATGTGGCATTTGGATGCGCAGGAATGATCCCGGGATGATCCCGGGAAAGAGGGCGTTGTAGACATGCCCTATGAAGGGTGCTGCAGCCTTACTTCTATCTGGCCACCCAAGCTCTCTAATGAGCTGAATTGGGCTTTCCACATCCACTAGTTCTCATTATCTACCCCAGGCACAGGGAGCCTCCCTCAGCTGATACCCCTTCTCCACTGATCTGCATGGATCACTGAGTAAGCTGGGCTAGGAAGGGTGTATGTGGCCTCAGGTGGCCTCGGTGGCACGGAGTATCTTCTACCATCTTGTTTTAACTGGATATTGTCTGTTTTTATGCTTTTTATGGTTTAAGATTTTGTATATTTGTTTTTAATGTTCACTGCTTTAATCGCTGTAAACTACCCAGAGAGCTTCGGCAATGGGGTAGTATATAAATGTAATAAATAAATAAATAAATAAATTGTGTGTGTGTATGTGTGTGTGTGTGTGAATGAATGGGGTGTGCTAGGATTTGTGTGGAGGGAGAGAGAGAGAATGTTGTGTGGGAGATATGCCTGTGTTAGAGTCATAGCTCCGTGGTAGAGCCCCTGTTTTTCATGCAGATGGTCCCAAGTTCAATGCCTGGCGTGCCCAGGGAGGGCTGGAAAACACTGAAATCTGGGAGAGACGCCACTGCCAGCCAGTGTCTACAATACTGGGCTAGATGGACCAAGGGTCTGACTAAGTATAAAGCAGTTTCCTATGTTCCTGTGTGTGTGAATGGGGTGTGTAAAAATGTGTGGTGGCAAATACCAACAGTGGTTTCATCCACATTGAGCAGTGGCCTCATGATCTGTGGAGTGTCCCCTGCTGGCATGAGACCCCGAAATTCCAGCCTGGGGCCAATTCAGCCCTTTGGATGAAAATGGTTTCCCACCCCCTGCTCTAGCATTCAAGCATAAAATAATTTGGGCAACTTGATTTGGGTGACCAGATGCCCAAGGAGGACACAAATGTTTTCCTACTTGGAATAGTTGTTTGAAGAGGGAGCTTTTGTTGGTGCACTTTAACCTACAGGGAGAGAGAGAGAGAGAGCGAGAGAGAGAGAGAGAGAGAGAGAACAGCTACTTGCTGAAGTTCTTTTTCCTAAGCCATCATAAAATCACAGGCGTCATGCCTTCCTTTGCATCTGGCTGCCCTAGTTATTAACACATAAAAATATGTCGGCAGGACACCTGATATATCCAGCCTTTGCATTACACAGTAAAGTCGGCCATTTAGGTGAGGCTTGCTAAAATAAGGGCTGTGAATTAAGCCAATAGACTGTCAGTTCCGTTCTCATTAATTTTTGGGAAATCCCATAAAGGGACTTTTATTTTAACATCTCCTGATAGCAGCAAGGGTGAACCCCTGTAAATGTTTCATATTATCTCTTCCAATAAATGCACATTAGCACTCTGCCCATTTAACTTTAATACCTGGAAACCGTGAAGATTAAAATTAAAGCTGAGTGAACGTGGAACGAAATGTTGCTTAATGAAGGTCCACCATTCTCCGCTTCTTTAACTCCCTGGCCCTTTCCTTTCAACCTTCTGCTGTTTTCCCTTTCCAGTCCAAAAGCTGCCCTTCAGGTTTGGGGTATCTGGTGCAATAGATACACTGCAAGAGTCATCATGTTCGCTGCACGGCGAATGTGGGGCCATCAGCATCAATAGGAGGAAGAGAGAATGTTCCTGTGACTGGTGCCAAGGCGCTTTACCACAGGTCTGCAGTTAATTACCACCACTCTGCATTTGTACAAGTAAAACATCTGTGATATTTTTGTCTTGCTCTTACCACCAAATGTTCTTAACACAGGGAAAAAACCCATTACATTCAGAAACATAGTAATTACCATAATGGATCAAACGAGCAATCCATCTGGTCTAAAACTGTGTCTTGGACAGTGGCCCGTACCAGATGCTTTGGAGAAAGTTGCAAGAAACCGCCAAATTAGCAACTAATGAGTAAGCCCTACCCACGTGGGAATTTCCCCCACCTAGTTCTTTTAGAGAATGATTGGCTTCTGTCCCAACATGGGAGTTTATAAATCTTCTTACAGTTCTCTTATCTCATCCTTTGAGTATAAATTTAGAATGATATGTGCTTGGATACATAGTGTACTTTTAAGTAAATATACGTCACTGTATACCTCTGTTTCATAATTCTGTTTCCTCCTCTACTGTTTTCTGTTACCCTCCATTCATGTGCATCTTGATCAAATACATGTTTACTCAGCTGTATGTCCTGGTAAGATTGCAGCCTTGCAATCTGATTGTGTGTATATGTATTCAGAATTCATCCCTACTTTAATTATGTACATAGGATTCCCTGTCTAAAGAGTTAGGACATTACCAACCAGGAACTATGGCAAACGTGAATGAAATAAGGAGTCATGCATTTTCAGTCACAGTGTAAATCACTGAATTGTGACCAGAATTGTGTGACCTTTTAATGTTTACTATTTTTAAATGTTGTAAACCGCCCAGAGAGCTTCGGCTGTGGGGCGGTATATAAATGTAATTAAATAAATAAATAAATAAATAAAGGACAAAGAAGGAGGAAGCAGAATGTTAAGCCTGAAATCCTACGCTCATTTACTCAGAAGTAAGACCTACTGACAGTGGGACATGTTTCTAAGTCAATGTATTATGAGGTTGTACATAACCTTCCCAGTAGCTTTTTCCACTCCCAAGGGTCTTCACAAGCAGTCCCTGTCCTCTTTCCCCTATAATCAGGAATTAAGTAAGTAAGCCTGACAATGAAGCATCATTACTGGTCTTTAAAACTGATGGCACGATAAGATGAATAGATCTCAGGGAGTCCATTTCAATGAATGATGGTTGAAATTTGTGTCTATGTGCTGAAAAAACAACCCAGAATGGGATCCGTCTGTATTTGAGACCTATTATTTACAACCATGATGGTAGAATATATTAGATGTCAGGGCTGGGGAAGGATTTTAAATTCTGAGGAGTCAGCACTGAGCAGGCTGAAAATATACTCAAGCTCTTAGGAGCCAGCAACAACATTTTAGAAGCCTCAACAACTGGGTGCATAAGTCTTTTCAGGCCAGTTCAATATTTATTAACAAAAAAGTAAATAAGAGGAGGCACATTCCTTCTCCCCACTGCAGGGGCTTGCAGAAGGAAGGGGGAATTGGCAAAGATTGCCTCCTCACCTTATACCTTGCCCCAGAACTCCACTCTGCCCAAACTGAAGGTGACCAGAAGAAGGGAGAGAAGATAAGTCTGAGAAGGCTGCAGATCCTTCTTTCTCCACCCTTGATTTCTGAACAATTGAAACATCTCCCAGAGCCAGAAGAGGTAGGGATGCTGAGAGGTTCCGCATGAGGGATTCCTTCATTGACTTGACATTAGTCTGTAAAGATTCCAGTTTCCACCTCTCTTTATTCATATCTAGGGCATTTTTGAGCAGTCAGCAAACTTGAACAAATCCTTCCCTCAGGATTGTCTTTTCTCAAGGTCCTCCAAAACCTAGCAAGAAAACATGTGTTTACCCAGGCCTTTGTGGGAAAGATAAAAAGGAACAGATTCAAGTTCAGTAGAGCAGACATAAGCTGAATATCAGGATGGTTTGACGCTGAAGTGAATTGCCTGAGAAGCCTGTGGAATAGTCTGGTAGTTTCAAGGACATGTTGATACAAAGTCGGACTCTTTTCCCATTGGGAAAAGTTTGAAATTATGCTGTTTTGTCAGTAGGATTTTTTTGAACTTCATGGTGTCTTCTGAATCTGTGATTCTACATCAAGCAGTTTGTTGGAGTCTATGAGCGTTAACACATGGGAGAAAATCGCGTTTCCTTATTGTTGCTTCTCCGCCCGTGTGTTTGTCCTTCATTACTTCCTCTTTCAAAAGAGGAAGTAAACAATGTGCATGTGGCCCATTCAGTGGGGCATTTTGATCACGCTACTTCTGCACACAGCAGGAGATAATGTCAAGTTCCACCTCAACAAATAAGTCGGACTTACTGGGGTGGTTTTTTTTGTCAGATGCGGGGGGAGGTGCATGGGACGAAGCTGATGTTGTGAGAGAGAGCCATGAAAATCCATCAGAGCCCAGCAACGAATGTGCAATAAAATGCTTGTCTGATAATGCCCTGTAACATGAATAGGGTGGGTTCAGAAAAGCATTTCAAACCTTCCTAGGATAAAGTCATGTAGGGCAAGTGTAGGCAACATGGTCCCCTTTCTTAGTGCCCACCAAAGTGCCCTGCCTCTCCCACTTAAAAACAACAACACATTTGTTTTTAACCTGTAGCTGGGATTGCTTTGAAATGTATGTGTGTATGAGTGTGTTATGTGCATTCAAGTCGGCTTTGACTTATTTATTTATTTATTTATTTATTTATTTAATTACATTTATATACCGCCCCACAGCCGAAGCTCTCTGGGCGGTTTACAACATTTAAAAATAGTAAACATTAAAAGTATACAATTTAAAAACACACACACACACACACACACACACACACACACACACACACACATAAAAACAGTATAAAAACAACAGTATCCATTTAAAAACAACAATTGTGGGGTCCATTAAAAACAAACTTAACGTTGTTAAATGCTGTTAAAATGCTGTTAAAAATGCCTGGGAGAAGAGAAAAGTCTTGACCTGGCGCCGAAAAGATAACAATGTTGGCGCCAGGCGAGCCTCATCGGGGAGATCATTCCACAGTCGGGGGGCCACCACTGAAAAGGCCCTCTCCCTTGTTGCCATCCTCCGAGCTTCCCTTGGAGTAGGCACTCGGAGGAGGACCTTAGATGTTGAGCGCAGTGTACGGGTAGGTTCATGTCGGGAGAGGCGTTCCATCAGGTATTGTGGTCCCAAGCCATGTAGGGCTTTATAGGTTAAGACCAGCACCTTGAATTGGGCTCGGAAACATATAGGCAGCCAATGCAAGCGGGCCAGAATCGGTGTTACATGCTCAAACCTCCCTGTTCCAGCTATCAATCTGGCCGCCGCATTTTGCACAAGCTGCAGCTTCCGGACCGTCTTCAAAGGCAGCCCCATGTAGAGGGCATTGCAGTAATCTAATTTGGAAGTTACCAGAGTATGGACAACTGAAGCTAGGTTATCCCTGTCCAGATAGGGGCGTAGCTGGGCCACCAACCGAAGTTGGTAGAAAGCACTCCGTGCCACCGAGGCCACCTGAGCCTCAAGTGACAAAGATGGTTCTAGGAGAACCCCCAAGCTACGAACCTGCTCCTTCAGGGGGAGTGCAACCCCATCCAGAACCGGTTGAACACCCCCCATCCGATCAGAGGAACCACCCACCAGCAGCATCTCAGTCTTGTCTGGATTGAGCTTCAGTTTATTAGCCCTCATCCAGTCCATTGTCGCAGCCAAGCACCGGTTCAGCACATCCACATCCACACCTGATGAGGATGAAAAGGAGCAGTAGAGCTGCGTGTCATCAGCGTACTGATGACAGCGCACTCCAAAACTCCAGATGACCGCACCCAACGGTTTCACGTACATGTTAAACAGCATGGGGGACAAGACCGATCCCTGCGGAACTCCATACTGAAGAGTCCACGGGGCCGAGCAATGTCCCCCAAGCACCACCTTCTGGAGCCGTCCTGCTAAGTAGGAGCGGAACCACTGCAATGCAGTGCCCCCCACTCCCAACTCAGCCAGACGTTCCAGAAGGATACCATGGTCAATGGTATCGAAAGCCGCTGAGAGATCAAGGAGAATCAACAAAGTCACACTCCCCCTGTCCTTCTCCCGACATAGGTCATCATACAGGGCGACCAAGGCTGTTTCCGTGCCAAAGCCGGGCCTGAAACCCGACTGAAATGGATCCAGATAATCAGTCTCATCCAAGAGTGTCTGGAGCTGGCCCGCCACCACCCGCTCAAGGACCTTATGATGACCCCATGAATCAGAGACCTCCCTATTCAGATCCTGTAACTTCATGTCTGTATCTTCATTTACAGTGTGAATCCATCTCTTGTTTAGTCTTTCTCTTTACCATCTACCTTCTGATTCCTCCCACATTATTGTCTTTTCTAACAAGTATTTTTTTTCTCATTATATGTCCAAAGTATGATAGCCTCAGTTTCAACATTTCCGCTTCTGGTGAGTGTCCTGGCTTAATTTGTCACTTATTTGTCTTTTTCATAGTTAACAGTATCCACAAAACTCTCCTCCAACCCCACATTTCAAATTAGTTGATGTTCATCCTATCTGCTTTTTTCATTGTCCAACTTTTGCATCCATACATGGAGATCAGAAATACCATGGTCTGAATAATCCTGACTTTGGTTTCTAATGTTAGATCTTTACTTTTAAATTTCCCCCCCAAATCTCCTAATCCTAACCTTTTTCTAATTTCTTGACTATTGTCTCCATTTTGTTGAAAAACTGTGCCAAGGTATTGGTAATCTTTATCTAGTTTGATTTCCTCATAATCAACTTTAAAATTATGTAAGTCCTCTGTTGTCAACATGTTAGGCTTCTTGATATTCAAATGAAGTCCTGCTTTTCTGCTGTCTTCCTCAACCTTCTTCAGTGTGCTGTGAAATAAGTTCTTGTTTGTGCTGAAAACTGTGGCTTCAAAGAAGTTGCTTAGCATGTTGGGGCTCAGATGCCACATCTGCCTTGTAGTCAGTCTTTTGGGCAGCCATTTTGTGGTGGTGCCCAGGACAGATCCTCAAATTGCCAAATGTGCCCAAGGCGCCCCTCCCCCCCCAAATTCCTTACCCCTGATATAGAGGAAGTAGGGAGGTATATTGTTCAGCTCAAACATGTGAATAGCTGCTTGGGAACGGGCAGGGGACATGTACTGGGGGCATGTACTGGGCAGTTACTTCTCCCATGCAGCTGTATTCCCAGGACTGTTCCACATGGAAGAATGAGAAAACATTTGAATTTTCTTTAGGATTCACCATGTTCTGAATGCATGTTTTGAATGCAATGAATTGTTCTGATCATATGCAATGTTTACAACTGGCATTAGCAATCATTAAGCAATATTGCTAGGCTAGGCTTTGTGTGTGTGTGTGTGTGTGTGTGTGTGTGTGTGTGTGTGTGTATGTATTGCTCCGCTGCCATCTGTGCACCAGGTTTTCATATGCATACCTCTCTTAGCCTCATGTCTGCTCCAAGGGGACAGATTACCCATCTGATCAATCTTTCAGATGCTGAATCACAACTGCAAGCATCACTTGGCCAAATTGGATCAAGCTGGAATCAGATTCATTGCACACATTACAGTGAGATTTCACCCGATAAAATACATTAGATGTCAAAGCTGATATAAAGTTTGCTGTCTGAAATAAATACACTCCATAGTGAAGGCAACCCATCCATTTGCTGAATGCTATAAATCAGTGAAGAAGAAAAGAGAGAGAAAATGGAAGAGGTGCTCTTAGTGTGCTTAATAAATGGTATCAGGGTGAAATGGAAAAAGTCAAAGTTACGTAACAAATTGAGAAAGGGGTATAAAAGTGTGTTCCAGTTTTCAGGATAAGTAGTAATTGTGCCTATAGATAATCATGGTCCAAGTGATTTATAATATTAAGGATGAACTCTTGATGGTGGTGCCAGGTGATAACAGAATCAGGTCCACTGTATCTAACGAAGGAAGACATTTGCATCTAGAGGTAACTCCATTTTATTAGCCACACCTTCCTTGCTGCTTGTGATCAGGGATGCGCAGACTGGAGGTTTTTACATTTTACAAGTATTTAGGATCTACCAACTAGAGCTTGGTGCAAGGCATAAAGCTAGAATTAAAGAATTCTGGGCTTAGGAATTTGTTTTGTTTACCAGAACTAGGGATGTCTAATACCAGGAGATCTAGCCTTTTGGGCCCCCGATGGATTCCCTTTTGCAATTGCGAGCTGAGCTGAGGGTTTGTCCCCCAAATCCGGGAACTTTTTTTGGGGGGGGGAGGTTTGCATAAAGAGAAATTTGTGTGAATTTCATCTGCAATTCATGCAAATTATGCAAATTTTGGCCATGTGCATAAATATCATGTTTCAACTACAGAGTCTTATCAGAAGTCCATTCAAAACACAGTTTCAAGGAGATTAAGCAACAGAGAGGCAAAGATGGAGTCTGAAGTACAGTTCCAAGGTCCAGTTCACCAAAATCCAGTTCAGGTCAGGAAATTCAGGATACATGAAGTAGGCACCAGTACCAGCAACAGATACAACGGTAGTAGCCACTGCTGAATGGCTCATGGTGCTGCCTTTTATCCAGGCCCAGCCCAAGGCAGGTTGCCACCTGATGCATACTGCCACCTACCGCCCCATGTGGCACCTCCCACCCACTCACATGCACCCTCCTCTGCACACCTACCCCGCACACCAGCTGTCTCCAGTAAGGCATTCCCGCCTCTCCTGGAAGGCTCAAGTCTCGCGAGACTTCTAGGATGAGGTGTCTGATGTCTTGTGAAACTTCTGGGAGAGGCGGGCAAGCCAGGGAAATTTGCAAAATTCTTTTTGGTAGAGAAAAAACGTAAGATGTCAAAAATTTGAATGTGGAAGAAAGTGAAATGTAGATTCACCCATCCCTATGTGTAGGCAGCAAGTGAACACCATCTCTGGCATGGTCCCTTGTTTGGTGTCTGTGGCTGTGTTTCCAGAGACACTGTAGGCATGTCTGTCATTTTCCTGCCTTTTTTGGATTTTGTCCTTATATATTTCCACCCCCCTGGCCTCCCAAGCTGTGGGGGGAATTAAATATGGTGTTCTGCTGGTGCAGCAGTGACAGACCTCCTGTCCAGGCATAGGATTGCTCTGTTAAGTCTCTTTGATTTCAATTGGAAAGTTAAGCATGTACTGAACTGTCCTTCACTGAAATAAATGGGACTTAAAAGCACATACTTTGGGGTGGACTGTTCTGCAAATTTTTTAAAAGGCTTTGCTGTCTGATAATGCATTTTAGAGCTACCTTTTCATGTCAGAAGATGAGGAAGTGAAGGACCTGAATGCCCTCTGACAATTCTAATAAGGTCAACATAACTGAATGCCAAATATCACTACTGATTACCCTTTCTAGGAAGACATTAGTGGCTGCAGCCCGGGTTAGACTTTTAGCCATCATTGCTTCCCAGAATGGGAAAATGAGGGATTATTTAGGTGAAAGGATATTAACTGTAAGTGTATTATGAAAGCTCAGGGGAAGGGGAAGCAGAGACCATGGCTATGGAAAATAAGATGAGAGGCTCAAAGGAAGGCCTTTGAGGGCACAGATACGATTCTCCATTTTGGATAAAACATATTATACTATTCAAATGAAATGTGTTTTAAAAATTATAATTTAGTCTTCATCTAAGCCCAATAAGTAGCGGTGGCGCAATTAGATAAAATGTAATGGCTAATGTTCATGTATCTGCATTTAGCACGAGGCCATGTACAAATTAAAATAGCAACCATTATTTCAGAGAAGCTGAAAAGTTAGGTCAGCTTTCATTAAAAAAAAAATCTCCTCAAGCCCATTTACAGCTAGTTTTTAATATGTTACAATCACAGCTGAAGCTTACGATAAACGTAGTGTCATTTGAAATAACAAACTTAGGTCTCTTTTGATAAATACTATCTGCCTGTGTTTGCAGCCAGATTTGGATAGTGGAGCTTTGACTATGTTTGTGGAAGAAATGCCAAGAAGACGATGATTGTTAACTGCCTTCTTTTGTAGAGGCATTCCCCGCCCCCTAGGTGAGATTTACTTATGTCATAATTTAACATGAGATTCTTTTTCTTATTCTCCTTCTTCTGTTTTGTGAGAAAGGCCATTGTCAATAACACAGATATTAAGGGTTTTTTAAAAAAAGAAATTGAGATATAGCAGAGAGAAAAAGAGTTATAATTCATTGGAAGAGTGGGAAAAGACCTTAAAGTGCTTTCAAGTATTCAAATTGCTTCACATGCATTATCTAGTTGTAGCCCCTTCCCCTTCCCAAGGCATTATTATACCCCATATTACAGATGGGCTGGGACTGAGGGTGAGAGAGGGGCTTGCCTTAAGCCATGCAAGAGGTGTGGTTGAGTGGTTTTGCACCTGTTTGGCATGCAAAAGGTCCCAGGTTCAGTCCTGGCATTTACAGGTAGGACTGGGGAAGGCGCCTCTCTGAAAACCCGCCATTCAGTGTAAACAATACTGAGTTATATGAACCAGTGGTCTGGTTCAGAATAAGGAGGCTTCCCATGTTTACCTAATAAGTTCATAGCAAAGGCAAGAGTTAAACTGGAGACATCCTGATTTCCTACTCGGTGTCTTTAGCCGTTATGGAATTTCTCCTCTGGGTTTTGTCAATCACTTGCTGTGTAGCAGTGGTCTTCTCCAACAACAACAACATGTACTGTGAGTGCTAGATGACTGTTTTTGCAGCAACAGGCTAACATGGTGACTCCTCTAGAACTTTTTTATAATAATAATAATAAATTTATTTATTACCCGCCTCTCCCTCTGGATAGAAGTGGGGAACAACACCAAACACAATATAATACATAAAATTAGTTAAAAGAGTGTATAAAACCAATACAATATTAAAATAACAATCACAGCATCTTAAAATTCTTAGGTTTAAAATTCATCTGGGTAGGCCTGCCAGAAGAGGCTAGTCTTTACCGCTGTCAAACTCAGACAGAGCTCTAAGCTGACTAATCTCCTCTGGCAGGTCATTCCACAGTTTTGGGGTGGCAGAAGAAAAGGTCCTCTGGGTAACAATTGTCAACCTAGTTGTGGCTGACTGGAGTAAAACCTTCCCAGAGGACCTGAGTGTGCAGGGTGGATTGTATGGGAGAAGGCGATCCCGCAGGTAACCTGAACCCAAACCATGTAGGGCTTTAAAGGTAATAATGAACACTTTATACTTTGCCCGGGAACTAATTGGCAGCTAGCGGAGTGATTTTAAAGTTGGTGTAATATGGTCACCCCTAGGTGTACCAGTGACCAACCTGGCTGCCATATTTTGAACTAGCTGAAGTTTCTGGACTAGGCACAAAGGTAGCCCTGTGTAGAGCACATTGCAGAAGTCAAGCCTCAAAGTTACCACTACCATCTTAAGTCTTCCTTTATGATTCTTTGGATCTGAATTCTCACTTTCCTTCCTTCATCAGCGTCATAAATGCTGCTCATGTAGATCATTCTGTTTTGATGGCTTTTTCTGTGCAACCATTGAAGGCAAGGGGTTGCAAGCTTTGGCACTGCTTTTTTTCTTTAAATGGGTCGAAGATTGGAAAAGAAGAGCTTGGCCGTGTGGCCTTTCTGTCCATGAATGAGGGTGAAAGTTAAAGGAAAGGGTGCATTCAAGATATGGAAACAAAAAGTGTTTTTGTCTACATTCTGAAGTACTATGTATAATATTCTATATTATACAGTATATCTGATGTGTGAGTTCAGCTTTAGGGCTGTTACCTTCATATCTGAATGAATTAGAGTAGATATGAATTTTGCTGTCATTACTCCTTAGCTGGGTCAATATTTTACAATATTTCTTGACTCAAGAGCTTGCCTTTGTCCTCTAGTGTAAGATCTCATTAGGCTGTCTTGCAGCCTGGAAAAAGCATCCGTCAGCATCTTGCCAGTCCTCTCAGAGTCCAATCTCACTTGCTGTTTAGGAGGTGTGAAATTCCCAAAGCACAATTTGCTGTGCTTAGTGCCCCCTTTTAATCAGACAAAGCTCATCAGCCTATATAATAGATATGGTTACGACGTGGACCTGTTTGATGATCCATGGGCTCACACGTGCCTTTGAATACTCCTGCTCAATTCGGTGTATTCATTATTTCTCCCATGGAATCACAAAAGCTCCTGACTCAGACCTACTTCTGAACCGGCTTCTGTCTCATGTCCCTAGCAGAAAACCACATTCTACCCATAGAGGGCTGCAGCAGGGTTTGCTTTTACCCGTCAGAGGATAGGTAAAAAGCACTTGGAGGACAGATTCTGTGGCATAAAAGATATTCACTACCTCAGGTAATAGGCAGAGGCCATCAGCTATAAAGACTTATCATGATGAGAAATATCATTTCAGCCTTGGGAGCAGCTTGTGGAGGGCAACAGAACTCTTAAGTCTGCAGCAGAATGGAGTCCTTTCAATCATAAGGGAATCTTTTATCGCTTGGAAAGGTGACAGCAAAGTGGCGTTTCCACTCAAGTCTGTAGGTTTAATGATGTTTTATTACCAGCCTGAATGATTAGGGCCATTCGAACCCTAATGGCATTGTGGGACTGGAGGCATGGGAGAGAGAGGGGCATGGGGAAAGAAGATGAATTCAAAGATGGGAACAATGAGTCACAAGGAGGAATAGAAATGCCACTTTATTACGGGGCAATCTACTGGAAACCTTTTCTTTTTTTTAAAGCACCCCATAATCAGACGATCAAAAGGGAAGGCATATACTGGAAAGAGGCAAGCCACTTGAAGAAGTAAAGAGGAGTACCTCGAGTGAAAGAAAATACTATGCATTTCCCAGCACATATTCTTTCATTCACCCCTCCACTTTCACTTTGCTCCATTGCCCTGTCAAGCCATGCAATCTGAGATTCCCTCATTAATTAGATATAAACCTGTATGTATTAACTTTATGTTTCAGCTTATGTATAAATTTATTTAATAAAATTGCTTTTTTTAGAACTCTTCTGCTACTAGAGAAGAAGAGTATCAGTCACTTCTCCAGTAAAAACACACATCGACAAACCAAAACCCACACACAGCTAAAGTGGTCAATTACCTATGATTTTGGTCTGTGGTGCTAGAGATGGGTACAATCCATAGAAAGTTGAATTTGAATTGGATTTAAGCACACTTCATTTTCTTTAGATTACATCTCTTGGATCCAGTACCCACTGTGATATAACAAGGTAGAGCTGCCTTGTTTTGCTTTAATAATAACATCAAGATATCATGTGGTCAACGGGATATAGCTCTAGTGGAATTTAAAATTGTAATAACAATTGGTACGTCAGAGAAGGCATTAGCATTGGAGGCAATTCAGGGAAAGACAATAATATTTTAGAAATCCCATTAACACAGTTAATCAATGTCACCAACAATGATAACTGATAGGAAAATACTTATGAGACAGATATAGAATAGGAGAAAAATGTTTCAAATACACTTTCAGAAAGAATAAATGTTAACGTCTTGGTGACTGAATCATCCTGAAGATCATGAAGGAGGTGTTTTGGTTTTTTTACATTGAATACATATAGACATTTCAGGCAGACTTGTATTTATAGTGGTTTGGTTTCATGCCACTTTGTTTTATTTTAAAATGTTTAATATTTTACTAGACACAAAGAAGCATCAGTTTGTAACAGAATCAAAACAGCTAGAGGGCTTGACTGATTACTAGCAAAGTTCCTGCCTCTTACGATGAACTGTACCTATTTTCTCTGTTAGAGGTTAATGGCACTCATTCACTTCTGTGGGAGCAAAGTAAGCAGCTGGACTTGGGGCTTCAATGGAGCAGGGGCAAAACATCCCTCCCTCTGACATTAGCATGCCAGTTTTAACAGAGGAAAGGGAGGTTTTGCATAGGAACATAAGAAGAGCTATGCTGGATCAGACCAAGAGTTCATCTAGTCCAACCAGCTGCCTATGAGTGGCCAACCAGCTGCCTATGAGAAACCCACAAGGAGGACATTAATGCAATAGCACCCTCCTGCTCATGTACCCCAGTAATTAGTGTACACAGGCATACTGTCTTTGATACTGGACGTAGCCATCAGGACTAGTAGCCATTGATAGCTTCATTCTCTATGAATTTGTCTAATTCCCTTTTAAAGCCATCTGAATTGGTGCCCATCATTACATCTTCTGCTAGTGAATTTAATAGTTTATCTATGCACTTAACCAGCTTCATGGGATGACCCCAGATTCAAGTATTATGAGACAGGGAGAAAAATTCCTCCCGATCCACTTTCTTCACACCATGTATGATTTTGTTCATCTCTCTCCTGTCTCCCCTTTCTAGCCCCTGCCCTTTTAAAGTTGAACACTCTCAGACATTGGGCAGGTTCACATGTCACGTTAAACCATTCTGCAAATAAATCACAGTGGTTGGTAGTTCGCAAAACAAAGCACAGTATGCCTGACAGATGAAAAAGGGGAAAATGAGAGAGCAGTAAGTGCACCAAAGAGGGGGTGCGCACACATTATCTCCCACTTGGCAATGTAATCCGCTCACTTTTAAGTGTTGAACTGCAAGTCTCCTGCAAATTCCGGAGATATTGGCTCTCTCCAGCAAAGCACAGTAACCGAAGCAGTAACTTCTCTGAGAAGAAGCCACAAAAAGATAGGGAGCTAATATCTCCCCTTTCTGGACTTGCTGGAGACTCGGGCAGAGGACACTGACAACTGGCAGTTCAACATTTAATAGCGAGGGGATTTCATTGCCAAGTGGGAAATATTGACCCCTACTCATTTGGTACACCTATTTCAAGGATATATACAAGGAAATGGTCAAGGCAGAGCTACACAGGCATATGTGGGACCAGTTCCAGTTGCTGCAGCCTGCTGATGTAGACAAGATGCTTGAATCCGTCGGTCCCACCACATGTGAGCTTGATACTTGCCCATCTTGGCGAATTTGATCCAGCAGAGGTGGATTGATTGGGTGGGTACAGGGGGTGGTAAATGCCTCACTCTGTCAGGGCGTGGTGCCTCCCTCTCCTGAAGAGGACCTTCCTGGACCCAGAGGTATGTGAGAACTACCGCCCCATCACTAATATCCCCTTTTGGGACAAGGTGCTTGAGCGTGTGGTGGCTGGGCAGCTTCAGACGTTCTTGGAAGAAACAGATTATCTGAACCCATTTCAGTCTGGTTTCAGGCCAGGGCACGGAACTGAAACAGCCTTGGTTGCTCTGACCGATGACCTACTCTGGGTGAAAGACAGGGGAGTTCTACCCTGTTGATCTTCCTGGATTGCTCAACGGCTTTTGATACCATTGATCATGGTATCTTACTGGATTGGCTCTGTGAGATGGGAGTAGGAAGCACTATGTTACAGTGGTTCTACACCTACTTGCACGGCCGATTCCAGAGAGTGGTATTTGGGGATTCCTGTTCTACCACATGGCTATTAAGCTGTGGGGTGCCACAGGACTCTATTCTATCTCCCATGCTGTTCAACATCTCTATTAAGCCACTGGGTGAGGTCATTAGGGGTTTTGGGGTTTGGTGTCATCAGTGTGCTGATGATACTCAGCTTTACTTCTCCTTGTCATTGGAGTCAGCTGGGGTGGTGAAGGTGCTGGATCAGTGCCTGGAGGCTGTAATGGTCTGGATGAGGGCCAATAAACTGAAGCTGAATCCTGATAAGACGGAAGCTCTGTGGATTGGTGGTTCCCGATTCCTGGAATTGGGTATGGGACCTGTTCTGGATGGGTTTGCACTCCCTCTGGAGGAGTAGGTGCATAGCTTGGGACTACTCCTAGATCCATCCTTGTCACTGGAGGCCCAGGTGGACTCCGTGTCGCAGAGTACTTGGGGTCAGCTTCAGCTGATTCGCCAGCTACGGCCTTTCCTGAACATGGACAACCTAGCCACAGTAGTCCACGCACTGGTAGCTTCCAGTTTAGACTACTGCAATGCACTCTACGTGGGCCTGCCCTTGAAGATGACTCGGAAGTTGCAGCTAGTGCAAAATGCAGCAGCTAGACTGCTGGTAGGCACATCTTACAAAGACCACATAACAGCACTGTTAAAGAAATTGCACTGGTTTTCTATATGCTTCCAGTTGGAATTCAAGGTGTTGGTAATTATGTTTAAAACCCTAAAGGGCTGGGACCTCAATACTTGGGGGAGTGCCTCTCCTTTTATATGCCTGCCCGAGACTTGAGATCTGTTGGAGGAGCACTCTTCTGCATCCCACCAATGCAACACATATGCTGTGGTGGGACATGGGAGAGGGCTTTCTCTGTTGTGGCACCATGACTGTGGAATTCCCTCCCCTTGGAGGCCTGACTGGCACCAATGCTGACTTTATTCCAGCACCAAGTAAAAACATGGCTTTTTAACAAAGCCTTTAATGGTTAAATTCACCAAGCTCGCACGTTGTTTTAACTGTTTTAATTGTTGTTTTTTTACTGCTTTTAAATAATATACTGGCGTTAACTTGATTAGTGGTTTAATTTGTTTTTAGCTGTGTATATTTGTTTTATATTGTAAATTTTACCTGAGATCCTAGTGATATTGGGCGGGATCCAAATGTTTTAAATGAATGAATATGTGAAAGAATAGGGAATAATAATAATAATAATAATAATAATAATAATAATAATAATAATAATAATAGAAACGCCCCATTTGTGTACTCCTGAAGCCCTGACAAATAAAAAGAATCAGGTGGCAAACAAATGATCATCCCTCCAAAAGTGCTACTTTGGCATCTGTGGAGGGGCAGTCAGTGGTGAGGGAGGCTGGGGGGTGGCGCTGGCAAGACTGCAAAGCATGGCACACGCTTTTTTGGTGCTCTTGTCAAGTTGCTGTCTAGCTGATCCCAGCAAGCCATGATAAAATTGCTCTTCTGAGTTTGGACAACACGACAAGCCACTATGGGTATGAACCATTCTGGAACAGGCCATGGGTTTTCAACATGACTTGTTCAAGAAAAATAAGCCAGCCTGTAGAAAATGCTCCGGGTTCCGACAACACAACAGCCCACCATGCCCGACTGCCCACAGTTAGTTGTGTTGTGTGAACCCAACCATTATAACCTTTCTTCATTGGGGAATTGCTCCAGCTCCTTGATTATTTTGGCTGCCCTTTTCTGGACTTTTTTTCTGTCTCTGCTATATCCTTTTTTGGCTGCAGTGACCAAAACTGTATACAGTATTCAAAGAATGTTTGCATCATAGATTTGTATAAGGGATGTATGATACTGGCAGTTTTATTTTCAGTTCTTTTCCTAATTATGCCCAGGATGGAATTTGCCCTTTTTCACAGCAGCTACACACTGAGGCCTCATCTACACCAAACAGGATATTTCATTACGAAAGTGATATGAAAGCGGTATATAAAATGCAGGAGCCACACTACTGCTTTATAGCAGTATTGAAGTGCGCTGACAACTGGGACACATACCATACCACTTTCATAGTGTTATATCCTGCATTGTGTAGATGTGTCATGGGCCCCAACAATTGTCAGTGTACTTCAGTACTACTATAAAGCAGTAGTGTAGATCCTGCAGTGCACTTCAGTACCACTATAAAGCAGTAGTATGGCTCCTGCCTTTTATATATCATTTTCATACCACTTTCATAGTGGAATATCCTGCTTGGTGTAGATGACACCTGCTTGGTGTCAACATTTTCATCAAGCTGTCCACCACCACCACCAGATCTCTTTCTTGGTCAGTCACTGCTAGATGTGACTACATCCCATCAGTATGTATTTGAAGTTGGGTTTTTTTTTGCTCCAACATGCATCACTTTACATTTGCTTACCTTGAACCACATTTGCCATTTTGAAGAGATGCTTTTGGAGCTCTTCACAATCCCTTTTTGTTTAAACCACTCTAAATAATTTGGTGTCATCAGCAAACCTGGCCACCCCACTGCTCACTACTCATTTCCATTGTGTCCCCATTTGCAGCTGCTTTACTTTTTCCCAAAGAAGTGAATGGTTGTCGTTGTCTATTAAGAGGTACATTCTAACTTATTAAGGGCACTTCACTACTTTGAAATTACATATCCCTGCTGGAGCTGTATGAGTGCTCCCAACAGGAGAAGAGTGTGCACTGCACTGGCCAAGAGCCAAACTGGCTCAGATAAATTAATGTGCATTAGATAAGTATAAATCACAACGTGTTTCATAGTTTCTTCCAAATACCTTTAGTGATCCACAATGCAGACTGTCCTGTCTGAAGCCATTACAATGCAATCTATCTCCAGTGAACACAAAGCATGAGCAAAAGTCTGAGAAACATTAATTAAACAAGTAGAATTGGTGTATTAAGATGTTCTTTGCTATACGGAATTATTGCTGCAGTGTTACCGAACAATGAGAGAGGGGGAAATGGATCTTTTATGAAGCCACTTCTGTTGAAGGATATGCAAGTTTCTCAGATGGGCAAGATGGAAAGCTCTGTGAATTACAGAATCAAGTTACTTCCTAATGCAACTACCTTGTATTGAACTCATATGCCTGAGTAGAAAAATACTGTAGATTTAGTTGAATTCCCAGTTTTTCAACAAGAACAACAAGAACAACAAGAGTGAGCGAGAGCGAGAGAGAGCACCATAAAACTGGGCTAAGAGCACTTACATATCCAGCAAGGTTGAGACAGGTCATTTGAAGCACTTTACTTGTGTCTGACCACATCCCAAGTCCCTACAATAATCAAGTAAACTGTCAATTATTCACTACTGCATTTCACTTTTGGTGAATAGAAACAATAAATAAAACGAATGGTTAGATTAGAGAAAAATAAGAAACTTTATTTATTTATTTATTTATTTATTACATTTCTATACTGCCCAATAGCCGGAGCTCTCTAAACTTATGGAAGTAAGTTTAGGATTCCAGCTGATTATTTTGGTCAGTTTGCTGTCTAAAATATTCACCATAAAGGTTTTGCTGTGCTTCCTAGCTTAGCAAACAAAAGGACAATCAAAGCAAAGTGGATCACTTGTGAAGAAAGGCTATGTATGTAAATAACTGCTGTTGTTCAGTTATTCACAGAGAAATACTTTGTGTGGCCTCTGAGAGGCTATAATGTACTTTGCAGGCCTGAGGCTTAAGGTTGTGATACTATGCTTACCCGGGCATAAGTTCCATTGGACTTATTGGGACTTAATGCTGTGGATGACACTTACTGGGACTTACTGTATAAGATCACACTGTTAATTTTTTTCCACTGAAATCAATGGGATTTAAAAGTGTCCTGTGCTCATTATGTGTGATCCACCCAAAGTCTACCATTTTAAGTCTCATTTACAAAAGCTTTGGATGTCATCCTCCTGAATACATCTATTCACCATTGCAAACATGGTGAAAATGCTCTCCCCATCACCCCTGATGCCCACGGACTCTCCATGCACAGCTCCTTTCCTGTTTCCTTAGCCCTGCTACTCAAGGGGAAGAGGGAGGACCCTGGGAGGGAGAGCTACACCACCCGCAGACCTCAGGACTGTCCCAAGACCAGAGAAAAAACTGGGACAAAAACAGTCCCAGATATCCCGGGAGAACTGAGTGGTCATCCCCGGTTCACCCCAGGAACAGCTGTGCATCATCTGGACGTGCAGGGATGACCTTGTGACTACCCTGGGATAAATGGCAGGTGTAGATTAGGCCAGGGTTTGCCTCTGACTCCATCACATTCCTGATGGAGGCTGGAAGGTCTGAATTGTTTAAGTTTTGCGCAGATTAAACCAAACCATTTCCTACTTGGTGTGTGGGTGGGGATAGCCCATCTTAATCCAAGCCAATCTGAGTCAAGCATGGGGAAGGTCATCTATCACTAATTCTTGAGGGACCACACTATCGGGCACTCCACATTCAAAGGAAGGATGCTATTGAGCCTCAATTACTGGGAGGCAACAGCGGGGAAGGCTGTTGCGTTCATGCCCTGCTTATTTAATTATTTTATAGATTAAATTCCACCTGAATGAAAGGCTGCAGTTATCTCCAGGAAGCACTTCATTTGCAAGTCATACATAAATTGCACTGGGCTAGTATCCTGCCTGTTCAGGAAATCTTCTAAATTCTAGATTATTTTTTGCAGAATCTCTTTTTCAGATCATCATTGCTTATTTTGAAATAAGTAAGATATTCCCTTACTGCCTCTATATGTTGCAAGATTGATTGGATTGGTCCAGGGGGTGGTAAATGCCTCACTTTATCAGGGGGTGGTGCCTGCTGCCTTGAAAGAGGCTGTAGTGCACCCTCTCCTGAAGAGGCCCTCACTGGACACAGAGGAATGTGAGAACTATCCCCTTTTGGGGCAAGGTGCTTGAGCGTGTGGTGGCTGGGCAGCTTCAGACATTCTTGGAAGAAACTGATTATCTGGACGCATTTCAGTCTGGTTTCAGGCCAGGGCATGGCACTGAAACAGCCTTGGCTACTCTGACTGATGACCTACTCCGGGTGAAAGACAGGGGAGTGCTACCTTGTTGATCTTCCTGGATCTCTCAACGGCTTTTGATACCATTGATCATGGTATCTTACTGGATTGGCTCTGCGAGATGGGAGTAGGAGACACTGTGTCCGTGTCTACAGCAGCCCGAAAAGGCAGGCTGGTCACGCTGAGTCCCTGTGTGTCCAAATGATGTACAGGGACTCCCGGGGGCAGGAGGGGATGAGTACGGGTTTCCCCAGGGATAAATAATCCCTGGGAAAATCTGATTCTTCCCGTGGTCTTGGGATCATCCCAAGACTGTGGGAGGTGTGGCTGCCCGTCCAGGCTTCTTCCCTACTCCCTGTGGGCTGGTGGCGAAATGGCCTGTGTTACAGTGGTTCCACTCCTACTTGCAGGGCCAATTCCAGAGAGTGGTATTGGAGGATTCCTGTTCTACCCCATAGCTATTAAGCTGTGGGGTGCTACAGGTTTCTGTTCTATCTCCCATGCTGTTCAACATTTGTATGAAGCTACTGGGTGAAGTCATTAGGAGTTTTGGGGTTGGGTGTTATCAGTATGCTGACCTTACTCAGCTCTACTTCTCCTTGTCATTGAAGTCAGCTGGGGTAGTGAAGGTGCTGGGCCAGTGCTTGGAAGCTGTAATGGTCTGGATGAGGGTTAACCCCGGCTGTGGAATGAGCTCCCTAAGGAGGTTCGCTTGGCACCTACATTATATGCCTTTAGACGCCAGGTGAAGACCTTTTTATTCTCCCAGCATTTTAACAGTTTATAAATAAATTTTAGCTTGGTGTTTTAAAGTTGTAATTTTGCATTGCTGCTGTTTTTATCTGGTTGAGCTTTTATATTGTATTTTATATTATGGTTTTATACTGTTGTTTTATACTTTGAATGGTTTTAATTTTTGTGACCCTCCCAGAGAGCCCTGGCTATTGGGCGGTATAGAAATGTAATAAATAAATAAATAAATAAATAAATAAATAAATAATAAACTGAAGCTGAATCCTGATAAGATGGAAGCTCTGTGGATTGGTGGTTCTCGAGTCCTGGAATTGGGTAATCAACCTGTTCTGGATGGGGTTGCACTCCCTCTGAAAGAGCAGGTGCATAGCTTGGAAGTACTCCTAGATCAATCCTTGTCACTGGAGGCCCAGGTTGACTCCATGGCTCAGAGTACTTGGGGTCAGCTTTGGCTGATCCACTGGTTATGGCCTTTCCTGAACATGGACAACTTAGCCACAGTAGTGCATGCACTGGTTACTTCCAGTTTAGACTACTGCAATGCACTCTATGTGGGGCTGCCCTTGAAGACAACTTGAAGGTTGCAGCTAGTGCAAAATGCAGCAGCTAGACTGCTGACTAGTACATGGTCACAGAGCCCATATAACACTGGTCTGAAAGGAATTGCACTGGCTGCCTATTCGCTTCTGGTTGGAATTCAAGGTGTTTAAAGCCCTAAATGGCTTGGGACCTTAATACTTGTGGGAGCGCCTCTCCCTATATTTGTCTGCCTGCGATTTGAGATCTGTTGGATGTGCCTTACTCCGCTTCCCACCAATGTGAGACATATGCTATGGTGTGACATGGGAGAAGGCTTTCTCTGTTGTGGCAACATAGCTGTGGAATGCCCTCCCCTTGGAGGCCTGACTGGCACTGGTTTCATTTCCATGCCAAGTTAAGACATGGCTTTTTAACAAAGCCCTTGATGGCTAAATTCACCAAACCTGTACATAGTTTTAATTGCTCTAATTGGTTTTACTGTTTTTAAATTCTATACTGGTTTTAACTTATTAATGGTTTAATTTGTTTTTATCTGTGTATATTGTTTTATATTGTTTGTATGATTTTATCTGTATGCCGCTCTGAGAAATTTTTGGTACAGGGCGGGATACAAATGTTTTAATAAATAACTTGTAAGGTCTAATCTAGGTTTTTGTCTGTGTGGTGCAGAAGTGTGGAAGCATTGTTCATTGAGCTGCATTCATTGAAGAGGGTTGTGTCCATACTGTTGGGATGTGAGGCAACAGAGAGAAATCTTTTTCCCCTTGCATGGCTGTGTAGTGCACCTCCATTTTCTAGATGCATGCAGAAGGTATCAGGATCAGTCCCTGGCATCTTCCCTTTAAAAAGGAACTTGGGTAGCAGGGGGTGGAGGTAGGAGAGACATCATCTTGAATCCTTGGAGAGCCACTTGAAGCCAGTACTGGGCAAGATGGACCAAGGTTCTGATTCATTATAAGCCAGATTCATATGTTTAAATAATAGAGATCTAAACATCTCATGTGTTATTGATGGTTGGTGACTGTAGCACAAATGTGTGGGATACTGAAATCTCTCTCTCTCTCTCTCTCTCTCTCTCTCTCTGCGATCTCCTCCACCTGTCCCCTAAAGTCATTGGAAAAGATTCTCTTTACTTTCCTCATTAATAATCTTTGAAGAACATTCAGCTTCTTATCTAGGAAAATAGATTTCTTATGGGGTTTGCGCTCACTTTACCTGCAGTAGATTTCAAAGCATATTCACCAAACATCTTTGAGTAGAGAAGGGAATTTGACAGCTGAAAACTTTTTTTTTTTTTAAAAAAAATGGTTTGCCACTTGAGGCCTGTAATCTTTACAGTCAGAAAATGTTACAGACATTTAAATGATCGATGTGATCTCCCTTTTATCAGTTCCTCATCCCTGTTTTAAATTTATGCTGTGGAGACTTGTCGCTAAAACAAGAAAGACTTCTCTTATCTAGTGTTTCCACCTCCCCCTTTGGAGAATATTAGTTTTGTGGGTAATTCATTTTATCTGACTAAGGAGCAATTGCTCATTGCCTTTATGTATACTCCAGCAGGCCAAGTGGCCATTTTTCATTGAAGACAGTTAAAGCATTTATAACCATAAGAATGCATCCATTGACAATTCAGTATAGTTGCAGTGCCTGGCTTTTTAAATTCCTTGATAGTCATGTAAAATTAAAAAAGGCTTTTTTTCTTTTTCTTTTTTTAAAGCAAGTGTCCCATGCAAACCATACACACACACACACACACACACACACACACACACACACACACACACACACACTTCTCTAGATTTTACTCCACTAAAAGTGTTACTGTTTTAGACTGTAAGCTCCATCACACCGGGGGTTAACACACTCTCTACCTTCGCTTCTCTGCCCATGTTTTTGCCCCTCAGTTACGTCCTCTTTTCAAAAGAGGAAGTACCCAACAAGCACGAGGCCCATTGAGTCTGCTGCTCTAATGGCGCTCCTGCACACAGCAGGAGACAGCAGTAATTCTGAGTTTAAAAAAACATCGGACTTAATGAGGGTTGTTTTTTTTTGTGGTGCAAGGAAGGCCAGAAGGGGCAGAAGGCGCATGGGAGGCAGACGATGTCATGTGAGGGACCTGAGCAAATTCCATAATTGCCCAGTGAAGAGCGTGCAATAAAACGCTCGTCGGATGGAGCTTTCTGATTAAATAATCACAATCCCCAATTGTGGCAGGCTCATCTAGTTTAAGGAGATTAGAAAGTAGCACCTGAATCTGCAATCCCAAACACACATATAGGGAAGTGTCTTTGAACTCAGTGGAACTTACTTCTAACTAGACACGCATAGGCTCATGCTGTAAATCCTTTAGAAAATTGCACTGGTGACACCAAGAAGACAGAGATGGATTTTTCTTCATGACTTTTCTACTCAAGACATGTGCTGCCCCCACTTTAAAGACAGGAAATAGTCTAGGGTATTTTTGGTGGTGGTGGTGGTGGTGGTGGGAATATCAAAATGTCAAATTTAAGGAATATAACAATGTTCAATCCTATGCTGTACCAGCTTCAGGTTTTTGAGGGGTCTTGGGCAAGTGGGGCCCCTTCCCTCACCGACTCTACCATGTCACTACTATTTTCACCAGCTGGTATTGCTCCTCATCCTTTCTGATCTCCACTACTACTTGCTTCCTTGACAAGCAGTGAACAAGTAGGCTGTGGCATCTACTGCTCCGCCTTCTCCCCACCGCCACTCTCCAGGCTAGAGAGAGAGAGTGGCGTCCGAATAAGCAAATTGCAACGGTAATAGGATGACCATATGAAAAGGAGGTCAGGGCTCCTGTATCTTTAATAGTTGCATAGAAAAGGGAATTTCAGCAGGTGTCATTTGTATATGTGGGGAACCTGGTGAAATTCCCTCTTCATCACAACAG
The DNA here is from genome assembly GCF_023053635.1 of Elgaria multicarinata webbii. NCBI lineage: Eukaryota > Metazoa > Chordata > Lepidosauria > Squamata > Anguidae > Elgaria > Elgaria multicarinata. The sequence goes on along the minus strand of NC_086172.1, from coordinate 123,199,428 downwards.
TTAAAGCTGCAGGAGCTATACTAGAGTGACCAGATTTAAAAGAGGGCAGGGCACCTGCAGCTTTAACTGTTGTGATGAAGAGGAAATTTCACCAGGTTCCCCATATATTAAAATGACACCTGCTGAAATTTCCATTTTTCAATACAACTGTTAAAGATACAGGCGCCCTGTCCTCTTTTATATGGTCATCCTACGTAACGGTAAAGAGCAGCAAGTCCAGGGGGTCTCTTGTCAGTGGGCCCCTGCTAGGGTGTGGGCTCTTGGCAAGTGCTCAACCATACCTACTCTTGATGCTGGTCCTGGTCTTATGCTCAGAAGAAAGCCCCATTTTTTTCAATGGGACTTTCTCTCCCAGCTGTATAGGATTGCAGCCTTCACCTTACAAGATAAATGAGGGCTGAGAGATTGATTTGCTCAATGCCAAGGAACCTCATAGCCAAGCAGGGATATTTGAATCTAGAGTCGCCAGGCTGGATCTAGAAATGAAGAAAAATCGGCTCTCCCCGCCCTGCCGCCAATAGTTCTGTCTTCCTGCATGTTTCCCTAATTCAAATACAAATTGTTGCTGTACCTTGCGTGACGGATCTGGTATGTGGATATGAAATTATGGATTTAGAATGTGCTTAACGTGACTGAAAAGAGTTGGATGCTTTAGCTTATGGGCTTTGATCTTCTTCCAATTTGAAATTATTGATCTTTTCATTCAGGGCAAAGTTATTCCTGAAGCATTCATTTAAAATAGCAGAATTACAGGAAATATATACCTTGTGTGCTTTATATTGATGGCAGGACAGTTTGTCAATGAGAAGAAATTGGTTCCAGAGTGCCCTTGAGTCTGAATTATTTGAACTAAGATGTCTTTAATGTGGCCTAATTTTTTTCTGTATACCTCCTCAAGGAAAAGCAAAATACACCATTAACATTTATTTCCTGAAATTCTGTGTAGACCTAAATCAGTTTCAATTTCCTGGGGACTTCAAGAGGCCTGCAGGCTTGTGTGCACACATGCCAAAATTTACAACATGACCCAGCATGTATCATACCTGACTCTTTCACTCATATCTAATGCAGTAGTATTGCATTACTCATGCTACACATACTGCTTGTCGAAATGCCATGTAATGCCACTTTCCCTACCAGCAACTCTGTGTGGTGGGGTGGGGGGTGGAACCATACAGTAGTTGGCATAGGTGATTGAAAAAATGCTGACCCCCAATGTAGTGTGCGGTGTCTCCAGCTGACCAGGACCCCCGTCCCATGAAAAGGGGTGAGGGAAAACAACAAGTGAGAACTTATAAGCAGACATTCAAACGAATGAATAATTTAAAGTCTCTAAAATAGAGGTGCAGCACCTCTTTTAGCCCGAGAGCTGAATTGCATTTTGGAGAAGCTCTTGGGGGTGGTGGTGTTGCATTCCAGTGGTGGGCGGAGCCAAAGGCAAAAGTGGGTGAGGCCAAAACACCAGCCTATTTTATCTTAAAGCTCTTACTGCTAGGAACTAAACTTTAGGAGACGCTTCAACCTTTTAGAATGGGGGAACAAAATTGCACAAAAGCTGAGAAACCAAAAGGCAATTGGTGGTTTGGGAAGAGGAGATGTGGCCTTCTGGGCAACCCTGGAGGGCCAGATTGGGACCTCAGGAGGGCTGGATTTGGTGTCTGGCCTGAGGTTCTCCACCATGGTTAAAGCTGTGGCTTAAGGTGTCTTCTGAATGGGGCCATTATTATTATTATTATTATTATTATTATTATTATTATTATTATTATTATTTATATAGCACCATCAATGTACATGGTGCTGTACAGAGTAAAACAGTAAATAGCAAGACTCTGCCGCATAGGCTTACAATCTAATAAAATCATAGTAAAACAATAAGGAGGGGAAGAGAATGCAAACACGCACAGGGTAGGGTAAGCAGGCATAGGATAGGGTAGATTGAGTAGTCCTAAGAATTGATGTTACTTTTAGCTATAGTTTAAGAATCCTACTGAATCCTTAATTTATCTCTTGCAGATGGGCAGCAAGTTTCAGATGCTTCTAGGCAAATTAATTTCTTTTTATTTCAACTCCTGTGCAACTACATGACTGCTTTGCCACTGTGTATGTCAGGGCTGAAGAGTAACAACAGTAAGAGGAACAAAAAACAGCAGCCTTGCTGATTATTATATTTCTGTTGGCGTGGGGGCAGAAAAGATCTCTCTATGGTTCTTCATCATTTATTCTGCTTGCCATGGAAGCATCATTTCAAAAGTATGTTGTGAATTCTCTTCCGCCATAACTTTACAATGCATGCACCTTTCGAGCTACCAACCCCTCCCCCTTCTCCTAACAGTGTATTTGTGCTAGATCTCATCTGGGCCCCATTGCACAATATCTTATCTCCATGTTATTAAAGGTAGCTGTACTGAAGGGGCGCCTGGCATACATCTGTTTGCTGAATTAAAACAAATATGGAAGAGATGTGTTAGAAGACTCGACAGCCATCAAAGAAGCACTTTAAAAAGAAAGGGAAGGAAATGTATTTGAAATTGCTAAGTGGTGTGTGCTGTATCCTTGCTGCTGAGTGCTACATCAGGGTATTTGTGGTTGTTGTTGTTGTTGTTTTTTCTTCTTCTTTAAAAATTTGGAGAAGTGCTCATATTGCCATTCAAAAAACATTCAGATGGTACCTTGCAAAAAACTGAATGTATAGAGCTCTTACGGTGGCATTTAAGAGATTTTCAATCAAATGAAGGCTCTCCTGATGAAGAGCTATTTCGGCTTGAAATGTGTTGTATTTTTATGGAATAATATTGTCTCAATAAAGTACTTCGTCCCGCACCTGCTCCTTCCAATAGTGTTCTGCTGTATTTGGATTTGTGATGCTGTCCAGTTCAGATGTAACTAAAAAAGAAAAGAAAAGAAAAAAGCAAGATTTGAAAGTATCTTAGAGCTCTGGCTTTCTCTGTTATTTCTTTATTTAAAAATACTTCCAAACCAGCTAGCATCCAAGTGGACTCCAGGCATAAATATTATGATTCATACAGTAAAAAGAATCTTCACGCAAACAACAAACTCTGTGGCTCATGGAAAAAGGTTATAGGACGTGAAAACTTTAATTAACCCTTTGAAAGCCATTTCTAATGAGACAAGCCGTTTTGCAGAAGAATAATGTTTTCTAGAGACATAAGAAATATTTTTAAAGGCCAGCTTTGAAGACTAATACAATTTAATATGACATAAGCATTTTTAGACTAGAGTCCATGGCAGGATCTATACTAGAGCTTTATCACACCAGCGTTATACTGTGTAATCACTGTGAATTAATAATAATAATAATAATAATAATAATAATAATAATAATAATTTATTTCTTATCCGCCTCTCCCTTTGGATCGAGGCTGGGAACAACATTAGAACAGGAATCAATACATCTTAAAAATTCATGATTTTACATTGATCTGGATAGGCCTGCCGGAAAAGGCTAGTCTTTAAAGCTGCCTTAAAATCACACAGAGAGTTAATTTTACGAATCTCCTCCGGCAGGCCATTCCACAATCTGGGGGCGACAGAAGAAAAGGTCCTCTGGGAAACTGATGTCAGCCTAGTTTTAGCTGACTGAAGTAAGTTCACCCTAGAGGACCTGAGTGTGCAGGGCGGACTATATGGGAGAAGGCGATCCCGCAGGTAACCTGGACCCAAACCATTTAGGGCTTTAAAGGTAATGACCAACACTTTGTACTTTGCCCGGAAACTAATTGGCAGCCAGTGGAGTGATTTTAATGTTGGGGTAATATGCTCACCCCTAGATGTACTGGTGACCAACCTGGCTGCCATATTTTGAACTAGTTGAAGTTTCCGAACTAGGTACAATGGTAGCCCTATGTAGAGCGCATTGCAGAAGTCAAGCCTTGAGGTTACCAGCATGTGCACTACTGTCTTTAGGTCTTCCGACTCTAGGAAGGGGTGCATCTGGCATATCAGCCGAAGCTGATAGTAGGCACTCCTGGCTGTCGCATCTATCTGGGCTGTCATTTGGAGCGACGGATCCAGGAGCACCCCCAAACTGCAAACACAGTCTTTCAGGGGGAGTGTAGCCCCATCCAGAACTGGCTGACCCACCTCCAAACCTAGGTCAGAGCCCTTGACAGCAAGCACCTCTGTTTTGTCTGGATTCAGCTTCAGTTTGATTTTCCTCATCCAGCCCATTACCGCCTCCAAGCATTCATTCAGAGGAGACACACTATCCTTAGCTGATGCTGTTATTGAAGGCATAGAGAAATATATTTGGGTGTCATCAGCATACTGATAGCACCCCGCCCCATGCCTCCGAATGATCTCTCCCAGCGGTTTCATGTAGATGTTAAACAGCATTGGGGATAGGATGGCACCTTGTGGTACGCCATACAACAGCTCCTTTTTTGAGGAGCAACTATCCCCAAGCATCACCATCTGGAATCTACCTGAGAGGTAGGACCGGAACCACTGGAGCACAATGCCCCCGATTCCCAAACCCCTCAAGCGTTCCAGAAGGATACCATGGTCTATGGTATTGAAAGCCGCTGAAAGGTAAAAAATTCCAGCAGGGACACACTCCCCCTGTCAATACTCTTGCGGAGATCATCCACTAGGAGGAGGGCTTTCTCCGCTGTGGCACCCTGGTTGTGGAATGAGCTCCCCAGAAAGGTCTGCCTGGCGCCTACACTGCACTCCTTTCGTCGCCAGTTGAAGACCTTTTTATTCTCCCAGTATTTTAACACTTAATTTTAACTTAAATTTAAATTTTACTGTTTTAACTCTGTATTTTAATTTTATATCAATTTTGCTGTGTGGTTTTTATTCTGGTTGTGCTTTTTATATTGTATTGTGTATTTGTGCTTTTAACCTGTTGGTTGTCTTACTATGATTTTAATTTTTGTGAACCGCCCAGAGAGCTTCGGCTATTGGGCGGTATAGAAATGAAATGAAATGAAATAAGTAAATAAATAAATAAATAAGGCAACCATAGCAGTCTCAACTCCGTATCCTGCCCTAAAGCCAGTTTGAAATGGGTCAAGAAAATCTGTATCATCCAAGACTGCTTGGAGTTGGAAGGCAACTGCCATCTCAAATCACCTTGCCCAAAAATGGAAGATTTGATACCAGTCTGTAATTATTAAGGTCCAGGGGATCCAGGGAGAGCTTTTTTAGAAGCGGCCGTACCACTGCTTCTTTTAAACATGGTGGAAAACTCCCCTCCCTGAGAGATGCATTAACAATATGTTGTAGTTGTAGTCTAACTGCATCTCCTCCCTGGGCGACCAGCCAAGAAGGACAGGGATCGAGAGGACAAGTTGTCTTCCTTACTTATCCAAACAGCTTGTCCACATCATCAGTACTCACCAACTGAAACTGATCCAGTGTAATCCAACTCACGGAGTTGCTGGACACTTCAGATTCAGCTTCTGTTATAACGACGGCATCTAAATTGGCTCTTATCCGAGAGATTTTATCTGTGAAATGATCATTAAATGCATCACAGCGAACTAATCTTATAATCGACTTTTATTGTGAAGTACTCCCATGCATCCTGCTTTAATTGTGCTTCAAAGGCTAAAGACTTGCCCTATTTTGTTACTAGTTTTCGAGCGTATCATTTGTTGTTTTCTGAGCGGCCACTGGGTGCAGGAGCAGGATTTGAAGAAAAATTAAACAAATGCTTACATCTGCGTAAGCTTTAAAGATAAAGACATCAAAATTGTCACAGTAATAGATATTAAGGAGAGCTTTAAGCACACCAAATTTGAATCGGATTGGGTCATCCCTTGATTTTTTAATGATTTTTTTTTACATTTCCTCCCTTAAACCCATTTCTTGGTATGCAAAAGATCTAGCCGCCCGGTGGCAACAACAACGGCGACAGCTTAGCGCTGAAGGGGATAATTTGAGGGAAACAGGTATGTGGGATGAAGCTTTAGAATGGTTTTATAATGCTTTATACTGGTTTGTAACAGTATTGACAACCATTGGGGGCCCATGACACATTCCATATACAGTTTTCAAACCACTTTCAAAATGTTACCGTATTTCTTCAATTCTAAGACGCACTTTCCCCCCCATATAAACATCTCTATAAATGGGGTGCATCTTAGAATCGCGGTTGTGTCTTAGGTTTTTTTTTTTTCTGTTGGTGGTACTGAAATTAGTGTGCATCTTACAATCGATGGCGTCTTACAATCGAAGAAATACGGTATATCCTGCTTGGTGTAGAACTGGCCCATCTCATCAGATGCGTGAAGTGTTAGCCTGAGCTGGCAGATACATAAGCTCATGGTTGATGGAGGGATTGTAGTCAGTAAGGTCAGAAGGAAATGCAATGCAAAAAGTACAGTGATAATTATGCCACTGTTGCCCCACAAAGAAGTGTGTCTGTGTGTGTATGTATGCATTCTCTACCAGCGTTGGCTTTCTGTTTGAAAACACTACATTCCTGTATGGCAATGCAATTCTATTGACTTCAGAAGAGTTGCACTTCCGAAGATCTTGAAGAAGCAAGAAGAGAATTACACCGCAATTCTTAGTACATCACTTGAAGTTAATCACATCAATTTCAGTGGCTCATACTTTCACATGGCCCCAATTGTGACATTTGAATGCATTAGAAACTGTGTACGGCTTGTTGGTCCTGAGGATCACCCAGGGGCTCAATTCAGGAAGCTCTTCCCATTAATAGGCGATCATTGTTGACAGCTGACCTTATGAGCCATGGAAGATTGTACACTCGAAACTGAATGCCTGTATTCCATTACATTCCTCAAAGCAAGGTTTGTTTGTTTTTAAGACTAATCTACACATGCAGCAGAATGGGGTGGCAGAATAGACTGCACTATCTCACACTGCAGGTAAGGGACCACATTTTCAAGTATTTCCTTATGTGGAAAAAAAAGCCTTCCTGCAAGCAGAGATAGAGGCCTCAGCTTGACCTACCGGTCTAGCGTGATGGAGGGGTGAAGATCTCACAATATTTTTATCGCGAGATCTCCCCCTCTGTTTACACGTGAGGTGCGGTGACCTCAGAGGGAGAGGACGTTGCGCCTGCCATTTTGTTTTTTGTTTTTAAATTTCCCACTCCCTCCACCCCACCCCCAATGGGCGCAGAACTGTGCCCCATGCGCAGGTCCCAGCTCCTCGCGAGTAACCGTGATGGTGGGCCACACTTTCCGCGGTCTGAGGATCATCTCGAGAACATGGAAAGAGCAGGACTAAAGTGTACGGCGAGATCCCAGAGCAAGGGAGGGATCATCCCTCCCTGATCCCAGGATCCCCTGTGTGTAATGTGAATGCACAGGGACGATCCTGGGGATCGCTCTGGGATAAAGCCCTGGGATAAAGCCCCGTCTAGCTATGGCCATAGTGTAACAGGGAGTGGACCATATGTGCTTGATGATTTTTGTTTCTTTTTACTTGCAGGAAGTTTAGGGGGATGGGGTTTCATTAAAATGTCATCGCCCACATGGAGTCCAAAGTGTTTCCCCATTTTCATGTCACAAAAGGGTCTGTGTGTTTTGAATTAAGCTTAGAGAGAGGCGACTGCTGATCTTAGGATATTTCAAGAGATCTTCATGCTTCTTGTTTGTTATCTTCATTTTTTGGAACAAGAACGGAGAAGACCTGTAATAATCAGGCCTATCAGACCGTATCTGTCTCTTTTGTGATAAATTGCTGACTCAAGTATGACTTAGAATAGAGGGAGTGGTTCACCACTACCTTATCTCCTCTCCTCCGCTTGCTCTTCCCCCACATAAGCATTGAGTCCTTTGTATAGACTCAAAAATGATTCAAAGAAACAACATTGAAGGCTGGAATTTTGAATCTGCATTGAAGAAACTCTGTTTGAAAACTTCAGCTGGTTCAAAGAGCTGCAGCCAGAATGTTGACTGGGGCTGGCTACAGGGAGCATACAATTCCCCTGTTAAAACAGCTTCACTGGCTTTCGGTCTGTTTCCGGGCACAATTCAAAGTGCTGGTTATCACCTATAAAGCCCTCTACTGCTCGGATCCAGGTTATCTGAAAGACCGTATTCTCCCATATCAGACTGCCCGTGCTCTGTGATCTTCTGGGGAGGCCTTTCTCTCAGTCCCACCAACATCCCAGGCATGCCTGATGGGTACATGGGAGAGCCACCTTCTCCGTGGCTGCTCCAAGGCTCTGGAACTCCCTTCCCAGGGAGGCTAGGATGGCTCCCTCTGTGCTACACTTTTGGAGGCAGGCAAAAACATTTTTGTTCCGGCAGCCTTTTGGAACTACTCTGGACCTGTGTTAATGTATTCGATTCCCCCCTTTTAATGTGTTACTGTTTTTAATTTTTTTTAACATATTTTTCATTTTACTGCTAGTTTAATTCTATTTTACTTTTGCAAATTTATATTTATATGTTTTAATTGTACATGTTTTAATCTTGTAAACCGCCCTGAGTCCCAATTCTGGGGAAAAAGGCAGGAAATAATAATAATAATAATAATAATCTATATAAATAAAAATGAAAAAGACTGTTCGTTACTGTCGTTATATCTCCGAAAGTTCTTCACCGATTGCTTTGAAATTTTGACACAGCGTTGCGTTCAAATACACGAGCGTTGTTATGTAACTATGTTCTCTATGGGGTCAAAGGTTTGTCTTAAAATCGAAGAAATAGGCCTCCTCAAAACCAGTCCTGCTGATCATTGTGACATCACCAACCAGTAGGCCAATCCGCTGCCTCTGCCTCCTCTCCTATTTGCATGTACTCTCGCAATTGGCTGAGTGAATATATATGTCACACCTGTGACAGTTACACGTTCTGAAGAAAGGTAACTGCCAGGAGTTTCCAGTAACCTCCTCACCGTAAAAACATGCTTTTATATCTCCGAAAGTTCTTCACCGATTGCTTTGAAATTTTGACACAGCGTTGCATTCAAATACGCGAGTGTTGTTATGTAACTATGTTCTCTATGGGGTCAAAGGTTTGTCTTAAAATCGAAGAAATAGGCCTCCTCAAAACCAGTCCTGCTGATCATTGTGACATCACCAACCAGTAGGCCAATCCGCTGCCTCTGCCTCCTCTCCTATTTGCATGTACTCTCGCAATTGGCTGAGTGAATATAGATGTCACACCTGTGACAGTTACACGTTCAGAAGAAAGGTAACTGCCAGGAGTTTCCACTAACCTCCTCAACGTAAAAAAAAAAAAACTTTTTAAAAAACCAAACAAACTGCTTTACTTCATCCAAATAATGCCTCGCAGAAGATCACACTTAGGTCGTCGTACTCGCGGAGCGGAAGCACTGCGACGAGAAATTGCAAATCAGACTCAGGAAGAACGGGCTTCAGCAAATGAGAAAAAAAGAAAAAAAATGGCTCAAATACGTGCCAAGGAATCAACCAAGCAACGTTCAGCCAGACTTGAGGATGCACGGTTGCGAGCACGGCAATCGCATACTACAGCTACAGATCTGCTTTGTTCTCAACATAATGAACGCGAAAGGCTGAGAGGGGCTGAAAGACGTCAACGAGAAACAGCACATCAGCGTCAAACACGACTCCGTGGTAAACAATCACACGATTACAATCGCCTTGCATTCCGGTACAACCCAGCTGATGATTATAGTTTGAGGCGGCATGTTCTCATCGGCACTATGACTGAAGTGTGTCCTTATTGCAAGGCTCTTAAATTTAATGGAGAAACAAAAGGAATGTGTTGCGCTGCTGGAAAAATTAAACTGCCTCAACTTGGAGAACCACCAGAGCCATTACAAACTTTGCTTGCCGGATATACCGCAGAATCAAAGCATTTCCTGTCTAACATCAGGAAATACAACTCATGCTTCCAAATGACGTCGTTCAGCGCAGAAATCATCACAGCTCCATTTATGCCAACTTTCAAAGTCAAAGGACAAATTTATCATAAAGCCGGCTCCTTCCTTCCGTTTCAAGATAGTCAACATAAATTCCTACAAATGTATTTCATTGGTGATGGCAATGATGAATTGAATGCACGCTGCGGAATTTATACCGGCATAAAAAGGTCCATCGTTTCAAAACTGCAACAGCTACTTCACGAAAAAAACAATTTAGTACATTTGTTCAAAACAGCAGTTGACATGATGCCATCTGATACACACAAGATTGTTATTCATGCTGACAAAACGCCTGCTGGAGAACATGTGCGAAGATTCAATGCTCCAACTATAGACGAAGTGGCAATTGTTATAGTCGGAGATCAATCTTGACAGGACCTTTCAAAGGTGAAGATGTCCTCATTCCTCGCATTCCTATGATTCCAACAGATATGCCATTTCAATTTAAGAGATTGCAATTCCCAATTCGATTGGCGTTTGCAATCACCATCAACAAAGCTCAGGGCCAATCTTTAGAATTGTGCGGTTTAGATCTAGACACAGATTGCTTCTCACATGGACAATTATATGTTGCGTGTCCTAGAGTCGGCAAACCAGACAATCTCTATATCTACACAGACAATGGAACAACTAAAAATATTGTATATCCACAAGCATTGTGAAATTAAACATATTAGAAACATCCGCTTTGTCTTTTTTTTCTTTTCAATTTAACCAGACTGAGCCACAGCAACGCGTGGCAGGGTACAGCTAATAATAATAATAATAATAATAATAATAATAATAATAATAATAATATATTCTAATTTAGTGCAATATTTCTTCTAGAAGACCCATATTTTCTAGGTTGGAGGTAGTTGTGGTTGTTGTTGTTATTAATAAACAGATCACTTGGAAGTCAACACCTTTCTTGTAGGGCTGGGGCTAGATTTGAGGGGTCCCTCAACAAGGTGCCATCCAGGGGCCCTATCACCATCCTGGTGGCACCCCCAGTAACCTTACCATGTGGTGGGCAGGGTTCCACGTTTCTTCCTTTTTTACACTTTAATTAGAGCAGTTGGTTCTCTGTTAAGTGAAGCACCAACTACCTGTTGTCATCTTTTCTGCAGAATGCCTCTGGGCTGTGGATAACAAACCTAGCAGGGAAGGTGCAAAGCACCAACCAACTCCAACATTGCATTTAGAGTTACTTTAAACTTTGGCATAAAACATATTTTTGATCGGGATGAAACCTTGGGGTTTTTTTTGTATCAATATTCTGTGTGTTTAATTTTAGCTAGGGCATGTGATTCAGAGGCAGCATGCTCCAAAGCAAAGCTGTGTCAAATAGACCTAACCACTGTTCTAATTACTCCAATATTTCACTCTTCATTTGGCCTCCGAACAAAAGGCATTGGTATAATTGGCCAAATCAAAAGGAAGCAGTCTTAGCAGGGATGCCATATACTATCTACTATCGTCTCTTTTGGATTCCCCCTGCCTCTCCAAAAAAACCCTTTTGCTTAACCCAAATTGGGCAGATTAAGCACGAGTATCATTGTTAGAACATCTTGCTGTCTTTTGTTGGCAGTGGCCTGTCTGTTTAATTTCATCTGTGATATCTGATTTTCCTGGGCAGCATACTTAGAATTTGTGCAGTGGAAACTACAATCTTGAGAACATCAGAACCGCCACTGGGGTTCAGAGCAATGATCCATCAATCCTATCAGTTGTATTGTCTCAAACAATTGCCAATACCTGATGCTTTGGAAGTGGCAGTCAAGAAACGGGTCCAAGGTGGTCAGGTGGAGGAAGAACACAGGCCAGGCCAAAGATGAACAATTCCACCAGAGTACATCTCTTTGTTTGTTTCAGCATTGAATTCCATCTGCCAGTTTTGGTGGTCTCCTAATGTTGAACCTTGCCTAAAGAGAGGATTGTGATGTGTGAATAATCAATGGAATTTTATACTGAAGCTACATTTGTTGCATTTACCAGATAATAGTTTTCATCATCTATAACAGGAACTTTTTTCAGCAGAGGCTGGTGGCTTCGATTTCGGTGGAACTATGAATCCATTCCAGAATCCAGTCAGAACCAGCCAAAATTCTAAAGGAGCTATCCAAAGTGCTGAACCCTCTCCCCCAGAATAGATTAAGCACCTTGGATAGTTCCTTTAGAGTTCTCCTGACTAGCTAATAAAAGAGCACAGTGTGAAGGTGAACGTCATTCAGTGGTAATTCTTAGATTGCACACTATATCACTGCAAAAGTTTCTTTTTAAAATGTCATACTTTAATTTAGAGTTAAGTGCATTGGTTTTCTTTACTGTTGTGTCTTAACTAGTTTCCCCTCATAATGCTGTTTTTACCTGTGTTTTTATCTCCATATGATGCCCATGGAAGGGGCATCTTTGTGCTATTACTGTTCCCTCTTTCCTGATCCTTGCCCTAAAGAATGGCTGCTTTGAAACCATTAGATACTTCCATCTAATACATTTACACCAATGCATTTTACTTGGAAGTGCATCTTACTGGCCTTGATGCATCTCAGTGGTAAAATCAATGGTCCTATAGTATATAGGTATGTGGAAAAAAATCTACATTCAAGTCATCAATTTATTTGGGTCCAGATGAGCAATGCAATGTAGACACACCTCTGTGTTCACATCACTGGTGCGCATATAGGCCAGTGTCTATATGTGGCTCTCACCTGGCTTTAATGGGGCTTACTCCCAAGCAAATTAGAAATACTAATTTTAGTATTTCTCCATAAAGCAAAGTAATATTTTCTTGAACTACAGGATGCTTTGAGAAAAATGCTTTATTTGAAGAATAGCTAGAAAAACGTCAGAGTATTAATTTCTTAATGTTCCATAAGTAACTCTGACCTATACACAGTGATTCATAAATAGCAACTCACTATATCGCCTTCTCCTGTACAATCCGCCCCACAGATTCAGGTCCTCTGAGAAGAATCTACTTCAGTCAGCAAAGACTAGGCTGACAACCATTACCCAGAAGACCTTCTCTTCTGCTGCTCCCAGACTGTGGAATAGCCTACTGGAGGAGACTCATCAGCTTGACAATCTTTTAGCATTCAAGAAAGCTATCAAGACAAATCTCTTCCAGCAGGCCTATCCAGTAGAATTTTTGGATACTTTTAGTATGCTTTTAGTATGCTTTTAGGATGTTGTTTTAACAGTGTATACTATGTTTTTAATCAGTATTTTATGTATTTTATGCTTGCTGTTGTTCCCCGCCTCGATCCAATGGGAGAGGCAGGTAAGAAATAAATGATGATGATGATGATGATGTGTTCTTCCATGTCTTATTGCACTCAGATGAGTGACATATGTAATCAGTAGCATTCAATATCACTTTAGAAAGGTGAGGCATGCATAGGCGATTGATCGCCAGACAATCTATATACAAATCCATAAAGGGTAATTGCATGAACTTTAATAGTTTTTTAACAATGTGAGGCCCAGTCATTCAAATGATAGCCTTTAAATATCCCTAAATATATTTCTGAACACATTGCAATGGGAGATGGTGTGTGTGGGTTTGCTAAGGGTATGTTTAGCTTAACTCGTTCAAGGGAGACGGCTGTGGTGCTTTGGGTTAAAGGGAGGAAGGAAGAGGATTTCCCACAGAAAAATGGGTTATGAATGCTTTGGAATGGGCTTCTGTAAGATCGGCAGTAAATAAGGCATTGTAGCTGAAATATGCACACTATTAAATGATACACATAAACTCCAGGCAAAATTATTTTGCAAGAAACCACAAGACGATTAGTAGCTAAGGCAGACTGGAGAGTAGAGGCAAGACTAATGCCAAATGGAGTTAAAGAAGCAACCCCTTCCTGCATATAATAGCCCTTTGCTAAAGGCCCTTCTAGGCAAGGTTAATGAAGCAAGGACGTTGAAGCCACTCAAGAAGAAATGACACATTGTCCCCAGAGAAACAAACTCGATGGTCTTAGAGAGTCACAGCCAGTGTTTCGTCTCCTCTAATGGCAATAAGCAGAGTCATGACAAATATCTGTTATGATCTGGCAGGCTCTCTAAGGCTCAAGCTAAGTAGAGAAAGGCAGACGGCCTCTCCTTGAAGCTGTGGGGAAATAGCTTATCTGTCTTCAGGGGTCACATTGTAATGGGACAATTTGATCTTGCTATCTAAGCAGGCTTAGAATTGGTCAATATTTGGCTGGAAGAACAGGGGCCAAAGCCCAATATGTTTCAAGAACATACCTCAAAAACATAAGTTATTTGGGATTTTCCTCACTGATGGTGCTTTCCTCTATGGCCATCGATTAACAGTTCTTCATTTCATATTCGCTCCTTCCATCTTACCCTCTACTGAATGTTGATATCGACACTTTCCTAAGCTCTCCATCCTTCTCCACTACAGCCTGTTCTCGTAATACACAGATAGGCAGCAGACTGGCCACTTAAGAACATAAGAAGTGCCCTGATGCTGGATCAGACCAAGGGTCCATCTAGTCCAGCACTCTGATCACACAGTGGCCAACCAGCTGTCAACCAGGGACCAACCACGCAGGACATGGTGGAACAGCACCCTCCCACTCATGTCCCCCAGCAACTGGTGCACACAGGCTTACTGCCTCGAATACTGGAGGTAGCATATGCTTATGTGCTGTTTGTAATACTTTCTAGCAGACCATGAAGAAGGTCTGATTTTTCTGGAGGTTTGTGCATCTGCCTTCCAACTGGCTTCCATCTGGAAACCTGTGTCCTCACTGTGGGCGGCTGTGTGGATTCGGATTGGCCTCCAAGGTCATTTGCGGACCCACCATTAAAGTCTCTAACTCTGGAAGACAATCTTACTCAAACATGAGTGATCGCCATCAGTCAGTCATCAGCATCTCTCTGCTTTGCTTTTTCCCAAAATTCAATTTTTTAAAATATCATGTCATTTCTCTGTGAAATCTAGCAAATTCTTTTCAAAACCAAATTGAAATTAAATTCTCACCCATCTGCACTGCCTAAATGCAATGGGTACAGCTATTCCCAGCATAGAGAGGACTGTGAAGTACCTGCCTGCTATACTGTTGTTAAAGATGAGGAGCCTGACAGAAGAAACACTAACATGGCTGAATTCAAAGCCACACTTTTAAGAGTGAAACACTCAAAGGCTCTGGGCCTGGATGAACCAATCTGTTGAGTTTGGTTTCTCCCACATTCATCGTTAGTTTTTGTTTTGTAAAGTTTCAGGGGTTTTCTGTATTGCATCCAGTTCTGGGCTCCACAATTCAAGAAGGATGCAGATGAGCTGGAGCGTCAGAGGAGGGCAACCAGGATGATCAGGGGTCTGGAAACAAAGCCCTATGAGGAGAGACCGAAAGAACTTTGCACGTTTAGCCTGGAGAAGTGAAGATTGAGGGGAGACATGATAGCACTCTTCAAATACTTAAAAGGTTGTCACACAGAGGAGGGCCAGGATCTCTTATCGATCCTCCCAGAGTGCAGGACATGGAATAACAGGCGGAAGTTACAGGAAGCCAGATTCTGGCTGGACATCAGGAAAAACTTCCTGACTGTTAGAGCAGTATGACAATGGAACCAGTTACCTAGGGAGGTTGTGGGCATTCCCACACTAGAGTCCTTCAAGAGGCAGCTGGACAACCATCTGTCAGGGATGCTTTAGGGTGGATTCTTGCATTGAGCACAGGATTGAACTCAATGGCCTTATAGGCCCCTTCCAACTCTACTATTCTATGATTCTGTGTCTTGAGAATGGGGAACTTTTTTTTGGTACATTCTTATCGAACTTGGTCCTTTTTGGTGGGGCACCCTATGGATGCCCTATGGATTGCATTGCACCCCATGGACTGCAGTGTGCACCGGGGGTCCTGGGAGCAAAAATAGATCTCTGGAAGTTACCCAGCCTGCTCTATATAGCATATATCAAAGAACTTAAAATGTTGTGGTGGTCTTTAAAACGGAGCCACTGATTCTCATTTACTGCCTCAAGGAAACTGGAAAGGAGAACAAAGCTACTAGTAACTAGCAAGAAATGTTTATAATCCTTATCTGCTTCGCTCTAAAGAAAAGAGGAGTGGCAGAAGGCACTACAGCACCCTGTGCGAATGAAATCTGGTCAGTCAGTCATAGTCATGAGAGAGAGTTGGGCTGGTGGAGGGAGGCAGAGAGAGGGGGGGGGTTAAAGATAGGAGAGGATCATGGGCAGTGGAGGTTGGTGTCTCCAATGTCAGCAGGGCAGTGAACACACTGTGGGTTTCAGTCAGAACCTGTGAGAAACACCGTGGATAGCTTCTTTATCTGACTGGTTTTGATTGAATGCCAAGCAGATTCACCGCCCCACTGACATCAGAGCCACCAGCCTCCACTGATCATGGGTCTGTCTGGGCGTTATTTTAGCTGTAGTTTATTATGCAAATAGGGAGGTATAAATTGTGTTAAATCTGTTCTGTCTGAATTTCATGGATTGTCAGGGGCCTTTCATCCTGTTATACAGCCATTGATAGAATCAGATTTTATTTATTTATTTATCTAGTTTCTGAATTTGTGCAAACTTGCATGTGAAAAAATGCACAAATTCTGAATTGTGCATTTTCACGCTTTAGCCTATTTTTTGACCAGAGTTTTTGGATTTTTGCATGTTTTTCCACAATGAAATTGTGTGAAATTCCTGAATGTTAGAAAAATGGACTGCAAGTCCATGGAATCTGCTCAACAGAGGAAAAGATGGTCTGCTGTGGAATCCAGATTCATAAATATCCAAACTCATTTGATCTGTTCTGGATTTCTCCAACATTCCTAAGTTGCAAAGCTAAGGAGCTGTTATGTATATGAAATTGGATAGCCTATATTCTAGCCATATGGAAACAGGCTGGTGACAACTGGGCCTTTCCAGTGGTGGTTCCTTTTTCTGGAATGACCTTCCCCAGAAAAATAAGGGACTCACCAACTCTTTTATCATTCATGTGGTCAGCTAAAACCTATTTGTTCACTAATGTGTTTTATACATTTACTATCTTACTGCTGCTGTCTTGGATTTTGAAATTTAACAGCATTGTTAGATTGTTGGTTTTGCTTCTGTTTTAAGTTTTAGAACATCTTATTTTTTAGTTCTGTCTTTTTTTAATTCTTAGTTGTATTTTATTCCTTTTGTCTGTCACCTTGAACATTAGGAAGGCAGCTTATAAATGTTTTAAATAACATTAAAATACAAAACATGTAAGATAAATATCATTAATAAATCTAATACAATTTATCATAAAATGTAATAAAAAATGGCACAAAAAGCACAAAAAATCAGATCAACTTTCTTCCATTTGAATTCAAAGAAAAACACACATGTGCACAATATGGGATGTTCTCCTGTGTGATTCCCATTGAAATGAATGGGAATTGTGGAAGGATGGCTGTGATCTAGTACAGTTCCCATTCATTTCAATGGAGTTTCCTAAAGAGTTTCCCAGTAGATTAAACCTCAAAATCATCTCATTTCTTATATCTGTGAACCGCCCAGGGAGCTTCGGCTATTGGGTGGTATAAAAATGCAATAAATAAATAAATGTACAAGTTGCCTTCTTTTTCTTCTTTCTCTTTCTCTCTACATTTCTTACCCAATACCCAGCCTTTTACAGACCAAACATTTCAAGCTTTTCTTAATATAATATGCATGGTTTGATGTCTCAAGGCATGGTCTGAAGGTATGTGACGCAACTACTTTGCTGAAGCTAAACAGGTCTGGGGCTGGTCAGGATCTGGATGAGAGACCACTAGGGAATCCCATGTATACTACCTTGAATTCCAGGATGGAAGAAAGAGCTCGCCAACAGTGAGAAATATATTTAAGAACCAGTTGCTTTCATTAAACATTCTTCCTTCTTGTTAATTAATGCAAATGAAAGGCTAAATGATAAGCAAGAGAGATTTTGCTCTATGACTGTTGTTAAAACTGTCCCAGGGGTAATGAAATAAAAATGGAACAGCCAAGCACATGCATTTTGGAAGTGACACAGGTGTATGGTCTAAGTAGTGATAAAAAGAAAAAAATCCAATCACCCTGGGAAATGTTTAGAGAATGAGGAAATTCTGAACTATTTGGTTAGGGAGGGGAAACATGCCCGTTCTGTTGGTAATGTGCCTGGGAAATGGATTCAGCAGAGATCTTTCTACTTGCCACTTTAAGCAAAACCGGTCTGGTTGTAAGGTGTGAAAGGTGTGAAAACCTGCTAACCTAAAGCAGTCTCTGGGAGGGCATCATCAAGGTCATTGGACCATTCAGATCTTTTCCTCTGAAGGAGGACAGAATGGGGAGATCTGGCCTTGGATAAGCCCTCCCACCCCCCACAGAAACTTCTGCAGCCCTCCTTACACCTCCAGTGTCACAACTCTGATGTTGGGAGAGGATAAAGAGGGCAGATCAGGGCTGTGGGGTAGGTGGATCAGGGATGGCCAGACTTTTCTCCCACATGGGAGGAAATTTTCACCAGCTCTCAAGCTGCCGGAAATTATTTCCTTCCCATTGTGTGAAATGGGAGGGAAATAGTTAAAACCAACAATACTGACAACACAGAAATGACAAATGCAGCGAACACCTCTCTTCTGCCCTGCTGGGCTTGTGTCAACAGGGCTTTGGATATCTTGGAGGCTCTGACATCAGAGCTCACCACAGTAGCAGGTAAGATTGCCCTATTATTCTATTTGTTACAGTGTTTTATTTATCCAGTCCTATTGTTGCACATGACTAGAAATGTGTAACAATAGAGCAGGATAAAAAGTACTGAAACAAATGCAACAATAGGATAATCTTACCTGTTGAGTTCTGATGTGCAATGGCTCCCATATAGTTGGTGGGCAGTTGTATCCTACTCTGCATCACAAGGTGGATGCGGGGGGTGGGGGGGCACACATCTCCATCCACACCATGGAGTGCAGATGGGCATCACGTGATTGGGGGTTCTGGCGATTTTGAAGTATGGTACATAAGGAAGGATGTATCAGCCTATTTCTGATCCATGACATTTCTGCCTGTGGGAGAGAATTTCATTGGGTCCCATTTTTAAGTGAGCCAGCTTGCACTTCTGGGACTAATAAGCAGATTAGAATACAGTTATCCTTCAGGTTGTGCATTGCTCAGCATTTTGTGATACAGTTCCCAGAACAAAAAATACATACAAAAATGCATATCGTAGGGGAAATTGCATACAAAATCCAGATGATAAGGTGAAAATGTGTACAGTATTAAATGCAAATGTTCAGGCATTAAAAAAAAGAATTGGAGACTGATGAGGGAATTGGATGGGACAGACTTTTGACTGAATATATGTGAAAGTGATACAGACTGGAAATAGATGTATTATTCCACCTGACGTTCATCTATATAAATCTGTTCTGTCCCAATTCTGCATTAACCTGCTATTTCTTGCTGAAATCCACATGAAAATCCACATTTAAATATTGATTTAGATACATACCTTAAAGTATTTTCTCTTAAAATGTGCATTTTAGAAAGTTCTTTCAGATGATTTTTGAGACAAGAACTGCATCAAAAGACTCAGGAAGTGTGAAAGCTAATGAGTAACTCATTCTCATCTACACTTCCCTGATGGAGATATGGGTCAGTTGAGCTCCTGCTAAAATTTGCAAAGAGGAACTCCTCAACCATTCCTAGGTGTGCGTCCTCTTTTGGACAGAATGGCACTTCAGCTCAAAATCAGATTTGCAGCTTCTGGTAGTCCTGGATCCAGACCAACACTTGGAGGGTGAAGTTGTAGCAGTAGTGGGGTTCCCTTTGAAGAAGGTTTGGGAACTTCAATTGCTCCAGAAAGTGGGTGCCCAGAGCAGGTAGATCAGAACATCAGAATTTGTTTCTGTGCTAAATTAAAAGTGCTGGTTTTGAACATTAATGCCCTAAGTGGCCAGAGAATTACCTTCACTTACATAAACTGTTTGAGTTTCTGACCTGCTCAGTCCCTACTACAAATCATTCCCCAATCTGAAGAATAGTGAGTGAGCACAAAGGGCAGGGCCTTTTCTGTTGTGGCACCAAGTTGCTGGAATGTCTCACCAAAGGCAATCAACCTGGTCAGTACTTGCCTTGTAGTTCTCAGCCAAGACCCATTTTTTAAAGCAACCATTTTAGGCATTGCTTTTAAAACAGCACCATGTTTGTTGATGTTTGAACCAATCTTGCCTTTCATGGAGCTCTAGCAATATTTTAAATTGATAATTTTTGATATATTGTTTAGAAATATATATAGTGGGATAGGAATAAATACATGTGTCAGATGAGGATTATGCTACACTTTCACATCTGGATGTATTTCCCATCTGCTCTGCTAATAATGAGTTGGGTGCTTCATGTGAACTTCCTGATCCAGCTTTGTGACCGAGACATTCATGGGGATCTTGTGTAGGAACCTGTTTCTCTGAGTGGACTTCCTTGCTGTATCAGAGCTACTGTATGCTGTATGTGGATTAGGGAAAACATGGGTTTTAAAAATATAAACCATGTTAAGCTAAACCAGCACATTAAATTGTATAATGCCTAGCTAATAAATGTTAATAGTTATATCAGAGCCATTCACGAGCCCAGGGCTCTTGTATTCCTTCTGGAAGAAGTTTAGGGTCAGGTATAGAAAATGTGTTGCTTGCATCAAATAGTTGGGGATGGTGCATAGCAGGAAAGCAAACTGCCTGAGCAGGATGAACTGATTCACAGGCTCTCTGATCACTCCAGGTAGCTTTCATCTTAAAATAGCATTAGATCTGAGACTATAAAGACTGTCAGATGTTCTGACATAATGTGAAAGATAGTGAAGTAGGAATCTCTATGATTTGCTAATAAAGGTTACATCCCTGCACAGCCAGTTGATGTGCTGCCCACTTCCCCACTCCTCACCTTCCTGTGGCTACCTCCTACTGGGTTCTTATCAGTTCCACACTAAGAATTCGCCTTTCATCGTTGCTTAAACGCACACACACACACACACACACACACACACCCCTGAGCTGATCTTTAATTAACTAAAAGCAAAACCTCTCATGCAGACTCAGCCCTGCTGTGAAGGAGATGCTTTTCTAACTAATCGGATTGTGAAGAAATTTGGGGGAAGCTTTTGTTATATGAAGGAACTGACTCTTCAGATTGCAGAAAGCCAGCAGATATCAATCTGTGAGAATCTTGCTTTGTGATGCTCCAAGTGTATAGAGCAGAGAACACTCACAAAAGGCATCTAAAGTTCTTATTCGAACTGGAACAATACAGCAGCAACTTCCCTGATTCCTGGAAACATCAGTGAAAACTCTCTGTTTGTAGTGTATTCACATATTTTAAGAACATTAGGGACTTTTAGGATCAAATGGCCAACTTTCCTGCATATAGCACAGACCAAAAATAGAATAATAATTTATATTAAGGCTAGAGTCATCTTTACACAATTTTATATATAAGAGATCAGAGGAGTGCAAATATTTATGTATTTTCAAATGATGGAAGGATCTGGGGTTGTGGTGTACTTTAGTTCCATTTGTTATTATAAATCATCAACCACACATTACACCCAATACAAAAGTGTGCACATGTAACTGACTGTCAGATATAAATATAGATCTTGGGCCAGGAGATTAGGTGCACTGTGGGAAGGCTGTATTTTAAACTTAAACCTGTGGGACATTACCTATTGAGCACACAGACTAAGGCTTGAATAAAAGAATATAGGTTTTATTACAATATGAGATTGTGAGGTTGGTTAGATTAACCCAATTGAGTTTATATATATCTCCATGTACAGAGGACCTGTTTGGACATCACAATTTGCCACCCCTCCCACTCTGCCACCGAAGCGGGGGGTTTACCCTGCCTCATGGGAGGGCTGGCCCTGCAGATAACGCATGTTCTTGTACCACAATGGCTGTTTTGATTAATTAACAATGAACCAGTGTACAGATAGATATCTCTCTACAGCAAAAACTCTCTTAAAATCTGTGACTAACAAGAGTTATTTACATATGCCATAAATGTTAATCAATTAAAAATCAGTGCAATTATTCAAGCAACAATGTTTTAAACTAATAAACACGTTTCCTATCGAAATGGTGCAATACACTTAGGACCGGTCTACACGCCCGGGGGCTTGGGCTCAGCCCAAGACCGCGTGAAATATTGGGCCACAAGCGGTGCTGGTTACCCCGGGGCCAGGGAGGTTTGACCCCTGCCTGAGCCCAGGATCCCCTGTGTGTCATCTGGATGCACAGGGAAGAGCCTGGGCCTCGCACCGGGCTAACCCCTCATCTAGCACAGGCCTTAGTTACTTTGCTTTCAGTAAAAGGCTAAAATGTAAAAACTTTAAATCTTGACATTTATTAATTCAAGGGAAGTTCCCAGTTCATTTCCACATATACCCTAATATATATGAACACAAACACCTTTTTAAATGTATGTTCACAAACCTAAAGTATGCACAGAAATCTAGTAAAGTGAATCTAGCAATAATCTGTGGCTTAATCCATAATGCTATACACACTTTCTTGTCAATTCCATTGAACCCAGTGAGACTTACCTAAGAGTAAACATGGACAAGACCAGGTTGTTGGAGCCCTTTCTCCTTCTCCTAATCAACATACACAATCCACTAATTTTTGATTACACATAAGAAGAGCTGGGCTGGATCAAACCAAAGGCCCACCCAGTCCAGCATTCTCTTCTCACAGTGACCAACAAGATGCACCAATGTGAAGCCCTCAAGCAGAACATGATTGCAATAGTACCCTCCCACTCAGTTCCAATCATGGAAATGCCCATTTATTCCCCATGTATTTGGGGAGAAAGAGAACAACAACAACAACAACAATGTGTAGTATGGCTGACGGTTGTGCAGCCACAAGCCTGTTGCTTGCTCTCACTCTAAATGTCTCACCTCATCATTTTCTGGTTTAGTGCTATTTGGCTTGTGGGGAAGGGATGAACTTTGCTGGGTTGTTGCAGTGAAATTGGATGGCATTGGAGAACTGAAGGGACCCAAAGCCAGTTTGTCGGGTTAGTTAACAATTCCATACTCCTTCTCTCTGTCTCTGTCTCTGTCTCTGTCTCTGTCTCTCTCTTTCTTTTTAAAAAATCATCACAAGGTGCCATTTGAATGCAGACTATGCATCTGCGGCCAACATCAAGTGGAAGGCATTGTTCATTACATGTTAATTTGCCCTCTGTATAGGGACCCCAGAGAGAGATTCCTGAAACCCTTGTTAACACATGGATATAGGAATGCCCTTGCAGAAACTGTTCTTTTTCTTCTGAGTGATACGCACAGTTATGTGACATATAAAGTGGCTTTGTTTACTCTGGCAGCAAAAAAGATTAGGAAGAGAGAACCAGACAAATTTGCCATAAACTGCCATGGAGATTCAGACTGCTGACTGAAAGCTGAGTTTTAGTTATGGTAAATTCTAAGTTATCTGTATGATTTTCTACTGTTCGAAATATTTATATTACTGTATATATGTATAAATTCTTTTGATGTATTTGTCATTAGATTGTAAGCCTATGCGGCAGGGTCTTGCTATTTACTGTTTTACTCTGTACAGCACCATGTACATTGATGGTGCTATATAAATAAATAATAACAATAATAATAATGGCCTTTGGCTAGTACAATAAACTTTTAACTTGAAAATTCACCGGAAATAAACCTTTTCTTGTTGGGCCATCATACATTTTGCATTCCTGTTTGAGAAATAGAATTTGAAGAAAATTAAGATCCTATCCCCAGTGTCTTGGAATATCAAACACAACTCCTTTGTGCCATTTAAAACCAACAGGGGCTTAAAATGTCCTAGGTCCAGCCTCAGATTAGCCATTCCTGCTAGTGCTAGAATTTCCCTACAGCCTTCTTTGCTAATTTAGAACCTTAAAGAGAGCTCGGTGGGGTATTGCCCTTAATAGTAGGAATGAATTCAAGACTTGGATTATTATTTTTCTTCGTCTTAGCCCCTTCCAGATAAATAGCATGGTTCAAGAGCTCCCCCACCCCAAATTGCCTCTCCTATACAAAATGATTTTCTATTTGTTTTTGAGCAATTCTTCAACCACTGAGTAACTTTTTATCATGAAAACTCATAGAGAACAAGAGCACAGTTATGTAGCTGTATTATATTTTCCTAATAACTCTGGTACAGCATTCTGAACAATGAATAGAATCCCCTCCAAGTCCTTTTCAGCAGCATAACTGTGCATAAAATACAAGCCGTGTAAAAAATAAGAAAAGCCTAAGATGGCTTTCACGGTTTGTGGCTTGCTTCTGCTGAGCGATTGACCTCACCAGCACAGTGGCATTCTGCCTACACATTTTTGCAATACATGGTCCTAAGTCATTTCAAGGACTTCAGAACATTGTTGTCTGCAGGAAGCTCATCATTACCTGTTGATCAGTATTCCATAATCACAACATTATATACTTGAGTTGAGGATGATGTTGTAACAGCAGCATTCAGCCCAAGCCCTTCATCCAACTTTGAAAAGGGGAAAAAAAAAGCTTAGCGATTTGACACTTGCTCTTCAGATGTCCTCATAGAAGACATTCTTCCTGTATCTCTTTGTTATTCATTTAGTTTTGACAAGTACAATGAAGATCCATCCCATAGTTGTACCCAATCTTCCAGGTAAATCATACACCCCAAGATAGATAAATATGAACTCTATATAATAAACTTGCAATGGGGATGACAAAAAACCCTGTACCAAAGTGTCAATTTGCATGCAAGTAAAATCCCTTCCCAACCCTACAGGCAACTAACTTTTGCCCATAGAAAGAAATACATTACTTTGAAGTGGGTGGGGAAGTCAGTGTTGGCAATGCCAAAGCTGTGGTGGCAGCCTAATTTTATAGGCCATGGGTGGATCAGAGGGAGAAAGTTCTCCCTCTGGTCTGCCTTGCAGCTCCGCCCTCTGCTGAGCTAATCAGAGTCCTGATTGGCTCCTGAGCTTCCCTGTCCCCAAGCAAAAGTACAGTGGCACTGCTCACCCACATTCCCCAGCTGCTGCCCTTCTCCCTGATGGGATCAGGTCCCCCAAGAACTTTGCTCATGGGGAAGTAGGGAGCTGTGCGTTGGTCTGACAATGTCTGACAAAACACCGAAGACAATGCTGGCACCTCTGACTCCAAAGGAGAGCAGAACTGATGTGCAAAGAAGCAAAGGATTTCAGATTCTGCTCTAATATTGATCTTTTCTTTTGCCAGAGCTACTTTAGGCCTGGAAAATGCCAATGCAAAACTAGACCCAGACCAGTGAAAGTCTTGCTGTCTTGCATTCTCTATGGCAGTAGTTCCCAAGTGGTGTCTGTGCCACAAGAGAACAGTTGATGTATCATAAGAAATAAATGAAATACGTGAAGAATTTGATGAGCTCAAAGAACTTGCCTTCAGAGAAGATTCCGATCTTGTCCATTTGTATGAGTCATGGATCTGGGTTGTCTTCTCCTCTTCCAACCAGAAGGCACACTCATGCAGACACAATGGGTAGTAGTTGGCTCCTATCCAAACAGGTCGTTTTGACTCCCATACATTTTAAAACTGGGATTGGACGTTTGGGCCTGTAACTTTCATCAACCCTAGCCATCATACCCAATGATGTGGGATGATCGGAGTCGAAGTCCAACAACTTTTGGAGGGTCATATATTCCCCATTACTGTTCAAAAGTAAACCTTTTGGGGTGTAAATGTAACAGTTTCAACAGGAACAAGTATGCCATAAGATGAGTTTTTTGAAACAGCAGAAATTTGCGGAATGGGAAAGCCGAGTGGGAAAGCCTTGCAGTGGAGGAACAGGGTTTATGTTTCTTTCCCCATTTGTCAGCCCAGGCAGACATTGTATTAAAGTAATTTGAAAGGGGAAAAATATTTTTGGATTCCCTTTAAATATGTGACTGTTAAATCTTTTTTCAAGCTGGTTAGCTAGCGTCCCGTCCCCCCATCTCCTGCTGTTTTGGTGCATTTTTTTTCCTGGTTAGGGCTCTTTTCTGCTTCTAAGAGTGATCCCAACCAACCAGGAATCACACAGTGAATGCAGTGCTAATCAGATTTAGATATATATTGATAACACTTGGTATAAATGAAGCTGAGTAGGGGTAATACTAGACCAGTCACATAGTTGAGGCTGGCAAAACATTGGTTGAGGGGCATCAAACAGGAATCCTGTAATAAGCTGATATTTATTTTATTATTTATTTATTTTATTTTATTTTATTTTATTTTATTTTATTTTATTTTATTTTATTACATTTATATACCGCCCCACAGCCGAAGCTCTCTGGGCGGTTTACAACAATTTAAAATAGTAACCATTAAAAGTATACAAAATTTAAAAACCATCAAAAACATAAAAAACAGTATAAAAACAACAGTATCCATTCAAAAACAACAATTCTGGGGTCCATTAAAAACAAACTTAACGTTGTTAAATGCTGTTAAAATGCCTGGGAGAAGAGAAAAGTCTTGACCTGGCGCCGAAAACATAACAACGTTGGCGCCAGGCGAGCCTTATCGGGAAGATCATTCCACAGTCGGGGGGCAACCACTGAAAAGGCCCTCTCCCTTGTTGCCATCCTCCAAGCTTCCCTCGGAGTAGGCACTCGGAGGAGGACCTTAGATGTTGGGCGCAGTGTACGGGTAGGTTCATGTCGGGAGAGGCGTTCCATCAGGTATTGTGGTCCCAAGCCATGTAGGGCTTTATAGGTTAAAACCAGCACTTTGAATTGGGCTCGGAAACATATAGGCAGCCAATGCAAGCAGGCCAGAATCGGTGTTATACGCTCAAACCTCCCTGTTCCAGCTATCAATCTGGCCGTCGCATTTTGCACAAGCTGCAACTTCCAGACCGTCTTCAAAGGCTGCCCCATGTAGAGGGCATTGCAGTAATCTAATTTGGAAGTTACTAAAGTATGGACAACTGAAGCTAGGTTATCCCTGTCCAGATAGGGGCATAGCTGGGCCACCAACCGGAGCTGGTAGAAAGCACTCCGTGCCACCGAGGCCACCTGAGCCTCAAGTGACAAAGATGGTTCTAGGAGAACCCCCAAGCTACGAACCTGCTCCTTCAGGGGGAGTGCAACCCCATCCAGAACCCTTTGAACGCCCCCCCCATCCAATCAGAGGAACCACCCACCAGCAGCATCTCAGTCTTGTCTGGATTGAGTTTCAGTTTATTAGCCCTCATCCAGTCCATTGTCGCAGCCAAGCACCGGTTCAGCACATCCACAGCCACACCTGATGAGGATGAAAAGGAGCAGTAGAGCTGCGTGTCATCAGCGTACTGATGACAGCACACTCCAAAACTCTGGATGACCGTACCCAACAGTTTCATGTACATGTTAAACAGCATGGGGGACAAGACCGACCCCTGCGGAACCCCATACTGGAGAGTCCACGGGGCCGAGCAATGTCCCCCAAGCACCACCTTCTGGAGCCGTCCTGCTAAGTAGGAGCGGAACCACTGCAATGCAGTGCCCCCCACTCCCAACTCAGCCAGATGTTCCAGAAGGATACCATGGTCGATGGTATCGAAAGCCACTGAGAGGTCGAGGAGAATCAACAGAGTCACACTCCCCCTGTCTTTCTCCCGACATAGGTCATCATACAGGGCGACCAAGGCTGTTTCCGTGCCAAAGCCAGGCCTGAAACCCGACTGAAATGGATCCAGATAATCAGTCTCATCCAAGAGTGTCTGGAGCTGGCCCGCCACCACCCGCTCAAGGACCTTGCCCTTGAGGACCTTGCCCTTGAGGACCTTGTCACTGAGGACAAATAAAGTCTATCCAGGACAATGCTTTCTGAATAAGGGATGTATTTTGTCATCTTACATGGCTATCTTTTAGAAAAAATCTTCTAAAAGGGAGATGGCTTTAACAATGACCGAAATATTGTTAAAATTGCTTCCTTTGGCTCTGCTCTATTAAAACACAGTTTAAAACAACAACAACAACCCTAAATGTGTATGTGCAAGCTTGTGATGAAACATTACTGTTATTTATCTTAAGGTCAGCCTTTGTTGCCAAAGGATTTATGTTTTGTGAGCTAATTTTGCTTGCCTCACAAAGGTCATTGCATGTTATGTTCCCCCTTCCAGGTCAATGGAAACCAGGAGGTATCAGCACCAAAAAGAAAAGGAAGGAAGATAAATTATCTGACAGTATCTAGTTCAAAATCCTCTGCAGCACTTTCCATGGAACTGGATTAATACAACAATCTAAATCAAAGCTCTGTGCCCTGTAGCTTGCTGGAATCTTGAGGATCTCTTCATTCTGATTATTAGTGCCTCAAGGTGTAATTATTGTGACCAACTGTGCTCATTAGAGCTGACAGCCAAAGATTAAGTGCCCTGTTTTCACCTGAGCAGTCCTTGCTGCCTAATCATAGATCTTGATCACAGATATTTGGGATGTATCTAAAGTCTCATTCAGACATGCTATCTGCCTCCATACAATCCTTCCTAACTGTCTCTTGGCATAACGGGACGGCATGGATAAGTGTACTGTATGAACCAGTGTTCCAGGGATTCTCTCACACTGTGACACATTTTGGAGCCACTGCCATTAGGAAAACTGCAATGGAACATTGGCTTGTCCAATGTATTTGTATTTTTAATTACATTTATATCACAATTTTCCTCCAAGGAGATCATGGTGGTGCATGTGGTTATCTACTCTTATATTCCCACAATCCTTTGAGGTAATTTAAGATACTGACTGGTTCTATGGGGCTTCATGGTTGAGTGGGGATTTGAACTTGGGTCTCCCAGTCTTAAGCCAGCACTCTTACCACTGTAACACACCAACTCCAGTGCCTACATGCTTCCCAGATCCAAGGGCATTTGGAAAGGATCAAATTGAGGTTTCTGTGTAAACCTGCCCTGAGACTCACATAACATCAAATATAATAAGTGACAGCTTATGTAACCCTTGGAGTTTAAAATGTCTATTATTCAGTATGGAGGTTTTTAGTAAGGAAATGACATAAGGAGAAAGGGCTGACCCCACTCCCCTTGTGGTCCCAATCAAGGCAGCAAGGTCATCCCGTGGCTGCATGGGAAAATACAGAGTTCTATGTTTAGAGAGAGAGAGAAAACCTACAATTCCCAGCATGCCTCAGGCAGCCATGCTGGCTGGGGATTGATGGGAGTTGTAGGACTTTTCTCTCTCTCTCTAAACAATGCATAGGAATGTGCCCTTGTTGAGGATTTACAGTTGTCACCACAATGGTACCAAGGGATAATGACCTTAACTGAGTTGCCAACATTTAATAATAGGTTGGAAATTTGCCTTTTGGGACAGGTGTGTGCAGGAGCTTTGAATGTAGTCCTTGGGACTGATTGCACCATAAAATTTAAATTGTTCTGAGTTGAAACTCCTCCAGAGGTTTTGGTGTGTGTGTTTGTATATAGGTTGCACTTGAACTAGAAAATTAATTATTGGTATTCAGCTCAATGTTATCATTTCTATTTAGCCAAACCAGGACTACAATCCTACGCATACTGGATTGCACTTTAAATCAAATTTATCTCTCCGTCCCACAATAGAACCCATCACTTTAAAGCTTTGAAAGAGCATAAGAAAGATTAGTGCTACATTACTGAGTGAAATTAGGAAAAATCTTAACTCGAAGTATTTTATCAGTATAGTTTACACAAACTTTTCCTAATCTGGTACCCTCTAGATGTTTCGGACTACAGACCCCATCATCCCTGACCATTAGCCATGCATCTGGGAATTGTAGTCCAAAATATTGGAAGCTCATCAGGCTGGGGAAGACTAGCAAATCTATCTCTAGCTTTCCGTTTCCTGGCCATAGTTTTGCCGGATTTCTTTATTATTTCTTTATTTTATTTATTTCATTTTTATACTGCCCAATAGCCGAAGCTCTCTGGGCGGTTCACACAATTTAAAAACCATTCAAAATATAAAACAAACAGTATAAAAACATGATAGAAAATACAATATAAAAACACAACCAGCATAAAATCAGCAGCAGTGCAAAAATACAATTTTAAAATAGAAATTTTAAAATACTGAGAGAATAAAAAGGTCTTCACCTGGTGTCTGAAAGAATATAGTGTGGGTGCCAGGCGAACCTCCTTAGAAAGCTCATTCCACAGCCGGGGTGCCACAGCAGAGAAGGCCCTCCTCCAGGTAGCCACCTGCCTCACTTCGTTTGGCAGGGGCTCACAGAGAAGGACCCCTGAGGATGACCTTAGGGTCTGGGCAGATATATATGGGAGGAGGTGTTCCTTCAGATAGCCTGGATCTAAGTTTAATCATTCAGACTTGGTGTAATTCATTTGGTAGCCTGAGATTTCACTGAATTCACTGTAATCTTCTTTCTGAATGCTCTCATCATGAACTAGATTGGGTTTGTAACCCTCACCATCACTACAACACTTGCATATGGTGCAATTTTGTGTTCAGTTTTCTTGTCCTATTTTAATCTCTCTCTTTTTTTAGCCAAGGATTCAATAAAAATGGCAAGCTGTAAAGGACGTCCTTCCTAGTTCTTTTTTGTATAACTGAAATTTTGTACGATGCAGTATTATTCCCTTGACTCCAGGTTATTTCCGCCCCCTGTCCCAATTGATGTCCATTTGTCTTGACAGGGCTTTGTTTGAGCATTTCCAGTTTTTCTTGTTTGCAGTTCCTAACAATCTCTTACCATTTGTCCGGTGCTCTTGGTTTTTCAGTTGACTCACTAGTCCTGTGCTCTGGAGGGGCATTTTGGATTAGAGATAGGTATTTTGTTTTTACATTGCAAGGAGAGATCCAGTTATATTTTTAGTTCTAAGAATTGTGATCATCTGTTGCAGTTCTTCATGCTCACCAAGCTTCACATTATTTGTAGGAATCTCCCGATGGGAGGAAAAAAACCCTACTGTGGGTTTATTCCATTTTGCATTCATGTACTGGAGCGAGGACAAGGGTGGGCCTGTGACTTACTTTGGTTGACTTCCTTTTGGAGACTAACCATGTGACTTATCATGGGCCCTTTCTACACCTAAGGATTATCCCAGGAAAATGGAGGGATCATCCCTGCCTGTTCCCAGGAACCCCTATGTGTCATTTGGATGCACAGGGACAATCCTGGGGCAATCCTGGGGGAAAGGGCAGGTGTAGAAATAGCCTTGGTTAGGTTCCTTTTGGATAGATACGAATACTTGATTTCTTGGAGCAACAAAACAAATGGGTTGGGTGTGCTGGTGATAGTAAATATAATTGGAACGAATTCTAATAATATTTATTTATTTATTTAGTTAAAACATATACATAAAAACAATAAGAAAAATACACTGTTATTGTGCTGTAAAAATATATACATGAAATCAACCTAACCACACCAAAAAGTAATCAATACAAAAAACACACAAATGTGTTTTGATATACAGTCTTCTTCAGTGATCTAGTGCTACGTATGTGGTTTAGTATGCCCCAAAATAAACACACACCTATAGAAAAGCACTTTGTATGTAACACATACAGCACAATTATTAGCAAAGGCCATTGCAGTATAGACCTGTGAATACACAAACAATATTATGTTTTAAAATGTTTTAATTATTATTAAAACTATGACTTAAACCGTTATTAAAATATATCCAAAACTTTTAATTAAAACTTAAAAACTCACCAATTTGAAACTCTTGCCAATCCTGCCTCTATTGCATGTACAGCAAAGGGGTGTACAGGTTATAATAAGGGATAAACTGCAAGAGGCCAAAGGCTCCACTATGAAAGACTGTCTTGGAGGATGGCAAGGAACTGCATGGTCCTTTTTATTCACTCAGTATTTTAACACTTAATTTTAACTTAAATTTAAATTTTACTGTTTTAACTCTGTATTTTAATCTTATATCAATTTTGCTGTGTGGTTTTATCCTGGTTGCGCTTTTTATACTGTATTTTGTAATTGTGTTTTTGACCTGTTGGGTGTTTTATTGTGGTTTTAATTTTTGTGAACCGCCCAGAGAGCTTCGGCTATTGGGCGGTATAAAAATCTAATAAATAAATAAATAAATAAATAAATGTGCAAAATACCAATTTTGAAGTTAAATATATTACAAAGCGCACATAAATAAAAACAAATACTCACATACAAATGGTGGACCGATAAGGAAATTTTGTTCCAATTATATTTACTATCACCAGCATGCCCAACCCAGTTGTTTTGCTGCTATATTTCTAAAGAGTTGGCAGCAATCTGCTCTTTTGGTTAAGTCTTCTTGAGTTCTTGGTCTGTTCTTCAGAAACAGCAGGTCTGAGGCAGAAGAATAGACTACTATATTTCAGACTCAAGGTCGGGCAAAATAAAACAAAACCTTGCAAGTTAACACCCACCCACACAACAACCAACAAATAAAAACAGAACAGAACAGGGTGCAGATTGAGCTAGAACCGTCCCTGCTGGTGTGCTAGTTTTTAACTTGTAGGATTTTTGCTTGTATGGGAGCATTCCAAACTATGGACCCTCCCCACATCTACAAGTAGTAGTACAGTCCATTGTATTACTTCAATACTCTTCCACCCCTGCTCACTGTACTACTCTTCATTCCTGCTCATTGGTTTGGCCCATATGTAGGCCAGGCCCTTATCTCAAGAAAGTTAGCTGTAATTGACTCTAGAGAGAAAATGCGCCTCCAAAGAATGTGCTGATTTTGAGGAATACTTCTCCCAATGCTTAAGCTGCTGAGGAAAATATAAATGAGAGAACATTTTTAGATGTACATTTTGGATAGGGCAGTTAGGGCAATGCGTTCTCCTTGGTAGTTAGGAAACCTAAAGTGAGGAATACAGTAGTACATTAGTTCAAGAATCACCCAGGCCCTTTGATAATGGCAATGTAGTAGCTGCTTTATTGGCCATGAAATATCAGCTTCATTTTCGCCTAATTTTTTCCATTTCTGCATTGCCGCTGGGGAAATTGCAGCCCACCATCAAACGAATTTGCTTTTAATGTGTCCCATTAATTGTTAATGTTGTTTCCCCTGCTTAATTTGCAAACTTTCTAAATAAAACATTGTATGAGGAGAGTATGATCCCCCACAAAGTAACAGATCTGCCATTTCTCACACCATTCCTCCGTTATTCTGACTAATTCCTTCCCTGCTTCCCTGCAATTACTGTGTGATTCTTCATCAAGCCAATTGCACCAGATTCCCACCACATTTATTCAGAGCCTATTGAAATGACAAATCTAAGATAAGTGGGGCTGTGATGCATGGCAGGATTCTTCTTCATTGGCCAAAGAGAGACTGTGATATTTCTCTCCCCGCCCCAAAGTTACAAGAAGAGCACAGAGGGAGAGCCTTGCTGGATCAGACCAATGATCCGTCTTGTCCAACTTTTGCTTTTTTAGCAGTAGCTATTCAGATGTTGTCAAGAAACTTGCAAGCAGAGCTGGAAAGCAGCGACACTCTTGTCTTCAGCATCCGGTGCTCAGTGTTATATTGTCTTTGAACATGAAACTTCCAGTTAGCTGTCAGGGGCAAAGATCATGTACAAGAGTGGGGGGTACCTTCATCACACAAAGGGGTGGACAGTAATGTCCGAAGTGGGGCATAGATTCGCAATGTTGATTGACCTGGTTTGGAAGAAGGATGTGGGAAAGGTTCATGTGCATAGGAGAGCTCTTGCTTCCCACTCTTTGGGCTCATCTACACCAAGCAGGACATTCCACTATGAAAGCAGTATGAAAGCGGTATATAAAAGGTAGGAGCCACACGATTGCTTTATAGTGGTATTGAAGAGCACTGCAGGATCTACGCTACTGCTTTATAGTGGTACTGAAGTGCACTGACAACTGTTGGGGCCCACGACACATCTACACCAAGCAGGATATTGCACTATGAAAGCAGTATGAAAGTGGTATATGGTATGTGTCAATGGGCCCCAACAGTTGTCAGTGCTCTTTAATACCGCTAAAAAGCAGTAGTGTGGCTCCTGCCTTTTATATATCGCTTTTATACTGGTTTCATAGTGCAATATGAAAGCATTGCACTATGTAGATGAGCCCTTAGGTAGTAATGTCCCTACCAATCCTTGTGCTTATGGCCAGATAATGACACTTTGAAAACGTTTTGAAAACTATCTGGAGTGTGTCCTGGGCCCCAACAGTCGTCAATACCATTATAAACCATTCTAAAGCAGTAGTGTAGATCCTGCCTATGTTTTGAGAAATCACAAGATGAAAGCATTGCCGAGTGCCTGCTAAGGCTCCAGCCCTGCAAGGAACCCACTACTGCCAGTCCTCCTTGCTGTCCCCACCTGTTCAAGCCCTCTCTCAAGATGCGAACTGTGACAAAAGTGAAGAGATGGAGCAGCCTCAACTTACTTGAGTCTCTCCCTCTGTGTAGTTCTAAACATTGGCCTAGGGAGGGGTGGCAAGCAACTGGGCAGCGAAGACTGATGTGAAGTAGGCCCACTCGGAGCATCTTGACCCTTCCCCAAAATCCTGCAGCCACCAATGGTCTCTGGATGACAATGGGGAAACTCTTCTTGTACACACAAGACCACTTCATAGCATGACACCTGCTTTTTGCTCCGATAATCCATTAATAATGATAACTAGGGAACAGCTCTAGTTGGAATTTGATTAAAATATAGTTTTTAAATGTTGTTAATTAATCATACTAGTAATCAATAAGAACTTAGTCCTAAGCAGTATTTTTTTTATTTTTTAAAAAACACCATTCATAGTATAAGATCTCCAGCTGATGAAAGATGGGCTAAACTGAATTCTATAAAAGAAAATTAAATATAGATGATACAATTAGAAATGCCTTTCATATGCTGGAAGCCCTTTGCTTATGTAAAGGCAATTTGTTTACTTTTACTGGTAAATAAATACATTATATCTCTCTGTTTGGTGCCTCATTGGACCAAATACAAATTACATACTTCCTAAGCAGTTTGTAGTGCAAAGCCTTCTCACTGATCTTTCTTATAATCAAATGGATTTTTTTTTTTGGTCCACATTTTAAAGCTGACTGAAACTGAGACAGGAATACTTCCATCTATTATAATTTCACTAAGCAGGTGCTATTCTAAATTTACAAGGTAGCTAGTTTCTACCTTCCTACCATAGAAAATGTCACTCAATTTAAATAAGCATAATTTACTTATTTATTTTATTTATTACATTTATATACCGCCCCACAGCTGAAGATCTCTGGGTGGTTTACAAAAGTTAAACACAGTAAACATTAAAAAAGTATACAAAATTTAAAAACCATCAGAAACATAAAAACAACAGTATCCATTTAAAAACAACAGTTCTGGGGTCCGTTAGAAAACAAACTTAACGTTGTTAAATGCCTGGGAGAAGAGAAAAGTCTTGACCTGGCGTCTGAAAGATAACAGTGTTGGTGCCAGGTGAGCCTCATCAGGGAGATCATTCCATAGTCCGGGGGGGGGCACCACCGAAAAGGCCCTCTCCCTTGTTGCCATCCTCCAAGCTTCCCTCAGAGTAGGCACTCGGAGGAGGACCTTTGATGTTGAGCACAGTGTACAGGTAGGTTCATGTTGGCGTTCCATCAGGTATTGCGATCCCAAGCCATGTAGGGCTTTATAGGTTAAAACCAGCACCTTGAATTGGGCTCGGAAACGTATAGGCAGCCAATGCAAGCGGGCCAGAATTGGTGTTATATGCTCAAATTTCCCTGCACCAGCTATCAATCTGGCCGCTGCATTTTGCACAAGCTGTAGCTTCTGAACCATCTTCAAAGGCTGCCCAATGTAGAGGGCATTGCAGTAATCTAATTTGAAGGTTATCAGAGTATGGACAACTGAAGCTAGGTTATCCCTGTCCAGATAGGGGCATAGCTGGGCCACCAACTGGAGTTGGTAGAAAGCACTCTGTGCCACCGGGGCTACCTGAGCCTCAAGTGACAGAGATGGTTCTAGGAGAACCCCCAAGCTACAAACCTGCTCCTTCAGGGGGATTGCAACCCCATCCAGAACTGGTTGAACACCCCCCATCCAATCAGAGGAACCACCCACCAGCAGCATCTCGGTCT
Source organism: Elgaria multicarinata webbii (assembly GCF_023053635.1). Classification (NCBI taxonomy): domain Eukaryota; kingdom Metazoa; phylum Chordata; class Lepidosauria; order Squamata; family Anguidae; genus Elgaria; species Elgaria multicarinata. Next base: position 123,163,551 of record NC_086172.1, on the reverse strand, counting down.
TGTCCGGATTGAGTTTCAATTTATTAGCCCTCACCCAATCAACCCTTTGGATTCCATCTTTCCAGACTACTACTACTACTACTATTTCTTCTTCTTCTTCTTCTTCTTCTTCTTCTTCTTCTTCTTCTTCTTCTTCTTCTTCTTCTTCTTCTTCTTCTTCTTCTTCCTACATGATGAGGTAATAATAATAAAAAAATTTGGTCAGCTTCCCTCTAGACCAGATACAAAAGAAGACAGGGCTCTTGCAGCTTTAAATGTTGCGAGGAAGAGGAAGTTTCAACAGGTGCTGTATGCATACAAATGACTCCTCCTGAAATTCTGTTTTCTATGCAACTGTTAAAGATACAAGAGCCCTGTCCTCCTTTACATATGGTTACTCTACTGTTAATATAGCTGCCATACTCTTGGCAAAGATAACAGGCCTTAATTTGAGGCATGGTTGATCCAGATTCAGCACCAGAATGTGTTTTCAATGCCATGAGACAATATGGTATAGTGGGTATAATGTTGAACTAGGAGCAAGGAGACCCAGGGTAAAATCTGTTCTTAGCCATGACACCATGGGCCAATCACTATTCTCAACCTAAGAGACTTTGTCCGTGGTTTTTGTGTGTGATGATAATGTGGGAGAACCCTCTTAGGTCTTGGTAGAAAGTAGGCATACAAATGTGGTAGGATTAAACAGCAGTGAGGGCAAATGAGAATGAGGGCAGTGTGGGCAAAAAAAAATGACTCCGAGAAAAGCTTCCTTGGAACGATGTGGATGTACTTGAAATATGTGCTGAAAATGATCAAAACCAGGATCACTTTTCAGTCTTCATGAAAACCAATATGAAACAACGTAAGCAAGCAATTTCAGCTGAACCATGGGAACAAGAAGAGAGCTCCGTTATATTTTCTATTTAAACAAGATCTTCCTGTATGTGTTTGCTTCTTTGGCACACTGTCCTGAAGCTCAGCCTATTTCTCCTAATAAATAATGTCACTGTTTATGCTTAGTGCATCTGGATTGTTCCATTACTGAATGTGATTGAAACAAATACTATTTCATACACAAAAGCCTTGCCGACTTTGTACGTTTAAAAATAGATTCAGCCTTTGGACAGAGCACTCTGTCTAAAGTTTTAACTTAGGCTGGCTTGATTGGCTGGCTATGTGTTCATGGCTCTCTGGCTTTCAATTTGGGGATATGCTAGCACAGACCAGAAAATGAGTTGTTCATCTGTGTGTGAAGCCCACAGAGACACAAACTACCAATTGCAATGTTTATTTGATGATCTTTCTCAGGGTCACTTTCTCTGTGTGTTGAGTAAATCAGTATTTGCAGCGATCTTCAAAAAAATGAAAAACCAAGAGAATTTAGACATCAGAGGATTTCATTTTCATTTATTATATTTCTATACTGCCCCATAGCCAAAGCTACAGATAGCTCTGGAATATGAAGTTGCATAGTTATCCCTGAACTGAAGAGCATCAGCTTGAAGGATTTACTTTTTTTCTTTCACTTTTCCTTTTTCACTGTTTTCCCCTCTTTTTTTAAGCTAGTGTTCTGATCCTGCAAAAGGCTCATTTGTGCTTCGTGAAAGAGCATGTGACCAGGTGCAAGGTGGAGATGAAGGTATTCTGTAATACTACTCACTGTGACAACATCATAGCACAATCTCTAACACAGGGGTAGATACTTTGTGGCCTTCCAGATGTTGTTGGACTACAACTCCCATCAGCCCTAGCCAGCATAGCCAATGAAGATGGGAGTTACAGTTCAGCAACATTTGGTGGACCACCAACTGCTCACCTCTGCTCTAATAGGAGGAGATGAGTTAGCTGGGTCAAGGAAATACTGATGTCCTTTCCTTTCAAGAAAGGGCAGCTCCAGCCACCTGTAGCTACAGTGGCCTCTTAGGCACACACACAGCCCTAAGAGGACAAAAGAAAAAACAGTTTTGCATAACATTTGCATGTGCTAATTTATATGTATGGATGGAAATTTGGAAACAATCACTACAATTTAAATAGAAATACAGTACATCTGACCATAGTGGGGAAGATGGTGAGCAGATGACTGCTCAGTCTGCTGTATCCAAGTGCTGGCTATGGACGGGCAACTCTGCAGCCCCTGAGGCTTCCTTCTGATGGTTCTTGATAATTTAACTGAACTTGGACTGGACAGCTTTTCAAACAGAAGACACTTTCAAATAGAGGACTGTCCTCTGACAACCCTTTAAATAGAGGACTGTCCTCTTTAAAGTAGGGACACATGGCCACCCAAGCCATCTTGAAAAAGGTGGTTGTGAGGCCATGTCTAAAGAAACCTTCCTTGGACTAAGAGGACTGTAATACTTAGCAGCCATATCCTTTCTTGCAGATGTATCCTTTCTTGGGCAAATATTGTTTTAATGTTATTTGTGAGCCATCCTGAATTCTGAAGGGCTGGATACTATAAATTCTGAAGGGATGAATTTATTCTAAATTAATCAATACCTCTCTGCGTTTTGGGTGATTTTTACAGGGAGGCGAAATGTTAGCCCATTCAGAGCAATGTTATGACTTCCTGCCCTTACCGTGGAATGGCTTTGTGACATTATTATTGCGTAATAACATTTGTGATCTGAATGGAGAGACTCAATTCAGCCATGTCCTGTGGCAGATGTGGCTGTTTCAGAAGAACAGTATGCGTTACCAGTTTTCACGAAAGTACTTTTAACTCAAGATGAACAATTCTAACGAAAGTCTATAATTTGTGAGCCAATTACACCAGAACCCTTGTGCTTTAATGACAGCCTCTTACAGAGATATGGCCTTTCAGTGAGTGTAAAGAGGGGGAGGTACGAAGTGGTTGGTTTGCTCTTTTTTATACATGAGGTAGATAGACTTTATCTTCACTGTTCAGTTTAATGACTCCTGCTGCATGTGTCTAAGGCCTAAGTAATAGGATGATTGAAGATTGATGATATTCATGTACTGACCCTGCATCATTTACTCACAGACATTCATGCCATTGACTTTTAAAAAGTACAAAAGCATGCGTGCGTACACACACACACACACACACCATATTAAAAACTAAATGTCAGGGAGAAGAGTCTTAGACTTATTTTCTTCTTGTCTCCTAGTTTTTGTTTTGATCAGAAAGTTTTTTTTCTGGGTGGAGGAGCAGTCAGTCATCTGAGTGTTAAGCTGCAATCTGAAGTGATACAGCCCAGGCACAGGTTCACTTAGAACTTAAGAACATAAGAAGAGCCCTGCTGGATCAGACCAAGGGTCCATGTAGTCCAGCACTCTGTTCACACAGTGGACAACCAGCTGTCAATGTGGGACCCACAAACAGGACATGGTGCAACAGCACCCTTCCACCCATGTTTCCCAGCAACTAGTGTATATAGGCTTACTGCCTCAGTAGCACATCACGACTAGTAGCCATTGACAGCCTTCTCCTCCAGGAATTTATCCAACCCCCTTTTAAAGCCATCCAAATTGGTGGCTGTCACTACATCATGGGATAGTGAATTTCATAGGTTAACTATGCGCTGTTGTGAAAAACAACAGATTTTCTGTCCTGAATCTCCCACCAATCAGCTTCATGGGATGATCCTGGGTTCTAGTATTATGGGAGATGGAGAAAAATGCCTCCCTATCCACACTCTCTACACCATGCTTAATGTTGTACACCTCTATCAGGTCTCCTCCTAGCCTCCTATTTTTCCAAGCTAAACAATCCCAGCTGTTGTAATCTTTCCTCATAGGGGAGACGCTCCAGCCCCTTGATCATTTTAGTTGCCCTAGCCCAGCGAGGACACTGGCAAAACTGTTGATGTGCTTTTTATTTTGCAGTTTGTACCTTTAATTTAAAGTCAGTGGCAAGGAAGTTTATGAGTAAATGATGCAGGGCCTTTAATTACCCTATTACTCATATTTCTCAAAGAAATGGACCAACTGTATTTTTTATTATGGTGGGACGGTCATCCTAGATGGATTTAAAAATAATATCAGAGCACAAATGCCATCCAACAGTGAGGAGGAGGGGAGGTTGCGATGGACTGTCGGGAGCCTGCATGACTCCACACAAAAATGGTCTGTTCATTTACCAAGTCATTAAACTGGAGCTGATTTGATGCTCATAATTTTTTCTGCTGGCATGTGAGGAATCTTTATAGCCTTCAATAAAGCACTCTCACTTCTACGAAACCAGTTTGATTTTTTTTTTTATTCTAGTTGCTTCTGGCAAGATTGATGTTCTTGTTTTGCTTCAGATTCAGATTTTAATGCAGCTATAAAAACACGTTAGATTTGCTTATTTCAGGGAATCTTATTTAGTTAATTATCAAGCCCCACATGGCAAACTATTTCATTTGGATTCTATTATGAAACACTCAGTACTTATTTTCTTGGTTGTTTCCCACTGAAGAAACTAGCAAATAAATCCTGAATGTTGCAGAAATCCACTTAATAATAAAGGGCCCCTCGTGTGCTTTGTTTGGAGAGAAAAGGGAGCCCCGTGTATAGAGAATGCGCCTTTCTCATGCCCTGTGCAAAGCAGCCCCAAATGACTAAATAATAACCATTTTTCTTATCCGTGTCTCTTTTCTTGATGTTGATCCCTGTTCTTCAGTCTGAAATTTGAATGGCTTAGGGTGCAACCCTATGGATGTTTAGACAGAAAAAATCCTACAACTCCCAACATTCCCGACCCAACAGAATAATCCATCACACTTCTGTTTTTGTTGCTGTTTGGATTAGTTAAAAATTGTATGCTCTTTGAAATTTTTTTTCTTTGAAACATTTGTAAAGTGGTAATTAATAATCAAACCAATAATATCTTGGTCTGATTAGTGGGGAAAATGTCCTTCCTTCACTATGGGTTTAAGAATATTGTAGTGACATATGCTGGTTTTTTCTACACGAGGCTGTTAATCTCCTGCATCTACTTTTGGTTTTATGGCAGAATTGAGATCCCAGTGCTACACGAGAAGCATTTTCCTTCCTTTATACCGTCTAGATGGCACTATGGTATAGCAGAATAGCACAAACATGCAAGAGAAAATCCTGCTTTCTTTTACCATCTGAAAAAATACCCCACTTTTCCTTCTCTAAAAAAACTTGTGGAAAGTTCTGTTTCCAAACAGAAGAGAAACTGGAGGATCACATTGTTACCTAAAAACCCTATTAAGCAACCATAGGTAGAGAATGACAATAGCACAACAAATGCCTCATGTAGAAAAGCTGGCTGTTCTGTTACAGGGCATGCAGAAATTACTCTCTCCCTTATCTTGTTCGATGCTAGGTGAAAATGACCATTAAAGAACAAATTATTATAATAATAATTATTTACAATATTTATACACTGCTCAATTATTCCAGAGCAGTGAACATAGATATAAACAGTAAAAGAAGGAAGATTAAAAAAAGCAATTTAAATTGTTCAATTTAAAAACAAAGGAGCCAGAAAAAACTGACTAGTCTGTTGAAGAAGGCTTCTTGAAACAGAGTTGTTTTCAGGAGGTGCTGGAAGCAGTCTAGAATTGGCACCTGCATGACCCCCGGGGGCAAAGAGTTTCACAGAGAAGGGGCTACTACACTAAAGGCTCTTCTGGTGGATTCCAGTTGGGCCACAGGTCCACAGAGGAGCATGCCTTCTGACGACCTCAGTGATCGGGCAGGATTGTAAGGGAGAAGGCACTCTCTCAGGTATCTTGATCCCAAGTTGTTTGTGGCTTTATACACTAGTACCAAAACCTTAAACCTGGCCCAGTGGCTAATAGGTAGCCGGTGCAATTCCCTCAGCAAAGCAGTTATCTACTGAAAAGAGGCAGCTCCTGACAACAGCTGAGCTGCTGCATTCTGTACTAGCTCCAACTTCCGGAGCAGTCTTAAGGGCATGCCCACATAGAGCGCATTGCAGTAATCCAGTGTTGATGTTACTAATGTCAGTACCACTGTAGGCAAGCTATCCCTGTCCAGAAGAGGACGTACCTGGTGAGCCAACCAAAGTTGGTAAAAGGCACTCTGAGCCGCTGCAGCCACTTGGGCCTCCAGTAACAATGTTGGATATAAGAGTACCCCCAAACTATGAATCTGATCTTCCAGAGGGAGAGCAATCCCATCCAGAACAGGCAATGAGCCTATTTCCTGGACTTAGGGCCCACTCAACCACAGGGCTTCTATCTTGCCAGGATTCAGCTTCAGTTTATTGGCCTTTATCCAGCCCATTACTGAGTTTAGGCACTAATGTAAAACTTGCACAGCCTCACCTGATTCAGATGTCACAGGGAGATAGAGCTGTGTATCATCAGCATACTGATGGCATTTTACTCCAAATCCCCTAATGACCACCCTGAAGGCTTCATATAGATGTTAAACAACACTGGGAACAAGATGGTGCCTTGCGGTACCCCACAGCTTAATTGCCAAGGGGCTGAGAAATGATCACCAATGTTACTCTCTGAAATTGAAGCTGCAGGTAGGACCATAACACAGAGCCTCCAATGCCCATTCCACAGAGTTGATTGAGGAGGATACCATGGTTGATGGTATCAAAAGCCAGTGAGAGACTGAGCAGAATTAACAGACCATTAATTGGGTCTAGAGTGGGCTTTTCAGGAGTGGTTGCACTACCACCTCTTTAAGGATGGCAGGGACTGTCCCTTCCTGTAGAGAAGCATTCACCACATCCTGGACCCACCCAGTCAAATCCCTTTGGCTAGCTTTTATTAGCCAGGAGGATCAAGAGGGCACATGGTTGGTCACATTGCTGCAAGTACCTTGTCAACATCTTCAGGCCACAGTGGCTGAAACTGATCCCACAAAATTGGGCAGATGGTGGTGTCAGATACCTGGACTGGAACTGTGCTAATAACAGCATCAAGTTTGCTGTGGAGACAAGTGATTCTGACCTCAAAGGGAGACGCAAAAAAGGGCATAGTGGGTCTTCGAGGGAACCAGGGCTCCATTTGCTGTGGAGAGTGTTAACAACCCCTGGACTTCTTGAAAGAGCTCCGCTGGATGGCTACTTGAAGACGTGATGGAGGCAGCAAAGGAAGCCTTCTTTGCTGCTCGCACCACTGCACAATAGTCACAATTATGTGCTCTAAAGTGCACCTGGTCATTTTGACTTTGAGCCTTGCACCATTTGTGCTCTAGCTGACGTCCAGCCTGTTTCATTTCCCGCAGCTCCCCAGTATACCAAGAAGCAGAGTGGGCTCCACAGTGTTGGAGAGGGCACTCAGGTGCAATCAAGTTTATGGCCCTCTGATCTACACCAAGCAGGATACAGCACTATGAAAGTGGTATGAAAGCAGTATATGGTATGTGTCAATGGGCCCCAACAGTTGTCAGTGCACTTCAATGCTGCTATAAAGCAGTAGTGTGGCTCCTACCTCTTATATACTGCTTTCATACCCCTTTCATAGTGTTATATCCTGCTTGGTGTAGATCTGGCCTGTGTGTTTAAAAAGAGTGCTTAGAAATTCAAAATCACCAAGCTAAGTTTCAGAATCAGTTTGTATAGCTTCTTTGCACAGACATGAATCATATCATTGAAAGAATGCCTATCAGCACTCAAAAATAAAAGAGGTTCCTCAAGGGCAGAATCACTGAGTGAATTCTGAATACGGTCCTGACTATTCCCTATCTGGGAATTGAAATTACCCACAAGAATAAAGAAAGCTGTCAGAAAATCTGTTCCTAAAATATCTATATAGTGGTCAAATGCATCCCACAATGCTTACCTAAAAACACATGCACACACACCTGAGTTTGTAGGTGGAATATGCATTGAATAATAAGAATTCCTGCTTTGGATGCCTACACAGTGTTCTGATACCTATAAATATCAAATACTGCATATATGTCATTAAAGTGTCCAGATCAGGGACCCTGTGTTTACACTAGAGTAAAAATGTCAAAAAGATCTACCTGCTTGTTATCTCTTGAAATAATGAGCTCCACCAGATGAGTGTTTTATTGCATGCTCGTTACTGGGCACTCACAGATTTTCGCAGGTGTGATGCCCTGCCCTCCTGCGTTGTCTCAACTTCACCTGAGACACCCACAAGCACCTGGCAGGACTGTTCATGCCACTAGCACCCAGGACCACTTCAATCCCCCCTGTGCTAATGACGTGTTTGAGGGTTTAGGCCTACTGCTGCTGTTCCTGTCTTGCCTCTGTTTCAGGCCCCACAGCTCCACAGCCCAGCTACTTAGCCCTGAGTTTCCCATTCCACTGCCACCATTTGTTGTTTTCTCCTCACACTCCTCCACAGACCACACCAGTTGTTTGTAAATATAATTGGAATTTATTAACTCAAGTAAATGCATGTTCAAGCTTAATGGTCTCCTCGGTTCAAATGCGTATGGTTACAAGGTTCAAAGCGTATTGGTTTTAGTCACTTCTTTCTTATAAGGTTCCACTACAGACTACTGAAATCATACACTTCTCTCATATAATCATCCACTTCACTCTACCCCACTTCTACCTTCACTTCACAGAATTCCAACCCACAGACACTCCCCTTCTCACTCCCTTAACTATATATAGATATATTTTTCCAGCTCCTCCCACTCTTTCACAACCAATCAAAGCACTCCCCCTCCACCATCCAATACACACTCAGGCATTCCACCCCCTCTACAACTTGTAAGTACCTTGAGGCCTACTTATTTCCTGAACCTTATACATATAAACAATAACTTGGGAGAGAGAGAGAGAGAGAGAGAGAGATTTATAACACATAAAGTAGCTGAACATCACAGCAGGTCCCTCTCACGATGTTGTCTGCGTCCCACATGCCCCACATGCGTAGCCTCTTTCCGGCGTCCGCCATTCCGCGAGCAGGTCGTTGGTGCAACTGTCGCCGGCGGCCCCGCTCCAGCCGCCGCCATGCAGATCTTCGTGAAAACCCTGACGGGGAAAACCATCACCCTCGAGGTGAGGGCGGGAAGGAAGGAAGGAGCGAGGGACATGTAGGCGAAGAGGAGGGATCCATCAGGCCCTTTCAGGCCGCCTCCGCGTGAGGCAGTTGGCCTGCAGGCCTCTGGGCCCTTGCTTGACCCCCTCCTCCGGCTTGGCTTCCCTTCCTCCTTCGCCCTCAGCCAGGGAGAGCGGAGGGGATTTTTTTTTTTTGGTGGGGTTCGTTATTCCTGGGATGGAACTGGCGCCTTGCAGAGTGAGAGAAATAAAAAAGGAATGACAGAGAGTTAATTCATAGTTAAACTATGGAATTCACTGCCACGAGATGTAGCGATGGCTTTAAAAGGGGGATAGACAAATTCCTGGAGGAGAAGCCCATCGATGTCTACTAGTCCTAATAGCTCTATGCTGATTTTATTAGAATGTAAGCCTATGCGGCAGGGTCTTGCTATTTACTGTTTTACTCTGTACAGCACCATGTACATAGATGGTGCTATATAAATAAATAATAATAATAATAATAATAATAATAATAATAATAATAATAATAATAATGCCTCCCGCCCCTTCTAGCAGTGGGATGAAAACAGCCTACTGAATGAGCCATGTGCAAGTTGTTTACTTCCTCTTTCAAAAGAGGAAGTAATGAGGGACAAATAAGCGGGCAGAGAAGCGATGATAAGCAAATGCTGTCTGCTTGGCCCCCAAGGAAGCCTTTTTTGTGAATGCCTCCACAAAACCATAAGTTCATAATGAGGACTACTAGATTATAAGTTTTAGGACAAAAACAGACATTACTTTAAATCTGTATCGCTAGCAGCTATGTTTCATTTTACTCTAGAGTAGGTTCAGGTGCTCTGATCCAGATCTTTAAAGCCTCCCTACCCCACCCCACCCCACCCCATGCTAGGGCCCTTATCCAGATCAGCCTGTCTGCACTTACTCTACAGTAAAAATGAAGAAACAAAACAAAATACACTAGACAGCTGCTAGATACAGACTTATTAATGTATGTTTTGGCCCTTAGAACCTTCTTAGTGGGTGCATTCCAGTTATGGAACATCTTGCCCAGAGAAGCTTTGCCTACTTTGTATGCTTTCAGAAGGTTTCTTCTACAGGGAATTTGCCATCCTGGGGTAGCAGCTGGTTTTAGTCTTGAAAAGCTTCTAAGAGTGCTCTTGTCTCACTTTCTAAATTATGTTGTATTTATAGAGGGTGAATGCATTTTTCATTGGATTTTATTGCTAACTACTTCAGGAGCCCTTTCTGAGAGGCAGTCCATAGATTTGAATAAAATAAAATAAAATAATTAACTTTGCAGATAAATAGATAATTACGAACACCCTGCCACAATCCAGCAGAAAAGCTAAGAACGTTTAAGGCTGTGATCTTTTGCCCACTTACCTAGGAGTCAGCCCCACTGAACTCAGTGGGACTTACTTTTGAGTAGATTTCACTGTGAATAGGATTGCACTGTAAATCTTTTGACATCAGCTTTGTATTGGATTGTATTCCATAAGTCTCCAGCATTCTTTCTCAAGAGGAAGCATACTTTATAAAGCGCTTGTGCAGAACCTCAGCCCTGGGGTCCCAATCCAGCTGTGATGGGGAGGGAGTTTCCCCAGGGGCTGCATGCATACAAATGACATCTACTGAAATTCCCTTTTCTACACAACTATTGGATATACAGGAGCCCTGTCCGCCTTTCCATATGGTCAGCCAATTTTAGCTAGACAGGCATTTCCGCCCATTTAGTTGAGACGTCAGGGATGGGGAGGGAAGGAGGCTGGGGAAGGCTGATGATAGTTCATATCCCTGCTACCACCCCAGTGCCCTCCCCTCCCTGCCCATTGGAATGCCCCCTCTCTGTCCTCTCTGAGGTGGCCTTTGAGACTTCAGAAAGACAGATGGAGTGGTTCTCTCTATGCCAGCTGCAATGGGGAGGGGACTGAGAGCTCAAACTCCTGGGTCCAAGGTTGGAGTACTTTCTCCAACCTCAGATCCAGAACTCTAAACTATCCTGTAACACACACACACACACACACACACACACACACACACACACACACTGGCACTGTCTAGGGGCCTTAGGATTGTTTTGTTATCATTTTTTCCTTTTCTTCTACTCCTTCTTCTTGCCCTTCCTTCTTTGTTCACTGGGACTTGAGATTCCTTGCTCTGATTCAGAAGTAATCACAATCCTCAAGTTTTAGCACTCTGCATGCAGAAAGTCCCAAATCCAATCCTCACAATCTCCATGTAAAAAGTGTGTGTGTGTGTGTGTGTGTGACCGTGTGACCCTCTGTCTAAAGCTTGGGAGAGTGAGAGTGAAGATGCTTCATATATTGATCACTGCCCAGTGCTAGTTTTCCATGAGTTTTGAGCCCATGTCCTTGATAGTGGTTAGTTCTGAAAACCTCAGAGGCAGACGATGTACAATGCACTAAACTGCATTAACATCCCTTTGGGAAATGGCTTCTGGACCTCAGCTGGAGATCAAACAATCTGATGTATAAAGATTGACAGCTCCATCCTATAAATAGCAGAATGGCCAAATATAAATTTGCTCCATCCAGGCCTGCTCACTTATTGCTGCTCTTTATTCTATGCCTTTCCCAAAGGGAAAAATATGGCTCACATCTTTCACTTCCCTCCAGTTTTCAGGGAGGTGCAGAAGAAGGGAACATCTATAAAAGATCAACTCTTCACACGTGCTGGCTCAGCATCTGCTTCTTGGTATTACCCAGATTATTTTTGAAGCCTGTCTCACAGTATTCCCTTGTACCATGTGCAGTTCTGTACACTCTACTAATTAGGGACGGGGGAGACATTCATTCTGTTTACATTTTAATGCCAATGTACCTCATTCCATTTATCCCTCAATATTCACATTTTTTTGGTTTTGCAATGGAGTCCTCTGATCAAAAATGCATACAAGACACATATTAGGGGGAAACACACAAAAATGTGCATATTAGTGAAAGTAGCTTTAAAAAATGCATTATATTAGAAGTATTGTTTGCCAAAATGTGTTTGGTAGGCAAAACTGCATACAAAATGCATTTATTAGAAAAGTGCATACTTTTCATGCAGACTTAAAACAATCCTCAAAGTTCAGGACAAAATGAATTTAAGATTGGAAAACTTCTCAAAATTTGGGTTGAACTGAAGTTAAGATTGGAAAAAAATGAGGAACTGAAATTGACAGAATTCTCCATCCCTAGTGTTAATAAAGGTCATAATAAAGTGCTCCATACCAGGGGAGTGATTTAAATAGGTGAGGCAGGAAGGCCACCTCCACTCCATGTTTCAAACCAAATGTTGATTGTTTCTCAGGAACATGTATATTTCTGGGCAACTCACTTATTCTTAAAATGTGTGTGTACTGTTATAAACAATGAAGCCCAAATGAAATGTGATTATGGCAGAACAACTTCCACTGTGGACTCTGTGTAAAGTCGCAGGATGGAGCAATTTGAAGTGTAACATGAGTGAGTTCCACCACCCACGTTTTCTGATTCAAAGTCAAGTTGTTAAAGTCATTTTTCTCCCAGAGGGTCTATTTTTCTCCCAGAAGGTCTATTTGGCTTTTTACAGAGAAGCTTAACCATGATGGCTTTTTGTACAGGTGCAGTCTGTGTTCTATATTTTGTTGGCACCACATCCAATATTTATTTTGTTCTGGGAAAGGTTGCTATTACTTACAATCAGCATTTCATGTATGTGTTACCAATTGATGTTAAATATACATTGTATTTTCTATATTAGCCCAGGAAAATTTAACTCTTCATTAAGCCCATTTGGCCCTAACCCATTTGTATTTGTTGAAAGTGAGATGTGAATAAAAAAGGCACTATTTTCACTACTGTTAAAAATCAGCTAAGAGAAAAGAAAACATGGAAACAATGTATGAAACATTAGACGTGGGGAATTATGATGATGTTGATGATGATGAAAATGTAGTATTCTTATGTTAAAAAGCCCCTAAAACTTTGTTAAAAAGAATAAGGGTGTTGTCTATACGATACTACTCTTCTGATTAATTTGTTTGTTTTATAGCTCCTGAAGAAGGAGATAACCACTCTGAAATGCGTAGAGTACAATACATTTTCTTTTTATCTTGAGCACCAGAGTTTGCCTCCTCCTTTATGGTGCCTTTCCCTCCACATTTGTGCCTCATAGTCTCAAGAAAGAAGTTCACACGTGTGAAGCTTCTATCTTAGCTTCCCAGGCAGTTTTCATTCTGTAGCACAGTCCAATCGCACTTTGAGCTCAATCCTTCTCCTCAAGACAGTCACAAGTCTCCTCATTCTAGGTTCACAGCTGCAAGCTTGGGACAGCTGACTTTTTTTTCATGCCTCTCAATATTCTAGGGAGCTGCTGTCATATTCACCAGCCTTTGGCTCAGAGTGAGAGGTGGCTTCTCTAGTAATCCATAATCTGCTGCTCCAGGACTTGCTTTACCAGAGGACATGGCCCCCTGTGATGCAGTCTTCCCCACCTCTTCACCATAGCAGCCAGTGACTGCTGAATCAGACAATGGCCCTTAAGAAGTTGACAGAAGGGGTGGAGTTAATAGCAGGTCCAGACATCCCATCCTTTATTAGGTTACAGAAGGCTACGCATGTTGCTGAGATACCAGCTCTTCTGGAGTTCCAGCCAGCATAGAACTGTCCAAGGTCCTGAAAGGCCTGGCCTCTATTTAATTGGCTTTGACTCTGCCTCACCATTCTAGAAACTGCAACTCCTTCAGATGGTGTCCCCCTAGGAACCTTCAGCTGCACTAGATAAGTCAGTTGGAACTTGCAGTGGGTGTACCATCCTTTATAAGCTTCTGACTCTGCACCCAGTGAATTACTTGCTTGGTAGCAAGCTGAGAGACTGGGATGTTGTGCTGAGGTTTTTTAAGTCTCTCTAGTAAAGTGCAACCTAGCTAGCTTCACTTCCTCCCCTATGTTTTCTTGCCTTTCTCCACGTTTGTTATTTTTCTCTGATTAATCAGTATCCAAGGAGAAACCTTGATTTCAGGCTGTCCACTCCAAAATCTATTTTTTGCAACTAAATTGTTTGGCTGAGGAATCCTTAATGATGGCTTAGCCAGCTGTTCAGTCCTCCCACCATTGCCCATCCAAAAGCCTTTCATTTGGACATTGGTGGATCATGTTGTGTATCCCATTGAAAACAATGCAGTGGCCACCCCGTTCTGAATTCATTACCAACCAGGAACTGAGGTCCTTTGGGTTCTTTCCATTCTGAAGCAAGATAAATATACCCACATTGACGCCATTTCTTCCCTTTTCTCCTAAAATAACTCCAAATCTCTTCTCTGTCCCTCAGATGCCCCCCTGCAACATTAAAGTTTGAGAAAACCCCTCTTGCATCAAGCCTGCCTCCCTATTTCCCTAGCACTTTCCCTGCTACTTATTTGGCCAGCTCTAATCCCCCACCTCTGTCTTCCCTGTCTCTGATATTACAGGTGGAAATAGCTGTTCCAGTGCTAAAATAGCTCATATGACTTTTTAATACATTTTTGGGGGGTAAAATAAAATTTCTTCATCATCTTTGACAGTGAGCTAAATTTGTTGGTGTGTACTGTGCATGATCTGTGTGCACACCAAACCTCTGCAAAAAGATTCTTATATTTCCAGGTTTTTCAAGCAGACATGCAATTTAGAACAATGACATTTGGTAACAGTATAGGAAAACAGATTTTAAAAGTGGTTTTTTTTAGTAGAAAAACATGGGCAAGGGGGAAGATTCAACTTCCATGTCTTGCCCATTCATTAAGGTTGTGCAAGTTTCCCTCCCTTTTTAAAACACAAGTTGCAATTAACTCCACAATGAAAACCCAGATCATATGACGTGTTCACATGTTGTTGCTACAGTTACTATGAAATATATAGAAAAGGAACCAAAACAAATCTTCTTAAAGACACTACTTTTGGACAAGTTAATGTTGAATATATACAAGGCTCAGCCTTTAAATTGTGCTTAGAATCTTTCCTCTACACTGCTGAAATCTCTGCCTTCTCTCTCACTGAAATTTGAAAATGTGACCCTAGGCCAAACATGGAATTCATGGTTTCTTCTGAAAAGCATAGTAAACATTTTATTTCTTTATAGAACAGCTCCATAGAAGATTATCCAGAATTGTAACTTAAGAACTGTGTGCAAATGGCCCCTTGAAACGCTCCACTCTATTTGAGGGCAGAGAAATTGGGGGACCATTATGCTGAACTTCTCCAGGGGGATGATAAATTCTCCAACAGTTTCTTGGAGGCGCATCATTGGCAGTAGCACAAGGTCTTTCTTTCTTTTTCCCCTTAAGGCTTTTTTCTTGTATGGGTTGCTGCTGCTGCATTTGCAGTAATTGTGTTGGCATCTTGGCCACCATTTTACAGAAATGCTGGCTATAAACAAAAGGGAAAAGTCACCACTGTTATGCCCTTTCTTGTGAGTATCACTAGACATATTTGACTAGCCTCTGTTGGTGGTGGTGGTATTATTATTATTATTATTATTATTATTATTATTATTATTATTATTATTATTATTATTATTCCACCTTTTGCAGGGGTAATTAAATTAGATCCAGCAAAAAAACATTGATATTAGGAGAGGGCCCATAGAAAGGGCTGCTGTAATTCCAGATAAACAACCACCAACAGAGGTTGATGGCAGGCTGAGGGGGTTGAGGGCTAAAGCCAGGGAAACTCCCTGAATTCATTAATGGAATCCTCCATTTTGCACCTTCCACAATGCTGCAGACCTAGTGTTATTCCAGGCCATTCTGGAGGGGGTGGAGGTGCGATAGTGAAATGGCAGTCACAGTAAAATGGTGGAGAATATTCAGAGGAAGTTCCCGAAAACAGTCTTCTTTTCCTGGGGGTGGGTATGGGGTAGGGGGCAGAGAAGCAGAAATATTTAAGAAACTTTCTCAGAAAACTGTCTTCTGAGAAATTTCAGATCAGCTCTTATGAACTTCAGCCACATCAAGAGATCGGTTCAAACCCTATCAAAGTACACTATGAATGTGTAGGTACTGAACACGCCCTGCCAAAAGGCGGGAGAGAGCCTATGTGGTATGCACAAACTGTGTCCATAGGAGGCTCTGTGTAGATGACTGATCAATCCACAGAGGCCGAGGACAGGACCAGCATAGCTACCTTTCTGCTCCAAAGCCACAGGATGGTAGACATGAACAGCCAAGGCATCTTTTTACCCTTCAAATGAACTATGTTCCAATTTCCATTTGCATTTAACACAAGTGGTTTTCTTCTTCACTCATTCATCATCAATCCCTGAGAAGTCAGCAACATTATCTGAGCCAAAGGATGTTTTATTCATTATGCTGACCCATATTCTTATAGTTATGGAATGGTTATTTAAGTATTCTGAGGGTAAGCACTTTTGGAATCATTAAGGCTTCGCAGATGCATCAGTTGTGCCAATACCAGGAATGGGACTCAATCTATGCAGGACCTTTTAAAGATAGTTTATGGTATTGATAGGGAATCATTGTCCTAAGCATATAGATTTTTAATTAATCCCCTTCAGGACAAGAGTCTATTGGTTTCCTTTATTAAAACTTGAAGTATTATCTTCCCATCCTTAAAAAGAAAGAAAGAAAGAAATTCAAAGAATAACATTTTGAATAAGGGGCATGAGCTGAGTTAGGAATAAAGAATGCCATATGGTATAAATTATTTATATTTTTGTTGAAAGAACTTATTGGAATAGTGATTATTCTTTTTGGTTTTGTTCCTGTGTTTCGGTATGTAAAGTTTTGTTTTGTGGGATTCCACCACAACCTTTTTTTTAAAAAATGATGGATCTATGGAAACCAGCATTTAGCTTCACTAGTGAAGGTCCAGTATATGATTAATGGGTAACTGGTTGTTGTCCGATCTAGTGGTTGGGTGAATTTGGAGGCTTTACGGAAGACTTTTTTGGATAGTGCTGGCTTCCAATTTCTCCAAATTCATAACTAAAGGAAGGCTCTGGGCTGCTGTAGGTGTTTTCCCCCTCCCTATAGTCTCAGTATTGTGCACTGCTGGTTTGCTACTTATTGATGCATCATGAGCATTTTAAGAAAATGGAGATGTGACAGCCAACATTGTAATGGAAAGCATTGTCAATATTGGCTGCCTTGTTGAAGGCATTTATTTAAATATTGAGAGAGATTATATTAAATATTTAGAGAGGGTTAGGGTTGTCTTTATTGAAATGGCTTTTCCATTGCCTTTATTAACTTGCGTTGGCTGTTTATGCCATATTATTTGTATTGCATTTGTGGTGTGGGGAATGCTGGGATGAGCAAAAAGGGGAAAGCCACCACTGTCATGCCCTGTCTTGTGAATTTTGCTAGATATATTTGATTGCTCTCTGTTGGAAACAGAATGCTGGGCTGAATAGATTTGATCCAGAAAAAACAATGCTGATATTAAGAGAAGGTCCATCGATAGGACTGCTCTAATTCCAAATAAACCACCACCAACAGAAGTTGGTGACAGGTTGTGGGTCAAAGCCAGAGAAGATAAGCTCCCTGAATTCCCTAATGGAATAATCTTCTCCCATTGTGCACCAAGAATCTTGGTTTTCAGAATAAAGTGGGGGTTTTGGGTTGTTTTTTTTTACTGATGCATGTGGAAAAGGCAGGAGCCATACCAAGCAGGATATTGCAGAAAGCAGTACATGGTATGTGCCAATGGGCCACAACAGTTGTCAGTGCACTTCAATGCCTTTTATATACTGCTTTCATACTGCTTTCATGGTGCAATAACCTGCTTGGTGTAGATTAAGCCTTAGCTGCAGCACTGGATGCCCCAAAACCATTTAGTAGGGAGGGATGAGCACAGATGCAGAGACTTCAGAGATTAGAGCTAGAAACTGTTTAGTCAGGACTTATCTCAAAGAACAAAGGTGAATAAATACATATTGGCCATTCTTTACAAAGTATATATTACATTATATCTCAAAATCACACAAATCAGTAATAGAAGCTGAATCTACAAACCCTTTTGATCCACAGACAATTACACATGTAGCATCTGTTCACCTGTGGGAAACTTGCCATAATTCCTTGCACTAATTTCAAATTCCTGTCCTGGATCACTGTTAAGCTTGTTTTCACTGGCCCAAATTCACATGCAAGTCATGTCAATCTAAGGCCATGTCAACAACAGGTCACCTCTTGTTGTTTCATACAGGATTGCAGAATGATATTGAATGAAGACCAAATAGGACACCATTGGGGTTTATTTTTGGTATCATATCATTCTCTCATTCGAAATTCAAGCTAATTATTTCAACACTTGAAAGTTGTGAACCAAGCCAAAGGAAGAACACTTGCTCTGCTTCCTTCCTCTGTCTATCTTTCCCTGAGGGTCAAGACAGGAGCTAAGAAGAAAGTGGCATCTTACCAGACCCCCTCTGGGATTGGAGCTCAGCCCTCACTTGCCTCCAGTGTTTTCCCCAGGAATTGAAAAGAGGTGTCTGTCTCTCTGTGTATATGAATGATCAGAGACATGAGCCTTGATGCTGATTTTTTTTTTGCCCTTGGCATAGGGGGATTCAGGCTGCCTGGCACTGCAGACAAACACAAAAAATGTGTCACCATCATGATTCTTTCATTAGATGAAACCTTCATTTTAATTAAAGTCAGCTACATTTGCAACCTCCTTGTTTCTGTGTTGCAATTTTGCACACCTGTCTCAATGAATTTCTCTTGCATGCCAGTGCGTCCATTTTCAGTCACTTCTTCCATGCCTCCCAGTTCCAGTCCTTCAGATGATATACTTATGAGTTCATTTGCATCATTAAGCAGAAGGCAACTTCTTTCAGAACATAAACCTCTATTCAGTGATGAAAGAAGACACCAAAGTGTGGTTGTTGCGTTAGAAAGTACAAAGACGACATTCGTCGCCTCAAGCAGAAGCCTGTGGGAGGCTGCCAGGGCGGTAGCACCTTGGAGAGCTCAAAGTGATCAAGAACAGGAGACCAACTGAGGCCTTATAATTGGGATGGATGAATGTATCCCAAGTGAATTCATTATTTCCTTGGAAAGTAACAAATTCGTCTGTGTAATCTTGAATGTGAGGTCTTCTTCAATTCAAGACCTTGTTTGACGTATAAGCTTTTGTGCATACACAGTAACAAACTGCATCTTGGGAGCTGTAGCTTGAAATCACATAATGCATCGTGACATCATGCATCACTGCATTATGTACCCTTCCTGATTGGTTGTTTTCATGTAGCCTGCCTGGTAATAAACCCTAATGCTTTTGATTATTGGAAAGGAAATGGGTGGGTAGGGGTTTGCTGGCTTGTCTAAACTGTTGCATCATCCATGAGATCATTATCACAGCCACCACTCCCATTCCAGGAACATATGCACACAACACAAAATTAAAGCATGGAATTCACTACCACAAGATGTAGTGGTGGCCACCAATTTGGATAGCTTTAAAAAAAGGTTGGATAAATTCCTGGAGGAGAAGGTTATTAGTGGCTACTAGTTCTGATGGCTATGTGCTACCTCCAGTATCAGAGGCAGTAAACCTGTATACACTAATTGCAGGGGAACATGGGTAGGAGGGTGCTGTTGCACCATGTCCTGCTTGTGGGTCTCTAATTGACAGCTGGTTGACCACTGTGTGAACAGTACTGGACTAGACTGACCCTTGGTCTGATCCAGCATGGCTCTTCCTATGTTCTTAGAAATGTCCTTTCACTAAAGGGTAAAGTGATATCATCACATTTCCTAAAAAAAAAAAAAAAAAAAAAGGCCAACCAACCAACTCCACACAAGCTTGCAATCAATCCTGCAATGAATGAAGAATTGTAAGGCTCACTACAAAGGTGAGCATTACAAATGCACAAATTTTGGCCACTCCCCAGTGGCTCCTTGAATGCTCCTTCTTTTTGTGGAGCAGGAAGTGGCTGGCTCCTCAGAGGTATCATGTTAAGGGGGTGTCCACAGGTGTCCCAGCTTGGGGTCTGTAGGCTCACTGCCGTAATATCAAGATGGTGTTGAACTTGAAATGTTGTTGTTTTCTACTAGAAAAGAGGTCCATTGATACAGTGTTATCCATTCTTTCCTATTGTCCTTGCTGGATCTTGATTCTCTGGCTCTGATTAGTTCCATTGGAGGCGTGCCCAATTCACAGAAAATCCATGTAAGCAACGGTGCATCAGCCTCTCCCCTGTGTATTTATCTAGTGAATAGATATTCCAAAAAAGGCATTGTTCCCCTCTCTTCAACTGCAGTTTTGATTTAATGCTGCCATTATAGTGTTGTTGGTTGCTCTAGTATAATGAATTGTTGATTGACTCTTGTCTTGATTATTGATAGTGTCTGTTCTGTGACATTTAGTCTTGATGACTTAATAATTGTGTTGAACTTGATATCTGTTGTGAAGCTACTTTTAACATAACTGCAGAAGGGATATATAAATAAACTTGGCTTGATAAACCACCTACCACACAAAGGCACCCTAACTATCAACAGCAAAAAGCCACAGCATAAGACTTGGTATTACATGCCTGCCTTTTTCTCCCTCCTCACCTTTATAAAGTTAGAAAATCATCAAAACAGTATGAAGAGAACAGCATGCTGATTCCTCCACAAGATTGGGTATTTCTCCATTTATCTTGGCCAGCTGATATCTAATATGATCTGTCTAAATTAGGTGGGAGTAAAACAATACATAATCTAAGTTTCTTGGATTCAGTGGGTGGTAGAGCAAAGATGTATGTGACCTAGTGCTCCTTGGCATAACTGAGAAGGCAGACGCCTGAAACTAGTTTTTTCTTTCTTTCCCCGTCACTCCTGTAGTACATAATCCTCACCAAAGATCTCAGAAACCGCTGCCTGCTGTTGAAAGTAAAGGACTTTGAGAATGAGCAAAGACAGGGGGAAAGGTAATGGGGAAGAGTGGGAGAGATGTCCAATTAAATGTAAGCAGTATATTATTAGCTCGTATCTGCTAGAAGCAATTCTGTTTGGTGTTGAATGGCAGCCCGGAGCATATTTTGTCCTAGGTTCTCCTTCAAATGGATCCCTAAGATCTTCCCTGCAGTGAAGGGTCTGCAATTGCAGATAATGTCCATGTCAGATCAGATATTCACAGCTGAGCACATTTCCTACCAAAGTCAAAAAGACAGTGTTAACCTCTGTAATTAACAGCAGAGGGTGGGTGGAACTCCAGTGCTTTCTTCCCCATGCAGGAAGGAGCCATGCAAGGAAGCAGAAGAATAGGCTTCGGTGTGGTTTCTTCTTTCCCCTGATCTTACTAAACTTTAGGTACACAGAGGTGGATTTCATGACCAGTTGAACTCACCGCATTCAAGGGATGAGGCTGTAGACCAGGAGTAAGGAAGCCTGTTCCAGTGCAATGGCCAAATTCAATTTCAGGGAAGCTCTTGGTGGCTGCATTCCAGTGGCGGCTGGGCTGAAAGCCAGAAGGCGGGGCCAAAGGCAGAAGGGGTGTGGCCAAAATACAACACTACCAGCGTATTGTAGCTTAATGCTCTTATGGCTAATAACTAAGCCTTAGGAGGGGCATTTCTACCTTTGGGAAAGTGAAAAAACTATTAAAAAGCCACCAAAAACTGATGGTCAGGGAAAGAGGGTGGGCTATCCAGGGAACCTGGGAGGGCCCTCTTTGGCACATGGGCCTGAGGTTTTCCAAAGAAAGAGAATGAGTGGAGGACAGATTCATCTTCAGCACAGACTCCAGGCAACTTCACTTTCCCAAAGGCCTTTGAGCATGAGGAACAAGCCCCACATCTGATCTCATCCTGCTGCCATCTCTTTCAAGATTGAAAAGCTTGTGGTACCACCATCCCACGTTTTGCAGTCAAATCATGATTTCCCCAGAGCCAATGCTTACCGAATTGTGTGTGGCCCCTTTAAATTCAGGAGGCTTTTTCCAATTGTGGGGGATGGGGGGGAATGGGACTGGAAACTATTTAAGCCTATGAGCTCCAGATCACTTCTGAAGCAACACCTGAACCGTTATTGTGTAAACATCCAGTCTGGTGTCCAGGTGGAATGGTGGAAGGTCCTGTTGCATTTGACCTTCTGCTTGGGCCTCAACTCCTGAGAGGGCCCAAACCTCCCAGCTGAATCCCTGCCTGGTTTTGACCCTTCGCCTGACTGTGTCAGGTGGAAGAGGGAATACTGTCGGCACAGTCACCCCAGTCACTGCACTCACAATAAACTCTACCAATTCTCAGGCTGCATTCAGCCTGCAAAGACCTTTTCCCTGGAAAACCTTTCACCATCCCATTTACTTCTGAAGAAATGAAAAGTGGAGCTGACTCTCACACCAATTTCCTCCCCTCTTTTTACTGTAAAGTGGATTTTTGTTCAGCTCTCAGGGTGGAGGATCCATGCAAAGTCTATTTTTGTGTTCTGCTGTCTCTCTGCCACCTGATTTTTGATGTTTTCTTGGCACATCATGCCAAGGCAGCCAAGACTGTGATTAACTCATTTACACAAAAAGCTTTTACATGAATTTCCTCCAGAAAGCTACTAAAAAGTTATTTTGTAATACAAATGTGTGCAACTTGGCCCCCAGCTTTGCCTCTCTTACCCATCGCCATGGATCACCTAACTTTCAGGCATCTTGCTTTGCCCCCCAGATGTCAGTTGTGCATGTTTATGCCCTGCAACACTTGTTATGTCATGCATGCAGTAGGGCTGTATTCAGGGACTTCCTGCCCCAGTCTGCATATGGTAGTAAATCTGCCATTGAGCATGTGTGAAGTGTTCCTTACTCCCAATCAAGCAGATCTTTAGAATCGAAGTGTAGAAGAAAATCATGATAAGAAGGAGAGACCAAACTGCCCCCATGCTTCAATGCTTGCTTTTCCTCTTACCTTTTTGTTCTTTGTTTCTTTTGTAACATCAGGTCTATTAGATTGCGACCTTGCAGGTAAGGACAAAGCTTAGCGAGGTTAGGGCACTTTATAAGTGGACAACAACAACAACCAACACAATTTTAACCCAGTTTGACGTGTATGCACTTTTAAAAAATCTGGTGCCAATAACAAAGCAAAACGTTCACAATAAAAACGAAACCTTTTCCATCCCACCCCTCCCTCCGTCCCATGGGTGTGTGCACGTGCCTCTTAACATATTTAAATCTGATCTCAATGCTCTCTGGATCCTCTTGGCTTACAGCCACATAAAATCAAAGCAGCATTGCTTTTATATGGCCAGTTTTGGTTTTGGCAATACAAAAATCCTTAGTAGAGACCACTATCAGGAAATGTCTTCTGAATGATGGTTTTTCAAGTTAATCAAGCAGTGGAATGCTGCCTTCTGCTCCCAGGGTCCCATCCCATGGTGGTTGAACGTTGCAAGCAGATTGCCCCGATTGCATTCCTCCCTTATCTAATGGGCAGAACAAGCATCAATAAATACTTGTGTCAATCCAGATTTTGAAAAGCCATATATATATAAATGCAAAGGTGGACGTAAATATTTTTGAACAATAAAGTTCTCCCCCCACCCTCTGGAAGAAGCTATATCTTCCCCATGTCAGAATAGGAAATATTTCTTACCTATTGCCCTCCAGAGAGATTCGTTTGGATTTTAAGTGCAAGGAGGATTTGTTTGGTTTCGTTTTGATTGGCACACCAGCGCCTTTGAGCTGCTCCAGGTCTCTGCTTGCTAGGAAAAGCCGAGAGAAGCCAACTGAATCAGCCTATAACCTTAAGCTGCTGAGGGACAGGCTCTCAATGAGCAGGAGTATTCATTGGAATAACTCTCCAACCGTTGCAATAATAATCTCACTGAGCCTGCTTGTCCGCTTCTGATGGTTACATGGTTCACAAAAGTCCTCAAGGTTTTATGATGAGGATACGAGAGACGGAATCATCTCTAAGTGTAACTCTTTGGGGGTGAAAAGAAAGCATCCATTTTGTTTTAATAGTTCAGTTCTTTGAATATTTTCTAAAACTATTTTATTTGAAGATTTTTTTCAGGGGTCAATTATAAAAGAGCAACACATTAACCAACATTTCACACTCTCAAATCAAAAGTAACTGAATTCACTTACGCTTTTTCTTTTCTTTCAGAGTTACTAGATATCAGATTCATTGAAAGTGTAACACACAGTGTATGACAAATTTGTAGTACCTTCCCCAAGTTCTTTTAAACTCAGTTTATTAAAAAGAAAGAAAGGATTGTCAGGATCAATATCTGAGTATAAATCATATAACCGTTGTAAACCACCCATAGAGCTTTGGCTATGAGGTGGTATATAAATGTAATATATTATTATTATTATTATTATTATTATTATTATTATTATTATTATTATTATTTATATAGCACCATCAATGTACATGGTGCTGTACATAGTAAAAGAATAAAACAGCAACACCCTGCCTCATAGGCTTACATTCCAATAAAATCATAATAAAACAATAAGTGAGGAAAGAGAACACACCAAATAGGCACAGGGGACAATAAAACTAACAATGTGAAAGTAAGAACACATTCCAGTTCTAAAAGCTGTAGAAAAAAGAAAAGTTTTCAATTGAGATTTAAAAACAGTAATTGAACTCATGAATAATAATAATAATGATGATGATGGCCTGAATGCCCCGCTTGTCATGGCTTTTTCATGGGTTGTGGGGAGTGCAATTGTGATGAGCAGGGAGTAGGCTGTCTTATTTTCCCAGACTTTTTTATCTCGCAGTTTTAAAAAACAAACAAACGTATTATTGTGTTTTAGACCTTTACACCACTGCTGGGTTTTTACATTAGTTTGATTCTTTTTTAAACTTTGAAAGGTTTTATATCATGTTGCGGTTTTAATTTTGTGAACTGCCCAGAGATCTGTGGCTGTTGGGAGGCATAGAAATGTAATAAATAAGTGTAGTGGAAATTCACCTTTATCAATAAAAAAAGTTGATAGACTAAAAGAAGTTTGCCTTGCTTTTCACCCTGTGCTGCTAAGGCAAAAGGGGAATGTAGGATGTGAAGAATCGGCTGTCTCTCATGGCCAAGGATATGGTGCAAAGGGAAATGTATGGCCAGCTATTCCTTAAGGCTGAGACATGTGGAGGATGGGAGCCAAAGGGAGATACAGAATGTGTAAGTGAGCTACTTCCAATGTAACCAAGCAACAGGTTATGTCATGCTTAAAACATTGTAAGCTTTGTGATTGGACAGTTGACCTCTGCAATAAGGCGTGCTTTAATTACATATGGAAACTGTAGAAATCTATAAAAGTGTTAGACTTCAAGGCAGAGGGCAGTTCTCTTTTCCTTGTATTAGAGAGCTCCATTGCAACATGTGTTCTCTGCGTTGTTGCAATAAAGCAATTGGTGAGAGAACGCTACTTGAGTCGTGTCCAGTCTCTTGACCATGCAAAGAATTCCACGACATAAGTAAACAAACAAACAAGTTTACGATTGCTTATCCAAGTAGAGTGAATTCAGATATTTGTACAGAAACAAGACAATGCCTTTGAAGTGCTAGCTATTAAACTTTCACTTGTCATAAGGCGCCTGTGGAACCTGCCCAAAACTTCCCTTTTCCTTGATAAGTAGTAAGAAAGGTATAGAATGGTTGGACTGGGATGCAATGACTACAGTGATGTACAACAGCATGGCTGTATTACTGCAGCATAATGCATAGGATGTTTCATTTCAAGTACTGCTGCTTCAGAAACATTTTGCAAGCATCCATAGGGCTATGCAGTTAGGGAATTTAATGGAGTGTGAGTGTGTTTGTATGTGTGAGTGAGAAGAGTGAGAGAATACATCATGTCAGAAAAGACCCCTGCACCCAGGAAAACAATGGATATGTTAGGAAAGAGATCAACGAGAACATTGATAAAAGACTTGAATTACCTTTGAAGCCTTTTGGTTAATCATTATCTCTGGGATTCACTGTAATAGCTGGATTGGGCCTGACAGGCCACAAATTTACATAAAAGTTTTCTGAAGATGATATCACGGATTCAAGTCTTTCTGTCCAAGGTAGTATGCCTGCCCCCAACTTGTCAGGATAAAGAGAAATGGTTCACAGTAGAATGGAAACAACTGATGTGACAGGAAATTCAAAGTCAAATGTCACTGTCACTCTGTATAAATATTCAGCGAGTGTGCAGTCCCTCATAGGCAAGTTGTTGTTCTCTGTTTGGGGGTCTTCGCTTGCTTCATAATCTTAATAAGGAAAAAAAAACTAGAGGGGGAACTGGATTAATGTTTCCAAAAGGCTTGTTATGACACCTTCACATTATTTTTCAAGTTAGGAATATATTTGATCTGAAGAGGAAAAATACGAGGTAAGGTCTGGCTTAATGGTGATGAAGAGATGCTTTAAATTGCTGCTGTGAAGTTTGAGTCTTGACTATAAGCACACAGTCATTTGATGTTTACCTCCTGGTTCCATGTTTAAGCAGGCTTTTTTTTTTAAAGCCGCTGGACTCTGAGGCCCCTTTATTTCTGGGTCAAATTCAGTGATATTACAAATGCTGACATGGTGGATACAATGGCTATAACTCATTTTGATTGAAATATCATCACATACAACTCAGTGGAAGATAAAGCATTTTAATCCTTGCTTTACATTGTATTCTTGCATGCACACAAGGGACAGGATCCAGCCAAAGCTAAGCATATTAGCTTTAATTGATCTCCATATTTATTAAATATTTCTTTGAATCCTCAAGTACATGTGTAGTTCTCTTCAGTTTAAATTAGTGGAATGCTACTTTGGCTCAGTTTTATAGAAGGTTGTTATTCATCCATTCAGTTTCAAATGAGTTAGGAAACAAATTGGTAAGTAGGTAACCAATATTGTTTTCTATAAGATCAGAATAGTATGCTTCAGTCTTCTGGCCCCTGCCAGAAATCTGGCAATTGTATCAGATCAATATACGTTTCTGAACCATTTCCATGGTCAGACTCACTTAAGTTGCATTACCATAGACTATTTTGGTGGGGACTAAGGTGTAGTATGGATAACTGCTAGGTCTGATTTCTTCAGGTGAGGATGTGTCTATCATATCAGATGGAATTGGCAAAAAGTACTCCCAGCCAGCACACCCACCTGTGCATCTATGACCACTGGATCCAGCACTTGAACCTACTGCTTCAGGAGTACAACCACATCTGAAACAGATTGTAGACCTCCAACCAAAATTTGTTGAATTTTCCAACCCCAGGATGAGTAATTTGCATCACATCACTGATTCATGTCATTTTGACTGACTCTAGGATTTTGATTTTCTAATTTGAAAACTAAGACACATTTTAGTGAATTCTGCAACCCCTGAACCAAAATCCGCTTTTTAACCACTTTTATTAGTTTTTTTAAGGTTGCATATCACATTATGTGGTCAGTTTCTGGATGTTTTGTTTTTTTAAAAGATTAAGAATAGTAATGATTTTGTCTAGAGTCAACCTGTATGTTTTTGTACAATCAGCAGATAGTTCTATAAGTCAGTCGCTCAATGAGCGAGAGATTTTTATAACCTTCCAATTCTGCTCAAAGGCATAGTGTCGGGATTGTTTGTTATTTGCAATAATGGAAGAAGCAGATTTGATAAACCTTGAATTGGAATATGTCTTAGAAAAACAAACATAGTCTTTAATGTTAATGCTAAAGTTAAAGGTCAGGGAGGGGAGAGAATTCCAATTTCTTGGGTGAATTACACATCCAAAGGGCAGAGCAAAGAGAATTTTAATTTTGCACTGTGTGGTGTTGCTGCATAGATATGGGTATATGTTCCATTGCTGCTGAGGAAATCTGTGAAGGTGAAGCTATGGAAATAATGCTTTAAAAGAGTCTTCCTTGGCCCGGTCCCCCCTCCCAGATGTTTCAAATTGCTGGCACTGACTGTCATAAATAGCTTAGGCTCTGTACACTTAACTCCCCCCCCACTATTGCCTCCCATATGCCTTACTTTCCAGACTCTTATCGATTAGCTCAAACATCTTCTGAAACCATTCACATGCAGTACTTTCTCATTAGCTTAACATCAAAGCTTAGTATTGGTATTTATTGCTGTTATTAGTTTTATTCATTTTCACTGCTGAAAATTCGCAGCAAAACTTATTTGGTGTAAAGCAATAAAACACAGCTCTATTATATACTTTGCTCTATGTAGGATCATGGCTATAGCCTCACAGTATTGCTGATTGACTTAAAAAAAGGGAATTGAAAATAAAATGAATAAAATGAATAAAATGATGTAGGAAATCCATATATAATAACAGAGGTTTTATGAATGACATTGCCAAGAACATATTCATAATCAATACAGATGATGCATTCACAGCTATGTGCTTTTTAAATGACCAAATGCACCCAGAGTCTCAGACACCGCAGTGATGCTGAGTTCGGCTTCCTTACAGACCATGGATGAATCTATTAAAACATCCAATCCATCAAGCACAGTTTTTCCTTAATCCGGCAAACTTGAATATAGTAGTGCTCTAGGTTATTTTACAGCCAGATTCTACAAGTCTATTTCAGTTTATTTATTTTTTATTGTATTTCCATACTGCCCAATAGCCGAAGCTCTATGTGCCAGCAGGTTTTTGTGACACTTGGGCCTTTGCTAGACCTACCTGGAAATCCGGTCGTGGGGAGGGGCGAGGCCGTGCTACAACTATCGTGGGCTGTCGCCCTAGTCTTCATGTCAGACACAACAGGCTAAAGGAAAGCCTCATCGGTCCGCCATTTTTTAAAAAAAAAATTAAAGGGCCGGGTGTGCAGGAGAGCACAAAGGAGAAAAGCTAATGTTTTTGTTTTTTTTAAATGATTTCCCCGCTCCACCCCATCCTGCCCCCGATGGGCACAGTGCTCCTGGGGAGCGCTGTGGATTGTGTGTGGCTTCTCCCGACTCCTCACGTGTAATCGCTGAAGCTGGGAGAAGCTGCGGAACAGGCCACACACTTGCGGTCTCAGGCTCAGCCCGAGACTGCGGGAAATATCGGGCTACAAGTGGTGCCTGTTATCCTGTGGCAAGGGAGGGTTCATCCCTGCCTGAGCCTGGGATCCCCTGTGTGTCATCTGGATGCACAGGGGCAATCCCGGGTATCAGCCTGGGATAACCCTTCGTCTAGCTAAGGCCTTGGTCTAACTTGATATTCTGAGCTAGGCGGTGGCATAGTCACAGCATTGTGCTCTCCCTTGCTCCTGAAAACTTGTACAATGCCCCAGACTGGAAGGAATCCTGATTCCACAGTCCATACAGGGTCACTTGAATGATTCTCAAGAGCCCATGCCATGGTACCACCCCCATCCAGCCCTGTCTTAACTTCTAACCCACTGGCACAGCTAAACTAAGCCTCCTAGACAGTGGCTAAGAGAGCTTGGAGCAATACACAGGTGCATTGGCAATGGGCTTTAATGGAGTGGTTGTCCAAGGCTGTCCATCACTCAACACAGATGTTCTTCCAACTTCCCAGGGGAGTCACAAGTCTAACATGACCTCATGCCTTCTCCTCTGTTTCATTGATCTCCTGTGGTGTCTGACGAGCATAGAAAAAAGCAGTCAAATAGTCGAGTGTCTCAAAAGTTTCTCTT
Organism: Elgaria multicarinata webbii; assembly: GCF_023053635.1. Lineage (NCBI taxonomy): Eukaryota > Metazoa > Chordata > Lepidosauria > Squamata > Anguidae > Elgaria > Elgaria multicarinata. The sequence continues at coordinate 123,134,086 of NC_086172.1, read as the reverse complement.
AGAGTGTTTCATAATAAAGCAAAAGCTTGAGCTAAAAAAACAAAAACTATCCTTTACTAGATGGTCATAGCATTTTCCTATTGGACAGACAAAAAACACAACAGGATCTAAAGGATCTAGCTTTCCCTAAAGAACGGATTTCCATACTTAAGCCAACAAGAACCACTCTTGAAAAAACAAACACTGCTACACACACATTTTTGGCACATCGTCATCTGCAGGGTTACTTGGGCCTCAGTTCTATTGCAGTTTATTTTTTAAAACATGAGATTCTGACTGCTTTCGGAATCAGTGAATGAGTGGGCTTGATTTGAAGATAGAATAACAATCATGCTAACACAAGTTCTTTTGGAATATCCATGTATATAACATTCTTCCCTTTCTAATGTAATGTCAAACTGCAAATCCATGGTACATTTCCAGTTCTGTATTTACAAATTCGGGCTGTTGCATACAGTCACACCCATGTGTTCTTGGGGTTCAAATAATGTAAGATGGAGACATGTGATGTAGGATGTACCTAATGAGTGTTTTTTTTTAATGTACAGAGGCAGTTGTGGGCTGAATGTAGAGTAGGGCTGTGCACCGCCTTGGCCCAAATCCCTGAATTTCAGCTGAGGCAGGCTGATTTGGCCCACCTTGGCCTGAATCCAAGGTGGTTCTAGGTTGGCCCAAGGCACCCTGAGAATGAAATGGGTTGGCACTGAAGCCTCAAAGTCCTTCAGGCTGATTTGAGGCAGTGCTGGGCTGCTCTCCTCACCTGTCTGCCCGGAAAAGCTGGCACAAGGTTGGCCATGAGTTCAGCTGAGTCCATTGGACTTATTGGAATCACGTCCCTCTCCTTCCCCACTCACCATGGTCACCTCCTACCTCCTGCTGCTGCCACTGGGACTTAACTTCATGCACGTCCTCCTCAGAGCCAAGCCACAATTTAAAGGAAGATCGCAGGGACTCTCTCTTTTGAGTAGCTCTATGGCCGCAACCTACAGTGGTCGTAAAGGGCCATTTCTGGTATTTTGTGGCCATAGAGCTATTCAAAATAGAGAGCCCCCATGATCTTCCTTTTAATTGCAGCTCAGCTCTGAAGGGGACACATGTGAAGGTAAACCCCAGTGGCAGTTCCAGGTTCAGGGGAGGGACAGAAGGAGCAGGAGCAGGCAGATAGGGAGTCGGGAGTCCAATGGACTTTCCTGGTTGGTCCACTGTGGTTACGTGGCCACCACCCAAGAACTTTGGAAAGGCTGAATTGCCTTGGGCGCCCAAATCCTGTCTTGAAGTGAGGTGTGCAAGCCCCGAGGCCACCCAAGGTGAATTGGGGCTGTTTTAGAGCCTCCAAAACAGCTGTAATGTAGAGGCTAGGCTTGATGGTGCCAACACAGACATTTGCCTTTGAATGCTGGTGCATTTAGCATAGAAACTTGATGCAATCAAGTCAGAATGCTCATTCAAGTAAGTACAGTGAGCATTGTACTGCAGTGATCTTGAGCATCAAATATTGATACTTAGATGTAACCCAGCTGTCCTTAAATTATTCAGAACCAACAAGCAGCAAACAGAGAAGGAGAAAAGTCAGACACGTTTCAAAATGCCCTTTCAATTCTCTTGTAAGATATAAAAGTTGAGAGAAACCCAATACAGACTTTTCTTTTGTCTCTCCAAAATGAATCTATTTAAATACCCACCAGTAAATATAATCATAATTATTTCCTAAGCTCTTAAAGGCAATTATGTTTCAGACTGTTTCTGTCAATCCGTTTTTTGGTAAGGGAGAGACGTTTCTTCCTCATTTGTTTTCTTAAGAAATATATGTATATATTTCTTCTTCTTTTACACCTTCAATCAATACCAATCAATAATCCCTGGAAATTGGAGGAAAGACTGAGGGGAACTTAACAAATGAATGTTAAGTGCAAACTGTCATTCTCATGAAAATGTAGCCTAAAATTTGACCTCAATCTGAAAAATTCAGATCCCCTAAAATCTGTTAGATTTAGGGCCAAACTAGAGGTGATGACAATGCATCCATCCTTTTGTGAATAACATGTAAGGATCCCTCATTCTGAGGGCAATCCATGCCAGGGCCCCAATTTGGCTCTGGCCTCCCCCACCCACCAGCTGTTTGTTAAACACAAATCACCTGTGCAAGGCCAAACACTATATGACAAACATCACTCCTAACTGAGGTTTTCTAGTCTGGCCATAACTGTGCCAGATTGGCATTAGAGACATCAGTGTTCAGGAATTTATTATTTATTTATTTCATTTATATCCCATCTTTTCCCCTCCAAGGGGCCCAAGGTGGCAAACATAATCCTCCTCCTCTCCATTTTATCCTCACAACAACAACCCTGTGAGGTAGGGTGGGCTGAGAGTCTGTGACTAGCCCAAAGTTACCCAGTGGGTTTCCATGGCCGAGTGGGGACTAGAACTTGGATCTCCCGACTCCCAGGCCAACACCTTAGCCACTACACCACACTGGAATATTGCAGGCATGGCCAGTGGGTGTGGTCCTACTGCCCAATCATGCATTCACTGAACACATGAGGACATTCAGGTGAACAGGGCTTGTGATCAGATCGATAGGCCTCTGAATCCCAGAGCCCGTCTACACTTGTCTAGATGAAACGTAACAAGTTGGCAGAGATGACATCAGCAGTCACGTGATGCTGTTGTTGTTACGTTTCTTCTGACTTTTAAAACCGTTCCACTTTCTGTTAAAATGGTTTTAAAACTAACAATGTGCCCCAACCTTTTGTTGTATTAAATGCCGTCTTTCAAAGTCATGTCTCGTGACCATGGTCTTTGCTTCCTGATTAGGACAAGTGAGGGCTTTTCTAGGGGAGGGAGAGCTGGCACAACGCGACGAGGGGGAGGGGGAGGGGGAGGGAGGGCGGTGAAGGAGGGGACAGAGGCTTAATTTTTTTAAAAAAACTGCTTATCTTTCGGGGCGCACGTGGCCCCTTTAAGACGCTGCAGGGCTTCCCTTGTCCCTACGCGTCGCCCTGCCTCCCTGCCAGCTTATCCGGGCAGGTCTAGCTCAGAGTCACCGGAAGAAGGAGGTTTACTTCAGAGCCGGTATGAGCATAATGAAGAACATTCTAAAGAAGAGTGTGCCGGGGTAAAACGATAGAAGAAAAGGTATTTCGATTGACTGGGCTCAAGTTGCATTTTGTAACGTAGCAAGGGAGGACGCAACAATGCACTTAAACAACGGTGTAATGAATAGTGTAGATCCTGCCCCAGTTACTATGGGCAAACAGTGGGAGTGGACTGTTGCCTTCATTTTTTCTATTTTAAAGAAATAATTCTGCTTTTCCTAAAATATAAAACCAAATCCACAGGATGCATTAAACAACTCTCAGAAAATGCCAATATCACAAAAACCCCAAATTTCTAAAAACAACAAAACCTACAACCTCTCCCCCCACCAAAACAAAGAAATAAGTAAACTAACAGAAACAGACATTTGTGAAGAAAGGAAGGGTGTTGCCCTAGCTCCCAGCAGCAAAGCCAGGGACAAAAGGCAGGAACACCAATCCTTCAAGGTAGGCTGACACCATCCATTACATTCAACTCAGCCTGAGCCAGGGAAACAATAGGACACCCCTAAAGCTTATGACATAGGGGACAAACTAGCACCTCCTATTTCCAAGGCTGGAACTTTAAACAGTAGCAATAGCCAAGAAGACTCAGAATTTAGTACTGAGGAAATTTAGAATGAAGCACAAAGACATCCAGCTTTTAGAGGTAGTAAGTTTATTGGGAAAAGGGAAAGGGGAATAAAAGATACATGAGAACTAGTGTACATTGGGAAACAATACTTCAAGGGGAAAAATACAGAGCTACCTAAACTTATCTATATGTATCTAGGCATGGGTATTCAAATTGGACAGGAATACTTGGAGTCCAAAGCAACGGCAAGACGAAGATGAAGACACTGTATGCTCGAGCCCCTGCCAACTCTAAGGTTATCCCTGTTAGCCAATCACAGGCTGGCTGGAATAGTTTTCTCAGGCCCCTAAAGGGGGTGAGAGTCCCCACAGCAATGCAGCTGAGATCACTCAGTCCAGTTAACTGGGCCTTGTTCTGACCTTGCTGCTAGAGACATTATACCCACTATGTGCAGCCCCAGCACTTGCAAAATGGGAGATTGCAAACTGCTAGGACACAGAAAAAGAGTTCTTCATAATATTCATAATGAGAAAAGTTTTTCAGCTGAAACCCTTCCTAAACATTTAGGGGTTTTGTTTTGTTTTGCCAAATGCTTAAAACCATAAATTTATGCATGAATGTTGTAGTTTGCCAAATCAGAACTGGGAGAGTTTTCCACAGAGTGGATGCCACCATCAAAAAGGCCCTCCTGGTTGTTGCTACCTGCCAACCATAAGATGGAGAGGATTCTAGAACCTCAGATAATGAGCAAAGTATGTGGGGTGGAACATATGGAAGCCGACTACCCTTACGTTCCTATCTATGGTCTTATTATCTCAAGAAACCACCCAAATGTGTGGACACTTTTGCATTCAGCTGGCAGAAGCACTAGACTATCAAGTCCAAAGAGGAAGTTGTGATTTGCATTTGACAAGTTTGCACCATCAGCTGAATGGGGAAGTGACCACACAATTGTCTAGCTGCATCTGATTGTCATGTCGGAAGACAAGCTCAGGATTATGCTATTCCCAACACCCTGGCTTGTCCATTTTGTGTTAGGTCATAGTTCCCAAGCTACTTTACTTGTTGAAATTTGCAAGTGAGCATGATACCCAGGCAGAGAGTGCAAAATAGCTATTGTGCTGGTTTCTGGAGCTAGAAGTATTTATTTATTTAAAATATTTTTATGCTACCTTTTAAGGCAAACTCTCCTTAAATCGATTCCCAAAGTAACATTTAAAAAGATTCAACTAAAATACCAGCATAAAGCAGGGTCAGACTTGGATGGGCAGACGCGTGTTCAAATCCTCACTCAGCTATGAATTTCACAGGGTGAGTTTCAGCCAGTCACCAGCTCTCAGCCTAAACTGCTTTTTTCAGCTTCCGTATGTGAAGCTGAAGAAATCTATGGCAGTCCAATTAGTAGGGAAAGTTCTATATTATGTTTCAAAGTGTTCTATAGCAAATCTGCAAAATGCTGATAGTTTTATTGGAGAATGAAACCCCATAGGCGCAAGGCTGTGGCTTCCCTTCAGTTCTCAGCTTCCCCTGGTTTGATCATTTGGGAAAGGTGGTTGTTGTTGTTGTTGTTGTTGTTGTTGTTGTTGTTGTTGTTATTCAAAAAGAGCCCAGAGCTATTTGAGAAGTTTCCTTTAGTCTTGCCAAGTCCATGCTCACAAAAGCTAGTCCGTTACTTCTGTCGGATTTAAGTTTTGTTTTTCTGTGCTGCAAACCACTTCGTTAAGAGGCTTATGTTTACTTGGGATTGCTTCTTTAAGTCAATTGATATTGGAACTCATAGTTGCTTTGGGCCTTTGGAAGAACAGATATGGGGGGAGAAAGAAAATTAAAACTGAACAAGAGACTGTCATGTCTGAGTTGGCACATCTTAGCAAATTTCCAAAGATTACTTTATCCAAGTCCCCAAAATACCTTCTTCTTCTTCTTCTTCTTCTTCTTCTTCTTCTTCTTCTTCTTCTTCTTCTTCTTCTTCTTCTTCTTCTTCTTCTTCTTCTTCTTCTTCTTCTTCTTCTTCCTCTTCTTCTTCCTCCTCTTCCTCCTCCTCCTCCTCCTATCACCCAACAACAACAGCCCTGTCCTAGATTTGGGTGGTTTGTGGCAGTGTGTCAAAAGTGAAATTTAGAGTGTGAAAGAGCATGCACTGAAATGGTTATAAGAACAGTATGCTGGCATACTGTTCATTTCGGGTTTCTATATTTGACGAATGAGGTAGTAGTAGAGAGAGTTCAAAGGAGAGCCACACAAATCATCTAAAGACTAGAAAATAGCCAATGTGACAGTGATGGGAGCTTGTTGAGAAATATGACGGGTTACTGTGAAGTGCTCTATAGATGAGACATACAGTGTGTGGATTCCTGCATAGCAAAAACCATCTCATAAAAGTGTTCCTCTCTGAACTAGGGAAATTATCACCTGAACAGGACATATTTTTCTTGCTGCCACTAGTTTGGTAACATTTAATAATCAGGTATTAAGGATTCTGGATTCATGCCCACATTAGCTATTCAGCTGCTGTAAATCTAAAGAAACCTTGCCCAACTTCATCATCCAGGCAGCCTTATGTTTTATTGGGATTACCCTCTTCTTGGGTCCAGGCCAATCTACTAAATGCTTTCAGCATTGGAACATCCTTCAATGTTGTAATTTCTGGAGGCACTATACAGAAAAATAACTAACGCTTGCAGCTTCAGAAAAAACTTGGTTCAGTCTGTCACAGGTCTCCTCAGGGGGAAATGGTTGTAGTGGGATGACTGGCCTATCTATAGTTCTGTGGTATGGTAACTCAATGAAACCTCTGTGATGGAAGGGGACATAACTCTGATGATCAGAAGCTGGCCATCTGAAGTACATGGTGGGGCATCTATTCATCCTTACACCAACCAATGTTCGTTCTCACAGCCATTTTCTGTCATTTTGCCTTTTGAGCCAAGGCTGAGTATACATGTTCAAGAAAAATCTGTGGTTTTTGGTTTTAAGACTACCAATACTGCAACACTAAGCAAAATATGTGTGTGCAGGAAGCTGAACATATACGTTCAAGACTATCAACCCTATGAGTCAGTGTGACCACAAATGAAAAGGCATGCATGGCATCACCTAAGATATCGACGTATTTGTATTATTCAGAAAGCAATGGAAAGCACACACACAGGAGCTGGACCATTTCTTTTCAGCCAATGGCTTTTCCAGAGCAATCTGTGGAGGGAATTGTCAATGGAAGCTCTCCTGTAGGTTTTGCATCTGGCAAGCACCCAGGCTGTATAATTATTTTTGAAAAATCAGGATGAACCTAAAGAATAATAGTTAGGATGCATTGCCTGGGTGTTTGTTTGTTTTTTACTATCTTATATAACATTTCCAATCACTTGCCCAGCGTGAAATAAGAGCCAGCATTTCTAGCTGTAAAGAAAAGTAAATCAAGCTCAGTTAACGCTGCTTCCATCCAGCAAAAAGGAGTCTTTTTGTCGATTGGCTAGCTAGTAATTATGGCAGTTCTTCTGAACTAAGGGAACAAACAGGATATGGTTCCTTTCAATACCTGGAAGATCTTAGAAGGTTACTATTAGCAGAGCTCAGACTTCTTTAAGCATGAAGGATTAACAATAGCCTACTAATAAGAGGAAGGCATTGAAGCTAGGTTTTTTTTAAAAAACGAATCTTCTTCTATATCCTTGTGAGAATTCTTCTCTTAACTATAATGGATCAATGGCCAGTAACCAGTGCCATTTACAGGAAAAGAATATAGAACTGCTAAGAAAAAGAATGTCTCGATCCTATAAGGTGAGACACATACACTTAACCAGGGACTATATGGCATCAAGTGAATACTACTTTATATTCTGTTTCTGAACTTTTAAGGAGAATGCCTGCCATTATGTGGCCAAAACAGCAGTGTCCACGCACAAGAGGGAAATACCAGCAGACTCAGGGGGAACTCTGAGGTTTTTAGATGTACAAAAACAACTAGCAAAACCAAGATAGCCACATTGGTCCATGGGAATGCAGGTAAGGATATAATATGTTTGGATGTTTTTCCATGACAAATACATTCTGGATATGGACAGTTAACATGGCTTTCTACTGGGCCTTCTATTACTAGTAGTCCTGATGGCTATATGTCACCTCAAGCATCAGAGGCAGTATGCCTGTATACACCAGTTTCTGGGGAACATGAGCAGGAGGGTGCTGTTGCATTCATGTCCTGTTAGGGTTTCCTGTGGGCCACTGTATGAACAGAGTGCTGGACTAGATGGACCCTTGGTCTGATTCAGCATGGCTCTTCTTATGTTCTTCTCGATGTTACAGTGTTCCACATCCATACACTGTGTCTTTGCTTCTAGCCTTAAGTGCACTGATATTCTGAAACCTTTCTTCATTGTATACTCCTAATATTCATTGTATACTCCTAATATTCATTGTATACTCCTAATATTCATTGTATACTCCTAATATTCATAAATTGTAAGGCAGACACCTTTACTGGCATCTTTTACTCCCCCCCCCAGGCTAGTGATTATATTTATTTATTTATTTACAATATTTCTATACCATTCCCTATCCGATGATTTCAGAGTGATGAACAAATGAGGTAAAAGAATAAAAATAGAATAAAAACATGATCAAAAATACATTTCAAAAGAACTATAGTATTAGTAAACTATCCTTGTTTTGATAGTCCGTACTAGAGAACTCAAAAGGTTATTCCCAATAAAAATATGACCATACTAAGCTTTTAGATTTTTCTTCTTCCAATGGGCCAACACAACTACTTAGAGATTTTCTATCATCTAATATTTCTCTTTAGTCCTATTTGTTGATGGAATATTAAAATGGTGGGGAATACATTTCAGAAGAATTGAGACCAAAGCTTGAAAATCTAATTGTTGAAATACATCATATTTGTACTCAGGGCATGCTTGTTTTTCTGTAACTTTCTTTTGCCTTGGATTTCAAACTTCTCTTATCCTTTAATCCATCATTAGGGGCTCACGTGGCTATGGTGCCAGAGAACAGCATCTTTCATCTCCACCTTGTGATGCTGTTTTGTCAGAATTCTCTTTCTTAAACCAGGTTCAGGCTGGGTTAATACTGTGATCTGAGATCGACAGGGGAAGCACAGAGGGTTGCAGGAAATAGCCTGGTGATTTAATCCGCCGTGCTTTCCCTTCTCATCAGCACCAAAACGATCCAGAATTGATTAGAAGGCAGAGTGGGGGGGGGGGGGTTGGATGTGCCCTCTTTCATCCGAGATGTGAAATTCAGTCCCACGGTTTGGGCCCATTAAAGATCACAAGCTGTACAAGACTCTACACAAAACAGGGCGTAAGAGATTGAAACGGCAAAGTGCCAAGGAGCTCACTAGTCTTGCTGCATGTGGAGCCTGAGCACAGCTGTAGCTTGAAGTAGTTGAGTCCCATTCATGTCAATTGGGTAAGGTTAGGAGCCGCACAGATTTAGACTTTCTTGTATAAGATGAGCAACCTTTTCCCTTTCTTTGCAAGTGCCAAGCCTGAGCCCTTAAACCAGCCTTCATCTGGCTGGGGATGATGGGGCATGTAGTCCAACACATCTGGAGGACACCTGATTAAGGAAGGCTGGCTTATGCCCTGACATAATTTGAAGTGGCAGAGATATTGATGGCCTTTCCCCCCTATTTCATCTGGACGTACTTTCCCTTTCTTTTCGCCCCCCCCCCCCTCCAGCTATTGCTGCTCTTCATTGTGACAGAAAAATCCTTTTTATGGAGTGTAATTTTGATTCTTGTCTTCTAGCAATCCATTCTGACTCCCAGGATGCCATCAGAGCAGGCTGACAGCATTACACGCACAGCCTGCTTTGTTTTGCAAACATGCCCTCCTCAGTGACAATTTTAGCAAACGTGGATTTCAAAGTAATTATTACCAACTGTCCTCTTGTCTAGTAGACGTCACTCCTTCCTGTTGCTTATCAAATGTGAATGGCCTTCTCTGGCTGATCCTTTACCCTTTGTCTTATTTTAATGACCCATTTCTCTGTGGTAAATTGACAACTGGAGTGTTTTAATTTCATGTGGAATCTGCTGGGGAGCCCTGCGTAACAGCTATTAACATATTAAGGGAATCTGAGCTTCAAATGAAGCATTGTCACTGACAGAGGAAGTATTGCCACGTCTGGACCCTGGGAGTCTTGATTATGTAGACCTCGTTTGCACAATCACAGGATGGCTAATAACTTATAAGCCACAGACCCTGTTCAGACGTCACGCTTAAGTATTTTAAGCTAAACGTTATGGCTTAGCATGTCATATGAACCATGATTTGGCGTGTCGTGTGAACTGTTCCTAACCACGGTGGCTACATAGCCATGGTTTAAACATGCTCACTAACCATTTGCTGCAAAAGGGTTAGCGGCCTAACCATGGCTTAGTGTGTTGTCTGAACAGGCCTGTGTGCTGGTTGCGTGCCAGCCAGATTTACATACTTACCATTGCCGGTGTGGCCTGTCATGACGTCCAAACATGGCGGGGTGGCTGATTTGAGTAGTTATCAAACCACCCAGAACCCATGGCCTGCTTTAGGTTTCTGGGTGGTTTATTAACCACCCCAGCCATGTTCAGACATCCCAACAAGCTCTGCCAGTGAGGGTAATTATGTAAATCAGGCTGGCATGCGACTGGCACACACAGGGTGATTATTCAACCACTGGGGTTTATTATCCACCTTGCAATCATTTGAACTGGCCCATTGGCTGATCCCAGGGGTGCTTTCAGATGGAGGCTCCTAGTGGTACCAATTAGAAGGCCTTGCCCAGCTATTCCATCTTGTTCTCTTTAATGGATTTTCTGTGGTAAGAAAAAAGATAAAAGAGGCAATGGGGAAACATGAGAGGATTATCAATGGAAGACAACAACATCAGATGACGGTGCAGAAAGATGGTGCAATTAAGCCTTGTTTGGAAGCAGTACGAGTTAGCATCTTAAAGTCACTCAAACCACCTGGGCATTGGTTGGCCCATGAGCCCAGTAGCTAACATCTTCCTTCCCTAATATCCTCACTGAAAAGAAGCTTTTGTGCCTAAGGGAAAAAGTCAGATTTCACCCACATAGAACCATAGAATAATAGAATAGCAGAGTTGGAAGGGGCCTACAAGGCCATCGAGTCCAACCCCCTGCTTTATGCAGGAATCCGCACTAAAGCATCCCTGACAGATGGTTGTCCAGCTGTCTCTTGAATGCCTCTAGTGTGGGAGAGCCCACAACCTCCCTAGGTAACTGATTCCATTGTCGTACTGCTCTATCAGTCAGGAAGTTTTTCCTGATGTCCAGCTGGAATCTGGCTTCCTTTAACTTGAGCCCATTATTCCGTGTCCTGCACTCTGGGAGTGCACTCTGGGATTGGATAGCTGTTCCTCATAAAGAACCTGAACCCAGTAATTTTGGCAGCAGCTCACACAATTAGGGTAAGCAAAGCACTGTTCACAGTGGTTCATCCCATTCCTGCTCATGAACATTCAAGTAGGAATGTTTGCCCATGCTTGCAACCCCCCTCCCCAATTTGGTGCCCTCTATATGTGTTGGACTACAACTCGCAGAATGCCCCAGCCTGCCATCTTTCTAATACATCTAGAGGGCACCAGGTTGGGGAAGGATGCTCTAGTATGATCACCTTTCTCGTTGTCAGATTCAGGAGGCGAATGCTGGGAATAGGTTCTGCTGCGGTGTGTTTTGGCTCTCCCTGTTGCTTTTGAAGGCCCAGGAGCTGAGGTGGCTGGTGAGGCGATTGGCTGTTGTGAGGCAATTGGGATGGGTGGGAGGAGAAAGCTTGTCATTACTGGACATGAGGCAGCAGTAGAGGCAGGGTGTGTGTGTTTCAGCCAGCTCAGTGCAAGGAGCTCATGATACTAGTACCCCCCACTATAGGTGTGGCATTTTGACATCTGTGAAGGCTGCTAGCCAGGCTACAATCCATAGAGGCTGGTGGCTCTGATGTCAGTGGGGCGGTGAATCTGCTCTGGGTTTCAGTCAGAACCAGTAAGGACCCTGAAGGAGCTATCCAAGGTGCTGAAAGCTCCTTTAGAGTTCTTGCTTAACTCCATAAGTTAAGCAAGTCACCGAACTTTTTAAGCTTAGAAAAAGGCAAATAAGGAGGGACATGATAGAGGTATATAAAATTATGCATGGTATGGAGAAAGGGGATCGGGAGACATTTTTTGCCCTCTCTGAAAATACTAGAACCTGTTGTCATTGCACAGAGCTGATTAGTGGGAGATTCAGGACACATAAAAGGAAATACTACTTCACACAGTGCATAGGTAAACTATGGAATTCGCTACCACAAAATGTAGTGATGGCCATCAACTTGGATAGCTTGGAAAGGAGATTTGACAAATTCATGCAGGATAAGGCTATCAACGGCTACTACTCATAATGGCTATATGCAATCTCCAGGATCTGAGGCACTATGCCTCTCAATATACCTGTTACTTGGAAACATGAACAGGAAGGTGTTATTGCATTCATGTCCTGCTTGTGGGCTTCCAGTTGGGTCATCTAGTTGGCCACAGTGGGAATGGAATGCTGAACTAGATATGCCTTTAGTCTGATGAAGCATGACTCTTCTTATGTTCTTAAGATCTAAAAGAGGATCTATCAAAATTCCTGTCTGACAAGTTGCTTAGATCAGGGATGGGCAGAAAGTAGACAGCAATGTTTTGGACCTCAACTCCCAGCATTCCTGACAATTGATCTTGTTGACAGGGGCTTCTGGGAGTTGAAGTCCAAAACATCTAGAGACCTAGCTTCTGCCCATCTCTGGCTTAGATAACCAGTGAGTGAAAGATAGGAAGTTGTGTGCTGTGAAGTGGTTGCTGTACATGGTTCGACCTGAACGCAGGTTCAGATAGTGCAAGCTGTCCCTTGGGTGGAGTGACTGTAATTCCCTGTCTTGCTTCAGAGGATTCATGAATTGTAGCACCACTTGTGACTTGGTGATGCACAGAGTAAGACTCTCTGGCTTCTTCTGTGGGAATCACAGTTCAAGCTCTGCGATGCCTGACAAATACAAGATAGTTGCTTTTCCTGTCATATATCTGGCAGGTTTAGGACATAGCCTAGTCATCAAAAGGATTTTTAAAACAAAAATCAGGACACAATAGCAATTTTCTGAACTTTCCTGGCCACAGTCAGGAAGGCTAGACAAAAAATCCTTTAAAAACAACCCTTTTCAGTCAGAAGGTCTTGGCCTTTATTGAAAATGTGCTCTCTTACTAAACATGACATCGTAGTTTCAGTGAGCCTTTCTACAAAACTAACAAGTAAACAGAATTTATAGCACTATTTATAAAATTGCTCTCTGGGCTGACGGCCAATATTTTAACTGATTGGAAGACAGTTTCTGCCACTATTGGATTCTCCCCCATGCCATGCACTGAGATATGGCTCCTATTTGTCTTCATTATGTCCAGAAGGACTGAGCATTCTCCACTGCAAGAAAAATGCGGCAACTGGCATTTCCTTCTAGGATATACCTGTATTTTTCACCTGTGGGGCTAATAGCAGCTTTGGGAAGGGGTGTGCGTGATTTAGATTGTGGAAGGATGACACACCTCTTCTTTTGAAGGTTAAGCACCTCCTTTTAAAGTTTTAAAAATATATCCTGTAGAGTGAAAACCTTGAGATTACATGGTGATTTCAAGGAACAAGCCTCCATGCAGGACAAGAATTGCCTATCCTTTCGGCTAGGTGGGAGGCAGTGAGTGTCTGTAGTCACTAGCTTAGCCAAAGGAATGATCTAGCATCAGTTGTTGGCACAGGATGTATACCTGCTAAGTGTGGACATGAAGTGTGAACATTTATTCATGATGTTTAAAATAAATAATGCATAGCATGCATGCATCTAATTTAAGCATATCCATAAACCCCAGTGGTCCAGATGATGGAGGCTGCCCCAAACTCACACATCATGTAGTCAATTTCTCAGTCCGTTACCTCCTCTTGTTAAGATTCTATAAAGGATACAATTTGAAACTCACTAAATTCATTTTGGTTATTCTTGGTACAGCTGTTTGGAACTGGTTAGGCCTCTTCTTGGGTACTGTGTCCAGTTCTGGGCACCACACTTCAAGAAGGATGCAGGCAAGCTGGAAGGGGTTCAGAGGAGGGCAACGAGGATGATCAGGGGCCTGGAAACAAAGCTCTATGAGGAGATACTGAAAGAACTGGGCATGTTTAGTCTGGAAAAGGCTGAGGGGAGACATGATAGCACTGTTTAAGTACTTGAAAGGTTGCCACACAGAGGAGAGCCAGGATCTCTTCTTGATCTTCCGGAGTGCAAGACACAAAATAATATACTCAAGCTACAGGAAGCCAGGTTCCAGCTGAACATCAGAAAAAAACTTCCTGACTGCTAGAGCAGTATGACAATGGAGCCAATTACCTAGGGAGGTTGTGGGTTCTCCCACACTAGAGTCCTTCAAGAGGCAGCTGGACAGCCAACTGTCAGGGATGCTTTAAGGTGGATTCCTGCATTGAGCAGGGGGTTGGGCTCGATGGCCTTATAGGCCCCTTTCAACTCTACTATTCTATGAATATTACAGAAAAATTGGAAGAAATCATCAGGACCCAGATACAACATAGATGAAAGAAAAGAAAAACATTCTTCCAGAGCTTCATGGAAAAGAGGTGCAGCAGTTATGCAGCATAATGCTCAAATGCCTCCTTCAGCACTTTATTTTGCTTGTTCACATTTTACCCCATTTTATCCACAGGGTAACAGTACTTTGAAGACCTCTACAGCATGAGATAAATCAGTTGCAATCTGAAGTGGAAACCATCCAATGCCTGCTTCATTCCAAGTATTTGAAAGACTGCACAGCAACTAAGAAAGGGTTTGGTGGAAACAGGTTTGAGGGCTTTGAAGCACGGTACAGCCTTTGTGCCTTACATAATCAGCAGGACTTTCTTGATTGGTCTTGATATTGTGATGGGATGTAGAAAGTCGCCTAATAGGTTCAAGTCACTTGAACTCTTGAAGTAATCCCCACCTGAACCAAAACTGCACAGAGGCAATTCTGCCTGGCAAACGGGTTGTGTGGAGTGAGTGGCACACTTTACCATCTCAGCTACTTCAACCACACTAAGCAAAACATCAGAAAAAAGAAGAGTAATGTGGCAGGATTGAAATCACTTGATCCATGTGGTGGTGGTGATCTACTCCACATAAACTATTTGCCATATGAAGTCTCATCCTCGTGGTTGTATTTCAAGGGGCAAGAATTATATTGCTATATGCACTGAATAATTTGTCCTTCAGTAAGTTATGTCTTTTTTTTGCCTGGAAGGCTACAGTCCAGGATTCTGTTCTAAAAGTTGTAGGTCAATATTGGTTCCCCCTGGTATATTCACAAAAACATTGGAGTATGCCTTTTGTGTTGTTGCCTTTGGAACAGATGCTTCGTATTCCTTTTCTTCATAGGAGTGAAAGTAGGGATTCAGCGGTGTTCCACTCTTTGCAGGTCTGCTATCGCTGGCCTCTTGCTCCAGATTGTCTAGCTTGGGTGTACCCTTGTCCTTTTTTAGATCTAACCCTGGTTTCAGAAATGATGGACATGCTGGGACTGCCTCAATCTGTCACTTTACATTGGACTTTCTAGGCAAGAATGCCACTTGTCTGAGGACAGGCACAATAATTTGTGACAGTTCATTAAGTCAGCAAGCTGCTGATTCAGGCATTGAGCTCCAAAGAAGCACTTTGTTCAAGCTCTTTAAAGGCATCTCCTCTTTATCCTCTGGGGGCACATGGGATGAGAGCCTGGGGAGAAAGTTCAGAAAATTGAAGAAAGCTGGTGGATGCCAGTTTGAATGAAAATTAAACCTGGAAATAAGTGTCATGAGTAAAATTCAGATGGGTTTTAAACTACATGCGCAAGAGGACAAAAATAATGAGGACTGGCCCCAACGTCTTGGATAATCATCAACTTGGGCACTTACTAACACAGGATCCAGGTATTTTCTCGGTCTCCTGAAATGGGAGATTCTAAGAGATTAAGGAAAGAGTTTGCCCAACTTTGGCCAGGATGGGAAATATCTTTTTAGAAAGCCAGTAAAAGAAATTGCTGGGTAAGTAGCATGGGAAGGTTTAATCACACCCCCTTCACAATATTAGACCTGGGGTCATCCCATGAAGCTGAGTGATGGGAGATTGAGAACAGACAGAAGGAGGGACTGTGGTGTTACACCCCACAAGTCAGTTCCCTAATGTATGTCTGTATTGGTAAGTCTGTGGTGAGTTTAGAATGTTGACCTGAGTGGGTGGGATTAGGATGTCTTGGGAGGGGGAGGAGTGATATATAAGGGAATGACTGAGGAGATTGTTAGCACTCTCTGTGTGTTAGCTCTTGGTGTTTAGAGTACTTATAGGGTGACCATATGGAAAGGAGGACAGGGCTCCTGTATCTTTAAAGTTGTATAGAAAAGGGAATCTCAGCAAGTGTCATTTGAATGCATGTAGCACCTGGTAAAATTCTGTCTCCATCATAACAGTTAAAGCTGCAGGAGTCCTGCCCTCTTGACCAGATACAAAAGAGAGGAGTGCACTTGCAGCTTTAACTATTGCGATGAATAGGGAATTTCACCAGATACTGTATGCATACAAACAACACCTGCTGGAAATCCCTTTTCTCTACAACTGTTAAAGATACAGGAGCCCTGTCCTCCTTTTCCTATGGTCACCCTAAGTACTTGGGTTCTGGAGAATTTGAGGTTCATTGTAGAGAGTGGTGTCTTTGGAGTGTGGTGTGCACATAGTTGATGAATATTAAACAATACTGATAATAAAGAAAGCTCAAGAGTGATTGTGTGAGAGAAAGGAAAGTGTGTATGTGAATGGGTGAAAGGATTGGATGAAAGGTTTCAAAAAGGTTTTTAAATGTCTTATTTTGAAACAAAGCTTGTGAACTTTTAAAATAAATTTTAATTATTTTGTTTTTAACTACCACAAAAATCCCACGTGTCTGTTTGGCATTTATCATCTGAAGTTGATACATTTAGCATCCACTCTGACAATAATTCACCTCAGCACATATAACTCACAGTGTATTATTTTATATATTGAAATCCTTCTCCATTTAACCCCTTTCTCCACATAGTTTGGAGAAAAGTGGTGTTTGTCCCTCGCCTCAGGCATATCAAGCGGTAGTGCTTGGCTTGAGCAGGGAGTAGCTGTGGCCAGGTCTGTTGTTCAGAGCCTGTGTGGCAGGGACTTCTTCATATAGCATGTAATTAAACTATGAAATCTGCTACTGCAAGATGTAATGATGGTCTCCAACATGGATGGCTTTGAAAGGGGATTAGACAAATTCATGGAGGAGAAGGCTATCAATGTCTACTAATTATAACGACCATATGCTATTGCTAGCAACTGAGGCAGCAGGCCTCTCTGAAGACCAATTTGTGGGAGACAATCATGGTAGAGGGCTATTGCCCTCATGCCCTGCTTGTGGGTTTCCCAGAGGCCTCTGGTTGCCCACTGAGGAAAAACAAGATCCTGGACTAGAAGATAGACTTTTTGGCTGTTGTCCTATGTGTGGCAGCCCACAATGTTGTAGTTTCAGGCACATCTAAATTTTATAATTAAAATGTTCAAGTGGCTATAATCATATGACAAAGATATTGGAACACCCCCAGGTCAAAAGCAAATGTCATCCTGCACATCGTGACATTTCAGCTCAAGCCCTGGAATGTGGGCATTTATAGAAAGTCCATTTGGCCTACCAAAAAGAATAAAATTGACATAATAGAGAAACTTCCAATCCAGGAAAATGTCTCACATTCGAAGTGGAAGTTTGGCACGCTGCCACAAAGCTTGGCAGAGGAAGGCCCTCAGAAACAGTGACAAGAGAATGCAGCTAATCAGGCCCAACAATTCACATGCAGCCAGTTAACCTCGCAAGCTGAGGTTGTGTGATAACACCTGAGCTGGAGAAAACGTTCAGAAAATGATCCGGGGAATCGCATGAGAGACCGGTGGCTGTTATAGCTGGCTGGTCCAAGAAGTCCAGGCAAGAACCTGGATGGGAAACCCTCAAAGAAAGAATAAAGAGAGAAATTCTGAAAACTGTAAAGGTGTATTTCTTCCGTTGGAAAAAATGGTCTCGACTGCAGCTCTCTTCACAGTCCATCTATGTGAAGGTCAAAGGGTAATGGGTCTGCCATGTTGGCTCTGCCCTCAATGTTGTGCCCACTTGCATGGCCTGAACTCTATGCATTGAGTGAAGGTCAGAAGGGGCAGGTGCCTAGACACATGGAGGCAGGTACAACCTCAAAAGGTAAATGGGTTCGATGAGTAGCAACATTTCTCATAAGGGTTTAAGAAGGAAGATTTAGCTGTACAGCCCATGCTACAATTTAAGTGATGGATTTTGTCTGAAGGAAATGGTTTTGCTCATGTACTCTTGTTCAATCAACTATTTGCCTTGCATATCAGTATTCATCAAGGGGAGAACATCAAAGCATCTCTGCAATTTGTAGTTGGAAAGGGAGTGAGGGTGAAATATCTCCCAGGTTCTTGTTGGTCCAGTGGCTAGGTAACATTGCGATAGTCATATGGAATATGCAATTCAACGTCTTTACCAGGTAAATTTCCAGCACAACTTTACTAAACCAATTTCTTTCCTTGAACTACAAGAGAATCAGCAAAGAAAATAAGAAAGAGATTTGAATCTCCAGTTTCCATGAAAACAAACAACTAACACTGAGTACCCAGAACAGTATTTTTTATGGGGAAAGTGTTCACAGATTGAAGAATAGACTTTACTCTTCAGCAGGGTTGATAAGATGTGAGGAATCAAAATTGACTCAACTGTAGAGTGCTGAGGATCACTATAAAAGCTGTATTCCTATTAAACCGTACAGCAAATGCCACTCTAGGCTGGAAAGGGCTCTAGCCTAATGCGATTCTAATAACTGTATCCTTAATAGGAGTGTTCAGTTCTGCTATCCACTTCTCCCAGAAAGTGGAAGGCCGGGCAGAAGCAAGTTCTTGACAAACGGAGAGGGAAGCGCAAGATTGCTATCCGATGACCACTGCAAGGAATTTGCCACCTCATTTGTAGCAAAAATGATTTATATATTTCACTTGTATATTGCAAGGTACTTGTTTAAATACAGAGTCAGGACCAATTCGTGAGTTAGAAATGTGTTTAATTTGTGTGCCTTTAATTGCTCAGGCAAGTGGTCTCCCCATATGGGCTGGGGTAAGAAATGAGATAGAAACAGTAGTTTCTTCTGAGAGCAAAGTATAGTTGTGAATGGAAAATCCTCCATGGTTGCAGTGCTTAAATTAGAGGGGCGGTGCGATGGGGGGAGGTAATGAATTCTATAAGGGCCATCTATTGACTTTGCCCCCACCCCCAATTTTTGACCCAATCATGCTCCCCCATAGCCTTCTAAAAATCATAGTTAACATGGCCACCTGTCCAGCCCCCCTTCTGGCTTCCTTCTGGCTGCAATTATGTTTCTGAGCCTGATTCAAGGTGCTGGTCTTAACTTATAAAGCCTTACATGGCTCAGGACCACAGTACTTGATGGAAAGCCCCTCCAAGGGAGGTTTGGAAAGTGGCAACAAGGGCTCCTCCATGGTGGCCCCACAATTAGGGAATGAGCTCCTCACTGAGGCCCACCTGCCACTGGACTGTCATCTTTTCAGCACCGTGACCAGGTAAAGACCACCCTCTACAACCAGGCAGTACATTGAAGGTGCTATATAAATAAATAATAATAATAATAATAATATGAGACACCTATGTCTGCTGTTTTAGAACAAGCATATTAGGAAAAAAGCATTGCTTATTTAATTTTTTTAGCTGTTTACATTGTTTTAATTTTTCTATGTTGAAAAATAGACTATTTTTATGTCGTATTTTGTATTTTTTTATGAATTGTTATGAACTACCCAGAGAGCTTCAGCTATGGGATGGTATAGAAATAGGAGAAGGAAAAGGAAATGGAGAAGTACTGCTGTTTGGTGACATTTAAGGCAGCTGAGATCAAGGCTTGCCAATCTAATAACTTCTATGCTTATTTTATTCCTTTGTATTTGACTCTTCCAAAATACCTGGTAGATTTACCAAATATTAAAATGAGGGTAGCTTTCACTCAGGCAAGATTAAATGTTCTCCCATTGGCAAATTGGGTGGGTTGGCAAAAGGGGGTTCCTAAGAAGGACAGCATACGCAGTTGCAATTTTGTATCAATTGAAGAAATTATTGGTGTATTGCTAGAATGCTCTATCTATAATGATCTTAGAACCAAATATATTCGCCTATTGTTAAGATTGTTAACATTCTGATTAACAAACTAGCTAAAAATGGACTAGATGGAACAACTATTAGGTGGATTCACAGTTGGCTACAGAATCGGACTCAAAGAGTACTTATCAATGGAACCTTCTCAAACTGGGGGTAGGTAACAAGCAGGGTAC
This sequence comes from Elgaria multicarinata webbii, assembly GCF_023053635.1. NCBI lineage: Eukaryota > Metazoa > Chordata > Lepidosauria > Squamata > Anguidae > Elgaria > Elgaria multicarinata. Next base: position 123,113,960 of record NC_086172.1, on the reverse strand, counting down.
CGCAGGGCTCAGTCCTGGGCCCAGTGCTCTTCAACATTTTTATTAATGATTTGGACGAGGAGATGCAGGGAACACTTATCAAATTTGCCGATGACACAAAATTGGGTGGGATAGCTAATACCCTGGAAGACAGAAACAAACTTCAAAGTGATCTTGATAGGCTGCAGTGCTGGGCTGAAAACAACAGAATGAAATTTAATAGGGATAAATGCCAAGTTCTACATCTAGGAAATAGAAACCAAATGCACAGTTACAAGATGGGGGGTATTTGGCTCAGCAGTACTACAAACGAGAAGGATCTTGGAATTGTTGTAGATCACAAGCTGAATATGAACCAACAGTGTGATATGGCTGCAAGAAAGGCAAATGCTATTTTGGGCTGCATTAATAGAAGCAAAGCTTCCAAATCACGTGAGGTACTGGTTCCTCTCTATTCGGCCCTGGTTAGGCCTCATCTAGAGTATTGCGTCCAGTTCTGGGCTCCACAATTCAAGAAGGACGCAGACAAGCTGAAGCGTGTTCAGAGGAGGGCAACCAGGAAGATCAGGGGTCTGGAAACAAAGCCCTATGAAGAGAGACTGAAAGAACTGGGCATGTTCAGCCTAGAGAAGAGAAGATTGAGGGGACACATGATAGCAGTCTTTTTTTTTAAAAAAATACTATTTTTATTTATTTTCAATTTAGGACAAATACAATAAATACACAGAGTAAAAGAAAACACTCAACAACAATATAGATGTTCCCATAGCACCACTACAAAAAAGCATGGGTGTTCATTCCTTCAATAAACACTTGGTACAGAAAAAGATGCAGGTTAAGTTAGAACCTCTGACCAAAAGGATTCCTGAGTCATTGGGGGTCTAGGTTCGCCAGGATTCATATTAATAAATGTGAAAAAGTCCAACCAGTTTTCCACAAATGTGTTTGATGTTATTTCTCCTCTTGCTAATCTGCTATGTTGTGTCAATTTATCATTTAAAGCTAGTTTCCAAATCTTATCAAACCAGCGTTGATGGTCAAAAGGTCTGTCACTTTTCCAGAATTGGGCAATTTCCCACCTGGCTGCAACCAGCAAATGGGTGACCAAGGCTTTGGGAATAATGTTTCTATTGGCATTCCTAAAAATAGAAAGTAGAGCCAGTGCTGGGTCAGTTTCTATTTCAACATTAATAATGTTTGTAATGGTTTGGAAAACCCTTGACCAAAAAGTTTTGACCTGTTGACATTCCCACCAAAGATGAATATAAGTGCCAGGAACGGAGCAACCACGCCAACAGTGCAGGGATATATATAGCACTAATATGGTGCAGTCTAACAGGGGTGATATACCACCTGTGAGTGATTTTCAGAGTGAGCTCTTTAACTTTTGCTGATATTGTTTTATAGGGTGCTGATTGCCACAAGCTTTAGCAGTCTTCAAATACTTAAAAGGTTGTCACACAGAGGAGGGCCAGGATTTCTTCTCGATCCTCCCAGAGTGCAGGACACAGAATAACGGGCTCAAATTAAAGGAAGCCAGATTCCAGCTGGGCATCAGAAAAAACTTCCTGACTGTTAGAGCAGTATGACAATAGAATCAGTTGCCTGGTGAGGTTGTGGGCTCTCCCACACTAGAGGCCTTCAAGAGGCAGCTGGACAACCATCTGTCAGGGATGCTTTAGGGTGGATTCCTGCATTGAGCAGGGGGTTGGACTCGATGGCCTTGTAGGTCCCTTCCAACTCTGCTATTCTATGATCCTATGATTCTATGATTGCTGAAGGGAAGGCCATCTCTTGTAAAGGTTTGTTTCTATTGTCTAATGCTGACAAACCCGTATCTTTCAGTACATCTAAATTTCTTTATAAAATTTAAAGGCTGTATGAAAAATTATTCAACTTTTGATGGTCTGTTACTAGAGTTTTAAATTGTATAATGGGTTTTCACTCTAATTGTGTATATTGGCAATTTGTTAAGATACAACCGACTTTGCTTTACTTTTTCTTGGATTCTTTGGTGGCTGAGGTTATCTTCATTCTCTTAGGAGGGGTAAGATATTCAATGGCATTCAAGTTGCATTCATTCTTACCCTTATAAATAAAAAAGGGGGGAGAATCATAATCTGGATTCTGATTTTCCTTACCCCAGCTATTTCCTATCCAATTTACAACTGTATGTTATTAGTTGAGGATGCCGTAGGAGCTGTTGCCCTGTGCAGCTTTGGCACTTTTAGATACCACTTGGTGAATATTTGTTCATCTCTGTTTTGCTTGGCATGAAATTGACACTGAATATGTGGCCTTGTCGGGTAGGTACCTCTGTCTATACGTTAAGGCATTGTACTCTTCTGATCCTATTTGATCGGGGTGGGCAACTTCAGGAAGTCTGGGGCCAATTCCATTCCCACCCTGGACTTGCCATCCCCCCACCCCTACCCACCATTGCTGCGCTGCAATAAAATGGGAGGGAAGAGTTGCAGTTTGCCATTGCATTGCAGCAATGGAGTGTGACTTTCCCCTCTTTTTTTCTAGGTAAAAAGAAATAAGCAGGCCTGGCATGTGGCCCGCATGTGTGTTTCCCACCCTGTGTTAGATCCTTTTCTGTTGCCATTGATACTAGTGATCATCACATGGTGTTGATAACGGGACCAGGATATCTGAGAGAGTACTTTCTCCCTTACCAACCTGCCAGGTCTCTGATGTGATCTGAGAGCATGTCAGTGGTGGTTCCACATGGACCTATGATCCGATTGGAGTCCACCAGGAGAAGAGCCTTCAGTGTGGTGACCCCCTTCCCATGGAATTCCCTGCCATTGGAGGTCAGGCAGGTACCAACGTTGTGTTGTTTCTGCCTCCTCCTGAAAATGTCATTATTTCAGGAAGCTTTCCTTGAGCCACAGTTATACTAGAACACTGGTTTTATCAGAAATCTGTTCTTTTAAAAATAGTAATTTTAATATTGTGTTTCCATTCTTTTATTCTATCTGCTATTCACTGCTCTGAAATCTTTTGAGATGTGGAGCAGTATATAAATATTGTAAATAAAAATAAATAAATAATGCAACAACAGACCAGGAATGCTTTCACAAGACTGCTTTGGAGTAGTGATGGGTGAACTTACCCCAGGTGAATTTGTTATTTCCTTGGATAATAATAAACTCACCCATGTAACCTTGGACAAGAGTTCTGACTTAAAACGGGAGAGCTTGGAAGGCTCCTTTAGAGTTCTGCCTGGTTCTGACTGAAATGCAGTGGATTCACAGCCCCACTGATAACGGAACCACCAGCCTCCACTGGATTGAAACACCTTCAGCAGCAAATGGGTTTGTTCATAATTAGCACAATTGGCAATCTTATTTAGAAGATTTATGGTGGCCTAGATAATGGTCACAGATGTGCAGAGTTGACCTTGATTTAGAAACAAATAATTGTGGTACGAAATTTTGAGTGCCATTTAAAAAACAAAAACAAAACACACACACACACAACTATAATAAATAAATAAACCTAGAAACATCTTACTGTTTGAAATCTGAATCTAAGCCTGGAGCTGAGCAGCAGCACGTGGGTGGAAAAAAAAGCATGCATTTTTTTTTAAAAAAGAAGAATTTAGCATGAACATGTGCTGACACTGTGCATTAGATGACGTTCCTAAACCATATCTCCATATATTAAATATATATACTCAAATCCCATCGCCACAATCCTCATTTCTTTGGGTCCAGAATCAAAGGGATTGAAACTTATAATTAAGACACCAGAGGAAGGAATGATCGGTTATGCTAGTGCAAATTAGTTCAGCCACAGTTCTGTTTGCTGGTTAGGGAACCCCATTGGTTTAATCTGATTTGGGAGAAAAATCATTTCCCTGAGACAAAGAACTAATATAAACTTCAGGAGGGAAGGGAAAGAGAAGAAGCCTAGTGTGCCTTAGCTGTAAATACAAAATGTAACACAACAGCAAAATGCAACACCATAGCAAAATAAGTAAGAGCCAAGTGAGAAGAAAAACACATCAGGCAAAATAGTAGAAATGATGCCACATTTATTCCTAATGATATGGATAGTATCACTTAATGGAGAATGTTCTGCATGTATGCAGAAAACGTTGGGAGATGCGATTTGTTGAGAAAAATGACAAACTGAAGCCTCTCAGCATCCCCTTGAGAAATCAAGATAATTGTCGCCTCGCCCACCCCGCCCCCATCCTAACCTTTTGCCATTCGGAGGCAGGAGAAAATACATTTCGTTGACGTCTTTCTATCCAAACTAGCTTCATTCCTTTCATTTTCCACAAAGGACAAGAACATCCTAATCTAATATTATTGTACCAGCCATCTCTCTTTACAGTCCATCAATAAGTTAGTGAATGGTTTCAACAGAGAGCAGTCATTTTGGGAGCTTGGCTTATGGCCCTTTGATAGGGACCTGCTCTTTGCAAGGTGAACAATCTCCACTTTGGGAACTGATCGCCTTTACAGAATCTGTCGAGTAAGAGCTTAACTACATTTATATGGCCCACTTGCACCTTTAAGCATCCAAAATAGAATTTTAAGACAATTTTGCTCCAATTGTGACATAACATAAAATGATACTGTTGGAAAGATATGATGAGATTTAGGGGAGACAAGATGATTTCTCTGCTATGTAATAGCCAAGCTTTACAGGTCGAAAACAGCACTTTTATAGTGCTCAGAAAGCTCTAGAGTGCCAGCAATGATGTATTGGTTCAATGTGTGCTTAGTAGTTCACACAGAAAGCTACCTTATACCAGCTCAGAGAACTTGTCTGTCTAGGCCACTATTATCTACTCCAGGGGAAAGCAATTTGTGGTCTTCCAGATGTTGGTCTACAGCTCCCAAATGAGCCAGCATGGCCAACAGTGCGGGATTATGGGAATTGCAATTCAACAACATGGAGGTCAACATGGCTGTGGCTCTGCAGCATCTCAGACAAAGGCCCTTCACATTGCTGCCTATTAGTTTTTTAACTGGAGATGCCAAGGATCCTTCTGCATGGCCAGCATGTGTTCCTCCACTGAACTATGATCCCTCCCTCCTTATTACTAGGAGGACAGGCTGCCATGAATGTCAGCTTTTGAAAGATCCGCCGCAGCAGCCCATGGATAACACTGTATTTCTCATTATTTACTTATGATAGTTTTAGGGTGCCTTTTAGGGTCAAACCCTTGCAGGGCCAACATCCAACTTGTAAAAATACAGCCAACACCAAGAAGGATATAACACTTTTAAAATGGTATGAAAACAGTATATGTAATGTCCTGGGCCTGAACACTTCTCATAACCCTTATAAACCGTTATAAGCAGTAGTGTAGATCCTGCCACTCAAATTTAACCCAAAGTCAAACCCACAAATGATAGTCTGGATTTGAAGGTATTGAGGACATTCACAGTCGATAAAAATTAAGGCTCAAATCTGAGTTAGTGCCCCATGCTGGGATATCAAAACTAGGACATCCAGCTGGCAAAACAAATTACATAGCCTGGCCCTTTCCCATACATTTCAAACGCTGCAAATAAAATCGGCTTAGGATGCAAAAACAACAGGGCATGATTCTCTTGGAGAAAAATAAATACACTTGCAGCATATTGAAATGATGTCTGAGAAAGATCTTCTAGACTGGATGTTGTTTGAGGTTCTCATAGGAAAACGAGAGAGTCTTCCTGTATATATATGTCTACCTGTATGGTGCTGATGGGGGAATATATTGATAGGGACTTCACTCATGTCATTTAATCATTGCCAACTCGGACTTTCCCCAATAAATTTGTTTTCTTGGCCTCCAGCTTTTGGGCTATCAATCTAAAAACTACTAATTGGCGGAATGCATTCTTGGGAATACTGTGATCTTCCTTGAAGTAACACAGTAGAAGAAGCGCATACTAAAAGTGTTTCTCATCCTTGCAAGGAGAGAGAAAAGCAAATCACGTTGTTGACAGTCTTCAATCAATCTAAAAAATCATCAACAAGCTGAACCAGTCCTATCAGAAGTGTTCGCACAGCAATGGGCATGAAATGTATGAAGTTCATGACTGCTATTAGTAAAAGGTATAATAATGCCATCTGTCAATTAAATATTAAAGTTGCTGCTCCATCACTATCCACACATTTGTTTCCTCCAAATAACAGGAATGCACAAGGAATAATAGCTTGCAAATAAATCGAGTTATGTCCTGGGGCAATGTCATTTCTGACATATATCGAAAAACACCATCAAATTGAAGCCTCAAAAATGGGACAGAGTATGCACAGTTGTTTTTTTGCTGTGTGTGTTTAACATTGACGTTATTATTTCAATAATAATTGCAATTATTATTTCAGAACACTGGCTACTGAAAATGAAAGATTTCCTTGCCAATTATATATGTTTTGCCAAAGATTTCATATATGATTATCCAATATAATGATTGTTTGGATATAATGATTATCCAAACTTAAGATGAGAAGACCATGAGACTTGCAAACACAATCAATCAAGGCCAAATAGGTGTACATACAATCTAACATAGTAGAACATATGGATCTACACTAATGCTATCTCTACATAAGAAAAGTACCATGTTTTGAACTCACTTTGAAAAGCTTGCGTTGTTTGCCCACTCAGAAGGGTTGCGTTTTGGTTATGGAAGAAAATGCCCTTTTAGAATTCTCAGTCCCTTATGGATATTTTTTTTAAAAAAAACTTTAAAATGTAGTGAATTGCAATACAGTCTTTAATATTCATGCATTTGCGGGGGGAGAAGAAACAAGATCTTCTTCATTTTCATAGGCTCCCCATTTTCATAGGCTCCCCATTCACAAGAGCTTAAATGAGCAATCCTAACCCCAGATCCACTGCCTGGAGGGGTTCAGGGTAGCGCAGGGGTGCCTCCCCACCAATAAAGAATAACTCTGCCAATGGAGGACTTTCACCATGGAGGCCCCAGTTATGCCCATGGAAGCTCTGTGGCTATAGATTTGCTGTTGGTGGCATTTCTTCCAGTGTCAGGCCCCAAAACGGGGCTTTCTGGGGGTGAGGTTGGGGTGGCCTTAGATCTTCTGGATTAAAAGAACTGCTGGATCCCTTAATTGCTCTGAGAAATCCCAGATTGGGCCCCTCCATATGTCAGTCTGGAGTTGGCATAGTGATAGATCTATCTGCCACTTCACTCTCCCATCTTGGCTAGGACTGCTCTGCCCATGTATGATGGGCCAATTACATACAGGCATCTGGATGTGGGGCAGAGAAGCAAATTGCGGACTTGCTTCCCCTAGTACTCTGCTAGGGATGGGGAAGAATTTTATTTTTGATAAGAATTTGCCAAAACACATTTCTACATTTTTGAGATAAGAACGTTATCTTTGAACAAAAAATAAAAAAATAAAATTCGAATGCCTTGACTCTTAAAAACTGGTTTTGAGTCCTTGAGACTTAAAAATAAAAATAAATAAAAACTGAATGCAGGCAAAAGCAAAACAGACAGATTCGTCTACCCCTACATTGTGCACAGGCTTTTGCAAGCCCCAAGTTTTCAGTAAACCTTTATACAAGGGCTCTGACAGCCTCTCCATTCATTCATTTTATTTGGGGAGGGGGGAAGGGTTGCATATGAATCATGTAAGGAGAGCATGCTCAGTTATGAATGCAGGCAACCATCAGTCATAGAAAGCCTTCTGTGGGTGCGGCACTGCGGCAGCTTCTCTCTCGCACCATGTTGACCATTAAGAAAAACTGCATGTACCCTGGGCAGGATCTAAACTTTGAAGAGTGCTGACAACTGTTGGGGCCCTTTGACACTTTCCATATACTGTTTTCAAACCACTTTCAAAGTGTTATGTCCTGCTTGGTGAAGAACTAGCCCTGGATAGAGTTCATTATTCTCTTGTTATAACTCAGGGAAGTCGGTTCTGGACCAAAGTAATAGGAATATTTGTTTTCAGGATAGCAATCAGCATCTGAAAGTGTTGGGTTTAATACAATGCCTAAGGAGAAGGGCAGAGATTACTTCCAGCTGACTCCATTCATTTCCAAGCTACCCAAAGGTTTTCTGCTAAGTAAGCCAAAAATCATGCAATGTTTTATGAAACGGGGTGACGTAATGGGGAACACCATGGATATGTGGCTCAGCTAAGGCTCCATGTTGTGTTAGGGCAGATGGGTCTGGGTCAAGGAAGATGTGTCTGAAGGCACCTTTGAAGTTCAAAACTAGGGTGACCATATGACCGGATTTGCCCGAGTTTTTGATGGCAAATCCGGGAGGGGGAGGGGAAATCCGGATATTTTTTTTAAAAGAGCAGATCTAATGGGAATTAACAAAAATGCTCATAACTCCATCGTTTTTTAAGATAAAGACATGAAACTTGGCACAATGGTAGCTCTTAGGAAGGGCTTTAGTCATACCAAATTTGAAACAGATCCGTTCATCCATTGATTTTTTAGGAATTTTTTAAAAATTGAGGTTTTAAAATTATTATTTTTAAAATTGTCATTTTAAAAGATAAAGAGATGAAACTTTGCACCATGATAGGATTTAGGTAGAGCTTTAGCCACACTAAGTTTGAAACAGATCTGTTCATCCATTGATTTTTTAGGAATTTTGTAAAAAATGAGGTTTTAAAATTATTATTTTTAAACTGTCATTTTTAAACATAAAGAGCTGAAAGTTGGCACCATGATAGCTTTTAGGTAGAGCTTTAGCCGTACCAAATTTGAAACAGATCTGGGGCCAGTAGCAAACCCTGTTAACAACAACAGCAGCTTGCAATGAGTGAAGATACAGTCAGAAAAGATATTTGAGGGAAGGGGAGAATGTAACACACAGAGTATAGCAAAAGCTTCAAAGTACAGCAAAACCTACAAAAGTAGGAGTGAGTGAAGTTAATTTCAGATACAGTGAATCTCTCACTTCTTCTTTATTACAGTGATTTTAACATTAAGATGTTATGTAGAACAGATTTGTCTTAAATGTGTGCTGTAAAATCAGACACGTAACCAAGGCTATGTTTGGGTGGGCACGCCCCCTTGGTACTGGACACGCCCCCTTGGGGGCGAGCATGTTGTCCTCCTTTTTGGTTTCCAAAATATGGTCACCCTACTAAATGCCCAAAACAGTAACATGTGATCAGAATAGCCATAGAGCAGCCTTCAAGCTGGCACTCCCCAGGTATCTTGAGTACAGCTCCCATTATCCCCAGCCAAGAGCCATTCGCAATGCTGGCCGAAGGTGATAGGATTTGTAGTTCAACACATCTAGCCAGTGTCAGGTTGGTTTGACATCCCTCTAGATGTGTTGGTCAGGTTTGATACCTGATCATCTGATTCACAGGTCATGGTCTGTAAATTCCCCCTTTTATTTCTGCGAATGGAGCGAATGTTGATCTTGATATATGACAATCTAATATTTTTGAGCTGACCTTTTGCTTAGAGATACTGGCTTGTAAAAATTCCCCAATGTAATGTGTTTGGGGTTTTTTTCCCCTTCAAAACTCTCGATCTGGAAGTATCAAGGTCATTGCAAGCGTAAGCCAGCTGTGTTCATTCTGCCTAGTCCTGAAGCCATCAAAAGTCAGGTTACACAAAGTTCTGAGCTGAGCAGATGCTCATCCCTGTTCACAATGATTTCTAAAGTGCCCCAACTTTAATCACATGGCAGCTTCCTCAACTCTACGAATAGCTTTTGTACCTCATTTATCTAGGGAGCTATTTTACAACTTTGATTTTAGACTTCTGTAAACGGAATAGAATGCCTAAAGAAAGCTTCTGAATCAAAGTCTCCAATGATAGGAAGAAAGTAGGTAAAAACTGGAGTTTAAATATCAGTGCACTGGAGTTTTAATTGTTTGGGTCTCAGGTGGGCTAATTTTAGCACATTACATCCCAGTAAGCTACCTAAGGGATGTACCGTTAGTTTAGTAGGCAAACGTTCTGAGCCATGGGCACATTTGGCAATTTGAGAAACTGTCCTGGCCACATCCACAAAATGGCTGCCATGGAAGGTATGGCGAAGGAGGTGGGGCTTGAGCCCCAAGACACGAAGCAACTCCTTTGAAATCACAGTTTTCAACACCAACAGTAATCTTTTTCTCAGCAATCCCAGCTGCTGGTAAGAAAATGTGATTGTTTGTTTTTTAAGTTAGAGGAGTAGAACCATCTTGGCAGGCATCAAGAAAATTTCTGAGGGTGTATTGGTGCCTATGGGACCTCAATTGTCTACCCCAATTTAGTCTATAAGGCAGGTTGAATTCACTTGTACGAGAGCCATCTGATAGTACCTTAGAAACATAAGCCTTGTTTAGACATTCACCCCCACATGTTCTCAGATTGCTTGAGGGGAGGAGTGCAGCTGTGCCTGCTAGCCCTGCTTCCACCCCACAGCTGCAGCCTCAAACTTTCAAAATCTCACACAATCATTAAGCCTTCCGGATTCAGGTTCGCATTGCATAGAGGATTCTAAGTGTGTTCTGGTGAACGTGCAGAGATCCCCCCTTCAGTTCCTCTGCCCAATGTGCAAAGGTCTGATGCTGCAGCTGGCATGGATGGCGGCATTGGTGTGTGTGTGAAATCCATCTCGTGTGCTTCGGGGATTGTGTGGTGTCATTCTTTCCAGTGTCCGTTCACAGGCAGATTCAGGTTTTTCCCTCGCTCTGTGGAGAAATATCCAAACAATTCTGTAAGAAAATCACATTTTCAAAAATGTTTTTAGCCTTTATGGCTGCAAAAGTAGGTTTGACAGTATTGGAGCAAAACCTGGTGAAATCTCCAAGTCCAGAGGGAAGGCTGAATGAGGTTTCTAATGGTCAGAGGGATGGGGCTTCAACATTGTGCCTCTATTTATCCCTTCCATGGCTTGCAGAAGTAGAATGATGTGAAATAAGCAAGTAGGCTTATAAATGAATGAATGAATGAATGAATGAATGAATGAATGAATGAATGCAGTCTGCCAGGTAGTTTTCTACTATCTGGGCAAAATCTGGCCTATCAGGTCATATGACAATCCTAACAAAAAGGGATAAAGAATTTGGACAGCCTTGTTACAGGGTAAAAATAGCTCTGCCTGAGAGATATTTTTCTATTCTGCCATAAACATGACAACAGCAACATGTGACGTTTGTCCCTGTTTAGGGATTTTATGAGATGGGATTTTTGTATTTAGCTTGATTATGGACCAGCAGTTAACGTATTCCACTCCATTTCCCAAGAACGAAGTGCCATGAGGGAAATGGTAGATTTATGGAACTCTTGAGATCAGGCATGTCTTTTCATCTTTTACTTCAGAGCCCTAATTAATCTTTACATGAACACAAAACATGATATGAGTGCACAGACCATATACAAAAAATGCTGTTCTTGCACACATTTCAAAAAGCTTTTAAAAGAATTGTTTCAGGATCATGCCTTTCTTAAAAAGATTAAAATGTCTTACCCACAGGACATTTCTGAGCTGTAGCAAAAGGAATATAGAGGTCAAGATGAGGACACATGTCTTCATCTTGAAGTCTCTCTGCTTTGTCTCTTATATTTAAATGATTTCTTACAAGCTACTTATGTGATGTTTTAGAAAGAACAGAACGTAAGCTTAGTACACTTTAATAATTAGCTAATTTTTTCCAGCCAGGATTTGATTTCATATTCTTGTCAGCACTGCTGAGAATAACACATTTGCTTCGGTTCTCCAAAAAGGATGCTTGATGCTAAGCCATAACTGCATCCCCCCACCCTCCTGCAGGTTCTTTTGTCTTTGCTAGGTTACCTCTGAAATGTTTCTTTCTAGTTCTAGTCAATTTCCAAAAATGTATCATATCATCTTTACTCATTTACATTATAAGTAGAACATATGAACAACACTATTTTAATACTTCCTTCAAACTCCTCATCTGTAGCATATGTTGCTTTTTCCTAAATTTAGGTGGGAAATGTTTTTCCCACCTTATTTTTCTCACCTTGTTTTTTCCAAGTTACCCAAATTAAAAAATAACAGACTCAGAAGTCAGTGAAAAGTTACAGCATCTCAGTGTGAGTGCTTCTGCTAGAATCAAATTGATTCAGTCTTAATATGGGGATATATTTTAATATTTCATATGCTCCTTTATGAGAGTGGTAGAGACCAATATATATTTCTCTAGGATGAATATTTGCAAGGTCACCCATTATGCAGACTGGTGAAAGAGTCAGGCAAGATGCTTAAACTGGAATGCAAAGACTTCTGGGCAACTATTTGGCACAAACTACTACCACTTCAAATTATTATTATTATTATTATTATTATTATTATTATTATTATTATTCAAGAGAAAACATGGGCAAAATACAAGAACATTGCTGTGGAATCTTAAAGGTTAACAGATCTATGGCCATTCTAGAAAAAAACCCTGCTGTCTTTAAAGTGCCACAGGACTTGTTTTTGTGTCTGCTGCAACACAGCTACTCCTCCGGAAACTGCAATATTTTTTCTCGTTGAGTGAGTGAGGTTGATTATATCAACTTGGGATAATAGTACAAGGGTAGAAAGATAAGAAGAAGATAGATGAGAAATGTTATGTATAGACAGAGTTGATGTTGCTCAGCTTCATTTCTCTACCACCCAGCTTTTCCCCCCTTCCCTGCTCTTTTAGGAGCAATTTTCCTGCTTCCAGAAACATCTACTATGTTGAACACACAAAAGTTACTGTGAAGCAGAACCAGAGGCGGGTGGGGTAATGACCAGTTACTGACAACCACAAAAGCTTCATTTTTCAAGAGTATAGGTTTACAAATCGATATATCTGTTTGTGAGATGTGTCAGCTTTCACAATCTAAGACCCCCCTGAGCTCCTCTTTTCAGACAGGAAAGATAAATAGTTACTAGGGGTGTGCACGGACCCCCCGCTCCGCTTCACTTGCAGATCCGCCATTTTTCGGAGCGGGTCGCTCCGCCCCGCCCCCGCTCCGCCCACTTCCGCTCCGCTCCGCTCGGAGCTCCGGATCCGGATCCGGAGCTCCGTTTTTGCCCCCCCATAGGGTTGCATTGAAAGCTAAAAAAGTAAACAACTTTTTTTCCGTTGAAGTTAGAAACCTCACGTTTGGCACCATGACACCTCATGGGCGTATACACACACACGCCAAGTTTCAAGGCAATCCCATCATCCCCTGATTTTTGGCGAATTTTTGAAAATCGGGCACCCCACACACAACATCCCTGCGAGGTGGGCAGGGGAGGAGGGAGGGAAGGCAGGCAGGCATGCAGCTGGCATTTCTGGGGGCATAAGGAAGGGAGCCAAGGATAAGCCAGTAATGCATATAAAATGGAATAAATCAATCAATAAACAAAGGAGGGGTGGAATTAAAAGCAGCAGTGTTGCTCAATAAACAGCAAGAAGAATTAAAAAAAAAAGGCTATATCTGTCTTTTACCAGCAATAGGGGGACGTGCCCGGGGGAGGGGGAAGTAGCTGCCAGTTCAAGACAGCCACCAACAGCTCTGAGAAGAAGTAAAACGCTCACTTCAACTCATAACAGGCATTGCTCCACCACTGAAAAGTGACCATTCACTTCAACTCATGATAGGCATTGCTCCACCGTTTTACTCTCTTTGGAAGGCTCTATGGCCTTCCAGTGCAGGAGAGAGTGGGGGCACGTCCACGATGAGATGCCCTAGGGGAGCTCATCCCCTTGCACCACATCGATTCAGTTGTTCACCAAGGTTAGGGTGGGGAGCAGTGCTGTGTTTTCTATCTCTTATTCTTGGCTTAGTATATGATTTCAGGTTGTGTTTGTGCATTTGGTGGGGCTACTGTGTTAAAAAACACGGGGAAAAGCCCGTTCAGATGAAGAAAGAGAAGTTTCCCAGAATCCCAAGTTACCTGTTTTGCCTATGCCCTCCTCCAACTTTGGGATCATCATGACCGGGAGCTGACTCTGCCCCTCAGCCCTTTGAAAAAGGTATTTTTCCCGCCGATTTTTAAAAAACTTCTAGCCCGCGACCCGTACGATGCAGAAAGTTGAGAGTGGTCTCAAAATGACCCCCATCCACGACTCTCTGTGCACAAGAATTTTCAGAACGATAGCTTAAACCCCCCCCCAGTTATCCCCGATTCTTTCCCTCAATGCAATCCTATGGGCGAAAAGCCGAAACGCCGTTTGAGCCCCGCGGTTGACCCGATTTTTAAAAAACTTCTAGCCCGCGACCCGTACGATGCAGAAAGTTGAGAGTGGTCTCAAAATGACCCCCATCCACGACTCTCTGTGCACAAGAATTTTCAGAACGATAGCTTAAACCCCCCCCCAGTTATCCCCGATTCTTTCCCTCAATGCAATCCTATGGGCGAAAAGCCGAAACGCCGTTTGAGCCCCGCGGTTGACCCGATTTTTAAAAAATTATTGCACGTGAACCACAGCACGCAGAGAGGTGAGAGTGGTCTCAAAATGACCCCCATCCACGACTCTCTGTGCACAAGAATTTCCAGAACGATAGCTTCAAAAACAATGTAGTTATGCGCGATTATTTGCCGCAATGCAATCCTATGGCGAAATGTTTTCAAGATGGCGACCGGAGCGCTCCGACTGAACTCGGAGCTCCGAAAAATGGTCGCTTCTCTTCGCCTTGCTTCTAGGGGGTCCGCGGTCCGCTCCTACTCCGCCTCTGGGTAAGGCGGAGCAGGCCAATCCGCTACTGCTTCTACGCTCCTAATCGGAGCGGAGCACATCCCTAATAGTTACATAGGTTTCTGAGTAAAGAGGAGAGCAGCTTTACAGGACTTCCAGGGATAGGAGCACAAATCCTGCTGGCAAGCACATGCACTGTCTTCCATTTTTATCAGACGAAATTGATTTTAGAAGGGATTCTGGTAACATTCTCCAGTAAATAGGAGCAAGCCAATCCCCATCATCAACACCACCACCACCTGCCATTTGATTGGCTAATGAAGAGTGCAATCCTATGCACGTTTACTTGGAAATAAGACCCACTTAATGAGGCTTTCTCCCAGATTTCAACCAAAATAGCCCAAATGTTTGTTGTTGTAACTGTTAGTAGAGTGCTAACAGATCCACACCAAGCAGGATATGACACCAAGCAGGATATGACACTGAAAATGGTTTGAAAACTGTATATATAGTGTGTCCTGGGCCCCAACGATTGTCACTACTGTTATAAACTATTTAAAGCACTAGTGTAGATCCATGGAGGATAAGGCTATTAATGGGTACCAGTCATGATAACTCTATTATGAGCCTGTTCAGTCAACATGCTAAGCTATGGTTAGGCCTCTAACCTTTTTGCAGCAAATAGTTAGTGAGCATGTTTAAACCATGGTTATGTAGCCACCATGGTTAGGAATGGTTCACACAACACACTAAGGGCCTTGCTAGATGACAGAGTAGCCCGGTGCAAGCCCCGGCCCAGGCCCTGTGTGTCCAGATGACGCACAGGGGATCCCGGGCTCAGGTAGGGTTAACCCTCCCTTGGCCCAGGATAACTGGCACCGTTTGTGGCCCGGTATTTCCCGCAGTCTTGGGCTGAGTCTGAGACCACAGGCGTGTAGCCCATTCTGCTGCTTTCCCCGGCTACCACATTTACTTGTGAGTAGCTGGGAAAAGTGGGTGATGTGTAGCGCACTGGGAACCACTCATAGAGCTTTGGCTATTGGGCGGTATAAAAATGTAATAAATAAATAAATAAATAAATAAACAATAAAATTAGGGCAGGGTGGGGAGATGGTGGGAAACCGGAGCGGGGGGGGATGGGGGGAATCGGAGATCACGTGGGATGGGGGGATCAGAGATCGCAGGGGATGGGGGGATCTCGGGTGGGGGGAAATTGGGGACAGAGGGAGGGGAGATTTTTTTTAAAAAAAAACACACACACCCTACCTACCTGCCGTCGCTGGAGCGCTCCTGCACTGCTGGCCGCTTTAAAACTTTTTTAAAAATGGCAGGTGCTACAGCTCTCCTCCAGAGCTAGTGACGCCTCACGTGTGAATGAGGGTGAGATCCTGCGATAGTTGCATCACGGGATCTCCCCTCCTCTAGCCCGGATTTACAGGTAGGTCTAGCTAAGGCCTGTCATGGTTCACATAACATGCTAAGCGATAATGTTTAGCTCAAAATGCTTAACCACTGTAGCTTAGTGTGTCATCTGAACAGGGCCAATATCTCCACTATCAGAGGCAGTACACCTCTGTATGCCAGTTTCTGGGGAACACGAGTGAGAAAGTTCCTTTCCATTCATGTCCTGAGTGTGGGTTTCCTATAGGCTAGGGTGACCATATGACCGGGGTTTTGATGACAAATCCAGGAGGGGGAGGGGAAATCCGGATTTCCCCCCCAAAGAGCAGCTCTAATGGGAATTAACAAAAATGCTTATAACTCTGTCATTTTTTAAGATAAAGACATGAAACTTGGCACAATGGTAGCTCATAGAAAGGGCTTTAGTCATACCAAATTTGAAACAGATCCGTTCATCCATTGATTTTTAAAGAATTTTTTAAAAATTGAGGTTTTAAAATTATTAATTTTTAAATCGTCATTTTTAAAGATAAAGAGATGAAACTTTGCACCATGAAAGGATTTAAGTAGAGCTTTAGCCACACCAAATTTGAAACAGATCTGTTCATCCATTGATTTTTTAGGAATTTTTTAAAAATTGAGGTTTTAAAATTATTATTTTTAAAATCGTCATTTTTAAATATAAAGAATGAAACTTTGTATCATGATAAGATTTAGGTAGAGCTTTAGCCACACCAAATTTGAAACAGATCTGTTCATCCATTGATTTTTTTAGGATTTTTTTAAAAAATGAGGTTTTAAAATTATTATTTTTAAAACTGTCATTTTTAAAGATAAAGAGCTGAAAGTTGGCACCATCATAGCTTTTAGGTAGAGCTTTAGCCATACCAAATTTGAAACAGATCTGGGGCCAGTAACAAACCCTGTTAACAACAACAGCAGCTTGCAATGAGTGAAGATGCAGTCAGAAAAGATATCTGAGGGAAGGGGAGAATGTAACACACAGAGTATAGCAAAAGCTTCAAAGCACAGCAAAACCTACAAAAGTAGGAGTGAGTGAAGTTAATTTCAGATACATTGAATCTCTCACTTGTTCTTTATTTCAGTGATTTTAACATTAAGATGTTATGTAGATCAGATTTGTCTTAAATGTGTGCTGTAAAATCAGACATGTGACCAAGGCTATGTTCGGGTGGGCACGCCCCCTTGGTTCTGGACACGCCCCCTTGGGGCCGACCATGTTGTTCTCCTTTTTGGTTTCCAAAATATGGTCACCCTACTATAGGCATCTGGTTGGCAACTGTTGGAACAGAACGCTGGACTAGATATGCCTTTGGTCTGTCTGGTCCAGCAGGGCTCTTCTTATGCTCTTATGGGTTATCTATTGCTAGGAAAATCAGTCAGCTTCACACACAGCAGTGTGTATGAAGGACTGCATTCAGGAAACCTTTCCCGCATCACACTGCAAGCAGCATTACAAAGCTTAACTTCAACAGAAAAAAAAACAGGAACAGAAAAGTAGAGAAGAAAGTTTCTTGCATATGAAGAAAGAAAAACAAACAAGCTCTAATGAAAGAACAAGATAGGTTACAACTCCATCTACGGTTGAAGCAGACCAATTGCACCCTTATTAATGCATTGAACTGAACGATCTACACATGTTTTCAAGTCTCTAATATTAAGGTCTGTTTCTCCTCCCCAGAAAACTCAGACAGAGAATTTAAATTTGTTGCCTATTTTAGGAATGGATATGAGAGAACTAATTTACTCTATGTCAAGATCAAGGTTCTAATCCTAATGTTTACATTATTTAGGCAGGTCTTTAGCTTAAAAGTAATTCATGGTCTTAATTTGGCTGTGTCCACGCCAAAATTATTAACCTTTCATTTCACAAGACTGACTAGCCACGGTGGGTTGCAACATGTGCCAGTGTGTGCTGGGTGACTTTTGAATATTAAAGGTGTGGCTACTATATGGAAGTCTGCAACAGGGCCCCATATTCTTCATAGGAGACTGTGGCTATCTTCTCTCTTGTATAGGTGTAATAAGCTTCAAAAGGGTTTCCCTAGGAATACTGAAGAAGCCTGTTGAACAAATTATTACAAATTAAATTGCACAGAGCAATTAAAACCAACAACACACTTTGGAAGCAATCCTGCCTTGACAGGATTGAGTCATTAACCAAACTGGATTAGCTGGTTTCAGAAGCAGATTGGTAGTATATTCATTTCAGCTTTATATAGTAAACTGTTTACTGTTTAACATACCCAAAAAATGAAATGGATTAAAAAAAATCCTTGAGCTGGCTGATCATTAGTCTAAGTCCATTACTTTTGTGATAAACAAGAACTTAATTAAATATGCTGTTTTAAAATGGCAAAACACACCAGCAAGCCTATGAGCACTGGGGGAATTCCCGGAAAGCTATTAGACACCAATGGTAAGCAGTAGAGCATTCCATCAATTTTACTCCAGCACAATAGTAAATGTATCTAATTGCAACCATTCCGGTGGGTTTAATTTGATTCCATCCATAAAGGTACCATTCCCCATGCAATCCCTACTTCCATTTGGAGAACAAGGGACATATGGGGAGTCCAAAAGCTGAAGATGTATGGTTAAGTTGGGACAGAGGAAATACAGTTAGCACCAAAGAAAATATATAGTTTGTGTCGTAAAATCATACATATTATATAAATAATTGTGTCTTGAATAAAGAATTAACATGTGCACATATATGATGTTACACCCAAATTCTAAGCAACTTCACACAAAACTAGAGAGACAAAACATGGCACATTTATATAGTCTCCACACTGGAGGGTGAAGGGTTTTAAATTTCCATGCATCATGCTGCTACTGGAAGGAAGTTTTGGATTTTCCAAAAGTTGGAGAGCGGTTGTTTCTCTCTCCACTTGAAATCTTAAAAATCAGTAAATTATCTGTAGAAGAGGAGTGAGTTTATTTAGTAAAAGAAAAGTAGGTATATTGTACATAGTACTAAGAGAGTACTTTTTGTAGAATTTGTAACTGGAAGTAATATGAAATGTTTGTTTCTTTATTTAAAGATCTACACCCTGCCTACCTGCCCTCCAGTGGCCTTCAAGGCAGCTTACAATACCATCAATTAAAGTGATTGTGTAACAACCCAGCAGCCACCAACCAAGATAAACTGTGTGACCTTCCTTCCTTACTACACATCTGTGAACTGTCTTCATTTCAAGTTTTCTTAGCAGAAATATCTCATTAACCCAGGTCCTTCCTTCAATGTTCCTTGCTCATGGTTGGGTGAAAATTCCATTACTCTCAGCAATTATCTCTCTCTACCCATAAACACAGCTGTTTTGCTTCCTTTAATTTCATACGTAACTACCTATTTTCACACAGAGCCCTCACTAATTTCTTTTGGGAATGAGGCAGTTTGGTGTGATCATGCACAAGCTCTTCTACATTTAGGGTATTTCTTATTGCTGTTGTTTTTCATGTAATAGGTTTCTGAACATGTCATAAACAACTTGCACACCCACATCTTTTCCCCAATTTTTTCAGCATTGCTAACTTTTAAAAGTTTGGAGTTCTTTAAAGCTGACTTTAATTTTTATTGATTAGAATTTCTATGCTGTGCTGTGCTGGTGTTCATTGTTTGAGTTGTTTAGTGATATTTGTATTTAGTTTTTAATTTTTACTCTTTTGTAAGCTGTCCAAGGAATGCTGTTTAGCCAATAAAGGGTGGAGTATATATTTTTTTATAAACAAATACATAAATCTTGAAACTAATTAGTGCTCCATTTCAACTGATTCACGTGTAGCTGTGAATGCTAGGACCTCAATAAATTGTACTAACT
Source organism: Elgaria multicarinata webbii (assembly GCF_023053635.1). Taxonomy (NCBI): domain Eukaryota; kingdom Metazoa; phylum Chordata; class Lepidosauria; order Squamata; family Anguidae; genus Elgaria; species Elgaria multicarinata. Next base: position 123,094,158 of record NC_086172.1, on the reverse strand, counting down.
TTCCCCCACAGGTCCCAAACAATGCCTGGTATCTATGGACCATAGTTGGTACATGTGGACTGCAGACTCAGCTTTCCCCAAGCTGATACCCTCCCCCCCCCAAAGTTCTGGACTACACCTTCCAGTATTCATGGCCTTTGGCCATGCTGGATAAGGCTCATGGGAGTTGAAGTCCTAATCATCTGGAAGGCATCAGGTTGGGGAAAGCTGTTTTTAGACAAATGACCAAGCTGATCCTCATATTGAAAGTTGCTTATGAGCAGCTGCAATATTTAGTATGCATTGTAGATAGATCAGCAAAATTAGATTCACTTCAAAATGAAGAAGTAATACAGTTAAAAAATGAAGAAGGGATGGTTTGGCTGCTCCAACCATCTACGACAGGTATAACTAAGATGTTATGTTTTAAAGAAAGAACAAAAATAGAGGAGGATAAAAAAGACCAAGAGAAAATGTCAAGGGTTATTTAAAATGAAGCAAAGTGATGAAAAAGGACATGGATGTTTGTGATTTGTCAGAAGAACTGGCACAAAATTAAGTAACTTAGAAACAAAGGACAAAGACAGTCTCTAACTATGGATATTGCTAGCAGCAAAAAAGGTTTATTTCTCATTCTTATTGGAATCTAATACAAACGTATACCTAGACATTTATGAATGGAAGATGAATTCAGTTATTAGGCTGCAGGGAATCTGATGTCAATTTATGCCTTCATGTAAAAGCTAAACACAACTGGTATAGTGCAAAATGTCAAATCTAGGTGTAATATCCTGGTCTGGACAGTTATGAGATGAAACCTTTCCTTCAACTAATGAGAGTACAAGCTGGAAGGAGAGGAGGAAACCGAGGAATCAGAGAAAGAATATATTGAAAGCTTATCAGAGAAGGCTGTGGAAAAACAGCTGAAAAGAAAAGAATGGACAGCTAATCCATTAGGCAAAATGAGGAGCCCTGCCCTCTTTTCTATCTGGTCACTCTAGTGTAGCTTCTGCAGCTTTAACTGTTGTGATGAAGAGGGGATTTCACCAGGTGCTGCATGCATACACATGTCATCTGCTGAAATTCTCTTTTCAATGCAACTGTTAAAGTTACAGGAGCCCTGACCTTTTCATATGGTCACCCTACAGAATATAAAAGTACAACCAGAATAAAACCTAGCAACAGTGTGGGTGTGTGGATGTTGGTGTCGGTGTGGAAAGAGAGCACTCCAAGGTACTCCAAAGAAAGGAAGGCTTCTCCTCATTCTGGTGTATAAACTCCCCAATTCCCCAGATGGAGGGGAAGAGTAAAGAGGGAAAGCAGTGTGAGTCAATAGTTGGGGTGGCCCTCCAGTCTCAACCCCATTCCAAGCGGCCTTCTGCTCAGCGTAGGTGCTGACCATGGCCACTACTCACCTCATATTAAATTATGCATTTCCTGCATATTACTTTCATGTTACAACCTCAAAGTACTTTATAAATATTCATCCTGGCTATTACTAATAGATGAATAAATAAACTAATCAAATGATATGGGGGCTGTGTGGAGCTTTCAGTGTAACCCAGCCAAATCTGATAAAGAATTAATGGTATACAAATATCACAGGCAAGACGAAAGTTTCAGCTGAAGAAGCAATTCCAAAATGATTTGATGTGAAAAGATGCAAACTCTCTGGCCTTCAGAATCAGAGATGGCAAAATACAGTGGTACTGACAGTAGAAAAACAGGCCACAGGTAAAGAGGATTCCCAAGGTCACACAGCTTCAGACACTGGAGCATTATTTTTTATTTATTTATTTTTATTTATTTATTTATTTATTTATTTATTAAATTTATATACCGCTCCATAGCTGAAGCTCTCTGGGCAGTTTAAAAATAATAAAAAACAGTGAACATTAAAAAGTATACAAAATTTAAAACCATCAAAAATATAAAAACAACAGTATCCATTTTATCATGTGTTCTCACTCCTGTTTGGTTTAGGCTTGTCATTTGTTCAGGCTAGAGAGTGCATCATCTGGCTGGGATCCTAACTTTTTATTTTCATTAACTAAACTTCCAGTCTATATAGTTGTGTGGGGGGAGGCGACAGGAAACGTTGCAGGTTGGTGGGACTCAAATCATAATTCATGCTGCTCCCTTCACACTTCTTCTCTACTGTCGCCAATGGAGAGCAAACTCTCTAGTCTGAAAAGCCCTTCTGCCCCTCAATTATAGGACTGGGGCTAAGACTATGGCCCTTTCTACACCTAAGGATTATCCCAGGAAAATGGAGGGATTGTCCTTGCCTGCTCCCAGGGTCCCCTGTGTGTCATTTGGATGCACAAGGATGATCCCACGGAAAAAAACAGGTGTAGAAATGGCCTATGATGCAGGAAAATGGTTTTATCCTGCGTGGTTTTATCCTGGTTGTGCTTTTTATACTGTATTTTGTATTTGTGTTTATAACATGTTGGTTGTTTTATTATGGTTTTAATTTTTGAGAACCTCCCAGAGAGCTTCAGCTATTGGGTGGTATAAAATTATTTAGATTTTTATACTGCCCCGTAGCCGAAGCTCTCTGGGCAGTTTACAAAAGTTAAAAACAGTGACATTAAAAAGAAATATACAAAAGTTAAAACCATAAAAAGCATAAAATACAAAAAAAAGTCTTCTCCAACCTGGTGTCCTCTGGATGTGTTGGACTGCAACTCCCAACATTGCAGCTAGCAATGCTGGTTGGGAAAGATAGGAATTGCAGTGCAACACATCCGGAGGGCACCAGGTTGGAGAAGACTTTTTTTGTATTTTATGCTTTTTATGGTTTTAACTTTTGTATATTTCTTTTTAATGTCACTGTTTTTAACTTTTGTAAACTGCCCAGAGAGCTTCGGCTACGGGGCAGTATAAAAATCTAAATAATTTTATACCACCCAATAGCTGAAGCTCTCTGGGAGGTTCTCAAAAATTAAAACCATAATAAAACAACCAACATGATCCCATGTTGGAGAAGTTTGTGTTGAGTGTTGTGTGTGGACTAGGAACACTTGGGTTGAAATCCTTGTTCAGCCATGAAGCCTTCTCTCAGACTCATAGGGGCTGCTGTAAATGGGGATAGCCCCATGCACACTACCTGGAGCTCCTTGAAGGGAGTGTAGGATTATAAAGAAGTCAACTGATAACTGTCCGGGAGGGGATCTACACTAGTCAAGTTAGAACGTGGTATAAAATGAAATAAATAAATAAATAAATAAATAAAGGAGGAGGAGGGAGATCTCTGAGTGCCCTTGACAATTTGCTGCCTGAGGTGAAAGACAAGATGGTGCCCCTTCCCCTCCCCCATTCCACATGCAGAAGCTGACTAGATTGGCAGGTGACTCTTACTTCAACACTGGTGATGGGACCAGTAGTGTAGTGTGGAGCCAGGGCTCACAAGGAAACAGCACCTACACATTTTGATTAGCAGGGGTGCTGACATCATCTGCCACCCCTTCAGACTTCCCTGTTTCTCCTCAGCTTAGCTGCAATCTTGACAAAAGCTGAGGGGAGGGGACAATGAATTTTCCCCAGCTTGAAGTTCAGAGAATCACCAATGGTATGAATTCACCTTGGGCTGAATTATTGTTCCACATAATGCTGAGAATATAACTCCCAAGCCTCGCAGATATACTTTGAGGGTGCAAAAGATGGGGATGCTTAAAAAAGGCAAGACAAAACAAAAACGAACAAACAAAAACCGAACTAACATTGCAATTAATGTGGTGTTACAAATACTAAAGGCAAACAAAAGTGTGCCTGCATGCTGGTGCCTGCTTTGGACACAAGAAAAAGCAATAATTAGAGAAGTTGCTCCACATTGATATGAAGTAATAATGCCTGATGATCTTATATTTAAATACAATGGAAGATTTTCAATGTGTTCCAGAAACAGAAAAGACTAGTGATCCACCGTGAGCAAACAGAAGCAGCAAAGTGAGAGTTTTTCATGGGAGTTAGAGAAGAGGCTGAGAGAGGGGGATAATTTTGTGGCTTTTCACTTGCAGCTGCTTGGGTTTGGGGGAACTGCTTAGGTTTGGACCGCATGTCCCTTTGTTTGGTTGACTGTTGTTTTGCCTAGTTGCTGCTATGTGCACATGGTTCTGGCAGGAGCGGCTTCTGTTGCTTGAGGTAAGACACTGAGGTAGTTGGGGGCACAGGGGTGGGGAGCAGCTCCATGGCTCTACAAAGAGCCTGAGGGCTTTGCTAGACCTGCCGGGATAAACCGGCAGGGAGGCGGGGCGACGGCGCGCTAACTTTAAAGCACGCTGCCCAGCCTCCTAGACGGCCAATGCGTAGGGACAATGCAAGCCCTGCAGCATCGGCCATGTTTTTTTGTTTTTTTTAAAGGGGCCATGTGGGGCCCAAAGCCGCCGGAGAAGGTAAGTTTTTTTTTTATTTAAGCCCCCCCATCCGCCCCCCCCTCACCGTCTCCCGGTCGTCGCCCTCTGCCATCCCCTCACCGTCTCCCGGTCGTTGCCCTCCGCCATCCCCTCTCCTGCTGGTCCGGCCTTTCCTCCCCCATCTCCCCCCCCCGGATCACCCCCCCTGGCACGATGGGCACAGCGCTCGTATGAGTGCTGTGCCTGGTCCGTGGCTTTTCGCGGCTACTAAGCGAGTAGCCGCAAAAAGCCACGGACCTTCCTAGACGTTTCGCAGCCCCGGCCTGAGGCCGGAGCTGTGAAAAAGGTGCACCATAAGCGACTTCGCTTATGGCGCGTTAGAAAAGGCCTCAGTGCGGCCGGGCGCCGGATTCCCCTGTGCGTCATCTGGACGCACAGCAGGGAAACTGGCCCACAAAGCGTGCTAAGGCCTCGTCTAGGAAGGCCCTGAGAGTCCTAGGGTGCTTGTGATCAACCGGGAGGGTGTACAAGGGAATTGTGGAGGAGGACTAGGGAGGGAGGGTGAATTTTTGGCTTTTTCCTTGAGGTGTCTTGAGACTATTTGGATCATGCTTGACTGTGTGTCTCTTCATTTTGGTTGGTTGGTTGGTTGACAGATTTGTCAATCCCTAGGGAAGGTTACAAGAGCTTAGAGGAACAGTGACTAAAGGGGGTACATGACAGAGGCATCTAAAATTATATGTGGTGTGGAGAAAGTGGTTAACACACCATCAACACACTAAACAACTTTTTTGAACCCACAGTTCACAGTCCCCTTTATGTGTTTCCCTTCTGTTTCTTGGAGGCTAAGTGTATTGCAGAAGAAATGTATTGGCCTGCAGCCGCCCACCATCTTCATTTCCTAAGAATGTCTCTGAGTTCCACATGTGACTCAGAGGCATTCATGGGAAATGAGGAGGGCAGCAGCTGGAGGCTCTCCCTTTGCTTGGACATGATCCCAGCTGCTGGTAAGAAAATGAGTTAATTTTTTTTAAAAAAAATCTGTAGGTGGGGTGGGTCATCTCAGTGGGCAGTAAGAAAGGTGACCAGGGGTGCACTTGTGCCCATGGGCAGCACATTGCCTATTTTTATTTTATTTATTTATTTATTTATTTATTACATTTCTATACCACCCAATAGCCGAAGCTCTCTGGGCGGTTCACATCCCTGCTCTACCCAGCACGGAGGGCTCTATACCCCTTTGGGTGATGGAGAAATCCAGTCAAGCCCAAATGTCAAAATAATCAAGTCTGATGAAAATGCATCATAAAGAAAAAATAGGAGAGAGGTAGTGAACATGCATGATAAAAGAAAATAAAACAGTTCACTGTATCAATCCATACAGAGGGTCACACCCACTTCAGTGTTCCATGGAGCCTCTTAAGATGGTTGAGAAGTGATCGGAGCAAAATGTACTCCATGTTTTATGATATCTAATTAGGAGAGCCATGAGTGACAGCTGAGGGGCTAAACCCCCAATGGGGTGGGCTGCTTGGGGCTAGTTGCGAAGTGTACATAGGCAAGTAAAAGCCAACAAAAGAGGTGGTTAATGCCAGGAATCACACCACGAAGGTGAGAAGTAGGCAGGATGAGAGCTAATCCTTTCCTAACAGACATAAATGTGGATTTAGTTGTTTTCCTAACAGTGTGGATTTACTCTGCAGTATGTGACAATGAGGGATTTCTGTATGCTATTTGGTTATTCATCAAAAGCATGAGATTTCTTACATAGGTGTGCGCAAGGGGTGTGTTGGGTGTGCCAAGGCATACCCTAATGTCTCAAGCAAGAATGTCTGTCTGCTGGACACATTTCAAAGAGGCCAGGAGGAGGTGACCTGAAGACTAATATCACCTCGTAATACCCTTCTCTAGCCAGTGTCACCACAAAGCCCCACCACTGCTGGGCCTCGAGGAGTGTCTCCTCATTCCCTCCCCCCCCCCACTTGTAATGGCACTTCAGTAGTCAGGGAATTTAAATGCAGAGTAGGGCATCAATGGAACAGTGTTTAATAAATAAATAAATAAAAATAATAAATAAATAAATAAATAAATGTTTGCCTTTAAAAAATACATTAATTAATTCCCTGGGTGCACACCCTAATGAAATATGCTGCACATGCCTATGCTTTCTTAAAGAGGCAGGCTTTTGGGGGTGCAGGTTTGTGTCACAGCAGAAATCTGGTGCACCACCTTGCACAAGCAAAAGTGCTTTCTGCTAGTGCAGGCGTGGGCAACTTAGGCAGCATAGCCAATGGTGAGGGGAGTTGTAGGCAAAAACATCCAGAGAACCTCAAGTCCTTGCACTAGAGCAAAGCCACCAATGATTACAACTCTTTGTTCCTTGAAGCCTCCACTCAATCCAACAAAGTCAAGCAAAACCTAACAGGTGCCATGGGATGCTTAATGCACCAGCAAGAAAACCCACGGGCTACAAGTTGCCATGCTGCTGTGGCCTGATGTATTGTCGCATGGCCAACACTGGGAAGGTCTCCATACCTTGCCCTCGGCACAAAGAGCAGGATTACGTTCTCCATCGTCATCGCTAAGCATGGGCTAAAATGGCACCTATGTCTGAATTGGATTTTGGCCAGCTCCAGAGTCTTGTTGCATGCAAGTCTTCTCTCGGGGAAAGATATGCAGATCACATCTCTGCAATTCCTAAAATAATGTACAGAGTAGTGCCAATATGAGCGTAAATTCTGCATCCCATTTCAGGTTCACTGCAAGTTTCCCATAACGTGAAAGGAAATGAGTCCCCGGCAGCACACTGACTGCCCCTTTCACATAAGTTACTCTTGAACAGTTAGTAAATTGTGTCTGGAAATCAACATGTTATGGTTTCCAATTTAAAAAGATTTAATGGCATATTTAAGTTATAATTAAAAGCTTCGTTTAGCACTCCAGGTTGTAAATCCTCCAGTTGCCAGCACTCAAACCAACAAAATCTCCGAACTTAGTATGGAGTGGGGGAAACGCAAGTCTGTAATTACTATTATATACCAAGGGTTATTTTTTTTTAATTAAGAAGAGCAAAGTGATTTTAAAGAGAAAAAAGGGCAGGAACTCATATTTCAACAAAAAAATAATCCAAAGGGAGTTTAGGCACAGGGTGATCCCAAGGGGAGCATTTCTTATTTCATAAAAAAAAACAATAATGAGCAAAGCAATAAAAAGAACAGAAATATTTTTTAAACAACCCACTCTGCTTAATTATAGCACTAGTAAAGCGATGAATAGAGACAGCAAGAAACTGTAGCACTTTATTTTATTTATCTTCCAGTGAGGCTCTGCACCAGAGGCACACGCGAATGTTGGGTGGAAATTAATATTCACCCACTTCTGCAGCCGGCCACTGGGGGTGGGGTGGGGCAGGCTGCCACTGGGGACACCATAAGCCAGGATGGCTGTGTCAGTGCCATGAGGACTCATGGGCAGCATCCATTGGTGTCACTCTGCAAATTTACGTCTTTCTAGTGGAGCTCCACCAGAACTTTCCATCGCGGAAGTGGTTGCCCACGGGTTGTGCAAGCATATTGTGGTTTGTGCTTGCACAAACAGAATCTGTGACCTGTTGCACAACGGGTACAAAGCAATTGTATGACTGGTCGCCCAGCGCATTGTACAATGGGTTGTACAAAGGTTATGCAAAACTGCTTGCGCGACCACCGTTGCAAAAACATCACTTTCGTTGGATTCTTCTCTTGTGCATAGTTCAGAACCAAGCTTCCACTAGCACAACGTCACTTGCGCTAACGGAATGGCACAGCTGGATATGGCCCCATGATGGCAGAGTGGGCCAACGGTACCTAGTATCAGCTGGTGAGGTCCTTAGCTTTATGACATCAGAGGCGGGGTATTGCTGGCCAGTCAGGAGCTGTGTACCAAATAGTGCTGATCCAGCCATGTCCGCATCTGCCGTCCTTCCATGACGCCCACCATGAAGAGCTCCTTCTTTGGTAATGCTCATTGGCACTGGCTAAGGACTAGATTCTGCCCCAGCCTTCTGGCTGCCATTGCTCACCACAGAAGAACAGTCGTTCATTTTACCTGCCTTTGATGTGGGGGTGGTTTAACATTCCTTGTTTTGGAGTACTTTGTACTGTTTGTTTTTAATAACTAGAAGTTTTCTGAGGAACACAGGAAGCTGCCTTGGCTTATACTGAAATATTGGTCCAGGATTGTCGACACTGACTGGCAGTGGCCTCTTCAGGGTTTCAGGCAGTCTTCCTCCCTAGATAGCCATACCTGGGGACCAAACCTGGGACCTTCTGCATACAAAGCAGATGCTTTACCACACCGAGCCACTGTCCCTCCCCAATAAGTAAGATTTCAAGAGAGGAGTCTATATAGTGATGCACTTCGGTCATTTAGACCCTGGACTTAGGGCACAACCCCCATGCAGGCTGGGGAATGCTGGGATTTGTAGGGCTTTTCTCTGTCTAAACATGCACAGGATTGCGCCCTTAATGATTTAAGAGGGGAGGGGCTTTAGAGAGAGTATAACTTCAGTTGTGAAGCATGCAGCTAGCCTTTCTCTTCTTCTGCCCACCACTGCCATTTTATGCTTTACAACTGCTTCCACATGCAGAAAAACAAAACCCTGTTTGCCAACAACAACAATAACAACAGGAATACTCTAAGGGATTGAACCTGGGATCTTCTGTCTACAAATCACCTCCTCAGCCACAAACTATGACCCCCCTTTTTTATTACTGTTTATAATTACTTGATTGTAAGCTATTCCAGCTCTGTCCATCATCTCAGGTGACTGGGGTTGTGCTTGGGCTATATGAAGGAATTTTAGGGAAGCAGTGACCAGCAGTGTATCTTCCATAATCCTGTGATCACTGTTCATGCTCTGTGAGCCAAATCCAAGGCGCACAGCAGGTATGAGGAACATATGGACCTCCAGATGCTGCTGGATTACAACTCCCACATCCCTGACCATTGGTCCCGCTTGCTGGGGCTGATGGGAGTTGGTGTCCATCAATATCTGGAGATTCCCCACCAATGGCGTAAATCATTGCCTGCTTTACTAACATTCTGGAGATCTTGGGTCTGTTGGACAGGTCCACAGACCCGTCCAACCAAGCAAAATGTAGCCCATCATTATGGACGGTGGCCTGCTGGGTGCTCGACACCAGCGCTCCTGTTTTTTGCATTCTTAGGCAGACAACTAAAACTGAATTTATTATTATTTATTATTATAAATAATAATAATAATATTAAAAAGTTTTAAAGATATTTTAATGTTTTAGAGCTGTTTTAATCATGTATGGTATGTTTTTAATAAATTTTAATGTGTATTTTATATCATGTTTTTACTCTGTTTGTTTTATTTTTTTAAATAGTTTTAGTTTTTGTGAACTGCCCAGGGAGCAATTAATAATAATAATAATAATAACAACAACAACAACAGAAGGATTATCAACCCCTTTGGAGTACCGTATTCTGCAGGGATAGGTAACTTTAGTCTTGGGGGCCAAATCTGTTGCTCCTCGGGTCCCAATCCTGTTCTCTGGAGTTCTCCAGAAGACCAGGCACCCTCCTCTTGGCCCCTCCTCTTCTCCCCAACCACCGATCATTCAGTGGTTTCTTGGGATTGGTGCAGATTTTTCCCCCATTCTAAAAAGTTGAAAGGCTAAAGGTGCAATCCTATGTATGTTTAGACAGAAAAAAAATGCTACAACTCCCAGCATTACCCAGCCAGCACAGCTGGGAGCTGTAGAATATTTTTCCTGCCTAAACATGCATAGGGTTGTGCCCTTAGTTACTGGCAGTAAGAGCTTTATGCTATATAAGACGGTGTTATTTATTTTGTATTTGGCCCTATCAATTTGGCCTTGAGCTCTGCCCCTTTTGCCTTTGGCCCTGGCCACCATTGGAATGGGTCCCAATAGCTCCTCCGAAATTGAATTCAGCCCTCAGGCTGAAAGAGGTTCCCCACCCAATATATTGCAATCAGCTTTGTGGGCCACCATGTAGTCTTGCTGAGATGATAGGAAAGGGGCAGGCAGATATGCCTGCCTGCATGGGAGGAAATAAGTAGCCCAGAGTAATCACTCCAAGGAGTAGGGGAGACTTGTGATCACGGCCGCTTTGACTCCACTAATTAAAAAAACAAATTAACCCAGCTTTACCGAACAATAAAGGGCTGTTAGTTTGCACATTTCATTGTAGAGATTACGTTGACGCGTAGGGTGCCTTTGCATGTTCCGTTGGTAAGCTGTCGATTTATTAGTTGCTAATAAAGTGTTCAATCCTAAGTAGCCTTATTCTTAAGATGGCAGCACAGCAGGAGCAGACTCAATGTTACAATGGGTTGCAGATCAACTTGGATTCAATAAGTACAGGAGAAAACATTTTGTACGTGAGTTCTTGAAGGCTGTCAATGAGCGTCATCAGGGAACACAACAAATAAAGATAATTTTAAAATGAAGTATGGTGAAACAAGGCTGGAAACAAGGCCTATTATCATCTAATAAGGCTAGCACTTGGTTGTGTAGGTGGAGGGGGTGAGGATCAGCCAAAACATCTTGAGATGATTTCCTTAAAATCATCTCCTTTCCCCCCCATCTCCTCCTTCTGCCCTCTTGTTTTTCACCCCTGCCTCTTACCCACACTCTATCCTACTGCTCCTTGTCACTGCCATTGATGCTGGACACCATCCAATGGTGAGGAGAAGTGGTCAAGTGGCAGAGAAGCAGCAGCTGTTGTAGCTGCTGCCACCCACCCAGACACTCATTCACCCACCGTCTCCCTCATCAACACCAGTGCTGCTGCCTCATCCAGCCCTTGCTGTTGCAGCAGCAGTAGGAGCTGAGGAAGCCAAGAGCCAATGGCTCCTCCTCTTTACTTCCTCTTTGCCATCACAGCAGCCACAACAGATGGGGGTGGTGCCACCACCATCTCTCTGATTTTCCTCACTGCTTGCTGCAGCAGGCACCACCATGCCCTGGGTGGGAAGTCCACAGGACTACTACAGGCAAATGGGTACGTGGGGGGCAATGAGGAGCAACATTAACAAAGGTCTCTGGTTGGTTGGTCAAAGGGTCCCCTTTGATGCTGACCTCTGATGCCAGATTTGTTTTATAAATAAGAACAGTGTCATCAAGAGTATCATTCATAGGCCAATGCCATACATACTTGAAATAAAGCCCCACTGTGTGCAATGGGACTTGCTTCTGTGCTGAAATGTACATAGGACTGCAGTCTAAAAGTCTTTGAAAGAGAAAGGGAGAATATTTTTTGTAAGGAGTCCAAAAGCAAATTATGCGTAAGAAAACTTATGTGGCTGTTTCATGCTTAACAGTTCTACCAACAGTTTTTTCCCCCCCAGTGTGCATATTTAATACCATATCTAGTCAGGGTTGTTTTGCAAACACTCGTGGCTCTTCGTGCTGCACTAGCACCTTCCCAAATGTATCATTTTACATTGTAAGCTAATCTTTTCTTTGTGTTGTATAAAGCTCCAATACTTGAGGATTTCTGATATTCCTTTTTATTTCCTCAAAAAGCCTTTTCTTGTACTTTCTTTGTCCATTCCTGCATGACTTCCTTACAGATTAGAACTCTCAAAGGTTCACACATCTCCATTCGTGGATGCAAAATGTTGACAGGCACGTTACATTTCACAATGAATCTTTGAACATTCCATTTCTGGGATACGGCCTCTCAGGATGTGAAGGTTTCCAGCCTCATTCAGCCATGAGCACTGCTGAATGATTCTTTGGGCTTTTTTTGCGTCAACCAACCACATCTTTTGGTTTCAGTGATGGTCAAACTGCAGCTAAGCATCTATCTTCCCTCTATCTTCACCTGCTATCTTCCTGATAAGAATAAGCCACATCAGGACATAAATGTTGGTTGATATAGGATACAACCTGATCCCATGTATCAACCTGTCCATAAGGTCATTCACCTCTTCTCCAAAAGCTCCATCATCTGAAGTGAAGCCAGTGGCGACTAGAGAGGGAGTCATCTTGGTTCTTGCTTGTCAACTATGTTGTTACCCTTAAGACTTGTTGTTGTTGTTGTTCTCGTTCTCCAAAGCCTTTTCAATCTTTTAAAATGTAATCCTGTACCCAGTTTCTGGGAATAAGCCTCAATGAAATCAATGGGCTTTACTTTTGCTTATATTATATAGGCGTGTGCAAAGTGTTTATATGCTGCTTGGATTTGCTGTTTTATCTTTCTTGATGATTGATTGTTTTTTTATCTTGTATTTTTATTACTTTATTATGTTTGTAAACCATAATGGGAACTTTGTCAATGAAGCTTTTAGTTCATGCCACTGCATGTGTACACTGATTAAATCACAGTGGAAGAATAATAATTCTTCTGTGCTTGTGCAATCGCCACGAATAGTGGCAGTTCCAGATTTGTGTGTGTAACAGGATGTGGTGTGGCTTGGAGAAGATGCCCTCAGTGGGAATACCTCTTTGACTGGACCTAACACTGATTCCTATTTACTTGTCTTCTCCCTATGGGTCAAATCCACACAACTGTGCAAACAGAGAGCACTAGGCAACGATGCTGCTCCATCTCCTAACTGGTGTCATTGCTTTGATGCTCAATGAGGACGAGTGAACAATCAGCAACAATGAGGAGGAGGAGGGGGACAGGGACAACACCCCCTTTAGGGGTGTGTACTTCAACAGTTGCCCAGCAATCTCAACCACCGACATCAAGATTCCTCTTTGTTCTGCAATTTATCCAATGTATGTATGTGCTGAATTGCATCAGTAATCTGTTAAAAAGAGACATGAAATATAAATGATGGGAAACATGTCCTACTTTTAAAGTTAATTTTAGAAATGCTTCAAATTAAACGGGAAGGCAGGGGGAGAAGAATACAAGGCAGAGTGAACCCACCAAACAATAGAGCTGTTGGAAGCTGCTAGATTTATATAGGCCTGCATAGGGCAGAGGTTCTCTCTCTCTTTCTCTTTCTCTCTTTTGGCCAATCTGTATACATTTCATCGAATTGTGGCACTATTTTTAGGAGTAATTATTGGTCGTCTTACTGAATGCATCTTTTCCTTGGACTGATAGGAAAAGCCTTTATTTATGAAGAAACCAACATGCCAGACTTGGAGTTTAGCCTAGTTTCTAGTGTAAGGGAAAGGGGGAGGGGGGAAATCTATATTTTTTAAAAAAAAAAACTTTGGGGGAATTATGCCCAATGAACCTCCTTACAGCTTTCCAAGTAGGAATCTCATTGGAAAGGAATTCTGACCTTCAATCCATTCCTGCTTCATCACAGGTGTTCTTCCCTGTTCTACATTGTAATCCAGTCATTCATTTGGTTTCTAAATGAAAGATCCTTCTAAATCCTTCATGCATTCAACTAACACAGCAAACAAGTCCTCCAGGCTGTCTCTGAATATCATTTTTATCCTATGCATGTCGTCGTGTGTATCTTTTAAATCTTAATTGAAAGAAATTATGACGCTGGCAGAAGGCACTCATCTGTGCTTGGGCTGCCAGAGCAGCTCTCTCCCTAGTCAAGAGAGCAGGCAGTGTTTAACTTCTAATTGCTTCGCATCATTTTCTGGCATTTTTGAAATCTCAGTTTTGCTACTTTTCCACATTGAGTGAATCTATATGCAAAACTCACTAAGCTCTGTGCTTTAAACTTGCTCCTCCTGAATACTAAGCAACTAACATACAAAGCAAGCAACTCTTACGTGTCTGCTTATTTCTGCCCTTTGCCCGCATCTCAGGAAGATATCCCCAGAATCGGCCCTGGGAGACAGTAGCTTTGTGAGTCACTGCTTGGGTGGTCAAAATAAACCCGGAGAATGAATGTTTGTGAATGTTTGAGAGACTATCTCTTGTATTGGTATTACTCAAGCCCTTAAGCAGCTGGGGTTTGAGAGGGCTGTGAGGCCAAGGATGCAGATATAGAAGCACTCACTCCAGAGAGATGTAAAACCAAGCATCACATCACACTGGGTCATGAAATATACGTGATGCAAAAGGAGGAATTAAACCCTGCAACTTCATTAATGCACCAACAGAACCAGGAAATTGGGGAAATGACCTCAAGTATGAGTCTTTGCATCTTATACCAGAGTTAAGAAAAGCAAGAAAAAGAAAAATAAGTGGAAAATTGTCAGAGTCCATGGAAAAGCATGGTTTTTTAAAAACTATTTTCAGGAAGCTGTGCTGTAGTTAAATAGGCAAAAAGAACAATGGACAATATATGAAATTATGCTCATCTATACCCCGTTATTGTACACCTTTAGTATGAAACATAAATATTCAAAACAGTCTATATATAGTCCACTTGTGTAGGGTGACCAACTGTCAGGATTTCCCCGGATTTGTCCTGGTTTTTGTTCTTTCCATGGTGTCAGGGGGGATTTTCTATAATTTTCAATAATGTCCTGGAATGACACACCTTCCCCTTTAAGGCTGCCATTAGCATGGCAGGAGGGAATGACATGCTTTCTTGAGGCACATCATTCCCCCACCCCGAGCTCCAATTGAAGTCTTAAAGGGGAAAGTGGGTCATTCGTGGACATTACAGAAAAGGCCCCAATTGGAGTGGATGGTGGTGGTGCAGAATGAAATCCTTTCCCCTCCTCCACTCCAATCGGGTTCTTTTAAGGTGGCGGGGAAATAACGTACTTTCTGCAGGACTCAGAAAGCTGCTTCCCCACACACACACTAGGTGTCCTCTTTTTTGGTTTCCCAAATATGGTCACCCTACACTTGTGGAAAAATTGCATTATTTGCTGCATGCAAATGCCATCACCTATCTAGGTCACCTTTATGACCTTCTTCATTATCCTGGTAATTTACAGCACAATCCTATGGATCTTTATTCAGAAGTAAGTCCCACTGTTTACAGTGCAGCTTACTCTCAGGTAAGTATGCATAGGATCACATTGCACAACATCTGCATTTTTAAAAGTGAGTATTTTTAAATAAAAAAATCATATATATATATATATATATATATATATATATATATTTCTATCATGTAGCATATATATGATAGAATTCCTTTATTTCTCCCTTAATCTGCTGAAACAGGTGTTATGAAAGGTGCAATTTCCTTTCAACATAATATTCAGTTTAATTTTCTTTTAATTAAAAATGAGTTTTTGGTTCTTCCTTATTAGATAATTGAAAGACTCTGCAATACCCCAGTGTGGAAAACAATATTAAAATGATCATGAAAGCTCCATCCAACTTATCAGACTGTGAAACCTTCTCTAAAAAGCCTCCACCATCACAGAAGAATGGAAAGTAGTAATTACTAGGAAAGTACTAGGAAATTAAGTAGGCAGGGGACTGTGAGCCTGGCATGAGAATGCAGAATGAAGTCAGTTTATCCAAGAAGTGTTTAATAAGGGAATTAGTGAATAAAATGTTCTTGGGACGGAAGAGAAGATAAACCCAACTCCCAAAACAAGAGTCTACTGTAAAAAAAAAAAGGGAATCAAAGAAGTAAGCACCCATGATAACTGGGTCTGAATTAGAACCAAATGGGAACTGAGAAGGAATTGGAGGGCAGAGGAAGGGGGCAGAGGAATATCTTTATCAGTGCAGATTCCTTCTAGTCCAGTCCCCCACCTCAATTGCTTCAGCAATGAATGAAGAACGCAGCCTCCTGTGTTATCATGGAGCTCACCCTTGACCCATGTTTAGAAGTCCCCCTAGCATCTTGTCTCTCAATCTCTGTTTTGTCCAGGAAGGCTTACTAAGCAAATGTTTAGGATCAGCCAGGACAAGAGAGCTGGATTTGTATTTGCTGACCTCTAACTCAATTAATCAATGGGAGGGACTATCCGCAAGTATACCAAGTATGCGTCGTCATGTGAGATGTCTGGAACATGCAGATGCCATTCTGATCACCTAGCCATGAATCTAATCAAGCCACTTAAGGTACCGCCTGTCTTGGGTGATCCAGAGCCTGATAAGGGAAATACTCTATACCAGAAGTATTGCCATTACTGATAATTCACAGTTGTTAATGACCATTCAAGCTAAAGATCTCCATTCAGATTACCCAACAGAAACCCATCACACACCGTTTTGTACATCCATAGTGGGGGAAATGGGATTAGCCTAAAATATAGCTACTCCTATCCTCTTAGATTAAGAAACTTGGGTAAGTGAACATATACAACTATCTCCTGAAATTCAGTCTTCAATCTAGGTTGGTTAAGCTTTGGTCTGCTTGTTTCAAAGAATTGGTTTAGGGTGTGGGAGCTCAGACCCCACCTCCACCTTGTAATTTGTCTTTAGTGCAGATTATTTGTCCTTTGTCACACCTCCTATGACAACCATCTGGTGGTGGTGGCCAGGACTGTTTTTCAACTTGCCACATGTGCCCACAGCCCCAAAAGGTTGCCTAGCCCTGTTATAAAGGAAAAACAGGGGACCAAAATACCTCCAAAATGAACAGGCAAGAGTGAATGGTTCCATCACTCATAGTTCCATCACTCTAAGGCAGGATCTGCACTACTGCTTTAAAATGGTTTATAACAGTAGTGACAACTGTTGGGGGCCAGGACACACTCCATATACAGTTTTCAAAACGTTTTCAAAGTGTCATATCCTGCTTGGTGTAGATCTTACCACGGTCATGAAGACAGCCTTTCCTTCTTATGAGGGATGTTCGAGTGTCTCCCCTTTTTAATTCCTCCTAGATTCACTTCAAGGTGCATTGGAGGGTTGTGTCCCGGGTCTGCAGTTGTGGTCCTGCTCCCTTTCCCCACTGGCTGCTGTGGCTGGCTGTTGCCAATGCTTGCATTGTCGTTGCTGCAGCTCCACAATCCCTGCTATCAGGAGGGAAGAGGGAGAGAGCGCAGCCATTGTCTGAAGGTCAGGGTCTCCTTCTTCCTTCCATCCCTGGCAAACCACCTGCTCTCCACAGTTGGCTTTGGCTCTACTGTGGAGAGCAGGGCCAGCTGGCCACATCAAACTGGGATGGAGGCTTGGCCATAAACAACATCAGCTCTATTTTGCAGTCCCAAGGCTGGGTTGCATGAGGCTACAATCCCGCATCCTTACAGGGCTTCTGCTTCTGGATTCCTTGTGGGATTAAGATTGGCTCCTTCACGTGTGGTGTTCTCCGGGGTGGGTGGGGTGTTCTTTCTGGGAAAGTTCTGTATATTTCTTTATATGCCCACTAGATGGTGGCGTGGTATAGCTGCAATATAGCGGGATTTACCAGAAATTTTCCACTTCAAAGTGTGATAAAATCTCTCATTGCATTTTCCCCATTGAGAATAAAGCTGCTATAATGGCCAGAAAGCACGGGAGGGGCCCTGTAGGTTGATGACATTGTGTAAAGGACCTTGAGTGACCAACCACGAGTGCACAATAAAAGCCTCCAGTGGAGAAGACCCCAGTCCAGTAAGCAGTAGAGGACTGAGACAAAGCCAGCGGCAACCAATCATCAAAAATATTGACATATTTGGTTCTGTAAGTGCTGGATCTTTACATACTATAAATATCATGCTTTCACTACATGCACCTGGAATTAGATGTGGAAACAAGAACTTTTTGAACAAAGTAGTTAACAGGATAGCCAGAGAGAGAGAGAGAGAGAGAGAGAGAGAGAGAGAGAGAGAGAGAGAGAGAGAGAATAGGGATGCTTCTGTAATTCTCCTCATTCAGGTTTCTCCCTGGATTTTTGAGTTCCAAATTAAGTTGTTTTGAAAGTGCATTCAATTCTGAATTTTGTATAGAAGTATCCTACTTGTGCTCTTTCAATTCATGTATGTGTCCCACCCTCCCACACACACATTACAAATGTCTATTTTCACTTTGATGAAATAATACTGGGGGGAAAGCCATCTGGCTGTAATCATATGCCCAATTGCATCAATAATATTTTTATGCAGAGTTCTATTGATGTTCGTATGGATTTGTATGTATTGATAAAACATAGCAAAATATCCCACCCCCCACAACTACCACCAATTTTGTATATTGTATTAAGATCCTTTCTGTGTGGCATTTTACCTGTGTGCGGGAGTGCATGTGTATTTCAGTCAAACACTAGGGGGGCGGGAAAGGGGTCTACCTGGCACCATCATTGTCATCTTTGGGGTACCAGTTTAACATTCCTCTATTCCTAGGGGATGGCATAGGACAGGCTATTTAATGCAACCATTGAATTGTTTACATTTGTCAGTGATTGTAAGTTATTTTATGAGATGGTTGAATTTTAGTGGAAATTGTTTTAGGTCTTTTACATTTTGTATATTTTAATTTTGTCCCAAGTCATCCTTTTTTTTTTTTTTTTTAGAAAGCCATCTAAGAAATCTAAAAAATAATATAATAATAACAATATTTTTGATGCAATAATACATATGATCACATCATTATTGCTTTTGTAGAAAGGAACGAACTGAAAGGTAAGGAAAAATGCATCTGTTCTAATTCTGGGTTTAACTTTAGAAGGTCTAGACTTCTGAGTGGGGGTGGGGGGCATGGCTACAGGCATAATAAAATGACAGAATGGGAGAAATCCTCTTATCCCTGCTTAGAACATGCAGTACAGGAATCATCTAGAAATGTAAGTTTGTTTTTAAATACTTTATTGTTTGTTCACTTTCTTGTGCTTTTCAGGAATACTTTGTGTTCCTCATTTAATGTAGAGATTTCTGTTGTTACAAACACACACACACACACACACACACATCAAGAATTTTATACTGTGGGAAAAACTTGAATTGTGTAAGTTTTTATAAAGTGTTATTTGCAATGATGGGAGTTGTAGTCCAACACCTTTGGAGGGCACCAGGTTGGGGAAGGGCTGATCTAAAAAAAAAAAGTAGGTGGCCCTAAGTTGTTCGTCATCAGTTTTCCACAACCCCACAGTCACCTCTGCATATCATATTCTCCATCCTGTCCCCATGGTTTATCTGCTTTTGGAGAATGAGAATTTCACTTGCACTTTCTGCCTCCTTAGGGAGGATGTGATGTTAAGGCTTGTGAGCCTTAACTCCCAATTCCCTTGCTTTTTGGTCTTTGGTTGAAAACTGCAGAGCCTTAACGTTGTTTTGTAAACCGTAGGTTTTTTGTTTAATGAATTATATTATTGGTTACATTCTGAATTGCAAGTAGTAGTAATAATAATAAAATGTATAGTCTCCAGCTTTTTCGAAGTGGATTTGTTCAAAGAAGATTCCCATATAACAGTGACCTCTGCCTAATGAGAAACAGATTGAATTCCAATTTCTGCTTTTACCACTTGTTATGTAAGACAAGTAAAGTCATCAAGATCAAATCTATTCTTGAATAACTTTGTCTGGCACAGAATAAAATGTAACGTTCCTTGTCTTGAGATGTAAGAATCTTCAACACAGCCTATTAAGCCTAAGTGGCCCACTCCTTTTTGACAACTTCTACGTTGACTGTGTGTTCTCCCCTTGATTAAACTAGTATTACAATTTGATCAAAACGCCTTCCACCCACCTTCTGCGAACAATTATAAGCTATCAAAGAAAGGAGAGTAAAATTCTGAATGGCATTGTTTGGGATGCTACAGGCAGGCTAAACTTACACTGAATGAAAATCAGTTTCTTTTGACTAGTATAAATCCCCCATTTAGGTTAGGATCAGGTTTGAACTATACATTATGATTATGTTAAGGAGTTATTTTTAACCCTGTCCTTGGGGTTCCCCACATCTTTTTATTTATAAAAAGCATAGATTTGGGGAACTCCATTTGGATAGAAACTAGTGTGGGGGTGGGGGGTGTAACCCTTTCACCTCACACAGGCCACATTTATACCAAGCAGGATATGACACATTGAAAATGGTTTGAAAACTGTATATGGAGGCAGGATCTACACTACTGCTTTAAAACGGTTTATAACAGTAATGATAACTATTGAGGCCCAGGACATACTCCATATACAGTTTTCAACCCATTTTCAAAGTGTCATATCCTGCTTGGTGTAGATTTGGCCCCCCAACAGTTGTCGCTGCTGTTACAAACTGTTTTAAAGCAGTAGTGTAGACTAGATCTTGCCACAAACACCATTTCCCACCCTTCAACTTGTACATCTTCCTGCACTCCTGCAAAACACACATTTTATATAATGCAGAGTTAGTGTCTTTTAAGAAAAAGTTCAAATTAGGTTTATTGAACCAGGTACTGTCGATGTGTAATTGTATATCTATTTGCTCTCTCTTGAGGGATTGAGCTACTTTTCTGCATTGGGCCTGTTCAGATAACACAGTAAGCCATGGTTAGGCCACTAACTCTTTTGCAGCAAATGGTTAGTGAGTGTGTTTAAACTAGGGATGTGCTCCGCTCCGATTAGGAGCGTAGAAGCAGTAGCGGATTGGCCTGCTCCGCCTTACCCAGAGGCGGAGTAGGAGCGGACCGCGGACCCCCTAGAAGCAAGGCGAAGAGAAGCGACCATTTTTCGGAGCTCCGAGTTCAGGCGGAGCGCTCCGGTCGCCATCTTGAAAACATTTCGCCATAGGATTGCATTGCGGCAAATAATCGCGCATAACTACGTTGTTTTTGAAGCTATCGTTCTGGAAATTCTTGTGCACAGAGAGTCGTGGATGGGGGTCATTTTGAGACCACTCTCACCTCTCTGCGTGCTGTGGTTCACGTGCAATATTTTTTTAAAAATCGGGTCAACCGCGGGGCTCAAACTGCGTTTCGGCTTTTCGCCCATAGGATTGCATTGAGGGAAAGAATCGGGGATAACTGGGGGGGGGTTTAAGCTATCGTTCTGAAAATTCTTGTGCACAGAGAGTCGTGGATGGGGGTCATTTTGAGACCACTCTCAACTTTCTGCGTGCTGTGGTTCACGTGCAATATTTTTTTAAAAATCGGGTCAACCGCGGGGCTCCGTTTCGGCTTTTCGCCCATAGGATTGCATTGAGGGAAAGAATCGGGGATAACTGGGGGGGGGTTTAAGCTATCGTTCTGAAAATTCTTGTGCACAGAGAGTCGTGGATGGGGGTCATTTTGAGACCACTCTCAACTTTCTGCGTGCTGTGGTTCACGTGCAATATTTTTTTAAAAATCGGGGTTTGGGTTTTTTTTTTTTTTTTATTTATTTTTTTGGAAGCGATGACAGGCACATTCAACTCCCAATCCTGATGAGAATTGATCTCCTCAGAAAGCATCCTCCTCCAATCCCAGCGTTGGAGGGGGGACTAAGGCAGACCCACCCTGAGAACTTTCTGTTTTGTGTCTCTTTGTGGGTTGGCGTTCGTGGAGGGAACACTTACTTAGCTAGTGCTCCTGCTTTGGAGATAGATTAATTTAATATAGGTTTAGTTTGGCGCGTGTGTGTGTTTGTTTGCTTCTTTCTGACTTGTAGCTTAGTTTGCCCTGTGTTTTCCCCTTACTTTGATTTAATATAAACTTTATTTTTGAATTTTGGAGTGTGTGGTTGGGTTGGTTGCCCCCCCCTTCCCTGTATTAAAGCCTGACTGTTCTGCTTTTGTGAAAGCTTTCTTTTGAAAGCATACACACACTTTTTGTCCCATTTCCCTACATTTATATTCTTAAACATATTTTATTATATTCTTTCACATAGTCCATTAGTATATATTCTCATACATATTATATTAGTATTCATATTTTGTTCTTCTTATAGTAGTGGTTGGTTCTTTTCCCCCCTCCCCTCTCTTAAATCCTGATTGTGTTTCCTTCTATCTTCTATATACCAAATATACCAAAAAAATTGGATTCTCTTTTTCTTCTCTGTGTAACTTCGACGGAGTGGGCTGCTTTTGTCAAGTTCAACAGGCAGCCACAGATTGAGCATTTTGGGGAAAGCATACGCACACCATTTCCCTATTCTTAAACATATTATTATTATATTCTTTGACATAGTCTTAGTAGTCTATTAGTATATATTCTCATACATATTATAGTAGTGGTTGGTTCTTTTCCCCCCTCCCCTCTCTTAAATCCTGATTGTGTTTCCTTCTATCTTCTATATACCAAATATACCAAAAAAATTGGATTCTCTTTTTCTTCTCTGTGTAACTTCGACGGAGTGGGCTGCTTTTGTCAAGTTCAACAGGCAGCCACAGATTGAGCATTTTGGGGAAAGCATACGCACACCATTTCCCTATTCTTAAACATATTATATTATATTCTTTGACATAGTCTTAGTAGTCTATTAGTATACATTCTCATACATATTAGTAGTAGTAGTATTCATATTTTGTTCTTGTTATAGTAGTGGTTGTCCCATTTCTTGTCCCATTTCCCTACATTTATTAGTAATATTCTTAAACATATTATTATATTCTTGTAGATATTCTTAGTAGTAGATATATATATATATATATATTAGTATATTCTCATACATATTAGTAGTAGTATATTTTATTGTTCTTGTCCCATTTCCCTACATTTAAACATATTATATCTTCTTATACATATTCTTAGTAGTACCTTATACATAGTATTAGTAGTATTAATATTTTGTTAGTCATCATGAAAAGAGGAAGCAGGCGTGCTGAAAGCAGCAAGGCTCAGTCTGCCAGCAGTAAGCAGGCTTCCTCTCCTCCTGTGAAACTCAAACGGGCAACTCCTTGGCTGACTGCTCCAAAACAGAAGCAGGACAAGCAGCAGGCAGAGCCACTCTCTTCTGCAACTTGTGCCCGGCGTTCTCTTTTTGAGGGTGGGAATGGGAAAAGTGCCCGTTTGCAAGAGGCACGTGGCAGCAGTGCCATTAGAGGAGGAGGAGTATCCCCAACTCCTTCATTCTCCTTTCAGCCCACGAGCCCGATGATGGACCTAGACGAGGTCCTCAGCACAGTGGAGGGGGGGGAGGAGGAGGAGGAGGCGGTGGGCCTCCAGGATGTGGGGGCTGAGGAGGAGCAGCAGCAGGCCGAGGCTCTCTCCCCAGTCTCATCCCACACCCCTGTTTCTGTGGCAACACCAGAGAGCTCAGGCGGGCAATTGGTGGTGTCACCACGGAAACGAAAGACAAGCATCGTGTGGGACCACTTTGAGTTGGGAGCGGATCCCCGCTTTGCTGTCTGTCGCCACTGCAAACTCAGCCTAAGCAGGGGTTCATCGACAGGGCATTATGGAACCAGCAGCATGAAGATGCATCTTAAGAGGCAGCACCAGTCGGTCTTGCTGGGGAAAGAGGCGGGCAAGGCGACTGGTTCCAGGGGAAAGCCGAAGGCGGCGGCTGCTGCTGCTGCTGCTGCTGCTGCTGCTGCTGGCACTTCCAGTCTCAGCTCTCCATCTCCCATCCCCACAAGGGTTAGGCAGGCAACCCTGCCGGAAATGGGGTGGGGGAAGTATGGAACCACAAGATGGCGTTTTCCAACGCCCTCCCAGATCACCACGTCAATCGGTGAGATGGTGGCGTTGGACGACCAGCCATTCAGCCTCGTCGACAACGCAGGCTTCAAGAGGCTGATGGCGCTTGTGGTGCCATACTACAAGCTGCCGTGTCGCACCACCCTGAGCAGGCGGGTGGTGCCTTCCCTGTACCGTTCCTGCAGGGAGTTAGTGCTGGGTCGTCTGTGCCAGGCAGAGGCACGGATGGTGCACTTCACCTCGGACATTTGGTCCAGCGAGGGCGGAGTGCACGCTTACCTGTCCCTGACGGCACACTGGTGGGCAGCCGTGGGGCAGGAAGGATCCAGCACTACAGGGACTGGCAAGGAGGGCTACTGCTGGGCCCTCCTCCACACGCAAGTGATGGACCAGTCCCACACGGCAGGGGAGATTACGGAGGCCATGAACCGCATGGTGGATGGGTGGCTAGCTGGGCAGAAGGTCACCCGCGGTTACATGGTCACGGACGGGGGAGCCAACATGGTGAAGGCGGTGCGCGACGGCGGATTCGAGGGCGTCCGCTGCATCGCGCACGTCTTGAACCTGGTGGTGAGGGATGGCCTTGGGATGGGCAGCAGCAAGCCCAACCTCGGTCCCCTGTCCGGGATCCGTAACCTCCTGGAGAGCTGCAGAAAGGTGGCAGGCCATTTCCACCACAGCGTCAAGGGCAGTCGCTTGCTGCGGGAGAAGCAGGAGGAGTTGAATCTCCCGCAGCACAGGCTAGTGCAGGATGTGGTGACACGCTGGAACTCCACCTACCTGATGCTGGAGCGGATGGTGGAGCAACAGCGTGCCATCCACGACTTGTTCAGGGTCAGGGACATGGGCGTCCACCACCTGGGCAAGCAGCAGTGGGACGCCATGTCCCAGCTGGTGGCGGTCCTCAAGCCGTTCCTGAACGCCACCGAGACCCTGAGCAAAAGCTCTGCCCTCCTCAGCCAGGTGATCCCTGTATGCAGGCATCTCCAGAAACAGATGGGCGACTTTCTGGAGTACAGGGATCCCGTCACCGGCAGGCGCTTCGAGCCCGAGGTCCGCGAAGCGGTGACTAGGCTGAGGGACGGCGTGACGCGGAGGCTGGAGCCCATCCAAACCGACAGGGTCCACATGTTGGCAGCCATGTGCGACCCTCGTGTGAAGGATGGGCTTTG
Source organism: Elgaria multicarinata webbii (assembly GCF_023053635.1). NCBI lineage: Eukaryota > Metazoa > Chordata > Lepidosauria > Squamata > Anguidae > Elgaria > Elgaria multicarinata. The sequence continues at coordinate 123,069,322 of NC_086172.1, read as the reverse complement.
TGGGCCAAATAGCAGGCAGCACTGGGTGGAAACGCTGGTGGGCGAAGTGCGGGCGGCATGGGCCAAGAGGGTGGGGCAGAGTGAGGCAGAGGAGCAGGCCACCCCTCCCCGCAGCAGCACCAGCAGCACCAGCAGCAGCCTCACCTGCATCCCTCCCAGCAGCAGCACAGGCGAGGGGTATTGGGAAGAGGCTCTGCACACCGTGTTTGGGCAGAGACCCTCCCCAGCCACCAGCCAGGATGACGCTGCAACCACCGTGCAGCGTTACCTGTCAGAGCCCATTGAGGACTCCTCCATGGACCCCCTGGCCTACTGGTCATCCCGTTTTCAGATTTGGCCGGACCTGGCGCGGGTGGCCATGGATCGACTCAGCTGCCCACCCACCAGTGTTCCAAGCGAGAGGGTGTTCTCTATGGCGGGCGACATAGTGACCCCTCACCGCTCTCGCTTGGAGCCGGACTTGGTGGAGCAGCTGGTCTTTCTGAAGGGCAATCTCCCCCTGCTGGGATACCCCACCCTCAAGCCCTCGTGGGAGTGACAGGCAGGCTCCCTTTAATTCCACCCCTCCTTGGGTTGGCAGGCACACTACAGTTCAGGCAGGCTGGTTTTTTCTCTGTAGGCACTAGGCAGAGTTTGTCACCGTGCGTGTGTGTGACTGACTGTGAGGGCAAAGCACCGCACTTGAGTTCATTTCATTTCTGTGGCGTCCGGTACAGCTTAGTCAACTCATCCGGATAGTTTTCCACCCAGTTCCAAAAGACTCCATTTATTTATTTATTTATTTATTTATTTATTTAATTAATTACATTTATATACCGCCCCACAGCCAAAGCTCTCTGGGCGGTTTACAACCGTTTGTCCATGATTGACTGCACGTTTAGGTGAGGTGCAAGCAGGGGGCAAGGCAATGCCTGGCACCACCACCACCACTAGCCAGGCTGCCTCTCTCCAGCAGTCCACGGGTCGCCCTTTGGAGTGCCCTGGGAGTGGAAGACGTACTCCCTGATCCAGAAGTATGGTTTTTTGAGAAGCAAACAGGCGAGTCCTCGCCTTTGAGAAGCAACCTTTCACTTGAACTCATGGAAGTCATTGACTTCAGCACAGCCACTACATAGAGGCTGTGGACCTCTGGGTGACTCCATCAGTGTGCTGATTTTGAGAAGCAACCTTTCACTGAAACTCATTCACTTCCCCAATTGAGGGTGAGGGAGGTTACACTCCAGCAGTCCACGGGTCGCCCTTTAGATAGCTCGGGGATCAAATGGAGTCCTTGATCTGTGTGCTGATTTTGAGAAGCAACCTTTCACTGAAACTCATTCACTTCCCCAATTGCGGCTGGTACTCCAACAGTCCACCGAACGCCCATAGCACAGCCACTTAGTGCATAGGGACAGTTTAAGTTTCCTCCTGAGAAGTGAGCACTCACTTCAACTCATGACAGCCATTGACTTCACCACAGCCACTACTGCGGATGCTGTGGTCCTCCAGGATGTGGGGATAAGTAGCAGTCGCTGGTCGAGCTTCTCTCCCCAGTCTCATATGGAGCAATTTTGAGCTCTCACTTCGACTTCAAGTTCAGACACTTGAGCACAGCCCCTACGGTGGAGGCACAGCTGGCCGTGCCTCTCTCCCCAACCACTGACTGCACAGGGACAGTTTAAGTTTCCTCCTGAGAAGTGAGCACTCACTTCAACTCATGACAGCCATTGACTTCACCACAGCCACTACTGCGGATGCTGTGGTCCTCCAGGATGTGGGGATAAGTAGCAGTCGCTGGTCGAGCTTCTCTCCCCAGTCTCATATGGAGCAATTTTGAGCTCTCACTTCGACTTCAAGTTCAGACACTTGAGCACAGCCCCTACGGTGGAGGCACAGCTGGCCGTGCCTCTCTCCCCAACCACTGACTGCACAGGGACAGTTTAAGTTTCCTCCTGAGAAGTGAGCACTCACTTCAACTCATGACAGCCATTGACTTCACCACAGCCACTACTGCGGATGCTGTGGTCCTCCAGGATGTGGGGATAAGTAGCAGTCGCTGGTCGAGCTTCTCTCCCCAGTCTCATATGGAGCAATTTTGAGCTCTCACTTCGACTTCAAGTTCAGACACTTGAGCACAGCCCCTACGGTGGAGGCACAGCTGGCCGTGCCTCTCTCCCCAACCACTGACTGCACAGGGACAGTTTAAGTTTCCTCCTGAGAAGTGAGCACTCACTTCGACTCATGACAGCCGTTGACTTTACCACAGCCACTTCCTGGTGGATACTTTGTTCCACCACGATGTGGGTGAGGAGGATTAGTTGCAGCAGCTGGCCGTGCCTCTCTCCCCAACTACTGACTGCATAGGGACAGTTTAAGTTTCCTCCTGAGAATTGAGCACTCACTTCAACTCATGACAGCCATTGACTTCACCACAGCCACTACTGCGGATGCTGTGGTCCTCCAGGATGTGGGGATAAGTAGCAGTCGCTGGTCGAGCTTCTCTCCCCAGTCTCATATGGAGCAATTTTGAGCTCTCACTTCGACTTCAAGTTCAGACACTTGAGCACAGCCCCTACGGTGGAGGCACAGCTGGCCGTGCCTCTCTCCCCAACCACTGACTGCACAGGGACAGTTTAAGTTTCCTCCTGAGAAGTGAGCACTCACTTCGACTCATGACAGCCGTTGACTTTACCACAGCCACTTCCTGGTGGATACTTTGTTCCACCACGATGTGGGTGAGGAGGATTAGTTGCAGCAGCTGGCCGTGCCTCTCTCCCCAACTACTGACTGCATAGGGACAGTTTAAGTTTCCTCCTGAGAATTGAGCACTCACTTCAACTCATGACAGCCATTGACTTCACCACAGCCACTACTGCGGATGCTGTGGTCCTCCAGGATGTGGGGATAAGTAGCAGTCGCTGGTCGAGCTTCTCTCCCCAGTCTCATATGGAGCAATTTTGAGCTCTCACTTCGACTTCAAGTTCAGACACTTGAGCACAGCCCCTACGGTGGAGGCACAGCTGGCCGTGCCTCTCTCCCCAACCACTGACTGCACAGGGACAGTTTAAGTTTCCTCCTGAGAAGTGAGCACTCACTTCAACTCATGACAGCCATTGACTTCACCACAGCCACTACTGTGGATGCTGTGGTCCTCCAGGATGTGGGGATAAGTAACAGTCGCTGGTCGAGCTTCTCTCCCCGGTCTCGTCCCACCCCTCTTCCGCTGTAACCCTGTCTTTGAGAAGCAAGCTGTCACTTCAACTCATGGACTTCCCCTATGTGCGGGTGGTACTCCAGTAGTCGACCGATCGCCCATAGCACAGCCACTTAGTGCGTAGGGACAGTTTAAGTTTCCTCCTGAGAAGCAAGCTGTCACTTCAACTCATGGACTTCCCCTATGTGCGGGTGGTACTCCAGGTGTCCACCGATCGCCCATACCACAGCCACTTTGTGTGTACGGACAGTTTAATTTTCCTGAGAAGTGAGCACTCACTTCAACTCATGGACTTCCCCAATTGCGGCTGGTACTCCAACAGTCCACCGAACGCCCATATCACAGCCACTTAGTGCATAGGGACAGTTTAAGTTTCCTCCTGAGAAGTGAGCTTTCACTTCGACTCATGACAGCCATTGACTTCACCACAGCCACTTCTCGGTGGATGCTTTGTTCCACCAGGATGTGGGTGAGGAGGATTAGTTGCAGCAGCTGGCCGAGCGTCTCTCCCCAGTCTCGCAATTCAAGTTATCTGAGAAGTGAGCTTTCACTTCGACTCATGGACTTCCCCTATGTGTGGGAGGTACTCCAGCAGTCGACCGATCGCCCATAGAACAGCCACTTAGTGTGTACGGACAGTTTAATTTTCCTGAGAAGTGAGCACTCACTTCAACTCATGAAACTCATGAAAGCCATAGACTTCCGAAGCAACCTCTCTCTCCTCAGTCTCATCCTCTTCCTCTTCCCCTTCTGCTGTAACCCGTCTTTGAGAAGCAAGCTTTCACTTAAACTCATCATTCACTTCCCCAACTGAGGGAGGTAAAGTCCAGCAGTCCACGGGTCGCCCTTTGGAGTGCCCTGGGAGTGGAAGACGTACTCCCTGATCCCGAAGTATGGTTTTGAGAAGTAAGCTGTCACTTGAACTCATGAGCCTCTGTGCAAAAGCTGTCCTTGTGTGTGTGGTTGTGAGTGTTACTGCAGCTGCCTGTCTCGCTGCGAAAATGAAACAGGCAAGTCCTCGCCTTTGAGAAGCAACCTTTCACTTAAACTCATGGAAGTCATTGACTTCAGCACAGCCACTACGTAGAGGCTGTGGACCTCTGGGTGACCCGATCAGTGTGCTGATTTTGAGAAGCAACCTTTCACTGAAACTCATTCACTTCCCCAATTGCGGCTGGTACTCCAGTAGTCCACCGAACTCCCATAGCACAGCCACTTAGTGCATAGGGACAGTTTAAGTTTCCTCCTGAGAAGTGAGCACTCACTTCAACTCATGACAGCCATTGACTTCACCACAGCCACTACTGCGGATGCTGTGGTCCTCCAGGATGTGGGTGAGGATTAGTCGCAGCAGCTGGTCGAGCTCCTCTCCCTGGTCTCGTCCCACCCCTCTTCCGCTGTAACGCCCTCTTTGAGAAGCAAGCTGTCACTGAAACTCATGAAAGCCATAGACTTCCGAAGCAACCTTTCACTTCAACTCATTGACTTCCCCTTTGAGAAAAAGCTAAGCTCCAGTAATGCACCGTTTTTCCGTGGGACAGCTCTCTTTCGAGAAGCTGCACTGCATATGCAGCAGTGCCATGGCTTTGAGAAGCCGAGACCCATCCCAGCCACCGGGAACCGGAGGAAAACTCCAGCAGTCCACGGGTCACCCTTTAGATAGCTCGGGGATCAAATGGAGTCCTTGATCTGTGTGCTGATTTTGAGAAGCAACCTTTCACTGAAACTCATTCACTTCCCCAATTGCGGCTGGTACTCCAACAGTCCACCGAACTCCCATAGCACAGCCACTTAGTGCATACTAGGGACAGTTTAAGTTTCCTCCTGAGAAGTCAGCACTCACTTCGACTCATGACAGCCATTGACTTCACCACAGCCACTTTGTGTGGGATGCTGTGGTCCTCCAGGATGTGGGGATTAGTAGTAGTCACTGGTCGAGCTTGTCTCCCCGGTCTCGTCCCACCCCTCTTCCGCTGTAACCCTGTCTTTGAGAAGCAAGCTGTCACTTCAACTCATGGACTTCCCCTCAGAGAAAAAGCTAAGCTCCAGCAGTCCACCGATCTCCCGTAGCACAGCCACTACGTTTCCTGAGAAGTGAGCTCTCACTTCAACTCGTCTTGTAGTGCGCCCGCCGAGTTGAGCACAGCCACTACAGTGGAGGCGCCTGCCCGCCTGCCTGGGAGCCATCCTTGTGAGGTAGCTGGATCTGCTGGGACTGACTCCCCCACAGATCTATGGCTTACTTGTGCAAGGTACCAGCTTTTCTGGGCCCGCCAACCCATGCCTGCCTGCCTGTCTGCCCGCCTCCCCCGGGGTGCTGCTGTGGTGGGGCATCTGCCAGGACTGACTCCTCGCCTACTCTGCCTGCCTCTCTGCCCGCCTGGTGCCTGGTTTGCTCCCAATCGTCCTCCTCTGTGCCCCTCAAGGCGTAACTGCTGGCTTAGAAAGAAAGAACCAGCCATCTTTGCCTCACTTTGCGCCCACTTATGGGTTGGTTTGCTATGCGTTAGTGCTCAAGCCATCCTTGCGGCACTACAATGCATGCTGCCTGCCTGCTTTCCCTCCCTTCTCCCCTTCCCGCCTTGCAGCGATGGTGTATGTGTCTTGCTTTGACTAAGGGGAGAAGTCCTTCCTGCGCTCACTTAGACTTTATCAAATTCAATAATCCCTTTTTCAAATGTGCCAGAAGATTTAGGGTTATCTCGTGGCATGTTGGGATTGCCTTGGAACTGGCCCCATTGAGCTGTCTGCAATTGCAACTTTAAATCCCTGACATACTGGAGTGTTCAAATTTCAAAAGTTCCCCTAACATCAGGGGATGATGGGATTGCCTTGAAACTTGGTGTCCATGGGGACACATGGGTAAGCTGTCATGGGACCAAAGGATAGGTTTCTAACGTGCAAATTGACGTAGTTGTAGAATGGGACTTGATTTGGGGTGAGTTAAAAAGTTTAAGCCGCGCCAAAAATCAGGGGATGATGGGATTTGCTTGCAACTTGGCGTGCATGTGGACACATGGATAAGCTCTCATGGTGCCGAGTTTGAGGTTTCTAACATGCAAATTGACGGAGCTATCCCAAGGGGTGTGAATGGGGTGCCCGATTTTCATAAATTCCCCAAAAATCAGGGGATGATGGGATTGCCTTGAAACTTGGCGTGCATGTGGACACGTGGATAAGCTATCATGGTGCTGAGTTTGAGGTTTCTAACGTGCAAATTGACGTAGTTGTAGAATGGGACAATTTGGGGTGAGTTAAGCCATGCCAAAAATCAGGGGATGATGGGATTTGCTTGCAACTTGGCGTGCATGTGGACACATGGATAAGCTGCCCTGGTGCCGAGTTTGAGGTTTCTAACATGCAAATTGACGGAGCTATCCCAAGGGGTGTGAATGGGGTGCCCGATTTTCATAAATTCCCCAAAAATCAGGGGATGATGGGATTGCCTTGAAACTTGGCGTGCATGTGGACACGTGGATAAGCTATCATGGTGCTGAGTTTGAGGTTTCTAACGTGCAAATTGACGGAGCTATCTAAAGGGGTGTGAATTAGGGTTATGGGAGGTGCGTTAGAGGGTAGAGCCGCGCCAAAAATCAGGGGATGATGGGATTTGCTTGCAACTTGGCGTGCATGTGGACACATGGATAAGCTGCCCTGGTGCCGAGTTTGAGGTTTCTAACATGCAAATTGACGGAGCTATCCCAAGGGGTGTGAATGGGGTGCCCGATTTTCAAAAATTCGCCAAAAATCAGGGGATGATGGGATTGCCTTGAAACTTGGCGTGTGTGTGTATACGCCCATGAGGTGTCATGGTGCCAAACGTGAGGTTTCTAACTTCAACGGAAAAAAAGTTGTTTACTTTTTTAGCTTTCAATGCAACCCTATGGGGGGGCAAAAACGGAGCTCCGGATCCGGATCCGGAGCTCCGAGCGGAGCGGAGCGGAAGTGGGCGGAGCGGGGGCGGGGCGGAGCGACCCGCTCCGAAAAATGGCGGATCTGCAAGTGAAGCGGAGCGGGGGGTCCGTGCACACCCCTAGTTTAAACCATGGTTATGCATCCACCATCGTTAGAAATGGTTGGCACAACACACTGGTTCACATGACACAATAAGCCATAATATTTAGCTCAAAATGCTTAACCACCGTGGTTTAGCATGTTGTCTGAACAGAGCCTCTCTCTTAACAGGTTTGTTTAATCCTTGAACTCCCAAGGTCAACAGCTTTATTTATTTATTATCATCTAAATCAGGGGTGGGCAACTTGTGACCCTCCAGATGTTTTGGCCTACAACTCCCATCATTCCTCTATGCTGGCTAGGGCTGATGAGAGTTGTAGGCCAAATCATCTGGCAGGCCGCAAGTTGCCCACCCCTGACCTAGATTCTAGGAAACAAGAATAGAGTACAGCAAATTGAAGGGTTACAATCCAAATGATGTATTTGCCAGTCTAATTAATTGAGATAGATTCCCATCTATTCAAACTCAAGCTGTTCTGTAAAGTTTCAGGAACTGAGGCTCTTTGCTGGAGGTTCTGAATGATTTCCAATGTTTGAGATGTATAATTTATGGCTTTTGCTAGAATTTCTTCCAGTCCAACTGTCTGAGGAAAACTTTTGTGTCCTCCTCCTCCTTCTCCTTCTTTTCCTTCTAATGTTTTTGTTTGCTCTCCAGTTGATTTGCTGTTTGTTTGTTTTTTATCAATCTGTAAAAATATTAAGTTCTTATCATCTCTGTAAGGCTATTGCCATGTGCATTTTCAGAATGCGCACATTACTCCTTAGAAAAGAGCCTAAGGACATAGTCCTATCCAGATGTCCATCAGCTTCCAAACGCGGAGGCTGACAGGTACCCTGTGCAGAGCAGGGAAAGCGCAGAGGTGGTTGAAAGACCAAGGACTCGAAAGACCAAGGGAAACTGTGAGTGCATGGAGGCTAAGTTGTAAGCAAGCACAATTTGTGACTTTGCTCAACTTCATCACTGATCATGGGCCACTTCTGTTAAGGCATCAGCCTTAGTTAGCTTCCAGTTTCTTGGCTCTGTGGAGCTTGAGCCAACATAAGATCACCTTAAATAACTTCAACCTTAATTTGTATTGGTTCTGTATCTTTTTTTCATCTCTGTGTGTGTATGTGTGTGCGTGTGCGTGCGTGTGTCATTTAATATCCATCCAAGTTGAAGATCTACCATTATTTGAATTCACTATGAACTTAGAAACATATGGTGGTTGGCATACATTCCAGCCAACATTACCTAGTACCTCATTGTCAGCAAGGACATCCACCATTCCAAAAAATAAAAAAAGACTATCAGCTTCAGAATGTTTAATTACTGTTTCATTGTGCTTTGAATGTTGTTAGCCACCTTGAGAGCTACTCTGGTAAATGGAAAACTGGAATATAAATTGTTCAAATAAATAAATATCTGTATAGCTACCACGTAGACATCAAGGAGGAGGATAGCAGAATCCAAATAGTTTGCTCCTCAGAACATTTTCACTCGTAATTCCTTTTGTTCACTAAGAAATAGAGTCATAGCTGGATACCAGAAGAAGGCTTTCCCACCCAAATGACAGCTAGACATTTAGATGAAGGGAGCTATTCCTTGCAACTCTGAAAGAGGCACCAATGGGAACACTGTAGGCAAATTATCAGACTAGATGAGTCTTTATTCTCTGTTATCACCGAGTGCTTTGATTTCTGTGTAGGATAACACACCATTGGCTGCTCACTCAGGAAGGAGACATATTCTAATTTGTCTTTGTATGCCAAGTGTTTGATAAAGAGTACAAATGTTTCTTATCAACTACCCTTTCCTCTTCTATGCCATCTTCTTCACCCACGCTCCTATTTGCAGTTGTAGGTCTCCTGATTAAATAGTTTGTGTGAGGAAGGAGGAGCCAAGATGAATGGTATGTTTGCTACAGCCATCATGCAATCATCTGAAAATCTAATTTATCTCTTCTTTGTGCACACTAGCAGCCATCTGCTCCTCAGATATGCTCTAAGGTAACTGCCAAACATAGAACGGGCTTTCTGCTCTTGGGAAACTAATTGCTTTTATTGGATTGACACAGGCTACAGAGCTCATAGTGTAGTGTATTGCTCTCCTAAATGATGAAATAAAAACTACAAGTACTCTGACTTCTGTCTGTGATGAGAGATGAAATGCAATACAAGCCATTCATGACCCACCTGGGGAGGAATGTAAACTCAAAACATTGTCCAAAGCAACATTAGAAAAGCAGGTCTTTAGTGGAAAGATGGGGAAGTCAAAAGAATTCAGTGGTATTTGCATGATCTGACAATCCCATGCACACTTGCATGGGAGTAAATGGCATAGAAACAAAGTGGGACTTACATCTGAGTAAACATAGCAAAGATTGCAGTTCAGGTAATTAAAATGATGAAGACTTTGGGCATGTCTACACCTAAAGGTGTAGCAGGAGGGAGGGGGAGGATTGTGGGCTTACCTGCTTCCGTGATCCTCCCCCAGCATCTAGATGGCTGTGTGATGTCCTGGAAGGAAGAGGGATGTCACGGCTGCCATTAAAAAAATTATTTAAGAGGTGCTGGTCATGTGGAAAAAGGTAAAAAACAAAAAACAAAACATGCCCAAACATGCGTCATCTGGCCACACAGGGGTGAGCCTGGTCTAGGAAGGCCCTAAATGTTTTGTTAGTACATGCAGCAAAAGCAGTCTGTTTTGCCTCATTGAGGGTGTTAGAGTGACAGAAACTGTATTCAAACAACACGATAGTCAATGGTGGGATAATAATCAACTCAACAGCTGTTTATCTAAGGGGTACTTCCCACACAATGTGATACCTCCTGCTAGTATCCTGTCAGCCATTGCTGCTGAAAATCTATCCCGCAGGCTGAACTACAGCATCAGCCACCGCTTTGACAACTCTTGTCAAACTTTGCGGCTGACAAAATAACCAATGGTGCCCTTCACACAACATGATAACCAACGGTGATTCAAATAGCCAACTCTGCACACACACCACACAATGTCATGGTGGGTTAAATAACCAACTGTTGACTATTTAAACCACCATTGGTTATCATGTTGTCTGAACCCAGTCAGAGTGTTCATCAAAAATTGGATTTTTAAAAAAGGAGACCATTTTGCTAGAAATTATGTCGTTGCTGATAAATTCCACCAAATGTTTTGCTCTGAATGTGATCAGGTGTTGCTCATGTGAAGTATTTGTAGGAAGATTTGATATTACTAGTAAATATTCCTGAAGAATGGTCCATACACCTCAATGAGAAATTTCCAGAACCACGAACTTTTCCCAGCCAAATTCGGCTCTTATGATTTAGCAAACCACACTCATTTCACCCCCTTCAATAGTATGTAGTTGTTAAAACTGAAACAACTAAAATCCAAGGGATATATGAAAGCAGAGAAATGAAGGAGGAAGAAATGAAGATGCAGTGCCATGATTCAAGTAGCTGAGATACAGAATTAACACAAGAGCAATTACTGCTACTACGCATTCACCCACAGAATGAAAATAGGATCAGTGCACTTTTCAACCTGGAATAAGCTGGAGGATTACAGGTTCATAGCTGAAAAGAAAAGCCTTCCTGTATGCAAATGCCATGCTGTTTGGGCCTATGCTGAATGATAAATGGATCAAGAACGTCTAAGACAACTTAAATCCACTGCAAATTAGAAGGGGCAGGTAACAGGATTTGCAATTACAAAAATGCTTCTGTACCACAGGCATCCCCTTCTAATCTAGTTTACGGGGTTATGGGAGGCTGGTTTGGTAGATAGATACTTCAGCTCACCTAGACAGAACCCCCCCCCCGAAAAGGTATAGTTCATGGTGGTACAAATAAAACTGTTACACTTATTGTAGAGGGGGGAAATCCTAAACATGGTTCTCAGAGAAATTGGCCTTGCTGACATAATATAAGATGTGTGTGCAGCAACTCTGGGTTTACTGTGCCAGTATCAGATTCCCCATCATATTCATTCTATGATCAAAGTTGTGGAGAACACTCCTTAATGTAGAAAAAAAGGTTGATCTTGTCCAGGGCCAGATCTACACTAAGCAGGATATGACACTTTGAAAGCAGTTTGAAAACTGTATATGGAGTGTGTCCTGGGCCCCAACAGTTGTCACTGCTGTTATAAACCATTTTAAAGCAGTAGTGTAGATCCTGCCCAACATTCTGTATCCAACCAAATACCTCTGAGAATCCACAAGAAACACATGAAGCTGGTGACTAGCCCCTGTTGTTTCACCACAGTATCTGGTATACGGTGGCACAAATGCTTCCATACAGATAGGATCCATTAACTATAATAGTTGATAGCCCTTGATAACTTCTCATCCATGGATTTGTCTAGCCAATTTTGAAAAGCCATTTAAGCTAGTGTAAGGATGAGCGAACGACTGATGCTTCAGCTTGCCAAGGTAAGTGTAACACTTAACACTTAATTTTAACTCAAATTTAAATTATACTGTTTTAACTCTGTATTTTAACCTTATATCAATTGTGCTGCGTGGTTTTATCCTGGTTGTGCTTTTTATATTGTAATTTGTATTTGTATTTTTAACTTGTCGGTTGTTTTATGATGGTTTTAATTTTTGTGAACCGCCCAGAGAGCTTCGGCTATTGGGTGGTATAAAAATGTAATAAATAAATAAATAAGGTACTCTGAACATCAGCTCATTGTTCGTCTCTCCTTGATTTGCACTCATGTTCATTTTCTGCAATGAGGAAAGTTGTCCAAAATGAACAGATATCAAATGTGAAAGGTGCACAAATAATTCCCAGAGTTGCACAGATTTTGAAAGTTGTGCAAGTTTCCTCTATAGACTAAAGCTTAAAAGTCATTCTACTTAAGCTGATTTGCACTTGCACTAATGTAGATTAGCGCATTTGCCTAAACATGCATTAGCATCAATGCACACTTGTGCAAATTGCTAATTTGCATTAACTAATATGGATTAATGCATTTGCACAAGTACAAATTAGAATAAATCCCTTCACCCACCACTGGTCCACAAGTCCACAGAATCCACTTGACTTAGGAAACGTCAGTTAAAAACAAACAAACAAAAACACTGTGTAGATGATTTAGAAATATGCAGATTTTAAAAATTTGGGCAAAACCCAATAGGGAAATTATTGAACATGAGCATGTGTTTGAGAATTTGCAAACATTTTGGGCACATGTGTTCTCCTGCTCTTGCTCGTATTCGGGATTGCTGGCTGAGGGATGCTGGAAGTTGTAGGACTTTTTTCTCTCTCTACATCCATAGGATTGGCCTTTGAATAGACACTGGAGTGGGTGGGGGGGACGGATGGACCACAATCAGGGCCATGCCACATGTAGGGGTTAATTCTTTCCCTGCACATTGCAGTCTAGCCAAATACCTCCCTCAAAGCTGCATTAGTCCTTGGTGAATATGGCTTCCATTGCACCAATGGCATTAGCAGTTAAGTTAATAAATACAGTATTTCAGGCACAATTGAATGCATGCGTAGGCAAAAAAGAGGGCATGGTAGGTGATGTAGGCCTTTTCAGTCTCAACATGCATAGGACTGCATCTTTAATTTAAGAATTAAATTAGCATTCTGGGGCTAAGAGTAGCTGGGAGAGAACTGCAGCACATGAGGAAAAGGTTAATCCACCTTCCCTATGCTCCATGTTTCCAGTCCTGCTCAGACCCAATCCACCAATATCTACTTTTTAAATAAAAAACAACCCTGAATTATTAAATGCTGCTTACCTGCCTTTAACACCAAGGGCCTTGCTAGACCTACCTGAGAATTCGTGTGGGAGGAGGGGCCAGCCGGCACTAGAAGTAAAGTGGGTTGTCCCTCCTTTCCACACGTCAGACGCGATGGGCTGCATGGAAGCCCCGTCGTGTCCGCCATGTTGTTTAGCTCTTAAAGGGGATGGATGTGCATGAACGCTCGTGCATTAAGGTAAGCTGTTTTTTTTAAATAAAAGCGTTCTTCCCCCCCCCCCGGCTCCGATGTCCCCCCTGCCCCTGCCCGCTCTTCCCCCTGGCTCCGATGTCCCCCTCCCGTGATCGCCGATTCCCCTCCTGGCCCCAATTTCCCCCCCTCTGGCATTGATTCCCCCCATCTCTCTCCCCGGCTCTGATCTTCCCCCCGATCTCCCCCCCCCGGCTCCAATGGGCCCAGTGCTCCTGTGGAGTGCTGTGCCCTGTCCGCTGCTTTTCCCGGCTACTCGGGAGTAATTGCGGTAGCCGGGAAAAGTGGCAGACCAGGCTACATGCCTGCAGTCTTGGGCCCAGCCTGAGACTGCGGGAAATATCGGGCTACAACTGTAGCCCAATACCCCAGGGCCAGGCAGGGTCATCTGGATGCACAGAGCCTCGCCCAGGCCTTGCCCCTGGTCTAGCAAAGGCCCAATGTAGTTTGGCCCTTAGACAAAAGCTCAAATGTAGTTTACAAGCCCACCCAGATGCATACGAAGCTAGCCGTTTAGTCTTAAATTGGCTATGATTAATACTCCACAAAATGAAGTAATTCACCTCACAGCAGCAGTTGGCTTGCAAAGATACTTGCAAAGATTCATTTTTTTAATTATTATTTGTATAGCCCCTAACAATGTAGCATTTTATCATTAGAAGGATAACAGAGGCAAATAAGGACCCTGCCCGAAGTGGCCTGACGGATTATTACTGGGCGTCAAGGGAGAGAAACGCAGATGTGGAAAGACGTGGAGAATGAACAAATAATAGAACTCCAGGAGAGGACAGGGGGGGGGGGGAAAGAAAAGATAAAAGGTACAAAAGGTTACAGACATAGAGGAACAGAGGAGACTGAAGACACTTAAGTCATTAATCAACAGACCTTTCAGTTATATATGCTGAAGCAGTTGGTGTCGTCCTGGAGAGAACTGGTGATATGGGGGAAAGAAACTAGGTACTGTTTTTCAAGACTGCATAACACAAACCACAGCAAGAAGACTATTTCCCCAGTTTTATACTGTCTGTCTAGTCATGGCAATTTCCCTGCTTTCCCCATATTAATAATATAAGAACAAAAGAAGAGTCCTGTTGGATCAGACCAAGGGTTCATCTAGTTCACACAGTGGCAAACATGGACGGGGGAGGGAAATTCATTGCCATGTCAGGTAGGAAGTGTATTGTTGGAATGTTCTCTCAATTGCTTTTCCTTCCGCATTCTCAAAAAGAAGCGTGTGGTTTCTTTCCCTTTTGTAATACAGATTCAGTGGTGTTTTCTGCAGGGATGCCCCTACAATGAGGCAGAGTGAGGCAATTGCCTCAGGCAGCACATATTGGGGGGCAACAGTGGCAGCTCCCCAGCTATTTCTTCTGATCCCCCCAGCCATTCCCCTGTTGGAGGACAGAGCTCAGTATACCACACAGCTAACTCTGTACCACCTACAGTAGCGTGCTGCCCTCAGGTGCAGTGGAAGACACTGTTGTTTCACCAGTGTTGAAGTGAAATTCAGTCAAATTTGCTTCTGTGGTAGGAAGTGGGGGTGGGCCTGCCATCTTTGCCTCAGACAGCAGGCAAAGTTCTCTGGCTTCCATGAAAAACAGACTTATAAATGTCTTCTTATAAATGAACTACATCTGTTTATTTTAGTATAAACCACAATTGAGGCCTACAGCCCCGAACTACAATCAACCATTAACAGTGACAACGAACAAAAGGGGTTCTTCTTCTGACAGTACCCATGGGAGGCAGATGGTCCCAATAATAAATATGAACTCTTCACTCACAACAGTATTGTTGAATGTACTTTACCACATCCTCGTATCACCAGTTCTATTCAGGACAACATGGACTATCTCTGGCTTGGCTGAGATAGGTTCATTTATAGCTGAAAGATTCATCTATTAATGACTCTAGTTGAATATATTGTAAGAGAGCTTCAGCTACTGGGTGGTGTAGAATGCAATAAATAAATAAATAAATAAAGCGTAAAGGCAGTTTAGAAATGGCCAAAGAGGGTTAGAAGATGACAATATGGAAGTGGCTACGTAGAAATAAAATATACTTGCAGGATTTATGTCCTTGCTGAAATGTCTTATGGAATATGAATCATAGCAGCTGAAAGGAATTCAATGGGTTTTCTGTTCCAGCTCCCATTTATCTCTAAATGGTCCCTGAGATTTGTGTTCCCAACCATTCCAAAAATGATGATGATTATACAAAAATATATGTCATCACAGTGCATTATGCTTTACAAAGTATAAGAGGAGAGATCCCTGCTTTCAATCTAAACCATTGCCTTTGCATTTTTATTGCAGAGGTAAGGAAAGGTGGAGAGTTTAAGAGAAAGGAGAATAAGCTGAAAGCTCTCTGGGATCATGGAAAACTAGGGAGAAGTGTTTGTATTTTCAGGTGTAAATAGACATGGACAATGTATGAAACCATATCTTCCTTTTCCAATATGGACAATAAAGTTTCTGCTATTATGATTCTTTAACAACTACAAATCTGAACACTGCAAAATATAGTTCACCTACTTTCCACTATTGTGGTTGTTTTCCTTGCTGCATGCAAATGCCAGCTACTATGTAGTATATCAGCCTTCCCCAACCTTGTGCCCGGGAGATGTTTTGGACCAGGGCATGATGGGAATTGTAGTCCAACACATCTGCAGGGCACAGGATTGGGAAAGGTTATGGTATATTCTAGATTTGAATCTACAAGGAATCTTCATGTTCACCAGCTTCTTTGCATTTACGTGACTATTTGTTGAAAATACAAATGGAAGCTGTGGGGGGGGGGATAATTATTAGATCACAGCAGGCATGGGTGGCTAACCCTCTCTCCCTAGCTGTGTCCCTAGGGAAACACACTCTCTGAAGCTGCTATTGGCACTGGGAGGAAAATCTCCCATTGGCACCATTGGGCACAGCTGTCATTATCTTGATCAGGTGAGGTTAAAGTATTATCCAGCTCTGCAAATATGGCCAGATGAAAGTTATTAGCCACACTCACACTGTTGACTAGACTATCTGCCTGTACTAGCGGTGCAAACCTAAAGCTCAGGGGGTTTAGGTTCTGGCCCTCCAGTGTGCCCCAGGTGACCAATACCCTCCTTTCCCCAGACCACCTATTGCATGGAAGTTTCCCAGTGTTTGTACATCCCCACCCCAGTCTAAAAGGTTGAAATGCCTCTCCCAAGGCTTAGTGATTGGCGGTAAGAGCTTTCAACTAAAACATGTGGATATTTTTGATAATTTGGCCCTATCCCTTTTTTGCCTTTGGGCCAGCCCCCTTTTGCCTTTAGCTTCACCCACCACTGGGTGGAATTTTGCCCTTGGGCCAAAAGTCATTCGACTGCCTCGCCCCACCCCCCCGGCCTGCACATTTCAATTTTAGTCATTTATGGCAACCAATGTTCTCACACTTGCCTGTCTCATCACCTGAGCTGATCCTTCCTTGCAACAAACCTGCATCCTTTGAGACAGTGCTCCAAGGAATGAGCAAAGTTTCTTCAGTCGTTGTTTCCTCTCATTACTTGAGATTAAGCCTAAAAAGAGCGCTGCAGAATTTGGCCCAAATCGTTCTGATAACATTGCTCTGTGTGTCAGATTCTAGCTACAAGCTGTTCCCTTATGTTAAGCCAAAACTACCAGTAAACGTCTGCCAAAAGCACCTTTGGAACGAAGAGGAAAGCTGCAAGGTCACAGATGGAGCTTGTGTTGGAGACATTCCCAGAGGATGGCGTCCATTGGCACACATCACAAAATCTGCCTGTGAAGCTAAGCACCCTGCAAATGTACCATGGACACATGTTCAAAACAAATCTCTCCCCGCCAGCCCACTGGTGTGTTTTAAAGCCCCAGTCAATTAAGTTTACGAGACATACCAGCATATGTAAAAGGCCAAACTGAAGCTGAGATGTTGTGTCCTGCTCAGAAGTCACCACAGACTTCCACATTTCTGAAGACCAAACTGCAGGAGATGTCATTCATGCAATTAGCAACTGTGTGAATTGCTCAGTTATCTCTGTAATTTCTTTATGTAACTGGTCAAAATGAAATAAAAATACAAGAGCAATTAAAAAGTATATGCAGGCTGATCTGGGTCAGGAGGCAGCAGGGCTTTAACCTGTGATCTCCTGTTTATGATTCCATTTTGGATCATCCCATGCCTGCTGTTTGCATTGATGCAAATGGCAGCTTTTCTTCTAATGCAAATAGGAGGCGTAGCGTGGCTGGTCTGGGTCAGGACATTCATTGAGTGTATTCATTGTTTCCATTACTGATTCTCTTATAGTTGTCGTGCAGTTGTATTCTAAAGGGAAGAGCTATGGGAGCCTCATTCGTAGCTTGACAAAGTATGTGTGTATTTTGTACTTTGGTATCTGTACCTGAGAACAAAAAATCTCATATGAATATAGAGCCAGTGTGGTGTAGTGGCTAGAGTGTCAGAATGGGAGTTGGGAGATCCGGGTTCTAGTCCCCACTTGGCCATGGAAACCCACTGGGTGACTTTGGGCCAGTCACAGACTCTCAGCCCAATCCTGCTCAGTGCTGAGGTTAGAAATTGTTTTTATGAAGCTCTCCAACTGACGATGTCCTACATTGGCCCCATAGATGATACTGTCTTTTCTGATTTTCATCTCTTACTTATTTTTAACATGGCAATGAAATGTCTACACTGAGCAAAGGTTTTAATATAAACAAAACATGCTAAGAAACAATTAGTTACTTGTTACTGATCAATTATCTAGAGAGCAGCCATAGTCTTTGATCTGGCAATAGTATTAATAATAGTGTGTGTGTGTGTGTGTGTGAGAGAGAGAGAGAGGGAGGGGGGGAATACTCTTGTCTAAAATCCAAGTGGTTTGGTGTACTTTTCTGAATGCCTTCAAATATATCTTTAAAAACAAGAAAGCTGGGATAATTTGGATGCTGTGGTTGGGCTATAAGGTAAGCAGTAGACAAACTATGACCCTGTTCAGACGATACCCTAAAACATGATGATTAAGCATTTTGAGCAAAACATTATGTGTTGTGTGAACCATGACATAGGCCTTAGCTAGACCTAAGGTTTATCCCGGGATCATCCCTGGGTCATCCCTGCCTGCTCCCGGGATCCCCCGTGTGTCATTTACATGAATAGGGTTGACCCCAGGACGATCCTGGGATAAACCTTAGATCTAGCTAAGGCCTTAGTGTGTCGTGTGGATCATTCTAAACCATGGTGGCTACATAACCACAGTTTAAGCATGCTCACTAACTTTGCTGCAAAAGGGTTAGCGATCTAATCATGGCTTAACGTGTCATCTGAACAGTCCCTTTATGTTTTGCATGAAGAAGTTCTTAACCTTAATCCCAAACCAGACTTCCCCAGCCTGGTGTCCTCCAGGTGTTTTGGACTACAATGCTCAGTACTCTTGACCATTGACCATGCTGGCTGGTTGGGGTTGATGGGAACTGATGTTCAAAAGGTCTGGAGGGCACCAAGTTTGGGAAAGCTTCCTTAACCAGTTAAAAAGATTTGAGGTAAATTGGGCTAAGACTAGGGATGTATGAGAGTTTTATTCCTGCTTGCAAATCATGCAGACCTGTTCCTTTCTCAACCCCAAACACAAATGTGAGCAGGAATGCAGTTCTTGGGATATTTTGGAAATTTTCTGAAATTTGGTTCAAAAGTGCACAATTGTAAAAACATGTATGTGCACATTTGTGCAAATCCCCCCGAAACCCACATTTTCACACTTCAATCTACAGAGGAAAATGCTTATTTTTGGTCAGGGAAAGTGCACTTTTTTTTAGATGCTCACCTTCAGAAACACAGTCTAGGAGAAACAAACTACCAGGAAGAATTCAGAGAACCATAACAAACTTGAACATCACATGTTCGCTCAGACCTTCCTCAGACCTCTGGCTAGAAACCTGGAAAGCTGCTGGTATAAATCAGCTTCATATGCTTGTATATGTCCAGTCATATGCAGGCAGCTCAGATGATAATATTTGGATCAGGGCCTGTAAGTCCTGGGTAAGTGGTTACTAATAGGCCAATTATAATGGAACATTGCACCATAATCCTATTTACATTGACAACATGATGAGCTATGTTAGAAATGTTCTTCCCATACTATGTTGGCAATTTATGAGTAAGGTGCTGTTGATAGATTCCATTGTCAGGAAATAATCACTGCAGAATTCCCAAAGTAGTTTTAAGAGCAATGAGATTTAAAGAAAAGGGATCTCAATCAATGGCAAACTTAAAAGAATAAATAGGAACACGTTCTGCCAAGGAAGCCAAGGATATGTTTAAGCAAAGGACATTGAGGTGACACAGAAAGGTCAAATACACTCCACTGCCCACATGAAATAGCTGATGCTAATGGTGACCATGCAACCAGCAAAGATGGAGAGGCTATAAAGAATTAAAGAGCTATTAAGGATGTCAGGATACTCTTTATACCCTTTACATCTCAGAAACCTGCTTGCAACAGGAGAGGCTTTCAACTTGCTCCTTTTAATTTATTGCCAACACCTCGGCTGCTGGCAAGGACTCATCAGTGAAAATAGATGAGTTTTAACAGCTAGATGCTGGTGAGTATAGTTAAGGGGATGTCAGAAAACACCAGCTCATAAAAAGAGAGGTTATTTCACAACAACTACTATGACGACTGAGAGAAAGCAGTTTGAAATATGTCCTGATGATGGGATATTTTAACTTTGCTCCCGTCTGGGTGCTTAAAAATACTGCTATTTTACAAGGAGTGTGATTGGGCTGTAATATTTGTGTTTATATGATATAGAGCCCTATCCTATGCACATGTCTTGAGAAATAAGGCTCACTGACTTCAATGGGCTTTACTCCCAGCCATGTAAGTGTGCATGTTTTAAGAGTTCAGATTAAAAAAATAAAAAAATAAAAAATAAAAAATGGTTTGCCCAAGATATGTTAGACTTGTTATCTGTTCCTCCCAAGAGCAGGACTAGAACCAATGGGTAGAAATGTCAGCTTAAAGTTAGGTGCACAATCCTATGCATGTTCAGACAGAAAAAAGCCCTATAACTCCCAGCATCTCTCAAGCAGCCATGCATGCAGAACTTTTTCTGTCTAAACATGCATAGGATTGCACCCTAGGAGAAATGCCCTAACTGTGAGAGCTGATCAGCTGTGGAACAGATTGCCTTGCTATAGGGATTGGGCCCAGCACTTCTGCAGAACCGCCCCAAGAAGACATGGGAATGGACTGTGAATCAGATGGAGAGGGGGAGGGGAAGCTGCCCTTGAGCCACCAGGGTTGCAATTGGCTGGTGAGAAGAACAGTGCCAGAGAGGATGAAAGCCTAATCATTTGGATTAGGCCGGGGCCTCTGAATCTGAAGGAATGCAGGCTCCTAAAGATGTGGAGGAGGAGGTAGGAATAAGAGACCCAAGGGTTAGACATCAGATGAAAAGGAGGCGAAGTGTAGCGTCATATCACATTCCAAGAGACTGGCAGCCAGGGAGGCAACCCCCTGGAAAGATACACTTTGAGGGCAGGACTTTGTAGCCCACTCAGGTTGAGAAGAGAAGCTTTTAGTGTGGTAGTTTTGCAGCAATTCTCTTTCATGGTGCCTTAACCCAGGTGAATACCTGAACTCTGCATGTTCCTGTATTATGCAAAGTCTCTTAGAAAAGCCTGTCTCTAATGGATGCATGAGGATACTGTCTGTAGCCTGAGGCAATGACTGTTTGCTTGTAGTTTGCATAATAAAAGTAATTGACTGGAAATACTTTTCAGTTTAACTGACACAAAAGCCAAGGGCCAGGTGTCTGACGCTTCAGAGGAAGTGGAATACCTTCACTGCAGGTATTGAAGCAGAGACTGGAGAGCCATCTGTCAGGAATGCTGTAGCTGTACGCAGCAGTGGAGAACCTTCATTGGTCTAGATGACCTCCAAGGTCTCTTCAAAATCTATGATTCTACGATTTGAAGAGTGCTACTACATTACCCTCTTGCCCTTCAGCCTCCTCTTTGCCAGGCTAAACATATTTTCCTCTTAGGATTTGCTGTCCCATATTTGCTACCATCTTTACTGACCTCTGAACCCATTCCATTTGTCTACACCCTTCTTAATGTGTGTATGGTGCAGAGAACTGGACCCACTAGTCCAGAAGGGGTCCAACTAGTGTGGAATAAGTGGAACTATTATTTCTCGTGGTCTGTAAACTATGCTTCCCCAATGGGACATGCAACAAAACATTGCAGTATAGAGTGCTCCCATTCAGGTTTCCACCCATGTCCTCTACTAGGATATTCCATTCTATTCCCCCTAGTTTTCCATCCCTGCTCCTCCTTCCAGGAGCCAGTCAGCACTTTGTCCCTGAATTTGCTTAGTCCTCATTGGGCTGATTTTGGTTCCCCCCTTTAGGGATTTCTCCCTAATATTTTCTTGTACTTCTGCAAACTTCGGAGTTCCTCCAAGCCTGCTAATACCTCCCTCTTGTGTGTCGATGGTACTTTTTGGTGACATAAGGATACACAGAGAAAGGTGTAAGAATATATGATTCATACAGCTTAAAATCCCATTTGCCTTTTCTGGAGCTGCATCACATTACTCACACCAGGTCAACTGGTGATCAACCACATTGCAGAGATTCTTTCCGCATGTGCTACTGTTAAGCCAGTTCTCTACCAGCTAGTAGCCAGAGACAGATCTGAGTAGAATCAGCAACCCAAATAATTTGCCATACATATTTGCCATACATATTTAAATATGTAACTTAAATGCTTTGTAAAAAGTTGCACTTGACAGTAACTCTGTAGTGAAATTCCCACTTAGGTGGAGAATGAAGATATGAGCTCTCTCTTATAATAATAATAATAATAATAATAATAATAATAATAATAATAATAATAATAATAATCCCACCCAACATCTATAATGGCATGGGTTCCATAAGAGGGTTAGGTAAGGCTACAAGGTTCCCAGTAAGTAAATGTCATGGTGATATTTGCAAGAGCAGTTGAGTAAATGTTACTTATTTGTGCCAAATATGATTCTGAAGCAGATGTCTCCTACAATCTATTTTCTCAGCTGCATCAACATGAAATAGTTACAGTTTCAACCTCCCAGGCAATATTACCATTCATTGGTTTCTATAATACCAATTCATTACAGAACTGGAAGAACAATATCATTCTTTCCTTTCTGGTGTGCTTCAGCTTCTCTTTGGTGTCTCAAAAGAGGGTCGTATGCCTCACTCTAAACACGTAACTATATATATATTGTGTGTGTGGTCTTTCAGGAGGTTTCCTGTGCTTAGGGATGTACAGATTGTGCAGAATCTATATTCTGTCTGTGTTTCACAATTTGTCAGACATGTTTTGTTCCTTCATCCACGCATCGATGGAATTGGATTTCTTTTGTTTCCAAATTTGCGCAAATATGCACATACAAAAATGTGCATATCCCCCAAATGCATATTTTTATGCTTTAGTTACCCCATGGGGGAAATACACATTTTTACCATTTTTGTGTGTGTATTTTTCTATGTTGAAATACCTGGTGGTTAAAATTAACATTTTGCAGGTCCGCGGAATCCAGCTGGTGAGTGAGAAGCTGATCCGCTGTGGAATCCATGGGTTGGACTCTTAAAAATCCAAAATCATTTGATTCCATTGTGTATATCTTCAACATCCTTACCTGTGCTTAGAGGTTCTCTTAGTTTGCAGAATGCCCCTTGGAAGCTCAGGTAGCAGTGGTGGCCAGGAACATATTTTACGAGCTTCATCTGGCATGCCAGCTATATCCACCTCTGCAATATAAGGATCTGGATTCTGTCATTCATGCTGCCCAGGTAATCTCTCACTGGGAGTGCTGCAATACTCCCTATGGTCTTTCCACACTCCAGAATCTGTTTTATTGATGCTTTATTGTATTCTTTCTGTATTTTAATTTGTTGTATACCAGCCCAATATCTTTTGTTGTGGAGCATAGGAATATACAAGAATTTTGTTTCAGTTCACAAAGCACTTGCAAATGCCCCGTTTGCAACCCTGATTACAATCAGGAGCTCATGTTGCAAATTCCCAAACTTGCATAAGCCTTCACGAAATGTGCACTTTAAAAAACCACACACATTAAGAAATGAACACAGTCAGTAATGCACATTTTTAAACATTCCCATTGTCATGTTTTAGTCAATAGGGGGAAAGTATGCCCTTTTAAAAATGTGCACAGTAAGAAATGTACCATTTTTTAAAATGGACAATTTAAAGCATTTTAAAAATGCAGACTTTTAAAAATGAACATTGTCATGCTTTAGTCACTGGGGGAAAGTGTGTACTTTTGAAAAATGTGCACTTTCTCCATTCAAAATGTTCACTTTTCCCGTTCAAATTAACAAAACAAAACAAAACAAACAAAAACAGGTCACAAACAAGAATGGGAGAAAGCCAAACTGAGCTTTTTAGTGTATTTTAGACAGTTTCAAGCTTCCCTAGGGAGTGATTTATAAATTCTCTAATCAATTAATCAATGAAAGAGTGTAGAGGTCTCCTCCATTTGTCTGGGGTTACAGCATATTAGTTGTATATTGAAAGAACTTCAACAGCTCTCAATTTGTTTTGCAGCTCAGATCAAGGTATTGGTATTTTAAAAATATTGGAAGCTCTAAATAACTTGGGCCCCGTCTACCTCAAGGAATCTCTCCTCTTACATAAACCACCTCATTCCCTGGATATTCTGAAAGACAGAGTTCACTCATTCCTCCATTGTAGCTGAAATCCTTTACACACCCCAAAAGGACATGCCAGAAACCTGCAGGATCTTCTGGGATGGCATCCAATGAAAAGGTGTGCACACTGTCTCTCCTTTCACAGGACCATTTGTCCTTTGCAAAAAAGAAGGGGGTATGTTTTGATTTTTAGGGTGGGTGGGTAAATTTTAAGAATTTTCAGTGGAGGATCTTACTTTTAAAGATGAGATGGCAAAGGTTTTTCTTCAGTGGAGGCTGGTGGCTCCAATGTCAGTGGGGTGGTGATTCTGCTCTGGGTTTCAGTCAGAAACAATCAGAAATCTAAAGGAGCTCTCCAAAGGGCAGAGCTCCTTAACAGAAAAAGAAGCTGTGCGCAGCTGTCACTGCATTCCTGGGACAAAATGCCCTCGGGAACAACGCCATGTGGGAATGAAACTGCTTCATGGCCTAGCTACGTCATTCGTTTGGGGCATTCTGTCCCAGGAATGTAGTGGGAGCAGCCAAGCTGCTGCTTTAAACATTGGTAGCGCTGGGGGCGGGGGAAGTTTAAAAGGAAAGGAAAGGCCTCTACCACCTTAGCTTTAAAGCTAAGACACCCACCTCAAAATGGACCCCACCTAGGATTAACCCAATATTGGATGGGTTGATTTTATCCATTTTTAAAATCCCCCAATTTACCAGCTGTAATTTAGTGGGGCCTAAATAGGGACTGCAGCAGTGGTTGACTATTCTGTGGTGTATGCACAGATGTGTCTTCTGCTCTTACACAGGAAGTGGAGTGGGATGTTATCCCACTTCTTTCCAGCTGGATCTATAACCATCTCACGTCTTTTCAGGAGGACGCCATGAAGCCTGGCTGACCCATCCCACTTCCCTTTTTCTCCCAGATTAGGCGCTGCACAGAAGGAACACTGGATTCTAGTTATTCTCCTCCTTGTTTTTCTACCTATCACCAGTTGTTAGTGTTGTATCTCTTATGCTTTATCCTATGCAGAGCTACAACAGAATAAGTCCCATTGAACTCAATGGCACTTGCTTCCCAGTAAACACACATGGAATTGGGCAGCATATCAATTTTACAGGGGCATCAACTGAAAATTTAATTGTCAGCAGCAGAGACCAATTTTAATAAGCAAGGCTCTGAATTAGGACCACAGCTGTTTATTTTTCAAAGCCTCCTGGCTCTGGCATATTACATAATGAGGAACAGAAAAGAAAATATTAAAGAGACCTTTTCCTTCAAATGGCAGCTTTTATTCATTATATTATATTATATTATATTATATTATATTCACCCACTTCCTTTAATATTCTAAAAAAAAACCCACCCCACCTATATTGCAGTTTTTATAATATAACCATTAATTGATTAATCAATTACAGGTTAGATTAATCATCTTGAAATACTGATCCATTCTAATATTAATGAGGTAGCCAATAGGGGTGTGCAAAGTAGGTCTTCTCTGCCTTGACATTTGATCTGGAGCTCCATAGAAGTGATTCTCTGCCTCAATTTTGGAGCGTGCGCCCCTCTCCCCGCCTCGTCAAATGACCCATCAAAGAACCGGTCAGTATTCGGGTAACCAGTATTAACAGAAATGCTTACAGCTCCCTCGTTTTTAAAGATAAAGAGATAAACCATGGCAGAGTGATAGCTCTTAAGGAGGGCTTTAGCTGTACCAAGTTTGAACAGATTGGTTCATGCTTTGATTTTTTAGGAATTTTTAAATGGAAATTAACAAAAATGCTTACATATGCATATTTTTTACACATAAAGAGGTGAAACATGGCAAGGTAATAGCTCTTAAGGAGGGCTTTAGCCATGGCAACTCTGAATCAGGTCCAGTCATGCCTTGATTTTTTAGGATATTTTTTTAAAAAGAAACAACCACTCCAGCTTTCTCTAACCTTGTGCTCTCCGGATCTATTGGATGGAGCCCCCCGCCTGCACCCAGCCACTGAAATAAAGAGCCTGTCTGTGCCTGACTCAGATGTAGAAGCTTTCTCACTCACCCTGCCAGCCAGCCAACCCTGCAGCACTTTCAGACTGTGGAAATGTGGATGATTGACTTCTATGTATCTGAACAGAAACATGCTCTCTCCCTCCCTCATAGAATCATAGAATAGCAGAGTTGGAAGGTCCTACAAGGCCATCTAGTCCAACCCCCTGCTCAATGCAGGAATCCACCCTAAAGCATCCCTGACAGATGCTTGTCCAGCTGCCTCTTGAATGCCTCTAGTGTGGGAGAGCCCACAACCTCCCTAGGTAACTGATTCCACCGTCGCACTGCTCTAACAGTCAGGAAGTTTTTCCTGATGTCCAGCCGGAATCTGGCTTCCTTTAACTTGAGCCCGTTATTCCGTGTCCTGCACTCTGGGAGGATCGAGAAGAGATCCTGGCCCTCCTCTGTGTGACAACCTTTTAAGTATTTGAAGAGTGCTATCATGTCTCCCCTCAATCTTCTCTTCTCCAGGCTAACCATGCCCAGTTCTTTCAGTCTCTCTTCATAGGGCTTTGTTTCTAGACCTCTGATCATCCTGGTTGCCCTCCTCTGAACACGCTCAAGCTTGTCTGCATCCTTCTTGAATTGTGGAGCCCAGAACTGGACGCAATACTCTAGATGAGGCCTAACCAGGGCCGAATAGAGAGGAACCAGTACCTCACGTGATTTGGAAGCTATACTTCTATTAATGCAGCCCAAAATAGCATTGGCCTTTCTTGCAGCCATATCGCACTGTTGGCTCATATTCAGCTTGCAATCTACAACAATTCCAAGATCTTTCTCGTTTCTCCCTCCCTCCCCAGTCATGGCCTGAATCAGCAGCCAGTTAGTGTTTCTCACTCCCCCAAACACTGTGATTGGAGGAGAACACAGTGAGGGTCAGTGCAGTGGCTATTCCTAATTGGTTAGCCACAGAAGTCAATAGCAAAGGTACCCCTCACCCCACTCAGCGTCTTCCAAATATGAAGATATTCAATTTAGACACACAAACACACACACACAGAGAGAGAGAGAGAGAGAGAGAGAGAGAGAGAGAGAGAGAGCGCAGGAGAATTCCGGAGACTTTAGAAGGTCTGATTTGGCACATCTCCACTCTGATATTAATCGATGGGTTTGGAAGTGGCCAATCTCTGCTCTGGAAGATTGAATGCCCCACATGGTTACCAGATAATTCTGGGGTGGAGTGCACACCCCTAGAAGCCGATACCCAAGGTCAGTAGAATAAAGAACCTCTCACAAGCCTAGCTTAAGATGTAACAGCTCCTCATGTTTGGGAGCTGGGGTGTACTCTTCTGATGGTGTAGGCCTGACAAAGGAGATTGTAGTGCATGGCCTTTTGGTTCCTTTTAGTTCTGTAATTCTATGAACTCCATTCCAGAGTCTTTTGGCCTAAAGAGTCCCATTTTTTCATTGCCTGATATGTCAATGAAATATTTTGGCACAGTCAGCCACCCCACCCCATTTTCCCCACATAGCAAATGATTCAGAAGAGTACATGAATTGGTTGCTGCCTGTTACACCCAGAGATGGCACAGAGATTGGCAGAAGCAGGAGAAGGTAGACGAGCTTCAACTGCATAGAAAATATGGTAAAGAATATATATTTGGAGGAAGGGCAACAAAGATTCTAGTTATAGTTCAGTGCAGGAAGAAGAACTTTATGGGAGTGTTGTTAAAATAGCTGCTGAAGCTAGAGTATAGTATTACATCCTAAGCAAAGGTCCAGCAATTACAGAAATTTTACACACACAGCACAGTCCTATGCATGTTTACTTAGAAATAAGTCCTGCTAAGATATAGGTGTGCAAGTCCTGGAAGTAATCCCACTGATTTCAGTGGGATTTACTTCTAGCTATGTGTCCACAGGATTGTAGCATCTGCTATATTCCTTTCTTTATTAACTCACTTTAGTAGGCATCTCACTTTAATAATGAGGACTGCAGGTTTTGACATTTCGAAGGCTTATGGATAAAGAAATGTATTCTTCAGGCTTGAATGTTGCCCGTTTATGATGGTCTTTACTTTATCCTTCTGGCCTTTTCAAATGCATGACTGGATTTATCACCCACTAGGGGTGTGCGCTCCACACCAAATATCCAGGGGTCTGCCAGACCTCTGACAAACATCTGAAATTGTGGTGTGGTTAGAGGGCAGTTTTAAAACTGTGGGAAACAGTGCGGTTAGAATATAGTTCAGAGCCCTGAATGGATCCATAGGTCCAAAGATTTTTTAGGTGATGTGAGGGCACATTTCATGTTGATGGACAGCTAACTGAACACATTTTCATATTAGGAAGATGTTGAAGGCTGAAGGGGGAAGTTTTGAGATTGACATCTGTGGCTAACCAATAGCCCCAGTCTCCTCCCTGTTCCCCCCTCCAATCACAGTGTTTAGTGGGAGGGATTGCAAATGATATGACCCATTTTTCCCCTCCCTGGAATTCATTCATTTGCTAGCTTGTGGAGTGAGAAAGAGTCCAAGTTCCACTCCCCATATGCGCTATTGATGTTGGCTGAAAGGAAGGATTTCGGGAAAATGGCTCACATTATGAAAATAATGAAAACTATTCCATGTAAATGAGTTGTCCCAGGAAGTGATGATGACCAGCAGGCAGTGTAGATCCATACAGTCTCACAAGCCAATATTAGGATATGGAAAAGAATCTTGTGCCAAAGGCTGATCTGTGTACTGTAAGTATGGATGCAACTTGGCCGGGCATAAAGTCAAGAGAAGAAGGGGCAGCAAGGGAAAAGTTTGTCAGTACTAGTATATCTCTTGTTTTGTTGGGGTGGTGGTGGGGAGCTTTTGTGGGGGGCGGGGAGAGTTCTAGTGGGAAGGAAACAAGAATGTTGAGGCTCTGCGACAAGTATTTAAAATCCAGAGCACAGGAAGTTGCCTTATACTAGGTCAGGCTATTTGTCCATTGAGGCCCATATTGTCTACTCTAGCCTTCCTGAGCTAGTTGGGGATGATTGGAGTTGTAATCCAGGACATGTAATGAGTACTGGGTTTGGGAAGGCGGGCTTACTCTGGCTGGCAGCGGCATTCCAGGGTCTCAGATAGATGTTTTCAAGGCATTCTTAAAAGCCTGGAATGATAGAACATGGTGGACCCCAATGGCAACTTATTCTGGAGGTGTGGGGACATCACAGAGAAGGCCCTCTCACATGTGGTCACCTTTTTTAAAAAAATAAATAAATACTTAAACATACTCATACAATAAAAGAAAACAACATAATACATAAATGTTAGATAACCTTAATAACATATATTCTAGCTTAATCTGTTAACATAATCATACTTAACATAAAAGTGCACCCCCCACCACGGGATCTTATTCCTCTTTCCAAAATCTCATTGTTTCTTCTGGAGGTGGTTTCCCACTCCCCTTAGATAAAACAAATTCTAGGAAGTGTTTCCATATTCCCTCAAAATCATTCGTTTTTGTTATTCCTCGTCTCACTTTTATATTACATGTTAATTTATCATTAATAGCAATATCCCAAATCTCTTTATACCAATCTTCTATATGGTAATCCCCTTGAACCTTCCAGTTCCTAGATATCATTAACCTTGCTGCTGTTATCAAATTCGTTATCAATTCTTTTGTCTCTTTGTTACAGTTTAATTCTCCATATAATGATAACAATATCACTATAGGTGTCTCTCCAATCTCCATTCCTAAAATTTCTTTTATCTCATTAAACACCATTTTCCACAATTTTTGTACAAATTCACATTCCCACCACATATGTAAATACGTTCCTTTTTTTTTTTTTGACAACTTCTCCAACAATTTTCTGAGTTCAGATTATTTATTTTATTTAATCTCACCGGGGTTAGATACCACCTCCATATGATCTTATAATAATTTTCTTTTATCCTCACAGACATGTTTCTCAACACTCTTTGTTTCCATATTCCTTCCCAGCTCTGTTGCCCTATTTGTTCCTTCAAGTCAGTTTTCCAGACCACCTTACCCAAGCTTTTTGTCTCCCCCTTCCCAACTAATATTCTATATATTTCACTCGTTAACCCTTTTATTGATTTATTTTCCCTTTTCTCAATTTCTTTTTTTAAGATCAGCTCCTCAAATTTCGTAATCACTCTACACTCTCCCTTGTCCTTTAACCATTTCTTCATCCATTGTTCTAATTGAAAATAATTTAACCACGTTAAATTTTTCTCTTGTAATCTCTCCAATACTTCTTCTCGAGTTCTCATCTTTCCTAGCCAATCTTTTAACTTCATTACATTCCTCTCTATTAAAATTTTCGCCAACTTATCTTTTAAGTTCCCTGGAAAATTCCGCAACATTATCACTGGTGTTATTGGGGAGATACTTGGAAGTAAATCCTTTTTGTATACTCGCCATATTTCCCAATGATTTTTTAAAAGGGGGTTCTCTATTTCTTCCCCCCATTTTTTTGTATATTCTCTGAAAAATATATTTTCAAATTTCCATTCTATATTCTCTCCCTTTCTATCCTCCAACCAACTTAAATCTCCTAATCCTATCATGCTTTCTACTACATGTCTCAACCTATTAGCTACATAATATAATTTTAAGTTTGGGAGTCTTATATACCAACTTTTAAAATTTATTCTTGCTTTCCTATCACCATTACAAAAATTATTTAAAATATTTTGCCAACTTTTTAATTCTTTTTCAGATATTCTTATTGGTAACATTCTAAATAATAAATTTACCTTTGGTAAAATCCTCATTTTTATTAGAGCTATTCTTCCAAACCAAGACAAATTTAACCTTTTATATTATTCTAATTTACCCATAACTTCTTTTTTTAAACTATCTAGATTTTCCTTTTCTAAATCTTCTAATTTTTTTGTAAGTTTAATTCCCAAATATTTAATTATTTCTTTAATTTTCATATTCCTCTCTTTACTTTCCCAATCTTTCTCTTCCTTTTTACTATAATTAAATAACATCATCTCTGATTTCATCCAATTTATTCTTAATCCAGTCACTTCCTCAAACTCCCTCAGATGATGTTTTATTCTTTCCATTTTCTCCAATGGGTTCTTAATTGTCAACACTGTATCATCTGCAAACATATTTATTTTTATTTTTTTAATGCCTCCTGCTCCCTCAATGTCATCATCGTCTCTTATCACGTTCGCTAATAGTTCTATGACCAATACAAATAGGACCGGCGAGAGCGGGCATCCTTGTCTTGTTCCTCGAGCAAGTTGTATCTTTTCTGTAACTCCATCGTTTACCACTACTGAAGCTGAGTTTTGAGAATATAATTGTTCAATTAGACCTTTAAATCTTTCTCCAAATCCCATCTTTTCTATTATCATCTTTAGTGCTAGCCAACTCACTTGTGGTCACCTACATAACTGCATGCACCGGTGGGCCTTCTTAGTTCTCATTAGATCTGAAAAGGATGCCATTCCCATCACCTCTAACTTATGCCAAGGATTCTTCTGGCAAAGCACATGCTCTCCCACAGAGCTACAGTCCCTCCCCAAATTGATTGTGGCAACACTGGACCACTCACAAGGAGCTCCCTCAGATGAGCGTTTTATTGCATGCTCGTTACTGGGCAGACTCAGATTTTCATGGGTCCCACTCATGATGTTGTTTGCCCCCCGCACACCTCCTGCCCCTTCTAGCCTTCTTCATGCAACAAAAACAACAACAACAACAACAAACACCCCAGTAAGTCTAACTTATTTTTTGAGACAGAACTTGCTGCTATCCCCTGCTGTGTGCAGGAGAAGCCACACAATCAAAATGGCCCTCTGAAGGGGCCACGTGCAGGGACAAACATAAGGGTGGAGAAGCGATGGTAAGGAAACACGATTCCCCCTCCCCATGTGATGACGCTCAAGATAATCATATGAACAACCCCGAAGTGAAGAAAGTTATCTCAGGAGAGAATGGAGGGAAATCTGATACATGTGTTCAGGTCACCAGGAATCCATATGATCACCTAATCAATTGTAAGCATGTAACAAATTCTTCGCTCTGGCAATATTGTCATTTCTGGATGTAGTCTGGTAACTTAGAGTGTAAACGTTCCACATTTTGTTCAACATTCACCTGCAAATAGTCAAAACCTATCAAACACAGGTTAGACCTGTGAAGATATTTCTCCAATGCATAGAGTCATTCAAATTCTTACATGTTGCTGAATTTCAAATGTACTCTGAAAGCTTTGTTTCAACTGGAATGATTCATGGATAGGCATGCCAATTTTCATGTAAAAATGTGGGAAACAATAAGAGACTTGGAGATTGGCAATACAGCCACAGGGTTGTAATGCCCTCTGCAACAGTTAATTGCTTTCCTAGCGGCACTTAGAAAGAAAGATAAAGGATGGAGAGCAACTGTCTTAGGTGCCACTGCCTCACTTTCTTAATTCGAAATGTGTAAATCTGCACTTTCCTAATTTCTTTCCGAAGCAACTCTATTTGATCTCATGGCAGTTGCCATGACAACTGACGCCTCTGTCTCTCCTGCAAGAGTCCATAAGCAGCTTTAATGACAAGCGGCTTCTTCACTGCTACCTGGACCAAGGGCATGCATTAATTCACAGTAAACTTTCTGAGATTGTTTCCTGTGTCCAACTGAACTGACGTCGAGAGAGATACAGTGACCCAGAGCGTGTGTCACAAACACACGCACCACACAGAGCTGCCAAGGCAGCTTTCGTTTCTTCCAGAAAGAGCAAGAAGAATTTTGTAAGGCTTGCTTGGTTCAGCACACAAGAATCTAGAAGCCTAGCCAGTTGCAGCAAATTGTTAAAAATAAATAAAAATGCTGCACATTCTAAACAGCAATTGCGATTGATTTACCAGCCGCTGGGGAACATGAGCAAGAGGGTGCTCTTGCGCTCTTGCCCTGCTTCTGGGCTTACCGGTCAGCCACTGTGGGCATAAAATGCTGGACAAGATGGCCTTTGGTCTGGTCCAGCTCTGCTTATGTACATTCAGTTCCACACCCACAGAAGAAAACACGGGGACCATAAGATGGACAGTTAGTATTTTAATGAAATTGAGTGTAAGTTTCCTTCTTGCTTTTCTGCCCTGTGATTAAAGGAGATAGTTCATTGAAAGGTTTTGGGGTAAGGCCTCTTTATTACTGAAGAGATTCTGTGAATTTTCTGTTTTCAGCTTCTGTGGCTTCTTAGCAACCCTGTTCTATGATTATCACATGCATTGGGCAAAAGGCGGGGGGGTTCCTTCTCACACCCAAAGAATCTCTATCTCTATCCAATTGGATGTATGCAATGCCATTTGCCTGTAGCTGAAGGACAATCAAGTCCTGGCTGGCTGTGAGGATGTTAAGTGTGTGGGTGTCAGTTGCTAAACAGAAGATGCAGAAAGCTTGTGTAATGGAGGTATGAATAGTACAGAGAGCTTTTGCACATGCGACAGGATCAAGAAGCAACTGCTGCACGACTTATCCAGAAGAAATGCTCACTGTGATTTATAAACCCATAAGACATTGATGGCTTGAGATGACAATGGAGGCCAACTGCTAGCTTGCCCTCACTTCCCCACCACACTTTCCTTCCTCACAGTTGTCATCAACACTTGCTGGTAACCACTCAGTGCTCTATGAGGGATTCAAATCTCCAGGTTGACCAGTAGTAAAGAAGACATTTCTATTCACTTCATCGTCCACATCAGCTCAATGTGGGGGCAAAACAGAGAGCATCAGAAGCTAACCAAAATGGGGAAAGCAGAAAATGCCCCCAGATAAGATTGTCAACTTTTTCTTCTCTCAGGGCACTTACAAACTTTAGTTTTTGTGAACCGCCCAGGGAGCTTCAGCTGTTGGGCAGTATAAAAATGCAAATAATAATAATAATAATAATAATAATAATAATAATAATAATAATAATAATGATGGAGGAATTTTGAGAGGAGAAACTTTTTCTATCACCAGGTCTCCATGCTGGGTTTCGGAGTTCCCACTAGGCATGCAGCTAGGAAAGGCACAACAACCCAACTAGAAAACAAAATAGGGAACCCTAGAGCAGGGCTAGCCAACCTTCTGACATTAGGGTTCCCTCACCTTTATCAGTTGTGTAAATTAGAAAGTTTTGGTATGTGCAACATTTCAAACTCTGGCAGTTCTAGGATATGACAAGCTGGCCTTCTCTCTGGTAGCCACCTGATTTACTTCAGAGGATGGGGCACTTGCAGGAGGTAGAAAATTTAC
This sequence comes from Elgaria multicarinata webbii, assembly GCF_023053635.1. NCBI lineage: Eukaryota > Metazoa > Chordata > Lepidosauria > Squamata > Anguidae > Elgaria > Elgaria multicarinata. The sequence goes on along the minus strand of NC_086172.1, from coordinate 123,035,237 downwards.
TTGATGAAAATCTGCACAGCTGTTAAAGGTGAGGGAACCCTAGTGATGAAAGAGTGGCAATCCTTGCCCCAATATGGGTCATATTCTATGCGACAAGCAGAAATTCAGCACATGAAACCTACTGCAGCATAGAAATGTAGTGAAGGATATAGGATGGGGAAGAAATTTGTTAAGTTCACATTTTATTTACTTTCGAACCAAAACTCAGTTATCCTTTTAATTTTGTAGTTCTCCGAATGTTGTAGTTCTCCGAATGTTGTAGTGGAGTTTTCCTGTCAAAAATGTATATAAAAATGCATGTATCAGGAGAAATAATGTTAAAATGCATTGTCTTATGGAAATTGCTTGCTAAAATGTGTATATTAGGCAAAATCCATCCAAAAGAAACATGTATTAGGAGAAATGTCCACAAAGGGTGCTGATGAATTTTACGTGAACTTTTGAAAATGCTTCTCAAAGTTCAGGATGAAGGAAACTTTAGATGGAGAAATGCTCAGAGTTTTAGATCAACTGAAGTTAAGATTGGAAAATGAGAAACTCGGAGAAACCAACAATGACAGATTTGTTCATCGCTAAGAAAGAGTCAGTTGTAGAATTTCTCCCAAGTGTGCAGCTATTAAGGCACATTGCTCTGCATCTTCTTGGTCCCCTTCAGTTCCCCATTCATTGTCTGGGTTGACATGGGACATGGGGTGATAACAAGTGCCTCCTTCAGAAACCTGCCCTTGCAGTGTAATTATTAATCATTTTGCATCACTAGTACTAAGTAGCTGTAGGCCAGATCTACACCAAGCACGATATGACACTTCGAAGTGGTTTGAAAACGGTATATGAAATGTGTCATGGCCCAAACAGTTGCCAATACTGTTATAAACCATTATAAAGCAGTAGTGCAGATCCTGCCCTAGGCCTCAGCTAGACCTACCTGGTCTAGCGCGATGGAGGGGTGAGGATCTTGCAATATTTTTATCGCGAGATCTCCCCCTCTGTTTACACGTGGCGACCTTGAACGAACAGGATGTTGCGCTCGCCATTTTAGTATTTTTTTTAAAGAAACAGAAAAGCGCACAAGCACTCACATGCTCTAAGGTGAGTTTTTTTTAAAAAAAATCCCCCCACCCCATGCACGGTTCCCAGCTCCTCACAAGTAACTGCGAGGAGCTGGGAGAAACCGCAATGTCTGCCCACACATTCTGCGGTCTCGGGATCATCCCAAGACCACAGAAAAAGCCAAAACTGATATACTTAGGCCGCAGCCTTCCTCAACCTGGGGCGCTCCAGATGTGTTGGACTGCATCTCCCAGAATGCCCCAGCCTGGCTGGGGCATTCTGGGAGTTGTAGTCCAACACATCTGGAGCGCCCCAGGTTGAGGAAGGCTGACTTAGGGTATAATCCTATGCATGTGTAAATAGAAAAAGGCCCTACAATTCCCAGCAAGGTCCAGCCAACCCTGCTGACTGGGGCATGGTGGGAGTTCTAGGATATTTTTTGTCTAAACATGCCTAGAATTGAGCCCTTAGAGGTTTCCCTTCATATACTAATAAGCTATGTTTGGTATCAACTATTCACTCAGAGAAGAGCTACTTCACATGAAATGCATAAAATTTTGATAATATACTATCTTTCCATAAGAAATGTTTTGGTAACTTTTAGTCTTCCTGTAATACATTATTGTCTTCTTCTTTGGTATTTGGATTTTGATGCATTATCCTCCCTTGTGGTTTCCCATAACTATTTGTAGTGTCATTCCTACAAATAGTCATTGTCAGGTGTCATTGTCAGGTATGACAATGTGACAACTCTGAAAGACAATAAACCTCAAAAGAAAAACATGGGTAGTAAAAATGAAAATTGTACCAAAAATATTGCATGTTTTATTTTATTTTTTGCATCAAAACTTGCACTTTTCACAGCGCCAACTTGTTAATCAATTTATTATTTATTTATTTATTGGATTTTTAGACCGCTCAATAGCCGAAGCTCCCTGTGCAGTTCACAAAAATCAGTAGTATATATTTATCATTCTTCTATCTGTAGTAAGTATTTTTATACTATTCTTCAATTATATTCCTAGGGCTGTTTACAAAAAGCATACAACAAGTAAAATATAAATACAAAAATATAATAAGTTAAAAAGCCACAAAATCATAAAACCAGCACAAAACCATCAGCAATATTAAAATTTCTTCCAAAATGCTCTTTGCCTGGTACTGAAAGGGCAATAAAATAGATGACTCTTTTGAAAAGAGCATTCTACAACTGAGGTACCACCACCAAGATGGCCCTTTCTCTGCTAGTCACTAGAGATGAGTGAAGATTTTGTTCATTTCATTATTCTGATTTGCAAATGTATTCATAAATGGAATGGAATTTGATTTTATTTTTTAAAAAAAGAATGAATGAATGAATGTGGGACAATGCAAAATGGACATCTTCACCCATCCCTAGCAGCCACCTGCATTACCTCAGATGGTGAGCATCTCCAGGAGGCCTTCCACTGAAGATCTTAACGTACAGGATCAGACAGATACATCTGGAGACAGGCAGTCCTTCAAGTACACTGGTCCTAAGTCATGAAGAGCTTTAAAGGTAAAAACAAAAACAATATTACCCAGCACTTTGAATTCGGTCTGGAAATGGACTGGAAGCCATTGGAACTGTCTCAGCACAAAGTGTAATAAATGATCACAGTTAGTAATCCATCAACTGCATTCTGCACTAACTGCAGTTTCTGAACACTCTTCAAAGGAAACGTAGTCTAGAGCATGAACGACGGAGGTCAGGCTATCTCTGTCATGGTAGGACCGTACCTGCCATACCACCCTAAGCTGGTGTGGAGAAATGCTGGGTATATAACTGTCTGTTTATATTTTGTGCTTGCTGTGACCTCTGAGATTGTCAGAGCATAACTGTCAAGGTTTGAGGCTTTGTATTGTTCTTATGTTGCAAGCCTGTTTAGCAGTAGCTGCTTGATGACAGGTTCTGAAAGCGGGGCGGTGGGAGTCGGGGGGATCCTGTCACTTTTAATATGTATAGACAAGGCCTGGATCAGATAAATTCATTTTAATTGGTCTGGGAAATGTCAGACTCTGATTGGCTGGAGGTTCTAGTCAGTGGGAAGGAATGGCAGTTTACTGACAGTTGACAGTGGAAATACTGTAGAGAATGCGGAGAGAAAGGGATAAAGTGGGAGAGAATCACTTAGAGGTCATGGTGTGAGAAAGCTGAGGTCACAGTGGATAGCTGAGGTCGGAATATTAAGTTATTTCTTCACGGTGTGATAATTATACTGTGCTGGTGAAGATCAGAAGAAGGGAGCAGGCGGCTGCGTTATGCCAGAAGGCTACCCTGAGTAATGGTCTTAAACTGTCTAAGCAACATCAGAGGTACATCAGGAGGACCTTTGGAGTCAGAGGTCAATTGTACCCACTAGCTGGTGGAGCTGGTTGTGAGTGAGTGGCTAGGGTTGAGGGTACGGGAATTTGACTTGAGGTGTCTGTGTGTATACACAGACACACAGACACAAACAGACACACACAGACACACACACACTTGTGATGGCCCCAGGGAGAGGTTTCATCTCTCTAATGAATGTAATGTGCCAAGGGTTAAAGATGGCGCCTCTGCCAAAGGGTGGCTACATGTGGCTACATGCCAGATTTGCATTCCTTAATGGTGGACCTCATGTCCTAGCAGACAAAGGGAAAAACTTTCGACCAATAGAGCATCCAATGTAACCTATGACTCATTGAGATTGTGCACCTTAACTTGAAAATTGAATGTAACTTAACTTGCTAATCCAGAACTGACCAATAGAAGGGTTAGAAAGAGACTAACACCCTCTTGTAGTCAGGGCCTATATATACTGTGAGATTCCTTTGTTCTGGGCGCCTCCATTTTATGAAACCGGGTGATGAATAAATAAATATATTATTATTATTATTAATAATAATAATAATAATAATAATGATGATGATGATGGGAGAAAATATCCATTTAACAAACTGTCTCATTTAATACTGACTCCAGTCTCACACCAAGGCATATACCAAGCTACTAGGAGGTTTCAAAGTATGCCAAGGGAATTATGGCAATGGAAAAGAGTTAAATTTGGAGAACACTGCAATGGAGTACCACAGCCCTGAAATTTAAATAACTTTAAAGGTATAACTATTTAAATGTGTTGTGTGTTTTTTTAAAAAAAAAAGTAGGACCAGAGGAACTGTTTCTCCACAGCTGTTAAAAGGCATAGAAGCAGCTTATGCTTGTGACACCCTTCCCCCCACCCCAATGGCAAACACGTTCCTTCAGGGAGTTTGGCACAGTTTGCTCCTTTGGGCAGAGGAACCTCTATCTTCAACACCTTTGTACTGTCTGGATTAAGTTTCAGTTTACTGGCGGTCATCTAGTCTATTGCCACAACCAGGTGGTGATTTAACACTGCTTCATTTTCATCACTTCCAGATGAAGTGGTGAAATATATTTGAGTGTCATCTGCTGACACCACCTCATGACACCACCTCATCCTGAAGTTGTGGTTGAGCAAGTGATGTGAAAAACAAACCCAGAATTATTCCCAGGTGGTTTCGAAGGCCAAATTCCCCAGGCTTTGTGCTGTGCAGTTCTTGGGCCAATCAAAGATTGAGGAGGCCTCCCCTTCCACTTGTCTCTTTGATGTTGGCTCCAGGACTTCATGGCCTTGTGTAAGAACAATGGGCAAAAGGGGAAAAAATAACATGTTCAGGAAGGGAAATAGAAAGTGATAGCCAAATTGGAACTGCGTGAGTGATTTTGGCTTAGCCCTAGTAAGAAGTATGAAATGGCATAGGAAGACGTCCTTGTTTCAGGTTCATTACTTGTAATTTCACCTTCAAATGATCATATCATGTCTTAAGAAATATTTTTGTAAGCTGCCTTGAGAGCCTTTTTGGCTAAAGGGCAGGATAAAAGTGTTATAATAAATAAACATCAAGTACTCAAGAGACATTCAGTCAGTGTCATAGAATTGTGATATCCCAGAGATCCTTCTGACCAAGGCCCTGGCCTCTAGAGGTCACTGGAGAAGTCTCCCATCCCAGATCCTGAGGCCAGACTTCACACACCCTTATCAAAAATAGACAGCTTGCTACCACCTACTAAAGCCTCCTCCCACCTGATGTCCTCCAGATGTGTTGTACTACAACTCCTATCATCCCCAGCCAGGATGGGGCTGATGGGAGTTGTAGCCCAATGCATCTGGAGGCCACCAAGTTGGGGGAGGCTGACCTACTGGATTAGGAAGAGCAGCAGGACTCTTCTTTTACATGCATGATTGTGTTAACCAAGAACAGAATGTGGGGTGAGAGAAATGATCTTAGAACCCACCCAGAACAAGATACTTCAGGAATGTAAATCAGTAAATATAAAAGTATTTATATAGTGTATAGCAACCAGAACAAATGGTCATTTGATAAACGTTTGATAAGTAGTGGTTCTTTCTGTTTACATAACCTGATATAATTGATTCCCCTTTCCAGGCTCCCACTGCCTCTCAATATACCCTCTTCTACCTATCGCTCTCAACACACTCCTGACCTGTCACTCACTCTGACGCTTCCAAGTTCCCACCATTCTGTTTCTCTTGCCTGCTGTTATTCTTCCACACATTTTTCTGCTACAAGAATACATACCTGTCAATGGAGACTTTGGGCACAATGCAGCAGAAATGAATCCTGTGTGAGCAACATTGAAATAAGTGGGAGTTGGGCAAGTGCTTGATCATGTGGCAAATGTTTGGCTTGTACTATGCCTGGTCTTTTCCTTATGTGCCTGCCCATACAGTCCCAACATTTAAGGCTAATTATGCAGGATGGGTGGGTGGGAATTTAGATGATACAGCAATAAAACAATAAGTAAATAAATAAGGCACAACAAATAAGGAATGCTTGAAACAGTAGTGATAGCAACTGTGCTGTACTCATTTCATAGGTTGATATATGTTGATAGATTGTTTTTCGCATTTGCCAGCTAACAACACTAGCAATAACATTCAGATTTATCAAATTATTTGCTTCCTTCAAACAGACCACCCAAGGCCAGAAAGGAGCTTTTATGTGGCACCCTGATCCTTAAGATAGACTGATAGATCTTAAAATAGTCCCTTGAAGATAAATACTGGGAGGGACTGGGGCTTTAAAAAAAGAACCCCATAAATGATCAGGAGGTAGAAGTAAACAGTGAGGTGGCCAGCAAATTATTCAGTGTTGTGAGACAAAAAAAGATTGTGAAGAACTCCAAAAAGATATCTCCAGATTGGGTGGCTGGGCAATAAAATGGCCATGCAGTTCACTTCACTGTAAGGGGATGCTCATTGGACAAAATAAATAAATAAATCTAAGGGTACAATTCTATGCATATTTAGATGTAAAAAAAGTCTTACAGCTCCCAGAATGCTGAGAGTTGTAGAGTTCCCCCCCCCCCATCTAACTATGCATAGGATTGCACCCTAAGGAATGCATTTGGGACACACACAGTGCGGAAGCCTCATATGTAGCCTTTTTGACATGTGAACATCCAAAGGTGGGCCAGCAACATGTCTAATGACCTCATGCACTTTGCAGTCTTGGCTATTTTATTTGCTTGTTTGTTTAAAACATTTCTATATATCACACAAGATTCCATGCCAGTGCACAGTATAAATAATAACTTATTTACTAGCCTAATATAATACAAAAAATAATAAGTATTTCACTTGTATTTTTCTCCCATGGATTTCCCCCCAGAGATGAGCTATTTTTTGTTTTATTGGATTTGTGATTTTTCATTTGTTCAGCACCTAGAGAACCTTGATTAGGGAGCATCTGGTACATGCAAGAAATGAATAATTAAAAATATTTTATGTCCAATTTTACTCCCACCCCAAAAGGTAGGTAGACCTACGAAATGCTTTGTGTTACTGGGAACTTATTCTCATTGTGTCATCACTGTGCCAAACAGCTGCTTGTATGATATCGTGTCAGACTACCATCTCCGGAGTAGGGTACATTTTAAAATTTCATAAGAGTTGCTGTTACAGTTTGTAGCAGTGAGATGACAAAAAGTGCTGTTTGCCCCGGAGGGGACTGCTTCACTGTGGCATGAGCTTTCATAGGCAATAGCCTACTTCATTAGATGCATAAAATCAACAGAGAAGGGGGTATGCATCGATACACATGGGCTGAAAAAGACAGTGGAGGATAAACCGCCAACCTGGTGAAAACCAAAGATGACAGGGATACAAATTGGTTGCCAGAGCACTGAATACATCATAACCACAACACATAACTAATGGGTAAATACAGGCCCTCGGGGTTAGGCTGCAGCCAGCGTAAGAACAAGCACACCGATTTGCAAAGAGATATTGTACTTTGTCACTATAGTTCATGCTTAACATCTGTGTCTGAGTTCAAGATCTAAGTCATTACCAGGCTTGGAGAGCAGCTATTCATGGTTAGAGAGATAAGCCATGGGGTTTTGTATGATGTAACATCAGTACATTGACTGGTATGTTGGACAAAAGTATAACCTGTAAGCACATGCACAATGGAAAAGGTGTGGTGTGGCGTGGGGAGAGTGTTTGGTTCATCTCCATTTTTCAAAGTGCTTCTCAGGGTGTCCATTTTATGACATCCACAGAAAAGCCTAGCACAATACAGGGGGTGGGGTCGGGTGGGGTTCAGAAATAGCGTGACCGTATGGAAAGGAGGACAGGGCTCCTGTATCTTTAACAGTTGCATAAAAAAGGGAATTTAAGCAGGTGTCATTTGTATGCATGCAGCACCTGGTGAAATTTCCACTTCATAACAACAATTAAAGCTGCGGGAGCCCTGCCCTTTTTTTTAATCTGGTCACTCTATTTTTTTTTATTTATTTCAACAATTTTATTATTTTTTACAAAGAGCAAAGCACAGGAAAGGGGGAGGGGAGAAAAAAACATTACAAAACATCACATACTTAACTAATATTATGATACACTACATCTAATAAAAACACATGTACATAACATATAAGGCCATATTCCATTTGAGGCAATCTTCATGTCAGACATAGGCTATCAATTATTACCCTTTAGCCAGCCCAGTGTTATGTAAAAACCACAGATTATATCTAGAATCCACAAACAAATAGATCATTCTTTTGCAACTCTTGTATATACTCTATCAGAGGTTTCCAGTCCAGTACAAATGAGGTTGTTGATTTTTCTCTTACTAACGCCATAAGTTTCACCATCTCCGCCAACTCCCAAACCTTGAGCAGCCATTCCTCCATTGATGGTACTTGTGTCTTTTTCCAGTATTGCACATATAGTAGTCTGGAAGCTGTTGTCATATACAGAAACAACAGTCTTCCTTTTTCTTTAAGTTGATCATCCATAAGTCCCAGCAAAAATGCTTCTGGTTTCATTTGTATATTTATCTTTAAAAATTTGCATTGATAAGTGAATCTGCTCCAACCATCTACGACAGGTGTAACTAAGACGTTATGTTTTAAAGAAAGAACAAAAATAGAGGAGGATAAAAAAGACCAAGAGAAAATGTCAAGGGTTATTTAAAATGAAGCAAAGTGATGAAAAAGGACATGGATGTTTGTGATTTGCCAGAAGAACTGGCACAAGATAAAATAACTTAGAAACGAAGGACAAAGACAGTCTCTAACTATGGATATTGCTAGCAGCAAAAATGTTTAGTTTTATTTATCATTCTTATTGGAATCTAATACAAACTTAAGTCTCCGTGTATAGCCAATTTTATTGACTTAAGGGAACTACATGTATTTTCATGGTTTTGAATGTATACCTAGACATTTATAAATGGAAGATGAATTCAGTTATTAGGCTGCAGGGAATCTGATGTCAATTTATGCCTTCGGGTAAAAGCTACGCACAACTGGTATAGTGCAAAATGTCAAATCTAGGTGTAATATCCTGGTCTGGACAGTTATGAGATGAAACCTTTCCTTCAACTAATGAGAGTACAAGCTGGAAGGAGAAGAGGAAACCGAGGAATCAGAGAAAGAATATATTGAAAGCTCATCAGAGAAGGCTGTGGAAAAACAGCTGAAAAGAAACAGAACGGACAGCTAACCCATTAGGCAAAATGAGGAGCCCTGCCCTCTTTTCTATCTGGTCACTCTACTATAGCTTCTGCAGCTTTAACTGTTGTGATAAAGAGAGAATGTCACCAGGAGCTGCATGCATATAAATGACACCTTCTGAAATTCTCTTTTCTATGCAACTGTTAAAGATACAGGACCCCTGCCCTCTTTTTCATATGGTCACCCTAGCTGCTGAAACAAATAGGCCAGAAACAACCTTTGCTACAGATTGTGTGAATCTCAGAAAAGATCCGAGAAGAGGGAAAAGACTGCAGAAATGAGGAGCTCAGGAAGATGTAAAAAACGAGGCTTTTGTAGGTGGTAATCAAGGAAATCACATTCTTATTTCTGACCAAGGATTGGTGATAAGAGCAATTTAAAGCCATTTAAATTTTAAATACCCATCTGGGTATTTAAAGCTTGAATGCCTTTAAATTTTAGAAATGAGCTGTGCTTTCCATGCCTGAAAGCTGCTGTACTGGGGGATATGTCTGTGTAGACATGCATGAAATCGGGCTATGCTTTGCTTGATGGGGAAGTGTCCAGATCGGTAAAGAATATATTTGCATATATGTGTGCATGTACACAAGCGCAGTCCCTGCCCCTGAAGGATACCTCAGATGTCCCCCTTGGGGCCAAAAACATTGACCACCCCTGCAACAGACTCTATAAACCAATTTACTTTTTGGTTTGCCAAAAGAAAGGTGTAATCTCTTTTTTTAGCCTTATGTGTGCATGTGAAGCTGGTAAATGCTCACTCTGCTTTGCCTTTTGTTTTTACTCTGCTAACTGCCTTTTTAGCAGGAAGCAGCAATACCACATAATCTCATCAGGTGTAACTAGTCAGAATCTTTACATTTATTATGATTATTTATTCAGAACAATCAGTGTGCATGGGGCTTGACCACGTTTCATAAGCCAAAAATGGGCAGCTCTCTGCCCTCCAAGAGCTTACAATCTAAAGTAGATAATATCCAATGTAGCTTGCCAACAGAGGGATCTTAAGTGGTTATGTGCTTATTTTGACAAATAAGTGGATATGTGCTTCTATTGATAAGTTATTCTCATGTATAACTATGAGTTTAGTGGTTTACGTTTTGTTGGTTTTATTGTTTCGATTATCGTTATGGCCTCTGGCTACAAAGGCTACACCGTTCTGAACAAATAAGGTCAAAATAGCTTTCAATTGATTTGGCACCAATATTAAATTGGACTGATGAAGCGTGTTAAAGAGGTATGGCAGCTGGCTTCTGTTACCAGCACTGCTAATGAATTCCTGTGTGGCCTGTGGCAAGGCATTTAATTTCAACGTTTTCATTTTCTTTACTTGCAAAACAGGGATAGAATGTATTTGTTTGGTAGTGGGAGTCAAGAAGAATAAGGGGGGAACCTAACCTAGAGGGGTGGGGGATGATATGCATGTTAATACAATTTTGCTAGGTCTAATGAAACAGTAGGAATTAATTTAAAATTCCATGCAGTTATTCAATAGCAAATGAACAATCTATAGAACTGCAAATAAGCATGCATAGCATTTGATGTAGAATTATTAATTACTACAGTACCTAAGGAAAGGCAGAATTTACAGAGGAATTTTACATAGAAAAATGTAGCCAAGTGCTAATATCAACTTTGAAGCAAATTTAGAAGAGAATAGTTACACTTTCTAGTGACCTACAACTTTGCTTTAAATAAATACTCCCTAATCTCTCCCAGCCACCTTGAAAAAATTATTATTTCTCTCTTGCTAGGCTGCCAGACATAGTGAGCATCATTCAGGGCAAATAGATATAATACAACTAAGGACTGAGATAACCAGACTGGGGCACAGCCAAGAATAGTTATTTATTAACTACTAGACTTGGAAGAAAGGCAAGAATTCAAGGTGCCCTTTAGATCAGGGGTGGGAAGGCTTTAGGCTTTTACTAAAATCCTAAGATCCACCAGTCAAAGCTTGGTGCAAAAGATGTAGAATTGAAGAATTCCGAATCCAAAAATTTGTTCTGAGTGCCATAACTAAATGGAGCACAAAGTCCTTCCATACATAAATCCACTACTTGTTACTATACACACACACACACACACACGTTCATCATTTCGGAAGTACAACTGGAGGGGGAGTATTTTGTTGCTGCTGTCGTTAAATCTACTGCCACTGGGGGAGCCACTTCCTCATAAGGCAACCCTATGCAGCTGAGAGACCGCATCTAAGTGACATAGCCATGTGAGTGGAGTTGATTGTGTGAGTCTTTCCGCAGAACCGCAAGGCCAGCTTCTCTGTGAAAGATCCACAAATCAGTCTCAGAAAAACTATTTTGTCATTTGGATGCAGCCCAATGGATTGAAGAGACAAAGGATGTTGAAAAAAGATACAGAGTTTTATTCCTTGAAGTTGCACAACATGTTTTAGCTCTATATAATAAATATGGGTCTTCTTTAGGGGCTATACCTAAAGCAGAAAGGCACAAAAACACAGAAGTATGCATTTTAAAATAAAATAAAAAATTGGGTTGAAAATCATTATATTAATCACACTGCAGTGAACCCTTTGTATACTCACTCAATATTTCTAAAAATGCCTGCAGAGATCTATGAAAAAGATTTGACTCCAAGATGTATGCTGTGACTGGGGACATTTTAAATATGCAATAGTTTTTATACATATATACTGAAATATTGCAGCTGTGTTCATGTTGTTCCTGATTAGGCTCAAGGTCTCCCAGTTTTGGACATACTCCATATTCCTAGGGAGTGTCTCAAAAGTCCTGAACTTTACTTAAAGAGGCAGAAGCTCTAGGGCCCAATCTACATGGCCAATTTAATGCAGAGGGAGAGCACATTGGGTTCATTTCTGACAGATGACCCTGTCGCCAGTCCACAACAACCCTGCAACTTCCCTCTGGAAAAGGCGCATTTTCACAGAGTCATTTTAAAGTGCCATTTTCCTTAAATATGGCTCCCAAGTGATTCCACTGCAGTGTGGCCCATTCCTCTGCATTAAAGAGATTTGTCAACTTAAAAGTCTTCCAGAATTTAAGAAAGCCATAAAGACTGATCTCTTCCGGCAGGCCTACCCAGTTGAATTTTAAGATGCCTTTTTAATAGGCATGTGCTCCGCTCCGATTAGGAGCGGAGAAGCAGTAGCGGATTGGCCTGCTCCGCCTTACCCAGAGGCGGAGTAGAAGCGGACCGCGGACCCCTAGAAGCAAGGCGAAGAGAAGCGGCCATTTTTCGGAGCTCCTAGTTCAGGCGGAGCGCTCCGATCGCCATCTTGAAACATTTCACCCATAGGATTGCATTACGGAAAACAATTGGGGATAACTGGGTTGATTTTTAAGCTATCGTTCTGAAAATTCTTGTGCACAGAGAGTCGTGGATGGGGGTCATTTTGAGACTACTCTCACCTCTCTGTGTCATGTGGTTCGCGTGCTATATTTTTTTAAAAATCGGGTAAACAAACATTACAAACAGGGACAGCGCAGGTCAAACGGAGGTTTTCGCCCATAGGATTGCATTGCGGAAAACAATCGGGGATAACTGGGTTGATTTTTAAGCTATCGTTCTGAAAATTCTTGTGCACAGAGAGTCGTGGATGGGGGTCATTTTGAGACTACTCTCACCTCTCTGCGTGGTGCGGGTCGCGCGCTAGAATTTTTGGAAAAATCGGCGGGAAAAATACCTTTTTCAAAGGGCTGAGGGGCAGAGTCAGCTCCCGGTCATGATCACATGATCCCAAAGTTAGAGGAGGGCATAGGCAAAACGGGTAACTTGGGATTCTGGGAAACTTCTCTTTCTTCATCTGAATGGACTTTTCCCAGTGTTTTTTAACACAGTAGCCCCACCAAATGCACAAACACAACCTGAAGTCATATACTAAGCCAAGAATAAGAGATAGAAACACAGTACTGCTACCCACCCTAACTTTGGGGAACAACTGAAAAGATGTGGTGCAAGGGGATGAGCTCCCCTAGGGCATCTCATCGTGGACGTGCCCCCTCTCTCCCCTGCACTGGAAGGCAATTAGAGCCTTCCAAAGAGAGTAAAACGGTGGAGCAATGCCTATCATGAGTCGAAGTGAGCGTTTACTTCTTAGTGGTGGAGCGATGCCTATTATGAGTTGAAGTGAGGGTTTACTTCTCAATCTCAGAGCTGTTGGTGAAGCAATGGCTTTCTTGAGCTGAACTGGCAGCTGCTTCCCCATCCCCTGGGCACGTCCCCCTATTGCTGGTAAAAGACAGATATAGCCTTTTTAAAAAAGTTCTTCTTGTTGTTTATGCCTATCATGAGTTGAACTGGCAGCTGCTTCCCCCTCCCCTGGGCACGTCCCCCTATTGCTGGTAAAAGACAGATATAGCCTTTTTAAAAAAGTTCTTCTTGTTGTTTATTCAGCAACACTGCTGCTTTTAATTCCTCCCCTCCTTCATTTATTTATTGATTTATTCCATTTTATATGCATTACTGGCTTATCCTTGGCTCACTTCCTTATGCCCCCAGAAATGCCAGCTGCATGCCTGCCTGCCTGCCTTCCCTCCCTCCTCCCCTGCCCACCTCGCAGGGATGTTGTGTGTGTGTGGCTTTGACTCAGGGGAGAAGTCCTTCCTGCGCTCACTTGGAGTTTTGGAAGTTCCAAATTTTGCAGGTTTAAGCCCCGCCAAAAAACAGGGGATGATGGGACTGCCTTGAGTCTCGGTGTGCAGCATATGTATCCCTGGATAAGCTGTCATGGTGGTGAGTTTGAGGTTTTTTTTTAACGTGCAAAATTGACGGAGCTATGGAAAGGGGTGTTGGATTTTCAAAAATTCCCCAAAAATCAGGGGATGATGGGACTGCCTTGAGTCTGGGCGTGCGTATGTATCCCTGGATAAGCTTTCATGGTGGCGTGTTTGAGGTTTCTAACGTACAAATTGATGGAGCTATGGAAAGGGGTGTGAATGGGGTGCCCGATTTTCAAAAATTCCCCAAAAATCAGGGGATGATGGGATTGCTTTGAAACTTGGCATGCGTGTGTATACCCCCATGAGATGTCGTGGTGCCAAACATGAGGTTTCTAACTTTCACAGAAAAAAAGTTGTATAATTTTTTAGCTTTCAATGCTAGCTTATGGGGGGGGGGGGGAAATGGAGCTCCGATCCGGATCCGGAGCTCCGAGCGGAGCGGAAGTGGGCAGAGCGGGGGCGGGGCGAAGCGGCCCGCTCCGAAAATCACAGATCTGCAAGTGAAGCGGTGCGGGGGGTCCGTGCACACTCCTACTTTTTAATGGTGTGCTGCTTTTAATGATGCACTGGTTTTAAACGTTTGAATTAGTTGTATGTATTTCATGGTGTTTTTATTTGTGTTGTATCCCTCCTCCATCCAGAGGGAGAGGCGGGTAACAAATTATTATTATTATTATCGTCATCATCATCATCATTATTAAATACTGGCTATGCCTAGGGGTGTTTCTGGGTCCTGGGTGAAAGGATGGCCTCCCCCTTTCCTCCTTCCCTCTTTTTCCCCATTTGGCATAGGGTGCTTTTAGACACAGTCTTCCTTTCCCACTTAGCACTACTTCCCATTCAGAAGCATCCACAATAGCTCAGTAGCCTGTTCTCCCATTCACAGTACAGAACCTCTTTCCCCCATTCACAACAGCACAGTAACCCTTTAAAAAAAAAAAAAAACCTTTTCACAATATCTCAATGGTACATGTGAAGGGAGGGGTGGGGTAAACTACAGGGGGTTCATTCAGCATTTCCAGTAAACTTCCCTGAACCGGGGAGCATGGACAGGGGCATTCGTTCTCCAAGCAGCATCCACACAGTTCATGACGTTCAGTTCAACTGGCAGGACTCTGCCCACCCAAACCCAAGGGAGGGTGGATTAAAGTGCAGCTGGACCTGTAAAAGAAGGTTCTTAGGTAGTATATACACAGTTGAGCTGCTGGTGGACCAAAGCCAATTCCATGAAAATCCAGATAAAACCAGAAATGCTTCTGAATGTGTTTCCATATAGATTGGGCATAGTTCTTAATTAAGGCCCCCAAGGCGCAGAGTGTTCAACTTAAAATGCATTTAAGTTATTTTTTAAATAGGATTTCATCATCATTTTATTGTGATTTATGCCATCTGATGCCCCTATAACAAACTCTATGGGGGAAACCATCCAGAGCTCTTAAACTACAGATAGGAGGGAATCTGAGCAATATTAGAAATAAGAAGTGGGGCACCGCTTTGGTAGGATATGTTATAGAGCAAAATATGTTGCAAAGAGGATTGAATGTGGGGCTTTACAAACACTTTCTGCAAATGATGATAGACTCTTGCTTTAAAAAGAATACTTTTTAAAGTTGAAATGTCTGAGAAAGAGAGCAAGGTAAGAGAGAACTTAGCAGTGAGGTCAGAGGAAATAAAATGCAAGAGATACAAACTCTGAGAATTACATTAAAAGCTCAAATGTAAAACTAATTACAGTGACAATCACAAAGCAGTGTTGATTATAACGAACAAGTTAATTAGCAACTGTAGTAGGATAAACCTATTATCTTGATTCAAGCTGCAGGTTTCTGATAGAATTGAATATCCTGATAAATTGTAATTCTGCACTTTCATGCTGGAGCCTCCCTTTGAAGTCCCTTTTGTTCAAATATAGTCAGTGCCAGAATATGCTAGGAGGCTTAAAATTTCTGCTGCTTTCTGATGTTGAATTGTCTCTATTTTTGCACAGAGATTGGCCTGTTTTGGGTAGAATGCAGGACGGTCTTGCTTGCAGATGATGGCATACCTCACCTTGGGAGGTAATTGAACCCCTGATGTTATGGCTGACATTAATGGAGTTTTGTTTGGTTGTTGTTGTTTTTAATAATCACAAATTTCATCATACATGAGTCTGAAAGAACTTGAGATTTATTTATTTTTAAATTGAATGTGAGAGAAAGCAAAACCGACAGATCCAGGTAAAGGGCTTGGAATTCTTAGCTCTTACATCCCTGTGTATTCAGCTATGCTTGTGGTGGTGGTGGTGGTGGTGGTGATGAATTAGGGTTGCCAACTTGGTCTTCTGACAGACTCATTTTGAATAGCTACATGGCAGGCTGGTACAACATGGCCCTCTCCATGCTGGGAACAGCTGTACCTGTCCAGTGCAGATGAGTGAGAATTTCGTTCAGCTCGTTGTTTTATAAGAACTTACCAAAATCCACACATTTCTTCATAAACAGGAGAGAGCAAAACTGACAAAGATTCATCTATCCCTAAGTATTAGGTCATATAATAGTACTGCCTGGGTAGTTATGGGGACAGAGTTCGCATCTGGGTTTGTTGCAGGCCCCTGTGTTTTTGTCTCTGTCAAGTGGCCTTTTGTTGCTGGTAACTACTGTCTTTGGTTGGAGAGCTGTCTGTAAGCAAGGACCAGCCTTCCCCCTAAGACCCATAGGAGGGAAGTATCATTGTCGAAGAAGGGACATAGATCATTGGTGATAAATGGTGATAGAGTGGTTTTAGTTGGCAGCTACAGCTGACAGCAAGTATTGTCCTGTTGCTTTCTCTTCTAGGCCTCTCCTGTAGAAGATCACATCTGGATCTGTCTTTGCAGTTCTGCTTATTTATGTATTTATTTTGTTTTATTTGTACCCCACCTTTCTACCAAGAAAAATAGTACTCAAGTGCCAAAAACGGCAATTCATTTCAGGAAATGGAGGGGGAACTGTACTCTAAGGCGGGATCTACACTACTGCTTTAAAGCAATTTATACCAGTTTTGACAACTGTTGGGGCCCAGGACACACTCCACATACAGTTGTCAAAACTGTTATAAGGTGCTTTAAAGCAGTAAAAAGCCAGCTTCTGCTCTAACAGTCAGGAAGTTTTTCCTGATGTCCAGCTGGAATCTGGCTTCTTTAACTTGAGCCCGTTATTCCGTGTCCTGCACTCTGGGAGGATCGAGAAGAGATCCTGGCCCTCCTCTGTGTGACAACCTTTCAAGTATTTGAAGAGTGCTATCATGTCTCCCCTCAATCTTCTCTTCTCCAGGCTAAACATGCCCAGTTCTTTCAGTCTCTCTTCAAAGGGCTTTGTTTCCAAACCCCTGATCATCCTGGTTGCCCTCCTCTGAACACGCTCCGTCTTGTCTGCGTCCTTCTTGAATTGTGGAGCCCAGAACTGGACACAAGACTCTAGATGAGGCCTAACCAGGGCCGAATAGAGAGGAACCAATACCTCACGTGATTTGGAAGCTATACTTCTATTAATGCAGCCCAAAATAGCATTGGCCTTTCTTGCAGCCATATCGCACTGTTGGCTCATATTCAGCTTGCGATCTACAACAATTCCAAGATCCTTCTCGTTTGTAGTATTGCTGAGCCAAGTACTGATGCATAATATACTCCAAAATGTCCTTGATTGTTATAACTTGGGCCACTGGACATGAACAGTGCAAATTGTTCTTTGTGGCAGTTATCTCTGCATGGCTGGCTGTCGGTCTGCTGCAACTTTGCATCAGTGCACCGAGACAGGGGACATTTTTAGGCCAGCACAATCCTTAAAAAATCCTTAAAATATTCAAAATTATTTGGAGAAAATCTGCTATTCCGTGTGACAAACAGCTGAACATGAAGAGCGAACTGCAAGTAGCCCGCCCGCCAAGTGGAACAATATAGTACAATTTCCTGTTTCACGTGGATGAATCCTTAGAATTACATTTGCTTGAACACCGTGAAAAGATTTGCCTACATGCCCCAAGCAAGAATAAAAATGTTTAGGTAAAAACTTTAAACCTTGCCCCATTTCAATATTGCTCATTAATGCTGCAATCTAACATATCAGCCTTCCCCAACCTAGTACCGAGCAGATGTTTTGGACTACAACTCCCATCATTCTTGACCATTTGACATACTGGCTGGGGCTGATGGGAACTGAAGCCTAAAACATCTGAAGGACATGAGATTGGAGTAGGCTATATCCACTTACATGAAAGTAAATCCCAGTGAGTTCAATGGTGTTTACATCTGAGTATACATATAGACAGGAATGCACTCCCAATATCCCTAGCAAGAGCAGGGCAAATGCATCAATATGAGTTAAGTTTGCATTTGAATAGCACAGCGTTTTTCATTATTATTATTCCCTTCCTCCGACTACTGCATTTGTTTCATTTTTCTTTGTCTGCATTACACAGTTACGATATTGAACTGACTGTATTTGTGGATTTATCTTCTTTTGTTGCCTGGAGGAGATTTCTGTGCAATTCAGATATATATTGCTTTTTTGTTTTGCTTTTAATGATCTCTTCTGAGATACACATTTCCTTCCTTCTGCAGCTTGCTTTTTTAAGATTGTACTATTCCACTTTTTGATCAATATTTTAAAGGGAAACCTCCTGCTTGCCAGGCACAAACTCTGACCTCTACCTTTTCTCTCTCAAAGATGCACATGATACTTGCAGAGATATTACTTAGGGGCTCTTGAGCCCTCCAATTCTTCAGGGGATGGATCCTGGAATAGATCAAAGTGAGGCAATAGAAAACCAGGCTGTCAGCCTCATACTCCCCGATGATTTTGTAATCTGAATGACAGCCAGAAAGTTAATTTAGTTCGCACCACTTCTCTTTGCCCAACTAATCCTATCCTCATCCCACCCCTACCTAATTCCTGCTGCCCTTTGTTGGATATTGTATTGAGCATGAACCTGAAAACAAGGTCAAGGTGAGCTCACATGTTCTGGGACGTAAGGATTGGAAAGCTCAAACTAGGAGCCCTTTGGGTCAGTGGAGGCTAGTGGTTCTGATGTCAATGGGGCATTGAATGTGCTATGAGTTTCAGTCAGCACTCTAAAGGAGCATCACACCTTGGATAGCTCCTTTAGAGTTCTGACTGGTTCTGAGTGAAAACTGGAACGCATTCCACACCCCACGGACATCGGGGCCACCAGCCTCCACTGCTTTGAGTGAGTCCCTGATCTTTCCTCCCTGTGCTGCCAGAGCTGCTGGGCTGAGAAGGGGACTGCAGCAGATAATTCAAACTGTGACACTATTATCACAACGCAGAATCTCCCTGGACCTGAGAATCAGGTGAGCCCTAAAAGCCCATCCTGTGCCACTGCCTGCTGCAAAGTTCGCTGAACTGCCACACTTCTTCCACCTGAGAAAATATGTTATTAATTGCTCTCCCCCAGGTACTTGCCAGCTTTGACTTGAGCAATTGACACAAGAAGAGAACTCTAGTCAAAATTATGGCCCACCTGTGGCTCCATTGCTATCAAACACACCAGACAGTGTCAGTAGTTATGTCGGGAGGTTGCTGCAGCAGCAACATTTCCTTGCTGTAATGTTGACAGTTTCCTTTCAGGGCAGGTTGACATGTTTGTTCTCTATTCTCCCAGCTGTGTGTCGCTGGTGAGTGGTGGCAACATACTACTCTTTTTACCCTGTCTACAGAAAAGCCAAAGGAGAGGTTATCTACAACCTCAGCCTCCCAAAGGCCCTTGGAGTGAGTTACTGTAGTCCATATTTTTTCCATTTTCTTTTTCTCTTTTTAAAAGCTGCTTCTATACTACTAACTTGACATCGCACGAGTTCCAACCAGTTTACATAAACACATACAATATAAAAATGAACTTAAGGACAGTATAAAAACACATTAAAAAAATTAAGAACAAAACAGTACAACAGAGCACTTCATGATTGATTACAAGTTAGGAAAAACCTGAGTGAACAAACATGTTTTCAAGAGGCTGCAGGTTCTCAAACCACATATGGAAGAATGTTTCAGAAGCAGTGGAGGCTGGTGGCTCCAATGTCAGTGTACCTTGGAGAGCTCCTTTAGAGTTCTGATGGGTTCTGATAGAAACCTGGAGCAGATTCACACCCTAGTGATATTGCAGCCACCAGCCTCCACAGTCCAGAGGGTGGGTGCCACTACTGAGAAGGCCTGCTTACATGCCAATGCCTGGTGACACACTGTTGGTCATGGAACAACCTATAAGGCCTCTTTGGAAGATATAGGGGCAGGCCATCAGTCCAGCCATTGTACCTGGGGAGAGGGCACATTCTACCAGACTCTTGAGATGATCATGGTCCAAATAGGGTGGTGGGCAAGTTCTGAAACAAACAAGGATCCAAAGGGACGTAAGACAGGGTGGGAGTCAGATTTCAGAGCAGACTAGGGGCTGAGATGGCTGTTTAGCACCCTTGCTCACAGACAAGTTGCACAGACTGGGGAGCCAACCCTGGGGGAGATTGTTTTGTATAAGGTCACCAGGGCTCCAATTGGCTTTTCAGGTTACTTGCTTCGTCTGCAGTCTTCCTTCATGCTGCTGTCAGGAGGGTGCTGTGGTGCTGCAAGGCTCAGCTCTACCTTTAAACCAGGGATGATGAACCATGACTTTTTCTTTTACTCCAAGATCACCATCACCTGACCACCATCTGTCAGTGATGACCTTGCTTTGGGCTGAGACTGGGGGCATCGGGGGGGGGGCAGAACAAGGCCACAGATAAGCCATGGTTTTTGTGGGAAGGCTGGGCAGAGGGCAGACTCAACAAGCTGAATAGCCACCAGAAAGTCCATGCTCCCTCCTGTGTGGAGATTTAACATTCCCACCCCATTTGTGAGAATGAGCAGCCAAAGTGGTGTTCGAAAGAAACCCCCTCCCCTGAGAAGTAACTTGGGGCATGTCTACACCTTAAGGGTGTAGAGGGAGGGAGGGGGAGGATCGCAGACTTACCTGCTCCCGCGATCCTCCCCCGGTGTCTTGACAGCTGCACAATGTCCTGGAAGGGAAGAGGGATGTTGCAGCCACCATTTTTTTAAAAGAGGAGCCGTGCGGGGCAAAAAACAAAGTAACCCCCCGCCATTCCTGGGATGCTGAAATTGTTGCTCCCCCATGGGCACAGAGCCACTCTATATGGTTCAGTGCCCGTTTCAGGCTCCAGGAGCGCACAGCACACCAGCCGCGGTGCTCAGTATGGTCCAGAGACCATGGCGAAAATTGGGATAACTGGGCAACCAGTTATCCCAGGAAAACGCAGGGGTCATCCCTGCCTGCCTCCAGGATTCCCTGTGCATCATTTGGACACAGAGGGATGATCCAGGGATGACTCCCAGAAAAAAGGGCTGGTGTAGACATGCCCATAGTTACATAATGGCTATTCTTGGGAACAGGGGAGCTGTGTGGAGATTTAACATTCCCACAGTAACACCTGCAGGCTACAACCCCCACATTGTTTGATAGTGCCAACATATGAACGTTAGCGGCCTTTAAACCCAAAGCAAAAACACCTCTGTCACAGGATTCTCCTTTGACTCATCTGTTTGTAATAATATAAATAATGTATAGCAGTGAAGTTGCTTTATAATATTCCCTCGTGCTATAAAAATCACAAAAATGTCTTGTTCTTTATTCAGTGTGGACCTTCTGAACGGAAAAGAAGAAATCCACTGTTCTTTATGGAAAACTACCCACAGAGTGTTAAGCCTTGGTGCTCCTTTGATGGGAATAGAATGACAGCTCTCAGGTTTAGAATCATAAAGTTAGAAAGTATCCAAAGGCCATCTAGTCCATTCCCATCGAAAAGCAGAATTATCTAGACTTAAGGAAAGGCGTGCCAGTTCCAACTTTGGCAGTGTAGGCATTTCTCTCACAAAATCCTTGTGCACAATTGTTCACCTTTTCAGCAGAGTTGGTTCTTTCTGCCCATTGCTTCTTCTGTGCCATTTTTGCCCTGGCTGCTTTGTCTTCCTCTTCCTGAATTAGTCACATGGGTGACCCCATGCATGCATAGTAAAAGGCATGCCATTGAAAGCTACACCTGACATGGTGACATCACTAAACATCCACAAATCAAATCACAGCCAAGCAGGTTTAGCTACATAATGATGCTACTGAGGGCGGATGAGAGCCATTGAGATGAAGGGGAAGTGATAGCAATTCAAAAATAGTAGAAAACAATTTTACATGGTGTGTGTATTTGTGTGAGTAAATAAATAAATGTTCAAGAATGACTTGTCTTTGTTTTTAAGGCAAAGTACTGACAAGAGCCATATTGCTCCTCCATCGTCACTTCATCAGAAAGGATGGCCTGCACACCTTTTCCTTCATTGAAATGTAGCAGCAGGAGTCAAAATCAATTCTAGAAGGATGATGAATGTAATGGACATTTATTTTAAACCCGTTCTCCACCCAATCTTCAAAACACAGGGCAGCTTATGAATTTAAAGATTAAACTGACCAAATAATGCCATACGGATAACAATAATCTTCACTTCCTCTGCCCCCCCCCCCACCCACTCAATAGAAACATAGTGCACTGTTGTACAGGCAATTCCTGTTCTAGTCAAAGCCTGGCCTAAGGCTCTACCTCAGAAGTATGTTACTATATATATATATAACCACCACAACAAAAGTTGAATACTGGAATGGAATCTGGAGAGAGAGCTGCCCAAAGTCAAAATATTCCATAATATAAATAGATTTCTACTACAGAACATTCCCTAATATGAATTTCATTCTATCTTCTACTTTTGTTCCTGAACTTCTGCATATTAATAATTCAGTGTGCTACATACTTTTTCTTCCAGAAAATGCCAACTGTAATTGTAGCATTATTAATAATTAAAACTGGGCAAAGTAGATAGGTTAAGAGAGAAACACTGGGGGGGGGGTGCCCTTCCTCTATGATCCAACACGACACACTTATTCTGCAGTTGCCTTTACTTAAATTCTGTGGCCCATCAGCAGGAGTGGGGGACCTTTTTTCCCATTTTGGTTAGTATTTCCTCTGTAGAAACCTGTCAGGGCCTGCCTTCCTGTGGTGGCCGTTGCTAGAGCCTAAAGTGGGTGGAGTTATGGATGTTACTCTTACTTATGTTCAGTATACAGCAAAAGAAATGGGTGTGAGAGAGAAGTTTGAATCCAGGCATTCTCCATCAGCTTTGTAGCTGGGGACAGAGCAAGATGGAGTAAATATCATTAACCCAAAGTAGGGCTGGTGATGTGGGGAAATGGGGCATGGTCAGAGGAAAGGGGTAACTGGATGAGAACAGGAAGTAAAGAGCTTTGATTGTCCTTTTTCTGTGATACAATATCCTATTGGAGGTGGGACACCTAGAGTTGCACAAAGTATTTAAATGAACAGTTCTCACAAGGGAGGGAAGAAAGCAGTGGGTTCCCCCAAGGATATGTATAGATATTGGGCCTGGTACTCTTTGTCTTGTTCAGAAGTCATCTGGAGTCAGGGGCAAATAGTGAGGTGGCCAAGTTTGCAGATGACTCAAGATTATAAGGACTGGAGGAAACCCAAACAGATTGCAGGGAACTCCAAACAAAACAAAACCCACTCTAAATTGAGTGGATGACAATGAAATGGCAAATGAAGTTCAGTGTAATTAAGCAATCCAAACTAAAAAGGTGTGACCTGACAGTGACTTAATAAGAATTATCTTGAACCCATGGTGGACACCTCAGTGGAATCATCTACTCAGCGTATTGACAGCTATGAAAAGGAAAATCCCATGCTAGGGATTATTAGGAAGGGGATTGGAACCTAAATTGCACATATCATGTTTGTGTATAAATCTATGATGTGGTCTCTTTTCCAGTATTTTATACAACTCCATATGCCCCACCTCCAAAAAGATATTGCAGCACTGGAAAAGGTGCAGAGAAGGATAACCAAAACAATTAAGGAGTGGGCAATTTCTATATGAGAAAAACATACAGATTTGATGGCTTTTACTTTGAGACAGGGGTGGCAAATTAGGAGGCTGCGAGGGCCAATTTCAGCCCCCAGAACCCACCCAGGGCCACTCATGCCCGCCAATGAAATCACTACATCACTGGATTTTGGTGGTGCTAAAAAGCTGCACTTCCCCTATAAAATAAGGTGTGCAGTGGCCATGCACCTTGTTTTAAAGGCAAATGGCACTCCAATTTGGAGATCAGCAGGACTGCAAATCAGGCTGGGGGTGCACCTTACATGTGCAGTGGGCCATACATTAACCTTCACTGCTCCAGCTACTCCACCACATCAGATGGAACCTCAGCTAGGTGAATATGTGAACCAACCCCACTGGGTAACTAATACCATGTGGTGAGCTGTTCATGTGCAGTATCTCTCTTCATAGTTTGTAGGGGTCCCCCCTAATGTCCAGAACCAATGGGAATATGGCTATAATGTGCTTGATGGCTTAGCATGAGGTAACAGCTGTCACATTGAATGGTTTAATGAGGCCTGAATAAAGGTGGGCTGTAGTCACCCTCCTGGCTATAAGAATATAAAAGTATAAGAAGAGCCATGCACCGTGCCTGGGTCCAGCTCCAGCTGAGAGCCCCCTCCCTCCTGCTGTCAACTGTAACTGCTGAACTTTACAACTAAGATTGTAGTGCCTGAATTTGCTTTGCTTTTCCCCCTCCTCCTCCTCCTCCTCCCTCCCAATCCCCTTTCCTTTTGTGTCATGTCTTTTAGATTTTAAGCCTGTGGGCAGGGACTGTCAAGAAATACTTTTGTAAGCCGCCGTGAGAGCCTTTTTTGGCTGAATGGCAGCATAAAAATCCTTAAATAAATAAATAAATAAATAAGGGTCCATCTAGTCCAGCACTCTGTTCACACAGTGGCCAATCAGCTGTCGACCAGGAACCTACAGGCAGGACATGGGTGCAACAGCACCCTTTCACCCATGTTCCCGAGCTACTGGTGTATATAGGCTTACTGCCTCTGTTACTGGGGGCAGCACATAGCCATCAAGCCTAGTAGCCATTGATAGCCTTCTCCTCCAGGAATTTATCCAACCCCCTTTTAAAGCTATCACTTCACTACATCTTGTGTTAATGAATTCCATAGTTTACATAACTATGCACTGTCTGAAGGATAAGCAGACTCTGGCCATGCCCACCTGGAATGGAATGCCCACCGTCTTCGCTTTGTTATAAAGCAACGTCCCATCTTCCCTCCGTCTGAATCCACTTGAATGCCACACTGCTTCTCTCTCTCCAGCCCTAGGCCACAATACAGACTTAACTAATTAACTGCTGGTCCTATCCAAGTTTTGTACAAGTAATCCTCTTCATATCCAAGCTTAAAATCATCTTCATAGCTCTGTAATAAGATGGGATAGAGATATGATTCGATATTAAGAAGATATGCATTTGATGGTTCCAATCCCTTGGCTTTTGTCTCCTTGTTAATTCTCCATTTCAAATAAGCAGCCCAGGCTCTGGTCTAGTGCTCAGCCCTTCCCTCCAGTGCATCAATTTATGCCACTGCACATTTGTGACTCTAGGCTAAAGGCCCACGGCACGTGTCACTCAGATACATGGGCACTATTAGACACATGTACACAAGGACACACAGTAATGTTGTGAAGGAATATTAAAGAGTAAAACAATCCTACAAAATCCAGACAGACTACAGAATCCTGAAAGCTCAGAGCAGCATTATGCATTATATCCATCTGGCCAGACAAAAAGGTCCCTATAGAGTGGCTGGTCATTACGTTCCAGCAAGCTAGTGCCTCACTGGAATAAGAAGGACAAAGCTGCTGATCAGAATTTACAACAAAAACAAACACTTGGGAACTGGCAGCATGGAAAATCAAGTCTTAATCAGTATTTCTGAGATTCATTCAATGTGCCTGTGGAAACATGGAGACTGCAACAATACAGGAGCTAAATCAAACTCAGAATCAGAATTTAAAAAGAAAACCTGTGCAGGTATGTAATTCAAAGGGCAACAAGTAAGAAATCAATGTCAGAAAATGTCAGTAAGCTTCCTGGTGACCTTGCTCGGGTTCCCGAGAAACTAACGTAGTCATCTTAGGTAGCAGCGGCCAACTTTTCAAAACTCCAAATCTTCCAAATACTTTTTTTTTACATTTTGACTGGCTAATGGGGGGGGGGAAGGGTTTTTCAACACACCACCTTTTAAATTTGGTTTGATTTCAAGTGGGCTAAACACAAGGTGAAAACACTTTCGTCAATTTAATTGGTGGGTCAATCGGTTAAAGCTTTAATTGAAGATGATGCCCCATGATGAGGTACGTATTATAAGGCACAGTTCTGTGTGGGCTTTACAGAAATTAAAGATTTATTTTTTTTCATTCTAACAAGCGATAGAATTTTTTTTATCAGATTTAAAAAAACCCACAACCTGTGCTGCTCTTCAGCCTGGCTTCCAGTGTGATTTACAAAAAACAAAACAAAATACAAAGAAAACAAACCACCATTAAAAAAAAACCCATTCAAATAGATTTAAAACCCAAGAGAATGAAAAAAAGAATTGCCTTGTGCCAAGAAGACAACAATGTTGGTGGCAGATGAGCCTCTCTGGAGAGGGTAGTCCACAAAAAGGGCATCACCACTGAGACAAATCTATCTGGTTACCACCCATCTTACTTGAGAGGCAGGTGGACTTGGAGGAGAGCCATTGAAGATAACCTCAATACATGGGCACGTTGGTATGAGAGCAGGTGTTCCTTCAGGCACCTTCAGGGCCGGGCAAAGCTGGTAGTAGGCCCAGGCCAGGTGGGAAATGTAGGCCCCATTTCAAACTGCTCATTAAGTATTTTTTTAATCGGTTCTAAATACATATGAACTAGAACGATTTATAAAAAAAGGTAATGGCAAGCACTTTTATTCAAGATGTATATAAGACATCACTTCTTCACATTCAGAAATGCTTTACGTAATTTTCTTTGGGCAAATTCATCATCAACAACTGAAAAATCAAGCAACTTTACTCAGAGTAGGCCCCCTCAAAATCATAAGCCCATGCCAACTGCCCCCCCCTCTGCCCAGCCCTGGGCACCTTGGACCTAAGCTGTTGGCTTTAAGAGTAACCACTAAGCATGTTGAGTTATATGTTACTTCCCACTAAAGAGCCATGTTGGATCAGATCAAGGGTCCATCTATTCCAGCATTCTATTCACACAGCGGCAGAACACAAGTGCAACAGCATCCTCCCACCCATGTTCCCAGTAACTGGTGTACAGGCATACTGCCTCTGATACTAGAAGTAGCATAGAGCCATTAGGACCTCCTCCAGTATCCTCAGAATTAAAGTTTTGGCAATGTGCAACTTTAATGGATTAAAAGCTAGACAATTATTCAACAAAGAGCAGTAACCGGTTAACCCTAATTTTAACATTAAAGAGAGGGGGGAGATCACAATAACTCATGTACAACCGTAGAGATGAGAGGGCTAGACATCCAAACAAGTGGAAACAAATGTTAAAGGATATATTTAATAGCTTCAGAGAACTTTGATTCAAGTGTGGTGTGACCTTTAATGTTTCAAAGCTACCGGTGTGAAAATCAATGAGAGTTTTACAGCTGCCTTCGCTGGGAACAGATTCAAGACCAGCGAGCAGATGTGAGCAAAGATACCTTAGCTTAATAAAGGTTACCTGATCTACCACAGACTTTGGTCATCTACTCTGTACTTAATTGGCTTCCTTTTAGATTTTCAGGAGACGTCTTTAGCTGCTGCCATGTCCTCTCAATTGTCCCAGCTTCAAACACATTCAAGCCTGGAAATTTGTTAATTAAAGGGGAGAGTCACCCGCCTGTAATTTTCATCTCTTCCCTTCACCAACTTTACTTTTCACACACAAAGAGAATACAACTTGACACAAAATGACTAACTTTTGGGGGGACAAACATTTCTGACAGAGCCCCCCCAAATCACTTTCTTCTATGGTGATTTTTCATCACTCTTCACAATAAATAAATAATTTACATTGCTGTCACTTTCAATTGCCACCACTTTCCCTTGTTTTTCCACTGAGTAGCCAGGCCTGCCTGGCTACAAAATACTGCAGTGCCATCAGTTTGTAAGCCCAGGTTGAGAGATATCATCTGTGTAGCTAATCCAGCAAAAAGAAGCAACTAGAAAAACAATGATGCCAAAAAGAATTGGAAAAAAGGTGAATATTTCCACAACTTAAGTATTTCTTAGGGTGGGGGTTGAATTTATACACCATTGAAGCTCAGGGATATTATATGAGGTTCTACTTTATATTTGGTTATTAAATTCTCAAACAAGAACAGAACTATGATAGATGACAACAAATTGAATGAGCTGTATTTTCCAAGTGCCTAAAGGATGAATTAAAGGAGCAAACTTAATTGGATGGCGGCAGCATTGCATTGAGTGGAATGTGATAGGGATGCCATAGAGGAGGAGAAGGAGCCACCTAGATTGCACCCTAACACTTTTACAAACTGTAGCAAGGATGTTCTATTATTATTTATTTGTTGCATTTCTATACCGTCCAATAGCCGAAGCACTCTGGGCAGTTCACAAGTGTTTGCATTGGCAGGGAAGCCATGAGTGGTAAAAAGAATACAGAACTAATAAGGGAAAGAGAGGTGCAGGAAAAGGAGAATAGTGTGGGTGGGTCCCCTGGAACATTGAACCCACCTTTGTCCATAGCCTCCATAGTCACAAGAGACCACCAATAAGTGCAGGCAGCTTTTATTTGTAAATCTTTGCCTCTAGTTACAGCACTGAAGCAAAGCAAGAATAGAGACTTCCAAATCAGGGCAAGGAATTATACCTTCTTCCCTCCCTTTCCATCTTTAAATTACAAAAATGTCCAAGTATCCCCCTTTTAAGTCCTGACCTGTCAGTTGGCAACTGTCCCCCCTTTTCTTTCAGAGCAGGTTGTCCAGGCAGCAGGTTGCGTTCTTCCAGTACCTCAGAGAAAGATGTTAAGCCTAGGCTTGAATACGCTTGAGGCCTTCCTGGCATCGCCAGCCAGGAATTTCCAAGTCTCCTCACAGCAGAAGTCTTGGGGGGGGGGGTGTGTGCAGGTAAGGCACTCTTCCAACATCCACCTTGGCAGAGGGTCTGTCTGTCTGTCTGTCTGTCTGTCTTCTTGCATGCTGCACTCCCCAGCCTGCCTTCCCTTTTTGCCTTCTCCTTCCCACCCTCACCCCCCCCAAGCTTTATAGCAGCACCTTGATGAGACCCAGCTGTTGCTGCTGAGGCGTCATTCTCCCACAGCTGAGCTGCGATGAGCCATAGCCCGTCCCAAACTGTGCTCCCTTTTAACTTTATGCCCAGGCTCACCTGTTTGCTGCCTCTCTGCCTGGGAGTCTTCAGCAATGGAAGAAAGATGACTTGGCCCAGCAGGCTGTTACAAGTAGAAAGAGATGGATGCTTTTTGCAATCAGATCTCTGTTATGGAGGAGGAGTTACATGGAGTCATGTGCACAGATAAAGAAGTCAAACCAAGGTAGCTATTCCATGGCTAAGCAGAGGGCTGTCTATATGTGGGGTGGCTCCGGGGTGTCACTGTGCTGCTATACGATGCAGCAGCCACTGCAGAGCCACCCTGGAGCTTTGCTCCGAAGTAAAAAAGACGGGGACTTAACGCTGACTTTTTCCTCCAGAGCAAGGTGAGGACTGCACATCTGCCATCTATCGCCTCTCTAGAGTCACGGTGGAAACATGGCCAGGTGGATGGTGAGCCCTGATTGGTTGCCATTCCCCTGGGGAGAGGGTGGGCTGGGGAGTGGAATGATTCCAGAACAACCCCATGCTTCCTCCGGCGTGGGAAGAAGTTCTCTGTGCCTTTGGTGGGGAAGCCATGCAAGGTAAGTGGGGGAGGTCAGGGAGGGACGGGTGGTGGTGGTGTGGCAACAGTGGTGGCACACACCCCCTGATGGATGTAAAACCTGCACTCGCTCCTTGGTGTGGGGGCAACCCCGCAGGAGTGAAACTGTAGGGCTTGGGGGGCTCACAGTGCCAATGTGTCATCATCAAGACAGGCCTCAGACCCATTTGGGAACTGATAGCCCCCAGCCGATCAAATGGTTGCTGTAGATTTTCCCAGAGTCTGTGCCTCTGAATGCAAAGAAAAGGCTCAAAGCAGTTTCAAAGTTAGCCAAGATTTGCATAATAGTAGCATTCAAGGAATGGGACCTTAGGTACTATTACGTTCTAAGAACTGAGGATGATTTTTATGGCGAACATTTATTTATTTATTTGGTGGGGGATTGCCCTAATTAATATTCACTGTTTAAAGAATTCTTAAGCCTGATCAATGGAGTGTTCCCCCCCCCCCCGCCTGCCGCTGCCACCTAAAACTCACAGTGCATGAAACAACTTGTTGCTTCCTCAAGGGCATATTTGATGAAGAATTTTAACTACTTTAATTAATACAATATTAATTGTACATTTTATCAGCTCTGCTAAGAGCTCTGCATCCCAAGCATGGGGCATTCCTAATTAGCAGTTACAAAGTGTCAGCAGTGAACTGGTTTCCCTGCACGATGTGCTTTCATCAGAAGAAGAACAGAAGGAGGTATTTACTTAAGCCACACAGTAAGAAGGAGGGAGGTCAAATTCTGTTAATCCAGACAAATCAATAACAATCCTTGAAAATGAGCACGTCGACTAATGGTGTAGTGCACGGGTTGACTGTGTAATCTTGTACACATCTACTTAGAAGTGAGTCCTATTGGATTTAGTGGGCCTTACTCTCCGGTAAGTGGGCATTGGGTTGCAGCCTAAGAGACTGTGAGGGGGCAACTCTATGCATATTTAGACAGAAAAAGTCCTATAACTCCTGGAAAAAAGTCCTGACTGGGGAAAGCTGGAGGTTCTAGGACTTTAGAGTTCTGACTGGCTCTGCCTGAAACCTAGAGTGGATTCACCACCCCATGGGATTGGAATCACCAGCCTCTACTGGTGGGGGCGAGATTCCTCAACAGCCCCAGGGACCCTGCTGTTTGCAGTTGGATGAAGGCGTGGTAAAGCTAAACAGGAACAAGGGGAGATGAACCAAAGGGTCTTTGGGGTGAATTAAAGATAAAGACACGTAAGAAGGGAGAGCAGGGGCCCTGGAAATTTGCCTATCAGCAGTTAGGCCAGGAGTGCATTTGCACAGTTAAAGCTAGTTTACCATGAGTCCAACCTCCTGCATTGAGCAAGGGGTTGGACTCGATGGCCTTATAGGCCCCTTCCAACTCTACTATTCTATGATTCTATGAGATGGAATGGAGGTGAGGAGTCAGTACAGGAGACATAGGGGAATGCTTAAACCAGGGATAGGTAACCTGGAGCCCTCCAGACGTTTTAGACTACAACTCCCATCAGCCCCAGCCACCATGGCGAAAGGACAGGGATCATGGGAGTTGTAGCCCAAAACATCTGCAGGGCACCAGGTTCCATATCCCTGGCTTAGACTACGGCTTTCAATAAGTGCAAAAGAAAGTGAGCTCTGGATGTGATGTGAGCTCTAGTAACCTCAGCAATAAAAATGTCCAGCCGGTCCATTTGACACTGGCAAATGAGCCAGAACCCAAAGGCTACGATTATAGACAATAGAGTCTGAAGTATAGACTCATCTGTCTGATCTTTATTGGAGATAACACAAGGATGGAAGCAACAACTCACTGCTGAGGGAGGGGCAACCCCTCGGATGGCCGAGAGCCAAAGATCCGCCAAACTCTATTTTTCAGTTGGCCTGTGGGCAAAAAGGGGACGGAAGCCCAGCCTGATGCATTGAGTCTCTGGTTCGCCGTGGCAGAGCAAGTTTCTGGCACAGGGCAGCGTGAAAGCCATGCCGCTCATAGTATTCTGCTCATGGCCTATTGAGTCGCACTGTCGCGTCCCATTTGTGTTCGCTCAACTTGGGTTACTTTCTCACCATGTCAGGCCACCCAAATAGCTGAAGTGGCACAATCATTGTTGCTGCACACCTGGGGCAAATGCGCCAGAAAGCTCCAGATTCCCTGCAGCAAGAAGCTGTCAGTGTGCAAACACAGCAGCATCCGTGAGCGGCACGTCCCCTTGGGACCAGAGGCATGACAGCAAAGACTCTTCGACCAAAGGCTCTGGGCGGGTGGCGAGCAGCGGTTGTCAGCGCTGCCGATGACAATGATGAAAAGGTTGGTTTAAAAATAAACGTTATGTTAATTGTGGGATTTCCATTGAATGTGTGGAACGAAAAGAGAAAAGGATACAACCCCGACAAGCTTGGGGCTGACTGAAAACTATGAGAATCGCAGGGATGCTCCAATGACGTAGAGGCAGGCCTGTGAGCTGTTGAGGCCCTGGCCCTGTTCAGAAGACACCTTAAACCACAGTGGTTAGGCTTTTTTGTGAACAAAAAAAGCCTCAACCATGGTGGTTTAAGGTGTCTTCTGAAGAGAGCCAGTGGCACCAAAACGCTGAGGCTAAGTTCTTTTGTTCACTAGTACCCTCCCCACTGGTGCTGCCAAGAGGCTTCAGGGACAGCCCTTCCATTTGACAGAGTGCAGCAGCCACAAGGGAGAGAAACAAGTTTTCAGGATGCAAAATAGACTTATTGACAAACAGCCTGACATGTTTCAACCTGTACTTTATTTTAAGGCCTTCAGGGGGCTGTAACATTAAGGTTTTATTGCGCTCTATTTTATCATTAGTGATAGAGTACAATAAAACAACACACAGAATTAAAACATATGTCTTCTAATAGGTTAATTAAGCACATCGCCACCAGGGTCTATGCATATATATTGGCATTAAAACCTTATAAACATGAGAGAGTGCCACCAAGGCCTATGCATATATATTAATATTAAAAATCTTATAAATCTAGCCTATTGCAAAAATATAACATACAAGTCCTTACTTACTAAAAGAAGTGTCTGCAGAATTTCTTCCAGCAAAAAGATTGTCTCCTGTATTAACCTATTGGCGACTGAAAAGGGTTCTCCTCAAATTCATTCTTATGTTCTTAGTCCATTTTTTCCCCTGGACTTTGCGAGGTGTTTCCATTATGATAAGTTCAAGGTCTCACAGCGGGACACTGCTGCTATAGTGTCTGCAAATTACCCATGAGTCACAGTAGTCTTAAAAATTCCAGAGCTTCACTTAGGCCAGATTTTTAGTTTCAAAATCCTCTCTATTTCCCTTTATTTGTACACTTGCGCTTAATCAGATGTGCTTTTGTTTGTACAGAACAAAAGTGTACAGGATGATAAACAACTGTTAAGGGAAACAGAGTGGAGTTTGAGCAGAGTAAAGATTTTCAAAATGTGTTCTGTTGTGTTGCTTCTTCTTCTTCTTCTTCTTCTTCTTCTTCTTCTTCTTCTTCTTCTTCTTCTTCTTCTTCTTCTTCTTCTTCTTCTTCTTCTTCTTCTTCTTCTTCTTCTTCTTCTTCTTCTTCTTCTATGCCCAGGTAAGTGCCTGGCTCTTCACTTGGTGCGGAAAAGAGCATGGTGAAGGTGCCATTTTTGCATTTTCCAGTGTAGAGGCCAAAGTGTCTTAAGCCAGCCTGGGGTGCTAGCTCAGTGGTGGCTGCCCCTGCCTTTGCTGCAATGATATCCATCTTGGGGAAGCAGGGACAAGGGACCCATTTGCCTAGAGATGTCACAGGCGCCCAAATAAATGAGGTGACAGGATTGCAGAGTAACAGAACGCCAACTCAAAGTAAGATTTGCCTTGCAGGATCATTTCCACGGCCCTATTCTGTTGCCAGCAGTGGTCAGCCATATGCTTCTGGAAGCTCACAAGCAGGGCATAAAGGCAATGGTTCTCCCCTGGCGATTGTCCCCATGATCTAGTATTCAGAGGCACATTCCTCCTAGATGTAGGGCTTCCATTCAGATATGACAACTGTCATTGACAGAGCAAGCCTTCATAAATTTGCCTGCCTAGAAGTGTGAAGCCAGCTGGGTCTGCCATGTCCCCTTGGCCCAAGAAAGGAATTTACATTGCAGGAGTCCAACCCAACCATTTAGCCATGCCCTCTTACAGGAGACCCCCAGTTTTCCATTCCCCCTGCCCAACAGTGAATCAGTATTCCATGGCCTTCATTAGTCCACCCACCCTTTCTTTAGGATTTCCCCCCTAATTTCTTTTTTGTACTTCTGCAATCCTTCAGGTTCCCCTGAGCCTGCTCATACCTCCTTCCTGTGCACAGATGTTGCTTCTTGGCTACATAGGGATCCGCCTGCTGAGAATGAGTTCATTCTTTGTAAATAGGATTGGGAGTGACACACCACTAAAGCTTCTAAAACTAATCCATAGCAGTGGGCTGTTACTTTAGATGCCAGATATTCTTTAAGACCTCATTCACACCAGGGATTGGGTGGAAGAGAAACATACTGTCTGGCCCCCTTTCCCCTTTAATCTCCCACCCAGTTGCCAGGATTGTTTGCGTAAAGGCCAAGATTTGAGGCTTCTTCCCAGAATGTTTAAGGTGGGACTGTAACGTCTGAGTAAAATATCAGGAGCATCATTTCCACTGAGTGTGCATGCTTGAACTTGGGAAGCCACACATCCATCCTAAGGTTGTGATGTTCAGCCCCGGCACACTATTTCACATGCCAGTGCATAGCAGATTGCAGAGAGCACGTGTGTGCTTCATTTACAACGGAGGCGGCAGGAAAGGTGTAGATCTGGCCCTGCGATAAGGCGGCATTCTGTATTTGCTTTCCTGTTTTGAATCTGGTCACATACATTCTAAGAAGATAGAGCTGTCTTATGTCTGACTTGTCCATTCAGTTCCCAAAGCATAACAGACATCTTGGTAGTGGCCTTCCCCTGGTCCAAGACAGAAAACACCTACATTGTGCAAATATTTGTCTTTTTCCCATTCTGATTAGACTAGCTTTCCCCTCCCAAATATTGCACCATTTCTCCCCATCCCACACAGCTACTGTTGTTGTTGTTTTCCTTCCTGGGTTAATCACATGGGTAATCCCACACAAACAGGGACAGCCAGCACATGGGATGATGTCATCATGACACTACTATGTAGCCAATCTGATATATCTTTGTGATTGATTTTGTAACATCACTTGGCTTTGTAACATCACTGAGGACAATTTAAAATATGGGCAATGTAAATTAAGAAGTTAATGTTCTTTCAAGGAATGCTGAGCTGTCAAAAGTGTAGGGATTTTTGACACTGCTGGAAAGGTTTACCCCACAAAGTGTAGCTACAGCTCAGCAATAATAGAAAACAGTATGCAGTTCCAGACAGGTACTTTGGTTGTAATCATAGTCAGGAAACAAATCAACCAAAATCATCTGAAATTTGTCTGCTTAGATCTATTCATTAGTTTGGGAAAGAGAAAGATTCATCCAGGAAAAAATAAATACATCCTGGTGTTAGATCAATGTTCTTTTCACCCAAGGACGAGATCCAAACAGCCCTTAAGCACGACTCCACCATTCCAGCGACAGAGGGTTCAAAAGCGCTTTATTGATTAGTAATCAAGGCCTGGTCTCTTCAAAGGGAGCAATCAGACAAAAGACATAGGGAATATGGTACAGTATTAAAGCTTTCAAGGGGCAGGGCCCAGTAGCAGCATTAACCAATCAGAACATAACACTGAGGCATAGCTAATTATGCTAAGTCCTGTAAACAATACCTTTGGCCTGACAGTAAGTTACAGAGAGTTAACTTGACACAGACAGCTGGAGCCAGGACTCTTGTTTATATTAGTAATCAAGGATGCAAGGACGCACACAAGGAGACATTCTCATACAGGGCATTATGACATTTTGCTTGGTGTGCAATGGAGATTTTACAGTTTCCTGTTAAAAATGGAGGTGGTTCTGCTAACATTTCCCCCCTTTTAAAGCAATTCAAAACTTAAGCTTGCTAGCTTCTTTTAGATCATCTGTGGCTAAGGCTTCACAATACAAATACATTTGCTGGTGGATTACAGACTTTGCAAGACTTTTCACAAAAGACAAAATACAGGGAAGGCAAAAAGCAAGGATAAACAAAAATAATTACAATGGAACAAAATACAATGCAAGAAATCCCTCTTTTAACTACTCCATATTGGATAACTAATACTCTGGAAGACAGAAACAAACTTCAAAGTGATCTTGAGAGGCTGGAGTGCTGGGCTGAAAACAACAGAATGAAACTTAATAGGAATAAATGCCAAGTTCTATATTTAGGGAATAGAAACTAAATGCACAGTTACAAGATGGGGGACACTTGGCTCAGCAATACTACAAATGAGAATTGTTGTAGATCACAAGCTGAATATGAGTCAATAGCGCAATATGGCTGCAAGAAAGGCAAATGCTATTTTGGGCTGCATTAATAGAAGTATAGCTTCCAAATCACGTGAGGTACTGGTTCCTCTCTATTCAGTCCTGGTTAGGCCTCACCTAGAGTATTGTGTCCAGTTCTGGGCTCCATAATTCAAGAAGGACGCAGACAAGTTGGAGCGTGTTCAGAAGAGGGCAACCAGGATGATCAGAGGTCTAGAAACAAAGCCTTATGAAGAGAGACTGAAAGAACTGGGCATGTTTAGCCTGGAGAAGAGAAGACTGAGGGGAGACATGATAGCACTCTTCAAATACTTAAAAGGTTGTCACACAGAGGAGGGCCAAGATCTCTTCTCAGAATGCAAGACACGGAATAACAGGCTCAAGTTAAAAGAAGCCAGATTCCGGCTGGACATCAGGAAAAACTTCCTAACTGTTAGAGCAGTGCGACAGTGGAATCAGTTACCTAGGGAGGTTGTGGGGTCTCCCACACTAGAGGCATTCAAGAGGCAGCTGGACAACTAACTGTCAGGGATGCTTTAGGGTGGATTCCTGCATTGAGCAGGGGGTTGGACTTGATGGTCTTGTAGGCCCCTTCCAACTCTGCTATTCTATGATTCTTTGTTAACTTTCTTTTACAACTAACGTAGGGCTCTAAAAGTCCTTGGGTAGAATCATAATATGTGTACACAATTCTGAACCTTTAATTATCTTATATTTTGGCTTGTGTGGTGATCACAAGCTTTTGCAGGGCAGGAAGATAAGCGTTTGCAAAGAACATTTGGCAATTGTGGAATGAAGCCAAGTCACTTATGAGTGGTAAAAGGCACAAATCCTTTCTTAAAAACATTTGCTATGGCAATTAAAGAAACACTTGGAACTACTTAAAGTAAGAATTATCAAAATTACAGCTACACAATCTTCACACACATGTAAGATAACTTTAGTGTCTTTTAAATGTTGGGTTGAGTACCTAGGTTGCTCCGTGCTGGTTTCTTCGCCTATGTTGCTGGTGGCTTCCGGTGCACCAGAAGGCAGATGATTGTTGCCTGTGTCCTCTGAGCTCCGGCTACTCAGGGGAGGCAGAGGTTGATGAAAATGTTTTATTCTAGAACAATGTGTCCATTTATGTGTCTATAATAATTTCACTTACAAGTACAAAGCAGCAAGGGCTTTCTCAATCCTGGGGTCCTACTTTTAAGCAGGTAGGCTGGAACAAGCAGGGTTCTTCTAACGACAATCTCTGGAAAGGTGCAGGTAACGATGGAGCTGGAAAAGAGAAAACTGCAGGGCAATTACATATTCTTGGAATAAAACATTCCCCAATTCCTATTTAATTTTTTTTCTTGTTCCCCCACTAAAGACTGAGAGGAAAAGCCAAACATTAGTTCAAAAGAAAACAATTTAAGACTTTTTCTGACTTTAACAATGCAATTGGAAATACATCCACCCATTTCAAGGAAATTTCTAATTTAATTTTTTTGCTAGGGTCTCTTTTCAGGGTCCTATTAACTCTATCTGCCTACCAGACTGGAATCTTCATGAGATGCCAGCCTATTTTTAGGACAAAAGTGCCATATTCTACACTACCTAAGAAGTAAAATAGCTTTCTAGATCTGATTCTATGGTTTCAGGCAAGAAAACCTGAACAAAAACAAGTAGGTGTTCAAAAAACTTTTACATTTCAACAAAGTCAATCTGGATTCTTAAAAAAAAGATAACAAGTCCATGTCTGCAGAGGCTTCTCTTTTGATGCATTTACAAATGAGGCCAGTAAAAACAATTCACTGAGCATTTATATTCCTTGGCTGATCATGGTTCTCAAAAAAGTCTTTCAGTGTCCATCTTGTGAGGTCTTTAAACACCTGGTCTTTAAACAGGGCGGTCATGATGATTCTTGGCACATCAGGGGTAACAACTACCATCTTTCTGGGTTCTTGAAAACTTATTGTGCTAATTCCAAGTCTTCTTTTTCATAAGGTGGATTCAAATACTGAGAAATGGGCTAGCTCCAATTATGGCAGCTGTTTGTAGACAAATTAGCCAATTCTTTTGGCAACATCAGGGCTTTTAACAGATCAACTGTTAATTCTCCATGGGTCACTGCTCCATGGGCAGTCACAAATCTTCTTTCTTTCCAAATCTGTCCATGTGATATTTTGAATCAGTAAATATAGTCTTTTGCCTGAAACAAGCATCAGGGCTTCTGTGCATACTACGAGTTCAGCTGCTTGTTGTACAATTGTAGCTGGATCCATCAGTAAACAACTCGAGGTCATCATATAGGTCTGGGCGAGGTTTGGTGCCAAGTTGCAAGACTTCAAGGCATTCATGCTCTGGAACTTCTTTTCTTTGTAGTTCAGGTATCAACGTGGCAGGATTCAATGAGGCAAGCCTTGGGTCCACGAGGAGGTTGATCTCATATCTGGACTGGCAGGCAGGGTTCAGGTGTTAGCTTCTTCCACTGTACTCCACTGGTCTGTGCCACGTTTTTGGCACAGCACACTTGAGGCTGGTAGTGCAAACACAGTAATGCAAGCTGGAGTTTTTAATTGCTTTAATCATTTCACAAGTCCATTTTTAAAAAGCAATAGCTGTATTCTTCTTCTGGCTTCTAATTTCAAAGGATACTGATGCAAGAACACAGGGGTGCTCTTAGACTTCAATTGTAGTTGCATTTAGGGCTCAGGCTCAGGGCTCAAAGCATTTCAAAAGTTCTATTAGGCCAAAGTTAGAATATCTCTGCCCAAAAAAAAAGAGCCACTGGGCAATTTTCAGAACACAACGTTCAAAACACACACAAAAATATAGCAATTCAGTATTTCCAATCTTCATCAGCAGAGGATGCAAGATTGTCCATTCACTAACTTTTTCAAGGCAGGGCTTCTTCACCCCCCTTTTCCTTCTGGTCAAAAACCATGCCACGTACACTAACCTTCAAACACTTTCCTTTTTCACTACATTTCAACTTCTCATCTTCTTCACCTCTGCTATTCACATACTTTACTCTTCTTCAAATCAACTTCACTTCAAATCAACATCTTTTCAAAACAACCAAAACAACCTTTTTTTAAAAGTCTTTCAAACTATCTCTTCTACACAGCCTTCTCTCTCTCTCTCTCTCTCTCTCTCTCTCTCCCCACTTTCAGCAACACTGGGACAAACTAGGGACGGGAGGAATAGTAAAAGAAGATTAACTTTATGCTACAATGGCAGCGCCAGCTTATGCTACCCTAACATCCCCCTGCTCTTGCCATGCATATCCATGTTTGCTTTAGCTAAGCAATTGAACGGGGTGGGGGGAGGTTGTTTTTGCATTTGATTTAACACTGACCTTAAGTAATCTTTGCTATTTAACTCTCAGGTCTTCAGTACGCATCTCTGTCCTGACAATGTAACCTTCTTCTCTCTCTTTTTGTTGAAGCATCTTTCATATAAAATATAACTCTAAATATATCTCAAAGGGCTTACATGTTTCCAGTGTCTCTAAAACTCAACATCAAATGTGCTCAGTTCACCAGAAAAGAAAGGAGATGTTTCCTTCCAACAGATAGCCCTGCTTTGAGAAACAATGGAACTGCATCTAATTACCATAAAATAGTTTCCAGAACTTTGATTATGTGTGTGTGAGAGGGGGGAGAGGGAGAGGGAGACAGAGAGAGGGGGGAAGCAACTAAGGGAGCAATCCTATGGCCCCTAGATATTGTCTGAGGTGCCATAGGATACTAGTCATTCTCCCCCTCCGAGGTCAGAGACAGTGCTCC
The DNA here is from genome assembly GCF_023053635.1 of Elgaria multicarinata webbii. NCBI lineage: Eukaryota > Metazoa > Chordata > Lepidosauria > Squamata > Anguidae > Elgaria > Elgaria multicarinata. The sequence continues at coordinate 122,995,391 of NC_086172.1, read as the reverse complement.
AACATCAGAAGGGGGAGTCAGAGATCTGCCCCCCACTTCCTTGGCCCTATCGTAGCTGGTGGTGGAAAGGACCATGCCGGCTGGCCTCCAAGGTTGGAAAATCAAACTCAGAGAGGGGGGAAAGGGAGTGTTCTGGTGGGCAGGGTGGTGAGGAGACTGGAGAGGCCAGGATACAAGCTATTTTGAGCCTCTTCCTGCCTCCTTCCCTCCCACTCTGAAGCATCAACTATCCCCCCCGCCAAGGCCATCTAGTGAAATATGCAGGGCAGGAGGATGGGGAGCTGGAGATTGCCTCCACCCCCCTTCCCATGCTGCATTGGATGATCAGAAGCCTCCAAGTTGGGGGGCTCCAGATCATCGAGGGAGCAATTGAGAGGATTGTGCCCTAAACAGCACAGCAATCAGGCAAACCCTGGATCACAGAGGAATGCAGCCAGCTGCAATAAGAATCAAAGCAATTGGCAAAACACGGATAAATAGGTACTCTTTAATTTCTATCAAATGTTCCAGCTTTTGCCTTCATCAGTCACTGTTAGTATAAAAGCTGGATCACAGCCCCAGGGTGACCGTTATAGGAAGTAAGTGCTGTGGATGGGATTCCCAGGTTGCAAGAGAAGTACTGGAGGTGGTGTGTTCCTCCATATTCAGGCCATTTAGAGTCCAGTCTGTAACTCCAAAAGTTTTCCCTTGTTTCAAGGATTGCTGGATTAGATGGTTGTTCTATAACATGGTTGTTCTATTCATACAGGATTCAGAAATCACAAATCAGGTATAATAACAAAGAAGACAGAACAACCTGTGATTAAAGACTTTAATTCTGATGGGCACAGCCTTTCAGTCATGATAATGTTTCCAGCAGAAGAACCATCTACTTCAGCAATCCTTGTAACAAAGGGAAAGTTTTGGATTTATGGACTGGACACGTAGAGCTGGAAAAGGTGCAGAAAGGGGAAACCAGAATGATCAAGGGGCTGGAGAAACTCCCCTACGAGGAAAAGTTAGAAAAAAGGCAAGTAATGGGGGACCTGATAGGTGTGTATAAAATTATTCATGGTGTGAAGAAAGAGGATAGGGAGAAAAAACTTCTCCCTCTCTCCTAATACTAGAATCTGCAGTCATTCCATGAAGCTGAAGTTGGCATAAACGGAAGTTCTGGTGGACAGATAAAAGGAAGTCCTTCTTCACACAGCACTTAGTTCAACTGTGGAATTAATTACAAGAAGATGTACTTATGGCCACCAACCTGGGCAAATTTAAAAGGAGGTTAGACAAATTCATGAAGGATTAGGTTATCAATTGCTACCGTCATGATGGCTATATATTACCTCCGATATCAATTGCCTCTGAATACCAATTGCTGAAGAACATGAGCGGGAGGGTGCTCTTGCTCTCTTGCCTTGTTTCTGGACTTCCCAGAGGCATCTGGTAGGTTACGGGGGAATAGAATGCTGGACAAGATAGGTCTTTGGTCTGAATGGCTCTTCTTATATTCTTAATGTCCATGGTCTATTTGACTGCCCCTTAAAACATATCTACTTGTGAAGAAGCCTACGGCCATACTACCTTGAACTTGTGAAGAAATGGATTGTGTGAACCAGTGTTACATGGGTCCAATCTGAGTTCTGTGATGATGGCTACTCCAACAAACTACTGCCCTGATAGTATAAATCACCACAGAGTGTTCCAGAAAACTACCAATTTATGTGATACAATTCTTCAAATTACCTCAAATTCCAAAGGTGATTACCCAGAGATCAAGCACCAACATGAACTTGTGAACTGGCCCTAAGATTTTAACCGATTTGCTCCAGTCAAATTTTGTCCCCAAGAATGCAAAGCTGCTTCACCATCAGCTCAGAACCAATATTCCACTACTGTGGTCTGCAAAGTTTGAGAAAGCTGATTGAACAATGTTACCTTACAATGTGGCCACATGGTGGAGCAAGCCCACAGATATTCCGTCAGTCTTGGATGCATCATATTTGTTGTTGACTGGAATGCTAAACCAGGGTTCCTGGGTTATCTGCTCTTCCATGTGTGTTGATGGTAATGCCTTCCTCCCCACCCCTCAGATTTTTTTATATCCATTAAAAATATTTTAGGTGTAGGCTTATAAAATGTAATGTGAGAAATGCACCTAGCAAACATCCCAAACTGTACTTTATATTAACCTCAAAGGCATCTCTCATACTGCAAATGAAAAAGAAGACATCTCAGTGGTGACACCCACCACCTGGAACACTCTCCCATATGTGGTTCAACAGACAGAAGCTGTGACAAGTTTTAAATGCAGGACAAGTTTAAAAGCACACCTCTTCACATAAGTGAGAGACTCTGTTACCACCCTGTTTTATTGTTATGGTATTGTAATCTTTGTTTACAAAAATTAAAAGACTGTTGTTGTTATTATTATTATTATTATTATTATTATTATTATTATTATTAATCTTCTGTATTGTTATTTTGTATTTTAATGTGAAGCACTTACAGATTTTAATATATTTAGTGGTATAAAAGTATTCTAAACAAATAATAAATAATTATATTGGCATCACATCTCTGGATTATTTGATGTCACAGGAATGTGAGGAAGGAGCGTTCCAACCTTGGCTTCGTGTTCTGTACTCAATGGATAAGCCTTTCTCAGTCCATTAGTCTATTGGTCTTATTTCAACATCCATTTGTTTCTCTTTGATCCACATTTTTGGCAAATGACCGGCACCAGGTGCATGCAGAGAGTCAAGCCCAACCGAACAGTTTAGCCTGGTGTTTGGTCCAAGAGTTAAATTGCTACAACTGCAAAGCCTGGCTGGAAAGCAGGAGAATGGCCATTTTTAAGATGCCAATAAGGGAAATACAGAAATCAATGTTCAGAATTCAAATGCTAAACTAACAGCGTGTGTAATTGCCATGGCTGAGAAGAACAAATATTTTTAAAGCAACATTGCCACAGGATGTTGTGACAGCCACTAACGTACAAGGGATTGTGTTTGGATTTGTTTATTATTAAAAGGATTGCTTTAGTTTGTAGAGGGAATCTATCAATGTCTAGTCAGGAATTAAACCTTCATGGTTTGCATTAGATTGAAAACAAACAAATTCCAAATGTCGTTAAAACAGTAAAAAAATGTGGTCTATTTAAAGAGGTGGCAACTATGATAATTTTGTTTTGCTGGCTGCTGCTTCCCTCACTCACAGGACAGTTGGGCTACAGGCTCCTGTGAAGAAGGAGGGGCCTAATCCTAGCTGGCAAAACAGCAGCAGCACATGGAGGTGGCTCAATTCTCTATTAATGATTTATTCATTACATGGATAGCCTGCCTTTTGTCCACAGAGCTCAAGGGAGACTACATGGTTCCTTCCCACACTACCCTGCCTGCTGGCAATGTTGTGTCCCTCCAGTTTTGCTTCTTTTTTAAAGACCACTTTCCAGGAAAAATGAGTAGGGAAAATGGAGTATTATTTCTGAAAGCAAAAGAGAACATATATTTCCTATTGTGTATTTGAATGATTCTGCTATAGCACAGCACCACCTAGAGGCTTTGTAATAAAAAAAAAGCAGGAAAGGAAAAGCTTTTTGTGCAGAGCTCAGACCTCAATTCTGCAACAAAACCCAAAGTAGATACAGCGGATTAACAGCCTTGCATAGAAAAGCACTTTATCTTCACAACTCTGTGGGGTAGGTTAGGGTTAGGGTTAGCAACTAGCCCAAGGTTTCTATCTCATGACTGAGTGGGTTTTGTTTCATGGCTGTGTGAAGAACCTAGTTCTTCCCCCCACCCAATCCTAGTCCAACATTCTAACCACTACTGCACACTGCCTTTCCCCTCTTCTTCCCCATTTTGGTTTTATTTTGGGATTTGTTAGGTAATATGTTTTCTTACCAAATGCCTTGGGATTCTCAGGCTGTAAGAACAATGTGAACAATACTATTGTTCTTTAAGTAAATCCAATAGAAAGCACAGAGAAACCCAGCAGAAATGTACTTCATACTAAGCCTCTAATCTATCCTGGATTGAATAGGTAAATAATAACAGAAGCGAGGAGGAGGAGGGGGGGGGGAGGAAAAAAGATTTTTTTTTTAAAAAAAAAACGCACACAAAAATAGGTTAATTGCATGATGTGGCAATGCTGGAGTGGCATTAAAGAAGTGGGGGATGGAGGCGAGACGAATTCGCCTGTCACACCTTCCAATATGCTAGTAATTAAAAACAGCAGACTTTACCTTGTTGTAATCTCCGAAGTGCCAGGGCCGGATTGCACTGAACACATGTAGCACAGAGACCACCTGCCAAGAAATGAATGCATCAGCTGCCTGACATAGAAGGTGGGGGGTTGCTGCTGTTTGGGCACACCGCTTTGCCCCAGAAAGCTGTCGTGTAACCCTATAGCCTCCAAATCATTTTCCAGGGTAGTTTTTAAAATGCACTTACTTGCCTGTGTTGACTGCTTGGGTGTAATTGTGGAGGTCTGTGCATCCGAACAACTGGAGTGAGGAAAACACACAATTGAATGCTAATCATCAGTTTGCTTTCCTTTGAAATCATCCTGCACTGGAATGACAGCATCAGCCATTTGCTCATTCCCCAAATTGCTCAGAGCGGGTCCAGGGAAGAATAAGGATAAATGTCCTTCTTCTCCCTTGTCTCCCAGTTCAGTCTCTCAAGGTTCTGGAGTGGGATGTGCCAGGGACAGATCTTGCTCTTACCTCTTGCCCAGCACCTGGCTGATGAACTAATATTTCACTTTAATGTAAAGCAGATATGCCTATTTTAATTGGGAAAATGCAGCAACACCAGTGTACCAACAAAATAAAACGAAGAGGAAGGTTCATAAAGCTAATGTTGGGGAAATGTCAACCTCTTTGCTTTAATGCTGGAGTCCATATGGGGGTAAAAAACAACCCCACGTCCCACCATGATTCACGCAAGAGGAACTCGTTTTGAACATTTGCCAGTTTTAAAGAAACATATTTTTTTTATTTAAAGGGCCCACACATAAACAATCTAAAAATCAAAATGCTAAAGGCAATTCCTTTCTTCCTTTTGCATTTCTGGAAATGAGATTTTGTCTGGTTCTATTATTTACTCCCTTAGACCATGCAGAGGAAGATTTCCATAACTGAGAAATACAAAGAAAAGCCACAGATAGACATGATTTTTCTGGAACCCAATCCAGTAAGAGAAATGATGTTCTTTTAAATAAAGAGGGCACTTGAAATAAATACATAAATGCTGAGATGTGGCATGAATTGTGCACCTTTTAAAGTGGAGCCCTATTTCAAATTTCTCTCTTTTCCTTACTAGGCCAAATCCAGTCCCTTTTCTTCTGCTGCTATTCTTTCAGCATACACTCTGCAGGTAAGCCTATCATTTCTCATGGGCACAGAGGGGATACTTGAATGTCAGAAATAAAATCCTGCCAGACGTCAGTCCCATGCTGCTTTCTCTTGTAGTAATTATGGTTTCCAGTGTCTAGATCTGCCGCAGAGCAGAGAAAAGCGGGGAAAGATAAGAGAGGAAACTCAGCAGGTGTTTATTATACAAGACACAACTCTTGAAAAAGGCAACTAAAATGGCCAACTCCCCTATGAGGAAAGGTTACAATATTTAGGGAGCAATCCTATGCATGTTTAGATAGAAAAAAAGACGCACAACTCTCAGTGTGCTCCACCCACCTGGGAGTTGTGGGCCTTTTTTGGGGGGGGGGGGTCTAAACATGCAGAGGATTGCACCTTTAGCTCTTTAGCTTAGAGAAATGGTGAGTGGGGGAGGCATGATAGAGATGTACAAAATTATGCCTGGTGTAGAGGAAGAGGATAGAGACAGATTTTTTTCTCTCTCTTTCATAATATTAGAACCTGGGGTTATCCTATGAAGCTGATTAATGGGAGATTCAGGACCAATAAAAAGAAGTCCTTCTGCACACAATGCATAGTTGAACTATGGAATTCACTTCCACAAAATGTAGTGATGACCCCCAATTTGGATGGCTTTAAAGGGGGATTAGACAAATTCATGAAGGTTATGGCTATCAATGGCTACTAGTCCCGATAGCTATATGCTACCTCCAGTATCAGAGGCAGTGTGCCTGTGTATACCAATGGCTGAACAACATGTGCTACTTATGGGTTTGCCGCAGGCAGCGCTGATTGGCCATCATGTGAACAAAATGGTGGACTAGATGCAAAATTCCGAACTAGATGGCTCTTTTCAAGGAGATTAAAGTTACAATCCTATACACAATTTAGTTGGGAGTAAGGACCACTAAATACAGTGGGGCTTACTTATGAATCAACATGCATAGGATTGGGCTGAATATCGATCTGGCTCTAGTCTAGAAGAAAAACAAAGCACCCATCCCCATTCCCCTTCCAATGATCCAATATTGATACTCCAGAATCTATGGCAGTTCCCTTCATGTGTTACTCATGCTAAGGGAGTCCACATGTAGAAAGGAGCTGCACTGCTGGTCCCACCACAGTGTTGCACACCATCCCCCACTATCCACACGTTAGACCTCTATGTATGCAATCATGAAGAAGGGGGGGGGGGCTTTGATTAAGCCAAGTGAGGCAGCAGATATTGGGAGGGGGTTGTTGTTCCCTTCTGTCGGAGGACAGAGCTGTGGTCTGTCCTGGGACCCTAAGCTAGCCTGCTCCTACACATGTGGTGGGAGACAGGATCCCATTATCAGAGGGGAAATAGGATTCAACTGCTAGTCCAGTCAGCTTTTGTACAAGGACTGGGAATGTCCTTCTCAGGCAGCAAAATGTCTTGGGCAGGCCCTGGTAATCATAGGCATGGATGCTGGGGGGGGACGATACCTTTCTACATGTGGACCACCTTCATACAAGGGGGCTCATATACACCCAAAAACCTAGAGGCAATGAACAGAATATACCTCTACACTAAGCAGGATATGATGCTTTGAAAATGTTTTGAAGACTGTATCTGGTGTGTGTCCTGGGCCCCAACTGTTGTCACTACTGTTATAAACCGTTTTAAAGCAGTAGTGTAGCTCCTGCCCTGCCAACATCTGGAAGGCACTAGGTTGGGGAAGGCTCTGCTACAAAATAACATAATTCCACCAATAGCATAGAAGTAAAGGTACATTTACAGAACAACCATATGCATGTTTACTTAGAAGTAAGTTCCATTGTGTTCAGTAGGGCATCAAGTAGGGACCCAGTGGGGGTTGGTGGCTCTGATGTCAGTGGGGCTTTGAATCCGCTCTGGGTTTTAGTCAGAACCAGTCAGAATTCTAAAGGGGCTATCCAAGCACCTTGGATAGCTCCTCTAGAGTTCTGATGGGCTCTGACTGAAACCCAGAGCGGATTCAAAGCCCCACTGACATCAGTGCCACCAACCCCCACTGGGTCACAGTCTTTACCAGAGGAGTTTAAAAGCATTTTAAAGGGGAGCCAACTGGTCAGCCTCACCCTTCACCTTAGAGGCTTGAAGGAGATCTCAAACTGCAGAGGATATTCCCTGCAGTATATTTCAGGTTCCATATCATCAATTTTTAGGCAGCCTAATCAAGCTGGAGGGATAATTTATGCATCAGTAATAAAATGCAAGCTTGGAAGAAGCTTGCTGGAAACCCTTCAGGAAATGCAAATGGGCAGCAAAATATCTCTATGGAGAGGTGTAAGGGGTAGCAGTGGACCAAGAGAGAAGTTTCTTGCAAACTGCTACACCACAAAACCGAGGGCAAGGCCTTTCCCTCCCTGCACTCGTCAGATGATCTGCATAATGAAGCAATAAGTTCCCCGTACTAAGGCTGAAAAAGCAGCTTTTGACACTTGGATAATGCGCTCCAGGGTACATGAAGAAACGGCTCCCCAGCTTCCTAATTTGTTCACCGATGCTCCCCCGAAGAACTCCATTTGTTATTTAGAGTCTTCAATAGCGCAAAAGCCACAATGAGCAATTGGATATGAAGAAAAACTTATCTCCTAATACCATAACCTGGGATTATCCAATGGAGGTAACTGCTGGCAGATTCAGGACAGATAAAAGGAATCACTCCTTCATACTGCACACAGTTACTCTATGAAATTTGCTGCAAGGTGTCGTGATGGCCACCAACTTGGAGGGGCCTAAAATGGAATTAGATAAATTCATACAAGATAAAGCGACTTGTCATGATGGCTATATATTCCCTCCAGTATTTGAAGCAGGAGCAGGAAGATGCTGTTGCACTCATGTCCTACTTGAAGGCTTCCCATCGGCAGCTCAATGTCTACAGTGGGAAGACAAAGCTGGACCAGGTAGGGCCTTTGGTGTGATCCAGCACAGTTCTTCTTAGGTTCTTAATGTCAGTGGTATATTTAACAGTGCCTTGAAACTACAGGGCTTGAGGGCCTAGTTAAGCATTTAACAGTGCGATCCTCTACATGCATATCTACTCAGAAGTAAGCCCCACTGACTTCAATTGAGTTTACTTCCAGGCAAAGGGTGGTATAGATTACAGCCTAAGGGCCTTGCTAGACGAGGCCTTAGCGCACTGTGAGGCCCGGTTTCCCTGCTGTGCATCCAGATGATGCACAGGGGAATCAGGGGTCAGGCCGCGCTGAAGCCTCCCCTAACGCACCATAAGCGAAGTCGCTTATGGCGCGCCTTTTCTGCAGCCCTGGCCTGTGCCCATCGGGCCAGGGGGGATCCTGGGAGGGGGAAGGCCGGACCCAGCAGGAGAGGGGGGGGAGAAGGCCGGGCACCAGGATGGCATCAGGGAGAGGGAGGACGGGTGGCACGGGCATCGGGGAGAGGGAGGACGGGCGGGGAAAGAGTGGGCAGGGAGGCATCGGGGATGGCAGGGGGGGATCAGGAGCGGGGGGGGCTTAATTTTTTTAAAAAAGGCACTTACCTTGTCCGGCGGCTTCGGGGCGCACATGGCCCCTTTAAATTAAAACCAAAAATGGTCGACGCTACAGGGCTTCCGGAGTCCCTGCGCGTCGTGCGTTTAGGAGCCGAGGCAGCGCGCGCTAAAGTTAGTGCGCTGTCGCCCCGCCTCCCTGCCGGCTTATCCGGCATGGTCTAGCAAGGCCCTAAGTCTCATTAACTTCAGGGCTTCTCTGAATTGGATCACAAATCCAACTGTTTAAGTATTGGTCAAAAAAACAAAACAGTCATGCTTTATGAACGCAGATTATATATTTGTTTTCTAGCAATTTTTCTGGAACAAAACAGTGGAGGCTGGTGGCTCCGACTTCAGTGGGCTGGGTTTCCTTTCTGTGTTTTAGTCAGAACTAGCCAGAACTCTAAAGGGACTGTTCAAGGGGCTGAACCCTATCCCAAAATAGGTTTGGCTCCTTTAGCATTCTGGCTGGTTGGACTGAAACCCAGAATGGAATCACAGCCCCACCAATACCAGAGCCACCAGTCTTCACAAAACAAACTCTTCTGCGCTTTAAAAAAAAACTGGCTCAGACGGACCAAGTTTTGCAACTCTGTTCTCCCACACTCCAAGCGACACAACTGGCAGGATAACAAATGTGTACAACCCCAGATTATCAGCAGCTTGCCTTCCATGCTCCACAAAATGTGTGTGAAGCAACATTTCAACTCCCTCTGCTCACTGACTTTGGGCACTGAGCAGTCCTGTTCAAACAGCTTCTGTTATCTCAGCACTTTCCTGGAGAACAGCAGCTTCATTAGCACATTGCAATGAGAGCTGTTAATGAAAAACGACTTGAAGGAGCCTTCCGGATTTCACAGCTGACTTGACTTTGGAAAATACGGGAAGATGGAAGCCGGAAACATGGACTCATGCCGAGGCTTAACAGAGACGTCATCACAAGGCAGCTCGTCTCCGGCCCGCAGTAGCAACTGCAGACTCCCAGATGTAAACTAGATCATGAGAGTGCTGGGATGCTGCCCTTAAGGGCAACGCCAGCTCCAGGTTCAGGGACTCCTTGGACCTGTTGCCCATACAGTCGCCTCTGGACCCAATTTGCGCAACCACCCAGAGGGAGAGCACAAGGGGAGGGTCTTCCTCCATCTCCTCACGCTTGACACAGCTTGTATGCTTGAAAGGGCAGGTGAAGAGACAACAGCAGCAAAGGGGAGGAGAACCAAGATGCTCCATGGCTCCGTAGTAGGCCTCCTGCAGGGGCATGAACCTCAGCAGGGATCCCATGATGCTGACTCCTGCATACATACATACATAGAGTGAAGCAGAAGCTTGGAAAGCCAGTGATGGAAAGTCCCTCTCTACTCCACCACCAGTGGCATGACAAGAAGGTCCAGCTGAAGACAACAGTTACTCTCAACCATCCACAGTGTAGTTTCTTGGATATAGGAGTAGTGCAGGATGAGGCAGGGGGAGACCCTGACCATGGTGCAAAGACTGGGTTTTGTACTGGAATGTGAATGCATTTTGTGGGCAATGTTTCTTCATAAAATGTGTACTTCAGAGAAACGTGCCCTTAAAAATGGGAATGTGGGGGGAAATGCACATTTTCACAGAGAACCCTGGATTAGATGGGTCCTTGATCTCATCCAGCATGGAGGACAGGGCTCCTGTATCTTTAACAGTTGTATAGAAAAGAGAATTTCAGCAGGGGTCATTTGTATGCATGTGGCACCTGGTGAAACCCCCTCTTCATCACAACAGTGAAAGCTGCAGGAGCCTTGCCTAGCATGTCCAGATACAAAAGAGGGCAGGGCTCCTGCAGCTTTCACTGTTGTGATGGGGTGCCGCATGCATACAATGACCCCTGCTGAAATTCCCTTTTCTAAACAACTGTTAAAGATACAGGAGCCCAGTCCTCCTTTTCCATATGGCCACCCTATCTTTGATCAATGGGAAAACCATTCCTATAAGTGGGAACAATGTATACACCTCTGTCAACAAATGTGGATTTACCCACCCCCCACTTTTCACATGGGGGCAGCTGTTGTAAGTGACGGGGATGGGGGGAAGGCTTCAGCCAACATGCATTTATCAACAGTTTAACCAGACTCTAACAGGAGAGTGAAATAAAGTACATGGCTGGCTCACTCCCTCTCTCCAGCTGAACGCTCTTCACATCCCTAAAAGAGATTCACACACCAAATAGCAGTAACGACTACAAATGGGAAGAACAAGGGAATGAACTGAAAAGAGAATTGTCCCACCCCAATTAATGTGTTCCAGTCAAAGCTACAAATCAGTCGATAAAGAAAATAAAAAGGAAGGAAAGAGAAGAAGTACTACTTAAAGGCTTCTTGGCCACTCAAAACACAGACACGGTACCATATTTTGTGAGCTGTAATCACTGGACGGTTCAAAAGTACAGGCAAGATTAAAAACACTCAAGTGTAAAAGAGAAAAGAAACGACTAATATACTGGAAGGAGCGGTATACACATGAGATATTTCTGGTGCATTAGGCAAGGTCAAAGACAATCTGACATAAGCACTTTGCAATGCACAGCCATTAGAAGTGGTATTCTCAAATGCTCCGTAATGGAAAAGACGTGAAGCCTTTCACTATTTTGTCGACCACATCTTTGACAATTTCCCATTGACTTGGGGAGAAACCAAGTGGCCTGAGTATAGCAGGGAATAGTAACTGCTACATGCATCAGGTGCTGGAAATTGTTGTCTTTATGACAGCAATGCTCTCTCCACACTCCACTGAACTTTCATGTTTTGGGAAACAAGTCAGCTCAATATGCCTTGGGGAGAAATACCCAGGAAATCATAGCTGTGTGCTTTAGAGCCATTAAAGATATAGGATGTGATGGAGGTAGCAAGCTCAGTCCTATACAATAAATTGGTATACTCCCCAAAAGAAATTTTAATTATAATTTTTCAAGTAGAATACACACACACACACACACACACACACACACACACACACACACACACACTTAAAGGGGGAATGCCACCCCACACTTGATTTTTTTTAACATGTTCTACTCTTATTCATGATTTAAGCTGCATACACAGGAGTAATTCCATTGCCACGCTCTTGAAAACTTGAATGAACCCTTGCTTCTATACAGGGATCCCAAATGAAAGTCCAATGAGAGTAGAATATGAAGATATATAAGGAGAGACAACATAGTATAGTGGTTAGAGTGTTGGACTTGGAGTGGCTATGCCATGAAGCTCACCAGATGACTTCTAGCCAGTTGCTGATGCTCAGCCTAACCTACCTCACAGGTTTATTGTGAGGATAAAATGGAGAGGCAGAAGATCACATATGCTGCCTTGGGTTCCTTGGAGAAAAGGCAGCATATAAATGTAACCAATAAATAAATAAGGTGTTGTTCTCCCGTTCCCACCAAAAGATCCATCCAATGAGCGTTTTATTTCACACTCGTTACTGGGCACTCACAGAGTTTGCTCAGGTCCCTCACATGATGTCGTCTGCCTCCTGCACACCTTCCGCCCCTTCTGGCTTTCCTTTCACAACAACAACAACAAAAAAACCTAGTTAAGTTGGATGTATTTTTAAACTCAGAATTGCGCCATTAGAAGAGCAGACTCAACGGGCCAGGCCTCGTGCTCATTGGGTACTTCCTCTTTTGAAAGAGGAAGTTACTGAGGAACGAAAACATGGGTGGAGAAGCAACGTTAGGGAGCATGTTACCCCCTGGTGTGATGGTGCTCCAAGCCTTGCCCTTGAACATGAGTTCATCACAGGCATGCCTTTGGCTTGGCTGTTTTATGAATAGTTCAAAAATAATAAATAGAATTTGAGGAAAGTCAGTGATCGAATTGTTGCAAAGTGATGTAGGGATACCTCAGAGAAGGAGCATGTGTGGGAATGCATACCTGGTGTTGTTGTGGGTCCTTCTGAGGGGTAGGGTTTGTTTTGACATGAGAGGCTCTTGGTAGATATTGTAGGAAGGCCGTTTAACTGCAAATGTCACCCTAGTGAGCATTTCAATGTCTTGCTGGAGATGGACAGATCTCTCTTTATCTGGCCTGAGTTCGTTCATAAATCAATTCTGTCCAATTTCTGCATTAATCCACAGGATTTTTTTTAAAAAAGCCACAGGATCCATATTTTTTTTAAAAGTATTTCGAAGGTAGTTTTGAACATTTTTTCTCACAAAGCATGCATTTCTATAAACCTATTTCATCCTAAAATATATGCATTTTGGTATGTTTTTTGAGCCAAGAACTAGATTGCAAAATCTGGAAAAGCGTGAAATCCAAAAGGGAACTGCAGTCCAAACTGCAGCACATTAGTCTGGGAAGTGTGGATCAGGCTGGGTCATGTGGGAATTTGCAGATAACTAATTCCTCAAGCACCCCTGCTATGCTTTGCACGGCACACGCATTGGGACATAGAACGCTGGAGATGATTGGATTCCCATCCTGCTGTTGCCTTAAAGAGACTTCAGTGAAGAGGAAATCGCTTCCGGACTCCAGCCTGCTTTTGTTCTGTGCTAGTCCATGCTGGTAAGAAATGCAGCCTGTCTACTTGAAAGGTCTGTGTCTGCCCAACAACCTTGTCCAGCTATTCTGGCTGGCTCTTATATGGCAGACATGGTTTTAAAAGCACGTTTCGTTCACCTATTCTCCAGGCTGATAATCCAGCCCCCAAGGTTCCAAGTGAAAACATGGCTTTTTAATAAAGCCTTTGATGGTTGAATTCACTAAGATGGCACATCATTTAAATTGTTTTAACTGCTTTTACTGCTTTTAAATTATATATTTGTTTTTAGCTGTGTATATTCACTGTTTTATACTGTATGCTTTTATCTGTACGCCGCCCTGAAATCTTATTGATATAGGGCGGGATATAAATGTTTTAAATAAATAAATAAATAAATAAATAATAAACCTGGCAGCATTTGAATCATAGAAACACAGAGTTGGAAGGAGCCATGTATGCCATGGAGTCCAACCCCCTGCTTAGTGCAGGGATCCAGTTTAAAGCATCCCTGACAGATGGTTGTCAGGTCTCTGCTTGAATACCTGCAGTGATAGACAACTTACTATCTCCCTAGGCAGCTAGTTCCATTGTCTGATTGCTCTGACAGTTAGAAAGTTTGGATGTCTTCCTAAATTTATGGAGATCCTTCTGTTTGCCCTCTAGACATTCTGGGCTCAGAAACAGGGCTTTAATACCTTGAGAGTGGGGATCAACAACAATACCTAGAGAGGGGGGATTCATAACAACAAATATTAGACAGAGGATCTTTTTGTAAAAACTAGCTTTTTGTAAAAACTAGCTAGCCATGATGCCTTGAGCACATACACCAGCAACATTTGCTCAATTGACCTGACCTTCAGAAAGGCAGCTGCTGTTTGCACTACTATATTCGTATGAAGCTAAAAAATAAAATAAAAATTATACGAATTTTACAATAAAACATCTAGGTCACCTTTCCGCTCCAAAACAAAGGGGACCTTTAAGGCAGTATACAGCAAACAAACTTTTTAAAAAAAAAAATCAATCAAATAAACTGAACATTAAACTGCTGTGGCAAACTCTGCAATGGCACAAACTCAGGAAAAGAAATCAACAGCAATCAATACCAAACATAAATCAGGGAGGCAACTGAACTGTCACTTGAAGGTATGTCTTCTTCTTTTTTAAAAAATAATTAATTGTTATTGTTTAAGAAAAACAAAACAAACAAAAAAGAAACAACAGAAACAACAACAGCAAAAAAATAGAAAAAAGGAAAAAATCTCATGGTTTGAAAGTCTGTTTCAATTATTATAACATTCTAAAAAAGAAAAGAAAAAACCAAGTAGATTATACATAAACTTCAATAAAAGCAGACCAGATATCCATATATAGGTCCATTCGTAAGTTGTGCCTATATGCCACTTTTTGAATGTTGCTAGTACTGTTAAGTCTTCAATCCATTGTATTATAGGAACTGGGCATTTATCCCTCCAGTATTGTAGTACCAGTCTTTTGGTGGTCAAAAGGGCATGAAAAACTCACTTACGCTGACCATGCCTTAACTTCCAGTAAGCAGGTAACTAAATTAAAAGGCACATCTTAAAGAATAGTCTTCACTAAATGTCAGAAGGTGGACAGAGAAGGGGCAGACATCCCACCAATGAGAGACAGTTCCATAGTCTAGGTGCTACAACCAAGAAGGCCCTTTATCCCACATTCCCACCAAACACACTTCTAAAGATAGTGGGACAGGGAGGATGTTCTCCCTGAAAACCTCAACAGTTGGACACAATCATACAGGAGCCAGCAGACATTTAGATAGGGTGACCATATTTGGGAAACCAAAAAAGAGGACACCTAGTGTGTGTGTGGGGAAGCAGCTTTCTGAGTCCTGCAGAAAGTACTTTATTCCCCCACCACCTTAAAGAACCCGATTGGAGTGGAGGAGGGGAAAGGATTTCATTCTGCACCACCACCATCCACTCCAATTGGGGCCTTTTCTATAATGTCCAAGAATGACCCACTTTCCCCTTTAAGACCTCAATTGGAGCTCGGGGTGGGGGAATGATGTGCCTCAAGAAAGCATGTCATTCACTCCTGCCATGCTAATGGCAGCCTTAAAGGGGAAGGTGTGTCATTCCAGGACATTATTGAAAATTATAGAAAATCCCCCCTGACACCATGGAAAGAACAAAAACCAGGACAAATCCGGGGAAATCCTGACAGTTGGTCACCCTACATTTAGATAGTCTAGTTCCAAACAAATTAGGATAACCAACATGTTGAACCAGGCCCAGAAACAAATCCAAGAGCTCATCAAATAATATTGGAGGAATATGCTATGAAAAATAGACTGTTGCAACAACATTCTGCATTCTTTATTAATGGGGGATCAAGGATTGTTCCTCAAAAGTGTTAATTAATTAGATTTTGCATGGAGCTTTATCTTAGGCCACAGAGTACTAAAATTCTAGTGACAAGGAATAAAGTTTGAAATGAAGGATGGAGAAAGTGGGGAAAATGCTAACACATGATATGATACCTTTATTCTACTTACAGAAAGGTTGCAAACATAATTAGCATCACGTTTGGAAAAAAGGTCTCCTGAGATTCTCCTCCAAATCTTTGGGATAGATGCTTGTTTATAAAGTATGATTTTTTTTCATTTGTGTGCTGCATTTAATATACTTACTAGCAATTGAAATGGATTAACATTTAGTCTATTTAAATGTGAGTCACCAATTGCTAAACCCTGCTGAATATAATCTACTACTTAAGTTCTTCTGTATTTCAAGTTTATATTCAAATGTGCCCTTTGGGCATTATTTTGCTTTTGAGTGTATTTATTATGTGAATGATTGTCTATTAGCCAGAACACCATCACAATAAGTTGATATAGACAGATATTCTTCTGTTTTAGAGATAATTAGGAACACACAAATCGCTGCAGCAGCAATTTACATGGCTAATTCATGGAAGAGGTTCTACAGCTTTGCTTATACAGTTGCCAGATCTGGCTGTTGTACTCTCCAGTGCTTCATTTTCAATTGTTCACAAATTGCCAAGGCATTTCTCAATTATTTGCATGGCTCTTGAAATAATTTAAATGGAATTGATTGTGGAATTCACAATATAGCATCTGTATTTAGATTCTATACTGTTCAGACAACACGCTAAGCCATGGTTAGGCCACTAACCCTTTTGCAGCAAATGATTAGTGAGCATGTTTAAACCGTGGTTATGTAGCCACCATGGTTAGAAATGGTTCACATGACACGCTGAGTCATGGTTCACTCGACATGCTAAACCATAATGTTTAGCTCAAAATGCTTAACCACTGTCCAGTGCCTTGGAAACCACAGTGGCTTAATCAGCAAGTTGTCTGAGCAGGGTCATTGTAAGGTCAGGTAACCCCTTTTTCCCCCCATAGCACTCACTGTTGATCTATGTATGTTCCTACTTACCAGCACTTCTGAAATAGTGTCCTATAGAACCTTAAAGTTATCTGATTTGAGTGAAGTAAGGTTTTGCTTACAAAGACCAGATCTACACCTTCAGTCAAATCATTACGATTCTATCATGGTAACGCTATATCCTTCTTGTGCATTTAGGACACACAGTGACATTTGTTGTGGTATTTTGGATAATGTGGAATAAAAAGCAGGAAATAAAACCATGAAAATGGAATGTGTAATGTGCCCCAAGAATTATCACTGCACTTCAATACCCCTAGAAAGCAGTAGTGTAGACCTAGCCAATGACTCATGCCAAAATGAATTTGGGTACAATCCAACCAAAGTTAAAGGCCACACATGCGTAAGGATGGCTGTCTAAGCACATTTACTACAGAGTACATCCCATTAAACTGAGGGGGACTTACTTCTGAGTAAATATGCTTAGGATTGTTCTATAAGCTTATTGAAATCAGAGGGTTTAAGTATGTTTAATTCTGCGGTGCAATACAGGCAAACGGTTAAGCTTCATTGGTTTCAATGGAAGAATTATATACATCCATAATCCTCTCACACTTAAATCACTGAGACTTTAAAAATGTTTAACTTTGCCAGTGGTGTGTGTTTTGACTGTAAGATGCTACAGGGATCGTTGTTTTCTTTCCTGCAGCGGATTAACATGTAAAAACTGGCATTTGTGATTTGGATTCCAGTTTGTTGGCACAACTAGACATAAAATTGTTGCATGGAAACAATAAAATGTGCACTTTTAAAAAATAAATAAATTGAAAAATAGTTGCTGTAGGGAGTCTGAGCAGGATTAGGACCACAGCATGCTGGAAAGTCTGTTTATATGACTATTTATTTATTTACATTTTTATACCGCCCAATAGCTGAAGATCTCTGGGTGGTTCACAAAAATTAAAACCATCAAGAACATAATAAAACATCCAACAATCCAAATACAAAATACAATATAAAAAGCACAACCAGGATAAAACCACACAGCAGAAATTGATATAGGATTAAAATACAGAATTAAAACAGCAAAGTTTAAATTTAGGTGTTAAAATACTGAGAAAATAAAAAGGTCTTCAGCTGGCGATGAAAAGAATACAGTGTAGGTGCCAGGCGGACCTCTCTGGGGAGCTTGTTCCACAGCCGGGGTGCCACAACAGAGAAAGCCCTCCTCCTAGTAGCCACCTGCCTTTCTTCCTTTGGCAGGGGCTCACAGAGAAAGACCCCTGTGGATGATCTTAATGTCCGGGCAGGCACATATGGGAGGAGGCGTTCCTTCAAATAACCTGGCCCCAAGCCATTTAGGGCTTTGTTTGTTAGTACCAGCACTTTGAATCGGGCCCAGATCTGGACTGGCAGCCAATGAAGTTGTAAAAGGACTGGCATGATGTGATCTCACCAGCCAGTCCCTGTTAATAAACTTTATATGTCATAATAAATAAATAGATGAAATAGAAAGATGGCCAAAAAGGCAATCTGGATAGTATGTGGATAATGTAACTGATGCACTATAAACTCCAAGAGAATGTTTGCATTCTTCCTCACTTCAGCTTCAGCAGCTTGAGAAGGTACAATGGAAGCTACCAATGATAATCAGAAGTAGAGGCAGTATCTCACTCTTATGTACTAGAATTAATAACACAGGATGGGAATCTCTCCTGCTGCCAGTGATATAAATGAAATAAATAAGTACAACACAGTGAAGCCTCGTGGCTCTGATGTTGTTGGCTATAAATCCATTCTGTAAATCCCAGCTAATCAAAATGTTCTGATGCTTTGACCCTGCAAGCCCTTGCTCCACTACAACACTGGTTTTTAAGGAGATTGACGTTGTACCGGTGGAGGATGGTAGCTCTGAGCTTTGCGGCAAACCTTACAGAGCAAATGTTCATTTATAAAGGACAGAAAGGGGCAACTGAAATGATCAAGGGGCTGGGGCATCTCCCTTATGAGGGAAGCAGCTGGGATAGTTTAGCTTGGAAAAAAGGAGGATAAGGGGAGACATGATACATGGGGTGGAGAATGCAGCTAAGGAGACATATTTCTCCCCCTCTCATAATACTAGAACCCAGCGTCATCCCATGAAGTTGATTGGTGGGAGATTCAGGTCAGATAAAAAGGAAGGATTTCTTCATACAGCGCATAGTAAAATATGGAGTTCACTACCACAAGATATAGTGATGGTCACCAATTTTGATGGGTTTAGATAAATTCCTGGAGGAGAAGGTTATCAGTGCCTACTAGTCCTGATGACTATGTGCTAACTCTGGTATCAGAGGCAGTGTGCCTATATACACCAGTTGCTGGGGAACATGGGTGGGAGGGTGCTGTTGCACTTGTGTCCTGCTTGTAGGGCCCTGGTAGACGAGTGGTTGGCCACTGTGTGAACAGAATAGTTGTCTAGATAGACCCTTGGTATGATCCAGCATGGGTCTTGTTATGTTCTATAAGTGATGAGACTAAAAAAATTAAACCCCCATTTATTTCACAGTAGGGGCCGATGTGAGGCTGGATCCCGATCAGAAAAAGGCTCAGGCATTGTTAACTGCATGTCCATAGCACCTTTGAAACCCAACGTCCATGGTGTTTGCCTTAACCCCTCAACCAGAACTATATCGAGCCATCTAAAAACTCACATGTTCAACTATTAATGAATGCAAATAACATGAACTCTGCTCCAAAGGCAGTCTGATTTATCTAAATACCCGTCATCATAACTTACAAGTCACGTCATCTGGTGGTTAATTAGAATTAAATTATTATGTTGTGAAAATTCACTTTCCTGAAGTTAGCCATCCACTCACATTTTTGAAACAGACACAGATTTAAATGTGTGATTTATTTATGACCTTATTCAAAAGTATGACTTAACATATACGAGAAACAGAGGGTCAGAATGCATTCTTCTATCTCCAATTCTTTATTAAGCTATGTGGACGTGAACTGATGTTTTGTACATTGTGGAATAATCCTCCAGAAAGGAAACAAGTTTATAAACATTTTAAGAGAGCTCAAAAAACCCCTTAATGATTTGAATGTGCAGTCTATATAAATAAAGTGTTTGTTTGTATGTCCTCAATGGACTTGAAAACCGTACATCTGATTGTTTTGAAACTTTTAGGGTTTGTTCTACCACTGCTTGAGACAGTTTTAGGCATAGTGAAAATTTTGACCACAGTCTTGAACCAAAAAGGCAGCTAATCAAAATGTTCAAAAACATACAGCTTCAGTGCCATTTGATTGAACCAATCTTCCCATCCTGATTCAGCACTGCAGGGAGCAGATTTTAAGCACACAACATTCATGTTTTTCATGTTTGTAGACATTAACAAAAAGCCCCAAATATTGGAAGGGGGAACCATATAAAAGTATGAAGGGGAAAAAGAACAAGAAAAAAAGAACAAGCACAGTTTGAAGCCAGGGAAGATTAGCAGGCATATAGGCCTGCCCCCTCCCCTCTGCTATGGGGCAGCTCCATCTAAGGCAGGTGGAGTGGACAGACCCCTCCCAACTCTGACAGCCATGCATGTTTACTTGAAAGCTTCTCTGCATCAACCTAAAGGCAATTTGAAGCTGTGTGAAGCTGGGTCCGTTCACATGAGTGTGTGTATGGTATATATTTCAAAATCATGCTTGAAAAAAAGCTTATTGATGATCAATTATGCATTATTAAATGTAATATGTATGAAGGAAATTAAGCTAAGTCTTACCAGTGAGTACTTATTTTTTCATTTGAAGACAGAAGAGCATGCTACGTTGAAATCGTTTTGTCAGAAATCAGGAAGAAAAGGAGGCAAATTCTCTCTGTGGGGAAGATAATCTCCAGGAAAAGAATCAGATCTAAGGGGATTCCACACAGGCCTTGTTTCACAGTAATGAATTCTTACAGGTATCAGTAAGCACATAGGAAGCCTCTAGTGTCTCTTCTCAGGTATGGAAAACTTCTCTTTACATATGAGCACAACAAACTGCCTTATACTGAATCGGAGCAGTCAGCCCATCATTGTCTACTTGGCTGTCAGGAGCTCTTGTGGCCACCAGCAGAGTTCTCCTTTCCTATCACCTGCTACCCAAGATCCTTTCTAAGGCCACAGCTAGACCTAAGGTTTATCCTGGGATCATCCAGGGTTCACCCCTGCCTGAGCACTGGATCCCCTGTGTGTCACCTAGATGAACAGGTTTGACCCCTGGACGATCCAGGGATAAACCTTAGGTCTAGCTATGGCCTAAGTGAAGGATGGAACCTGGTATCATCCCTATGCAAAATCTGTGCTATGGCCTTCCCCATCATACTGCATCCACTCCCTCCCTTCAGATCCCAGATCTTGCATTTTTTCAGCTCTACCAACTATATCACATGAAATCACAATGCCCACAGTTATGTGTGGTTTTTGTGGATTTTTTAAAAAGAGATTGGCACCTATCACTACTACCACCAAATCCCAAAAGCTAGTATTATAGGTATATAGTATTTTCACTGGTAACACTACACAAAATGATCAGAAAGGCTGAGATTTCTCTTTGCAGGTACAGATAGTTGTTCTTCAACTAAGAAGCCAAGAAGAATGTGCAGGTCAGGCTGTCCTTTCACCTCTTTGCCTAGTATGTTGGATTTGACAATACTGATATAATGGATTTGACAATATTGATATAATGATATCATTGATATCATTATATCAATGATATAAAACGTCTGTGCATCACATAACCACCATCAACATTTCTTTTATGCACAAATAACAGTGAAAATGTGGTGGGGCTTGCACCTCTGAAGAGGATTCCATCCCATTACTTCAGGAATGTTGCCGTTAAAAAGGATACTTTCATTATCCATCCCTATTCAAGAGGATGGAAAGTTTCCCACAGCACCCTCCCCAACTACCAAAATGCCCATTATCACAACAGGCAGATATGAAACATAGCCAGTGGGAGAGCCTATTAAACGCTTGGCAATGCATCCCTCTCTCCCTCCCTCCCCCCTGCCCTGTGTGGGGTCTTTCTCCATGGATTCCAGGACCTTCAATGTGAGGAGGAAGAGGATTGTCAAAAATGTCACCGAGTTCAACACTGCCCTGGTCACCCCAATTCCTTGAGCAAAGGCAGTTGGCATTTCTCCCTAAATATTGCTGCTGATTTCATTAAATATGGATTCACTGGATATTTTTCAGTGTTTAGTGATTAGTTAGTAGAGAGCTCAATGGATGCCATTGTCACCTGAGCCTACCGCTATTATGTTTAACCTTAACCCCCTCAACTATATCAGATTTCCCCTACCTGGTGCCCTCCTGATGTGTCGGACTACAACTCCCAGCATCCCCTAGCCAGCATGGCCCACTGGGGATGATGAGAATTGTTCAATGCATCAGGAAGATGCCAGTTTGGGGAAGGCTGATATAGTCCTTCCTGAGACTCCGCTTCTTTGTCACAGTAAGATGTGACATGACAAAGAGTCAGTGGTTTGGTTCAATGGGCCCCTATTTCAGGCACTCTACTTTTCAGTTTGAAACTTGTACTATCAGTGACATGTTTAATGAATTCTGACTTCAGTTATACCTGCCCTCAGGGACATTTGGACAGGCACAAGAGATGGCAAAAAGGGGCGACGTATGATGACAGGAGGATAAAACGGGTAGGTTTAAAAGGATATATTGCAGCCTGCAGGCTTTAAAGACAGGGTTACAGAGGCTTTAAATGTGGTCTAATAGGTCGTATTGACAAGCCACTTAAAAATGCGTGACTAGCCTATCATAAATACATTATTTTTAAAATGGAACAGAAAAACCCAATGGCCTCAGTTGCAGCTAACGTTATTCATGCATGTGCCATTGATTTCAATAGGGCTATTAGTTATGACTGATTTGTTCCATTGATCTCAACAGTACTTAAGCATGAATAACGTCAGCTGGAACTGGGCCATGACCAATTTCCTGCCCATTTCATCTTAGCTGGGTTCTTGGGTATGGATTATTAATAAGTGCCACCCACCGCTACAAACGTTCCTCATGAACATTTAGAAGGCAAATGAACATATGCTGAAGAATTCCCGCTGTGTTTATGAGCTACCTCTCGTGTTTACTGCTTGACCAAATCAATAAAAACACAGTGGGCCTGTTCAGACAACACACAAAGCCATGGTTAGCCCAGTAATCCCTTTGCAGCAAATGCTTAGTGAACGTGTTTAAACCATGGTTATGTGGCCACCATGGTTAGGAATGGTTCACACGACACGCTAAGCCATACTATTTAGCTCAAAATGCTAAACCACCATGGCTCAGTGTGTCACCTGAACAGGGTCAGTCTTGTTGACTGCTGCAGTTTACTGGGAAAGGAACATATCTTAAATGTTGTTGTTCTAAAGCTGGCATAGTGTGTGTGTGTGTGTGTGTGTGTGTGTGTGTGTGTGTGTATGCATGCATGGGGGTGTACTCTGCAATCTAAAGACACAAAATGTATGATATGATTGCATCAAACCACAAAAATATCATTGTAAAGGTGTACACAGAACCCCCTAACCCAACACCCCCTAACTCAGCACCCACTGTCTGTAACCACTGCAGGTTAAAACAAGGGTCTTTTAGAAGTGGAATGCAAACTTCTCTCTGTGTGTGATCAGGTATCAAAATGGACCCATGAGTTCAGCATATGTGGTCAGCATTATCACACAACCCACTCAACCTGTGGCACCTGGGCCATAAACTAGACCAGGATAACCACAAAAGAAATACCACATGCTCAGAAGGTCATATGATTAGGTCCAGGGTCAATATGAAACACGACCATCTGGCTGCCATAGTTAAGTTGTTAACTATGTTAAGACTGAAAAATTTTCCCATAAACATTTCGAGGATTCTCATTCAATTTGATAGAAAAGGAATTGCTTTTAAAAAAAAAGTTTGAAGGAGAATAAATTTTTGGAGAATTTCTTATGGGTTTGGTTCAGGGTTCTTGCACTTATCTTACTTATCAGATGGCTGCAGAGTGTGTGTGATTGTCCTGTCTTTCGTTGTACAGTCATTTTCTGACAACCTGTAGCCTTCTTGGCTTCCCGCACTTCCTGCCCAGGGGAAGACACCTTGAATTTATTCTTCCCATAGGGCCCTTTCAGATCAGGAAGTGCAGGCAGCCTGGGAGACTGTAGAGCAATGGTGAGATGTGTAATAGAAAGAAAAATATAGACAGTACCCTCAGCCACCTCGCAGTGATTAGTTAAGGTCAAAAACACTACCAACACACATTCAAAATAAATTATAAAATGTCCTGAGAATGAAGCAGAATAATGGAAGCCCCTTTCTTTTCTTACTGCTTCAGTGCCATTTGATTGAACCAATCTTCCCATCCTGATTCAGCACTGTAGGGAGCAGATTTAAGCACACAACATTCATGTTTTTCATGTTTGTAGACATTAACAAAAAGCCCCAAATATTGGAAGGGGGAACCATATAAAAGTATGAAGGGAAAAATAAAAAGAAATAAAAAGCTTTTCAGATATCACACACACACACATTTTTTTCATTCTTATTTTTTGTGGTGGCTGCATTCCCTCTCCTCAATGCCCTGGGGGCTGCCTGTATAAGTGCCAGGTTGCTACCACATTAAACAAAAATCCCACACTTTCTCTCTGCAGGGTGGCAGCAGCAAATCCCAATGCAGACGGAAGGCACAGGGTTTTCGGTGGCCATTCAGCTCACCGGGCCTGCCAGGGCCTCTGCATGAGCAGACAGCGACCAATCAGGGGGCGCCATCCATCTGGGGAACACCTCTGCTGCGAGAATAGATGGCAGATGCACCATATTTACCTCACTCTGGCAAAAAAGTCAGGTTAATTCCCTGACGTTTTAAAATCACAGCTTCGTGGGAAGTCCACGATGGCTGTGAGGTGGCTGTTGCATCATATAACCGACGCAGCACCACTGCGCATCCACCACAGGGCTTGCAGAGCATCTAGGCAGCCCCCTGGAGTGATGCTAGATATATGGAGCATTGTGGGAAATGCCAAAGTGGGGTGAGCAGGCTGCCAACACAGTTGATGCTGTTGCCACTTGCAGCGGCAGTGCAAAACAAAACAAAACACCTTTAAGAAAAGAAAGAAGCTGTTCCACAACCCTTGACAATGGTGATGCCTACCTGTGAGAAATTGTTGGGAGCATTTCTCCTCCTCCTCCTGGAGCAATTCAATGAAATTGTCCGCTCAATTTTTCTACCCACAAATAAGGTGGAGAATTTTGAGACACCACTTGCGCACAGGTCTAGTTAAGACCCAGGGAACACGGCAACCTCACATCTGAAATTCAAAATTCATTTGAGCTCATTCAGCAAGAATAATTGTATTTTTCTTCTTCACTTGATGCTAGAGAGGGGGAAGGATTGCTCACAGTTGGGTTCACTCTCAATGTAACCTGCCTCCATGTGCTATGATGCATGGAGAGCAATTCCTTAGCTGGCGATTTAAAGTTTACTGGGAAACGAACATGTCTTAGGTTTTGTTGTCCTTAAGCTAGCATAGCATGTTTGAGACAAGCAGTCGACTTTCCTGCGGAGTCACTTACAAAAATAGTCTTTATCTACCTAAGGCAGACATTTTAAAGCAGGCTTGCACAACTTCTGACCTGTAAGTCTAACATAACCAATTGTTGGTGTTGTGTCAACAACAGTCAACAAGACTCTGTTTTTACTGATCTGGGCAAGCAGCAAACATGGGAAGGATATTGAGCCCCTGGTGGATTGTGCTTGGTTTAGGAAGTCATGCTGTGCTGGTCTGTTCTAAAATGCAAGGACAACCATCATCAATCCCCAAATATTGGGTGCTGCTAAAAAAAAATGTTTAGGGACTGGAAACACTCTTTTTTACTTAGCCATTATTCCTAAACCACAGACCTGAAAGGTGTACACACCCAGCATCTGAATCTGATTCTTTCAGTCCACCAAAAATGTAGGTAGCCATATCAGTCCATTTGACTCCCCCTCCCCCAGAGCTTTAGTTACTTGTTCTACAGATTGACAACTTGTGTGCTACTTCATAAGATGGGAGGTTGAAAAAGATTGTGACAGTCCCCCCACAGGCTAGAATAGATAGAACTTTCCATCTGCCCAAGAGCTCCTTTGAGACTATTTAGCTGATCTTGCCACTAAGAACAACTCCAAGTCAAGTCCAGACCATGCCAGGACCAAGTTACAGCCAGACTGAACATCAATAGACTTGAATAGATTTGCTATGAAAATGCCAGAAAGTTCAATTTTGCAATACATAGAAAAGACCAATTAAAATCCCATTGATTACAGCTGACATTTACAAATTAGTAAGTAATGAAATTCATGCCTAGAGTTTACTAAAGATGTATTAATAGCCATGTTCTGTTAAATTCCATGTAACTTGTTGATTTAATATGCTAGAGCATATTAGCTCTCAGTAGAGAATTCAGCTGATCTTCCTGGGTCTTTGGAAAGAAAGTGCTATGAAATACAGCCTCCACCGAGGTGTGAAAAACCTATTTATGCATAAGTATAAAAAGTTGTTACCACCTCTCCCCAAAATGTACTCTCCTACCGATTAAAATAAAAACAAATATCCATATATAAACTCTATTACAGACAAACAAACAGCAGTGTACAGTGGTTTAAAACAGTAGCATTTTCGAACTGACATCAGGTCCATGCATCCCAAGTATGTATGTTACTCTAATTTTAGCATGGGTCAACAAAATGTTGCATTTCCCCCCCCCCCCCATTCATTAATTGGATGTAACTTCCCATCACTGTATATTATTTGGCTGCAATCCTATATATGTTTATACAGGGGGTGGGGGAAGTCCAGCAGCTCTGAGCATGCCCCAGTCAGCATGACTAGCCGGGGACTCCTCAGAGTTGCAGGGCATTTTTTCTGCCTCAATATGCGTAAGACTGTGCCCTTAGAAAATTCCCAAATCTTTAGATATTATGAAGGAAGTCAGTGAGCTCTTCCACAGTTGTTCAAACAGTAACTTGGATGTAGACAGCTATTACAATGATATGCAAGAAAGGCTTATGTATCACCAGTTTTATATACTCGAGCAGAATATGGATGCATTGAGTATGAACAAGCTGATTAAAACAACAACAACCCTACAACATAAAAAGCTGCCTTACACATTGGGCAGTTCATGCATCATTATTGCCCTAGGAAATGCCTGGAAAAAAAAATACAACAACAGGCATGTGGGGAACACAGAGCTGTGAGGGGGAAGGAAAATATTATCCCTGCCATTCAGTTTTTCAGCAAGGCAAGGAATGCTTTGAGGGGCTTCCACTTGCCCCCCCCCCTAAATATCAAGCCTGGGATGCTGTTGGAGTGAGCTTTGTGGCTGTTTCTACACCAGCCTTTTCCCCCTGGGATTGTCCCAGGATCATCCCTGTGCATGCAAATGACACACAGGGGATCCCGGGAACAGGCAGGGACGATCCCTTCATTTTCCTGGGATAATCCTTAGGTGTAGAAAGGGGCTGTGTCTCCTCTGCTATGTAGAAAATTCTGGCTTGGATGCAGAATGAGCAAGAGTCCAAAGCTCTACACTGCCGTTAATGTAGTGTTTTTTAGCACTCTACCCTGGCGATGCACAAATGCTTTCAGGTTTGTCAAGTGCATCCAAGATGACATTGCCTTGGACTATCTACAATGATGGCAACAGCCTAATCGGTAAAACAAAAGAAGAAAGAAAAAGCAAGAATGAAAACCAGCAAGTCTATGAATAAGTTATCAGTACAAAATGAAACAGTCAGAGAGAGTAGTTTTAGTAAGATTGGCTCCTGAGAGACAACATGGCAAAATATATGAGACACACAATATGCTTTAGTGCAACACACCACGTTGGTGCTTAGGAGTTGGTTCCAATGCTCAGCTGTAAACTCTGTTCTGCAAATTGCTACTCCACACATCAGCAGCGCCAGATTTGAGAGCCATGTACTCAGTCACCCTAGATCACCACCCATCTTCTGTAGGAAAGGTTGTTTCCCAGGCACCCACAATAGCTGGCTCTCCCCCAGTTGAAACTATGCTAAAAATCTGAAGAATAATTCCCTCCCCAGAGCTCACTTCAGGACAGGCAGGTAGGTAGAGAGAAAGTTTTGATCTGAATGAGAGAGAGAAACCTTCTCTCTGCCATTCACCCACCCACTTACCTGACTGCTGCTATGGTGTCAGCAGGAACAAAAAGGGAGATGTGCACCTTTCTCTCTACCATCTCCTCTCTTTATGGAACACAATTGCAGCATTTTCTTCAATTCCACGAGCCCTGTAATTTTTCCAGCACAATCAGTGTTAGTATGGATGTCAACTATCTTAGGAAAAGTACATTTCCCAGGGATCCTGCTGTTATTACAGCATTCCAGGTATAGTGGGAGGACACACAGCAACCGTCCACACTGGCCACCACAGACACCAAGAAAGAGGTTTTGAGGGATCATCGCGGTGGCAATTCTGAATTACAAAATGAGAACCCTGTTGTGTTTTCTGCTCTTGCTCATAACTGTCAGCCCAATCTGAACTGAATCTGAAGGAACCACCCTAGGGATGTGCGAATCAGCAAAACTTGAGCTTAACAAAATTCTCCAAATTCCTTCTTGAAGCTTGTTCCGACTCTAGTCTTGATCAGATTGCAAGCAGCTTTGCATTAAAATCTGTGCATATTTACCCCAATGTACACAACAATTGTGTACACCTTTTTTCTTTTGATTAAATGTATTTATGCACATTCTTCAAAAGTATGCATTTTTCACATGTACATATGCTGTTGAACACATTTTTGTCCACAGACCACTTTGCAAGCTCAGAAATGTATAAAGTTTGAGCATAGATTATGTCTGGGTCTGTATTTGGTCCAGAAGGTGTGCACTGGGTAAATAAATCCTGATCAAAAATGAATTGAAATTAATCTCATACTTCCCTAATCCACCCAGCAATAATTATTTTGATATTGCAGATGCAAGTCTGAAGGTACACCAGATATCTATGAAAGAACTTGGCATCTTATGTGCAACTGCCATGACATATGGATCCATTGATCAAGAAGAACTGAAGGATAATCCTTGTCTTCTTGGAACCAAAATAGTTTATTACTGTGTTTTCAATATAACCTAGACCAAGTGGTTGCAACAGGATTATAGGCCCAAAGTCTGGTCTGCTCATCTTTTATTTCTGTAGCTGTTTATAGTAGCGCAACATAAAATTCTCAATTCATGCTATCCTTACAATAGTTCTGTTCAGTGAGCTTCATGGATGGGAAAAGTTTTGTCACATCAATCCAACAGAATCAGCTAAACCACATGCAGAAATTATGTGGATTGACTTGTGTATCTTGTGATAGAGTTTCTGTAGAAGCTCAGAGACCATTAACAGGAGCAGAAATATATGTGGACTTCATCTACCAAGATGATCTGTGTATAGATCAGGGTGTTACATTTCTCAAAACTGTGTTGCCACATATGCAATACACAATTGAATAAATCCAATTCCTAATAATACTTTGTGTTGTCTCCCTCATTTGAGAGAGTCTTTTAACAGTAGAAACTTGGCATGCAAAATTTAAAATGTAGCTGTATAAGATTTTGGGATACAGGGTTTGTTTTTAGTAATTGAGATGTAGAAATAAAACAACAAACTTCAGACCGCCTTTACACATAAATGCCTCTTCAAAAAGTTTCAATTGTAAACTTAATTTAATTTAAAAACCTTCTTTCAAAGTTTCAAAGTTTAAATGATAGTAAGAAAAAAATCATATTCAGGTTCCATTTTCTCTCAACTTTTCAGAGACATGGAGAATGGAGTTAAATAATTATCAGCACTTTATTTAACAAGGAGAGTAGCAATAAGCTCTTGGGATACATTAGGGTTAGCCAAAAGAGATTCTCACTACGATTGAACACTCTGGAAAAGGATGACAAAACTGTCTTTTTTTCTTGTTGTTAGTCTGGTGAATAATAGACTACATTAATTGTTTGTAAGTGGAATATAGGGTACATTTGTATGACTGCTCCAAGACATGCTAATTCAGTGAGCTATGCTAAGAATTAAAGAAGATGCATTGAACAAGGTGAATTTGATATGATTGGAAAACATCTGATGTGGAAACTTGTGGATTTTAAAACTGTAAAAACAAAGACTGTAAAAACAAAAAGTGAGAATCAGCAGTTTTAAAATGGTTCCACAGTTAGAGAGACAGAGGTCACACAGAGGAGGGCCAGGATCTCTTCTCGATCCTCCCAGAGTGCAGGACACGGAATAACGGGCTCAAGTTAAAGGAAGCCAGATTCCAGCTGGACATCAGGAAAAACTTCCTGACTGTTAGAGCAGTGCGACGGTGGAATCAGTTACCTAGGGAGGTTGTGGGCTCTCCCACACTAGAGGCATTCAAGAGGCAGCAGGACAACCATCTGTCAGGGATGCTTTAGGGTGGATTCCTGCATTGAGCAGGGGGTTGGACTCGATGGCCTTGTAGGCCCCTTCCAACTCTGCTATTCTATGATTCTATGAGAGAGAAGTATCCACCTGATGGGAAAGGAGCCACCAGAACCTTGTTTTCAGAGGTTTGTGGCCACTTCACAACTTGCAGAATTAGTAGTTACACCAAGTGTAATATCCTGTAACATCCAAGGAGATTAAGTTTTTCCCACCATACTCATGCTGTAGGGAGACTGGGCCAGTTGTAAGCTTCCTGGAATGCTGTTTAATGGCTACCCCACAGGTATATAGGATATATCCACTAGGTTGTAATGTATAAGAAAGTTTAAGATGTAGAAGAGTTCCTGAAGTAATACACTGCCTTTAAGTTAGCAACCTTTTTCTCAGCCGTTTGTTCTTAAAATATGAAGTTTGGATTATTTTAGAGACAGGCTCTCTACAATATACCCCAATAAAGTCCCATCAAAGATATTTAAAGTGATGTTTGTGTGGAAGGTTCTTGGTCTTGAGCAATTAAAATCAGGATAACTTCAAACATCATAAAAACATAACTTTCTTTTTTTTTTTAAAGGCTAACTCCAGAGTTAGGGATAATAGACTACAGAGTTAGGAATGGTGCCAAATAATCTTCCAGGCATTCAAAATATGCTTCTATACCACCATCCAAGAGGACGTTTTACAAAAACAGAATGCATTTATGTTGATACCATGTGTAATTCATGCCAAAGAGTATCTCATAAATATCTATACTGATAACAATGAAGGATATTACTGTAATACGCAAGACAAAATAGTATAGTGTTTGATGTTGCAAACTGCTCATGTTTTTTTAGGACAATGCAATATAATTGGCTTTGAGAACTTCCTTTCCCCCTAGCCCTTGCAGATATGTAAGCCTGACCCAAGTTTTAACGCTATGCAATAACTAGCTGTCCCAGGAATCAGCCCACTATTTGAGCTAAGACACAGCATTCAATTTTGCCAATGGAAATTACATATTAGGGATTAAGTTGAACAGCTGTGCAGCACTCAACTGCACCAACCAGAACCAGGAGTGTATAAATGGCAGCTGATATGGCTCAGCCTAAGAGCGTAAAAGGGTACACCCAGGTTTTGGACATTTGGATCCAAGGGAGAGATGGAAGAGGTGATACATAAAACACTAAACTAGCACCAGCATTGTCAATTTCCTAAGACCACTTCTGTTATTTGTCTGTTTTCTTCTTTTCAAGCTAGGCATATATATCTCGAGCACATAAATGTTCATTTTAATATCCAAAATTGCCTCATATGTCCCCCATCTCATATTAATGAATTGCATGCTTATGGTTTACATTTCATTAACTGCTCCAACTCCATCAGCTGACTGCAAAGGAGTGTGTTAAGCAATTCGATGTGAAACATTTTGTAACAAGAAACAATAAAAAAATATTCAGGGCCCTTATTAAGATAGCACAAATAACTACGATCCCAGCTTAACGCTATAAACTATTCCACAATGTTCTTGTGGTTACATGTTATTCTCAAGTGATTTTTTTTAAAAAAATAAACAATACCAGACTACAG
Source organism: Elgaria multicarinata webbii (assembly GCF_023053635.1). Taxonomy (NCBI): domain Eukaryota; kingdom Metazoa; phylum Chordata; class Lepidosauria; order Squamata; family Anguidae; genus Elgaria; species Elgaria multicarinata. The sequence goes on along the minus strand of NC_086172.1, from coordinate 122,963,567 downwards.
TTAAGTTTAATAAACTATAAAAGCAAATTCACAAAAAAGGCTTCTTTGAACAACAGCTTCTCCCATGGCTGATTATGCATTGTGGCTGCAAAACAGAGGTGGGCAACCCCAGGACAACAGGCCATATGCAGCCCTTGGAGACTGCTAGTGTGGCCCACTGTGGGTGCCCAGGGCCACTGCTGCTCCCCGAATCTTCATCTTGTGTGTGCCATTGCCATTATGGATGAGGGCACATGGTGATGACTCTAGTCTGTCTCTTGGCCTCACAAGGAATCAACAGGTTAGTTGGCCATATCTCTGTTGCTTGAAAACACCAAAAAATCCTGTGTTGTCAAACTTCATGAGAGAGAATTTTCCCTAGTAAAGAAGTAAATGGTGTAAAAGATAGACACTTCTGACGATTCTTCAAATTCAAATTACTTGTAGAACTCCAGCTATTCTTTTTTTTAATTTATTTTTTGTTATCAAAGACAATGTCCAGAAACAGTACTAAAGATTCAGTTCATGGCATTGTTTTACAAAAGTTCCTACCAGACAATTATTTTATTGTTGGATGTACTCTTTATTAATGATGAGATGAACTAATCAATGAAATTGCTAACAAAACTCCTGTAAAGAAAGGTCTAGTCTGATTTTTGAATCTGTTGGTTGGAGCATGTTCAGTGGTCATAACAACATCAGTTAAAGGCAAGCATGACTCTTGCCTATCAATAGAACTAGGCATGGCTCTTCTAAAAGGTCACTGATCTTTCAAAGAGAGGCACCATGTTTTAAATTCTGCACATACAAAATATGCTCATGTCACTCAAATTACACAATGCAGCAGTGTTAAAAGTCTTATTATAGTCTATTAATGGCAAAGAAATGAGCTCACAGCTCATATATGACTCATGAGAGGGACATATCCTCAAAGAGACAAACAATATAAAACAACAGATTTCCTGTTGAATGTATATCAGTGTGCATGTGTGCGAGTGCATATAACAAAGTAAGTCCAAACAATGGCCCATCCAACTGTTCCAAGCTGAGTATCCAGTTTGAATGATAAAAGGCTTTCATTTTAACTGTACGTTAAAATGCAAATTCACATCCCACAAATGCCAACAGTAAATACGGTTGGTTGAAATAGCTTCCAAGTGAGACTTGCTTTGAATTTTCCTGCTTGTCTTCTATTTGTCAGCTTCTGGGTATGTGGGGTACTTGACTGTCTCAATTTTCTCTTTTACTTTGTAGGAGGGGTATAAGCCCGTTTTCCCTAATTTTCTATTGATGCCTTTTGAATAACCATCCCAGTGGTTTCCAGCAACACCAATTATATCTCCAGGTTCCATAGGAATTTCATCAGAAGTTCGGGGATAGTGAGCATAAACAGCAATCTGGTTGTGTGCATTTTGTCCTCCAAAATAATAGATATCATCTAAAGAGTGAAAGAAGGCAGATGCATCTGGATGTAATGTCTGCATGATTTCATAAGCAACCCGACAAACCTAGGAAAAATAACCAAAGAAGAACCAATTAGCAAACAGAATTATTTAGCCCATCCTAATACGTTACTTAAGCATTCCTGAAGCAAGTGTATTTTGTCAGACTGTTACTCCAAATATTATTAAAACACACTGCTTCAATACTTAACTGAGGGTTAACCCTTTTATTATCTTTACAGAAACCTAAGTGTTTATATATTTCAATTAAATGGGGAAAATCCTACATTTCTATTTAAGAAATTTTAATTTTCTTGAAACTGGAAAATGTGGCAGAGACAATTTCCTTATACCTTCACCAAATAATGTGTTTCTTAAAACACTGCTGTACTGGGTGAGAGAGGTATAGTCCACCTTAACTTGTTACTTTTGAGTGTGCGTTCTGTAGATTAGAATTCTGTTCTTCTAGCCATTGTAAATACTTTCAAATATTGCAATCTGATTTCCCGAGTTTCTGCTACACAAGTTCAAGCAAAGGGTTAAGTCATAGCCACTTAAAACTGAATGAATCCAGATGTACCAATGTGCCTTCATGACCCCTCAAATCACCATGCTAGGAGGACAGGACTGCTCAGACAACCCTTAGGATGTGGTCCAAGGAGATAAGGGTTGTCCAATCTCCCCCTGCACATTCTCTCAAAGCTCCTTCAGTGCCAAAGCTGCATTATGCAGAACCTTTCTCTGTGGCAAAGAGATGTCAACTTGCACCAGTGCAGAGAACCTAGGTACCACATCACGTGCTGCAGATAAAGTACCTCTAGATTATTTCTTCCACCTCCTTTATAGATGGCTATACAACACTTTGTCCATTCCTTAAGCATAACCGTTCACTTCAAATGCTTCAGATCAAAGCTATTTTTCTCTCTTGTTTTTCTGGGAAATCATAATCACTTCAAACTGAAATGGGGAGGCATGTCTCTGCCTGTCTTGCATGTTGTATACAAAATTTTATTAAATATTATTAAGAGATGCTGCTGGGCTTTTTAATTTCTTCTCTTGGAACATTCAGCTCAAATAAAAAGTAATCATCATGATCTCCTTCCAACTGAATGAATTAAACTCAGTTTGGTTCAGAATAAGCCCACCAATTAGTCCCTTAACACCCACTGCCCACTTACCTTGTTGCTACTGCTTGAGTAGCAGAAGGAGGTAAGGAAGAAGTATCTCCTTTTCTTTCACTCCTACTAACTGGCACAAGTGCTCTTATGGTAGCGAGCCAGACAAAGGCAGTACCGATCAACATTATTTATTTATTACATTTCTATACCGCCCAATAGCTGAAGCTCTCTGGGCGGTTCACAGAAATTAAAAACATTCAAAGTATAAAACAACAGTATAAAACCATAATATAAAATACAATATAAAAGTGCTCCCAACAGCCATCACAGAACTGGGGGGAAATACATTTCCCAGCAGTCCTGGAGCCTGATTCATTTCCACAAGAGCACCTGCACTAGGAATCAGGAGGAAGTGGAAGAGAGACCTCCCCTTCTTCTTGCAGTTAAAGCCATGGTAAGGTGGGCAGAGAGGGATATTGCAGGGGAGCTGGAGAGGGGTTAAGGATGTGACAGGGTCCAATTTAACAGAGTTTGGTTCAGAGTAAGCCCAGCAATTTCTGGTTTGGGAGTGTGCGCACATCTCAAGTCTTAGTAGACAGGAGCACATGTACCTTTCCCCAAAACATGACAATATTTCCACAATATAGTTCATCTGAGCAGCCCTGGTTCAACATTTAGAGCTATAGCAATTTTGCTGGATCAACCTAATTTACCTGTCAATAAAGTCTACTTAGCTTTGATAAAACCTATGACAACTGTAGATCATGTTTCATGTAATTAATGTCAGGACTTTGAAAAAAGAGAAAAGAGAGCGAGAGAGAGAGAGAGAGAGAGAGAGAGAGAGAGAGAGAGAGAGCAACATGTTTGCTAACAGCGTACATGGAACAAAATGGATATTGGCCAAGATTGCATTCAAACACTTGACCCAGTCAAAACATACAAACACTCAAGCCATAGATTCCTATTTGCATATCAACTGAATCTAAGGTTTTATAAAGACTTGTATACCAGTTCTCCGCATATATGTATAAGAATTAGATCTTCTAAGTTTGCTATCGGAAACACATTTACTTGAGAGTAAGCTCAATTTGACTCTATGGAATTTACATCAGAATAAACATGCAAGGATTGCACTGTAAATGTGTATTTTCCCTCATATAGTCCCATGGGGGCTAACAGGTTGGATATGAAGCCACTGTATTGTCACCTGTACAATAACAGGATTCTTGATTCTAATCTATCTATCTATCTATCTATCTATCTATCTATCTATCTATCTATCTATCTATCTATCTGTACACACACACCTATCTGGGATACTAAGAAACATTCATGATTATCAAGACCTGGCATAAATTTATATTATCAATAAATTGACTGCCGAAACATATTGTTAAAATCAATTACATGACTCTATGACCAGGCAAGGTGGAGAAAGATTAAGAAGGAAATATTTCACATTATATATTTTGATTGCTGAATTGGCTGTTTTCAATCTTTCCAATTCATTAGCTCTTCTGATAGCTTTTTGAGACGGAACAGTGGGATGTAAATGTATAAAACACAAATATTTTGCTATCTTTATTACATCATACTTCTTTTAAGGAGCTTGTCTTTGCATACAGTAAGAATGGCAACATTCCCATAGATTATGATGAGGCTGTGTTACAACCTTTCAACCCTTATGGTAAAGGTCTTAGTAACTGTTATGGGCAGAAAACTGGCATCATAAGACATACTGGATATACCAGTGTCAGTGATTACTTACTACCAGTAATTATTTAGGACATAGTAGTCTACACTTTACAGGCTCCAAGCCTAACTTACTGAATTCTTTTCAAACCTTAAAAATGCCTCATTTAAATAATAAAAAGCAACTCATCCTCCAACAGGAACATTAGAACCTAACAGTAGCTCAAAGGATATTTACTACATTGGTTCTACACCGGATTAAATTCAAATCCTTAGTATTACTCTGTAGGCTCTCTTCAGACGTGGCCCAAGGTACCTAGAGAACCCCTGCTCCCTCTAACTATGATTTTGCTAGGCATCTGTATTCTTCAGCCACTCCAAAGCTGTTAGGCTTAACTACAAGTCCTCGTACAGCTGGAGATAGGAATGTCTTGGCATCAGCCCAAGGCTTTGAATAATTGGAGAAGATTAGAATGACTAATCATCTCATGACCTTCAGAGCAATGTATAAAATCCTCTTGGTTTTCAGAGTTGCCACTAAATCGATTAAATGGAATATGAATAAGACGACATCAAGACCAAAACAGAGTAGCACTAGGAAAAAAAGGGAAATGAAAAATGGATAGCATGCAACTGCTAGTGAACTTTGAAAGAAAAATTAGGCCAATCACCATTTTTATTTCATCCTTATACTTTTGAATGAGGTCAAAAATAGTGATAAATGCTTTAATAAAAATGGTAGATGGATAGTTGGTAAACAAAATAAATTCCAATCTAGAGTGATCAAACATGTATCCCTTTTAATAAACTGAAAACACAGAGTCATTTATCAGAAGCCCAGATTTACATATTCCCCATATTCCCTATTCATCTATGCCTAACAAAACATTAATAATGTGTTATGGTTGTTATACATATTATTATACAACATTTTTAATGCATATATAGCTTGGTAAGAAAATAAGCAGTACTTTGGCTGCTACAGTTATGTGTCCATAGCAATTGATAAGAACTTTACCACCAGGCTAAAAGCCAGTGTGTAAAAAACCCCCAAATGTAACCTAGCCACATTACAATTAGTAGGGTTTGGTCATCCTAAAATTAGGAGGCAAATAAGGTGTTTGCCCCCATCCTTTTTAAAATATGGTAACTTTATAACCAATTCTGTTCTTTTTTATTTAGAAAGGAGAGGCAAAACCAATAGCTTCAACCATTCTTATATGATATTACTATGTCTCCACTATAAATATCAAGGACTCTGTTGTATAGCAGTGGCCTTATACCAACAAAATCTGTAATCCATCTTGGTCCTCTAATATCAGAAAGACACTTTCCATGTTGGGTTTGTTTGGAGTGGATATGTTCGGCTATGCTCTTTATAACTCAACCCATGCAATTCCTTATTCCCTAATAACTTAAACTTTGGCTAATGGTCTTGAGTTACCAGGCCAGAACTATTTCAATAAAGACAGACCAAAATATCCCAACCAGTCAAGATTTTGGTAACATATGCATTAATTGGCTATTTGCTACTACACTTTCATTTAACAGCAGCAACATGTAGAGGGTTTCTAATTCCATTCATCACAAAAACACAAGACTGGCTAAGGGGACGAATGGATGACAGAAATAATACTTCAAGAAGATCATCACTCCCCTTGGTCCTATCTGTAATTTTCTTTTCTTTAGTATACATATGTAAATATTATTTATTTTTTAATAATAAAGACTTGTAAAACTATCATAATTGTTTTTTAAATTCTTTCCATTTTCTTTTAATCTTTCTTTACAACATGATAAACAGACCTGAACACATTCATACAGGTTAGGTTCTGAGTTAACTTGGTGCTAACTCCTCCAACCCCACCACAAGATATATAGCAATGGATTTATTGTTAGGTCGAGTTTGAAATGTTTTACTGATAGTGAAAATATCTATGGCAGAACTCCACGATTTCCTATTCATATACTGTAGCATACTGTTGCCATGAGCAAAATGACAGAAAGTAACACATGGAAATCATCCTTAAGACTCACAGCTACGCAGATTTCTACAATGCCCGGCTATACTCTTGTTGCATATATATCACACTGATAACACTGAACTTAATATTCACAACCTTCTATAACATACTTTGTTCTTTGCTGAGTTTAAAGTTCTCAAATCTATGAAAATTAAAAGGCCTAATTGTTTTGACTCACTTATCAGCAAATCTGATCAATCATCATTTGAAGAAACAATACAAGGGCACTGAAGTAATAAGTAAAACCAAATATGTAATGGTTTAATTTTTAATACAATTCAATTGGCCTAGCTACAATAAAAGTAGATATTTCATCATCACCCTAAAGTGATTTCTGCTTTCAACAACTGTTATCTCTCCATATTAGATTATCTGTTCTCATACTATGTTGACATTTGAGTTGAAAAATGACTCAGCAATAAGTATCAGGTACTGAATGTAAGTACTCAGTGTAATCTTTATTTGTTTATTTCATTTCTAAAATTTCTTTTTTCATAGAGAAATGTTAGCATATACTTAATCTTTGATCTTTTTATACTATGATGCTCTGCATTAATCAGCATTTGAGATGGGGAATGTGAGGATGGGCAACTTGTAACTCATATGTCTTGCACTCCTGTCCACGTGTGGAAATTTGTTTGCAGGAATGAATTGCTGCCAATCAAGGCATTGGAGAGTTCAATAAAGCACTTGTTTCTGTTTTAAAAAATTAGAGATTTAAAATGTTAATTTATTTGCATGTTTAGACAAGAAAATGTCCATCTTGGCAGTAGCATGCTGGGAATTGTAGGACTTTTTTCTAACTAAACATGCATAGGATTGCACCTTAATTTATATCCCAACATTTGGCCCAGACAGACCACCAATATAACATTATGAATAAAATGCAAAATTAAAGCATTGAAGAGAATCCCTAAATGTCATATTGTAGTCTACAGAAACAGTACTGCTGCTATATAGTTCCAAATTTGAGGAAAGAAATACTATACCAAGAATCTCAAGTTTTATGCCCAACAGAAAGCTGTCTAGACTCCAAATTAAAAGGCTAACTGTGAAATTTAGAATAAAAAACAGGAATTTCTTACATTTTTGCCTTGAATGAGGTTAACGAATGGTTTGTCAAAATGTCGGTCTTTAAAAGTAATGCAATGTTTTATATTGCATATTGTTCGTTTCTTGGTTTTAAAAGTAACAGTTCACCATAAATTTGAACAGCATTGCTGAAAACACTTGTAATCTTTTATAATCCTATAATCTTTCCATCGTGCTTAACCATTGAGACAAATTCTCTGCAGCAAAAGGTAATTTAAAAACCATTAATTCAGGTAGCTAATCCATATTGTACCAGGTACTGCAACAGAAGAGGAATGCCTTAATACTGCTTAGGAAGTTTTAAATCTGTTTTGTATTGCAGTCATGGCAATGAAGCTTCTGACACTGACAGGGTGGGATGGAATGTTCTATTGCTTGAGGAACGGAACAGTTTGTAGTCCAGTTTCTGTCAGAAAGGAAAATGGTCAGTTTGGCTGAGATTAAAAACCTCGCACAGGGGCAAGATGAGAACTGGAATGCCCACACTTCAAAGTATAATTCCTTATAAGAATACAGGAATTGATTTCATGGATAATACGCAGGCCCATCTAATCTAGTTACTGGTCTCCAGCAGAGACAGTAAAGATGCTACTGGGAATTCACAAGCAGTATGCATTATCTCTTAACATTTGCCCTCAGTACCTGGTGTTCATAAGCAATATACTTCTGAAGACAGGTTATCTATTTAAAGACATCATGGCTATCCTTTATGGATCTGGCCAACTCTAATCCCTTTTTAAGACCATCTATATTAGTGATCATCACCATATCTTGTAACTGTGCATTCCACAAGTTAATAAAAAGTTATATGAAGAAATATTTCCTTTCGTTAGTTCTAAACCTACAGCCAATGAATCCTACTGGCTGCCCCCGACACAAATTCTATTGTTTTGACAAAATTAATTTCTCTATTCACTCTCCATACTTTTCATAATTGCATTGAACTCTACCATGGCTCTTCATGTTCTCTTTTTAAAACTATAAAGCTCCAGTCTTACAAACTATTCTCATAGGGAAAACCTCTGATTTCCAGTCATAAGACATGCAAAACTACATGCTGGTGTGTGTGTGTGTGTGTGTGTGTGTGTGTGTGTGTGTGTAACCCTTCTGGGTACAACACTTCACTATAATGCATACCAGCTTACCTGTGAAGAAAATGTACAGACAAGGAAGTCTGCCTGGGACAAGAAGTGTATATCAAGAATAACACCCCGCAGAGAGTTTTCAGTGTATCGATTATGGAGACCCGCTGACCATGATATGGAATTGTCACTAATAAATTCATAGTTTGGATACCTTGAAAAATGAAGCACAACATCAAACTTTCATATTTAAATTAAACTCATTTGTTTTCCCTGTTGGGAGGTTGCTATGTCTTCAAAATCTATAGCTCTGGTTAGAATTTAATTTTTGACGGTTTTTAATCTGTTTGTTCTAAATAGAAGTCAATGAACAACAATGATACCATTTATCGATATGCAGGCGATGCAATGTGCGTGATTAAGCACTCCAAAACAGAGCAAAACAAATGACTATGAGTAGCGCATTGTTTATAAATTTTATATATTTTTAAAATATTATAGATCTAAAAATCTCTCTTTCGATTTTAAAATCTAAAATATTTTTGAATAAAACACCAGCTTCAATTACTCACTGTGTTTTGTTTTGTTCTGTAATTATCATATTATATAATCTGTTTGAAAAGATTTTAGTAACAAATTTGAAATTTTCAGCAGCATTATATAAGGATTAGTATGAGTTCTTTCAGACAGAGGGCCCCTAGTGCTGCCAATCAGAACATATTGCGTAGCTATTCTGTATTTTCTTCCTAAATTAAATTTTTTTTGGCAAAGAAATAAAATGGAAGGAGGAGTGGAAAAACATAGGATTACAAATGGAAGACAATGATGTCTGGACCCTCCACAAAATTCTGTGAATGCGGCAGAGCAATTGCATGACAAAGCCTGCATAGCAAAAAAGGCTGTCTAGCTCAAATGCAGTGGGAGCCCAGCGGAGGCAAAGATCACCTCACTGCATCTCCTGCTCTGCATTACTCGTAAGCTAAGTTCAGAGGCTTGCAAGCATTAAGGGCACAATCAATAGGATTGTAACCTTAATTAGAAAGAATGGTCTACTAAAGTTCTAGTGTGAGAACTACTACAAATAAATTGCTCATCTTTATTTACAATCTGATTATACTTCTAGGAGTCTTTTGACCACAGAAAGAGAAATGAAGCCTCCAGAACAACAATGTACATATTCAGGACACTTTGCACTCTTTTTCTCAGGTCACAAATGTTTTCTATGACCTGGTGATGTTAACAAAGGTCCTTTAATCTCTGTCTATACGTGTGAAAAAGCCTATCAGTATTTTCAAAAATTATTTCCCAAAATCAGAAAGATAACCCCTTATTCATGTAGTATTAACAATGTTTATCTTCACAAACATGAAAACCAGGAGCAAGCAGTTCCACATGTTCAAGTGAACACTACCCCTAATGCCATGTAATCAAACGCTTTTGAAATTCAATAGAAATTTAAAAGCAACTTGTTATGTGGCAATGTGGTCTGTTGTTTGGGGGGTGGGAGTGGGGGGGGATGAGGGAGTCACTCACTGTGGCTGGGATCCAAAGAACCACAGAACCTGTACTATGCTCCCAGTGGGCCTTTTTCAAATATCATCCCCAAGACTACAGGGCAATCTGCTTTTGATGCTGAAGGGTCTTTAAAAAGCAGACTGCGAAATACGATGGGATCTCTCATTCAAAGTGTGTGTGTGGGGAGGAGAGAAGTAAAAATTCACACTGGGATTACACAACCACTTGGGTCTACCCAACAAGGGAGAGGGCATTTTCAGTGGTGGCCCCCCAATTCTGGAATGATCTTCCTGATGAGGCTCGCCTGGTGCCGACATTGTTATCTTTAAAGCGCCTGGTCAAGACTTTTCTCTTCTCCCAGGCATTTAACAACATATGCTAAGTTTGTGGGATTTTTTAATGGACCCCAGAACTGTTCTTGTTTAAATGGATACTGTTGTTTTTATATTTTTGATGGTTTAAAATTTTGTATACTTTTTAATGTTCACTGTTTTTAACTTTTGGAAAACTGCCCAGAGAGCTTCGGCTATGGAGCGGTATATAAATTTAATAAATAAATAAACATTTATTTATAAATAAATAAAAAACTCTGCATAAAGTTTTTCTCTGAAACAATGGTGGAGGCCAAGTAGATGTGGATCAGATGAATATGGCAACCTGGGAACTATACATATTCTGCCATCACTTCCATCATGGAAGAAAGGCAAGGTATAAACAGCATGAAATAAACTAAAACACTGGGGAAAACATATCACCTAAAGAGCCAATATTTTAAACTTCAATATCAAAGAATTTAGTGTGGTCAGAGGTCATTCATGGCTGACAGCATGAAATTATATTATGAGATTTCATTCTTATAGCCAGGAATGATCGTTGAAGAACTTACAGTCAGATAATGAGCAAAGCAAATTTAAATGTACATTAAACCAGACATGATAAATACCTATGCTTCACATAAAATCACTTTTGTACCTACTATGAAAAGGATGGTCTTACTTGGATTTTGCTTCTTGCAATAATGACGGATCATCTGTAGCCAAATAGACTCGTTTTTTGTCAATATGCATTCTGCGGGAGAGAAGTTGGAAACGTTCTTCAACATGAACCATATATTCTTCAATGGGATGAAATGCTGCTTCCGTTCCCACTTTGTCTGTTCTTCGGACATGAATACTGGAAGTTAAAAAAGAGAAAAGAAAGGATTTCCCTAATACATTTTTTATTTTTATTTTTTGCTTTTATTTGTAAAACAAATGAGCATTAGTAGACATGTTTATTCTGAAAATAATACCTCTGAAGCCGCAGGGTATGGATTGGTATATTGCTCCATGTAGAGAAAAACAATACTAATCTGCCCATGAAAACCAAATATAATTGCTAGACATTTTTTGAGACCAAATGCTAATATATTCTACTCATGTCACTGTAGAATCATAGCATTATCATTTTGCAAATACCTTTAAGCTGCTATTGTTGAACAGGGTCAGCCTGATCTTCCTTTATATGCATGTCCAACAGGTTTAAATTTAGTTCCCGCTTGTAGAATTTAAACTCGTGTGAAGAGACAATGCATATACTTTAAGGGCATGTTTATCAAGCTGTTTCCTAATTCTGTTTAAGTCGGGTGTATCCCTTTTCTACAGTATTTTTTATGAATACTAACTCATGTCTCCTGCACCAATACACTAGAATATAATTAGATTTTTAAGATAATACACAAATTCATTCAATTCAAAGTGCTGGTTAAGACCTTCAAAGCTCTATATGGCTTGAGCCTAAGGTATCTTAAAGGCCACATTCTCCAATATGAACCTTCATGCATGTTGAGGTAGCGGTAGACAGTTTGGGGAACTGTTCCATCCCCACCCAGAGATTTATATGGCCTTGCAGACCTTCCAACGATCTGTAAAAGTAGTTTATTGTATTGGCCCTTGCATCTAAAGAAACTGTTGATATGCTGGCTTTTTATTATTGCATGGCTCTGGATTTTTTGTTTGTTTGTGGCATATGTGTCACTTGTATTTTTCACCTGTTTTTATCTTGTAAGCTGCTTTGAAAGCTCTTGGGTAGAAAAGGTGCCTAGAAATATAAATATTTAACAAGTGTGTATATAATAGAGATATTGTTGAAAAGCTACCTATTAAAAGTTTAATTTTCTTTAGCAATTTATTCTTGATTTCAAAATAGGTGGTTGACCAGAACAGGTGCAAAACTAGAAGTGCCTATTATCTAGGCACATCTAATAAGCTGTCTAAGGTATTTTACTATCTGTAACCATATTATGCAAATAGCAGAGACTGACCATGTGGACTGTACTGAAACCCAAGGAGCTACCACAGATTGATAAAAAAAATCCCTAGTTTAGTTTGTAAAAGTATGGAAGATAAATAATATTGTAAAAACACAAAAGCAATCCTGTGCATTTAACTCCTTTGAGCTTTGCATCCAAGTATCATAAAGACTCTTAGGACCAAACGAGATGTAGCATGCCTGTCCCATTCATGTCTAAATCAAGGGAACGAAGTGGGCAGGCACCTTTATCGCTTGTATTCTTATAAGCCATAAAAGATTCAGTCGTTTGCTTTTAAAAAGGATTGGACTGTCAAAGGCTATTAACTATTTATTACATTTTTATACTGCCCAATAGCTGAAGCTCTCTGGGCAGTTCACAAAAATTAAAACCATGAAGAACATAAAAACAACCAACAATTTAAAAACACAAATTCAAAATACAATATAAAAAGCATAACCAGGATTAAAACCACACAGCAAAACTACAGTGGCTAAAGCCTCCATAATTAGAGGCAGTATGCTGGGAACAAACAAGGGAGGGCTTTCATGTACCAGTGTGAGCTTGAAATAAGAGAGATCAAAACAGCTGTAAGAAAGCATCCTTCATTCCCAACACATTATGAATTATCACCTTCCCAGAGGTGTTTGGTAGTCTGTTGTTCAAAACTGGATGCACAATAAGGTGGTGTGCTTTTATGTTTATTCAGAAGTAACTCCTACTGATTTCAATGGAAGAAAGCATAGCTATGACTATGGCTAGGAAGCCTTAATCACCTAAAAAAAATTCTTACCCAATAACTGGATGCTTAAAGCCAAGTTTCCTTGTAGCTTCTTCGATTTCCTTTTCTAACCAAGGCTGTGGACGAATCAGGTATTTGACAAACTGTGAGACCCACCACACTGCAGGATCCCCATGGACCCGAATTAGTCTGTCAGCGAGATCTTCCGGGATAGCCAATGGCAAATATGGAGGTCGTGGGTGTAGACTGTCAACTATGGGTAGTTCTATTACTTGAACATCTTTATCATTTGTTTCACCTGTAAAAAATATAGTGCAAATTAAATACTTCAAAAGTAGCTATATTGTATCTGATACATCTAAATAAGAGAGCATTTCTAGCTAACAATTTTGTACTTGTTTGATAATCACTAGATTGAGAATTAAAGAAACAAAGCTCTTCTCTAATAGTTGTTGTACTTCAACCTAGATATACATTACTACATACATTAAAACAAATCAAGAAAATAAGATGGCAGAAAAACATCAGCAATATTATTTTGCAGAGCATGAATTTATCAGGCTCAATTCAGGTGGAGGATCTCAGGAGTTTGAACAGCCTGAGTAAGCTTGGTTGAGTTGCCAAAGAACAGCCAACAGCAGACCATAGAATTCAATTTGCAATGTCTGAATGAGAGGAAACGTTGTGACTATATGCAATAGCAGTTCATATATGCTATATGAAGCTGACAGAGCGGAAGATTAATAAGTAACTTGGTTATCAAAAAATTACTGATGAAAGCTTGAATCCCAACATGTAAAATTTTCTGTTTCCCTTAATAGCATATTCTCACATCTTCGTTGAAAACATCTACCTACCACCATCCCCATTTCAATGAATATCTTGGTTGTTGCAATTGTGCAGAATTCAAGATTTGCTAAGAGATTCAGCATCAGCACCAGATATATTTCAGAATGCAAGGAGTATTCTATAGTTGAAACTAGCTGACATATTCACAAGTTCATTTTGCCCATCCTTAAGGGTGTGAAATATTAAAAGTATCTGCCAAAGATGACTAGCTATTAGTTTGGAGATTGTGGTCAACATGAACATTATCTACAATTAACATCTAATAAGAGTTGGAGAGAAATATACCTCCCACAAATTCAAAGACTTGTAAGTATTATACAACTATTATAATACACACACACCCCCCCCATATTATTCTCCTTATAACATACAAAGTCTCATTTACTTCATCGCATACTAGTAACTCTGGGCCAAACTAGACATGGCAGGTCATGTCAAAATCCATATAAATCGGGGACAGGACAATTTAAAGTGCAGAGGAAGAGGGCGGGGAGTAGCAAACAGTTCTTCCCACTGTTTACTCCCCTAAAACCACCACAACAGTTCTTTCCATTAAAAGTTATTTCTGATCTCTGAAGCTGCTCAAGAAGTAAAACAGCAAGGGAGAAGCAGTGTGTGTGTGAGAGAGAGAGGGGGAGGGAGGGGATGCAGGCAGTGGGAAAGGATTCAGCATCTTTCTGCTTACCCCTAATAACCCCCACCTTCAGTGGTAGACCTGATTCTGACATACAGGTCTGCCATTATCATGTCAAGTTTGACATAACTTAAAATTAGATATAGCACTTAGATAATGACTGGGAAAGATCCAGCAACAGTTCCTGCAAATTAGAAGTCAGTCTTCACTAACAGTTCCAGTAATTTCAACAACAAAATAAAGATTAAAAGGGGGAAACAAAACTTTTTTATTTGAAAAGTATGTGAAAATATTAAGGAACCACCTAATCTAGAAGTGAGAGGGAAATTTAAGCCAACGGTAAACATTTAAATTAATGTGCTGTAAGGTACATGTTATAATTCTGATGGTTTCTTTATAATGTGTTTCTCCTCTCTCTCTCTCTCTCTCTCTCTCTCTCTCTCTTTCTCTCTCTCTCTCACACACAGAGAGAGAGAGAGAGAGAAAGGGAGGGAGGGAGAGAACGTTAAATTTGCAAGCACAAAGAAAACTGAGAAAACCTGCAGGAGGGTTTAAGCTAATATGTTGAACATGTTGAATCCAGACTTCTTCGTATTTAGAGCAGATCCATTGCTTACAGGTAGGGCCTGCAAGTAACCCACCTGCAAGGAAGTATTATTGACTCCCAAGTAAGACTGCATTAAAACCTCATTTTAAAAAGATCAGCTATTTCAATTGATGAATAGTTACTTTCAAGTTTGGTTTCAACAGATTTTAACTAACTTCCAATAACGGTTCTCTTAAGCTAAAAGAAAATTGGTCATTATTTTAAAATCAAAATAGTACATTTCCTGAATGTAATATATGTTCACTTATTTTGGCAAGAAATCCAAGGATGAAGGTATATCTGCAGAACTAAGGTTTTAATTCAAGTCTTTTTTTTTAGTTAATCAAAACAAGTCCTTTCCCACATTTTGCATACATTACCACATTTTGCATACATTACCATAACCCTTCAAGATTTTTCTCAAGCATTTAAAGTCAGAGTATTCCCTAATTTTCATTTATCTCTTTGTAGGTCTACATTTGTGGATTCATGTTTCAGCAGTCTTTGTTGGATAAAACACAGCAATACTCAATTCAGAAAGCAAATAAGCACATTATTAATTTGTGCATAACATCACTGACAAACTGCATACAACTATTAATTACAACATGTTCTATTCTAAAGTGCCACAATGCTGGAAATGGTGGGGTGGCACTATAAAAATGTTTTAAATAAAAGAATAAATAGTAATATGGCAAAGCAACCAAACTACTGTTTAAAGGAATGAAGGTTATGGGCTCCAGTTAAACATTGAGAAAACTAATTTGGCACAAAACTCAACAGAAAACAACCAAGACAGACATAAGTAGGTTTAAAATTTTAATAATGCAAATCTAAATCATCCAATGTACAGAAAGAACTGGATTCAGACTTCCTTAAGTTACATAATTGAACTTAATGCCCAGGTAGCTCAACAATGTTGACTGACTACTCATAAATGTAGTAATTTCCATGAGAATTTCATGGGTGCGTAAGTGCCTTGTCAAAAAACACAAGACATACTAGCAGCAGACATCATGCCATATTTTTGGCAAAGGCTTAAAGCTACCCTTTGAGTACAAGGCCTACGCATACTCAGAATTCTGGTCTGTCAAAAGTGAACTAGATGCTCCAAAGACTTGCATGCAAAACTATTTCTACCATGAAAAGAAGGGGCAACTATTCATCCCTACACCAAAGTTTCACATAAAATTAGGTCACCTAAGGAAATGCCAATATAAAAGTACTTAGTTGAAAGGATAATTTACTGTCAGATGACCACCATTAAGTTTTCTTCACTTATGAAACACTCTGAATTATTAGCTGAAAAACAGCACACTTCTACAATTATTTGTTCTTTCTTGCGCTGATAATCAAAAATACTGGCCTTTCAGAAATGTAACCTATTCATTATATCACATTACCATGAAAGGGAAAAAATAAAAACTTAAATAGGCTTTGCCAGAAATAATTTATTATTTTTTCAAAGTATCTGGTTGAAATTTAAGTATTCTCTTTCTTGTTATTAAGTACTATCAATATAATTGATTTAGTATAAACAGTGATGGACTGGCCTAATGAGTTATGTTCTGATCTGGATGCTCTAGCTAAAACAATTTTGACTTCAATGTATTTCTCAACAGGAGTATTACTATTAGAAATAATTAAGATGGAACCCAAAACTCAATGCTATATACAGATGACTGTGCTCACAGTGTGTCGCAGTGCAAAGTGGGAGAGGAAGAATTACACCAAGGCAGGAAATGGATTTATAATGCCTACAACTTGTTAGCTACACAACTTACATAGACTTTAGCATGACGTAGGGCAAGGATCTAGATTTCTGACAGCCTGACTATTGCCCAAGAGAAGCATCCAGCCCACATGCTTGGAAAATGTTAACGGATGAAAAGGAAGTTCAGGTACATCATGGTGCAGACTGATACTGTGAACTATCACTGCCTACCATGGTGTGTGACAGATATGTCAGCTCCTGATCTGATCTGGGCCAGGCCTTGAAATGACATCCAAGATAACCTAAGGTGGTCTCACAGTGAAGACTGGGGTGCCTATTCCTGCAATGGATCCAGCCTAATGGATCCAGCCTAATGCCTTCTATAGAGGCATTCAAGAGGCAGCTGGACAACCATCTGTCAGGGATGCTTTAGGGTGGATTCCTGCATTGAGCAGGGGGGTGGACTCGATGGCCTTGTAGGCCCCTTCCAACTCTGCTATTCTATGATTCTATGATTCTAATGCTTCTGATGCCTGCACAACAGTTGTGATGAAAATACAGAGCAACATAACTACACAATGAATGGAGAACATTTCTACTGGAAGATATAAATCTTTATCATAATTAATTAATAATTAAAGTCATATGCAGGTCTTTAGCTGCAACCCAGTTACAACTAAAGTGGAGACAAGGGGCAGAATGCAATGGGCGCTTATGCCCTCACCGATTCCCTTCCACAAGCTGTGGATCCCACCCATTCCATTGCACAAATGGGACCCACTGCTTATACAAATCTGATAAGGCAGGGCTCCTGAACATGAGACCTCTACGTGTGTTCAACCAAATGTAGATTACTCTACAGATTACAGATTACAAACCAGATTTCTCAACATGCTACGATCTGTGACACTGCTGAGGGTGCAGGGACTTTGGGGGTGAGGCATACTCACATTTGTCCCATCCCCACTTTAGTTGCAAATGGGTTGTAACTTAAGTCAGTCACTAATGCAGGTAAGATTTCTTCTAAGGCCCATCAAGCAATGGTCCATAGCAAGATGATAAGCACTGCAAGACAGGGGAATGTGGAAAAGAAATGATAGCACTGACAAGGCCATTATTAGCCCCTCTTGGAAGTCAACTGGCACAGTCAAGTAGGTTCAGGGACAGGGCCTGAGCTGCAACAAAGCTGGATTGAAGGCTCGTCCAGACCACTACCAGACATGTATGGTTTTAATTTTGCATATTTCTTTTTAATGTTCACTGTTTTTAACTTTTGCAAACTGCCCAGAGAGCTTCAGCTATGGGGCGGTATATAAATGTAATAAATAAATAAATAAATAAAATAAAATAAGGAAGCAGCCACCCATCACACACACACACACACACCACAAATGGGGGCTGTTATGTGGGGGGACATTGATTTCTGTGAAGACACAGAAATCATTTCTCCCTTTATTGCTGTGATAACACTAATTCCAATCATGCCTGGTAGCTAGATTACCCAAAAATCCAAGGAAAGAAGGAGGGAGCCTTGCTTTTTAGGAGCAGGGGGAGTGAAAAATACACTTGATGCAACTTCTTGCTATAAGCATTTTAACACATTTACATTGAAATATTTTCCTAGTCTTGTGAGCATTTTAATATATTTACATTTAAATACTTCCCTTGTCTTGTGAGTCCCAATACACAATTGAGATAATTTCTTTTTTTTACCTATCTTTATAAATAGGGAATTGAAGATACTAGTTAGCTATGCAAGTGGTCCTTAAAAATGCATACCTAATTTGGGAAACCTTGATCTAATCTACTTCCCTGTAGACAACAGTGAGCGAGCAAAAAAAAAAACGTAAAACAAATGGAGACATCACTGGAAATAAACTGTTAAAATGTATGCACTTTTATACCTTGGAATAGCAATTCACCTGTGTCCAATTTGTGAATGTATCTTTCAATCAAGGGAAAAACTTTGTTTGGGAGAAGCTTTTTTATCCTATTAAATCAGCTACTGGGGCCTTGCTCCATAATTCTCACATCTACAAAAGTGGTATCGATATGGAAAGAGAGCAGGGCCTTCTCTACTGTGGCAACCATATTGTTGAATTCCATGCTAGAGGCATCTGGTAGGTTACCTCCTGATAAAATTCCCTGGCTTTTGATAGGGATTGCTTTTCAGCTCCTACTACTGGTTGTAGCTTTTAGTCTTTACAAGATGCTTTTTATCTTTATTGGGGTTTTTATATTGGATGTTATTTTACAGTTTTACCCCTTGATTGTAAGACAAATATACTTAGCGAAAAGTAACAAATTGTTATTTATTCATAAATATATAATATAATCTATTTTGTTCTTATAAACAAACAAATAAATGTCTAGCTCTGGTGTGAGTTTCTCCTTTTTGGTTAAATTGTGGTTATATAGCTGCCATGGTTAGGGAAGATTCACATGACACACTAACTCATGGTTAACATGACAAACTAAGCCATAATGTTTAGCTCAAAATGCTTAACCACCATGGCTTAGCATGTCATCTGAACAGGGTCATTATGTTCAAGATTGGGAACTGTGGTTTAATGTCAGTTTACTAACAAGGATCTTAAAACCACTGAGGTTGGTTTAAGTTTCTGGTTAGTAAACTGACATTAAAACACAGATTTAAATTTCTCTGGTTAGGTGACATGAACACTCAAGCTGTAATGGTGACAATGAGGGTCTTGAGCTCTGAGGCTTTCCTGCCCTTGATCTTCATTACTGGGAGCACAAGGCAGGCAAGTTCTAAGTTGACATTTGTAAGATTATTTCTTCTTTTGAAATTTTACTAGATATGTGTAAGATCGGGGTTATAAAACTTGGCACAGAATAGAGAAAGAAGCTTTTGGGGGCATGGAATGGGTTTAAATGGGGGTATAAGTGATAGGATAATGTTTTAATATTAAAGGGGCAAGTAGGCATACACACATAGAATACTGTATCAGGGTTTGGATGCTTTAGTTTGGATAAAGCCTGACAGAAAATGATTTGGAAATATGATTTGATATTGGTTCAGTGACATTACTCATGAGAACTTGCAACTTGGTATTGCTCAAAAGACATTAGTCATATGAACTTGTGACATGTACTAACTGTAACAGGAGCAAGGGTCCAGGGTGGAGGTTGTGGTTAGAAAAATAAGAGCCAGGCAACCACAAGAACAGGGAACTTGACTTTTCGTTGTCATAAACAAATACGTCAGAAAGGGGAGGAGGTTTTCAGGAGAGGATGGTCTAAATTAATGGCGTGGACCAATAGATTTAGTCATTTCAGAATAAATTAATATGTATTAGGAGAGAGGTCTTTGTCTTTGAAAAGAGTATTTAAGTTTGGACATGCAAGACAAAGATGTCTTCCCGTTCCTTCAGGCATGGTTTGGTCTTGCCTGTGAGAGATGGGAGTCCCTCTGTGGAGAAGAGCTCCTTCACGGAGTCTTTGTTTGTGTTTGTCTATGTTTGTCTTGTGGGGGATCCGCACGTCGATCCCAGAGCGCTTCTATGCGATCCCAGTGCACACTGAAAACGATAGTCTGACTTCCCTGTAAAAGAAACGAGGAAGAGCCGTCCATGCCGCCGCCGCTGCTGCGGAGAGCTCTCCGCTGGCGAGAAGAGCTCGGCAAAAGAAGGAGGAGTGAAGAAGCTCTCCACCCCTCCTTCTTTTGCCGAGCTCTTTTTGTCGGCGGCGGCAGCGGCGGCGGCATGGACGGCTCTTCGTTTCTTTTACAGGGAAGTCAGACTATCGTTTTTGGGGTGCACTGGGATCGCATAGAAGCGCTCTGGGAGCGACGTGCGGATCCCCATCAGTTCTCCAAATCTGCCAGACTTGTATGTTCTTTTAATTTGCTTTACCGAATGGAGGTTTTTGTGTCTGACTTTAACATTCTTAAATTGTTTTAATAAATGTTTTTTTTAAAGTTATAACAGTTTCCTTGTGATTGTGAGTCTGAGTAAAGTCAATCATTCTGAATGTCTATTTCCAGATCTTCTTTACACCTACTATAGTGGGGAATTTAAAGAGCACTGTTATAAGGTATTGCAGGAACCTGTGCCTATGTTCAGTACCTCTTAAAAAGACCACCAGAAAATTCCTCCAACACATTGCACTGAGGAAACCTGTGAGTTGGTGGCAAGATAATTACATAGGGTTTGTGTCTGTGCTTATGCAGTAGTTGGGAACTCACCGTTTTCCTCCAGCATAATCCTGGGGCCGATCTACACCAAGCAGGATATAACACTTTTAAAACGTAATGAAAATGGTATATGTAATGTGTCCTGGGCCTGAACAGTTGTCATAACCCTTATAAACCGTTATAAGCAGTAGTGTAGATCAGTTGCACTAATATGGACATCATAATTTCCCTCATAAAATGCAGATTTTAAAAAAGATGTAAGGAATCAGGATAACTGAAGGGCATGATTCCCCATGTCATGGGTCAGAAAATCATTTATTTATTTATTTATTACATTTCTATACCACCCAATAGCCAGAGCTCTCTGGGCGGTTCACAAAAATTGAAATCATGTCTGTCCTGGAAGAATCAGAACTATTGAAGCATATGCTTCTTCACTGGTTTTTTTAAAATGTTGTATGTAGCTTGAGCACCAGTTGAATCAATCCACCAATTATCCAGTCAATTCATTATTAATTAATTGTCATAGAACAACTTTTAGTTTCTTTTCAAGGAACAATCAGACCACAACTACTGGGTACTAATTGAAAAGTGTTTCATTCCTCTTCATACTTAATTGTAATTATTACATTTTACTATGACTGTAAATTCTCTTTGAATGCTGTAATAGGAACATTAATGCAATGGTTACTGCTAGGAGTACAACATTTCTCCCTCCAGTGCTTTTGATTCACTGTATGCAATGGAAATTTTGTCTTCTTCATGAAGTTCTAACAGTTACTCTATATACATCTATTAACAATTACATGGAGTCTTAACCAAACCAAGAGTGCTCCACGCACTCTTGGATTTGGATCTATTTCAGTCGGGTTTCAGGCCTGGTCTTGGTACAGAAACAGCCTTGGTCGCCCTGTACGGTGACCTATGTTGGGAGAAAGACAGGGAGAGTGTGACTCTGTGGATTCTCCTTGATCTCTAGGTGGCTTTCGATACCATCGACCATGGTATCCTTCTGGGACAACTGTCTGAGTTGGGAGTGGTAGGTACTGCATTGCACTGGTTCTGCTCCTACCTGACGTGTTGGCTCCAGAAGGTGGTGCTTGGGGAACATTGCTTGGCCCTCTGGATTCTCCAGTATGGGGTTCCAAAGGGGTCAGTCTTGTCCCCCATGCTGTTCAACATCTACATGAAATGCTTGAGTGTGGTCATCCGGAGTTTGGGAGTGCATTGTCTTCAGAATGTTGATGACACACAGCTCTATTTCTCCTTTTCATCTTCATCAGTTGAGGCTGTGGATGTGCTCAACTGGTGCCTGGCCGCGACAATGGACAGGATGAGGGCTAATGAACTGAAGCTCAATCCAGACAAGACTGAGATGCTGTTAGTGGGTGGTTCTGCTGACCAGGTGGAGGGTGTTAAAATTGTTTTGGATGGGGTTGCACTTCCCCTGAAGGAGCAGGTTCATAGCTTGGGGGTTCTCCTAGAACCAACTCAGGTGACCTCGGTGGCATGGAGTGCCTTCTACCAGCTTTGGTTGGTGACCCAGCTATGCCCCTATCTGGACAGGGATAACCTGGTTTCAGTTGTCTATGCCCTGGTAACCTCCAAGTTAGATTACTGCAATGTACTCTACGTGGGGCTGTCTTTGAAGATGATTCATAAGCTGCAGCTTGTTCAAAATGCAGTGGCCAGAGTGATAACAGGGACCAGAAGGTTCGAACATATAAGATCTACTCTGGCCCACTTGCATTGGCTTCCTGTATGTTTCCGAGCCTGATTCCAGGTGCTGGTTTTAACCTATAAAGCCTTATATGGCTTGGGACTACAATACCTGATGGAACGCCTCTCCCAACATGAACCTACCCATACAGTGTGCTCAACATCCAAGGTCCTCCTCTGGGTGCCAACTCCAAGGGAAGCTCGGAGGACGGCAACAAGAGAGAGGGCTTTTTCTGTGGTGGCCTCCCAATTGTGGAACAATCTCCCTGATGAGGCCCACCTGGCACCAACATTGTTATCTTTTTGGCGCCAGGTCAAGATTTTTCTCTTCTCCCAGGCATTTAGCAATATGTAATTAGCCTGGATTTGTTTTTTCATTTGTGGTTTTAAATTATATGTTTTTGTGATTTTAAATTTTTGTATATTGCTTTTAAGTGATTTTATCTGATGTAAACTGCCCAGAGAGCCTCATCTATGGGGCGGTGTACAAATGTATTAAATAATAATATAATAACAGTATACTTATAGCACAATTATATGTTTACTTAAAGAAAGTCTGCTGTGTTCTCTGGGCTTATTCTTAGGTAAGTGGGCCATAGGATTGTGATTTAAAGTATTCCCACACTGAGTTCCTGAGCATCCTAGAGGACCTTGAAGCATCATCTGCCACTTGCTGCCACACTGATAGCAGGAAATGCAGACATGACCTTCATGCTAAGACTAATCAGAGTATGAAGTTCAGCCAAATTATGAGACACTTCCCTTTTGTTAACATATACGATTGGCAGTTCCTCAGTAGCAGTTGAATGTTACTAATATTAATACTCTTGACACTTGTTCTTTAGAAAATAGATTAAAAAAGACTGGCTAATGGGAATTATTTCACCTGTCTGTAAATAGGTAGTTTAGAAGGTGAAAACAAAAACATCTGCCTTTTTATTCCATCTACAAAAGCATCTTGACAAATTCACGACAGTGGATAGCTAATATCTGAAACCAATGATCAACAAGTATCTAATTTACAACCATCTGTCAGGTATGCTTTAAGGTGGATTTCTATATTGAGCAGGGGGTTAGAATGATGGCCTTATAGGCCCCTTCCAACTCTACTATTCTACAATGCTATGATTCTATGATCAGAGTACTGAACTGAGGGTATGCACTATGTTGAAGATGACTAATAAATAGAGCAGTCCTATGGGGGAGAGGGAGGGAGGAAACTGAGAAGATGACTGATAAATAGAGCAGTCCTATGGGGGAGAGGGAAGGAGGAAACTGAGAAGATGACTGATAAATAGAGCAGTCCTATGGGGGAGAGGGGAGGAGGAAACTGCCTCAATTTTTGTGAATCGACCAGAGAGCTCCGGCTATTGGGCGGTATAGAAATGTAATAAATAAATAAAATAAGAAGCAGGAACCACTCCCCACCTCCTATGTCCTGCTAGTGAAACACATTTTTCTTTTCCTTTTGACCTTTTATGGCCATTCTTCTTTTTAAATTGTACCCTCCCATTGCTCTCAATAGGAGGGAAATAAACTACAGCACTTCTAGGGCCAGCATAGTTTCCCCCTGTTCTGGGAACATGTTGGGGACCAGGAGGAATTCTTTTAGCTCTCTCCAATGGTGCAGAGGGAGGTCTTATGTTCACTGGACGTAGTATAATATCTAGAAAATTTATATTCCCACAGCAGCTTACAACATAGTTATTGTTCTGCAAGGCTTGCAGAATGGCTCAATGAGCTGCCAAGTTAGATATTCATTTCCTCACAAAAAATTAACCAGTCAAATAAATAAAATTAACCAGTCAAATAACAGTCCTTCTAAGTTTTGATAGTAGCATATTCTGTTGCCATCTTTCAGCTAAATATGTCATTTCCTGACCATTAAATTTGAACATTTGCTTATTTAGCTTTAACCTGATGCTCTAGCTCTTTCCCTTTGCAACCTTCAATAATGTTACTCCAAGGTTTTCCTCCAATTAGGATCGTCAGTGCATTCAAATATATGCTGCAGATTTTTATGAAGGACTTCTGGTGCTGATTTTAACTCAAAAGGCTGCCTGCAAGCAATAATCATCAAGGGAATATTAAAAATACTAGTGGAATTTACTAAAATCCAGTTTATGTATCTAGTCTTAAACAAAAAATAGGATGCCAAAACATTTTTGCTCAGTAAGCATAGAATAGTGCTCTATTATTGTTGTTGTTATCATAGACACCTTTCTCAGGAAAAAGACTCAAGGCATCTTACAGCAAAAATTAAAACAATTTAAATCAGCTAAAGATAGTTAACAATAATATACTACAGCCTGATAAAACAACTAAATTAAGAAGCTTACCATATACTGTCAAATGCCTGGGAATAGAGGCAAACCTTAATCTGGCAGTGAAAAGATGACAACGTTGATGCCAGGCAGACATCACTGGGGAAAACATTCAATAATTGTGGGGTATGTGTGAAAAGACCCTCTCCCTTGTTTCCATTCTCCAAAAACTCCTTTGAAGAGACACTTAGGGCCTTGCTATACCAGGGGTTAGCGCGGTGCGAGGCCCGTGCTCATCCCTGTGCGTTCAAATGACGCACAGGGGATCTCGGCCTCAGCCAGGGCTCGAGCTGCCCTGGCACCACGCTAACTGGAACCGCTTGTAGCATGGTTCTTCCTGTGGTCCTGGCCTCAGGTTGGGCTGAGGCCGGGTCCGCAGGCGTGTGGACCGTTCCGCTGCTTTCCCTGGCTACCGCACTTATGCGCGAGTAGCCGGGAAAAGCGGCTGACAGGCTGCAGCACTCCTGCAGCACCCCCTTCCCCCGATTCCCCCCCCCGACCTCCCCTGGCCTCCAATCACCCCCGTCCCCACATCCATATCCCGCCACCCACCCTGTCCCACCTGCTGTGTCCTGCTGCCGCCACCGCCAATTTCCCAGCTGCTCTGTCCCGCCAATGTCCCCAGCTGCTCTGTCCTGCTGCCGCTGCCAATGTCCCCAGCCGGCGTTTCCTGTTGTCGCCATGTCCAGTCTGCAGGACATGGCGACCCCCATGTCCTGCAGAACGACAGCTGGGGACATTGGCGGCGGCGGCGGCAGCAGCGGGACAGAGCAGCTGGGGACATTGGCGGCAGCAGGACAGAGCGGCTGGGGGCATTGACGGCGGTGGCAGCAGGACACAGCAGGTGGGGGCAGGGGGTGGCGGGACATGAATATGGGGACGGGGGGATCGGAGGCCAGGGGAGGTCATGGGGGGGATCGGGGGAAGGGGTTCCTATTTTTTTTTTTTTAAAAAAAAAATCCTTACCTTGGTCATTGGTGCGCTCCTGCGCATGCGGCCGCTTTAAGTAAAAAGAAAATGGTGGACACGACGGGGCTTCCCTTGGCCCCATCGTGCCTCAGGTGTAGACGGGGCCTACAGGCCGCGCTACTTCTAGTTTGGCCTGGCCCCTCCTCACCGCCGGATTTGGCGGTAGGTCTAGCAAGGCCCTTAGAGAAAGGCCTCAGATGTTGATCACAGTGTATGGATAGGTACATACACCTATAATAGCATGCTGTACTTTGAGAATTCAGATACAGTAACAAAATTGAGTTTACCTTAATGATAACTGGGCTCCAAGAAGAGGCACTTCATCAGATATTGTGGACCCAAAACATGTTAAGACTTTATAGATTAAAACCACAACACTGAATTGGGTTCAAACATACAGGAACCCAGTGGAAATGGGCCAGAATTGCTATCATATGCTCAGACCTTCTGGACTCCACTATCAATGCATCCATGCATTTGCACAAACTGCAGTTTCCAAACCATCTTCAAAGGCAGACCTATTTAGAGTGCAATGCAATGATCTAACCGGGGGGTTACCAGAGCATAGACTACTGAACTCTATATCACTGTCTATATAGGCTCTTAGCTAGACTCCCAGCTGAAGCTGGTAGAAGGCACTCAGCCACTGAGGTTACCTGAGCCTCAAATGACAATGATGGTTCCAAGAGAATCCCAAAGCTTCTCTTTCAGAGGGAAGTAATGGTACTTCACTGCCTTCACAGTCCCTGAATAAGCTCAAGCATGGGCGCACACCAGTGTTTGATTGCATCCATTGGGAGTTTTCCTCCATCTACGTACAAGCTGGCTTCCTACCATTTCATCACTCTCAATTCTGGGATATATCATGGAGGGCCATTTCCACAGATCAACCAGAGGTTTGACAGGACAGGCAGCCATATAGTCCTAGTGCCTCTAGAAACCATGTGGATCCATTAGCTTTCAGGGGCAGACCATCTTAATAGATCCCCTACTCTTGCAGAGGGGAAAAGCTGCCAAAAGATGATTTGACAATATCAAAGAGACCAATTCAAAGTCCCACACTTTAGATCACCATCTCCATTTGTTAAACTGTTTTGCATAGCATCAATACACAGTTTGCCAAACTACATTGTTTCAGTAAATTTGGGTGAGTGGATGGTGGGGAATCAATTTTGTCTCCTGAAGGAGAGTAAATAATTAAATTGATTAGCGGAGGGAAGACTGCACATAGTGTTTTTCACAGGTACGTAGAGTGGAGAGCACCTCCCTTCTATTCCCCCCTTATCCCTGGGGGAGGAAACTATGCTCCTAGCCATCCAACCATAGCTCTAGGTGGAGCATCTTTTGGGGACAGGGAAATGGTGGCCCTTGCTGCACTCACCAACAGTGTTCACAGTCAGTCCAGCCTGTCAACTAGAAAGACTTTTAGCAGTATACAGTGCTGTTGCTGCAGTTTCACTAAGTACGTTACATCAGTGGGATCTACCACTGGTACAACAGGAAGTTAGTGCTTCTTATAACAAATCTGGAAATGAACCAAAATACTAGTTTCCTGAATAGGACAGGTCAGCAGAGCTCCATTCTGCTACCTCCACCAAACAGTTCTATTCCAGAAACTAGTGTTCCAGCTTATCTCTGATTGCTTTAGGAAGTGCTAGGTTCCTGTTGCACCAGTGGTGGGTCTGCTGGAACATGGACAGTATTGGATACTCCCTTATTGATTTATTGATTTATTTATTACATTTCTATACCGCCCAATAGCCGGAGCTCTCTGGGCGGTTCACAAAAACCGCATACTGCCTTGTATGTTCCTGGAGATTTCCAGAATTATCTGCAACCCCTTCTTCTATAGCTTTTTGACAAAAGTTTGTAGCAAAGTTGCTGTCTTAAAATCATGATTCACTTGGAGCCCAGTTATCATTAAGGTAAACTCAATTTTGTTACTGTATCTGAATTCTCAAAGTACAGCATGCTATTATCTAAATGAGGAAACATGGTACATTTCTTTAGACCATAGTTGAAAATACCAGTGTACAAAACCAAGAATGTATACTCTACTAAGGCTTCTCTTTTATAACATATTATTTCTACTGGAGTAGAATATAATAGCTTTTGGAATGTACTCAATTCTTTGCTTCATTACCCATGCCTAGTAGACTGCTTTATTGTGTTTTCCCCCCCAGGAAAAATGCATTTGTTGCAAGTATCCCTCCATAAGGTTAATTTATACTACCGTTCTATTCTTTCATGGAATTCCTCTGACTTTATGTCACATATTAAAAATAGATTCCAAGCATGTCCCCAAACATCATCAATTCAGAGTACCATTGGTGCAGAACAGAACTATCTAAACTCCATCCTCTTGTGACTCAGCCTGGAGATACACTAAGGCGGTAAGGCACAATAGAGGCGTTATTGTCTGTGGCATGCACATCCATACACCATCAGCTCTGATAAAACGACTTTTGAAGATTTTTTAAAGTGCTTCAAAAATTGCTTCTTCAAGCAGGTTTGCACCAAAAGAAATGAGTGCACATACAGCAGGAAAACAGACCTCCATCATATAACTTTCCTCCATCTGGAGAAATATTGTTGGCTTCCAGCCTTGGAAGTCAGCTTATGCCTTAGCAAAAGTAGTGGCCAGGCAGCTGAAGTATTATAAGTATCTCTTGCTTCTCCACTAAAGGTATCCATGGCAGGTAACAATAGTAACAATTTGTACAGATATTGCTGTGAATAACTGAATTGTACGTTGACACAGAAAAGAAAATCTTCAAATCATCATACATACGTTTTCTTCTCCCATTTACAGGTACAACTGTCGTAATGAGCAAAATAAAAATTAGCTTTAGGAAGCCATCCTAACAATTGTGCCCTCGCAAGACAGTGGCCACCAAGCTCTGTCCTCCTTCATGTCCTCCGATCACTGGGTTTTCACTAGATGGGATTTTTTATCTATCTAGCAACAGTGCTTCAGAAGGGGAGGGAAAGAGGCTGATAGAGGCTCAGGGTAGCTTGTATCTTGGCCTCTCCAGTATCTTTCCCTCCCCGCCCACTGGAATGCCCCCTTGTTCGCCCTCTTTGAGGTTGATTTTTGGATCTCCAACTCCACCTTCTGAGGTCAGAGCACTATCTCATACCTCGGGAGGGGGAATCCCCCCTATCCTATGGATCCTCAGACATTGAGCAGGTTGGACTTGATGGCCTTATAGGCCCCTTCCAACTCAACTATTCTGATTCTATAATAATCCTTCCTCCCTCAGTCTACAAAGGAAAAATAGGTGTTGCAAAAACCATTTTACAATTGCCTCCTCCCCTCCCCCACTTACTAGAAAATAAAGAAAATCATTCAAAGTATCCTATGAATCTACATGAAGTGCTTTGAGCTAAGTATTCATCAAGTGTTTCCCCTATCATCAATGTGCATAGTATTTGACATCTAACATCAGATATAGTAGAGCCTATCTGACCTTTCAAGAACAAAAAAATTCAGCCTGACACATAACAACATCAGTGAAAAGATCAGAGGAAAAAACTGACAGCTGTTTTGGTTTGCTTCTAGTATGCAGAGTGGAAAGATGGTGGGTTATGTTCACACAGTTTCTTAATATCCCTCATTAATGGGGATCTCACACTACAATGAGACAGTGAATTTTCTTAAGGCAACATGGACAAAAATATTTCAAAGAAGAAACTGACCCTAAGGTGTGGAGGGCTCTGTGGAATAAGAAACCTATGAAATCAGTGTTCATAAGACTTAAGAGGAAGCTCTATAAAAGTCGCACTATGATGGCACTTAACTCCCCTAGTTTTGAACAGACGGTTTCATTTCATTTATAAATATTTCCTTTCAATTTTGACCTGAAGTTTCAGCATGGGTTTCTGAGAAACCCATGAGAGCGGTTTCACTCCCTACCCGCCTAGCTACTTGGGCTTGTGTTTATCTATTTGTGACGGTCACAATCAGATTAGAAGCATGCACAACCAGTTACCTCATAAGGCAATTGTAGCACAGCAAACCTTTACACCTCTATTTACAATTAGCTGACTCTCCTCTGTGGAGAAGAATGAAAATCTTTGCAGCTTTTACTTGAATGGAAGGTTCAGTGACCCTAAGCTTTTTCTTTTCAAGTATATATATTTTTTTAAATGTGCATAAATTTTTAAGGATCTGGACCTTACAATAGTCAAGGTGAGGATGGATTGCTGATTTACACAGAAGCATTATTACATTTTTCTGTTTTCTATCCTTTCCCTAAAAATCCCTAGAATTAATGTTCTGGCCTGTTCTTTGCAGCTATACACAGAACAGATTATGATTCAGGAAACAGTCTACAATAAACATTAAGACCTGAGAGGCAAGAGTTATCTGCTAATGGCCACTTCCAATGGAGCACCATCATCTAATGCTATTTTCTGGAACCTACCCTGAAAAGTAAGAGCAGAATTACTGTAAAACATTGCTCCCAACTCAGAGCTATTTCAGAAGGATGCCACAATCAGTGGTTTCAAAAGCCATTGCATTCCCTTTGTCCCTCTCCCAAAGAAGGTCATCCATCAAAGCAACCAAAGCTGATTCTGTCCGGAAACTTGGTCTGAACCCATACTGGAATGGATCAAGATAATCAGCTTCACCACTTTCTTGAGCACCTTAGAAAGGAAGTATTTGTAACAGTGAAATAATTTTTATATCTCTGGGTCGAGGGAGGGTTTGTTCAGTAGGAGATACAGACAATGATGCATTCATCACTTCCCCACTCCCTCACCGGTCCAGCCAGTCAATACCCCATGACTAGTTTAAAGAAGCCATGATGGGAAAGGGTCAAGAGCATATGGGGCATCACACAGCATATGGGGCATGCTGCCTACCTTCTCAGGTTTCAAAAATGGAAAGTGATCCCACAATGCAGTACAAGACAATGCACTGGACAGCACAACAGACACAGTATTTATTTGGGTCACTGTCCTGCTTTAATGTAACTTACCCCTGCTTTTATCCAAAAGGAACTGTGTGACAACAAATCCAGCTATTTTAGACTGCACTTACCCTTGTTATAGCACAGGATCTTTTAAGCCAGTAGTTGCAGGATCAGAATAACTTCTTCTGGATTGGTGTAACTAGCTCCAGGATAATGCAAAATGCCCCTGGAGCAATACTTGTAAGTAGCTACAGGTAAGTAGCAACACAAGTAAGTATCTGCATAGTGATGTAAACTGCCATTAAGCAGCTGTAAGATCAGGATGATCTGGTACTAGTTTGCTGTAAAAATGGGTAAGTCTCTATTTGTCCATTTGTTGTTGAATTTTTCTGTCTGTATTGGAAAGTTCCCTCTACTGTTCCTAGCAGTACTCTGCTTCACCTCCTTGGCCTTCTAATATGCCAGCTTGTCCTTTTCTTTTCCTACTAACCCCCCCTTTTGTACTTTCAGGTCTTTGTTCCTTTTCGATTGTTCCTTCCAGCCACTTCTCCTGAGCCTCTTTGCTTCTGCTTTGTCTTTCTTCTTTTCTCTTTGTAGTTCCAGCATTCAAGCTTTTACCCTTTGCTTCTGCCCCACCTCCTTCAGAGTCCTTGAGCCATTTGAAGAACCCTTGTCCTTTTCCTCAACAAGCTCCTGCTGTGGCTGGCTCCTGTTACCCAGAAAACCTCACACCTGGGTTTAAACAATTTGCAGCTATCGTGTCTATTGTGATCCACAGGGTTAACAGTTAGATTGCAAAATGGCATGTCGGTGGTTCTGAACTGAACACAATACACAGACTAACTAGGCACAGACTAACTAGGCTCAGTAATGAAGGCACAGAGTTCAATTATACACTAGAAGATACTTTTACACTTGAAATCATAATTCAGTTAGTCTTAATATTCACACACTGATTGACTGGGTTTGGACAACACGATAGTCAATGGTTGATTAAATAGTGAACAATTGACTATTGTGTTGTCTGGTGAGCCTTTTCCACATCACAGTTGGTTATTTCCCTGAAATAACCAACAAAAATGATCAACAGTGTGCAGAGCTGACGATTATTTATTTATTCCATATTTATACTGCCCAACATCCAAGGCTCTCTGGGCAGTTTACAGATAAAACCATAATATACAAAAAAACCCCCAAGATTTAAAACTTTGTTGTTGTTTTTTAAAAGTCATAAAACCAGAATAAGTAATAAATAAATAAAACCATGATCAGCAGAAGGATTTCTCCCACAGCTTGACTTTTAAATATCAAGCTGCAGGAGAAACCGGGGTGGGTGGTAGGACCCCCTGTGCTGACCCATGTCTATGGAGCCCTGCTGGGCAAGAGCAGCAGGGGTTTCTGCCAATCTTGCCTCGTAACCCATGTGTGTGGTTCGGAAGCTACAGTAGGCATATGAAAAAGTCAACGGAAACTGCCACACAACACAATAATCACTCGTTGTGCAAACAGGGAACGATCTTGTCCCCAATGCTATTCAATATCTTTATGAAGCCGTTGGTAGTGGTCATCAGGAGATTTGGGGCAAGGTGTCACCAGTATGCTGATGACACCCAGCTCTATTTCTCTGCAACATCTGAATTGGGAGAAGCCATGCATGTTCTGAACCAGTTCCTGGATGCAGTTATGGCTTGGACAACTGCATCCAGGCACTGCATCCCATCTTATTGGGATAACTGCATCCCATTTTATTGGGATTCAAATTGAGGCGGAATCCCAATAAGATAGAGACCCTGTGGGTTGATGGTTGCCAGGTCCAGGAATTGGGATATTTGCCTGTTCTGGATGGGGTTGCACTCCTAAAGGAGCAGGTCCATAGTTTGGGGGTGCTCCTGGATCCATCTTTGTCATTGGAAACCTAGGTGGCCCGGAGTGCCCATTATCAACTTTGTTTGGCATGCCAGCTATGCCCATTCCTGTATAGGGATAGCTTAGTTATGTTAATTCATGCACTGGTAATGGTTCGGAAGCTACAACTTGTGCAGAATGCAGCAGCTAGGCTGCTCACTGGGATGCCTAGCTCTGCTCACATAAAACCTGTGCTAAAAGAACTGCACTGGCTGCCTGTTAGTTACCAAGCCACGTACAAGGTTATGTTATTATCCTAGAAAGCCCTAAACAACTTGGAACCAGGATACCTAGCAGACCACCTTCCCTTATATATACCCAGATGAGAATTATGATTGTCAGAGGAGGTCTTGCTCATCATATTCCAAGACAAAAAGACTGTTGTCACAAAGAACCTCAACAGCGGGCCTTCTCTGTAGTGGCATAAACCCTCCCTCATGCAGTTCGAGAGGCAGAAAATGTAAGATCCTTCAAACATCTATTGAAAATATAACTTTTAAGACAAGCTTTCCCTGGTTTTATTTGTGGTGCCCCACCCCACCCAGGGATGGGATGTGCACATCCCTGGGAACACGTGGGGAGCCGCCAATCATGGCACCCCAACTAGGGATGGCACATACATGACCCTGGGAACATGTGGGGAGCAGCTGATTATGGTGCCCCACCCAGGGATGGGACCATGCAACGGAGCAGGAGGAGCAGAGTTCAGGCACACCGCCAGGTACTGACAGTGGGAGGATCCTTGTGGGTGTCCCCACACCTTGGCATGAAGGGGGATGCTGATGGGAAGTGGGTCTTTAAGACCCTTCCTCCCACCCACCCACCACAAAAGAAACAGGGCACTTCCCCAGTTCTCCATAGGGATCTTTCTCTCCACTTTGCTTTTGAGAGCCGTCAATGCACACACAGAGACAGCAAGGGGAAACCAGTGCCGCTAGAGGTGGGGGTGGGCGGGGCATCACCTAGTCAATGCACAGTTAGTTAATAGTCAACTCACAGTTGATTATTATCATATTGTGTAGGGAGCACCCCCTAAATAGACAACTGTGGAGTTGACTATTAACACATAGTTGACTATTGCATTGTCCGAACTTACCCATTCTCACTCTAGAAATACTGATAGGCTCTCATAAGTACATATTTGTCTCATTGGATGTTTTATCCTGTAAAGGTGGTCAACAGATTCATCTTGGATGATAGCACTGTAATTCCTTTTCTGGTAACATCTCTACCCCATTCCAAATACCAGGCTTAAGCTAAAGGCATATCATAGGAAGTTCATAGGAACAATCCAAAGATTTTTTGGCAGAAGTATACAAGGAAAAACATTGCTGATTTATTAAAGGCTATGGGATTACTGTCAAATACCTTATTAGAATTCATGCTATTTCCCTTAATACTAGAAGTGATTTAATTAGTCTCTGAAATACACATGAATAGCTAGTGCATAAAAATAGAAAGAACAGCAACAATGGTGCTTAAAAATAAAAATCCTCTTAATTCACAGATAAACCTCTTAATTATTTTCACACTAGGTAACTATATAAATTGTTTCAGCCATCATAGGCTTTGAACAGATTAAAATAATTACTAATCAAAATTAATTAATTTTTTCCAATAGGGACAGTTCATTTCATTAGTATAAAGATAAATATACAACTTTAATTACACTCTGCTTGATAGAAACAAACAATTTAGTAACTGTTATTTAATGTCATTGACTGCAAGTTATTACAATGAAAGAGTACTGCATGATGAATATAAATTCTAAGAAAACATACTTTAACAGAATCCTGGAAATTTTTGTTTTACATACCTATTAGAATGAATATTATATCTACATAGTAAATGCAAAGGGAAAACCAGGGAAATGTGTGTTGGCATGGTTAGCTAGTTATAGCTATTCCTTGGATTGTGTAAGTACAGTTGGAAATCTTTATTACTTTGGGGGAAAAGGAATATTCACATTTGAATAGAAACCCTTCAGTTTCAAAAAGCAGGGATATTTATCAGATTTTTCAAGCCTTGAAGTTTTCCTTGCAGAAAACATTGCATCTTTATTCTTTATTTTAAGAATAGCTGCAGCATAATACTTTAGCAGGCTCACTGAAACTCTGCCTGAAGCAGGAAGTTAAGCGAGGAGGAGGAGGAGAAGGAGGAGAATAA
This sequence comes from Elgaria multicarinata webbii, assembly GCF_023053635.1. NCBI lineage: Eukaryota > Metazoa > Chordata > Lepidosauria > Squamata > Anguidae > Elgaria > Elgaria multicarinata. The sequence continues at coordinate 122,928,650 of NC_086172.1, read as the reverse complement.
AAGGGTGTTGCTAAGCATGATGAAAGAAAAAAACTACTCTACAGTTGGTAATGATTTTAAACGTCTTGCCTGAAACTGGTGAACAAACTTTCCTCCCCAGTGGCAGAGAGCATATCTCCCATACAGGTTAAGCACTTAACTGCCCATCTAAATAAGCTCTTCATTAACAAAGACTAGGCCGGGCACGGGCAACCAAAATTGGCAGTGGGGGCAGATGAATCCCCACTAAGCCCTCCATGAGCCAAATGATGTCAAAGGGACCAAGGCCTCAATCCTGACATAATTTGGTCTCCAGCAGGCACAAGGAGAGGATAATCCTCTCAGCACTTGCACCTGGATTGTCCCCTCCCCCCCACAGCGCTTTCTACCATCAACTGCCCTGTGGATGAATGCTTATAAGTAATTAGTTTTAATATTGTTTATAGTGGTTTTAATTGCTGCATTGTTGTCATACTTGTAAGCCATGTTAGAAGGATTTTAACACATTAATGCCCATAATGTGACTCTTTCCTTTTACCTGCGATGGGTGGGTGGGTAGGAGCTGCTCCATAGTGTTTGTAGTGTGCGTTCAAATCCTGGCAGCTCCCTCTCTTTTGCCTCCAATGTGACTCTTGCTATCCAAGCATTACAAAAGGCGAGTGGGGCCATATTTGCCCACATCCCCCCACAATGGGGCTTGAACTCACTTCTCCAGTTTCCCAACCTTCATCAGCTTTTTGGTGAGCTACTGAAGGCTGCTGCTCTCAGTATTTATTTATTTATTGCATTTCTATACCACCCAATAGCCGGAGCTCTCTGGGCAGTTCACAAAAAAGTATGTGGTCATGACTTCCTTTACTGCCTGACCTAGTCCCTCTCTAACTCTGCTTTGGCAATAGACTCTTTTCCTCCCTCATTGGGTCATGAATCATTGTTTCAAGGAGGACTGTGTGTCCTTTCTGCAGGCCTTCTCCAAGGGAGCTATTTGGGTGCTGTGTACATGGCCTCTCCTTCCTTCTCTTTGGTATAAGGACAACTGAACCTTTGCACGCAGGAAAGCCTAGAGCTCTTTGCTGCCCATGCCATAGTGGCTCACACAGTAGAATGCACTACAACTAACACCTCTGGGGAAGTAAGGCTAACCTCCCGAGGTCGGCCTTATTTGTTGAACTTTAGGATGTTGTACGACACATATTGAAGGCATATTCAGCTGGCATTTTTTTCTGCCTGCTATTTATAACCCATTTGCTGTAATAGTTTAAATTTGTTATAATTAAAAACATTATAATTAAAAAACATTTGCAGGATCTTTCATGAACAGAAAGACAGGATAAGATTTTAAAAAAGAAGAAGCAAAAAAAGAAGCACATGATGCCAAATTACTAACATGATGGAAATGTTCCAAAACTATGAATTCAGTGAAGCTGCCTCTTGTATTATGTCCACCCACTGGAAATCATCTTTAAAATTAAAATTATATAGATACAGTGTGTACCAACTACCTTCACATGTGCCGATTCTTTTCAGCTGGAGGATCCTGCAGTCTAATTCTGAGAGTCGAATTGAACCTGAAACCGAACCTGTAAACCGGTTCAGAGAGTGTTGTTTCAGAGAACCAGAGCTAGAATGCTTCGGATGCCTTGAACTCAAACTGACCTTCTGAAAACCAGTAACTGGTTCAAAGTAAATGTTTCAAAGTGGCAGAGAGATTAGGTTTCCCAGGAAGAATTTGAATAAGAAAAGAAGGAACAAGCAAGGTTTCTAGGACTAATAGGTCTCTGCTTTTCTTAGTGAAGGACAAAGAAAAGGCTGCAATTCATCTAACAAAAATGTAGGCTAATTTAGAATGTTAGTTTCATATTCTAGATAATGTACTCAATGAAACTGATTTTCAGTCAAACATCTGGTAGTTCTGATGATAACTTTGAGCTACTTTTCAAGTGAGAATTCCAAGAGGAAAAGAAACATTGCTACAGCTAGGTCTACAAATATACTGTTCTGTTCGCTAATTGCTTTATCAACAAGAGAAATAAAAATATTCTTCAGTACAATGAGAAACAAACAAAAATATGAGACTTCAATAAAGCTCAAATAACTAGAGCTTCAAGTATGTTTATCTACTATGGGTTGGATCCAGACATGCCTGCCTATGAACAGAAGAGCTTCTTCCATTCACAGGAGAAATCAGGATCCAATGGAAGCTTTCTGGTGAAGGAAGGGAATGGGACAGCATTTTTGCTGATTCCCCCTTTCCTCTGTAGCGTCCAGCGTCATCTCCCATGCTGGAGTTCCCCAATCCTTTAAAGCAGCTTTTCATGAACATAGTCTGCTGCAGAAATTAGCAAAAATTGTTGCCCTACCCTTCTCCACTGCCAGCAGAATTTCCTGAACACAAATCTGGATCCAATCCTATGCTTTATTAGACTGAGATTCCTACTGATATCTTTCTTAAATTGTTTATATATAAACAGCTTTCTACAGTTGGATTCTTCAGTGCCATAGTGAACCTTGTTTTGATACATAACATGCAGAAAAGCTCAATCCATGTCATTTTGGATCCCAGGCAATATGCCAAATAATCTATGTAATTAGATTGAGAATGAGGGTTGAAAACTGTCCTAGATACTAGTGATAACACAGCTGGCTAGCAGCCACAGTAAAAAAAAACCTGAGCCCTAATATTCAGAGGCAGAATGTATCTTATTTTCAGATGGTGTGAACAATGGAAGAGGATTATCTTTATTATGCTCATTTATGGGCTTCCAGGTCCATCTGATGGAGTAGAATTAGAGCACTTCACTACACGGTGTTATGATCCTGGCCCTTGGACACTCCGATGTGAAGTGGAAGATTCTGATGAGGCACAGGCTACATGCTCTAGGATAGGGCAATCAGCACCTTATGCAGGGCCCTCCTGGTCAGAGGACACAGCACTGCCATTATCCACTGTCTCAGAGGATTACTTCCTGGCAGAACGTCCACCTCCCCAGACTTCCAGAAGTCTCCGATTATAAAATTAGTTGATGATAACTGCCCTACAGGCCTTGTCAACCTATATAAGGTTTTATTTGGCTTCAGCTCCCAGCTAAGACAACATCCTCCTACTGTCTTAGTAAGAGAGAGTTTCAGCCAGCAGGACCTGCTATTCAACGTCCTGGTCTCTTCTGCCTTGACGTTGCCTGCCATGGCCTGACCTGTCTACTTGGACCAAAGTATATTTGTTTGACTTGATCATGCCTGCTTTAACCTGACTCTGCTTACTGGATGGGACTTTACCTGTCTTGATCTGACTGCTATCAGCTTATCCTGCAAGCCTCAAGTTACCACAGAACAGGACACATGGATCTTAAGTGTCATTCCAAATGTCAAATCTTCATAAAACATTGCTTATAGCCCAGTGATTCTTAACCCAGGAAGCAATCTACAAACCTTGCAGGGCATTCAGAACTTTAGGGGCAAATGGGAGCATTCAGGATTTTAAGAAGCTCTTTCTTTCCTTGTGTAATGGCTTTTGACAGCTATCAGAGGAGAATTATTATTGCTCACCCTGTTTGGAGGATAAAATCTCAGATGGCCCCAGACCTCATAAAAGTAGTGCTCAGCAAAAATGAAGCACTACCCACTTGGGCAAAAATCAACACAAATAACACTCCCCCATCTAGTTACAATAAGATTAAGTACTTGTCATGAGTTTCCAGAAAGAAAGCAGAGGGGGGACTGAAACAAAGACAAGGAAGAAACAGGTTCTCAAAAAAAATGCCAAATCAATAACAAATACACTTAACATTTAGAATTGGCTATAGTCAGCAGACATGAAAATCTCACTGAACGTATACCTGAGATCTGTGTTTGTTTGCATGAATTATAAATATACCTATATTGTAAGAATAGAGTTGGCTTGTCTGGAGTGTTTTGTTTCCCCATTTTTTGCTTGTGGCGGGTGGGCATTTGATGATAATATTGTGTGTTTGGTGGTTGGTAGTGGATTAAAGGTTCAAAACTGCTGTCATATAGCCTTAATCTACTTTCTGTCTTCTATTTTCATTTTATATGTAGATTATAGAATTTATATTAGCAGAATGATCTTGATGTTACTTCCCTGAGCATCTGGTGCAACATATCAGATCAACCAATTAGAAGAAGAAGATAAAAACTGGAGGAATTTGTACACTGGATATTTTTTCCCTCTGTTTTTTTTAAATTAATTTCAGATTTAAAAATATCTGCTACCTTTCATCAACAATGGAGAGGCACAGTGTGTTCAGTCTTTGTAACTAAAATGTTATTTAACAGATTTGTATTTGAGTATATCTACTGAGTAATAAAAGAAAAATAACTATATCGTTCACTGAGACTTACCTGACCAGTGCCCCGTGGTACTTCCTGATCTGTCAGTGCATGTCTCACTCACTGGCCTAAAAACAGTCTCCCAGCCTCCAGTAGCATAGCGCCAATTCTGAGACTCCAAAATTAGCGTCCTTTGAGTGCCATATGCAATCATGAAGCAGTAGACTACGTGATGAAGCTGACAACCATAACCACAGCCTTTGTTGATATTACAAACTAGTTTCTTGGCTTTGCTGCAATCCTTGGGATTCTACGAACAATAAAGTAGACATGAAGAAAATACAGACACAAAAGAAATTCTTTTCCCTTGGAATAAATCAGTATCATCATAAATTATATAGAGATTTTGATAATTCGTATGCAGATGAAAGGGGAGACTTCTACTCCATCAAAATTTTATGCACATTCTTGGCAGCGAATATGAAGAGTTATTGCATATTCTTCACTAATCTAATATAAAATAAAATGCTTTTATGGTTTTAGATTACTGTTTTATTTCTGAATCTATCAGAAGGACTTTTAGTCTTGAAGCCCACATGTCAACAGCATTGCTGTGAAAGTGAAATATTCTTCATTTCTACTGGCTATGTTCCAAATTCGTTAGCTTTCTTCAGTGAATGTGCATAACATTTTCCCCACCCATGTAATTCTGCCTGTTTATTCAACACCAAATGAATAATTACTTCCTATATCAATTTTCTATATATCAGGTACAAATAAAACAGATGTATGAATGACAGGACAGATCCATGATAGTAGCAACAGACACATAGACATATTCCTCCCCAAAATGATATATATATATATATGTATATTTGAAAGGATTCTAGGGAGCACCTTCAAGAGAAAACAAATGAACTTTAAGGATCTATTGTTTGATAGAGTATAATTCTTAAATTTGTGGTACAACAGAATGCAACTACCAGTGTAAGATAATACAGCGTTTGAGTTGGATTAAGGAGCCCAGTGTGCTAAATTCCTATCCAGTAAGTGCTGCACTGAAAGTTCTGCGAGAACATATGATTGGAATTTGTGGAGGAGGTGAAATTTGTCTCCCCAACACGTGGGTGATTGGAGATTCTTCAAAATGTTTTGGGGGTGTATCATTTATAGTGGAAGTGGCAGAGATCCTCTCTTTTTTACTATTTAGTGCTGCTACCTGTGAGAGCATAGCTGGCTCGCATTATGTTACCCAGAATGCTCAGACATAGTGTTGCCCTGAGGCATGCTTGTGGGCAGATGGAGAACAGCTAAAATAAAGAAAAGGAAAAAAATAATTTGACACCATTCCTGTCACATTTTATATGCCCTCCTGGAATTTTGATTCCCCCCCCCCACATCAATTGCTAAAATCCCCACCCCACCCCAATTTCACCACCTGTGAATTGGACAGCATTTTCAGTCAACTTTACTATCCAGTCATGAAGTCCACTGCTTGACTTTGGGCTAGTCACCATATCTCAGCTTAACCCATGCCAAAGGGTTGCTGTGAAAATAAAATAAAATAACCAAATGTGCACTCCTTGGAGGAGCAGAACCTGTGTGATGCATAGAGAACATGAAGAACAAAACAAATTACAGGTGGAACTAAGAGGAAAATGTGGAAGATTCCACGGTAGCCATAGGCCTATTGTCCTTTCCAGTTCTTTCTTGGTGAACCTCCAGTCAACTGTATTTCATTTTTGTTTTTAACATTGATCTGCTTCTCCAGCAACCACATATTGCCTTCAGGCTTGGTTCTCCTCTGAGGCATAAGGCACTTTGCCTTTACAATCCCTCTTCTATAGCCTATTCAAACCACCTTCACTCACCCATCCCCCCCTTGTGGATTTGGCAGCATGAGCTGTTATGGTTTCTACATCCTCATGGTTACAAATGTGCAATACCTTTGCCTACACAAAACCACTAGCCTATATAAAACATGACACGATTTTGAGAACCATAGCTCAAATGTTAAAGTGCATGCTTTGTATACAAGAATATGTTCACCTAGGGTTTTCAAAGATTGTTAAAAATTATTCTACTAGACCTTTCAGGGACAATTATTGCTGGTTCTGCTTTGCATTTATCTGACGGTTTATGCTAGATTTTTTTTAAAAAATACTGAGGTTATTTTACAATTTTGTTGTATGTATACATATATATATATATATATATATATATATATATATATATATATATCTTTGGTCAGTCAATGTTTATTTTATTAATTATAGTACTTTTATTCTGCCCTTCAGCCAAAAAGGCTCTCAAGGAGGCTTCCAAAAATATTTCTTAAGACAGTCCCTGCCCACAGGCTTACAGTCTAAAAAACATGACACAAAAAGAAAGGGGATTGGGAGGAGGAAAAAAAGAAGAAGCAAATTCAGGCACTTGATTCTTAGTTGCAAAATTCAGCAGCTGCTTCCTTTACCTTTGATGGCCTTAGCAGTGACAGTTGGTAGCCGTTTTAAAGCATTACAATTTTTAAAGTACAGAGGCCATGCAGTCAAACACAGAATCATGTGAAAAATCATTCCCACTCATTCTATGACTCTTTCCACAAATAGCTGTAGTATATCATGATCAACTGTCATTAATTCTATTTATACAGAGCTTTTACAGCAAATAGCACTTACATTTTAAGAAAAATCCTTCATCTTCCAAACCCTGCTGCCATATTCTCACATGTTTTCAAATAAAAAGGTGTTATCACATTTGAATCAATGTTTTTGAACACACCATGATATCCTCAACCAGTCACCTTCTGTCCCTATATGCAGCAACATTTAAAGTAATATATTGAGTTTATTGTTAAGATTAAAACTTCAAAAAGAATTTGGAAGTCTGTCCTTAACTCACAATACAAGGGATTGTAGCATGATCCTTGAGGTGGTTGTGGGAGATATGCAACTCTAGAGGGGTGAGGGGTGCGGGTAAATTAATTTTTTTAAAAAAAAGACCTATCTCAAGCGCACAAGAGTTTGTGCACTGCTTCTCCTTTAAAAATAAAAAAAATGGCAGGCGCAATGCTTCTCTTCCTGAGGTCGTCACGCTTCACGTGTAAATGGAAGAGGGATCTCGCATTAATCACAACGTGAGATCTTCCCTCCTCCATCCTGGATTTTCAGGTAGGTCTAGCTAAGGCCTGAGTTTCCCATTTATTTTGATTCCTTTCTATAAACTTACTTTACAAAAAACCTTTGTAATTTCAGAAGATTTACTTTTACAGTTCGGGGATGTTACTATTGGCATAGTTACACTCAAAAACAAAACAAAACAAAAACCCTATTAATATGACTTCAGTTACATGATGGTGCTATATAAATAAATAAATAAATAATAATAATAATAATAATAATAATAAAAATAATAATAACAACATGTATGTAATTACCATGGTTGTTGAGATAGCTGCTGCAAAGTAATGACTGGCAAGCCATTTTGGAAAATGCATCTGCAGACTTATGCCAACCTGCTCATTCGTTCTATCCGTGCTTCTCTTGTTCCAAATCGTTACTTTGACCTCAGTACAGAGGAAAACTGCTGGAATGTATGAAATTCCTATATCTCATCGAACTGCAACTCATTTGAAGTGAGCTTTTAAGAGCCCCTACAGTATTATCCTGGCTCAGGAGAACTTTGCCAGCATCCTGTTTAATCCGAGTCAGGATCATCCAGTCTTTGTCATCCCGACAGACCAGTTTCATCAATATATGTTGCTATCAATCTCTACTCAGTTGAAGTAGATGTTGAACTTTGCGCTTTAACAAGGATTTACATTTACCTAGAAATTTCAGACTACACCCTACAACATTCAATATATAAACTGCTACTGCATTCATCTGACTGTTGTCCACCCAAGTTTTCCTTTAGAGGTGATAACAGTAGTAGACTAGAAGTAACTATAAGTAATAAGGAAGATATGCATAGATCATGTTTTGGACTACAACTTCCAGGTTTCCTGACAATTGACCATGCTGGCTGGGGTGATGGGAGTTAAAGCCAAAACATCTAGAGGGCACCAGGTTGGGGGAAACTGACAATAATCCACATTTGCTAAGATCCTGGTTGTGGAATCCTGATCACCTTGGATGTAGGAAAATAAATGAGATATCAGCTACAAGAGTTTAGTCAGTTGAACTACATTCACTACTGACTATAAACTCACCACAAATTTGATCTAAATATTTTATTCTTAAAATATGTTTGTAAACAAGGAAGAAATATACCACAGTAAAACAACAAAATCAAATCCAGTTAAAACAAATAGGAGTACAAAAAAAAAAAGTTCACAGTGTTGTGATCCTACTCTTTTAGTGCCTATCTTGTCCACGATAGCACAATGACTACTGGTGCTGGGCATCTGGAACAGACTGCAGCATCTGTAGTGCACAACTCCCTCCCTGGATAAGATGTTCCAGGGCTGGCCCAACCATTAGGCTGAATGAGGAGACCTACTCAGGCAGCTGATTTTGGAAAGGGTAGAAAATTGTTATTTAATTGAATCACTTGTGGGATTCTTTGCCTCAGCTGCCAAAATAACTTGACTAGCACCATGCACCATACAATGCACCATGACTTGGGGGGAGGGGTTTGCTGCTTCCTAGGTTGCAAAATGTCATGGGTCAGCCCCGTCTTCAATGTTGGGTTTGAAGTAGCCTAAAGTTACTATTCTAAAAAAACTTCAATGTAAACACCACAAAGCTAGAATCAGCATGAACCTCCTGGCCTCCATGACAATCAAGGGCTTATTCCCTACAATTACAAACATGTTGCAGGACACACTCTGAAATATCCAGAAACTAGTTCTTCAGTAAACTAGTTCTTCAGTACCACAGGGGCACTATTTTTATAGTCAGATCATTACCTTCTCAAAGCATAGATCCCCATACTCCCTAGGCCTCCATAAGGTGGAACCACCAATTAGATTGGTTTATCTTCAGAAATTCAAGAAGCCATACCCCACGAATCTCAGGGAGGGGGGCCGTGCCGACCTTGATGCTGCCCTGTAGATGACCTTGCATACCTGTGGAACATCAGGCTGATTTTAGCCATTAACACTGTAGTTCTAAGGCATCTTCCCTCCCTACTTCACAGGGTGTTACCCAAAATATGTTCTGTACTGGGGCGGGGGGGAATCTGCTGCTCTATTTTTCTATGGAAAACCCTTTCTCAAAATAAATTGCTTCATTAAATTAATTACTAACATAATAAATGGATACAAATCAGTCCAGAGCTGTGGAGTCGGCACATAAAACCTCCGACTCCTTTATTCATGGCACCTCTGACTCCGACTCCTTTAATTATATATCGATATAGGAAATAAATTTTCTATATATTTCCTACATTGACTGCAAGCATGCAACTTTTTAGAACCCTAACCTGTTAAACCCTAACCCTAACCTGGTCTAAAGATTGTATCTAAGACATTCTGGTTTTTTATTTTATTTATTAAAGAAGCCCAAAAATGAAAACAATGAGGTTATATTTTCTAAAATCCAAATAAAAATCTCCTTTACTGTGTTACATGATATGCTCTCATTAGACCTGTGTACAACTTGCAGGAATCTTTAGACATTGGTCATAGAGCGTCTGTGGCTAAGTAAGGTGATTCTTATCTAAATGAATTGCTTGACCTAGCCTTGTGATTGCTCTCAGCCCCATTCCTGAGTTTTTTTCCTCATCTCTGTTGGAGACGGAGGGGTGAAGACACCTTGACTGTTGGCTGCCTCAAAATGGAGTCTGTACTGCTCACTCACAGGAGACCTACTTTGTAACAACTGTATTTTATTCAGTTAAAAGTGAAAGTTTGTTTTTGTGCTTCCTTTCCTTCCTCCCCAACTCCCTCCCTCATACACCCCAAAAAACTCTTTCTTCCCCCTCAAACAACCCCCAGCCAAGATTACCAAACTCCTTCTTGTGCTTGGAACTCACATGCAGCACCTGAGTCATGGTGACTCATCTGAGCCTGCCTGTGAAGAAGCAGCGGCACTCTGGAAAAGGCGGCACACTGATATGTCTTTTTCTCTGCTGCTGCCGATCCGCTGAGGGGGTCTGAATTTTCCAGCTGGACTGCGAATCCGGGATTTTTGACCAACCAGCCAGAATATTTTGGAATTGGCTGGAATACAGGACAATCTTGGTTTTTAGGGACATATCGCAACTCTATATACAATTTGAATTTATTAGGAGTCGGAGTTGGTACATTTTTACCGACTCCGACTCCAGTAACCCAAGAATTGCTTCCGACTCTGACTCCACGACTCCGACTCCACAGCCCTGAATCAGTCAAATTGGGCCATTTCAAAGTTAAAGTGAACTTCTCTTAGATGACTATACTTAAGAAATAACTGTTTAGATCTAAATAAACTACTCATTGCATATGCTAAAATTAGAATGTTAACAGTTCTTAATTTTTCCTTCTTCAAAACTATATAAGAAAGTTTTAATTTGAAATGTCTCAAAATATTTAAAAGAATTCCAATAAATAATTTCCAAGAAAAGCTTTGAATTTCTATGAATATAACTTTTAATCGAAGTGAATTTACTTTGAAATGATTCTCTCAATAGTGAAAAGCAGTTGAGCTCAAATATTTGATTTGTTAAAACTAAGGAATTTAAAATAATGGAAATTAACATGCAATAGATTATATTAAGTAAATAAAAACTATCATAGAATCAGAGATGGGAGGGACATCAAAAGTAATCTAGTTCAACCCCCATCAATGCAGGAAATACACTACTACAGCATCCCCAACAGATCATCACCAGCCTCTGCTTAAAACCTCTAATAAAGGAGAGACTACCACTTTCCAACGCAGTCTTTTCCACTGTTGAACTGCCTGTAGTATCAGGATTTTTTCCCTAATGTTTATTCTAAACTGTTTTCGTGTAATTTGAACTATTGGTTTTGGTCCTATCGTCTGGAACAACATAAAGTCAAATAAAACATGCTTAAATCAGATACCAATCTATTAGGACACTGGAAATTTTGCAGATGCAAAATTTCCCAGAAAATCCACATCATGTACACATTTCCCACAGTCTGTAGAGAAACTCAAATAAATGATAAAAGAAGTGACACTACTAAAACGCAACTGACACTCCACTTGTGCCAAAGTCAAACAAGAAATTTCCCCCCAAATCAGACACCTCATGGAACTCCCAATTTTCAAAGCTTTGCAGATTACCCAACATAGCAAATTTTGCATTCTTTTATTAATGATGCAAAAGGGGAGAAACCAAAACTTAATTTCTCTTTTTATTTACCCTATGTACTGAAAAATTGTTGTGGGATCAACATTTGCTCTATTTAATATTCTCTTTCTTGTCAATGTGCACAAAAGTGTCTAAAGAAAGATTATCAAGGTAATGTTCTAAATAACATTATACTTCCTCTATTTTGAGTCATCCATAAATATATTCAGGTTAGCGCTGCAGCTTCACAACCTGTTAACGGATTAAGATCTGCCAATCTTCATTTTAATGATGGTGCTTGCATGGTGTTTGCTTCAATCCTAGGCCAAATTTTCTGACATACATATTATCCAGAATCTTCTGCCAACTTTTCACCTCTTGATAATCAACAAAGGTAGCACCATGAATAAAACTAAAAATTTGTGGAGAATTGTCATCTTGATCATGCTGATTCTGGTTTACAAAAACAACTTTTTATTTCAATTTAGCTATATCCTACAGAATTTGAACAAGAGATTCATAATTGATTTTTGTAATTTTAGTTAGGTCTGCTACTTATTAGATACCCAAATATCTCAGTCATTTATTAAGTATTGTTATATATATTTGGCCCTATTTAATTGTGATGAATTCTCATTTTGTTTGTTTTTGTACCCAGGAATAGCACTAGAGTGCTCTATGATACTTTAACTCGTTCCATAGGTTTCGTACACATTCAGCAGTATTTCACCTTGGGCTTTATTTACATTAACTCCAAAGATTTGCAGTTCACAACATATTGCAATGGTTAAAGTTTTGATCACTATTGCAAATAACAGCCTTATCAAGTGCCCCTCTTTAAGCATCATGGTTTTTGGTCTGTCACCACTAACCTTGCTAAAGGTATGGAATAGATCGTCTTTATCCACCTCAAAAAATGGGGAGCGAGATTTAATGCAGTAATGACTACAGAAAAGTAAGCCATTCAACTCTTGTCAAATGCTTTAGGGACATCTAAAAATAACAACAGTGTGTGCCATGCTGATCTGTGCATTAATATTAGAAGTTTTTCTTCTGTTAAAATATAATTGCTCATCCTTGACAAATCTACTTGATCAGGACATGTGTAATTTCTCTTTACATCATTCAGTCTATTTACTAGAATTCCTCCCACTATATTATAGCTTTAAACTAGTCTATAAGAATTTACATTGCTTCTTTTAATATGAATGCTATGTTTTGCCTGACTCAAGCTATCAGCTATTGCTTCTTGCCATAAACTACAACTATATAACTTTCATGTGTGGCACCAGTTCTCAGTTAAATGACTGATAAGATTCAGCCCTAGGTCATTTATTCCTGGGGCCTTATTTTTCTTCAATATATGAATATATCTCATATCTCTTCTTTTATTATTTCACTCACTTTGAGATTATCTGATAGTGAATATATGGGTAACTGCATTTGATCAAAGAATTTACTAATATCTACTCTATTTATTTATTTAAGGATAATATACAATAGGATGATATACAATAAAAATACCATTAAAAACTTCACTTCATAAGACAATAAAGGCTACAATTAAAACTTTAAGTCCCTTTAAGTCCCTTTCCCTGAAGTTCTTAATATCCTTTGCCAAGCTGGTAAAAAAAATCCTAAAGTTGGTTTATTTGGTGCATAAATTGATACTACAGTGAGGTTTATAAAAATATTCTTTAACTTACCACCATGTATTTTTCTTCATTGTCTAAATATCTTTAAAGTCCCTTGATTGTTTCTGTAATGATTGTGTGCTGATTGGGTTAATTGACTTGAGTGAGTGTTCTAGTGATTGTATAAATGCATTCACCTGACATGGGAGAGGCATTTTTTTGTATGTATGGTGACTCACTTGAAATAAAAGTTTTTCTTCGTATGCCAGCTGTAAGAAGTTCTTCAGATATATGAAACCATAAATACTACATGGTGTCAGAAGTAACCAAATGGATCAGCTAAAGCCTCCAGAAAAGCTTTTGTTTGAAGGTAATGTGGCTGAAAAGTGGAGAAAGTGGAAGCAAGCATTTGAACTGTATTGTATAGCAAGTGGAGCTGATAAGAAAAGCGAGAAGCTTCAAGCTGCTTTATTTTTGCATGTAATAGGCGAAGAAGCAAGAGAAGTATACAATTATTGTACTTGGTGATTATTAGGTGCATTTTATTGCATTCCGCCCCCCACCATAATCAAATATTTTAGTTCACCTACTTCTGGTTATTGGAAAATACTTTAATATTTATATAGCATTCTTTTAAAATTAATATGGCAGACGTTTTAACTGATGCTTCTGAAATAAGTCGAGCATACATGCTAAATCCGTTTTTAATCTATTTAGGGTAGGAGAAAATTTTCCAATGTAAAGGTTTCATGACAACCCAGATCACTGGCTACATGCAAGACCATGCTGATCACAAAAATAGAAGTTAGGAGAAAGAAGGAGTGTCTTTTGCTTACTGGGATATAATACACCAAGACTGTCTGAAATCTATGGCTGTCCAGTCCATATGCAAAGTAGAATCAAAATCTGGTTGCAGCTTATCCAATCATCTACTGCCTTGTTCTCAGACTTTCTTTTCAAGCACACCTAAACAGTATCAATATTCCCAAGAAACCTAGCTTTTGTCTTTGTAGGTCTGATCAGCATGGGAACCTATAGAAGTAGGCTAGCACTTTTGGTATTTATCAGCAATATCAACTTATGTACTAAGAATATCCTATGAAAACCCGTCTGTAGCCCACAGGTTGCAGGCAGTTCTGTCAAGACCTAATCCAGCTGCCACCAAAAAAATATTGCTCAATCCCCAATTTTCTTCTCCCATCCACTGCCACTGCTACCATTGCTACTAGCACTACTGATTCCTATGATTTGGACACTCCCTACTGCCGATCACTCCCTCCCCACAGCTCACCTCATAGCTCCTATCTCTTCCATTAGCAAAATCTTCCTACTTCTGGAAGGATACTCTAGGATCGGCAGTTGGAGGACAAGAACCGCAGAGGGTGGCTATGAGAGTGGCTGCTAAATCATCACTGCAAAGCAATAGTGCACAAGTGAGAGAGCTGGCTGCCAGAACATCTCTGAGGAGTCTAGTCTGACAGAGCTTTATAATTCCTGTTTGCCAAGTCCAGCTGTGGCTCTGTTATCTGAGTGCTGAGGCTGTTACTGCTGCTGCAGTTGGAATGCACTTTTCCAAATTAAGTGGTGAAGCTGAGCACAAAGCATCAACTGGATGTGGAACGGGAAATTAACTGAGAGAATTAAATGGGAACAGAAAGGAATTCAATTGATCAAAGCACTAGTGTAATAATCAGTACATGACATCAGCAGTTAATGAAGGGATGTACATGGGAACAGAAGGGAAATTAATTGATCAATATATCAGTGCAGTGAGGGTTTCAAACTTTGGTGGGGGGTGAGGTTTAAAAATAAGAACATGACAAGCAATTAGTGAAGTGAATTAAATGGGGAAATTCTGTACCTTTCAACAAACCATCACAATTATGTACAATGTGGAATGCTGAACTCAATACAGCATTGAACACAGGCACATTTGGCTATAGACACACTCATGTATGTCTATGGACATGTCCACTTTTCTCATGCAGCTCCTTGCAGGTCACTCTACACACAATATAGCCCCTGACCTGAAAAAAGTTATAGACCCCTGCTGTAGCCAGAAATATTACTGACCCTAAAATGTTAGTGGCACAAGCCTGGGACATGAAAAGTGACTTGTTGCAAAAATAGTAACGAGCAACCAACAAACACTTCTAGAAAGTGTTTGCTCACAAAATGATATACAACTTTTTAAACGTCACATTAGAGAAAGTGTTCTATCTCCTTAAACAGGTGAGGTCTTGATTATTCTATAAATTTTAATCCAAACGATTTCAACCCATTCCTAAAATTGGCAATAAAGCCCCAAAACAAACATCTGTACTGAAAATACTATACTTGGGAACTCCTTAAGTGTTATATAAAAAATTATCCAACAGCATGTTGACAGCAGGGAGATAAGAAAACTGTAGAACAACTCATTCCATTGTCTGGAGGGGAACTTCTAAGTTCACACTGAATAAAACAAAGCAGTCTTTGTTGTTGTTTCGTTCAGAAGGGGAGAGGACACATGGTTTCAGGTCATTTGGTGTGGATAGCTTGAAGCCTCCTGTTCGGGCAGCATTCAGAGCTACAGTATTATCTTATCGGTCTACCATTTGTATGACCATTTGTATGACCACTGCAGTTCCCTGCCATACTCAAAAATAGTTGTTTTTAGTGGAGACTTCGGCCCCTTTGCAATGTATTTATTATCATAACATGTACACTCCTTTACTGGTACATATACTATAGGAAGGTTTGGCAAAATTTATAAATTGGTCTAAATACTGCAGTGTCCTATGTAAGCAATTATTTATTTAATTTATTTATTTATTACATTTTTATACCGCCCAATAGCCGAAGCTCTATTATGCTGAATGTGTTATATACAATGTGTCTGTATGCATAGGCTTGTTTACTTTTGGGCATACCTTTTATACACTAGATTATGTCCTTTGTACTAGACATCTGAGGAAGACTGTATGTCAAAATACATTTGGTTTATTTGGTACTGGTTATCTTTGGTATTGTTAGGCATTTACAACACTACAGCACAATAACAGTGTATTTTCAAACAATATTTTAAACCCTGTCTTCTAGATCTCAGGGAGAAGTTCACACTTGCACATTGATCTTCTAGCACCAAACTTCGCAGCAGAGACAGAACCATCTAGTGCTGTGTAGAAAATCCTCCCCCCCACCCCAACCCCTCAACCCCCGGCAGCACACAGTCTTTAATGGGGCTATTTGCAGGCTATGAAATAGGGACTGGATGTTTGGCAACTTTCTCAAGTGATGGGCGAAAATCAACTCAGTGGGGGAATTTACCATGGCAAAAGATGGCATCAAAGGTGCCCCTCCCCCACATTTTTCTTATTTTAAAAAAATAATTCCCAATGATGAAGAGTTGTAAGAATTATCAACTATTTATATTAAAACAGCAGGAGAAAAGTGAATATACATTAAATAAACTGTAGAAAAGGAGATCCAACAGAAACTGCAGGAAATAGTCTGTTGTTATATTAATGCAAAGGCTCTATACATAGGCCACATGTCTACCTTAGGAGTACTACCATCTAATCTGTTCCCTCCTAGCTGAAAGTAACTCCTTGGTTCTCTTCTGCCTTTTATTCTTCCTCTTTCTTTCTTGTTCCTTTGTAAGATAGAATGAGAAACAAGAGGGAGTGCTTTAGAGCTTCTATCTACTTCCTGAAGTCAAGTAGGGTAGAAAAGTCACATTTATACTTAAATTTATACAACTCAAAGATGCCTTCTCACAAGGATGTATTAACATCTGTATAAATTCTCATCTCTTTTTAAAAATAACAGTTGACAGACACTCTTGCCATCTCTTTATTCTTATTTTGTTTTTAGACTATTTTCTTTAAAAGTTTATAATTTTAGAATAATCTTTATCTGTATTACCTGAAAGAGTGGCTAGTGGTCTATTTATAACACTCTCAAACCAAAGTGATTCGAACAATATGAAGGTAAATGGAGATGCTTAACTACCACAATATCCCACGTAAACTAAAATGACTAGGGACTGCTTTCTATATTATTTTCTGAGATTACGTTCCCATATCAGAAGAAATATGCAGTCCATAATGTGAAGAATTGTGTAATACTTCATCTTGCTTTGGGAAGACGCTACCTTAATTGACTTCTTAATGTGTTCCTCCAAAACACTTGCTCCCCAGCCTTATAAATCATTCATACTTTCTAGAGAGAACCAATCTCTATGTTAGAAAAGTGCTACATGAAGTGTCAAGGACATGGGTGCTTCCTCCTCTTTAGCAATGTAGTGCCAGGAATTCCAGAGGTGTCCCCAGAAAGTTACGTTTAGCACGGGGTCAATCAAGCATAGCATACTGGATAGTGTGGACAGTGTGTCCTTTAGCCACAAGGATAACTGGCAGTTCAGTAGAGGCTGAAGGTTGACTGCACTTGGGGACTGGCTGTTCTGCATGTGTGATTCAATTCCAAAGAACATCCCAACAGCTTTCCCTAGAAGCCTAAGAAATCAGTAACACAATTTTGTCCAAACCAAGGAATGGACAGTCACTCAGAAAGTTACTTTAGTAAAAGCAACAACTACTAAAATGTGGGCGATGAAGGGTACTGCTGGATCAGGTTACTGATAAATATATTTGTCACAGAGCATGTCTATACCATAGGGTGTAGAGAGAGGGAGGATCGCAGACTTACTGGCTTCTGTGATCCTTCCTGGGAGTCTTGATGGCCACCATGTCCCGGAAGGACATTACGGCTGCCATTTTTTAAAACAACAATGGAAAGGAGCACACTTGTGCTCCAGCACAAAAATAAGTTTTTTTTTTAAAAAAAAACCTGACCCAGCAACTCAACCCCTACTTCCAATGGGCACGGACTGTTGCCAATGCAGCTCCATGCCCATTTCAAGTGCCCCGCCACTTGTGAGGATGGGACAACCTGGGAGCAGAACTGTGGAAAAATTGGGGTTTCTGTTGTTCCTGATATCCCGGAGAAAGTCCCTAGTCGTCGCAGGTTGCCCCTGGGATCCCCTGTGCATCATTTGGACGCACAGGGACTATCCAAGGACTACCAGTTACCTAGGGAGGTTGTGGGCTCTCCCACACTAGAGGCTTCAAGAGGCAGCTGGACAACCATCTGTCAGGGATGCTTTACGGTGGATTCCTGCATTGAGCAGGGGGTTGGACTTGATGGCCTTGTAGGCCCCTTCCAACTCTGCTATTCTATGATTCTATACCCTGGGATATAGGGCTGGTCTAGACATGCCCATAGCTAAATGTCAGGAAATGTACTTCAAGAATGAGAGGAACACAAATTCTTAATTAATTTTAATAGATCTATAAAGCTTACTAAATGCTCTCATTTAATGCCCAACTACATATCACATTCCATCCAACATCACATGAGTACACTTCCACTTGTGCATCAAGACATAGAATCATAGAATAGTAGAGTTAGAAGGGGCCTATAAGGCCATCAAGTCCAACCCCCTGTTCAATGCAAGAATCCACCCTAAAGCATCCCTGACAGATGGTTGTCCAGCTGCCTCTTGAATGCCTCTAGTGTGGGAGAGCCCACAACCTCCCTAGGTAACTGGTTCCATTGTCGTACTGCTCTAACAGTCAGGAAGTTTTTTCTGATGTCCAGCCAGAATCTGGCTTCCTGTAACTTGAGCCCGTTATTCAATCGCAGCTTTTAAAGCTCAGCTAAAAACTTTTCTTTTTTCTAAAGCTTTTAAAACTTGATTTTGTTCTGACTTTTATACTGTTAGTTTTACTCTACCCTGTGCCTGTTTGGTGCATTCTCTTCCCCTTCTTATTGTTTTATTATGATTTTATTAGAATGTAAGCCTATGCGGCAGGGTTTTGCTATTTTATTGTTTTACTCTGTACAGCACCATGTACATTGATGGTGCTATATAAATAAATAAATAATAATAAAAATAATAATTCCGTGTCCTCCACTCTGGGAGGATCAAGAAGAGATCTTCCTCTCCTCCCTCCTGCACCCCATATCTGCTCCAGAGAGTCTCCCAACCCTCCAGAGTAAATTTGTGGGGAGGCATGCAGCGGGTAGGGTGAATCCATTGTGCCAGCAATGTCAATTCCGGACAACTGGGTACAACTCATTAAATGAAATACTTTCATTTTTTTATTCACTAAAGTTGCTTTAACCTTCATAAATACCTTTACTTTTCTAAAGCCAGTGTGTGTTTCTCACATTGCCGTATATTAGCCTAAATATTCCTTCAGTAAATGTCCTTTTATATAAGTGATCTTTCTACAGAATTCTTACCTGAAGATAAGTTATTCTCCTTTGTACCAGCTCTGTCAAATCTTTGGCTTCTTTTTCTCGCCAATCACCTGCTCCATCTGTTTGACTGAGGTAGTACAGATCTGTCATGACTGACCTGGTTTTTTTTAAAAAAAGAAGAGTGACATAAATAATCTTTGTGGCTAACTTATCAGAAAGTTAAAACAAAATTAAAACAAAAATCTTCAGAAATGAAGAACATATCTTAAAATAAGAAAAATATTTTTTCTACTTTATTGCTAGAGCCAGCTACTTGTGTGTGTGCGCACACAACCAGCCCCTAATACATTCAACCTGCCCCCAACACATTCAGCTGTCTCAAATCCCTACTTAAGTTCTAATATTCTTACAGTTGATGCATGGGAAAATGAACCCCAGTCTCCCACACACTCTCAATGGTGCAGCTAGGGCTGGACCTTTGGGCCAAAACCGAGGGCACTGCAAACCAGGGGCCAACCAAATGATCACCCAGAGATAGGGAGGTGATGGGGGCAGCAGAAACAAAGTCTATTTTATTCCTGTAGTCTTGATGGTCCTATGACTTAAGTGAGTTTTAAATGCAAATTGCACATGCTCTAGAAGCCAGACACAGCAGGAAGTACTGGAAACAGAGGGGGGATGGTAGATAGCATCTGTTTCTGTTTTTAAAGAAGTTTAGGAAAATCCCTAAACCTGTTCCTGTTTGTGGGGTGGAGCTTAGGGAAATCTGATTTGAAGGAAAAGCTATTGAGATTTTATTTAGCTGGGAAAGACTCCATTTAGGAATAGTAAGCAACCATATTTAATGTAAGAAGCTTTAAGTAATCTTAACCTATTATTTGAAGAATGATATTTTATTCACTTTTATAAATAAATTAGATGTTAATAAACATCTAGATGTTATTTGTTGTTCATTTTGAAAGGTCGTCTATAGTAGAGGTATCAATCCTATGCCTGCACCATAGGAACCAGGCTATTGAGTTTCTTTGAGAGGGATAGGGTTTATGCTAGTGGCAGCAGATAAAAGATTGTATAGCTGAGGCACCATTCCCTATTATTATTATTATTGGATTCAAGGCGGATTTACAAATTAAAACATGTATATTTAAAACATATACAAAAATTAAAAATATAATTAAACATGCTACAATAGTAAAACATTTAAATAAACACAACACATAAACAACACATAAGCAAAGGTCCAGACTACTCCCCAAAGGCCTGCCTCTGGAAGTACACCAAGAAGGGAGCAAGTCTCTGGAAAGGGAGTTCCAGAGCACCGGGGCAGCTACCGAGAAGGCCTTCTCCAGCATTTCCACCAGGTGTGCCTGTGATGGTGGTGGGACCAAGAGAAGGGTCTCCCCTGAAGATCTCAGGGCACAGGCAAGTTCGTAAGGGAGAATATGGTCTTTCAGATAACCTGGACCCAAGCTGAATAGAGTTTTATAGGTCATAACCAGCTCTTTGAATTGTGCCTGGAAACAGACTGGAAGCCAGTGAAGCTTCTTTAATAGGGGAATTGTATGCTCCCTGTAGCCAGCCCCGGTCAACAATCTGGCTGCAGCTCTTTGAACTAGTTGAAGTTTCTGAACACTCTTCAAAGGCAGCCCCACATAGAGCGCAGTACAGTAATCCAAATGGGATGTAACTAAGGCATGTGTCACCGTGGCCAGGGTGCAGCTGGCGCACTAGCTTTAACTGTGCAAATGCACTCCTGGCCACTGCTGAAACCTGGGCATCCAGGCTCAGGGCTGAATCCAGGAGTACACCCAAGCTGCAAACCTGTGTCTTCAAGGGGAGTGTAACCCCATCCAGCACAAGCTGAATCCCTATTACCTGATCTGCCTTTCAACTGACCAAGTGTACCTCTGACTTGTCTGGATTAAGCTTCAATTTGTTTGCCCTCATCCAGTCCATTACTGCCAACAGACACCAGTTTAGCACTGAAACAGCTTTCTTGGAATCGGGTGGAAAGGAGAAGTAGAGTTGGGTGTCATCAACGTACTGGTGGCACCACACCCCAAAACTCCGGACAACCTCTCCCAACGGTTTCATGTATATGTAAAATAGTATGGGGGACAAAATGGAACCCTGAGGGACTCCACAAGCCAACGGCCAAGGAGTTGAACAGAAATCCCTCTGCACCACCTTCTGGGTCTGTCCCTCCAGGAAGGAATGGAGCCACTGTAAAAGTGCCTCCAAGTCCCATCCCAGTGAGGTGGGCTAGAAGGATACAATACTCAGTTAGACCTAACAGTGAGGTCTAATGAGAACTTTATTAATAACTGTGGCAGTGAGTTCTATAATTTTTTAAAAATGAAACATAGATGGGATAGATGCTATTCCATTGAATCTGTTGACAGTGGCCGGTTAAACTACAATGTTTTTTTCTCATGTGTTTTTACATTAGAACTACATTGATTGCTCTAACCAGAACAAGCCCAGAAATACAGAACAAAACCTAGACTGCCAAGAATGCACATTTTATTCTATACAATGATATGGTGACTCTATTCACAAGCTGAGAAACATGACTTGGAGCAGTCCTAAATGATTTTCAATAAAAGATATGTTAGATCAATACTTTTAATAATAAGTAATGGAAGAAATAACTATGCTGGGAATCTTACACAGAGGGTTACAAAAACTTTTCCCCATGGCGTCATTATTTCCAGACATTTTGCATCTCTAATCTTCCTATAAAAGTCTGCTTATTACATAGTTTTTTAGAAATCATCTGGGGGGAGTAAAAGGTGGGTAACAAAATATAAATGCCTTGTCTTAAATTCTAAAAGAAATTATTTCATAATCCAAAAATGTTAAATTTTTCATATTTTTGGGGTGGGGGAACCCAAATATGTTCCTTTGACAAAAACGGAGGAGAAATGTGCCCCCCCCCCCAAAATCCACTTTTATTCAGGACCTTCAAGTCTCTAGTCTAAAGCTACCCTCACTCCCACACATTTAAGACCTTTAAGTCCAGGGGCAGAATCCAATGCTTTCTATTCGCTAGCAGAGCTGGCTGCTGATCCTGGTCCGCACTTGGTCAGCCCTCCCAATTCTGCGACACAAGCTGCTCCTGCCACTTGGGGAGTGACAATTTAATGGTTCTGGGGACAGAAAAGAGTGTTTTTTGAAGAGGGGAAGGTCGGTGGAGCTACCGTATATAATCTAAACCAACCTGTCCCTCTCCAAAAGCAAGGGTTTCAGGTTGCCCCACAAGTGCCCCACAAAAATAAATAATAATAAGTGCTACATCGCCATTCTGCATGTGTTAGTGGCCGCTTACAGAACTGAATTGACAGGGCTCACCATGTGCGGACCAAAATCCACAGCCAGCTCCACCACCAGGTGAGCAGCACTGCATTCTGCTCCTGGGTATAAAATTATTTAGCTACAGCATTACACTCTTCTCTCTCCCACACACACACAGAGATTTTTTTCTTCCTTTATGCACCAGAAACAATATTCATAATAAAACAAATCCTCGGGCACAGGCAGACTGCTATAACAATCTCTACTGAAATGAATCACTGCCATGAAACATTAGAAGAAAATATATAAATGTATTAAAATAGGTTTGCTACATAGTTTCCTTGCTGTTCAAAGAATTTTTAAACCTCGTCAGTTTGCTGACACCAGGCAGAGATGTAGGCTAAAAACAGGTACTCTGATCAGACCATAATATCAAGGAGAGGAATTGGCAAGGAGAATTAATAGATTCCCCCTCTATCAATAGAGTTTGATTAATTGCTCAAGAATTTTAAAGAAACAGGTCAATCTATACACTCAGACTCTCAAAGTCCAAAGATTTTAACAGAATGCAGCCATCCTATATCTTCCCGTTTACTTCATAATGTGGTGTAACAAAATCGCCAGCTCCTAGAACAACACAACCATATTTGGGGGGGGGGCTGGAATTTGGCCACTTCCTCCAATTTGACACTTAAGAAAACATAGGTTCATGATAGAAGTTGTAGGCATTTAGCTAATCAGTAAGCTCTAACTACTTCAATCCTGCTGGAAAAGACATGAATCAACCAATGCATAATAATGTATTTATTCCTAAGTAATACCAGAGTTAAACCATTCAATACATCTTTAGGGAACAAAGCTAGACTACAAATGTGTATAATTACACCCACTAACTAGTATCCATTCTTGTTACTGTTTTGTTACCGAGGATACTTTCTTAACTATATTACTGATGGACTGAATCTAAATGATCAAAAGAACAATTAGAGAGGACTGAAACTTCCTTCTGCAGTATGCTCACTGAAGCCTGAACATCTTTTAGAAATGCTGTAGGACCTTACTGTCTGGGCTAGGCCTTAGCTAGCCAGTAGTGACATTAGGAATATGGGACACTATCTTATACTGAGTCAGAGACCATTAGTTTATTTAGCTGTGGAGTCTTGCTGTTTGCTTTCTTGAGCAGTTTCAGAGAATGTTTGGATTTATTCATTACTCAGGAACTACTCTTGGTTCTCTAGTTCATATTGAGGGCAAAACGAGGGGAAATGTTGACAGCATAACTGACAACTAGAAAGTGGGTGTGAATTATCTGTTAGTTCCAGATTAAGTTATATTTTGTGTGTATGACTAAAGACAGGGAAAGATCACAAGTGATGAATTCCCTGTCCTTGCAGAAAAACAATAAGTAGTCAAACCAATCTCCATGAAATTCTGCACCTCCATGCTGAACTGGACTGTGCGGTACCTAGATCAATGTTTCACATATGATACTTGGAACCACTCATCAAGGCAAGTGCCAGTATGTGGTAGATTGGACTGGGTATAGGAAAATGTCTGATATGAATTTCACCTTCAACCAATACAAACCCTCACAAAGGCTGAGGGACATAGATGGCTGAGCATGCTTAATCAACCTCCATCCCTAAATACATTGCAGGGTAGACGTTGGCTTGGGAAATATAAAATAGGAGAGAACTAGACATCATCAGCATACTAACACTGCTGTACTTCAAAATGCCACACTACACATCCCGTGGCCTCCTTATCAATAGGGGCATAGCAAGAGATTTTGCAGAGGAGGGAGAAACAGAATAAAACCCCAGTGAGATCTCATAAATATCCTAAGGTAATAGCAAGTTTGTTACAACTCTCAAATTCCCTGGCTAACAATATCCAGAATTATTCAATCACAGTCCCAGTATCTCATGGTATATTATATCATAATACCAAATGAGGAGAACAGGGTAAAATATTCCCTATCACTCTCTTACTGAAGATGGTCAGGCATGTCATTAGTACAATTACATTTCTGCTTCCAATCTAAAAGTGAAAATATCATCATCATCTAAGTACAATAGAACAGGAATCCAATTGTATTAATTTCTGTGGAGATGAACATAATAATAATAATAATAATAATAATAATAATAATAATAATAATAATAATAATGCAACCTCACAACCTTCATATCTGATACTGTGCTATTCAAACAACAAACATTTATTTAATTCATCCATTCATTTATTAGAGAATCCCTGTTTATTCTAGGACGATTAAAATAATGTATGCAGTCCAAATTTCTCTAGGATAAGATTATGATCTGATCCATCTCTTGCAGCTATAGCCACCTGCATGAAGAGATATAGGTAATGAGCTCGAAAGGGTCTTATTTGGCCTCTTTCCCTCATCCCCGTGGTGACGGCCCTAAACGTGGAAGAGGATGGGACCGGCCTCACCTGCAGCTTGGCCAACAACATTGTATCTCAGCTCTGAGCCCCGGATACTTGGGTCCCAACCTGGCTCCTGTGGGCTGATGCAACATCTAGAATTTGGCCTAAATTAGTGCACTGGGAGGCGAACAGTGTACTTTATGCAGTTGCTTTAACTCTTTCGCTGTTGGCTCTGTTCTCTTGGGTATAAACAGCTTGCAATAAAACTATACTGGGTGGTCTATTTTGCTCTTGCTTGTGTTTCTAGCTCATTAGATGTAACAAACAGTTTAGCCTTTGATAGGTGGCGTAACTTATCAATGCCATGTTTCTCGCCTGCCCAAGGGTCTCTACTTCCCTTGCTCGGCTTCGTCCATTTTCTTCTGCTGCCCCTTATGCCTGGAACACTCTTCCAGAACATTTGAGAACTACAAGTTCAACCGCAGCTTTTAAAGCTCAGCTAAAAACTTTTCTTTTTCCTAAAGCTTTTAAAACTTGATTTTGTTCGGACTTTATACTGTTAGTTTTACCCTACCCAGTGCCTGTTTACCCTACCCTGTGCCTGTTTGCTTTCTCTTCCCCTCCTTATTGTTTTATTAGAATGTAAGCCTATGCGGCAGGGTCTCGCTATTTACTGTTTTACTCTGTACAGCACCATGTACATTGATGGTGCTATATAAAATAATAATAATAATAATAATAAGTGCAGCCCTCAGGAAAAAAGGACCATAGTTCAATGGTTGAGCACATATTTTGTATGCTTCTGTATAAATGGCTGGATCCATGTGGGGATAGACAGTGCAACAAATCTGCAAAACTTAAGGCATAATCCTTTGTATGTTTAAAAAGAAAAAAGTCCAGCATTCCCCTGCCAGCCATGCTGGGAGTTCTAGGACTTTTTTCTATCTAAACATGCATAAGATTGCGCCCTTAGAGATTTAAATATCTACACCACAGGCAAGCTTCCAACTGTACTTCCTTTCAATGTATACTGAAATTAATGTATAGTGAAATAAAACAAACAATTTTATCCTTTCATTAAAGGCACTTCGAGTGTATTTAATATAAAACATTACAGCCATCAACATTAACAGCAAGTATTTCTACCAACTCAAGAAATTTAATCTCGCCTCTTAAGCCAATCGCATCAACAAAAATCTTGTAAAATATTATTTTGCCGACGGTACCTGAAGTATCAGATTTACAGAAATGAACAGGGACATAAATAATTCAAATGTTATTAACTTTAATGTCAGGTCTTGATAAAAGGCAAATTTAATATGTTCCAGTTGTCAAAGTAAGGAAACGTAGTTATTGAACATCCAGGCTAACAAATTAATCTAGTTAGAAGTGATATTGGCACACACAAAAAATCATCTTTAGTATAGCAATCTTGGATTTGGCTTACTATAGCTTGCATTGTGGCAGTTATTTTCATGATGAAATAAGATCCCAAGATCTCCTCTTCAGAAGTACATGCATCCAAAGAAATAAATTTAGTTTAGGCCATCAAACAGAAGAGACAGCTTCATTTCACTTAAGTTCTAAAATGCTATATATATATATATATATATATATATATATATATATACACACACACACACACACATACATACACACACACAACTGACAAACCACATACAGCATCTCTAGCATACATGTATATTTCATGCATAATAATAACAGGGCCAAAAAAGAAGCTCCTTAGTGTACTTCTATGAGATCTCAAGACATTTGAGAACTGAAATTATCTTCTAACTCCAATTTCATTTTCACTTATTCTATCCATGAGCATGCTGTTCCAGAACAAATTTCAGACAAATCAGTCTGTCAGGGAACATGAGGAGGAAAAAATATAATTGGCCAAGCCAATAAAACAACAGGAAATATAGACTGACAAGGACTATGTAGCTCAAAGGGAATGTATGACCTTCAGAGCCACTTCTGTTTGAGACATCTTTCAATAATTTATTATTATTATTTTATTTTTTACTCAATTTGTACTCCACTTTTCTACCAAGGAAAATGGCACTCAAGGCAGGGTACAATCATAAATGAAACTTGATAAAACAGTAATAAAACAATAGATTAAAACACAATTAAAACAACCACAACTACAACATAAAACATAGTATCCAACCCAGCAGACCTGGTTACACACCAAAGGTCTGTTTGACTAAAAGGTCTTGGCCTGCTGGCGGAAGGACACATACGAAAACACGTATGCATGTATACAAAAACACGAGTAACCCTGTGTCAGTCACTTTAGCATGCAATTGCGGAGGGGGATGAGGGATAGTCTGTTGGACATTGACTCAGAGTCAAGAAGGAAAACGCAATACAGTCTGTCCTTTCTCTGTGGAGGCATGCCGTTCCGGGAGGATGATAGTATGTGATATTGACTAAATTTAGAAATATATAAAGGTATGCTTAATCACAGTTTTAAATTGTCAAGACTGAAATCTCTGGTACAGACCGAAGTAGTTTAGGAGTGAATCTAACAAGTATTTGTCAATACTCAATCTTCCCATGAGAACAATTGTAACAATTTTACAAATTATGTACATCTTAAATTTCCTTAGAAATTTAAAGCAAGGAAATTTCCACCAGTCAACATGTAATACCATGCAGGGACTTTAAACCCATAGATAAAAGCAATGCATTACAATGGCTCAGTTCAGGCAACATGTTAGTCAACGCAGTGTAAAAACTCCACTCAACAGTTGAGCTTTTAGGAGGTACCTCCCCGCACAACATGTTCTAACCCCACTGTTGTGTGACTGTGCGCTATTGTGGAGTTGAGTAAAATCCATTGTGACATTTGATTGACAGTTCCTCCGCCCTCTCTTCTCTTCTGGTTCTCCTCATGGTATCCCCCCAGCCATTGCTGGGGGGCGGGAGGGGGGGACAATCCTGGAGCCTCTTCTAAGGCAGCACTCCCTTCTTTCACTGCTCTTTCCAGGGAATTCTGTAGCCAGTGAGAAAAGTCAACTCAACACAATGGAAAACTCCATGGAGCCTGCTACACAACTCTCTTCTGCACTGTGTGGATATTCTGCATGGAGTTTTCCCACCAGGCAACACATTTCTCAACGGTGGTGTAAAAACTCCACCATGGAGTTCTAAAACCACAGCTGAGAAACATATTGTCTGAACTGAGCCAATGTAGTTCTATGCAGGGACAATAAGTTTCATTGTATTCTATCATCATATCCATCTCTGTGGCACATCAGTGACCAAACATTTTAGGAAATATGACACAGTCTGAAATATAGTGAACATTGCACAGTACATATGTTGCTATGTGAGCCTTGGTGTGATTTTACCACTTATCTATGAAGCTGGAGATCAAGCATTAACACAGCGTAAGAGAAGGAGGAAGCAGTCCTGGCTCTGCCATAGCCTGGCTCTTCTATTCATAATAATAATATCCAGGAGTGTTACATACCCCTGCTGTCTGTGTGAACTGTTGCATCTGTGCTGCAGATTGGCTGCAGATGTATTATTTGCTGGTCATGACAAAACTTAAGAGCAACAACATCCATTCAACATTTGTTAATATTTCAGGGGCAGGTTGGGGGAGTATGAAGCAGTTCTTTGCCCCCCCCAAAAAGAGTTGACACTTGGGACAACAGCTCTTTTGTTGTTCGCAAGTAACACACAGGGCATGTCTACACCAGCCCTATATCCCAGGGTTGTCCCTGTATCATCTCTGTGAATCCACATGACACACAGGGGATTCTGCAGGCAACCATGGACAACCCCTCAATTTTCCTGGGATAACTGTTTCCCCAGTTATCCCAATTTTTCCCGCAGTCCTGGGACCATCCCAAGACGTGTGGGCACCCGGTCCTGCCTCATGCCTGCTTACTCACAAGTAAACACAGCAACAGAAATGGCCTTGGAGCCACACGGTGCAGCTCCATGCTCATCAGGGGAAGGGGTGGCAGCAATTTTGCCACCCCTGGGATGGCAGGGAGGCGGTTTTGGGGCGGTTTTGGGGTTGTTGTTCTTTTAAAAAACTTACATTTTCGACAGAGTGGGGCCTCGCATTTTTGCGTGACCAGCTCCGCTGCTTCCCCCCCAAATATGGCTGCCACAACATCTTGCTTCCTCCCTGGACGTTGCGTGCCGTGTGTGAATCCAGGGGGAGGATCCCGTGATCAGGATATCATGAGATCCTCCCCCTTCCCGCCCTAGGTGTAGACCTGCCCACAGTAACTGCTATCAAAAATTTACAAGTTATATGTTTAAAAATATTCCATAACATTATTTTGCTACCTCCTGCTACCAACTGTCTCTAGAGAGGCCACCAGTGAGGGAGGAAGCAGCAGCCAGGCACCTCTCCACCGTGCCTGGGTCCAGTTCCAGCTGAGAGCCCCCTCCCTCCTGCTACCAACTGACACTGCAGAGGCCACCAGTGAGGGAGGAAGCAGCAGCCAGGCACCTCTCCACCGTGCCTGGGTCCAGCTCCAGCTGAGAGCCCCTCCCTCCTGCTACCAACTGTCTCTGGAGAGGCCACCAGTGAGGGAGGAAGCAGCAGCCAGGCACCTCTCCACCGTGCCTGGGTCCAGCTCCAGCTGAGAGCCCCCCTCCCTCCTGCTGTCACCTGTAACTGCTGAACTTTCCAACTAAGATTGTAGTGCCTGAATTTGCTTTCCTTTCCCCCCTCCTCCTCCTCCCTCCCAATCCCCTTTCCTTTTGTGTCATGTCTTTTAGATTGTAAGCCTGTGGGCAGGGACTGTCAAGAAATACTTTTGTAAGCCGCCGTGAGAGCCTTTTTTTGGCTGAATGGTGGCATAAAAATACTTAAATAAAATAAATAAATAAATAAATAATAAATTTTGGCTACATTATATTCTGTATTGAAATACTACCAATTACATATTTCAGTTTCTTATGACACACTTAGGCAAAGGGATATGCAACTGAGTATACATGACTAAACCCGCCCAAACAGACACACAAAGTTTTGACTAAAATCTAGATTAAACAGAAGGTATTTTTGACTAAAATTTTAATTACTTCAAAGTAGTTTTAAAATCAAACGATGTGAAAGTCTTTCATTTACTTTTTTAAAAAATTCCTAACATCTTAGTGAACGTCTATTCTTTTGCAAGTTATAAACAAGAGCCTACAGAAAATGAAAGACTACCAAATTTATTGTAAGATGGATCTATATTCATTTTGATCTACATTCTACTTCATTGGATGCATGAACTTGTCTAGAAGTAGTGATGGGTAACCTGTCCCAAGCTCACATTCATCTCAGAGCTCTACAACGTTCTGAAAAGAGGCTTGTGAAAACGCAGAACTGATTTGTGTGACTGCACAAACACCTTGAAGAGCTACTTCTGTGATCCACTGGGGCTTATGTACCCTGATACTCTGTTACCTAGGGTAACAGAGAGATGGAAAAGGAGAGAAGGAAGAGAATAACCACTCTCCAATCCTGTCCTTAAATGTTACTGCTGTTGATCCTGCTGTTTTTGTTGCTTAAAAGGTAAGGAGTGGGGAAGACAGGAGTGTGTTTTGGGGTGTGGGACTGGCAGGGAGACTTTTTGGGAAACCAAGGACTAGTGGGAACGGAGCAGGAAATTCTACTCTGGCTTGGATTTTAATTTAAGCAGGAGAAGAATTTCTGGACTTTAAAAGCTTGCCTTACATTTGAGGAGGAATTTTAAGACCCTCCAAATAAAAAATAGTTATTATTATTATATCCCACCTTTTGCCCAATGCTGGACCTCAAGGCGACATTACAAAATTTAAAACATATACATTTAAATCCTATAAATAGAAATATACAAAAGTTAAAATTATATTAAATATGTTCCAATATTAAAACATTTAAACATTTTAAATGACAATTTTAAAAGTCCTTGGCTCTAGCTATGAAATACCGTGCCACAATAAATGTGTTGCTAGATACCATATTTGGTCACCTCTGCTAACATGAATACTCTTCTGTGTAGCATGAACATGGTAAAATAAGTCTAAACATAGTGAATTTATTATTTATTTTATTTGATCAATTCATATACCATTTATCATACGTCTAAAAAATAATAAAATAATATTTGCTGTATATAATTAGTGAGTTTTTTAATTCACTTGTATTGCTACAAGATATGTCCTATGGGAAAAAATGAAGATGAAGCTAAGTTGTTTATACAGTGGTATCAGATCCAATTTAAGAGATCTGCTGAATGGTTCTGGTGTCTACATACCAGCCAGTTTCCACATTTGCAAGAAAATACTGTGTAGAGGCAGAATATGTCAAGCAGCCTACAGGAGAACAGAGGAGGACATGCTTGCATATTATGTATTAGTGCATTTATAGTTAAGCTGATGCAATTAGCCATGACATACTTCATTTATCACTCAAACAAGAAAATCTAAAAAGCAGATGTGATTATTTTCCATTTTACCTAGCTTGCAATCCTTATTACAGCAAACATTCATCAGTAATAGTTATTAGTACCTTTCATGATTACCCAAGTCAGATAGAAGTTCATCAATGTGTCTTTGGAATTCATTTCCTTCCAAGTTTTTTAGTTTCTTCAGTTCACTCTGGAGAAAAAACCAAAGCTCCTTGGCTCCATTTTCAATCTTCCTTCTCAAAATTTCATGGTCTTTTCCTAAGCCCACTAATAAAATAGAGGGAAAGGAGAGTGAAGAATTATCTACGTTGTTTATTTCTGAACACAAACCCCACATGGGTGGAATGATATATCCATTCTAATGTAGAAGAAAATATTTATATACAAACCATCTCCTGTTTGTTGCTTATAGTTTTCCATCTGTTCTTTGGCCTTTATTAGCTGTTCTTCTAAAGCATGTACTCTTCCTGCAGCAGGGCCCTGATCAATAGGACCTTCTGGTATCCTACAGTAACAGTGAAAGCATGCAACAAATAAGTTTGTATATACCATAGTATTACCGATAGCTCTTGGTAGTATCCAACAGTAGCCAAGTACCAGCGAGGCCCACCACTTACACAACAGGGATTTAGCGCTTCGGATGGGAGCCAGAAATGAGCAGGTCAGTGAAGCTTGCATAATAGAGCTCCACCAAACTCTTCCGATCCAGAAACGAGCATTTCTGCCCATTTCAGGGCTTGCTTTGTGAAGTAGTAAAATCTCGTTGAACAAGCACTGGGATTCACTTGTGCAACAGAAACAATGGAAGTGCAGTGCCCCCGCTGGATACTACCCTAAGTATGTTAATGGTAATAAGATTTGAGAAAACTACATTTCCCCAAGGTTAATAAAGTTATAGCATAGTGTAACCATAAGTTGCAATATAGAAATACACTGTCACAAGAGGGAGCAATTTGTTAAGCACTGAAAGCTGTTTAGCATCCTATATACACATTTCTTTCTAAACTATAACTACAGATTATGGTCTGAATCCTAGCCTAAGGCTTGAATCCAAAGGGGCAAGAGCAAAAAAGAAATAAGTATTCATGTAGTTCTTCATTTGGATGTGCAAGCACAAGAAGATAGCAGGATAGCTGCCACTTTTAATCATAAATATATGCATACACACTGAATAGATCTTGTTTCCTTGTAAAGGTTTCCATCCCAAGCAGTTTGTGCATGGAAACAATGTTCTCCTGCGAGTGGCTATCAAAAGCAAAATAATATATTTTCCAACCTCCACTTTAAAAAAGGAAAGTTTGAAAGCTAGTATACCCAGAACTGCCACCCATGATCTTGTAATAATCTCTGTCAACTCACCAGTTTACATCTAACTATGAACTGATCTACAGTCCACAGCAATGTTTCTGTTTGTGACACATGTCTCTCCAAAATATTATTGACAGTATGCTCTATTTCTATGTATAACAGCTTTTGGGGGCCAAGTCCTCATCTTATAATGTCACCATATGTCACTAGTTCACTTTTATGTATGCTCTTTGTTCGAACCAAAATCATTAAATAAACTGATTGCTCTAAATCAAAAGATCTAAAGAGATCTTCAAGTCTACTCTTTCAAAGAGACTAAATGTATGTATACATTTAATGTGCCTGATTTTTTATATTTAAAATAGCTACAGCTATTTCTGTAAACCGCCCAGAGAGCCCTGGCTATGGGAGTAATAAATATATTACACTTATATTATATAAGTGTAATAAATAAATAAATAAATAAATAAAGCCCGGGGGGGGGGGGGGAGGAATCAGATTCGTGAATGTGTTGCACAGGAAAGGGTCAACTCTCTCCTCTCAGCAACCCTAATCACTGCTGTTGGCGAAGCTTCCTCTGTGTGTGTGTGTGTGTGTGTGTGTGAGAGAGAGAGAGAGAGAGAGAGAGGGAGGGAGGGAGGGAGGGAGGGAGGGAGGGAGAGATTTCTAGGGATGACTGAGAAATTTGTTCTATTAGTACTACTACTACATTTAGATCCTGTCTTTTTTCCTCTTGCAAGAAACCCAACATGGCTTACACAGTCCTCCTCCTCTCCATTTGATCCGTATGATAGCCCTGCAAGGTAGATTAGGCAGAGAGTCAGCAGCTCAGTTCAGGCAACACGTTCCTCAATGGTGGTTTTAGATCTACACGGTGGTTTTTACACCACCATTGAGAATGTGTTGTCTGGCGGGAGAACTCCACACAACGGTGGAGGGTTGTGGGGTTTTTTTTGGAAAACACTCCATGCAGAATATCCATGCTGTACAGAGGAGAGTTTCTGCACAATTGTTGAGTGGCGTGTTGTGTGGCGGGCTCCATGGAGTTTTCCGTTGTGTTGAGTTGACTTTTCCCACTGGCTAGAGAGTTCCCTGGCAAGAGAAGCAAAAGGAGTGAGTGCCACTCTAGGAGAGCTGCCGCAATTGGGTTTTTTGCAGCAATGACTGATGGGATACCAGGGGAGGAGAGAGGGCAGAGGAACTGTCAATCAAACATCACAATGGATTTTACTCAACTCAACGGCAGCCCACAGTGACACAACGGTGGAATTAGAACATGTTGTGTGTGGAGTACCTCCTAAAAACTCTACCGTTGCATGGAGTTTTCACACTGCATTTTGACTGAACTGAGCCAGTGACTGGCCTAAAGTCTCCCAGTGAGCTTCATGGCCAAGTGGGGGGGACAGGACTAGATCCCAAATCTCTTGAGTCCCAGTCCAACACTCTACTACAGCTGCTTCTAAAAGAAAGCCCCCCCCTGGACCCCCTCCTGGACCTTAATAATTACAGACCAGTATCAAATCTTCAATTTTTGGGCAAGGTGATCAAGAGGGCAGTTGCCTTCCAACTCCAAGCAGTCTTGGATGATACTAATTTTCTAGACCCATTTCAAACCAGCTTCAGAGTGGAATTCAGAGTTGAGAAAGCTATGGTTGCCTTAGTGGATGAACTCCACATCAGTATTGTCAGGGGAAGTGTGTCCCTGCTGGTACTTTTGGACTCCCAGTGGCTTGCACAGTATCCTTCTAAAACACCTGAGGGATTTGGGAAGCGGAGGCACTGTGCTCCAGTGGTTCCGGTCCTACCTCTCGGGTAGGTTCCAGATGGTGATGCTTGGGGATAGTTGCTCCTCAAAAAAAGAGCTGTTGTATGTACCACAAGGCACCATCCTATCCCCAATGCTGTTTAACATCTACATGAAACCGCTGGGAGAGATCATCTGTAGGCATGGGGCAGAGTGCTATCAGTATGCCGATGACACCCAAATATATTTCTCTATGCCTTCAATAACAGCGTCAGATAAGGATTGTGTGTCTCCTCTGAATGAATGCTTGGAGGTGGCAAGGACAAGAATATTGCCGCAACATTAAAATTAACCCACTGGCTGCCAATTAGTTTCCGGGCGAATTACAAAGTTTGGCCATTACCTTTAAAGCCCTACATGGTTTGGGTCCAGGTTACCTGCCAGGAGAGATTCATCAACTTAACAGTCTTCTGGAATGTTAAGACTGATCTCTTCTGGCAGGCCTACCCAGTTGAATTTTAAGATACCTTTTAATAATGTATTAGTTTTGTTTGTTTTTAATCAGTTATATGTATTTTATGTTACGCAGAGGACCTTTTCTTCTGTCGCCCCCAGATTGTGGAATGGCCTGCTGGAAGAGATTTGTAAACTTAATTCTCTCCCTCTCTTTCTGAGTTTAAGACAGCTATTCAGACTAGCCTCTTCCAGCAGGCCTACTCAGATGCATTTTAAACCAAGTATTTTAAGATGTCTTGATGGATTTTTGATAGTGTATTCGTTTTATATGCTCTTTTAATTAATTTTATGTATTTGATTTATATTCTATTATAGTACTAATATTGTTCCCCACCTCGATCCAAAGGGAGAGGCGGGTAAGAATTATTATTATTATTATTATTATTATTATTATTATTATTATTATTATTATTATTCCACACTGACATGATTTAAGAAAAACTTACCAATTTGGCAAAATTTGCCTTAATGATATAAACAGAATGTAAGACTGTGGAAGAAATCAAAACTGATGGGATTTGGAAGGTCCTGTCCTTTTGTAGAAGACAGGAATGGGATCCAAACCCATAGCTTACATTGTTATCAGGGTTGGAACAGAAGGGAAGACTTGTATTGTAAAAAGAAAAGAAAAAAGAAAAGAAAACTTCTTTAATATTAAAAGGAAGCCACTCTTTGCTATTTTTCAGGAATTGCTGCAGAAGGGCTGTGGAAGTGCCAAGTGTTAAGTGATCCTTGATTGGCTATAGGATCACCTATCTGAAAAGCATTTTAAAACGGACTTCATTTGCCTGTAGCGAAATAAGTACATAAACAAATCCAATTGCTACATAGCACTGTGATGTCATTATGTCCAGTACATAATCCCTGATTAACTGGGGTCATTCAAAGAGGAATGAAAGAAAGAGGAAATTGAGCCAAACCAGCAGCAGAAAAACCATGCCTGAAAGCAACTGTGAACTGTTAGGCAGGAGAGATAGGATTAAAAGGGTTTTCAGGAGGGGAGATTTGCCATTTCCCAAAATTGCTACTTTTGAAGTCAAAAGCAAACTGGAAGAGCATTCATCTGAAATCTAATCATTACCGCCAACAGTTTTGGTGTGGAGAGAGTGCTAATACTGGTGTTAAGGCATTATTAAGAATAGGCAGCATAGAAGGAGGATGAAAATAACCTGTAACTACGGCTAAAAATAAATATTAGTGAATATTAAAAGTTTCCTAATTTGCTACCTTTCAGGGAACCAGCATTCTTTGGAAGCATATTAAAGGATTCTTGATAAGTTTCCAATGAGAAGAACAACAATGGCGCATAAGCTTCCCTAAAAGGCAACTTGCGTATAAGCACTAATTTTCCTCTGGAATAAGCAGCCAAGATGAAATATTGGATGTGTTCTAGGGCATACCCAAATTTCATAATGGGCAACAGTGAGACCCAACTCTGCAATATTTCTGCAACAGATGCACAGGAGTTCTTTGGAAGACAAATTAAGTGTTTCTTAGAGGTAGCTATCCAGAGAACCTTCTCTTATGGCACAGCATACAAATGTAAATTAATAAAAAAAATGAGAAGAAAGTTTGAGATGATATATTATACCGTTGTGTATCAGTTACTGATGCAATTGTAAGTCAGCGATCAATTATCAACTGTTCTAATACCAAAATCAAGTCTCATTGGTATCAAAAACTGACATTATATATTTACGAAATATTAATGTGTTCAAAGTAGCACAATTTTTTAAGTCAGCATTTCCAGTGATATAAAAAAAATTCACTGAGCAGAAATACATAAAATAAACATTTCAAGCAGTACAGAACACCTTAGTCAAATTAAATACCCTATAAAAGTGGAGGGGGGGCACCTAAAAAGAAGTTTGACAAAGCATGTAACAATCCTGATAAGGTCACAGAATTTCATGTTTTACAGACATGGACAGACTTGATGTGTTATGTAGATTAGGTTAGCAATTTTTGGCTGCAAACTCTGCTTTCAATAACGTATTGTTGTCATTACATGTAGTAAGAGCAGCTTGGGCTTACATGGCTCAAGAGGACTTAAGAATTCCCTAATTATGGAGAGTAGGAAAATTTATTGCAATTTGTCCAGGACACAATAAAATGCCTCATGAACATGCTTTAATACTAACTGCAATAAAGAGGTCCAACCAACTATTACAATGCCAGTGATTACAGGTAGTTCAGTGGCTAAGAATGCAAGCTGAAAAGTCCACAGTTCAAACCTCAGCCATAAATTCAACTGTGTAGTATTAGGCAAGCCACTATCTCTCAGCCTCAGACCCTAAACAGCAATATGATAAAGAATACCTTGCAGAATTATTCTAAAGGATTCTGAGATCACGTATACAGATAACTTTAAACCCTCAAGTACCATATTATACTACTACCACCCATGGAAACAGGAAATGCTACCATGCCATTTTATCCATTGAAACATAAATGGAAAATATACAAATAAATGGTGTGTGTATGTGTGTCCATGTAGTCATCACCAAAATATTTTCCTAGTGTTTAACATTCATACTGAGGAAAGGAGTGCCTTTGTCCAAGGTAGACTGCTGCAGCAACTACTACACAGATTCCTGGAGATTTCAGATTTGGCTGGGAGTGACACATACCTTAATTACAACACATGTGGGTTACTTACTGCAATGCTCTTGCTGCCTTTGAAGAAGGGACAAAGAAGAACCTCCAGCCCACCTGCCTGAGAAAACCTGCAGGGAATCCCTAGAAGCTTTATCCTCCGATCCTGCCTCGGCCCCTTCTGCCATGGAAGAAAAGTTCTTAGCACTGATGGCTGTTGTTGTTTCCCCCACACATGCGCACACACACCAACCCTGTTCACTTTGCCTGTGGCAATGTGGTCCCTCCCCACTCTCCCTCCCAGAGCATCTTCAAAATAAAATCCAGCCATAGGGCCAAAAGAATGTTTCCAACCCGCTTTGAAGAGTGCTTGTAAATGACAACAGGTCCAGAATGCTACCTACAGGCAGGAGAGTGTAACCTCCAGCCTAAGAGTCTAAACTGCACTCCCCAAGAACCATATTCATGATCATTTGGCCAATGGGGGGCCTGTGGAAAGCTGGGTGGGATAAGTGATTTGCTCCCTACCTAAGTTTGGTTGCCCTCCCCTACTATAATGAGTATATGACTCCCTTATTGAAACAGCTTCCAGCTGCCAGAAAGGTAGCCATAGTCTGTTGTAGCAAAAACAGCAAAGAATCGTGTAGCATCTTATAGACTACAGATAAGCAACTTATGGCCTTCCAGATGTTGTTAGATTGCAGTACCCATCATACCTCACCATTGGCTATACTGGCTAGGGCTGACGGAAGCTGCAGTCAGCAAGTTGTTTACTCCTTTTATATATTAATAAATTTTCTATGCAGAACCTTAAAGACTATATTATGGAATAAGCTTTCATATATTACAACCCACTTCATCAGATGTAGAAGTTCCTGAAGTCCCAAGTGAATATATAACGAGGCTTTTAATCCTATATGGAGACACACGCTCCAACGAGGCTCGCCTGGCGCCAACATTGTTATCTTTTCGGCACCAGGTCAAGACTTTTCTCTTCTCCCAGACATTTAACAGCATTGATTAGCATATTCTGAGTTTTTTAACTGACCCCAAAATAGTTGTTTTAAATTGGTATTGTCTGGTTTTGTTCGTATTTTATGCTTTTTATGGTTTTAAATTTTGTATATTTGTTTTTAATGTTCTCTGTTTTTAACTTTTGTAAACCGCCCAGAGAGCTTCAGCTACTGGGCAGTATAGAAATGCAATAAATAAATAAATAAATAATAAACACAAGGTTGGCAGTGGAGATTGTAAACAATTAGGTTAGAGGGACTTGTTGGGAGATAGCATGGATATCTTTGTATTTGTGAGCTGATTAACATATGTAGTGTAATATTTTTTAAAAATCAAACCAAAACCAAAACTTTGTCCCTAATTCAAGCTACAGAATAAATTAGAACCTCTTGGTATTTATTGTTGAAATTTGCCTCTGAGTTTCTTTGTTCAAGAGGCTAGAGTGTTTGTTATGGTTCTTCATATACTTCTATATCATTTACAGCTTTTTGTGTTTATTATTGATGTTTAAATTACCGTATTTTCCGGCGTATAAGACTGGGCGTATAAGACGACCCCCAACTTTTCCAGTTAAAATATAGAGTTTGGGATATACTCGCCGTATAAGCCTACCCCTCTTCCAACGGGGAATGTGCCTCTGTGGCCCCCCTTCAGCCTCCCCTCCCCGCCTCGCCTCTCCCTGCTCTAGTTGTGTGCCTGCAGCTGGCGAGAAGCGGCTGCCTGAGCTGAGGAAGGCTAGTGCTGCTTCGCGCTCTCATTCTCTCCCGGTTTACGAGTCTGTGTCTGTGGTGCGCTGCCGGGCTAGACTCCGTCAGGAGTTGCTCGCTGAGCCGCTTCTCCTCTCTCCCTCGCTCGGTCGCTCTCCTCCCCCCCCTCGCTCTCCTCCTTCCTTCTCTCTCTCTCTCTCTCTCTCTCTCACACACACACACACACACACAGAACTCAGGAGCTCGTGGCTTCGGTTGAAGGCGAGCGGCTCGCGCTCCCTTTGCCTGCCTCAACCACCGACACCCTCAGAACCCAAACAGTAAAAAGGGGGGGAGGAGAAAAAGAAAGAGGCGGAGGGGGGCAACGGTGTGCGTGTATATATATAGGCAAGCCTTAAACAGAAGGATGGGGATTTGAACCATATGCGGCGACCGCAGATTCTCCAGTCCAGCTCGGAAGTTACAGCACCCGCCCTATAAGACGACACCCAGCGTATAAGACGACCCCCGACTTTTGAGAAGATTTTCCTGGGTTAAAAAGTCGCCGGAAAATACGGTATTAAGTTATAGTTTGAACATGTAGTTAGCTGCCTTGAGCTCACTAATTAAACAGGGTATACATGTAATAAATGAATGAATAAATAAAAATATTCACATCTGAAATTAAATGTTACAATTTCCAGAGGAGTAGCTGTGTTAATTGAGAATGGGGAGGGGGAGCACTATGTACACTTGTCCTGAGCTCCTTGGAGGAAGGGTAGGATTAAAAGTCATCATGAAGATAATCAGGAAACAAGCATAGAATTTATAATAGATCCCTCCACTCCTCGCCAAAAAACTCCCAAGATTACCTAATGCAGTTCTGTGTATGGATGTACAAATTAGATATGTGAAACAGCATTTTGTATATGGGACATCTACATCACCTTGATTTTTCTCATCCTAGATTCTGGTGTAGACTGCATGTCTCTATCTGACCAGCAGATAGATACACACACAATAGTGTTTCCTCATGTAGAAAAGGACCACTGAACTAAAATAACTGTCAGTTATTTAATAACTGTTAAATAACTGTCTCTTTTTTATTCCATCCCTGCCACCCACCCCATCCACTTGGGGTCATATTCAACTATGCACTTGTATGCTTTACCCTTGACTCTCTCGGCATATTACTGGTCTGACTGGGTCTGGAAGATTGTAAATTCCTCTTTGACAGAAGGGGTACTACCAGTCTCTTTAAAATAGTCGGGGTTCAGGGCACTGATCCCTAATCTGGATCCAGATGATGAAAGTGACTATATGCTAGTTGCCAACATCCCCCTTCCTGGGCAAGTTGCTTTGGTAAGTGGTCACTGATTAATTCCTTGCACTCTTAGACAAAACTGATTTTCTAGATCCATTTCAATCTAGCTAGATTCAGGAACAAAATCTGCTTTGATTACCCTTTGGAATAACCTGTGCAGGGAGGGGAACACAGGGAAGGCGACTCCTGGGCCTCCCAGCGGCTTTCAATATCATTGACCATGGTGTTCTTCTAGATAAACTGTCTCAGTTGGAATATGGAGGCACTATATTGCAGTGGTTCTGTACCTACTTGGATGGCCAGTTGCAGAAGTTGATTGTTCTACCCCATTATTGCTCTACCCCAATGCAGTTCCTCAGGATCTATTTTATCCCCCATGCTTTTCAACATCTAAGTGAAATAACTCAGAGGGGTTATCCAGGAATGTGGGTTGATGTGTCACTAATATGCAGATGATACCCAATTCCTCTTCTCTTTTTCATCTAACAAAGGTAGGTCAGTTGTTCTGAACTAATACTAGGGCAGGTTAAAGGATTGGATGAGGCTCAATAAACTGAGATTAAATCCAGACAAGATGGAGATACCGTTTATGCATGGTTTATTTCTCTGATTAAATGGTGTTCATCCTGTTCTGGAATGGGTTGCTTTCCTCCTAACAAATCAAGCTTATAGTTTGTGTGTGCTCTTGAATCCATCAGTATAACAAGGGACCTCAGTGGTCCACATTGGCTTTTTATCAGCTTAGCCCAATAAACCAACTAAAAACCTACATGTATTGAAATAATCTTGTGAAAGTTATTATTATTATTATTATTATTATTATTATTATTATTATTAAATTAACTTTGACACACATTTTCAGATACGTA
Organism: Elgaria multicarinata webbii; assembly: GCF_023053635.1. Lineage (NCBI taxonomy): Eukaryota > Metazoa > Chordata > Lepidosauria > Squamata > Anguidae > Elgaria > Elgaria multicarinata. The sequence continues at coordinate 122,887,105 of NC_086172.1, read as the reverse complement.
CTTAAAGAACAAAAGCAAATGTAACAACATGGATTTCAACTATAGTCACAGTTTACAAATATTGAAAAGTAAAGGAATTATGGTTATGTCTAAGATGGCAGACTTTGCATAGTACTTGTGACAAGTTATTCACGCCCTGGTAACCTCCTTTTTGGATGATTGCAATGCATTACACATTGGGCTGCCTTTGAAAGTGGTCCGGAAACTTCAATCAGTCCAAAATAGTGCAGCTACACTGATGTGGGAGTGATGTGACTATGCCAGTTCTTTGCCATCTGTACCAGCTGCCAGTCCATTTCCAAGCCCAATTCAAAGTGCTAGCTTTAACATTTAAACTCTGAAATGGGCTTGGGGCCAGGTTACTTGAAGAAGCATCTCCTCCCATATTTACCTCCTTGGACCTTAAGGTCATTGTTTGATGCCCTCCTCCAGGTGCCCTGTGAAATGAGGTAAGCTGCAAAAAGTAGCTGCAAAAGAGGAACTTTTGAGTGTTGGCACTTTGCATGCAGAATGCCCTTCCCAGAGAGGCTCACTTGAGGACTACATTACATATTTTTCAGCGCCAGGTGAAAGCCTTTTTATTCTCCCAAGTATAGGTGTTTATATATTATTCAGTTTCCCAGAGGACCTTTTCTTCTGTCGCCCCCAGATTGTGGAATGGTCTGCCAGAGGAGATTCGTAAAATTAACTCTCTGTGTGATTTTAAGGCAGCTTTAAAGACTAGCCTTTTCTGGCAGGCCTATCCAGATCAATGTTAAATCATGAATTTTTAAGATGTATTGATTCCTGTTCTAATGTTGTTCCTCGCCTCAATCCAAAGGGACAGGTGGGTAAGAAATAAATCTATTATTATTATTATTATTATTATTATTATTATTATTATTATTATTATTATTATATAGAAGACTTTTGTATGCACATTAGAGTTCAGTAGTTTAATTATAGTAGGTACAATTCATGCACCAAAATGGACAAGTCTACCCAAGTTAAATGTGTTGCTACATGGGCCTGGAATGCATACACCTTCAAGATTCTCTGCACATTATTTTTTTATGCAAGTCCATGGCAGATCCTGGACTAAAACCCAAGTTGGCAGGCTTCAAACTCAGTCCTATTCAGACATTTGTGAAAACGTGTGTGGTATTAAAGTGAGGAGGGAAGACCAATCCCCCCCATGAATGAAAGCTCCACTTTAGTTCTTTGCATGTTCAGAGTAAAGGCCTGAAAGGCTTTCTAAGCTCATTAACATATGCTGATATTACAAAGTTCCAATCAAGGGGAAGCTTTGAATGTGTTCAACAAAACATAGTTCAGCTGGAGCCAGTGTGCATGAGATGTTGAAGACAGGGCTTGCATGCATTCCTCTGCCCCCTCCCTGATTGAAGCCCACATGAGTTCCTTGAATGCATGAACAGAGCTGAAGTGGGAAGATAATGCCCATCGTTCCCTTCAGCCACCGATTTACTAGTGATACAGGAACAAAACAACCATAAACAAAGATGGTTTAAATATAATCTCCTATCTATGTGCTGTTTGATATATTGATTTGTATATCACTACTAATATATATAACCCTTTCATCTCAAGCAGCCCCAAAGCATACAATAAGAAACGATATTAGAATACCAGAAAGAAACAAAATAAGACCATGCACACCCGAAGTCCCTCTGCTATCTTTAGTATTCCACTGATTCTACACTACCTGGAAGAAACACAGCCGAGATGTACCTTCCCAGCACCACATATCCCATGCTTCATCCCAGTCTCCTTGGACTACTGTGTTTTCTCCTATCAACCTGAGCCCTGTCCCTAAAACTGAGTTAGACTAACCTCCCCCAACCTGTTGGTATCCAAATGTTCTAGACTACACTTCCAAGGTTTTCTGACCATTGGCTATACTGGCTGGGGCTGGTGAGAGTTGAAGTCAACAGCATCTGGAGAGCACTGGATAAGGGGAAAGCTGAGCTAGAGGTTCCAATGTTTGACTTGTACTCCTTTTGCTCAAAATAATTCAGCGTCAACAGAGGACTAGCAACTTGTGTATAACTTTGAAACGACAAGAATAACCCACACACACACACACACACACACAAACAAGCACAGTTTAAAGTATTGTTCTATGCACCCATAGACCATCTCTAGTGGAGATCTTCTTGTACCCTGCCTTCCCTGCCTTGTGTTTACAGAACCCAAAATATCTGCACATCTGTATATTGGGCCACCTCATTATTCAGTCCAACTGCTAATATGTTCAGATTCTAATATAGGCCCAGAAAAAGGGGGAGTGTAAATTGAGAACTTATTGATTTCTATGTTTTTCATTCCATGTGTTAGCCAGGTGCAAGTCCATGAGACGTGTTATCATATCCCAAGACTTTGTCATACATAGCCCTTTCAACTTTTAAGGTATCTATCAATTTTATCTAGCAGGTAAGGGAAATAAAATCAGGTATGCTCTGAGAAAAAATATTCTCTCACTCATCCCAACTTCCCTTGACCTCAGTATTGGGATTAACTCAAGAAAAAAAGAACACTGTGTTGCTGCCCTCAATTTTTCTCAGGAACAGAAAGTAAGGCACCTGGGAACACATCCTTAAACTGTTTCCTGGAGCGAGATAAAGGCCAAGTACTAACAAGAGTTAGAATCAAGCATGCAATGTTTTAGTTGTAGCCTGATATTGATGCAAACTTTTGTTGTTGTTGTTTATTTGTTCAGTCGCTTCCGACTCTTCGTGACTTCATGGACCAGCCCACGCCAGAGCTTTCTGTCGGCTGTCGCCACCCCCAGCTCCCCCAAGGTCAAGTCTGTCACCTCCAGAATATCATCCATCCATCTTGCCCTTGGTCGGCCCCTCTTCCTTTTGCCTTCCACTTTCCCTAGCATCAGCCTCTTCTCCAGGGTATCCTGTCTTCTCATTATGTGGCCAAAGTACTTCAGTTTTGCCTTTAATACCATTCCCTCAAGTGAGCAGTCTGGCTTTATTTCCTGGAGTATGGACTGGTTTGATCTTCTTGCAGTCCAAGGCACTCTCAGAATTTTCCTCCAAAACCACAGTTCAAAAGCATCTATCTTCCTTCGCTCAGCTTTCCTTATGGTCCAGCTCTAGCAGCCATAGGTTACTACGGGGAATACCATTGCTTTAACTATGCGGACCTTTGTTGTCAGTGTGGTGTCTCTGCTCTTAACTATTTTATCAAGATTTGTCATTGCTCTCCTCCCAAGAAGTCAACGTCTTCTGATTTCCTGGCTGCAGTCAGCGTCTGCAGTAATCTTTGCGCCCAGAAATACAAAGTCTGTCACTGCCTCCACGTTTTCTCCTTCTATTTGCCAGTTATCAATCAAGCTAGTTGCCATAATCTTGGTTTTTTTGAGGTTAAACTGCAACCCAGCTTTTGCACTTTCTGTTATTTTCAAGTCTTCAACATGAACTTTCATAAATATTGTACTCAAAGCCAATTACCAGCCAGATATCCACCATTAAGTTGTTTTATATTGTTTTATTGATATGTGTGTACCCTGCCCTGGGATCATATGATGAGGGCAATCAATTAAAATAAATAAATAATAAATTATGTTTCAACCCCTGAAAGAATACATGCTAGGGGGAAAAAACTATATTCTAGAAGAAATAGTAGGCCACATGTGTGTACCTCCCAATATGGTGCTTGTGGAAGTTACCAGAAAATTATTTTATTATGAATTGTTTTGTCTTGTATGCTCACATAGAGAAAGTGAGACTCTACAAGAGTGCCCAGATTCTGAGAAAGATTGTAAAAGCCTACCTGAGAGATTCTGCCATTCTTCTTAAGTCTTCATTTTGCTGTTTTAACCGTTCAAGTTTTGCTAGTATCTTTGATAGTTCACGACTAGAGTGATCTGGATGCTCATTGTCTCGTACTAAGTGTCCACCTATGTAAAACAGCAAGGTCCCCCAAGCAAAAAGGATGAGCATAATCCAACGCCAGGAGCCAGTCCATGGCCGCATTTTCAGATTGCTGTCCACTATCAAATAGGTTTTGTTCACAAAGCAAACATTGTAACTCCTCAGTCAGGACAAAGTTTCCAGGGTTTCTGTCCTTCACCACATAACGCTTCTCACAGCATTTGTCCTACTGCAGAATGTAAGGAGAATGGATAATCCACGTTCTACTGTCACAGGTGTTTTGATTTTATAGTCTATGGGAAAGAAACAAAATGAAGTTAAATTCTGCAATTTAAAGATAGCAGGCTACATTGAGGTACAGTTTAAATCATTTGGAATTGAATTGCAATCAGTTAATAGCATTACAACCCTTCAGCAACTCACAAAAGAATAATTGTTTTTATGTTATGTTTTAATTAAGTTTCTATTTTTAATCTGAATTTTATTGTTTGCTGTCCTAAGTGCATTTTTTTGGCCAGAAATGGAGGATATGAATTAAATAAATAACTTACATCTCTGTATCATTTATGTCTATATGAACAAAAAAACACCACAAATTTAAAAAGGTAGTACATCAATTTGTGCATTACTTTGTGTTTTGTATTTTAGTCAATTGTACAATGTCTAAATCAGAAGAAACATTATGCAATAGATGTATGTAAGTACATGCGCCTGACATTGCATCTTAATAGCAACTATCTACCTACAAACATGCAGAGTTTGGAACCATGAAACAAAAGTGCTAGATTTTTTGCCAACAACAAAAAGACCACTTTATTTAAGAAGGCCTTTAGCCTGTAAGTGGATTTCTTAATATTATTTTTTTCTGTAACTTATATTTTTATTGTATTTTAATGTATTGTTTTAATCAATTTTAATTCTTTCTGTAAGTCACTTTGAGTGCCATTTTTGGGTGGAAAGGATTTCATTCTCACAAGAGGCTGAACTTGGGGGAAAGACGTAGAGCTCACACACTACTAAAAGCACAGAAGGAAATCTAGTTACAATTAAGAGCTTGATAATAATAGCTTCTGAAAGTAGCTAACTCAAATAGTAATCTAGCTCAATTTTAGAAAAAATTATTGTTGAAGCATGAACCAAGGTTTCCAAAAGTGCCACCTTCACATAAGAGCTGGGGGAGGGGGAGCGTCGGCTGATACGTCTCTCACATTTCACTTGGTCCTGTAATTGCATGAGTGCATTCACTATGCCTTAAATGAAGTTTTCTATACAATATAATATTAGGATGTTTTATCTCTAAACAGGGATAGTGAGGTAATGAAGGACAAATTTAGGAGTACTCTTGAAGCAACTTTAACCACCCTCAATCATATTATCAAATTAAATCAAGGTGTGTTAAAAAAAATGCTCCGTTTTCTCTTGCCAAGGAAAAGCAGTGCTAAGAATCATTTTGTAGCTCATATGTATTTTTTTATATTTCCCTTGAAAAGATCTTTCAAGAAACACATTTGTGCCTCTGACACACACACACACACACACACACACAGAGATAAATAAAATATATGCAGAAGGCAAACCAACAGGTGCAGGAGTAATTTCTCCCTAGGCTAATTTGCAAACCATTTTAAATATAAGAGCTGCTCTTCTGAGGAACAATTATAATATGTAAGTAAGCTTCTAAGGCCAGTGGAAATGTAACTCTAATTACTGAACCATGGTTAAGCGATTGCGATGTGGACTATAGGATGCACTTCCCCCCACCCACCAATTCTTTCTACAGTGCAAATTTCCTTCATTGGTCTTAACAATAACAGTTAAGCATTTTATCAACAGCCACATTAACTGCTATTATAGTAAACCAGGAATTTAACTTTCAAACCTCCAGTAATCACCATTTTTCTAGCCCTTCTAGAAGAAGTTTTGATCTGTCATAAGTCCAGGTAAAAAAGGGGCACAGGTCCCAATTGTATTATTATGGCACACTGTAAGACATCATTCTAATTTCTCTCTCCCTGCACTAGCAATGTTCAGAAAGGATACCCTCTAGTATTCAATAAATTCAATCCAAAGGTAGACAAGCAGAGTTCTGCTTGCACAACAGGACTTTCTCTCTCTCTCTCTCTCTCTCTCTCTCTCTCTCTCTCTCTCTCTCATACACACACACACACACACACACCAAAAGACAGTCCTGAGGGTTGAGGGGGCTTTATAATGGGGCACGGGGGCTGGAGCAGGTCAGAGAAATTAGAGAACTTGGCAAGGCTGATTTGCACAAGCAGAAATGCCTTTCAGCTCATGTAAGACGTCTCTGGATTCAAGTCAGTGTCTACTCTTGTAACCTCTCTGATATAGCAAAGCCAAGCTGTGTTGTCTTTTGCTTTGTCTTCAAACAATAATGATGAACAGGCAAAACAATGTTTTTTCTGAGTTTACTTTTATTCAGAAACGAATTTTCACAACTACATCTGGTAATTTTGCAGTTAAATTAAGAGATTGGATCCATGTGTCAAGCTGCGTAAACAAAATTTGTTGTATTTAAAGAGTTCAGCAAGGCAGCTTTTTTGTTGCATTATTTGGGCCTCAAAAACACAGTGATGAAGTCCAAACTCCTGACTGAAGCTTTCTCCTCCAAGATATGATCTCTTACTAAATTCATCGTCTCATAAAACAGAATTAGAGTTTCCCAGGATACTGGTAATCCTCCTCCCCTCTCCCCCGGGGCCGCCAAAAAAACCCAACTATATGGGATATTATATTCCGCTGCAAAATTATTTGTTACTAAAATTATTCTTAAAATTGAAACAAAATATAACTTTAAATTATTTCAGTTTGGCATTTTAAAGAACACTAAGGAAAAGATAACTCACATAAAGCATGCATTAGTTCTGGATGATATGGACTTTTAAAATTATGCACGTTTGTTTTAAATTTTTAGAATAACAGTCAGAAAGTTCTTGGAGTAGGGATGACATACTAAAAAGGAAAAGGAAACACTACTACCTACACCATTTTACAAGTCAGATTCAGTTTGCAGTTTTCCTGATTGGCCACTTGGAGCCACTATCATACCACACATTCTATCAGGTGCCTCCCCCTCACCAGTGCCATTCTGCCACAGAATAAGATACTACTCATTGAAGTTATTTGACACTCCCATTCTATAGATTTGACTCCATCTTCCAGTATCAGCTTGTTACCACAATATCCACTACAGGGTTGGCAACTAGTATGACTGAGATGGAAACCTACTCCACCCCACCTTTCAGATGCAATACAAGCTGTTGGTTTTGATCTATAAAGCATTTGGGCTCTTAGGATACCAATCCTTCATACATACCAGCATTATCCCTACAGACAACCAGGCAGAGCTATGACATACTCCTTTAAGGGTGCAATGCTATGGTTCTGGGAGAGCATCCCGGGGACCATAGGATATTTTTGATTCCCCCTCCCAAGACCACAGACACTCCTAGGACCTCAGGAAAGGGAATCTAACATCAGAACCCTCCTTCACCCTTCACAACCATTACCAAATGCTTTTCAAGTTTACAACAGTAACCTTAGTGACCTTGTAGAAGTTGAAAACGGGGCGCTTTGAGGGTGGGGAAGGAAGGTAGAGAGAAAAGGCCAAAATCCGCAGAATCCTATGACCCCTCAAATCACTTGTCCCCACCCAGTGAGGGTTCAGAGGCCCATCTAGATGGTAGTTGCAGGGGGAGGGGGAGCAGCAAGCAAAATTGTCTCCATCCTCCTTCCCTGAGGGCAACAGCCTGTCACCTCCAGAGAGCTCTTATGTAAATGGACTACAAAAAATGTGCCCTGAGGCATGTTAGTGTGGTCCAGACAGCTCATAGACCCCATTCTCTGGATGTGAGCCAGACAAGCATTTCAACAAGGAATGGGTATAAATAGCCTTTCTGCTTCAAGCATGCCACCAATGGCAGTATCTTGGTGAATACTTTTGGTGCCACTGTAAGCCTGAAAGGCTTCACCTTGTACTGGTAATGCTCACAGAGGTAAGTACATCGTAAATATCTTCTATGTTTGGGTCTGACTGGTACATAGAGATATACCTCAGAGAAATCTATTGGTGTTATGTAGGTAGTTGTCCTTTGCCATGGCTGCCACTATGAATATCAGGGTTTCCATTATCCTTAGAGAGGCATTTGTTCAGCCACTTCAAGTCTAGTGTTGTTCTTATGTTTACTTATTCTTTTTTAGTATTAAGGAAAAAATGGCAGTATACTCCCAGTTTCCTCTGGACTCAAGGGATGTGTTTAAAGGCCTGGATGTCCAGGAAGTGTTGCATGATTTACCTGATCATTCGGTGTTTACTGCATTTGGGGACTTTGGAGCAGTCCAGGACGTGTTTCTCAGTTGATGTGAGAATTTAAGGGCATAGCCTTGTAAGAATGACTCCATCTCAGGTGGCCTTTGGCCATACATGGTCAAAATGGAGAGGTCTGCCCCGTACAGATCTCTGGACACCAATCTATTCAGTATAAGGAAGAGTGTGGATTCTTCATCCCTCTGAAAGAGGCTGTCAAGCTAGATGCTGATTGAATCTGGGTTTTATGCATGTCTCTAGAGCAGAACCACCACTTAGGTTTAGGATTTCAGTATTCTTTTGATGTAGTCATGGTCTTGTAGGTGTGAAAAGGCACTGTCCCTTTTTGATGTGGGAAGGGCTTTCTTTTTGACCTTTTCCTCTATGAGCACCACTTCCATAAACTCCTTGAACAGCTTGGCCCCAGCAAAAGTATAGCTTATGATCCTCGGTCCACATTGAAGTTTCTCAGCTAGATGGTTCTGCTTGTCACAACACTGGCTACCATAACTCTTGACAAGTTGACCAGTAAATCTGCTGAGTATGAAATCTTCCATCCTTCATCTGTTTAGAAGAGGGGGTCTAATGCTACCAGGTCCTCTGCAAGGTATACTACCATGGCAGACACAGAGTTTGTCAGTGATGCTTTCAAAGTCACTGCTAATGCTTCAAAAACCATGTGGAGAGCAAACTCTATGAGTTTGTCACGTTTGTTTCCTCTTTACTTGTCTGTTGGATCACTGTGTTGAACCATCAGCGTCATCGCAGATGCATCTACAAGGAGGACCTTGAGGTGGTCCATTATTTCTTTGTGAAGCAAGTATAGTTTGTTGGCTATATTATTAATCAATCTGTTCTTTAATGTATTCCAGATCTTGTTGAAAGCATCTGGGAAAGGCACTATATTACCCTTAACAAGCTCTGTAGCAGAGCTTGTTTATCAGGTTGGCATGATCATAATGTCCCCAGGTAACCTTGCATACCTGGCCAATTTCCTGTTTCTTGTCCTTGTGCCCTTCCTACTGACCAAAGAAAAAGGGGCATTCCCAAGGCTAAATAATCAGAAAGCCCTCTGGGCGAAAGTGGCAGACCTATGTTCAAACTCATGCTCAGATATGGAGTTCATCAGATACCCTTGAGCAAGGCACTTTCTCTTGTCCTTATTTACTGCACAAAGTTCTTACAAAATCCATATGGTGCTCTGAGCTCCATAGAGAGAACAGAAATGCATATTTTAACATTATTTTTATTATCAGTATTATTAATGTAATGAAGATTCATAACTACAGATGTAAAACTTCCAGAAATTTTAAAGCAATGGGAGAGAGAAAAAATGGATTTTTCCATTTTTTTTAACCTCAGCACTATTTGTTTATTCTTTATTTTATATATCCCACTCTATCCCATGCATTCAAAACATTTTGCAGCAGTTTTGCTTATAGTCCTGTCCTCAAGATACTCACAATCTAAAGGTTGTATGTCGGTCATGCCTCCCTCTGATTCTTCCAATGAAGAGGAAGGGCAGGTTGCAGACCAGGGTGAGGGTCCTAGCACAGAAATAGCTCCAGAGCCCTCACCACCAGATAATAGCCAATGCCCTGCCACAGCCCCTGTCTGATTCATAGGACCAAGTTCTATTGACTCTTGCAAAGCAAATGAGGCTTAATGTAGGAGAACAACGGAGACGAGTGTCGGCCTGTTTAAGGAAGAAAGCCTGCCAGAAGACTGGGGACTAATTACCAGCAGCTGCTCCAGGATGCTGGATATAGAGCTGCTGGAATTCCACAGGTTGGCACTGAAGTGCAACTTCAGATTAACACACTAACTCACCTCTGCCTGTTCTGAGACCCTGAACCTTGCCCCACCTGGACTTCCCTGGATTTTGGACATTGGACTGGAAAAAAGACTCTTCTCTGCCTCAGTGAATTGGCTTCGAAGAACCAGTAACCTCACAAGCCCTGCTTTGTCTCATCTCGCCCTCCCTTCTTCCCTTGCCTTGACAGTTTTATTGTGGGTTACTTGCAGGAGATTTGCGGCCATTCCGCATAAGTCAGCATTGGTCAGCTGACAAAGCCTGACATTGTCTATGGTCACCAATATAAATAATGTCATTTTAAAAGTTAATGTCATTTTAATGTCACCAATATAAATAATGTCATTTTATCTATAGTATGAAATGTGGTAGCTGTAACTATAGTATGAACAGAAACATTCAAAACTGACTCCATCAAAATAGTTTTGGTATTTTCTCTCACCATAGAAAGCTGAAATTTGGTGCATGCATAATCAAAGATATCCGTGTTAACAAGAAGAGGGGGGATGTGAAAAGACATTTTAATTTTTTTCTTTTAAATCTCATGCATAACAGGCAGCATTGAGCAATTCAAATCATACACTGAACAGTTTTGTTGCACCATCCAAAGTTCAGCATATTTCCCATAGCAACGAATTGTTAAGCATACTTCCCATAGCAACAAATTTGTACAGTAGTAGTCAAAGTCACCCTGAAAATACTTTTTAGAGCCTGAAAATGGTATACTATCTTTCCATTGAAATCCAGGATCTGTGGACACACTGGCCAGCAGTATAGCACAGAATAAGCCCAGTCACATATGGAATGTTATGATGGGCTGTGGAACTTCCATATCCCTCAAATAGGAAGGGGAGGGAGGAAGGGTCAGGGTAGAACTTCCTCAACTGCAATTCCATTATAGCTATCTCAGTCAAAAGGTAGAAGGGAGGGAGAAAAGAGAACCAAAAAGACATGACCAAGCAAAACATACTACAAATATTACTGTACAAGTGTTTTAACTGATCAAGATCAATATTCTGTACTTCATGTATATTGAATGCCTTCCCAGTCATTAATTTTAATAACAATATATATCAAATGGGTAATTAGAAATTAAAACTGTATCAATGCACTTGAAAGTATCTTGCTTACTTCATGTTGCCTGATAAGACTGGGGTGGGGAGTGGAGAGAGAGAGAGAGAGAGAGAGATAAGGGGATGGCTCTGACCAAGCCCCTGAAAGCTCTCACTTGAGAGAATGTCACCCTGGGGTGGGGGGGGTGGGGGGGTGGGGAAGGTTTCCCACCCGTGTTGTAAACGCTAATTGCACATTATCTCAATTTGTGCAATCCTTTCCACTAAAACAAGTTGTGATACTTAAGCCTCCACATGGAGTATCCTTCCACATGTTCAGTCAGGTACATGGTAAATGGATATGCCCATTTGCTGACCCAGTAAACATCTGAATCATATCAAGGCAATCAGGCACATGGGATTTTTCTTGCCCAATATTGTTGCATATGAAGTATTAAGCAAATACCCCCCAGTGTTTTACTGTACAGAAGTCAATTTGAAGTTATCCATATGTATATGCAAAATATGAATAAACATATTTATAACTATTAACATGAAATAAAAATAGGTCTCAGCTGTTATTCTGACAAACAAACACAGCATATTAAACTAATACATCTTTTTTCCTCTTCTGTATTCATCGCTCAATATTCAAGCAGCATTTGAAAAATCCCTTAGTTAAGTTTTCTTTTGTAAAATTAACCTTTGATAGTTCTGTGCAGATCAGTCAACATGCGAAGACAGAAACTAGACTTGCCTAAAGACCATCTATACTGAAACATAAGTTCAGTCAAGGCAAGTTGCAATCCCACTTAATTGAAGGAGTTCTGTATGGGCTATCTTGAAACTACCTGCAAGAGTGCCAGCCCTTCCACATAATGCCCCAAGGACGCTAGAACATTACATCAATTCTGAATGCACAGTGAGCCCCATGGGGGCAGAGTCTGAGAACAATGAGGCAAGCATGTGTGAAACCTGGCTGGCACACACCCAAAAACTCTGCACTGCAGGTCCTTAGAATAGCTACTATGTACAGTTGTAATGCTCTCATGTCTTATTGGATGTAGTGACATCTAAGTTTAAGTGAAATGCTAAATCATAAGGGTAACATAAAGCATTCCAGCAGTAGAGTACACACAGACTCTCCTCTTCTTATACAGCTTCACCTGCCAAGGCAGATGACAGGTAGAGGGGTTTTCTCCAAACTCTTGATACTATGTTAGGATTTTCTCCACCAAGCAACTAGCGCAACTGTGTTCAGTATAATTTAGTACACAGAACCAGCATAACAATTGCCAGAAGGAGCAACTGATTTATTTTAGTAAAAAAGATGCCTCGGTAATGTCATTTAAACATCTCTCCTCAAGTGCTTGGAAAAAACTGACTAGTAAAGTCTTATCCCTTCAACCTCCTTTTTTACTTTCTCCACTTGTATGCATGTGTGAGCTGTCTGGCTGGATGATTCTGCAGAGATTTATTCTTCACGAATGTGTGTATGTATGTGCACATACAATGGCTGCTTTTAACTTAAAATGGACATATATTAAGAGACCCAGTCATGGATCTTACCCTTATCTTGTCTGTTCTGACCCACAGAAAGGCAGTGTAAAACTCAATTACACCCCACCATCTCCAGGACCATACCTACAGTCTTAAAGACCTTTAGAGCAAAACAAACAATATATAAATTTAGACTCAAGACTGGCAGCATTTCTTGGACCCCCATGAGACCCTCCAGATATTTGGGCCTACAACCCCCCATCATCCCTCACCATTAGCTATACAGGCTAGGGCTGATGGGGAGTTGTAGCCCTCCAGATGTTTTGGCCTACATGTTGCCCAGCCTTAGTTTAGAGTAAAAGTAGATTAAGTAAGTTATATTTTTATTTGTTTTATTTATTGATAAATTTATGAGTCACATTTTGGCTCAAATAGGACACCTGTATGTTACAATTAAAATGTAATTTTAAAACTTTACAAAAGCAATCTAAAGTTTATTGATAGTATGTTATAAACAAGCGCAATTTATACAGATACAAATTTACTAATAAATGCAACCTATTACATCAGCTTAAAACATTTTTTACTAATGTATTAGTTTGGTTTCAGGTTGTAGAAATTATTAACAATGAAAAATCCTTTGAATTGTTCTGCTTTTGATATGACATCCATGAATTGAGTCAATGGTGCTTTGCCAAATCCTGCCCATTTTGAGAAATTTCTCTCCCTGCGAAAGATGCATTGGTTTTTCTGCCTCTTTTGCAGGTGGAGGGTGGGATAGAATTTCAAATAGTTTCCTCATTGGGTTGGGGAACAGGACTTCCACATACCTTTTTAATTTTGGGAGTTGGCTGGAGGATCCTCTTTCTATTTTCTTGGACAGGGGTGGGAGTTACTTGAAAAATGCCCCCAGCCACAAAACTCTTTACAATCAGGCTTTTCCAGTCCAGCAGCACTTCTTGAACTCCTATGAGACCACATCACCTCACCCTCTCCTATTGCCATTCAGGAAGAACTCCTACGCCACAGAAGCTTCTTTGCAAAGAGTCCCAAGTGCTGCAAACAAGAACAAATGGGACTTTTGGAGCCTTAGAAAAACCCTTATCTTGCTTGTTCTGTATTGCTGCAAGGAGGAAAAGAGTTTTTCTAAAGCTGCAAAGGCCTATTTGCTCTTGCTTTGCAGAGAAGCTTCTGCAACCCAAGGGAGCTTCATGAATGCCTACAGGGGTCACGTGGTCTCATGGGAGTTGCTGGGCTAGAGAAACCTCTCTATAAAGAGACCTGGGCTGCACAACATGCAGGGGATGTTTTTAAAGTAGAGAAAGAAAAATAGAATCTTCAGCCACTACTTACACTTTAAAAAGTAAAGGGAAATCCTGTCCTCCTCATCAAAATTCTCACCTCCCCAGCCTCTTTTGACAGAAATTTTGTTTCACTCCTTACCCCACAAAATGCCAAAAATGAAAGAACTGAAATATTCAGCCCAGCATAATTCTTCCACCTTTACTTATGCTGAAAATGAAAATCTGATTTTATTTTATATATATATTCTGGCTATGCAGTACAGACTGGTAAAGAGCTGCAAAAGAAAAGGAAAATCCACTTTCAGCCTGTGAAGAAAGCCCTCCCTAGCTGATGGTAGACAGGTTGCTAAAGGGCCATGAGTTAGTTAACACCAACCTTCTGAGGCTCTTTGGTGCTTGTCAGGGCCTCCCTTTCCTTGGGAAATAATTGCTGGGGCCTGTAGCTACCTGCTAAGTTATAGGTTTGTCACAGGTACTTATCTATTCAGCATCCCCTATGGAAGACTGCAGAGGAAAAACAAGTTGTTTATGCTGCCATTGTATGATCTTCTCTGCCGTTACACATATGTAGCCCCTGTACTAGCAACCAACACAGAAAAATAATAAAATCTTTTGTAAACCTGAATGTTGGTGCTACAGTCTGGGATAGGTTCATGTTCTCAGCAAAAGGCAAGAAACAGATTTAGCTCCTTTTTTAGTCTCTTTTGATATGACCCATGTTCTGACTTACACATGAGAAACTTAAGAGGAGGATTCTCGAACAAACTAGCTTTGTTATATAATTCACCTTGCTCACCAGCAAATTTTAGCTAAGTTCAGCTCTGAATCCACTCCACATTCCACACAATACTTTTCTGAAATATTGCAGCAATGCAATAGAAATTAATACAGGAGTGTCTGAAACCATGATCCAGAAAGTCTTACTTGAACTTCTTTCTATAACCACACACCCTCATTTGTGGAAATATGTATGTGTCCACCAACATTTTGTGAAGCAATGAGTCCAATGCTTCAATATTATGCTCTAAGTTTGACAATTCAGACTCACCTTCAGGATACTCAGATTATTTTGTGAAATGCTTTGTGCAAAGTCCCATACGTATTATGAGGGAGATGGATCATGGCCTTGATTCTTTAACAGTAATAGCCTACATATTGCGTGTGTCATGACCAAAAAGCTAACATTCAATCCCCAGCATCTCCAGTTAAGAGACAGGTCACAGGAAGTACTCTGTCTGGCCTTGGGTAGCTGCTGTCAGAAAAAGGGTATAATGGGTTACATAAATCAATGTAAAGACAGTTACACATGTGCTTTGATCCAATGGCTTCATGGCCGCTTTCAGCCATTTCCTATCTTAGAATCATAGAATAGCAGAGTTGGAAGGGGCCTGCAAGGCCATCGAGTCCAACCCCCTGCTCAATGCAGGAATCCACCCTAAAGCATCCCTTACAGATGCTTGTCCAGCTGCCTCTTGAAGGACTCTAGTGTGAGAGAGCCCACAACCTCACCAGGCAACTGATTCCATTGTCGTACTGCTCTAACAGTAAGGAAGTTTTTCCTGATGCCCAGCTGGAATCTGGCTTCCTTTAACTTGAGCCCGTTATTCCGTGTCCTGCACTCTGGGAGGATCGAGAAGAGATCCTGGCTCTTCTCTCTGTGACAACCTTTTAAGTATTTGAAGAGTGCTATCATGTCTCCCCTCAATCTTCTCTTCTCCAGGTTAAACATGCCCAGTTCTTTCAGTCTCTCTTCATAGGGCTTTGTTTCCAGACCCCTGATCATCCTGGTTGCCCTCCTCTGAACACGCTCCAGCTTGTCTGCGTCCTTCTTGAATTGTGGAGCCCAGAACTGGACGCAATACTCTAGATGAGGCCTAACCAGAGCCGAATAGAGAGAGACCAGTACCTCACATGATTTGGAAGCTATACTTCTATTAATGCACCCCAAAATACCATTTGCCTTTCTTGCAGCCATATCGCACTGTTGGCTCATATTCAGCTTGTGATCTACAACAATTCCAAGATCCTTCTCGTTTGTAGTATTGCTGAGCCAAGTATCCCCCATCTTGTAACTGTGCCTTTGGTTTCTATTTCCTAAATGTAGAACTTGGCATTTATCCCTATTAAATTTCATTCTGTTGTTTTCAGCCCAGCACTGCAGCCTATCAAGATCACTTTGAAATTTGTTTCTGTCTTCCAGGGTATTAGCTATCCCACCCAATTTGGTGTCATCTGCAAATTTGATAAGCGTTCCCTGCACCTCCTTGTCCAAATCATTAATAAAATTTTTGAAGAGCACTGGGCCCAGGACTGAGCCCTGCGGTACCCCACTCGTTGCCTCTACCCAGTTTGAGAAGGTTCCATTGATAAGTACTCTTTGAGTCCAATTCTGTAGCCAACTGTGAATCCACCTAATAGTTGTTCCATCTAGCCCACTTTTAGCTGTCATGTGGTACTTTGTCAAAAGCTTTGCTGAAGTCAAGATATATGACGTCCACAGCATTCCCACAGTCCACAAGGGAGGTTACCCTATCAAAAAATGAGATCAAATTAGTGTGACAGGACTTGTTCTTGACAAATCCATGTTGGCTTCTAGTGATCACTGCATTGATTTCAAGGTGTTTACAGATTGACTTCTTTATAATCTGCTCCAGAATTTTCCCAGGGATGGATGTCAGACTGACTGGTCTGTAGTTCCCAGGTTCCTCCTTTTTGCCCTTTTTGAAGATAGGGACAACGTTAGCCCTCCTCCAGTCGTCCGGCACCTCACCCGTCTTCCATCATTTTGCAAAGATAATAGACAAAGGTTCTGAGAGTTCTTCTGCTAGCTCCTTCATTACTCTAGAATGCAGTTCATTGTGCCCTGGAGATTTGAACTCATTCAAGGAAATTAGGTGTTCTTTGACCATTTGTTTATCAATCTCAAACTGTAATCCTGCCCCCTCAACTTCTGATTCACTTTTTCAAGGGGGGTCATAGACCTGCTTTTGGGAGAAGACTGAGGTAAAGTAGGAATTGAGCACTTCAGCCTTTTCTTTGTCATCTGTTATCAATTTGCCATCCTCATTAAGCACTATTTCAAGATGTCCAGAATTTGTTGCTAGTGCCATGGGACTTTACTTAGTCCTTAGCTATATTTATTTATTGTTTTCACTAGGCTATATGTTACCCCGTTTCATGTTATTACTGGCTGCTATTAATTTTAATCTTATTACTCTGCTGTATTTTATCATGTTAAAATTTATTGTTTAGATATTGTAAAGTTCTATTTTAGAACCCACCTTGAGTGGGTTTTACGCTAAAAGGCGTCCTACATACATTTTAAACAAATAAGTAATAAAATGAACCATTGTATCAATTAACTCGCAGAATGTGGTGTTTTTTTTAATTAAATACCAAAATGTCACAGTTCTCCCTGCAACAAAGAAATCCACATAATTTGGTCCCAAATATTTTAATGACTAAGAAATAATTTAGGATCACAAGATATTGAACAATGCCAACTTCAACACACACATAAAGCATTTCAGCCTCCTCAGTACAAGAACTTACAGTGCTCTTGACCACCACTGCACAGGTAAAATTCTTCAAGGGCAATGGTTTCTGTCCTCTTGGATCATAAAGCCTGCTGACCTTTATTAGTTTAGTCATCTGCAATATTTGTTTTATACTATGGGACTGTGGGGGGGGGGAGTTGGAAGTGCATGGTTTTATCTGAACTCTTATTAATGTTTTGTTATTGATTTTATTTTCAGTGATTGAGATCTTAGTTTTTGATATTATTTATAAACTGGATGCAATGCTGAACACAAGAAATATGAAGTGACACATGGAGATCTTTGGTTCTGTAGCTGGATTTTACAGAATGTTTTCCCTAAAATATCTTGTATATTTCTTTCCATTTGGGTTTCATGCTTAAACACAATGGGGCAAAACACAAGGTTGTATGAACAGACTTCCCCTTGCACAATGGGAGTTTCCCCATCTGCCCCCTGAAGCCCCTGTAACTCTCAATCTGTTCTAGTAGTACCCCATTCCTAAGGAGATTTTGAGTGTGCAAGAGGGAGAGGGAACTCCCTGTTCATCTAGTGAAAGCTGGCATCATGACCCCAGGGTCAGCAGCTCAGCGGCACCTTGAGGAGGATCCAGTCTGATAAGCCACTTCAGGGAGAACTTCGGCACCCTATCATATACCTTCTAGACTTGAGGACACAGCCCTCCTCTCAATCTCAGAGGATGACTCCCCCATGGCTGCTCCTATTCTTTGGCCACGCAGAAGTATGGAGCTACAGAAATAACCATGGACCCTTTAAGGGCCACAGCCAGCATGAAGAAGGGGCAGAACCTCTGAAAATTCTGGGCCTGCAAGCCTTCTTAAGGCCACAGATGTCTGCAGTCCCTTGCTGAGACAATAACTCTCCCTGAGAAGAAACACTCCAGTCACTATCCCTTGGAGTATGCCATCCAGGTCTTGACAGTTCCCTACCTGGACACGACCCCTTCTCTACTTGATGCTGAAACATCCATGAGAGCATGTGCAATACACTCATTCCTATGGGCATCAAGCCAAGCCAGGACAGGTAGGAGCTATTGGATACCATCCAATAGCCTGTTTAGTAATAGCCCTAAGGTCAGATAAAGATGAAAACCCTCACTTCGTATATTCAAATAATGTGATACATTTGAAGATTGAAATGTCTTTAATAGGAAATTGCGAGTTAATTAAATTTATAATATAAATTCAATTAAAAGAATTTATATTTAAAATCAGTTAATAGGATCAGATGATGAGATTTTCATTTTCAATACTGTGGCACAGATACTACTTATCATCTAGCGCTGGGTGGCAATAGTTTTATTTACAGTATTTATATACTGCTCCATATCTAAAATAGATTCCGAAGTGGTGATAAAGCAGTAAAAACACTAAAATATTAAAAAAGCAAATTAAAATTGTTAAATTTAAAAGAAAGGACCAATAAAAACTGTAATTCAATTATAGCACCTTCTGGTGCATAGATATAGGGGCATCAGTGATTAGTTATTAGTGCCTCAACACCTCCTACACTACTGGAGAAATTAATTGGATCTTTACAGAAAGCTAAGTCAACAATAGTAGTTTTCAAATGTCTTTTGGAATGTAATAAAATGGATGTTCAATATGTTAAGAAGAATGGAATAGAGAACTGGAATGTTCGATACAGCCTATCAATAGAAAGTTGCCTTAGCTTCCATATTTACTATTTCTGTAGATTTAAAATTGAGATTGATTCAACAAAAATGATGTTTTGTGTAAGCCCGACATCACAGAGGATGGATAAGAAAAAGCTGACTAGCTCTGCTAGATGCTGGCAATGTAATGCAGACAATACATTGCTGAGAGGCATATTTGTGGTCATGCCCTGGTGGCTTCTTTCTGGAAATATTTTTTGTTCTTGAAAAATAATTTTTGTTCTTGAAAGATCTCTGGAAATTGTGGTTGCTCATGTGCTTTAAAATTTATCCCTGTGATGTGGGGATTAACACTGGACTCTGAGAGCCCTAACAGTTGCAAAGAGATTTATGCTCCAAGCCTGGAAGAGTGTTAATCAATGGCTGGAAGATCTTACTGCTCTTGCTTCATTTGAACAAACATCTTACAGTCATCAATTTTGTCTCGATTCTTATTTAGATATATGGACTGCTTATATTAATGTATATATTTGAAACAGAAGTGTCAAATCCTGTTTGTTTAACTAACAGTGTGGTGAAGTTATTGTGAATGGATATGGTTTTTGGTGTTATGTTCCTGCTATCGCTGTTTGTAGCTTCTTTCACACACACCTGTTTTTGTTTTGTTTTGTTAATATTTAAAATAAAATTAAAAAACAAACAGAAGTCTTTAGGACAGTAAATTCTTCTGGAAACAAAAAAAGTGGGAAACAGCAACAATACACAAAGCAATGCAGGCAGACCATCTTGACACCATAGCAACAGAAGGTGGAGCAACCTCACCATAGAATACAGCCACTTCATTGCAGCACAGTGACTTATCCACATTTTCCTCATGGTAAGTTTGTTGTCTCTTTTCACCCACTGATCTTTCTAATTTGCTGAAAATTAGTTAGTGTTAAGCATTCCTTGAATATGAAAGACTTACATGATTTTATAAGTTGTCAATAGAATATATCCTCAACTATGACTGTTACATTTCAGAATGTTTGAATAATTCCTTTATTTTGATCTTAATTCAGACAGCTTCAAGATTGCTACAGGAAAAGTATTTAATTTCTAAATTTGAAGTTGCTATAATCACACTTAGGGCTCATCTACACCAAGCAGGATATTGCACTATGAAAGCAGTATATAAAAGGCAGGAGCCACACTACTGCTTTATAGCAGTATTGAAGTGCACTGACAACTGTTGGGGCCCATGACACATACCATATACCGCTTTCATACCACTTTCATAGTGTTATATCCTACTTGATGTAGATGCGTCATGGGCCCCAACAGTTGTCAGTGCACTTCAGTGCCACTGTAAAGCAGTAGTGTAGATCCTACAGTGCACTTCAATACTGCTATAAAGCAGTAGTGTGGCTCCTGCCTTTTATATACCGCTTTCATAGTGGAATATCCTGTTTGGTGTAGATGAGCCCTTAGAGAGGGCTGTAGCTCAGAGGTAGAGGGACCTACTTTTAGATGAAGTAGGTTCCAACTTCAGTCATTGGCATCTTCAGGTTAAAGACTCCTGTCCGAAACCTGGAGAGCTGCTAGTAGTCAGTGTAGAGACAATACTATGCTAGATGAACACTGTCTGACTTGGAATAAAGCAGCTTTCTGTGTTCAACACAATAAAGCGGCCTAAGTTACAACAGAGCATGAAAGCTTGTTACATTTCCATTGGTCCTAAGGAAGGTATTGCCCAACTATAGTCTTTGAAATTTTCTAATGCACCAACATGACTTATTCTTTTTTTGAGCAACACTTCTATCACTATTCTCTGCAAGAAAACACTTAAAAACCCTTTGATCAGCTGTAGAGCTACTGAATCTAGACAACTTTCAAACAGAAAACTTAAAATGATGCTTCTAACTAATGTTAATTGCATGAGGCGACTCCATATATACAAAGGGGCAGCAGGGCCCTACTACTGTTCTTTCTTCAATGTTACATGTCTTCCTCAATCACAGTATCCATACATTGAGTCTGGATGCCTATATAGGTAAGGCCTATACACACGTGCTTCCCCAGTAGCCAGGCCCTGATCACACAGAATTCCAGGTTGCATAGAAGTCTACACACATAAATTTCATCTACACAGATTAACACATGGATGTGAAGGATATGGACAAGTAACCAGCCTATGCAATTAAGGGGTGTGTGTGTGCTAAGCTAGTGGTGTGGTCTCTCACTGCCTTTTTATGCACATAGAGCCCCTCTTCACTTTGTTGAGCAGGGAGCGTTTAAGTCTATTGTGCAGGGAGAACTTTCTCTGACTGGAGGGACATTTTAAAGTTATGAGGGAATGCATAATAAAATCTATTGTGTTAAAAGATTCTTGGACCCTTGGAAGATGAGAAATGGGATATCAGAGAAGTAACTTCAGAATCAATCTACCCTATGATGAGATCCAAATATATACCTTGTGTCAACTGTTTTCTTTAAGGGCAAGTTGTGTTTTAACACTTACTACTAGACTTCCATAGCACTTTACTGTGGTGTCATGCAAAGATACACACATGTTAAGGAAATACAATGAAATATCTTTCTACAATCAATCTAAAGAATGACATAGCATTAAGTCAATAATATTTCTTTTAAGTCAAGGACACAGAGCTTCTTTACATTTTAAAAAATTCTGCTGCCTTACCAGGGCTTTCTGCTTCCACTTTCTTTCTGGGATTACAATCCATTCAATTACATGGGCAGCCATGTAGTTTGTATCAAATACTTCCCCTCTCTGCATGTTCCATTCACTTTCATTGAGACAGCGTTATCTAGTAGCAGAATTATTGTACAACACCAGAGATACAACTAGGAGATCCCACTTTCCCCAGATATTACCACATAGGGCATGTCTACACCAGCCCTAAATCCTGGGGTTGTCCCTGGATCACCCCTGTGTGTCCATGTGATACACAGGAGATCCCGGGGGCAACCCCTCAATTTTCTCAAGATAGTTATCCCAATTTTTCCCGCAGTCCCGGGACCATCCTGAGTCTGCAGGAGGTGTCGGCACCCATCCCGCCTGGAGCTGTGCTTACTCATGGTACCGGGCTCAGAGCCGCACCGTGCAGCTCTGTGCCCATCAAGGGATGGGGTGGCAGCAATTTTGCCATCTCTGGGATGTAAGGGAGGGGTTTGGGGTTGTTGTTGTTTTAAAAAAACATTTTCGATGGAGTGGGGCCTCATTCCTGCGTGACTTGCCCCACTGCTTCCCCCCAAAATGGTGGCCGCAACATCCTGCTTACTACCTGGACGTCGAGCGCCGTGTGTGAATCCCTGGGGAGGATCTCACGATCAGCATATTGTGAGATCCTCCCCCTTCCCTGCCTAGGTGTAGACACCCATTATCTGTGGTAGTGGGATTTCCAGGGGATAGTGAAGGAGATTGATAACGCTGTGTAATGGAACCCGCAAACCCATGAGTGGCCAAACATGAGCATTCAATAAAATGTTCATTTAGAGGAGTTCATGGAGTATCACCACTCAGCCTAAGTCTTTTCCCACAAAATCAAGAAATGGGCCAGCCACCACAGAGTAGCATGGGAGAAAGCCTTGACAATCCAATTACAAGTCATATGAGTTGTACTCCCTATCCCTGTTCTAAGGTTTCTGCACTAAGCAGAGCACAGAACAGTTAACTTAACAGACACAGCTACAATTTGAGAACTTGCAGTGAAATCCTATACATGTCTATTGAGAAGTAAGCCTCACTGAGTTCAATGGGATTTACTCCTAGATAAGTGAATAACAGACTACAGCCTTATTATTGCATTTTAAAAGTTTGCTGTTTACCAAGTCATGATAGAAAGGTACTAGGCTGTGCCAAACTTCCACAATATTCAGCTAAAAAATAATCTTTCAAAAAGGCAAAATTGTTTGCTGAAAATCCCTGGATGAAAAAATAGACTTCCATCCAAAAATCACTGACCCGCTTGATGACTTCCTTCCAAAAATATTTTAGTGCAGCAGCAGCTTTTAGGATAATATTTCTCATAATTCAATCAATAAGCCATGTGAAAGCCCGTAGACTTGAGCATCAATTGGGAAACATGGACAGCAGAGCTGCCACCAATGGATTTTGGGTTGTCATGATATGAGAACTCGGAAATGTGGGTTGTTTTGCCAGGCTACAGAGCTGTCAGGCAAGAAGACGAAGAAGAAGAAGAAGAAGAAGAAGAAGAAGAAGAAGAAGAAGAAGAAGAAGAAGAAGAAGACCAATCACTCTACATGCCAGTACTGCAAAGACATTTGGGATACAGGTGAAGGAGGAGGGAAACAACCCAGAGATTAAGTAAACAAACCTCGGTTTGTTCCATCATCTGTCAGGCAAACTTTGGATTATATAAAGCATGTTAAATAAAGGATCATTATGCACAAATTAGGTCTGAGTGTTGCAACTAAGTCATATACAGCAGAAGAGCAAATCACTGATACAGACATGCCACTACACAAACATATAATTAAATGATGTCACTGTGTTTCACTGAAGGCCTACAATAAATATTGGAGAGGAAAGCCCCACCTAACCCAAAAACCCCAAGAAATCAGTTTGAGGAGATTTGGAACAAAACGAAAAGCAGTGAGAAGTTTTGGCTCAGGCCTAAATTTTATCCACTCCTCCAAGTTCCTACACTATCACTTCCAACAGGCTTACCATGTATTCCATGTATGTTCATTCAGAAGTAAGTCCCACTGTTTCCAATGGGGCTTACTCCCAGCTAAGTGTAGATAGGACTATAGCCTTAGATTAACAAGTCATCATGCTATAAGACCAGTGCACAAGAACTTGAATTTAAGCAGATACTAACAGCTTCCTATGCCTGTATAGTCCGAAATAAGTCCCACTGTGTTTAATGGGGCTTGCTTTTTAGTAAGTGCATTTAGAACTGTAGCCTAAATTAATTTAAATCCAAGTACTGAAATTTAGCTAGATTATGAATCAGGTTACAAAATCAATTCAACAAAAGTAGCTTTAAACTAAGAACTTTTAACTGGAAATTGATAGTTATGATAATGAACATAACATGAGAAATAAAATATTTGATTTATGATATACCTACAGACATCTGTAGACCAAGCACACAATTTATGCTCTGTTGGTGGTACATATTGATATGTGAACTTTATAAACCTATTTTGCTTAGTGTAATGTAATACAGTACAATAAAAATAGTTTTATTTTTCTCTCAAACATTTTTATAACATTAACATGAACAAACCAAAATCAAACTGGAAAGTGTCCTGTAAGGTTTGAAAGACTCTAGCATAAATTTACATTTTGTTTTTCTTTGGCACTAGCTCCCCCTCCAGACCAACTTAATGCTGTAATTACTTATTTCATGATAAATATACTGCTACATAAGACACAAATTTAAACTTTATTTCAAACCTTCAAGTGATAGACTGCCACTCTAAAAATGATGGCGAAGACTTTTTTTTTTAAAGGAAGTTAGTTGAATCACCCACAGCTACAAAACAGTGAAATCTATTCTACTTAGTACCGACACTCATTATAGGTTTGTTTTAACAGTAAACATTCTGCTTTCAGGCTGAAGAAATACCTACTCATTTTTCTTGTATGTACACTAGTCTGGTAGCCTGTATGCTTAACAAGATCATACACTATTAAGAATAATCAAGAAATACATTACTCCCAAGTTGTTATTAAATAGCCTACCTGACTACTGAGCAGGGTTAAGACTAACCTATCATGCATCCAACCTATATTACTCTTCACCATTCTGAAGTAAATCAAAGCAAGTAAAAGCTATAGAAGTCTGACACACATACCCCATCACCTCAAAATCCCTAACCCTCTGTTTTTATCAACTGCTAGTAGCTTCTGATCTCTAGAAATCTACATTTCTGGAATTAACACTTTTGAGAGATCAAGTGTCCAGTGACAAATAATTATACTAAAAGTAAAAGAAATAAGTCTGTGCAATTAAATATCTCACAAGATACAATCTAATGCTACGATCCTGCACACAGTTAGCTGGGGGAAGTCCCATTGAACTAAATGGATTTACTAAGCATGCATACACTATAATTGCCCTATAATTGCACTTTCTGCTTTCACATGATGCAAGTATGTACATCTGCAGCATGCAAGTAAGTTAATGCATTTTTAAGGATGCATAATCAACAAAGCTATTACTCAAAGCTAATCCACATCAATTCTTAACTGACAGACTGCACCAGTTAACATCCTGTAATAATGTTATAGGAAATCTCTTAAAAACAACCATGGGGAATGATCTGCAAATACCTACTTCTTAATATATATATATTTAAAACAGAACTCCCTTTGAATTACTGAAGTCTGAATACATACTAAGATTCCCGGAAGTACAAGACAAGAGATAATTTTCTAGAAACAAATGCTCAATATGGCATTAACATAGACAGGCCTTGATGAAAAACAACTGAAATTATTATTTCTATTCCAAGGTCAAAACGTATGGAACCTGACAAATTTTTGAACCACATAAGTACTTTAAAGGTTCTGGTTCTCACACACCCTCAGTTTTATTACTGCCAATTACCCACTTATAAAAGGGACCAATCCCAGAAGTTAAAATGTCAATAGTCAAGTTTAGAATGCGTGCAAATATTTGCAGACTCCAGGCCTAGAACAAATTACAGAAGCTATACAATACCATATTCACCAGACTAAAAGACACAGAATATGTTATGTTAGAGATCTTTACAATTTGCTTTACTATTCTCCCATGTCTTTTATTTTTTTTCTGATGGGGATCATCCTTGAATGTTAGGAAAGGATATAACAGCAGGTGTTATTGAAATACGCACCATTCAACATATTCTGACAAGGCTGCACAAATTAAATTGAAAGAACTAAATGTCAGATGGTCAAACAGCGTTTGTGTAAAACACGAAGACGTCTTGTTTTACTTAATATGTTGACTAAAACAGATACATTAACAATGGTTGAGCTCAGCCTACGTTGACAATCACACTCTCTGAACAGTGGGTGGTCACCTGAGAATGTTTCTTAACGGTGCCTATGAAAGAGTAACTACCGTTTGCTTAGCTGAAAAAACACGTCCACCTTCATTAAGCTATCGGGCGGACATCCTGACTCGGAAGTAAACTTTAAAGCCACCACTTTTAAAGCGAAGGGTGCGGGTGAGGGGGAACAGAGAAGGTAAAGGGGATGCGAAGAAAACAGAACACTTCCACAGATCTTAATATACGCTTTCTGTCTATTCGACGGCCCACTTTCAACCCCACCTATTCCCGAAGTCGCAATCTATCTCCCCACCCCGCTGCCTGCTCCTGCTGCATTTGCACAACTCGCCGCGACTCTGGCGGGCGACTCTGTACACGATGCTTGGGGCTTGTGCACGTTCTTTCCTTCTTTGCATCAGTCTCGCTATTGCTGCCGCCGCTTTTTTCTCTCATAGCAACGCTGGGGTACCCCAGCAAGCGAGCCACCCTAGCTACCCCCCGCCCTTCGGCCTGAGGCACCCTCGCTGTCTATCCGGGGAGCCCAGGCCCTGGCCGGCATGACATCCCTGCCTCCTTCCCTAAGGATTTTGTCCCGGGCGAAGCTGAGCCACCCCAAGCGTCAGGAAGCCTTGGCGGCGGAACAAGCCCTCGCCTTTCCCTCGTTCGCTGAACGGAGCTTCCTCCCACCCCCCACCGCCGCCTTCAATAGCTGCAGCTGCTGCTGCTGCGCCAGGCCCGTAATGAAGGATGGGGTTGAGAAGCCAGCTCAGTTCCGAGCGCAGCATCCCCTCAAGTTCAAGTCCCCCGGACACCCCACACGGCCTCGCCTTACCCGACTCTGTACCGGCGTTGGCCGCCCGTAGCCTCGGGTTGGTTTCTGGTTACCGCCGGTCTCAACGCCGGCGCTCCTGAAGTGCCGGGTCTGATGGAGGCGGCGCGCGAAGGGAGAAGAAGATGGAAGCGGGTGGGGGGGCGGAGGTAGAGTGGGATGAAAAGACGGAAACAGGAACCCACCGCCGTTTAACGAAGCCTCCAACGAACAGTCTGGAGGAGCGCGAGACACTGACAGAACGCAGAGGGAGGGGGCGGCGGCGCGCGCAAACTCGCTCCCACGCGCGCACCAAAGCCTGAAGGGAGGGGAGGAAGTAACCCGAGCTAGGAACTACAAAAAAAACGAGGGCGCGCTGGCCGGGGAGGAGTGCGAGCCATTGGCCCTCCGCGCCTCCAAGGGCGGGTAGAGAAGCAAGGGGGTGTGGCATACACGCGCGTGCTGGAGGAGAGGCAGCCAATGAGCGAGAACTCGTGTGAAATCTCCATGCGGGCGGAACGTTAGCTTCGCAAAAACAGCGATCCAGAAAGCGCATGCGTGTTGCGCGGCCCTTAGCCGCCGCTTCTCTTCGTCGTTTCTGATTCTATCCTGGCTGCATTTGAAGCCGAACACGTCTGGTAGCGCCCGAGGAAGACGGCGCGGAACATGCAGCAGCCATAGCGGGTAGGAATATTGGTGGAGCCTGCTTGACTCCATTGAACGTGGGAGCGAGCTGTCAGTTTCCTTGGCCCTGTAGTGGCCGTAAAATGGGGAGTCACAACAGGAGTATCCTATCAGGGCCGGGGCGACATCCTAAGAAAAACCCCAAATCCAACGATTTTGCTATATGTGCTTTATCAAATGTTGATCATATTATTAATACTAAAAAAAAAAGTTTACACCGGTGTTAAACAAGCCACGCTTTCAGTCATACTGATATCTCTGGAGGAATCGTACACTAGTTGCTGGGGAACATGGGTGGGAGGGCGCTGTTGCAGTCCTGTCCTGTTTGTGGATTCGCCTTCAACAGCTAGTTGGCCACTGTATGAATCGAATGGACCTTTGCTCTGATCCAGCAGGGCTCTTCTTATGTTCTTATACTATGACATTAACTTCCTGGGGTTCCTTGAGAAGCTAAGGCTGCTGTGGCTGCACATGTAGCCAATGTGATGCTGTGCTGTGCCCACTGTTCCTTGACTAGGCTGTCTCTGCCTGTGAGTGCTACTACAGCTTATCCCCACATTTACCACATGGGAGAAGAATCAGGCCCAGTTCATAAGTGACAAGTGATGTGGGACTGAGAGCCACTTCCCCATATTTTGCTATGATAACATCTTGATGGAGAAGCCCCGTGAGTACGGCTAATGACAGTTTCTTCCCAAACCACCCCCAGGCCCAAATTTCGTTGGCCCTAGTAGATTCTCAGGTAGATAAGATTGGGATCACAATCTGGGGAAGTGACTGCCAGTGGTTGTGGGTGGCCTGGAGCATCTTTTATGAGCTTTACCAGTTGCTGGAGACAGAGATGTATTTACTGTGTAATTCATTCCTTGTTGTCTTCAGAGTGGCCTGCTCTATTGTGCTTTATGTAAAGCTGCGTCTGAAAATGGTCCAATAACTTCAGGTAGCACCCACCCCCAGAATGCCAAGGAGCAGTAATCTCTGGGCCATTCTCAGGGGAAATGGCAGCTACCAAGAGGTCACCAGCGATAGAAGATCCACTACTGTCATCTGATTTAAAGGTTTTTAAAAAGGGGGGGAAAACACACCTGCTGCCTCCATAAAAAATTGCCACCCACCAAAATTGAGAAGGCTCCCTCCTTGAAAACAAAAGTCACTGAACTGGCACCTGGTTTATACTTCTGTGATTTCTCATTGGCAAATTTTCAGACCATCCAATGTTTCAATGTTGATTTGAAGGGCTGGTGGTGACCTGTAAATATCTACTGAGCCTGGGAACTGACCATCTGAGGAAATTTCTTTTCCAATATGAGACATCTCTAGGGCAGGAGAGGGAAAATATGAGAGCTCCAGGGACCATCCCCCCCCCCCCAAAGCCACATCCACTGCCAGGATTCGATCATTTTTGTCTGTCTCTTCTGCCAAGACGCTTGTTCATGCGCTGGTTATTTCACGGTTGGACTACTGCAACCTTCTTCTCTCTGGCCTTCCTTCTTCTCACATCAGTCCGTTGGTTTCTGTTCACCACTCTGCCGCAAAGATCATCTTCTTGGCTCGCCGCTCCGACCATGTTACTCCGCTTCTGAAATCTCTTCATTGGCTTCCAATTCACTTCAGAATCCAATATAAACTTCTCCTGTTAACCTTCAAAGCTTTTCACGGTCTAGCGCCTTCCTATCTCTCCTCTCTCATCTCACACTATTGCCCCGCTCGTGCTCTTCGCTCCTCTGATGCCATGTTTCTCGCCTGCCCAAGGGCCTCTACTTCCCTTGCTCGGCTTCGTCCATTTTCTTCTGCTGCCCCTTACGCCTGGAACGCTCTTCCAGAACATTTGAGAACTACAAGTTCAATCGCAGCTTTTAAAGCTCAACTAAAAACTTTTCTTTTTCCTAAAGCTTTTAAAACTTGATGTTGTGCGGACTTTATACTGTTAGTTTTACCCTACCCTGTGCCTGTTGGCATTCTCTTCCCCTCCTTATTGTTTTACTATGATTTTATTAGATTGTAAGCCTATGCGGCAGGGCCTTGCTATTTACTGTTTTACTCTGTACAGCACCATGTACATTGATGGTGCTATATAAACAATAATAATAAATAATAATCAATTATGTTTTAATGGTCTCAAGAGCAGATACAAAGCACTAAAAGGGTTTTAAAAGATTCAAAATGACCACACCAAATGCCATTTTGCTTTTGGTTTTTTAAAAATGTTTATAATTGGGGGGGTTGAAGAGGCCACTTGCGGTCCATGGGCCGCATGTTACCCATCCCTGCACTAGGGTTTTAGAGTCAGTCTATAGGCTCTAACCAACTGCCATCTTCTGAGGAATTCTTATTGGGGTAGAGACTTTTCAGTTGTATCTTCAAAACCATGACATACACTCCTTCAGGACTCCCATCCACCTAGAGCTCATTTTGAAGAAGTTCTTTCAACAGGCATTTGAGATTTAACTGGGGGGCTCTCTATATGCTCTGAAAGCCCCAGGATGGCTCTGAATCCACGCCACGTCGGGTATATGACACAGCCGCCGATTCAGAGCCACCTTGTGGCAAAGATCTAAAGACCTGCAGCAGATTTCCTGCCTGAGTGAGGTCAGCACGGCTCTTCCCCTTCTGTCCTCACTTGGGTGATGCAAAGCTGAAGCGGACATATATTATTGTAAGTCTGGTTGTGATGTATTTGAATAAATCTCCACTATATAGCATAAAAAGATAACGGTTCTGTTTTTCCTTGGATTAGAAGCAAATCATGAGTTAAATCATGAAGAAAATCATTTTTTCTGATATTGCCACTGACCATATATTTTGGTACCATGCCAATAAGTTCAAATTGTTCAATTTTTTCCACTGCTGTGTAATTGTCTGGCGAGCGGCAGTTAGTAAAAAATAATAATAAATCTTTACATTTCAGATTTACATTAGATCCTTTGTATATTGATAATAAAAATCATTCTGGATCATATACAATCCTTTCTCTAGTAATAACCATCAATTCTTTATGTACTAACATCCAGAATCTCTGTATATGTGGACAAGTCCACCATAAATGAAAATACATGCCTTTTACTCCACCTTCCTCCATGTAAATAACTTGCCGCCACGCCGCACCACCAGTGATATCATGGAGTTTGGTGGTGGAGCAGTGCCAACTCAGCGCCATGAAGACAGCGCCCCCCCCCATATCTGTGTTTTATTGCTGCTTGTTTCTAAATTGTTCTGTTAACATGTTTTATAATTTTATGTATACTATTTTAATTGTATGCAATAAAGCAGTCTCCTTTAGGAACATATGGGCTAAATAAGTAAATGTGTTGTTGACATGACTGGAGGATCGTTGCCTGTGTCTATGGGATTGTTCTTAGAAGGCCCAGAGGATGGTGATGGACAGCTGTTCACCTTCTTCTCAAGACCTCCACTGTCCTGTCTCACTACTATCTGTATTCTCCCCTCTTACATTTAACATATGTATGCAAGTCCACTGCAAAAGAAGTGCGGACTTCAGGAAAGTTATCTGGGTGCTACTCAACAATGTAGTAACAGTTGCACAAAAAATGCTCTTACATGTTCAGCTATATTACTTTGTTTTACATAATGTATAAAATATGTAAAGCACCTGTTGCAGGTCATGGAGAGGAAGATTACATGCCAACAATAGGAAAAGCAAAAGAACAGAGAAGAAATATCACTCCAATCCTCTCAAATGTTCTTCTCATGTTCCTGAGTTCCCTTTGCGTCTGAGATTGATAATATCATACCTATAAAAATACAAACACAAGTCAGCTAAAGCAAAACTGCTAAAAAATGTTGTTAGTTCTGTACTTCACACATTGATGAATATTTGTTTACTGCAATGTACTTTTTTTATTGGTTTCTTATCAGACTTTCCTATCAGAATTTTGTGAGTACTAGAGATATCAGTGAGAGTACCTTTAGGCAAAATGCCTTAAGACCTGAGGAAGGATTCTTGACAGCCTGTAATAATCAGACTACTTATCTCAATGGAAGCTGAGATGAGCCAAGAAGGCAGAGATGACGAATCCTTATCCACCCCATTAGGCAAGAGGAAGGCTGAGGAAAATCTGTGCATAAACAGGAAGCAAAAACGACATGCCTGCACTTTTGGAGTAGGACTGAAAGAGAGATATGGCTGAATTGCTCTCTGCAGTAATCCTACAGTGTCGGTGGTTCCCCTAGAAATCTGATGAAGGAGCAGTATCTGTTGTGATATTAAGCTATTAAACCTGTTTATGCTCAGCATCCTCATTGGCAAACACTACAAAATTCCATATGCCTCCAGTGACTTTAGTCAAAGGAAACCAACACCCTGGCTAAATACTTGCATTCCTGGGGCTTGTCTAAACACCATATTTATCCCGTGGTGGCTGCACACTGATGCTGCATCCGTTATACGACACAGCTGCCAACTTGTAGCCATCGTGGGGCATTTCCTTGAAACTGCATGGTCATGGACTTACCGCAACTTTTCCACCTGTTGCGAGGTCACCACTGTCCTTCTTCTGTGGGTCATTGGTGACCAAATGGTTGCCAGAAGCATGGGGAGGCTGGCCAGGGGTGGGCTTGGTGAACCAGATGGAACCGGAAAGCCCTCGTTCCCTCCTGCTGTGGGGATTTCCTGCACATATCTGCGGTACCGCGGGGTTTCGCCAGGAAGGAACAGCAAAGCAGTGCTGTGAAGACACTTCCCTGGAATTCTCACTGCTCAGAGAATGAGGTGCAAAGGTGTAACATACGCATGTGGAGAAAAGCCCTATGTTTAGCTAGAATGCTCCTCCTCCTTCATTTTCTGTTACTCTGTTTTTGACTTCTGAGTTACTTTTCTCATGCTGCAAGAGACCCACCTTCTTGTCATGAAAAGAGCATCTATGGTCCCAAAAGTGTCGTGCCTTACAAGGGCAGCCTGGAAGTAGTCTAGAAAAACAGGACACATTTCCACCTCTTCTCTCCCTCATTTTGATCCTTAGGATCTGTCAGGTGCATTAAGTTTCCAGGTACATATCTGGTCCTATTTGCATAACAGCAAGGCCTCTAAAAGGTATGGCCCATGCCAAAGGGCAATGGGAGAGCCTTTTTTTCATTGGCCTGGGGCAATAGCCACCCACCCAACTCTTCTTCCTAGAAAGTGCCTTCTTCCAAGGCACTTTCCCTCCGCTCCCCCTTTCTCTAAGTATCAGAATTGAAATTCTCTATTCTTCTGTCCCATGAAGATTGTCAGCTGTGTACCTGTAAGTTTAGGACTTACCTAGACTATTTTAAGATGTAGGAGAAGGAGACAGAATCTTTTTGTTTATTTCTTATGCTGTCTGTTGGATCCCATTTCTTTTCATTTCCCTGTGTCCTGTGGGGAAACCTCTTAACATGAGTAAATGAATTTGGACTGGTGAAGTAGCAAACTCAAAAGCAGGCTTCCCCTACGCCTAGCTGTTTGTCCATTCTACAAGACTGTAGGGCAGGAGACGAAACAGAAGGAAAGTCTCTAGTCAGTGGCAACTGGAGTGCTTTATTAGCTTGCCCACAGCTCTCTCTGCTCTAGGATGTGGTGGCAGCATCTATCAGTTACTGAGGAAAGGTAAGGGGACTGAACCCAGCCCAGGGTTTTTTCCCATAATCCCCCACAATCCATCAAATAGATGTTGTTTCTTACAAAGTTTTCTGCAGTGTGCACCAGGCATCTTTATAACATATCAAGTAGCAGGGTTGCAAAAATCTGTGTTAAACAGTATTTTCATAATTAAGTACCAATTGCAGAATCTTCTATTAGAGTCCGTTGGAGCATGGTTTGACAGACTGCTCTCCCTTCCGTATATACTTCTTAATGTTTACTATAAATGTTTGAACAGGTGAAGTCACATTAATTTGCCCACTGAACCATTGTACTGACTCTCCAGCATTTTACTTCTGGCTCAGTTTGTTCCAGAGGCAGCTTCTTGGAAATCATAATATGGATTAGAATCATCCAAGGCTGAATTATTCCAGCCACTACCAAAGGCAAACAGTTGATGCCATTGCTATCCAAAGCAGCTGCTTCCTGAGGCCAAACTGCATGCAATTATTTCAGCTTCAAAAATGTTAATGTTAAGATACTACTTCTGGACCTGCTCTACTTCTAAAGAGTACCTTGCTGTAATTATTTGGTATGTGAATGTTTACAAGACAACAAAGAGAACTGAAATCCTCCAGCAGAAAGCATCAAAAGGGAAAGTCGTTACGTTACTTACAATACTGACATACAATAATATGAAAATGAGCTGGGCAAGAATAAGGCTCTGTGCCTCTTGATCCAGTGTGCACTGATCACTGATCCGCCATGCCGTACTCCGTTTGTGGCCTTGGGCAAGTCACTTGTCTCTCAGCCTCCCTTATTTGTCTGTTGTGCCATGGATGTTGCAGCAGCAAATGTGGGATCAAAGGAATGGTTTGGTGTTTGTAGCACAGATAAGCAGTGCATGAAAGCAAAGCAGTCCCATCCCGTCCCCTCGTTGTTTGTCCCTAGCATCTGATATTCAGAGCTCCCCATCTGAACATAGAGGTGACCTTTAGGAATAACAGCTGATGGAAGGGGCAAAGAAGATAGGAGGAGCTTTGGGGGCGTGGGCCTAAAAGTGAGGGCTCTAGAAGTCCCACCCAACTTGCTAAGTGTTCACATCTTCCCTTTGGTTAAATGTTCTTGCCTAATTGCTAAGATTGTCTTTGGAGGTACTACAGTGGTGTGACAAGTGATTACCAAGAGAAGATCCTTCTCTGTAGTGGTCCCCATCTGTGGAATTCCCTTCCCAGGGAGATCCACCTAGTGCCATCTTGTATACATTTAGTTGCCTTTCCTCTTGTAAGTAGACATTTAATCTTTAATGTTGCTCTGATTATTGATTTTATTGCTGGCTCCTCAATTTTTTAAATATTTTAAAAATGCTTTTAATGTTTGACATTGTAGTATTTTGATATTTTTATTATTGTATTTTGTTGTTGTTTTGTTTAATTATTGTAAATTATCCCAAGGGCATTTGCCAGTTGGGAAGCATATTAAATAAATAAATAGTTCAGGATGGGGAAACTCAGGACTGTGGAGCCTCCTTGAATTTGTCCAGGGCTTGGGGCTTGGCCACACCAATTTACATCATACAGCCCATGGGGGGGGGCAATATGGCCACCAGCCCGATGCATTTCTGCCCCCCTGCCTTAGGTCTACACCCCCAAAGCTCCTCCTTCTTTCACCCATAAGGCACATAAGAAGAGTCAGCCTCATGTGTCCTGGTTCCAGAGGAATTGGGCTACCACCAAATTGGGATCCTGATTCTGCTGGGAAAGATGTGTGCAGGGATGACTCTCTAGATGTGCCCTGTTTCCTACCAGAACCAAGTGTGCTGGGAAGGAAGGTGCATAAGGAGAGTCATCCCCACATGCCTTCTTTCCCAAGAAGATTGAGATGTTAGCACCTCTCTGCTTCTCCTCCTAGAGAACTGGATTAGGATGCATGTGTGTGCAAAGGAGCAGGGAAGGAAGTGAGGGAAGGGGTGGGCTTTCTTTTGGCTCAGGTGCTTTTTGTGTCCAGAAAGGGCACTGTAGATGTGGCTGAAATTTGGGGACATTTTCTAGTACCATACAGTTGGTAATGTCCTCGAAGGACCACATTTAGGCCTGCTTCAATGTCAATTCTATGATGAAAAGTGCACCCTGGAGTAAAATTTACTCCATGTTGTTGAATGTAATATGTAATGTTGTTGAACATAATGAGTTTAGTAGAACACTGATGTAATGAGTTTAATAGAATCGCATTGTGATCACATTTCCTTTCCCAGATGGTTCTTCTGGATAAACTAAGAAGAACAGTGGCTTGGAATTCTTAAATGTCACTGAAAAGAGAGAGACAGAGAGACGTCAGGTCACTCACTTTACATGGGAAGGCATCTGAATAGCTTCTGCACAGGCATTCATCAGACAAGTGGTCTCAGCCTACAGAAATGTGTGGGCAAAAAGAAACAGAATGTTTGTGCCTTGTTCAATTGTGTTTCTGAGTCTGTAACATTAAATGCATTCAAAAGTGTTGTGTCATATCATAATGGCTGCACTATGCTTTAGGCATATTGTCTTCAATCATATAATCTCACATCAGTCCGCTGGTCTCTGTCCACCACTCTGCCGCTAAGATCATCTTCTTGGCTCGCCGCTCTGACCATGTTACTCCACTTCTGAAATCTCTTCATTGGCTTCCAATTCACTTCAGAATCCAATATAAACTTCTCCTGTTGACCTTCAAAGCTTTTCACGGTCTAGCTCCTTCCTATCTCTCCTCTCTCACCTCACACTATTGCCCCACTCGTGCTCTTCGCTCCTCTGATGCCATGCTTCTCGCCTGCCCAAGGGTCTCTACTTCCCTTGCTCAGCTTCACCCATTTTCTTCTGCTGCCCCTTACGCCTGGAACGCTCTTCCAGAACATCTGAGATCCACAAGTTCAATCGCAGCTTTTAAAGCTCAGCTAAAAACTTTTCTTTTTCCTAAAGCTTTTACAACTTGATGCTGTTTGGACTTTATACTGTTATACTGTTAATTTTACCCTACCCTGCGCCTGTTTACCCTACCCAGTGCCTGTTTGCATTCTCTTCCCCTCCTTATCGCTCTACTATGATTTTAATAGAATGTAAGCCTATGCGGCAGGGTCTTGCTATTTACTGTTTTACGCTGTACAGCACCATGTACATAGATGGTGCTATATAAATAAATAATAAATAATAATAATAATAAAGCTGTGGACCACTTACCATGCTCGGTAACTCATACAAATCCTACACCAGTATCTAAGAAGGTTGTGCTTCTGCTGGGGCCCCAGGCAGTGCTTTAACTATGAGGGGAAAGGTAAATACCTATAATGAAATCCACAGACCCCACCCTACGACGATCTACCATTTTAGCCACATCATGCCTCCCTGTCCTGTTACGGTTGGGTCAAGTTCAGTCTTGGGGCAAATCTGTTCAGCAAAATCAGAAGCCAGGCAGAGATCAGAAGCACAGTATTACTGGTCAAGAAGGGGGGCATTTCAAAAGCAGGGTCTGGTGTAAATCCAAAGTCAAGTATAGGCAAGTAGTCCAAATCAAGCACAATCCAAGGACCTGGGTCTTGTCAGGGGTCAACAGCCCAAAAGGTCAGTCCAAAGAAGAAGCATAGCCAGGAAAATGAGGTTGCAATGTACCGGGAGCTGAAATAAAGATGTTCCAGCAACCAACACATCTCAACTGATGGCATATATATTCAAGTCCGAACCCAGGTACAGCTGCAAGGTGTTAGTTGTGGCTTCAAAATCTTCCTATTTCAAAGGAAACCCTTGCTTTTGACTAGGGCTTTACTCTCGAAGAGCCTGTTTACTATGGGTCTTGAGGCGTGCACTTCACCTCTAAGTGGTGGCCTGTGCCTCCATCTTTGGGCACTGTCATGCTCTAGAGCTAGGAAGATGCTTGGCCTCCTTCTCTGACTCCACAGGTGAAGTATAGATCTTGAAGGGGAGGCTTCCTCAGGGTCCATCATTGCTGAAAGGCCCAATATACCTTCTCCACAGCTGCTGGAAGTACCTGGGATATCACTGGAATCAGAGGTCCCACAGGTTCTTAAGGGACTTCAATGTCAGGGTCTTTCTCCCTGGTTCTACATCAAGCATGATATTCCCCCATAACCATCTAAAAACAAGAATGAAAAGTATTGGGTGGGCTCCTCTGGTCACCTGAAGTTTGAGCACTGCTCAGGGCCCTAGAAGGGGCCCTATTGAGGTAAGCCTAGATTGGCAACTCCTAAAGCATCTTTCTTTTGATTGCCCTGTCTTCAGAACAGCAAGGGTGAGTTGTGAACCCTTTTTGCTGGGGCAGCTTAATCTACCTAAAGGCAAAGTCATTGTCAAGGCAAACTGAAATTGTTCCAGCAGTGAAATTAACCGAACGGGACCAGGAAGGTTGTGCTGTCCCCAGTCCTCTCTCGTACTACCTTCAAACTTCCCAGCTGTCCATTGCTAATTGTAAGATCTGAGCTTGCCCCCTTCTCAAGTCCTCTATGAAATGTAAAGAATTGGAAAGAAGGGATATTTTTCACTTCAGATGGTGGTGAGGTGGTGGAGGACAGAGATGTGTGTGCTACATGGCTTGGCCATTACTCCCCCTAAGCTACACAGCTGCCCTCAGGGTGTAGTGAAGGATTCTGCCCTGTTGCCATTGTAGAAGTAAGATTCTACTGCCAGGGAGATCTTCTGTATGTGGAATAGGAGGGGCCACCATTTTGTCCAGGATTTAATCCAAGATAGAAGCAGAAACAAATTAAGGACCACCTTTTCCATATGAACCTATCCATATGTGAGGGTCATCTTCAGAGGCCCTTCTTCAGGTGTCCCCACCATCTAAGGTTAGGTGGATAGTCGCCACACAGGGAGTAAGCATTTTCAGTTGTGGCGCCCCACCTCTGGAAAGTTCTTTCAAGAGAGACTTGGCAGGTGGCTACTTTATTGACTTTTTGACAACAGGCAATGACCATTTCTTTTGTAAACCGCCCAGAGAGATTCGGCTATGGGGCGGTATATAAATGTAATAAATAAATAAATGGCCATTTCACTTTCCTGTGTTCTTTAAATACCATCTGAATTGGTTTTTATCCTGCTGCCATCTTGCTTTTGCTGTTTTAACTTGAATTTGTTTTAAATTTTTGTTTGATACGTTGGTTTTATTGCTTGATTACTTTAATATTATCCACAAGCCACCCTGAAATACTGAAGGGCAAGATAAACATTTTTACAAAAATAAATATAGTGGAATTGGTCCTAATGAAGACATTGCCCAATTGTGGAGTTTGGGGTTTCCCTCACCCCCTCATGGATCAGCAGAGCTATCTTTGCATTGATATGACTGGACATGTTTACTTTTTTCAGGAGCCATCAGGACTAAAACCAGAAACCAGGCCCAGCATCAGTACCCAGTACTTTTAGGCAATTGGCAGAGTCCACTGGCACTAATACCTGCCCTGGCATCTGAATCAGTGAGCCACTATTTTAATTTCCCACAATGACCCTGATGTAGTGTCACTCCAGGACATTGTGGGAAACTCAAATGGCTGCCTGCTACTCTTATCACTGCAGGCAGGTAAACCGAAAGTTTAGGAAAGGGCCCTCCTGGCAGGGTGCAGCAATCCAACACCACTCCTGATCTGCTGCCTGTTGCAGATGATTCACCTCGCCTCACGGGAGGTCCCACCATGCTCGTCGATGCTCTGGTGTGCTTTTCAGCTCTGATTCACTGGCACAACGCCTAGCTCCCTGCTTCTGCATTTCCTCTGACAGCTACCTATGGCTCGACCCTGACAACCTTTGTGTTGCTGTCCTCCAGCTAATTACCAAATTTCTTTTGTACATTTCTCATGGCACCAAAGCCTTTGTTTGCTTGCTTTAAAACAGGGGGTGAAATGATAGGACTAATTTTCTTCTCATTCCGTTTTAAACCTCTGGTTCTGTTTCAAATTTTCCAAAATAGAAATGCTGCCTATGTCTGGGGCTCCATCTGCAGATTTAAAACCAATCAATTTTGGCAAATTTGTAAGAGCTGGAAGTGAAGACCTATAATCTCAGCTATAGGCATCACTAAGTGTTCTGCCTAAAATTATAGTGAAGGCTCTGTGGTGAAATGTGGCCTGAAGGAAAGTGCTTCTGCTTATTTTTCCAGTGCATGATCAAGCTACTAAATTCATGCCAAGGAGTCTGGGATTACTTGATAATGAAAAATAAAGTTGTTTGGAAGTATCATATGAAAGTGCATATTCACATCTCCCATATTCTGGGTGGAATATATACAGATAAACTCTTTAAAATGTCCAACATCATCGATGATGATGATGATGATGAAGTAAATGGATTATGCTAATCCAACAATGATAACTCATTATGGTGGTATTTTATATGACTACGTATTTGAATTGGTGTGTAAGCTAAAAACCTTTTCATCTGGTTTAATGGCTAGCGCCAATGCAAAACATCAGCACAATTCAACACAATTTCAGTTGTTGCCATTGGTTTTTGTTCCCATGATGGTAACATGTGATTAAATCTATACTAAGCAGACTGGATTGTTGCACCAGTTTTCGCAGAAGATCCGTAATTTGGCAAACGAATCTGAAAAGGTTGCCCATGAATAATTGGTTACATGTGTGGGCTTGCTTTGGAAGCTGGTGGGCTGGGCCACAAGCAACAGTCTCATGTGTGCCAAGAGACAGGGACCATGAGACAAAGCCCGTCGCCCCAAGCTGACTCAAGTTCACAGTTCCAAGAAATAACTTGTGACAAGGCAAAGTCCCAGCCTGCTGGGAGATGTTCCATAATTCAGGATCTCACATGGTAGGGGTTTAAGTCAAACTGTGTCCAGAGGGATTCAGGAAGGAACTAGACAAGAAGGAGTTCCCTAGCATTAGGGAGGTTTTCCCCTCAGAGCTTCTACTAAATTCTGAAAACAGGCTTGGAATTAAACAAGGCCAGAAATACACGCACATTAAGTCCAATAATAATACACGCAGATTAAGTCCAATAATAGAGCATTGGAAGTCTCTGGTGTATGGGCATCAAGCCAAAACAAGGGTCTTAAAAGTCACTAAGGGAACAATCCTATGCACGTTTAAACAGAAAAAGTCCTACAACTCCCACTATTCCCCGCCTAGCATAGATGACTGGGGAATGCTTGGAGTTCTAGGACCTTTCTCTGTATAAGCTTGCATAGTATTGTGCCTTTAGAGTTCAAACTAGAAGCCTTCTGAGCCATAGGTCCTTGGATCTTGGCACACATTAATCCATGGTCTCTGAGAAGACCAGCTTTATATTCCACAACAGGCTTTAACAATACCAGGATTCAACAGATGAAGTCCTAGAGAGGATAGCAAATCCAGGGGAGGGAGCATATCATTAGTCTACTTGTGTCAAAGTCCACACAGAAGGTATCACGGCCTGCGAAAGACAAAGTGACTGTTTTCTTGTAGGGATCCAGACAGAGCCCCAGTGTCTGGGTGGGGCATTATTTGACAGAGTAGAGTTTTCTGTTTACAAGATTCTCTGGAAGCACGAACAGACAAGGCAGACCATGTTTGGCCAATAGGAAAACCATTGCTGGTGAGGGAGAAGAATTTTAGATGAAGGAAGACGATGACACTAAGAACATCAGAAGAGCCCTGCTGGATCAGCCCGAGGGTCCATCTAGTCCAGCACTCTGTTCACACAGTGGCCAACTAGCAAAACTCTCTCATTTCTGCAACAGCTAATAATGGGTGTGGTTACCAGGCTCACTAATAATTATTCTCTGCCACAGCCTTTGACCCACAGACAATCAATATGTCAAACCAGGGTGTCTCAGCTGTGCCCTCTTGGACTAAACACTGCAAGACAAGAAACAGCCCTAACCATCTCTCATCCCTCCATGCTTAGTTCGTATACAAGATTTCTTTGATAATACTTCAGAAATCAGCTCAAGGCCATAAAGCCTTGAGTTAGACTCTTGTATTTTACCCCTCCCATCCCCTGTAATTAACTGAAAAGCTGAACAGTGATACGTTCTCATAGGAACCACCTTCTCATGGCTATATTGAATTCTACACTATGCTTATTAAAAGCTGAAGCCAACGTTGATTCATAAGCAACAAGGCCTACTGTTCAGGGAAAAATCCTCAGTGCTGGAGCCCGGAAAGACCTTGTTGCTCAAGCAGAACTTAACTGGAACAGGAAACTCCTATACTCCTTCCTGCCCAGCAGGGTCCAACGGCCAGCCTGGGTGGGTGGGGTCAGTCCATGGCCTGAGAATTAGGGCTGTGCACAGGCCCCCGAACCGCTTCAGTACACAGAAACTTACTACTGGGTGACCCTTGAGCCTCTCATTGTCTCTCAGCCTAATCTACATTACATGACTTTTCTGAAGATAAAGGGAAGGGATCATGTCAGATACCCTGAACTTCTGGGAGGATCTGCTATTTTCTGGGGGGAGGGGGCTTACCTGGCCAGGTTACAGGGAGGGGGGCTTACCTGGCTCCGTCGCTGCCGCAGTCCATACAGCAATGGCAGAAGAGCCAGGTAAGCGGGGAGGGGGGGAGGAAGGCTTACCTGGGGGGAGGGGCCTTACCTAGCTCCATTGTCCATCGCGGACTGGGCAGTGGCTTCAACTGATGCCCAGGCCTAAGGCCAGAAATAGGCTGCAGCCTGTTTCTGGCCTTAGTCCTGGGCATCAGTTGAAGCCGCCGCCCGGACCGCAACAGATGACGGATCCAGGTAAGTGGTGGAGGGGGGCTTACCTAGGGTGACCATATGGCCGGATTTGCCTGGATTTGTCCGGGTTTTTGATGGCAAATCCGGGAGGGGGAGTGGAAATCAGGATTTTTTTTAAAAAAAGAGCAGATCTGATGGGAATTAACAAAAATGCTTATAACTACGTCATTTTTAAAGATAAAGACATGAAACTTGGCACAATGGTAGCTCTTAGGAAGGGCTTTAGTCATACCAAATTTGAAAGAGATCCATTCATCCATTGATTTTTTTAGGAATTTTTTAAAAATTGAGGTTTTAAAATTATTATTTTTAAAATCGTCATTTTTAAAGATAAAGAGATGAAACTTTGTACCATGATAGGATTTAGGTAGAGCTTTAGCCACACCAAATTTGAAACAGATCTGTTCATCCATTGATTTTTAGGATTTTTTTTAAAAAATTAGGTTTTAACCCAGAGACATCTATTGTAACTAGGGGTGTGCACGGACCCCCCCCCCCGCTCCGCTTCACTTCCAGATCCGCAATTTGCGGATCGGCCTGCTTCACTCCGCCCCTGCTCCGCCCATGTCCGCTCCGCTCCGCTCCGCTCGGAGCTCTGGATCCAGATCGGAGTTCCGTTTCCCCCCCACATAGGCTTGCATTAAGCTAAAAAAGTATACAACTTTTTTTCTGTGAAAGTTAGAAACCTCAAGTTTGGCACCATGACACCTCATGGAGGTATACACACGCACGCCAAGACTCAAGGCAATCCCATCACCCCTGATTTTTGGGGAATTTATGAAAATTGGGCACCCCATTCACACCCCTTTCCATAGCTCCATCAATTTGCACGTTAGAATCCTCAAACTCGCCACCATGACAGCTTATCCAGGGATACACATGCACGCCAAGACTCAAGGCAGTCCCATCATCCCCTGATTTTTGGGGAATTTATTAAAATCCAACACCCCATTCACACCCCTTTCCATAGCTCCGTCAATTTGCACGTTAGAAACCTCAAACTCACCACCATGACAGCTTATCCAGGTATACATACGCACGCCAAGACTCAAGGCAGTCCCATCATCCCCTGATTTTTGGGGAATTTATGAAAATCGGGCACCCCATTCACACCCCTTTCCATAGCTCCGTCAATTTGCACGTTAGAAACCTCAATCTCACCACCATGACAGCTTATCCAGGGATACACATGCACACCAAGACTCAAGGCAGTCCCATCATCCCCTGATTTTTGGGGAATTTATGAAAATCCAACACCCATTCACACCCCTTTCCATAGCTCCGTCAATTTGCACGTTAGAAACCTCAAACTCACCACCATGACAGCTTATCCAGGGATACACATGCACGCCAAGACTCAAGGCAGTCCCATCATCCCCTGATTTTTGGGGAATTTATGAAAATCCAACACCCCATTCACACCCCTTTCGATAGCTCCGTCAATTTGCACGTTAGAAATCTCAAACTCGCCACCGTGATAGCTTATCCAGGGATACAGATGCACGCCCAGACTCAAGGCAGTCCCATCATCCCCTGTTTTTTGGCGGGGCTTAAACCTGCAGATATCTCAATGGGGCCATTTCAAAGGAAATCCCAACATGCCATGAATTGCGGAGTATGAATCTTCCACACTTGAAAAATGGATTTGGAACTTCCAAAACTCCAAGTGAGCGCAGGAAGGACTTCTCCCCTGAGTCAAAGCCAGACACACACAACATCCCTGCGAGGCGGGCAGGGGAGGAGAGAGGGAAGGCAGGCAGGCAGGCAGCAGACATTTCTGGGGGCATAAGGAAGTGAGCCAAGGATAAGCCAGTAATGCATATAAAATGGAATAAATAAATAAACAAAGGAGGGGTGGAATTAAAAGCAGCAGTGTTGCTGAATAAACAACAAGAAGAACTTTTAAAAAAAGGCTATATCTGTCTTTTACCAGCAATAGGGGGACGTGCCCAGGGGAGGGGGAAGCAGCAGCTGCCAATTTGACTGGTCAACCAGTCTTTTAAGAAGCAAGGCTGTCAGTTCAACTCATGAAAGCCATTGCTTCACCACGAGAGCTCTGAAAAGTGGAACTGTCACTTCAACTCATGATAGGCATTGCTCCACCGGGTTACTCTCTTTGGAAGGCTCTAATGGCCCTCCAAGTACAGGAGAGAGTGGGGGCATGTCCACATGGGATGCCCTAGGGGAGCTCATCCCCTTGCACCACATATTTTCAGTTGTTCCCCAAAGTTAGGGTGGATAGCAGTGCTGTGTTTCTATCTCTTATTATTGGCTTAGTATATTATTATTATTATTATTATTATTATTATTATTATTATTAATTTATATAGCACCATCAATGTACATGTACAATGTACAATGTACATGATTTCAGGTTGTGTTTGTGCATTTGGTGGGGCTACTGTTTTAAAAAAACACTGGGAAAAGTCCGTTCAGACTAAGAAAGAGAAGTTCCCAGAATCCCAAGTTACCCGTTTTGCCTATCCCCTCCTCCAATTTTGGCATCATGTGATCATGACCGGGAGTTGACTCTGCCCCTCAGCCCTTCGGAAAAGGTATTTTTCCCGCTGGTTTTTTAAAAATTCTAGCGTGTGACCCGCACCACGCAGAGAGGTGAGAGTAGTCTCAAAATGACCCCCATCCACGACTCTCCAAGCACAAGAATTTTTAGAAAGATAGCTTCAAAAACAACACAGTTATCCCCCTTTCTTTTCCACAATGCAAATCTATGGGCGAAATGTTTCAAGATGGCGATAGAAGCGGAACACGGAAACCGGAGCGCTCCGAAAATGGGCGCTTCTCTTCGCCTTGCTTCTAGGGGTCCGCGGTCCGCTTCTACTCCGCCTCTGGACAAGGTGGAGCAGGCCAATTCGCTCCTGCTTCTGCGCTTCTAATCGGAGCGGATCACATGCCTAATTGTAACTTAGCCCCATGGTGCTGGCATGAAATGCAGGGCATTAGGAAGAGCGTCTCAGAGTCGCATGTTTGTGCAGGAAGTAGACAGGAGTTCAAAGTCTGGATCTGCGAAGTGGTGCCAACACACAAGCCTTGCGAAACCAATGTATATAAGTGAGAAGTGTGAGTAGGCAAAGTAGTGTTCA
Organism: Elgaria multicarinata webbii; assembly: GCF_023053635.1. Taxonomy (NCBI): domain Eukaryota; kingdom Metazoa; phylum Chordata; class Lepidosauria; order Squamata; family Anguidae; genus Elgaria; species Elgaria multicarinata. The sequence goes on along the minus strand of NC_086172.1, from coordinate 122,842,178 downwards.
CTGCCATATCACCCACCCTAATGTTAGAGTAGAGAAACTTGTGACAATTATACACAAGCTTTTTCAAAAAATTGAAATTAAAAAAAAGCCAGCCATCCGGCCAGCCAGGACCAAACCCTATTAACAACAACAGCAGCTTGCAATAAGTGAAGATACAGTCAGAAAAGATATTTGAGGGAAGGGGAGAATGTAACACACAGAGTATAGCAAAAGCTTCAAAGTACAGCAAAACCTACAAAAATAGGAGTGAATGAAGTTAATTTCAGATACATTGAGTCTCTCACTTGTTCTTTATTTTAGTGATTTTAAGATATATATGTTACGTAGAACAGATTTGTCTTAAATGTGTGCTGTAAAATCAGACATGTGACCAAGGCTATGTTCGGGTGGGCATGTCCCCTTGGGGGACCGACCATATTGTCCTCCTTTTTGGTTTCCAAAATGGTCACCCTACTCAGGCTTATCCCGAGACCATGGAAAAACCGGGCCTGAAGGACAGGGCGAGATCCTGCAGCAAGGAAGGGATCATCCCTCCCTGATCCCAGGATCCCCTGTGCATAATGTGAACACACAGGGACGATCCTGGGGATCACCCCGGGATTTTGCCCCATCTAGCTATGCTGAAGGCAGTATCATGACACTTTTTTTTTTTTACAGTCCACAAGTACAAACATTAACTCCAGGTGGTCAATGAACCAACGAGGAGCAGCTTTGACAAACAATTGTGTAAGATTGGGCATTCATGCACCTCATTTAATTTGAATAGCCTTGCAAAGTAAGTGACAGCCTGATCATCCAAAGAATGGTATAGGCACATGAGCCATGTTCACATGATGTAAAGATGTGTTCAATGTCCTCAGCTCTGTGCAGGTGTTGCACAAATATTTTGCGTTTACTTTATTTATTTATTTATTTATTTATTTCTATACCACCCAATAGCCGAAGCTTACTGAAACCAGTGTATTCTAATTTTAATTTAAATATAAGTGAGGGTCCATCATATAAATATTATAGCATTCATAGCTTAATTATTGAAAACCCTCTGTGCCCTGAACATATATATTTATTCAGCTTATACTATCAGCTGTTAAGCAAATATTTACTTTTCTGGTACATTTCCCAGTGTTAAAAAAAAAATCATCTCTGAATCTATACTCATTGATATAAATAGAGAAACTGCTGGTGTTGTCTCTCTGGGGAATGAAGGGAATTTGCTATTCTTTGTTGAACACTGACTTTGGAAAATAAAAGAGTGGAAAATAAAAGAGTGGAAAGAGGTTACAAAAAATGGAAGTAGTCAGACTTCTCGCTCACATTTGTTAAAATGCAAGAGAAACACAAACATCAATGGCTACTCAGCCATATTGCAAACATTTGAAAGTTGGCCCAGCCCTGTTCCTTGTTGAATCAAACTTTTCATACAAGTACTGTTAACAGTTGTATATGGGTGGAGTTGTACTCTATCTGCGTCCACAGGTGAGGACAAAGTGCAGCCTTCCCCAACCTGGTGCCACCTAGAAGTTTTGAGCCTTAACTCCCATTATCCCCAGCCAGCATGGAGATCTTCAAAGCTTGCACATTTTGGGGGTGGGGTGGGGGGGAGTTGGTCTAATAAAGGAATTTCCCTGATATGGATTTTGGAATAAATAAATGGACAAACCTTATCACAACTCACAGATGGCTTCATTTGAGGAAAAACTGGGGCAAAATCATAAAACGGCAGTGTGTGGGCAGGGCAGAGGAATAGGTAGTGTCCAAAAAGTATGATTTTGTTAATAAGGTGAATAATGGTGGGTGTGAGGCAGAAATTATCCCCTCAGTTGTGCAACTAGGTAATTTTAGACCCTGGACCTTATGGTCTTACAGGACGGGAGGCCACTTTAGACATCCATGTGTGTTACTTCAGTTGTGAAGCACACAATTTTCACCCCCATATGTTGTGGGGGGGGGACTGTTTGCCTAGTTTTTTTAAAATAGAAAGAAATACTGGCCCAGTCTGCACAATTACCTGGGTTCACACAACACGTGACAAGCCATGATGCCGAGGGTAATTATGCAAATCCCCCAGAACACATGACTGGCTTGCTTATGTAAGTGTGGGGGTTGGGGGAATAAGCCACCACAGCTTATTTCCCCCTCTGTGATCACATGAACCCGGTTCACTTTGAGCATGTGTAGTTTTGCATTTTCAGCTCTCTTATATCATGGCCCCATCATGACCACAAGAATAAAATGGAATTTGCTTCGGCTGCCCTGATACTAAACACCTTGACTTGGGAATGAACGCCATTTTGTTGTAGAAAAGGATACTATATTTTTATATTAAAAATAATAAAATGAGCATCTATGGCCATACATATGCCCTGTAGTCCACTTGCTGACCCTAAAATGTTTCTAGAGAGAGGGAAAAGAAAAAATAAATAATGCAGTGGTGAGCAATCTCAGTCCTGGGGAGCTCCAGCATACACATGCCAGCCCAGGTTTGCCACTGGGCCTGTGGTAAGTGGCAGTTACTGCAGCCGAAACTCTCCACACGGCCTGAGTTCGATCCCAGTGGAAGCTGGTTCTCAGGCAGCCGGCTCAGGTAGACTCAGCCTTCCATCCTTCCGAGGTCGGTAAAATGAGTACCCAGCTAGCTGGGGGAAAGGTAACTGCGACTGGGGAAGGCAATGGCAAACCACCCCGCTACAAAGTCTGCCAAGAAAACATCAGCGAAAGCAGGCGTCCCTCTAGGAGTCAGCAATGACTCAAGTGCTTGCATGAGAGGTTCCTTTCCTTTCCTTTCCTGCCTCTCTCTGGGTGGTTATTGGGACCCTACTTGGCTGTGGAGGCCAGGACTTTGCCTGTTATATACAGATAAGCTGTAGGGATAGATTCTGGCTTCCATGAGATTGCATTCAAGAAAAATCATTTGATCAAGTGGCTTTTCCCCCTCCTGAATCAATAAAATGAGAAAACTCTGGCTATGTTTCAATAAGCTTTCTTTCTTGAATCTTTAGCATGAGAGATATGTGTTCAGAGACTTGGGAAACAATGCATTAATGAGAATGCAAAACCAAATAAAGATGGGGGGTTGCTACTACATATTTATAGTTTTACATGCATTCTGTGGGAATTCCATGACAAATAACATTACCACTGAAGATACAATCATTCAAAATAAATGTTACACTATTTTCAGGTGACTGACAGGCCACTATTGATCTGATCTGACCCATAGATTTCAGATCAAACCAGAGTGAACTGTCTGTGCTTTTTCCACTAAAAAGGAACCCAAGAGGTGAAGGGAAAACAGACAGCACTGAAAATATTGAAAGGGCATAAAGAGAGAAGACAAGCTTCCAGCATCCCTAGAAATACAGTCAGTGCCCACCAGACATGGATTGTGCTGACAATGATACCCAAATATTACTTACACACAAAGGTAGCCAATGAATTCCAGTTGACAGGGACAAACACCTGCAACACCACACATAACATGTACAATGATGCCACAGCAAACCCACTCCATCAGAACGTCTTCTGAGAACCTTCTCTGGGTTCTCCACCAGAGGTTAGATGGGTGACAACAGAGCATTTGTTTGGTGCAGACTTCCTGTATGAGAGCTACATTTTGGAACACTTTCACCTGGTGCCCACCTTAAGAAGCTCCAGGCACTGGCTTAAAACCTTCATTGCTCAGGCTTTTAAACGTACAGTAATTTTGTTGCTTTTTCACCACTGGTTTTATTGCTCCCAGTTTTATTGGTCATTGACTCTGCTGTTTGTTTGATTTTAATCTGCTTTTGCCAAAAAGATGAAACTTTTGAGAAACAAATTGCCAGTGTTTCAAGGAAGTGTGATGTAGTAGTGATGGGGGACTTCAATTACCCTGATATCTGTTGGGAGACAAATACTGTCATTACCCTTCCAAGAAATTCCTGACATGTGTGGGTGATAACTTTCTCCTACAGAAAGTGGAGGAAGGAACTAGAGGATCGGCAATCCTTGACTTGATATTGACCAATAGGGATGACTTAGTGGATAAAGTGGCAGTTACGGGAACTCTGGGGGAAAGTGACCACATCATACTTGAATTCTTGATTATGAAGGAGACAAAAGTTGAGTGTAGCTATACACGTACTCTGGATTTTAGCAAAGCTGATTTTAATAAACTCAGAACTATGATAAGTAAGGTCCCATGGCAAATGAGCCTAATGAGAAAAGGAGTACAGGATGGGTGGGAGTATTTAAAAAAGGACATTTTAAAGGCACAGTTACAAACAATTCCAACAAGGAGAAAAGATAGAAGACAACAGAGGAAACCAATGTGGCTCCACAAAAAGCTTAGAGATGACCTGAAAACAAAAAGGGATACATATAGGAAGTGGAAGGAAGGCCAGGCTACAAAAGAAGAGTACAGACAAGTGGCGCAGAAGTGCTGAAATGGCATCAGGAAGGCTAAAGCTGAGAATGAGTTGAGATTAGTGAGGGATGCTAAAAGCAATAAAAAGGCTTTCTTCAGATACGTGAGTAGTAAAAGACGGAGGAAAGAAATGGTGGTTCAACTGCTTAATGAGGATGGCAAATTGATAACAGATGAGAAAGAAAAGGCTGAAGTGCTCAATTCCTACTTTGCCTCAGTCTTCTCCCAAAAGTGGGTCTATGACCCCCCTTGAAAAAGTGAATCAGAAGTTGAGGGGGCAGGATTACAGTTTGAGATTGATAAACAAATGGTCAAAGAACACCTAATTTCCTTGAATGAGTTCAAATCTCCAGGGCCCGATGAACTGCATCCTAGAGTAATGAAGGAGCTAGCAGAAGAACTCTCAGAACCTTTGTCTACTATCTTTGCAAAATGATGGAAGACGGGTGAGGTGCCGGACGACTGGAGGAGGGCTAAGGTTGCCCCTATCTTCAAAAAGGGCAAAAAGGAGGAACCTGGGAACTACAGACCAGTCAGTCTGATATCCATCCCTGGGAAAATTCTGGAGCAGATTATAAAGAAGTCAAGTTGTAAACACCTTGAAATCAATGCGGTGATCACTAGAAGCCAACATGGATTTGTCAAGAACAAGTCCTGTCAGACAAATTAGATCTCATTTTTTGATAAGGTAACCTCCCTTGTGGACCGTGGGAACGCTGTAGACGTCATATATCTTGACTTCAGCAAAGCTTTTGACAAAGTACCACATGACATTCTGATTAACAAACTAGCTAAAAGTGGGCTAGATGGAACAACTATTAGGTGGATTCACAGTTGGCTACAGAATCGGACTCAAAGAGTACTTATCAATGGAACCTTCTCAAACTGGGGAGAGGCAACGAGTGGGGTACTGCAGGGCTCAGTCCTGGGCCCAGTGCTCTTCAACATTTTTATTAATGATTTGGACGAGGAGGTGCAGGGAACGCTGACCAAATTTGCAGATGACACAAAATTGGGTGGGATAGCTAATACCCTGGAAGACAGAAACAAACTTCAAAGTGATCTTGATAGGCTGGAGTGCTGGGCTGAAAACAACAGGATGAAATTTAATAGGGATAAATGCCAAGTTCTACATTTAGGAAATAGAAACCAAAGGCACAGTTACAAGATGGGGGATACTTGGCTCAGCAATACTACAAATGAGAAGGATCTTGGAATTGTTTTAGATTGCAAGCTGAATATGAGCCAACAGTGCGATATGGCTGCAAGAAAGGCAAATGCTATTTTGGACTGCATTAATAGAAGTATAGCTTCCAAATCACGTGAGGTTCTGGTTCCTCTCTATTCGGCCCTGGTTAGGCCTCATCTAGAGTATTGAGTCCAGTTCTGGGCTCCACAATTCAAGAAGGATGCAGACAAGCTGGAGCATGTTCAGAGGAGGGCAACCAGGATGATCAGGGGTCTGGAAACAAAGCCCTATGAAGAGAGACTGAAAGAACTGGGCATGTTGAGCCTGGAGAAGAGAAGATTGAGGGGAGACATGATAGCACTCTTCAAATACTTAAAAGGTTGTCACACAGAGGAGGGCCAGGATCTCTTCTCGATCCTCCCAGAGTGCAGGACACGGAATAACGGGCTCAAGTTAAAGGAAGCCAGATTCCAGCTGGGCATCAGGAAAAACTTCCTGACTGTTAGAGCAGTGCAACAATGGAATCAGTTGCCTAGGGAGGTTGTGGGCTCTCCCACACTAGAGGCCTTCAAGAGGCAGCTGGACAAGCATCTGTCAGGGATGCTTTAGGGTGGATTCCTGCATTGAGCAGGGGGTTGGACTCGATGGCCGTGTAGGCCCCTTTCAAATATGATTTTATTGTTATTTTGGTATGATTGTAAGTACTTTGTAAATGTTTAATTATAAGGAGGAGGAGAACTTTTATCAATAAATAAACAATCTAGCTGTATGTCTTGGAGGAAAGCCACAGGTGCCAAACCCCTGGATTAAAGTGCAGAGATCTTGACGTCAGATATTTTGTTTTGCGAAAATCAAGTGTAGCCAGCACAGTTTTGAGTTTTGAGTTAATTTAAACATTTGATTATTATTTTTAAACATACTATTCCTGTTTAGTCTTCAGTTTAAACAAACGCCCATAACAGCATCCATATCCGTATTTAAACTCCTGCTACCATACAAGTAAGAACCTGTTCCTGTTTATTGACACCACTCAGCTCTCCCATTTCAGATTGTTCTGCAAAGCCCACTTTGAGTGTTATGCCTACAGATGAAGGGAACAGTTGAGAGCTAATGCCTAGGATGGACGGATGCCAAGGCAAATCACTGGTATCTATGATATTTGAGGCATGTTTATACTTTTTGTAAAAGCCTGCTCATTCAAGACAAAGCTAGCCTTTGCAATGGTATCTCTCCCATTAAAGTTGCCCTTAGAGTTCCTCCTCATTCTTTGTTTTCTTAAGTCAGCTTTGCTTTGTTTGGGGTTAAAACATAACCATGTCGGCCACCCTTTTCATAGAATCATAGAATCATAGAATAGCAGAGTTGGAAGGGGCCTACAAGGCCATCGAGTCCAACCCCCTGCTCAATGCAGGAATCCACCCTAAAGCATCCCTGACAGATGGTTGTCCAGCTGCCTCTTGAATGCCTCTAGTGTGGGAGAGCCCACAACCTCCCTAGGTAGCTGATTCCATTGTCACACTGCTCTAACAGTGAGGAAGTTTTTCCTGATGTCCAGCCGGAATCTGGCTTCCTTTAACTTGAGCCCGTTATTCCGTGTCCTGCACTCTGGGAGGATCAAGAAGAGATCCTGGCCCTCCTCTGTGTGACAACCTTTTAAGTATTTGAAGAGTGCTATCATGTCTCCCCTCAATCTTCTCTTCTCCAGGCTAAACATGCCCAGTTCTTTCAGTCTCTCTTCATAGGGCTTTGTTTCTAGACCTCTGATCATCCTGGTTGCCCTCTTCTGAACACGCTCCAGCTTGTCTGCATCCTTCTTGAATTGTGGAGCCCAGAACTGGACGCAATACTCTAGATGAGGCCTAACCAGGGCCGAATAGAGAGGAACCAGTACCTCACGTGATTTGGAAGCTATACTTCTATTAATGCAGCCCAAAATAGCATTTGCCTTTCTTGCAGCCATATCGCACTGTTGGCTCATATTCAGCTTGTGATCTCATATTCACAATTTTTTGGCAAGTGTGTCACAACAGGAGCCCAGTGAGAAAGGACTACCATAGGGTACACTACTGTAAATATCCATTCCCCCCTCTCTCCCCATCATGCTTTGGGATGCTCTTGCCCCTAGTACACTGAGGTAAGAAGGGGGCAACAGCACAGCACTGCAGAGGCAGACCACAACATAAGCAGGGCAGACTGTATGCCAAAGTCAGGTTCATAGGCCCTACAGCTCCTGCCAGCCGTGCCAAATACTGTGCAGGCTAAGTACATCCAGAGGAGTGAGTAGTAAGAAGACTACTCCTGAGAAAGAATCCATCCAGAGGATACAAATAGGATGGTGTATATACACTGTACTAAACTAGACCAAAGTAAACTTTCCAAATCAGTAATATAAGCTATGCAGCAATCTATAGTGTTTGCTTGCTTTGGACACTCTGTTCTACTTTTCTCACAATTCAGCATTTTGTCCATATTTTTCTGTTTCTGCTAGCCATGGTGGCTTTTGAGATTTCATAGGTGTCCATGTGTTTTTCAAATTTACCTCTGCAGTCATAAGAGCCAGAAACTTTTAAACTTCTTTTTGAATTACAATGCTATATTTCCATAGTTTTAAAGCAGGAGTTAGAAAGTACAACTGTAGATGTATTAGATAGATTCACAGAAAGTCCACAGCCCCAGAGAATGGACACTGGACAGATACATAGACAAGACCTGGGCTAGATCTGCACTACTGAAGTGCGCTGATAACTGTTGCAGCACATTACACGTTCCATATACCACTTTCATAGTGCTATTTCCTGGTCTTTAGCTCACATTATCCAAAACATTGCAACAAATATTGTGTGTCCCACGAGGTAAAAATGCAGAAGAGGGATATAGCATTACCAGCTTTAAAATCACTTCACTGGCTGCCAATTAGTTTCCAGGCAAAGTATAAAGTGTGGGTTGTTACCTTTAAAGCCCTACATGGTTTGGGTCCAAGTTACCTTCAGGATCGCCTTCTCCTGTACAATCCACCACACACACACACACACAGGTCCTCTGGGAAGAATTTACTCCAGTCAGCAAAAACTGTGCTGACAACCATTACCCAGAGGACCTTCTCTTCTGCCACTCCCAGACTGTGGAATGGTCTGCTGGGAGATATTCATCAAATTAACAGTCTTCTCGAATTTAAGAGTGATCTCTTCTGTCAGGTCTACCCAGCTGCTTTTAATAATGTATTAGTTTTGTATGTTTTTAATCAGTTATATGTATTTTATGGTGTTTTGTATTTGGTGTTGTACCCTGCCTCGATCCAGAGTGAGAGGCGGGTAAGAAATAAATTATTATTATTATTATTATTATTATTATTATTATTATTATTATTATTATTATTATTATTGATTTGACACAAGATGTAGATCTGGCCCAGCAAGAAAAGAAGGTATCATAACTAATACAAAGTAGGAGACAGGTGGAGGGGGGAACCTAATTCACAGCTAAAAGCTGTGGGATTCACTGCAAGCTTTTCAACATGAAGCATTTATTGTGCACACATGATTCCTCACACAGTAGTTTGTGGGTGTTTTACATGATGTTGGCATCCTCTAGGACCTCTCCAATGCTTTATAAGCATTTTCCAGGGCGGGGGGGGGGAGTTTGATTGGGGAAATACCAGTATTTAGGGGAAAAGCAGAATGAGGTTATGTAGCAAAATATATAAAAAGGCAGAGATGGGGAAAAAACGGGGGGAGGGGAACATGAATAGAGGATCTGATCTTAATCCCATAAAGAATCTAGAAAAAGAAGCCGTGGTAGAATGATGGGTAAAAGCCTCACCTAGAAAAGCTCTGAGATTTTGGATGCTCCGTTGCAGGTGTCCCCCCCCACATTGCTAAGAATCATGGGAACTATAGTTCAATGGGGCCCAGTTGCCCTGATATAACCCACATGTGCGGAAATATATGGATCCTAAGATATTGCCGGACCAGCCCTAGACCAAATGGCACTTCTGGCAAGGAATGTCTTTGGCAACTCTTTCATTTGTTCAGCATTTGAATACTTTATTGGTTATAGCATTTGTAGCCCATTTCATGGCTTTGGTGCACAATTTGCAGGCATGATGCATTGCTGTTATATAAGACAATACATTTCCATGCACAGATCTGATCACAATCACTCACTCACCCACTCACAATCGCACCCACACCATTTGTTGAATGGTCACTGATGTTGTAAATTTCCCTGCAGATTTAAAACAAAATGTTAGTGCAGCGTTTGGCCACAAAGGTCAATGTTGCCTACATTACAAGATGAACTCTTTAGATGATTGTTTCAACTATGGATAGTTGAGCACATGGTCCATGACAGAGGCCTCTGAGCCCAGCATCCCATGCAGTTGCTTGGGTCATCTGCCTCAAAATCTGTTCTTGCGGTCACCAGGCTACAAAGAGAGACTTCCCTGCCATCGTGGTGAAGACAAAAGGCTCATCTGTTGCCCATATGTCATATCCATTTCTAGACCAGACGATGGATTCCAGGAATGACACCCCAAATCTGGTGCATTTTGGAATTCATTCCCATCACAACTCAGCTAATAGTATTCGTTGAATACTCTTCCACTTGAACAACACAACAGCCTTTTGGAAAGCAGTTCTACTATATGAGTGCATTACCAAGCAGCAGAGTGATGACAGATGAAATTAAACACACTGCCAATTATGTAAAATGTGTTCTAAAAAAACTACTTAATTTGCAGAGTTGTCAGTATTCTGTACAGACAACTTGGAAGGCAAAGAGTCCTGACTTCAGAAATGGGGACGCTAATCCTGAAGATCCTTCATTTTAGATCTGCCTGTTAACCTCTTCCTCCATGCCATTAGCTGAAGAACATACCAGCCATAACCCTGGCTCACACACATCAAAGCACTTTCATGTAGCATTCTTGTAACGTTCCTCTAGTCTATCCTATTTCTTTGGTTAGTGATACTACCATGCAACCAGTGGACAAACCTTAGAATTTTGTTAGATTAATATTTGACAGAATATTAGTTTGTTTGCTTTTGCTTAAGAAGCAGGGCTGGGCTGAAAATCCATAATAGTAATGAATAACACATTTCACATTGTCTCTGATACCAGTCGTACCAGTGTTTTATAAAACCTTTTACAGATTTAATTTCAGATCCCTTTGACTGGTAATGTAGCAGAAGAGAAAGGACTGAATGGAGACTTTGGATGTTTGAATCACTGTCAATATTTATGCAATTTGTTTCTTGATCAATATTCCTAAACCTTGTTCTGTTCCATGCTACCCAACCTAATGAAGGAGGCATGCACATATTCTGCACATTCATATTAATTCATATTTATTCACTGAAATGTCCCATTCTCTTTCAGGGTGGTGTGTGGGTCAGATTTTGTGCCAAGAGAAGAGTTTAAATAAATTCTACATGTTGAGCCACCACCAACTACCTCCGTTCTTTTTACATCACCTATTTCCTTCAGTGTTTGAGAACTAGGTTTGTGTATATATTATTACCCTAGGTGAATCATCATCCTTGATTAAAGCTGTTGAATATGAAGCCAGTTTCTTCCTCCTAGGAGTGACATTTTCAGGCAATAAGGGTGTGGTACAATCAAGCACATGAACTGAAACAGTACCAACTTGTTGGGTGGGTCTGGCATTATCGCAACACTATATTGGCACTTACGTGGCCTTGGCCTTGTTAGCCTATACTTATGAAAGGCAATGCATCTGACAAAATGAGATGGCTACCTTCACTGTTTGACTGGTTGTCTGCCCAGGTTTGTTAAATTATACTTAGGCCAACCTACATACAGCCCTCGGCCACTTTCTGTTGGGTTGGCTGAGCCTGCTTACCGGCTAAGATGATTCTGGCCTTACATAGATTTGTGAACCCTGTTCTCCTTGAGGTATTGATGATATGATTCATGATATGCTCATGTATATTGATATGAATCAAGCAAACTGAGAACCTTAACTGTTTTTATTACTATTACTTAAGGGTCTCCTTGCTTACAATTCCTTTCTAAGTTTGATTAATGCTATGATCATGTAAGCAACACAGAGGTTAAAGAGCTCTAAATAGTAGGGGTGTGCACAGACCCCCCGCTCCGCTTCACTTGCAGATCCGCCATTTTCCGGATCGGGCCGCTCCGCCCCGCCCCCGCTCCGCCCACTTCCGCTCCGCTCCGCCCGGAGCTCCGGATCCGGATCCGGAGCTCCGTTTCCCCCCCCCCCATAGGCTTGCATTGAAAGCTAAAAAATTATACAACTTTTTTTCTGTTCAAGTTAGAAACCTCATGTTTGGCACCATGACACCTCATGGGGATATACACACGCATGCCAAGTTTCAAAGCAATCCCATCATCCCCTGATTTTTGGTGAATTTTTGAAAATCGGGCACCCCACACACACCATCCCTGCGAGGTGGGCAGGGGAGGAGGGAGGGAAGGCAGGCAGGCATGCAGCTGGCATTTCTGGGGGCATAAGGAAGTGAGCCAAGGATAAGCCAGTAATGCATATAAAATGGAATAAATCAATCAATAAACAAAGGAGGGGTGGAATTAAAAGCAGCAGTGTTGCTCAATAAACAACAAGAAGAACTTTTTTTAAAAGGCTATATCTGTCTTTTACCAGCAATAGGGGGACGTGCCCGGGGGAGGGGGAAGTAGCTGCCAGTTCAAGACACTGACAGCCACAGCTCTGAGAAGAAGTAAAACGCTCACTTCGACTCAGAACAGGCATTGCTCCACCACTGAAAAGTGACCATTCACTTCAACTCATGATAGGCATTGCTCCACCGTTTTACTCTCTTTGGAAGGCTCTAATGGCCTTCCAGTGCAGGAGAGAGTGGGGGCACGTCCACGATGAGATGCCCTAGGGGAGCTCATCCCCTTGCACCACATCGATTCAGTTGTTCCCCAAGGTTAGGGTGGGGAGCAGTGCTGTGTTTCTATCTCTTATTCTTGGCTTAGTATATGATTTCAGGTTGTGTTTGTGCATTTGGTGGGGCTACTGTGTTAAAAAACACGGGGAAAAGCCCGTTCAGATGAAGAAAGAGAAGTTTCCCAGAATCCCAAGTTACCTGTTTTGCCTATGCCCTCCTCCAACTTTGGGATCATCATGACCGGGAGCTGACTCTGCCCCTCAGCCCTTTGAAAAAGGTATTTTTCCCGCCGAATTTTTTAAAAATGTCTAGCCCGCGACCCGTACGATGCAGAAAGTTGAGAGTGGTCTCAAAATGACCCCCATCCACGACTCTCTGTGCACAAGAATTTTCAGAACGATAGCTTAACCCCCCCCAGTTATCCCCGATTCTTTCCCTCAATGCAATCCTATGGGCGAAAAGCCGAAAACGCAGTTTGAGCCGCGCGGTTGACCCGATTTTCACAAAAATATAGCCCGCGACCCGTACGATGCAGAAAGTTGAGAGTGGTCTCAAAATGACCCCCATCCACGACTCTCTGTGCACAAGAATTTCCAGAACGATAGCTTAAACCCCCCCCCAGTTATCCCCGATTCTTTCCCTCAATGCAATCCTATGGGCGAAAAGCCGAAAACGCAGTTTGAGCCGCGCGGTTGACCCGATTTTCACAAAAATATAGCCCGCGACCCAGAAAACGCAGAAAGTTGAGAGTGGTCTCAAAATGACCCCCATCCACGACTCTCTGTGCACAAGAATTTCCAGAACGATAGCTTCAAAAACAACGTAGTTATGCGCGATTATTTGCCGCAATGCAATCCTATGGCGAAATGTTTTCAAGATGGCGACCGGAGCGCTCCGCCTGAACTCGGAGCTCCGAAAAATGGTCGCTTCTCTTCGCCTTGCTTCTAGGGGGTCCGCGGTCCGCTCCTACTCCGCCTCTGGGTAAGGCGGAGCAGGCCAATCCGCTACTGCTTCTACGCTCCTAATCGGAGCGGAGCACATCCCTACTAAATAGGACCATATGAAGCAGGCCTTGCCCAAGCAGGGGGCCCTCCGTTGGTGTTAGACGTCTATCCCCCCCAGCCAGCATAACACATGGCTGTGCTATGTGGGGATGATGGGAATTGCAGTCCAGCACAGATGGAGGGCCGTGAGTTAGGGAAGGCTGGTATAAAGAAGCAATAGTATGCTAGGGCTCTGTATTCATCTGCCTTGTTCAAAACAGTTTAATATGGGAATACTAAATGATTCTCTATGCTCTGTATTCCTTTGTGGAATCACTACCATACATTGCACAAATGAGTTTTTAGTTCATTATTTGTCTTGCCATTTTGAAATCTGTTGAAACCTGAAATACTGCCTTTTGTAAAATGTTAATGGAATGCTATTTCCATTTGCAACAACTAGTTTAAGTCCAATATAAATTGCTTTTGCTCTGTTTTAATTTTACCATTTGAGTTCTTTCTTTCTTTCTTTACGAACACTCAACCAGAACACTAAAACACAATTTGTTCTTTTTGGCAGAATCCTGAAATGTATCTAAGATAAAAGGTTGTTGCTGGAAGGTTAATTAATTATGGCCATTAGCCAAGAGTGGAAATGTTTTAATGAGATAAAAGCAGTCTACTACTTTGCTGCTGCTGCTGTTGTTGTTTTTCCATGTTACAGAACTGAAGGGAAATTGCCCAGCTAAATTACCTCAATTTCTATTGGATTTATTCTGATTGTTCTGCTGAGATATAGAGAAAATTTAGGAATCTATAAACGTCACAGATGAAATTAAATGACTGAAGAAGGCTTAAAATTTCAGGGTTAGAATAGACCTGAATGTAATCTAATCCAACCCCTTTTTCTGTTAAAAATTCATCTCAAAACCCAATTACAGCAACAAATATCGGGCATTTAGAAAGTAATCTGAGGCTAAAGCATAAACCTACACTATAGTATAGTGCAGCCTTCCCCAACCTGGAGCCCTCCAGATGTGTTGGACTACACCTGACCAGGAGAGACCTGGGTTCAAATTCTCGCTCAGCCATTCACTTCCAGAGGTGGTCTTGAGCAGTTGTTCTCTCTCTCTCTCTCTCTCTCTCTCTCTCTCTCTCTATATATATATATATATATATATATCATACCTTCTTGTGCACAAGGAGAAAAATGGCATAATCATGGAGGGGAGGGGAGGCGTTATTCTCATTTTAGGAGGCACCCACTGGAATTGTGTTAAGGGAATGAAAACGGGAGGAGGTGAAAAAGCAATAAAAAAGGATCTGGTGATTCCAGCTGTTAGGAATAGACAAGGCAGATAATTGTGATTCTTGGTTAGTGATCTTGTCTTGGGCCTCAATGACAAAATGGCCCCACAGTTTGTTGTTTTTCCTACTTCTAGGCCACTTGCTAGTATTATTGTACCCATGCTGCTAGAATGTTTTTGAGCAAAAATCAGCTGCATCACATCCACGTAAGTGTGCATGCTAAAACTGTAGGCCTCCAAACACACTAGGCTGCTGGCCAGGTTGCTGAGCTCAGCCCCAGGGAACCATTTCACTTGTCGCAGAGTGTGTGTGTGTACGTGTGGTTCCTCCCTAGTAATGCTGGCTCCTCACTACTATTGTTACCAATAGCTCTTGCTCCTCCTTCTCACCACCACTGTTGTCTGGGCCACAGTGAGAGGCAGGTGAACAAGCAGGTTACCATGGTGATGAGAAAGAGCAACTCCAGGGAGTTCTTGTTAGTAGGCGCCTGCTGAGGTGTGCACGCTCAGGAATTGCCCGGTCATATCTGTCCTTGACACCGACCTTGATCCATAAAAGAGGGGGCAGCGTGTGTAGCGATGATACTATATATATCATATTTCTCTCACACCCACTTATCGGTGTGTCCACATCCCAGCTCTGCCCCACCTTGAGCCCCATTCAAGAACCAGAATGTTTCAAATTTAACCCTAGAACCATCAGATGTCGTGTCTGATCATCCTCCCTCTTCGCAATCTACAAAACGGACTCGAGGCTTCAAGCGATTATGGCTTTATTATGCTAGAGGGAAGACTTTCCACAATGTGGATTCAAGGAAGCCCTCAAACTGCCCCAAGCTCTAAATGACTATTCTAAGATCTCTGTTAGGGAAGACAATCTGTAGGCTAGTGAAGTTGCCATCTGTTTGCCCATGGACACCGACGGTTAAACCTGCTTTCCAGTGACGCCCCTCCCTTAGAGTGGCTCTCTTCTATGCTGGCTTCCAAGAGTGGCTATCCTGGCAAAGCATCTTAGTCCCATCTCTGACTCTGCCCACTTCGACCAGTGATGCACTCTTGCATCTCGCAAGTCACGTTCCTCTTCCTCCTCCCCAGAAACTTGGGTTTCTACCATGGAGGGGGTGTGGGCAGCAACTTGACCTAGGCCATCTGTTTGTCAAGGCCTTGGGACGAATCTCTCCCAATGCCTGGGGGCTCTGGAGGAGGTTCCTTCCCCATTCCTGATCTAGCTGTCCCAGCTCAGATTCAGAATCGGAGTTGTCAGAAATCTCAAGGGGCCTGGGTTCAACCCTGACATCAGATAGGCTCCTATGATGCCAGTACAACCTTATCCCCACACAACATTTGTGTATAATAACTGCATGTATTTATTAAATTTGCATCCTGCCTTTCCACCAAATGCTGCTCATGGCACTACACTACTGTAAAATTCAAAGCAACTATCAAAACATAAAAACAGGTGGGTCAAACATCAATACAACAAGCTGGACATTTACCATAACAGGCAGCATATAAAACCAAAGACCTGTCTAAATAAAACATCTCTGCTTGTGGCCAAACAACATGTGATGCTAGACACATCTCTTCAAGCTCTGAGGTTCTTTTTTCAACTTTAAAGAGCATGCTGGGAGAGAGGCAGAATCAGGATTAGGCCCATGGCGCACAGAAAGGGGGGTTAACCCTCTCTATTACTGTCATAAATTGCCCATACTCTTCTTCCCACCAAAACTGCTATAAGCTTTAGGGAAGGGGAGGGGGACGTAATATCCACAGAACCATGGCAGGAGAGGACAGAATTTATGCCCTTTCCCAGCAAGCCGCCATCCCAGCCCTGATTTCCTGCTCCTCACACCTAGTAGAGTTTTTAAAAAAAACGAATTATGGAACTTGCAGTTGCTGGGAAGCCCATCATCACTCTTGCTTCCCAGCAACTGCATTTAATGCTGGGAAACAAGGATTTGCCAACACTGAGAGTGTATCTGCGCTAGGGCAACATCACCGAGACAGATTTGTGATGGCTAAACGGCACTCTGCCTGAAGAAAGGACAACATCTAGATTAAGGCTCAGAGAGCAAAGAAGTGGGGGGATGTCACTTAATACTGACATCTGTGCTGCTGGGCAAGCCCAGGGAAACCACTATTCTACCAGTGTTTGATGCAGTATTTAAAACTGGTGTCAAGGACAGGCATGTTCAAGCACCTGCTGAGGGCCCATTCCTCAGTAGGGGCCTACTGACAAGAACCCCATGGAGTTGCTCCTCCTCTTCTGCACTGCAACTTGCTTGTTCACCTGCCCCTCACCCTGGCCTGGACAACAGTGGCAGTGAGTAGGAAGAGCAGAGATGCTACCGCCTGTTTTTGTGAACTGCCCAGAGAGCTTCGGCTATTGGGCAGTATAAAAATGTAATAAATAAATAAATGTACCACCTGTTTGCTCACTGGCCCTCTGCCTATCAAGCATGCAGATGGTTTCAATGTTGAGATAGATGAGGAGCAATAGCAGCTAGTGACAATGGTGGTTAGAAGCTAGACTTGGGGAGGGAAGGGATGTGAAGAATGGTGTGGCGAATGTGGATAGGAAAACATTTTCTCCCTGTCTCATAATAAACCTGGGGTCATCCCAGGACAGATAAAAGGAAGTACTTCTTATTTATTTATTACACTCTGGACAGTTTACAATTAAAGTCATAGTATACAAAAATCCAGATTTAAACTTTAAAACTGTCATATAAAACTGGAATAAGTTACAGTCCAGGGACAGCTTGTCTAAAAAGATATGTTTTCAAGAGGCGTTTGAAGGATATTACATTTCCCACCTCCCGAACCGCACGAGGGAGGGTTTTCCAGAGGGTGTGTGCTGTGACAGAGAAGGCCTGCTGTCGAGGTTCTTCATGACGGCATTCTGTTCATCTTGGAATGACGAGCAGGGCCTCTTCTGACGATCAGAAATGTCATCTGGGTGTATGTAAGGGAAGGCGGTCTGCTAGGTATCCTGGTTCCAAGTTGTTTAGGGCTTTCTAGGATAATAGCATAACCTTGTACGTGGCTCGGTAGCTAACAGGCAGGCAGTGCAGTTCTTTTAGCACAGGTTTTATCTGAGCAGAGCTAGGCATCCCAGTGAGCACCCTAGCTGCTGCGTTCTGCACAAGCTGCAGCTTCTGAACCACACACATGGATAGCCCCACACAGAGCGCATTATAGTAGTCTAATCATGAGGTTACCTGTGCATGAATGACTGTGGCTAGGCTATCCCTTTCCAGGAACAAGCATAGCTGGCGTGCTCTGGTCCACCAAGGCCACCTGGGTCTCCAATGACAAAGATGAGTCCAGGAGCACCCCCAAACTATGGACCTGCTCCTCCAGAGGGAGTGCAACCCCATCCAGAATAGGAAAACACCCCAATTCCTGGACCTGGGAACCACCAACCCACAAGGCCTCTGTCTTATTGGGATTCAGCTTCAGTTTGTTGGCCCTCTTCCAAGCCATAACTGTATCTAGGCAGCGATTCAGAGCGTGCATGGCCTGTCCCAATTCAGATGTTACAGTGAAATACAGCTGGGTGTCATCTACATACTGATGACACCTTGCCCCAAATCTCCTGATGTCTGCTCCCAATGACTTCATATAGATATAGAACAACATTGGGGACAAGATGGGGACAAGTTCAGCTGCCATAAGGCTAAAGTGCAGTCACTCAATGCTATTCTCTGGAACCAACCCCACAAGTAGGAGTCAAACCACTTTAAAACTGCACCTCCAACTCATGAAGGCAGTCCAGGAGGACACCATGGTCAATGGTATTGAAAGGCGTTGAGATCGAGAAGAAGTAACAGGGTCGCAATCCCCCTGTCTCTCTCCAGAAGAAGGTCATCCATCAGGACAACCAAGGCTGATTACTTCTTCACACTGCGCATAGTTAGACTATGGAATTCACTACCACAAGATGTGGTGATGGCCACCTATTTGGATGGCTTTAAAATGGGCTTAGACAAATTCCTGGAGAAGAAGGCTATCAATGGCAACTAATGCTGATTGTTCTATGCTACCTCCGGTATCAGAGGCAGTAAGCCTAAAACACCAGTTGCCGTGGAACTTGGATGGGAGGGTGCTGTTGCACTCACGTCCTGCTTGTGGGTTTCCTGCAGGCAGCTGGTTGGCCACCATGTGAAGAAGGGTTGGTGAGGAGAAGCTGTTTAACCCTTTTATTTTTCAGCTCAAAAGGACCCTCCCCAAGTTGATTTTTCACCAACAATTGGAAAGATACAAGGAAACTACCAAGGCCTCATATCTGTTTTTCTCATTAATGCACTAAGCACCTATTCTACTAGCATTTAGACACCAGCTTTTAAATAAATAAATAAATAAATTCCCATCCAAACATTTAGTGGCGTTTGATTTAATCAAGTGACGCTATTTTGTGCTGCCTCCTGCTGTGGTCTGTTTTGTTTTATTTTTAATCATACTGTGCTTGTAGGTTTCTATTTTAAGGCTATTTTGTTTTTCATGACAATGTTGTTTTAAACAACAAATTGCATGCTACCTTGTGGACCAACCATTGGAAGGTAGAGGATTTTTTTAAATAAATAAAGAAATGAGCAAATAAAGAAATGGGTGATGGCCCATATGAGTGGGTCTCTTGAACCAAAGCCTCCAGCACTTACCTCCTACATCACCAATAGTCTGGTGTCTCAGTAGCCTTATAGATCAAGGACTGTAGTTCCAGCCTGAAATATCAGCTGACCACCCCGGTATGCACCAGCTTTCACACTGTCAGCTGATTCCACAAGCCAATCAGTACACACCAGGCCCTATAAAACCCTTGAGGCCAAACCAGCTCATTAGTCAGAACAATATGTCGTGAGTTGTCATTTGCCTTTCACCTTGTCTTCTGCCCCTTTCACACATGCCACACATGTCAGAACCAGGCTAGATAGCATTGCTTAACAGATCCCAACATTTGAGGGTAGTGGTAGGGAGGGGAGGGAGAGAAACCCAGTAAGGCAAACAGAGGAAATTAGGCAGCTGTTTTGTGACATAAGGATTACACCTTACTAGCATCGGACAGCTAGAGCATGTTGATTGGTGCCTGACCAATCTCCCCGTGTAAGAAGTCTACAGTGTTGCCCAGTATATCTACAGCTTATTCTATACTAAGCAGGCCTATACACATTAATAAACAGCATATAGGCCAACTGTATAAGTTCAACACCTGACTTCACTCCTCACCATTTCTTCTGGTGTCACACTCACTACAGTTCCCTAGCTGCAACTTATTTTCACCCAGTTCTGAGCCATACATACTATGGTGGCTGTTGCTAAACTGTAACCACTGAGATTTATTTATTTATTTTATTTATTTATTACATTTTTATACCGCCCAATAGCCGAAGCTCTCTGGGCGGTTCACAAAAATTAAAATCATCATAAAACAACCAACAAGTTAAAAATACAAATACAAAATACAATATAAAAAGCACAACCAGGATAAAACCACACAGCAAAATTGATATAAGGTTGTTGCTTAACCCAGGAATTGCCATGGCCTAGTGGAAGTGAGCAAGCGTGGTGCCCCTTGCATGTTCATTGCTTCTGCTTCACTCATATAGTAATATTTGAACCCAGGAACACTGGGTTGTTTAGGAGTTAAACAACCCAGAGTTAACCCAACACTCGGATATGATTTGTTGTTGGGGTAATTTTGGGTTGTTTACAGGTTCAGACGTTATGAACCAAGGAATAAGATGTTCTTGGGTTGTTGAATGAAAGTAGAAGTGACAAGTGCCCAGTAGGCAGCACACTTATTCACTTCTACTCAGTCATAGCAATTCATGGATTAGACAATTAGAATTACTGAACATGGCAACGCTTTCCCCTAGGATCATATTAAACAAAATAAGTGAAGGGGGATTGTTGTTAGCAATCGGCAATCGATGATGGATGTCTTTGGGGGAACAACATGGGTGATTTGGGGCTTTATCGATGGTGCCTGTTTCTGCCATTTGAGCTGCGCAGGGAGTTCATGCACCTGTGCTCCTTCCCCCTTCCCAGTTGCGCAATTCCACCTGAGCACCTGTACAGTGGGCAGAAAAAAAGAGGGAAGCCAAAAGAGAGTGGGAGTTGGAGCAATGAATGTATACTTGACCATTGGTTCACTCCACCTACTCAGCACGCGCCCCCAAGCAGAATGATGAAAGGAATTCAAACGGCGCGCTGGAGGAGAACTGCTCCACCCTCCTCTTCTGTCAGTGAGACCACCCTTCTATAGCACATGCCCCCAACAACAACAAAATCAGGATGTGAGGACAGCTTTACATGGGGATGGAAGAGTGGTTTTATTGTGCATGGTGGGGAAAACAGACTTTCCCACTCCAAAATAACACGGAAAAAGGTGAGAAGAGGCGAGATGAATGCAGGATGGGGACAATGTCATGTGACTACCATGCTGCAAAACCACATACTAGGCATAGTGAGAGTGTGATAAATCACTGGTGAGTCCGGTGAGTCCAATGGACTCACCTGGACTCACGGCCAGCCTTGTGAGAGCTTTCCTGGGCAGGTGGGTATGGGGTAGCAGCCCTGCACCGCCTCAAATCAGCCTGAGGCACCCCAAGGCTTTGGGAGCAATATGCTTCAGTCTCAGGGCGCTTTGGGCCGGATTCAGGCCGAGGAGGGCTAAACCAGTCCGCCTCACCTTGGATCTGGGGATTCGAGCCATGGTGGTGCTCAGCCAACAGGTTTTGGACAACTAGGGGACAGCTGGGTAACCAGCCAGGTCAGTAAAGTGCCCTCTTGAACATAAGGCCTGACTTGTATAAAAGTGTCTAGATTAGCCCCTCTGCCTTGCTTGAGCAACAAACCAAGAGCCTCAGCGTACTGAGCCATTCCTTGCTCTGTTACTTAGCAGGAGCTGTGGGGCTGATATCCATCAACACTTGTCTTTTCTTCATAGCGTAAATAATTGCCTCAACCATATGGGTGTTGTGTTAAACAGAGTTATCCCTTTAAATTCAGCATGGATCATTCTGAAGATTCTGAGATAAATCAATCCATTTCTTTTTTGTATTGTATTTTTCATTACCTTTTAGCTGATTTGTGTGTGAGAGAGACCACTCATATATCTTTCAAACAGTACAATGCTGTGAACATCAGCACATCATTTTAAAATCATATATTAGGGAACTAATGACCATTTATTGCAGATCAAGCAATAAAAAAGAGCATTGCATTTCCAGTAGATCAGTTCTTTGATGCAAAGCCCCACTCTGTAGTTCAGAAATGAGTTCTGGGACTCCACCATGTCAAGACCTTTTTGGAAATGGCAGTCTTGCATAATCAAATACAGAAAAATGCATCCACACGGCACACAAGGGATCTCAAATGAAGATTTACCAACATGAGGCAAAGAAGAAGACAGCTGTGTTTTTATGGTGGTTATAATGATCCAATTTCATGACCACATGATAGCCTGACTCTCTTTTCAGAAGAGGTGGAAGAGTCCTTGCTTAGAGTCTGCAGTCATTCAAAAAGAACATCCGCTGATTCAAGTGTGGAAGCAAAGATAATGTCAAGGGGGAAGATAAGTGAAGGGAGCGAACTGGAAATGGTAGGAGAGGGTAAGAGCTACGGGTCGGAGTGAAGAGAGCAGAACCTAAAGTAATCAGCAATATGTAAGGATGTGGCCACAGAAGGTACCACAGTAGTGAGAGAGCTAGGCAGATTTCAGATGGCAGAAACTGAGCATTAATAGTAGAGCTCTAACCTAGGGTGACCATATGAAAAGGAGGACAGGGCTCCTGTATCTTTAACAGTTGTGTTGAAAAGGGAATTTTAGCAGGTGTCTTGTATATATGGAGAACCTGGGGAAATTTCCTCTTCATCACAACAGTTAAAGCTGCAGGAGCCCTGCCCTCTTTTAAATCTGGTCATTCTAGTATAGCTCCTGCAGCTTTAACTGTTGTGATGAAGAGGGAATTTCACCAGGTTCTCCATATCTACAAATGACACCTGCTGAAATTCCCTTTTCTATGCAACTGTTAAAGATACAGGAGCCCTGTCCTCCCTTTCATATGGTCACCCTAACCTAGTAGTTAGTGGGATGTGAATGCAGATGTATGGATTCTGTAACATCCGTTCCGTCTGTAAACCAACCAGAGAGCTTCGGCTATGGGGCGGTATATAAATGTAATAAATAAATAAATAAATCTGCATTTCGCAGATTGACCAGTGCCTTTTGTTCCATCATCTGCTCATCGACAGGATTGGATTTTTTCCAATTTCTCGAATTTGCACATATGTGAAAATTCACACTTGTGAAGATGTATAACCTCCCCCCCAAATATGGAAAAACAAAACAAGAAATCCAAAAATGTGTATTTTCATTCTTTAGCCTATGAAGGAAATGCAGTGTAGTGGCTAAAGTGTTGGACTGAGAGTTGGCAGATCTGGGTTCTAGTCCCCACTCTGCCATGGAAACCCACTGAGTGATTTCAGGCTAGTCATAGGCTCTCAGCCCAACATCCCTCACAGGGTTGTTGTTCCGAGGATAACATGGAGAGGAGGAGGAGGATTGTGTATGTCACCTGGGGTTCCTTGGAGGAAAAAAGGCGAGGTATAAATACAATAATAAATAATAAATAAATGTATTATTTTTCTATGACTAAAATTTCACAAAATTCTGGAAACTAAAAAACAACTTTTCTTATGACTCAGGAAAGCAGAATTAGCAGGTCTAATCTATAGAAATCCAAACTAATTTTATTCCATTGCTAATTTCTCTGACATCCCTGGATGTTAAGAAACTACTCAAATGGGAAGTTTTGCAGGCAAATAAAATAACCGTCAAGGAAAGGGAAAAATCCATCAAACTGAAGGCAAGGAAGAAATCATTAGGGATACAGACTAGGCATTAAATAAGGGCTGGTGGCTTTTGGCTTTATTCACCACGGTTAAAGCTGTGGTTTAAGGTGTCTTCTGAACCGGGCCATGGATAGCATTGGTTTGCATGCAAACAAAAGAGAGGATCAAAAATAGATGTAAAACAGCACACAAGTAAACACTAACTTTTTATTTAGATTGCAGTACTATACAGACTTTCCTGGGAGTGAGCACCACTGAACACTAGTGGGCCTTACTTCTGAGTAAACGTGCTAGGATTGTATTATTAGTCTGTTTGCAGTTACTGCACTATGCAGCTTCATGGTGGAGGGATATGAACATTTCCCGTTTACATATTATACTGTTGGTTTTATATCTTGATGGTTTTTTAATTTTTGTATACTTTTTAATGTTCACTGTTTTTAACTTTTGTAAACTGCCCAGAGAGCTTCGGCTATGGGGTGGTATATAAATTAAATAAATAAATAAATAAATAAATAAATAAATAACTGCAACCTGCTAGGAACTGACCAATTTTGCTGGTGTCTTTTGTATGTGTTTGAGTCCTGTTGAGTTGACTCCTTTCCAGGCCTGGCCCAAGGTATCTTGCCACCTCAAGTGAGGTGACACTGCTGTCCCTCACCCCAGCAACCTGGCCAGCCTACTCGCCCAGTTGCTGTTTTTGTGGCCACCACCGCCTGCACTCCCGGCCATTGCTGTCCACACTCCTGCATGCCCTCCTCCCTCTCTGATTGGCTGGCCAACCAGCTGGCTTCTTCCTTACTTATTCAGCAAGCCAGCTCAGCTGGTCACTCGCTCCTGCCAGTGTGGCTGCTGCTCCCTCCTTTTATCCCAACTATCGAAGCCTCTCACAATACCTTAGGAGCCCCACGGCTGCCCATGCAAGCGAGGGAGCAGACGGCCAGGTTGGGCGTGCGGGTGGGCACGCGGCAGCTGAAGCAGCAGCAGCCCTCCTGGCAGAGGCAGGGCAGGGAGAGCAGTACAATTCGCTCCTGTCAGTCGCTCATTCCTCCTGGCATGACTGCCACTCCCACTCTGTGCCCCATACTTGGCTCAGAAATACTACAAACGAGGATCTTGGAATTGTTGTAGATCGCAAGCTGAATATGAGCCAACAGTGCGATATGGCTGCAAGAAAGGCAAATGCTATTTTGGGCTGCATTAATAGAAGTATAGCTTCCAAATCAGTACTGGTTCCTCTCTATTCGGCCCTGGTTAGGCCTCATCTAGAGTATTGTGTCCAGTTCTGGGCTCCACAATTCAAGAAGGATGCAGACAAGCCGGAGCGTGTTCAGAGGAGGGCAACCAGGATGATCAGGGGTCTGGAAACAAAGCCCTTTGAAGAGACTGAAAGAATTGGGTATGTTTAGCCTGGAGAGGAGAAGATTGAGGGGAGACATGATAGCACTCTTCAAATACTTGAAAGGTTGTCACACAGAGGAGGGCCAGGATCTCTTCTCGATCCTCCCAGAGTGCAGGACACGGAATAACGGGCTCAAGTTAAAGAAGCCAGATTCCAGCTGGACATCAGGAAAAACTTCCTGACTGTTAGAGCAGTACGACAATGGAATCAGTTACCTAGGGAGGTTGTGGGCTCTCCCACACTAGAGGCATTCAAGAGGCAGCTGGACAACCATCTGTAAGGGATGCTTTAGGGTGGATTCCTGCATTGAGCAGGGGGTTGGACTCGATGGCCTCATAGGCCCCTTCCAACTCTGCTATTCTATGATTCTATGAACTCCCATAAGAGCTCCTGCGAACTCCATGAGAGGTCAGCCAGTTGCTCTGCACAAATGAAGGGAAGCAATGAAGGCTTATGACGAATAGTGATTTGCTTGCTTTGCTCTGCAATGTTTACCGGGCGGGGTGAGGTAGGGAATAAAAAATAGACAGCTTTTCTTGAAAACAGAATAGGAAACAAAAAGCATCTTTAACTTCCATTCAGCTGTGGCATTCTGAATATTTCATAAGAAGAAACACTAGAGGAATGGATGAGTGCCTTTCTCCCACCTCCTTTTCCCGTCTCTCCTGGTCCAACTACTATATCAATCCAATTGCCCTGATTCTTTTTTTTTTTCTTTCCTTTTTTGGGGGGGCTGTTCTTCATCCAGCTGTTCCATTAGCCACAATGAGGAGGAACTGTGTCCCGAGGTTATCAGCATATTTAATTTCTATGACATATTTTGTGGTTAGCTGCTGTGGGGCTACTGGAACTAACACAGTTGGAGAGGGAGTCAGATTGATGTTTATATAAAAACCACCAACATAACGTAGAAATCACAAATGGTTTAAAGTGGCCGTGTCAGTTTCTTCTTCCAACAGATGCAGAGGAAGGGTAGTTAAAGTCCTAAACACATAACATGGAAGGAAGTCCAATTTGTTCCAACAGGGCCTTAATTCCACACAAGTGTTGTAATTCAGAGGTCCACATGGGCAGCTGGGACCTTTTGCTTTCGCTCAAAGGACACACGCCAAATGTCCTTTGGCGTGTCAAATCTCCAGCAGAGTTTTAAACAAGAGGGAAATTAAAATCCGATAACCTCTCCATATTGATCGAGGCGGGGAACAACAATACACGATAAAATACATAAAACTGAATTAAAACATAATATACATTGTTGAAAACATCCTAAAAACATTCTAAAAACATCTTAAAATTCCGCTGGATAGGCCTGCCAGAAGAGATCAGTCTTTATGGCTTTCTTGAATGCTAGTAGACTGTTAAGTTGACGAGTCTCCTCCGGCAGGCCATTCCACAGTCTGGGAGCAGCAGAAGAGAAGGTCCTCTGGGTAACAGTTGTTTATCTTGTTTTTGCTAGCTGATGTAGATTTTTCCCAGAGGACCTGAGTGTGCGGGGCAGATTGTACGGGAGATCTGACCCTTGCACTCCATCATCCTCAGGAGCACTTACAGGAGCACTTTTAATACTGCAGCACCCGCCTTCTGGAATACCCTCTGGAATACATTAGCCACCCACAGTCCTGTTTAAAACTCCTCTCTTTACACAGGCTTTCTCTGAAGCGTGACCCAGTCAGCAATGGTTTGTACCACACAATAGAGTGTGCGGTTTCATTGTGATTCATTTGTATTGTGTTGCTTTTATTGTTTGTTTATTT
The DNA here is from genome assembly GCF_023053635.1 of Elgaria multicarinata webbii. Taxonomy (NCBI): domain Eukaryota; kingdom Metazoa; phylum Chordata; class Lepidosauria; order Squamata; family Anguidae; genus Elgaria; species Elgaria multicarinata. The sequence continues at coordinate 122,815,392 of NC_086172.1, read as the reverse complement.
ATTTATTTATTTATTTATTACATTTATATACCGCCCCACAGCCGAAGCTCTCTGGGCGGTTTACAACAATTAAAAATAGTAGACATTAAAAGTATACAAAAAATTTAAAAAACATAAAAACAGTATAAAAACAACAACAGTATTCATTTAAAACAACAATTCTGGGGTCCATTAAAACAAACTTAACGTTATTAAATGCTGTTAAAATGCTGTTAAAATGCCTGGGAGAAGAGAAAGGTCTTGACCTGGCGCCGAAAAGATAACAACGTTGGCGCCAGGCGAGCCTTATCGGGAAGATCATTCCACAGTTGGGGGGCAACCACTGAGAAGGCCCTCTCCCTTGTTGCCCTCCTCCGAGCTTCCCTTGGAGTAGGCACTCGGAGGAGGACCTTAGATGTTGAGCGCAGTGTACGGGTAGGTTCATGTCAGGAGAGGCATTCCATCAGGTATTGTGGTCCCAAGCCATGTAGGGCTTTATAGGTTAAGACCAGCACCTTGAATTGGGCTCGGAAACATATAGGCAGCCAATGCAAGCGGGCCAGAATCGGTGTTATATGCTCAAACCTCCCTGTTCCAGCTATCAATCTGGCCGCCGCATTTTGCACAAGCTGCAGCTTCCGGACCGTCTTCAAAGGCTGCCCCATGTAGAGGGCATTGCAGTAATCTAATTTGGAAGTTACCAGAGTATGGACAACTGAAGCTAGGTTATCCCTGTCCAGATAGGGGCGTAGCTGGGCCACCAGCCGGAGTTGGTAGAAAGCACTCCGTGCCACCGAGGCCACCTGTGCCTCAAGTGACAAAGATGGTTCTAGGAGAACCCCCAAGCTACGAACCTGCTCCTTCAGGGGGAGTGCAACCCCATCCAGAACCGGTTGAACACCCCCCATCCGATCAGAGGAACCACCCACCAGCAGCATCTCAGTCTTGTCTGGATTGAGTTTCAGTTTATTAGCCCTCATCCAGTCCATTGTCGCAGCCAAGCACCGGTTCAGCACATCCACAGCCACACCTGATGAGGATGAAAAGGAGCAGTAGAGCTGCGTGTCGTCAGCGTACTGATGACAGCGCACTCCAAAACTCCGGATGACCGCACCCAACGGTTTCATGTACATGTTAAACAGCATGGGGGACAAGACCGACCCCTGCGGAACCCCATACTGGAGAGTCCACGGGGCCGAGCAATGTCCCCCAAGCACCACCTTCTGGAGCCGTCCTGCTAAGTAGGAGCGGAACCACTGCAATGCAGTGCCCCCCACTCCCAACTCAGCCAGATGTTCCAGAAGGATACCATGGTCGATGGTATCGAAAGCCACTGAGAGGTCGAGGAGAATCAACAGAGTCACACTCCCCCTGTCTTTCTCCCGACATAGGTCATCATACAGGGCGACCAAGGCTGTTTCCGTGCCAAAGCCAGGCCTGAAACCCGACTGAAATGGATCCAGATAATCAGTCTCATCCAAGGCCGGATCTACACTACTGCTTTAAAGCGCTTTATAACAGCGCTTCAACATCTAAGGTCCTCCTCCGAGTGCCTACTCCGAGGGAAGCTCGGAGAATGGCAACAAGGGAGAGGGCCTTCTCAGTGGTTGCCCCCCAACTATGGAATGATCTTCCCGATAAGGCTCGCCTGGCGCCAACGTTGTTATCTTTTCGGCGCCAGGTCAAGACCTTTCTCTTCTCCCAGGCATTTTAACAGCATTTTAACAGCATTTAATAACATTAAGTTTGTTTTAATGGACCCCAGAATTGTTGTTTTAAATGAATACTGTTCTTGTTTTTATACTGTTTTTATGTTTTTTAAATTTTTTGTATATTTTTAATGTCTACTATTTTTAATTGTTGTAAACCGCCCAGAGAGCTTCGGCTGGGGGGCGGTATATAAATGTAATAAATAAATAAAATAAATAAAATAATAATAATAAATATTTAAAGCACTATAAAACTGTTATAATGCGCTTTAAAGCAATAGTGTAGATCCGGCCCAAGAGTGTCTGGAGCTGGCCCGCCACCACCCGTTCAAGGACCTTGCCCAGGAATGGAACATTTGCTACCGGCCTGTAGTTACTAAGATTTTCCGGGTCCAAGGAAGTTTTCTTCAGGAGTGGTCTCACTACCGCCTCTTTCAGACGGTCTGGGACCACTCCCTCTCGTAGAGAGGCATTAATCACCTCCTTGGCCCAGCCGGCTGTTCCATCCCTGTTAGCTTTTATTAGCCAAGAGGGGCAAGGATCCAGAGCAGAGGTGGTTGCGCGGACCTGTCCAAGCACCTTGTCAACATCCTCGAGTTGTACCAACTGAAACTCATCCAAGATTACAGGACAAGACTGTACTCTGGACACCTCACTAGATTCACCTGCTATAACACTGGAGTCTAAGTCCTGGCGGATTTATTAAGGGCTGTGTGTGTTATGCCGTTGTATTTTAAGTTCGCTGCTTCAGTATATAAATTTGAATAATAAATAACAGTCCCCACCACCACAAAACAGATCATTGATTGTCCCGAGGGTGAGATGGGAGCCTGGTACCTGCTCTTTCTTGCCAGTCTGTGGTTCCTCCATAAAGCAGCTGCAGACAAGCATGCTGACTGGGGCTTATGAGAGCTCTAGTCCCAAATATCTAGATGGTACCAGGTTGCCTACCCGGAGGTTCTCCCCCTCCTCATGAGCCCTCTCCACTAACTTATGTATGCAGTGGAGGAGGCTGGTGGCTCTCACCAGTGTGGTTTCAGCCAGAGCTAGTCACAACTCTAAAGGAGCTCCCTAAGGTGAGGAAACCACAAGCTTCCACTGTATGTATGCTTGCCTAGAAATAAATTTCCACAGTGGCCTCTTTCCAAGTGAAGTAATTTACGGCTGAGGTAAAAGACTCATCAGCTCATCTTCTGCTACTTTTCTCAAGAACAGCAGCAAATGTTCCAGCCAACCGTGGGTAACCTACATACTGGGTTTGTAACAAACGGTTCTCCAGAAAATTACCTTATTTAGATTACTTTACTTTTAGACATGATCGCCTCAAGCCTTGTAAGTAGACTACAATGGATGGTGTATGGAGAACGTTAAACTTTGGAGCTGAAAGTCATATTGGCAGTTCAGGAGGTAGCACTTTTCGCATCCCAGTCTATACAGGAATCTCCCCCAACCTGGGGCCCTCCAAATGTGTTGGACTACATTTTCCATAATCTCCCAGCCAGCAAAATTGTAGTCCAACACATCTGGAGGGCACGTGGTTAAGGAAGGCTGCAATATAGCAATGTGGTAATGGCGGAAGGTTTAGCATTGCTGGGGCAGTTCTGAATAAGCCATGAAAGTAGGTCTTGATAGCCTTGGCTTAACCAAGCTCTCTCCGTACATTCTGTAAAAACAGAGATATTCAAGCAAGTGTCCTGGACAAATTCCAGTATGGGTAATTACATTCAACCCACCTACATGGATTGGCAGGGACAAAAAAATGTGTTATGTAGCTGCAAACGTAGGAAGCTGAAAGAGCACAGGCAAATTAAATCGCTGCTTGAACAAAGACTCTTGTTTTAAGCCTCGTCTACGAGAAACGAAAGATCCCACCGATCACATGGCCATCTTAAGAAGAACGACGCAACTGCAGAGGTTCTATACTAGACATTTCCAATGGATGCCTTTGAACAATAGATCAAGATGTTCTACTATCTCTGTCTGGTCAAAAATAATAATAATGAATGCATGAAGAGAAAATCTATTAGGAAAGATAGCAGCATGGCTTCAGGGGAGGGAGGGAGGGAGGGGGAAATCTCCGTCTCTGAACAATTCAGAGGTTTTGACAAACGGTTAAACTCCTTGTGGGAGATGCCACCAGTGACTGTGATCAACTGTCCTGAGAAATTAAGTGAAGGAGTTGGCAACCAGCAAGGACTCTTTGAGAAATAACAGTAACTTTGTCTGACTAGCTTAGCTTAATTATGTTGAAGTGAGCTTGACAAGCAATTTGTTGGAAAAGAACATTATGGATACATCTAAATGAGAAATGTCTTTTACCTGCAATTGCTGAGGATACTTTGCTCCATTTTCCAGATGACTTACGTTAGCTCGTAAGTAAACAGACATGATTGTATGTTGGAGGCTCTTTAGCATTTGTGCCATCATGGAGAGGAACAGGACTGCAGAAGCAATTTGATATCTCCTCTCAGCGTTCTATGAACTTGCAGCACTATATTTTGTTTACCTGATTCACTTGACACCTTCCAGAGACTGCTTATCCAAGGAAGTGTGCGTAGGATTGCAGGACTTCCTTCTGAGTACATGTGTAGGACTCCACTGTTCTCGTGGCACAATCCCTTTGCGGGCTGGAGTCCACTGTAAAGTTGTACCTGTCAGAGCGGGCCCTCGACCATACATCTCAAAATGCAATTGGTCCATAGAAATGGCACATTTTGTGGAGCTGGATCCCGGATCCGCCTTCTGGAAGAGGAAGGGCTCTGTTCACAGAAGATTCCTCCATCTGATTTTTTGAGATCCCCCACCCTGCACATACAGTTCATCCCATTCAGCAGGATTTCCTGAGTTTCTGTGCAGCTCTTTTAGGGGGCTGGAGGAACTACCATAAAGAGGAGAGGGTAGGAAAGTCCACTTCCATCAGTGCAGTTGTTGCCAACCCATGGCCCTTTGGCCCCACCCACCATTTACCTCAATACCCTTCACCCAAATGAGGATAACAGACTCTAATCCATAAAAGCTTATGCCACAATATATGCCACAATATGTCTTTAAGGTAACATACTCTAAAAAAAATTCAGCCAATCCCATAGCATGTTTTTTGAGGTCTCTAGTATAAAATTTCCAAGATGTAAAGTTTAAGTTAATTTCCTGCAAAATCAAAGATATAAAAGGGCATTTCCAGGTGAGTTGTTATCCCAGGGATTGCCCCAGGATCATCCCTGTATGTCCACATGACACACAGGGGATCCCAGGGGCAGGAAAGGATGATCCCTCCTTTTCCCTGGGATAACGGGGATGGCTTTAATCCCAACTTTTCCTGTGGTCTCGGGATCGTCCCAAGACCGCGGGATGTGTTGGTGGCCGTCCTGGCTTCATCCCGGCTCCTCCCGAGTAAATGTGAAGAGCCGGGAACCGGGCATGGGGCACGGAGCTCTTCAGGAGCTCCATGCCCGTTGGGGGTGGGAGGGGGATTTTTAAAACAACAACACTGAACTTTTTGATAGAGCACTCACGTGCTTATCTTCCCAAAAAAAACCAACCCAAAATGGCAGGCGCGACATCCTCCCGGGACATCACGTGCAACATGTGGACTGAGGGGGAGGATCTCGCAAGATCCTCCTCCCTCCCTCCCTCCCTCCCTCCCAGAATGCCGGGAGATCTAGACATGCCCAAAGATTACTGTTCTAAAATGAAACGTTTAATAACACACCTTCTGCATATCACAGAGCTCTGAACTTGATGGGTGCTTAAGATGAGCAAAGGCCTTGGTCAGAGCTCTCAAACAGATACCAGAGAAAGTTGATAACTAGTTTCCAAGCTCCCTTCTTGCTATGGCAAGTTGAATTATCCTCCTGACACCTTTTGAACTGACATGTAAGTGAGAACATGGCTAACTTGTTCCTTAAAGCAAATAGATCAAATCTTAATTCATATAATTAAGGTCTGCATAAAACTAGAGTTTCCTCACATCAGCCAACAATCTGCTTCTGAAATTTGGAGGAACTCAAATCACAGGGAGGTTATTATAAAATTGCAACAGCAACTGCAGACTTCTTAATGTGCACACAGAATTGCTTTTGTGGCCCCATGGATTTGTTTGGATGCTGGCCATTCCTATGCATAGTGGACTTTTCTTTTTCATATACCCACAGGATTTGTCCTTGGTTATTTCTATTGACTGCTTTACAGATGTGATGCTTCCACTATCTAGAGAGAAATATGCAGGTATAAAAGTTCTCCTAATTAAAATGCACACCTCCATTAAGAAAGCTAGGGGAACTCTTTCCCATTGCAACCTTACTTGTATTCTGCCAGATGTCAGGCTGCTGTCTGTCTGGTAGAGCTAGCCAGAAACTAACACAAAGGAGAACAGCAAGGGGGGATTTTGGATTGTTAATAACAGAGTCCCCAGGAAGCAACAGAGCAGGAAGCAAATGGCTGCTGTTTCCAGGACCAGCTGAGTCACTCTGTATGGTACACAGTGACCCCAAAGAGAAGTCAGGCACCAGGCAAAGCCAGGGACTCAGCCAGGGCTGGGAAGAACAGGCACTCTTCCCGGCACTGGCTGAGTCACTTTGTGCAGCACATGGCAATCCCACAGGAATACCCGGCACCGGACAAAGCCGAGGACTTGACTGGCACCAGGAAGACCAGCCCCTACTCCTAGCACTGGATGAATCACCTCACATGGCACACAGCAACCCCACGGGGAAGCCAGGCACCGTGTCACTGCCAGCAGGTCACAGCTGCTGCTCCTCCCAGCTCCAGCCAAGTCCCTTTCCCCAGGTTGGGGAAGACATGGAAGTAAAAGAGAAAGACTAAAATGGGTGAGGGAGGGGGACAATGGTATTAGCAGATTTGTCTCTGCACCCCTGTCTTAGGGCTCATCTATACCTGCAGCCCTTTGGGGAGTGGGGAGGGACGATCACGGAGGTTTTTTCACTTCCGGGATCGTCCCTCAGGGGCCACACACCAGCAAGTTGTCCCAGAAGTAAAGAGGGACATTCCATGGTGACTTTTTTTTTTTCCCCCAGAAGGGGACATTTCTGCAATTGCACAATTCCTGCGTGAAGGAACTATTTTGTTGTTGTTTTTTAAATCCAACAAACTCGGTGCTGGATGACGCCAAGCGCCATCCCAAAGATGGCAAAAATGCACTCCCCCTCAACCCTGATACCCATGGACTCACCCCCGCACAATTCTGTGCACATTTCCTGAGCCCCGTTACTTGTGGGGAAGGGGGTGGACTCCCTGAGGGAGAGCCACATTGCCCATGGAGCTCAGGATGGTGCCGAAACTGAAGAAAAAAGGCACAAAAGCACTCCCAGCTATCCAGGAGAACTGAGTGCTCATCCCCTGGGATCAGCTGTGCAGGGATGACCTCATGATCACCCTGGGATAAATGGCAGGGTAGACAAGCCCCTGGTGTCTCTTCAGGAATCTCCCTGGAAACTTGCAATCTAAGACTGCAAGAAGGATACAGACAAGCTGGAGCGTGTTCAGAGGAGGGCAACGAGGATGATCAGGGGTCTAGAAACAAAGCCCGATGAAGAGAGACTGAAAGAAATGGGCATGTTTAGCCTGTTTTAAAGTATGTATTGTTTTAACTTGGTTCATGGTTTAATTTGTTTTTAGCTGTGCATATTTATTGTTTTATACTGTATGCTTTTATCTGTACGCTGCCCTGAGTTCCTAATGGTATAGGGCAGGATACAAATGTTTTTAAATAAAGAAATAATTTTGGGAAAGCGGGAAGACAATGGACCCGTAAAACCATTTTACTACACATTATTTTGCCACTCATCAGCAGCTGATGTATGACACAATTCTCCTTACCTCTTAGTAGGATGATTCAGATGTCTAAATTATCCTAAAGTGAGGGCTTTGGTATTTCCCATACATTATCTGTCCATGTGTCAGGATATGCCAGGGCTAACTGTTTCAAATGGAATGCTTCCCTGAACCTATAGCACAATATTAGTTTTGTTAGGATACCTTGACTGCTGTGGTCAAAAATGATCTGTAACAGTAGGCAGGCACAGGTGTGCTGCAATATATTACAGGTGCAGTCCAAAGCAAATATTACAATACACACCCACTAACTACTATCTGTCTGTCACAGACCGGCAAAATAAGAAAAGAAAAGAGGATTTCACCCCATTCTACAATACCATAAAAACAAAAAGAACAACTAAATGCCAAAGTGGATTTAGTTGCCTTTACATTGCCTTGTACCGAACTTCTCAGTTTGTTGGGAAAATAACAGATATCATCTCATTTAGCTGAGCATCCACTATGCCAGCACTCTACCACCGTAACTTAGGCCATAGCTAGACCTAAGGTTTATCTTTGGATCGTCCAGGGGTCAAACCTGTTCATCTAGGTGACACACAGGGGATCCAGTGCTCAGGCAGGGGCGAACCCTGGATGATCCCAGGATAAACCTTAGGTCTAGCTGTGGCCTTAGTTGTGATCCAATGCATTCCCTAGAGCAACATTGGAAACATAGTCATTGCAGTGGGAATTAGCCTGAATTGTGTGTGGGGGAGTCCATGGGTATCAGGGTGAGTGCATTTTTGCCATCTTTGGGATGGCGCTTGGCATCATCCAGCACCGAGTTTGTCCGATCCTGACCATCCACCCATGGGGCCCACTGCCACTTCCGTTATGCTCATGGCTAATCCTGCCAATTCCATTGTGCAAGTGGCATCAACTGCTTGTTCAATGGCATTTTTGTGCTTCTGGGGGTAAGCCCCAAAATAAGCAAGAACACTTGTTTCTGGAAGGGGGGAAGTCAGCTGAGCTCCCTTATATGAGCTCCGCCCACCGGCCCCATTTCAGAAGTGAGCATTTCTGCTCATTTACAGTTGCTTCCGGAAGCGCTAGATCTCTGTGGCACAAGTGGCGGAGGCTGCTTGTGCAACAGAACTGGCGGGACTGGCTACATGCAGCCAGTCGTAGTTGGATACTGCCCAGTGGCAGTAACATTGAACTGATTTGGACATAATGCTGACCCATGGTTTATTTAATTAATTGACGTATTTTATTTATTTAAAATATTTGTAGGCTGCCTTTCAGGGCAAGGGCCGTCCCAAGTGGCTTACAACAATAAAGTAGGCTGGTACAATTTCCTAAAAACAACAATCTAAAATACAACAATAAAACACACACATACATAATCAGATGAATGCCAGAGTAAAGAAGTAGATTTTTGGAGTCTTCCTAAAAGGCTGCAATGTTAGGGCCTGACAGACCCTCAATGGCAACCTATTTCAGAGGTGTGGAGCCACTGCGGAAAAGGCCCTCTCTTGTGAACTTGCTCACCTTACTGCTGTCAAAGGAGGGCAAGTGAGAAGGGCCTCTGTTGTTGAATTTTGGCTTGTGCAAACTCAGCTAAACTAACAAAACGTGATTTGTTAACCACAAGCAGCCCAGTAATGGAACCCATGGTTTGTTATTTGGTTGTGAACTCTGAGTTGTTTAAACCATGGGTTGAGAACTTTGAGTACTATAACCATGGGATGTCATTAAGTTTCTGTGAACCCAAAACCTCTGGCTGTTTTGCCAAGCTGGAGTCAGTGGGCAAGAGTAGTATCCCGCCCCCCTGCCCCCATAGGTGTTCTACATGTCAGTACTAAAGCACTGCAAAGGCATTTAGGATACAAATGCCTTTGCAGAGGGAGTGGGCAAAGAAGGAAGAGAACAAACAACCCAAGGATGAGAAAACATCACCACTTTTATCAGCCTTCCTGCACCTTTTGTTCAGCAAGTGAGGCTCTTCTCACTTCCGTTTTAGGTTCTGCTTTACTCTTGTGTTTGTTATTTTGTGGAACTTTTGCTGTGTTTATTACCACATCATTTTTATTATGAATTTTATGATGAATTTTATAATATGCATTATATTGTTGTATACTCCTTGGGAGGGCTCCTTCCCTGAAAGGCAGTCTATAAATGTTTTCTAAATAAATAAACTAATTAATTAATTAAATTGTCTGCTAAACAAACACTCAGTAGAGCAACCATGGGTTAAATAAACCATTATTAGTGTTATATGCAAATCAGATTGATTATTTATTTATTTATTTATTTATTACATTTATATACCGCCCCATAGCTGAAGCCCTCTGGGTGGTTTACAAAAGTTAAAAACAGTAAACATTTAAAAAGTATACAAAATTTAAAACCATCAAAAACATAAAAACAACAGTTTGCACATAATGACAAACCATGGTTTAATTAACCTGTGAGTTGTTGCTTTAAACAGAGTTAACCACAGTTTGGCTGCCAGACGATTGAACAAACTGGTGGTTGTTTGGTCCATTTCTTTTGTTCCCACCTGCTTTACCCTCTCCCTCCCTGCAACCCAAATAGCTTTGTTGCATTGTAGTACTGGCATATATAGAATGGCTGGCTTTTTTTTTTTTTTACAGCTTTTGCCTGCCACCTCTGTAGCCTGGTGAAACACTTATGAATAACCCACAGATCTAGGTTTGCATGTAAAAATAACCCATGTCTAAAACAACCAAGAGTTCACAACCCAACAACAAACCATGGATTCTCTTCATGGGTTGTTCATGGTTAACAACTTCTAGTTAACCCATAGTTCTGGGTTTACGCATGATTCAACATAGTTGTCATTATGTGTGAACCAGGTCATTGCCCCAGTTTGCACTACACACAGGGCTCACCGAGGGCTGTACAAAGGTTGTTTAGCCCTTGAATAACCCCCAATGGCTGGGTTTGGGTGACACACAGCAACCTCATCTAGGTTTGCAAATTTAAAATGGTGCCCAGCACACGCCACAGCTCATCCTGGTTTAATTAACCCATGGTGAGTCCAGTATGTTATGCAAACTGGGTCATTGTGTCAGCACTGAGCCCATGACCAACCTCCAAGTGAGCATAAGTTTCTGGCTTAAGCCTAATCTTCCCCTGCCATGCTCTAAACTCCATTCCTTTTGCTTCTATGGTGTTCCACTGCCATAGGGGGTTACACCATGGTGTATTGCTGACTCAACAGTATTGCTACACCAGCATAAATCCACTTGTAAACTTCCTCTACATGACTGTATCAGAAAATCTAACACAGTTCCTACTTGAATTAATAACACTGACCACATAGCTGTCTACTTGGAAAGGTCAAGTGCCTTATTAAGATAGAGAGAACATTAGTCTTTCAGAAAACGCCAGTATCAGTTCTGGGCTAGTTTGTACTCTGGTGAGAGTGATTCATTGTGTCTCTCCACTAAGGTACTTTTGCACTTGCATTTTGGCATAGGGGCTGATTCATACATTACTCCCCCGCCCCGCCATGCTTCCCAGGAGGAAGTACTCTTTTCTAAATCCAATTGCTCACCAGACCTTTGGTCTAATCCAGAAGAGCTGCACATGTTGTTGATAGAAAGCCACATTTCCATCAGCTGAACAAGCTTATGTATCGGATTGGGCTGCAAAGCTTTTGCAAAACTCGAATGTCCTTGAATTGTATCAGGAAGCAGGCAGAAGTCTAGAGAAAGTTCTTGGTGATGTACATTAGAGATGAAACCCCAGTGGCCATGTAAGGCTCAAAGGGAGGATTGAATTTCACTGAGGAAATGCTTTGCACAAACATCAAACATTAGGGTGACCATATGAAAAGGAGGGCAGGGCTGTATCTTTAACAGTTGAATTTGTAGTTGGTCACAGGGGCAGGGCTCCTGCAGCTTTAACTGTGGTGATTAAGAGAGAATTTCACCAGGGCCTGCATGCATACAAATGACACCTGCTGAAATTCCCTTTTTATTACCACTGTTAAAGATACAGGAGCCCTGTCCTCCTTTCCATATGGTCACCCTACCCAAGCATACAAGAACTTTTTAAATATCTTGACCAGAATCTTTATTTTGTTCTACCTCGGATCATTTACCAGCACAAAGAGTTGAATGTGGCAATGAGTATCCCAAAGATGTAGAATCTGGTGCACAATGTGTGTGTGTGAGGGTGGGTCTCCTATACACATCCCATCAAAATGAATGGAGCTGCTCAAAAGCACCACCACACAACTCCCATTCATTTTGATAATGCTGCCATGAGGAAATCTCTTGCCAGGTTGCTGTGGTCTTACAATTTACTTTCTTCTCACTAAGTACCTCTTGATGGTTGAAATGATCAAGGGCACCAGGCAGCATCAGACCAAGAAACCAGAAAACCCACCACGGGGCTGCCTGCAGTTCTAATTTGAAACCCGGCCAGCTTGAGTGAAACAACGTTCCTTCCATCCGTTGCCTGCCCAGGTGCTGATAAATGAAAACTGTTCAGTATTGCTGGGCTGGGTCCTCACTGTAGGAAATGGATAATCAGCCAACTCACCTAGATTGGCAGAGTTTTGCCCCTGATCTACATAACTGTCACTTTTGGGCAGACTAATATCTAACTCCCACTGCCATAATTCCTGATTAGCGTTGAGCTTTTTAATTCTAACCTCATGGATATCTGCTTTCAATGGCCTTTCCAGATGTGGTCCGTGAGAAATTGGTTCTGTATTAATTCACAGCAATCTGTTAGTGTTGGGAGAGTTTTCTGTTCCATACACATCAAGAACTCTTCCCCCCCCCCCGACACTCTTCACTTTCTATCTTAGCTAAACTAACTACTAATTTCCTATTGTAAATAACTTTGCAAAGAAAACAGTGCCACTCTGCCAACAGAAATGTACACCTGTCGGGTTTGTTTGTACACTGGCAGTATTTTCGGTTTTAAATGAGCAGGGGAGAAACAGTTCTCAGAAGTGCCAGAAGTGATTAAGGCCCAACGCGTTTCGGAGAACAAAGGCTCGTTCCTCGGGAGCAATCAGCAGCTGGATTCGGTAATGAGAAAGCCAAGGAGTTTTCTTTTGCAGGTTGCCAATTGCCCCTGAGGAAAGAAACTTTGTGTTCCGAAACGCGTGGGGCCTTAATCAATTCTGGCACTTGGTGGTGATGGGGAATTCTCTCCTGCTCATTTGCTGTATTCAGTACCTTTCCCTTTTGGTTTCTTGTAGTATCTTCTGTTGCCACAGGCCTTTCTTGTTGTGCTCAGCATCATAAATAGTACGTTTGCCAGTTTGTATAAAGCTGAAATACAAATATTATATTTAATTTCTAGTTGAATAAGTGTGGAGGTCCTGGGAGCCTAAACCCGGGGGGGGGGGGTATCTTGACGGAGGCACATTGACGCTGCCAGCCCTCAACCCCCGCATTTGTGCTCCGTCGTGCTGCTCCACGCGAAAGAGCTAGCGTGGGGTTTACACAGGAGGAGGAGCAAACGTGCACTGCACCTCAGCTTGGGCACCGCTGCCCCTCTCTCCAGGTTTCTTTTTTAAAAAAACTTTTCTTTTCTTTTCTTGCACAGTTTCGCAGGTCCAGTGAGGTGGAGGGTGGCTGGGTCACCCCCTCCCCTCTCCCCGTTGTTGTTTTAAACTTTAGCAAGAGTGCGGCCTGGCTAAAGCCAGGGGGAAATCTTCCAAAAGAGAGGGATGGAGAGATGGCAGGGCACTTGCAAGGCTGGCAGTGTCCTAGGGAAACCTCCAGCAGGCAAGGAGAATGAGTGGAAGAGAGAGGCGGGGGGTGGGGGGTGGCAGGGAGGTGACTACAAAAGAGAAAGCAGAAATGGGAAGCAAGAAGGAATACATTTCTCAAAACATCTCTTAACATGGAACCAGAAAGATCCCTTAGAGAAACAGCAGCAGCAGCTCTCTTAAACCTAGGGCCATTCACCTAGCTGGGGACCCCTTCCCCATGTCCCAGGCAACCCAGGACCTCGCTACAGTGCATTAATTTTTAAAAACATGTTTCTTTTCATGCCCCCTGTCCCAGTCCAGCTGATGCAACCAATCAGGGGTCAGCATCCGCTGGGGCACGCTCACCCCTGACGCAGCTCTGGAGCAAGGCGACAGATGGCAGATTGCCTCACCACAAGTGGAAAAAGTCGGGGTAAATAGGCATCTTTTTAAAACCGGAGCTTCAGGAGAAAGCCCTGGGATGGCTCTGCAATGGCTGCTGCATCATATAAATGACCTGCCGCCACTGCAGAGCCACCCCAGGGCTTTCCCCTCATCAAGATGTCCCCCCAAAAATGTTTGTAGCAAATACCTCATCCACAAAATGGATCTTTGATTTAATTCTTTTCTTTCTTTCTTTTGTTCTGAAAACTCTTCCCTGACAAATAATACATTCTTTTAAAGCTTGTGGTGTTCTAAATGGCAATACAGACAAATAAGAGTGCTTTCCTTGATTTATGCCTCTTGTTCGCTAGGACCAGATTACACAGATAACGAAGGATGCATGTACATGTTTGCTGAAAGTGCCCTCAGACTGTTTCCTTCTTGTCAAACCGGTGTGGCAGTGCTGGGTTGTCATCTTATGTATATTGTTTGCCTTCCTTTGGGTAGTGGGAAGCAATCAAGAGCAGTCAAGCAGCTTGGACGTGTTCAAACTGACAAGCTGACCACTTTCACATGGCTATTGAGCTAGAAGGGAACTCCATTAGAGCCAACTCCATAGGAGGTACAAAGAACTGTTATGCTAAAATTTCACATGTCAACATTTCTGCTGTGAAAAGAAGGCCTCAAATGTTTCCTGGACCACCACCCCTTTCTCAACTTTGTTCGCTGCTTTTGATAGCTTGTTTGCATTTTGCCCAACTGCATGCTTTTCTGACTGGCTGTGTGATCCTAGACAATCAAGGGTCACATAGCGCAGTGGGCTTCAACCGGTCCAGACCTGAGACCTACAGTAAATAATACCATGGATGCACTGTTTGATCGTTGTATCCACTTCTCTCATGTAACAATTTCTACTCTTGTTCCAGTTTCCAGTACAACATCCAGATCACATCAGATAGGAAATACACATGCATAAATAATTTGTGGGTTTTCCCCCCTTTTAAATGCACTTAAGCAGGGCCTTGATCTTTTCTTGATCACTCATTGTGTCTATTGTAAAGGGGAAACTGTGAACCAGACACCTGTATGCCCTTCATATCTGACGTAATACACGCATTTGTTACTGAAATTTGAAGACAAGGCATAAGAAGACATTTTTCTCCCTCTCCCATAATACTAGAACTCGGGGTCATCCCATGAAGCTGATTGGGGGGAGATTCAGGACAGATAGAAGAAAGTACTTCTTCACACAGTGCACAGTTAAAGTATTCACTACCACAAGATGTGGTGATGGCCACCAATTTAGATGGCTTTGAAAGGGGGATGGATAAATTCCTGGAAGAGAAGGCTCTCAACGGCTACTAGTCCTGATTACTAAGTGCAACCTCCAGTATCAGAGGCAGTAAGCCTGTATACACTAGTTGTTGGGGGACATGGGTGTGTGGGTGTGTTATTACACCATGTCCTGCTTGTGGTTCCCTGGTTGACAGCTGTTTGGCCACTGAGTGAACAGAGTGCTGGACTAGATGGACCCTTGGTCTGATCCAGCAGGGCTCTCCTTATGTTCTTAAGCCATCTCAGGCAAAGATGGGAGGCTTCCTGGAGAAACTGTCTGCTACAGAAAGTATAGTGTATAGTGTAAGTTATAACTGAGGAACAGAGTCCTAACAGTGGTATAATGCAGTCTTCTTCAACCTGGTGCCCTCTAGCTGTCTTGGACGCTGGTCATGCTGGTTGGCCATCATGGGCACCCATCTGAAGGACACCAGGTTGGGGGAGGCTGGAATAATGTCTCTCCCACCCAACACAGAAAGCAGGGTGCAGGGAGGTCTGGATACACTCTAATAATCAGATTCTCCTACCTGTTAGCAGTTTTCACACTGATCACATGTGGCATGCAATTATGTGAACACAATTCTACCCATTATTTCAAAAGCCTCTCTCTCTCTGTCTCTGTCTCTCTCTCTCTCTCTCTCTCCCTCCCCTCTTCATAAATAAAGAATACACAACACGTCTGTAGTTTCACAACGGTGCAGCAAAACTAGACTGTGAGCCAAAGGTTCTCAACAGGTAAAAAGCCTATTGTATTTCCAAGTGCTTTCTGGTACTGCCCAGGGCACTGGCACTGACTTACAGAGAGAAAGGTGGCTATCAAGTGATGGAAATTTTCCCAAGGTATCACATTAGCTGTTAATGCTTGTGCCAAATCCCATTATGTCAAGCAAGGGGGGCAGGGAGGAGGGAAGAGGCTGCTCATACTGGTACTCTGTTAACATGACCCCATCTCTCTTTCTCCTCCTTCTGCACCTACATTGTGTTTTACAACAGTAGCAGAAGCTCACATGCTTGTACAGTTCATGTTTTGGCACCAAGAAGAAATAACACTTGTCTCTCTTGCGAATCAGTGGACAAATCAAGGCCTGTCCCTTCTGAGTGTCAAACAAGTGCCAAACATAGCTGTTTCTAGCATCATCCATATTGCAAAACAAACGAACCCTGGGTACTCAGAGTAACAAGGTATTTAATATATTATTTAATATTATCTTGGCTGGCCAGTTTTCTTGTTGGGCAGAAAAGATTCTTCTTCCCCCGGCTAAGGCTTGTTATTGCATTTAGCTGCCAAATGGGCCTTTCATTAAATAAGCCAGGCCTTCATAGCTTGAGACCTGCCGAGCTGAATGCTGCCCATTACCGATACACACTGGCCTGTCTGGTGTTTGACTGGCCTCCGGCAAGCCTCAAATTCAGAAGGTTTATTATGCCGGCTGGTGAACAGCCTGGTGAATCACAAGTTGCTCCGGCAGGGCCTGCGTCAGGGGTTGGCCTAGTCAGGTGTCTGCTGAGGCCCTTGCCCCATGAGGTGGCCCACTGCCTCTGTACACCTTGTCCTTTCCATCTGGGAGATTGTGTGGACTGGACCCAGAGAGGGAAAGGCAAGCAAGGAGAATGCCATGGCCCTTGGCCATGGTTAGGGTAGGGGTGAGTTTTCTTGCAGACCACCCCTGGGCCCTGCAATCCAGGCAACGCACTTCAGAGTCAGGAACTCTCACCACAATTATTATTATTGTTGTTGTTGTTGTTGTTGTTGTTGTTGTTGTTGTTGTTGTTATTTATATACACACCCCAGAGAAAGAGGTGGGTATATGCAGGGAAGGGCTCTCTAAAGTGGAGAGGAGGAGGATTATGTATGCCACCTTGGGTTCCTTGCAGGAAAAAAGGCAGGATATAAATGCAATAATAAAATAAATAAAAAATAAATGTTGCCTAAGGGGCCCCCAGATTCTGAAACTGACCCTGTATACAAGATTCAACTAAACTCTCTAGACCATGGGTTCTCAACAAGGGGGGAATTCCCCCCGGGGGGGGATTTTAGGGTTCCAGGGGGGGAATTGGGAGCACTATTCAGCAAAGTATGATGTCCTGTAGATTATGTCTTCCTACACGTTATTAAAAAGTCCCAGAAAAGTGTCATGTCGTCTGCAAAAGCCAGGCCTTTGCTCCCTTTTCCCTCCCTCCCTCACAATCCTAGAAGTTTCAAGCTTCCCATTGAAAGCGGCAATGCAAAGCATGGGAGCTGAGAATGTAAAAGGGGCCATGCTTTTCATGGCCCCTTTAAATCGGACTAATATAGAAAAAAATAAAAGGTTTTCAATATTATATGCATATTATTTGGAATGCACCTTTTGAGTTAAACTATCTTGGGAAGGGGGAATTATCTTGGGAAGGGGGGAATGGAGCAAAAAAGGTTGAGAACCACTGCTCTAGACCTTATAAGGGCACCTTATTCATCTGGAAGTCTCTTCAGATCCTAAATTATCCATGCACGATACCAAAACCATATGAGTGCATGCTTTTCCTGTGTGTTTGTCATGTCTGTGTGTCCCACTGATAACTCCTGGACAAAGCACCATAGTAACTTCTTAATTAGGCATGTCAGTCGCTTGCTCGCCTTGTTCTGCACTAATATACACCGAGACAGCAGAAGCACCCTAGAGGCTTGACATGGGACAGAGACAACAATTTCCTCCTCCTGCTCCCACATGTACTGCAATGTAATATGTGCATCTTTACATAATCTTTGCAGTCTAAAAATAGTACAGCACATGCTGGCGGGAAGAGGAGAAAAATTGAACACACATCAGCCAACACAATTTGTGTGTGTGTGTGTGTGTGTGTGTGTGTGTGTGTGTGCGTGCGTTTGCATTCGACCAGGAGGTTTGAGAACTTAAAATTGCAGCCACCACTGGTGGTCACAAAGAGCTACCTTCACACACACACATACACATACACATACACACTGGATAGGGTTTGAGTAATCCCATTACAATCAGAAAATATAAGTACTTGTAAAGTGAAAACAAAAAGGAAAACCTTTTTTTTAAAAAAAAAAAAGTTTTCAGTTACCTATAGTGACTAACTGTCCGGTTTCCCCTAGACAAGTCCTCCTTTTGTGCCCTCGAGGGCAGGTCCGGCCAGAATTTTTAATATTTTTTTTAATATCCGGGAAAGCCTATGGCCCAGGCATGGGGGAGGGAGCAGGGTGAGTGTTCTTCGGGCCTCCAGAAACTGCCTCTCCACATCTCAAGTCTTCTGAGACATGAACCCTCAAGTCTCAACTCATCCCAGTACTCTCATGAGACTTGAAACTTCTGGGATTGGCTGGGTGTGCATCTGCATATACCTCCTTAATTTAAAGAGCCCAGATAGAGGTCCTCCAAAGTTTTCATCTTTCTTTAGGATCTGATAAATAAATGCAGATCTGAAACTAGAGCATTCATTGTACAGGAATATTTTTATCATATAATCATAAAGTTGGAAGGGGCCATTTAGGCCACAGAGTCCAACTCCCTATGCTGTCTAGGAATCCAGTTTAAAGCATCCCTGGCAGCAACAGGAAGCTTTTCCTGATGTTCAACCAAAGTCTGCCTTCCTGTAACTCAAACCCATTATTTTGTATCCTACAGTCTTGGATAATAAATAACATGTTGTGGTTCCCTTCTCCTCCCTAAGTTTGCTCTTCTCAAGGCTAAACATACCCAGTTCCTTCAATCTTTCCTCATAGGTTTCTAGTTCCCTGATTATATTTGTTGCCCTTCTCTGAACTCATTCCAATTTATCTGAGTCGTTCTTAAAGTGTGGTGCCCAGATGTCCTGTTTAGCCCATTCTGGCTGCGCAGTGGCACTGTGTTGTTTATATGACGCAGCTGCCAACTCTCAGCCGCATCGGGCTTCTCCCCCCCCCCCCCCGCAAAAAACTGCACTTTTTCGCAGTATCAATTTACAGCGATTTTTAAAGTTGCTCCAAGGTCATCACGTTCTTTCCTTATCTGCCTGTGGTGGCCTCACTTCAGGTTGAGACAGTGGGCATTCCTGGGGGCAGATTGAAGCCCAGGGTAGACCCAGGTAAGCATGGGAAGGCAAGGCAGAGGGCAGGGGTTGGGCTCGATGAGTCAAATGGCTACCAATGCTGCATTTTTTTCGGCCAGTTAGCCTGCGCTCCCTCCTGCCATTAGGATTTATCATTCCCACCCTGCAGCGGTGATTCTCTGGGGTTTTGTGGGAACCAAGCAGCAAAGCGGTGGTATACAGTATATACGCTCCCTAGAACTGGATGCAGTATTTGAGGTGAGGTCTGACCTGTGAATTTGAAACTTAACTTCTATTCACACAACGTAAAATTGCATTTGCCTTTTTTGCAGCTGTATCATACTGCTGACTTGTACTCAGTGTGTGATCTATTGCATCTCCAAGACCCTTTTTAGATGTGCTATTGCCAAACCACTTGTCCCCCATCTTACATCTGTGCGTTTTATTAATTTTTCCTAAATGATTTGTTGTTGGGTTAACTACTGGGTTTAGCCTATAAACAACTTAATGCTCTAGGTTCGCACATCACATCCAACAACCTATGAATGGGCTGATTGTAGGTTGTTGATTAAAAGAGGAAGTACACCCACCCTCTCTTGCTTGTACTTGACAGCCTGTGTGTTGTTTAACCCACAGGCTGTCATTACTTGTGAACTGGTCCAATGTGTCATTCTGTGATGCCACAGGGTGGGATTGAGCGCAAAGAACATGATGCCCCATGAGGGTGACTTGATTGTTTCAGTGTCAAAAATTTGGTGTGAAGTGGGGACATCACCAGAGCATATCCCAGCCTAGGAATGTTTAATGAAAGCACAATAAGACAGTTGTTGTCTAGGTTCACTCTTCGAACACTGATAAAATAAGATTTGCATATTTTGTAGAATTTTCTGATAAATGAACTCCATTTTTGTCACACTCAGCATCATAAAAGTGTACATGTTAGCTTACAATACCAGTCCTACTGACAATTGTAAATAATTCTTCTCTTTGTATAATATGTAAGGACATTGAATAATTCAGTACAATGTGGTGAGATGAGATCTTCTAGCGTAGATGGCTTTACCCCCAAAAAAGGACTAAACTAATTCATAGAGGAGAGGTGTATAAAAGGATATTAGCATATATGCAAAACCCCTCTGATCCCTCCCTCTGCTCATTTTGAATACCGTGTGTGTGTGTGTGTGTGTGTATGTGTATGCAGGAAATTCACCTTACTAATGGGGACCAGGCTGGTGCTTGAGTTTATTCTTCTGTAGAATTAAGCAGGCTTGAGCAGACTGTCTTAATTAAATGACAAATAGCTAGGCCTTGCTCAAAGAAATATTTAAGTCTCAGATTATTCTAGCCTTTTAGAAACAAAGCAGCAAATAGAAAATATGTAGTAAGAAAAAAATATAATCGCCAAATGTACTGACTTTAAAAAAACCAAAAAAACTGCATTTGTAGTTGTATCACAGAGAATCCTTGAATGCGTCAAACCAAACTGTTGTTCACACACATTACATTCAACGCATATACAATTCATGCACATAAGTACACAGATAATCTGTACATGTTATTCACATGTAACATTCAACATGTCTACAAATTATGTACACTGTTCAGAGATTACTGATCTGTACACACGTCCTGGATGATAACCAGGTACCCTTCTGCCCATTCAAGGACATTCCTTCAATTGGAAGAAAATGTAACAGAATACTGTAACCCTTATAATGCTGCTACAGTATTCAAGCTTCTTGATTAACAAAAAGGAGAAATAAGGGATTTGGGGGTCTTGAGTAACTAGATTACTTTTTTCATTCAAGCAATAACTCATAGAAGTCCTGCTGCACAATAACTCATAGACGTACTGCTGCTATGCAATAGCCCTAGTGTGTTCAGTGCAACTTCCATAGGATTGTGAGCTCTGGAAAACATACTACTTCTACCTAAACTATTATAAATATAAGTAATCCTCTTGTACATATATTTTTTAAAAATTATATCTACACCCCTCAAAAAAAAACCTACTATGAAACTTTGAAAAGTTCAAGTGTTAATAAAAGTCAACATTTGCTGACCAGAAATTATTTAAAAAGGAAGAGAGAAAGACACATTAGGAACAATTAAAACAACAATAGAATTTATGGCAGGTCCCTCAACAAAACAAAACAAAAATATGAGGCTACTGTCCAGTAAATCTATTATCCACTAGTGAGCGATTAGGGTCTCTCATTTCCAGCAGCTGCAGCCTGCAGCCTGTTAGATGAATGGTGTCTGAGGGTCCTTGGCTGCAATTGTGTCCTCCACGGTCTTCTGTTTTATTCACTCTAAAGTCCCTTTCCTCTCTCAAATCTTCCTCTCTCCTTCACAACTGCCTCACAGAAAACTCTTCCTCAGAATCTCCTATGCAGCTCCTCAGGGCCCCAAAGGGTTGTGATCTAGCCATCCTATAGGGGGGCACACTTTACATGGTTACACAGTTCATAGATTCGCATTCAACTCAATTTGCATTCATACATAATTTGGAACCTGGATTAAATAGAGCCATATGTCTAACTATGGAAGGAACAAGGAGACACATGCGCCAGCCCCAGCCTTTCCATCCCTATCCTCCTGGTGTTGATTGGTCTGAAAGTAGTGTGTAACCATGATTGGCTGAACGTGGTTGCAGTTGAGGGTGGCTGTGTTCCTTCTCGGAAGCTCAAGACCACCTTTTACTCTACTCAGCTGTTTTCCGTTGTTTTCTGTTACCCTCCTGGCTTAGAACTTGCACTGGCCGCCTCACCCACAATCCCCCACCACTTGTAACTATCAAGGAGGAGCCCCAACCCAAGGCAATGGAGAGGACATGTAGGGAAGCATCCTGTGAAATAAACCAACAATCGACTGGTTAATCACGATTGACTTTCTGCCCACCCCTGTTCTAGAGCACAGATGGGAAACCTCTTGCCTGTGGGGCAGGTCTTCCAATTTGGTCCACAAAGGCCTCAGATCACAGAATTACAGAATAGCAGAGTTGGAAGGGGCCTACAAGGCCATTGAGTCCAATCCCCTGTTCAATGCAGGAATCTACCTCAAAGCATCCCTGACAGATGGTTGTCCAGCTGCCTCTTGAATGCCTCTAGTGTGAGGCCTTTCCTCAAAGCCTCACCCCTCCTTAAAGCCCTACCACCTCAGAAAAGGGAGAGATAGGCATGTTTGCCTATATCAATAAAAACAACAAAGAGTTTTGTGTGATCTTAAATATATTGTGATGTACACTTTCATTGGCCGTACTGCACATGGCCATTCTATATGAGGCATTTATTGTGCACTAGTGATTCCTCACTCATGGTAGTTTGCAGGTGCTTTATATTACATTGTTATCCTGCAGGGCCTCTCCTGTTCTTTTCAACCATTTCCATACTTCTTTAAAAAAAATTATCATTATTATTATTATTATTTGAGCAAGGAAAGTCTGGGATATTTGAAAATGGCGAAACAAATTCCTAGTGTAGTTGTGCAATTTTGCTATACTTCAGTGCCACCTAGTGGTTATGTAATGGACTATACAGAAAGGCAGAGAAAGAAAGAAAGAAAGAAAGAAAGAAAGAAAGCTGAAAAAACAATTGTAAAAGATCCGATCTTAATCCCCCAAAGAATCCAGAAACAGAAGCCTTGGTAAAGTGATGGGTTAAAAGCCTCACATGTAAAAGACCATTGATATTATTATTATTATTTTTGTATGTATAGTGTATATGTATATGTATGTATATGTATAGTGGCTTCTTGTCCATGAAAGTTTACGCTGTAATATATTTGTTAGTCTTTAAGATGGCACAGATCCCTTTGTTAAAAACAAACAAATACTACATTTGAAAGTGCTGAAATACTAGCTAGGTGGGAAACCTTCTGTCTCCCCACAACCAAACATGTTGCAGCAGCTGCACTTCTGCCAGTTTGTGGGGAGCAAAAGTTGAAAGACACACGGAAATGATGGTACCCTCCATTTGTAAAGCACATTTAAAATAAATAGATGCCTTGTTGAATGGGAAAAGACTATGTTCCAAGACGTCACATTTTAAGCAATTTGTGGTAAAACAAAGCAAAGCCAAACATCCTTAAGAGGAGAAATGTATCAGCTGAGCAACACCAATTGTAAAAAAGAAAAAGAAAAGTGAGAGGGGAGGCATCTGTTTCCTGAAGAGCCTGCAGAGAGCTGGGCTCATGCACAAAAGGAATGGTCATCTTTAAAACCATTTTCCCGCCTTTACTAGCAAGCACAAATATACAAATGCTGAGGGGGGGGGGGAGCTTCCACACCCCCGGCAAAGCTGCAGGCCATCATCCAATGATATATTACTCGGACAGAGCAAAAGTGCAGTGGGGAGCTCTCGTTCTTTTAATACATCTTCAGAGAGAGGGCCCCTGAAGGAATCCTAGACACTCAGATGGATGAGGAGAGCGAGATGCATTAAAAGAGAGAGAGAGAGAGAAATGGGGATGCCTGCTTAACAATGATAAATGTTCTCTTTTCTCCCCCACCCTCAAGAAGGCTTAGATGTTCTCTCTTTGAGCTGTACCTCATAATGTTTTCAATGCCTCAGCACCCCAAGCAAACTGCTTTCATTCTTTCCCTGAAGAAACTGTCAGTTGCCGGAGGAGGAGTGTGAAAAGCATGACACTCTCTTTGTTTCCTGTTGCGATTTGAGCCAAATCTCAAAAACCGTTCCTCCGACACCAGTGTTCAGCTTGCCTGACTGTCAACGATGGCAGTTGTGCCTCTGGGCCACTTCTTCGCTAATCAATGAAGAGACACAATGAAAATACTTTTGGGGCAATTTTTTTTTAAAAAAAATCCAGGTAATTAGTCTTTTAGACCTACATTGTGAGTCTCCTAATTAAGTAAAAATGATATGGTTTGTCGAGGCACCAAGGAGCCTAATTAAGGATTTAGGAGGCTGATGTTAGGCACCCAGCTTTTTTTTTTTTTTTTTTTTAAGCCTTGGGCTTCTTCCTGGCTCTCTCAAACATTAATCTAGCAACACAGCTCTTGCTTTATTAGTAAAATAATGCAGATATCACATAGGCCCCCATTCTTTCATGCTACAAAATAACTATCCAACTTGAAATGTTCCCCAATCTGAAGGAGGAATTACCACTTGGATGCTAATTATTTTCATTTCCTTCCAAAGAACCATACGAATTATAAATATGGGAGGATTGTGCACTACTTAATCTTACCTTGGGCCATTGATATGCACCCGACAGCTCATGTTTCATTACGCAAACACTAGATGGTGCTGTAGTATAGCAGAATTTCACAAATACACGAGAGTCTCATTCCTCCATTTCTAAATAATAGCACACTCCACTCGTTCTAGAAAAAGCCAGGGAAATGGTTGCACAGAGCAAGAGAAGCCCTGGAGGATGACAACATTGTGTAAAGGATGCGTTAAAAGTCCTTGAGGCCACCTTGAGGCCCAGCATTGGGCAAAAGGCGGGATATAAATAAATAAATAAATAAATAATGGCCCCACAAACTACCTTGAGTGAGCAAGCATGTGCTCACAATAAAAGCCTCATGGAGGAAGGCTCAATGTCTTCAGATACAAGTGTTGTTACTGCCAAAAGACCAGGCTGTGCCAGTCTTTTCCAGTCAGTTGGCAAGCTGAGTTGGGAAGTGCTGTTTGGACAGACAGATGACAATGAGTAGTTTGAATATTCTTATGTATTAATCTTATTAACCTTATGATAAGCCACTCCGTGCCACAAAGAAAATTCGTGGCCCAAAATGGCTTGAGATAAAAATAAATCATTAAAATGGATATCCATAAAATCCCATTTATACAACAGCACTATTCATTATTACATCTAGTTGCATTTTTAGTCTTATCTCTTGGGAGTTTTCTGACCCTTCCCTGGATTTTTCTTTGCTTCTGTTAAGAACACAAGAAGAGCCCTGCTGGATCAGACCAATGGTCCATCTAGTCCAGCACTCTGTTCACACAGTGGCCAACCAGCCATCGGCCAGGGACCAACAAAGCAGGACATGAGTGCAGCAACACCCTCCCACCCATGTTCCCCAGCCACTGGTGTATATAGGCTTATTGCCTCTGATACTGGAGGTAGTACATAGCCATCGGGACTAGTAGCCATTGATAGCCTCCTCCTCTGGGAATTTATCCAACCCCCTTTCAAAGCCATCCAAATTGGTGGTCATCAGTAGTGAATTCCATACTTTAACTATGTGCTGTGTGAAGAAGTACTTTCTTCTATCTGTCCTGAAACTCCCACTAGTCAGCTTCATGGGATGACCCCAGGGTCTAGTACTATGGGAGAGGGAGAAAAATGTCTCCCCATCCACTGTCTCTAGACCATGCACATATTTACCACATGATGTTTACCACATGATGTTACCTCTATCATGTCTCCCCTTACCCTCCTTTTTTCCAAGCTAATCTATTCAAGTTGTTGTTACCTTCCTTCATAGGGGAGATCAGCCCTTGAGATTTTAGTTGCCCTTTTCTGCACTTTATCTTCTCTTTCAAAGATGAGATGACTATCAAGTGTGATAGTCCACCAAATTTTGGTGGGTTTAAATCCAAGTAAAAATCCCACTAAATACTCAAAGAATAACTGCATATCCCACCATCCTTCAGTTCTAATGATGGATATAAGATGAAGAATGCATTGTCACTGGCCCCGTTCAGACAACACTCAGGGCTTTGTGGTTAGTTTAACCATGATCAGCTGTGGTTAATGCTAACCAAAGTGGAATGCTAGCAGACCACACCATTAACCCTTTTGTGGCTAAGGATTCCTTAACCACAGGCTAACCTCTAACTGGTCAGATGATCTCCTGAGTCCTTCAAATGATCCACCCCATATCCCATTAGTCCTTGAGCAAAGGGCCCTTGCAGCTGCACCCACCATTTTAGTTCAGGCTACAGTGTAAATAATACAAAAGTAAAAAATAAAAATGAAAATTGTTTTCAGGCCAGTGGGGAAGTGGCGGTCCGTCTCCACACCTCCCTTTAACTGTGATATTGCACAGTTAAAGTCTACTCGAGTTTTTTAAAAAATAAAAAATAAGCAAGCTGCTCCTCCTCCACTCCTAAAGCAGCGAGGGCATGTAGAGGATGGGAGGAGGTGACAGTCCATTTCCGCGCCTCCCTTTAAAAAGCCTTGCCTCATGAATGTTTCTTTCTCGTGCACTTGTTGAAAGACTAAGTACAATGGCTGCTTCTGCATCAGCCAAAGAGGGGACAATGGAGGACATGGATTTGCAAATGCTAATTTATATGCATAGATGCAAATTTAGAAAGAATTGGTATAATTTAAATCAGCACTGCACAACCTTGTTGGCTCCAAGGGCCACATCCAGTGTTGGCTGCAGGGGCCAGATGTGCACACATACACATACTCCCCCCATCTCAGGTTGCAAGTTTAAAACTTTCCTCCCTGCCTGCTGTGAACTAGAGATCACTGGGAGGGGGTGGAGGGGAAAGCCTCTCCCATCCCCAGCTGTTGCCACTGTGATTCTTGCTTTTCCACTACTACTAGCAGCAGGACAACAGTGATCTCAGAAGCCAGAGAACAGCTCCCCACCTCCACAGCCAAACCTATCAGCTGGGCTGTGGAGAAAAGTAGGTGGGATCCTGCCAGCTTTGGAGACCACACAGGGCATGACCAAGGACCACATGTAACCCCAGGTTCACAGGTTGTGTATCCCTGATATAAATAGGTGTACCATACAGGCATGTCACCATAGTGGGGAAGAATGTGGTTCAGGGACCATGTGCCTATACAGTCTTCTGTCCAGATGCTAACAGTAGATGGGCATCTTCAAGGCCCCTGAGCTGTCTCTTCTTATGGTCCTTTGACTTTAAACCAGACTTGGACTGGGGAGCCCTTCGAGCAGAGGACTCGGAAGTAGAGGACTGTCCTCTGTAAAATAGGACATACGGCCGCCCTGGGCATGGGATACCTACTATGTAAAAACAAAATGTGAGAGCCAGTGTGGTGTAGTGGCTAAATGTTGGACTGGGAGCTGGGAGATCCAGGTTCTAGTCCCCACTCAGCCATGGAAACCCACCGGATGACTTTGGGCCAGTCAAACTCTCAGCCCAACCCACCTCACAGGGTTGTTGTTGTGAGGATAAAGTGGAGAGGAGGAGGATTATGTATGCCGCCTTGGGGTCCTTGAAGTAAAAAAGGTGGGATATAAATGCAATAATAAATAATAAATAAAATATGGCAAAGCATGAGCTCTGGACTCAAGATATTCGTCAACTTAAACTTGCTTGGGCAAAGTTACTAGGGCCTTAGCTAGATCTAAGGTTTATCTCGGGATCATCCCGGGGTCGTCCCTGCCTGCTCCCGGGATCCCCTGTGTGTCATTTACATGAACAGGGATGATCCTGGGACGATCCCAGGATAAACCGTAGGTCTAGCTAAGGCCTAGATGTGCCTGTGTCTTTAATGTGTTTAGCCACATTCACAAGGAAATAAGTTTATGAGTGACAAGTAAGGTGACTTTCAGGTCCGATTAGATTGGAAACACAGAGATTAAAGGATTTAATTGTTTTAAACTTGCATTTCCAAGGTGACTTGGCTGCTCCTTAAAGGAGCTTTGTATGGTAATGTGGCCTTTTGCAGCCTACGTGCTGCCAATTATCTCTCAGAAGGAGGGTGGGGCAGAATGACCAACTTGGTTTGCAAAAAAGAGGCTTGAACTCTAGAACACACACTTCTGAGAGTCCTGAAATCTGTGGACATTATTATTATTATTATTATTATTATTATTGTTGTTGTTGTTGTTGTATCCCGGCTTTTGCCCAATACTGGGCCTCAAGGCGGCCTTACAAAATTTAAAACGTGTACATTTTAAAACCTATGAAAAGAAATATACAAAAGTTAAAAAATATATTAAATATATTACAATATTAAATCATTAAACATTTAAAATACATGACAATTTCAAAAGTCCTTAGCATAGACGGAGGCCCAAATTATTTGCCAAAGGCCTGCCGGAACAAAGAAGTTTTTGCCTGCTTCCAAAAGCACATCAAAGAGGAAACCAGTCTAGCTTCCCCAGGAAGAGAGTTCCAGAGAACTGGAGCAGCCACCGAGAAGGCCCTCTCCCATGTTCCCACCAGGCGCACCTGTGAAGATGGTGGGACTGAAAGAAGGGCTTCCCCCAGAAGATCTCAAAGCACAGCCAGGCTCGTAAGGCACAGTCTTTCAGATAACCTGGACCCATATAGTGCTTAATGTAAGGCTGGGCAGGGAACCTGCAAATCAGTATGGCTGCCAGTCTTCGGGTCACAAGTGTGTGAGTGTGTGTGTGCGCGCACACATATACTGAACTAGTACAAGTGCAACCCTATACATGTCTACTTGGAAATAAGCCCCAGGGAGTTCTGTGGGATGTACGCTAAGGTAACTGAGTTACAGGTAACTCAGGTATCTTACTTTTATACTGTTAGTTTTACTCTACCCTGTGCCTGTTTGGTGCATTCGCGTCCCTTTCTTATTGTTTTATTATGATTCTATTAGAATGTAAGCCTATGCTGCAGGGTTTTGCTATTTTATTGTTTTACTCTGTACAGCACCATGTACACTGATGGTGCTATATAAATAAATAATAATAAATAAATAATAATAACTGTATTGGATTGCAGTTTCAGCTGCCCACACATTGTAACCCAAATCCAACAATGCAATATTCAATCCCCATATAATTAGGAGCTGTCAAATTGTTGTTGTTGTTGTTGTTGTTGTTGTTGTTGTTATTTCTTGCCATTTTTCCTCTACCTTTGACAACAATCTGACATGCACAAATTTAGTAAGTGAAGTTTTCCTGGCGTGGAGCCTGTGACAAACCCCTACTTCTGATCTAGACCCACTGTGCATCCTAGAGCATCTGGTCAGTTGGCACCCTGCTGGGCAACCTGAATAATTTTATCTAGCCTTATCTCACTTCTTTGTCCTCCAAAATGCAAACAAAACTTTAATCTCTTTTCTTGGCTGTTTCCAACCACCTTGGGCTTTTGAGAGATAACTATCAGTGTCTACTGAGGGGCTGGCTTTATTGAGCAGTGATTCCCATAAAAAAAAGATCCCCTCAGTCCTTCTAGAGCATTCCTATACACTATCTAACTGGCAGATGTTCTCTCTCTCTCTCTCTCTCTCTCTCTCTCTCTCAGACAATCCTCTCTGCAATAAACTTGGCATACACTCTAGGGCCCAGGACTGCATTCAAGTAGGTAATGTCCCTAGACATGGACTAACTTTTTCTTTTATTTGGAATTCTGTGTATGTGTGTGATTGTTGCCTTCCTTGGTTTCTCTCCCTCATTTCTCTCCCCGACAAAATAAACTCCTTTTTATATTGGACATTCAGCTGTGTTATTTTAAAAGCTCTTTCCCCACGTGAAAGTCCGCACAGTTACAAAGCTACTGCTTGTGTGTAAAGAGTTTTAGAAGGATTTTGTGCCCAGCTCCAGACTCCTTGCAGTTTCTCATGAGGAGCCAGGACAAACCACAATGCCAGGCCACATGTTCCGCGGTCTTGGAATTATCACAAGACCACGGAAAAAGCGGGATCCAACTGTAGGGAAATATCCCGGGGCAAGGGAGGGATCATCCTCCCTGCTCCCCGGGATGCCCTGTTTGGATGCACAGGGATGATCCTGGGGCGAACACTGGGATATCGTCCTGTCTAGCTATGGCCTAAGTGTACCTTAACCATTCTGTCAGAAAAACATCTGGCCCCAGGGCATTCCTGTTCATTGTATCTAACGTCTTCCCTCTGCAAAGGCTCTGCAAGCAGCTCCATTTGCTGCAAATCTATACATGGAAAGGCCAAATCCAAACCAGGGACCCTGTTGAGCTACATAGTATTTAGGGGGTTGTCACAGCTTGCTACCATTGATATCAATTGTCTGTGATAGTCGTGCAATTTTATCCTGCATGGCAATCGCTTTCACAACTCAATCACTTTCACAACTTTTTATATTGTATTTTGTATTCGTGTTTTTAAATTGATGGTTGTTTTTATGCTCTTCATGGTTTAAATTTTTGTGAACCGCCCAGAGAGCTTCGGCTATTGGGCAGTATAAAAATGTAATAAATAAATGAATAAATAAATAAGTGCTCAGTAGAAAGGAGGGAGCTGCCTTTTCCCAGCAAGGTGATTCAAGGCTTCGCTATGCAAGACTTTTATCCTGTGATCAAGATTGGTTACTCACAGATGTTTGCGAGTCCTTTACATAATATTGACAACCTCCAGGGCTTCTCCAGGGCTTTGTGACCATTTCTGCAGATTTATTTGTAATGGGGAAAATACACTATTTTAAAATGGCAATTTGAATCTCTCCTTTAATTAATGAGTTTCATTATACCAACAGCTATACTCTGTGCCATTTAAGTGGCTGCATAATGACACATATAGAGCTTGCAGATAGAAGAAATCCTCAGGAGGAGAAATGAGAGAGCCCCCACCCCCACTTGCGCACTCCAATGAGCCAGGTTGCGTGAGCCTCTGCCAAGTGCTTGCAAGACCGCCACAAGCCCTCAGCAAGCACCCATTCTTGCCCTCCCCATGCTAATGGCAGTATTAGCATGGGGGGGGGGGATGCATGATTTCCAGACCTTCCAGAAATCACACTTTTCCCTTCCCACTGCACCTATGGGGGCCTTAGAGGCCCTTGTGGAGAAAACTAGCCCTGAAACACACATATGACTACAGCAGCATGCCTTGGCATGGGACAAAAGCTGTGGGGGATGGTAGCTCTGATTTTGGTGGGGCTTTGAATCCATTATGGGTTTAAGTCAGAACTGGCTGCAACTATAAAGGAATTAGCCAAGGTGCCGAACATAGTTTGAGGCTAGAGTTCAGCACCTTGGATAACTCCATTAGAGTTCTGTCTTTTTCTGACTAAAACCCAGAATGTATTCACAACCCCAGAGAAATTGGAGCCTCCACCCTCCACCCGACAAAAGAAAACCATTGATGTTCATCTGAGAAATCAGAGTTCAGATGCCTTTTTGGCCAGGAATTAATTAGCTAGTCCTTGAAGATCACTGTGTCTCAGTATCAGGCCACATAATGCCAACTGCAAAACCACACACCATCCATCAAGGTCAAACCAAGCAGCATGCCTGTGCCAAAGTGGTGGCTAGAATTCACACCTCCAAGTACCACAGATATATGCCAAAGTGACCAAAGAAGGGGCATCTATGGGTGCATAAAAGTGCATGCAGGTAAATTAAAATTCAAGGCACCCTTCCATCAATATTTCCAGTACAGAGGGAAATTAATCTAATTCTAAAAACTAAATCAAAAATGTTAAACACAAACAGAGGTGCCACGCTTTGCTTCCTATTCCCCTTGGACTTTTAGGCCAAGCCTTCCAGACTGGCTGGGAACTGTGGAGGCTGGAGGCTCTGATTTTGTGAATCCATTGTGGATTTCAGTCAGAACCAGCCAGAACTCTAAAGGAGCTATTCAAGGTGCTGAACCTAGTTTGAGGTTTGGGTCCAGCACCTTGGATAGTTCCTTAGAGTTCTGGCTGTTTCTGACTGAAATCCACAATGGATTCACAACCCCACCAAAATCAGAGCCACCAGCATCCACTAGCAGGGGATTATACGAGTTGCAGCCCTACACATCTGGAGGGCACCAGATTGGGGAAGGCTGCTTGTGCCAAAATGTCTGTTCTCAGGACACAGCTCAAACTTGCCTCCCTGCCTCCCTCTGAGAAATGCATGGGATGGAAACGGCACAACTGTAATCACCCTCAAACCTGGAGGAATGTATGATTAATATTTTACATGTGTATTACATTTTGGGGTTAATTATTTAAAAACAGAGCATTAAAAACTCTCCTAGGAAGTCCAAAGTGTCAGGTCAATTAGCGGTATTAGTAGTAGGTTGGCTTGGAAACATTTGTTCAACTTCTGTTATGTGGGACGATGAAACGTTGCAGGAACAGAATGCTCTGTTCAGGGAAGGCCATGAAAATTGGTGAGGGACAGATTAGCTTGCAGAACGAAGACATGCACTCCTCTAAGGGTTATTCAAGGCCAGACAAACCTGCTATAATTAGCAGGCCAGCTGTCACTGGAAGGAACTACCCAAAGATGCTAGGAGTGGATCCCCTTCAACGTGCGCTTCGCAGATACTGCTGCCACAAGGATTGCGGACTGCTTCTCCGCCTTTCAGAGCAGGCTGTCATGCAAAAATCCAGCTGGCGAAACTTTTCCCATCCTTAGCAGGAAAAGCTTCATCAGGCTGCTGTTAAAAGCACTACAGGGACATTAAAAGCACTAACAAACCTGCAAATTAGGATTGCCACCTCTCTCCCTCCC
Source organism: Elgaria multicarinata webbii (assembly GCF_023053635.1). Lineage (NCBI taxonomy): Eukaryota > Metazoa > Chordata > Lepidosauria > Squamata > Anguidae > Elgaria > Elgaria multicarinata. Next base: position 122,783,098 of record NC_086172.1, on the reverse strand, counting down.
TCCCTCCCTCATTGGGCCTGTTCAGACAACAGGCTAAGCCATGGTTAGGGAGCATGTTTAAACCGTGGTTGTGTAGCTACCATGGTTAGGAATGGTTGCCATGACATGCTAAGCCATAATATTTAGCTCAAAGTGCTTAACCAACATGGCTTAGTGTGTTGGTCTCTCTCTCTCTCTCTCTCTCTCTCTCTCTCTCTCTCTCTCACACACACACACACACACACACACACACACACACACACTTTTAACTATTTCCGGTGACTTAGTAAAAATGTTCCTTTGTTAATTTCTGCACTTCTGGCTGCTCTACAAGGCACAGGGGCTGGTTAAAAGAAAATTGGCAGCCCTCCCCACTGTAATTGTCCTGTAATTGTCCTGTTCTTGTACCTTTAACAAAAGTGTAGCCAAAGAGCAGGAAGATTTTTTCACATTGCTGTGTAAAGAAAAGCTTTTTCTGCTTAATTTCTGGATGTCAGGCTATTGCTAAAGGCACAGGAGCAGATTGGGCTGGCTCTTTCTGGTCAGTTGGCAACTTACCGTCACTGAAGAATAAAATCTTCCACCACCAGACACTAGTTGACACATCCCTTGCCAATGCAGCGGCTAATTGGGCTGTTTGTGGAGTGGCCCCTTGTAGTTTCTTTGGTTTTTCTTCTTTCCTCTTTATCACTCTTTTATCAAGACCCAACTACTCTTCCAGCAGGGCTCTTCTGCCTTTAACAATACCCAATGGGAAGGGTGGCCACCTTTTTCATTAGCCCTGGTTCTGTGCTTTTAATGGTGACTTGACTCTCACCTCTCTTTCCCGTTGTTGTTGTTGTTGTTGTTGTTGTAGTAGTTTTAACTGCAAGCACAAATCTGGGCATGCCCCACAACAATGCAATGTCCCTCCCACCTACCATCAGGGCTGCCATTTCTTACTTTGGGCACCAGACAGGTCCCTCTGAAGGTCCCAATGCAATGTGAAGGGAAATCACCGTCACCTTTTCGGAAGATTGCCAACTTTTCAGAGCCGGCCCCTTTCACAGCAGTAATCTGAAGTAATACATTGGTGACAACCTTTAGCACCGCACTGTAAAATGCTTCCCCTGCCAATTTCTGCATACTGCAACTTCCATTGAAGGCACAGAAACCTGCCAGGCTGGTTGATTTTTGGCAAAATCCCAGTTCTCTTCCTGTCATCCCCCCCCCCCCGCACCATACTTCCTCTTCCAGCAATTTGAGAGACTGAGAGGCATGTCTGATGTCTGGGGTGGGGGTGGGGCGCAACTGTACCAACCATCCATTCAGTGGGAACAGCAGGTGTATAAATGATTAGGCCTCCGAACAATGGAGCTTAATACTGAGAGCCAACCAGACAATATCAAGAAGGCATGATTACTATTTATTTATTTAGCTAAAACAAAAAATAGCCATCTCAGAGTGGCAAATATAGTTGAGGCCTTGGCACACAGGAAGGGGGCCTTTAAGTCTCCTGCCACCCCATGCCATGGTCTTGGTGAAAATTGCCCCCTGGCTGCTATTTGTCGTGAGAGAAAAGCTACCCCACACAGAAACGTACACACATCCCACACAGTGCCGGCTCTTCCTTTTTTGAAAAACAAGCCCCATGAAATGTCATCCCGCATTCCTCATATTGTCTCGTTGGTCCCAGAGGGTTCCGGAGATCTGGTAAGAGATGTAATTGTGGCTGAATCATTTGGGAACAGTGAGGATAATTAAAGTCGCCAGTTATCGCAACTGTTCTCATTTGGCTGCCTCCTGGATTCCTTTTTCCGTCTTAAGATAACCTCACGATCTTTGGTTGGAGGAACGGAAATAACATTTTCCCAGCCATATAGTACTACTTTGCCTTGGTATTTCTAGCCACAGTGATTCTGTGACTGCCTTTGTTCCTCCCAAAGTTTCCAACGTTTTGCACGCCATGTTAGTGGAGGCTGGTGGCTCCAGTGCCAGTTGGGCAGTGAATCCACTCCAGGTTTCCATCAGAATCAGGTGAACCTTGGATACCTTTACAGTTCTGACTGAAACCTGGAGTGGATTCACCACCCCACTGACATCAGAGCTAGCAGCCTCTTTGGCAATTAGAGCAATACCAGCACCACTGCATTTGACACTGTCCATTCTGGATTGTATGTCCAGGAGTAACTGTATCTCATTGATGATCACCATGCCACCATGTTTCTGATATTCCCCCTATTACTATTAATGTTCTCTTCTAGTACCAGGCACTCTAATATACCTATTATTTATTTATCTTATTTTTACCCCACTCCTAAGCCAAAAAAGGCTCTTCAAGCGGCTTATAATTAATTAGCAAAGAAGACAGTCCCTGCCCTCAGGGATTGTAGTCCCTTACAATCTAAAAAAGACATGACACACAAGGAGAAGGAGTTGAGGAAGGAAGAGGGGAAAAGAGAGAGAGAGAGAGAGAGAGAGAGATTAAGACCAGCAACAGCTCTGATGGCATTGTCCTGATCCTGAAGGAGTGGAATCAAACTGGAGCAGGCCCTGATGTTTCCTCTGCCTGCTCCTGTCCCTGTGCTCTTTCTTCTTCCCCACAGGGTCAAAAATCCACCCACCTTAACTTTGATTCTTCTAGCATTAACATTCAAAAACATTTATAGTGTTGTAAATTTGGAGAATTTGGACAGGAGAGGGTTAATGGGGCCAGAATGATACCAGTTGCCCCTTAATGGACAGCAGGCCAAGATGGCAGGCTCATGTTTTTGTTAGAGAAATTAAAGGTAAATGTCCCAGAAAGGCTAGGCGATGGTAGGAGAGGATGATTCATCTCTATCCCCTTTCCACCCCCAGAGGGAAGAGGCAACCTAGGCATGAGTACAAAGAGATAAAAGAATAGGAATCTGAGAGAGAGAGAGAGAGAGAGAGAGAGGGAGAAGGAAGAACGGGGACTAAACTAAGTTTGGGGGCTTTGAAATCTGAGGATATCAGGACTGAAGATCTGATGTAGAAACAGTGGGTCTGCTCTTCAAATGTGTGTGCTGTCTGCCTCTAATTGTGCTCTACCTGTATATATCTAAATAAATGAAAACATTACAAAATGCAGTTCAACTCCAGTGATCCCTAGGGTGGACTGAAACCCAGAGCAGATTCACTACCCCACTGACTTCAGAGCCATCAGCCTTCAATGCCCCCCCCCATCTCCAAATCCCATCAGCTGCTGTGCCTGTACTTCAAGCTCTTCAGCTTAGAGAGAGAGAGAACAAAGTAAGCAATACTTATTACCTGGGAATAATTTAGACCCTAGTGCTTAGCTTTCTAAACACCACTAAGCCCCGTGCAACTTGCACACTGTTCTTGTGCTTACCTAGGGGATAATCCAGCGATAGGACCAGCTGCCACGTGCTGTCTTCTGGAGGCCTCTCCTTTAAATGAAGCTGTGACTGATACTACAAAGTGCCCTCTGAAGAGGAAATGAAAGGATCTTCTGCAATAGGCAAACATACTCTTTGTTTATACCAAATTGCCTCTGAAGTTCTCCATAGGCTCACCCCCACCCCATCTTTCTGTCCTTACCTTCTAATACACTTCAAGATCTGTGACCCAGGGCCTTGCTAGACGAGGCCTTAGCGCGCTGTGAGGCCTGGTTTCCCTGCTGTGCGTCCAGATGACACACAGGAGAATCCAGGGTCAGGCCGCGCTGAAGCCTCCCCTAACGCGCCATAAGCGAAGTTGCTTATGGCGCGCCTTTTCCGCAGCCCCGGCCTGAGGCCGGGGCTGCGGAACGTCTAGCAAGGTCTGTGGCTTTTTGCGGCTACTCGCTTACTCGCGAGTAGCCGGGAAAAGCCACAGACTGGGCACAGTGCTCATACGAGCACTGTGCCCATCGGGACGGGGGGATCCCGGGGGGGGGGAGATGGGGGGGAAGGCCGGACCGGCAGGGGAGGGGGATGGCGGAGGGCGACACAGGGGACAGCGAGGGATGGCGGAGGGCGACACAGGGGACGGCGAGGGATGGTGGAGGGCGACACGGGACGGGGAGGGAGGACGGGGAAAGAGTGGGCAGGAGGCATGGGAGGGGATCAGGAGCGGATGGGGGGGTTAATTAAAAAAAACCCACTTACCTTCTCCGGAGTCTTCGAGGAGCACGTGGCCCCTTTAACAACAACAAAAAATGGCCGACGCTGCAGGGCTTCCATAGTCCCTGCGCGTCGTGCGTCTAGGAGCCGAAGCGGCGCGCACTAAAGTTAGCATGCCGTCGCCCCGCCTCCATGCCGGCTTATCTGGCATGGTCTAGCAAGGCCCCCTGACATGCAGAGATAACAATGAACCAGTTAGTCAAAGATATTGCAGTGAAATAATAAGATCAGCAAACAGCTTTTGTTAGTGCAAATTCTAGGTTAGATGGACCAATCTTCTGACTCCGCAGAAGACACCTTCCTGTGTCCCAAACTTTAATTATAACCAAACCTAAAGGGTGTATGCATTTATGTATGTTCATTCCTTACTATCCTTGTCTCTGCTGCCCTTTCTTTCCCTCTGTCATCTTCCCCATTGTCAGACATTACACTGTAAGCTCCTGGGGAGCAGAGATCTATCTTTTTTCTTTTTTCTTTTAAGTAATAGAACCCTGTAAAATAGAGATAGGCAACCTGTTGCCCTTGAAAAGTGTTGGACTACAACTCCCATAAATCCTTGCCATGCTCACTGGCATAAAGAAAAAGAAAGAAAGAACCACACAACAATTGGTACCACTGTTCCTTCAACTAAAATGTCAAGTGTTTTCCAGCTCATGTGGTGCGCATTTTTCATGCTCAACCAGCCTTTATGTTTTGTGTTCTGCCAGATATGGTGCTAAAGTTGCTCGCATTCCTCTAACACTCGCTCCACACGAATGAAAGATTCTCATTCAGGGCAACAGACATTTCCCTGTTCCTCTGCTTTCCTATCAGATAATTATGTTCCGAACTGTTGACATATGTAGGATGAAGCCTTGGTGCTAAATTTGCCAACACAATCCAAAAAGATGGCTATCCCTTGCACGTGTTCCTTGGTGAACTGCTTCAAGGACTGCAGCACATAATTGTTCATTGTTTCATATGCTCACAGGACACTTGATGTCATATCCCATCTTTCAGACTGGTCAAATGCTGCATCCTTGATGTGTGCAAGCTGAGGTCCAATTGAAGCATTTCCTTCTCGAGTATTAACTTGTGGTCTCCTCCAATGAAACACACCCTCAATTATTGTTTTTAGTCTGCTTATATTGCTGTTAGATCCTGATAGTCACCAGGGCACCAGCCATGCAACCAAATCCTTGTGTTTGCGAAACAATTCAGCAAAGAAACTATCAATCATATAGTTTCCCCGGGTCTAAATTATTCCCAGATATTAAGTATTGCTTACTTTGTTCTCTCTCACAGCTGAAGAGCTTGAAGTAGAGGCACAGCAGCTGATGGGATCTGGAGGTGGGCAGTGGAGGCTGATGGCTCTGAATTTAGTGGGGTGGTGAATTTGCTCTGGGTTTCAGTCAGAAGCAGTCAGAACTCTCCAAAGTGAAGCACCTTGGATAGATCCTTTAGAGCTCTGACTGCTTCTGACTGAACCCCGGGGTGACATCAGAGCTACCAGCCTCCGCTGTGGGTGGGAGGAAATGACTAGCATCTGGGGGTAGGCAACCTGGTGCCCTCCAGCTGTTTTGGACTACAACTCCCATCAGCCCCAGTCAGCAGTGAGAGATGGCCAGAGCTGTGGTTCAAAATATCTGGACGACACCAGATTGCCAATTTATTTATTTAGTTATTACATTTATATACCACCCTATAGCTGAAACTCTCTGAGCAGTTTACAAAAGTTAAAAACAGTGAACATTAAAAACAAATATACATATATTTAAAACCATCAAAAACATAAAAAAGCAATATCCATTTAAAACAACTATTCCAGGGTCAGTTAAAAAAAAACACCTCTATGCAGAGTCTCATAAATTTCCCCCCATTACATCCCCACCCCAGCATTCCTCTGCAGGGGCCAGGTCCATTTACTATTAGTGTGTGTTGTTTTGCTCTTGATTTACAGACTCTCACAAATTCCCACAAAGATGATACAGTGGTGACTGACTGGGGCAACCAGACCGCTTTGTCCTATGAAGATCGTTCAACCAGCAATGCCCTTGCTGAGAAAACCACTCCTTCAAAGCAATTATACCTGTAGCACTGGGGTGGGCAACATGCCCTCACTGCCACACATGCCACTCTGTGATGGCAGAAAAGAGGCATCATGTGATTTTGCAAGGCGGCAAGATACCAGGGGAGCGTGTGTCTTGTTTACAAGCAAAATCGTATCTCTGGAAGGCTCTGGCAACGCGATCCTGCTTTCAAACAAGGCATGAGCTCCCCATGTCCCTGGCTTCCTTGCAAAATTGCCACCGTTTTTGCTGATGCCACTACTGTAACAGCAATTTCAGTAGCGGCAATTACTGTGGGGCTGGGGTGTGGCCCCCAGTTGGCTCCGGTGGTGGTGATGCAGCTGCCTGACCCCTGGAAGTGGCCCGCCCCCAGCCAAGCATCTGTGCTCCCCCAAACTAGTTAGAAGATCATATGGTCCAAGGAAGATGCCTGGATCATCCTGGGCTTGGGTCATTCTGGGCCTCTAATTAACAATGGCTGCAGTGTCACTTGACAAGTCCCTCCCCTGCCTACTCATACCATTTCCTAGCCTGCAGCCACGCTGAACGTCAAAACAAAGCTTTCCCTGCTGTTTTTACCTTGACTCCCGGCTTGCTGCTTCAGAAGCTGTGCGACCACCAACCTAGCCCTTGTGAGATGGTCTCTCAGACACTTTTTAAATAAAAGTTTTAATTGGGTCTTCAACAAAGGAATAAACACAATAAACAGAGCAAAGTGCAACGAGTGTAACGCTTGGAATGGTGCAAGAAACACAAAGGATTAGTGGTGGCAACAGCTGCCTCCAGCCAGAGTTGATGGCCTGCACAAGTGTGAAGGCCAGGGACTCAAGGACAGGGCCAGGGCATCTTACTCTTGGCACCTGGTGGCCGCTTGCCAGAAGACAGGGAAGAGCTGTAGCTCTGTCATGACTCAGGAATCCAGCAGCGACATGGACAAAAATCAGTATTCAGGCACAGGCTGAGAGTGGAATTCCTAAACTCAAATATGTGTAACAAAACTGACCCTGCCATTAGGCAGATGGAGGCAGTCACCTTAGGCAGCAGAAATACTGAGGACAAGGACAAGAGCAAGGTATTGGATAACTGAACTGTATGTACTACGCAGCCTGCCCCGCAGCCCCTTCAGCTTTCCTACTGCCCTCAGTCACCAGTCTTGAAGTAATATTCAGCAGCCAGTCCAGCTGGCTTTTGTACGTGGAATGGGAGAGTGGGTGTCATCTCGCCCCTTGCCTCAGACAGCAAAATGCTTGGGTTTGGACCTCTACACTGGCCACTTTTGATAGCAAAAAGCCCCCTTGGGAGAGGGCAATTTGGAACAGGAAAATGTTGGGGGGAAGGTGCTTAGCGCTTTCCCCGCCCACTGCTTTCCTACTGCAACTCCCCTTCCCTTGCTTTCCATGCTGTGTTCTAGTGTCTTCAACAGAAGCTGGGGTGAACACCCTCCAACCACAAAAAAGAAATTCACAAAAACTGTTTAAATAAATGTATGTATATCTCTTGTTCTCAGTATATTATATATGTATATTAGTAGCATGTAACATGTACATCAATAGTGCTCACAATAAAGTACATTGGAAACAATTATACAATATATGATAGCAATATTTGTATAATAAAAACAATTTTACAGTGTGTAATAATTCAATAGCGAAAACAGTATTGCAGCATGAAATAATTCAACAACAGGAGTCCGGTACATTCAACCTGTTTCGCCAGGGACTGCTTCCTCAGGACCACGCTATATAGAACATAAAAACATATGGAATAACCATTACTTATATAGTATTTAAGACCAGCAATTCTCCTTAACATTCTTATTGAAAACAAGTGAACTAACAGAAGTATCTGGCGTTATTCCCTACCTTATTTGGAACAGTTAGCCAAAGCCTTTCATACAGTCTCCCACTATATACAATCTCTGAAAAATATGTTATACAGTTATCATTAAGTAACAAAAAACCATTATCTCTGATATATAAACTAAGTTCCATTCTGAACATACCCGATATCTTTCTGAGCACTATTGATGTACATGTTACACGCTACTAATATACATATATATACTGAGAACAAGAGATATACATACATTTATTTAAACAGTTTTTGTGAATTGGGGTGTGTGTGTGTGTGTGTGTGTGGTTGGAGGGTGTTCACCCCAGCTTTTGTTGTAGTATTTCTAACCACTGCCTCCTTTTATTTAGGTGTTCCAGTGTCTGAACATGTGTTTGCAAATGGCTGCCCAGGTTTCAATACAGATGTTAGCGTGTGACAGTTAAATCTGCCCTGAGCTGTTCTCAGGCTGTCCATCAGCACTTACCTGTCTACCTGTTTCCCATGCCCCTGATAGCTCAGCTCTAACCCCCACCCTCTTTGCATTCCACAGGAATGGAAATATCATTGTCATTGGTTAGTGTGAGTAATGTGCTAGCCAATGAAAACTTGATTGTCCTGGGAAAGGACTTCTGATTTGGAAAGTAGGGATGGGTGAAAAATTCACTCCCTCAAGTTGTTTACAATTTATCCAATTCACTATTTCTGAGCCTTTCAGCAAGCTGAGACAGAGTTGCATCCCAAAATCTGTGTTCTTGCGAGATCTCTGATGTGGCTCATCTCAGGAAAAAAGCACTTGAAGATGCACATTTTAGGAGAAAGTGCACACAAAAATGCATACATTTGAGAAAAGTGCACACAAAACAATTCAGCAGTATACAGTACTTGGTGGGATGTGTACGTTAAACAAATGCACATAAGAATGCGTACATTAATGTGTACATTAGGGGAAATGTGCACCAAAAAAGCACACATTTCCATAAAAATTGTTTTGTTTAAAATTGCCAGTGCATGAGGAAACAAGATGTAACGAGCATGACCTCAAAAAACCCAACAATCTCGGCAAGACTGAGTCTGATGGATTCATCCGTCCGACTGGAAAGGCCCATTAGGAGCAAGCAAAGCATCAAAGCCTATGCCGCATGTAATAGGGAATACAAATGATGTGAGACCCCCAGCTGAAGAAGAATGAGGGATACTGGGATGAGAAGGGGAGGGAAGTGACACATCCACAATGCAAGCCTTTGTGAAAGGGAATGGATTTCGAGTACAGATTGGAAGTGATAGCCTGTGCTAAGCACTGAGCCAGTGTGTGGGACAGAAACAAAGGCAGGCGTTAAGGGTGGAGAACAAGAGAAAAAGGCAGCCAGCAGCAGGGCAGTCGGAATCCATGTGGGGGTAAGTTCAGCGGAGTGCAAGGAAGGGAGACAATAAATACCCGACGGATGTGAAGGTGTTTTTATTGTGGCTTCGCAACTATTTCTAGTCCTACACCCCCCACCCCGAGCCTTTTCTATAATGAATAAATTTCAAATGTCTTCGTCTTGTCAAAGTGAATCCCAGGCACACACAAGAAAGCAATTTGGGTAGAACACACCTCTAGTTAAAGAGGCTCTGCTCTCGCTCTCACACACACACACAGATTTCTGAAGCCAACTGATTCTTCCTTGCTATTTTAAGCCTTGCATGTGATCTGTGATCATTTCCCACAGCTGTGGATTTCACTTCAAAAGTAGTATTTGGGTGTAGAGTGAGGATTGCTGCTCTTCCCCCCAGATTCCTTCTTTCCCCGTACACCCTACCATGAGCCCACCAAGACTCTAGTCTTTATTAAGGCTAGAAGCCAATGAAAGTATGTATCTATGAAAATATGAAGTCTCCCTGTGAGTTGAGGCTTCAGGGTTCGGATACTGTATACCCTGCATAGCGTTGAACCCTGATGCTTCAACTCACAGGGAGATCTCTCTCTCAATTTAAAACATATCCAGTGACCACAGCAAACAAATGTCTATTGCTTCATGTTGGAAAAAGAACATAGCAACAGGGTTCACACAACATGCTAACCCACACTCGGTGGTTGACTGTGGGTTGTTGTTGAACTGTGGCTGGCTAACCATGCATTGTGCCTTATTTTTCTTGAGCAAACTACCTTGAGAACCCACGGTTTGTTGTTGTGTTGTTCAGGTTGGTTAACAAGCCACCCTGTGGAAAATGTCTTGGGTTCAGACAACATACCACAGTTCAACAAAAACCCACCCTCACTCACTGAGTATGGGTTAGTGTTCTGTGTGAACAGCCTCAACCCCTCTTTTCTTCTTCTTCTTCTTCTTGTTTTTAAAAGATGTTTGGATGTTGCTGATGAAATCAACTTATTATATAAAGGCAAGAGAGAATCAGAAGTTTGGAAACAGATTTTATTGAGAGTTGGAGTGTCTTCATTACTTTCTGGAATGCTCAATTTCAGGACAGTATTCATCCATTTTCTTTGTTCTTTTTTATTTGAATTGTATTGAAGAGTAATATTATAGTCTGATGACTCATTTGAAAATATACTTAGAATCTAATAAAATATTTAAAACTGAAAAAAAGAAAGAAAAGAAACCGTTGCCACTGTCTGTTTGCATTGAAACTGAGCTAAAGCCAGTGAGCACAAGCTACCCAAAATGAAGTGCTCTGAAGCCCTTCCAAGATCAATGAGAGAGTTAAGAACCCATTGAAACCAATGTGGCTTCAAAGGTTAGATATTTTGTGAGTTTGGGTAAAAGCATGCAATCTCTGTGCAGATTATGGAAGTATCTTACTGATCTACATCCAAGTGTGGATGTATTTTTTTTTTCCATAGAAGAATCTAATAAAGTTTGAAACGGACCTAACAGCTTTTGGGCTGATGTTTGACAACACTGCAGTGCTGGAGGAAAGGGTTAAGCCTACCTTCCCACATGTCATGGTCCTATTCCTAATCAAGCCTCCCTATGGTTCTTATTATTATGGCAGGGGGGGGAATATGAAATGGTTATGCATTTGCCATCTGTTTTGTATGATTCATCACCTGGGTTTTAGTCAATTAATCAATCTATCTATCAGTTAAAGTTGCAACGTTTGCAACTTCATTTGAGCAAAAACAATTGTCTATTGTCTTTGTTTGGACATGGTGCATGTATGTGTAGAAGAGGCATTTCTTTTGGTCCACATTTCAAAGCAAAACATTCTGATCAGCACTTGTAGATGAGAAGACAGTTGTCCTTAGATTTCACTCTTCTCAGAATTTTGTGATGTAGTTCTCAGCTCAAAAAGGTACCAAACTCCATACAAAAACTGCATAGCTGGAATACAATGTGGGCAGAACTGCGTGCTTTCTGAAAGAACATGTTTCAAAATGCATATTTTCTGAGAAAATGCATTCACAAACACATATCAAAATAACGTTGCGCAGATTTGGAAAAAAATGATTTGAAAAAATAATAATTTCACAGACTAATGCAGAAACAGAACAGGATTCTAAACAATAGTGCAAAGGGGCAAACCTGAAATGGATCAGAAATACACTCATCTGTCCATCCTATTTGCAGTAGGCACCATTTTAGAAGAGGCATTCCTAACTGTGTGTGAGAGAAAAGGGAATGCCTCTTAATATGATGCTTACCCTTTGCAATTGTATTTGTGTGTGTGTGTGTGTGTGTGTGTGTGTGTGTGTGTATGTATATATATATATTCCACTGCCTGCTTAATTCGGGCCTCCTTTTTAATCAATTAAGCCAACCTATCTCAACCAGGGGCTCTCCAGATGAGGCCTTAAAATTGTAACTGGCTTTATGGACAATCCCTTCTATGAGGAAAACACTCCCTGATAAGAGGACTCAGGACAATTTTTTTTAGAGACTATTGCTCTGCAACAGGAGAACACTAAACCAATTTCTTAGGCAAACAATTATAACTATTATGTGGTCAGATTTCTGGTAGGGCAGAAGGGAGATTCGAGCAAGTGGATAACAGCAACGCTCTTGACATCTGGCTTTATCAGTACATATAAAAAACATGATTGCCCTCTGCTGGATGGAATATTTAAGGCCATGTCACACATTCTATTATCCCTTCATAAGCATACAATAGTGTAGGGCGGGGGTAGGGTGGGGAAGGGGAGTTGTGGGGGGAGAATGAACACGAAGAGTGTTCCACTGTTTCAAATCATTGCCAACTTGCCATATGTACATGTGCTTGGAAGCCAGAAAGCTTTGTGTTCATCTATAAACACGCCCAACTGACTCATAGCCCATCAAGTCCAGGATTGCCTCTCCAAAGCTCTGCAGGACTATCCTTCAGCTAGTCATGCCTGGCTTGAAGCTGGGACCATTTACAGTAAAAGCAGGTGTGCTGCCAGAGAGCTTCGGGATCTCTATTTATCCTCCGGTACACTTTCCACCTAACTCCATCCCTTCATTTATAGGGGGTGGGGAACGTTTTCTGTGAAGGGGTCCAGAGCTAGATGGCCCAGTGTATCAGAGGGGAATCGTCCTTCTAAGCATTTGGCATCTGAAGTTGTTTGTTCCTCTTTGATCTAGAGACCCCTAAGCAGGGGTATAGTGGAGCCAGGTCTCCCAGAGACACACACCAGCACTTTTAAAAATTATTAATAGTGACGCTGCTATGATCAGCCACTACCCTCTTCCCTGTTCCCTTTGAGCTCAGCTGCAACCCTCACAGGCTCTGGGGGGAAATGAATTTTCCTAGCAACAGTACAGATCTCCGTTGACAAGAAAAGCATTTTGGGGTGACTTGGTCTTCAATGGTAATTAAGACCCATTCACTATGCAAAGGACCTGCTCCTGAAGGTGATGAAAAGAAAACTGCTTGGTTGATATGGCTCAACACTACTGCCCACATTTTTGGACCTTCCTCGGGGGCATGGCTTTGGGGAACTGTCAGTGATGACCACCTGCATTGTTAAAATTTACCACTGCTGTTCCTAAGAGGTGATTCTAAGAAAAAGCCAAGGCATGGTTCATTGATTATCTATTATTCATGATCAGTTATTGTTGTTTTTGTGCTTTTGATGGTTTTAAATTTTGTATATTTGTTTTTACTGTTCACTGTTTTTAACTTTTGTAAACCGCCTAGAGAGCTCGACTATGGGGCAGTATATAAATGTAATAAATAAATAAAGATGCTTGTACAATATACGCAACATACTCTCAAGCAAGTGTGTTTAGGTCCTGTTATATGTCCCACCAGCTAGAGAGGATAGGTTGATAGGACATACATAAGACTTGGCCTTTTTGGTAGCAGCCCCAGTTCTAGATCTCCTCCCAAAGGAGCTAAGATTGGGTCTATCTTTATTCAATTTTGGGCCAGCAATAAATACTGTTCTGTTCCATCAGGCTTTCAGTGCTATATCATGCATTGTCACTCTTCATTTTTAATGTCATTCTCAAACATTATTGTATGTTTTTTGGTTCTATGAGAAATTGTAATGATTTTTATTGTATATTGCCCTGGGCACCTGGTATGCAGTGGGTGTGATTTCTAAATTTTATAAATACATATATACATTTGGCAGTCCAGCATAATATACCATCTGGTTAGTAACTCACAAGTCCGAATATACCGTCACTCCATCCCCACCTCCACCCAAAATACAAGATGTTTCATCTTGCTGCCATTTAACATAATTAAGTTCTGAAATTGTTGCAGGGTGCATTTAAAAAAAAAGGAAAAGGAATGGCCAAATATTCAAGCAGGAACATGCAAATTTGTTCTCAATGTGTATTTGTAATTATTGTGATTGCAGACAAAGCCATGTAATTCCGAGTGCAAATGACCAATTAAGTCTGGAATTGTCCCTTTGCACGTGAACTGCTTAATCGGAGTGCAGACAATAGTGACTGTGCCTGCAAATCAACTGGTCCATTGTGAACGACTACATGTAAAGCTCAGAGCTTCCCTGGTATGATATTGCAAAGCGATACTTATGTAAGAGGTAATTCATGGTAATTTTATCATCTCTATAAACGTACATAAAATGCCGTTTCCAACATTCTACCTTATTCTAAAGTAACCAAGAAACAGAACCCAGGGCTATAAGAACATAAGAAGAGCCATGCTGGATTAGACCAAAGGTCCATCTAGTCCAGTACTCTGTTCACACAGTGGCCAATCAGCTGCCCACTGGAAACCCACAAGCAGGACATGAGTGCACTTGTATACATAGGCTTACTGCCTTCGATACTAGAGGTTGCACTTAGCCATCAGGACTAGTAGCCACTGATAGCCTTCTCTTCCAGTAATTTATCCAACCCCCTTTTAAAGCCATCCAAACTGGTGCCCATCACCACATCTTGTGGTAGTGAATACCATAGTTTAACTATGCACTGTGTGAAGAAGTACTTCCTTTGGCGCGTCATCAGAAGGGGGTGGGGTATCGTGTTTGCTCACTGTCGCTTTCGCCCTACTTCTATCCCACAATACTTCCTCTTTCTTCACACAGGGGAAGAAAGAGGAAGCAAACAATGACCACATGGCCTATTCGTTGGCTGTTTTTATCTTTCTGTACACAGCAGGAAATTGTGGCACATTCTATTTCAAAAAAACAAAACAAACGGATTTAAAGGGGCCTATTTTGTGGCAGAAAGAAGGCAAGAAGGAGCAGGAGACACATGCGAACACCTGTAAGCGGGGAGTAGTGAGTGTGCAATAGAACGCTCATCTGATGATGCTCTTTATCTGTCCTGAATCTCCCTCCAATCAGCTTAATGGTTCTAGTATTGTGAAAGAGGGAGAAAAATGGCTCCCTATCCGCTTTCTCCACACCATGCATAATTTTGTACACCTTATCATGCCTCCCCTTACACACCTCTTTTCTTTTTTTATTTTTTATTTTTATTCATTTTCAACACTATATAAACATAGATAAACATTACCAAATATAACTAAAACAACACAATAAGAAAAAAAATAACATCAAACATCTGTTACATACATCTTGAATAAATGTTGAGTACAATATCAAAAGCTATTACATATACCTTATCAAACTATAACATCTTCGCTCTTAACATAAAAGTGCACCCCCCCACCTCGGGATCATTCTTGAGTCCAAAATCTAATCGTTTCTTCTGCTGGTGGTTTCCCACTTCCCTTAGTAAACACAAACACTAGGAACTGTTTCCAAATTCCTTCGAACTCATTTATTTTAGTTATGCCTTTTCTCCACTTAATGTTACATGTCAATTTATCATTGATGGCTATATCCCATACTTCTTTATACCATTCTTCAATAGAATATTCCCCTTGGATCTTCCAGTTCCTAGCTACCATCAACCGTGCTGCTACCAACAAACTCGATATCAGCTCTATAGTTCCTTTTCCACACTTTATCTCTTCAAATAGTGACAGCAATGCTATTTTTGGTGTTTGTTCTATTTTCATTCCCACTATTTCTTCAATTTCTGAAAACACCATCTTCCATAATCTTTGTACATATTTGCATTGCCACCACATATGTAAATACGTTCCTTTTTCCCCACAACCTCTCCAACAATTTGCTGAATGTTGATCACTTATCTTATTCAATCTAACCGGGGTTAGGTACCACCTCCATAAAATTTTAAAATAATTCTCCTTTATTCTTACTGATAAACTTCTCAACACTCTTTGTTTCCATAGTCCCTCCCAGCTCTGTCGCCCTATCTGTATCTTCAAATCTGATTCCCAAACCATTTTCTCTGTATTCTCTCTAAACTCCTTCTCTAACAATATTTTATATATTTCACTCATTAATCCTTTTGAGACTATACTATCTCCTTTTCCTTTCTCCTTACTTACTACTAATTCTTCAAACCTCGTCATCTTTCTACACTTTCTATTGTCCTTAATCCACTTTTTATTCCATTGTTCTAATTGACCATATTCTAACCACGATAGCTTCTTCTCCTTTAACAAATTTTCCATATCCTCTCTTGTTTTAATATCACTTAACCAATCCTTTAATTTTATTTTATTTTTTTCTTTTAATATTTTACACAATCTACCCTTTAGATCCTCTGGGAAATTCTTTAACATTATTATCGGTGCTAAGGGAGAGTTGCTCGGAAGCAGCTTCCCTTTAAATTTACTCCAAATTTCCCATTGAGTCCTCAGGAGGGGATTATCTATATTTCCAACCCACTTTCTTCCTCCATCTTTAAAAAAAACATTCTCCAAATTCATCTCTACCTTACTTATGTTTTTTTCTTCCATCCAATATAAATCTCCTACTCCCATAATTGCTTCTACAACATGTCTTAATCTATTTGCTACGTAATATAATTTTATGTTTGGGAGACCCATTCCGCCCTTTTTTTGGCTTAGGTACCAATTATTTTTATTCACTCTTGCTCTCTTTTCTCCATTACAATATTTATTAATAATATTTTGCCAACTTTTTATCTCGGTTTCTGATATTTTTATAGGTAACATCCTAAATACAAAATTAATTTTAGCTAATATCTTCATTTTTATCAAAGCTATTCTCCCAAACCAAGATAAATTTAATCTTTTATATTTCTCCAATTTCTCTAATACCTCCTTCTTTAACTTCGTTAAATTTTCCCTTTCTAAATTTTCTAAATTTTTGGTAATTTTAATTCCTAAGTATTTAATCTCGTCCTTGACTTTCACTTCCATTCCCTTAAGTGCCAAATCCTTTTCTTCCTTCTTAGTATAGTTAAATAGCATCATCTCTGATTTAGACCAATTTATTTTTAACCCTGTAATTTTCTCAAATTCCCTCAACTGATATTTAACTCTTTCTAATTTTCTTAATGGATTCTTAATGGTCAATAAAGTATCATCCGCGAACATGTTTAACTTTATTTCCCTTACCTCTCCAATTCCTTCTAACTCTTCATCCTCCCTTAGTGCCTTCGCCAAAACTTCCATAACCATTACAAACAGGACCGGCGAGAGCGGACATCCTTGTCTTGTTCCTCTGGCTAGTCGTATCTTTTCAGTAAGTCCGTCATTTACCACCACTACCGCCGTATTTTGGGAATATAACTGTTCTATTACATTTTTAAATTTATTTCCAAATCCCAGTTTATCTATAATACTCTTTAGTGCCTGCCAGCTCACACAATCAAAAGCTTTAAAAATATCCAATGCCATAATACCTGCCTTAATATTTGCTTTTTTTATTACATTTATTACATTTAAAACTCTACCCACTAAATTATGCATATGCCTTCCTACCACAAACCCACATTGATCTGCTCCTATATATTCTGCCAAAAATTTATTTAGCCGTTTAGCCATAATAGATGTAAAAATTTTGGCATCCTGATTTATTAAAGAAATAGGTCTATAAGAATCGGGATTAGTCAAATCTTTGTCTGGTTTTGGGATCAGAATTATCACTGAATGTTCCCATGAATCAGGTATCTTCTCTCCTAATAATATCCTATTATAAAGTTCCATTAATTTTGGAACCAAGTAATCTTTGAAGACCTTATAGTATTCTGGACCCAATCCATCTGCTCCCGGTGATTTACCAACTTTTAACTTATCAATAACCTCTTCAATTTCTCTTTGAGTTATTACTGACTCCATTAACTCCTTATATTCTAATTTTATTCCCTTCTTTATAAACCTTCCAATATACTCCTCCACCTTTTCTTGTTGAATTTCTTTACCCTTATACAATTCCTGATAAAATTCCTGAAAATTTTTTATTTTGGCTTTCATTGCATGACAATAATTCCCTCGGCTATCTTTCAACGTTTCTATCCCATTCCTTCCTTTTTCTTTTTGTGTGAGCTTGGCGAGCAACCTCGAGTTCTTATTGCTATTTTCAAAATATTCCCTCTTCATATACAATAAATTCTTTTGAACCTCCTCTATATTTAAATTTTCTAATTGTTTCTTCTTAGCTTGTATTTCCACTAATTTATATTTGTCTTTAACTCTCCAATATCTTTCCTCCAAATTTTTAATTTCTATCTCTAACTTATCCTGCTCTACCCGTTGTTGTCTTTTTAAAGTACAGGTTTCTCTAATACAGATTCCTCTTACTACGGCCTTCATGGTGTCCCAAATGACTGACCCAGCTGTTCCTCCTTTTTCGTTTATTTCCCATGACTCCGACAGTTCCTTCTGAATTTTCTCTACTACTTTATTATATTTCAATATCTTTGTATTCAACTTCCATCTATATGCCTCTTTATAATCTTTCTTAACTGTAAATTCTAAACTTAACAAGGCATGATCAGTTACTTTTATTACCCCTATTTCCATCTTACAAATCTTCGTTGCAAAATCTTTTGAAACAAATATATAATCTATCCTGGAGTATGTATAATGAACTGGGGAGAAATATGAGAACCCAGGCCTATTCCCATTAAGTAAACGCCACGAATCTAGATAACCATTTTCTTTTACCAATTTATTCAGTATAGTCATATTATTCCTCTTTTCAACCTTAGTGGGATTTGACCTGTCTCGTTTATTATCCATAACCATATTAAAATCCCCAGCTAATATAGCATATCCTTCCTTAAATTCTTCTATTTCTTTAAACAACTTTATAAAAAACTCTCTATGCCTCTCATTTGGGGCATAAACATTAATCAAAGTATAAACCTTTCCCTCAATTTTACCTTTTAACATAAGATATCTGCCTTTATCGTCCTTTTTTACTTCTTCTAATACGAACCCACTTTTTTTTGAAATCAAGGTGGCCACTCCATTTTTTTTAGATGTCCCTAATGACTTTTCATAATAGGCTAGCCACCTTAATTTTATCATATTCGAATTCTCGGAGCCTTGATGTGTTTCTTGGACCATTATAATATCTGATCCCTCTTTATTAAATAATTGTTCTATTCTCTTCCTTTTCACGACTGCCCCCAAACCTTTAACATTGAGTGTTGATACTTTTATCTTTTTATCCATAATCACCCTTTTGAAATCTCTTCCGATCCCTCGTGCTCAGTAATTCAAAATTACTTACATAAAAACACAAATTCCACACATAATACTCCCCCCTCCTACCTCATAAACAAATACAACAACAAATATAACAATAAACCCTAACCCCCCCATCGTCTCCCTCCCTCCCTCCCTAATAACCCCCCTCCCCCTCTCCCACCCCCTACTTTCCCCCTCCCCATATCCCCGCGAGTCTATTACTCCGGCCACCCAATTAGGGGAGAGGGGGGAGGCGGTGCCCCGCCATGACGACCCGATCTCTGTATTTAATTAATTATCATATCAATTATCTCATAACATTTCTCTTTACCCCATCCCAGATGCTCCTGCCATTGCTCCATTCTCTTCCCCAGCTCCAACACTTCCATTCTTCATTAACCCCAATCTCTTCATCAGCTCCCTTCCTTGCTCCAGAGAGGTTATTCTATAATCATTCCCAGCATGGGAGAACTTTAAAAAAACCGGGTAACCCCAAGCATATCTCACTACATTTTTTATTAATGTTTCAGTTATTGGCTTGATGCTGCGCCTCCATTGGAGTGTTTGCTGACAAAGATCGTTGAAAACTAGCACTGCTTTGCCTTTATATTTAATCATAGCCATAGCTCTCAGCTTCTTCATTACTAACTCCTTCTTATAATAACTGCCAAATTTCACAAGCAAATCTCTAGATGATCCCTTGTACTTTACTCCTCCCACTCTGTGGATTCTTTCCAAGTCGCTGTCCTTTATATCCGCATCAGGCATCATGTCGTTGAACCACTTCAATACAACTTTCCTCAAATCTTCTCCTGGTTCTTCAGCAAATTGCTTGATGCGAATGTTACAACGTCGAAGCTCATCCTGAAGCTGAATCAGCTGTACATCTTGAGCATTTAACTTTGCCTCAGAACATTTTTCAAATACATCCTGTTTTTTTTGCAAGAGCTTTAACTTCAACCCCAACCTTCTTTAGCTCTTTCTCATTATCAGCCAGCCTGTTCGCTAGCGCCCCCATCCGTGCCTCTGCATTCTTTTCATTATCAGCGATCTGCTTGCTGAGTGCAGCCTTGGTTTCCAGAATCAGCTTTTTAAGTTCATCCATTGTAACAGAAGAAGCTGGCGCCTTGCCAGAACCTTCCGCCATCTTCACCGACTCGTCTGAGCCTGAAGCTGAATCGCTTCCCGAAGATTGTGACTCTTTTCTGGCAGGCACTTTCTCCAGACGGGCCAAATTATGATTAGAAGGGTGTGCTCTTTGCCAAGCAGCCTTTCCCGGGGTTTTTTTCTTTCTAATATACGGCATGGATTATGTTTACGTTTCGTCAAAGTCCCGTTTCACTTCCCCCCTTCTTATCCAAACAAGTCCGTTTCAAATACTTTTTTTTCTTCCTTAAGAAGGGTGAATTTACTACCAAAACATCTCTCTCAGATTAGGGGTATATAAATCAGCTTCTATCAGACTGGAAAACAGGAGAGCTCCAACATTCCAAACATTCCAAGTTGCTTGCTCCCCCCTCCTTCCGTCTGCTTACAGTCAGAAAACAGCCAAGAACAGTCTATTTTCTCCCCTTAATCTGTGATTTCTTTCACAAAAAACAGGATTTCCATCTTCACTCAACACTCATAAGCATCATCCAACACTTTAATTTATAATCCACGCCTCATTAAGTGAGATAATAAGCTTTTCATATCCCCCCTGATGGGAGAATTCACACAGCGATCTTACCCGTCATAACGTCCGGCTCCGCCCCCCTACACACCTCTTTTCTAAGCTAAATGGTCACAGGTGTTGTAACTAGGAATGTGCTCTGCTTCTCCTCGGACCGGAGAAGCAGAAGCAGTTCGGGGGGCTTTGCCTGCCGAACTGCAGAGGCGAAGAGGATCGGGGGAGCAGTGGAGCGGATCGAGGTGAAGGCGGATCCTTCGCCTCGATCCAGAGCTCTGCAAAAAAGGTAAGGGGGGTTTACTTGGCCCTACCGCTGTCGCTGCCGCCCATGCGGTAACGGCAGCAGAGCCAGGTAAGGGGGAGGGGGTCTTACCTGCTTCGGTCCGCGGTCCCGCGGCTGCTTCAACTGAGCCCGAGGATGGGCTCAGTTGAAGCAGCCACGGGTCCGCAGACGGACGCAGGTAAGGGGGAGGAGGGAGGGGAGGTTTACCTGGCCCTGCCACCTAGGGTGACCATATTTTGGAAACCAAAAAGGAGGACAACATGGTCGGCCCCCAAGGGGGCATGTCCAGCACCAAGGGGGCGTGCCCACCCGAACATAGCCTTGGTCACATGTCTGATTTTACAGCACACATTAAAGACAAATCTGTTCTACATAGCATCTTAATGTTAAAATCACTGAAATAAAGAACAAGTGAGAGATTCAATGTATCTGAAATTAACTTCACTCACTCCTACTTTTGTAGGTTTTGCTGTACTTTGAAGCTTTTACTATGCTTTGTGTGATACAGTCTCTCCTTCCCTCAGATATCTTTTCTGACTGTATCTTCACTCATTGCAAGTTAATTTCAATTTTTAAAAAAAGCTTGTGTATAACTGTCACAAGTTTCTCTACTCTAACATTAGGGTGGGTGTTGTGGCAGTTTGCCTAAAGACTGGAGATCCCCTTAATGCCAAAGGGGTGAAACTGCTCAATATGCAAAACCCCGAAGAGGAGGTTTGACAACCTGAGTTCGAAGATATGGCTCCAGCAGTTTTAAAACACAATAATTTTAAAACTTTGAACTTTTCTGGTTGAGCCACGGGCTCTAGTGAAGCTGGGTCAGGCCAGGACGGACACAGGTAAGGGGGAGGAGGGAGGGGAGCCTTACCTGGTGCCACTCCCCGGTGCTGCGGAGCTCCGATTCGGAGCCGGAGCTCCGCAACGGAGCGGAGCAGACCCTAGGCGGATCGATGCGGGGCGGAACGGGCCCGATCCGCAATTTGCAGATTGGGAGCGAAGAGGATCCGGGGTGGGGGTGTCCGTGCACATCCCTAGTTGTAACCTTTCCTCATCTGGGTGTAGCACCAGTCCCTTAATCATTTTAGTTGCCTCTTCATGCACTTTTCCCAACTCTACAGTGTTTTTGATGCTTAATATCTTTGATGCTAAGAGGGGATGGGAGAATCAGCATGGTCCCAGCTTGTTGGGGTTGTCACCATTCCACCTTGAAGCTCAGTGCACCTCGTTCCCATTCCCAAAGGCAAGCTTCTGTTGTTGTTCAAATGGGAGAAAGGTACATTCGGATGGGCATTTCTTAAAGAGCACACCCAAATGCCTACTTTCACTCCATTGACTACGATGTGGAAATGCGTAGGGTTTCCCCCCCGAAAATGCACATTTTCAAAGTGTGCATTTTCTAACAAGCCCATTTTCTGAATGCAATTGCAAGCTCGGGAATATGTGAGCTTTGCCTGGAAAATGCACTCACTTATAGAGGCATGATCAAGGCAAGTTCTGGTGTTTAATGAAGAGAAGTGAAATTATCACACCTCCCTAGTGCCAAATGTACACACGCAAGGCAGCTGATACCTTGAAAAAGTGGAGATCCTAGAAGTCCCACGGCATCTTGCTCTGTTTACTCTTCATCCATCTAAAATGGTTTTCCCCTACTTATGCAATCTGTGCTTATGCAGTCTCCCAGTGAGCTTCATGGCTGAGTGCAGACTAGAACCTGGACTTCCTGAGTCCTAGTCCAACACTCTAATAACTGCACCACACTCACTCTCATCCATGTGCATTTGTTTCAAAGGATGATTTCATCCTTTTCCAAAATGATGGATCTCAGTGTGCTGAGTGGACTGAATGAGGATCTGTAAATGGACTCGGTGGAGCCCCGCCCCCAGAAAAGATTTTTGCAGCATAAATACTCTTCCTCCACGCACATCCCTTTAATTATAGTGATGGAGAGGGCCATTGTCAAGGGCAGGGGTAGACACCTGCTGAGGGTCCACACTCCAGCAGGGGCTCATGGACAAGACCCTGGACTTGCTCCTTCTCTTCAGCATTGCAACGTGCTTGTTCACCTGGCTCTTGCTCTGGCCCAAACAACAGTGGTGGTGGTGGTGGTGAGGAGGAGGAGGAGGAGGTGAAGGAAGAAGAGATGCCCCAGCCTGCTTGCTCCCTGGCTCTCTGCCTGTCAAGCAAGTAAGTGGTAGCAATGATGAGGAAGAGGAGCAAGAACAGACAATGACAATGGTGGTGAGAAGGCCCACTCGTTGAGGGAGAGAGCCCACTGAGGGTGTCTTGCCCAAGGGCCCTCAAAAAACTAGAGTCAGCACTGGTGATGAACATTTTACTTGCCAGTAATAAGCAGAACACAAAAGCCTGCAATGCATCAAGAAGTGCTTTCTGATACGTGCTTAGACCAACAACACATAATACCAGCTCACATATTTTTTTCATATATCACTGTTTTGAGATGCTTACTATGAAATGAAGCACTTTGTGGATAGTTGGCATTCCAGCATCGTAGAGGCCAGCATCTAAGCTAGTATCAATCTGATTGTCAGCTCTACCAAAGTCATGCAATGCCTTACTGGCAGGAAGAAGAGAAGCCATCCATTTCCCATCCCAAGGGTATTCCCTGAACAGATGTTGTCAACATTTCCTATGGCATGAGGCCTAGGCTCATCAGATATCCAAATCAGACTTGGACAGTTCAAGTTTGTGCTGTTTTCTACCCAGGGCCGGTGCCAGACTATTTTGCGCCCTAGGCAAGGTGAGCTACTTTCACCCACCCACCCAAAAATGCCAACTTTGATTTTTAAGAACATATGTTTCCTGGAAAAAATAAGAAGCACAAAACTTGAAACTGCTAAATTTATTTTAAAGTGCAAGAAATACGTCATGCCAATTATAGCAAACAAATTGGAAAGGACCGTCTATGGGTCTAAAATGCATTATTTAATAGGAATATCACCTCCAAATCATCCCCCCACAACTCACACGCGTGCACACACACACACTCAGCATCACTCACTCCAAACAAACACACGCATGAACACATGCATTCACTCAAAGACCCCATGCACCCCATTCACCCATACATTCTCTCATTCTCTCTCTCTCTGTGTCTCTCTCTCTCTCTTCCGGGCGCGTTCCGGAAGTCCGAACGTGGAGCCACCCCACCCCAGCATCCCCGGCTTCGCTTTGGCTGGGCGGGCACGGGGCGCCATCTCACCCGTCCAGGCCCAGCTGAATCCTCAGGCCAGCTCACAGCCAACATGCGTGAGTGCTGCGCTATGCCCGGCGCCCCTCTTAGCTTGGTGCTCTAGGCGGCCGCCTGAGTGGCCTCTATGGTAGCACTGGCCCTGTTTCTACCTGCCATGAAACTCTAAGCCATGTCAACTGTCAAGGGCTTGAATGTAGTGCTATCTGCCAAGCCTAAATTAGTTTCTCCATTAGGCCTTGCTAAAGCTACTGTTCAGAATGTTATTGAGACTAAAGAGGTTTATTTTTCTTTTTTGGCAATTGTAGAATGTATTTACTGGAATCTAGGAGAGAAAATCTGCTGCCTCAGGTGTTTTTTACTCACCTCAAGTATCCATTCATAGATGTGCCGGACTCTAAAAATAACAAAAATATTATGGTAATTAGAGGTGTTTAATTTTTTGTTGGTTGCATCTTTTAGGAAAGATTATCACAATTTCAAGATTCCTTCCAGAAGTCAATTTGTGCATTTATTTAATTCATATGATGCCTCTTCAAAAATTAATACAGTAGATGACATTTCCTCTCTTAATTTTTCACCATATAGTGTGAATCACAAAAGGCCAACCCCTTTACTTCCTACCACAGGCAAAGTGTAGAAAATCCTCAGGAGATTCTATCATCTGGAAAGTAAAAATTAGAGAACAACAGAATAGGCATTTCAGGTAAAACAAAAGGTGTGGTTTATCACAAAGCTCTAATTTAAAATACAGTTCTTATTAACACAGTTTCCCATTTATTCTAACAAAACAATTTACTAACTCCACCAAACTAAAAAAGCCAATCAACCTAAAGACGACTAAGTTGCAGAGAAATGTATTATTTATCAAATAAATGTTATAAACATTATTCACAGACCCGAGCAATGCCGGGCATATCAGCTAGTTCCTAATAAAAGAGGAGGTTGGCCTTGTCAAAGTGGGCCTCCTCCGTGGTGGTGTTCACCTTAGCGCATGCCCTCCCCACTGACATTTAGGCAGCACCAACTCTGTTATGTTTAGGTGTTTAAGGGCTCTGAAGATCCAGCACAGATGGATCTTCAGAGCCCTTATGACGGCCAAAGGACTTATATTATCACATTGGAAGGACAAATTCACACCTCCTATAATGCAATGGATTGAGAACCTAATAACATTATCAACTTTTGAATGAGTGTTGTATAGACACAACTTGCAAGAGGATAAATATATGGATATTTGGTCTGCTTTTCTTTGTATAATTCTCCCCCCTCCTTTTTTTAAAAAGTTAATACGATGGAAATGATGATAATTCTGAATATATAATCTATGGGTTTCTTTTTCTGTTTTCACAATGTATTTTCTGTTTTGTTTGTTGATATTCACAATAAAAATAAAAATAAATGTTTAGGTGCCTGTTAAAGAACCATCTCCTTACCCAGGCCTTCCTTGAGTGAAGGATGTTAACTATTGTTAGTTAACTATTGTGTTTGGAGTTTGGGGCTTTATCAGATGACTTTTGTATTTATTATGAAGTATGCTAATATTTGATTTTGTAAACTGCTGAGAGATATTTAATAAGGTAAATAAATAATAAATATTTGAAGTGTCCAGGTTTCAAAAAAGAAAAAGAAAAAAGGCCCAGTTCATGACGCAGATATGTCAACACGTGTCACAGCCATGAAATGTCCCAAGGGAACCACCAACCTTAGCTTAGCTTCCAAGGCGCCCAGAATCTGAAACACAGATTCAGGACAACATAATTTTAGCTTCAATGAACTACATTTATGAACTGCATTTACTTCACACTGTTCATAATACAGAATATTCTGAACAAATCTCAGTTTCCTGGAAGAGTTGGAAGCCATAGTAAATACGCCACGTTGGTTTTCTATAAATTATTAGGGAGACCATATGAAAAGTAGGACAGGGCTCCTGTATCTTTAACAGTTGTATTGAAAAGGAAATTTCAACAGGTGTCATTTGTATATACGGGGAACCTGGTGAAATTCCCTCTTCATCATAACAGTTAAAGCTGCAGGTGCCCTGCCCTCTTTTAAATCTAGTCACTCTAGTATAGCGCCTGACAATTCATTGATAATTTAATCAACAGAGCTCAGCTAAATGTTTACAAAATAGGGCTTCCTGCTTTTGAACCAGCTCCTGCAATTATCTCTTTACAGCAGTTTGAGCTGCAACGCTCAACAGGTGATTTATGGTGCTTCTGCACTAACTACTTCCACCGGAGTCCCTAGCTTTCGATTGCTCCAAAAATCCAGATGGCGACGCTGCCAAACCATCCCATTCCAGTGCAATTGCAGGGTCATCCTCCTCCACGGTGTGGTTTCACAAGTCGCCATCGATGTACCTGGCAAAGGAGCAGTTGGTGGCGCCCTGCCCCTGTGCATTGGTTGCCCCACTTGCATCTCTGCCGCTATGACAGGCATCACTGCCAGTGGGCAGTGCCAAGATGTGCGGACCCTGGCAGGCAGCCAAGGATGCTGGGTGCCGGCTTGAACCTGATACGATATTCATTGGAAACATTCATAACTTTAATCTGCTTATGGCTTGTCTCCTCAGTTCTGATCATGCTGAGCTCATTCCAAGCCTCATCTGCCCAATTATGCACCAGCATATTCCTAATTACGGAGCCCAGCTGGCCTCCGGTTTTCCATCTCTCCCAGACTGAAGCCAGGGTCAGGGTATCCAGGCAGCAGCCCGTGTATGTAAAAGGAAGGATGCCTTGGAGACATACTAATAAAGCTGGTAAAAGTGCAAATGCGAAGTGTTCTTATCAGAAACAGCTTTCTAGAAGTTGTTCTTGTTGGAAACAGCTCAAACTGAGCACTACCAAGCATTTAATAGTGGTGGAAGCGGTATGCAAAACTCTCACTATCTGCAAGCATTAACTGAACACTCCGTCCTCCTGCGGTTATTCCTTTTACACAGGAATATATTTAAGATTCATAGCATGGGGTTTGGGTTATAATACTGGAAGAGTGTAATGTCAGCCTGTTGTGAGGAGTTTCATTAGGGGGATTTCAGTTTTTGATCAGACTAACTTTTTTATGTCTCCGCCTAGGAATATTCCTATTTACCTCTGTGCCTCCAACAGTGGCACGACAGGTAATAATTTCACTGATGCAGCTTCCCCAGCATGGAATTCTTTTGACAAGGAACAATGCACTTACCATGGACTTTCTGATCAGATGGCAGGCTTTAGTCCTGAGGTAGATTCACGAGCTCAGAGGAACTGCCACTTCTATCCCTAAATTCAACAAACTGACAGGTCAGTGATCTTCACTGTTTTTCTGGAGGGAGCCACTTTGTCAAATTAAAATTCAACATGAGAGTGGTAACAGGTATATTTTCAATTGTATGTTCAAGGAGTGATTTCCTTTGGAAAAATATTATTGAAACAAAGGAATCAGAGCAACATATTCCGAGGACTTTCTTTTTAGGAGTTGTGTCTGTGAGATAGTGGAGTGTGATTTTACATTGGGCAGGGTCGGGGGGCAACTGTGTCTGCCTAGAGCCCATGTAAAACTTTTAGCTATGAAATTAAACATAATTTAAATAAAATTTAAATAGGTGAGGGGAAGCAAGCAGTGGAGGCTGGTGGCTCTGATGTCAGGGGGTGATGAATTCACTCTGGATTTCGGTCAGAACCAGTCAGAAGACTAAGGGAGCTATCCAAGGCAATACAGCACCTTGGGTAGCTCCTTTAGAGTTCTGACTGAAACCCAGACTGGATTCACCATCCCACTTACATCAAAGCCACCAGCCTCCAGTAGAAGCAAGAGAAAAAGGAAGGTGGCTGAGTAATTCTGAGTCATGGCTGCTTCTAAGGAATTTAACTTTTCCATTGTTTAATCATGTAAAAAAGGTCAAATTGCCCTGCTACCTACAGTAGGAAACTCAGGACTTATTCACAAAACCATGGCATGCAGTAGAAGTCAGGCTGCCGTGCGTTGCGTTGTGGCCATTGGGTGAGTGCTGTCTCTCACATGCAAAACTCTGTGTTAGACAGCTGCATGACTGGGCAACCGGTGGCACAGATCCCACACGTGGCACAGAGAGCGAGGGTTTGTGGCACTCGTGGATGAAAGCACGATTGCTCATGGACCTAGTGTGGTTTAGAGCAGAGGGAGAGGCCACCTGATATGTGGTCCTAGGAGCCCTCCATCTGGAAGGGTCCTTGGTTCAATAGCAGTTGCACAGGATCCAATCTTGTCTGCTTTTTGCCTTGCACAGTGGACCATAGAAGGGCAGAAGGAAAGCAAATTGCAAGCCCTCTACCTGCAGTGGGGGGTCAGTGGCTCAGATTTCGGTGGGGCTTTGAATCCCTTCTGGGTTCAGGCAGAACCATTCAAAACTCTAAAGGTGGTATCCAAGGTGCTGAATCTATTTTGGGGATAGGGTTCAGTCCCTCGGAAAGCTCCTTTAGAGTTCTGGCTGAAATCCAGAACGGATTCACAGCCCCACTGAAATCAGAGTGACCAACCTCCACTGCCTACCTGAGACAATCCTACCTGTTTATGAATTTGGCTTTATTTCTAAAAATGGACGGAAGGGGGTGGAATCTATGCTGGAATTCCTGGCTGCTTCTTGGCAGATGAACGTGTTTTTATTATGTAGCTCGACTTTGTTGTTTACACTTCTAGGAAAATTATCTTAGCTGGATGCAAAAGATGCGGTGCGACTGAAGCGTGGCCATCTGCAAGGCTGGGGCCAGTTGAATTTCAGAAAGGTCATGGAGCGCTGCAAGGCAAAGAAGAGCAAAACTGCAGTAAGCTAATAAAAAGGAGAGGGAAAATACAAGCATTATCTTTGCCTCCTACCTACAGCTTCCTCTGTTGCTTTTCCCTTAGCAACATACAACGTGCAATGAACAGACTGGAGAGAGACGCTACTCCAGGCACCACCTGACATAATTAATTTTAGATCAAACTCGTCACAGCATCATGGGCCCGCAGTCCTACTGTTTCCTGAACATCAAGGCAACTTTGCAGCAAACAAACAAAATTTCAGGAAACAATTTTATCATCGCCCCAAAAGAACATGTCAGTACATTGGGATGGCAAGGCCTCGTTCCACAGAGCACATCTTCTGGCTCAGCATTTTGCAAAGTGGACTGAGAACACAGCAGATAATGAAAGGGAGGCAGAGCTGGGTTCAAATTAAAAGATCGTTTGGGGGTTTCGGATCCAGGCTGAGCAAAACCATTTTTGTACAGGTGCTCTCTTTACAGTCACCGAAAGCCATGGACTGCACACCAGCTTGGTGCACTTACCACTAGGGCTGCAAACCTTTGCAGAATTGCTTGAGAAGTCAGGGCAAACATACACATTATGCTAGTGGATCAATTTCAGAGCAGCTTTAATAGGGTCAGAGAGAGAGAGAGAGAGAGAGAGAGAGAGAGAGAGAGAGAGAGAGAGAGAGAGAGAGAGAGAGATTAAGATGTACAAACATAAAAGAGAGCCAGTGTGGTGTAGTGGTTAGAGTATTGGACTAGGTGTCGGAAGACTTGGTTTCTAGTCTCCACCTAGCTATAACGTTTCCTGGGTTGCCTCTCCTACTTCACAGGGTTGGTATGAGGATAAAATGGAGAGGAGTAAGACCCAGTAAGCTACCTTGGGTTCCTTGCAAGAGGGAAAAAAGGTGGGCTATAAATGTAATAATAAATATGTAACTTACAGAGTATATGTGAAGTTCAGATGTTTTGCCTTAATATGTATTACTTTAAACTTGCTTACACTGAACTGCATTTGTCATTTAATGCCCCTTTCCCCAGTTTGGAGAGCTCCTTTTAGAGCTCTTCCCTGTCCCTTTTTGTTTTAACCACCCTAAATAATGTGGTGTCATCAGCAAACTTGGCCACCTCATTGCTCATCTTCAACTCGAGTTTATTTATGAAGATAAATGTGGGAAAGTGCAGGCAATATCCTGGAGGCTAATGATGTCATGTAAAGGATCCACAAACTTCTGTGAGTGACCAATCAAAAGCGTGCAATAAATTGCTTGTGTAGAGAAGCTCCCTGCTTTCTGCTCTTTAAACAGTTACCAATCCATAAAAAGACATCTCCTCTTCTACTATGACTGCTACTTTTGCTCAGGAGACTTTGGTGAAGGATCAGGGCCATTTCTTTGGGGGAGCAAACAAGCTGACCACTTTGGCCACCAAATTCTGAAGGCACTAAATGGCAGGTGTCAGTGTTGGAAGCCGATGTGTGGTGGTGGTGATGGTGGTGGCAACCAGTGGTGACACACTGGGTTCTCCTAGCCAGCACCAGGAACTATAGCTGCACAGAACCCTTGCTGCCAGGAAGACCGTGCATGAAGCAGTAGGCCAATGCCTAGCTCTGGGGAGTTCTGAGAGAGAATTTTATTCTGAGGGGCAAATTTCACTGTAGAAAATTGACCAGTGAAGCTTTGCTGTGAGGGCTCCTTTATGGTGAGTGCAAAGCAATCAGGCAGTGGTGGCCAGCGGGAAGATGGAAGAGTGGGGGATGGTGGTGGCTGGGGGAAATGGGGAGGAGGAGGAGGAGGAGGAGGAGGAGGAGGAGGCAGCGATGGTAGTGGCCAGGGGGGATCAGGGATACATGAGGAAGTTAAAAAGATGAGCAGCAAAGGAGGAGGTGAAAGTGGCAGTGGCCAGGGGGATGGGGAAGGAAAAGAGAGGAGGAGGGGAGGGGAGGGGGCAATACTGCCAGGAGGTTGTGGTTGCGGTGTGGGGAGGAGAAGGGGGGAGGAGAAGGGTGGTGTCAGGCAAAACAGAAGAGAGAGCAGCAGCATGTCTGCCTGTGGGGCACCAAAGTATTGCCTTGCCTAGAATGCCCAAACAGGTTGGGATAATCCTGTGAGGGGTTTTGTAAAAAGCCTTTTGGGATCATCCCTCTCCACATGTTTAGTGACATTCTCAAAGGACTCTAAAAGGTTAGTGAGACGGGACTTCCCTTTGCAGAAGCCATGTTAATCCTTCTTCATCAAGATTTGTTCTTCTAAGTGCTTTCTAAATGTACCTTTAATAACTGTTTCCACCAATTTGTCCAAACCAACCCTTTTCCTCCTGAACAGGCCTTCTCAATAAAAGGCTGTTTTCATACCACAGCCTTGGTCACAGCCGTGATCCTGCTGCAACCCAGCATTCTTCCTGACCCCTTAGAGGCCACTCAAACTGTGATTTCTCAGGGCTAGTTCACCCTTCATGTAATGATTTGCTTTATCACTTGAGCCATTCCAGCAGGCTGAGCTGAGGGAGGTGAGAGGAAGAGCAGGGCCATTCTACCAGCCCTGAAGAAATAATGGTTTTCTCCCTTTCCCCTCCACATTCTCTTTTCCTTGTGTGTCGTATCTTTTTAGATTGTAAGCCTGCAGGTGGGGACTGTCGTGTTTAAGTGATTATATGTAAGCTGCTCTGGGAGGCTTTTTGGCTGAGGAACAGCATAAAAATACTTTAAATAAATAGGGATAAAAGCTAAGTTCTACACCTAGGATATTTGCCTCAGCAATATTATATGCGAGAAGGATCTTGGAATTGTTGTAGATCACAAGCTGAATATGAGCTAACAGTGTGATGTGGCTGCAAAAAATGCAAATGTTATTATTATTATTATTATTATTATTATTATTATTATTATTATTATTATTTATTTATATAGCACCATCAATGTACATGGTGCTGTACAGATTACACAGTAAATAGCAAGACCCTGCCACATAGGCTTACAATCTAATAAAGTTGAAGTAAACAATAAGGAGGGAAAGAGAATGCAAACAGGCACAGGGAAGTGTAAACAGGCACCGGGTAGGGTGAGGATAACAGTATAGAGTCAGAACAAACTCAACATTTAAAAGCTATAGGGAAAACAAAAGTTTTTAGCTGAGTTTTAAAAGCTGTGATTGAGTTGGTAGTTCTCAAGTGTTCTGGAAGAGCGTTCTAGGCGTAAGGGGCAGCAGAAGAAAAAGGACGAAGCTGAGTAAGGGAAGTGGAGGTCCTTGGGCAGGCGAGAAGCATGCTATTTTGGGATGCATTTTGGGATGATCAGGGGTCTGGAAACAAAGCCCTATGAAGAGGGACTAAAAGTTTAGCCTGGAGAAGAGAAGATTGAGGGGAGACATGATAGCACTCATCAAATACTTGAAAGGTTGTCACACAGAGGAGGGCCAGGATCTCTTCTCGATTCTCCCAGAGTGCAGGACACGGACTAATGGGCTCAAGTTAAAGGAAGCCAGATTCCGGCTGGACATCAGGAAAAAATTCCTGACTATTAGAGCAGTATGACAATGGAAGCAATTACCTAGGGAGGTTGTGGGCTCTCCCACACTAGAGGCCTTCAAGAGGCAGCTGGACAACCATCTGTTAGGTATGCTTTAAGGTGGACTCCTGCACTGAGCAGGGGGGGTTGGACTCTATGGCCTTGTAGGCCCCTTCCAACTGTACTATTCTATGATTCTATGATTAATAGTTTAATAATAGGATATTAATGTTTTAATATTGGAATATTAAATTTATTTATTTATTTATTTATTTATTACATTTTTATACCGCCCAATAGCCGAAGCTCTCTGGGCGGTTCACAAAAATTAAAACCACAAAAAACATCCAACAGGTTAAAAACACAATTACGAAATACAATATAAAAAGCGCAACCAGGATAAAACCACACAGCAAAGTTGATTATAAGATTAAAATACAGAATTAAAACAGTAAAATTTAAATTTAAGTTAAAATTAAGTGTTAAAATACTGAGTGAATAAAAAGGTCTTCAGCTGGTGACGAAAGCAGTACAGTGTAGGCGCCAGGCGGACCTCTCTGGGGAGCTCGTTCCACAACCGGGGTGCCACAGCGGAGAAAGCCCTCCTCCTAGTAGCCACCTGCCTCACTTCCTTTGGCAGGGGCTCACGGAGAAGGGCCCCTGTAGATGATCTTAAGGTCCGGGTAGGTACATATGGGAGGAGGCGTTCCTTCAGATAACCTGGCCCCAAACCGTTTAGGGCTTTAAATGTCAATACCAGCACTTTGAATTGGGCCCGGACCTGGACTGGCAGCCAATGAAGCTGGAAAAGGACTGGCGTAATGTGATCTCGTCGGCCAGTCCCTGTTAGTAAACGGGCTGCCCTATTTTGTACCAGCTGAAGCTTCCGGACCATTTTCAAAGGCAGCCCCACTTATAACGCATTGCAGTAATCCAAGCGAGAGGTTATCAGAGCATGGATAACTGTAGCTAGGCTATCTTTGTCCAGATAAGGGCGTAGTTGGTATATCAACCTAAGCTGATAAAAGGTGCTCTTTGCCACTGAGTTCACCTGTGCCTCAAGTGACAGTTCTGGATCCAAGAGCACCCCCAAACTACGGACCCGATCCTTTAGGGAGAGTGCAACCCCGTCCAGGACAGGGCAAACATCACCTCGCCGGACAGATGAACCACCCGTAACAGTACCTCCGTCTTATCTGGATTGAGTCTCAGTTTGTTAGCCCTCATCCAGTCCATTACCATGCCTAGGCACTGGTTCAGAACAGTCACTGCCTCACCTGGGTTTGATGAAAAGGAAAGGTAGAGCTGGGTATCATCCGCATATTGATGACACCTCAGTCCACATCTCAGGATAACCTCCCCCAGCGGCTTCATGTATATGTTAAACAGCATAGGGGATAAGATAGAGCCCTGCAGAACCCCATGGCTTAGGAGCCACGGCACAGAGCAATAATCCCCCAGCACCACCTTCTGGAATCGGCCATCCAAGTAGGAGCGGAACCACTGCAATGCAGTGCCTCCAACTCCCAGCTCAGACAACCTATCCAGAAGGATACCATGGTCGATGGTATCGAAGGCCGCTGAGAGGTCTAGGAGAACCAACAGGGTCGCACTCCCCCTGTCTCTCTCCCGACAGAGGTCATCCCACAGGGCGACCAAGGCAGTTTCCGTTCCAAAACCAGGCCTGAAACCCGATTGAAATGGATCTAGATAATCCGTTTCATTCAAGAGTGCCTGGAGTTGTCCTGCAACCACCCGCTCAAGCACCTTGCCCAGGAAAGGGATATTAGCCACCGGCCTGTAGTTGTTAACATCCTCCAGGTCCAGATTAGGCTTCTTCAGGAGTGGTCTAATTACTGCCTCTTTTAAAGAGGCCGGCACCACTCCCTTCTCAGGGAGGCATTTACCACCTCCTGGACCCAGCCGGCGATCCCCTCCTTATTTGATGTAATGAGCCACGAGGGGCAAGGGTCAAGAACACAGGTAGTCGACCGGACTTGGCCAAGCACCTTGTCCACATCCTTGGGCCTCAATAACTGAAACTCATCCAATAAAACTGAGCCGGACGGCGCTCTGAACACCTCTACTAGTGGAGCTGCATTAAGTGTGGTGTCCAATTCATGACGAATCTGAGCGACTTTATCTTCAAAGTGCCGTGCAAACTCGTCACAGCGTGCTACCGAGGGTTCCACCATCTCTCGCCCTGGCCCAGAGTGTAACAGGCCGCGAACCACCCGGAAAAGCTCCGCCGGATGACACTGAGAAGACGCAATGCTGATGGAAAAGAACTGCCTCTTTGCCACCCTCACTGCCACAGAGTAGGCTCGATAGTGAGCTCTAACCCGTGTTCGATCAGACCCAGCACGAGTTTTCCTCCACCTGCGTTCTAGCTGTATTAAATGTTTTAATATTGTCCTTATAGACCCCTTCCAACTGTACTATTCTATGATTCTATGAATATGCAAGCATGTTTTTATCTTTTGTAAGCAGCCTTGTGTGTTCTTTAAACAGAAAGTGCATGGTATAAACATATAAATAACATTATAAAATTTCTCTTTTTGATTTTGGCTATTAATGAACTGTGAATTGCTATTTCATGCTGTCATTATAGGGCTGCTCTAGTTGAATTGTTAGACTGAGTATTATTGCATTGGTTATAATTGTTTGTTTGTGATTTTGTTAGTTTTGATTTACTTTTACAATGAACTGGTTGGCTATGGCATATTGTTGCATTTATATCTGTTGTGAACCAATGCTGAATGAACAGGGATATCTAAATAAATAGAACAGGGATATCTAAATAAATTTGATGAAGAAGAAAAATGTATAAACTGAGTAATACTTTAATGAATGTATTATGCACTAAAACGTGTAACAACAAAAATCTAAATGCATTACACTGAGTGTCATTGAAGCATTAGTGTGCATTTTCTGAGTCCAGCAATAAACAATGAAAAGTTCTAGTTTCGAATCCAGTCCTTTGTCTTTGTCAAACATGAGTCTGGCATGATTGCATGCTGGCTCAAAAGAGTTCAGTTTTGCACAAAGTGCCCGAAATTGCCAAAGGATGAGCAGACAGCTTTCCTGACACCTCAAACAAGAATGAGAATAAATGAAAGCACTAACTGGAGCTTTTATGCTCCTGGCATATGAAGCTGAAAATACCAGCTCTTTGTGAAATGCATGTCATTATATCTGCCAGTAAAGTTGCGGCTGAACTCTTACACCGTGGTGAGAAAGAAAAAGAAGCAAAGATTCCCACTGCTGTGACGAGAAAAAAGAACCTGTACAGGAGAGCCATGGAATTGTGACATTTTAATGAACATTTCGAAGTAACAGAATGACTGTGCAGGAGACAGTCTTCCATTTGTTGCCTTTCAACATGAATAAGCTGTCTGCTATCAGTTTCAGAACCATCCGGTGAAGTTAGTGTACTACTAGCATTTTGCTTTTGGTTTCTTGGACATGAACTCAGCTGCATCAGAGACATTATATTCTCTGTGTCATACTGTGGGACTGTTTTCTAAGGCCCTTTCTACACCTATGGGTGTAGAGAGAGGGAGAGGGGGTGATCCCGGATTTACCTGCTTCTGGGATCATCGCCCTCAGTCTACATGGGCTGCACGACATCACGGGCATCGTGCCCATCATGGCTGACATTTTTTTAAAAGGGAAAGAGCAGGAATCCAGCAAAAATTAAAAGGTAAAAAAAAAAGGCCCGACCCCACTCCTCACCTTAACCCTGATGGCCCTGGACTCCCTCCATTCTGGCTCCTTCCCTCTGAGGATCCCCGCTACTCACAGGGAAGAGGGAAGAAGTCAGGATGGGCGCCCACACTGCCCATGGTCCTTTAATAGGGATAAATGCCAAGTTCTACATTTAGGAAATAGAAACCAAAGGCACAGTTACAAGATGGGGGATACTTGGCTCAGCAATACTACAAACAAGAAGGATCTTGGAATCGTTGTAGATCACAAGCTGAATATGAGCCAACAGTGCGACATGGCTGCAAGAAAGGCCAATGCTATTTTGGGCTGCATTAATAGAAGTATAGCTTCCAAATCGCGTGAGGTACTGGTTCCTCTCCATTCGGCCCTGGTTAGGCCTCATCTAGAGTATTGCATCCAGTTCTGGGCTCCACAATTCAAGAAGGACGCAGACAAGCTGGAGCGTGTTCAGAGGAGGGCAACCAGGATGATCAGGGATCTGGAAACAAAGCCCTATGAAGAGACACTGAAAGAACTGGGCATGTTTAGCCTGGAGAAGCGAAGATTGAGGGGAGACATGATAGCACTCTTCAAATACTTAAAAGGTTGTCACACAGAGGAGGGCCAGGATCTCTTCTCGATCCTCCCAGAGTGCAGGACATGGAATAACGGGCTCAAGCTATAGGAAGCCAGATTCCGACTGGACATCAGGAAAAACTTCCTGACCATTAGAGCAGTATGACAATGGAACCAGTTACCTAGGGAGGTTGTGGGCTCTCCCACACTAGAGGCATTCAAGAGGCAGCTGGACAACCATCTGTCAAGTATGCTTTAGAGTGGATTCCTACATTGAACAGGGGGTTGGACTCGATGGCCTCATAAGCCCCTTCCAGCTCTACTAATCTATGATTCTATGATTCTGTGAATAAGGCCAAATATGACAGCCTGTAAGGAAGGCGTGTGTCCGGGAAAGCCGCCAAAGGCTGACAAAGGCAAACGATGGACACTGGTAACCAGGCAACAGTTTGGTTTATTTATAGAACACAGGCAGTCAGAGGAGGAATGCTCAGACTTGAAGTTAACTTAAAAGTAAAGCAAAGCAACAGTTCAGGATGAGGGCTTCCAGAGGAGTCAGTGTCCGGTCCAAGGTCTAGGGTGTTGGCAAAGTAGGTAGTCGAGAGTCCAGTCCAGGGTCAGTGCAGCCAGCATTCAGCAAAGTCCAAACAACAGTCCAAAAGTCCACAGGGCAATAACAGGCAAGCAAAGTCACAAACCAGTCCGCGGTCAAACAGGAGTCGAGAGCAGAGAGACATAGTCACAGGGTTCAGGAGTCAAGGCAGGAATCAGGAACCAGGATACAGGAATCAAGGCATGGGGTCAAGAGATGCAGGAACCGAGGCTTTCGCCAGAAAGCTCAGATAATCTCTGATGAAGCTGCCTTGGCTCATGGCTGTGTCTTTATGCTGAATCAAGATGCTGAGTCACGGTCTTTCAGCTGTTCCTTGATTGCCTGGCATTTTTGATAAAGGCGTCGTGACCGATGCCTAGTCTCTTTTTCAGCCCGCAACTGGCTAAAGGCAGGTATGTCCATCTCTCCCCCTGACCCCTCCTGAACAGTAGAGGTCTCCACTGGCACTGAGCCCTCTGAGCTGGCAGAGGTCCCAGCTGGCACTGGGTCTTCCCCCTGGGGCTCTGCAGCAATCTCTGCCAGTCCAGACTCCATGCCTCCCGAGCTGGGCCTCCTGGCACTGGGTCCAGCCTCCACCAACTCCTCCTCATCTCCCGATTCTATTTCTGTGCAGGGCATGACACTACTCCCCCCTCCATTATCCCCTTCCCCCGAACCCGGAGGACCCGGCTTCCTGGGATAACAGCGATGAAAATCGTGAACCAAGAGTGGGGCATGGACATCCGAGGTGGGTTCCCATGATTGCTCCTCAGGGCCATAGCCCACCCAGTCAATGAGATACTTGAGCCGGCCATGATGTTTCCAGGAGTCCAAAACCTGCGCCACCTCGAACTCCTCTTCCCCATCCACGAGCACTGGAGCAGGAGGGGGCCCTGCCCCCGAGTCCGGCCGCACCCCGGTAGCCGGGACTAGCAAGGAATGGTGGAAAACCGGGTGTATGCGCAGAGTCCGAGGAAGCTGTAACTGGAAGGCCACTGGATTGACCTCCACAGTGATCAAATATGGTCCCATAAAGTGGGCGTCCAGCTTCCTACACGGGCGCCGGAGAGGCAGATGCTGGGTAGACAGCCAGACCCGGTCCCCGACCTTTAAGGGAGGCCCCTCCTGCCGCTTCCGATCTGCCCCGGACTTGTATGCTTCCTTGGCCACCTCCAACTGTTCCTGAAGCATGGAGTGAGCGGCCTGCAATTCCCGCAGCCACTGGTCAGCTGCAGGGACCACAGAGGAGGGAACGACCGCCGGGAACCACCGAGGATGAAACTCCCCTGTTGCGAAAAAAGGGGTCTGCTGGGTCGAGGCATGGACAGAATTGTTGTAGGCAAACTCTGCCAATGGGAGCAGCTCTACCCAGTCATCCTGCTGGTAGTTGGTATAACAGCGTAGGTACTGTTCCAACGTGCCGTTGGTTCACTCAGTCTGACCGTCCGTCTGGGGATGATACGCCGATGACATGTGGGCGGTGATGTCTAGGAGCTGGAGGTGACTCCTCCAGAATCGTGCCGTGAACTGCACTCCCCGGTCGGAGACAATTCCCTCTGGGAGGCCATGGTACCGGAAAACCTGGTTGACGAAGAGCCTTGCTGTTTCCTTAGCGGTAGGCATCCCCACACATGGCACAAAATGGGCCATTTTCGAAAATAGATCGACCACCACAAAAATGGTGGTATAGCCTGCAGAAAGAGGGAGGTCGGTGAT
Organism: Elgaria multicarinata webbii; assembly: GCF_023053635.1. Taxonomy (NCBI): domain Eukaryota; kingdom Metazoa; phylum Chordata; class Lepidosauria; order Squamata; family Anguidae; genus Elgaria; species Elgaria multicarinata. Next base: position 122,744,174 of record NC_086172.1, on the reverse strand, counting down.
AAAATTCATAGAGATCACCCGCCAGGGCCCTGAAGGGGTCGCTAAGGGGTGTAGCAGCCCCGCCGGCCGCCCCCGGAGAACCTTTGCTCGATGACACACTGGGCAGCTTTGAACATAGCGGGCGACATCAGCGCGGACCCGAGGCCACCAAAACTCCCGAGTAAGGAGATGCAAAGTCTTGCACAATCCAAAGTGCCCAGCAGGTTTTGAATCATGACAAAGACGGAGCACAGTGTCCCGACAAGGCCCTCCCGGTACATAGAGACGTCCACGATGATACAGGAGGCCATCCCGCATGGAGAACAGAGTAGGAGGATCGTCCTCAGCGTGCGCTGCGACCAAAGAGTCCTGACCCTGAAGGTCCCGAATCTGGTTGAGCAAAGTGGAAGCCACCGGCGCAGCCGCAAAATGCTCTGGACACAGAATCGTTGAACGCTGCTCCTCCCCCAGCTCCGTTGCATACTCGGGCTTCTGAGATAACGCGTCCGCCTGTCGGTTCTGGGAACGTGGAATGTATCTTACTTTGAAATTGAACCGGATGAAGAACAGGGACCATCGCTTCTGGCACTGCGTCAGTTTTCGAGCAGTCTGTAAGTATTCAAGATTGCGGTGGTCCGTTCGTACCTCAACCGAGTGCGCCTCTCCCTTCAGCAGATGCCGCCAAACCTCAAACGCCGCCTTAATGGCCAGCAGCTCTTTCTCCCAGATGGTGTAATTGCATTCTGGGGGCGTGAGCTGTCGGGAGTAGAAGGCATAGGGCGACAACCAGGAGGCATCCTTGTTTGGCTGGAGCAGCACCGCGCCGATAGCGACATCAGAGGCGTCCGTCTCGACTATGAAGGGTGTACGAGGGTCGGGATGCTGTAGGATCGGGGAGGAGGTAAACTTAGCCTTCAATTCCTCAAAGGCCTGATGGGTGATAGCAGTCCACTGAAACTGGGCCTTTCCCCAGAACAACTGCGTAATGGGCTCAGTGAGGGTTGCGAAATCGGGGATGAACCGCCGATAAAAATTTGCAAACCCCAGGAATCGCTGGACCTCCTTCCTGTTCCGAGGGGGCTGCCAGGACAACACCGCCTCCACCTTTGATTGGTCCATCTTCACCCCCTTGGCTGAGATTCAGTAGCCCAAAAAGTCTACCGCTGTCAGGTCAAAAGCACACTTCTCCAATTTAGCATAGAGGCGGTGCTCTTGGAGTCTACGAAGCACTGCCCGCACATGGACGTCATGGATGGTCTGGTTAGGGGAGTAAATCAGGAAATCTTCCAAATAAATGACCACGAACCGATCTAAGTAGTCCCGGAAAACATCGTTCACGAAATGTTGGAATACCCCTGGGGGATTACAGAGGCCGAAGGGCATGACTGTGTATTCATACTGGCCATACCTGGTCATAAAGGCGGTCTTCCATTCGTCCCCGGGCTGGATGCGCACCAGGTTATACGCTCCCCTCAGATCCAGCTTGGTAAAAACTCAGGCATGACGAAGGCGCTCCAACAGCTCCGGGATCAGGGGCAACGGGTATCTGTTGCGGATTGTAATTCTGTTTAGGGTGCGGTAGTCATTGCACAAACGTAGTTCACTACTGTTCTTTTTCTTCACGAAGAGAACAGGAGCCCCTGCAGGCGACGTAGATGGCCGAATGAAGCCCTTCCTCAAATTGGCTTCCAAAAAGTCCCTTAGGGTGGCCAGTTCTGGTTCGGACAAGGAATACAGGCGCCCCGCCGGTATAGGGGCCCCTGGAACCAAGTCAATGGCACAATCATATGACCTGTGTGGGGGCAGTCGCTCAGCCTCCTTCTTGTCGAAGACCCCCACAAAATCTTGGTATTTTGCAGGTAGACTGCCTGAAGATTCCCAGGAGGGTGTCTCCTGGGCTGCAGGGATCCGTTCGGGCCAACAGTGCTCCTGGCAGTATGGTGACGCAAACAGCACCTCCTGCCGAGTCCAAGATATGCAGGGGTCATGCTGGGTCAGCCAGGGCATTCTGAGGACCAATGGGAAGTGTGGGACAGCGGCCACAAAAAACCGGACAAGTTCCACTTGGCCCTGGATCTCCATGGTCAGCACCGCCGTCTGTTGGGTCACAGGGCCTGACTTGAGGAGCCGTCCATCAATTGTCTCCACGGGCCGTGGTTCCTCCAGTAGCTGCAGTGGGATCTGGTGTTGGGTGGCAAACCCCAGATCCATAAAGCTACTGGACGCCCCAGAGTCTATCATGGCGCCCACTGACAGCACCTGGCCCTCCTGTCCCCTAATTGTAGCTGTCACCAATAGCGGGTCTCTTCTTGATTCCGAATGGAGTGGGGTAGTGTCAGACACTGGTTCTCCCAGGCTTCTAACCCCAACTAAGCCTGGGAGGGTCCATTTCCCGACAAGGGGGCCCCTCGCTGCTTGAGTGGGCAGCTACGGGCAAAATGGCCCCCTTGCCCACAATAGAGGCAGAGCCCAGCTGCTCTCCTCTGCTCTTTTTCAGCTGCTGAAAGGCGTGGGTGGGCTCCTCCTAGCTGCATGGGCTCCTCTGGTGGGCTAGAAGCGGGTGCCATGGACGTGGTTGCAGGAGCCTCCGGAGTAGCTGCAGGACCCCTCAGAGCCCACCCGTAAGACCTGGGCGTGGTCTGTTGTCGAGCTAGCCTGCTGGCTGTCAGCCTGCCATCAATCCTGGTGGCTTGCTCCATGAGCAGGGAGAGAGAGGCAGGCGGAGCAGCTCAGGCCAGTTCCTCTAAAATGGGGTCGGCTAGCCCATACCTGTACTGAGCCTGGAGGGTACTGTCATTCCAGGTTAAGTCCTGGGCAATGAGGCAGAACTCCGTGTTATAATCCACCACTGAGCCCTTCCCTTGGTGCAGATGATGTATGCACCGCTCTGCTGTCTCTGTCTTGACTGGATCCCCCCATGTTGCCATCATTTCTTTAAGGAAATTGTCCAGCTGGTTCAGGAAGGGGCTGTTCTGGAGCAAATACAGGGTAGCCCATCTTTGTGCTGGTCCAGAAAGCAAACTGATAATGAAAGCCACCTTGTGGGTGTCAGTAGGAAAATCCTCTGGCCATATCTGGAAATGCAGCTTGCATTGTGCCAAAAAACTTTCCAATTGCTGCTGGTTGCCAGAGAACTTGTCCGGTAGAGCAGTGAAACATTTACTCCTCTGTAGGGGGGGAAACGGCTTGAGTTTGCAAAGCCACCACTGCCGCTTGAAGCTGAGCTACTATAGTTTCCAGCTGTTGATTCCTCTGCAATAAATTCTCCATGTTTATCTTTGCCAGCAAGGTCAGAGATTATTCTGTCCTGGAAAGCCACCAAAGGCTGACAAAGACAAACGATGGACACTGGTAACCAGGCAACAGTTTGGTTTATTTATAGAACACAGGCAGTCAGAGGAGGAATGCTCAGACTTGAAGTTAACTTAAAAGTAAAGCAAAGCAACAGTTCAGGATGAGGGCTTCCAGAGGAGTCAGTGTCCGGTCCGAGGTCTAGGGTGTTGGCAAAGTAGGTAGTCGAGAGTCCAGTCCAGGGTCAGTGCAGCCAGCATTCAGCAAAGTCCAAACAACAGTCCAAAAGTCCACAGGGCAATAACAGGCAAGCAAAGTCACAAACCAGTCCGCAGTTAAACAGGAGTCCAGAGCAGAGAGACGTAGTCACAGGGTTCAGGAGTCAAGGCAGGAATCAGGAACCAGGATACAGGAATCAAGGCATGGGGTCAAGAGATGCAGGAACCGAGGCTTTCGCCAGAAAGCTCAGATAATCTCTGATGAAGCTGCCTTGGCTCACAGCTGCGTCTTTATGCTGAATCAAGATGCTGAGTCACGGTCTTTCAGCTGTTCTTTGATTGCCTGGCGTTTTTGATAAAGGCGTTGTGACCGATGCCTAGTCTCTTTTTCAGCCCGCAACTGGCTAAAGGCAGGTATGTCCATCTCTCCCCCTGACCCCTCCTGAACAGTAGAGGTCTCCGCTGGCACTGAGCCCTCTGAGCTGGCAGAGGTCCCAGCTGGCACTGGGTCTTCCCCCTGGGGCTCTGCAGCAATCTCTGCCAGTCCAGACTCCATGCCTCCCGAGCTGGGCCTCCTGGCACTGGGTCCAGCCTCCACCAACTCCTCCTCATCTCCCGATTCCATTTCTGTGCAGGGCATGACAGCGTGATTCTTTTAAGTGGATGCTTGAATCCTAACTTCAAAGAAAGTGGCTGTACATTATGACCAGTTTGGGTGAGAACTGGTGTAGCATGGTGCCTCAGCTACAAATCAGGAAGTGCCCAGTTCAAATCTTACCTCTTCCAAGTACTCACTAGGTAGTCTGAGGAGAGCCTCTCATTCTCATCCTCTGCAAAATGAGGGATAGAAATGCTGCCTTACCTTACAGGGTCATTGTAAGGATTACAATTAGATCATACACATAAGGCACACAGCATGCTTGAAAGTGCTATACAAATGTTATGTATTATTTTTAGGATTTCCTGTCAGGATCTCCCACTTGTTATCCAAAAAAGGTGTAGACCTCCCACAAGATTCGATTTGGACACTGATTTGTAGGGGTGTGCACGGACCCCCCACTCCGCCCCGTGGGCCAATCTGAAAATTTCGGATCGGCCCGCTCCGCTCCGCGCCGCTCCACCCATACTCCGCTCCTCTTCGCCGCGGAGCTCTGGCTCTGAATCGGAGCTCTGCAGTGGAGGGGAGTGGTGCCAAGTAAGGCCAGGAGAGGAGGGTGGGGGGGGTTACCGGGCCCTGCCGCCGTTGCCGCCCATGCTGCGACAGCGGCAGAGCCCGGTAAGGGACCAAGGGGGAGGGGGGGCCTTACCTGCTTCCGTCCGCGGTCTGTCGGCTTCTTCAATTGAGCCCGCAGTTCAACCAGGAAGTCTGGGCCGCAAGTGCGGCCTAGACTTCCTGGTTGAACCACGGGCTCAATTGAAGAAGCCGAGGGACCGCGGATAGAGGCAGGTAAGGGAGAGGAGGGGGTTTTACCAGGCCCTGCCGCTGTCGCCGCATCGGCGACAGTGGCAGGGCCCGGTAAATCCCCACTTACCTTTCCGGCGGAGCTCCGGATCGAGGCGAAGGATCCACCTTCACCTCGATCATCTTCGCCACACTCCGCCGGCCCCCCAATCCTCTTCACCTCCGCCTTAAGGGGAGGCGAAGCACCCCGCTCCGTTTCCAATTCACCGGTCCGATTAGAAGCGGAGCACATCCCTACTGATTTGGAAAATGGTCTTATTTGATTCAGAGTGATTTAGAGGCCGTCCACTTCAACTTGGGTACTGAACCCAAGTTGAGATTCATAAATCCAAGACTTCATGTCTCCCTTTGATTATCAAAGGAAATTTTAAAAAATGCTATCACTTGTTCTTGTTTGTCAGATGTGGATAATATTTACAGATATAACAGCATCTTAGGAGGAGATTATACTTGCCAATTTTTTGTGTTACATACCTTAATATTCTAACTGGATTATTTTTTTAAAAGTAACTACCATTTCTTTCTTGGCAGAATTGGAGAATTTTTTCAGGGTAGGTTGGCCTTCTGAGGGGAATAAGTTTGCCATGTTTCAGATAAATAAGTGCAGGGAGTCTTGTGCAAGAGCAGCATTTACATTTTGAGGGTATCCCAAAAAGGTGTCCAAGAAAGCAGCCAAAGGCTGACAATGATAAATGATGGAAACTGGAAGCGAAATAGCGGTTTGGTTTATTCCAAGAACACAAGCGGGGGGGGGGGGGGAACGCAAGAGGCTTGGATGTAACTGGGAGGAAAACAAGGCAGAAGTCCCGGCTTATGGCTTACAGAATAGTTATTGTCCAGTCCGAGGTCCAGGGCTTTGGCAAGAGATGTAGTCGAGAGTCCAGTCCAGGGTCAGCACAAATGGCAAGCAGCAAAGTCCAAGTAACAGTCCTTAGGTCCACAGGGCAATAACAGGCAAGCAAAGTCACAAACCAGTCTCAAACAGGAGTCGAGAGCAGAGAGACATAGTCACAGGGTTCAGGAGTCAAGGCAGGAATCAGGAACCAGGATACAGGAATCAAGGCATGGAGTCAAGAGATGCAGGAACCGAGGCTTTCGCCAGAAAGCTCAGATAATCTCTGATGAAGCTGCCTTGGCTCACGGCTGCGTATTTATGCTGAGTCACGGTCTTTCAGCTGTTCCTTAATTGCTTGGCGTTTTAGATAAAGGCGGCGTGACCGCCGCCTAGTTTCTTTTTCTGCCCGCAGCTGACTAAAGACAGGTATGTCCATTTCTCCCCCTGACCCCTCCCGATTAGCAGAGGTCTCTGCTGGCACTGAGCCCTCTGAGCTGGCAGAGGTCCCAGCTGGCACTGGCTCTTCCCTTTTGGGCTCTGCAGGAATCTCTGCCAGTCCAGGCTCCATGCTTCCTGGGCTGGGCTCCTTGGTACTGGGTCCAGCTTCCACCAACTCCTCCTCATCCCCTGATTCTATGTCTATGCAGGGCATGACAAAAGGACATGCTTATCCCCTGTGTTCCTGTAGCAGGTGATGCTAAGCAATGACTGCAAAGTTTCAGAAGGATAAGAACAGCAGTTTATATGGAAGGGAAGACTTCAAATTTGGTGTGTGTGTGTGAATGATTTACTTCCCCTTTCCTCCCTACCCTATGCTTTTGGGGGCAGTTTGTATTAAAACGGCACACATCACAGACAAGCATGAAACCTGCAAAGTTTCAGAAGGATAGGTGCATGATCTAGGTAGTTATGATGATTGAAAACCAGCTTATTGCTTTTTTTTCATAATGAAGCCTGGTGGCATTGGATGAATTGTCACCTCACAGTCCCATCCTTAGCCTCCCGCAAAGCACAGTGATTGGAGAGCCCTGGTAAAATATACCATATGATTAGAAGGTGGGTCTGTCAGTCATTCAACCTCCTCCCTCCCCCATCAGCATTTAGAGAAAAACACTTACTTTTGGAGACATACTGTCTGCCTTTCCAAAGCCTCGTGCAGGTCCAACTTTGGTTCTGGTCACTTCAGAAGGAAGCACTAGAAATGGTCCCAATGGTCCTGATTCAGCTCAGGCTTTGGCTGAACCCAGTGAACATTTCTAGTATACAGTATAGATTTTATCAGACCAGTTTGTGCATGCATGTTTTAAAAATGATTTGCCAGGCTGTGACTCAAACCAGTGACTTCGTGTACTCATGAACCATTCACTATGCACAGCACTTTTAAATTTCAAATGGCCTCCATGTGATGGTATCTATTTGTGAATCCTGCCTTAGTCAGATTTGCTATTGCGGTTCTTAGTAGAAAGCCATTTGTAGTTACTTTACAAATTTGAGCTGGCAGACCATGGACGACTGTTTCATGTAACTGTGCTAGGAAAGCAGTAGCAGGCAGAAGTGTTACAAATAGTATATTTATCCCTAGTACAGGCCCCAGCCGACCCCAAACCCCAGTCACACTACTGACATATCCCTCAGTCAAAGTGCTGAGTTTTCTCATGCAAGCCAAACCCCTTCTTCCATAAATCGCCCTCCCTGAAATAACTCTGTCATCACAAATCTTTCATGGAGTGGGGTGGGAGGACAGGAGAGGCAATCCAATTACTTAGTGCCAAACATTCCCTCTATTGTCCTTTCTGTTTCTGTAAGCACACTGACACAACTAATTGCCGTCTATTTGCACATTACCCCCCCCCAAATGCTCATCATAATAATGGATGGGAGGCCTTGTATATCACAAAGATCCAGGGGGGGGCATATTGTACCCCCATGGCATTCCTTTTGGTGGAGGCAAGACCACCCATGTTCATGGGTGATGGGCAGATTTCCACTGCCCCACCCCCACCATGGACACTATTTTTATTTATTTATTTTAATTTTTGCCATATTCAAGAATAGCAACCATTTGTTTTTATACGAGAAAGTAAAGTAGTGCACTCAGGGATACTATTGAGTAGGGAGCTAAGACTGCAATCTTATAGGCACTTACCTGAAAATAAATCCTACTGAACTCAATTGTGCTTACTTCTGAGTAGACATGCATAAGGATTGCACTGTAAACCTCTCAGGAGACTGATTGTGAACTCATCTGGAAAGAGTTTCCTGTACATTCCTTCCTCCACATAAAGAAGCTTCCACCACCATTTAGAACTTACAGTTTTAATGCTTTTCACCATGGGATCCTTATCACAATGGTGTGGCCATTTTTCTTTCTTCAAAAACAATTAGGAGTACAGCAAAAGGTTTATTTTTCAAATCCTTTTGCCTCCATTAGAACTGGTGCTGAAGCTGATTAAGAATGGACCAGGATTGAGTAATGGACAGACGTGAAGGTATTCTAGGAGAAAACATGCACAGCTAAATCCCATACATGTTTATTCAGCATGTTTATTATTCCCACTGATTTCAATGGGACTTAATCCAACTAAATCTGCATAGGATTGTATTGTTAATCTATAATCATCGCCAAATTTAGAGTTCCAGTATAACATTATGCACTTGGGCAAAATATGTAACACTGTATCAAACTGAAAGATTTGCCTTACATTGTCTCCATCTTTTGGATGTTCTAGGGAATGCGATTTAGAAACCTAAGCATTCAGAATAATAGTGAAACATTCATGGTTTTGCCCTTTGGGGAGGTGATTTCACACCCACAATACTTTACAAGAAATTCTTGGTGGGAAAAGGTTGTTGAAAATACCCAGCATTTTAGTTGCCACTTCAATCCCCATTTTTCACATTGAATGTTAAATCAAAACGTGAATGTGCACCAAGCCCAGGATTTCAAATCAAACCAAGGTGGCAGGAAGATAGCTGAAAAATCAGGGCATTTGCCACCAAACTGGCAGACTGTAGTCAGGATCAAATTGTTCCATGCATTGAAGAGGACTTTGGACTTGTGTTCCTCAATAGCAGCCTCCCCTCAAAACATGAAAAGTCATATTTGAAGTGGGCGGTGAGTTTCAAAAGCTGTCTGTGGTCTGTCCCGAGAAGCTGTTGTTCGAAGTGAAGCCAACAATTGTATGGGCACATGGAAGCCTAAGAAGATTCATGGTGTAGTGGTGGGGCATCTGCTTTGCTTGCAGAAGGTCTCGAATTCAATCCCCGGCATCTCCAGGTACTGCTGGAAAAATTCCTAACTGACTCCCTGTAGAGCCGCTGCCAGTCAGTATCGACAATACTGGGCTAGATGGACCAATGGTTTGACTCAGAATAGGGCAGCTTCCTATTTATTTATTTATTTATTTCATTTCATTTCTATACCGCCCAATAGCCGAAGCTCTCTGGGCGGTTCACAAAAATTAAAATGTCTCTGCGTTGACAGGAATAGTTCTTTGGAGCTCATCCTATGAGAGTTTAGGGTAAATTTTGTATGTCTATAGAAGTCACTTTGAGGTCTGGCCCAAGAAATGCTGAAAGTTGTCCCAAACGCATTAGCACTGTCTGCCCCTTTAGATACACTACACATGTTGAAATCAATAGAATACTGCTATAGGCACATGGGGTGCTATGTAGAAGACCAAAACAAGATGGTGCATGTGTTCATCACCACACTGAACCAAAGTTATTCAACTGTCCTCCTTGGACTTCACTTCAGGCTTTATCTTATACAACAACAATACCCAGATGGATTCCACAGGCTTGGGTGTGCAGATAACAACTGCTGCTGAAGTTGCACTACACCTGGAGGAACTCTAGCTCACATTCAGGGGACTTCTCCCATAATAGTTGCCTTCTGGCAACACATAGAACAGTGAATGGTAATTCAGCTTTCAAAATTTCACTTCTTAACCTAATGTGGGAGCATATACCATTTATTCTCCTCCTCCACTACCACAACTTGAGAAGTTGATGGAATCAGCAGCTCTCAAAATGATTCTGGCAGATGTGAAAATCGTGAGTGTACACTTCTCCGGGTTATGGTTTGTACCAACACATACAGGCACTCAGTTTCATAAAAAGATTTTCTTTTGATGAACAGTACATAGCAATAAAGCATAATGAATACAACATAATATAATGCTAGGAGTTGTGTATAGAGTTTTAAAAGGTTTGTTCACTCAAACTCAATTCTTGGCACAGATTATTTCTAAGCATGTTTAAGCAGCTTCTTTTCTTGTTCTCCTGAGTTAGTTGCACACTGCAAAGCACAACAGGACTTCCCCCAAATGACGTAAAAATGTTTGAAGACCTAACATAACTGCCATCATCTTCAGAAAAATGCACTATGCTAGTCATTAATCTAGCACTGAATACTGAATAAGACAAATGAGCAGTCTATGTAGGCTGAGAAGGAATCAGTCCTACATTCATGAAGAAGAACATCAAGTTCAGATTTCAAGACTGGTAAAATCAATTCCTGTATAGTTCCTATAAATTAATTCCAAATTTAATTTACTTCAGTACCAGGATAAGAGCCACTGGTGTTGTCAAAGTACCACAGGAAACTCAATTGACTGATTGATTGATTGATTGATTGATTGATAGATATCCCACCTTTCTGCCCAACAGGCAGACGATGTGGCCTTTTGATTATCCAGGATCATTACATGTGACTTCTTGTTTTGACTATGAACTCCCTCTATTTCCAATTAGTATCAGGTTGCAGCATTGGATTGTGCAGTCATTATATTTTTCTTGCTGGAGAGATAATTTGTGCATGAAGACCTAGATTATGTCATGTCCCTGGATAAAAGCCAGGCAACATGCTTGTTGAGATTTAAAATTCACTTGTGCATATTGTGTTGCTTATAGATAAAATTAAGCACAGGAAAAGGCAGAAGATAAAACAGCAGTCTTTACTGATTGGGGTTGCTATGGCAATTGGAGTACATTGTTAATTTTTAAGCAATGCAATTTCCCATGATTCACTGTATATTTTTAGCCAGTTTCTCTTATTCTCTGCTGACAACTGTTGGCCAGGTTATAGCAGACAGGAAGAATTTTAAAAAAAGAATAAGAACTGACCTTGAGTATCATAATTACTGAAGACATATTCCCTCAAACAATCACTTCAGTTAATGACACAGGACTTACCATCAACTAAGGAAGAAAATTCAAAATAATTATCTAAGGCTGCAATCCTACATTCACTTTCCTTGAAGTAAGCCTCATTGAACTCAATGGAGCTTACTTCTGAGTAAGTATGTATAGTTTTGTGCTGTAAGACCTGGTTCTTATAAACACATTGCAAACTCTTAAAAGTCTTTACACTACCATAAAAAATGCTGTTGATAGGGAAACCACAAGCAGGACATCAGTGCAACAGTAGGGTGACCATATGGAAAGGAGGACAGGGCTCCTGTATCTTTAACAGTTGTATTGAAAAGGAAATTTCAGCAGGTGTCATTTGTATATATGGAGAACCTGGTGAAATCCCCTCTCCATCACAATAGTTAAAGCTGAAGGAGCCCTGCCCTCTTTTCTATCTGATCACTCTAGTATAGCTTCTGCATCTTTAACTGTTGTGATGAAGAGGGGATTTCACCAGGAGCTGCATGCATACACATGTCATCTGCTGAAATTCCCTTTTCAATACAATTGTTAAAGATACAGGAGCCCTGTCCTCCTTTCCATATGGTCTCCCACCCATGCGCTCCAGCAACTGGTGTTGTTATTATTATTATTATTATTATTATTATTATTATTATTATTATTTGCATTTTTATACCACCCAATAGCCGAAGCTCCCTGGGCCGTTCACAAAAACTAAAACCATTCAAAATATAAAACAAACAGTATAAAACATGATTTAAAATACACGTTAAAAAGTGATTAAAAACATAGCACACATGATTAAAACATCTTTAAAACATCCTTAAAACATATCAAGACAAGAGGCCTGCTCCCCCTGCCAAACACATCTGTGCTACACTGGCAACTCATGTCCATGCTAGAGGAGTGTGTCTTTGTCTATAAGGACTGATCTATAAATGAATATGAGGCACAGTAGCCAAATAGAACGGTCATATGCAGAGGCCATGTCTGACAGACAAGAAAGGGAGGACAGAAACCTTTCTTGGTTGTGAACATCCCAGAAACTTCTGTCTGGTTACTGTTGGCAACAAAGATGCTGAACTAGATGGATCCTCAGTCTGATCCAGCAGGGCTCTGACATCAATTCAACAACTCCCCCCACCCCTGTCCATCATACAATGGTCCTGTAAGGTTTTGCTTCCTCCGCCTTTTTTAAAATAATCATCACCATGTGCTTAAAGGCATGTAGACTGAGCCTCTGTCATGTTTGGCAAATGGTCTTTAAGCCACTTGGGATGTTCCAAAAGAGTGGAGGAAGAGGGAACAAGAGTGTCTTCCCCTCCCAAGGATTCCAAGCCTCATCTGAAGGGGAGATCTGCATGCTCTCAGACGCAATGGGCAGCTCTCTGCTTCGCCTGTGAGCATCTCTCCTTTTCGGAAGAGACCCAGAAAAACAGAGCAAGTACAAGTCGCCAATGCTTCCTCTCTCGTTTCTGCTCTGAAATGTCTGAGATATTTCCCAGTTCACAAGTTGCATTTGCCTTAAGGATCACCTTAGCCACCTGTACGTCAATGCACAGTTAGAAACACAATTCTTGGCTTACTGCTTCTGTGAGGCAAATAGCCATCACAACTAGCAGCCATAGCATTCTCCTCCAGGAATTTGTCTACCTCCCTTTTAAAGCCATCCAAATGGGTAGCCATCACTATGTCATGTGGTTGCAAATTCCGTAGTTTATCTCTTAAATCAGAAGGAGCTACAACTGCAATCCTATACACACATACCTGGAAGTAAGTCCCATTGAACCCAGTGGGGCATACTTATGAGTAGACATGTATACATTAACATAGCCCCTGGCAGTGGTTCCCATCTTCTGCCTAATCGATCTGGGAACTCTGGAATATGGAGACCTCTGGTTAGTCACCGGTCTTTGCCTAGCTCTTCACGTAATCCAAGGCTTGCTTTGAACTGGCCACCCTAGAGCTCTGATGAGAGAAAACTTCATGCCGAAGGCACTGCTACCATCCCTAAACACGCTAATACAATATATAGTTGCAGAAAAAACCACTCTTGCTGGGAAAACACATTATTTCATGCATATGTGAGTGGAGTCCACAACAGAACCACATAGCATCAACAAGTTCCCTTCCTTTTTTCCCCCTAACATACATTAAGCTTGATGTGAAAGAATTGAGGTGTTTTTTTAAAAGTCATTCCAAAAGCAACATGCTAACTTTCTCAGAGATAAGACTCACTGAAGAGAATGTAATTTGCTTCTGAGGAGACATGGTTATCAGTGCATTTGCAGCTAATTGTTCCTAGAGGCAAAGAAATAAAAAGGACAAAGGAGAGAATCAAAAAGACAGGAGAAGGGGAAATAGCATTGCTCCTTCTCTCCATCTGGGGACATCAAGTTTTCTTCCTTTTTTTATTATTTGATATTCATTAAGCCTTTGCAGGTGTGATGATGCAATGATGCATGGAGATTTATTTGTTTTTTTAAAAGGCATCGCAAAAGCAACTGACTTTCTCAGGAGTAAATTCACAATAAAAAAATGATTTTTAAAAAAGCCTAATTGAAGAGAATGTGATGTACTTCTGAGCAGACATGGCTCCTTGTGTCAGCTAGTTATTCCTTGAGGCAAAGAAATAAAAAGGACAAAGGAGAGAATATGTCTCATTCATTAAGCTTATTCGAAGGTGTGATGATGCACAGGTACGCATTATTAAACAAAATCCTGATGTCCATCAGAGGGAAGGTGAAGCTGACAGGAAGAGTTAACCCCTTTCATTCCTGTCCAGTCCACCCTTAGCGGATCTAACATTCTGTTCCTCCTTGCAGTGCTGAAGCCAATCCTCCTCCCCCAGAATATTACCACAGGTGTAGGACATATTGAGTACCAAAATGTGTGGAAGTTGTGGTAAGCAGAAAATCTGTCATAAAAGGACTTTGCAAAAATGTGGAGTTTATGGCAAGAAAACACAGAACTGATATTATTATTATTATTATTTATTTATATAGCACCATCAGTGTACATGGTGCTGTACAGAGTAAAACAGTAAATAGCAAGACCCTGCCGCATAGGCTTACAATCTAATATTGATACAGATTGGGGGTAACGTCATGTGTCATGCCTGTGTGTGAAGTGCAATAGCACCACAGTAAATTCTCTGTGTAGGCTGCATCCCTGTCCTACATGAAGACTGAGGTGATATAGTCCTGCCATGAGGCTGAAACATATAAAAGTGAACATGACAGTCTCTTAATCCACTTGGGAGGGAAGCAATTTCGCACATGTGCTCTAACCCTAGTTGGGGAAGAGGTTGGAGAAGGAAGAAATTTCCAACCCTACAGCACCATGTACATTGATGGTGCTATATAAATAAATAAATAAATAAATAAATAAATAAATAAATAAATAAATAATAATAATAATAATAATTTTATTAAAAAAATTAATATCAGTCTGTGATTGCTTGCACACACACACACCCAACCAATCCCCTAAATAACCAGTAGGTGGTGGAAGGGTATCACAAATGCTTCTCAGTTTGGACCAAAGGTTTTAAAATGCTTCTCTAAATGCGCAAGTGTAAATCAGTTTTATATTACAGTATCCTCCTCCCCTAACCTTCATACATGCTTTTATATAAGCAATTATACTGTTTTCATTCTCTTCATTTAAAAAAGGCAAACAACATTAGTATTCCATTTAGAATTATTTAGAGTTCCTTGGTGTTTCAAAATGCCCATTGCTGATTTATGTTCTTATATAATCGGATCGCATGGGATGTGATACATTGAGCTCTTTGTAAACTTCTAATGCACCACAGGCATGGTTCAATAATGTCACTGTCTCTCTCTCTCTCTCTTTCACACACGCACACACACACACACACACCAGGAGTAGATAGCCATTTTTGAGCCATGAGAACATGTGGCAATTTGAGACATTGCCCTGGGCACAAAATGGATGCTGCCATGGGATGTGTGGCAAAGGACAAGTAATCTTCCCAAAAGACTGAGGACATGGCAGAAGTGGGGTCTGAGTCCCAACACACTAAACAATTCCTTTGAACCCACAATTTTCAGGACCAAAAGAAACCTATTTCAAATCAATCCCAGGCGCTGGTAAGACAAAAGTGTTAATTATTTATATTTTTAAAAGTGGGAGGGATAGGGCACCTTGGTGGGTGCACAAACAGTGGCTGGGAGCACTTTGGGGCCCGTGGGCACTACGTTGCATACCCCTGGTTTATATCCACACAACCAGAACTGCTCGGTATTACAGGAGGTGTCTCAGTGGTAGTGTTATAAAAGTTGGTTGACATGAGCAAATCCTGCTTATGAGAATAATAATAACTAAGCTCAGTACAGCATTGTAGGAAGCAACTCAGCTTGAGGCCACAACCGTAGGTCTTTCCCAGCCCTGCTCCCAGAGATGCCAGGGACATCACGCCAAATATTGTATGTGCAAAGCATCACTATGTTCCCACTTTTTTCCTGGATCTGTGATATCACTATAAATACATCTAGATTGTGTAGAATGTCCATTTGAGTTAATCATGATTCTCTTCCATTTTCTATCCCACATGAGCAGCACTTACCAATGCAAACAAGTAGCAGGGTGGGGAGGAGGGTAGGGTGACCGTATGAAAAGGAGGACAGGGCTCCTGTATCTTTAACAATTGTAGAGAAAAGGGAATTTCAGCAGGTGTCATTTGTGTGCATGCAGCACCTGCTGAAATTCCCTCTTCATCGCAACATTTAAAGGTGTAAGAGCCCCACCCACTTTTGTATCTGGTCAAGAGGGCAGGGGTCCTGCAGCTTTAACTGTTGCAATGAAGAGAGAATTTCACCAGGTGCTGCATGCATACAAATGACACCTGCTGAAATTCCCTTTTCTCTACACTTGTTAAAGATACAGGAGCACTGACCTCCTTTTCATATGGTCACCGTAGAGGAGCGGACCCTCCTGATTTTTAGATCTCTGTTTGAATGGGTGCCCATCAGGGCTGGTGTCCAGGGTAGGCATGGCTGGGCTCTTGTCAAGGGCCCACACCCAGCAGGGACCCATTGACAAGAGCTCCCTGGACTCACTCCTCCTCTTCACCAATGCAACCTCCTTGCCTTTCATTCTGGCCCAACTAAAAGAGACAGTGAGAAGGACAAGTAGTAGATGCTACTGCCTTCATGCTTGTTGGCTAACTGCCTGTCATGCAAGCAGATGGTAGTGGTAATGAGGAGGAGGAGGAGGAGGAGGAGGAGGAGGAGCAACAGGAGCTGGTGATGATGGTGGTAAGAACGGAGGCTCACTGAGACAGGAGGCCCATGGAGGGTGTCTTGCCTAAGGGCCCTAAGACACCTGGACCCACCCACCCTGGTGCCTTAATGATGTCCACTCCAGGATCTGTGTGTAGCTGCCCCATGTGCTTGCCCAGCAGAGTTGTTTCCTGTTCCAGCTGAGCCTGGCTGGAGCAACATGGTCTTCACAAGCTTTGGCTGGCATGTTCCTGCACCCGGGGGAGTCTGGTGGCTCCGATATCAGTGGGGTAGTGCTTCTGCTCTGGGTTTCAGTCAAAACCAGTCAGAACTCTAAAAGAACTATCCAAGGATTCAGCATCCCACTCACATCAGAGCCACCAGCCTGTATCATTGGTTATTCTTTGGTCCTGACTCCTGGCTTGTTCCTTCAACCAGTCCTGACTCCTGACTTGTCCCACAGCTTCTGGTTCCTGGCTCCTGCTCAGATTGCATTGCTGCCTGCAGCTAAGGCTTGACAACAGCAGAGAGGCAAACACTGGGGGTGGGCAACCCACCTCTCCCTCATACCATGGCCCTGATAAAAAATCCCCTGCAGCTGGGTGTTGTTTTTTAAAGACAATATTCCCTGTCATGGAACCCCATATCAGACATATCTAGTGTCACCCTTAAAATCTACACTGGAGTGAACTCTGTAAACTCAATATAGAGGGTGTTCTTTAGTAGTTGAACTGACAATTCACCACACAGAACTTATGAGAAGGGGATATCCAATACATTATATCGGTGTAAGAGAAAGTCTATAGATGATTTATTTATTTATTTATTTATTTATTTATTTATTTATTGCATTTCTATACCGCCCAATAGCCGAAGCAAACAGGCGAATACATTAAAGACAAATTCCAAGATGCCTGCAAGGTCAGCATGTATCCAAAATGTAACCAACTCCAGCTTTCTTCCAAAACAGAATCCAGATTCAGTCATTCTAAAAGCTTGTTAAAGCAATACTCACACACCCTGACACCACATGTGCCCATTAGCTCCTCCTCTGGCATCCACCTGAATAGTTGCAGAGAAGGGGCATTCATGCATACAGCTGTTGATGTGGAGGTTTCCACATGATCCGGAACTCTGATAGTGCAGTGTTCTGGATCACATGGGAACCTCTGCACTTAGAGCTGTGTGCGCAAAGGCCGTCTCTCTGCTGATGTTCACACTGGTGGATGCCAGAGGGTGGGGCTAATCAGCACATGTGATGTTGGAAGTGGAGCTACTTGGCACAGTCCCATTCCTTGCTCACATGTTGCTTTAACTAGTTTTGGAATGACTGCATAGAAGTTTTTCCATGTTCTTGGTGAGCTGCTGCCCCCGCATGTGAGCCCCAGACCCGCTCACAAGCCCCCAGCCCTTACTAGACCCATCCGCAAGCAGCCGTCAGATGCTCATAACTTCAGCAAGTGTCTATTTGCATAAAATTGGTAAGTCATGTTTTCTGTAAATTGATTCTTATGCAAATGGAGGCAGTAAAATAGCTATTTATGCAATATTATGGGCTGCCAGGCACTACTGGACAGATCCGGTACGTGCTGGGGGCTTGAGCGGCTCACCAAGCAGGGTCCGGCAGGTGGGTGCAGAGTAGTCCACTGGACTCCTGGACCCAGTCAGGCACTCGCTCCATCCCTATGAATAGGACTAGAGTCTCTCTGTGTTCTGAAACACACACGTGATATATGTATAGATTTGTGAGTGAAAGACTGGCTGTGGGTGTGCATGCATGCCAGAGATAGAAAGGCTGAGTGGGCTGATGTGGTGTTTGTGCTTCAATAACCATTTTTGGCTGAATATAGCAGAGCGTTACAAGGAAATATCTGAAAGAAACTGCTCTCTGCAAATGTAGAAGTGGATGCAGAGTGACATGTGCAAGTTGCAGATTTACTTAACTGGAAAACTGGTAATACATCGTGAGTTCAAGTTGCTCTGTGTAGTTCCATAAGGAGAACATGACATCCATGAATAGTTTTAAGACCCATAGAGTCTGGGAAAATATGATTTCATGTGAATTGGTTATCATAGGAAATCTTCCTGTCTCCTGCAGCTTTTCCCAAAGCAATATTCATGTGAAGGAATAGGAGACAATGTGCACACAAAATATATTATTGTGGGAGATTTTGAACATAACAGATATTCACAAGTTCTAG
The DNA here is from genome assembly GCF_023053635.1 of Elgaria multicarinata webbii. NCBI lineage: Eukaryota > Metazoa > Chordata > Lepidosauria > Squamata > Anguidae > Elgaria > Elgaria multicarinata. The sequence continues at coordinate 122,725,788 of NC_086172.1, read as the reverse complement.
GGAAAATCTATATGGGATAATGTGAAAGAGAATTCTTTCATAATACCAGACTCTGGGGTCAGCCAATGAAACTGACTGGTGAGAGATTAAGGCAGACAAAAGGAGCTACTTCTTCACCAAACATATAGGCCATAGCTAGACCTAAGGTTTCTCCTGGGATCATCCAAGGTTCACCCCTGTCTGAGCACTGGATCCTCTGTGTGTCACCTAGATGAACAGGTTTGACCCCTGGACGATCCAGGGATAAACCTTAGGTCTAGCTATGGCCATAGTTAACTTATGGAATTTGGATATGGTGATGGCCACTCAGACAAGGCTACACTACTGCTTTATTATGGTTTATAATGGTATTGACAACTGTTGGGACCTGGCTCAAGGTAGATGACTTCAGAGGGGGAATAGACAAACTCAAGGTGGATAAGGCTACTAGTAATGTTGGCTATATCCAGATTCAGAGGCACTATGCCTTGGTATATAACTTCCTGGGAAGCCACACTGGGCAAAGTCTATTGACCTCATATCCTACTTGTGGACTTCGTAGAAGCATTTGGTTGACCAACATGGGGAACATGATTCAGGATTAAATAGACCTTTAGTCTGATCCAGCTGGATTCTTCAGGTTGTTCTTACATTTCTTATGAAATGGTAAATGTGATTGACTGAATTAGGTTTTGAGCCCTTAGGCCAATGTTGGGAAACTATGCCTGCAGACCAGTTCCAGACCTCTAAGCGTCCCCATCCAGCCTGCCATCTCTCCCATGAGGCCAAACCTCCACTTGGCCAGGCACCCACAACATGTCCCATTTGCACAGTGAACTGGCCATGGAAGAAGAGACCTTCTCTCTTTCTCCATCACTCCCATTCTTCTTTGAACATGGAGAAAGAGGTGGTCCCTTAGTCCACAGAGAGGAAAAGAGAGAGGAGGTAGGACAGGAAAGAAGGGGCTGAAGCATGGTGGTGGTGGTGGTGGTGGGGAACCTGAAGATCTATATAAGCCTGGCAGGAGGAAAGGGCTGATAGAGTGACAAAAAGAAAGGGAAAAGAGAAAGAGAGGTACAGAGAAGGGGGTAGTGATAATCCCCCAAAGGACTAGGCAGAAATGAAGTTGGTCCTTGGGCTGAAAAATGTGTATATTTCACATTATTTTGGAACTCGCCCCTCACCACCGCTTCAGTCCACCCCTGCCTCAGACCCAAAGAATATTCCTCTTAGGCTCAAAAACTGTTTTCTATGCACTGTTCTCTATGTTCTCACTATGCACTGAGATGAAGATGCAGTCCCTGTTTTAAGATGTGAACCTACATAGTCCAAAGCACTGTCTGCAAACTTGAGTCAGCTAAGGTACACATTCTCTGAATTAAAAGTAGAGATACACTTCTCTCTTGCACTTGATATGTTTCCATTTGGATTATATAAGAATAAGCATGAGCTGCCCTCAGAGGGAACCCCACCCTACCCCATATTTGCTCACCTTGGTCATTGGAAGGAAGCCTAGACCTTGCATCTCATCACAGAGATGCAATGGGCAACTTCCTCAGAGAGCAGGTGATTCTGCTATATAGGGAGTGATACAACCAATGTAGGACACAGCAAAAATATCTTCTCCCAGCAAAGACTGATGGGAAGGAGGCAAGACCAGAGGAGTGAACCATGTCTGTGACAAATCAGGCAGCTTCACCACAAGAGCCATTGATTGATTGATTTCTTGGCATGTGCTTCCCGTTCTCCCATAGCACACTAGGGTGCACATAATTTGGAGGTGAGGTTGAGCCCCTCAGCCGTAAGGTTTGACTTCTTGCTGTTTAGTACAAGTGCAAAAAGATATAGTACAAATGCAGAGATATAGTTATCTCTGATGCCTCACAGAAAGCAGAAGCCCTCCAGACACCTAGAGAAAGAACTTTCCATCCTGCTTCCAAAACACTATTTCCAAGGAACCGGGTTCTTCTTCTTCAACATCATCCTCATCATCAAGCGCCACTTATCAGGGCTGGCATTTTGCTGCCTGGAACGGAATTGCAAATAGTGCCTCCCTCCCGCGCACCCACCAACAATTGAAGATGCATAGTAGCCAAGACTGCCTGATTTATTCTGGCATCTGAAGCAGAAAATCCCACAAGCGCCTCTTCTTGGGAGTAAAAATACACTAATAACTAATTAAAAAGCGAACAATATGCTGCCTTTACATGCTATCCAAAAATCATATGGCTGAGTCAGCCACCTCACTCTGCCCACCCTTTAGTGTTTCTGCCCCAGATTAAAAACTGAAAACTGCTAGCCATACTTTTAAGTTTTGGCACTTGGGTTTTCCATGCTTAACGTTCCCACTGAAATCAATGAAAGTTGGATCATGCCCTTATATCCTTCTTTGCTGCCACAGCTCACGAATCCACAAGTATTTCACAGTGTCATTGGAGGGATATGGGTTAGAAACCATCAACTTTGGGCATCATTAGGATGACATGTTAGAACTCATTTGGATAATGAGATTGAGTTTTACATGAATATCTGGCACTGACCACAAATGCTCATTTATCAAACTGCCCCCTCCCTTCCCATTGTTCTCTTTTTTAGTGACCTTGTTTTAGACTATAGTTGAGAACTGGCTCCTATTTGTATCATAGGTTGCAAGATAGCAACAACAACCAGCTGCCCACTGGAAACCCACAAGGAGAACATAAGCACCCTCCTACCCATTTTCCCCAGCAACTGATGTACATAGACATACTGCCTCTGATATTGGAGATAGCACATAGCCTTCAAGATGAGAAGCCATTGATAAACTTTTCCTCCAGGAATTTGTCAAACTCTCTTTTAAAGCCATCCAAATAGGTGGCCACACTACATCTTGTGGTAGCGAATTTCATAGTTTATCTATGTGTGAAGAAGCGCTTCCTTTTATCAGTCTTGAAGCCCCCACCAATCAGGTTCATGGATTCTAGTGTTATGAGAGGGGGGGAATGTCTCCCTATCCACATTCTCCACACAGTGCCTAATTTTGTACACTTATTATTATTAGTAGTAGTAATACAGTTGATCAAAGAAATAATTTCACATAAAGCACATGAAAGGGTACCAGTTTTGAGGTTGACTGAATGGAATTCAGAGAGTGAAGACCCTACAATGTTTGCTTTAGGAATAAAAATGAACTGCAATTCTCCAGAGAAGTGTATTTTTTATATTTAATTTCTATACCACCCAATAGCCAAAGCTCTCTGGGTCATTCACAAAAATTAAATTAAAACTACAAGGTAGAGCATAAAATATGGAAGCTTAAAGCCAAATATAAATACAACTAGAATAAAACCTAGCAGCTATAAACAAATTTAAAATACAGATTTAAAACAGCAGACCTAATAGATTAGAATGTTAAAATGCTGGGAAAATAAAAAGGTCTTCACCTGGCACTGAAAGGAGTACAAAGTAGGCACCAGGCGAACCCGTCTAAAAAGTTCATTCCACAGCCACGGTGCCACAACAGAAAAGGCCCCAAAGTTGAATCAACCAGTAACAAAAACATCTCAGTCTGATGTAAATTGAAAGGGGTCCCATGCAAAGCAGCTGATGTGTAAAGGAACAGAATCTAAAAGGTGAAACTACTTGATATAAGCAGTGTTGGAAAACTATTTGATATAGGGTTGTGCCTTTATCATTTCATTTCTTTCCAAAAAGTAGCTAGGAGTAGCTAGGAGTAACTAACTGGAGACCAACATTGCTATTTATTGGACCTTGGGAAATCCACTGACATGGGCTAACATTAAATGACTATGCAATATTGGCATTCTCTGATTGCCAGCAAGTTTTACATGAGAGGGCCGATTCCAGATGTGGGTGAAATCAATTACCTTGAAAAGAAAATGCTAACATTTCTACTGAAAAACTGTGAGCTATTTATCCGGAGGGTAAAGGGTTATATTGCCACCAAGGGACTACAACTATATACATGGGCAAGGAACAATCCCCAGGTACTTTCGGTAACACAGAGAAATAAAGATGGAGATGTGATCCTTCAACTATAGAAATAATAGCTGAGAGAAAAGACAGCATTTTCATTTCATACATTGAATTGTGCAAAGTATGATCAGAGCAGATGCCAACAAGATAGCTAAAAACATTATTTCGGACAGAGATCCCAAACCTTTTTCAATTAGAGAAATGGCAAATTGGCCAAAAATAAAACAGCAGCAGGATTTTCACAAATACACATCTCACTCCAAAAGTCTTTCCATTTTGTTGTTGTTGTTGTTGATGATGATGATGATGATGAGTGTGTGAGTGGAGAAAGGAATAATATTCTCCTAGTGATAGACTAACACTGTGCACATGAAGCAATATTCCTCTCCTCAAGAATGAAGGTAGGGATAACTTTGTTGTACAGGTGGGCAGAATGGTTAGGTGTTGTTGTTTTTAATTACTTCAGTTGTAAAAGATGCCCAGCACTGAAGAGAGTAAGAGCTCAGCTACGAAGGAACAAACACAAAACAATGGGGAAAGTAATTTAAAATGGGGCAGTTACAGAGAGGAGGATTTTGTGACACGGCTGTCAATGTTATCATTGTTACCATTCAATAGGTGCCAAACTAAAAAAAATGCAACACTAGGAGCACTGGGAATCACTGGGGAAAGTTGCCAGCAATGGGAACACTAGCTGGAGAGATGTCATCTGAGCAGATTCATGGTGGCTGTGCAGGAAAATGAAAGCAGAATATTAGGCACAATTAATAAGTTAATTGACAGCACTGGAAAAGACTCGGGAATGTTGATTGGATAAAGAATGGCTAGGGAACAGGTAGTCTCTTAATTTTCCTCCAAAGCTGTGATGGTCTTCCCTCCTACAAATGTGTAGGAAGGAAGACCATCAACTGTCTTTGCCTTAATTAATGTAGATAGGTGCCAGTTAGATTACTCACAATTCTTTTGTTGGCAACCATTAATTTTAAAATTACTGAAATTACTGCACTTCGAGTTGGTTTTTGTTTTCATGGACATTTTACTCAGCTGGATACAAAAAAACTAAATTAGAAATTTGTGCCATGGAGCAAAACATGACATCGAAATTTATAAGGACAGCATATGCTTTGTCCTCATGTTTGTACTTCAAGTAACAGATGGTATGACTAAAAGAATGACATTCTGAAAATGTTAAGGAAATGTTTAATTGTACAGTTTGTTGGCAGAAAATGCCTGGTGCAGAAGACGTGGCTATGCAAGGATCTGCTGGTGTGGGGGACAGGGACTGATTTGGATTAAATCTGCATGATGACAATCTATAAGAAGTTCCAGAGTGGTAGCCATGTTAGTTTGTTGTAGCAAAAACAGAGATTCATGTAAAGGGTGTCCATAAACACTCCAAATTATCCAGTTTAGAAAAATCTGGCTCCCATGTCATATATTTAACTTAAACCCAGCACTTCTTTTCATCTTTTTCACATAACAGACCTAAGAGCCCATCTTCTCCCTTGGGGTATATGTGTATCCCTGAGCACTAAAACTAAGGGCAGATTCCTGTTCATTATTGATACGTCAAGGGTCAACAGTGGACAGCAAGAATATTTGGGGAATTGGGTTTCCAGTAGCTCCCAGGCAGTTAACAACGTATGCTGATTTTTTTTTGTTTTTTTTAACTGACCCCAGAATAGTTGTTTTAAATGGATATTGTTGTTTTTATGCTTTTGATGATTTAAAATTTTTGTATATTTGTTTTTAAGATTCACTGTTTTAAACTTTTGTAAACCGCCCAGAGGGCTTCGGCTATGGGGCGTTGGACTCGATGGCCTTGTAGACCCCTTCCAACTCTGCTATTCTATGATTCTATATAAGAGCTTCATCCCACATGCCTGTTTCCCTCATATTATCCCCTACAGTGCTAAGCTGTTGCTGTTCTTGTTGCTACCGGGTGGCTAGATCCTTTGCATACCAGGAAATGGGTTTAAGGGGGGAAATGTAAAAAAATCATAAAAAATCAACGGATGACCCAATCTGATTCAAATTTGGTATGCTTAAAGCTCTCCTTAATATCTATTACTGTGCCAATTTCGATGCCTTTATCTTTAAAGCTTATGCAGATGTAAGCATTAGTTTAATTTTTCTTCAAATCCTGCTCCTGTGGCCCAGTGGCCGCTCGGAATACAACAAATGATACGCTCGAAAACTAGTAGCAAAATATTGCACTTCTTTTGGTTAAGAAGCACAATTAAAGCAGGATGCATGGGAGTACTTCACAATAAAAGCAGATTATAAACTGGAAAACTTCAGAGTCCTTTGCAAGCAATTCACAGTGATTATACAGTATAACGCTGGTGTGATAAAGCTCTAAATGTAATAAATAAATAAATAAATAATTATAATCCAACAGTGGAACTCCCAGTGTACAACTTAAAAAATGTTGCAAATGGTTATTTGGGTTGTCTTTTGATGGCTAGGATAAAGCTAAGAGGAGGACTGGGCTTGCTACTTTCTAGGTGTGACTAGTCGTTATAATGGTTATTTCAAATCCCCATCCAGAGAAGCAGGTGCATCGATGTGCACTGAGATAGGCTGCCTCATTCCTTTCAGTGGAGGGAACAAATCTGTACAGAAAAAGGCAGGGGCACAACAATCTGCTCCCTCCATGGAATTAGAAAGGAGCCATGCTTTTTGATGGGGGCCGCTGTACACATAAAGAATCTTTGAATCAAGGTTGTGGGTTTTTTCCACCCTGAGGTTTTGGGATGGGGTGGACTAAGAATGTAAATCGGTCAGGAAACATGTTATTATACCCAAGAGATCCGAAATCAGAATTTTCAAATTCTAGCCACTTACCATTTGTGACTTAATTTAGAAACCAGATGTAGCTAACTTTGGGCAAATGATACTGATATTTGTCTGTATTTAACTACAGCCGTTGTAGTTAAATGTTGGTTGATCATTGTACTACTTCTGTTACTGCTTATTGGTTACCTGCTGAAATGGTACTCAATATAGCTGGAAACACTGTATTTCTGGCACCATTGAAACACCAGCAACACTACACAGAGGGCAAACTTGTCAAACACACTCAGCGCAATTGACCAGAATAACTGCTCTTAGCTAGAAAATGGAAAAGGCACGCTCAGACAACGCTGCTCAAGTCATCCCCACAGGACAGGGCAAAGGGCAAGCAAGATTCAGCTGCATTCTGGATGGACAGCAGGAGAAGCTGTGACATATTCATGAGGGAAAGGACCAAAAGAAATACTGCCTCTGGGACGCTATTTGTCAAGTGTAAGTATAATTCCACCCCCACCCCTCATTCCCTAAATGTGTAATGACACGCAACTATTTAAGCAAGATCAGTATGTTTCTTAAGCCTTGCTTACACTAGCCCAGTTTCCAATCTCTTGCAGACTTGCTTGGAATGATTCGGGAATATAAGAAATCCTTCCTTCTTGAGCAGGAACAGTTCCGCTCTGTTCAGGTTTTTGGTATAGTGCAGATAGCAACAGCTTGGTGAGCCCTGGGCTGGCTCCAAGCCTCTGCTTTGGACCAAATATTATTTTTTCTAAATGACTCCATCCTGACTTTTCAATGGATCCATGCTGCTTTTCCAAAATACATGAACGTCACTGCACATTGATAAGACCTTGTGTGGGGCAAAGCAAACTTCTGCCTTTCAGTTAGAACAAAAATCAGTAGATTTAGAAAATGAAAATTTGTTCTATAATAACTAGTGTTTTGTGAATAAAAAATGGATACAGGAAACAGCATAACTTTCATGTAGGAAGTATAAATTTATACTATATATAGGGCATGCTGGGACTTGTAAGAGTCCAACACATCTGGAGGGCACTAGGTGGGAAAGACTGATCAAGGACATTCTTCTTTCTCTCTTCTTAAGATACCAGGGAACCCCGAAGCCCAAATCTACAGCAACCAAAAGAACTTGTTCACAAGGAAGATCTGGCAAATGTTTAATCAGCTATCTTGAGCCTTTGGTTCAAGTGTACTAGGTTGATGTTCGCAATTACTTTGAAAGGTAGGAGTACAATACAGAATGCCATCCATTCACCTAGATATAACTCCCAAACCTAATATTCTAAAATATGTAACCCTAACGTTTAAATGGATGGCCAAAAAATACTCTTTGACAATGGGAGTACTGCAAAGCCAAAGCAAGGAGATGGGAAAGTTAAAGAGGCAAGTAGGCTGCCAATGATGCTGAGCAAAAACTTGGTGGTAATGGGTACACAGAGGGTTGTATGTATCCAATGATGTCGTTCCTCAAAGGATTTATTCCCAGACACACCCTGTAGCCCCCACTCCCAAATCTACTCTGCCTGGGGGATCCTTCAGAGTAGATTTAGAAGTGCATGGTGGTACAAGGGGAAGAAGTCCTGTTACACAAATCAAAGTCTGCCACCCTTTTGACTCCCTCACAGTCTCTGACAGGTGAACTGACAGGTAGGAATGCTAATGTTGTAAGAAGAACCTGAGCCACTGAATTTCTACTGGTCTTAAGTCACAACACATCTTTGTGTGTGTGTGTGTGTGTGTCGGAGGAGATCGCAACTCCAGCTTTTCCCAGAATTCGCTTCCCCACAATCGAGTTTGTGGGAGATCCTGGGCCTTCACATTTTCTCCCTTTCATATGGACTAGTCACTTTGTGGCTAGAGGGGGAGAGAGTAAGGATAGCTGGCTCCTGCTCACCCCACACCACTGGCAGGGCCGGCCTGAGGAGATGAACAAGATGGCACCCCCTTCCCATTCCATGTACAGCAGCTGACTAGACTGGCAGCTAAATCTTTCTTCACTGGCGATGGGCCAACATCCTCCATTGCACCTGAAGGCCGCAGGCTAGTTTAGGGGGCACAGGGCAGGCTGCACAGCCCACTGCTCTTTCCTCCAGCATCGGGCCACCACAGGGTGCTTGAGGCACACTCCTCACTCTGCCTCAGGACAGCACTAGCCCTAGAGGCTCTGTGCTTTAGACAGGCAGAAACGCAGCAGGTGCCGCTGTCCGCATAACTGCATCTCCCAGCAGGAGGAAAGCTGCACCTGTTGAATTTCTGCATATCTTGCCTGCCCACGCGACCGGGAGGGGGGAAGTGGGGCTGAGATGAGATGAGAAAAAACGAGTTCACAGCACCCTAAGAAGGAGCTCCGAGGAACCATCTGCAACGGCGAGTCTCCAGGAGCAGCGTGGCCGGGACTGATCCAGAAAGCAAGCCCGCCGCCCCGCGGTTGAGCCGCCTTTGCTCCTTCTTCCGGCTCCTCCTTCGGCCACTGCTTTTGCGCCGGATTTGGCGTCTGCGCTCCCCTTGCCCAGTCGCCCTCGCCGTCGGCCGCCCCCCTCCCCACCACAGCGGCGGCGCCTCCAAAGCTGTCAGTGCGGGCACGGCGGCGGCGGCGGCAGCAGCAGCAGCAGCCAGAACTCCCAGCAGCGGTAACCTGCAGCTGTCCATCCGGCTCCCTCCCGCCTGACAACGACGGCTTCAGCAGCAGGTAGGTAAGAACACAGCCACCACCACCACACACACACACGCACACGCACCCATGCACGCACGCACCCTACCACCACCAGCAGCAGCTACAGCAAAGCCCCGCGCAGGCTCCATCGCCAGACAGACCGAGGAGGCTTTGGGGGGGGGGGTCGCTGTTCTCGCCCGCCCGCTCCCTCCCCCATCCCCTTTGATACAGTGGTTGCTTCCTGGGATGAGCGGGTGGGGGGTTGCAAAGGCAGAGGGGTTTTCAGAAGCATTGCCCCTCTAAGTGGGGGCGGGAGAGGAACATCCCATTGGGGAAGAGGGTAAGGGGGGTGTCCCTGAGAACTCAGGGGCAGGTGGGATTATTACCAATTTGATGCATGATTTATCTTTATGGAGCTTTGTTCTGATCTAGAATGAGGTCTTGGTGCAGCTTGCGGGTTTAAGCCCCACACAGAATCCTGGCGATGGAGACAGGGAGGCACACACACACACACACACACACACACACACACACGATTAGTCCTCAGTGTTGTTTTGGTCAGCTCCACCCACTCACCTCAAGCCCCTTACAGGTAACTCTTTCTCCAGGTATCATTTCCCCCACTCTTGTCAGCCATATCAAAATGTCAAAAATAAGGGATGATTTAGATGCTTGCTAAAGGAGGTGGGAGTGGGGTGGGTGGGCATCTCTGTATTCTGTGGAAATGTGAATTCCATTGATTTTTATTTTTTTAAAAAAAAAACCATCTTAAAGGTACCCCTTAAATCTGAGATACTTAACAACACAAGATCCCAAGCATAACTCTGCTGCCGACCCACCATTCTAGTACAGAATGGCATCTTCTCTCCAGCCCTGTCTCTTAGAACCCTTATAGTTCTCTGGCCTTTTTATTTGTGGGGCTAGGATTTATAACAAGAGCCACCCTACACATGCCAGATATTTATACCACTCTACACATGGTATAAATATCTGGAGGTGGTGGTAGTGATAATCTCAATGCAAGATGATCTGAAAAGAAATGCAGAGATCCTGAGAGACCCTATTCTGTCTCTGGAGTTGCAACCTGAAAAAGGAGGGGGCATCCAATGGGCTGGTTTTTCTAGCAGGTGTACCTTGTAGGTAAAAACATCAGATGCCACTTACGCATTGCCCCAAAAGAGGAAACGCATTACAAAAAAAAGAGGGCAACAGAAGGCACGGTTCTGCATAAAATGTGCACATGCTATTGTTCACATTTTAAAAAATACTTACTATAATTTAAAAAGAAATAGAGTACATCTCTCCACTGTGAGGGAAAATATGATCTGGGCCACATCTACATCTCATGTCTTGTCGATACAATCCCATCAAGGTGATGCTATATCCCTCTGGCCGATTTATAGCTTGTAGCACACACGGAGACCTCTGTTGTGGTATTTTGGATAATACGAAATAAAAAGCGGAATACGTAATGTGTCCTAACAGCTCTCTGTGGACTTCAATACCGGTAAAAAGCACTAGTGTAGATCTAGCTCAGGTGACCTGAGTCATCTGTCCTGGTGCTTTTGATGGGCAACCCAAAGGCTTCATTCAGCTCACCCTTCTTTATCTTTAAACTGGACATGGACTGGACAGTCCTTCAAAACTAAGGCCTTAGCTAGACCTAAGGTTTATCCCGGGATCGTCCCGGGGTCATCCCTGTTCATGTAAATGACACACAGGATATTCCGGGAGCAGGCAGGGATGACCCTGGGATAAACCTTAGGTCTAGCTAAGGCCTAAGATGTCTTTAAACAGGGGTCTATGCTCTGGCAGCCCTTCAATTAGAGGACTGTCCTCTATAAAGCAAGACAGATGGCCACTATGGAGAAGGTAATGAGCAGGAGTGGAGGATGCTTCTATAGGGATGCTTTAGGGTGGATTCCTGCATTGAGCAGGGGGTTGGACTCGATGGCCTTGTAGGCCCCTTCCAACTCTGCTATTCTATGATTCTATGATTCTAAGGCTAGTGTTTGTTTGCTTGCTTGCTTGCTTGCTTGATTAATTGGGTTACGTTCCTCCCCTACACTCTATGTTTTTGCAAAAGAATTGTGTTCAGATTGAGATGCTGGCCAAATCCAATAGTCCATCGCCACGGTCCTTGCTGTGACCTCTTCCCCAGCTCTCCTTAAAGCTCCTAGGAAAGTGGGTCAACTTCTCCTGAGTAATATATCTATCTGGCACTTTCTTTGTGAGTTTCTGCACTGCCAGCTGCTTAGGAGGCTGCACCCTGGCCTCTGTGTTTATGCACATATTGAATGCACTTTGCTTCAATTATTCATTTTGGTGCTACAGTAATTTCCTGCAGCTTCTCTTCTCCAGGGAGCTAGTGTGTAACAAGATTTTAAGGTATTCCGCTTTTGAGGATATCATCCCATTTAGGCAGATAAGCACCTGTCTTTATTTTTATACTCATATCAGAGAAATATGGACTAGTTAATAACAGAAAAATAAATCTGGGCTAGTGTGAATACAGTACACCGAAGATCTCAATTTCAAAAACTCTGGAGGCTATTGTAAGGCTATTGTGCAACCATACATCAACTCCACCTTTGTCATCGTTTGGGGGGTCTCAGGACTCATTCACAAGTATTAATGGCCTGTTGTGATCACAGAGAATGAATAATAACAAAGAACCTACAAACTTCCAGACCTTTAATACTCTTATATTTGCTGGCATCATGCATTGTAATTTTGGAGATCAGGGCAAATTGAGGAATATTATCGGTGTTCGTAGATGTCAGTTCACTTATTTGTCTGAAATGTTAACCATAAAATCTTAATTGCATAATAGTTCAACCAGTAATCCATTTCTCCACATGTTGCCCAGTGTTCACAAAGCATGCACACATGTGCACGCACACACAATCCTAGCATCCAGAGTTGGAGAATCATCAGACAAGTATTTTATCACACGCTTGTTGCTCCTCACTTACGGATGTTCGCGGGTCCTTTTGACGATGATGTCCGCCTCCCATACGTCTTCCACTTCTTGCCTTCTTTCTGTCGCAAAATAGACCCCTTTAAACGGTGTCACCATTTCCTGCTCTGTGCAGAAAAAGCGGTGCGATAAAAAATGGCCACTGAACACACCACGTGGTCATTGTTTACTTGCTCTTCCTTCCCCTGTGTGAAGAAAGAGAAATTATTGAGGGACAGAAGCAGGGGAAAAGCGATGATAAGGAAATGTGATTCCCCCCCCCCCCGATAACGCTCTTGTTGTCTTGAATCAGTTATGCAATATAGGCAAATAGATGCAAAAACACTTCATTAATACTGGTCTTCATTTCATTTAGAGCAGGGGGTGAGTGATTTGTGGCCCTAGAGATGTTTTGGCCTACAGCTCCTATCAACCCTAGCCAGCATAGCTGATGATGAGAACTGATGGGAGTTGTAGGTCAAAAAACCTGGAAGGCCACAAGTTGCCCAGCCCTCATAAGTTTGTTTCTAATGAAGGGTGAGCGATGAGAAACAAAGTATGAGAGGAAGAAAGGAAGGCCCAGGGCTGGCCTGAGGCAGAGCTGCAAATGCCCACCACACCTCCTTGCTATTCAAGGTGAATAACATCCAAGGCCATTCAAGTTATTTTGGCACCTGAGGCAGAAAAACCCACAAGTGCTTCTTCCCCTCCTTAGCACTAAAAATACAACAGTAATAATTTTGCTGCCCTTTTATGGTAACCCAACTGAGCTTCCTGAGGTGACTGCCTCACTTTGCCTAATGGGTTGAGAGGCTCAGAAGAAGCAGTAGCCCATGGAAGGATGAAGACTGAGTGCTGGTCCAGCACTGAAGCCCCACTGAAGGTTTCTTAGGGCCTTGCTAGAGAATCTGGGTTGGATTTGAGGCAGGGGAAGCTGCAATGGAAGTAATACTCAATACATAGTGCCCATCTTAGTGAAGAGGGGGAATATACAGACTTCCAATGTAGGAGGGAAAGAACTAAGAAAATAAAGGTTAATTACAGTGTCTTCTCAGAAGTAAGTCCCATTGAGTTCAATGGGGCTTATTCCCATTTAAGTGTATATGATTGCAGCCTTAGTGGCTGACATTTCAAACTCACGGGATGGCTTTGGGCCATAAATTGTTGTGATGATGTCACAGGGACCATCTAATCGTTGCAAACACCAGCACAATCACTCCCCTTGCATTTGCAAAGATTGCGAGACCACACCTTCCTCCGTAACTTAATACTGTTCTGTGAGCACTTGGAAATTTGAGCACTTACGATTTTTACTATAACAGAAGTGCAGATTGTAAAAAAATGTGGTCTGATTTGTGCACAACAATCAGATTACTACTGCGTATCCTACAACAACAACAACAACAACAACAACCTGGAAAGGACATGAGACACTGCCCATTCATTTCCCAAACCTTTCTTTGCAGTCTTGTAAGCTGGAATATATATGATATGAAAGCTAAGGTTCTTAGAATACCAAATTTTGCATTTGCACAATGGAATCTGTATGAGGATATATGAAAAATATACATTCTGGTTATGCGTCGAGTAGTGCAGATTAACAGCAAGACTATCCATTAATTCTGATTATATTATTATTATTATTATTATTATTATTATTATTTGTAATCTATCATTACTTTTCAAGGTTCTGAGCAGATGACAGTATTCTAGGCTTCATTGTAGGATTTTGTGACTCAAGTCTCAATTACCTAAAACCAAAATTTGCCATCAAAACCAGACCTTAATGGGATTGAAGGCTATTTGCCTACTTTTAAAATTCAACAAGCTCATGTGTCAGAAATATGGCAGATTTCAAAATGTCGTGTGATATTTCATTTTATGTGTTTTCATTTTACCACTGCTTAGCAAACTAATATCTGATAAGAACGAGTATTGGAATCTTGCTTTCTCATTCCATCCCTATGCTTCTCCTGCACTAGCTTTGAATTCGCTGGAATCCAATCTATCCTCTCCAAGAAGCTAAAAGCTGAAGTCCTCCACACTGCTTTCAAAAAGCCCAGTTTTTTCTAATTTGAACCATAAAATGGCCCAAAGCAACTGACACTTAATAAGTTTCTATATGGTTTGAACTTACCCTCTGTTAGAAATATTCCTTACATAAAACAAATATCTGTTACGTGGGGCATTAGTGTGGCAAGCTGTATTTGGACCTTTATCCTTTGAATAGTGTGTTCCTTAGAAGTGAAGACCAAGTTCTTAGAAGAGGAGGAGGAGGAGGAGGAGGGGAAAAAAGACATGACAGGTGCTCATGTAAGCAACCTACAAATGCCCCTGTCACATTTCAACACACTTACCATGAGTTGGATCATGTGCATGAAGAATTAGCATACCAGTAATGCACCTGTCCAGGCCGCTGATCAGTGGCATGCTACCTCTACTACATGAGGATGGTCCAGCTACCACAATAACTGCATTTATACATGATAGGGTGTTCACAGAATCCCTATATGCACAAGCATTTTACTCACACCCACTCTCACAACTGTTTCTATCTCCCTCACTTTCTACCTTGCCCTAGAAATTTCAGAGATCACCAGATTCCCAGGCAGCAGTCAGAAAGACTGACTGCTCCCTTCCATGAACTAGAAGGAGCAAATTGCTATCTAAAAGCCTGATCATATGGCTCCATGATAGATGTAGCAGCCTGTCCATGGCAAGGAAGAACCAGGAAAACCTCCCCTACAACTCTTGCCATCTCACCTAAAGCCAGAGCACAGTTCTGCCAGCTAAGGTTCCACCTGAAAGGGCCACAAGATATTATACAAGAGATCCAAAGGGGATCCCAGCTTCTTCTCATTCTTGACCTGCTTCATTGTCATTCCTGGCAGCATGGTGGAAGTACCCTTATGCAGCAGCAGGAGACAACCACCACAGCAGAGCCAGTGGCTTCATTGGCAGTACACACAAGTCCTAGTATTTGCACAAGGCCACAAATGGTGGTCTTGCAGTGCTAGTGTTCCAATGGTAGAATCAAGATATATGCAACAGTTGGCTAGTTGGCTTTCTGTAGGGAGGGGCCATAGCTCAGCTTTGTAGAGAACCTGCTTTGCATGCAGAAGGTCCCAGGTCCGAACCCTGAGTTCTCCAGGTAGGGTGAGGAAAGAATCCTGCCTTAAACACTGGAGAGCCACTGCTAGTCAGTGTCAACAATTCTGGGCTAAATGGACCAAGGGTCTGACTCAGAATAAGGCAGCTTCCTATGTTCCTGTGCATTGCCACTGAAGAGTGTTCATGTTGTCCAGTTATTTACACGCAGGCTGCTGGTAATTCCCCACATCCAGTTGTGTGTGTGCTTTCACATGCCAGTTCTGATACCTCAATAGTCCTTCACTGTCTCCACCTGCCCTTTGCATATGTGCATGTTCTAATAAGTAAAGAACAAGAGAGAAAATTCTTGCTGTGTCTGATCAAAGAATTGTAGCTTCTGGTAGGAATAACCCAGCCAGGAGCAGGAGCTGATCACAGAGCTCAGCAGCAGGGTGATTCGTCTAGAGGCTAGAACTGATTGCAAAGGCTAAGGGAGAGGAATGGGGACAGAGGGGTTTGATTTCACAGTCATGGTGTTGCATTTGGTCAAATACTAGAATGCCTGTCTTATCTGTCCTGAGATGAGGTCTCAAGAGAGTCTAGTGATGATGACTGTAAGGGGGGAAATTTGCTTGGACTTAACAGCTATTTTCGAATCCATGCTAAGTATGCTGAAGCCCTGCATAGTGTTCCAAGAGAAAACAATGTGTTGCTTCTTCCATCTGCCCCTCCCCCCACTCATTTACCTAATCCAGTTACAAAGGGTCATAGCTGCTACAAAGGCATCAGAAATACAAAGCAGGTAAAGTGGTATCTTTCCCTAGATCCACATATTCTTACAGTAAGAGAAGTTGGTTCCATAAATTATATAATTTTTCCTATTTCATATCTCTGACTTGAATTTGAGCCAAATGTGATCCAAATGATCACCAGGAAATCAGCAGGGCAAAACCTGCTTAATAATATTTGGAAGATGGTCACTGAGTTCAG
Organism: Elgaria multicarinata webbii; assembly: GCF_023053635.1. Lineage (NCBI taxonomy): Eukaryota > Metazoa > Chordata > Lepidosauria > Squamata > Anguidae > Elgaria > Elgaria multicarinata. The sequence continues at coordinate 122,709,325 of NC_086172.1, read as the reverse complement.
TACATGACATATTGGAATTGTACTTGTGAGTCCTGAGTCCAAATTTCTTCTAAGCCATATTCACCGAGTGACCTTGGAAAGTACCTTCTTCAGAGTTGATTGACCATCTTTGATAGAAGAATGATAATAATCTCAGGGTTGTTATTGGAATGAACTGAGTAAGTGTTGTAAAGCTTTCTCAGTTAGAACCACTCTAGAAAATTACAAACAATAAATTATATAAAAGGATGTTGGCCCTATAGTGGGAAAGCAGTTATGGATTGTGTTTATTGACAAAAGGTGTGCGAAGCCGATGACATTAACTGGAGGTTTGGGGCAGGGGGAGGCGAGGGTGGATGCTTGTGTGTTATATACAAGTTGCCAAGGGGAAGTATTGGATCTAGAGAGTATGTGATTAGCTTTTGGTTTGATAGTTTCCTGGAGGGCAGCTGAGGAATGTGTCTGATGTAGAAAATCCAGCTGCAGCTTTGTCAGTATCAGCAAAACATGTAAAAATCATTTAACAGTGCAATCCTATGCATGTTTAGACAAAAAGAAGTCCTCAACTCCCAGCATTCCCCAGTCAGCTATTTTTGCTAAAGTTCTAGGACTTTTTCTGTCTAACAGGCACATAATTGCAGCCTATATGAGGAATTTTTCATTCCCCATACATTTTTACGTTTGGAAACGTAAAATTCCAAAGAATAAGGTTTTCAGCATTAAAAAATAATAATTTTGCAGAGGGATGCAGGGGTAACTCTACCCAGAATAAGCCTGACAATAGTGGCCTGACCTTTGTAACGTCTTTACTTATCAAGTTTGTTCACTTTATTATTTTTTATGGGAAATGAACCCTGAGGATCAAAGCTAGTCTCTTTCATGAATACAAAGCCCCAAAAAAACCATACACTAACCCTTGGGCAACAGAAATCCTCCTGATAATATTATCAATCAAAGGTTATCTGTGTTGTGTGGATTAAAATATTGGCCTACTAGAGCACACGTATATATTTCTGAATAAAAAAGGAGACAAAATTAAACTAGCCACATATGAGGAGAATAAGGAGCTATCTTTGTTGAAAAGGTCTTGCTGTGATCCTTTCAACATCATACCCTGAAGTATGAATACTAAAAGGGGTGTCACTGGGAGAAAAAACATATCAAAAAGAATGAGCTTGGAGAGAATGTTGAATTCAACATCATAGAGTGGACTGAAGTTTAGAAATTATTGTTTATTTACGTACGGTAGCAAAAAAGTGTTAATTGGAAAGAAAAGAAACTGATGTTTAAAGAAACTGGTAAATTGAATGTCTGGTATGGCTTGAGTGCCATTGTTTGGTAGAGCGGTGGGGTACAAATAAAATAAATAAATATGGCTAGCATGATAAAACTAAATAGCTATGTCAGAATAAGAGAAGGCTGCAAGCAAGGTGATAATTGGGGGCGCATCTCTGGAATGCCCTTCCAGGGAGACCCATCTTCATTGTATACGTTTAGGCAGCAAGTTAAAACCTTCCCTTTTAAACACGCAGTTAGGATGCAATCCAGTTACTTCCGCCCTCAATGCTTGTAAGCCCTCGAAGACCAATCCCAGTGCTAAATACCTGTGGTAGTTGATAACTCTTACAGAGAGATTCTCCTACCCTCCCTGTTTTTGCATTAGACACTAGGAGCGTCATCAGACAAGCGTTTTATCACATGCTCGTTAGTGCCCACTTATGTTTTTTCACAGGTCATTTTGACTCCACCATCTGCCTCCCGCTGTCTCCTGCTCCTTCTGGTCTTCTTTCTGCAACAAATAAGACCTGGGTAAATCTGATTTTTTTTTTTTTTTGGAAGTGAAATGTGCCACCATGTCCTGCTGTGTGCAGGAAAAGAAGCATGATATAAAAAAAAAAACCACCCACTGAATGGGCCACATGGTCGTTATTTACTTCCTCTTTCTTCTCCTGTGTGAAGAAAGAGGCATTGTGGGACAGAAGCAGGGGGAAAGTGATGGTAAGGAAATGCAATCACCCCCCACCCCCTGGTCTGACGATGCTCTAGGGAAGCAGTCATTTGGATACAGTTATAGATCAAATGAGAGTAAATACCTTCATGCTTCCAGATGGAGGACACCTAGTACTACCAATCAAAAGGCATTGCGCAGCCACTCCACCTTTTCCTCTGAATTGGATTTTTTTTTTCCTGTGAAAAGCCTCATGTACAAATTAGTTGGATCTGCAACAAAACATTGCAGTGTAGAGTTCTTCCTTTTCAACATGCCAGCCCACTCCGTTCCATGCCCGTCTCCCCACCCTTAGTTTTCCATTTCATTTCTGCAATAGTCAGCATTCTGTGTCCACTGAGCATGTTCAGTCCACATTTGGGTTGTTTGGGAGGAGGCTTTTCCCCACTGAGAGTTTTTTCCCCTTTTTTTTTTTTAAAAAAGTTATTTTTGCAAACCTCAGAGTTCCTCCAAGTCTGCTGATACTTCCCTCTTGTACATGGGTGATACCATGCTCCACCCAACAAGCGTTTTATTGCACACTCATTACTGGGCATTCATGGATTTTTTCACAGGTCCCTCACATGACGTCGTCTCCCTCCCGCGCGCCTTCCGCCCCTTCTGGCCTTCCTTGCACCACAAGAAAAACCGCAGAAAGTCCGAAATATTTTTTAAAATGGAAATTGCTGCTCTCTCCTGCTGTGTGCAGGAGAAGCAGCGTGATTAGAGCGCCTGACTGAACGGGTCTCATGCTCGTTGTTTGCTTCCTGTTTTGAAACAAGAAGTAACTGAGCAACAAAACCAGGAGCAGAGAAGCGACGGTAGGGAGTGTGTTTTCTCACGCGTGTGGAGCTTACCATTTGGTTACATGAGGACTAGCACTTGGAGAATTAATATCACTATTAGTATATACGATTGACCTTGAAAGTAAGATTCATATTACCAAAATCTCTCCAGAAATGAAGCAGCAAATAAAAACTATGCTACCTTTGTGTATAAAGCAACCAGGGAGTAAGGTATTTCAACTGGTACAGTGGTGTTTGAAGCTCATGGGACCCTTAGAAGATGGGGAACACATTGAACTGTATGTATGCCTCTGAATAACCCCAAAGCTCATTACCTGCATGTTAAATACTACTTGGTCTAAAATTTGGATTCTAAATAAAAATGTTGGCATAGATTATCTATATTTTTCAAAAAGGAGTGGTGTCCCACACACTGTTTTGAACAATCCAGGAAAAATCTGTGTCCTGTAACACTTATGGGAAAACTATGACCAGACAGAGTCAAGCCAGGTACATTTACATTATCTCCAGTGCTCAAACATGGCAAATGCCCTCACAATAAAATTGATACCCAAGCTTGGTCACACACTGCCCTTAATTTCAGGAAAGCTGTGTGCAAGCTTATATCTGCTGCATGCCATGTGAAAAGGCCAGCAACAGTTCTATAACCTCCGTGATGGCACAATGAAGTACCCTTGCATAATGAAACTTCACCATGGCAACAGGTAACTGCCAATAATGATGCTGATTTTTCCTGCTGTGCCACTTTAGGGACCAAATTCCAGCACAGTGCAAACTTCCCTCGAAAGCAATTCTGCTCAAGGGATGCTCCCACCAGCTGAAGTAGGGTGGTGATATTGGCCTATTCCTCCTTCCTACTTGCACCCTCCAAAAATCTGCTCTCTCCACTTGCAGCCTCCAAAAATCTGCTCCAGAAGGCCTGGGAATCCCCAGAACATTGTAGGAGGTGATGCTAGAGGCCACAGGGGGACTGAGAACATGCAAAATTCACCTCGCTGCCTTCCATCAGTGGGATCCCTCCACTGGATCAAAACCCTTCCTTGGACCGAAAGAGTCCTTCTGTTCACAAAAGGCAAAGTTTGAATCCAATGCTGGTTGGACCCCTGGATCAATGGTGCTGTATGTTGGGCCATAGAAATTAATTTTAAGGGTGTCATCCTATGCTTGTTTAGACGGGGGGGGGGGGAATTCTACAATTCCTCGAATGCCCCAGAGATTATGACTGGCTGGAAGGATGATGAACATTGTAGGACGTGCATAGGCTGGCACCCTTAGGGCTCAATACTAAGTTAATAGTCGACAGCTCCTGAAGTTGGAGGCTGCAAAGAAACCTAATGCAGGGCGGCTGGAGCGCAGAGGTGATCCTTTCTGCCCTGCTCTGGCTGCCATGCATTTTTGCTAGATGGGCAATTTCAACTGTCTAGCCATGGCACTTTGGCACGGGAGGGAAGGAGACTGGGGGAACATATAAAGCTGCGTAATATAGCTTTCCCAGTCTCCTCCCCTCCCCGCTCCTGGGATTGCCCCCTTTTCCCCATCTCTGTGCTCAGGTTTCTCAGAACAGAGAGGTAGTCGGCGCAGTTCTCTCTGTGCCAGTGACACGGGGGTGGGGGAGGGAAGTGGCTCTGAGGTCAGAGGCCTCCCTTCGATCTCAGAGCCAGTAAACTGAACAATCCTATGTTCCCTTCCCCCAGACACTGTCTAGGGGCCATAGGATTCTTCCCTCAGTTGCCTAAAGTGTTAGATCTGCCAACTGAAATGTGTTGGTTATAGGATATGAACTGAAAAATGTTTGGATCCATGTGAGGATACAAGTAGAGTAAAGACAAAGGAAGCGTTATGGTTGTCTTCAGATAGCTTCTGGTTACGTGCACTGTAAAACCCTGAAGGGCTTTGACAGCAAGAAAACTCTCTGAGTGCAAAGCCAGTATTGTTTTGTTATTTCAAATTCTCATAAGGGAGATGGCACATTTTCTTTGTGGGTATTAGACCTTTCCAATCAGATAAAAGAAAGCTCTGGGAGAAGTTAAAGATCATCAGGAACCAAAAGAAGCTGAAGCGTATTTCTTCCACCAGCCAAACACAGGAAGAAATCTCTAATATGAAAAAGAGAGTCTCTCTGGGACCAAAAAGCTGCAGAACAAGTGCTGGGGAAAAAAATTCTATTGAATGCACAAGACAAACTGAAGTTGAGGAATTAGACTCCAGTACTCAAGATTTCTCACTGAGGATTTGTTCATTCAGCTGTGGCATATTAATATTGAAATCCCATGCGATTGATGCATTGTTATGATGCACAAATTGTATGGAATATTCCTACTCTAATATTCTCTAAGACTTGTAAGCAGAAGATAGGTTGAAAGAAAAGAAGAAAAGACCCAATATAGGATGGTCGTATTAGGCCAGTTCCGCACAGTCAACAGCAGCTGATGAAGTGGACTTCCACCCACAAAAGATTATGCCATAATAAATTGGTTGATCTTCAATGTACCAAAAACCTCTTTGTTGTTTTTGCTGCAACAGACTAATATGGCTACTCCCCTGGAAACAGTAATTGAGAAACACTATAAATTGGCACTCATGTGCCTCTCTGATGGTGACCCCTGATTGGTTGCCAGAAGCTGGGCAGAGGGCAAGGTTGTGTTAATTAACTTCTCAGATGCTGCATTGATTTACCCCAATTTATATCCAAAACTGCTCATTTGTGGAGGGAGCTTTTATCCTTTGCTTTGCTGATGAACAGCTGTGTATCTCCAATTTATATATAAAAAATAGAGATCAGCTGCATTCCCTGACAGTTTGCTGGAATGGCATGAAATGGGTGTGTGTGCTCTCCCTATGAGAGCAGCCCTTCTGAATTTCACCCCATTAGAGCAAACTGTCAGGGAATGCAGCAATTCTCTATTTTTATAAACTAGAGATGCACAGCTGTGCATCAGCAAAGTAAAGGATAAAAGCTCCCTCCACAAATGCGCAGATCCTGCCCTGGATAACTTGGGATTTTTGCATCTTCTCAGAACAGTGGGCATAATGGGGGGAGGGGGGAACTATTACTCCTGTGCCCCCACCCGGAAGTATGTTTTTCCTGGCACTGAAAATCAGGGTTTTAGGAACAACTAGTAATGCCGTATAACACTGATGGAACAGAGGCGATTTCATCATACTTCCGAGAATAAGAACGATGTGCTTTCCTCCCTTGCTCATCGAGATGGAGCCTTGGTCCATAGAAAGCCTGACTCAGAGATTGGGGCCATAGCTAGACCTAAGGTTTATCCCTGGATCATCCAGGGGTCAAACCTGTTCATCTAGGTGACACACAGGGGATCCAGTGCTCAGGCAGGGGTGAACCCTGGATGATCCCAGGATAAACCTTAGGTCTAGCTGTGGCCTGGGTTTCAACCTGTTCTGGAAGAAGTTGTACTTGTCCTGAATGTCCATTGCACAGTATTGGGACCATATTGGAGCTGTTCTGAAAGACCTGCACTGTTTTCAGTTGCTTTCTGAGTGAAATTCAAGATGTTGATTTTAACCTTTAAAGCCCTAAACGGCTTAGGATCTAGCTATCTAAGGGACCACCTCTCTCTCTATGAACCTGCCCGAGTACTAAGATCTACAGGAGAAGCCCTTTCGAGGGGGGGCATTACTTGTAGAGTCCCATTTCTCAAGCATGCATGAAAGGGCTTTCTCCTGTGTTGCCCCCAAGCTACAGAATGCAACTCCCTCAGGAACTACAACATTATTATTATTATTATTATTTATTTATATAGCACCATCAATGTACATGGTGCTGTACAGAGTAAAACAGTAAATAGCAAGACTCTGCCGCATAGGCTTACAATCTAATAACAATCTAAAACAGGCTTACAATCTTACAATCTTACAATCTTACAATCTAAAACAGGCTTTTAGAGAGGGTGCAAAGGTGCGTCTTTTCAATTTGGCCTTTGCAAATGTGCAGCTTAAGTGTCCTAATGTTTTTAATGTTCCTGTTCTTTATGGTCTTAAGGTTTCATTGTTTAAAATGTTGTGCGTTGCCCCTCCAATTCCATTACACAAGTGGTCCCCACTGCTAAGTACAATAGTAATTTAGCACTTCTGGGACAACCCAAAATAAGCAGAAATACTCATTTCTGGAAGGAGGCAGGTCAACAGAGCCCACATAATACAGCTCTGCCAACCTGTTTCCTTCCAGAAATGAGCATCTTTGTTGGTTTTGGGGCTTCCCCTAGGAAGTGCTGAATCTCTTTTGGGTCCCTTTCGCACAACGGAACTGGTGGAACCCAATGCTTGTGGAAGGGAGTCGGGGCAGAAAGGAATCAGCATGGGCCTAAGCACCCCATTGGCTTCTGCCCTGTGTCATTATGTGATGCTACTTATATGCATTCAGTGAATGGAACAGACAGCATACAGTATCTGAGCAAACCAAAGAAAAAGCATTATCATATCCTTGCTAACCACAGGGTGGGCAGGCTGCTCATTGTACAGGCTTTTGATGATTCATATAATTGAGACACTTGCTGCTGTCCTTAGACATTAGGGTGAAAATGATGTGTTACAGTGCAGCCAACTAGAAAGTACCAAGGTTTTCTAAAGCAGCTCACAAGAAGCTGGGATGTCCTTATAACATTCTGTTCAAACACACAGTTTCGGGCTAGCAAATATTTCATCTTATTAGCCATATGTTTGGAGGCCTTGTGCTTGTGGGACATCTGCACTGCCCAGATACAAATTTAGAATGATGGTGTGACTTCTAGTAAGATCTGGCCTACATAATCAGAAAAAGGCTCACCTTTGCAGAGCTGCAGGATTCATTGGGCGCCACCTGCAGTTTTAACACCACGAACACCAGTGCAAGGATAAACTCCTTCATCTTCTGTATTGATTTTGCTAGTTGTCAGAAAAATCTTCTCTACCCAGCTCGAGGCTATTGATGTTTTCTTTTCCCCAAGCTAAGAAAATGGTGAAATGCTTAATTTTAGAAAAGGGGTGAAACTAATGACTTCATATGTAAGCTGTTAATATTTTGACTCTTGGCTTCCAGGTCATTAATTTAAGAGCGATAAGACAAGTCACATGGTGAACATAGAAACACAGGAAGCTGCCTTATTCCGAATCAGGCCCTTGGTCCATCTAGCCCAGTATTGTCGACACTGACTGGCAGTGGCTCCCCAGGGATTCAGGCAAGAATTTTACTGGCCCCACTTGGAGAGGCCGGGGATCCAACCTGGGACCTTCCACATGCAAAGCAGGGGCTCTGCCACTGAGCTACTCTCCAGTTGCTGCAGCCATGTAAGAATAATGATTGTTAACAATTGACAATCGATAAGATAAATTCATTAACAAATCACCTTTACAGAGAACCCACCGTCCCATTTATCTTCTAGTCTCATTAAAATCCTTTCCCACAGTACTTCAGAAATGTGCACTTATGTAAACAACGCTGGCTCTAGCCTTTGGGGTGCCCTTTGCACCCTCGAAGGAGCCCTTTAACCTGGGAGCAATTAAGGCTGTGCAACGTCAAACTTCTCCCTCACTGCCTCTGATCTTGGGAGTTTTGTGCAAAGTGACAGCTAGATCTTTATCATAACGCCCAAATGATGTGGTCCACGAGACTGTGGTCCGCTTGATTATGAAAAGGAAAAAGGAAAAAAAAAAAGCCAGTTCTGCAGCTCAGATTAATGAAATGCATGTGGACAAATTTATTTATCACATTTATACTGCCCCATAGCCAAAGCTCTCTGGGCAGTTTACAAAGGCATTTCATGAGAGCTGTGTGGCTTAAAGTGCATAAGTATTTAGAGAAGATACAGAGGAAAAGTGAACCAATATTCTCAGTTTCTGATGAAATGACTATTGATTGAAAAGAAGATCAACCCATTCTGATGTCTTACCTTTGTGAAAATGGGATTTGAAATTTGAGAAAATTCTAATAATTTTCCGGTTATTTGGAAAGAGCTTATGTTTAAAATGAAGCTGAGAATTGCTGCAAAGCGGCTAAATTTAGCCATTTCCATAGTGACCTGCTCACACAGAAATTAACTCTGAAGCTGTCACAGGGCCGTTGTTGTTGCTTGAGAGACAATGGGATCAGCATTCGCTGGAGAGGACTTTACGCCTGCAAGCCCCTTTGAGTAGCAGCCACCAGCCACCTCTCTGAGAAATGGTGAATCTGTCCCAGAAAATAAGACATGCTTTGGAACAGAGCTGGCTAAATGCTGTCAAGCTCAGTCCCTTCCTGTCATCCCCAGCCTGAGCATGGACAAAGATGCAGCAGCTCCCCTGAGCTCCAGGGCAATCTTGTGGTCATAATATTCCAAAGCACGAAGGACCCGCAGGCTGAGCCTTGAGACAAGTGATTGGGGGGCGTTGTTGCACAGAGGTTTGAAAAGAGGTTTGTGATGTGTAAATTCATCCTGCTTTCACCTCTGCTAAACATGTTTTGCGGTTTGGGTTGTTTCAGAAACACCTCTGGCCGTATATTGGGAGGCGGAACCTTTTTCATACTGCTTTGAACTCTCTTTATCATGCTTGCATTAGATCCAAAGGCCCCAATGCAGAGGAGGCACCTGCTGTCAGAAGCAGAAGAGGCCATTGTCCCTGCAGCTCCCTGTGCCTCCTTCCACCCCATTTTCAGTGGATCCCTGAGTCCTCTAGAACATATTTTCAGGGGTGCTAATGGAAGGAGGACAACATGAGGCGTGCCCACCAACATGCCCAGCCCCCAAAGGGGCATACCCACCAACATGCCCAGCCCCCAAGGGGGCGTGTCCACCCAAACATGGCCTTGGCCATATGTCTGATTTCACAGCACACAATTAAGACAAACATGTTCTACATAACATCTTAATGTTAAAATCACTGGAATAAAGAACAAGTGAAACATTCAATGTATCTGAAACTAACTTTACTCATTCCTACTTTTGTAGCTTTTGCTGTACTTTGAAGCTTTTGCTATACTCTGTGTAATACAGTCTCCCCTTCCCTCAAATGTCTTTTCTGATAGCAAATCCTTCACTGGATGACCATAGTCTCACCTTCCCTAACATTTAACACTGCTTCCCCATCACCTTTCTCATATCCATCCTCACAGATTCAGCATACTGCTACCACTGAACAGATGAAGCAGTTGACAAGTGCAGAAAAATCTAGTACAACAAACAAGGCACCAAGTATTCAGAAAGAGTATAAACTACTATTACCCTGCAAACATTAGCCATGGAACAAAATGGATGAAAGGCTAGCATCTCAGCTTGTTTCAACTTCAAACAGACATAACAATAAAAAACAACAAAGAAAAATACTCCTACCCCATTGACATAGCAATACCGACTGACAAAAATGTTGCAGTAAAGGAAGAGGAAAAGAAAGGAAAATATCATATACATTTTTACAGAAAACCTTCAGAAATTAGGCCTACTAAAATACATGCACAAAGAGAAGACCAGATCAGCATGGGGGGTGGAGGATGCATTCCTGGACTTCCGGGAACACATCCTCCAGCCCCTCTACCCCCTGGGCCAATCTGGGAAGTTAAAGAAGTTAAGTCTGGGAATGCATCATTCTAGGCTCTCCTAGCACTGATCTGGCCTTCTCCTTGGCCAGTGCACTTGGGGGGGGGGGTGGCGGCTGGAGGATGCATTCCCAGAAGTCAGGAAATGCATCCAGGCCCTTTCCCCGGTGAATTGGGGCCCAGTCCTGGTTGCCCCAGAGAACTCCCATTTTTCTGGAGGTCTCCAGGGTTTTCCAGGTTATCTGGTCACCCTAGGAAGGAAGCCATTTTTGCAAATTGCCCCTCTTCCCTGCAGCCCCCTGTGCTAGCTGCCATGCAGCTCTAGTGATGGATCCCCCATCGCTTTGGAGCAGGTTTTCAGAGGCCTATAGGGGAAGCTAGCAAAAATGGCCTCCTTCCCTTCCCATTAGTGGGTTCTCAAAGCTCCTTTTCCATGAACAGAATTATGCTGCAGGGATTGTTGGATCTGGCCTTTTGCCTCCACCCTGAAGCTTATACCTGGTCCTCCTGTCCAGGGTTGGGCAACTTGTAGCCCTCCTGATATTTTGGCCAGCTGCTCCAATCAACCCTGACTAGGTGGGACACAATGGGAATTGTAAGTCAAAACATCTGGAGATGTGCCCCTTGCTCCACGCCAGTGGTACTGCTGAGATGTGTAAGAAATAAGCTTGGTATAGCCTCGTTTCAGACATTTTTTCCTCTTTCAAGTGGACCTGTCATATATTTATTATTTGTTTAGAACATGCTTCCCTAGCCTGGCATCTTCCAAACACAGTTGATTATTCTCATGTTATGTAGGGAGTACCCCCTAGATAAACAACTGTCAAGTTGATTATTATCGCACTGTTGACTATCATGTTGTCCGAATGCAGCCATGATGTGCACTACAGAGGAAAAGAGGTGTTGCCCTGAAGAGCAAACTATCATTGGGATCCAGCTGCCCCTTTTACAAGTGGGGGACACTTCCACTTGCACAAGGAACCCCTTTAGATTTTTGCCACTCCACCTGCTCCTCCAGCAGCCCCCTCCCATAGTGCATCCCACACCATGCTAGAGGGACCCCCAACCTACAAGAGCACTTTTCAGGGAAGAGGCACAAATGGGTGCAGTGATAGTGATGAAGGGAAAAGCCTAGTGGCATGAGTGGCCTTCTCATCACATGTCTCTTGATTTGTCCTATAATTTCTTCATTTAAAATATTTTTTTCATAAAATATGTATCTTTATTGAAGCATTTATGTATATAAAAAAACTAAAATGCAATGCTTTGCAGAAAGAGATTCTATGTACAAACACGCAGCATCAAGTGAGAGCATAATTTTCTGGGTCCGTGAATGCAAATATGTTTATTGTATGGATGGTGCTTTATGGTTCCATAACATGCCAGCACTTGAGAGTTGAGAGGAGTCCTTCATGTCAAGATGGCCATCCTGCTTTGGGGGCAGTGGATGTGCAAATACATCCCATGTGGAGCAGAGCTGGATAAAAGGGATCTAAGACTTGCTTCTATTTCCAACGATATGACTGTTATTTGAGGCAAAAGCTTAATGCATTCAGAGAGCCAATGTGGTATAGCGATTAGAGTGTTGACCTGGGCTCTAGACCCCAATAGAACCTAACCCACACTCAGCCATCAAGTTCTCACTTTGGACCAGTCAGCAAAGTGACGTGTGATTGTTGTGAGGAAAAAAGGGAGAGGAGGAGGATCATATATACCACCTGGACTCCTTGGAAGAAAAGTGAGATATAAATGTAACAAAATAAATAAGTTCAGATTTGTTAAAACAAGATTTGGAATTTGAGGCACAGGCCTGAGAATAAGGACAAGCAGAACTGAAAATCAGGTTTCCATCTTTTTCATTCTGTCAGTGTGTCTCCCCAGAGAAGAGTAGTCCACACTCTTCACTTCCATTCATGCCTCAGAATTTACAAATTCCTCCCCAACCCCCATAACCCCATCATTTCAGTAGCATCTCTTGTATGCAAGCACTCTGCCTTAGAAACTCTTTGGCTCCCACAAAAGAGCCTTCTGAATTATAGACTTGCCATCTGGCAGCGGGCCAGCTCTGAAGTGACAGACAGGGCAGACAGGAGACCCCAGCCATCGAGCACTCAGACTGAGTGATGTTTTAATGAGCACAGGAAAGAAAGGACAGCGAAAGGCGCTTCACGTCTGTGCAGTGACTACCAGCTCTGTTCTCAGACAGAAAGCGCCAATAGATCATGTTTTGGCCTCTTGCCATTAGAATCATAAGTATCAGAGCGGGGTGGGGTAGGGAATGGATTAGGTTCCATCATGTCCATGTTTCTTATGAGCTGTGGTTGATCATTGTAGTCCACATGGAGTCTAGGCCGACTTATTTTTTATCACAATATTTTGATCCCCTCCTGTGATGAAATAATTCATGTTATGGTTATGCTTTCCCTTTTTCTAATCTCATTGAGACACCACTATCTCAGCAGCTCCATGTTCACTTTTTTGCTTCAGCTTTGCCAATGCAGAGTGACCAAATGACGGGAAAAATCTGGATTTATTAAAAATTTTGCTAACAGATCCAGGTGCGGGGGGGGGGGGGGATTTGTGAAATTTGAAAAGAAATAAATCCAGATTTTCTTTCTGCCCTCCAGGGCCTATGAAGTTGACCATGGCAGCTCTCAATTTTTCCTACATCTATAGCCACAAACTACAGTGGGCATAAAGAGGAATGTCCCTCTATGGCTGCTCTAAGTTTCAGCTATAGATATAGTAAAGCAGAGCTGCCATGACCTTAACTTCATAGGCCTGGGGAAACAGGGCTGCCACTGCTTGCCCCTTCATGCACACATGCTCAAACCAGCCCCCCACCTCATCATAAGGGCTTTCTGTAAGGGCAGGGGGTGAGTGAGTGGGTTTGGGGAGGGGGTGGAGGAAGTGGAGGCTGATGCTTTAGTTTTTTAACGCTTTTTTAATGCTTTATGTTGTGTGTATGTTCCGTGTTTTAGGATTTAAAATTTTGTATACTCCTTTTAATCTTAATTTTAGAATTTCTGTACACCGCCCAGAGAGCCCTGGCTATGGGAGCGGTATATAAGTGCAATAAGTGCAAAGTGCAATGCCTGATGCATTTGGAGACAGTGCTGGCCAGACTGACTATGCTTAGCGAAAAGAGGAGGAGGAAGCAATCCAATGAGCAAGGAAAATGGTAGGAATGAGACCTGGGTTGAGGGAGTCGGCTTACTCAGAAGTAAGTCCCACCTGTTCAGTGAAGGCATGATCATTGGGACAAGCGTCCATCTCTCCACACCCGAGCCCTTTGACTGAGGATCTTATGACATTTAATCCTGACCTCCAAAGAGTTCCCAGATTCATTGCCCTCAATGGACAAAACGTCTTAAATCAGCAACATGTACTCCTTTTAATAATAATAATAATAATAATAATAATAATAATAATAATAATAATATAGTACACCACACTTAAGAGACTACATTGCTGTAAGACTGAGCAGAGGATGGATGAGAGAGATCTCATTGGTATGTTTAGGTGGAAGAAAGTAAATACTGTTTAAAAAGAACAATAAGTAAGATATAAAGTACAACGTGGCTGCTGTGGCAACACCAGAAGCTTGGTTACAAAAGCAATATCCATGAGGGCTTTTCTGCAGAGACATATTCAATGGCTGGATCCACGTCTGATCCCAAAAGTCTCCACTGCGCCTACGTCCTGACACTGGTTGTTGCTCAACTTGCACTTCAGATGAAGGCAACTGTGGTACCAGCCCAGGTTTAACTGCACTACACTTTCCCACACAAACCGATGTTAAAACCACCAGGAATGCTAACAGCCAAAGCTGAGCTGAGGAAGAAGTGTGCATTCAGAAATGCCCTTAGACTTAGAACCCAATTCCATGCATGTTTACTCAGCATTATGTCCCATTGCTTACTCCCAAGTAAGTGCATAGAATTGGGGTCCTAGTCTTTTGAGCTGCTACTACCAGTTGTGAATGGCCCAGCTGTGGCAGACTTTTATGGATTGCCACAGAATCTCCTTGGTGTTGGGATTTTAAATAACTACTCTCTTATTTATCACTGTTCTGGTTTGAGTATGCAGAGCTCTAATCCTTAGCCTACTCTCAACTTGGAAGACAGTCTTAAAATACTTCAACTAAACTGACTATTCTTTTATCTTCTAGATATGATGACTCGACTAGAAGCTCAGCTTTTGTTTGGCTTCTTGTGCCACATAGCCTGCTCCCTTGTGTATGGCTTCCCTGCTGATTCTGGAACTGAGTTCCGTTCTGCTTTCTCCGTCGCTAGAACCAGCAGCATGGAAGGAAGCACTGAAATGGTGATCACCTTTGACAAAGTCTACGTGAACATTGGTGGTGACTTTGACCCCAAAGCCGGATTATTTCGATGTCGTATCCCCGGAGCTTATTACTTCTCCTTCACAGTTGGGAAGTACCCCAAGAAAAACTTGTCAGTCATGCTGATGAGAAACAAGAATGAGGTGCAAGCAATTGTATATGATGAACATCACCGTAAAGAGAGGAAGGTGGCCAGCCAGAGTGCCATGTTGCAGTTGGACTATGGTGACACAGTCTGGCTGCGCTTACATGGAGATCCCAAGTATGCCCTCTACAGTAATGTGGGCCCCTATACAACTTTCAATGGATATCTCATCTATCCAGACACATCTAGCTATTTTCAAAACATGGTGGGCTCTCAGGAACTAGAACCTTCAAAGCCTCCCCTTCATGTAATCCAGCAACTTTCCATCAGCCAGAATGAAGTTGCAGAGAGACTCCTGCTTTCCGACCAGCCAAGCAGATCACAGGATCCTCGCTCCGCATTTTCTGCTGCCCGTTCTGAAAGCCTCCTGGGGACAGATGAGAAGCAAACCCAGCATGAACCAATCACATTTGACACGGAGTTTGTGAACATTGGCAAAGATTTCAATTTCTCAAGTGGTATCTTCACATGTCGTGTGCCGGGTGCCTACTATTTCTCCTTCACCATTGGCAAGATGCCTTTCAAGACCATGTCCGTGAAACTGATGAAGAACCACAATGAGGTCCAAGCAATGATCTATGATGATAACCATTCCAAGAGGCGTGAGATGCAGAGTCAAAGCATTATGCTGCCCCTGCAATATGGCGACACCATCTGGCTCTACAGCCACCAGCATGATGGCTATGGTGCCTACAGCAACCATGGCAAGTACATCACCTTCACTGGGTTCCTCATCTATCCTGAGACTAAGCCAAAACTGCCTCCAGATGCTAACAAGTCTCCAGGGTCAAGGCTCTGAGCATAAATAGAGAAAGAGCCTAAGAGAAGTCAAGATGCAGCAGACTCTGGTGCAGGTCCTGGACAGAGGTCACCCTTTACATGACAGTGTTAAGCGCATGCTGTTGTATGTCCAGCACATTCCTCATGCTGCACGCTTGTGTCCTGCCTGCAGAGCCATTGTTGTTTCTCCCGTTCATCCATAGAATGACCTTTGTGGGGTATGTGTGTTTTGTTCATTATTGCTGTTCCATTTAAGCTTAAAGCATGAGGTAGTTTGGGGGAGTAGAAGCAGTGAAATGAGATGTGAATAAAGGAACTGCTACAGAAATGGTAGAACAGCTTATGAAAGGCTGCCCTCTCTACAAGGCACTTGGGAGTTGATAACGTCCTCTGCAAATGCAAACATCCTGAGAGAGGGACAACTGTAATGGAACAATGAACTCAATAAAGCCTGAGACAAAAGGTACTGGGTTTGCTTGTATGTTTGATGTAGTGGTTAAGGATGTCAGAGAAATCTGCAGTGGAATCTAATGAGTTTGGATTTCTATGCATCTGACTCATGGATTCCACAGCAGACCAGTTTTTCAAAGGTCACACAGATTCCATGGTCTTGCAGACCAGGTTGTTGTTATTTACTTTCCAGAATTTTACACAAATTTAGTAATAGAAAAATAAATAAAAGAAAAGAACACCAGCTGATAATGTGCATTTCCCCCCAAAGGCTAAAGCATGAAAATGCACAATTTGAGGGGCTTTGTGCATTTCTGCAAGTGTGAATTTGCGCGAATATGAATTTTCGCAAAGGTGAATTTGTGCAAATTTGGGAAATCGGAAAAATGCAGTTCTTTCAATGAACGGATGATGGAACAAAAGGCAACTGACAATCTGTGAAATGCAGATGGAATGGATTTTACAAAATCCATGCAACCGTAGTAGTGGTATTAGATCAAGAGCATCTGGCTGCCTCACCTCCTAGTTCGTGATAAAGAGTAGTATGTTTGTTTTAGAGCTATCTGTGATTAAACAATGTGCAACTGATTGATCATCTGCATTTTAACCAATTAAAAAGCACGGATTTTATTTAAATAAATTTACATATTGCTAGTATGATATAAATATTGAAGGAAACGTAGATTAATAAACAAAAGCTGTGTACTATTGATTGTGAAATGGAAGTATCTTTAATTTCCCCACATTATCTCCTTTACTAACTCACCCAAGCCAGAGTAATATGAAAAACAAACAAGGGTACTCTTAACTAGCCAAGCAATCAGAATTGGCCCCCACTGATTAATCAACATTTTTAGTGGACTAGGGTGCAATCCTATGCACTTTTAGACAGAAAGAAAGTCCTACAACTCCCAGCATTCCCCAGCCAGCCTAGCTGGGGAATGCTGGGAGTTGTAGGACTTTCTTTCTGTCTAATCATACATAGGATTGCACCTTTAATCAACCAATTAAAGCTTATGGGGGTGTTGTTCACATGATAGTATCTTGGCAATAGCAGTCTTCAGCAGCAAAGTTATGTGCCTCCAAAGCAAACCATTAGTATCCTATGTGGCTGCCTGGAGTAGTACTTTAACAATGGCAGCAATTGAAAGGGACTGGCCTTAACAGGTTCCTCAGCAGTGTATATTCTTCTGCTGCCTGAAAACAGTGGTGTTTAGGTGATAGGACATCTGTATCTTGCACACTTATATTAATTGGCATACTTTATTTTTGCCAACACAATTCTGCATTTCCTTGGATAGAATTGAGAGGTTTCGGCCCAGCCATCTCTTAAAATCCAGTTCTGTGTGAAAACAGTCATGAATAACTGAGTTAAAAAGGCAAGGTACAGATAAGAGTCATTTATTGATTCAGATTATACACATGTTTATATATTCATGTTTTAAAATAACCATCAGAGTTGACAGCAGGTTTCTGGTTGAACATATGCAACACCCTAGCCTCGTTGGTTTATGAGCTACATCAACTATTCCCACACAGACACTTATATAAAAGGCACAAGATTCTTAATGTTCAACACTGAGCTCCCACAAGGGACTGATATCACACACAGCCCACAGCTCACTTCTTATCACACAAAGCATCTTCTGCTCCTATATGCAGCCAAGTGAGCTGGTATGCTCATGTGATAGGTTAAAGCTGTATCCTTCAAATGCATTGGGTAGTAAACATAATAGAGCTAACCTTTGTCTGACGTAGTAGAGTTTTCAGAATGATTGCCTACACTAGAGGCATTCAAGAGGCAGCTGGACAACCATCTGTCAGGTATGCTTTAGGGTGGATTCCTGCATTGAGCAGGGGGTTGGACTCGATGGCCTTATAGGTCCCTTCCAACTCTACTGTTCTATGATTCTATGATATACCTGCAGTCATTTGTATTTCAGAAAAAGAAACACTAAGCTGGAAAGAATCCCAATGGATCATTCAGGCCATAGCTAGACTTAAGGTTTATCCCTGGATCATCCAGGGGTCAAACCAGTTCATCTAGGTGACACACAGGGGAGCCAGTGCTCAGGCAGGGGCAAACCCTGGATGATCCCAGGATAAACCTTAGGTCTAGCTGTGGCCCCTGTCTAGCCTCCTTTCTGAACATCCTATGCTGATTAAAGAACTGTTCACCAATGCAACAACTGTCCATCTAGCAGAAAGCTTTTATAGGAATGATGGACAAGCACCAGTTGAGGAGTCTTTGATCCTTGACCATCATTTTCTCAAAAGCTTCCTGCTAATGTTTGTCCTAATGTCTAAAGTGAATTTGCTTCCTTGTAATTTTCACTACATGTCAAGCTACCCTGTGTTTTCTTTCATCAGGGGCAAGTTGTCACTTTTTCATCTGAAGCACAATCCCGATTCTCCAATGAGAAAAATAGGATACCACTTGGACCGCATGTCCTATAGAAAAAGCAGTGACAGAAGTCCTAGACCTTGAACAATGAGCTAGTAGTCATATAAAACTAAACATACACCTAAGATGCCCCTACAGCACTAGAGAAAACAAAACAAACGGGAAAGGTGACATTTCTGTGCAGATTCCCAGATAACGTTACAGACATTCATGAACTTAAAAAGGATTTTCCCATATGAATTTGCATATAAAAGAGTTGTAGGACCAAGACTTGTCCTTTATGCATGAGTGCCATCTTGGTGTCTTCGGGTCATGGTTAGGCTGGATCGATAGAATTTCTTCAGTTCACTAATATAGGCAGGCATTTCCTGCCAAGGCCTGGAGGCTAGAAGCCGAACAGAATCCATAGCTTTCTTGGGACAGAATTGTTTGCAGAGCTCATGGGTTATTTCAATGACCAGCTTGGAGAAAAGGTTGATCCAGAGGTTTTTATCCAGGCCTTGGATGGAGCGAACCTGGTAAGCACAGTAAACAGTGGTGAAGATGAGCTGCTCAAATTCCTCTGGCGTCAGAGGGGTGTCTAACTGCGAAAGATAGTCCAGGTGCTCCTCAATCCCAGCTGGATTCTTGGGAATCTCATGCTGGAGGATCCAGAGTAACCGCTTTGCAGGACGCAGGGAGGCCAACTCTTCATCCTGAATCTTGATTGTCTCATTGGCTATGATTTCAATCCCTCCCCAAAGTAACTGGAAAAGAATAAGTGGAAACATGAATGTCAGTGGACAGTTTTTCTCCATGTTTGGGCCATGTTTGGGGATGAGAATTAATTTTTGCTTAGGTCAGATTGGCTAGTGACCCAGACAGTGGAAATTGACTTCTGCTATAGCATGTGCAAGCTGGGTTGCTGATTCCTGAAACTATTTAAAATTCCATATTTAAAAACCATTTAAAAACCTTGCATAAGGCTCCATGGATACTCCTCTCTGTTTGTAATGTTGTACAATCCCACTAAGTTTGATTCATGAGAGTTAACAGGCAAGAAGAAGGATGTGTAATGAATAGAAAATTCTGTCCTTGGACCAGTGGTTGGACGAAATAAACATAAGCTCTTTCTATACCTTTGATCCCGTACCACCCACCCACCCTCATCCAAACCTTTCATAGCCTGTACCAGTCTACAGGCGTATTACACACAATGGATGCACTGCACACCTCTAGGCTTTCCACTGTGTCTTCTGTCAGCCTATGCTTGACCACTGTACTGCAGAGAGAATAATGGATCAGAGAGATAATATTGCTGACCCTGAGTCAGGAATTATGCTTTTGTGGAATTAAACAATGCCACATCATTCCTGCTCTTGGTGAAATGGGTTTCCTGCATTCTCATTTTCTGGCTCTCAAGATAAACAGAAAGAGCAGGAAGCTCTGGTACCAACTACATTAAATACAGAGCCAGCATCAAAGGCTGAGGCCCCACACCCCCACTGGAGCCCACTGACAAGAGTTGTTTCTCCTCTTCTCTGTTGCAACCTGCTTGTTCACCTGGCTCTTGGTCTGGCCCAGACAATAGTGATGGTGGTGAGAAGGAGCAGGAGATACCACCACTGCCTGCCTGCTTGCTCATTGCCTCTCTGCCAGGCAAGCAATGATGAGGAAGAGCAGCAGCAGCAGCTAATGATGATGACAGTGCTGGTGACCAGGTAGACTCACTGAGGGAGAGGGGCCCATTGAGGGTGCCTTGGCCAAGGGCCTTCCAAATCTGGTGCCAGGACTGGTTAAACTCATGAGCATGAAGTGAAGACCACTGCTGCCTTAGAACACTCGTCTCCAGCTGGTGGGTGCAGACCTGAAAATGGATTACGCCCAAATAGAAGGACGAATTGTACCACTGGAACAACCACAATCAGATAGAGAGAAACAGAATGGGCCTGTTCAGATGACACGCTAAGCCATGGTTAGGCTGCTAGCCCTTTTGGTTAGTGAGCATGTTTAAACTGTGTTAAGTAGCCACCATGGTTAGGAATGGTTCACATGACAAAGGCATGGTTCACACAACATGTTAAGCCATAATGTTAGGTTCAAAATGCTAACCACCATGGCTTAGTGTGTCACTGACAGATAAAGACAAACAGACACTATGTGCGTGCATGTGCGTGAGTTTAGGATTATTTTTATAAGGAAAAAGTGCGGGGAAAAGATTAATAGTGGGTCCCAGATCTGAAGAATGAGTATCACTGCCTTAAGAAATACTGCAGCCAAATGAAGTGGCCAGAAGTAAATGCAGGTAAAGTAATGTATCTGCTTACTATCACTCATCAAACACTCATGATTTGCAGTTCAGATCCTTTTCCCTTTCTACAGCAGGGCCTGCTATTTCAGCCTAATGAGCAGAAACAGCTGAAGGGTGCCATCTTGTGGACCATCATTTAGAAAAGCAGAAACCATTTTTCAGGAGTTTCAGTTATCTCATCTGAAGCTTCTATGTCTGAGCTGAAGTAATAGCGAAGCTGAGATCCTTAGTAATATAAGCATGGTGCTGTGAAGTTTTTCCTCTGTATTTATATTTATTTATTGTATTTCTATACAGCCCAATAGCTGAAGCTCTCTGGGCGGTTCTCAAAAGTAAAAGAGAGCCAAGAAAACAATACAGTGCTTGTGTGGGGCCTCACAAATCAAAGACCCAACAATCTTGAGGGTCATGCTAACCCTATCCTATAGAGCAGTGGTGGCCAACTTGTAGGCCCAAACATCTGGAGGGCCACGTCTCTCCGCAAGTCTTACCATTGGCCGTGTTGGCTAGGGTTGGTGTGGGTTGCAGGCTAAAACATCTAGAAGGTTACAAGTTGCCATTACACCCAGAGTCTAAAATTACCTAATGGCACCACTTTCTCCTCGTGGCCCCAGAAAAACAACTGGTTGGGGCAGCTGCAGGTCCAGAAGTTGGCGCTACAATTGTACTGGCAGGGTATGTTGGGGAGGTGGCATAATGAAAGGCAAAGTTGGGTGGATAGAGGGGGGGGGTCTGTAAAGGAAACTCCATACCAAAGGGCACTATTACATTCCCTCAGCCATTTACGCAAGTTATTGCTCTGGCTTCAGTTACCTCTAATAGGATGTCAGCATTCTCCTGCCCGTTTGTATCTGCAAGATCGTTGAAGTGAAGTTGCTCATCTGGAAAACATCAGCAATGGAAAATAACAATAACCCCAATCTACTACCAAATTTTAGTAAACAATATCACTTCACTCATACATACCTGTATCTGAGTTATTTTTATTGTTTGATGGTTTTCTGGACATTACTGTGTGATTTTACCTCACATTAAACACTTGTTATAGTGTAATATTTAAAGCAATGGTACATACAATCCATTAAGGTGGTCACACAAACCCAGAGACATGGTCATGGTTTCTTCCTTGTTTATTTGCTATGAGGTATCATTCTTGTATGTATTTTGGCTTCCTCAGCTACGTAAGTAAAAAAGCACAAACTAATAGAATGGAGAGCCGGCAGATTAGGAATGACTTCACAAGAGAATGGAAGCTTCTTTCTGCTGGCAGCCACATTATCTAATGCTACAACATGATCATCATCTCCACCACCCTGTCTAGCCAGACTGAGGCCTGCATCAGGGGCTGTGGTACCTATAAGCAAGATGGTTTGGAGTCTGACCTTCTTTCAGAACTTAAACTTTTAGCTAAGACAGAGATATGTATTTGATACAGCTACTGGGCCTTGCTGCAATGTTTTGTCCTTAAGAATGCAATTTGCTATAAGGGAAGCAGTTTGTTTAAAAGTCAAGAAGTACCCCAGCATGAAGCTGTTTTAACTTGGAGCAATCAGTTATATCAACAGTATATCCAGTCATTTTATGGAAACTCTTACTTAGCCAGTCCTGTGGTTACTCTTCTTGCTCTGCTTTTATGCTTCACTGTTATAACCCATAGACTAGAACAGCTCATTTGTATAGGTATAGACATAGCTTCTTAGATGATATCAAGTTTGTTGCAAACTAACTACTTGCCAGCATCCTGTATAACTGTACCCAATTTTCTCCACTTTGCTGGGAGTTGTGAGAGACAGCGCGAGATCATGTTTTGTAAGAGGAGTTACATGTTTGTGTTTATTATTTATTTGTTACATTTATATCCCACCATTTCCTCCAAGGGGCCCAAGACAGCAGTCACGATCTTTCTCTTCTCCATTTTATCCTCACAACAACCCTGTGTAGTAGAATTTCTAAGATGGAAATTATTATTATTATTATTTATTTATTTATTTATTTATTTATTTATTTATTTATATAGCACCATCAGTGTACATGGTGCTGTACAGAGTAAAACAGTAAAATAGCAAAACCCTGCCGCATAGGCTTACATTCTAATAAAATCATAATAAAACAATAAGAAGGGGAAGAAAATGCACCAAACAGGCACAGGGTAGAGTAAAACTAACAGTGAAAAGTCAGATCAAAATCAAATTTTAAAAGCTTTAGAAAAAAGAAAAGTTTTTAGCTGAGCTTTAAAAGCTGCGATTGAACTTGTAGTTCTCAAATGTTCAGGAAGAGCGTTCCAGGCGTAAGGGACAGCGGAAGGAAATGGACGGAGCCGAGCAAGGGAAGTAGAGACCCTTGGGCAGGTGAGAAACATGGCATCAGAGGAGCGAAGAGCACGAGCGGGGCAATAGTGTGAGATGAGAGAGGAAAGATAGGAAGGAGCTAGACAGTGAAAAGCTTTGTAGGTTAACAAGAGAAGTTTATATTGGATTCTGAGGTGAATTGGAAGCCAATGAAGAGATTTCAGAAGTGGATGTTTCCCAGAAGTTTCTGGGATGTTGCAAAAAGCACAAGGAGGTGCCTCTTGCTGCAAGCAAGCAAGAATGTGTGTTACCTATGGCAACCAAGGTCAGAATAGCTTAATAGCCTAAGCTTCCTGATAAGGCAGGCAGGCACTGCTCCTTCTAGAAACTTTGACTGCCAGTATATAACTTTCTACTAAGGAAAAAGGGGAGCTTGCAGGAGAACAGCTAGTTGTTCATATAGCATTATAAATACGGAGAGCTTCAAACCGGAGTTCAGTTCCTTTCCCTGAGCGGTTGGGAGCTCCACCATGATGATGACTCTGACTTGCAATGAAAGTGCTTTTGCTTGTGAATGCTGCCTGGGTCATGATGGTGTTTGTCCAGTGACAAGGAAATCCATGACACCTGTGGGGTAGGTTAGACTGAGTGACTGACCCAAAGTCACCCAGTGAGTCTCATGGCCAAGTGGGGAGTTGAACCCAGGCCTCCTTGGTCATCGTCCAATACTCCAACATCTATACCACACTGGCTCTATACAATATATTCCATGCCATTGCATATAGAAATAAGTCTGGAGAGGATCCTTGGGAAACCCAAAGGCAAGCAGTAATCCATGTGAAATATTTTGGCTACTGATGGGAGTCAAAGAGTAAGTGGGAACTCCTGATCCAAGTGTCTTTATTTTTGGTACAGAAGTTGAACGGAAAACTTAAGATACTTAACCCACAGCAGAGAGACAGAATTCAGGCCATGCTTGCTGAGTAAAAGGGACTTTCTGAAATTCACCTTTGGAACTACCAGATTATATTAACAGATGCCTGTAATAAATATTAATGCCTGTTATTTCTGTAGCTGTTCTGATTGTGAACAGCTTCCAGTTTTCCATTCTAAAGTCATTCTCCCCAAGGAAGCAAAGAAAAGCTCATAGAGTATGATGAGGCCATGCATTTTTGCTTAGAGGCTACATCTCCACCCAGGCTGCAGGCTCTTTGACCAAAGCCAGATGTCTGCAATTTTGAATTAAGCTTGGCTTGGAGCTGCATTTATTTTCCCCTAATACATAGTCCAGGATGGCTTTGGGGACCAAAAAGGAGGAAATAAATATTTTAATATAAAGTAAAATTAAATCAACACATTGTGAAGGTAGGCAACTATTTTGTTAGGCTTGCCCACACAACTTTCAAACACCTTTTCTAAATATTACAGTTGCCAGTAGCAAGCATTGCAAGGTGTTCCTATACATTAATAGCTGAATGGCAGATTAAAATGTGAGATCCCAAAAGGGATCTTGCACTGTGCCATCTTAAAGGGGAACAAGAGCCCCTCACCCATACAGGATTTGGCAACCCTATACCCACTTCAGATTCTAAATCTTATCAATTCAATTATATTGTCACCATCAATTTAAAGTCATTCTTCTGAGAGGGAAGTTTTAGACCAACAGCAATTAAAATTTAGTCACACACGTGTGTGTGCAATACACACACACACACACACTCACTCTAGGGTAGCCATATAAAAAGGAGGTCAGGGCTCCTGTACCTTTAAAAGTTACATAAAAAGGAATTTCAGCAGGTATCATTTGTATGTATGTAGCACCTGGTGAAATTCCCTCTTCATCACAACAGTTAATGCTGCAGGAGCCCTGCCCTCTTGACAAGATACAAAAGATTCCTGTAACTTTAACTGTTGGGATGAAGAGGGAATTTCACCAGGTTCTCCATATATGCAAATGACACCTGCTGAAATTCCCTTTTCTATGTAACTGTTAAAGATACAGGAGCCCTGTCCTCTTTTACATATGGGCACCCAATCAGACTAGCCGTCAGGAATTATTAAGTCCAAAAATATTCAGCCACTGTTAATAGAGCAGGAATGGAAACCATCAGAAGTACTACATGGAATGAGAACAGACCATTGCTGAAATATATCTCACAAAGCATTTGCTTTTGACAGATTTCTCAGATCTACCAGCTATGTTTTAAGACTGCTGGAAAATTCCCAGATAATGCTAATATACAATTAATTCTAGGAGAGTGGAAAAAGCTGTGTAGGAGTGTCCCGTGCAAGTTGATGTTTTTCCTAGATATTAAACAAGATAAGTCAATGTCACTCTCTTTTCCAAGAAAGCATATGAAAAAGCCATTAGCAGCTCTGTGTGCCTGCTTAGAAAAGGGATAGAGCAAAGCTCCTGTTCCTAGGGTTGATACTTGTTTTTTCCTGGTCAGAGGCTCTGTGTCATTTACAGCTGCACAAGAGGAAGAAATGCCACAGATGTGGATTTCCCCCAACGCTGGATCTCCAGGCTGAGAAATGCTTCCTCTGTTGAACTTGGAAATGAAAATGTGAAAAGCCAAGATGCTCCCTTAGAAAAGAAAGAAAGAAAGATGACTTTGCCAATATGGTTCCCTTCCTTGCTTCCATTAAGATTGCTGGGGTCCATTTGGCACCAATCTACAGTATCTTAAACACTTGCATGTAAGGGGAAATGTTGGTAGGATGATGCATTTGCCAAACTGAAGGCATGGCAACCCTTTCTTAGGGTTAACCCATTTTTTGTAGTCCTGAATGACACAACCTTTACTCAGGCACAAAATATTTGCAGACCTACAGCCAGCCCCTCTCGCTTGAACAACTACATCAACAATAGCAAGAACGTCTTGGCTATGTATTGCAAAGCAGCCTTCTCCAGCACAGGTGCACGTCCTACCTGTCTCTCTCCTGGATCCAGCAAACACACCGAGAGCCAGAGCTGCCCATAGACAGGCTCCCAAGCACAGCTGGAGAATCTGACCCATGATGGGAAGAATCCTTATCCCTTCTGCAGATAAACACTTTGAGGGAAAGTGATGTTTCCTGTAGCTTCTTTCCCTCCTCTCCTTCCAATCCCAGAAGCCACTGCTGGAAGAGATTCCTCCCTCCAATTCCAGCAATGGGAAGGGCTTGTCATTGAATTCCCAGTTCCTAAAAGGTAGTTTTCATCATAATGCAAAAAAGGGAAAAAAATTGAAGGCTTCAGCTCGGATACTCAACGCAAGTCCCATTTCTTTCCACTTGGACCATCAGGCTGTTCCTATTTTTTTTTCTTGGCACAAGATTTCAAGCCTCTCTGGTTGTTTCTTCTTCTTCCCAAAAAGGCTGCCAGCTTCATTGCTCTTGAAAAGGAAGAAATATGCTTCTAAGAGCCAAGGACTTGAAATATGTGTAGCCATAAACCAGGCTTCCTTAAAAGGCCAATTGATGCCACCTGCAAACAATGGGGGCAGACAACAGCTGGTCTGGCTTCGCTTTGGTCCTGTAACATAAGCTTTCCAGCATCAAAATACAAGAGCAATTCTTACAGAAGGGTGGAGCTGGCAAGTCTCTTCAGGCCTCACAGCATCCAGAACACATTAATTGGAGGAGAGAGAAGTCACTTGTTCAACTCTACCGCATTCCAGTGGAGGCTGGTGGTCCCGATGTCAGTGGGGCAGTGAATCCACTCTGAATTTCAGTTAGAACCAGTCAGAACTCTAAAGGAGCTCTCCAAGGTGCAAAACCTGGAGCAGATTCAATGCCCTAGTGACATTGGACTGCCCTACTGACACTGGCTAAAAGTGTCAGACTGGGAGTTGAGAGATCCAGATTCTAGTCCCCACCTGGCCATGGAAACCCACTGGGTGACTTTGGGCCAGTCACAAACTCTCAGCCCAACCCACCTCACAGGGTGGTTGTTGTGAGGGTAAAAATGGAGAGGAGGAGGAGGATTAAGTACACCACCTTGGGTTCCTTAGAGGAAGAGAGGCGGGATATAAATGCAAAAATAAACAAATAAATAACCTGCATGCAGCCCCCACCCCACACAAGAGCAGGGGTAACATGAGGCCTGTAACCCACATGCAGCCCCCATCCTGTGCTGCCAAATTAGTTTTCATTGGTGATCATTGGTTATAGCACTATGGAGCACTAAAAAGCTCAAATTAAGTTTATTCTCAAGATAAATAAAAACATAAGTGCCATGCTGGATCAGACCAAGGGTCCATCTAGTCCAGCACTCTGTTCACACAGTGGCCATCCATCGGCCAGGGCTGAACAAGCAGGACATGGTGCAATAACACCCTCAAACCCATGTTCCCCTGCAACTGGTGCGCACAGGCTTACTGCCTCGGATACTGGAGGTAGCACAAAAACATTACCCTTCTTGTTGGCTTTTTATCGTGTTTGATCATTTGAAAAAGGGAAGCATGCTAAAAGTGAACGCAGCCTCTTTAGAGGATTGTGGACGCTCTCACCCTGCCATGCTTTCATCAGTTATGTTACAGGCAGCGAAGGGGATCTGCATCTAAAGCAAAGGTGCAAATTCATTGTAAGGAAAACAGCAAATGCTCCAAGCAATCTACAAAA
Source organism: Elgaria multicarinata webbii (assembly GCF_023053635.1). Taxonomy (NCBI): domain Eukaryota; kingdom Metazoa; phylum Chordata; class Lepidosauria; order Squamata; family Anguidae; genus Elgaria; species Elgaria multicarinata. The sequence goes on along the minus strand of NC_086172.1, from coordinate 122,681,736 downwards.
GGGGAAAATGTTTGGGAAGATTCTCCCATGGCGGAGACAAAGCTCATGGCATCCGGGGGCTGTATCTCCACATCTGTCCAATTCAAGTTGCTCAGAGGTCTGCACTGGGCTTTGGCATAACTTCTGTTATCTCTCTGGAATCCCACAAATTGCTACAGCTTTCTAAGCCATGCTCGTTGCACATGGCAAAATATAAAACATCTGGATTCCAGACACTGCTCTGGGCTCAAACCCTGCAGAAAGGAATCCATTGCTTCCAGGGCTTCTCAGCTACCAGCTCACGCTCCCCTTCTCTTTCATCATCTCCTGTCCTTAGTGTTAAATTCTAAGCCCACTACATTCCAAGTCTCATGTCCGCATAGAACCCAGCTCAGCCTTGGTGCTAAATGTTTTTTAAGCAGTAGATGGGCAGCTACAACACCTTTTCCACAATAACTTGCATTGTTCCACTTATATGAGGCAGCCTTATTTGTGCCCCACACTCATTACTGAGTAATAAACCCATGTGCTTGTGATAAAAATCACATGCAAACAGGCGGATGTGGGGGGGGGGGAGGGAAGAGGACTCTCAAAATGTATCTACTTGTTGGCCCGCAGCATTTCTCAATAGCACACATACACTAATGCGTGCGAGGGGCTGTCACAACCAGTGCTCCCTCTGCAACAATGGCTGCATGGTCACAGCTATATTCGATTACAAAACGCATACACAAACCCAGCAGTCCAATTGATGCACAGATCCAAAGTGAAATCGGGAATCCTGTTTTAAGACATACACAAAAGCATCCCTAGAACTATAGCTTTCAACGCTACACAGAGTGCTCTATAAGGAGGGAAAAAGTGAGGCTGGAACACTGGTGCCCACAGCTGCCTATGAGCTATTGAGGCTCTGTGCTTGCAAACAGTTAATAGTCCGAAAGCATGGAAGACCTTTTTCCTGTACTTTATTTACTCTGAGGCTTTTTGTTTGTCTCGTGGAGAGAAGCTGAATCCATCACTCTCATAGCACTCATTTGCTTTGACTCATATCTTCGACATCTCCCTCCTCCGCCCTTGTACACATCATTTCCTTGAACGCCCAAGGTTCTTCCACAAACCCAATGACTTATAAGATCTGATGAGAAAAATCAGTTCAGAGATTAACTTCACCTTGCACATGCTTCACACCAGACTGAAAGCCGCCTTTCCCCCCACCCCACATATCAGAAAAGATTCATGTGAAGTTTTTTTTGATATTTTATTATATATAAATATTGAGATCAAGCAGGAAGGCAGCGTCACGGGCAGGTTCCCAATTTCCTCTCCTTCCTGCTTACTATTTCACATCTCCTTTCTTCTCTCCAGCTTCTATCTTCAAGGTTTCTGGAACTTGACGATAGGCAGGGAAAGTCTCCCAGGGACTATTGAGATCGAATTTGCGGAACTCCTGGGACAGCTCTACAGGCTCTGCCACCACACGTTTCACCTCATCGTCATACCTGACCTGAAGGCAGGCAAAAAGGGTTAATGTGAGCAAAAGAAATGATGTGGGTCGGCTACAAAAATGTACCTCAAATTGTAAGAGTTATTTTTGTTCCTCCCATGCATGCAGGCTGGTAAGCATTGGAGGAGGAGAAGGAGGAGAAGGAGGAGGAGAATTCTTCTGGCTAATCAAATGTCTCCTTCTCATCAGAGACCAAATCCTTTTTTTCACCGAGAGGAATGTTTCTCTCCTTCTCTATCCATTCCTCATCATTAGCGTCACACTATTTTAATGAATTTGCATATGATAGGACCACAAAATAGAAAGTGAATGTACAATTTTCCAGAATCCAGCAAATGGCTGGAGTGGGGAGCAAGAAGAGAGACTGGAAGAAGCTCTGGTGTAGATTTCTGGAAGATGCAAGAAAGACTGGTGGGACATACACATGGTGACAAACCACAGTTTGGCAATGGCAAACCACAGTTTGCTGTTCTGAGCAAAAACAGGCATGAACCTTGGGCTTACCTGCTCCCTCCTCCCCTTGCCCTTTCCACTATGCATGTGAGAAGGATATGGGAAGCTTCTGGTTAGCAGCAAACCATAGTTAGCCATTTCGGGCACTGCAGCAAACTATGATTTGCCACTAACCAGGATAGGACGCTTCCTCGAGTGTGAAGGAAGGGATACAGTGTGCAGTCTCAAGGCTCATTCTTCTGCATGCTCATACTTGTAACTGATTAAAAACTTTTACAGTGAAATACTATATAGATCTACTCAGAAGTAAGCTCTACCGAGTTCAGTGGGACTTTTTCACAATTATAGGCCTAGTACAGGATTGCAGCCTCAAAATGCCCCCTAGTTACTGAGAAGCAGATTTTAAATAGCTATATCACTATTTAATACAAACACATAATAAAACTGCATATGGCAAGCACCACCTTTTTTTAAAATAAAAGTCAGTTTCCCTTCTCTCAGACGCAGAAATAATGCTTCTTTTGAGATGCCTGCTACAAGATGTATGTGCATCATCTAAAACGAAATATTCCTCTCAATTCAGGAATTATTTTTACTTATACGCAAATTTAAAATGGACGGAGTAATCAACTAAAACTTATGACTAGTTAAAATCTCTTTAACAAGGTTGCAGCCCTAATACAAGGGCTGTCATGTCTCTGCCCCCAAAATCTTCCAAGTGAAACTGGATAGTTCTGCAGCCGACTGTCTAGTCTGAAAAATGTGTTGTATTTAAGTATCCTGAAGTGCCAGAGGCGCATGTCTGCTAGCCTCACAGTACAACCCCACATTCCTGGAACAGCACCGGGCCCTGTGTTTTATCCACCTGCCTGCCTCTTCAGGGGAAACTGCTCCATGTCCAGCTAAGTAGGCATGTGACAGATAAGCCTCCTACTGTAAGCAGTAGCTAGGTACAACCAACCATGTCCCATGGGGAAGTGGCGTTTTTCTAGCCCAACAGTGGCCTGGTTCAGACAACACGCTAAATACCATGTTGATTAACCACAAAATGGTTAAGGAAATGCATTAACCTTAATGCATTCCATTAACCATTTTGTTGTTAAGAAGCATGGTTTAGCGTGTTGTCTGAACCAGGCCATAGTAACAGTTACCTAGGAATAAAACTAGATTCATCTATGAGCAAATGGCAAAAATAAGGAATGGGCAGAAGCTCTTTGAGAACAGCCAGGCAACAGGTATCAGAACTGCAGAATTTTCAGTGAGAGCCAAATTAGAGCTAAATTAAACGGGGTCACACTGATGCCCACAGGCAGCACGTTGCCCACCCCTGCACTCTGTGCTTTTGTCTTGATAGATTACTCCTTAGCGAGGAGGATCCTTCAGCAGGACATTTAAACCTGCAATTCTTTCCCACTTCCTATTGTCCTCCGGGATGTGTATACCACTTTTGGACTACCCTTTCCTGACTGCTCTGCTACCCTGTGACCAAGAATGGAAAGTTGGCCTTATTGTGAAGTTCCATTGTGGCTTTAAGGCGGGAGAGCAGGCAGACCCATTCACTATTTGAATGGTGGACTACAGGTACGGGCAAAGAAGCAATATTGCATTTTGCACAGTTCTACCCCGATGCAGCCTAGCTGGGGACTCCTTAGGAATCCCCCTCTGTCCATGTTTTTTTCTCTTCTCTGCTGTTTGTTCATCAGCTCTCTTTGGGCAATGACTTTATTGTTGCAAGTTATACTGTAGTTCTAGGAGTTGTTCATATGGCTGAGGTCATGCCCAGAATGTGGGATCAGCCTCTTTCTCAGATGGGAGACCAATCTTGTTGGCCCTGCCTCCATCTGGAGGATGGGTTAACAATTTTCTGCCTGCTCTCCCACCTGTATACCAGAATGAAACTTCGCATTCTCCAAAATAAAAAGCACCCATGTTAGAGCTGTAGAGTTTGCATATGCAAAGCTATGAAAGGACTGTAGTTGTGTTGTGTCTTGCTTTTCCATTATTATTATTATTATTATTATTATTATTATTATTATTATTATTATTATTATTGTATCCTGCCTTTTGCCCAATACTGGGTATTGTTCATACCTCCACATATCCAGAGAGGGGGAAGTCCTTCCGAAAGGGGTGACCCTCAAACCCATAATCTGTGAGGATTCGCCTCAGGTCAGGGTGGTTAGCAAAAAACACTCCATACATGTCCCAGACCTAGAGGTATAAGAATCAAATAAGTAGATGGTTAAGCAAGTTGACTCTAGAGACCAAATGCTCTTGACATTTTTCCATTCGGGGAAAAAATACGGGGCATTCATTGCTAGGCTGGGAAGAGCAGAGGCTGCTGATAGGCACGGCAACAAGTAGGACTCAAACTTGCAGATGCTTGAGATTCAGAAGATTGTCAGTCATTAAGCTGAAGTAAGCATCCCAGCAATAACAGAGACAAAGTGATTTCCAAGCTAAATATGAAGAATCCCAGGATTATCAGTCAAGCTCCAACTGATCAACTTCTGTTGGCGAAAGCAAATGCATGCTTCCCAGTTATGCAGAATACTTGATGAGAGAGGAATTGGATACTTTTCCATTTCGATAAAAAATTATATGTCACTTAATATCACAGCAAGTGGCCGAGTTAAAAGGACCAGGGTGGAGGTGGGGAGCTTGAGGGTGAGTGAAACCCAGGTGTGGCTCTGAACAGCTCTCATGCCTGCTTTAAGAACCTAAGGACATAAGAACAACCGTGCTGGATCAGACCAAGGGCCCATCTAGTCCAGCATTCTTGTTCACACAGTGGCCAACCGGCTGCCCACAGGAAACCCACAAGCAGGACATGTTTTCCGCTTCTCCACATCCCATACATTAATTCCTCCAGTAATAATATGTAACTTCCTCATTCCTGCTAGGGGTCTAGATGTGCTAAAGCAGAAGATCTGCATGTCAAATAGGTTAAGAAAAAAAATCAATTACATGCAAGTGCCAAAGTGTATTTTCATCACGTTTTCAAAATGCTCACTTGTATGAGTTGGAAATTTTTAGATCCTAAATCAAGTTCACATAGTGCAGATCTAGATGGATTTAGGTTAGAGCCACCAAACATGCCACACCATAGCTAATCCACAAATTATTCCTCAGATATATTCATGGCAACAAGAACATTTAAAAAAATGCGGCAGAAAGAGCATTGACCAATTCCTAGAAGGTCCACAAGTACGCAAGTTCCAGAAGGCAAGTTGTGTTAATAAGGAATGCTCACACGGAAAATTGGCAGCAGCCCCAGGACCTTTAAAGCAACGCTAGCCACGGGGATTTGACTCATCTCAAATGAAATCATGTGTTCTCATTCTGTTTGGAAAGGAAACCAACTCTTTCCCTCGTCCCAAATGTCAGCAGCTCTGGTGCTTACCTCTCTTTCATACCAGTTTGCTGCTTTGTGCACTGGGACTGCTGAATCAAGAGGTGTCAATTCATCAGTATAGGTTTTCACACGAATCCGGGAATTGTAGCGTAGGGATAGGAGATTGTAGACAACCTAAGGTAGAGAGGTTAAAAAGTAGGAATAGTTTTTGTCACGTTACAAAAAGGAAGGAGAAAGCTTTAAGGCTGTTTCCAGTATGATCATAGTACAGCCATTTTAGAAAAGCTACACTGGGACACAATAATTTCAGTCCTTTCATACAAAATCTATCTTCCTTACCCATGTTGCACCTCATCCCAACACAAAGCTGTTGAAACCAGTCAGATAGTGGGGAAACAACGAGTAAAGTTTCTGTAGTGCCATTCAGGGGAAAAAATGTTAAAGATTGTTTCAGAATGTCTGTTACCCTGATCTGAAAGGTGCCCAGTTAAAAATGTTCAATTTTCTCAATGGTTAAACCAACCAATTAAAAAGAGAGGGGGAATTAGAGGAGAAACCTAATTAGGAGCCAATAAAATAATGTATTATGGTAAGCCCCATGAGGACCTTCTTCAGGAATAGTATTAACTTAAAAACAAAAATAAAATTACAGTGCAATCCTATGCTTGGTTATTCAGAAGTAGACACACACCCAAGTTCAATCAAGGCTATTTAAGGAATTCATATCCTGCCTTTCCTAATGAGCGAAGGTGACGGGTAACCTAGGATTTCAGCCTTAAATCTTTGCACATAATCTAGTATTACAAATTAAGTCACAAACATGTTGTCCCAAGGTAACAGTTAAAAAATCTTTACGATTAGGCCATATTTATGATGTAACACGTAATATATTGGCTTGCATCCAAAGCTTCCCTTCCTCCCAAGGAAGAAAAGCATGACACGGAGCTGTCTCCCGATGCCGGGTTTCTTCTGGCAAGTCTCCTTTAAAACAATTGTCGTGTTGGGACTGGGCCAAGAATCTTCCCTCTTAAAAGCAGTCCCCTTCCTTGTTGCAGCCAAATTAGGAACAGGCATTTCACGCCTTTGCTAACCAAGGGAGGAGGGCAATGAAAAAAGGCTGCAGAGCTTTAGCTCCTTTGAGGCCAGGAGTCTGGATGTGCTGATGCTCTAGAACTTGGCTCCCCTCCTAACAAAGAGGAGGAGGAGGAGGAAGAGGCAGCTCGCAAGGCATTCTACAGGGACTGTCATGTGGGACTAAGTGTGGAGTTTAAGCAGGATAGATAACGTAAAAGTTTAGACTTTGTTTTCTGTTTAATGTATCATCTATTTGGTCTTTGTAAAAATTCACACACACACATATATATATATATATATATATATATATATATTCATTCTTCTAACTTAGGACGTGTATGCTTGAGGTTTCTGACCAAGACTCCTGAGGGAGGGTTTTCTCTTCCCATGTGGCCTAACCACTCAGGAACACTACTAAGGTATTTGATCTGGTCTTTGGGAAGAGGGAATTACTGCACAAAGGAGCTCCGGTAATCTCCAGCTCTGGTACAGGAAGCTTTGGAATGCAATCCATTTTTTTGCTGCCTCAATGAACATATGCACCTTGGACTGTGACTGTCTAGAATAGGGCTGTGCACCACCTCGGATCTGAACCCCGAATCCAAAGCGGATCAGGGCGATTCGGACCCTTCCACTCTCTGGGCAGTTTACAAAGATTGAACATTAAAAATCAATATACAAAATTTAAAAACATAAAGAACAGTTAACAGTTAAAACAAATTAAACACTCATATTATGCCCCAAAGTTGCCAACCCCAGCTTTAGTTTAACCCTTGACTTTACACACAGACCACATTTGCATTCAGCATCGAAATGATTTTCAAGAGACTTAGGATGAATTATTGTCTGTCATTTCCTTAGAGAAGAACGAGCCATTCCCAACAGGCACTCTGAAGAGCAAATGGTTTTAGATTTAACTAGTTTTAGAAAGAAGGGAGGGGAACCAGGCACAAATAAGATTTCACTTTCCAGTAAGACGTACAAGCAGGCTTATACAACGGGTTTCTTCATCAATCCACTGCTTGAGAATATTTTCTTTCTCCTTATTTGTCTTAACAATGCTGCTTAAAAGGTGATCCTTCAATACAGGAACCGGAGAGAAAAAAAGACATCGGCTCAGTGTGAAAACTCCACTCAACGGTGGAGTTTTTAAGAGGAACTCATCACACAACATGTTCCAACTCCACCATTGTGTGAACATGGGCTACTGTGGAGTAGAGTAAAACTCAACATGGTATTTCATTGACAGTTCCTCCACCCTCTCTCCTCCCCCGGTCCTCCCAATGCTATCCTATTAGCCACTGCTGCGGGGAAAAAATCCCGTCAGTTCTCCTAGAGTGGCACTTCCTCCCTTGGCCGCTCTAGCCAGGGAACTCTGTAGCCAGTGGGGAAACTCCACTCAATGCAGCAAGAAACTCCACGGAGCCTTCCAAACAACATGGAACACAATGATTGTGCAGGAACTCTCCTCTGCACAGTGTGGATATTCAGGGTGGAGAGTTTTCCACACAAAAAAACTCCACCATGGGATGGAGTTTTCCCTCCAGACAACACATTTCTTAAAAGTGGTATAACAACTCCACCTTGGAGTTCTAAAATCACCATTGAGAAATGTGCTGTCTGAACTGAGCCATCTTCTATGAAACAAGCTGTCTGTCTAAGTGAGCCCTGAATCTTACATGGAGTGAACAAATGCTCTTCACTTGTCAAAAGTGTAGCTAACTGAAATTGCTTACTGAGATGATAGTTCCTACAGATATTAAGAAGGTAGATATCCAGGGCAGCATCCAGTACTGTCCGTCTGCTTATGCTACTGATGTATCACCACTGTAAGTGACCTCTGGCATACTTATGCCAGTGGTACTTAAATATTAGCACTTTTTACAGATTGAAAGTCACTTCAATACTTTAGGCACATAAAATGTAATTATGTCCAAGTTGGTTTGGCATAAATCTATTACATTTGGAATATTAAAAGTACAGTGTATTCAAACAATTATTACAAATTGAATTTACTTTTTTACTTCTTTGGTAACAATTGGAGCTACAAGCTCCTGAACTGTAGGGAACCTCTTTGGTTTTGTCAGTTTATGAGGAGCAGGCAAAAACAATTAAAAAAACAAAAAACAGAAGAAACCATCAACACTAGTAACAAAGAAAATTATTTATGTCTCCACTAGTCCTCCACAGTGTCAAACAGACATAAAGCACCCATTCCCATAGAAAAAAATGAGAAAAAGAGGGGGACTAAGATTCAATAAATATGCATGAAATTTAATCAGACTCATTTTCTGAGCAATAGCTATCACTATCAGTTTCAGTCTCTGCTTCAGTGCCCTCTACATCTTGCTTTTGCATTGGAGAGCTGTAGTCTCAGTTTGCAACCTAGGACTTGCTTGTTCTCAGTGCACTGAAATTGTAATAATCTGATACTGTACATAGTTTTTAGAAATTACTTGAGGAAGTAAATATATAAACAGCTCATCTTAAACATTTTATACATAATTCCATAGTCCATTTTTTCAGAAAAAAACAAACAAAAAAGGCTTCAGGGGAAAAAAGAAAAAAACGTTCCCCCACCCGAATTTCCCATTTTTTCTCTAGTAAACAGACCAGTGGCACTGGATACTGCCTCTAGGAATCTGGATTGGCCATTAAGTGACAAACCCCGTTTTTTTAAAAAAAGATTTTCTCTTTAGCATACAGAAATCATAGATATTTACAAAAGGTCTTGCTTTTAAACTGTGAAACAGGGTATTCCAATTATTTTTAGGCTGCCTTTAGGGGTGGAGCCCTCTCTCTGGTTTATCCCCAGGATTACCAATTTGTTAAGAGCATCTCTGTCAAAGCCTGTGGCTGTGTATCCAGAAAAACTACAAACCTATACTTTGGCTGATGAAATGCAATACCAATTTAAATTAAACAAGGATAGCCTAGCATGGTATGGCATTACACCACTTAAACATAATTTAAATCACTTTAAACTAGATAAGAATTTGAATTGCTATAATTAGGTTGACCTATGAAGACATTTTCTATTGCTGTGAGTATTTTATCATGGCCTAGTCGAAGAGGAAAGCAGAAATAATTCAGATGGACTGGAAAGGGCTATCAGAGGGCAATTCAAGCAAAATATAGACTGCACAGTGTCAAACGAATGCCATTTCAAGTATATTTAGAAGTAGCTCCTCTCAGCATCTTACAACACCTTCCGAAAAAAGGGACTGTGCTCCTGAAGATAACTCTTGATGAGCAAGGAACTTTTTTAGTAGTTTAAGCAACAGCACTCTCTCATTAAACAAACGCCACTAACATCACACTGTGCGCAATGTTAAGCATGACAACTATTTCTGGATCAGTGAGTACACAGAGCTGCAGAAAGAAAGCTAAAACATCATGTTTGTCACAACAGCCAAGAGAGATGATCTAGAAACTGCACAGAAACTAGCGGTCAGCAGACATAATGCAACAGAAGGGGAGCACTAGCATGACAAAAAGCTAGAGGGACCCCCTCATTTGTTTTGTTGAGCCCTGCTATAGGAGGGCTAGACTATAATTTGAGCTTGGAAGGCTCAGAATCCTCTTTGTAGCATATCTTGGAGAACAGCTCCTACCTCAAAGCGGTTTTGTCGAGAGGGAATATCAACTGCTGTCAGATCAGCTAAGGATTTGAACTCGGCGTTTGTGTGGTCTTTTAGAAAGGTGAGAACTGGAATGACCCCATCTGGATGAATTAAGATTTCCAGCTCATTGAAACATGTCACCTGATAGGGAGAGAAATAGTACTATGTTGAAAGGATCAGCGTCTTCAAAAGCTGCAATCATAAGCACATTTACTTGGTTTAAAGTCCCTATCAAATCATAGGAAAATGTTCAAATAAAGTAATCAAGATTGAAAGAGGTTCAAGCAAAACAACAACAACAACCCTTCAGTGTGCACAACAGCAGAGAAAGAACTTTCTGGCATCCTTCCAGCTGAACCTGGCACACATTACCTTCCAGAATAGGTCTATTACTTCCTACGACATAGCTTGAAGACAGAATAGCATGGTTAGTAGAAACCCACCTGGACTTGCTGAACATACTTTGGCAGAATCTCAGCCACATATTCTCCAAAAGCAGACAGATGCTTCTGGGTCACTTCATCTTTTGGCTGAACAGTAGCTGAAAAGGAAGTTCATAGGCGGTAAGGAAACGACAGCGCCAGGGCACATCCAAAGCAACCTCAATGCTTTTCCAGAGCTATTTGAATCACCGCAGGGATGAGAACAGTTTATGAGCAGAGGTTGTTCTTTTAAAATTCACACTACACGTTTTAATCAGCTTACCAATATCAGGATGCCTTTGTTATCAACAACTACCGTTTTGCAACTAGCACAATTAATAACAGAATTATTACTGTCTGTACTTTCCGCATTATCATTTTCCTTTGACCCCACTGTTTATAATCCCAATTACTTGCAAGTTAGGATAACACTTCATGCCTATGTTGAATCAGACTGTAGTCCACAAAAGCTTATGTCATGCATTAGTCTTCCTAAAGAGACGCGAGCTTTTAGCACATCTACAAACTCTAGGAGAAAATGAATAAAGGCATGGCTAGGAAAGAGATTACAATGCATTCAGGAAATGCCCCATATATATCAAAGTCTCAATCACCCAGCAGATTTACAGTCAGGATAAATATAGATAACCATAATACTTTATCATTGCGAATATACAATTATATATGTAGTGTCTGCCTGCCCACATGTGAGCGGAACTTCATCAAACATTTGCACCTGATCAGAAATCCAAGGAAGCAATTGCAAAGTTCTCTTCCCCAAACGGACAGCTGTCACACCCCCATCAGCTTTTCACATTGGTACAAGCCCACAAAGGTACTGTACTACTTGGTAATGGTCACCTGCCTTCAAGACTGATCTCTTCTGGCAGGTCCATCCAGTGGAATTTTAAGGTGATTTTAGGATGTTTTAACAATGTGTTGTTGTTTATTCGTTCAGTCGCTTCCGACTCTTTGTGACTCAGTGAAACCCGGGAGAGCCGCTGCCAGTCAGTGTTGACAGTACTTGACTAGATGAACCAAAGGTCTGACTCAGTATAAGACAGCTTCCTATGTTTCTAATGTTGGTAATAACCACATTTTGGCCTGACCCACTCTGCCTTTTCCCATGTCAACAGTTGGACTGCGGCCCCTGGGACATTTCCCACATCTGAGTTCAGCCCTTGGACTGAAAAGGGTTCTTTGCCCCTGAGGCAGAACATAGTTCTGACCTAACAAAACTGTCTTTATTATACTGGAAACAAGTCAGACTTACGCCGAGTCTCAGCAGCAGCAGCAGCAGCATTCCCTTCAAACCGAGCTTGCAGCAGCACTGCAGGGCGCCCAGCAGCTATAAAGAGGGGAAAGAGTCTGTTAAATTGCCTGTATTTTAACATTTTACTGAGACTAGCTGCGTTCAGATGTCACTTAAGACCATAAACTATTGCTATCCCCCACAAAATTATGCATGGTGCAGAGAATGTGGATAGGGAGACATTTTTCTCCCTCTCTCAAAATACTAGAAGCCGGGGTCATCCCATGAAGCTGATTGATGGGTGATTCAGGACAAATAAAAGAAAGTGCTTCTTTACACAGTGCATAGTTAAATTATGGAATCACTACCACAAGATGTAGTGATGGTCACCAATTTGGATGGCTTTAAAAGGGGGTTGGATAAACTCCTGGGGGAAAAGGCTATCAATGGCCACTAGCCCAGATGGTTGCATGCTATCTCCAGTATCTGAGGCAGTGTGCAACAGTGGCTGGGGAACATGGGTGGGAGGGTGCTGATGTACCATGTCCTGCTCTGTTGGTCTCTGGTCGACAGCTGGTTGGCCACTGTGTGAACAGAGTGTTAGACTAGATGGACCCTCGGTCTGATCCAGCATCAGGGCACTTCTTATGTTCTTAAAATAACCTACTGTGTGTAGCTTATTAAGCTACTGTGCGAAATCTGAGTCATCCCCCTGTCCTGCTGTTCTCCCACCCCAGCAGTGGTGCTGTTTCACCCATTGACAACAGTGCAGTAGCCTGCTTTAACCTCCCACAATATCCCAATGAGAGAGGAGAGGTTAATTCAGTGCTTCCAGAATTTCCCCGACAAGAGGGTGATAGCTCTAAAGCACTGGAAGTATGCAGGATTGGGACCAAACTTCATACACAGCCCGCCCTAGTTTGGAAGCACTGGATGCACCAACAAAAACCTGAACAATTACATACAAAGGAGCGAAAACACGGGGTGCACCAAAAAAGAGGTGGTGCAAATAAACCTTTGGAAATTTGCAGGATTGGGACCAAACGTCATACACAGTATCTCCTGGCAAGGATGCACAGAGGTAAAATGACAACCAGGCGCAGCTGCTACCACCAGACCGAGATACTTCAGGAGGTTGCAGAGCACACTATTGGGAGAAGGGTTAAGGTGGGGTTGGGCGATGAGCACAATCAGTTACTAGGCAGATCACGGAAACAGAAATTTGCTGGCTGGAGAGTGGTGGCAGCTGTTTTGATTGCTCTTGCCAAGCGACTGTGTAGGCGACCAAAAAAACCCACTGAGACCACGTCACAACACGATAAACCATGATAAACAACACGATAAACCACTCTGCAGACCGTAGATTATCAGAGTGGGTTATTTTGGCCAAATAAACGATAGCACATTAAAATACTCCCAACAGATGACATATCGGCTGTGTTTGGACAACACAATAGTCAATGGTGGGGTAATAATCAACTCAACAGTCATCTGACTTTTTCACACCACAGTTGGTTATTTGGCCGAAATAACCAACGTTGTGCAGAGTTGATTATTAGAACAACCATTGGTTATTGTGTCATGTGTTGGGCCCCATTGACTTATTTTGTCGCACACAGTTGGTTATTTTTGGCAACGACAGAGTTCCCTAGAAAGAGCGACCGAAGCAGCGGCTGACATTCTAGTCCAGCCGGAAGAACTCACAATGGCTGATGGGATACCAGCAGGAGGACTGAGGCGGGAAGAAAGGGTGGGGGATCTGTCAATCAAACTCACTGTTGAATAATAGTCAACTTACTCTGTACAGCACCATGCACATTGATGGTGCTATATAAATAAATAAATAAATAATAATAATAACAACTTGATGCTCGCCTTAATCCACACCACAGTTGATTATAATCATGTCATGTGGGGAATACGTCCTTGGAGTTGACTATCCAACTCTAATACTCCTTTCCACCCAATTCCAAGGAAGCGTTTTCTGTGCTAAACCAGTGTCTGTTGGCAGTAATGGATTGGATGAGGGTGAACAAATGGAAGCTTAATCCAGATAAGACAGAGGTGCTCCTGGTCAGTCGAAAAGGCAGATCGGGGAATAGGGATTCAGCTTGCACTGTATGTGGTTACACTCCCCCTGAAGACACAGGTCCGCAGCTTGGGTGTACTTCTGGATTCAGCCCTGAGCCTGGATGCCCAGGTTTCGACGGTGGCCAGGCGTGCATTTAGAGCTAGTGCGCCAGCTGCGTCCGTTCCTAGAGATGTCAGACCTGGCCACGGTGACACATGCCTTAGTTACATCCCAATTGGATTACTGTAATGTGCTCTACGTGGGACTGCCTTTAAAGAGTGTTCAGAAACTCCAGCTGGTTCAATGAGCTGCAGCCAGATTGTTGACCGGGGCTGGTTACAGGAAGCATACAACTCCCCTGTTAAAACAGCTCCACTGGCTTCCAGTCTGTTTCTGGGCACAATTCAAAGTGCTGGTTATGACTTATAAAGCCCTATATGGCTTGGGTCCAGGTTATCTGAAAGACCATATTCTCCCTTATGAGCCTGCCCGTGCTTTGAGATCTTCTGGAGAAGCCCTTCTTTCAGTCCCACCATCTTCACAGGTGCGCCTGGTGGGAACATGGGAGAGGGCCTTCTCGGTGGCTGCTCCGGTGCTTTGGAACTCTCTTCCCAGGGAAGCTAGGCTGGCTCCCTCCTTGATGTGCTTTCAGAAGCAGGCAAAAACTTGTTTGTTCCGACAGGCCTTTGGAGAATAATCTGGTCCGCCATCTATGTTAAGGTCTTGTAAAATTGTCATGTGTTTTAAACATTTAATGTTTTAATATTGTATTTTTTATTTATTTATTATTTTTGTTCATTTTTTCCCCTAGGATTAAAATATATATGTTTTAAATTTTGAAAGGCTGCCATGAGGCCCAGTATTGGGGCAAAAGGTGGGATACAAATAAATATAACAACAACAACAACACACTATTGTGTTCTCCGAACGCAACCAGGGATCCAAAATTCTGCGTGTGGACTTCCACTCCTGCAACAGGAGTCTTCTTTCTCCCTGCAGCCCTTCACATGCTTCCCAAATCTGCCCTCGTGGGTCCCCCAACGCTCTGGAGATTGGGAAGATGCACGGGGGTCTGCAGGGGGAGTTGGAATTCAACCCACGAGCGATGTCTGTTCCCTTGGCAAAAGGAAACAGCCGGATAGAAGCCAAGAACCTAGACTCTAATCTCTACTCTAGGTCTTAAATTGATTCTCCACTAGGTCTCGTCCTACCTGCCAGTCTTTTCTCTTGACAGGAAGTCACTGAAGAGACACAAAGAGACAGGCCTGCTTCACATTTTATGAATTCTTACAAACAAGTCATTTCGATGTAGGAATCATTTAAAAACATGTACTGATAGACTGAGTGATGACTGCACGTGGGGATTGCACATTAATTCCTACATGGATAATCCTTCTATGGAAATATGTTTTAAGGACACCAAGCAGCTCTCTGTAGAAAAGAAAACCGAGGACCGCACTCTGCACTCACATAGAAGAGAAGCAAGCTGTACATTTATTTGGGATAGACAGACTCTACTCTAAACACGGATTCAACAAGTGGAGGAAAACGCAGGGCTTTGGAAATCCTAGAACGAGGAAGGCTAACAAAGCAGTGGTAAAGGTATATGTGTTTTGTACCATTTTAACGATCATGGCTTCACCCCCGGGAATCCTGGGAATTGTCGTTTTGAGAGAGTGCCGAGAAGATTCCGTTAGTGGTCCCTCCCCCCTCGCAGAACTACAATTCCCGTGATGCCCTAAGAGGGGGGAAAGACGATATGCCCTTTGAAGACCACAGCCGGGACGTCCCGTCCCCTCGCCAGCAGAGGCAACTGACACAATCCCAACAGACCTGAGAAAGGTCGCCCTCTACTCAAAAAAAAAAAGGGGGAGGGCGCACAGGCCGTGCGTAGGCTCACCTCTCAGCCCGACGCGGGCGAACCCCAGCGCAGCCGCCAACATCTTTCCCAATTCGGAACCGCGGGACTCACAAGGACATCGACCACACTCGTAAGGCGCATGCGCGCCATTGAGCCCTCTCCTATTGGCTCGACGTGTCGGAACCTTCACGACCAACAACGCCAACCTTCCATCACGGGCAGCCAATCGGCGCGCGAAGCGTGGGGGCGGGAGGCAAAATGATCCGGAAATGAGGCGAACGAGCGCGGATCGGGTGATCGGCCGGGGAAACTTCCGGAGTCGGAAACTGAAGCCCCTTCCGGGATCCCCCCTGAACCGTTCTCCGCGGGAAGTTCCGAGCCGGCGGAATGAAGGGAGGAGGAGCCGCCGCCGCAAGTAAGCCCCTGCTGCCCGTCGAGGCCGGAGCGTTGCTTTGATCTGGGCTCGTTCCTGCCCGTTGCGGGGGCGGGAAGATTCGTTAGCCGCCAGCCGGTGGGAGGGGCAGCTCGGACGGACTGACGCCGGGAAGGGGCCCGGCTCGAGGGCAGGCCCTCCACCAGCAGTCCGGTCCTAGGCGGCGCCTGAGCTCTCCGAACCCTTTGATCTCCTGGCGCCTGGCGCGCAGGATCGTTCCGGACCACGAGCCAGGCTCCCTCTCCCCAGACTTGCCTCCGCTGCAGAGAAGCATGATGCAGAGAATGCTCGGAGTCGCCTGTTTCGACCTCCCACCTCTGGTCTATTATTGCAACCCAGTACACGCTTACCTGCAGGCGCGCATCATGACAGGCCCACAACCACGCCCCCCAGGAAGGTCCAACAGTGCAGGCAACTGTATTGATCCATAGCAGCAAGACAGTTCTGGCAGTTTTCATCTCCACCAGGAGTGGAGCATTAGTAAAGCTAATAGGTCATCATTGCCCATTCGAGACCAAGCCACCCCAAAATATATTGCAGTACAGCTGGGAGCAATATATTATTCTTGGGAAAATAGGGAATTGCGAGGTAACGGAATTCTGAGAGGGGCAGCTGCAGATGATCTCCACATCCCTGCTAATAAATGCCAGCACTGCCTACATGTGAAATCTGGTGCCCTTACACCACTGCTTACCTGGGGGTGGATGGGATGAATCCCATTGAGCGCATTGGAACTTCCGTTAGAGTAGCCATGCATAGGATGGTGCTGACTCTTTGATCTGCCCAAGATTCTGTAGTCGTCTTCTTTCACAGATGTTCACCATTTTTAGGAGATGTTTCATTCACTATAGAAGATTAATGTATGTTAATATTATGTTTGTATCCATGGCAGGCAGCCCTGGCATGGGTATACAGCTTTATATATCTTTCAAAATATGTTTTTCTTTTCTGTTGTGTTATAGTTGTAGTGTGCTCACTGCATATTTAGCCAGAATACAAAGCTTCAGTGTTTTGGCACTCAGGGGACCATTTAAGTTCGTGGGCATAAACATAGCTACATTTGCATTAGAGTGTGTGGGGCTGTGGAGTGAAACAGCTCTTGGTCATTCTCTTTTGCTGTACTGAATATCTTGACACAAAACTTTATGGATTACCTACTTACTGGGAATCTTTCAAATAAATGTGTGTGTGTATTTTTTTAAAAAAAACTCCCTCAGATTCCTGTGAACCACACTACAAAGCCTAATGCAATGCCTTTCCTGACATGAACCTACCCGTACAGTACATTTAACATTTAAGGTCCTTCACCAGGTGCCTAATCTGAGAGAAGCTTGGAGGACGACAGCAAGGGAGAGGGCCTTTTCTGTGGTAGCTCCCCAATTTTGGAATGATCTCTCCAATGAGGCCCACCTGGTGCCAACATTGATATCTTTTCAGCACCAGGTTAAAACTTTTCTCTTTCCTCAGGCATTTAGCGGTATGTGTTGAGCTTTGCTGATCCTAGATTTGTTTTTAAAGCTGTTTATAGTTCTAAATGTATGTTTCTGTAGTTTTAAATTTTGTAAAAAAAATAATTAGTGTTTTAATCTTATGTAAACTGCCCAGAGTGCTTCGGCTATGGGGCGGTATACAAATGTAATAATAATAATAATAATAAAGAATATTTCTTTTCAGGCTAGCTGAATTCTGTTGATGCCTACTGGGATGCATTTTAATATGCTCCTTGCCAGTGCTAGCTTCAGCTTTTGTGGGCCATTGCGCAAGACACCCTCACTGAGTCTATATTCTCACTGCCATTGTCACCAGCTGCTATCGCTCCTCATCCTCTTTCTCATCATTGCTACCACTGGCTTGCATGACAGTAAGAGAGCTAGTGAGCAACTAGGTGGTGGCATATACTGCTCCTCCTTCTTGCCACCAGAATGAGAGGCAGGTAAATAAGCAATGATGAAGAGGAGAAACAACTTCAGCAGCTTTTTGTCAGTGGGTGTGAAGTGTCCAACCATGCCTTATCCTTGATGCCAGGTCCTTGCATTCTGCAATGACTAGCAGTGAACACCCACCATTTGAGAACTGGTCAAAATTTTAAGGTCTTATAAACCTAGTGTACTATGTCACATACATCATAAGGAATTGATTCGGTGGTGGTGCTGCATACAAGAAACTAGCAAGAGTTCAGTAGTACACACCAAGAAGTAAGTATTATACACAACATTTGACAACTTTTTCCACATAATTAGACATAGGTGTCTTCCTGACCTGCTGCAGGCCTTTTTATGTTTAGCTATATAAGCCTACAGCGTGTTTTAGATGAGCTACAATATAGCACGAATCTGTAATAAAGAATCTCCAATGTCTTGCTGCATTTCAGATTGCTGGAGGTCAAATCTAGGCAACAACATGGAATCCCTGGAGGAGACTGGAGGTTCTTCAACGGAGGAAACCGGAAATTCCTCAACTGAGGAGAACTACTTTGTGAATTACACTTTCACTGACCGTTCTCATTCAGGCCGTGTGGCCCAAGGAATTATGAAGTTGTGCCTAGAGGATGAACTCTTTGCTGACGTCACCATCTCTGTTGAAGGCAAAGAATTCCAACTGCACCGGCTAGTTCTCTCAGCTCAGAGCTGCTTCTTTCGTTCTATGTTCACTTCCAACCTGAAGGAGGCACATAACCGGGTGATTGAGTTACAAGATGTTAGTGAGAATGTCTTTCAGCTCCTGGTGGACTATATTTATCATGGAACTGTAAAGTTGAGAGCAGAAGACTTGCAGGAGACCTATGAGGTAGCAGATATGTACCAGCTAACTGCCCTCTTTGAGGAGTGCTCCCGTTTCCTAGCTCGAACGGTACAAGTGAGAAACTGTTTGCAGATTATGTGGTTGGCTGATCAGCACAGTGATGTGGAATTATACACAGCTGCTAAGCACTGTGCCAAGTCATACTTATCACAACTTCAAGAAACAGAGGAGTTTCTGCACCTTCCTCTCCGTCTCCTAACAGATATTGTCTCAGGTAGGTAGAATGGTTACTTAGAACAGCTTCTCAACTCCAGGTGTTTCAGTATAATATGGGTTATCTAGACCTATTTCATTCTGGGACCGAGAGAACTATGGTTGGCTAGTATACAGTCCACACCAGAGACTACACAGGAGTGCATCCCTGTTGATTCTGCTGGACCTCTCAACCATGGTATTCTTCTGGACCACATGGATGGGACCTGGAGGCACTGTTTTACTGTGGTTCTGATCTTTTCGGAATGGGAATTTCCAGAAGGTGGCACTAGGGGATATATGCTCGGCTTCTGGGGTTCCACAGGGTTCTATTCTGTACCACATTTACATTTATTTTTTAAAAAAATACCCATAATGTTTAACATCTACTGGAAGAAGTGTTATGAGAATTGGGAGTTGGGTGTCATCAGTATGCAGATGTCATCCAATTCTATTTTTCCTTTCTATCACAGTCCTGGAAGCTGGAAGTTCTGAACTGGTGAATGAGGTCAGCAATGGAATAGATGAGAGCTACTAAATTGAAACTTCATCCAGACAAGACAGAGGTGCTGCTCCTGATCAATAGAATAGCCATTCTAGAAATAGGTGTTCAGCATTCCCCCTTGAAAACAGGTTCATAATCTGGGGTCCTTCTGGACCTGGTTTTGACCCTTGGTGCTCAGGCAACAGCTATGGCAAGGTGTAGTGCACCAGCAACACCCATTTCTAGAGAATGTAGATTTGGCTATGGTGATACATGGTGTAGTTACAGCACAACTGGCCTACTGCAATGCACTCGACATGGGGCTGTCTTTGAAAAGTGTCTGGAAAGTTCAGCTTATTCAAACTGCAGTGCCCAGGTTGGCAACAAGCCAGGAACCAGGTGCCAGGAGCATAACATCCCACTACTGAAATAACCTCTGTTTCCATGGGTCCAATTCAAAGTCCTGGTAATGACTTTTATAACTGTATGCTGTTTGAACTGTGGAAAGGGGTTTTTCTGCTGCTGTGCCCACATTTTGGAACTCCCTGCCCAGAAAGGTTCATTTTGCCCTCTCCTTGGCTTCCAAACCAGCATCAAGGAAGGCTTTTGGCCTTTAGAAGCTGAATTGGATTGCTTCACCATGCCCTAACTGGAATGTAATCCTTTCGTCTTTTTTAACTGCTGTTTTTATTTGCTGGCTTGTTATTTTTGTTGGATTTTATTGTAACTTATAACTCATTATTAGCCACCTTGATCTACATGAGGATGGGGGTGCTGGGAGTTGTAGGATTTCTTTCTGTTGGTTGATTATGCATTGCTGAGACAGAAATCAGAGGTAACTGATCAATTGCTGTAGTAGTTTCAACTGAAATCAGTTGATGAGTCATTCTAGATTATTGTGAAAATTATCTTCACAATTAAGTTTCACTTTTTCTTTTTCTGAAAATATGCAGCTAATTTTGCATTGTTCCTCAAATGGTTCCCTCTTAACTCAAGGGAATCCTAACTTTTTTAAATACATTACTCATCTGAGTTGGGGGGGCGATCTTAAAAGAAATGAAAAATTAAAGCAGCATGTTCTCTGAAGACAGCTGCTTGAAGGGAATATTGTTTGTTGATAACTGTGCTAACCTGCTTGGAATCTTAGCTGAACTGTTCATACTGGGTTTTATCCAACTGTGTCTGACTGCCAGCAAAGCAGACACTGCTGGTGGGACAAATTCCCCTTTTCCCCTGAAGTCCCCCACCCGCAACTGATACACTCCAGATCTGCTACAGAGGGTTGGGGCCCCATCTGGAGCAGATGTGGAGAGGAGGAAGGGGCAGCCCATCTGTGCAACATTGGGTGTTGCCCATTGACCTCTGCTGGTCCAGGCTTTGGTGCCAGGCAAAACGTTTGCTGTAAAGAGCTGCCCCTTCGCTTAGAAGGTAAGACTGCTGTGACTTGCCTGGAGTATTGTGTTTAAACCTTCAAAAACTCTTGTGCTAGTGGGATTGTACAGCCTTAGAGACTGATATCCTGCAGCTCTTACTAGTCTCTCTATTCTCAAAATCTTTGGATTAAGGCCTGGCAACCCTATCACAAGGCATTTCTTCTTTTTGCTATGGGAAATGTTAAGACCCTCAAGCTCTGGTCTATTATCTTCTCCCAACGTTTTGTATTTCAACTTGTCTTTTAGTTTGAATACAAAAACCACTCTGTGCTGTCCCATCTATACTATTTGCAGCTTCAAGCAGTTCTTACCCTGAAGGCCATATTCAGGAACTGCAAAATATTAGATGACACATGCAAGCTCATCCCCAGAAATCCTTTTTGCTCATTAATGAAAGGAATAACCACCAACCTCTCTGCATTCATGTTACCTAAGAGTCTGCTCTGAGAAGCTGTAAACCAGAAATGTGCAACTTGTGGCCCTCCAGATGTTTTGGTTTACAACTCCCACCAGACTTAGCCAGCACAGCCAATGGTGAGGGATGATGGGAGATACAGGCCAAAAGAAAACAGGCCCATTCTTACTGTAAACTATAGCTCTGGAAGTGGTTGGCTTTCCAGAGCCTTCTAAACATGGATTTTACATTAGCCCTGTGCTCTTCAATAAAATTATCCACTGGTAAAAAAAAAAACATTCTTAAGTTTAATACTTTGGGTTTAACATAGCTTAACTCTGGTAATTTAATAGCTAATTAATGTTATAAAAATAACCTTTAATCAATATTTGGCAAGTCAGTTGAGACCAGACCATACTGAGCTCTAAATGCTAAACTGCCCAGAGAGCTTCGGCTATTGGGCGGTATAGAAATGCAATAAATTATTTATTTATTTATTTCATTTCATTTCTATACCACCCAATAGCCGAAGCTCTCTAGGCGGTTCACAAAAATTAAAACCATGAAGAGCACAATAAAACAGCCAACAATTTAAAAACACAAATACAATATAAAAAGCACGACCAGGATAAAACCACACAGCAAAAATTGATGTAGGTTAAAATATGAAATTAAAACAGCAGAGTTTAAATTTAAGTTAAATTAGGTGTTAAAATACTGAGAAAATAAAAAGGTCTTCAGCTGGCGACGAAAGGAAAACAATGTAGGCGCCAAGCGAACCTCTCTGGGGAGCTCGTTCCACAGCCGGGGGTGCCACAGCAGAGAAAGCCCTCCTCCTAGTAGCCACCTGCCTCACTTCCTTTGGCAGGGGCTCACGGAGAAGGACCCCTGTGGATGATCTTAAGGTCCGGGCAAACACATATGGGAGGAGGCGTTCCTTCAAATAACCTGGCCCCAAGCCGTTTAGGGCTTTGAATGTTAATACCAGCACTTTGAATCGGGCCGGACCTGGACTGGCAGCCAATGAAGTTGTGGAAGGACTGGCGTAATATGATCTCATCGGCCAGTCCCTATTAGTAGGCAGGCTGCCCTGTTTTGTACCAGCTGAAGTTTCCGGACCGTTTTC
Source organism: Elgaria multicarinata webbii (assembly GCF_023053635.1). Taxonomy (NCBI): domain Eukaryota; kingdom Metazoa; phylum Chordata; class Lepidosauria; order Squamata; family Anguidae; genus Elgaria; species Elgaria multicarinata. The sequence continues at coordinate 122,659,278 of NC_086172.1, read as the reverse complement.
AAAGGCAGCCCCATGTATAATGCATTGCAGTAATCCAAACGAGAGGTTATCAGAGCATGGATAACTGTAGCTAGGCTATCTCTGTCCAGATAAGGGTGTAGTTGGTAAATCAGCCTGAGCTGATAAAAGGTGCTCTTTGCCACTGAGTTCACCTGTGCCTCAAGTGACAGTTCTGGATCCAAGAGCACCCCCAAACTACGGACCCGATCTTTTAGGGAGAGTGCAACCCCATCCAGGACGGCAAACATCACCTCGCCGGACAGATGAACCACCCGCTAACAGTACCTCCGTCTTGTCTGGATTGAGTCTCAGTTTGTTAGCCCTCATCCAGTCCATTACCGTGCCCAGGCACTGGTTCAGAACAGCCACTGCCTCACCTGGGTTTGATGAAAAGGAAAGGTAGAGCTGGGTATCATCCGCATATTGGTGACACCTCAGTCAACATCTCCGGATAACCTCCCCAAGCGGCTTCATGTATATGTTAAACAGCATAGGGGTAAGATAGAGCCCTGTGGAACCCCATGCTTAGGAGCCACGGCACAGAGCAATAATCCCCCAGCACCACCTTCTGGAATTGGCCATCCAAGTAGGAGCGGAACCACTGCAACGCAGTACCTCCAACTCCCAGCTCAGACAACCTATCCAGAGGATACCATGGTCGATGGTATTGAAAGCCGCTGAGAGGTCCAGGAGAACCAACAGGGTCGCGCTCCCCCTGTCTCTCTCCTGACAGAGGTCATCCTACAGGGCAACCAAGGCAGTTTCCATTCAAAAACCAGGCCTGAAACCCGATTGAAATAATTAAAGATAAACAACTTTCTTCCCCACATTCTCTGCTTTCAGTATTGCAACAGCATTCTGCAAGAAGCACATTTAGCCAGGTATATAGAAATTTGTCCCAAAAAACAGCCATTCCAAAATAATTGTATAGTGTTTTTGGTAGCTGTCTAGGGACAAATAAATTCTACATTTGTACATTATTGTGTGCAAGGAAATGAACAAATATCAAATGTTGACTGTTAGAATCTCCAGCTCCCCGTTAATGATAAGATTAATGCCTGGTTTCCTACAGCCACATGCACAGCTGCCATAGTTAGACATGAAAACTTTGTATGCATCCTCCATAGCAAAGCTATGGCTGTGTAGGTATTTTTTACGTCCTCGCTCCCAGACTTGGGAGAATATAACTCTTAGGTTGCAGTCCTATGGTTCCTGGGAGACCATTTTGGATCTCCCCCCACTAGGGGTGGAGAGTCTCAACCCTCTTAAAGGGGGAATTTGACTTATGATCCCAACTCCTTCCACAGCCTCTATCTCCCAGATGTTGGAGCTCTAACTTTGGAAAGATAAAAAGAGAACAGATTGGGTGTGTGGCGCAATCGGATTGGGGGAGGCTTTGAATGCATAGCCCTACCAGTCCACAGCACAGAGGAAAATGTATGAAATTGGCATAAATAATTTCCCTCCCATTGTTTGCAACGGGATAATTAAGATGAAATGAAAACACCACTCCTCCTCCCCGCTCCCCACATCCATCCTGTTGGTCTTGCACCAGTAAGGTTTTGGATTCCATGGGGGCTCCAGTGCTGGGAGCTCTCCAGAGCAACAGGTAGGTTTGCTTTGCTAGTGTAGCAGGAATGTTGCCGTGTTGCGCCCTTCTAGGAGCAAAGTAGTTAAGGTAGCTGCAGTACAAATTGCATAAAGAAAGGAGTCATCTCATTTTTCAGCTCAATTTTGGTTCCAACTGCCTTCCTAACTTTGCCAGAAAGAGAAGCTAGTGGGACATGTCTTTGGCTGAGTGATGATGCCCAGTAAAAGCCATTGCTGAACCAAAGGGCACATGCGGTCAGGAGTGCAGAACGAACTGCAAAGGGAAGTGGTAGTAATGAGGGAAGAGGCAGCTGAACGTGGAGGTTGTGAGGAACATAGATGAGCAAAGTAGAGATTGGGCGACAACCCCCTAAATAATTACTTACTGAAATAGACTTAGAGACAGATGGTAGAGTTTCAGATCAAGCCATCTCAGTACAGCTCTAGAATATGTACTTTAGACAGTTTAATTATCATCAACCACAAGGGTAATTATGAGTTACATGATTTGTAATGTGTTATTTGTTTTCCTACATAGTATATCAAGAACTGGGTTGAGGCAGTTTTGAAATAATGAAATGCTTAGCCTGAAATAGGCAAATGATGCCTTCAGAATTTTTCTTTTAAGCTACAATTAATGTCAACGCTGCAGTTTAGGGATTAACAAATGGAAAGAATCTTTATGGCAAGCATTAATACTGAACAATTTAAGATTTATTCATTGCCCACCCTATTAACTCACTTATACAATTGAAATCGCTATTAACTTCTGCTGGCTTCTTCAGCCAGTTATTTTGCTACTACTGATGGGATCAACCAAACAGAACAAGCTTTCCCAAAGAAGCAAATGATGTCCTGAAGACTAGGAAGCAGAGTACTTAGGCTGTATTGGGCTGTGGATTTGTCCTGGTTAGGACTTGCACAATTGTACTAAATAGTACATATTTAAACATTATTTCTAATATCCTGGAACAGTGCACTAGCAATAAAGCCTTTAAATTTTTGTGTCTATTTTTTGTAGTCACCAAAATTACTGTGTTTGGTGGGTGGGCGTCCTAGAATATCAGAATTAACTATGTTACAGCAGCATTTCTCCAACGTATAAAACTTTCTCTTAAGATTATTCTGTGATCTGTAGAGTAGAACAATAACGTGCAAGGACCATTTGACCAGGTAAACCTGATGTGTTGGGAGTGCTTGCTGTACCTATGCCATAAAAGTCGGATACTTCACTATTTTTATCTCTGCAATCATACAGATGGGGTTCCATGTTCCCAGAATCCAACAGCTGCCATAGAAACTTGGATTAGCTTCAATAAAGAAGAGCGTGCAGGTTTTTCAGAGATACTGCGATCAAGTTTAAAGGTACATCAAGCATTTTAGCTTAGAAAAAAGGCAAGTAAGGAGAGACTTGAAAGAAGTGTGTACAATTACGCATACTGTGGAACAAATGGGTAATACCAGAACCCAGGGTCATCCAGTTAAGCGGAGTGATGGGAAATGTAGGGATGGCCACCAATTTGGACTGCTTTAAAAAGGGATTTAGACAGGTTTGTGGGGTGCCCTTGATGCTAATGTGCCCTGATCAGTGGTAATTAGTTTGAGGTAAAGATACTCAATAGATTTAAACTTTCTTGTTGGGTATTTCCACAACTATTGCTTAAGTGTTATGGTTCAGTGTTGCATCTCACCTAGTGCTTAGTCTGAAATAAAAGGGTCATGAAAGATTTCAGTCCCAGCATGTGGACTGCAAATGACCTAATATCTTGTGGTAAACAAAGGCAAGAGGGTTAATTTAATAGAAAGCAGGTTCTTACCGGAGTTGTAAAATCTCAAACCTAATGTGCTTTTGGGTTTTGTCTTTGCATTTTAGATTAACATGCCTCCTCCTGACTGAATTTCTGCTAATGAGAATTCCTTTTCTCCCATAGGAAATTGGAGAGAATGTTCATATCTATCTGATTGGAAAGGAGTCATCTCGTACACATTCTCTTGCTGTCTCTCTGCACTGTGCTGATGACGACTCCATCAGCATTAGCGGTCAGAACAGCTTGTGCCACCAAATCACTGCAGCCTGCAAGCATGGCAGTGACCTCTATGTTGTTGGAGGATCCATTCCACGGCGCATGTGGAAATGCAACAACACCACGATAGACTGGGAATGGTGTGCCCCCCTGCCACGCGACAGGCTCCAACACACACTAGTTTCTGTGCCCAGCAAGGATGCAATCTATTCACTGGGCGGCAAGACACTGCAGGACATCCTCTCAAATGCCATCATATACTACAGAGTGAGAGACAATGTATGGACAGAAACTAGCCAGCTGGAAGTAGCTGTGTCTGGGGCTGCAGGTGTAAATCTCAATGGTGTCATTTATTTGTTGGGTGGGGAAGAGAATGACCTGGACTTCTTTACCAAACCCTCTCGACTTATCCAGTGCTATGACACCAACACAGAGAAGTGCCACGTGAAGCCTTACGTGTTACCCTTCGCAGGGTGCATGCATGCTGCTGTGCACAAGGACCTGGTGTTCATAGTAGCCGAGGGGGATTCGCTGTTGTGCTATAACCCTCTACTGGATAGCTTCACCCGGCTCTGCTTGCCAGATGCCTGGAGTTCAGTACCATCCCTTTGGAAAATTGCTAGCTGTAATGGCAATATTTTCATATTCCGAGATCGCTACAAAAAGGGAGACGCCAACACCTTCAAACTCAATCCAGCCACTTCGGTGGTAACTGTTAGCAGTGGCCTCAAAGTGCTACTTACAAATTTGCAGTTTGTGTTGGCCTGAGGGAAGAAGAGTTCAGTGCCAGGACAATGGAGACATTCCATAAAACAAGCCAGAGATGCATAGGCCTCATAGCTCTAGCCCCTTAAGACAGATCACAGGACTTTTAGAGAGCCTCCCACCCCACCCCACCCCACCCTTCCAACTCCTGCTCAGAAGCAGCAACATCCTAGGTGCATCCCTGTTCCCACTAGCACTTAAATGGTGCCGTCTGGGTCCTGTCTGGATTACTGTTAGCACTGTGGCCCCTGGCTGGTCAACTTCTTGTGTCTCAAAGCTCCACACCTAAGAAGCTTCTTAGGTCTAAACCCTTTACCACCAGCAAGAAACCTATACAAAATAGCTGAACTCATTTATAATCTTCAGGAGCTCCTATGTGGCAGGTTGTCAACAATTGCAGCAATCCTTCAAGGTATAAAATAGCCCTCAAAGCTGCAACTACCAGACAAGTGATTTCTTGAGAAGGTTCCCTCCCTTTATTAGTGCTGCAGACGGCAACTCCTTAGCTAGAGATACTGAGAGTGAGAAACACTGCAGTTTCCTTGATTCTACCAGGAACAGAGGAGCCGGCTATTCCCCACTGTATTGTCACCTGGCAGGAAAAGCATCTCTTCCCTTGCTGCCATTGTGCCAACGCCTGGATCCCCTTCCCCAATATTTAAGTGTCAAACCTACCTGTTGATACTACAAGCCACCTGGGCTGCAAATCTCAATAAAGGCCTCTACTGGAACAACATTGTGGTTTCAGAATTGCTTGTATTTGAGAAAGAGGCACTGTAAAGAGTGTTCCCATGCATCTGCTCTGAAACTAGCAGGAGGCAGTAACAGCAGAGACAGTTGAGGCAAAATACGCTCACATAAAGCTGGGAGTTGTTAGAACTCTTATTCTAATGGTTCAGGAAGCTTATTGGTAGGTAGTAGAGACAACTGTGGTCCATTCCTAAACAACGTATTAGGAACCAGGTGTTTTCAGAGGAGTATCCCGAATGTCAGGTGGCTCCTTGTGCTCCCCCTCTGGCAGCTCTTGCTGGGTCTCTGGGGCCTTGTGCTCTGGCAGCTCTTGCTGTGACTGTATAGGAGTTCCAACACTTACACGCTTATGAAAGTCCTCTAGCAACTGAACTTGTTTACTGCGGATGATGATATGAGGCCGGATCTTAGCAATGGCTTCTATTGCTTCTTGAGGGGTCCACTGGTGGAGCTACAAAGAGAGAAAACCCAAATGAAAAATCTATCCGGTCTATTGGAAACTGATGACCTGATGCAATGCAGTGGGAAAACAGCTACTGGGAAAAGGAAGTTATTCCATAACAGCCTCCCATTTATTGCTTGGGCTGTTTGCTCCAGCACAGCCAAGATATCACTACATGATGAATGGATACAAACCTAGACCAAGATCTTGTTCTCAAAACTAGATCTACAATTCAGGAATCCATTCAGTATTTTAGAGGTAACTATGTTTTTTCTTCCAACCTTGCAAGCAGCAAGGGGCTTCCAAATGCAAGCATTTTTCATTCACTTTTTCTTGCCACCTGTAATAAAGATGAGGAAATGGATCCCCAGTCCATCCCAGTTGCAAGGAATCTGACAAACACTGTCATTTTCTGCCCTAATGAGTACTAAATATGTAAGAAAAGTAAAAGAGAAGTTTGTTCCTCTATACCAAGGCAGGCAACTTGTGGCCCTCCAGATTTTTGGCCTACAGCTCCCATGATCACTCACCATTTGCTGACTTGGGTTGATGGGAGCTCTAGGCCAAAACATTTGGAGGGCCACCCTACTTTATACCATGTTGAGAACAAAGTAGCTGTCCCAAAAATTTTTTGACATCTCCTATTCTCCTTGAACAAAACCCATCTATATACTACTGGTCAGGTGCATTACCTTTTTGCCTATACAAGCCCTTCTTACCTGAATTAAGTAAGCAGCCACCATGGTGGCACTGCGAAAGCGGCCAGCTTTGCAGTGCACATAAACGCTATTCCCACGTTCGCGATGCTTCAGTACAAACTCTACACCTTTGTGCAGGTTTTCCAACGAGGGGACTCCAGTCAGGTCCACAGTGCTAAGGCGCAGCTGTTCTACTCCCATTGCTCCCCACTCCTGCAGTTAACCCAGAAAACAGAACCAGCCATTAGGAAGTGGAAGATGACTACAAGGACATCACTTTACAGGGCAGATAAAACTAACTAATCCTGACTTTGGTTTCCAATGTTATATCTTTACTTCTAAAAATTTTCCCCAAATGTCTTATAGCCGCCCTTCCAAATCCTAACCTATGCACATTTACCTAGGAGTAATCCCCACTTCTGTGTAAATATGCATAGATCAGGCTGCATAGAGTGCAGTTCTGATTCAAGTATCTGTTAGGCTAGCTTGTATTCCTCTCAAAAGAGATTGTGTTCTGTACTTATGATTATATATTCCCTCCAGCTCCTGAAGGAATATATAATCATAAGTACAGTTGCATTTCTGGTGCACACTGAAGTTGGTGGACTCACCTCTGGGGAGCAACACAGGAAGCGAGTCTCATACTCTTCGTTCATGGTGAGCACACCTCGGACATTCTCCTCCTCTACCAGCTGCAGGAAGAAGAATCAAATCACTGCATGACTCACATATATCAAGCACATCTCTTTTAGCTAGGCATGCAGATGGGCATGGAGAATGGGATGGCAGGCCACCCATCCCATTGTTAGTATGCACATTTCTATAGAAAAATAGATATTCAACATATTTAGCATGAGTTAAGTAGGATTTCTAAATTCATTAATGTTATAACTTCTCAAATGCCATGTGTTGAATGTCTCCATGTACAGCTCCACATTACAAAATGAATTGTACCATTAGTGACACAGGAGTAATTTACTCTTACAGTAGTACAGCTGAGCTACTAGTACAGTTTGTACAACTAGTACAGTTAGCCCATAGAGAGGGTTTGATGAACCTGAGCTTAAAAGGACTTCGTCTTGGAATCTTTTTCATGCTCACTGCTCAGCCCTTTATGTGAAGCAACAAAAATTAGGGTGCCTATTATTATTATTTGCATTTTTATACCGCCCAATAGCCGAAGCTCCCTGGGCAGTTCACAAAAACTAAAACCATTCAAAGTATAAAACAAACAGTATAAAAACTTGATATAAAAACTCATTAAAAAGTAATTACTATGTCCAATCACTCTGCCCCCAGCATGATCCCAAACATGGCCCTGTTCCTGCTCCATTTTTAACCCTCCCAAGTTTGCCCACCCTGCTGCTTCTGTATTTTTTTTAAATTACAAAACATCTGCAATAGCTGCATAATGCCTTTTGATTGGAAGCACCCCAGCATAGCTCAAAGTGGTTTTAAGGATCAGACTAGGAATTTACAAAATGTAAATTCTTGGCAGGTTTCATCCTCCTAGTGCTTCCAGATAGAAGGCTCCTAGTGCTACCAATTAAAAGGCCCTGCGCAGCTATTCTACCGCTCCTTGAGATTTCTTATGGTAAGATGGAAGACGGGTTAAGTGGTGGGAAAACACAAGGGAGTTACAAATGGAAGACAATGGCGTTACACCTATCATACAATCGAGGCAGGGCGATTGCACAATAAAATCCTCGTTTAGGAGCACTCCCGATCTCGCTGATATTGGTAAGTACACATTTGCAATCTCCCACACCCACTTCTAGCCGCATGCGGACTAGGAATATCACCCTCTCCACAGGATCACCTGATGATCTCAAACATTTCTACAGCCCTGCACCTTCTCGAGGACAGCCTGGAAGGCCGAAATCAAACTGGCAAAGCGCCTTCCACCGCATTTGAAGTCCCCATAAGAGCTTCGCCAGCTGAACAGAGCGATCCTATACACGCCTGCTCAGAAGTAAGCCCCATTGAGTTTAATGGGTCTTATTCCAGATGCCTTGTTAGTACGAAGCGTATAGGATTGCAGCGTACCCCGGATCGGTCCAGGGGACCGCAAAGCGCCAGTTACAAAGGGAAGGAAAACCCGTCTTCACAGCCCGGACGACGGCTACCACGGGGCGGCTGAAAGGTGAGTAATCCCCGCCGACCACGAGACGGCCGTTGAGCCCGGCGCACCCCGCCCCGTTACCTGGCGGCACCGTCCCCGCAGCGGCAGCGCCCCCAAGAGCACGGCATGGTCGATGCGGCTGAACCATGGCCGTTGAGAGCCGGGCAACTGCTCCCTCACCAGCGTGTACAGAAGGGTCGGATAGTAAAAGAGCCGCGCCGCCCCGGGGCCGAGCGCGGTGAGGAGGACCATCGCTAGGTCAGACACGGCCTCACGGCATCGTCGCAGGGGGCGTGAAGGGCCATTGGGGCAGCTCATTCCAGGCAAGGGAGAGGAGGCGCCGCCGCTGGCGGCATCTTGGCTACGCCGACAGCCTCAATGGTTTTGAGAAGATGGAACTAGAATGGCTGCGTCGGGTGGGGGGAAGAGATGAAGGGGAGCGATGAGCGCACTCATTCGTAAACGGAGGGGGGGAGTTCTTTCCCTCGCCCGCGCGCGCGCGCCTTCCTCTGTTTTTCCGCCTCTCTCCAATCCTGTGATGGTCTCTCCCGGAAGTGCCGCCATCTTGCGAAACCGGCCTGAGGCGGAGGGAGCCGAACGGGGCGCGGGCGTATCCCCCGGGGCAGGCGAGGGCGGCAGCCGCCAGGAGGAGCCCGGGAAGGGCAGGGAGGGGACAGCGCGCAGCCGACGGTGAGTGCGCTCCGTCCACCTTTGGGGCGGCTTACGTGACTGAATTTGCCCCGTCTATTATGACTCTCCTGCTTCTTTAACTGGGCCTCGCTGGGACCCGAACTGCTTTCCTTTCCCTTGCCCGGTGGCGGCGAAGCTCCGAAGTCCGTCCCTTTCCATTCCAACCGGGTTTGATACTGACGGGCCGCCGGCCTGAGCGGACTGCTTTCCGGAGGGCGGGGAGCGGAGTGTCTTGTGCCCAACCAGTCCAAACCCTGTCCCAAACCCTGCGGCGGTGGCGGCGGGAGCGGGGGGGAGTAGCGAGTGCCAAAGGCTCTCATTTGCTTCAGCGGGGGCCAGTCGTTGTCAAGCTATTAGTTTCTCCAGTATCGCCGTCTTCCTGGAAAAGTTCTTAGGCCAGACGCTCCATGTTGGGGAACGGGGGAGGGGGCTGCTGCCGCCGCCGCCGGGGGAGGGGCACGAGATTGGCTTCGGGGCAACGCAGGTTTGCGTCGCCGCCATCCTAGAGCAAGGGGGCGGGGCTCGTCTCCTGGAGGCCGCTTAATGGCATGACGCGGAACGGCTGTGGCTCCTCCGTTAGAGAGCTCTGCTTCACCCGCAAGATACTCCACTCCCACCCCCGTAAATTAACCCTGGGCCCTGCCTTGCTGTAAAGTGAACTCGATTTAGTGAGGGAATGCGGGATATGTTCCTGGCCGTTTAATGGACCGGGAGTGGGAGAAAGAGGTCGGAATCTTTAGAAGATTGGCCACGTGATATAGTTTAAATGACGATCCCCTGACTTGTGAAACGCCTCGTTGGTTTATAATGGAAGCTTTTAGCTCTGTCCTGGCAACTTAACACAGTCAACCTAGCGTGTTACAAGTAAAGAGAGGTTGTGTTTCGAGCGATACTTCAACAGTTGGACAAAAATACCACATAGAAAACTTAGAGGTGAGACAGATGAGGGAAAAGGTGGCGAAGTATAAATGGAAGAAAGGGACATGGCATTAAATAAACTTTAATAAGAAAAAGGATCATATCAAAGTATTGGCTATGAATGAATACTTCCTTCTGATGAGTTTGATACTGTGCAGTGGTAAAATAAATGCAAGCTCACTTTGTGGTTTCTGGTATGAAAATTGATGAACAGTTTTTGTAAATTTATAACCTTACCTTTGGGATACTGCTGTCTTAGGAGATACTTCACGTCTGTGTGGTTTACTTGTATTCCATACTGACCCAACTGTTGCAAGAACATGCTAGAACAGTTTCTCTAGCTGTTGAAGGGGAGGTTGCTGGCAGAACATTTTCAACATAGTTTTGTGTAATCTAGATCAATCCTTTTCATTTGTTAGAACTTAGATATGTTGGAAGTTCTTTTAAACCATTTTATTCACTGTCACATATTAAAATCACAGCTCTTAATATTTCATCTTGTCTTGCTCTGATTAAGAAACTGAATATTAGGAACTGGTTGCCAAGGTGTGTGAGGAGAGTGAGCGCATAAATCTTCTGTACTGTGACTCCTTACCTCTGTACCTATACTGCCATGATAGCTGCTACTTGCTTTGCCTTTGACTATCAAACATAGCAGTTTCTGTTTCCTCTAGGGTGGCACCATCTTTTTCTCAAGACAAGGGGGAGAGCTGTGATAATATGGGGAAGGGAGATCAGAGTGGAGTATGGAAGTCCTTGAGAGACTGGATTAAGGAGGGGAGGGGCTGGAGTGAGGGACAATAGGGCAAGGGCTGACTTAGGGAAAATTGGATGTTTGGGTTGAAAGCTGGAAGGGTAGAAAAGAGGGAAGTACAAGTTGGAAGAAGCCTAAAGGAGGAACATCAACGTTCCTATCACACCTCCAGTTGTGACTGTGAGCACAGCTTATTTTCTCAAAAGGACTTTCATATAAAAGAGTGACTGGTATTCACTCTTGAAGAAAAAGGCAACATTTTTCGCTAGATGCATTGTTGCAAGATTGTGGAGACTAGCCTTCACTGATATGGACACAATGGGGAGGGGGATACAGTTCATTAGTGCAGACCCTTACTCCAAAATCATAGACATTTTGTTAGTTAATTGCCATACTTTCCCTGTAGCCTACAAATGGAAATTTATGAACTCTGTAAACATCCAATTCATCACCAAATATACATTTGTTTGCATTTAGCAACAATATTTATGTAGGTTGTTCTTGTTACGGAATTGTTGCTGTCTTTTTCACTTTGATTCCTTCAGCCTTTAGCCTTGTATTTTGTGTGTTCCCAACATACTGGTTTCAACTCATAGGAAAGTTTCCAATGGAGAGAGGAAGTTGAACGGGTTCAGACATTACCCTAAACATGATTTATCATGGTGGGACAAGCTGCGGTGAGCCTTGTGCTTATGCACTTCCCTTCTCCTCCAGTATGACTGTGAGATCAAAAGTGTTTGTTTTTGTTTTTGAGTAACTTCAGCTTGTTTTGTCCAAACCCAACTACTGTGGTTAATATTAGTTGTGGTTTGTTTGAAATAAGCAAACTTCCAACTGTGGATTATGAAGTGACCTTTTTCAACAAACCACAATTTAGGGTTTGAACATAATGCTAAATAAAAAATTTAACTCAAATATTTGCTCAATAGTGCCTGAGGAGGAAAACCCAAGAGTTGCTAGATCATTCCCATCATGATAAATCATACGAATAGCCCAATAACTAAACTCTGATACATATTTTAAAATACGTTCGGCTGTCTGTTTAATTTTGGGGGAGGGATATAGCTTGATGCTACAAGGCTGCTCGGTCTCAGAAGGTGATGCTGGGGGATTCCTGCTCTGCTTTAATGCCTCTCGCCTGTCTTGTCCCCTATGCTATTTCACATCTACATAGAATTGCTGGGGGAAGTCATCAAAAGGTTAGGTCACCAGTATGTAGATTATATAGAGCTCTACCTTCTTTTTCATCAACTAATCCCAGGGAGGCAGCAGAACTCCCAAATAGGTACTTGCAAGGAGTTTTGGGATGGATTATAACAAACAAAATGAAGCTTAATCCTGACAAGATGAAAGTACTTCTGGTGGGGAATTCTGTTGATCTGCATGGAACAGGGTGGGCAACTTTGAGAGATCCGGGGCTATTTTTGCTGTACCCTTCCATGGGTGATCCCCCCCCCCCCCGCAAAAAGGGGAAAATGTCATCTGGAGTTGTTACTGAGTGTCAAAAGTACCTTATCGCTCCAGACACCATTTTGTTTGAAAATCATTCTTTTAAAAAAAATAAGTGCCACCAAGTTTCAGGAGTTACTAGAGGGCTGCAGGGGTCACATACCAGGCTGCATGTTACCCACCCCTCACTTAGAAGTATGCAATTGGCATTGGATGGGATTGCACTCCCCCTTAAGAACCAAGTTTGTAGCTTGGGAGTCTTTTTGGATTCATTAGTAACAGTGGAAACACAGGTGACAGCAGTAGCCAGGAGTGTCTTTTATCAACTTCAGTTGATAGAGGTCAGCTGCAACCCTATATAGGGCAAACATGCCTGACCTCAGTTATGCATGCCCTAGTTATATCCAGACTGGACTACTGTAACATACTCTATGCAGGGCTGCTTTTGAAGATGACTTGGAAACTTCAGCTGGTAGAAAATGTATCCACTTGAGTCCTCCTTGGGGCTAGATGGTCAGTTCATATTACACCAGTCTTGTACTAGCTGCAGTGGTTATGTTTCTGGGCCTGATTCAAAGTCTTGGTTTTGGCCTGTAAAGCCCCAAACAGTTTGTGTCCAGATTAATTGAAGGACCACTTATGCTTGTATCCACTTGTGTTTTATGGTTATATTCGCAGGCCCTGCTTAAGGCCCCATCATAATGATCAGTAAGGTTGGCAGCCTTTTCATTGGTGGCACTTGGAATTCCCTCCAGAAAGGGATACAACTGACCACATCTATTGGTGATTTTAAGAGGATTTTAAAGCCTCATCTGTTCTATCACTTTCCAAACAACATGAAGACAAAATATGTATTTGGTTAGGTTTGATTGGGAAAATGCATATTCTGCGCTAAGCTATGATCAGTAAATTAGTTTCAGTCCTGTGCTTCATAGATAAACTAAGGCTGCAATCCTATATACCAAGAGTGGGAAGCTGTGGTCCTCCAGATGTATGGAGCTACAATTCTCATCATCCCTGTTCATTGGTCATGCTAGCTGCAGCTGATGGTACTTGGGAATCCAGTGACAACTGGAAAGCCAAGGCTTCAACACCCGTGCTATACAAGTTTATCTGGAAGTAATTCCTATTGAGCTTAATGAGTCTTACTTCTGAAGAAGATACATAGATTGGATTGTGCTGCAACTTATGGCTACTTCTAGGAAGAGTTCTGGAATATCTATATTTGTTCTATTCCCCCCCCACCCCCAAAACCATCTGTTAAACAAGAATCTTCTTAGCAGATAGGACTAAGTAGTATAATGATATGGGCTAATATGAGTAAGTATGTTTTTTTCTATTTCTCTCTAAATAATTGAATGAAAGCATTTTGTTGCTAAGGTGCATATGTATATGTATTGAGCACATGTTCAGAATGTGCTAGATGGCTGCACACAAAAAATCAATGCATCTGCTATTGAATATGGATAGTACTTGAAAATAAATACATTTTTACGTGTCTGGCTTTTTTCCAGTGCTTTACATTGTAAATAGCAGCAACTCCTGAGCCTTTGAGTTGTATCTAGCATAACACTAGGAGAAAAATTGTAAGATGGCATTGTTCCATTAACAGTTATGCAAATGCTAATGGAACATATGACACAAGCAACACCTAGAGTAATGAAGTTGTGAAAGTGCTTACACACTGCCTTGCACATGTGAAATCAATGTGTTAGATTTGACACTTGTGCAAAGATGAAAATGGGAGTTCCATAAGCAAGAGAAGCTTTGTGCTAGTGGAATAATACAACTGAATGGAATCCTATGTGATCCAGTTAAGCTGAAACATCTTTTTAGAATTTATAAATAACTTTTATTATTGTAGCTTTAGAATGATTAATCCTTCCCAAAAGCATACAGTAGTTTCCAAAGCCTGTTCAGTGTCTCAAATAGTATTGGATGCTTTCTGCATGAACAAAATAACACACATGCCTATTCATCAATGCTTCTAATCTGTCTTTGGGAATCGCCAAGTCTGATTGCTTTACCATTAGCCCACTTTTTAAGAAGAACCACCTATGAAATAAATGTGGAGACACATTCGCCTTGAAGAACTGTTTGGTTTGAAGTCCAAAATGGGCAGTGGAGTCATTGCATTATATTGGTTTCGCTCCTCCAGGTGTAAAAAACTATACCCCAGGAGAGGAGGTACAATTGGCTCACAGAAACATCCCAATCCATTATCTCCTGTTGTGCATTGCACAATTAGAAAGCAATTGAGATGGTTGTGCTCTCCACAGCTCTACATTTCTAAAAGTTTGAAAACCAGTTGCTGTAGATTTTTCTTTCCATATAGTGCCAGGAAATCCCTCTCAGTTTTGGCTCTTCCTCCTACAGAAGAGCAGGATTAATCATTGCCTTGCAGATTCTTTAGGAGCATAGGCCTTTTTTCTCTCTTTCTGTAACCTTTCTATCTTAAGACAGGGGTATTAGGGTTTTCTTACATTACTTTGAGTTTTTCTTACGTTACTCTTAGGAGTATTTTTTTTTTTACATTCTGTATTGGCTCCCATCTCCAAGGTGAGTGAGAGACTCTTTCAACCTAACCCCCAGTGCTCCCCCCTCTCTTTCACCTCAGGCTATTACCTCATTAAAAGGAGTGAGGGGTTGTTTTTCAAGACTTGATGCCCAGACGAGCCCTCCCCCCCCAAAAAAGCTGTTGGTTGCAGGCTTAAGGAGCGCTTCATGGCCACGGTCTTACTAGGTCTCTCAACAAAGGGGCTGTGCCCTGTGCATTGGGATCTGGCCTTCATATCATTCCTTTAGGCATGGCAAGTAAAGTTACACTACAGGCAGGTGAGGTTAATGTGCCCAGGAAGGAAAAGAAAGGTCTCCCACATATAGAAAATATATCTGCATTGTCAAGATCAGCAACCTGAGCTGGAACTCAGCAAAGCCCAATACCCCACACACACTGGGGGTGGGGGGAGGTTGGGGCTCCAGAAAGGATGTTTGTTTGTTTATTCCATTTCTATACCGCCCAATAGCCGAAGCTCTCTGGGCGGTTTACAAAATTAAGACAATTCAAGTATAAAACAACAGTATAAAACCATAATATAAAATACAATATAAAAGCACAACCAAGATAAAAACAGCAGCAATGCATAAATACAAATTTAAAATACAAATACTGGGAGAATAAAAAGGTCTTCACCTGGTGTCTGAAAGAATATAATGTAGGTGCCAAGCGAACCTCCTTAGGGAGCTTATTCCACAGCAGAAAATGTCTCTGACCATTGACCAAGGGTGAAAAGTAGATGCAGGGAGTTCTCCAAGGGGCAGTCCTGACTTTGCTCCCTTACAGCACAGACTATTCAGCCCAGAGTTTTTTCTAGTTATTCTGGCCAAAGCCATAAAGACTTTAAAATTAAAGTTCCACCCCACAACTCCAGCTGAAAATGAGGCAGTTGATGAGCTGCTAAGAGTGGCTGAGATTTTCCCCTGGGATGTACCTTCAGCCCCAGTTGTGCCTTTTCTTCATTAGTTTAATAATATTATACAAGAAGAATGGACAGATCTGTGGGAGGGGAGGACATAATTTCCATTTAAAAAATTCTATAATCTCCCCACTCATACAATGGTCCATTCAGGTACCAACAGTAGATGAACTTGTAGTGGCATTGACCTCTAAGGCTTTTGTGACCAGGGACGTCTGGGAATTCCTGTCCAATTCAAATGATTACAATGTGGGCACAGCCTTGAAGTGACTCCATGAGGCAACAGCATTAGCTATCCATGCTGTCACTGCAAACTATAATTGCAAGAGCATTGGTTATGTGGACATGGTCCTTAATTCCAAAGGTGCCATCTCAATCAAAATGTCTTAGAGAATCATAGAATAGCAGAGTTGGAAGGGACCTATAAGACCATCGAGTCCAACTCAGTCAACTGGCCAGGGCAGTTGAGTTCTTGGCAGATTCCTCAAGATGGCCTTTAGTATAGGGCCATGGTTGCAGGGGTGGTGGTGCACCATTTTGTTATGCTGGTGGCAAGTAGGTTTTCAAAATATTTTGTGGAATCTCTGGATCCTGTATTAGCTGGGATGAAGGAAAAGAAGAAAGCCTTACCATCTGTGACCATTCTCTCATGCCTTCTCTCAGCATTTTTAGACTAACAGTCTATAAATTAATTTTAACTTTGCTGTTTTGACTTTGTATTTTAAATTTGTATTCTGCACTGCTGCTGATTTTATCATGGTTGTGTTTTTATATTGTGTTTTATATCATGCTTTTATACTGTTTGTTTTATACTTTGAATAGTTTTAATTTTTGTGAACCTCCCAGAGAGTCTTGGCTATTGGTCAGTATAAAAATGCAAGAAAGAAAGAAGAAAGCCAAAGAAGAGAAACAAAGACAGGAGAGCATTTTTAGACTTGAAATTCCTGAATCGATTTTTGACAGTGAAAAAAATTCAAATTGGAGATGCTCAGGACCATCACAGAAGCAGCAAAACTTGGAGACTTTTTAATGTCCATTGACCTGATGGAGGCGTATGCTAATCAGGCCAGCCCATACATGCTAACTACATTTGCTTTTAGGGCTGCCATAATTTTCAAAAATACCCTATTGGCACCTCAGGGTCCAGGGAATTCATTTTTTATCAGATCACCAACTCATCAGAGGAGGAACTAAGGAAAACTTTGACATCTTTCTCAGATCATGGTTTCATTGTGAACATGTCTAGGAGTCACCTGTCTACAACACAGCATCTATTACACTTAGGTATGATTTCAGACATCCAACAGAAGAAAATGTCTTATTAAACGAATGGATGACAAACATTTTGGACATTGGCTCTCTGAGAGTGTCAACCAGCCCCACCCTCATGAGTTTTGCAAACCTCCAGGGCTTGATGATCACAGCCATTGATTTATTGCTCTGGGCAAGGTTCCACTCCAAGAGTCTGCAACAATTTCTCCTAAAATTTTAGGACCAAATTATGTTGAGAAAGCATACAAGGCTCACCCTACCACAAGAGGTCACCAGCTCTCTCTCTCTCTCTCTTGTCTCGCTGGAAGAACTTGACATAAGGCAGTCATCTAAGAGAACCACTCTGTATACAAGTGACAACAGATGCTAGCTTGATGGGTTGGGGAGTACACTGCCTCACACAATTCACACAGGGCTCCTGGTCACAGTAGGAGAAAGCACATCCCATCAGTTGGCTGGAGTTGAGGACCATATGGTTTGCTCTTCTAGCTTTTCCAGAATTAGTGAGTGAGAGACACATCCTGATATGCTATATGACCACAAAAATCCATGTGACTCTTCTTAGAACTGTTCTTGATATGAAGCTTTACAAATTTGGATATTTCAGTTAACTAGGGATCTGTCTTTTCTTGTTTCCTTCAATTCTTAATTTTTGTAATTGTTGGTGTTTTTTATCTGTGTATTTAAAGTTAGTATTTCATATTCTTTCAACCCAATCTGAGTGCATCTTTTCCTCAGCTGCCTAAGGCTTGATCATTTCTTGCTTGCTGTCATGCATAGCTGTTGAAGCAAAGATAGGGGTAATTCAATCTGTGTGTCTCAGACTGAAGGCTGATTGGTGGGTTCACCAACAGATTTTTGTCCTGACAAAATGTGTTACTCCAGAGCGCGTAACATTCCTGGCAAACTTTAAAGCATGTGGAATCTCAAGTTTTCCATACGCGCACCTCCTTCATTTATTATTATTTATTTATTTATTTATATAGCACCAACAATGTACTTTTATTTCTCAGAGTGATCACAGCAGCTGTGGAATTGAAATTGGGTTTTTTTAGTTTAAAATTTTACTATCCTGAAGATGCATTCATCAGTGAACTTACTGATAGATGTCTTGGGATTATTTTTTTTCAAGACATGCTTCATTCTACCGTCACCAATGTTTCTGGTTGTCTGGGCAGCACATGTTTAACTTAAATTCTGTACCATTGTTTATGAGGAAGTCAGTATGATTCCTGAAGATCCCTATCTTACATGGGGACCCACTTGTTGTAAGAGCCAAGGCCTATCATTTAAAAAAAGTTTCCATGAAACATGATTGGTTTGCAAATGTTAAAAGCCATCCGGATTCTGCATCATTCTCCTCACTTACACATTTCCACTTGTTTTGCTATCATAGCAGTTTTCTTGCTGCCTGTCCCAGAGCAGAGACAGGGCCATTGCACAGGAGAGAGCACTTTACTGTGGTATCTATCACTGCAGGCCCCTGGAGTTGCTGCTACATAGCAATCACCCCTCACTACTTTTTTTTTATTCCTTGAGAAACATTTTATTTTACTGTTACATTATTATTCAGCAGATTGCCTTAGCTTTATTTCAAAATTAACCTGTGCATGTGCTAACAAGAAACACAGTTACCTTAATGTTTGCCCTGCTCTATCTGCTTGTTTGTTTCTTTCCCCCTAAAAGACAGAATGCCTGTGGCACCTAAACTAAGCTGTCTAAGCAACTTCAGTGCTTTTTGTCTCTTGCTAATATGGACTAGCGAGGTCACTCCTCTGGAATGTGTCTGTATTCATATGCTTTTTTTGTGAATTTAATTACTATCAGACTGCATGCAGACAGAAACTTGTGTATCCTGTTGTTTGGGAATTTTCTACAGTGTCCATCTGCCTTTTGAAATTTTTAATCTGGATGAGTTTAGTACTTTCACCCTCTTAAGAATTTATTGCACCTGTTCATGATAATTCCGTTTTCTTGGTTATGTAAATTGGACATTTTTTCACTAAATGTATTTTGCTTGAGTGAATTTTCAAAAATGCACTGTAGTATTGTTCATTTATGCTGAATGAGTATGAGTTAGGGGCCATGTTAGTTACTATTTTCTTTCAGCAGCTATGTATGGGTAAAGCTTTTGAATTCTCTGCTCCTCCATCAGACAATGAAGCTGAAGCTGTTCTCCACTGGTATAAATGAAGCATACTAGCTAGTTAGTAGAGTATCTGGCTTTGTGTTCACTTTGCATTTCAACCAGAGTTTCCAGAGTACCCATATGTTTACATTTTTTGTTGCAAAATTTGCAAAAGTGAACGGTTATAATGTTTGTAAGGAAAAGTTCTAGTTTCTATTTCCAGAAGGGAAGTCATATTAATCTATTGTATCAAAACCAACAGGTCTTGTGGCATTTTAAAAACAAACAAATTTATTCTGGCATAAACTGTTGAAATGGACTGTAATCCATGAAAGCATATGTCAGAATAAATTTGTTAGTCTTTAAGGTGCCACAAGACTATTGTAGTTTCTGGCAGTGTTGTTGAACTTTATAAGCAAGTTGCATTCAAAGTTCATAAAGTAGCTAGTTTGTAGAAGGCCAGAAATTTAAACTTTGAAAAGTGATGAATATTTTTAGTGGGTGTTTTGCCCTCTGAGTTGCAGATGGGGTTTGAAACAGTAATTCCCAAATATATATATAAATAAATGGAGACGCTAACATACAAAATACATTCATTATCTTTCACTTCAATGGCTTAAGTAAGATAAAGGGCTAACTCAGAGGCCTCATTCTAAATGTAATCGTTTTGGAAGATAAATACTAACTGTTTGCCAACTGTAATTTTGCATCCATCATTTCATAGTTTGTTACCTTGCAACAGAACCTGGTTTACATTTGGCCAGAATTCGAGACTACTGGATTATTCCATATCTGTTTACATTTGTATTTCACCGTATTATCGTTGGGACCTTGGCCAATTTCCACAGGCGCATAAAATTTTACATTCGCCAGGGAAAGGAAAAAGAACAGAAGCAACAGCTATCCCCTAAGCATTTCACAAAAAAACCCATGATAGCGAAGGTCTTTGGTAGCAACATACAGTATAACTGATAGTTAAGATGGAGTTCATGCAAGGAAACAAGATGAGCAAGTTCCCATTTGCTCTGAGTTTTCTGGCTGTGGAAGGGGGCCTTAGCTAGACAAGGGGTTATCCCGGGCTGATACCTGGGATCGCCCCTGTGCGTCCAGATGATGCACAGGGGATCCCAGGCTCAGGCAGGGATCAACCCTCCCTTGCCCCGGGATAATGGGCACCACTTTGGGCCCGGTTTTTCCCGCGGTCTCGGGGCCCGAGACTGCGAGCATGTGGCCCGTTGAAGCAGCTTCTCTCCGGCTTCACACAATTACTCAGCGCTGCACCCATCTGGGCTAAGGTGGGGGGAGCGGGGATTTTTTTAATAAAAAAACTACCTGCCATCGCTGGAGCGCTCCTGCGCTTCTGGCCCTTTAAAACCTAAAAAAATGGCGGGCGCAATGGCTCTCCTCCAGAGCTCATTGTGCCTCGCGTGTGAATGAGGGCGAGATCCCGCGATAGTTGCATCATGAGATCTCCTCTCCTCTAGCAGCCCAGATTTACAGGTAGGTCTAGCTAAGGCCGGGGTCGTGCTATCGTCCTCACTCTTTTTAACCGGGTAGTGATTCTTTAGGATTACTGTGCTTGACCCACAAGACACAAGGAAAAGGAACCTTGTTCACTTGGTTCTTTGTGCTATAAGCTTTTGTACTACTCATATGTACTGCTTGGTTCCTGATACTGTGTTGCCAAAAATACGATGTACTGTGAACATGAGAAGATCGATGCTGGATCAAACTAAGATCCATCTACTCCAGCATTCTGTTCACACAGTGGCCAACCAGCTACCTTAAGGGAACCCACAGGTAGGACACAGGTTCAATAGAACCCTCCCACACATGTTCAACAGCAACTGGTGTATATAGGCATGCTGCCTCTGATACTGGAGGCAGCATATAGCCATCAGGACTAGCAGTCATTGATAGTCTTCTCCTCCATGAAAATTATGTTGTGATAAGTTTTTATGGCTATGAATGCATGCATGTCTGTGTACAAACGTTTGCCAATTACATATGACACTTGGTAGGAGAAAGGGATTTATGGGACATAATCAGGGTACATATCTAGAGTGTGAAGTAGCAAACATATGCAGCTGCTCATAGTAAGTTATTTATCATAGTAAGTTTTAAAAAAAATAAAAATAAAATCCCCTTTTATTGTGAATATTGGCAAAAATGTATTTTCTGTTATACATTGTGAAAACGGAAAAAACATACATTAAATATATGGGATTAACAATTTCCATCATGTACTCTTCATAAAAAAAAAGGAGAGAGAGTTATACAAAGGTTTCAAGAAAAGCAGATCAGATATCTGTGTATTTATTCATAGTAAGTTAAGATTTCATTTAATTGTGGATGAGGAAGCCGGCCTGGTGTGCATCACCAAGCTGCGCGTTGGGGAGTGAGGAAGGTTCGACCATTCTTAGCTGTGCCCAGGTGGAGTGCACAGGCTGCAGGATTGGGGAAGGGGGAGTTGCCATGGTCCATAAAGATTGCATCACCCTTTCAAAGAGACCCGCTCAAACCAGGATTAGGGTTTAAGGGCTTGTAACTAGTGTTGGGCCATAGGGACAGATTGGGGATGCTTTTAATCCTTCTGCAGAGCAGCATCTCTCACCAAGATGTTTCAGAACAGCGTTGCAAAACCCCAGGACTGAGGTCCAGGGGGACTTCTACATCCATGTTGCAGCTGCTGCTGGATTGGATTGGGACTGCAACAAAACAAAGTAAATTTAAGGAAAATTATGTATATAAAAATATATCCATTTACCAGTAAATATTATCTATACAAACACTGGAATTTCATCGTGCAGTTGGTAGCTGCTTGCAAAAAAAGGGGACAATAACATTATCTCCTACATTCACAAACAACCTTCTATTAATTTATAGTAATCCCCCAGGTATATTCAACATGTTGTTTTTATACTGTTGTTTTTATGTTTTTAACTTTTGTAAACCGCCCAGAGAGCTTCGGCTATGGGGCGGTATATAAATGTAATAAATAAACAAACATGTAACCATATCACAATAAAAAAAACCGCTCAAATGACCCAGAGAGCAGCAACCCACTAGCAAAAAAGACCAGAACATTCTTAACAAGGGTGATTAATTCCTTCCATAGCAGGCATCTCTAAATTTGTGTGTTTTCCTTTACAGCTTCCATGTAGAAAGTTTAATATCGTGAAAACATTATTTTCTGTTTATATTTGTCCCACGGATGAGGACCAGTTTGGTCGAAATGTGTTTGGAACATAGGCATTGTATATTTGTACAGCCTTTTTGATGTGGAAATCAGTGTTGCAACTATGTACTTGTGATATATAGCTGGACTGCTAATCAGTTGTTTTAAACTTTGTGTGAAATATCAGTATTTATATTAAAATATTGTTATATATTTTTACACACACAAAGGTGAAATGCCTGTGTCTAAATGAATACAATGAAGATGCCAGGTAGGTCTCCCTGGGAAATGCATTCCATAGGTGGGGGGCCACTACAGAAGAAGTTCTTTCCCTGGTAGCCACCCATTGCACAGTAGTGGTCAGCAGCACCCAGAAAAGAGGCTTTTAAGATTATTTTAACAATTGAGCAGAAATATATGGGGGAAGCCACTCCTTCAGATAGACTGGTCCTAAGCCATTTAAAGGCTTTAACAGTTATCACCAACATTATGACTGGGTTCAGACAACATGATAACCAATAGTGGTTTAAATAGTCAATGTTTGGTTATTTAACCCACCGTGGGTTATGTTGTGTGGTGGGAATTTTTTAACCAATGGTTGGTAAAGAACCAACACTGTGCAGAATTGGCTGTTTGAACCACCATTGGTTATTGTGTTGTGTGGCGGGCACTGTTGGTTATTTTGTCAGTCACCATTGGTTATTTCGTCAGCCACTGAGTTGCAAGGCAAGAGCAGCCAAAGTAGAATCATAGAATCATAGAATAGCAGAGTTGGAAGGGGCCTACAAGGCCATCGAGTCCAACCCCCTGCTCAATGCAGGAATCCACCCTAAAGCATCCCTGACAGATGGTTGTCCAGCTGCCTCTTGAATGCCTCTAGTGTGGGAGAGCCCACAACCTCCCTAGGTAGCTGATTCCATTGTCGCACTGCTCTAACAGTCAGGAAGTTTTTCCTGATGTCCAGCCGGAATCTGGCTTCCTTTAACTTGAGCCCGTTATTCCGTGTCCTGCACTCTGGGAGGATCGAGAAGAGATCCTGGCCCTCCTCTGTGTGACAACCTTTTAAGTATTTGAAGAGTGCTATCATGTCTCGCCTCAATCTTCTCTTCTCCAGGCTAAACATGCCCAGTTCTTTCAGTCTCTCTTCATAGGGCTTTGTTTCTAGACCTCTGATCATCCTGGTTGCCCTCTTCTGAACACGCTCCAGCTTGTCTGCGTCCTTCTTGAATTGTGGAGCCCAGAACTGGACGCAATACTCTAGATGAGGCCTAACCAGGGCCGAATAGAGAGGAACCAGTACCTCACGTGATTTGGAAGCTATACTTCTATTAATGCAGCCCAAAATAGCATTTGCCTTTCTTGCAGCCATATCACACTGTTGGCTCATATTCAGCTTGTGATCTACAACAATTCCAAGATCTTTCTCGTTTGTAGTATTGCTGAGCCAAGTATCCCCCATCTTGTAACTGTGCATTTGGTTTCTATTCCCTAAATGTAGAACTTGGCATTTATCCCTATTAAATTTCATTCTGTTGTTTTCAGCCCAGCACTCCAGCCTATCAAGATCACTTTGAAGTTTGTTTCTGTCTTCCAGGGTATTAGCTATCCCACCCAATTTTGTGTCATCTGCAAATTTAGTGACTGCCGCTCTCGCCCAGCTGGCAGGATAGTTTTTTGGCAGCAATGGCTGATTGCATACTAGCAGGAGGACTGATGGGAGGAGAGAGGACGGAATGAGCAAGTCAACTCAGCATGGACTAATAGTCAACTCAACACTGATTCTACAGCACCATGTACATTGATGGTGCTATATAAATAAATAATAATAATAATAATAATCCACACCACGGTTGATTATTATCATGTGCAGGGATTACCCCCTAAATAAACAACTGTTCAGTTGATTATTACCCCACCATTGACTATTGTGCTGTCCAAACGCATCTCTTTGATTCAGAGATGTGAAGGCCTAGAAAAAAACCAAAAATTCTGGGGAAGGGGGAACAGATTTCCCCTGTGTGTGTTTTTCAAAGGACTGTATTTTATTTTGTCTGAAATTGGAAAGCAACAAAGCTGTTCTTTTAGAATTTAAGACAAGTTGTTGATATATTGTTTCAAGGATTTACTCCCCCCAAAACGATTTCTAAAAGCTATGTAATAAGGAGACTTTTATAGAAATACTAGATATAAAAATTCTGGAAATAAGTCTGGAAATAATAAAGCCAAGGGTTTTTTTTTAAAAAAAATCCTCTCTGTAAGATTCTCAGCATAGTTATTTCTTCCATTCCTTATTTCATTTATTACATTTCCATACCACCCCAGTGCTGAAGCTGTCTGGACTGTTATTAAAATTGATCCAATGTATCTTATATTGATAGGCAGTCTTCCTCTGGCTCCAGTTTTTCCTGCTTCTTCTGGCTTCAGATGTTCTAGGGACTACTTGCTGAAGTTCCCTCTAGTCAGATATTAACCAGGAACCTAAAGTTATATTATGTATAACCTGGTTTCCTCATAAAATTATCATGTTTTGTATATTAAATTTTAGAAGTGTAGTTTATTCAGATTGTGATTACAAATTTACTTAGTTCGTTTTTTAAAGATTTCAAATAAAATGTTAATTTATGAGCAAACCAAGTTATACATAATATAACTTTAGGAACATAAAGGCTGCTTTGTGTTCTTAAAGCAGTCTTCATAAACCTTAACAGATGTTTTGGACTACAATGGCCAGCATTCCTGAACATTAACTGATGGTCCAGAATGCTGATAGGAGCTGAAGTCAAAAAAATATCTGGAAGGCACCAGGTTGGGGAAGGCTGTTCTAAAGGAACAAAGTGATTTTAGATTTGCAAAGTCTGCTAAAAATGAGTATTGCTAATTTCCCCTTTTTCCTAAAAATTTCTGGTTATTTCTGGGCGGGGTGGGGGGGAGAATGGAAAAACATTCCCCACCAATGACCTCAAAATTTTCCAAAATTTTACATCTCTATCCAGAAACTAACTGGAAACCAGAGTAGTTCATGCAGCACTGGAGTAATATATTTAAAAATCAGTGCCAGTAACAGCCTCACTGCTATATTCTGCACTAGTTAAAGTTTCCAGATCCTCTTCAGAGATACCCACAGGTATAATATATTGTAGTAATCCAGGCAGGAGGATATCAGTGCATGTCTAACTGTAGCGAGGCTATCTCTGTCCTGGTAGGGTTGTAGCTGGTATTTCAGCTGAAGCTGATGAAAGGTACTTCATGCCATTGAGCAAGTGCCAGATTTAGGAACAAGCCAAGTAAGCCATGGCATAGGCCTCATATTATGAGGGGCCCCTAAATATGTTGGAGATAACTAAGATGTAAGAAAACTAAAATGAAATTGCTTTGGCTTAAATATATTGAAAAGACTGGTGATATTTACAGCCTTACACAGAGAAAGCATGGCAATGCAGAATTTAGTACTGGAGACAATGAATGCAGGCTAGAGCTAGTTTAAAAGACATTCAAATCAACTGAGGCCTCAAGTGAGACAGAGCTGTGTCTATGAACACTCTTAGACTATGAACTTGCTCCTTCTGGAGAAGCGCAACTCCATTTAGAGCAAGTTGAATGCCACTTAGCTGGACAGATAAGCTACCTAAAACTTAAACTTCAGCTTTCCTGGATTGAGTCTCAGGTTATTGGCCCTCACCCAGCTCTTTACTGAGTCCAAGAACCAGTTCAGGATAGCACCAGTTCAGATGCCTCACTTGCATTTGATGATACTTCATTCCATCCCTCCAGACAACCTCTCCCAGCAGTTTCAAGTAAATGTTAGAAAGCATGGGGTACAAAATAAAGCCCTGAGGGATGTCACAACAGTCTCCATGAAGCAGAACTGTAGTCCCCAGCACCACCTTCTGGAATCGGCCATCCATATAGGAGCAGAACCACTGTAAAACAGTTCCTCCAACTCTCAATTCAGATAGCTTTCCAAAAAGGATACTGTGGTCAATGGTACTGAAAGGCACTGAGAGGTCTAAGAGAACCATCAGGGATGCACTCCCAGTGTCCTTTTCCTAGCAAAGATCATCTCAGAGGGTGATCAAGGCAGAACCAGACCTAAAACTCAGTTGAAATGGGTCTAGATAATCAGAATCATCCAGAAGTGTCTGACATTGGCCAGCAACTACCCATTCAATCACCATGCCAAAAAATGGAAGATTGGTCACTGGTCTAAAATTATTAAAGCCCTCTTTATGTATCCCTGTCTTCTTTGAGAGAGGTCAGACCACTTTCTCTTTTAAAAAGGTTGGTAATCATCCAACTCTCAAAGAAGTGTTGATTATTTCCTGGATCCAGGTACTTAGGCCAGATCTCCTGGCTGTAATCAGTTAAGGAGGGCAGGGGTCAAGAGCAAAGATAAAATTGCAAGAAACGGCTCATGAGCCACCAATTGAACATTCTTGCTGTAATTCATAAAAGTGTGAAAGGAAGATTAGTATGGTTAAAATCAGCCCAAACCTCTTGGGGAACTTAACGCAAACATTACTGACATGGTTAAATTGCAAGTTGCCATCTGCTTAACTTTTGCACAGATCAAGCAGGCCATTATCTCATGCTGACAGACATATGTCTTGGCTGCCAAAGTGTTGCCTGTGCTGCAGTTTTAAACTTTTTATCAATTTATTCAATTAACAAGCAGCTGAACTCAAGTAGGTGAAACTTGAGATGGCTTTAAATTAAACTCTACACTACAACAAGGAAATTACAGGAAGGTAGCTTCAGCTGCTTTGTCATGGGAGGTTAGTCTGTTGTTTTTAGAAGTTTCAATCATAGAATCATAGAATAGCAGAGTTGGAAGGGGCCTACAAGGCCATCGAGTCCACCCCCCTGCTCAATGCAGGAATCCACCCTAAAGCATCCCTGACAGATGGTTGTCCAGCTGCCTCTTGAAGGCCTCTGGTGTGGGAGAGCCCACAAATGTTCTCAGTCTCTGAGAACATTTCTGTTTTCAACTTTCTTGTAACATGCAAAATGAGGCTGTTATTATGTATGGCTCTGGCTGCAGGTGAGAAATGCAATCTCCCACTTTGCAAGCACAAATGATTCACACTTCTGCTTTCCTTACTTGAGAGTAACAACACTTTTAGCTGCCTTAAATGCTATTTTTCTTGGTAAAAAGACAGGGTACAAATCAAATAAATAAACAAACCCTAAATTTTGGGTTTCAAACCCTGTGTCTTCAAAAGAGTGTGTGTTATGTGTAGTAGAAAAGGTGTTCAGAAGATAATTCCCAACAAACTTCTCAAATACACCTTAACATTCCTGCATGGCTCTTAATTCCTTTGTTGGTAGTTGACCCTTAAGGTTAA